>NC_140412.1:112270000-114770000 GCF_965140295.1 Lepidochelys olivacea | reverse complement strand
TGCTTCAAAGCTCTTTAAAACAAAACAAAAAAAGTTGCAAAAATCTTTTTCTAGCAACGTGAGGGTGTTTTTATCTCCCACAAGTATTGCTCAAAAAAAAAAAAAAAACTTTCCCTTTTTCTGTCCAACTGATAATAACCCTGCCACAGATCAGCCAAAATGATATTTGACAAAATTATAAGCATCTGAAAGTGATGGTTTTGAACAAAAATTCATTACCATGCTTAACTATAGGCATTACTGGGTGTTCTGCCTGTAATAAAGACTGCATGAAGGTTTGGTATAGTATAACTGGGTTACAGGAACTCAGGTAGGATCACACAAATAATCTGTACTTAGTAGCCTTGATCCTGGAAATTGTTCTGGGTGGGTAGATGCCTGTCCCCGTGCAGAGCCCCCACCAGTGGGGTTCTGTAAAGCCCAGAGGCCCTCCCACATCCTACAGCTTGCAGGACTGGGAGCAATATTTTCTCTATCAGATTGGACTGTTGGTCCTTTAAATCAATATTCTGCCTTTGGCACTGAATAATACCAGCTACTTCAGAGGAAAATTTAAAAAATTGCTTAATGTACCTCAGCCAATTATTCTGTTGTACATTGTGGGGAAGGGATATCCTTCCTAAGATTTGGTGACTGGCCTACATCTCAAAGTTTGACTTCTGACTACTGGGGACATGAAAAAATTCCTGAATCTGATTCACAATAATCAATGCTTGACGGACTTTCTTGGGAGTTCCAGAGCTTTCACAATCACAGGCCATACGTTGTTTGTGTTTCATTATGAACTGGGCAGGGCATTGCCTGTGAATGTGTGAGAACTTGCTCAAACCATAAGTAGGTGTTACAAGAGTGTTCTTTGCTGGTACATATGTCAATAGTCAGTTAATACATAAGGTGCCAGTAGATGACATGCAAGTTTATGTGGCCTAGTTCTTGGGTTTTGATGAACTAATAAAATTACTTGTTGGTCTGCTTTGCAAATGGTTTCCCTGATGCACAGCGCTGCACAAGTTCTTAACATGGTGTGAGAGTGGAATCTGAACCCACACATCCATATGAAGGCCAGAAAATGTCTTTCCTTGTGCAGCTCTTCACATCAGTTCTTACCAGTGGTGAAATCTTGTGAGGGGAACAGCCAAGTTGTTAGGAGACACAGGCTGGAGTTTGAAAGAAAACAATACATTTATACTGTGACACGCACTTTATTGTGGGATGGTGGTCCTTTGAGTAGCTTGATGCAGTATAATTACTTCTATGGTGGATCTCCTGTATGTTTTACTATGGTATTGCTGTGCTGTACTATAGTCCAGTAATTCTCAACCAAGGGTACACATACCTCTGGGGGTACGCAGAGGTCTTCAAGGGAGGACATCAACTCATCTAGAGATTTGCCTAGTTTTACAACAGGCTACATAAAAAGCAGTAGCCAAGTCAGTACAAACTCAAATTGCATACAGACCATGACTTGTTTATAATGCTCTATATATTAAACACTGAAATGTAAGTTTAATCTTTATAGTCCAATTGATTTATTTCATAATTATATGGTAAAAAGGAGAAAGTCAGCAATTTTTCAGTAATAGTGTGCTGTGACCCTTTTGTATTTTTATGGCTGATTTTGTAAGCAAGTTGTTTTTAAGTGAGGTGAAACCTGGGGGTACGCAAGACAAACCAGTCTCCTGAAAGGGGCACAGTCGTCGGGAAAGAGACAAGGTGGGTGAGGTTATATCTTTTATTGGACCCACTTCTGTTGGTGAGAGAGACATCTTAATTCCTACAGCACGAAGAGTCTGAAGAGACTAGTAGCAGGAACTCACATAGCACTGAATACACCCTCTGAATAAACATACATTGACAACTAACAAGCAAATATATATCCTATGTATGTTAGAAAGGCAATTGTTTTGCTTTCAAGCGATGCAGAGCTCTTCTTCCAGGTCTGGAAAACTACTCAGAATGTCACAGCAAAATACAAAGGTGGAACAGATTGTTAAACATAAGGAGTTAACAAATGTTCCTTTTTCTGTCAGAAATTGCCCTGTGTGTTCACATACAAATTATTTTATATCATTTAGTCTCATGCCCTAAGCCAGGATAATTAAACCACTTTGGAAGCAACTTTAGTTCTAACTTCACTCCTTTGGTTGTATGCCTCCTTTCCAAGCAAGTTCCCCATTTAGCATCTGGGCCTTTAAATTTTAGAGAAACAGTTAGCTGCAGGCCTATGGAAGCCATTTTACAAGCAATTACAGCTTACTACCACAGTCTGCAGCTTCTTCTCCTGCAACCAGTGAGTGTTTGATCTTTTGTCCTTAGTGTTTGTTTTCTAGGTTAAGTTTTGCTCATTTCTTTTAGGGTACGTATAAGCCACTTGTCTGTTTTGTATGAACTTACTGGACACTTGCAAATTTAAAGGCCCCAACTGTTTTGCATGGCTTCTCCCTAATTCATGCATTTAGATCTCTTGCAAAGTAGCTGTCTGGTGATAGCCAGTAAGGCAACGAGCATCCCAGATAGATCCTACTCACATCTAGCTCAAAGTAGACAAGTAAAGAAGCTAGAAAAGGGTTTGCAGGTCTGCTGAAGGAAAAAGAAAAGAATCAGCTGTTTCTTTAAATGTTCAGATTTACACTAGATCAGGGACTACACCAGAACCTCAAATCATAACCCCTTCCTCACTATTTTTGGGGGAGGTTTGGATTCAAGGACTTTTGATCTGAACCGCTCTGGGTGGTTTTGTGTTCTGTTGGGAAAAAAACCATGGAGAGGACCATTTCATCCTATTTTGGGATTCCTCTTTCAGTTTGACTGGTGGAAATACTGTAAAACCTGGGTTTTTTTGTGACATTTTCTACCTATCAAAAATGGCTCGTGCTTCACTTTTGGATGCACAGACCCATGCGCCAAGCTCTTAAGTGGTGTGAATGGTTACCGAACAATATTAGAAACTTTTAGCATTAAAAAAAAATTATTAGTCCTATTTTTTGTATCTCTCTGCCTGTGTATTTGGATTGCAGTGGCTACCTTGAGTCCAAGCCAAAGCAAAAATGGAAAATAACATATTTTTAAGACCTCAAATGCTACATAAGAGTTTCTCTGGAAAAAATTAAACAAATTTAAGGTCTGCTAACTCTTGGCTGTCCAGATGTAGAAAAGCATATTATATTATCAGAAAGAGCTCAGAATGCAGGCTCAAAAATGGTACAGTGCCCCTTTCTCTGCTGTGGCACACAAGATACTGAACCTTAAAAAAAGTCAGTCCTGGACTTTGGAATCATTTGGGGGGAAACATGCATGTTGTGTGAGGAAAGAGGAAATCTTTTTGTGGCTGATGCTTTTAATTTTAAGAAAAGTTGTGGTTGCTTAAAGCTGCTCACAGGTTAGAATTGTAGGTAGTTCTGGGGTAGATGGATAAATGGGCACAGTACAGGTAAGACTATTAAAGGTCTGTAATAGATGCAGTTCATCACATGCTGTGGGCATCAGGACTAGGAATCATCAAAATTTTACAATGCAACATTTTTTTGAGAGAAAACTGGGTTTTTCACAAAATGAAAATTCTCATGGAAGGTGGTGGTGTTTTTTAAAAAACTGAATCCATCATAGAATGAAATGGTTTTGGTTGATCAACAAAAAATCAAAAATTTCCACAAAGAAAATGTCGTTTTCTGACCAGGTGTAATCATGCCCACATATACGGTATATGTGTGTACATAATTTCAATGGATTAGATAAGTATGCAAGATAAACTTATTTGATTGAGAAACTATAAGCAATTTTAAGTAGTCTTATAACTATACATTTTATGTTTATGTTGGCTAGGTGAACAGCTGAACTCAGTCTCTGCATAAATGAGTTATTACTGACATACTGAGCTACTGATAGGAATAAAAGATGAGTCCAGTGTAACCGGTAGTTGTTAAGATAATGGCTGAGAAGGTCTGTTTCAAAGAAGAGAGCTAAAACAAAGAGATGAGATTTACTGACCAGTGATGGAGGGGGATAGTAAGGAGAAAGCAAACCAAGAGGGAGAAGGGTAACCTGATTGGGAAGAAACAGAAACCCGTTGTCATTGGCACCAAGGCTGGATATGGTTGTTAAAGAAGGAGAGGGAGAGATAGATTGGACTCTGGGGAGTCGACGTGCTAACTGAGACACTCTGGCAGCCTGCAGGATCGACAGAAATGTCTAAGGACATAAGCATATATAGTATTCTGTTTTCACTCAGTAGTACCTACAAGGTTTAAAGGGTGGGTGCAGTCTTTGACCTAACTGTATTTTATTCTGCTTATCTTTGAATTACTTTGGTTTTCTTGATCTTCTAATCGGCTTTGCCTTATTTCAATTACCATGGTGCCAAGGAAACAAATTTCTAATTGCTGGTGAGAAGCAAGAGGGAGGAAAACGTATCTGCCCTGGAGCCCTCAGTCCAAGGCATTGGGCAAAAGACTGCCCAGTCCTACAGAGTGTCCTCCAGATGCTAGCTACAGTCAGTAAGCAGCTTGGGAGAAGCGTGGTGAATTTCAGTAGTGACAGGCATAAGTGCCTGAAGGGCACAATAATTATAATGAAAAGTTATTTCTATATTTGCCAATAGGATTCTAGGCATACCATTATATTTTTCCATAACAGTAAAGGTTAAATGGTGGCATTAAGCCACTGTCCTGCCAGGGGTGCAGAACAAAACAACAGCACCCTAATGGGAGTTCCAGAGAGGCCTGGCACCTTAGGTCGACCTACCATTTCACCCTTCAGTTCTGTGCAGCATTCACTCTTCTTGGTGGCACACCATTTCTGTAGGCCAGCCCAGAGAAGGGTGGCACAATGGCTTTGCATTCTCTCCACCCTTCCCAGCCCCCTTTGTAGTCTGACCCTACGTCTCTAGAAGTATGCAATCACCACAACATTAGTCCACAGACATTGAGAACTTCATTTAAAACCATTAGGTTTGCTCTGCAATGAGAATGAGTTGGGCATTTATACAGCACCTTTTTTCTAGGAGGATCCTAAAACACTGTGAAAGCTCAGCAAACTAATCTGGGGCCAAATCCAGCAGTTTTTTTACATGGGCAAAATTCCTTGAGAGTTCAGTGGGATTTTTGTCCCAGAACAAAATGAGCACGGATGGAGGAAGATTTCGCTCTTGCATATTCCTACTACAGGAATACCTTCCCTTGGCCACTCTCATGTAGCCACCTATAGGGTGGAACCAGCAACCATTGAAGAGTGCATGGCAAGGCTAGACAATATCGTAGGCTTTGAATGTGAAGAACTGAACATGCATTTAAAATTACAAGAGCTGGGAAGAATGTAATTTAGCAAACAGTAGAAATATTAACCCAGGACTAATGCCCTGTACTTGTGTGAAAAATGCCATAGGATCATTAATTATCACAAGAGGCCATGATTTTATGTCTGCTTTGAGTAATAAAAACTATACAGTGTGGGTCAGATCCTCAGCTGGTGTAATTCAGTGGAGTTCTGGTCACTTCAAAAGTTCTGCATTAGTTTACATCAGCTGAGGATCATGCTGTGCGTGTAAAGTACCGGTACTTATTTTGCTCTCTGAGTCAGCCACCTGCACCTTCAAAATATGCATAGACTGAACTTGTCCAAAGGTCAGGGTATAGTGAGGGGTTGGACGTGGTGTTCTGGATTGGGTTTATCTTTGACCAACAGATCTTAGTGAAATTGAGTTCTCCTTTTTAGCTGATTGTATTTAGCCATCAGTTCCAAACACACTAATTTGAATTTAATTTGATGACTGGTTAGTATGTTCATTTTCCTTCAGTCAGTTATCATCTTGGGCATCAAATCATTTGTATTCCACTTGTGCTGCTTATATTGATAATCTCCAGTTGTTGTAACTGACTGTTAGGGTTAGGAAATAATGGAGAAACACCCATTATTATCCACAACTCTCTGACACCACATTCTACAGGCCATTACCCTCTGACCCCACTGAGAATTACCCAAAGAAACTACACCATCTGCTCAAGAAACTCCCAAAAGAAGCACAGGAACTGACACACTGACACACCCCTAGAGCCCCGACCAGGGGTATTCTATCTGCTACCCAAAATCCATAAACCTGGGAATCCTGCATGCCCTATCATCTCAGGCATTGGCACCCTGACAGCAGGATTATCTGGGTATGTAGACTCTCTCCTCAGGCTCTACGCTACCAGCACTCTCAGCTATCTTCAAGACACCACTGACTTCCTGAGGAAACTTTAATCCTTTGGTGATCTTCCAGAAAACATCATCCTAGCCACTATGGATGTAGAAGCTTTCTACATGAACATTCCACACAAAAATGGACTACAAACCATCAGGAATAGCATCCCCGATACCATCGTGGCAAACCTGGTGGCTGAACTTTGTGACTTTGTCCTCACCTACAACTATTTCAGATTTGGAGACAATTTATACCTTCAAGTCAGCGGGACTGCTATGGGTACCCACATGGCCCCGCAGTATGCTAACATTTTTATGGCTGACTTAGAACAACGCTTCCTCAACTCTCATGCCTTACGTCCCTACTCTACTTGCACTACATTGATGATATCTTCATCATCTGGATGCATGGGAAGGAGGCCCTTGAGGAATTCCACCAAGATTTCAACAATTTCCATCCCACCATCAACCTCAGCCTGGACCAGTCCACACAAGAGATCCACTTCCTAGACACTACAGTGCTAATAAGCGATGGTCACATAAACACCAACCTATACCAGAAACCTACTGACTGCTATACTTATCTACATGCCTCCAGCTTTCATCCAGACCACATCACAGGATCTATTGTCTACAGCCAAGCTCTAAGATACAACCGCATTAGCTCCGATCCCTCAGACAGAGACAAACACCTACAGGATCTCTATCAAGCGTTCTTAAAACTACAGTACCCACCTGGTGAAGTGAAGAAACAGATTGACAGAGCCAGAAGAGTACCCAGAAGTCACCTACTACAAGACAGGCCCAGCAAAGAAAGTAACAGAACGCCACCAGCCGTCACCTAAAGCCCCCAACTAAAACCTCTCCAGCGCATCATCAAGGATCTACAACCTATTCTGAAGGATGATCCCTCACTCTCACAGACCCAGTCCTTGCATACAGACAGCCCCCCAACCTGAAGCAAATATTCACCAGCAACTACACACCACACAACAAAAACACCAACCCAGGAACCAAATCCTGCAACAAACCCCGGTGCCAATTCTATCCACATATCTATTCAAGGGACACCATCATAGGACCTAGCCACATCAGCCACACCATCAGGGGCTCATTCACCTGCACATCTACAAATGTGATATATGCCATCGTGTGCCAGCAATGCCCCACTGCCATGAACATTGGCCAAACCGGACAGTCTCTATGCAAAAGAACAAATGGACACAAATCTGACATCAGGAATCATAACATTCAAAAACCAGTTGGAGAACACTTCAATCTCCCTGGTCACTCAATAACAGACCTAAAAGTGGCAATTCTTCAACAAAAAAAACTTCAAAAACAGACTCCAACGTGAAATTGCAGAACTGAAATTAATTTGCAAACTGGACACCATCAGATTAGGCCTGAATAGAGACTGGGAGTGGTTAGGTCATTACAAAACCTAAACCTAATTTCCCCCATACTAATTTCCCCCTGCTGTTACTCACACCTTCTTGTCAACTGTCTGAAATGGGCCACTCTTATTACCACTTCAAAAGTTATTTTTCCTCACTCCATGCATCTGATGAAGTGGATTCTAGCCCACGGAAGCTTATGCCCAAATAAATTTGTTAGTCTCTAAAGTGCCACAAAGACTCCTCGTTGTTTATCCATGAAATAGTGAAACTTATTCATAAGACATTAAAAATAAACCTGCCTTGCACTTGTTTCATCAAACAGCAAACAATCACAATAGATAAATGAAGCAAAAAGCTGTCTTTGAGAGAGCGAGAGCAGGAGCAACTGTTCTGCATGCTACTCCAGAAGAGAATCCCTGGGGAAACCTGGTAATCTGTAGTACAGGGTAGCACAGTTCACTGTTTGTATGTCTCTCCAAGGAATAGAGGCATGCTTGTTTACAAACAGATCTCTAGCTACTATATCTTGCAGTGTTTGCCATGCGATTAAGAACAATTTATATTCCTAGTAGCAGAGATACTCTGGCTTTTGATCACAGATTTGGGGCCAAATTCTTTGCTCAGTTACAACTCTGCAGTCCCTCTTAAATCAATGGAAATGCACAGTTGTGTTTGAATGCAGAATCTGGCCCTTCATCTTTTTTTTCATCTCTATGGCTACCTGCACCAGTCCTCACCTGGCAAGTTTAAGCAAGAAAAGGCTATGGCCAAGTTTTCAAACCTGGGTGCCTACAGCAGTCATCCTATTTGCAAAGGTTTGGAGCACCTTGGATCCAGAGTTACTCAGCACCTGCCAAATTCAGTCCATTTCTATTTAGGTGGATGTTGAGATTCTAATTTTAGGCACTCTGATTTCAAATTTTTGGCCTGAGATTTTTGTGAGTCTTCACAAATTTGGTCAAGGATAAAATGTTTCCAGTAAAAAGATCCCCTCTCCCATTCCCCTTCCCAAAGCTTGCAATATTCCACCCTGGAACAAATCACAAATTTTCACACATTTGTTCTGAGTAAAATATATAAATTTCCCCCCCAACAGAAACCTTTTCATCTCAGAAACTATTTTTGAGGAGTGGGGGAAGGAGATTCAAAACCAGAGGGAAAAAAATAATCCTGCATTTTTTTTTCTCACTGTATAACATAACTACCTAAAATAATATTTTTTTCTGTTAGGTGGGTTTCTAAATGGGGTGTTTTTTTAAAAAAAAAAACAAAACCTTGGCTCATGCCACCAACTCGTGGCTGCAGAAGCAGAAAGGAGACATTGAATGGTTGGTTAAAGACCACAAACATGCCATTTATCATGTTCCCTTGACAGAAGCTCTGATGCTTGCACTCAGGTACATCAATGTCAGTTTTCTGTCATCGGTAAACCCTTCCTAAACAGCAGCGGTCCATAGTTCAATAAATTCTACGCGTGGGTACAAAAAGTTTAGGCCAGGGGAATTTTGATTCTGTGCATCATGGTGTGAGAAGGAATCAGATTCCAATTATTGTCCTGGCAAAAGGCCCTTCTCCAGTTACATTAGGGAAAATTGATGTAACACCCATTTTTGGGGGGGAGGGGGGAGAGAAGGTGTTACTTAAAAAACTGGGGAGCTTTATTGGAGACCCAACACCTGCTTTGTGCCTGACCCCCATTTAGACAGGCACACAAAGCACTGCTCCATTATTTGGTCTGCTTCCACTCTCAAAGCACATTTCAATTTTTCGTTTGATTACACGTGGAAAAAAAAAAAGTGAACTGACCCCAAATCATACGGTTGAGAAACTCTCCAATGTTGTAGATCCAGACAATGAGGACAAGGTTACTGCAGAAAAAGGCCGCTAGACCCACTGGGCTGAAAAAGGTGAAGAGAGGATATACCCACTTTCCAGTTACAGAGTAAATCCACAGGACCCTAGACAAGGAGAGAAATGATTTTTGGTTAGGACCATTCAGTTAGAAGAAGAATTTAAAGATTTTCCATCCAGGAAGGAATATGTTCTCACAACTATCATGGTAAAGAATAAAACAGATCAACTAACAGTAAACTACTGATATGCAGCATCTCCACTGGGCAGTTAGAAAGCTGGACTCTTTTCTGTGAAGTACACATGTCATTTAACACGGATTAGAACACATGCAATGTTCTACCAGGACCAGCTTGGTACTATCATGACCCAACTTCCGTGAGTATAATGGTATTTAAATAACTGAAGTAAGTCTTCTCAGTTGAGAAATAGGGATATTTAACTATAATGTCCTTAACTATATTGTATAACAGCAAATGAGCTTTTCGACACATCTTTTTCCAACTGGTTGCCTTGGCTTTTCAGATCAGAGACACCTGGGGAGAGGAAAATGCTATTGCTCATCTTTCTGTCCCTTCAGCAGTGACCAGTCCATCGGGGAGCAGCTGGAGGAGGCAAAGATTCCCCAGCACCTCTTCCCTTTGTCCCATAGAGAAGGGGAAGGAAGAGCAACTGTAGGTAGGTAGCAGAGAATGTGGTGGCATTGTCCACCCTTTCCCCTTTCTGGGCTGTTTATAGGGCTTCATATCCTTCATTCTGTCCTGCTTCCTCTCCCCTCAAACCCAATCTACAGCTTGCTGTGGCTACCAGTTAACGTGAGTTATTTGCATACTGTGACTCTTATCGGTCAAAAGAGCCTTAAAAGATAATTTTTTGATTGATAAATTTTTTTTATAATACGACACATCTGTGGATAAGTGTAATTCAAATGGCACCTCACTGATCCGAATTGGATTACAATCTCAAAGGTAGTTCCCTGAAAAGACAGATAACATAAAATTAGGAGATTTGTATTATATTAGGCCAGAAGGATGGGCTGAGGCTACATTGAGCTCCTTTGCGGTAGTGGGGGCATCACCCTTGTAATACAATCTGACAATGGAAGAAACCCGTGCATTTGGATCACAAAGTCCTGAGTTCTATTCCCCAAGGGCTTGTCTATGTGGTAGGGTAACATGCCCTATGGGGGTGTGGTTTCTCAAGCAGACTACCATGTAGCATGTGAATTGGTCCATGTAAACCCTGCTGGTGTGCACAAAAGGTTCTCTAGTGCCCTTTAATTTAGTGCTGTTTCAAACAGTTAAACAAGCCCCAGGTCCAGCAAGATTTAACTGGCAAGCATGTTGTTCATTTTTTGTGGCCATGGATCTCCGTAAAGCTGCCCCTTAGACTTTTCCCAGCACTGCCAATAGGGAGATATTCTGGTGATTTTTTCCCCACTGCCAGTATTTTCATAGGAGAGTGTGTCACTCTGTGAGAAAACACTAGCCTGCCACTTGGCTTTGTGAGTCATGCCTCAGGATATGTGTGTCACATAGATACCCCACCAGAATTAAGATATGTCACAAATCTGAGAAACAGGTAAATGCTAGAGAAAACAGTAGAAGTGTCCTTAAAGCAGGAAAACAGCTCAGCAGTAGTTAGAGAAGGCACTTGTAGGATATAAAAGAAGAGGTGAGTGAAGAAAGATTTGTTAGCGCTCAGTAAGAAGGTTGATGGAAGAAACTGGTTTTGCTGGTAATAGAATTTTATTGGGCTGAGCTTGGAAACATTAAGAGTAGAAACTAGTTTTATAGATCCATCATGGGTCCTCTGATCAGAGGAAACAACTGGGGTGTGAAACGACTAAGGAAATAAAAAAGCCGAAAAAAAGGCCTCAATAGTGATAACAGGAAATATTATCTACAAGACACTAATTGGAGACTCAGTGGGGAAAATGATGGAGTTGGCTTTTTTAGTATTATGTAGAGTCTATATGTATTTTTTTAATATGATACCCATGTCTCAGCCAATTACAGAGCCAATGATCCTAGTCTTAGGTAGTAGGAGATTAGATTGTGTGGATCAAATTTTTCAAACTTGGGTGCCTTAGGACAGGCACCTAAATTGATTTTTTTATTAACTTAAATAAGTGGCCTGATTTTCAGAGACGCCAAGCACCATCATCTCTCACTTGAGTTGATGGAAGTTGTGAGTAATCTGGCAGGCTGTTTTGGTGCATAAATACGTATTTGGTTGCCTGTCTTTAGGTACCTAAGTTTGAAAATTTTGGCTACAGTGAGCAGAAACAATGGACGGAATGGACCAAATTTTTAGCAAACATCTAAAAATGCATTATCAGACTTTGCACCCGTTGTACAATTGCACATTTTGCATATGTGATTATTGGTTCAACTCCCATACTATATTCAGATGCGTATTATTTTGAAAAATTAGGTATCAATTTAGAAATGGAATAAAAAGTAGTTTTGTGATAAGAAATAGAATAGAGTATCAAGTGACAACGAATAGTTCAGGGTAATCTTGAAGTAATGTTTGCACTTCTGAGCAATTATAGGAAGGGTACAACTTAGCTGATGGCACAGGGGTAGCAAGTATACCAAAACGCTATAGTATTTGGGGGCAGCATGTATAAATCAGTAAGACTTGATGTACCATAATAACCTAAAAGGAAGAAGACTTAGGGTTTCTCCTGTCCTCTCGTTACATGTTCCTGATTTCCACTAATCTTAATGGGAGCTACACTCTCACTGAAGGAAGAAAAGTAGTCCCTGAGGTGGTATTCAAAGAGATATGTAAAATCAGGACAGGCAAAGAACGTATTGATGCAAATTAGGTATTTGAGATAGCATTATTTCAAAATGAGAAGGTCATGAACTGAAGCTGAGCACAGGTATCTAGCACATAATATAATTGAAATGTTTTAATTCATTATCAAGATGGAGTGGACACATTACTGGAAAGCAATGGAGTAGAGACCCTCCATTTATGTACTTATTTTATTTAGTTACGGCTTAAGATGCAGTACGCACTATATGATTATTTATATTTCCTGAGCTTAGAAAGGGGGTATGATCTCCTTCGCTTTATGGCCCAAAGTACATTTCTGATGACTGGCGCCTAAATTACTATCCTCTTTGCTGTTACATTGATTTTACAATTGAAATGGAAAAGGGCAGGCTGTTTTTAAGGTCTAAAATTGTATAACCCAAGAGTTCAGAGATACAAGCTTTGGTATTCTAAGACAGGGAAGAAGATTACAGGCCAGGTTTTTGATACTTTTAATTGATTTCAGGAGGATTACTTGTAGAGTAACGTCCTACTCAGCATGAGAAGGAGTATCAAAATCTGTCATTACAGGAATTCACTAACACGTCTGCCAGGTTTCTCACCACACCTGGCAGCCTCCCATGGTTGGAAACCACCCCCGACTTTTGAGTACAGCAAAAATAAATTTCTGTAATGAAACCCCACGTGGAAGCAGGACCTTGAAGAAAGGCGCATGTATGGTAAGCCATTCTGGCTTCTCTGCTTGACTCTTCCCTTGCTTTCTTGGCGAATCCAGCACCTCACATGGCAAATGGGCCACCTGAATCCATAGATATGGAAGAAAGGGGAGTAGTAAAGATGCTTCTTATGGAGGATAAGGCCACATGATTGGACTATTGACGATTCTGCAACATCAGTGAAGGCAGCAACAGCAAAGTGTTGGCACCTATAGGCTGGATGCAGAGATTTAAAATGTAAAGCAATATTTTAGTATAAAGACTTTGGGGCTGAATGCTCAAAAGGAATTAGGCTCCTAACTTCTGTTTAGACCCCTAATTTCCATTGATTTCAATGGAAATTAGGAACCTAACTCCAGCTGATCATTCAGCTCATTTTGTTGCTGGGAACCTCAATGGAAATTAGGAACCTAACTCCAGCTGATCATTCAGCTCATTTTGTTGCTGGGAACCAAGGTGAGTAAAATGAAAGGTTCTGTGCTGTCTCCAGGAGACAGAAAGCACCAGCATGGAGATTGGCATGAATGTGCATGCAACAGTAGGAAACTGGAATACAAAGGGCAGGACTCTACAGAAGATGACACAAGGGACAAGTAACAGATAGCTATCTGCTTGGGGGCCCAATAGCCAGGATATGGAGTACTGTGATCTGTGCTTAATTTGTGCCAGGACTTGCCAGGGCTGAGCCCTGGCACCTCTAGGCTTGGGGGTTCATAGCCTCAGCACCTGGGGGCTTGCTGCATCAGTTAGGAAAGTAAAAAAAAAAAATTGCTTGAGCCCTGGCACCTCTTTCATTACAAATGAAGCGCTGACTGTGGTATACTAGAAGCTGAAGACAACAGCAACTTAAAGGAAACTTTGGGAGAAACCACTAGTGCAGGATGTGACTAGAACTCGGCTTGGCCATGGTTGGCCTGGTTGTGATTGCTGATTATCTAGGATACTGATTCTTCATCCAGTGGGCGCTCCCAGAGTGGAAAAGCACTCTCCTTCTTTTCAGTGTGCAACATCTGAGACCGTGACCTCCGCTCACTGGAACATACATGGGTTTAGGCCCATGTTCTCACATCAGACAATACTTGCTGTGTGGTTTGGCAAGTTGATATTGTTGCAATCAAGGCATACCCCCACCAAGAAGTCTGGATAGTACTGGCTTAAAACAATTGGGTTTGCGTGATAGATCTCCGTCCTGCCTCTAGCTGAAACCTGGCAGGTCCATGTCAGATCCTTGTGTTACAAAACAAAAAGGTGATTTCTTCTCTGGTTTATTTAGGTCATTGTGGTAAGGGTGGCTGCTGTTGAGGTGAAGTTGTGTGGGGCAGAGGGCTCTGTGGGAAATGAAAATGCTAAAAGCATGCATCTCATGGCGTTATTCCTGTCCCATGGAGGTGGGGCAAGTTCCCAGAAGCATAGTTTGATCATGAAGACAGTAAAAGTCACAGAGCCTCAGAAGAGAACAAAATGTGGCTCAACGCTAAGTAATGCAGCAAAATGGTACATAGGAAAGGAATTTGGGACACAATGATCCTAATTTCATTAAGGTTAAGATTAGATTAGGATAAACCATTCCTAACACATGGTCATATAATGTAGTAGCAAAGTCCAATATTTCCAAGCCACTATAGAAGGATCTCAAATCATAAGTGCATTTTGTCTGTACAGTTTATGTTCTATTCTGGGTTTTCTTTTAGTGGGATTGAGGCAAATAATGTAATGACAAAGGCAAATTCATTCAGACTAATGTGTTCACCGCCATAGGTAAGAACTTGTAGAAACAAAGAATTCCCCAGTTCTTCCTCCTTTTCCAAAAGATGCCACACCTGCATGAGAAGCAAGCTTATTCTCTTTTTCCGGAGGAGGTCATTTAGAGAAAATCCCAGGGGGTTATAATACATAATTCTTACCAGCTGAGATAGGCAACAGAAACAAATCCTAATAGGATCAGTCCTTTCTTCTTTGGTGGATAACAGTGCGGGGTAGCGAAGATCTCCAGCAGAGCAAGTGGCAACACAATAGTGTGCTGGGAAGAAAAGGGGATATGTCAGAGAGTGGCAATAGTGTGTTGTGGTAACCAAATTAACCAAAACGCTTGTGGCAATGTGTACATACATGCAAATAAATTATTGGTTAACAGTATAGAATGCCACAGAAAAGCATGCCACTTTACCAGTGAGTAAATTCCCATGGTACAGCAAGCATTGAAAATTTCTTGTTACACAGAAAAAAGTATGATGATGAGGTGCTACTATAGAACACCGTACTGCTGTGCATTGTAATCGCTAATGGATAGTGCTGGAATTTACTGCATTATCAGATGTACAAGGAAAGTTGGAGTGATCTCCATGTATACAGTAGTACAAAGATCTTGTGGAATCTATCACTGTTTATTCTGAGATGGAAAGGAAAACCCTCTTGGCATTTTCTGAAAGACTTTCCATGCATAATTTAAGCCGAAAGGTGATTTGTTTTTTCCTTTAGGTAAATTTGGTGAAAATATCTCTAGCCATTTCTGAGTCATTGGAGAGTGGGAAAAAATGCTTTAAACTCACCTTTAAATAAAAACCAATTTGGGGGAAATGTTATGTGCTGAAAGGTGAAGAATTGTTAGGATTAGAAAGCTACAAAGAGACAGAAATGTTAAGAATAGAAGTAAAGAATCAATTTCCAATACTGCAAACAGTGTCCCAAAGTTCCATTCCCAGACTGGTGATGGTTAAATATATTTATCAATGATCTGGAAAATGGTGTGGCTGTTGAGGTGACAACATTTGCAGAGTACACAAAATGTAGTTAGGTTAATAATGATTAGAAAAGACTGAGGACTTTCACAGAGACCTAACAAAGCTAGGTGAATGGGAAGCATGAAGACAGGTGAAATTCAGCATTGACAAATGCAAATTCATGCAAATTGGAAGGGATCTTTGAACTACGTGTGCACCTTGCTGTGTTTGTTCTAAGGCCCTTTCAGATCATAAATACCCCTCCCCCCATCCCCCAATCTACCTGTGGCTCTCCATTTGTCTGTACAGAAAGGGAGTTTGTGCATCTGAGTGGCACCGTCTCCACAACCAGGCCCTGTGTGTAGTGTGGAGTTGGGGCAGACTGGGGAAGGAGTGGTCGGGCTGAGGGCAGAGTTTTGGAGGAGACATATCTTAGTCCATCCAGCCCCACAGAAATTAACCAGAGAAGCTGATCCAACCCCAGACTGTATTAACTGTTTTGTGAGTCGCCATGGGGAGCTGCTGGAAGCAGATTGCAAAGCCTTCGTAGCATGCTCAGGGGAGTTGTGGGGGGTGCAGTGGGCTAGCATTGCTGCTGGGGTACAGGGTCCACTTGGATATCACTGGCCTCTCACAAAGGGTCTTGAGGTCCCCCAGGTTTCGAGGTATTTTTTTCCCCTCCCCTCATACAGGGTCAACTTGGGTCAGCCTCAAGGAGGAATTTCTTGTGGGGATTTCCACATAGAAAGTCCACTTCTCTGGTTTTCAACATGAAAGACGATGCTCCGGCTCTAAATTAACTGTAACTACTCAGGAAGAAGCCCTGAGTGTTACTGTCAACAGCTCAGTGAAAACAGTTGTTCAATGCACAGCAAGGCCTGCTCAGTTGGGCTCCTAGTAACTAAGGCAATTGGTTTTACAGATAGAATGTGGGAAAAAACTGCAGCAGCAAACGTAATACATGATTTTTTCTGTGTCATATAATATGTTGCCTTTAAGGTCAGACCAAAGTCAATTGAAGTCACGGGGAAGCTTTCCATTCACATCAGTGGATTTTGGATCAGGCCCATGCAGAGGACATGATGGCTGGTATGAGATGTAAGTTTTATTGGCAGATGTTTGGGAGAGAGAGTTACTTTCTACCTCTAAAAGAGTGTGACACATTATGGCTGCATGCTGCAAGAGAGCACTTAGTAGATTCCTCTCACACATCCCTAGCATGGGAGGCCTCAGAAGCCGTTATTCAGCCCCATGTGGCTTGTTGCCAAATATCCTTCAGTTTCAGTTGTTGTATTCTACAAGCTAGATAACAAAGGTTTATTTGATTGTTCTAGTTCATCTCCCTGCCAGTGCTGTTGAGACTTCTCTCTGTTTTATTTCATACCCTAGACTAGAGTCCTACAACCCCCCTCAGTCAATAGCAGAGGTCCAGCTGTATAAGTTCAAGTGATTCTTGGATACATTTAAGTAGAAAAAGGTCTTCAGTTTGTACAAATTAATTTCCTCACAGTCCCTATAATTATGTCTTTTACTCAGAAATGTGTCCCAATTTTTCACATAACACCCAGTGTCCCAGGCGATTCCTTTGGGGGCACTCAATGACCTAGCTTTCCATTTCATCAGTGGAAACATTTGTTTTTTCAATAACAACAAATTATTTGTTCAAGCCATATTGCTGTACTGAGGAAAATGTATTCTGTGTTTATTAGGCCCAGCCATTCAGTGGGAAGAGCAGTGTTTTGAAGTCAAGAGAAAATCAAATGAATTTACAGCAGATACTTATCAAAGCTGAGTTTGTTTGTTTGGTGTTGTTTTGCTCAGAATGAAAGTTAACAGTTGTTGAGTGGCTCACGATAAACTCAAGCAGAGCCCCAAGTTACTGAGGGGGGAAAAAAATCCTTCACTCGGAAAATCATGTTGAGTCAGAAGCTGGCAGCAGTGACGCCAACACATGTTTTATTAAAAAGTATACTCTGTGTTCTGTGTGAATAGTTCATGATCCTAACAACACTTTGCCACAAAAGACTTCCATTTTTTTTTAATTTTGAAAGCAAGATTGCCTTAATCATAGGCAGATAAAGAGAGATCCTTGTGTATGTTATAGGAATGCTCTCTAGTGAAACTTGTTTGTGTACAAATGGCTTCTTCTTTTATATTGGCTTCTCACTCTGGGTGAGTGTGTGTGTGTATGTAATTTTAATTTTCTAGTCTTTCTCATTCCTGAACTTGAATACACACTGCACATGTCCTTGCCATACTGAACACGTGCACATCCCTGTGATACACATGAAATGCAACAAAATAATTCTAAGTGAAAAAGCTAGAGAGAGAGACAGAGCCTTTCATCGCCATGCTAGTATCATAAAGCATGTTGGTGTGTTCACCCATTTTATGAACTCTATCTACAGTTTGTTTTCTCCTTTAGTAGCAATTTACAGTGGAATTCATATGGAATAATGGAGTACATTCACAAGAGTAAATGGGTTCAGTGTATTTATGTTTATACAGCAAATACCAAAGGAATGCACGATTGGCCACCTATGGCAAAGTGTGTCCTTACCAATGACATTCAATTAGCTTTCCAAATGAATTCCCTTGGATGGCTGATAGAAAGCTGACTTTAGTGATGAACATTAGTGATGGCCCATATACTGTGGTTGCTAATACTAGTTGTAAGGTCTTTAAAGGCTTTTCATTTTCACAGGGAAAAAGTATGCTCTCATTCTAGCTATTTTTAATATTAGTCTTTAGTCACCAAACACCACGATTCATTAAAGACAGTTATAAACCCAATTTTAACCTAACTGTGTTGTTATTCTGACATTTATTTAAATCAGTTGCATCTTTGTTTGGAAGCAAACTTAAAAATATATACTGTTGTGCTTCTTGATTTAAAAGGAAATCTAATAATTAGGCTTGTATTGACACAAATCAGAATGTTGGCAAAAATGGGTGGAAGCAATGACTCATTCTGTGTGTCAATTAACAGTTTCTCAGTTTTACCTGCAAACAGGGAAACTGAGAAAAATAATTATCACAGAGGGAGAGAAAATTATTTCATTCTGAGGCTAAAAAAGCCAAAATCATGGTGTAAAACAATAGTGGTGTGTTCTAATCTCTTTGTCAATGAAATGAATGAGCTTATTCATCCCTTTTCAGGAAACTTCACTATTTTTTGTTTTTGTTTTAATTTAATTTAATGTGTATTTTAATTAATATCTCTGCTTGTTGAGAAGTTTGTTTACCTCTTCAGTTAGGACGGCAAAATTTTAAGTGGGAAAACTAAAGCTTTTGCATTTTTTGCAGAATGGCGAATGGAAAACTAAAATCTGTAGCATTCATGAAGCTCTCTCAGCTGTTTTATCAGATGGTCAGGTGTTCGGAAATACAGCTCAGGTTATAAAGACGATAAAATATTATGTTCTCCAAAATCTTTTATCAATTATTTATTATTATTATTATTATTATTATTTATTCAATTGTTAATGCTGGGAAACTTTCTCTTGAGTATGACTCAAACGTCATCTGAAATATTGGCATACTGACTGGTCTCCAGAACGTAAGAGTTAAACTGTGACATTTTCATATTCTGTTAAAACAAGAAATAATGATTTTGTCTTTTTCCCTCTGTATTCTTTGTCTCTCCCTGGGATGCATTTACTATGCATGAACTGAACAAGAGCAAATTGTCTCTTTTACACAAAGAATTAAGAACTTGCAGTGCTTCTACTTTCCAAACATATTATGTAATTTGAAATATTTTTTATCTAATAACTTCTTCTTCTTACTTCTACTTATAAATGTAGAATCTTTTTGGTACATAGCTGCACTCAAAAACAATACAGTGTAAAACTTCAGAGCTTACAAGTCCACACAGTCCTACTTCTTGTTCAGCCAATCCGCTGAGACAAACAAGTTTGTTTACATTACAGGCGATAATGCTGACTGCTTCTTGTTTACAATATCACCTGAAAGTGAGAACAGGCATTTACATGGCACTTTTGTAGCTGGCATTGCAAGGTATTTATGTGCCAGATATGCTAAACATTCGTATGCCCCTTCATGCTTTGGCCACCATTCCTGAGGACATGCTGATGACACTCGTTAAAAAAAATGTGTTAATTAAATTTGTGATTGAACTCCTTGGGGGAGAATTGTATGTCCCCTGCTCTGTTTTACCAGCATTCTCCCATATATTTCATGTTATAGCAGTCAGATGATAACTCAGTACATGTTGTTCATTTTAAGAACACTTTCACTGCAGATTTGACAAAACACAAAGAAGGTACCAATGTGAGATTTCTAAAGATAGCTACAGCCCTCGACCCAAGGTTTAAGAATCTGAAGTGCCTTCCAAAATCTGAGAGGGTCGAGGTATGGAGCATGCTCTCAGAAGCCTTAAAAGAGCAACACTCCGATGCAGAAACTACACATTCCGAACTATTAAAAAAGAAAGCTGTTTTGGATTGTTATTGAGCAGAACCCGTCATCAGCATGGACATGTGTCCCCTGGAATGGCGATTGAAGAATAAAGGGACATATGAATCTTTATTGCATCTTGCCTGTAAATGCTGGCTACTACAGTGCCATGAGACCATGTGTTCTCACTTTCAGGTGACACTGTAAACAAGAAGCGGGCAGCATTATCTCTTGCAAATGTAAAGAAACTTGTTTGTCTGAGCAATTGGCTGAACAAGAGTGAACTTGCGGGCTCTAAAACAGGGGTGGGCAACCTATGGCTCGCGTGGCAAACATGGCACGTGAGCCAATTTTTAATGGCACGCTGCTGTCTGCCAGACCCTGGCAGACAGCAGCGTGCCATTAAAATTACGCCCCCACCCTCTCCTTGCAGGGCAGGCAAGCTTCCCCCTCCCCCTGCCTCTTCCCCCAGCGTGCTGAGTTCCTGGCCCTCCTTCTCTCCCTCCCTGCAGCCGATCAGCTGATGGCCCTTCCTACGGAGGGGAGAGGGAAAAGCTGACCGCAGCAGGCTCTCTGCTCTGGGGACCTTGGGGAGGGGGGTGGAATCAGGGCATATCCCCACAGCCCCCTGCTGTGAGCCGCTCAGGGCAGGGGGCTGGGAGCACCCCCACGACCCCAGCCCACACCCCCAGCCCTCTGCCCTGACTCCTGCATCCCCTCACACACACACCAAGCCCTCTGCCCTGACCCCTGCACCCCCTAACACACACCCAGCCCTCTGCCCTCACCCCCACACCTCCCACACACCCCAGCCCCGTGCCCTGACCCCTGCACCCCCCCACAACCCCAGCCCTGACTCCTGCACCCTCCTCACACAACCCCAGCCCCCTGCCCTGAGCACCAAACCGGAGCTCCTGCACACACACACCCCGCATTCCCACCTGCACCTCTCACACCAAATGGGAGCTGCCCAGGTAAGCGCTCCACACCTCCTGCCCCAACCCTGAGCCCCCTCCCTCATTCTAGCTCCTGGCCAGACCCTGCACCCCATCCTGCTCCTTCACCCCCAGCCCTGGTCTCAGCGCACTCCCACACTCATCTCAGTGCAGAGAGAGGAAGAGAATGGCTAGAACCAGGGAGAAGGTAGGTGCCTACTCTATGTGGACAGGGCCGGGATCCCAGACCAGCAGTGGGCTGAGCGGGGCCGGCAGCTGGGACCCTGGCTGGCAGGAGCCGGCGGACTGAACCCCAGACCGGCAGCAGACTGAGGGGCAGCGGGCTGAGCCGCTCAGCCCACTGCTGGTCTGGGGTCCCGGCCGCCGGCCCTGCTCAGCCTACTGCCAGTCTGGGGTTCTGGCTGCCAGCCCCTTGCCAGCCGGGGTCCCGGCTGCAGGCCCCGCTCAGCCCGCTGCTGGTCTGGGTGAACGGAACCCCAGGCCGGCAATGGGCTGAGTGGAACAGTGGTGTAAGATCAGCATTTTATTTTAATTTTAAATGAAGCTTCTTAAACATTTTGAAAACCTTATTTACATACGACAATAGTTTAGTTATATAATATATAGACTTATAGAGCGAGACCTTCTAAAAAAACGTTAAAATGTATTATTGGCTCGCGAAACCTTAAATTAGAGTGAATAAATGAAGACTCAGCCCACCACTTCTAAAATGTTGCTGACCCCTGCTCTAAAATTTTACATTGTTTTACTTTTGAATGCAGTTATATTTTTGTCCATAATTCTACATTTGTAAGTTCAACTTTCATGATAAAGAGATTGCACGACAGTACTTTTATTAGGTGAATTGAAAAATACTATTTCTTTTGTTTTTTACTGTGCAAATATTTGTAATAAAAAATAAATATAAAGTGAGCACTGTACACTTTCTATTCTGTGTTGTAATTGAAATCAATATATTTGCAAGTGTAGAAAACACCCAAAAATATTTAAATAAATGGCATTCTATTATTGTTTAACAGTGCAATTAATTGTGCGACTAATCGCGATTAATTTTTTTAATCGCTTGACAGCCCTAATTAATGTTTTTTATTTATTATACAATCTGGAGCAGCAATGCATGGCCAGGAAACCAAATGAATATCTGTCTGTGTGTATTTGTGTGTATGTACACATGTACAAGAGATACAAAAAGTTCTGCTATTTTAGCCAGGCATGAATACAATTGGGAAGCTATTGTTTGAGTTTAATCTTAGCAGCTGTCAAATATCATCAAACCTTTAATATGTCAGAAAACAAACTTATTTCTTCCCTTTCGAGGTCGAATAGCGCTCACCATGGAAAAGTGGAGGGGACTATGCAAGTCCCACATTTTCAGAAATGCCATTTGTTTGCAGTTACCAGGAATGCAGGCATCTTCGCAGTTGTTGTACATGGAAATGTCACATTAGATGTTTGAGTGAATTTGTAGCAATAGTGCACACAATTTTGCACATGTGCATTTCTTTGAAAATGTGGACCTTATTGAGTATTTGAATGATTATTATGATACAATGTGAGTGAGTTTTGGTGCCAAAATTGTAATAATATTTTGCTCTGAAACTAAAGACACAAGTAAGTGGGTAAAGTTCACATTGCAGTTTGAAGCTGACATGAGACTGAAATGATACAATCTTTCAACATGGAATTTTGTCTCCAGCTGTCTAGCCAGGGGGATGGGTTAGGGAGCTAGCACTTGTGCATTCTCGAATAACAGAAGTCAAGGAGGATTCAATGCCTTAACATTCATCAGTGAAATAACCCCATTTACTCAGAGAGAAAGTGTTTATGTCAACAAAAATGGAAACATCTGAAAACTACATACAGCATGGGGGAAAACCAAGGATCTTAGCATCCAAGTGTGTGTGGCAGTCACTTTAATGCACCATAACCCTCACACTGACATTCTTCTTTTCTCCTAACAAATGAATATAAGCGGGAGCCTATAAATGTCCATAGCTGCCGGAAGGTTTAAAACCAGGATAGTTGGAAATGCAACCAAATGGAAATGTTTATCTCTTTGCCTATTTAAAAGAGCTATTAAATGTTTAATACAAGTGCAGGAGAAATCATATGAGATGGTCAGACATGTGGCCGAAAATGCCAAGGTGTATATGCTATGAGTAAATATATTCTTTTGAAAAATAGCAGTCCTGGATGGAATGCACTGAACTAAGATCCTGACTACACACAGACTTTGCACCAGTTTTATAACTGTTGGGTTAGGGGTATGATATTTTACTTTTAAAGTTATACCAGTACAGCAGCTAGTGTGGATATCATCTGTGTAAAGGTGCCTTATACCAGAATTGCAGAGTTCTCCTTCCCATATAAGCATAAGTTATACTGGTATAAATCACACTTATGCTAGAATAACCGTATCCACACTAGGGTGGGGTTGTACTGCTTTAACTATACCAGTATAGTTAAAGCAAGAGGTATAACTTTTGTCTGTAGACAAAAGCCCTTAAATGAGGAGAAATATGGGAAGCCTCACTGGTATTGTGAATCCTTCTTGCTTTCTATGTTCGTAATGCTGTCAAAACAACAATGGCTCACTTAAGTGAGGCCTCTTGTGCTCCCGTGTTCTTGTCCCTTGCTTTCTGCATTACCCTCAGTATGCCCAAATACTCCTCAGCTGTCATTCATTGAGGCAGTTTGATCCAATGGAGAGAACACTTAGAGACATGGTTTGCTTGCTAGTTCTACCATTAATGTGCTTTGTGACCATGGGCAGGCCACTTCTTCACTGTGCCTCTACTCTCTCCCACCACCTCTTTGTCTTAACTGATTGTAAGCTCTTCAGGGTATAGACTGTCTCTTACGGTGTGTCTGTAAAGTGCCTAGCACGATGGGGTCCTGATCTTTGTTGAGGCTTGTAAGAGTTACCATAATACAAAGAAATACTAATAATTTAGGCAAGTATAATATTAAACAAAAACTTGCCTATAGTCTAAGAAAGTAACTTACGAAATCAAACTGAAAAGGATAACGTTTTGCAGACCAAAAGAAAAAAAAATATTTTATTAGTGAAGAAAAACATATGCATATGGTTATTAAGAATGCAACTGAATGAATAGTTGCAAGTTTTCTTTCTCGTGCTACAAACTAATGACCCACAATTCTCCTTTTTTGTTTTACTGTCAATCCTGTCAACCCCTTAAAAATCCAGTGTTCTTCTCAACTGTCATTAAAATGAATAATATATTCACGTGATTCAATTCAGACCATACAAAACAGGTAGTGGCTTTTTGGGGAGCATCCAGATACAGCTTAAAAACAGGTCAAGAACAAAATAAACAATTTCAATGAGAGAATGGGCCAAAATGGCTTTTATCTGTGTCACTCTCCATCTAAAAACTTTGGTTCAGATAAAATAATAGTACTTAGGACTTATGTAGTGGTTTTCATCCATAGATCTCAAAGTTCTTTATAAAAATGGGCAAGCATACTTACCCCCATTTTACAGATGGGGAAACTGAAGCACAGATGTAAATGAATTGCATAAGACTCAATAGGAGAGCCAAGACTAGAACTCTGATATCCTGGCTCCCAATGTAGCACCTTCTCCATTGGGCCTCACTAAATCCTCAAAATAGAATTTGATTTCCAACCATTCTTCCCGTTTCAAAATGAAAATTTTCCACTTAGGTCATTGCAAAACCATGACTAAAACATAATACCCTTGGTACATTGCTAGTTGTAACCATTTGAATGTTAGAGCAAAGTCTCAACATTGCCTGTATGCATTGCTCAGATTGCAACAAAAAGGAGAGGGGTACATCTTCCCACCTGCTCCTTTTCTCCCTTACTGAATGAGGCCCCTTACTGAATGAGGGAGGCAACCTAGTGACAGAGGATGTGGAAAAAGCTAATGTACTCAATGCTTTTTTTGCCTCTGTTTTCACTAACAAGGTCAGCTCCCAGACTGCTGCGCTGGGCATCACAAAATGCGGTAGAGATGGCCAGCCCTCTGTGGAGATAGAGGCGGTTAGGGACTATTTAGAAAAGCTGGACGTGCACAAGTCCATGGGGCTGGACGAGTTGCATCTGAGAGTGCTGAAGGAATTGGCGGCTGTGATTGCAGAGCCACTGGCCATTATCTTTGAAAACTCGTGGCGAACCGGGGAAGTCCCGGATGACTGGAAAAAGGCTAATGTAGTGCCAATCTTTAAAAAAGGGAAGAAGGAAGATCCTGGGAACTACAGGCCAGTCAGCCTCACCTCAGTCCCTGGAAAAATCATGGAGCAGGTCCTCAAAGAATCAATCCTGAAGCACTTGCATGAGAGGAAAGTGATCAGGAACAGCCAGCATGGATTCACCAAGGGAAGGTCATGCCTGACTAATCTAATCGCCTTTTATGATGAGATTACTGGTTCTGTGGATGAAGGGAAAGCAGTGGATGTATTGTTTCTTGACTTTAGCAAAGCTTTTGACACGGTCTCCCATAGTATTCTTGTCAGCAAGTTAAGGAAGTATGGGCTGGATGAATGCACTATAAGGTGGGTAGAAAGCTGGCTAAATTGTCGGGCTCAACGGGTAGTGATCAATGGCTCCATGTCTAGTTGGCAGCCGGTATCAAGTGGAGTGCCCCAAGGGTCGGTCCTGGGGCCGGTTTTATTCAATATCTTCATAAATGATCTGAAGGATGGTGTGGATTGCACTCTCAGCAAATTTGCGGATGATACTAAACTGGGAGGAGTGGTAGATACGCTGGAGGGGAGGGATAGGATACAGAAGGACCTAGACCAATTGGAAGATTGGGCCAAAAGGAATCTGATGAGGTTCAATAAGGATAAGTGCAGGGTCCTGCACTTAGGACGGAAGAACCCAATGCACAGCTACAGACTAGGGACCGAATGGCTAGGCAGCAGTTCTGCAGAAAAGGACCTAGGGGTGACAGTGGACGAGAAGCTGGATATGAGTCAGCAGTGTGCCCTTGTTGCCAAGAAGGCCAATGGCATTTTGGGATGTATAAGTAGGGGCATAGCGAGCAGATCGAGGGACGTGATCGTTCCCCTCTATTCGACATTGGTGAGGCCTCATCTGGAGTACTGTGTCCAGTTTTGGGCCCCACACTTCAAGAAGGATGTGGATAAATTGGAGAGAGTCCAGCGAAGGGCAACAAAAATGATTAGGGGACTGGAACACATGAGTTATGAGGAGAGGCTGAGGGAGCTGGGATTGTTTAGCCTGCAGAAGAGAAGAATGAGGGGGGATTTGATAGCTGCTTTCAACTACCTGAAAGGGGGTTCCAAAGAGGATGGCTCTAGACTGTTCTCAATGGTAGCAGATGACAGAACGAGGAGTAATGGTCTCAAGTTGCAGTGGGGGAGGTTTAGATTGGATATTAGGAAAAACTTTTTCACTAAGAGGGTGGTGAAACACTGGAATGCGTTACCTAGGGAGGTGGTAGAATCTCCTTCCTTAGAGGTTTTTAAGGTCAGGCTTGACAAAGCCCTGGCTGGGATGATTTAACTGGGAATTGGTCCTGCTTCGAGCAGGGGGTTGGACTAGATGACCTTCTGGGGTCCCTTCCAACCCTGATATTCTATGATTCTATGATTCTATGATTCCTTTAGTAACTATTCAGCATGAGCTAGTTCCAGCAGGAGACTAAATTCACGTGACAAGCAGCAAAAGCCCCCATTTAGACATTCTGTGGCTAGTTATGCAAAGTGAAAACCCTTTGATGTACCAGTATCAGGGAAAATATACAGGATTGGTTGGTTGGTTGATTGTCACAAGAAAGAGAAAGCTTGGTTGCCAGCTCAAGAAGCTTTGTGTTCCCAGAGTGTTTGTGCATGTTTCTTGTATGACCTAGACAAACTGTTTGTTTAGTTACATAACATAACGCTTGTCCTATTCATATAGTTAGGGAGATCTCTGAATCAGATCCTCATTGGTACTTAGATTGGTACTTAGATCCCTAAAGATCCATTGGTACTTAGTCCCAGTTTTACATGAGTAAATCCCCAGGGTCTAGTCCCCTGCTATAAATACCTAAAAGAGTCATTAGAGCAGGGAGGACTGGACTGGACTCTGTTTCCCACCTCCCAGGTTGGGTGCCTGAAATACTAGGCAATGGAGTTATTCTCTTTCTCTCTGCTCCAGTGACTCTGTAAGTAGCAATCCACAATGGAACAGCTTCAACAGGAGAGACTGAAGGAGCCCATCATCAGAATATCCCACAGCTCAGTGATTACACCCCTCTCCTAAGAGGTGGGAGACCCCTCTTCAAATCCTGTTTCCCTCTCTGCCGGAGGGGGAATTGAACCTGTATTTCCACACCCCAAGGGAGTGCTGTAATAACTGGGCTAAAAGTTATAAGGTGAGCACCTTCTTCTCCAGCCATTTTGTGTGGAGTAAGGCAAGCGCCAAATGCATTTTTCACAAGAAATGACTGAGGCACCTAGGCCACCTGACTCCAGGAAATAGGTTCCTGGTTGTGAATTGCAAGCAGAACTAAGTGCCTCTCTGCAGCCTGGATTTAGACACCTAACTCTGTGAGAGGGGTGGGGCTTAGTTTACATTTCTCTTGTTGTCATCTTCCATTGCCTAATCTGTGTTCCCTGTAAGCTGCGCACGGGAGCAGCCCTGCAGGAGAGAGTCAAGGGCTGCCCAGCTGATCAGGAGAACACGCCCAGCCGGGCAGCATGTGTTCAGGTGCCCGTCCCCCACCGTTGCTCTGTCCTGCAGCTGCTCTCGGGACCATCCTGCTGGCTGTGCAGTGGGGGAGGGGGCTGATGTCCAGGCATCCCCCTGTCCCCCCAGCCCCTGTACCCGGTCTCCGCAGGGCAGAGGGGCCACAGCTTGGCTCAGGACTCAGAGCTGCCGGGAAGGGTGAGTGGCTGAGTGCCTTTCTTAAAGAGACAGTGCCCTGTTGTCTGAGATTTCCCCAGCAACCAGCTCACACAGTCAGTCTCTCTCTCTTCCGCTGCCCACCTACCCCATCTCCGCAGAGCAGGGGCGGGGAGACAACAGGGCTCAGGACAGAGTAGGAGAGCTTTCAGTGAGTGTCTTAAAGAGAGCGTGCAGGGTGTCTCTCAGAAACTTTCCCAGCAGCCAGCACACATGTTGTGTGTGTGTGTCTGTGTCTCTCTCGCTCACACACACACACACACGGTGTCACACACACTGTCTCACACACACTGTCTGTGTTACACTGTCTCTGTCACACTCTGCAACACAGTCTGTGTCATACATACTGTCTCTGTCACTCTGTCACACACATAATGTTTCATACACGCACACACAAACACTGTCTCTGTATCACACACACACACATACACTGTGTCAAACACACACTGCCTCTGTGTGATAGTCACCTCCCAACACATATTTGTATTGTTGTTGTTGTTGTTACTTCTTGGTACTTCCTGCAATGCACATATATTCTCTGTAATTTTATTCTTTCAAAGTGTGTTATTTTAGTGTTTTGCCTGGTCTATGCATGCCATAATTTTTATTTCTCTTACACTTAAATTTAATTCCTCGAGTAGTGAGTTCTAAAATGCCTAACCTGCCCTGGTTGGAGTAATTATCCCCATTTAACTTTTAAAAATATATATATTATATCTAGGTTTTTTGTTTTTACTGGTGGCGCACATCTGCACATACCTTGCTGCACATAACAAAATATATTCCACACATGGACAGAAAAAATTAGAGGGAACATTGGTTGCCTTGTTTAGGTGGCTCCCTGCCTAGTGTTCTGGCTTTTGTGGATCTCATTCTTAGGCACCTATCTCTTCTCTATCCATTTGTGGATTTGGGCCTCTGAGACTGTTCTACTGATTTAAAAACACTCAGGCTGTAAATGATATATCCCTTATATATATAACTGATATACCCAAAACACACAGCCACCTAACAAAACTAACAGCTTTTCCCCCATAGCCACGAGGTGATCTGAACTTTTGCTAACCTCAGAGCTGTGAAATATAGCAGAGTTCATGGGGAAGAGGAAACACCCTCATCAAATCTTTTCCCTGACAATTGACATTTAGTGTGCTGTCCCTTTAAATATCTGGCAGCTCCCCAGATCCCCATGGTATTTACAGTGGACATCTTGGATCAAAAGGAAGAAATGCCGTTGGCTATTTCTGAAGCCTTAAAAGCCTTATTTTCGTTATGATAGCATTTATAATGCTCGCGTAAGCTCTCCCCATGCCACGTCAGTGCCAATGATCTTTTCAGAACTCTTAATTCACTTCTAGTAGACATCTTGGATTCTACAATTACTGGAAGGAAACTTCCCCCACGCCCTTCCCACAAGTTGGCAGAACTGCTAGTAGCATTAATCATGTATATAGTGCTGTAAGGTGAGCATGGCCTATTACATTTCATTACAGGCAGCTGGTTTGCAGTCAGTCACTGAGAGGTTGGTTGATCATTGTGCAGTGGCTGGAATGCTTCCCAAAATACATGCGTTTTCAGGAACTCCTTAAATGAGAAGCGAGAGGAAGCTTGTCATAGATGAATTAGAAGATGACATTTATTGCAGACTCAGCAACCAGGGTCAGTGCAGTTCTGCCTTGACGAAGTGAAAACATGGTTCTATCTTGTAATGTAGGTGGGACCTAAACATGCCCCTGAATGTAGCATGATTTGGGAACGGAAGTTAAATTGCAGTTCTATTCCCTCTACGCTTACAGGATGGGATCATTTTTAAACTGAGTCTGGGATGCTGTAAACAGGTTTCCCAGCATGCTATTTCCAGAGGGTGAGGCAAGTCATCCCATTTGATTATGCGGATTTGAGTTACACAGATCATCCCAAAATCATATGAATAAAATCTTGATACCACATCAAATTGTCAGGTATTCTGTATATGCTGAATGTTTACAGAAGGAGGGAAATGTAGATATCTCGGAGAACTTGAAAACATTTCACTCTTACTATTTTTTGTACCCCTCCAGTTGTAAAGCTAGGCTCCCTTAGTACTGTTTGTACATCTATACAGGCCTGGGAAGGAGAGAGAAATTATAACATATTATTATAAATTATAAAATTATAAATTATAAAAATTATAAATTATAAATAGTTTTTCCATCTGTAATAATGTCACACTTGGAAGCCCCAGTGTCTCTCAATCTTCCTAGGCCATTACAAAAAGTTGGCCTGTTGGGAAGGACAAATTCCCAGCTGTGCATTGAGATTTTAAAAAAAATAAATCCAAAATCTAGCACTGAACAAGATAATAGTTAGCCCTATTGCTGGCCCAGAATCCTGAACCTGAGACCAATGTAATTTTGAGAAGAAAAGGAATAATTTTCTGTGACTAATAGCTTTAAAAAAAACAGTGGCTGTTTTGCATCTGTTCAGTGGTTTGGAATGTTGAAGTAGTCCCAGTGAAGCTGGATTAGTAGGCAGAGAGCAGGTGATAGGGTCAAAAGTGCATCATGGCTTCCATTTATCACTCCGTTTATCACATGGCTATCACTCATGGGAAAGTGGCATATATGTTCATGCTGCACAAGCATAAGTATTTGTAAATATACATTTATAAAGTGGATGTTTAAAAACAATCTAAGAAAAGTTCTCAGTCAGAAATATCTGGGAAGTTCCATTTAGCTTCAAAGGCATCAGGAATTGCAGTGTCTTGCAAAGTTATTGAGTTGGAAAAATCTTAAAAAACTGGAATCTTGAGAGAAACAAGGCTGGGACGTCTGCATGATTATTTCATACTTTTTGGCTCTTCTGATTCATGTCTAGCATTGAACCTCTCCCCTTCCTGCCTCCCTTAGCCTCAGGAGGCTGCCATGACCTTATAACCACCCACGGTTTCCATGTTACTGTCAGCATCCTTACACTTGACTGATGAGAAGTATGTGATTATTCAACACATCATAAAAACAGCTATGTCAATTGAAGGAGAGATCTGGAATATATTTATAGAAATCTGTAAACAATCGTTTCAATTCTGCTATTCAGTGCTGTGCACACATTACCTTATGAGCTGTTGAGCTGTCAGATTTACTTTGATTCTTTCACCTCTTTTAAAAATTACCAAGTGCTCTGCTGTATTCCTAACCAGTTTGTATTTCATAACATTCTGTTTATGGAGACAATTTCATTTTTGAACTGCACTAACCTAGAAGGTTTTCTTTGTATGATTACACATCTTTTCATTGATTTTTAAGAGGCTTGACATGCCATGATTCACTGACCTGCCCTGTGCTAAAAAGCTTCTTTAGGCAACTATAGCGCGTGCATCCGTTCATTACATTCAGCTCAATGTGTGCTTTAAATAGACAGCGGTGGGGGGAGTTGTGAAACCCTTTTGGAAAGATAAATAATGCAACAGTGGAACATTCATTGCAAAAGTCTGTGTGTTCTAGGCGCTAGTCCGGCTTTTTACTCACCATAGCATGATTTAACCACCTTGGAATCATCCCATCCAGGCTCTTGGGGTAAACCAGTTCTCGGTTGTACGTATACAATACCCAAAAGGACATAAACACAAACTGCAACACAAGAATTTTTGTTGTAAAAGGCAAAGCAGGCTGTAGGAAAAATGTGAGCTTGCGAGATAAAACAACTGATGTATCACACAAATTACAAAGTAAAGAAGGGAAATTACTGCAAGTTGCGGTGTTCTGCTGTTGTTAATGCCATGTCAGACTCACCTTGCCTTTCTCAGTATTCTGGGGCATATGTCTATAAGAAACCCCTCCTCTACTGTATAAACTGCTGACTCTGAAATTTCCAGGGAACACATGACTATCCTTGAACCCTTCTTATTCTGCCAGTGGGATCTTGGATGGTCCATCATGCCAAAGGATTTGTTCTGCTCAGTAACAAAGGAAAAGCAGATAGTAGCAAGACTGATTGTCTAAATCTTGGCATGCCGGTAAAGTCTGTAAACTTCATTCCTAAGCTGTAGGTACAGGAGTAGGCTGTATCTTCTGCCCATCTGATCCAATAGGGGAGGATTTACAGTGGGAGGATTTAAGCGTAAGAAATGAATCCCAGTATCAGCTACTGATATCCAAAAGCTCATTTGTACTTTCTTGGCCTGGTTTTACATTTGAGCACAAGTTGTCCATATTATGGAAACGAGGGCATGAGAGGTGGGGAGGATTGTGAGTACTAAATATAGTGCACGCAGTTTACAGACAGATACGTCCTAGTGTTCAGCCCTTTTCTGTTTCATACGCAGAAGTGTGCATGGGAGATGTGACGGCAGTGTTACAAGAAACTGATATGCAAAGAACGACTAGTAGCTGAGATGGCTTAGTCTCAATTGCAGGAATGGCCTCTCTTGATTCACCTGGCTGAAATGCTTGTGGACCCAGTTAAAGATGAATTTCAGCTCTCCTGAGCCCAGCTTCTGTAAGCCCCTCTCAAGCTGAGTTGTACTGACTGAGTGATTTCAGTCTCTGGCCCATTACTTGCAAAATCATTTGGCGGACACAATTGTCTACATGTGACCAGACAGTCCAAAATGAATATTTTGTCGATTATTCTAAGTAATATCATTTAAGTCTGTTTCTCTTCTGTGTGTGTTTAAACTCATTTTGCAGTCAGGGAAGACAATATGAGGATTTGTTGCCTTTTAAGGACCCTACTAGACACTTAAGGCACATGTTGCCCTTTTGGTGAAACTATTTCAGTAGGTAATTTCATTGGCTCTTATGTATAAGGGTAGCAGAATGTCTACTTTCTGCCCTTTGATTTTGGTGGACCTCTGTTTGCTTATGGCTGGGTTGTAGGGGGTTTAGGGAGGGGGCTTGTAGACGCTGTGTATGTCAGAGCAACATGTTCAACAATAAACCACTAGCTAGCTTCACATCTGGGGCTAGATTTAAGCATTGTTTCTTCATTGAAATTGATGTGTTCTGTTTTCAAAAGACAAAATGAAGCTCCTTAGTAATATCTGTATCTATCTGGTACATGTGTATGTATAATTATTATTATAAACATTGGTTACTTACCGTGGCCACAGGGAAAGCCAGGGCACTGAAGAGAAGGTCTCTGCAGGAAATTATGTATTTAGCACTTGGCAGTTTCTTAATTAGTCTCAACACATCAGCCAGGAAGGAGATCCCATAGAAAACAGCCTGCAAAACCTAAATTAATTACAGATAATGAGGGAATCTTCATCCACCATTGATTAGCATGTTCCTGCATGAACTCAATACTTGCTCTTTAGGGAGCTGTTTTGTTGGTGAACTACAAGTCAGCACCAGGGAAATAGCTTTTGGCTCAATTTTCCTTATTAACTGAAAGTGATTAAATAAAGTAGTTCAGGAGATTACTTTAACAGTACCTCGCTTAATGGACCGAGCAGAACAGTGTGGTGTGAAGAGTGAGCTTTATTCAGATTGAAAGTGGCAGGATGTGTTGAAAGACAGGTCTTTTTGCAATTAATATGTTAATTGTTCACCTCAAGGTAACATAGTAGTGATGGGAGGGGACAAATCTGTGGCTATTCTGAGTTCTAATGTTTCCTGCAAATCAACCACTATAAGTGTTCTCACAGGTTAGCCAAGATGGTGCCTCCTGGCTGGTGGTGATAGTTTAGAGTTCATGCCCATACTGTACCAATTAATCAATACATAATACCCTAAAAGGGCTGTGTTAGACAGCGAAGCCACTTGAAAAAGAGTTGTCCTGTACTGGGTCTTGAACCTATTTCTGCTGAATTCAGGGGATGCAAGAGCAGGACTTTACATTCAGATCCGCAAAGATATTTTAGGCAGGAGTTAGCCACCTCAATACCTTGAGGATCTGGGCCTCAGTAACTAGAAATAAGACACCTTTGCACTAGAATTGAGAGCACTGGTTGAATTAATTTTTTTGGCAAATAATGTAACCAATTGATTCTGGCTCTTTTTAAGTTAGCAAACTTCATAGAAGGTCTGATAATATTATGCAAATAATGTATTATCTGTATTTTCTTCCACTGATCATCAAATAATTGTATCTGAAAACAACGTTTCTCATTGTTCAACCACCTCGGCTAGTGCTACACAATGGATCATAGTGCACTAAACGTGGAAAGAAGTAAAGATGGAGCCTATTAAGAACTTGCTGCTCTTTGGCTGCTAATCTGTGCTCAACTTTGAACCTGAGCTCAGTTTTCTTGATTATTGGTGGTATTTTTAAAGCTAGATTCTCTCTCTCTCTCTCTTGTGCTGGGAAACTCAGTCTACTGCAAATGCTGGCACTGCTGAGATGGAAAGATACTTTATGGCATTCGGAATTATGTCTCTTTTTTGCCATGATCTCACCCTGAATCAGATTTTTATTTTGAGTTTGTGTGATATCTGAGGTTGGACTGATTTCTTCTTCAGGAGCCTGGAGAAGGTGGGGCTTGGGAGGGGACACCACTGGCACAGGACTTGATCAGAAAGTTTTAGATGGAAAATAGAGGATGGGAAGCAGGATGGCCTCCCCCTGCCCACCAAAAAAAACACCCCTATTTCAAAACACAATACTTTGTGCTTTCATAGTGTGGTTCCCCTTAGGGCATCAAGGTGCATTTAAATATTAATGACTTAAGCCTCACAACACTCCAAGGAGGTAGGTAATTAGCTTTAAACAAAAGATAGGGAAACTGAAGCACAGAAAGGCTAAGTGACTTGTCCATGGTCTCACAGGAAGTATGAGGCAGAGGTGGGAGTTGATTGCAGGTCACTTGACAAATAGTGCTGTGGCTCATCCCCAACACCATTCTTCCTCCCAAAGAGGACAGGAGGCTTATAGACTGAATAATGCAATTGTCATTAAAAATAACCCAGCCAAAACCACAAATATTTACAGTTCAAGTTCATTCCAGTTTGAGACACAAAAATAGCCCTTTAAATATGTGTGTGTGTGTTTCACCATTGACTTTGAGATCTTCCTTATCAAGACTGGCCTCTCTAACTGTAGGTACAGTTTGGACTCTAAGGGCTCAATCTTGCAAGGTGCTGGACCCAAAGCAGCAAAGCACTTAAGCACATGCTCAACTTCAACGGGACTCTTTGTATACTTGAAGTTAAGCATGTGTTTAAGTGCTTTACCAGATCAGACCCTGGGGCCCCGTTCCTTGAGGCACACACATGGGAGATGGGTGCTTAAGAATTGCTCTTTTTCCTGTATGCCATTGACTATAACTACTGCAGGCTGGAGAGCAAGCTACAATGTTCAGTTCAATACTTTCTCCCTACACTTTAAACAGCATGACAAATGGCAATGAAATGACCTGTGTGACGTGATGACAGTGAAAGTCTGGTGATGCATGGTGACTAATCATTAATAAAGCATCTCATAGGCTTTCCCTATTTGAGAGAAGCTTGGTTCCCAGAGTACAAGGGTCTGATTATTGCTTTTATGGTGAGCCCTACATTAATCATGAGACAGAAATAAACTTCATTCCCCTCCCCAGTAAAATAAATTAAAACAAACATTTGGATGGAAAAGAAACAGATGGTCCCAAAGCATCCAAGTTCTCAGTCTAGCATTCTTTCTGTAGTTTACAGAAGAGGTCAATCGTATCTTCCAGACTGAAAACTTTCCACTCATTTTTCTTTACTTAGGTTGCGGTGTGTGAGCGTGTGCACGCTCACACACCTGTATCCATAGGCCCCTATTTCCAAATAAAAATCCTGGAATTTAATCTCAGGAGTGTACCTTTAAGACACCCAACATTCTATCCTCAGCTATAATAATAGAAATCCAAAGTAACTGCATTGAATTCAGTGGATTTCCATTGGTATAACTGAAAGGACACCTTAGCCTAAGATTGCTATAACTATACTTTAAAAAAAAAAAAGGTAAAAAGTTAGGAAATTAACCGTTTAAGGAGATTAACCACCTAACTGAAATAACATTCCATATCATACATGGTTTAACAGAAATAGAGAAGTGCTAACAATTAGTGTGCACACTCAAGTTACAAGTTGCAAGAGCAACTACAGGCTTTGGAAAGTTAACTATTGTCCCAGACAATGTCAGGAAAGAAATTATGGTACTACTGCTCACTTTAGGTGAAACTCACTTCTGTGCAGAAGGCCTACCTGAGGTTTATGAACACTTCAGTCCCTCTTAAGCCTTATTTGGAGAGTGTAAGTGGGACTAATTAGTGCACCGGGGTGAATTTCACCCCTTAAGGGTACGTCTACATTTTGAACTGGGGGCATAATTTCTGGTTCGAGGAGACATACCTGTGCTAGCTCTGATCAAACTAGTACACTAAAAATAGAAGTGTAGTCTCAATGAAATGAGCAGTGGAGGGGCTAGCCACTCCGTCTATGATCCAGGCCAAGAGACTAGGTATGTACTTGGGATGGCTAGCCTATGCTGCCACTCGTGCTGCTGTGGCTACGCTTCTATTTTTAGTGCTCTAGATTGACCAAAGCTAGCACAGATATGTCTCCTCAAGCTGGAAATTATGCCTCCATCTGGAAGCATAGACATACCTTTAGAGGAGTGCAGGAGTGAAGCCTTGATACCACAGGGCATGTCTACACTGCGATTAGACACCGGTGGCTGGCCTGTGCCAGCTGACTGGGGCTCACAGGGCTTGGGATAAGCGGCTGTTTAACTGCAATGAAGACATTTGGGCTCAGGCTGTAACCTGGGACCCTCCCACCTCATGGGATCCTAAAGCTCAGGCTCAAGCCTGAGACCAAATGTCTACATTGCAGTTAAACAGCCCTTAGCCCGACTCCTGTGAGCCCCCATCAGCTGGCATGGGCAAGCCGTGGGTTTTTAATTGCAGTGTAGACATATCCCCAGATATCCTGTAAACACTGAGAGGAGCTCTGCTGCTGTGCGCCTCCGTAGGTGCCTGCTATTAAGTGGTTTCATTTGGATTATACTCAGCCTATGTTTTCAGGTGCAACAAGAGAATTTAAACCCCACTTTAAAACTGGAAAACTGAACACAGCCTTAATTATGGAGTCATCACAAGTGCATCCATAATATATCACCATACCATAGAACACAGAGGGACTTGAACACCAGATCTGAACCCTCACAAACTCAGGAAAATTCATACCTGGACATGAATCCACATTTCGCAATTATGTAAGTATAATAGAAAATATACAAAAGGATGAAATTATTTTCAAGCAGCAATGTTGGCACTTGCAACTGCAGCTGCTCTCAGTATATAAATCTGCCAGATGTAGTTTAAAAGGATTCCCCAAAGTATTCCCCCCAGAACAGGAAGAGAAATAAGAACACAAACACTCTGAAAGGGAGAAGCCCATGATCAACCTGCACAGAAGGGGGAATTGACTGGCCCTTCAGGACAAACCTCTCTGTTTTCTATAAACCATTTTTAGTGCCACAGTGATAGGGGCTTTAGAAATGCTTACATACAGACAGACAGGATGTGTTTCATTAACTACAGCTATTTAATTTGGCCAGACAGATCAGATGAACTAGGAGGCATCAGTGGCAAAAATTAAATTTCACCTAATTTGATCGAAACAAGTATTTCCATTTATTTATTCCTGTGATTCATTTTCAAAGACAGCATCTGGCTACCTGAATGTATCTAATTCCCAAACTGATAGTCATAAACACAGCCCACAGCATTTTGTTTAATGGGATATAAATCTGATGTTCCATGTGGGCTGTTAGATATGGCAATCAAATTTTACTACTTTCATATATACTCACACGATAAAATTATAGAAAATATGTGCAATAAATATTGGATCTATTTGAAAACAAATAGGAAACAGTACCGTTAGTACAATCAAAACCATTTTAATAATAAGAGATTCAAGTGTAATGAACAAAATTTGGGAGAGGGAATGTGGATGCGAATGTCTGTTTGCAGTTGTCGGGGATGTTCTTTATGCATATTCTACTTGTGTATATGCAATAAACCATTTTATGTAACAGATGGAAAGATTTGGGGTAATAACTTATTCTGGATGATGTGAAAACAAGGAGTGATCTCTGTATTGATATGAAAACAAACAGAATTAGAGAAAGACCAAGTGGCAGGTTCTGCATGTTGACTGCCGAAAGGGAATTGCACTGTGGGCATTGTTTTCAGGGGCACAGCCACACAATTGTAATGTATACATGGCTGTGCACGTTGACCCTTTGTGGTGTATTTTGGAAAAGACACCACTACACATTTGGAGCTACATCCTAAGGGACATAGAGAGACCCTTTATTCCCTAAAGGGGAGCTCTGTGCTGGCCTTTCTGATTGTGAGGTTAGGTCACCTCAGTATGAGACATGGAGCAACTGAGTCATGAAGCAACTGGTCTACCTCAAAAGGAGCTGTGAGCTTAAGCATTAGCTCCTGACCCCTCCACTGTTGGATCCTATTAAAGAAGTTCTGTATTAAAATCAAATGAGTTTGATTCCCCAGAGTTTCAATTCCAGGGTATTACTAATTAAGAGGTCTCTTGGTTTTTGGTACTGTTTCTCTCCCTCTATGTGTGACACTTGCAAGCTGCTAATTGTGTTAGTACATTCTAAGACAGAGTCTGAATTCACAGAGAGAGAGACTCAAAGCAATACTCTAACAACAGAAACAGCACCCAGAGACTCCCCACCCTTTTGTTGTATTAACAATTGTCATTAAAATAGAGATAGAGGATGTATGTGGATGGATGCTTGGTGTGGATAATAACTGAATGATCAGGGAGGTGCCAGCCTAAGAATCCAGTGTCCATCGGCTGAAGAAGGCGTCAAGTGGAAATAACCAGAGGACCCCCCGGAGGGCAGACTGGAATCCACCCAACAGCCTCAAGAATGGGAGAACCAAAGAACAAGATAACATCTTGGAGCCGTCAGGAATGTGCTATCTGCTGATTGATTCAACAACAGCATGAAGCAGCAATTCCCATAGACTGGCATAGGAAGAAATTCCGATAAAAATAGACTCTAAAAAGTGAGAACTTTGGGGTCTGATTCTGCAAACCAACTTCCAGGAGCATCAGATGAGCATCTGACAAGGCCCTGCTCCCTCCTTATGTCCAGGCCACCTGGCCAGTGGCTTGGCATGAGCAACTCTAAGGCTGGTAACTATGATAACAACCTTGCAGAACCTGTGTGTGTGTGTGTTTGTATGAATGAATGTGTGAATAAATATGAGATTGAATGGAATGTTATAACTATAACTAACTGCTTACTATGATTCTTTCTGTATTCACAATAAATGTGGTATTTTGCCTTTTTCCCTTTAATAAGATCCTCCTGGTTTTTATTTTATTGGTATAACATTTTGGTGGAGAAATGCGAAAGGGGGAATATTGGTAAAAAACCTCAGTTATTGTAAATATTGGTGTGCACACCGCCAGCTCTAGTGAGCTAGGCATTTCTATTAGGTTAACCAGACCTGCTGGCCTCCAAGAAGGTAGCAGGAGACCTGCTGGCCTCTGAGAAGGTAGCAGGAAAAACAGATTAAACCAGACCTGCTGGCCTCCGAGAAGGTAGCAGGGGACCTGCTGGCCTCGGAGAAGGTAGCAGGGAAAACAGGTTAACTGGACCTGCTGGCCTCTGGGAAGGTAGCAGGGGACCTGCTGGCCTCCGGGAAGGTAGCAGGGGAAAAACGCATAGATTAAGCTATGATTTCAGAATCTAGGCTGTGTCACTTGCTAAGTAATACCAGCAGTGACAAAGAGATTGAAATATCCATGTTAAGATGTTTAAAAGAAAACAGGGTAAGCCAGTACCAGAGGGAGCAATGGAGTCAGAAGGAACTCCAACCTCACCTTTTGTTAAAGAAATTACACCTTTTAAACAAATCCTTCAAAAATTTGGGCACAGTCCTTGGACTAAACAAGCCCTAGCTGATGTCTGCACTATTTCGGACCTAGAGGATAGATTGGCTCAGTATATCCTCATATACAAACCTTCTAGTGGCACCTTAGAGACTAACCAATTTATTTGAGCATGAGCTTTCGTGAGCTCATGCTCAAATAAATTGGTTAGTCTCTAAGGTGCCACAAGTACTCCTTTTCTTTTTGCGAATACAGACTAACACGGCTGTTACTCTGAAACCTTCTAGTGCTGCCAAAAGAGATGCAGCAGCAATTTGGTTGTTGTGGGAGGCATGTAAGGATTCTTCCCTCCGCTTGTAAAGAGGAAAAGGCACAAACGGAAAAGGGAGCAGACAATTGGAAGGTGCTGGCTACAAATACTCAAAGCCACCTGAAAATAGTGAAAGAGGCACTCCAGGAATACAAAAAGAGTGAAAAAGTTAACTCTGCAGAGGCTGGAGGGAGGCAGGTAAAGGGGGAGAAGGTCCTATGTACGGCACCCCCAGGCATAATTACAAAGAGAAAAGAGTTTTAAAAAAAAAATTAACTCTGCAGAGGCTGGAGGGAATTAAGCAGTTAAACTTTGTATTTCACCCAAACAACTTTTTACCGAAAATGTTAAAAAGGAAAAGTGTTAGAGAAAGAGCATTCTTGGTTTCTTTGCAGCCATTCTGAAAGAAAAATGGGCCCTTTTCCAAAGGAATGTCTGTAAATTAGCCAGGCAAAAATAAACTATCTGATTAAAATCATTTGACTGGACAATTTAGTCAAATTTGCTAAAAGAACATAAGAGGGTTCTATTGGAACTTAACTGTCTCAAATGTATAAAGGGAATGTAAGATGTAAAAAACAGAGCAGTGTGGAAGGGATGTTAAGGAAAAGAAAATGTGTATGTATCTGTCTGTGTGTGTGTAAATATGTAAAGTTCTAAGGACCAGTTAGTTTTGTTTTTGTTTTAAATAATGCCACTAAAAATTCATTTGACTCTTTAATTCAAAGTTGCAAAACTGACAGACCTTTTTGCTAGACACAGGTAATTAGTGTTGTTTGGCTTTGGGATTTGGCATTTAACCCTTAAAAGGTAACTCAATGCTCTACAAAATTTAAAATGTTTTTAAGTTGTGGCTGCAGATGGGCAGTCAAAATCAGGAGAATATAAAAAAAAAATGTTGGATTCTTTTTGTTTGTTTTTTGTTTGTTTGTTTTTGTAACAAAATAGCAGATGAGAGTTGTAGTAAAAAAAAAAATAAAAAAAAGACAGTGCCTCTCTGAAGCAACAGCAGGGGTGAGGTGCACAAAACAAAAAGAAGCAATGTTAGAAACACTGAGTCTTAAAATGGCTCTGAGTAATCAGACTGTCACTTTGATAAAGGTACATGAAAACTCTGTAAGCAAAAAAAGAAATAGTGACGCCTTATGTAAAAATGGATCTGGATAATGTTATAGAAGTTAAACTATGGAAGGAATGTGCATTTGCCCCAGAACATGTGCAGGGTATATTGTAGAAGGGGCAAAAGAAATACAAACATACCATGCTACTTAATTAAAATGCTATTGAGGCTCCAAAGGGAGCCACAATAGGTTGGGTTTTCTTTTTGAGATTGCTGTGTGTTTTGGAACCAGAAGTTAAAAGTAATCAAAACTCTGGTGAAAGTTGATTGTGTCCCTTTTAAGATAGACTCTCTGAGCTGCTGATGGCTTTAAATCCAAAAGCAGGAAGTTTCTGTGAAAATGCAAATTAACTAAATGATAAAGGAAGGAAAGAACTAGCAGCACAAAGGAGCTGCAGATAAAGGACGTACCTGGTCAGCAAACAAATTGTCTAAATAAAAGGCATGGGATAACAAGATAATTTTAATAAATGTAATGATAATAAGTATCCCTGTAACAACGTATAGTGTGTATGATTTTTGGAAAAATCCTTTAAGGTCGTATGGTAATGATGCTTCTCAGTTATTATCTGTAAATAAAACTTAAAGCTTAACACAGCAGGAAAAACATTATAAACTTGGTCTGCTATATAAGAAGGAAAACTCAGGGATTTAATGACTAAACAGTGGGATAATTTCCCCATAACCCTTAAAAGATAAAAACCATTGAAACCTGGCCTGCCTGTAGAACAAAAACAGGAAAATGTGGGGGCAATTCCTCTGTTTTGCCTGCAATCAGCAAGGGTATTTGTAAAAGAAATATTTTAAGCAATAATCTGCCACCCCAAAAGGGGTAGAAACATGTTCTTTTGTCTTTCAGAAAATCAGGAAAAGCTGATGCCAGCTGAAAAGCAACCCAATACCATGAATCTACTGTCACAATAGAAATTGTGTTCTGTGTTCTATGTTCTGTCTTGTGTTTTGTGTTGTTGCTAGCACTGTTGTGTGTTTAAAAAAAAAAATACTGAAGACCTGCAGGAACTTAAAAATAAATTAAGCTTTCTGTCCCAGCTACAGGACAGCCTGATACAAAAACAAGTACATGCCAATGTAGACTTGGTCCAAATTGGTCTGGGTAACCTAGAAGGCCGATGGAATCTTTAGTAATGGCTTAATACTACCACATGGCTTATCCATAAGAAAAAAAAAATATTAGAAATAGGAAACTACACAGCCATAGCTATGGGATGCACTGAAATGCAGATACTTGCACTAGCTACTTTGGAACACAAAATGTTCTGGGTCATATTGGGAAATATTAAGGGTTTGATGCATTTGTTAAAAAAGAAAGAGATCATTGTTTGACACTTATCAATATGAATGGATGCAATATGTTTCCAGTATTGTAAACCAGACTTGTTAATGGGAGAAATTGTTGTCAAAATTGCACACCAACAGTCCCTGGAGGCAAAGGTATTGAAGGTTAACCCACTCCCCATATTACACATGGGATCCTTTTGGCTACCCTGGACCTTGAGCCAGTGGGCTGGGGAGGGAGGGAAGCTATTGGACACTAGAGGTTCTACCGAATGGACTCCTCAAAAGTGGGTGTGCCTCACCTTGCCTGTTGCCCCAGAACCTTGTAGTAAAGATACATCACTAGGATCATGTATGTGGCATGAATTGGAATCACAAACTCAAATTGCCTCACAGTACTTTCTCTTGAATAGGCTACATAGAAAGTGACACTGACAATTATAAATCTTAGTGTCAAAAGGGGGATTATGTTGGATCATATTAAAGAAGTTCTGTATTACAATCGCAAATGAGTTTGATTCCCCAGAGTTTAAATTCCAGGGTATTACTAATTAAGAGGTCTCTTGGTTTTTGGTGCTGTTTCTCTCCCTCTATGTGTGACACTTGCAAGCTGCTAATTGTGTTAGTACATTCTAAGACAGAGTCTGTTCTCAAAGCAATTCACAGAGAGAGAGACTCAAAGCAATACTCTAACAACAGAAACAGCACCCAGAGACTCCCCGCCCTTTTGTTGTATTAACAATTGTGATTAAAATAGAGATAGAGGATGTATGTGGATGGATGCTTAGTGTGGATAATAAGTGAATGATCAGGGAGGTGCCAGCCTAAGAATCCAGTGTCCATCGGCTGAAGAAGGCATCAAGTGGAAATAACCAGAGGACCCCCCCCGGAGGGCAGACTGGAATCCACCCAACAGCCTCAAGAATGGGAGAACCAAAGAACAAGATAACATCTTGGAGCCGTCAGGAATGTGCTATCTGCGATTGATTCAGCAACAGCATGATGAAGCAATTCCCATAGACTGGCATAGGAAGAAATTCCGATAAAAATAGACTCTAGAAAGTGAGAACTTTGGGGTCTGATTCTGCAAACCAACTTCCAGGAGCATCAGATGAGCATCGGACAAGGCCCTGCTCCCTCCTCATGTCCAGGCCACCTGGCCAGTGGCTTGGCATGAGCAACTCTAAGGCTGGTAACTATGATAACAACCTTGCAGAACCTGTGTGTGTGTGTGTGTTTGTATGAATGAATGTGTGAATAAATATGAGATTGAATGGAATGTTATAACTATAACTAACTGCTTACTATGATTCTTTCTATATTCACAATAAATGTGGTATTTTGCCTTTTTCCCTTTAATAAGATCCTGCTGGTTTTTATTTTATTGGTGTAACACCACTAGGCCTCTGGTATCCTAACCCGTCCCTCCCTCCCTCTTTTTTTCTGCCACATATAGGGACACTGGAAGTTACTACTACCCAGAGCAGCCTGTGCAGGTGAGGGAGGGAATGGTGGATTAGGTGCTTGCTATAACACCCTCCCCACTTCCTCAGAAAAAGTCTCTGGAGAAAGAGGGATTGTGAGCCATCAAGGAGCTTCTGCTTCCTCCACCCCTTCATGCCCCTGTCTGAATCTCACCACCTTTCCTCTGTGACTGGAGGGTGGTGTCTTCAGTCCAGTGGGCACCCCTGTCGCTCACTGCTCCATTTTAGAATAGTCAATTCTGCTTCTGAAAGGATGGGGAGGAAAATCAGCAGTCATTTGCTGTCTCCCCATGCTCACAGCGAGACCCTGGGAAAAGGGTAGCTTCACTCAACATCACTCCCCTGGTGACCCCAGTATTGTGACAGCAGAACAGCAGGGCCATGGGGAGGGCTGATTGTGGATCTGCCTGAGGGGGACCATTTTGCCTCAGGATTTCTTTATGTTTGGGCAGCACAAAGCCATTCCAAGGGCCAGCGATGTAGGCGGGCTCTGCAGCCGCACAGCAGCAGGCTTATGTTTTGGCCCTCGGTGGTTAGGATGTTGATGGGTATCTCCCAAGGAGAGGAGCTTATATACTACTTAGATTACTCCCGAGTGTTTCCCATTTTGTCATTCGTTTTCATTAATGGTTTTTAAAAATACAGCATAAGAATGCCCAAAAGTATAGCCCCAAATCCTGCTCCTCACTCTGTGGGTGTGGAGAGCTCAGCCTACAACAGGACAATTGTGGTTCGAAGAAGCTCAGACAGGACGTCAGGGGCCTATGGGGTGGCTCACATTGCTGGTTGTTAGTAGCCACAGCAGTTAATATTTATATTGACTACTACTGTATATGCTACACAGACACAGAAGAGACCATCCCTACCCTGAAGGGCTTAGACTCACAAAGTGCTTTAGTGTGTGCCACCATGCCCTCTATTGTGTAGTAACTCCCAGTGTGGCATTATCCAGTGGCCCTCTAGGGATAAGGATGGGCATGGGCAGGGCTGGAGGTTCCACTGCTATGTAAATCCATACACCACTGACTGGGTCACAAGGGGAATGCAAGGGCTATGGAGCCTCGAGGCTAACGAGTGTCCCTGAAGTAGCTCCATTGCCAGAACAACAGCTCAGTAGGAATTCTCCCCACAAGCCCCTGTCTCCGCCCATAGAAATCCCCTTTGCACAGCTCAGCTACTTGGGCTAGTTACATGGACCAAGTTTTGTCCCATGGACAGCATGTGTTATATGTTTTCATTTCGTTAGTAATGGTGTGATATTAGTACTAATGTGCGATGGAAAAATATATTATTGTCAGTATATCACAGTGTAATTCTAAGAAACATAGCCAGCCACTGATCACACTTCTTGAAAAGCATGTGATAATATTGCACATATTTCTACATTTCTTTATGCCCATTGTGACTTACGTTCCCCCCCCAAACAATTTTTTTAATTAAGTACATGCAATGATTGGCTATTACCTCACGATATTTTGTTTTACTGCTTGTATATTTTGTAATAGGTTAAATCATATTCAAAGAACTATAATTATCACTGCATGCATGTTACTCAGTGCTGAATATACATATACTAATACTAATTGGTAATTATTCTACTCCTAGACTAGATATCATGCTTCAAAGCTGTAAATCCTTCCTGTACACGCTCTACATTTCTTTCCTTCTCATGGTTAACTTGTGTCTTAACAATGAGGCAACTAGCTACAGTATATATAAAATTTACAAGTATTGCAATTTGCTGCCAAATATTCTTTATGCATAAACAACACAAATGTGGATACCTATTTAGTTTCCTTTGGGGTATAAACCATAAAAGAAAGCAGTATAACAGCAGCAAATACACCAGCTGCATATGTTTTGAGGCACAGATGGTAGACAGACAAATAGACAGATTGGTACCACTGTATAGTACATGCTTACCAGATTGAGAACTGTCAAATATTTCCACTGCCTACCATAAAGGAACACTTCAGACGGCTGGTCTTCTGCTCTTACAAGTGAGATTGAATAGGTTACAAAAATATACCAGACAAAAACAAGGGAATGGTACACAGCCAGTGTAGCAATTGCCATGGTTCTGCTGTGAGTGCTATTCAAGCCTAAAAGCAGCTTTTCCTTTAATGTTCAGTAGCCATGCATAAGAAATTGCACGGCAGGAGAGTTTGCTGTCTGAAGAAAGTCAGGACGCTGCTCGCATGAAACAAATATTACAACGCTGGCTGGACTTTGCTTCTTTCTTCTTCTCTTTTTTTTTTCTACTGATAAGCTTGGAAAAAATAGGCTTATTCCCTGGATTTAAATGTCTCACTCAAGATTACTGAAGATTAGTTGCAGAGTTACATAAGTTTTGGTGTTTCTGCACCGGGGAGGAGGTTGTTGCTGGTTTTGCATAACTGAGTTTCAGGTTCTTTTTGGACAAGTAGGAAAAAAACCCTATTTTTCCTTCTGGTGAGATATTGGTGTTGCCATGAGCCTTGATCAATTTTGGGGGACCTTTGTAACTTTTGTTTCAATAAAGAACGAAGATGGAAAGAAGAGAGGGCTTTCAAAGGGGAACTGAATAAATTTGTTAGTGTGGTAAAAAAGGGAGGATCTAAGGGGGTTAATACACTAATGTTAGGGTTCTTTGGTTTCGTAAGTTTTGAAAATCGTCTTTGACATTCTTTGTAGAAAGTCTTCTGAAGTAGGTTATTCTGTCAATCCATGTTACTTAAGTATTTACAAATGCACACAGCTGGTCTGACAAAATTCAAGTCACTTTAAATGTCTGGGAGGGGATAGAGAGAAGGGGCAACAGCCTGGGTTAATGTAACTTAAGTAGTTTCTTTACTGAGCTGCTTGTTTGCTTAATCACATTAACCTCCAGATAATGGTTCTTCCCTGGTATGACAGTGCAGCACTATATATATATATATATATATATATATATATATATATACACACCCACACACCCACACCCACGGAGTATATAATAGAGCAATTGCAGCTACACAGCCACTCAAGTCAAGTGTGTTAGCCTAAGTGTCTTAACCATTCAATAGTCTAGGGAAGGTTATGCAAGTCCATGAGGGAACCAGGCAGCCCTTGCTGATGAGTGCAGCCTGCAAGTATGTGGCCTGAATCTAACTGGCCACAACTGCAAAGAGGAGTCACAGAGGCCCCACTTATAGTCATTAGCAGCATCTCTTATCACTCCACGTTTGAAGCAATTGAGCTTTACTCAGAGACGGCCTGGAAGGTCAAAACTAGGGCGCTGGACTGTTGGCTCTGTCAAGAGATAGGCACTGGCTGTGTTTGAAGCTTGTTCTTGCCATATCATTCCACCTGGAGGTGATTTTGAGGTTCCTTAGGGGAATTGTCTAAACAGGGCACCTTGTGCTGGCATGGTAGCTTGGTGGATTAAACACATCTTTAAACTAGAATAGATGTGGCATGCCTTGCACCTTTAAGGAGCAGATTCTGCAAGATGACTTGTCACCTGATATCAGGAGGGACAGTGTTGGACAGGATCAGAAGCCAGGCCACATTGGTTGGTGCCATGGTTCCTATTATTAAACCCGTAGTTTCATACAGCTGAGTGTCTGCTCCTGCTGAGTAAAAGGAGCTGAGCCATGCCAGGAAGTAATACTCTGCTACAGAATAACATAGGCCAAGCCCAGAGTTTCTTAGTGTCTGTTCATTGGCTCCCCAGATAGACACAGTTAATTTGCTGATCAGGTTGTTTCTTATCTTTACTTGCAGTGAGGTCTTAATAAAGGGTTCCTTGACTGTCAAGGTACAGTCCAATGTAACGCCTATATACGCAGGCTTTGGGTCATGCTCCACAGGGGTGCTGGAACAATTTTTATTGTGGGGGTTCTGGCAATAGAAACTATGGAAACCATGTATTTGGTGTTTGTTATTACTACTTCAAGCCAAAGGGTGCGGGAACACCACTGATGCTCCATGTCTGCAGTAATGACCATATGAATGCTTTATGATAAACTAGGTATTGAGCTGGTGATCTGTGTTAATCTGCACCACCACCATCACTCACCACAACTGGCAGTCATAACAGAGAAGCCAGAGACTGAACTACCGTCTGTCCTGTAGAGACAGTCCCTCCAGGACAGGGTTGACTCTCTGCTGAGCAGACTATTTTAAGGCTACTTTTCTTTTTTGGCATTTGTAGTGGTCTATAGGGATATTTGAGCAATCTGCTCTTTTGTCTGATGCAGGGTTCAAGACTCAGAGTGGAATGATTTCATATAAAATCAAAAAGCAATTCACATGCATGTCAGGAAATAGCCCTAACACTGAAGTGCTTGAAAGGCATTTTCTGTTTCCTTGACTTCTGTCTGAATTTGGATTATCCACATCCAGTTCCACAGACATCATTCAAAGTGAATCTCTCTCTCTTTTAAATGTTCACACGTCTCAGATTTCTCATTGCCTATTACACCAGTTCGAAATGTATTAGGAAACCTTGGGGTTGCCTGAGGTCAGAGATAAAAAAATCTTTTGCAGGAGAAAAAAAAGATAATCCATTGTTTTGGATCCTAAAGATATCATTATATGTTCTTTGAAGAACCCCAATGGAAAATAGTTTTAAATGGCCTGGCTTTTTGCATTTGCCTATGACTTTTGGAGGTTCATTGATAATGAAGCTTGCAGGAACACCTTCTCCTCCTCCGTCTTCCTAGAACTTGTCACTACAAATGAGAGTAGGAACAAGAATGGAAATATGGTATGACAGGTCTTTTATTTTTTATTTATACCTTGGATGGCTACAATGTATAACATCTGTCAAACACTCCATAGAATCATAGAATATCAGGGTTGGAAGGGAACTCAGGAGGTCATCTAGTCCAACCTCCTGTTCCAGGTTTTGTAAAATTTATCTTTCCAAGTAGGGGTTCCTTACAGCATAACTTTAAAGTAGGATGGCATGTGCTTGTAATGATTTGCACCTGGGTTTATGCAAATAAATGTAAATCTATGCAAATGTGCAAGGTCCTTTTATTTTTATTTTTCCCTCTCAGAAGATTTTTGGCTAGTGTGGGGCTGAGACTTCCAGCAAGGGTGTCATATGTGGTGACAGTTTTGTGGTGTGGACACCTGTCCCATAGACTCAGACCATCTGTTTTGTTTTCCCACATACAAAGAGAAAAATATGTATCTTTCGATCTAGATGGCTTTTAGTTCAGATGGGAGCGGGGGGGAAGAGAGAGAGTATAGGATCTCATATTCAGTGCCCTACACTCTGTGGGGTCATTTACATGAGTGCAAAGTAGGTGCAAAAGGCTACTAACAGATTAGAATAGTGGCATTTCCCACCCACTTTGTACAGGTCCAGGGCATCAGAAATTTTCTTGGGAGAAAGAGAACTCAGTGATACTTATAAACAGAAGGTGTATTTTTATATGGTGCTGAGTGACCTTAAATCCAGTTGAAGATGATGGAAACTGAGGGTGCTCAGCACCTCCCAAGTAGTTCTTGGGCGTCTTACAGGGTCAGGCCCACACTGTCTATTGCTGTCAATTTGTTTGATCTTTCTTTCTGCTGGAGATAGAAAATCAACATATGGCCATTCAGTGGGTTCTGCAGATCTCTATGAAGAGAGCGAAAGTGAGATCCAGTGTTCAGTGTGAAGCATTCCATGGACCACTGGGCATTATTATTATTTGATTATTATTTGTATTACCATACTGCCTGGTAACCCTAGTCATGGACTAGGACTCCATTATGTTAGGCTCTATACAAACACAGAACGAAAAGAGCTTACAGTCTAAGGAAGTAGAACCTAAAGAAATACAGCCCTAAGATATGCTAGATATCTCAGGTCAAGAAGGTGCCACTTTTAGGTTGGTCTCTGCTCACTGATCCTGTTAGGTGAACTAAGAGATGCATTATGGGACTCTGCCCCTATCTGTCGTTCAGGAGGAGAGGAGACTGTTATATGATATGTGACCGAAGTCCAGGTGTTCATTAAAAGAAAAAACAGACAAAAAAAGTAAATACTATAAATAGCTTACATTTAGATAGCACCTTTCATCTCTAAGTGCTTTACAAACTATATAAGAGTCACTACACCGCCCTTTGAAATGCAGCCATCTCTAGGGTGGAGCACAGCAACTGTTTAATGGTTCACAGCAACACTATACAAAAGTTTATGACGGGAATGAAGAATGCCACTCTATCCAACTAAACCTCTAGAGCAGTGGTTCTCAACCTTTCCAGACCACTGTACCCATTTTAGGGGTTGGATCCTTCTTACCTACCCCAAGTTACACCTCTCTTAAAAACTATTTGCTTACAAAATCAGCCATAAAAATACAAAAGGGTCACTGCACACTATTGCCGAAAAATTGCTGACTTTCTCAGTTTTACTATATAATTATAAAATAAATCAATTGGAATATAAATATTGCACTTACATTTCAGTGTATAGAGCAGTATAAACAAGACATGAAATTTTACTTTGTACTGACTTCGCTCTTGCTTTTTATGTAGCCTGTTGTAAAAGTAGGCAAATCTCTAGATGAGTTAATGTGCCCCCTGGGAGACCTCTGCGTGCCCCCAGGGGTACATGTAGCTCTAGTTGAGAACCCCTGCTCTAGAGAGAATTTTAAGTAACTAAATTTGATTACCCAAACTGGAATCCAGCTAGGTCACCACTTAAGGAGGACCTCAGGTTTTTTCATCTCATTCAGAAAGACTCTGCGCCTAATTCTCCACTGCCTTGCAGCTTGTATAGTCATTTACACCTGTGCAAAATGAATGTAATATGCTACTGTCAGTATAAGGGAGTGATGAATTCTGATTTGGTGGAAGAATTTCACCCATTTTGTGCACGTATAAATGACTACACAAGGTACAAGACATTAGAGAATCAGGCCTGGTATCTCTAACAGCACGATGAGCCTGATTCTCCTTTCACTTGTACTGATGTAGACCAGGAGTGACTCCTCTGAGGTTAATGGAATTACAAGTGGGTGAGTGAGATCAGAAGCAAGGCCCCATGTTCTATGTATCTTATATGGCCTCCATTACCGTAGATTCTGAGCACCTCTCAATTTTAATGGATTTATCCTCACATCACCCCTGTGAAGTAGAGAAGTGCTATTATCTCCATTTTACAGAAGAGGAATGGAGACCCTGAGAGACTAAACAACTTGCCCAAGGCACACTGAAAATCTGTGATGGAGCAGGAAACTCATCTTCAGACTCCTGATTCCTGGGCTAGCATGCCAGCCACTGCACTATCCTTCCTCTCTGTTTGAAGTATTGGTTCAGTGCTTACTCAGAACAGAGAGGCCCATCTATTGAATTATCACTTCCACTTTCTGCAGCACTTTAGGATTATCCTTTAAATATTGACCATTAAAATACTAACCATGCCCGGCTTGCTTCGTTTACAAAGCTGACATGGTGCAGGCCTGAGTTGGTAAAACGGTGGGCTTTAAACAACAGGAGAAAAGAAGTAATTAAAAGTAAGTTATCTCTCTTTGTGTTTTCCTCCCAATTTTTATTTATTTAAATTGGTCAACATATAAGAAGGGCACCTACCCAGGTGTTTGACATAACATGAAAAGACATTTTAAATGTAACAATTTAAGATAACCCACCACACATACCCTTCATGTGACTTTCCCTGTCCATACACTTCCCTTTCCAAATCTGAATTCTTCTCATTAAACAGGTATGAGTCACACTTCGATCCAGATCCCCATATTTTACTCTTTTAGCTTTTGTAATTCTCTCACTATGAAATGAAACTTACATTTCTGCTAACAAATAAAGTCATCCTAGTATGCCACAAGTTTGGGGAAGAAAAACACAAAGGTAATCATTTTTACGTCCGTTTATTAACAAAACTGGCATGAGGGTTAATTTAATTAGTGCTACAATATGGAAAATGCTCTGCACGATTCCATTCAGGAAGTGATTGCTTCTTTACATTCCATTTCAGTGCCTAAGAAAAAACACATTCAGGCATTTGCAACACTTTGTATAATTGCTGGCCATATAATCAGCTATATTTGTGAAATATTTAATGTTGGAATTAGGCTATTACCACAAAGAGTTTCTGTTCCTTTTCTTACAAACGTGATGTTTCATACACTCTAAATACTGTACAGCATTCAAGGATTCTGAGCTTTCTTGGTCACATGCTTTAGCTTATTAGCAGAAAATATACTGTTCATATAGATTTTTATTCCCTGAATTAATCATCAAAGGAGGAAGCATGTTCACTGCAATCCAATCAATATTCTCCAATTTCAAACATGCTGAACTCTCTTCTGTATTCCTGATTTCTGATGAAAACAGCCTTAGCAAAACTTCCATTTAAGCTTCTTGCTGTCAGCTTATCCCACTGTTTACTGCCTGTACTTGGCAGCAAGCTTGAAATTATCCACAAACTTTTGGGACGGCACTCTTACTTGTTTTCACATAGATCTTTTTTTAAAATTTATTTAACAGTAATACTTAGCACTTATATACAGTAAGGCTTTTCATCAAAGATCTCAAAATGCTTTACAAAGGAGAATATTGTTATCTCTGTTTTACAGTGGAGAAACCAAGATTCAGACAGGTTGTTATGCGAGGCTTAGGGTCTGATCCATTCCTCTGAAGTCAGTGGAAAGACTTCCATTGACTTCAGTGGGCTTTGGAAGGGAGCAGCCTCCACACAGTTTGTGAATAAGCCAAAATCCTTTGGGTTTCTATTTGTAGTTCATGGTAGTAGCTTTAGCATACTCATTGCTGACATATACATTGGCTATTGGTTCCTTTGCTATGACAGGCTGCAAAGCAGGGCGTCATTTCAGAAAAATTTGAGGGATGGGGGGCAAAGTTGTGCCAGCATATAGAGCATTATGTGTGATTATATTATATCCTGCAAAGTCTGGTATGGGAAAGAGGGGCAAAAAGTGGAAGACAAAATGGAGCATACAGACCTATGAAAAGTCTGGGTGTCAAGGCAAACCAAGGTGTGTGTGTGGGGAGGGGAGTGGCAGCATCTGCCCTCTTACCCATAACAAATGACACCCTGCTGCAAGGGAGTAGCTGACCACTCACGTAACTCGTTTTGGCACTGGCAATCAGTCAGAGAAATACATTGGCAAATAGGCCTGGTCAGTAGAAAAGGTACAGTGCTCCCAAGCTGGTAGAGTGAAAAGAAATTAATAACCCAAACTAAAATTTTGCTAGGACACCCTATAGCAAAATGTCCCATGAGCTCTGTAATGACAGCACCCCTGGCAGCACAGTTCTGATTTAAAGGGAAGAATTCCAGCACTCTGGGCTTTCAAGAAAGGAAGTTGGGCTCCGGGTAGTTAGGGACAAGTTTATTTTGGTGAGTTAGTCTTTGATTCCTTCTCTCTGCAAAGCTGCACACTGGGTGGTAAATTAATCCTGTGAGTTCAACCTAGCACACATGCAAGAAGAGAAGATAAAAAGTAGCTGATCCTATGATCCTACATTGGAATTACACTTTGGGCCTGACACTGCTCTCACTTACACTGGTTTTATCATGCTATAATTTCATTGACTTTGGTGGAATTTTCCTTGATTTACACAGGTGTACATAAGCATCGAATTAGGCCTGTAATTGTAGGTAATGCACTGCTAAATTTCATACAATAAACATAACACAAAATCCTACCCGCATCTAGTTAAATGTATGATCATGGTTCATTGCCTCAACCTTTGTGGAGTCATTAACACCTCTGCAAAATGGGTGTGAAACATTACAGAAGGGGGTAGAATTTTATGCCCTTCTCAAACCGGTAACTGTGATGACACAAGGTGCAAGACAGTGGAGAATTGGGCCCATCTATATTTATTTTAATGGGAGTGACCGGGGTAACCATACCTAACATGCACCTGGATAAGGAAAACTATGTACTTACGGTGTGCACAATACTATTTTCATTTGCCCCACTCATTATAGTAAAAGTGGCAGCAACTGCTATAGTTAAGGTTGCATTAACATTTCCATTCTCACTTATAATTTCCCAAAATTTTCTCCTGTAAGACTGGAAATTTCCAGGCTCAGTCCCTTCCTAAAAGTAACTTTTTAAAAAACTTTAAGGAAAAAGAGTTCTGTTGCTTATGAATACAAGTAGGGAGACAAAATATACTTTTCACCTTATAACAGTATTTTGTGTCCTTAATTTGAATAGCTGTAACACCAAACCACATAGGGATATAAAGAGGAAATTTTGGTTTGAAGTAGTCCTCACTGATGCCAAGTGTCTTTGAGTGTTCCTATGAACACGGATTTTGACTGGGCCAAGTTGAGATCTGTTGACAGTGTAACTCTGCACCTGCTCAGTACACCTTGCACAGAGTGTGTTTTGATCAGCTTGTAAACTGCACATCTAGGGAAGGTCACATTGCACATGTGAGTGTGGCTAATTTAACAGCACAGTGATGGTCTACAGTGAATGAGGAATGGCTCCTGTGGACCGGTGTAATCTTTTAAGATTACTTTTTAAATAGAATCTCTTTACTTTTGGTCACTGTTTTTCCAACCTAACACATGTGCATTCCTCTTCAAAGACAACATGCATACCAAGTTTGTATTATTTTTTTAAAAAAGCTGTTTTCCAGTTATTGAAGTTCAAAAATAAGTCTGAACAGTTTTCTGAAGGTACGATGCTATGCAGAGAAATGACTTTAAAGATGGATTTGCGGGGTTTTGATTTAAAATAAAAAAGTGTTTTGTGTTTGCTTTCAATAGGGATAGCAGATTTCATTGATGGTTATTGTTTTATTTGTGGTTGCTATTTTTATATATCTGTCCTAATACATATCTCTGGGGGAATACATGACTATGTCTGGGGCCTTATAGTTACAGTCCACTTTTTTGAAAAATAAAGTTCAACTTACCACTGGCAAGTCATTCTACTGATGAGTGGCTGATGGTTCTTGGGGCACCCAGAACTATTAGTCAGCTTATTACCCCTTGCCTCCAGCATGAGGGTATTTTGCCTGTGCCTGGCTGGGTATCTGCTCCCTAATCCCATCAGCCTGTCAGCCACACAAATATGCTCCTCTGGGTTATGCCAGCCCTGTCTTTACCTTGTGGGTTAACAAGAGATGTACCCCAGTCCCCGAGTCCCTTTGAATTGTTCCCATGTGATATCCAGCCCTTGACACTGGCTATTCACAGAAATGCCAGATCCTCTGCCCCACAAAGGAGCAGTGTGCCCCCAGCTTACTAGTTTTGCCTTAAACCACACAGCACTTTTAATTTAAAAAAAAAGAGAAGTTTTTTTACATGAGAATGGAAAGTTAAGTAGAAACGAGAGAATGGTGGAAACAAATGGTTACAATACAAAAGAAAATCATAAAATGCAAACTTGGGTCTATGCTTATTAATGGTTACCTTTCCTATCTAATGAGGTACGTTCTTCCAACCCACCCCAAAAGTTCAGTCTGTTGCAGAGCTGGCTGGCTTCACAGGAACCAGGATCCAATTTTTCACAAGAAAACCTGGCTCCTCCAGATGTCTCCTCAGTGAAAGGATCCAAAGAGCCTCTCCCTCCTCTGTGTTCTCCTGGAATGGTCTTTTGTTTCTATTCATAGCCCCTGTCTTGTTGTAATGTCCCTTTTTTTTTTTTTTTTTAAACCTTCAAGTGGTTCCGGTTGTTTGCATTTACCTCTGATGGTTTTCCATTGAAAGTCTTGGGACTGAGCAAGGCTAAACAATTTAGCTTTTCATTGCTTCACTGGCTAAAGAGGCTGGGGTGATGACTCCCGCCTGCCTCAATGGACAAGACAAATTATCCTCTGGTGACCAAGTTTTACTCCACGTCCATAAAGCATACTTAAAATATAAATACATTATTCTTTAAATATTACCTTTACATATATATCACAAATATGGAGTCTTGACAAGTTACAAACTTTCTGTAGATATCTTACATGTTACTCTTTATGGATAGATAACCTGTAAGACATGTTTGGTGTAGTGAGTTTGTCAGGTCTGAGATGAGAATTGTTTGCAAAAACTGGGGCCTCTTTGCACGGGGTCTCTGTGGTCATACCTGGGAAACTCAGATCACTCTTAATTTCCTTTCTCCGTTTTTTTAATATGTCTAAATGTGCTGGCATGTGATGCTTCATTTTGATCAGAGCAACTTTATGCTGAGAATTGTGGTTTCCCGGGACTGTGCCTCAGTATGGAAAATGAGGGTAGCCACACTCTACTTAGTAGAACTGTGTGGGTCACATTTGGCTCATAGGATGCTTCTTCTGGGACTAGGCATCTATCTGAAGGAGTAGGAACGGGTGTGGGAGGAACACTGCTTAATTAGCTACTGTATATTTCCAGCACATAGGATGGTTAACTGTTTAGCTGTTTATCTAGACACACAAACATACTTACAACGTCCACGGCACTCCCCACATCTCAGCTCCCATAAAAAAACAAAACAAAACCCACTCTGATCAGCTGCTGGAAGTTCAGACATTTTGTTCAGTGAGAAAAGAAAGAATCCAAGAGAATTGGATCACAACTCAACTTGAAGTTTTGCTTTGTTTTGGTTTCTATTTGATTCATACAAAAACAGCTGAAAATCACCCTGGTGAGCCAAAAGTTTCTTCTCATCTAGGTATTAATATTGTTATTAATTAAATGTGATGGCTAAAAATACAGATTTTTTTCTCGAGGCGGAAAACACCGAGCTCCCTGTAAAATTGCCCTCTGCTAGCTGATCATTCCCAGCAGCTATATTTTCTTTCTCTGTTCCTTTATATTCCCCTGATGAGCTTCAACTCCGGTCACAGTAGGTACAGAATGATTATTTATGCTAGAAGTTCTTCTCTGTAAAGTTCTTCAGTTCAGTTCAGAATTGTGCAGCTCAGGAGAGGCAACCATGCTGGGTAGGGGGCAATGTTGGTGGAGCAAATGTGGCTTTAAGTCTCTGTTGCGCCTCTGGAATTTGGTGCCCTGTTCCTGGCATGTGTTGGAGCAGACCCAAGGGCTAATCTAAAGTGCAGTGGTATAGACCAACTCTCTGCAGACTGCTCCACAGACCCAGAATAACTGGAATGCAGAGAGCTCTAGCCACACAATCCTTCACCTGTCATATCTCCTCGCACACCCTTGTTTCAGGGACTGGATGGGAGTGGGGTGTGGCCAGTTAGCCAGCTGTATGTCACACCTGAAATTGCAGTATGCTGTGGATATTCCCCTGGGCTGGTTAAGCCAGCTTTGTGCAGCCACATGACTGCAGCTAAGCTGCCTTAAAGAAGCTATAGTGGAGTCCAGATCACAGCCCTTGATTTCTTTCAAGAAAACGACTCCATTTCCCCCTCCTTTTTTTAACATCTTGTTCAAAAATATGCTTAGCAAACACACATCCATTTGGGTTTTTTTAAACTTTGCATTTGATAAACAAGAACCTGATAGCTGTCGTTTATTTGGAGCTTAGTTGCTACTTTTGTAGATTTGCTTTTTGTAGTTCTGTAATTTGCACAGGAACTATGTGCTCTAAGGAACTAAACTAACTTCACAAGATCAGTTTCCATGAGTGCATAGCACATTCTTTGTAATGGGGCATCTGGCTGTTTACTTTCTGACCGTCTCAGATGCAGAGTTTTTGTCTAAATTTTGTGGAAGATCAAAAAGAAGGATCAGCCTCTGAAGCTCACAGTGGTTTCTGGGAGGAAAAAATATGCCCAATGCAGTTATATTTGTAATTCAGTTGTAGCTTCAAAGTGGGGAAATGGATTTTGTACCTTTATTGGTGCTTTATTATGTATGGCAATGGCCTGAAAGGTTGCGATTTCCCCTGCCTCAGTAAAGGTTGATTTCTGCTTGCTCTCTGAAATCAAGCGTGTCACGTGTGCTCTTCCCTAGTTTTAATCTAGAAGACTTGTTGGGAGCATCAGAAATGTGAATTGTGAGCTTTAATTGAAGGTGCAGGAGGGTAGTGAACCCTAAACAAAAATGTCTCTATTTTCTACTTGTTTTCCAGTTATGTTAAGTTAAGTTGGCATTTGAAGCTCTTTGTTGGTAACAGTCTGCATACAAATCACTTCCTCTCTCAGTAAATCAGGTTTCACTTCCTCGCTGCTTGTGATGCCATAATCTAGCTGTTCTCCACTTTCTACAGAATCTTCCAGGATAGGCAAGACCTGAATTTCTTGGGGGGAACAAGCAGAAAATATTTTTCCCTCCTCAGGTTTTTTTGTTGGTTTTTTTTTTTGGTAGGCTTTTCTTTATATATCATCGAAAGGTCACAAGCCCAGTATTTTTTCTCTGGAAGACACCTTTCACATTAAACTAGAGTGACCGTTTTCTTTAGTATTCATTTCATTTTGTTTAAAAAATGGTGCAATTTACCCTCAAATCCCAAAGGATGTTTTGATGACATTTTTGCAAAAAGGTTGCGGGGGGGGGGGGCACACATGCAATGGGCAGAGTATCATCAGAACCTGAATAAAATGAAAGTGACTCTGGTGGTCAGTTCCACATACATGAAAAGGATACGGCTATCTTGGAAGGCCTCCTGCTAGTGTAGTACCTGAGCACCTCCCATATATTTCTCCTTAACACCGCTATAAACAAGGAAGTACTATTTTCATTTTATATGGGGAATTCAGCAAGAGAAAAATTAAGTAACTTGCCAAAGGTCCCACAAGTTGCTTGTGGCAGAGGTGGGATTTGAAGCCAGAAGTCTTGATCCTCAGGTTAGTGCCTTAACCACAATTACCATTCTTCTTTCCATTAAGTTACCCAAACTTTCTCATTCTTAACCCCCAAACCAATAGCTTTCATGTAACCCTCAAATTCCAGAATTTTTTGTGGTGTTTAAACCAAAAGGAGCACTGCAAATATATACTTTATTTATTTTTTAAAGCTTATTGTGCCATACATGGCCAAAGATATCATTTACATCAGAAGGCCTGAATGACAATTTCACATTTAAAAAGATATGGAAAGCAAGTATGATTTATACATTCTGTTGCAATAGTTCATTAATTGCACATTCCACAATGCTGTATATTCAGTAAACCAAATTAGTGTAGCTGTTACATTTGGAAAGTGATCTTTGCAACCAGAAGAGGGTAAAAACAGCTTTTCATTTTTCTTAGGGAAGAAAAAAGAAATCTTAGATTCTAAAAAATGGACCAATTTTCTGTTAGCTGGGATTGATTTTTTTTTTTTTTTTTTTTTACAAGCTATAATTCCTTGAGTGGCTTTTATTCAGCTACTTGTTTCTCCAGTCTTCTTGTTTCCTATTCCTTTTTGGCTATGTCAGCACTTGGAGCTGGAGGGTTTGGTTTCCAGCTGGAGGAGGCACACCCACCTTAGCTCTTAAGGAGCTAGCATGCTAAAACTAGTGTAGCCAGGGCTTTGCAAGTGGTAGGAGATGCTAGCTACCCTGAATACATGCTTAGAATCTCATACAGGGACTTGGGTCAGTTAGCCCCTCCTGCTGCTGGCACCACCATAGCTACAATCTATTTTTAGCATGCTTTCTCCATCAGAGCTAGCATGGGTATGTCTCCTTGAGTGGAAAATTATACCACCAGTTCTATGTATAGACATACCCTGAGTCTCATTTTCCCCTTTTTATGGTCCCCCTGTCATGGAAATAGCATTGCAACCCACTTTGATTGAGAAACACTGAAGTAGAGCAATGGGTGAGCGTTAAATCTGCACCTGCTATGTGGGGGATATGTGCATCCACCCTTTCTTAGCATGTCACGCAGATTTAGGGGGGTGGGGTTAGCATTTGGTTCTTGGCCTGCTTCTGGGACAACCAGTGATGCACAGCCCTTTGCTCAGGATTTGTTGCACAGCCCCAGCTGGGTCCTAAAACACTGTCATATCACAACATTGGTCCCCCTTACCAAGGGGAAAAACATCTTGCAATCCCCCTATATAAAATGACAAATGTGTTATTTTATTTCAAGCTGGGAAATATAAGTTATGCACAATTTTTTTTTTAATTTAGAGTGGAGGAGAAACCACAGACCAAATAATAAATAACCACATTTGCATTCTTTGCATTTTAACACACGTCATTATTTGGAGTTTCCTCGGGCTCTAAAATAGACATTCTTGAATGTGCATAATTTGAAAAAAGCCAACAACTGGGATAATGTGGCTATTAAAATGTTAGAACTCAGTTTTACCCAACTGTATCCTTCTCAGTTTCTTTTTCTCCCCCCAGCTGCAACTCATGCTGTAAATCTGTCGGATATAATATGATTGAATAGTGGTTCTCCTAGAAACAAAAACTAAGAGATACATTTTCAAAGCATTACATAGTCTGGGGTCTTTTGGCTGACATGCAAAATCAAGTCCTGACCAATACTGGTGGTTAAAGATATCCAGGATACATTTTGCAAGAGTAAGGGTGTTAACCCCTATGTTCTGGGTAAATTCCAACTTGGGTAATTATTACATTCTGCATAGCTACAGTAAATTCAGTTGGATATGGATCCTCCTCCCTAATTCTCCTAAACTGTGTTGAGTAGTGTTATTGTGGGTGGTGTAAAACAGCTGTTGCATCGAACCTCAAAGATGGCAGCATTTAAGTACTAGTCTTATATACTTTCAGAAGACATGCAGGAATTGCCTAGAGGGCCCTAGTTTGTTTTCAGTCCGCTCTACGCACTTATGAACCTCTTGCTGCTCACCCCTCCCTCCCTACATTCCCCCGCTCCCATCCCTAACAACTTCTATCAAAATAAATAAATGCTTGATTGCTACAGCTCCCAGTGCGTTGGCTCCCAAAGGGCTGCCCCCAACAAAGGGGAGAGGGGAAGTTCCCAAGTGTGGCCTCACTGTTTGCATGTTCCTCAGCACTGGCTCTGCTGCATTATATTGTAGTGGATGAAGTGAAGTTTGTTTATTTTGTATATGGTTGTAAGTCAGTAAAGAGCTTTGTGATCCTCCAGATGAAAGCCATGTAAGATATTTAGCAGCACAAGCTCCATTAGTCAGTGGAAGTTGTGCAGTTTATAGCCCTGAGAAGCTATTTGATAGTTTACTCCTAATTTGCAAATCTGTGAAGCAAATCCCCATTCTTGTTGCTCTAACAACAATCCCCTGCCATGAAAATAGATGCAGTAATATGCTGTAGCCCCTACAGTGGGTTACATGATGAGGACTTTGCGTGAGTTCTGTGATTCACAGGCCAAAAATAATATGCTGCATTTGAACAATGTTAGCTCTGTGACGCAAACTGACAAAAACCAGTAAAGTTTAAAGGGACCCTGGCAAAGCTGGACGAAAGTTAAACCTACCAGCTGTGTTTTGGTGAGTGGGTGTGCATGGTCACATGATGTGGGCCTTCTGGCTCTTCTTGCCTGCTTTGTTCCTTGTGAACAGTCAGGCTATGGTAATATTCAAGGACTCTGCTGTCTTGTCAAGTAATATATGGCAGTAGGATTCTCATATTTAAATATCTTGCCTGGTTTCGAGAATGGAGCAGAGCCCAAGTGAGGAGAGAGCATCATGCTCACAAACTCCTGACCTTTATTTATTATTTGCATTATAGTAGTGCCTGGATGCCTCATGTGTGATCAGGGCCTCACTGTACTAGGCACTGCCCAAAGTTGGATCCTGTCCCAAAGGACTTCCAGGCTAAATAGATAGACAAAAAGGTGGGAGGGGAAACAGGCACAGAGAGGGAGTAACTTGCCCTGGGCTATTGAGGAGGCTGGTGGCAGAGCTGGTAAAGAAATCCAGGTCTCCTGTGTCCCAATCCAGTGCCTTGTCCATACTGTTGTGCTGCCTCCTTGAGGTGTGGAGGATCATGTAGAAACTTCATACTTTGGGTTTGCCCCTGCTGTTGTTGGGTCACCCTGATGGGTGATTTCAATGATGACTCTGTGTCAGCTCCCCTTTGTGTGTGGGGGGGGGGGAAGGGAGGGGGTGATGGCACGGCTGCCCCTCACTGGTAGAAAAGGGGTTAAAAGCAGCGCTACGGAGGCTGCGCTGGAGGCACCAATTAGAAAAGGGCTGAGAGGAGCAGCTAATCGTGGCCCGGCAGGCTCATATAAGAAGGGCTGCAGGGCAGAGCAGAGGTCAGTAGCTGACTGGAGAAGACTAGGCTCCTAGCAGGAGGAAGAAGTGCCAGCACCAGGTGCAACTCAGTGTTGCAAGCAGGGACATGGGGAGCTAGAGAGAGCTCCTGGGTAGCTGCAAGGGCCTGCAGGCTGAGGCTCTGAGGTAAGGGCAGAAGAAGGTGCTGGAGCCACATGGGAAGCAGCCCCGGGACAATGGACTGGAGCACTATAAGGTGGGTAGAAAGCTGGCTAGATTGTCGGGCTCAACGGGTGGTGATCAATGGCTCCATGTCTAGTTGGCAGCCGGTGTCAAGTGGAGTGCCCCAAGGGTCGGACCTGGGGCCGGTTTTGTTCAATATCTTCATAAATGATCTGGAGGATGGTGTGGATTGCACTCTCAGCAAATTTGCGGATGATACTAAACTGGGAGGAGTGGTAGATACACTGGAGGGGAGGGATAGGATACAGAAGGACCTAGACCAATTGGAAGATTGGGCCAAAAGGAATCTGATGAGGTTCAATAAGAATAAATGCAGAGTCCTGCACTTAGGATGGAAGAATCCAATGCACCGCTACAGACTAGGGACCGAATGGCTAGGCAGCAGTTCTGCGGAAAAGGACTTAGGGGTGACAGTGGACGAGAAGCTGGATATGTGTCAGCAGTGTGCCCTTGTTGCCAAGAAGGCCAATGGCATTTTGGGATGTATAAGTAGGGGCATAGCGAGCAGATCGAGGGACGTGATCGTTCCCCTCTATTCGACATTGGTGAGGCCTCATCTGGAGTACTGTGTCCAGTTTTGGGCCCCACACTACAAGAAGGATGTGGATAAATTGGAGAGAGTCCAGCGAAGGGCAACAAAAATGATTAGGGGTCTAGAACACATGAGTTATGAGGAGAGGCTGAGGGAGCTGGGATTGTTTAGCCTGCAGAAGAGAAGAAAGCAGCTATCAAATCCCCCCTCATTCAACTACCTGAAAGGGGGTTCCAAAGAGGATGGCTCTAGACTGTTCTCAATGGTAGCAGATGACAGAACGAGGAGTAATGGTCTCAAGTTGCAGTGGGGGAGGTTTAGATTGGATATTAGGAAAAACTTTTTCACTAAGAGGGTGGTGAAACACTGGAATGCGTTACCTAGGGAGGTGGTAGAATCTCCTTCCTTAGAGGTTTTTAAGGTCAGGCTTGACAAAGCCCTGGCTGGGATGATTTAACTGGGAATTGTCCTGCTTCGAGCAGGGGGTTGGACTAGATGACCTTCAGGGGTCCCTTCCAACCCTGATATTCTATGATTCTATGATTCTATGACTGCAGTTGCCACTGAGGGAAGTGGCAGGACAGAGATTGCAGGTCCCTCAAAAGGGGGGAAAACACAGAGTGTGGCACAGCCGGATGCCGCACTCCTGGGAGTGGTGTGGGTCCTGGAACAAAAATTAAGAACAGCGAGGCACCACCAGAAGAGGGCACCCTGGAGAGCAGTACTAATTCCCAAGATAACCAGCAGGAGGCGCCAGAGTGGTAAGTGAACCCCATGACAGGGGGACAGGCAGATTTAGTCAGGGATGAGGAGGGCAGTATGAATGAAAATATGTATGAAACAGAGGGTAAATGTTTGGGCCTGTCCACTGAAGGAGTGCACTTGGTACAAACAGATCCATAACTGCACGCACATTTCAAAAATGATTTAAGCTAGGTGGTCCAAAGCCTGCTCTGTTATACTTGTGCAGTTACACAAGTGGAGATACTCCAGGTTTATATTGGCATCACTGAGCAGAGTTCGGCCTATTATGCTTTGTGCTTAAGTGGTATTAAACAGAATTCTTCACCAACAGAAATTATGTGTAATTGTGGTTCCAGTTGTCTCCTCTGTTCCTGTGAATGCCGCTTCAGAAGGGGGCTTTGTGCAGCCGAATGGGGAAAAAACAGATGTGAGGAGGGGAGGTGTCCTGGGAGGAGAGAGAGGAGGAGGAGGAGGAGGAGGAGGGAGAAAATGAGAATCCCCTCCGCTCGCCAGGAGCCTGCAGGATGCAACCTCCGCATGTTACTAAGAGACAAAGGATTTCTGCGCAGAAAGGCGATTGCCACACAACGCCCTGGTGTATGCAAAAGCAGACAGACTAATACCTTACCCAGCACCCTGCTTTTTACAGAAATGCAAGAGGCGTCTCTGAGTGCACCCAGTTATTTAGAAAATACTTAACTGCAGGAGATTATATAGGCCTGATCCTGGTCTTGCCCCCACTGGTGTAAATAATGGGTAACTCCAATGAAGCCATGGAGTTACATCAGCATGGGAGAAGAATCCAGCCCAATCAGCACAGCTTTTTATTTAGAAAAAATATTATTTTATTTGGTGACTCATCCTGCTAAAGTGCAGTATTTATTTATTCATTATGTCATACCTGAGGGACTCTTGGGGCTGCCCAAGGTGGTATTTAAACAATTCTGCATGTGGTACATGCTTACAGACCCACATTGCAGCAGCATTGTGTACAGAAATTCATTGGCAAGCTTGAGCATGGAGTTGATCCCACTGGCTATATGAGGTGTTCTTTTTTTCTGAGAATGCATTTCTACACTGTTTTCCTTACATTTGTATACTTTATTCCCATTTGGAATAGAGGGCTTTCATTGAAGAGGGCTTTTCACCAAAGCTACACACCTTGGCCAAATTCATTTCTGCTATACAGCCTACAACTGTGCCAATTTATATCCGGGCTAAGTTTAGCTCCTTGTCATCTTGAAGCAAACATGGTCTTTTCCCCTTTGTAACAGGAGACTTCCTCTGGCCCTGTGCCCCTACTACCTGTGTGTGTGGAGGGATATTTATGTGTATATACTGTTGTTGCCCCTGTCATAAAAATAAAGGGAAGGGTAAACCCCTTTGAAATCCCTCCTGGCCAGGGGAAAGCTCCTCTCACCTGTAAAGGGTTAAGAAGCTAAAGGTAACCTCGCTGGCACCTGACCAAAATGACCAATGAGGAGACAAGATACTTTCAAAAGCTGGGAGGAGGGAGAGAAACAAAGGGTTTGTGTGTCTGTCTGTAGTCGTCTTGGCCGGGGACAGAACAGGAATGGAGTCTTAGAACTTTTAGTAAGTAATCTAGCTAGGTATGTGTTAGATTATGATTTCTTTAAATGGCTGAGAAAAGAATTGTGCTGAATAGAATAACTATTTCTGTCTGTGTATCTTTTTTGTAACTTAAGGTTTTGCCTAGAGGGGTTCTCTATGTTTTTGAATCTAATTACCCTGTAAGATATATACCATCCTGATTTTACAGGGGGGATTTCTTTATTTCTATTTACTTCTATTTTTTATTAAAAGTCTTCTTGTAAAACACTGAATGCTTTTTCATTGTTCTCAGATCCAAGGGTTTGGGTCTGTGGTCACCTATGCAAATTGGTGAGGCTTTTTATCCAACATTTCCCAGGAAAGGGGGAGTGCAAGTGTTGGGAGGATTGTTCATTGTTCTTAAGATCCAAGGGTCTGGGTCTGTAGTCACCTAGACAAATTGGTGAGGCTTTTTACCAAACCTTGTCCAGGAAGTGGGGTGCAAGGTTTTGGGAAGTATTTTGGGGGGAAGGACGCGTCCAAACAGCTCTTCCCCAGTAACCAGTATTAGTTTGGTGGTGGTAGCGGCCATTCCAAGGATAACGGGGGTAATATTTGTTACCTTGGGGAAGTTTTGACCTAAGCTGGTAAAGATAAGCTTAGGAGGTTTTTCATGCAGGTCCCCACATCTGTACCCTAGAGTTCAGAGTGGGGGAGGAACCTTGACATGGTGGCACAGTGGTGGGATTAACCTGAAATCATTTTGAGATCCAGTTGAGATTTTTTGAACTAGAAATACAGATTTTAAAAAGGAATTTTTAGGAAGTCCAGAAGGCAGCTTTGAAACTGAAAGCAGCTTGGTTTCTCTCTGCTTTGTGGCCAAGCAGAGACAAAAGGGGATTATCTTGTAAATTGCAGGTTTTCTTTGCCTAGAGGCAGGGTACTTAACTCCTGCAGGGAAATTCACAGTCTTCCAACCCAGAGGTTTTTTTTTCTTTTCTTCCTAAAAGTAAATAGGGGGTGTGTGCTCTACCCATTTGCCTGGAGACAAAAGTGGCAGGGTTTTTTTAGGATTTTGATTTTTTTTTGTTTTACAAGGAGTACAGGTTTGAAAAGAATTTTTTTTTTTCTTTGGGCTGGGTAAGCAGTTTTCCAAGTAGTTGGAGGCTTTTTGCTTTAATTTGGGCCCAGAGCAGAGACAAGGGAATTGTCTTTTTCTGTAGGCTGACAATCACTATCAGAGAATAGGTATTCTATTCCAGCACAGCAAAATTTTACAGCCAAGTTTTGTTTGTTTATTTCTAAACCTCGGGTGTAAAGTTAGTTAAAAACAGAGAGGTTAGAATGGCCAAATCCTCAGCTCGACTACAGCTGGAATTAGCCAAATTGCAGGCTGAGGAAAAACAAAGGGAACATGAAAGACAGATAGAACTCATGCGGCTGGAGAAGGAGGTACAGGAGGCTGCCCACAAGAGGGAAATGGAGGCAAGGAAGCATGTGGAGGAGATGGAGAGGATAAAGGCCCAGCAGAATATACCAACAAACCCTAGCAATCCTTCTCCAGGTACCACTTCCCATCCCAGAAAGTTCCCCACCTACAAGGCAGGTGATGATACTGAGGCCTTCTTAGAAAACTTCGAAAGGGCCTGCCTTGGGTACAACATCTCTACTGACCAATACATGGTAGAGCTGAGGCCGCAGCTCAGTGGACCCTTAGCTGAGGTGGCAGCTGAAATGCCTAAAGAACACATGAACAAGTATGAACTGTTTAAATCCAAGGCGAGAGTCAGAATGGGGATAACACCCGAGCAGTCTCGTCGGAGGTTCAGAGCCCTAAGGTGGAAACCAGACATGTCATTTACCCGACATGCCTACCACATTGTAAAACATTGGGATGCCTGGATATCAGGAGCAAGTGTTGAATCTCCAGTAAATTTGCCCTTCCTAATGCAAATGGAACAATTCTTAGAGGGTGTTCCTGAGGAAATAGAAAGATACATCCTAGATGGGAAACCCAAAACTGTACTTGAGGCAGGAGAGATTGGAGCCAGATGGGTGGAGGTGGCAGAGAAGAAGAAAACTGGTCGCAGTTGGAGCGGAGACCAGAAGGGACCACCCCAGACCACACCCTATTACCGGGGGCCGCCCAAAGCCCCACCTACCTCCCAAAGAACCCTCCAGACCCCTTATCGTCCCACCACCCCGTTCTCCAGCAACCCTCCTCGCCCCAGTGACCCGTCAGCTGGACGATGTTTTAAGTGTAATGAGCTGGGGCATGTAAAGGCCAACTGCCCCAAGAACCCCAACAGATTACAGTTCATTGCACCGGAATTACACCAGAGGTCCACAGGCCCAGATACCTCCCAGATACCCTTGGAGCGGAGGGAAACTGTGAGTGTGGGCGGGAAGAAGGTCACCGCGTGGAGGGACACCGGAGCACAAGTGTCAGCTATCCATGCTTCCTTAGTGGACCCCAATTTAATCAACCCAGAGATCCAAGTGACGATTCAACCCTTCAAGTCCAACTCTTTCAATTTGCCTACAGCCAAGTTGCCTGTCCAGTACAAGGGCTGGTCAGGAATGTGGACTTTTGCAGTCTATGATGATTATCCCATCCCCATGCTGTTGGGGGAAGACTTGGCCAATCATGTGAAGCAGGCCAAGAGGGTGGGAATGGTCACCCGCAACCAGGCTAAACAAGCCGTGAGGCCTAGCTCTGTTCCGGAAACTTCTATCAGGACCCAGTCAGAGGTGATGGACCTGGACCCCAGGCCAATGTCTGCAACAGCAGTAGTGGATCCAGTCCCAGAGACCCAGACGGAACCAGTCCCAGAACCGGAACCAGCCAAACAACCAACACCAGACCCCGTGTCAGCACTGAATCCAGTACTTGCAACCTCAACACCAGAGGGCCCCACCGAACCTGAACTGGCAGCAGCCGATAACCCTACACAAGAGGCTCAGCCGGAGCCTGAATCCCAACATAGTGCACCAGCGGAGAGCGGTTCACAGTCAACAGGAACAGCTCCATCCCCTATATCGCTTCCAGAGGGACCAAGCCTATGTCCCCAATCCAATGAGGAACTGATGTCTCCAGCATCAAGGGAACAGTTCCAGACCGAACAGGAAGCAGATGAAAGCCTCCAGAGAGCTTGGACGGCGGCACGGAGCAACCCACCGCCTCTCAGCTCTTCTAATCGATCCAGGTTTGTTGTAGAAAGAGGACTTTTATACAAGGAAACTCTTTCTGGGGGACACCAGGAAGACTGGCATCCTCAGAGACAGTTGGTAGTTCCAACTAAATACCGGGCCAAGCTCTTGAGCTTAGCCCATGATCACCCTAGTGGCCATGCTGGGGTGAACAGGACCAAAGACCGTTTGGGGGGGTCATTCCACTGGGAGGGAATGGGCAAGGATGTTTCTACCTATGTCCAGTCTTGTGAGGTGTGCCAAAGAGTGGGAAAACCCCAAGACCAGGTCAAAGCTCCTCTCCAGCCACTCCCCATCATTGAAGTTCCATTTCAGCGAGTAGCTGTGGATATTCTGGGTCCTTTTCCAAAAAAGACACCCAGAGGAAAGCAGTACATACTGACTTTCATGGATTTTGCCACCCGATGGCCGGAAGCAGTAGCTCTAAGCAACACCAGGGCTAAAAGTGTGTGCCAGGCACTAGCAGACATTTTTGCCAGGGTAGGTTGGCCCTCCGACATCCTCACAGATGCAGGGACTAATTTCCTGGCAGGAACTATGAAAAACCTTTGGGAAGCTCATGGGGTAAATCACTTGGTTGCCACTCCTTACCATCATCAAACAAATGGCATGGTGGAGAAGTTTAATGGAACTTTGGGGGCCATGATACGTAAATTCGTAAATGAGCACTCCAATGATTGGGACCTAGTATTGCAGCAGTTGCTCTTTGCCTACAGAGCTGTACCACATCCCAGTTTAGGGTTTTCTCCATTTGAACTTGTATATGGCCGTGAGGTTAAGGGGCCATTGCAGTTGGTGAAGCAGCAATGGGAGGGATTTACACCTTCTCCAGGAACTAACATTCTGGACTTTGTAACCAACCTACAAAACACCCTCCGAACCTCTTTAGCCCTTGCTAGAGAAAACTTACAGGATGCTCAAAAAGAGCAAAAAGCCTGGTATGATAAACATGCCAGAGAGCGTTCCTTCAAAGTAGGAGACCAGGTCATGGTCTTAAAGGCGCTCCAGGCCCATAAAATGGAAGCATCGTGGGAAGGGCCATTCGTGGTCCAGGAGCGCCTGGGAGCTGTTAATTATCTCATAGCATTCCCCACCTCCAACCGAAAGCCTAAGGTGTATCATATTAATTCTCTAAAGCCCTTTTATTCCAGAGAATTAAAGGTTTGTCAGTTTACAGCCCAGGGAGGAGACGACGCTGAGTGGCCTGAAGGTGTCTACTACGAAGGGAAATGTGCTGGTGGTGTGGAAGAGGTGAACCTCTCCATGACCCTTGGGCGTATGCAGCGACAGCAGATCCAGGAGCTGTGCACTAGCTACGCGCCAACGTTCTCAGCCACCCCAGGACTGACTGAACGGGCATACCACTCCATTGACACAGGTAATGCTCACCCAATTAGGGTCCAACCTTACCGGGTGTCTCCTCAAGCTAAAACTGCTATAGAACGGGAGATCCAGGATATGTTACAGATGGGTGTAATCCGCCCCTCTGAAAGTGCATGGGCATCTCCAGTGGTTCTAGTTCCCAAACCAGATGGGGAAATACGTTTTTGCGTGGACTACCGTAAGCTAAATGCTGTAACTCGCCCAGACAATTATCCAATGCCACGCACTGATGAACTATTAGAGAAACTGGGACGGGCCCAGTTCATCTCTACCTTGGACTTAACCAAGGGGTACTGGCAGGTACCGCTAGATGAATCTGCCAAGGAAAGGTCAGCCTTCATCACACATCTCGGGCTGTATGAATTTAATGTACTCCCTTTCGGGCTGCGAAATGCACCCGCCACTTTCCAAAGACTTGTAGATGGTCTCCTAGCGGGATTAGGAGAATATGCAGTTGCCTACCTTGACGATGTGGCCATATTTTCGGATTCCTGGGCAGACCACCTGGAACATCTACAAAAAGTCCTTGAGCGCATAAGGGAGGCAGGACTAACTGTTAAGGCTAAGAAGTGTCAAATAGGCCTAAACAGAGTGACTTACCTTGGACACCAGGTGGGTCAAGGAACTATCAGCCCCCTACAGGCCAAAGTGGATGCTATCCAAAAGTGGCCTGTCCCAAGGTCAAAGAAACAGGTTCAATCCTTCTTAGGCTTGGCCGGTTATTACAGACGATTTGTACCGCACTACAGCCAAATTGCTGCCCCACTGACAGACCTAACCAAAAAGAAACAGCCAAATGCTGTTCAGTGGACCGGAAAGTGTCAGAAGGCCTTTAACAAGCTTAAAGCGACACTCATGTCTGACCCTATACTAAGGGCCCCAGACTTTGACAAACCGTTCCTAGTAACCACAGATGCATCCGAGCGTGGTGTGGGAGCAGTTTTAATGCAGAAAGGACCTGATCAAGAATTCCACCCTGTAGTGTTTCTCAGCAAAAAACTGTCTGAGAGGGAAAGCAACTGGTCAGTCACTGAAAAAGAATGTTATGCCATTGTCTACGCTCTGGAAAAGCTACGCCCATATGTTTGGGGACGGCGTTTCCACCTGCAAACCGACCATGCTGCACTAAAGTGGCTTCACACCGTCAAAGAAACTAACAAAAAACTTCTTCGGTGGAGTTTAGCTCTCCAAGATTTTGATTTCGACATCCAACACATCTCAGGAGCTTCTAACAAAGTGGCTGATGCACTCTCCCGTGAAAGTTTCCCAGAATCAACTGGTTAAAATCGTCCTTGAGATGTGGAAAATATTGTTAGTCTTTATGTACTTGGTAGTATATTTAGAGATGCATGTGTCTTATTAACTCTGTTTTCCTAGAGCTCCAGGAAGAAATCCCAGCCAGTGTTTCACCCTAGCTGAGATTTGGGGGGCGTGTCATAAAAATAAAGGGAAGGGTAAACCCCTTTGAAATCCCTCCTGGCCAGGGGAAAGCTCCTCTCACCTGTAAAGGGTTAAGAAGCTAAAGGTAACCTCGCTGGCACCTGACCAAAATGACCAATGAGGAGACAAGATACTTTCAAAAGCTGGGAGGAGGGAGAGAAACAAAGGGTTTGTGTGTCTGTCTGTAGTCGTCTTGGCCGGGGACAGAACAGGAATGGAGTCTTAGAACTTTTAGTAAGTAATCTAGCTAGGTATGTGTTAGATTATGATTTCTTTAAATGGCTGAGAAAAGAATTGTGCTGAATAGAATAACTATTTCTGTCTGTGTATCTTTTTTGTAACTTAAGGTTTTGCCTAGAGGGGTTCTCTATGTTTTTGAATCTAATTACCCTGTAAGATATATACCATCCTGATTTTACAGGGGGGATTTCTTTATTTCTATTTACTTCTATTTTTTATTAAAAGTCTTCTTGTAAAACACTGAATGCTTTTTCATTGTTCTCAGATCCAAGGGTTTGGGTCTGTGGTCACCTATGCAAATTGGTGAGGCTTTTTATCCAACATTTCCCAGGAAAGGGGGAGTGCAAGTGTTGGGAGGATTGTTCATTGTTCTTAAGATCCAAGGGTCTGGGTCTGTAGTCACCTAGACAAATTGGTGAGGCTTTTTACCAAACCTTGTCCAGGAAGTGGGGTGCAAGGTTTTGGGAAGTATTTTGGGGGGAAGGACGCGTCCAAACAGCTCTTCCCCAGTAACCAGTATTAGTTTGGTGGTGGTAGCGGCCATTCCAAGGATAACGGGGGTAATATTTGTTACCTTGGGGAAGTTTTGACCTAAGCTGGTAAAGATAAGCTTAGGAGGTTTTTCATGCAGGTCCCCACATCTGTACCCTAGAGTTCAGAGTGGGGGAGGAACCTTGACAGCCCCTTTGCTGAGCAGTAGCGCAATCCAGGTCCTTCCAGGTTAGTTTCCCCATCTGGAGCAGAAATTGGTGATGCAGAGTCACCTATTTCCTTAGTGTAATTTGTTCATTTACAAAATGTACATGAGTCCTGTTTCCGCAAACATACAACAAATAGGAAACGCCCTGTTCGCAGAAACCTCAAGTAAGGCACCTCTGCCCTGTCCCCAGAAATAGCTACCTTGTGCCTCTGACTCTCTCACAGTTTCACAGTGTTCCTCTTCTGACCTCGGGCCTCTGAGTTTTACACCTTGAAAACCTTTAGTCCAAGATTGCTCATGGAGAGACCACATGGCCTAGAAAGGTGAGCCTGGGCTTCCACCCTCCCTTAGTGACACAAAGGAACCTCAGAACTTCACCTGCCAGGCAAAAGAAAAGAGCTTTGATCCCACAGTACTCTGAACAGCTGTGCAGAGAGTGGAAATTCTGTCTTGTAAAAGATTTCAAAGTTTCAGAATTGTTGAATTTGGAATGAAACCCCAAAATTTAGAAATTCTTCACAAAAGAAAACTCGGGGATTGAGGGGAATCTTTGGGATCAATCTAAACATTTCAATGTTGATCTTTTACAATTGTATATTTTGTTATGATAAAAAATCAAAAGAATTTGAAATAAAAAGTTTCAAAATGAAAAATCAAAATGTTTGTTCCAACTTTTTTTGTTTTTTCCTACACAAAACTTCAGCAAAATCTACATGATTTCACAAAGTGTTTCAATTTTGACAGAACTGTATATTCTGACAGAAAATAGTTCTGTCTTTTTTTTTGTCTTTTTTTTATCAGCTTTAATTCTTGTATGGTATCTTTAGTCTTCTTTTGGGGACATTTCCCCCTAGGTGCTTATATTTCGACTCTTTACAATTGTTATGGCAAAGGGTGCTTATAAATATGCTGCTTGTAATGGAAGATTTACAGCGTTGCTTGCAATCTAGTATCTGATTTTTCCAAAGTACTCTTCTACGTAGATTAGACATGTGAGGGGATTTAGGAGACCATGATGCCCCAAGGCTGAAGAGGCCATATAGAATTAAGAGGAAACAAAGAAACAGACAAAAAGTCATCCAGGCATCCTTGTTGTCCAGCACTAGAGAATCTCCTCCTTGAGTCCTTCCCCTATGTGCACCACATTGGCTGCCCTTATGTGACAATGCAGCCCAAAGGCACATTGCATTAGCCAGAAAAAACAAGGCAGTTTCCAAGACATCTTAAAAATAAAATAAAATCACAAGCTATGGATTCACATGCCCAGTATGATATGATTCCAGGCAACAAAGACATGGCCAGAGGCAAACACTAATTCCAAAACATTTCCATCACCAATTGCAGCAGCTTGCCTACTACAGATCAGCTTTAATTGGTTGTGCCAGCAGAGAAATCAGAGCTAAGCAAATGTTGCAAAATAATGTTGGATGAAAATAAATTCCCATTTTTATATGAATGTGTTGAACTGTTTCACCTTCTTCTTGTGTTTGCTTTCTGCCAATGGGTTTGTTACTGGCACACGAGTATGGAGTCAGAAAATGCCAAGCACATGTTAGAGAATAATCACAAGCAACGAAACTTGAATTCATAACAAACAAGTAGTTTCACCAGGAACCTGAGTTATTCCTCCAATCAGAGAACACAAAGATACCACGTGATGTTTGTGTTCCATCAGAACTAACCAGCACATTTTGAATTTTGAATATTAAATTCTTGTAGCAAACTGCTCGCTACAGACCAAGAATCTTTTCAGGGTAGCTATCTTCCTTCTAGAAAATATTTTTGTTTATAAATATGGCATTATCTTAGATAGATAGAATCATAGATAGAATATCAAGGTTGGAAGGGACCTCAGGAGGTCATCTAGTCCAACCCCCTGCTCAAAGCAGGGCCAATCCCCGATTTTTGTCCCAGATCCCTAAACAGCCCTCCTCAAGGATTGAACTCACAACGCTGGGTTTAGCAGGCCAGTGCTCAAACCACAGAGCTATCCCTCTTTGAAGACCGCATACAAATTGCTGCTCCTAAATGAACCTAATGTGAATCTTGGCACCTTAGAGGAATTTGATCCTGAAGACCTATATTACCGTGATTGTGTCGCTAATCTGAAAACTTTTTAAAAGCACCTTAATTAGAGGGTTAAGTAAACAAATGTTAGTGTATTATACTTACCGGGGACTAGTATTACTTGCTGTATAAACTGCATGGTTAAGTGAGAAATGCATATTTTGGCACACTTAACGTTTGTGAAAATGCCTGATATTCACATCTTGCATATACTACCTCTTTATGCAACAATCTAATACATCGTGTAGCAATAACAATATACACAATGCATGTGCCAAAACATGCATTTCAGGGGACTCTACCAAGTTAACTTTGGCTGCAAATATGTGTTTAAAAACAAACTTTCATAAAATCTAAACCCCATAGAAATGTTTCTACAAAGGGACACTTGGACCTACCTCTCCCATCAGCGTCCCTCACTGCCAGACGTGATTGCTGATACCAATTTTTTCTAATTTTCTTCCTTAACAGTTTGTATTTTGTTATGAATTGTCATAACAAATTATGAAATGAAAACTGAAAACAAACTGTTGCCACTATTTGTTTTAATTCAAATGTAAACAATTGCTTCAAAACACATTCCACTGTGGTGTTGGGAGTAGAGCCCTACATTGAAACTGACTATAAACAAAAGTGGAATTGGCTTTATTGTCCAAGCTGAAAGAGTTGCACAAAGTAAACAAAGAGCATAAATGGGACAAGCCAAATGGATTAAAAAAATTCTTTCACTTGTACTAATAGAACCTCCTATCTTTAACCCGAGTATGAGCTTGTTTAAAGCATATGATTTAATAATATACATTGTCTCTTTAATCAAATAATACATAGTGTAATATCAGGAGTATCCGAAGGAATGAGGGAAGACCACATTATCCAAAAATTCCACACACTTTAATGCTGTCAAAGCCCTGACATAGCCGTGCCAATAGAGCTGATGACAGGCAGCCCCAACCCAAACCAAGAACACTGGGTTTCAATTTCCCATTCCCCCAGCCTCTCTCTTACACCACACCCGCCTGCAACCTGGGCACAAAGGGAGGGGAAGCCCATTACAATATGCTTTTTTAAAAAGCCCGTGTATGTACATTACAGATGCTGCAAAACAGGGTCCTGCTCCCCAGCTCATTGAAGTCAATGAGGGTCTTTCCATTTTCTTCAGTGAGTGAATGGGTGCTGAATCAAGGACTTAACTGCCGCAGTTCAGGTCGTTGCTATAGCCACACAAGCCCCTGCTAGCACTGTCCCTGCTGTCAGAGACAGGATGTTGGACTAGGTGGACATTGGGTCTGATCCAGTTTGACTTTTGTTTGTTCCTCTGTTGAATTAGAGCCTGTCACCCTTGCAGCAGGAACACAGGGTAAGAGCAAGAGGGTGCCTAAAGTGGTTTGATAATGCCCCATAATGTGCATGGAATTCTATGAAGATTTAGGCCCATGACCTTCAGGTAGGGTGACCAGATGTCCCAATTTTAATGGGACAGTCCTGATTTTTGGGTCTTTTTCTTATATAGGCTCCTATTACCCCCCACCCCCTGTCCCGATTTCAATCCAATTTCAAGCCCCAACAAAGCAGGCAAGTGCCTCTGGTGCATGTGCAATAGAAGACCCTGTCCAAGTTATAACTGTCAATGACAGAGATATTTGCTGCTCTTTTTAATAGCGCTGACCATGAGATATTGCTGTCTTGAGAGTGTGAAACATCTGATCTCTCCTTTGCTATATTCTGCAAAGATAGTAAGATGGGCCCAGTAGTCTAAGAGGTCTTTTCCCTCTCTAATTTCTGTGATCTTGCTAACATTAATGTCATTCCACTTAGTTGGATCCTGCGGTCCTTACTTGGGCAAAACTCCACAGAAATCAATGTAAGTTGTACCTGGGTAAGGATTGCACGAGCTGTCCATTCTTTGCACGCTGTGGGACCTATCCAGCTCCCATAAAAGTCAATGGGAGTCTTTCCAGTGACTTAAGTGAGAGTTGAAAAGACTGATTTAGACCTTGTGTACACTTGTGGCATCATGTAGGGTATGTGTAGCTTCATGCCACAGTGAAAGGCGGGCTGCAGCCTGTCACGGAGTCCCTGGGCGATGCTCTGGAACTGCTCCCTATGAAGCCAGTCAGGACTCTGGGGAAGTCTCCTTTCTGTGAGCAGCCTGTCTTCAGGACACACAGCTCACACAACTTCCACCTTCCTGGGTATGACCTCGGAGCATTCAGCATCCTTTGCCCCTCCGTGCGCTTCCCACAGCGACTCCACCCAGGCAGGGTCCTGGGGAAGCCAGAGGGTCCTGCACCCCAACTTCGCAGTCAGACGTGACTCTCAGCCAGCCAGTAAAACAGAAGGTTTATTAGACAACAGGAACATGGTCTAAACCAGAACTTGTAGGTGCAGAGAACAGGAACTCTCAGCTGGGTCCATTTTGGGGGACAGTGAGCCAGACAACCACGTCTGCACTTCACTCCATGTCCCGGCCAGCCCCAAACTGAAACTCCCTCCAGCCCCTCCTCCTCTGGGCTTTGTCCCTTTCCTGGGCCAGGAGGTCACCTGATTCCTTTGTTCTCCAACCCTTTAGCTCTCACCTTGCAGGGGGGAAGGGCCCAGGCCATCAATTGCCGGCAAACAGGGTGTAGGTCATTCTCTGTGTCCAGACCCCTGCACACCCCTGCCCTCTAGGGCTCTGCAATGATCATTCACCCTTACCCCACCACCTAGATACTTAAGAACTGCATAGGGGAAACTGAGGCACCCCCCACACTATTCAGAGGAAACATTAAGAACAGTCCCACTTTGTCACACAGCCACACTCACTGCAATGTGTAGCTACAAGGGGCAGTGAAAGGCTCTGGCAAAGCGGAGGGAGCTCCCCTTTGCCACAGCCTTTCCCTGCTGCTGGAGTCTTTCACTGTGGTGGGGAAAGGCTTCGGCAGCAGAGAGTCAGCGGGACACTACACTGCTACAAATAGAAATGTTGATGTGGGAGACACTGCTTAGGCATGTAGAGAGCTGTGTAGGGTACATACCCTAGGGTTCAGTTGTGTAGAGCACTTTATTGTATTTGCCTAAGCCATTCCTCACCATCTACACTGTTCTTTATACCTCTGTTAGCTGGGCATGCAGTGTCTGTACTCTACATGCCATCATAAGTGTGGACAGTACTGGGTTTACAATGGTGCTAGTGGCACCAGGCCCACACTCAGAAGGGGCCCTGGCGCCCGGACCATGGCCCCGCTCTCCATCCCGAGGCCTCATCTCCACTTGGCTTCCTCCCCTTGAGGCCCTACCCACGATTCACTTCTCTCCACCCCCCTCACCTCCTGTTCTCTACTCTCTGCTCCCCTCCCTGTGTGAGCGGTGGGCAGGGCCTCCTGGCAGAGCACGGGCAGAGCAGGGGCGGGGGCATGGTCCAGGCACTGGGGTCATGGTCCAGGCATCAGGGCCCACAAAAGATTCATCCAACCCTGAGTGTGGACATGATCTTAGAATAAATGAAACCCCTTCTTGCACTTGCACAGGAAAAAAATGCTTCTGAAGTGAACACTGGAGTTGTCTTTTTACTGGAGAGGAAGACTGGTCCAGTAGTTAGGGCACCAGCCTGGGACTTGGGAGACCTGGGTTTCTCCACCACAGACTTCCTTTGTGACCTTGGGCAAGTCAGTCTCTCTGGACCCCAGCTTCCCATCTGTAACATCATGATTACAGCCTCACAGGGGTGTTGTGGAGATGAATACATTAAAATCTGGGAGGTGCTCAGATCCTGTGGTAATGAGGGTCATACATGTTTATAAGTCATATAATGGGGGTCATAGAAGTTTTCCCCAGCATTCCTAAAGCCTCTTATCCTTATTATGGAGCAATGGTCACGATTCAGTTTTAAAAAGCAAAGTTGATTCTGGAGTTTTGAGAGACCAAAGAAAAAGATTATTTAACCAGGAATCTTTATTATTTACACCAGTACCTTTACGTCAGCCCCACTGATTTAACTGAAAACTTGTAAACAAAATATTTGTTCCCACGGTGAAGTCTTGAATGCCTGCTAGAAACCAGTTAATAGCATGGACAAAGATACTTCTGAAAAATGGGCATCTAAAAAGGAAATAATGGCAGACCCTTAATGACTAAATGTGCCAGGATAATAAAAGATGGGTTGTGAACTCCTTTCTGTTTTGGACCACATTACAGTAGTGTTTTTTCCCCTGACAGAAATGCCTTGTTATACTTGGAATTTTATAATAATCAGAGTACTGGGGGGAAAGGTTGACTATACATCTAGCAGCATGGCTAAACTGTATTGAAATGCCCAGTGTTTTCTGAAGCATAGTTGCTTTCATCTCCTTCTAAAGCACCAGCTGGAACACAAAAGAAAAATAAAATAGAACTATCCTGCTTCCCTCAAACACTGTTGTCTCCTCCCCCACCCCCTCTTCCCAAGCAAGTACCACGAGAATAGGGAATCAGCTTTTCTCGGTCTCAAACACAGGTGTCAGTCCAGGGCGTCAGAATGTTCTTCTGGCCCTTGCACTGCACATTTTGTTCTCTGGGTTAAAAAGCAGGATGTGATGTAAGTCCCTTGTAGGTCTGAGATGAGCAGAGGTTGAATTAGGTGATTAGTAAGTACTTGCTGGTATCAGCTGTTTTTTGTATTTGTGCTTCTGAATAAACTACTGGAGACCTGAGAGATGTTATAATACTGGAGACCTGCTGAAGAGAGTACAGGGCAGGCACTTTATGTAGGAGAGAAATTGCACTGTATTCCGAGGCCTAGCTGAATGAGCCTTTTGAAGCCAGAACAAAAGTTGGATCCCTGCTAAATGCAGTGTACTCTTTGTTCTCAGGGGTTTTAAAAGAAGTATTTTATATCAGTGTAAAGCTGCAAATACTTTTAAATCCCAAACTCTTCTGTAGCTCAATATAACAGACAATTACCTCATAGAAAAATGTCTCCAAGCTGTCAGTTAAGAGCAGATAGGAGTCCAATGGCATCCTCATTTTCTCAGCAGAGGAACATGATGCATGACAATGGGGAGGGATGTGGTATAATGACTAATGGAGAGGGAGAGTTGCAATTCTGAATCTCCTACTTGGTGCATAGGGAATCATGTCTGCTACTGCTTGAAAGAAAATATCTTTTTGTGTCTCAGTGTTGCTAGGGATCTTAGTTCAGCAATTCAGTAATAAGTTTGGCATATGCACTGGTTCTCCCCTCCACACACACACTTTTCTAGTTTTAAACTGTACTATGAAAAATCAGTTTAAACTAGAGATGGGTCTGAACGAAAACACTGGATCAGAACACCGGTGAATTTTGGAAGAGTTTGGATGGCTGATTTTAAAAAAATAAGTGACTTTAATGTAGCCTCCATTTGTGCTTGTGAAATCATTTTGTGTGTGTGTAGTTTTTGGAGAACGAACACTTATGTACATAAACTTACCCCAATATTTGCAACACAAGTGATAATGCCCCAAAACTGTGTGCACAAGTGACTGCATGAGTAAAGTTGGGAAACAATGGATGGACCTGCCCAGACCAATACACATTACTAATGAGGAGCCTTCCATGGTGATCAACTAGTCCTTGAAAAACCCTGGAGAAATACCTCTCCATTGGTGAACTTTGATGCCAGGTGTGGAGGACCAAGAATAGGCACATTAGTCCCATCAGTGGCCCCAACGCAATTTAGGAATCCCAACCATGTAAATCCATCAATAACCTCCTGTTCATTGCCAGGCCTTACAACCCAGAGAGAAAGAGAGAGAGGACCTCCTTGATAGCAGTGCACACCTCCATGACAACAGCTCCAGTGGTTGATCTACCAAAACCAAACCCGTTAGCTACTGACCAGCAGCACTCAGGGGTAGCGAGCTTCCAGGTGGCATTGACCATGCACTTCTCCATGCTGACGGGAGCTCTCATGTGGGTGGTCCAGCTGATGTTGCAGCTCTGGGCCCAGCTCTGCACAGATTTCTAGGGAAATGGCCTTTGACATCCTGAATTTCTGCCACCATGAGTCTTCCTAAGTCTCAGAATTCCAGTGCACAGAGCCTAGTGGAGGAGCATTGCACCATGGCGATGTCTGCACATAATGCTGAGTGCTTATTTGTAAACAGCAGGAGGGATCAGGACCTCATTGTAGGAGGTAGTTGTGACACTTTCCAGAGGCACCCTTGGTTCTGAGGCGCCTCGCTACCACCTGCCCTTAGAATGAGGGAGCCTTGTCTGTGCCTGCCATGGGTCAGCTCCCTAAACCATTCTCCCTCCCTCCCCACACCCCCCGGCCACAAGAACTCTCCTCTTAGCCTACACAGGCTCCACTGTCCCTCTGTAGGTTAATGATAGGCACACTCCAACCGCCGAGTGTCTCCCTTGGGTGTCCAGCCCCTGATCTACTGGACATTCATAGAATTGACAGATTCGCTGCTCCCAAAGGAATGGTACCCCCCCAGCAAACCAGTTACATCTAAGCTCACAGCTCTGTTTAACACATAGCACTTAGATCTGTTTGTAGCAAAAACAAGCAAAAGTTGATTTAGCAAAGAGTAGAGTAGAGTTTCAAATGATAGCATTGCAAGTAGAAATGTTGGGAACACATGGTGCCATATAAAATAAAATCATAACCTGCACTCTGGAACACAGACTTACTTAACTAGGTACTTTCATATCTTATAGAACAGTGCTCACCTAAAGTCCTCCAAGTGTTTTACAGCCAGACTTGGCTGTGATCTACTGTTTATGAGATGAGTCATGCTGTCAGCTTGCCTCCTCAGTGGAAAAGAACTTGGGAGTCTCTCTCTGTGCCCCCAGTTACACCCCCCCAATCCAGTGTCTTTATCTATAAACAAGATGCCCCCTGTTGGTGTTCCCCCCCCCCGCCCCATATGCCTCTTTCTTGTCAATGTCGCAATCTCCTGATTAGTATTGAACTCAGACTGTAGCTAGGCCTCCATTGTGAAGTAGACAATACAGAATACAAACATAACCAGCTGGAGAGAAAGAGAGTATCTCTTCCTTCCTATTTGACAGGAGCATGTTTATCATCTTCTGGTGACATGTTTTAATTCACATACTTAAGAACATTATTTTCAGTACAGATACATAATTCCTTAAACATTATCCCTACATTTATTTTGTAATGGTTATGGCCAGTAGGCTCTTGGTTTTTGGTAGAGACCTCACATGCCACCTTTTGGAAACTTAATATGCATTCATCTGATCCAGGGGATTCCTGTAAAACTCTATGCACCTCCTGTGCCCTCTGCCAGCTGGATCAAGATATTTCTGGGTCACAGCACTAAACACACTTTTAAAGCAAAAACCGTACTCCTTGCACCAAAGAACTTACAATATGCCAAGATGCAGCAGTGAGATGAGACAAACAAAAATGGAGGACTGGGAGGGAATAATGGGGTCAAAAGCAAATGGCCTGGGATTTTCAAGTGACTTGTGATTTCAGACATACAACATGAGGCTGTAATCTTTACAATCTATAGCATTGTTCTTCAGGGGGGATTTGGATACATGCTGAGATTGTAAAGTTTTCTGGCAATTCTCTGTCTCAAACACATTCTTCATGGTCTCTGACAGGGTTTTTAATCTTTTATCTCCTGTGCTTTTTAACAATTCAGCCAGTATTCTATTACAACCTGGTGTTTTTCCGTTCAGAAGTCTTTTTATTGCTACCACGATTTCTTCATCCATTATTGGCAGTGTAACGGGGTGCGCGCCCACTTCTCGCAAGCGCCCCCTCTGGTTGGGCGTGTCTGCATTCTTTTAGTTCCGGTGACCCCTTTCGGTGGTTCTCAGGTGGGGTTGTTTTTTTTTCAGCGACTCAGCCCTCTGGCTGAGTCACTCACACTGTCTGCATGTGAACCAGAACAGCCCCTTTCCGGGGTATACAGTCCACCAGCGCCTATCTCAGTACCCTTCTGGTGGTGTCTCCCTAGCTTTCCCTGGGCTCAGCCTTTAAGTAGTTCCAGCCCTGGTATGGGGCCATATAGCCAGCTCTTCCTCCCTGGAGACACTATCTTCCTGCGGCCCTCCCTAGGCTCAGTCCTCATTCAGTCCCAGCAGCGAGCCAGGAACTTCTTCATTGCTCCACTAGTCCCTGCTATCAGACTGTCTTTGGCTCAGTCCAGCAGCCAGCCAGGAGCCTCTCGCTCCCCCGGTCACTGCCAGCAGACTGTCTTTGGTCCTCCTGCTCGTCCAGCCAGGCACACAGTCTTTTCTTCTCCAGCTCCAAACAGCAACTAACTGCTGCTCTGTTTTCTACAGCTCCTTTTATATGGCCCTACTGTCCCCTGAGTGACCGTTCCAGCAGCCCCTCTGATTGGTTGCTTCCTCACAACATTCCAGGCCATTTGGAGGACCTCTCCACTGCTCCTTTCCTGGGATGGGTGTGGCAGAACCCTGAGGTCTCCACGAGGTGACCTATAGGCATAGTCCACCCCATCACAGGCAGGTTTACTAGATTAATCTCTAGCTGAATTTTTTCAGGCCTATCATCAGCATATAGTTCCTTGATATATTCCTTCCATCTTTCATTCTTGTCTTTAGGGTGTGTTGAATATTGTCCATAAGGGTTGTATCGGTCACCTTCTTTTGTAACAATGATTTCAAAGCTGTTAACTTCTTCCCTACATGTTTATCTGCTGTTTGATAGCTGCTTTCAGATGTTGCTTTTCATTCATGATCCACAACACTTCTTCTTGATAGTGATTTTGTATCTCATGATTCCTCAGAGCTTCAAGTTTCCATCCTAGATAGCATTTGACTTTCTGTAACTTCTTTGGTATTGATGAAACTGAATATCAAACTAATCTATCATCCATAAAGACTTCAAAACAATCAGCCTAATATTGCATGCCTCTTTGATACTTTTGCAAGTTGTTCAAGACTGAGTACAAGGAAAGTTTTTGATAAGGAAATAAACAAACAATACAGCTTCAAACATGGAAAGGGCATGATAAACGCCATTATGAACTTTAAGTTCATACTAGAAAGATCAGTTAAACTGGGGAAAACAAGGTATTTGTTTTTTATTGATTTCCAAAAAAATATTTAAAAGAATCTGCAGATACAAATTACTCAATATATTAAGAACTGTAGGGATTGATGGATATGAACTCCAAGTAATTAAACAATTATACTGGAATCAGAAAGCACTTGTAATGGCAGATGAAAATGAAAATTAATAGAGCTCAAGAGAAGAATGAGACAAGATTGTATAATGTCACTGACTTTATTCAACATTTATAGCAAGTGTTTGATTAAATTAATTGAATAAACAAGAAAGTCTTAAGATGAATGGGAAAATGGGTGAATAATATTCACTATGCAGATGTCACAGTACTGCTAACTGATTCAGAAGGAGGTCTGATGAAGTTAATGGAGATTATATATGAATATGCCAAAGAATATGGTCTAGACTTGAATGTGACCAAGATAAAAACTATAGTGGTATTCAAGGATCCTGGGAAAACATGCAAGGTTCCAGTGAATGACACAGCCATACAGTAAATGAGAAATTATTGCTACTTCGGAAGCATCATTACAGAAGATGATTATTGGATACAGAATTCCAGCACCAGAAGAGCAAAAGCTAACGAGACATTCTGGAAGAATAAACATCTGCTGAAAAGGGACATAAATCTGCAGACTGAATTCCAACTCTTAATTTAACACAGACCAAATGTAAGTTTATTGCTGAGAAACATGGACATTCAAATAATCTTTAATAAGGAACTACAATTCTTCGAATTATGGTGGTGCTGAAGAATTCTGAAAAGTTCATGGCTCGACTAACAAAAAGGTTTTAGAGATGACTGGAACACAGCAAATGCTAGTCAGAGATCTGATGAAAAGAGAGATTCAATTTGCAGGTCAAATTTTAAAGGGTTCAGTAGGCAATGCATATTTACAGCCTCTGAAAGGGAAAGTTGATAGCAGAAGAACACAAGACAGAAAAGGATCTTGGATGGATGTAGGGAGCCAGGGTGGCTTCCTTCTGAACCAGGGAGTAAAGAGCCACTCTCTCAGCCTGAGTGGGCGGGGCCAGACCAAGCTTAGTCCAACCCCTGGAAGGGGAGGGGTGGGACAGGAAGTACAAAGGGGGGGGACCTTAGCCCAGTGAGGGCAGCACCAGGGAGGGAGGGAGCGAGGGAGACACAGGCTGCTGGCTGTTCCCTCCAGACCCTGCTGTCGAGCCAGGGGAGGCCCTGGACCAGGAGAAACCTGACCTGGAGGAAGGACTGGGGCTACCAGGACTGCCAGCCGCCGAGTACCCAGAGGAACTGGAGGAGCCAGGCAGTAACCCGGGCCAGCGTGAGCCTGATGTGGAGGGGGAGCTGGAGCCGCCAGCAGCTGAATACCCTGACGAGCTGGAGGGACCAGAGGGACCCGCTGACCCAGTGGCGGGACCCTCTCCTCCTGCCACTGTCAGGGCCCTGGGCTGGAACACAGTGGAGTTGGGTGGGCCTGCGTCCCCCGATCCCGGCCAACCCGCCTCGGGTAGCAGAATCCCGACAACACCACTGACTGTGGCCGGCGCTCCCCCTGCCCGAGGGGCACGCCACTGACTGTGGCCGGCGCTCCCCCTGCCCGAGGGGCACGCCACTGACTGTGGCCGGCGCTCCCCCTGCCCGAGGGGCACGCCACTGACTGTGGCCGGCGCTCCCCCTGCCCAAGGGGCGCGCCACTGACTGTGGCCGGCACATCTCCCTCCGCTAATTCCCTAGTGACAGAAAGGTGTAACCAAGGCCTGCCAGTGAGGCAGTAGCTTCCCACCGCCCCGCAGCGGCTTGGTGGACCAACTGAAACCTGTCACAATGGACAATGTGGTATCCTGGATGGATCAAAATGCCTATTCATCCACAAATTGATTAATAGAAGGGTCTACCATGGTGGCAAACCTCCAGAAGTGGAGATGCCTCATAATAATAAGAAAAGGAGGACTTGTAGCACCTTAGAGACTAACCAATTTATTTGAGGATAAGCTTTCGTGAGCTACAGCTCACTTCATTGGATGCATGTAGCTCACAAAAGCTTATGCTCAAATAAATTGGTTAGTCTCTAAGGTGCCACAAGTCCTCCTTTTCTTTTTGCAAATACAGACTAACACGGCTGCTACTCTGAAACCTATAAAAAGAAGAGTGATTTTTGGGTACCTCCATTTTTGGGTGTCCAACCTGAGAAACCTTAAAGGGGCCTGATTTTCAGAAATTGCTGGACCATTTAAGGTGTCTCAAGTTAAGCATCCAAAAACTTGAAACACCCAAAATCATTAGTCCTTTTGAAAACCTTGGCCACATTGTACACTGACCAGTAGTCTTGAGAGTGTCTTTCCTTTTTGCAGGGCAAGTTACCTTTTCAGCAGTGTTTTTATATGTATTTTTAATGCAAATTAACTTGCTTTATAGTACAGTCATGGAAAAGAGAGACAGATTTGAAGAGCTTTTCATGGGAGTATTATTAGATTAGTATTTGGGAGATAAACAGTAACAGCACACCAGAGCAGATGCAGTCTATCAGTTTAAGACAGAGTTGGACTCAGAAAACATGCACTGAATTTAAGCTTTTAAATGTATTTACATGTTAGTGTGTACGGAAGACAGCAATAAACCTTTAGAAACCATAATTGTCTTTTGGATAGATGGGAGCTTGGTGCCTCGAGGGAGGCAGCAGTATGCATGCTCAGAGGCAGAAACATAGGTGCCTAGGGAATTTTTACTGCAAAAACTTAGGCACCAAATGAGTTTACGTGCCTACAGGGTTCAGCAGCAGCAGTTTTGTGCATCGTAGTGGTCCTGAAAATGGGACTTAGGTGCCTAATTCCTTTTGTGAATCCAGGCCTAAACTCCCCGGGGGCAGGGACTGACTCTCATACTATATATTTCCTCAGTGCCTAACACAGTGGGGCCTCAATCTCTGTTTAGCCCTCTAGGCTTTACCGCAATGCATATAATCATCATCAATAATAATGGTGAGTCTCCTAGTGGCCCCTATAGAGCCCCAATGGGAGTTAAAGTGCTGTCTTTGGATTAGAAGTAGGAGTTGTTACTACAGGAGATGAAGAATATTTCTGCTCTACTTTTAATGCAGTCACCATTTTTAACCAGATGGGTACACACTGCCATCTAGAAACAAAATCTAAACATTAGGTAGTGTGAGGGAAAACCTGAAGGTTCATAAAAAGAAAAGGAGGACTTGTGGCACCTTAGAGACTAACCAATTTATTAGAGCATAAGCTTTCGTGAGCTACAGCTCACTTCCTCAGATGCATATCGTGGAAACTGCAGCAGGCTTTATATATACACAGAGAATATGAAACAATACCTATTCCCACCCCACTGTCCTGCTGGTAATAGCTTATCTAAAGTGATTTCCAGCACAAATCCAGGTTTTCTCACCCTCCACCCCCCCACACAAATTCACTCTCCTGCTGGTGATAGCCCATCCAAAGTGACAACTCTTTACACAATGTGCATGACAATCAAGCTGGGCTATTTCCTGCATAAATCCAGGTTCTCACATCCCCCCCACCCCCATACACACACAAACTCACTCTCCTGCTGGTAATAGCTCATCCAAACTGACCACTCTTCAAGTTAAAATCCAAGTTAAACCAGAACATCTGGGGGGGGGGGTAGGAAAAAACAAGAGGAAACAGGCTACCTTGCATAATGACTTAGCCACTCCAAGTCTCTATTTAAGCCTAAATTAATAGTATCCAATTTGCAAATGAATTCCAATTCAGCAGTTTCTCGCTGGAGTCTGGATTTGAAGTTTTTTTGTTTTAAGATAGCGACCTTCATGTCTGTGATCGCGTGACCAGAGAGATTGAAGTGTTCTCCGACTGGTTTATGAATGTTACAATTCTTGACATCTGATTTGTGTCCATTTATTCTTTTACGTAGAGACTGTCCAGTTTGACCAATGTACATGGCAGAGGGGCATTGCTGGCACATGATGGCATATATCACATTGGTGGATGTGCAGGTGAATGAGCCTCTGATAGCGTGGCTGATGTTATTAGGCCCTGTGATGGTGTCCCCTGAATAGATATGTGGGCACAGTTGGCAACGGGCTTTGTTGCAAGGATAAGTTCCTGGGTTAGTGGTTCTGTTGTGTGGTATGTGGTTGTTGGTGAGTATTTGCTTCAGGTTGCGGGGCTGTCTGTAGGCAAGGACTGGCCTGTCTCCCAAGATTTGTGAGAGTGTTGGGTCATCCTTTAGGATAGGTTGTAGATCCTTAATAATGCGTTGGAGGGGTTTTAGTTGGGGGCTGAAGGTGACGGCTAGTGGCGTTCTGTTATTTTCTTTGTTAGGCCTGTCCTGTAGTAGGTAACTTCTGGGAACTCTTCTGGCTCTATCAATCTGTTTCTTTACTTCTGCAGGTGGGTATTGTAGTTGTAAGAAAGCTTGACAGAGATCTTGTAGGTGTTTGTCTCTGTCTGAGGGGTTGGAGCAAATGCGGTTGTATCGCAGAGCTTGGCTGTAGACGATGGATCGTGTGGTGTGGTCAGGGTGAAAGCTGGAGGCATGCAGGTAGGAATAGCGGTCAGTAGGTTTCCGGTATAGGGTGGTGTTTATGTGACCATTGTTTATTAGCACTGTAGTGTCCAGGAAGTGGATCTCTTGTGTGGACTGGACCAGGCTGAGGTTGGTGGTGGGATGGAAATTGTTGAAATCATGGTGGAATCTATCAACTGCATGAAAAAACTTGTACAGATACAGACAGACATCATCTTCCTTTCCAAATGCAAACAGATGGACATCGTACCAAAAGGACTGAAGGTAAAAAATCCATTACAATCTACATACCACACAGACTATGCTGACAGCTTGTGCCACACGCTCTCAAAGAAACTGCGGAATCACCTGATCAACATCCTCTACAGCAAACAGGGAAAGATTAAGAATTGAGGAATTCCACCATGATTTCAACAATTTCCATCCCACCACCAACCTCAGCCTGGTCCAGTCCACACAAGAGATCCACTTCCTGGACACTACAGTGCTAATAAACAATGGTCACATAAACACCACCCTATACCGGAAACCTACTGACCGCTATTCCTACCTGCATGCCTCCAGCTTTCACCCTGACCACACCACACGATCCATCGTCTACAGCCAAGCTCTGCGATACAACCGCATTTGCTCCAACCCCTCAGACAGAGACAAACACCTACAAGATCTCTGTCAAGCTTTCTTACAACTACAATACCCACCTGCAGAAGTAAAGAAACAGATTGATAGAGCCAGAAGAGTTCCCAGAAGTTACCTACTACAGGACAGGCCTAACAAAGAAAATAACAGAACGCCACTAGCCGTCACCTTCAGCCCCCAACTAAAACCCCTCCAACGCATTATTAAGGATCTACAACCTATCCTAAAGGATGACCCAACACTCTCACAAATCTTGGGAGACAGGCCAGTCCTTGCCTACAGACAGCCCCGCAACCTGAAGCAAATACTCACCAACAACCACATACCACACAACAGAACCACTAACCCAGGAACTTATCCTTGCAACAAAGCCCGTTGCCAACTGTGCCCACATATCTATTCAGGGGACACCATCACAGGGCCTAATAACATCAGCCACGCTATCAGAGGCTCATTCACCTGCACATCCACCAATGTGATATATGCCATCATGTGCCAGCAATGCCCCTCTGCCATGTACATTGGTCAAACTGGACAGTCTCTACGTAAAAGAATAAATGGACACAAATCAGATGTCAAGAATTGTAACATTCATAAACCAGTCGGAGAACACTTCAATCTCTCTGGTCACGCGATCACAGACATGAAGGTCGCTATCTTAAAACAAAAAAACTTCAAATCCAGACTCCAGCGAGAAACTGCTGAATTGGAATTCATTTGCAAATTGGATACTATTAATTTAGGCTTAAATAGAGACTTGGAGTGGCTAAGTCATTATGCAAGGTAGCCTGTTTCCTCTTGTTTTTTCCTACCCCCCCCCCCAGATGTTCTGGTTTAACTTGGATTTTAACTTGAAGAGTGGTCAGTTTGGATGAGCTATTACCAGCAGGAGAGTGAGTTTGTGTGTGTATGGGGGTGGGGGGGATGTGAGAACCTGGATTTATGCAGGAAATAGCCCAGCTTGATTGTCATGCACATTGTGTAAAGAGTTGTCACTTTGGATGGGCTATCACCAGCAGGAGAGTGAATTTGTGTGGGGGGGTGGAGGGTGAGAAAACCTGGATTTGTGCTGGAAATCACTTTAGATAAGCTATTACCAGCAGGACAGTGGGGTGGGAATAGGTATTGTTTCATATTCTCTGTGTATATATAAAGCCTGCTGCAGTTTCCACGATATGCATCTGAGGAAGTGAGCTGTAGCTCACGAAAGCTTATGCTCTAATAAATTGGTTAGTCTCTAAGGTGCCACAAGTCCTCCTTTTCTTTTTGCGAATACAGACTAACACGGCTGCTACTCTGAAACCTGAAGGTTCATGTTTCTGTAGCAATATTTTGATATGTTTCATCGAATATAATAATGGTGCAGCATCCCAAGAAGTGGTGGCTAAGAAACCATTTGGAAAAGACTTCTCAGGGTTTAGATTTCTTCTATTGACATAAAAAAAGAAGCAAGATCTTTGAGGTATGACAGCTATAGCTTTACTACTGCATATTTTTACAGGAAGGAAGTTGAAAGGTCCTTCCATGCACCTTGCTGTGTCCATAGAAGACCAATTTACTGTATATAAAATACTGTCAAAGGTATGCGGGCATTAATGTTGCAACTAAAAGGCCAAGACTTGTGTAATGTCTTGGTTACAAACCCTCTGATTATGGAAGATGAAATTATGCACTTGAAAAGACCAAACAATACTCTTGCCAAAGATAAGGGTTAATATTTTGTTTGAAACTGTAAGGATAAATGAACGGGGTGTGAGAAGAATGAAGGATTCCTTTTACAGGAAACCCAGTACACTAAAAACTCCATCCAAAACACACCAAACATGAGTCGGAATAAAACAAAGCAAAACAAATCCAAATGGCTTTCTGGAAGTATTTTGTATTATCAGACTCTTCCAGAATCTGTTGTTCGCTTTTGAAAAACTCCCAAATAATCTAGATTATTTTTTTGTGTTTAACCTAAAACAGGTTTTAGGTCTGACACACGAGCCCTTGCAAAGTTAATGGTTTAACATTTGAAGATTACATTTCTCAAGAAAGAGTGCTCAGCAATTATAAGAATAGTGAGCACTTCTGAAATACCAGCTGGAGTGGCTGACTGAGTCATCACTGTGCAAACAGGTTCTCTGCTGTCAAGGATGGGAGAATACTTATCTCAATAACATTTGGACCTTTTGTAGTACCAACCACACTTAACAGTGATATTCATAGAGATGAGGGTGGCTCTGTTAAAGAATGTAAAGCTAAGATCAATACTCTATTTGAGCAGCATGCTTATTGCAGCAGATTTACATTTATTATTTCAAATATGTCCAGCATTTATTATCTGCCATTTTCTGGAGCTCATTATTGTCACAAATCTGTCCATGGTAGGGTGCCCCCTTTAATGGAAGTCCAATTACCCCCATCCCAGCAGGTGATGTGGGGAGGGGGTGTGTCTTTCTAGTGGGCTGGCGCTCAATCCATCCAGCCAAGGCCTCTTGGCTGTTTCTTGCCCTCTGGGGATCCCAGGTAAAATATCAAAACAGCCCACAATCAGCGTTTGAGTTGAAATAAAGGTATGAAGGGAAAAAGAAAGGGTGAGGCGACCCTGTAGGCAGCTCCTGTGAGGATATGGGCCTCTCTTACCCCAGAGGGCTCTGGGAGTATCACAGTCCACTTCTGAGGTCATTGGGTCTCCAGTGCATGTCTGTCTCTTTCCCCTTTTTAGCTCAGGGGATCCACAGTCTCCTTCTGTGAAGTCAGAGAATCTGCTGACGGTTCAACACCCTGGTCCCTCCCCAGGGTTGCCCCCAACCTGAGTGGAGTTCTCTCCTTTGAATTCCTCCTCCAGTGCTGGCATGATTTGCAGTGCGGAGGGGTGGAGTCACTCCAGCCCAAAGCAGCTCCTTATCCCCTTCCATGCTACTGGGAGGTTTATATACCACATCACCCACCATCTCCCTCAGGACCGGCACAGGGGTGTATTCATTGGGATTGGAAGCGCCAATTTCTTATGAAAATAAATCCGTGTTCTGGTGTTTCTTGCAGGCCCAGTGAAGTACCTGGCAACTATAAGACTACAATGACAGGTACCAATGCATTTTCCATGGGTTAGTGTCTTTTAGCGTATACAGCCACCTGAATGGAATGTGGTCTATGATCAAAGAAAAGGAGTTTCCCAACACATACTACTGTAGTGCAGCCATGGCCCACTTCACTACCAGTCAGAGGTGAAAGTAAGCCAGTACGGCGTAACGGCAAGAGCCAGTGTGCTATACCAGGACCGGCTTTCCCAGACGGCAATTTAAAGCCCTGGGATAGCGGCAGCGGGGCTCCGGCAGGGATTTAAAGGGCCCCGGAGCTCCAGCAGCCGCTACCACCCGGGCCCTTTAAATCCCCGCCAGAGCCCTGCTTCCGAAGCCCTGGGGTAGCAGCGTTGGGGCTCCGGAGGGGATTTAAAGGGTCGGGGCGGTAGCGGCTGCTGGAGCCCCAGGGCCCTTTAAATCCCCGATGGAGCCTGGCCACCGCTACCCCAGGGCTCGGGCATCAGGGCTCAGGCGGGGATTTAAAGGGCTCGGGACTCCAGCAGACGCTACCACAGCGGAGCCCCAGGCCCTTTAAAGCTCTGCCAGAGCCCCGGGGTAGCGGTGGCAGCCGGGAGCCCCCAGGGCTCCTCAGTGATTTAAAGGGCCTGGGGCTCCACTGCGGTAGTGGCAACCGGAGCCCTGGGCCCTTTAAATCACCCCGGTAAGTCCTTTAACTTACTTTCACCCCTGCCACCAGTGTATCCTTCTTTGTGATGGAGTATATTTTTTCTTGAGGCAATGGCTTCCAGCTTATATAAAGTGTAGTGCGTGTTCTTCTCTGTCATGTCAATCTCCTATGAAAGGACCATCCCTACTCCCACATCTGAGGCATCTTTTTGCCAAGTCCAAATTAAAAAGGACAGCATAAACACTCCTGCAATGTCTTGAAGGTTTGATCACAAGCCTCTGACCACTAGAACTTCCTTGGGCATCCACTCTTTGAGGTCTGTGAGCAGGGGCTGTGATGGTGGCAAATCCTGGCAAGAAGCACTAATACTATCTTGCCAGACCCAAGAATTGCCAGACTTGTTTCTTTGTCATGGACAGTCTATCAATGCTTGTATCTTATTGACTAGTGGCCTCTGATGTAGCCCAAATACATAACTTTGCAGTTCCCTATTTTATATTTCTCTAGATTAGGTGTTAGACCGGCATCTGAGGGGGTCCGGAGCACTGCTGCAAGCTGCTTTACGTGGCTCTCCCAATCTGGACTCTAGATAATGATGTCATCCAGGTAGGTGGCTGAATACTGCCCATGCAGTTGATGTTTCCAGTCCATGAGCCTCTGGAAAGTCTCTACTGTCCCATGGGAACCAGAAGGCATGCTCCTGAATTGATACAAGCCAAAGGACATGGAAAAGGTTGTCCTCTCCTAGGAGTCTGGCATCAACAGTATTTGCCAGTAACATTTTGAAAGGTCTTAAGAGGATGTATATCTGACAGCTCCCGACCATTCTCATAGTTCACCATCAGGTAGGCACTGAATTTTGATGTTGCATTGATCTTTTGGAAATCAGTGCAGAAATGGGTCATGCTGTCTTGCTTTGGCACTAGTACAATGGGATTTCTCCCTTGACTGTGTGATTTCTTCAACCACCCCCATGACCAACATGGCTTGAAGTTCATCCCACACAGTATCCCATATTTTACAAGGGAGCAGCTGCAGAGTTTCCCTGACCTGTTGTCCTCTGACTGTTTCAATATGGTGGTACGTTCGATAGGTCTACCTGGTAGGAGTGAGAATATCGTGGGAAATGAATTAAAAAGTTCCTGGGTCTTTTGTTCAGTCTGCAGACCTTAGCTCATCTACATGGGCCCAGCCATTTGTGCTGTGGGCACCTGGGGTCCTAATTCTGTGTCCAAAGGAAAAATTTTAAGCATAAAAAAGGATACGGGGTTATGAGGAACCCCTCTGGGTCTTTCCAGGCTTGTAATAGATTCAGATAATAGACTTGGGTCTCTTTTTTTCTTCTCCCCGTGCCTGATCTCATAGCAGCTGATGAGGCCCTCCTGCCTGACTGCCATCAGGCCAATAATTTGGACTCTGAGCCTGGTCACCTGGTTTGAATACGTGCAGCCGGGCCCCCTTGTTACAGGCCTTTTCTTGTATCCGTTGTGCGTTTAGCAGGTTTTCTTTAATGAACGCTCCCGAAGTCTTCAAGAGATTTCTTAATAAGAACCTTTTTGCTGTTCAAAGTTATGCAGGGGGACTCTTCTGGCATGCATCCACCTCAGGATTGGAGAAAAGCAGAGATCGCCTTGAGCCACCCACTTCTGAGCTGCACTGTGTGCTCCTCAGCCACAATGTAGGCTCTAGGCCTCAGAGCGGTATATACTCACCCTTCGACGTATATGTATTAATGCCAGCCTATCGTCTTTACTGACAGCTAAACATGCACATGGAGAGTAGACTTATACCCTTGAGCAGTAAAGTCAGTGAAACTAGTCCAGTGTTGACATTCGGGAACTAAAAACAATAGCTGTCCACGCCTTTCTCCACTCACAAACACTTTTTTATGCTTAAGATTTTTCTTTTAATAATAACAATGAACGGGCCTGAAAAGACAAATAAAAATAATCTTCAGTACATAAAAATTAAAACACTTGAGGTTTCATCATCAGGCAAAGTGCTCTGAGAGGTTACTCCTGAATTGACTTGCTAAGAAAAGGAAAGTGTTGAATTGAAGAAGAGTGCAGATTTCTGCATACAGATGTGTACAACGTATGAGTTTGACAGAGACCATTTTTTAAAATAAGAGAGGGCTATAAGGAAGTCTGTGACCTGAAATAAGGTGAGATGCATTTACTCAGGAAGATGCATCCATAGCAAAATTACTTTTGCAGAAATGCATCTCTTGAAATGTTTGTTTTTAACTTTTATTATTTTTTGCCTGTGTGTAGCTCAGAAGAAAATTACAGATCGTATCCATTGAGAGTGAGTCTAACTGCCCTGCAAGGCTCCTCAAGGCATTTAATATAGGAACCAAACTTTTAATAGTCAGGGTAAGGAGCAGAAATATGCATATAGAACCAAATCCTAATCTTCCTAAAGTTAATGGCAAAATCTCTCTGAGTTCAGTGGGACCAGACTTGGCCTTAAATGAGCAACTATAAGCAAATTAGAAAGATGGGTTTTTTAAAAAAATCCTGTATTTTTGCCTGATTAACTTTTCCCAAATGTTTCAAATATTTGCTGTTTTATTAATGCATACAGAACTTGCCAATTGCACACTAAGAAGGCTTGTCCAGTCATGCAGAAATCCACTTTACATACCTTGCCTTTGTGCCTCTATGATTAGTTTGCTTTGAATTAAAAGTTTGATAGGATTACTAATTAAAAGGCAAAGACTTTCTATTTTGTGATCATTGCAAAGCCTTAATTTCCTCAGAGTTCTAACAAATGCTGTTGACACAACACAAACCCTAGCATCTCAACCATACTGAAAAACCAGCAAATAGGCTAATGAACTTCCATGATAACTAGCTTGTGGAGATTGAGGGCTGGATTCCAGAATCTTGTGCTGGTCCATGCAGCATATAGATGGAGCATGCCTCAGGGTAGTTACCCAGCACAGGTGCATGTCAGAGATGGCACAGGAAGGGCCGGACCATTCTGCACTTAAGCAATTCCAGCAACAGGGGAGAAGGAAAGTTGCAGAAAATTCAGAATAGAGTCCAGAGCTGCTCTAACTTATGCTGTGGGCTCCACTGGTTCCCAGAGTGGCCCAGCATTTGGGCAGCACCATGGTGGTTTACAGCCACATTTGTCCCATGGCTGCATCTTTTGTGCTATGTCTCTCATGACGTGCCTCACGGAAGTTGTTGTACCAATAAAATAAAAACCAGCAAGATCTTATTAAAGGGGAAAAGGCAAAATGCCACATTTATTGTGAATACAGAAAGAATCATAGTAAGCAGTTAGTTATAACTATAACATTCCATTCAATTTCATATTTATTCACACATTCATTCATACAAACACACACAGGTTCTGCAAGTTTGTTATCATAGTTACCAGCCTTAGAGTTGCTCATGCCAAGCCACTGGCCAGGTGGCCTGGACATGAGGAGGGAGCAGGGCCTTGTCAGATGCTCATCTGATGCTCCTGGAAGTTGGTTTGCAGAATCAGACCCCAAAGTTCTCACTTTCTAGAGTCCATTTTTATAGGAATTTCTTCTAATGCCAGTCTATGGGAATTGCTTCGTCATGCTGTTGCTGAATCAATCAGCGGATGGCACGTTCCTGATGGCTCCGTGCTGCCAGATGTTATCTTGTTCTTTGGTTCTCCCATTCTTGAGGCTGTTGGGTGGATTCCAGTCTGCCCTCCGGGGGTCCTCTGGTTATTTCCACTTGACGCCTTCTTCAGCCGATGGACGCTGGATTCTTAGGCTGGCACCTCCCTGATCATTCACTTATTATCCACACCACGCATCCATCCACATACATCCTCTATCTCTATTTTAATCACAATTGTTAATACAACAAAAGGGCGGGGAGTCTCTGGGTGCTGTTTCTGTTGTTAGAGTATTGCTTTGAGTCTTTCTCTCTGTGAATTGCTTTGAGAACAGACTCTGTGTTAGAATGTACTAACACAATTAGCAGCTTGCAAGTTTCACAAACAGAGGGAGAGAAACAGTACCAAAACCCAACAGACCTCTTAATTAGTAATACCCTGGAATTGAAACTCTGGGGAATCAAACTCATTTGTGATTTTAATACAGAACTTCTTTAATATGATCCAACAAAGTGGCCATGAGTGAATAACACAATCTCCTATTAACTACTAAGATTTACCTCTTTGGGGCCAGCTTTTAAAAGTTGTTCTGAGTACTCTCAAGTCCCATTAACTTCAGTGTGACTTGAGGGGAATGTACGTATTGGTTACTTTTCTAAATAGAGAACAGCAGTGGGAGTGTCCTCATAACACAAACACCCCCACTGAAATGCTTTCCCGTCCCTGTCTGTGTTTAACATTCTGTGATGTGGTGTGACACATAATGATATAGAGTGGCTGATTACTGTAGAATAGCTATGCAGATGAATGATATGAGGGCCTTTGGGAAATCTATTCCATTCTAACATGGTACCTTGTCACAATATAATGCACTCACATTAGATTGTCTCACACAACCGTGCAGAATGTGAAAACACTGGGGAAGTGGTGGGGAAGCACCACATGTTGACAGCACCAGTTTGGAGTCTTCTGATGGGTGTTGTGATGTTGAGCTAGCTCTAGGGAGATGCCAGGAAAGGTGCTGAGCTCACGCTGGATAACAAGGATCCCAGAGAAGATATTGACAGAAATGAGGTCAGAGTGCTGGAAATAGCTCATAAACCTGGCATAAAGGCCTGCCTGTGGCATTTGTTCAATCTCTATTTTGAAGCACGTTAGCAGGTTAATATGTCTGTGAGCTGCCGTTTTGCCTAGTTTGGTTCTCAGTAAGTAAGATGTACGAGTAGTATGTCATCACTAATACATTTTACTGTCTTCTCCAGGGAACTCAGGAGTATGACAATGCCAGTTGCTGTGCCCACATTTCAGACAAAGGGAAAAAAAAAAAGGCACCCACAAACAGAAAGGAGAAAGCTTGTGTCAGAGTGTAGCAGCATAGTCACCCGCTCCGGCCCTGAAGGGGTTAAAACAGCCTTGGGAAAGGGCTGCCCTGGGGAGCCAATAGGCTAGGCTGATTGGGGAGGCAGCCACAGCTGGGGCCATGCCCCAATCAGGCCACAGGTGGCCCTGTAAAGGGCTGTGAGCCAGGAGCTCAAAAGGACTCTCCCTCTAGCTTCAGAGGGAGAAGGACCTAGCTGTTTGGGAGCTGAGGGTGCAGGCAACCAAGCAGGGCTGGGGAAAGGTGAGAGGAGCTCCTGCCTGGCAACTCTGCAGGCCTTGTCAAAGGCCAAATCAGGTACTGGGGTTGCAGCCTAGGGTTTGGGCAAAGGCAGCAGGTCCAAACTCCCCTTTGCCAATGATGAATGGCTTGTACACTGCAGTCTGCCCCAGGGAGCAGGGGCTAGATGGTGACTGGCAGTAGCCATACACTGAGACAAGGTGGGGATAAAGGGTTGGGGGTTCCCCTGGGTGGGGAGACCCAGAGAGAGGGTGTACTGCCAGGGGGCAGCACCTAAGATAAAGGGGCACCGGGGTCCGGGAGGGACGTGGGGGGGGGGGGCCTGGCCTGAGGCAAGCAAGACACTGGCCTGCAGAGGGTGCTCCAGGCTGCAAGAGCTAATTCCCTGGACCTCCAGCAGGAGGTGCTGTGCTGGTGAGTCTTTGCATTGCTACAGAGGGGTTACAGAAAGCTTCCAGATGGACAGTGGGAGGAGGATGCAAGGGAATAAGGTGAAATTCACCAGAGGAAGAGCATCTCAGGTAAAGACTTAACATGTTGTGTGACATGTTCCCCATAACCCTTCCCTAGTAAACCAGCCCTGCTGACTGTTCTGACATTGCCTGTTTCCTTGCCAATCTGTGGGAGCCCAAGAGGGGGAGCCTGAGCCAGAAGGAAATTCTAGCAAATGGAAACAAAACTGTCACTCTCCTTTCCCCTCCCTGCCTCTTTCTTCCTTTCCTTTCCCTCCCTTCCCATTCCTTTGGTCTTTAGTGCTTGTGTTGTGTTTTTTTTTTTTGTTTTGTTTTTTCTGTTCTCCCCTTACTACTTTAGAGTGGGGAGGGAAATAAAATATACATTTTTTTTTTTTAAAAAAAAAAGGGGGAGGCTCCTACACTCACTCACAGGAAGCCCAGGGGAGAGGTGAAAAAGAGAAGTTGAGAAACAATCACCATTATGACTCCTTTATTCTCTGCCCCAGCCTAGATGCAGGTTATAGGAGCCTCATGGCTTCTCTAACTTACAACCGTTGTCTGTAGCCTCCAAGGAACCATATGCTGTCTGGGGATATAGACAGAGTACAGTGATCTCCAGCCACTCTCCCTTCCTGGAGGGAGGAGGTATAGGGACTGGCTATTCCTACTCCATGCCCTTTAGTGGCTTTCCCCATGCTCGGAACTCATGGCACAGCAGGGTTGTGGGTTATTTCTACTCCTTTTATGCCATATAAATTGTGTAAAGGGAATGGAACAGGACAGAGAATCTGCCCCAATGTATTGATTGTGGCCCTTAGACAAATTATTTCAAAAAGGCCAGTTTGACCCTCAGGCTGAAAAAGTTAGATGCCACTGTCTTGAAGCAAGACATAAGAGATGATTATTACATAAGAATGACCATATTGGGTCAGACCAATGATCCACCTAGCCTAGTTTATGGTCTTCTGAAAGTGGCCAATACCAGGGGCTTCAAAGGGAATGAACAGAACAGGCAATCATCAAGTGATCCATCTCCTGTCACCCATTCCCAGCTTCTGACAGTCAGAGGCTCTGGATGCCAGAGCATAGGGTTGCATCCCTGATCATCTTGGCTAATAGCCATTGATGGACCTGTCCTCCATGAATTTATCTAATTCTTTTTTGAACCCCATTATAGTTTTGGCCTTCACAACATCCATGGCAAGGTTCCAAGGTTGACTATGTATTGTCTGAAGTACTTCCTTTGGTTTGTTTTTAAACCTGCTGCCTATTAATTTCATTGGGTGACCCCTGGTTCTTATATTATGTGAAGAAGTAAACAACACTTCCTTATTCACTTTCTCCACTCCATTCATGATTTTATAGATCTCTATCATATCCCTTCACTATCATATCGGCTCGTTTCCAAGCTGAAAAGTCCCAGTCTTTTTAATCTCTCCTCATATGGAATCTGTTCCATCTTAATCATTTTTGTTGCCCTTCTCTGTATCATTCCCATTTCTAATATATCTTTTTGAGATGGGGTGACCAGAACTGCACCCAGTATTCATGGTGTGGATGAACCATGGATTTATACAGTGGTAGCAAGATAGTAAGACAGAAAATATCAATATCGTTCCTAACATTAGGTTAGCTTTTTTGTCTGCTGCTGTACATTGAGCAAATGTTCTCAGAAATATCCACAATGACTCCAAGATTTCTTTCTTGAGTGGTAACTGCTAATTTAAATCCCATCATTTTGTGTATATATAGTTGGGATTATGTTTTCCAATGTGCATTACTTTGCATTATCAAAGATGAATTTTGTCTGCCATTTTGTTGCTCCATCACCCAGTTTTGTGAGATCCCTTTGGATCCCAGTCTGCTTTGGAATTAACTATCTTGAGTGATTCTGTATTATCTGCAAATTTTGCCACCTCACCGTTTGCCCCCTTTCTCCAGATCATTTATTAATATGTTGAACCGCACTGGAGCCAGTACAGATCACTTGGGGACCCCACTATTTACCTCTCTCCATTCTGAAAACTGACCATTTATTCCTACCCTTTGTTTCCTGTCTTGTAACCAGTTACTGATCCATGAGAGGAACTCTTATCCCATGGCTGTGTACTTTGCTTAAGAGCCTTTGGTGAAGGACCTCGTCAAAAGCTTTCTGAATGTCCAAGTACACTGTCTCAACTAGATCACCCTTGTCCACATCTTTGGTGACATCCCTCAAAGAATTCTAATAAATTGGTGATGCATGTTTTCCTTTTATAAAAGTCGTGTTGACTCTTCCCCAGCATATTATGTTAGTCTATAATTCTGATCGTTACTATAGTTTCAACCAATTTGCCTGGTACTGAAGTTAGGCTTACTGGCCTGTAATTTCTGTGATTGCCTCTGGAGCCTTATTTAAAAATTGGTGTCACATTAGCTGTCCTCCCATCTGGTACAGAAGTAGAAATCGCCAGATGGTGCTGCTCCACATAGTCTTACAAATTATTTGTGTGCTGGCTCAGCTCAATCTCTGAAGAAATGCTGTGTTGTTAGTTTTGGGAGACCGCTCCTTTTCGGGGGGAGCTGTTGGAACCAGCAAGGGAATTTGCTGTCTTCCTTAATCTTCCTAACTACAGTCAATTCTTGGAGCAGAGTTGCATCCTGGAAACACCACATTGGTGTTTGTGCTGAGATCTCTGCAATAGGGAATTTACTGGGGGTCATTGGTGACCCTCTCTGATGCAGAACTGGTGTACATAACAGTTACACCAAGAAAATACCCCAACTCATGTGACATTTTCTCCCCCAATCAGAAGCCAGCCTGATGGGAAAAATGGAGGGGCACATGGTGCAGGTGGAATGTAGCTCAGGAGGGGAGGGTGTAGTAGTAGCTGAGCGCAGTTCAAAAGACAGAAAAAGGAAATGTCCAGAGTAGCTCAGCTACTCCAGTGGGGGTGAGAAGAGATGGAAAAGCTGAACGTGGCTTGAGAGGAAGAAGTAGCTGTTGGGGTTTTTTTTTCTTGTGTAACCATAATTGCAGGACCAGGAAAACATGTGAAACATTTGGCTTCTACCAGCAGTAAAATATCCTGTACATATAAATAAGTTGTGAATATTATTCACAAGTGTAAAAGCACCAGAATTCCGGGCAGCAAAGGATGAGATATATCTAAAGAATAACCGTAACCATCTTCGTCTTAGCACAATCCCTAAACTCCATCTCCAGGAATCTGTTATCACAGTAAAAAGAACATCAAATCTTCATTGATGAGAGAGTCTCTGGGGTGGGCTCATCGAGAGGCGTATGCACAGCACAACTGAGACTATTCAAGGAATGCCACCTGCTGCACACAGTTGGAATGACTGACAGATTGGCGCTTATTCCATTCTTTCTTTTAGACCACCTATTGTGCAAGGGACATTGGACAGTGATCATAATGGGATAAATATCGTCACAGAAAATGTTAAGTACACCCATTCTGTATGTATGTGCATGTATACTGAAAAAATCAGTCTGTAATATGTGCATAGTTAGGGCAGCTATGCAGCAGAATGGGCCTGAGCCAGTACACACTGAAATCAATAGCAAATCTCCCATTTACTCCATTTACTAATATTTGGAATTCTACTATTTTGTCTTTAAATTGTAGATATACAAATGTGTGTTTGTATAAACATGCTTTCCCCCCCCTTAAGTTACAGCAGTGACCGCTAAATAAATTCCCAGGCGAGATCACCACTTGGCAACATTTGTGCTCAGTTTAGCTGTCGCCACTCTAAGTTGTCGTCTTTTGAAAATGCATTCCTTTCACTAGGATGTTTCTGGTCTGCTAAATATCTATGAATATTGTTGGAGGGAGGTAAAATGTGCTGTCTGGATCATATATTATTCAGCAAATATTCCTGTTTTTGTTGAATAATTTATTCTGTGAATTTTTTTTCACAAGGGTTTGACCAGCTCCAGTGTTGACATAATGGAAATTAAATTCATGCTGCTTTCCCCCTGAATCTGTATGCAACCGACTGCAATGTAACAGAATGCTTTCTGGTTCATGAAAAACTGATTAAATCATGGAATGTAACTTCCTTTATCTCCAACAGAAAGTTAATGAAATTTCACTGTTCCCCATTCCCCATGGTGGTAAAATCACTATTTTATATTGCAGTCTGCAGACACATAAATAAATCCAGGTATTTATATACATGGACAGTCACATAACCTTTTCAGGGGAAAGGGGCTTCCACAATTGTTCTGTCTGGTTGTGTGAGGAAATTAATGAGTAATGCTCTATATGGTACAAAGTTAAAGGGAGAAAAAGGAAAGCAATTATAACTACCCTGCTGTAAAATATCAAATTTAGTAATGTAGACAAGCAAATAGAATTTAACCAGTATTTACTCCAATATCTTGCCATGGATACAGTAGCTCAGAATATGATTGCTTTTGTCTCCGTAGGGATCCATTTTATCATGGTGTATGGACCATAAATAGTGCAATACAGGTGATCTTACCTTTTACCCTTTGTAACCAGCTTTTCTAGGTACTATATGTATGTAACTTCTACTGGTCCCTGGTCAGGCAAAGGGCAAGCATAACAATAATACCACACTCTGTCCTGTCTGAACTGATTTACAGCACTGGTAAGTCCATCCCTAATAATAGAGCGCTGAAGCCAAGGAGCACTGTAAGGCAGAACAGGGACTTAGAGTAGGCAGAAAGAAAGATAACTGCAAGTTGTAGCATAATTAAATGTTAATGTCAAGTGCAAAATATTTAGGAGCTGACTGGTATGTGTCAATACCTATTTGCACAAAACACATACACATTTCTTACAGGTTTGGTTGACATTAAAACCAACAATCTCAAAATATAGTCCAGCTTTTGAGCCTGATGCTGCAAGGTACCAAGTGCCCTTAATTTCTACAGATAGCATGGGAATTGGGGGCTCTCAGCGTTTGCAGGGTCAGATGCTTATTTTGTACTGAATCAGTTACATAAATAGCATTAAAAATGCTTGATTATTTGTCTCTTGAGTATACTAATATTTAGGCAGATTCTCACCTGAGTTAGGGTTTCTTTGTTGGCAAGATAAATTCCCTGGCCAGTGTTGCCCTAAATTTCATGGGGACGGGGGACAGCTTTGTACATGTGTTATGTACAATGACCTCACAATGAGGTGCTAATCTGGATTGGGTGCACTGTAATGCAATAATTTGTATTAAAATGTGTTATGGTTTGTAATAGACCAATTAATACAATTAGAGATACATCTGGGACCCAGATTTCAGATCTTGACTATCCCAAGGCTTTTGGGATGTTTGAGATATATTGGTCAGCGCATTATAGCAATAAGGATCAGTTGTAATGTTCAGATCTGGATTCAGATTCTGAACCCTTCAAAATTAAGGGGAGGTTTCATCTTGGGTTAAGTTGCAGGCCCATCTCTATGGAAAACTTTTAAAATAAATATATATGAATGTAATGGAACGCATTAGCCCTAATAATGGTTGGTTGTGCCAGTTTAAATCTAGCTCAAGTCATTATTGTTTAAAAAAAAAATCCCCATCTAACTACAGATTCATGGTCTCTATGAAATAACTACAGTGGTCTCAGTCTAGTTCTTACTGGATGTGTATCCATGTGTCACAAACCATCCACACATTTGGCACCCTTGATCCAGTGCCTATATAAGTCAATGGGAGTCTTTCCATTGATTTTCAGTGGGTGTTCTATCAGGATCTTAGGTCTTATCTACATGGACAAATTTACCAGCAGAACTATAGTGGTACAATTATACTGCTATAGTTATAATGGTATAACTCAGTGTGGACACTCTTATTCTGGAATAAAAGTGTCGGCATGGAAAGTTACACTGCCTTAAAGGTAGCAGTAGAATTATACCAGTATAATTCTGGCAGTACATTTTCCTTTGTAGACAAACCCTTGATCGCATTGGAGAATGAATACCCTTTTACCTACAAAGCTGGCGCCTCAACTGCATGTGGGCAAGACAGCATGAGGAAGTTTCAGTGCTACTGTCTATGCAGTATTTATTCTCTGCAGAAATGAAATAAAGAAAATTCAGGGCTGCCATTCCAGTGCTATTCATGAGAACTACGTTCAGTAAAGTTTTTTGTTTTAAAACAAAACTTTATTTTTAAAAATAATCAGGAATGTTTGAGCATCCATTACTTAATGCGTGCGGGTGTCTGTGTATAAATACACAGAATTTTTCCCCCCAAAAAATAAGAGAACAGAAAAACAAGACACAGGGAAGGGAAAAGAGAATGCCATCTCAGTTTTAATCTACTGGGAATCAATCAGATTTCTAAAAAGGTAGCCAAAATATTTTCAAGAGTCTCATTTGTCTTGCATACCTAGGGTTGTCAGGTGTCCGGTTTTTGACTGGAATGGCCGGTCGAAAAGGGACCCTGGTGGCTCCAGTCAGCACCGCTGACTAGGCCGTTAAAAGTCTGGTCGGTTGTGCAGCAGGGCTAAGGCAGGCTCCCTGCCTGCCGTGGCTCTGTACAGCTCCCAGAACCAGCAGCATGTCCCCCACGCCGGCTCCTAGGTGTAGGGGTAGTCATGGGGCTCTGCATGCTGCCCCCGCCCTAAGTACCAGCTCCGCAGTTCCCATTGGCCAGGAACCACGGCCAATAGGAGCTGCAGGGGTGGCACCTGTGGACAGGGCAGCATGCAGAGCCACCTGGCCACACCTCTGTTAAGAGCTGGAGTGGGGATATACCACTGCTTCTGGGAGCTGCTTGAGGTAAGCGCCACCCAGAGTCTGCATCCCTGACTCACTCCCACGCCCCAACCCCCTGCTCCAGCCCTGATTCCCCCTCCGAATCCCTCTATCTCATCCCCACCCCAGAGCCTGCACCCCCAGCCAGAGCCCTCACCCCCACCCTTACACCCCAACCCCTTGCTGTAGTCCTGATCCTCTCAGCCCCAGGCAAGAACCCCCTCCTGCACCTCAAATCCCTCAGTCCCACACCAGAGCCTGCACCTCAAGCCGGAGCCCCCCCCACACCCCAACCCCCTGCTCTAGCCCAGAGCCCCATCCCGCACCCTGAGCCTCTCATTTCTGGTCCCAGCCCAGAACCCACACTCCAATCCCCCTGCCTCAGCCCAGAGCCCCTTCCCATACTTCAAACCCCTCGGTTCCACCGCCCAGCCCAGAGCCCCCTCCTACAGCCCAAATCCCTCATCTCCAGCCCCACCACAGAGCCGTCACCCCCTCCCACATCCCAACCCACTGCCTCAGCCCAGAGTCCCCTATTGCACCCTGAACTCTTAATTTCTGTCCCCATCCCAGAGCCCCCAGCCACAGCCCTCACCCCCTCGTGCACCCCAACCCCCTGAGCCAGTCCAGTGAAAGTGAGTGAGGGTGGGGACTGTGAGTGACATGAGGGATGAGTGAGCAGGGGCGGGGCCTTGGGGGAGGGGCAGGGCAAGGGTGTTCAGTTTTGTGTGGGTAGAAAGTTGGCAACCCCCAAGTTTCACCTCACTTAAAAACTACTTGCTTACAAAATCAGACATAAAAATACAAAAGTGTCACAGCACACTATTACTGAAATATTGCTTCCTTTATTATTTTTACCATATAATTATGAATCAATTTGAATATAAAATTGTACTTACATTTCAGTGTATAGCATATAGAGCGGTATAAACAAGTCATTGTCTGTATGAAATTTTAGTTCATACTGACTTCGCTAGTGCTCTTCATGTAGCCTATTGTAAAACAAGGGAACTATCTAGCTGAGTTGATGTACCCCCTGCAAGACTTCTGAGTACCCCCAGGGGTACACGTACTTCTGGTTGAGAACCTCTGAGTTAGGGAATTTCCAAGATGATAGCTACATCCCAAAACACAGTTCTGGAAAGTAATTTTTAAGGAGGTATATCCATTATCTCATTAATCCTCCAACCTATTTTTAGCCAAAAGAATTGTATCCTCCTTGGACAGTCCTAAAATGTGTGAGCCAGAGTGGCTCTGGGAGACTTGCATCTCCAGCAGCAGCGCTGTGACAAGGCCTATCTACTGTAGCTGCTGTGGGGATCAGTGTAAAAGAAATATATATTTCTGCCTTAATTGTAGATCAATGGTAGAGTTTTTAATGTTTTGCAAAACACTTTCCCACTCCCCTGTGCTTAGCATCAGCAAAGGGAATATGGTGACCAGACAGCAAGTGTGAAAAATCGGGACGGGGGTGGAGGGGTAATAGGAGCCTATATAAGAAAAAGACCCCAAAATTGGGACTGTACCTATAAAATCAGGACCTCTGGTCACCCTAAAAGGGAAGCTGTTTGTAACTTTCACCGTATATTAAGAATTCAGACTAGATGTGATCTCTGATCTAGCATTGCTTGAAGCTTCTGACATACCCTTTTTGTGGAAGACACAAGCTTGAAGTTGCTGAGGTAGTTGTCAATGGAGATCCTTTAAAAGTGGTGCTGTCTCCCCACTGTCTTTGGATTTTCTGCTTTTATTGGCTTCTCACCTGATTCTGCAATGGCCTTTTCAATGAAGAAAGCATAATGGGTAATATTAAAAATCTGTGAATTTCGTTGTTCCTATAGAGTGAAAGTTTAATGTAGCCAGATTACAAAATAAGAGGATTTTTAAAATTCATGGGCAATCTGATCTTGAGAGAAGAAGGCAAGAAAGTACTCAGGTATGTCTGCACTGCAAAAATAGGTGGGTGTTTTTTGTTTTTGTTTTAACTCAGAGTAGCTAACCCAGGTTAAAATAGCAGTGATGACATAGTAACTGTGCCTTTAAATTCAGATTGGCACCTTGAGTTCAACCCCAGGCTACCCTATAGGCTTTAGCTTGAGCTGCTAACCTGAGTTAAAAGTACAGTTGTCTTCACTGCTTAGCTAACCTGCTTTTAAATAACAGTGAGGACACAACTGTACTTTTAATTCAGGTTAGCCACTCAAATTAAAACCTATAGGGGTAGCCTGGGGTTCTACTCAAGGTGCCAACCTGAGTTAAAGGCAGAGTTATCATGTCATCACAGCTATTTTAACCTCAGTTAGCTTCTCTGAGTTAAAAAGCATACCTTTATGCAATATAGATATACCGTTGGACAAAGAAGGTGGAGGAAGCAAGAATCGGAAAAAATAAAATGAGTGAATTTATTAGCCCAAGACACTTTCCCCTCCCCCAATGTTTATTTATAGTTCCTTAAATACAGCACCAAATTAAATTGTTATAATAAGACTTAACTCTCAGAAATTAAATCAGATGATAAGCAGGCACATATTTCTATTGTCCTGAAATAGGCCCTTATTCAGCCAGTGCACTTAAACACATGCCTAATTTGGGCAAATGCATCATCCCAATGAAATCAGTGTGATTTACAAGCTGAAAGTTATGCATGTCCTTATATATCTTGCTGAACTGGGGCCCTTATCTCTCAGTGTGAGACATCATTTTCTTTCCTCATTTTTTTACAGCAAGAAATGCTTTTCATCTGAAGTATAAGAAAGGCAGTGTGATCCAATAGACAGGGCAATGGACTGGACCTCTGTTTTATTCCCAGCATTCATTCATGGTGAACTTGAGTAGATCACTTAACCCTAAATGTTCAAACCTAGGGGCCTAAAATTAGGCATTTATATTTGAGCACCTAAATAAGGTTATTTTTCAGAAGTGCTGAGTATCTGTGGCTCCCATGGGCTTCTTTTCTGTCACAACTGAAATCAATCTGAGAGTTGTTCAATGGGATTAAAGTGAAAGCTCCTTTTTTGTTTGGTTGGTTTTTACATTTCCTATAAGCAGTCTAATAGAATGTTTTAGGTCACTATCCCCTTGAAAACGGCAACTATGGTCAACTGGCTGCTTTCCAGAAGGGGACCCTATGATGTATATGTAAACTGTGGCATATTTTCTGGTGCAGGATTCCTTCAGTTTTCCCTCTGCTAACCCCAACTTATGGTCTGTTATCCATGGTTTATTGCTGGTACTATGTCTTTTCCCCTGGGCATTGCTGAACTTAAATTCTCTTCTTCATGTACCACTCTGGTGCCCTGCCAACAATTTTTTTTAAAAATGTTATTTCCTGGTTTCAGAAAAGGTTTTGATGAATTCAGCCTGCAGGGTTTGCTGGAGTTCCCGTGACAGCAACCCAGATAGCTATTTCCTGCCACACAGAGTCTATTTAAGCAAACTTGTGCTTAGTTTAGATTTTCCAGGCCAAATTCTTAGCTGATGGAAATTGTCGTAGCTTCATTGACGTTGCTCATGCCATAAACAGATAGTGCCCATCTAGGATGTACTTCTCAGGATGAATACGCAAAATCATTTATCCTGTATTTCAGTCCAGCAACATAAAGGATCCTCACTATTATCTTTACTTTTGTTTTCACCATCTCAGTGCTATTATTTCACAAAATTATCATATGAGTATTTCAGATGACTTTGAGTTTATGTGCACCTGACCCCATTATATTGTATAATTTATAGTTGATATGAAATGACAATTTCTAGCTATTGTCATCAACAGAACTTTATTGTAGATAATTACTCAACTGGAATCATTCTGAATGAATTAATCAGATTGAAAAGCCACTTTAATTTTTGTGGCACTCCAACCCTAAAAAATGTAACCATACACATTTTCTTCAGCAAATTGTAGCTATTCATTTTTTTTTAATTATTAAACTCTTTCAGGTAAATTTGGCCTCCCAGAACTCAAACCTGTAATGCCATACTCAGCTTGTGAGATTTAATTAATTCACAGCACAAAATGGAATTACTATAGGTATATTGCTCATTCGTAGATTTGCTGGGATGGCAGGTTTTCACTAATTTTCAGGGGTACAGGTAGGAGCATATATAGAAATTAGGTGCTTGAGAAACTTGGGAGCTTCCACATTCCGTACTATTATTGGAAAGAAGATTTGCTCTATGCTTCTGGGAAGAATAGAGGATATAGAGTATGTCCCTCACGAGACCTAATGTCATATGAAGGTGTAGTTTTCCTTATTGAGGCAATTGTCAATACTTAAAATCACTGGGTATGTCTACACTTACTGGGGATCAACGCTGCAGTGATCGATCCACCGGGGGTCGATTTTAACAGATCTAGTGAAGACCCACTAAATCAACTGCAGATCACTCTCCCATCGACTCCAATACTCCACCGGAATGAGATGCATAAGGTGAGTCAATGGGAGAGTTTCTCCCATCAACCCAGCACGGTGTAGAGACCACAATAAATCGACCTAAGCTATATCGACTCCAGCTACATTATTCACATAGCGGGAGTTGTGTAATTTAGGTCGACTTAATCCCATTGACTTCCATGGGGCTACTGACAAGTTTAAAATTAAGCAAATGTTTAAATGCTTTGCTGGATCAGGACCCTAGTGCTCAGTGCCCTGCAAATTCAAGCCCTACAGAGAAATCAACTATTACCAACTTCAATGGCTGTTTTTGTTTTATCTTTGTGTACTTTAGTCATTTATCATCCATATACTAACCCATCTCCCCTAAAAGAAATTCTTTGACGTGAAAGCCTAAAAGTATATCTTCCATTCTCTTAAATTACTATATATCATTTATAGTGTGAGATGGAAGCCAGTACCTACCGTATTGGTTTTCCTGTAAGTATCTATCTTTCTGCTGAAATTTTCCAGAAAAAGATAAGCAATATGAAGAAGACAAAGTACCACAATAAACTCTGAAAAAGAGGAAAAAAATAAGCAATACTTCTGAGATACAAATACATTGTTTCACACAGAGATGATATTCATTGGCTACAATAGCTTATGTATTCTTGATCTGATGAGTAGAATAATTACTACCCACACATATTGAAAGAATTTATTTCATGTCCTGCTCAAAAATGAGTTGAAGCAGAAAAGCAATAAAGTATACTAAAGATAGAAATGTAGACAGAAAAGAAAGCAGAAGGAAAAACTATGCTGAGAGACAATGTTGAGGGCAAGCATGCTGTAGGTAAATTAATTCTTTCGTAGGCTATTAATTATAGGTTTATTCACTCTTTGTTAAAGCCTTGTTGTCCTAATACATTTAGACATGGAGAAGTGGCGCAAGAAGTGGTGTCCATGCGGTTTACAAGTGGATGCAGAAAAGCCATTGCATGCAATTCAATTCCTCCTTTTACATGCTGTGGTTTAAAAATCGCTGCCACTCCCGATCTACAATTAAATATTTTAGCGTATCCTCAGTGTTAAAATAATTTATATTATTATGCTTAGACTGGCTTATTTGCATTAATTTTCCTTTAATCCATCTGGAGTTGTTCATTGACAAGTGTTGCAGCATATCATTGTGTAATTGTTGTTTTTGTTTGGCTGTGCTTGCTTCCTGTATATGTGCAATGTCAAAATAAAGGCAGATCTCAAATACTGCAGGCTGTATATATTAAGGGTCTGGCAAACCTGTCCCATGAGGCCACGAGTAGTTCAGTGCAAGATCGAGGCCGCTCTAAGTTGCGACAACTGGGGAACTAGCCCCAGGATGAGGCCAAGATTGAGTGAATTCCTAGCATGAGTTAATGCTCCCACTCCTAGAATTAGCTTACACTGGTTCCCCCCCCTACTATGCCATTGAAACTCCCAGAGCGAGATGAGGAGCTTAGGGTGAAACAGCAATTGGGAACAGCATGGAACCACAGATCCTGCTGGTGTTATACTGTCAGGCAGGTGAAAGGGTAGAACCAGGAGTCAGTGCAGAGACACAGGACATGTACTAATAGATCTGGGCAAGTTCCCTCACCACTGATGAAATCAGTTGAAAAATCCACAAATCCAGACTTGCAGAGCTCCTTTTCCCCTAAGCAGGATCTACCTGGATGGAGGGTGTGATGATCTGTACCTCAGGGGAAAACCCAGCACCTCCATGTTCATCCTTATAATATGATTGTGTTGTATCTAATGCAAAGTTTGTCATGTCCATTGTCTTTGGAAGGCTCGTGATGCCCTGAGCACTGTTATAGTAATGTTATAGGTTGTAATTTCATGTATATAGTTATGAGGCTGAGAATGTGTCCTCATGGCTTAAAACAAGCCCAGGCAAAAACTCTCCAAGAGCAGAGGGGCAGTTCACACCTCATCAGGGCATGTATGTGACAAGCCCAGCCCAGCCTCACAGGAACAAAGGACACTGGCCAGGCAACAACAAAGGATCTGTTGGACTCTTGAGTGAGTCACCCCCCCGCCCTTCCTTTGGTCAGTTTGGGACTGCGATGAGGTAATGCTCACCTGACTCTGAAGGGGCAGGGTCAAAGCCAAGAGGGAAGAAAACATGATAAAAGGGAGAGACGTTTGCCATGCTCTTCCTCTCTCTCCCACCTCCATCTACAAACATCACCACCAAATGACTGAAGCTCTGGTTGAAGGGCAGCCAGCCAGCCTGTGGTGAGAAGTATCTAAGTTTGTAAGGGGATTGAAAGTATTAAGATCCGCTTAGAATGCGTTTTGCTTTTATTTCATGTGACCAAATCCGACTTGTTATGCTTTGACTTATCACTTAAAACATATGTTTCATAATTAATAAATTTGTGTTTGTTCCACCTGAAGCAGTATGTTTGGTTTGAAGCGTGTCAGAGACTTCCCTTGGGATAACAAACCTGGTACATATCAATTTCTTTGTTAAATCGATGAACTCATATAAGCTTGCAGTATCCAGTGGGCATAACTGGACTCTGCAAGATGGAGGTTCCTAGGGTTGTCTGGGACCAGAGGTATTGGCTAGTGTCATTCACTTGCAACTAGCCGGGAGCAGCTTACATGCCAGAGACTGTGCGTGAACAGCCCAGGAGTGGGGACTCTCACAGCAGAGCATGGTAAGGCTGACTCCCAGAGTCAAGGATTGGAGTGACCTAGTAGATCACCAGTCCAGATAACACCAGGGGAATGTCACAGGGTAATTTGGTCCTAAGAATTTGCAGTGTACTATACACTAACTTTTATTCTTGCTATTAGCTACTAGTAATTGCTATCAGACCCTTCAGACTACTGAAAAATTCCATAATACCCCATTAATTTCTTCTAACATGAAGAAAAATTGTTACAGCAGTATCAAGAAAATGAATAGTATTAAGTGTTTTGGGGACAGGAGAGCATATGTGATTGGAAAGATGACATTTTAGTACTCCTATACAAATAGGAATAAAGTGAAGAAAATTTAGAGTTGTAGGGAGTATGATCATTGAAAAACACTTAGAAAATGCACAAGGACTCTAGCTTGAAAAACATGCTTACAAGAGATGGGGCATTTGAGCTACCTACTGAGTTTAATAGTCAATAGACAAACTTGCTATCTGTTAAAGCTTCCCAGAAAAATCTTATGAAGTATTTCCATGTACCTCAGTTACCATTATTTTGGCTTCCCAGAGCCCCTCATTGTGCTTAATTCTCTACTGCCTTGCAGCTTTTGTAACATCTTGCACTCACTTTGTTCAGGTGCAAATAATTACACAAGGATCGGGCGTGGCAGAATTTTATTTTGATGGATTATATTAGTTTATTTTTAAGCTTTTTTAAATTTTTATTGATTTTTACATTTTCACAGTTGCACAAGATGAGGGGCTCAACATCACATGTCAAAATATATGAAGTAAATATCTATATATCAAACTCTAATTAGTTCTCAAGCAGCATTTTTCTTTCTTTGCCTCCCTGTTAATTCTGATTATTATCAGTGGAAATATTGTTCGGTCAGTCTATGTCTGTGTGTCACAGAATGTTGTTCAGCGTCACCAGTGTGGTGCTTTGCTCTATCCAGTGTTGATAACTGTTGGCTGCATGTGTGTGTTCGCTCTGTGTGCTGTCCTGGCTCTGCAGATAGCTGGCACAGCAGACCCCGAGAGAAACCCCAAGGACTACAGACTCCAATAAAGTATGAAGGTACCCTGCCAGTTTATTGCCAAATGAAACAGTCTCTAGCTCCCCAGATCAGATGTCTACAGTTCTGCTAGTACATATGTACTTCCTGACAATGGACCGGCTCAGTTAGTGGCGGGAATTACCACTGCCCCCTAGGCCAGACAAATGCAACCCCTTGGGGTACATTCTTATACACAGGTACAAACAAGTTACACCTCACTCCTGACTTATTGCGGTACAACCCCTCTACATAGTAAGGGGTTGCCTATAGCCCTGTACATGTTGGTTCAATCAAAACAACCCCATCCATCATCTTACCTTTTTGTCCTGTCTTTAGGATGGGTCAGCATGTTCCTTGTTATCTGCGTGGAATGTGCTAGTAGCGGAGTGTTCTGGTACCATCCTGGCACATGTTTATATCTCTAGTGTCCAGTTCCTTGTAGATATGTGTGTTTTGCAACATCAGCCCTCTCCTTGCCAGACTCTGAGCAGGGCCTGCCTCTTGCTCACAGCTTAACTTTATGTTAACAAGGTCTTGACCATTGCTTTAGTTCAGGCCTTAGGCCTCATACTGGGCCTCTGATACAAGGGTTTATGTTTCAGGGCCTCATCTAACAACATATATGGTGAAATTGAAATTTACCAACATTTACTGATTAAAAATCTAATCCTTCAAAGACTACCCATAAATGTTGGGCTCAATTCTCCATTTATTTTGCATTCTGTTGATTTTAAATGGAGCTACTCCTGAGGTGCCTCAGTGTGACATAGGGTTGCCAACTTTGGTTGGATGAATGTCATGTGATGAAATCTCCAGGAAATTTTTAATTAAAGATTAATCTTTAATTCCTGGAGACTCCAGGACAATCCTGGAGGATTGGCAATCTAGTGTGACAGGCGAATCAGGCTTACATACAGCCTGGATCTGTTTCTTCTCTCACTAACACCAATTTTAGAGAAGTGTAATTCCACTGACTCCAGTTAACTAACTCTTGATTTACATTGTTGCAAGTGAGAGGAATCAGACCCAGGATGGCTAAAGTTGCTAATAGATTTTCCTACCCTGTATCTTTGCCAAATATGCATAGACTTTCCACGAAAAGAAAAAATCTGCGTGAGAATTTTCCAGAAGATGTGTTTCTTGGGTAGGATAAAGAAAAGAGTCGAAAATAGAGTGTCTAGTAGGAAGTTAGTCACAGAGATAACTATGGAGCTGCTACAGGACATAGAGAAAGGTTGTTAAAGAGAGAAAGTGGATGAGGTAATATCTTTTAACAGAAAAACTTCCATTTGTGAGAGCGAAACTAGCTTCTGAAGTTGCGTTGCTCAGCTTCATTGCCATACTTGGCCTTGTGGCTCGTCAGTGCCCTGGGGTGGCCACGTACTTTCTCGTTTAAGTTATTTAAACCCCTAACTTGGCACTAAAAAGAGAAGAAACTAATTGGGGGGGAAAAATAGAGTGGCTGTGTTGGAAACTACCCTCTATGGACAGACTGACTTTTTCAAACAGCAGGGTTACTTTCAACATACACTTATTTCCATTGCAAATACTAGATGGGAAGCTGCTTAACAGTCTCTATGTAGGTTTTGCAATAGAAGATAAAAGCTGATGGCCCACAGTTCAGTTGAATGCACCAGCCAGCTCTTTGGAAAATAGGAGGATCAGAGCTAAAATTCTCAAGTATCTTAACAAAAAAAAAAAAAGGGGGAGGGAGAAGGATTGGGGGTGAATTCTGTTCCCACTTACACTGATGCAGTTAGATTTCACCAGCATAACTGAGGGCAGTGTTTGGAACAACTTGGTCCACAATGTAATTAAGTTCAACATCCTTGGAGGCGGCAATTTACCAAATATTAGCCCAGTGATACTACCTTTTACAAAGGAAGATTTGTATTGAAAAATGAGGAACTTAATCAAAATGGTACTGAAGTCTAAAGTAAAGAAAAGAGAAATTCCTTAGACGTGACCTGGATGCTACTCAACGAAACAATGCAGAGCCTCAGAAGTCATGCATACCTCTGAATACAAAAGGAAGCGGGAAGGCAAGAAATAAACTAATATGACTATATGGCAAGGGTCAAGAGGTTATTCTAGCCAAAGAGAGATCCTGCAGAAACTGAAAATCTACTCTAGTAAAGCCTATAAAAAGAAGCATAAACTATACCTGGCAATATGTAATGAGGTTATTAGGAGGGCTGAAATAGAATTTGAAGGGCAAATGAGTAAAGATATTAAAAACACTAACAAGAAATTATTTCAGTATATCAGAAGCAAGAAGCCTGCAAAAGAATTGGTGAGTCTTCTGGTTAAAAAGAGCAGTTAATGAAAATAAGGACTTGACTTGACTCTTGTCTGAGGTGCCAAAAAAGAGGAACAAACTGATGACAAACTAAAAAGCACCAGGTCACCATGCCCAAGAGTTCTGAAGGAACTTAAGAATGAAGTAAGTGGCTGAGCTGCTTGCAAAAATATGGAGTCTTGCATTAAAATACCTGTTATACTAGAGGATAATAAATTCATAGATTCCAAGGCCAGAAGGGACCACTTTGATCATCTAGTCTGACCTGTATAACACAAGCTGTAGGACTTCCCTGAATTAATTCCTGTTTGAATTTGAGCATACCTTTTTAGAACAGCATTTAATCTTGACTTAAAAATTGCCAGTGATGAAGAATCCATCCCAACCCCTGGTAAGTTGTTCCCATGGTTAATTACCTCACTGTTTAAATGTTTGCACCTTATTTCCAGTCTGAATTTGTCTAGCTTCAATTTCTAGGTATTAGATCTTGTTATAAAATGTTGTATCTATATTATAAAAAGGTTGTATAGGTGAGCCAGGGAACTACAGCCCAGGAAGTCTTTCTTGTGTACCTGGTAAATTGGTTGAAATTATAGTTGACATAGAATTATAAAACCTAGAAGATAGTGATATGGTATGGCCTAATTGTCAGGGCTTCTGCAAAGGAAAATCATAACTCACTAATAACTTATAATGCTGTGAATATGTCAATAAAATGGTGGCTAAAGAAGAACCAACTATGTATTTTATTTAGACTTCCAAGAGGCCTTCGGTAAGATCTTCTCACAAGAGGTCAGCCTTCCAAACCTCCTTTCGCCATCCTTCTTGCACCTACCCCTTTCCCAACATAGACTTTTCCAAAACAACTACTATACCAAATATCCACAACTACTACTGCTGGGAACAAGAATTTGGTAAAGGAGTATATGCAGAAGGGCCAAAAGAACACAGAGATGAGGTTGTGATGCATGGTCTGTGGTGGATGGCAGCTATAATAATGGTCAGGTGTGTGCTTGTGAGTGGATAAGAGGGTATGGGCTGTTAGGTGGCTTAAATTTTCATTTCCCTGCTTTTGTAGGTTTATCATCAGCCACGTTACAGTAAGCCTAACTTGTTCAAAATGATGTTTTTGTATATTAATATAAATCACTATGTGCTCACCTAGAACACTGTTTTCAAAAGGATATAGCACAAATAGATGAGAATGCGTGAGAATGATTGGGGGCATAAAAAAGAGAGAGTGAGAGAGTCAAAAGATTGGTTTCAGAGTAGCAGCCGTGTTAGTCTGTATTCGCAAAAAGAAAAGGAGGACTTGTGGCACCTTAGAGACTAACCAATTTATCTGAGCATAAGCTTTCGTGAGCTACAGCTGATGAAGTGAGCTGTAGCTCACGAAAGCTTATGCTGAAATAAATTGGTTAGTCTCTAAGGTTCCACTAGTACTCCTTTTTCTTTTTGTGAATACAGACTAACACAGCTGCTACTCTGAAACCTGTCACTAGGAGTAGGTAATCCTATAACTGCCTACTGCAGAGTTTCCTGCATCTTCCTCTGAAGAATCTGGTTCTGTCTGTGCCAGGATACTGGCCAGGATAGACCACTGGTCTGATGTTCTATGGCAATTTCTATGGAAACTCTTACTCCATTTAAATATTATTTTACACTGCAATACAAGTCTTATGCAGTTTCATTGTGGATCAAAATTGTGCCCTGTACTATTGTTAAATCAGTGGTTCCCAACTTGTACTTTGTACTGGAGTTTTGCCTGAGTTAAGTTTGCAAGATAAGACTGCAAGATACACACAGCTGGTGACAGATATGCGGCTAGTATTCAGAGGCTCCCATTCCTTTGCTGAGCCAGCTAGAATACACTTCTCTCACAAGGTATGAGCTAAAATCTTGATGATGCTCCAGTGTCCCTTTCATTGCTGTATAATCTTGGGAGCAAATTCTGCCTCAGTTCAATGGGTGCAACCCCCATTGATTATGGGGTTGTGCGAACCCCACCTGTGTAACTGAGAGTGGAATTTGGCCTCTGGTTTTACTGGATGGAACAACAGAGTCTACTGATGTTCCCCCAAAATTTTCTTTTTTCCCTCTCAGCCATGTGGTTCAAACTGAAAGTCTGAGTGCTATGCATATTCTTATTTAGACTTCCATCTCAGAGATTCCAGACTCCTTGATCTAGCTTGCTATAACCACTGCTGTACTGAAGACACAAAATAACCAATGAGTGGCATCCAGAAGATTCATGATTTCTTTTTCTGAGGGTTGTCTCAGTGATTCAGAAATACAGAAGTTCTCCTTGAAAAAAGTGAACAGTCATTTATGTGATTAACTAGAGCTGGTTGGTTTAATACTAGAAATTAATAGTTGATAACTATATCACTGACATTTGCCAAATAATATATTCCATGTATAGTACTGAACCAGCTCTAGTGCTTTTCCATATCTTGACTTGCATGGAGGTATTAAAGAAATTGGACGTCAGGGACCACATACTTAGAGCAGACAATGGTATGGATGTGTAGCTACTATATGTTGCAGCTAATCACATCTGCTCACCACCACATAAAAAGTTAAGAAAATCTCTTTTGAATGAGTTCTGTAACCTTGCTTTAGAAGAAATTCTAACATGGTTACATCGTTAATTTTCCCCCCTAGCCATTCGTGCTGAAATATTTTGTACAGATTCATATTGTGTGTTAGAATCTTGGACTAAATATTTTCAATGCTAGAACATTTCTAAGCTAGGCCCAAAGAAAACAATCCAGGGACCTGATCCTGCACTCCTTTCTGAGGTAAATCTATTATTTGACTTTTAAATGGAGTTTCTTCTGAATACAAAGTACAGGACTGGTCCTCATATTTGTTACCAACATCCCCAGGAGTAGTCAAGTGACTCAACCCCCCCTTACTGTAGTGGAAATATATGAGTCAGTATTTTGCAATACTCAACCCTAACACCTGCAAACCAATCTCATTGAAATAATGATGGCCTTTTACAAGAGTGAAAGAATATAAAATATGCAGCCAGATCAAGAGATGTATCTGATTTTTTTTTTTTTTAAACTGAAATGAATGTGCCTTTGCATTTTTTCTCTTGATCGGGGAATGCATCTCTTCATCTTCCTATGGCAAATAATCCATGGAAAATTTGGTCACCCCTGTCAGATTAAACAGTCCACTTATCACATAAATTCTCAGTGAACTCTTGTTTTTTTCCACAAGTTAGAAAACGTTCAGTATTGCATAATAACTATAAGCATGAATATTTGATTACAAAAACTTCCATAATTGTAACAAATCTGATATACTGCTGGAATCCATTAGCTATTCTGTTTACTCCATGAATGTACATTTTAAAATATCTATTGAAAGCTAGTGACCCCAAAGATTTGAAGCTGGGTATTTATTATGGAGCTAGGTTTTGAATATAAATGATGTACTTACCTGGGAGTTTAGTCAACATTACATTCACAATGTGTATTTCTAGATTAAATTAATGTTTATGCAACAGCATCACTCTTGCTGCTTACTCTTATGTGATGAACTGCAGCTACTATTCTGCAAACACTCCACAGTACTGCGTTTGAAAGTTACATGAATATGCCTAGTCTGATACACAAATAAAGTAGATTACATAATTTAAAAAAAAAACCCGTACAATCTGGTAGTAAATACATGTTACTCTAACTCTGCTAAAACTTTCTGGTGTTTTGACTACTTGCAAGAAAATCTGAAATTATCCCTGGATTTGTAAACAGACTGTGTTACACATCACTAACTTTCTTTAATACAGTGAAGATCTGATTTATATGTGCCAAGATTATCCAAATGTATGGATATAATAACTTGTACTGTGCATACTATTGGTTTTTAATCTGAAATTTGGGGGCTCTTTCAGATGTAAATAAATTTGCTGTCTGATTTGGGTGAACCAGTCTAGCACTAATTTGGTAACGATAGCAGAAAAAAGGGCAGATCATCAAAAATGCTCCTCACCAGAGCAAAGAGCTCAGCTCTCCTTTGGACACTTAAATATAGTGACCAGATTTTGAAAAAATAGGTCAGCACCCTATAAGTCCCAGGGAGCGAAGCTGTTGCTGCCGAGCACTTTTGAAAGCCCAGCCACTTAGTTAGGTTCCTAAATGGGAGCTGTTGTATGTTGAGCTCTTTGGAAAATCTGGTCCTAAATGCAAAATACACCAGACCTACTGTGCAGTGAAAAACCAGGGATATGTATGCAGCCCAGCTGAAGATGGAACCTTAACTATTGAATGGATGCCGGCAGTTTCAAAAACACAGAACAGGGTGAGCGCTGATAGAGGTTGCAAAAACTATTTAAAGGGCTACCGCCCTATTTTTATATACTACATTTGCATTTCTGGACTTTTTGTGAGCTAAACAGTGCAGCTTACTTAATTTATGTGGGGGAGGAAGGCTGGGTTTTGTTTTTTAGAGCTTCTCTCTCCCCTTCCCCTCCCCCCCCTGCTTCTTTCCCCCAAGCTTAAAAGAAAATTAAAGAAAAATAAGGGTGCTAGCTGACTTGGAGAGTTTCACCAGAACAGATTATAAAGTTCTTCAGCCAGAGCTTCTGAATATGGTAGATCCAATAAACTCTGCCAACTTTGCCAGAAATGCTTGTGAGCCTCCTGAATCTACACATACTATTATAAATATTTCTATTGAAGTCAGTAGGACTATTTGTGATAGTTACATGTAGTACTGTTTGTGAGATTGAACCCTAAAGCAGATAGAAGAGCAACTGATGATGAAAAGAAACAAACAATTTTATATCTTTTTAATAAGGCCTAGATAATGGGACCAGTGCTGGACCTAATTTGCCATTGCCCTGCACCTTTGACTCCAGTACAAAGTGAGTATAAAAACCTACCATTCTGATATGGTGTTGCAAGGTGCAGGACAATGGTGAATCATGATCCTTCTTGCCAGATTTTCTCTCTCAGAAATACAAGCAGCTCATCATACCTCTTTCTTCCTGGCAGACAAAGTCAGTGAAATCCAGTAATGAATCTGACCGAGCTGATCATTTTAAATCTGCCAGTACAGTATGAAAATGTTCACACCACTAGGGTATAATTTTTTAAAAAAAATATTCAGAAGGTTAAAGTGATACTGTCAGCTGCATTTTTAAAATAATTTTTCTCCCCTTGCCAATGTTTATAATATTCTCCTTCTAGCTTGAAATTATATCATTTCCCAGGTGGTTTGCACTGGCCTTCTCCAATTGGAAAAAATCAGTTCTGCTTTCCTTTTTCCTTAGCATTACAAAAGCCCTTTGGGGCTCCCCTTTAAAGAAATCTGTGCAGTTATTTAACACAATATGCAACCTTATACTGTATAAAAATACTAGGAAATACACACCTGGAAGCTGTTTGAGAAGGAAAAGAGACAAAAACAAAAGCATCATCCAACACTTTTAAATGAAAGATATACTACTTTTTGTAATCCTCTTTAAAGTTTACACACCCAATCATGTTAATAATTTGTTCTTCACGTGTGTCTCAACCACAGCCGAGAGAGAATAGTGCACGGCAGTCAGCCTCCCCGTACTTCTAGTTGTGCAAAGGCTGTGCCCCCACACTGGTTACGCCCAATTATGAGGTGCAGTTTATTCAGCTGCCAGCTGAATATATATGTGGGTAAGGGGGGGGAGTCATGTCCCCAACATCTCAGTGCGCTCTGGGATTGCTGTGTACTCCCAGGAGTATAGGGAAGGAGCAGCACAAGGACTGCAGTTCTGCCTGGCCTTTATGATAGTGCACAGAGGGTGGGGGCACACAAGGAGCTTTCCCCTTTGTACAGGCCAGTCAGAATCTAATAAGGGTCCCAATCTACACAGCAACATGCAACCAGTCATAAAACCCATCCTCCAGACAGAGCACCACACAGACTGAATGATAGGACATGTTTTATGTGTCTTTCGTCTCACTATTGCCAATATGAAACAGCAGTAAAACTCATCCACTGTGACAAGGGCTGAGGAAAACAACACAGGAAGCTTCTATATTAGAAGAAGAAGCGGCTTTATTTGTGCTATGTTGCTCATCATGATAAATGCATCAAACAGGAACTAAGCAATGCCTCTTCACACCCCTGACTCCTTTAGCTGTCCTGGCAGAAGTCTGTAGTGTAGATCTGCCCTGAGCAATTTGAATAAAATTTAGAAGGAGTCCAGAGTGGTGCCCTACACTAAGTAGCAGTTTATTCCAGTCCCTCAATGTTTGTCAGTCAAGGTAAACTTCCTTAGACTCCCCGGTACCAGATTCTGATGTCATTTACACTGGTGTAAATCTGAAGCAACTCCACTGACTTCAATTTTATGCTTGTGCAGCTTTGGGTTCAGTATGTAAGGCAGTGCAAGTTAGACACTCAAGGCTCCATTGCCCTCCCTTAGATCCAGTCTACTGCTATTGAAGAAAGTTGGAGGAGATGTAATTCACCTGGCAAGAAGCCAACAGAAGGTGTAAAAGGATGCGAGTTAAAGTAGCCCAGACACAGAGGCTTCAGTGGAATTTAAGAGATCTGGATTTTATTCCCCTGATTTGCTTTGTGACCATGGGCAAATCACTTCACCGCTTTTCCCCCCGCCCTTCCATGTTTTTTTTCTGTCTTGTCTGTAAGCTTGTCAGGACAGAGAAAGTCTCTCTATGATGTGTGTGTGCATAACAGAGTTCCAGTTGGTTAGGGCCTCTTGACACCGCTACAGTACACGTGGTAATGATGAGGCGAAGACTCCTGGCATACATAACTTCTGCACTTGGCAATTGCCATTAAAGTACAGAGCACATAACGTCTCCAGGATCTTGGTAGCCACATGCACTATTGCATTACCATAGCATTAAGGGACTCCTACTGCAGCACAAGGAGATATGATTTAATCTAGTAAAATTCCTTAGGCTAATTTTACATGATTAAAAGACTGCTGTCTAATTCCAGGCAGTCGTTACCAGGAGAGTTAAGAACATCAGGCATGTTACTGGTCTGTGCTTGAGACAAATTAAGTATAAGGGAAACCAAGAATTCTCCCCAAACCCCACATAAAATATTTGAACCATGTAGGCATACACACTCCTAAAGGCATTGCTGAACTCTGCCTATGAGTAGTAATCTAATGACCTATTTTCCAGGACTGCAGTAGCTATAAACAGCCCCAGATGTGTAAAAAAAGTAACTAAGCTTTTTTTTTTTTTAATGGATTTTGTTTGTTTTTATTCCTATGCTCCCATGCAAGCGAGATAAATAGAGCATGCTTCTTACTCCTGCCTACAAATTTCTCTTCCTTGATCCTTCTAAATCCCCTGTTGGAATGGATTCTGTTCACACTTCCACTGGTATAATTCTGGAGTAACACCATTGACTTCACTGAGGTTACTCCAGAGCTAGACTTGCATAGCTGAGAAAAACTGGCTCTTTATTTGTTCAGGGTCTTGACTTCATATTCTTTCTCCCTTCTTGAATTCCAGCAGGAATTTCCAGTTTGCTGCCTCCTGTTTGCTGTTGCTGTTATAAAAATCTGTCCTGCCCTTTGGTTTGCACTCACTGAAAAATTTGAGCTGCTTTTCCAGTTCCCACGCAGAGCTCCTAAACTAAGCCTGTGAAGCAGCTCATCAACCAACTCTCTGGATAGATCACAGGCTATTGCTTCATGTTCAGCCACCCACCACTCCCCAAAGAAATGTCACCTTGCTGCTTCTCTGGTAAGCTACTATTCTCTTGGAAATTCCCATGCTCTCCCCCATCAGCTAAAGAGGAAAAGAACAAAAGGGTATCTGGTATGAAAGAACAAGTTACATCGAATTAAATTGAGCTCAGTATGTTAATTAATTTTAAATGAGCTCGGTATGTTAATTACTGCTTCTGTCTTTATGGATATTCTTGCCTTTAATCCAAAGGAGTGGTTGAATTCTACAGCTAGGGCTTCTAGTTTTCAACAACGTGCTCCAGACTGTACAATACAAAAATAAAAGGGAGACTCTTTCCTGAAGAGCTTACAGAGCTTACAAAGCATCTGTGAGCTAAATGTGATCAAGTAACTTGCTGGAAGTTAACTATTGCTCCAAAGATTACCTATTTTGAAAACAAATTACATGTGGAAAGATGATAACTGAGATGTAAACATATAGATATTGCCAGACTGTAGCTGGTAAGAGGAAAGCATCTGCATGTAACAAATGCAGGGGTTTAAGAAACATATTTATTGAGGATAAAGGAGAATTAACTGTTCCCACCATCTTTCTTTCTCCCAACACACCCACAGAATCACAAGTGGAAGTTTAGAATGTGGAAGCAAAATAGGTTTTTAAAAGTACAGATTTGAATTACACATGGTCAAATGCACATAGAATTTCTGTTTCTAATAAGGGAAAATAATTCTTGGTTACATTGTACAACATGGATTTTTCCTTTTATCTAATAGCTTCAGTCTTTATCCCAAAAAGTCTGATCGTGATAATATGTATTAGCATGTGCAATTCTAATTAAGTCAATGGGATGATTTACCATAGAAAGAACTATGCCTCAGTAAGTGGTAGGATTTAGGCCCCAGTTCTGCAACATTCTCCATGCAGGTAGACTTCTGTTCCCATGTACAGCCCTACTGACTTCAGTGAGGTCCTGCACAGGTGCTAGGATCTCCCCACATTGAGTAGCTTGCAGGGTTGGGACTTAAGTTTGTTTGCTAGGGAGCATGTAGAGAACTAGGTACTCCTTGTCACAGTTTAGGGCAACTGCACCCATGTTCCCCCCTCTGTGGTCCCTCAAGGGCACCCACTTAAATATTTCTGGCTCCCAGCCATCATCTCTCCTGAGCAGAGACCTATGTCTCACTCCCTTCTGATGGGGGATTTTAAGGCTGCACAGCTCCCTGATTTACACTGTGATATCCCCAGACTGCCTAAACAGACAGGAGTCTGAGCTTTGCTTTCTCTCCAAAGATTATGACCAGTGTATTGCCTGCGGTTACAAGTTACCACACAGTTTCTTCTAAGCAAGCACATTTATTCTTAAGGTAAAAGCATTGCAGAGAAAACATGAAAATAAAGAAGTGCCTCCATGCATGCTAAAAAGCTTAAAAGAGGTCACCCTGCCCCCCAATCCAACCTAGAGCTCTGATAGGTTTCAGTCTTTCAAAGCCCATATCTGGGTTTTCCCCATGGTTACAAGTTCATATACATTTTAGATCGAGAACCAGGACAAAGGCTGGGTAGGTCAGCTGTTTCTTAATACAAAGTGGGCCTTTGAGCTTGGCCTTCCATAACAGGTGATCAGCAGACAACAATAACCCTCTGCTCAGGGCATAGCTTCAAAAGGTTGGGTTTTTGCATAACTGGAGTTGGGGAATTTGCATTAGCCTCTCCCTAGTATTCCCCAAGAAATCCACTTACTGTTTATTGTCCATACTTGTCAGCCATATTTTCAGTATAGTCTTTGAACTCCTAGGCCTCACATCTATCACATCTCCCCCCTACAGATGTTACATACAATCCAGGCCCACAATAATACACGAACATAATACAATAAAGGATATTGTAATCCAAGGATATTACAGGAAATTGCCATATCTGTCACACTCCCATCTTTCCATGTTGGTCATATGTAGCTCTGTACACATTTGGGGGAATATTATATTAATGTATATCTATAAAATGACTGAGGTTAAAGTTATTATAGAGTCTAGAATATTGTGCTTGGCTGGATGACAGACCAGATCAGTTTTAAGGAATCTAGCGCACTGGTGGATCATTTAATTAAAACTACCAGACACGCAGCAGTTTTTGGAAATCTTCATATCCTGTGGATTACCAGCTACAATAAATGGATTCTGACTTAGATTCCTGAGAACTTCTTAGAACAAGAACCATGGCTGCTTTTCTCTTTGGAAAATGCCAAGCATGTTGTGGCTGCTACTGGAAGTAAATAAATTAACAATAATAAATAAGTGAAATGATTGATTTTATAATATCTAGCTATGGCTATCAGAATCCAGACTAGGGAAAAAAAAACATATAGATGTAATTAAGAATAGGATTTGGACTTTTATGAACACTGGAAGAAGACACATAAGTCTCCTCTTCAAAGTCTGTGCTGTTTCTGAAACATGTTGATTGTAGGTATATGGCTACTCATATCTAGATACCTTCCAATAAAATAAAGAGAGAAAAATTAATGAAAAAGCAAAACTATTTAAAATTGCCTAGTGCCTCCAACCTTCAGTACTTTATGGGACATAGTTTAAAATAATAATCTTTTATGACTAAAGTAAATTTGTAATGGCTCGCTTATGACTTACAGCTTTTCTGTTTCAGAAATATTACTCTGTTGCATTTTCATGTACCAGCAGATAGTACTAAAATTGACTTGTTCAGATCAGAGCATCAGATGGATTACCAAACTAACTGAAGAATAGAATTAATAGAACCATTCTTACTGTCAAGTATCTTATCATTCATACACAGTAGATAAGTGTGGCAACTGCTGTAGAAGCTGAAGCCATGTGCATGTGTTTAAAGGAGATAAAGATATGTAATTATTGTAAAAAGCCACTTTATGTAAAATTCCTTCATGTACAATATTCCCTCTGTCCTCAACTTGTACCTCTTTTTCTCCCTTCTAAAATGTGATACTTAAATGTTACTGCTGAAAATATGGTGGTCTAAACAAATCAGTCATCCTGGCCACTAATTTGCTAATTGGCTACTGGCACTTCCTGCAAGGAATATGCAAAGCAATAATATGTTCTGAAACTCAGTGTAAAACCACTTTATCTAAAATGATTTTATTACTATTCTTATTTATTTGTATTACAGTAGCACCGAGGGGCCTCAACTGAGATTGGAGCCTAGGGCCTGTACAAATGGACAGTAAGAGACATTCCTGCCCTGAAGAACTTACAGCATAATTAGATAAGGCAGACAAAGAGGATAGAAGGAGAAAAAGGCACAGACAGGTGAAGTGACTTGCCCTTGATGGTTAATGGCAGAATTTGGAATAGAATCCATGTTTTCTGAGTCCCAATGCAGTGTCTAATCCATGTTGCCTCTCAGATTTCCCTTCCATCTGAAAACATTAATTTTGCAGTTAGTTGTAGTTCTTGGAGTGATAGGTCAGCACAATCTAGCTGAAACAGCCTTTTAGGAGGTTCCCTCTGAAATACATGCAGTCCACAGATAAGCAGAGATATGCGGAGACAGGTAGCTCCATTTCATGGAGAATTTCAGAATTTTGAAATTTGGTTTTGTTCCAATTTGGAACAAACCCAAACATTTAGAAGTACTCTGCAAAAGGGAGAGCCCTGAAGTCCTCAACTCTGGGGCAGTCTGCCTGGCTAACTGGCACAGAGCCATGGACTCTGGAAGCACTGGGGTCCCCAAATCCAGGGTGGTCTGCATGGCTGGCTGCCTTGAAGCCATGGACCTTGGAAGTCCAAGCTATTGACAAGCCACAAGCTGGTGTTCCCAGTCTCCCTATCAACCCACCTGGTGGCTGTGAAGGAGCTGGGAGCCCTCCTCTACAGTAGCTTACCAGGCAAGCTGCAGAGGAGCTTGGGAGCAGGGTCTCTCAGGACTTCTGGGCTCTCAGCTTCCCCACTAGGCGAGCTGCTGAAGACCCAGTACCCTGGAAGCCTGTGAATTTCAGCAGCCCACCAGGTAGGCTGCTGAGAAGCTCAGCAGACAAGGTGGCAGGAAACCAGAAAGGTTGCCACTGGACCAGCATGAAAATTGAACCACCTCTGCAAAATATTTCGATGAATCAATGTTCTGTGATGGAAACATGTTCCATCGCATATACAGCTCTAGAAATAGTTATAGTGTCTGAATTTTAAGCTATAAAACTGTACTTTACCTCTGATTTAATAGAAGAGGATCAAGTACCCCCACCATGGACCTACTAAACCAAAGTGTTTGAATGCTGCAGGGGAGCAGTGTTCCCTCTAATTTTTCCTATCCATGTGGGGAATGAATTTTGTTATGTGCACCGTTATGGAGGTGATGTGTGACACATCACCTTCATATCAGTGCACATAACAAAATTCATGTGGTGGGGGTGGGGCCGAGGGGTTCAGAGTATGGGAGGAGGCTCTGGGCTGGGGCAGAGGGTTGGGGTGCAGGGGTGTGAGGCCTTTGGCTGGGGGTGTGGGATCTGGGGTGGGGTTGTGGATGAAGGGTTCAGGGCTGGGACAGAGGATTGGGGTGCAGGAAGTGAGGGCTCTGGAGTGAGGCCAGGGATGAGAGGTTTGGGGTACAGGAGGGAGCTCAGGGGTTACGGTGGAGAGAAAGGACTCCCCCCAGCTCTCTCTCCCAGCAACAGCACGTGGGCTGGGGGGGAAGGGTGCCTCTCCCCACTGCGGCTGCTCTGGGGTTGGGGCTGCAGGATAGGTGCCCCTCCCCCAGCCCAAGCACGTCCAGGTCGGGGGAGGGCCGCCCCGGCTGTGGCTGGAGCTGGGCCACTCTGGCCTCACCACCCTGCAGGTCTGGGCTCCCCGGTCACAGCTGGGGTCGGGCTGCTCCGGCCGTGCCTGGGGCCATGCTGCTCCACCCCAACCGTGGCTGGGCCTCATCCAGCCGCGCCGCCCCAGCAGGTCTGGGCGACACCGCTGGTTCTGGGCCGCGCTTGGGGACGGGGGAGGGTTGCCCCACGCTCTGGCAGGTTAGGGGCCATGCTAGGTGCGGGCTGGGGGAGGGGCGCCCCTCCCCCGGCCACAGTAGGTCCCCAGGCAGGTTCCTTAACTGCTTGCGCAGCGCTAAATAGGCTGCTGCACGGCCACGCAGCTTGCAGGGAACTTAGAGAAACTCATAATGTTGGCTGCATTCTCACTTGGAAATACATGTAAAGGTTTCAGACCCACAGTTAGGAAGTGTTTACTCTCACAACCAAATTGTGCCATTAAGGGCCCAGTTTTCAGAGGTTCTGAGGATCCACAATTCCAGCTGAAGTCAGCAGGAGCTGTAGGTGCTCAGCATTTCTGTAGATCAGGTCCTTGAAGCACAGGCTTGTGTTGGGGTGATGTGGAGCTGAGCCAGCTCATGAAAGCTCTGAGAAAGAGTGGGCCTCAGGAGGCACAAGTCTCTTCCTCCACTGCCCAGTGTGCAGAAGAGCGTGCAAACTTGTACCAGCTTTTTAGAACAATGCAGCCTTGTCCCCTGTCCACATCCAGCCAGTTCTTTGGGCCAGAGCAAAGGTGGAGGAGCAGAGCTATGACCCACCACCTCCCCGCCCCATTGAGACACTTTGTTTCATTGGGCATGCAGGGAGGAAGCACTGGGGAAAGCGGTACATTTTGAGAGTGGCACTTGGTGGCAGAGGAGGTACTGGATAGGAACTTGGGACATTTTGCAATGATATTTTTTCTTTGGGCTTCCGGGCTGACCACTCCTTCTTGCTTTTGTTGGGAATTTCCTTTAGTGTATCCCTTACTGGTAGGCATTTTGTGCTCTGTGGTGAATTACATTTCAAAAGGAGTCCTAGTTAATCCTTTCCCTCAGTCCTTAATCTCAGACTCTTTTGCAATATTTTTCAGCTTTGGAAGCAATCTTGATTGGAGGAGCCATGCCTCAGTGACTGTCAAGTCTGACCATCTCTCCTCTGAAGCCTAAGAGGAGGAAAGCCCATAGCTGGAAAGGTGAGCCTGGAAGCTGAAAGGAAAAAAACACCAATGTGTAACATAAATTTATCCTTCCTGCACATGTTCATGCTAATCAACCTTGGTGATAGAATGTTCCCAGAAAGGAAACACTAAATGGGCAGCCAAAGTGAATTCACTGGAAAATTAAAGCAAATGTTCAGGGTCATGTATTTGCCCAGCTCTAGTTATGATTGTGATCTCTTTTTGCCCAGTGTGGCCAGAGCCTAGTGAGAGCACTACCCAGGCCCAGCCGTGATAATTGACAAGTGTATGCAAACTCAGCCTATTGTTTCAAATATCACACATGCACTTAATTGCTTGTTTCAAATATGAAATGGATCAAAAATGAACAGACGAGTAAAGTGAAATACTCTGTAGAATTCATATCACTAGTCTGATTCTATAAATACTCTGGGGTACATTCTTCTCTCATTCAATGCTTGGGAGTCCCATTAGTGTTAATGGAAGCTACGTGAATGCACTGAGAGAAGAATATCCCCCTCTGAATTTGAAGAGGAACTTTCATACTGGGTCATACATGGATGAAAAAAAGAATATTTATATCACAAGCAATTTGCTTTGCCAGGGAATGGTTAGGAGGGCAGAGGGAATAACAAGCAGCGTAATGATGGGGTTATTAGCAGTGGGGGCTTAACAAGGGAGTTACCAAGATAGTGGATTTGGAAGAAGTAACGGGGGAAGAGGTATTTAATGGATGGAGGTTGTCACAGTTCATGGCAACTGCATCTGTATTCTCCCTGTGTGGTCCTTTGAGGGCACCTACTCTAGTCCCCCAGCTCCTCAGCCATCACCCTTCTTGGGCAGAGACCTGTGTCTCTCTCCCTCCTGACTGGGTTGCACAGTTCCCTGTCTACACTGTGATATCCCCAGCAAGCCAGGCTGCATCTGCACTTTGCTTCCCCCCCCCCCCCCGACGCTATAAACTGCATAATGACCAACAGTTATAAATAACCACACAGCCCTTCCTAAACAAGCCCATTCATTCTTAAGGTGGAAAGCATTACAGAGAAAATTTATTTAAAACAATAAAAGAACCTACACACATGCTAAAAAAAACCTTACCAGAGGTCACCCCAACTCCTGCCTTGGGCTCTAGAAGGTGTCCGTCCTCCCAATCCTTCCACAAGGATTGGAGCCCTGCTGGGACAGAAGATCCTTTCCATTTGCTGGATCAGAAAGAAGGCCCTGAGCCCATTTAAACTCAGGCTATTTATCCAAAAGCTTTTTCTTTGTCTGTTGGTCTCTGGAAAATCCTATTTGCACTAGTATATGTGAGTCTTTCCGGGAGATGGTACCACTCCGGAAGGGTTACAACCTGGCCGATTTGCCTTAATCACCATCCATTGCTTTTAGTTCCTGGAGGAGCTGTTGTAGCCTTCCCCCATGAAGCAGAATACATAAACCATTCATTTTAAACAATGGACCCCAAAGATACTTAAACTTAATTCAGTAAAAAGAAAAGGAGGACTTGTGGCACATTAGAGACTAACCAATTTATTTGAGCATGAGCTTTCGTGAGCTACAGCTCAAATAAATTGGTTAGTCTCTAAGGTGCCACAAGTCCTCCTTTTCTTTTTGCGAATACAGACTAACACGGCTGTTACTCTGAAACCTGTCTTAATTCAGTAAGTTTCCCCAAGGATATAAAGGAAACTGCCAGATCTGTCACAGAGTCAACTAAATAATAAATGGACAGGGGCTTTGTCCATCAGGAGAATCATTGCAAAACAGATTTTATGTGGAGGGGAAACACATTTTTAAATTTAAAAAACTGGGACATTATCTTTGGCCCAATGGATTTGAGGTAATTGGAAAGTGGCGTATAAGCAAATGACTCTGCACAAGATTTTATGTGAATGATGTTACCAATCTTCTATCAGCTCCTATTAATTCTACATCCAAAGTGTGCTCCCATGAGGACACTAAATAAGCTACTTGTTAAAAGCTGCTGATTTCCAACATATATTCTGTTCTGTTTTCCTGGGCCGATGGATCTGTTCCTGTAGCTCAGCTGTGGGGAGCCAGAGAGGAATGGGGAAAGAGATTTGTCACTAGGAACCTGGGCAGCATTTTCCATCTCAAATTTAAATTCTTTATATGTGTCCTTTGGCTCTTTAGAAGGTTTATTTTGGTGTCTACTAGATTCTGTTATTCATTTGTATACCAAGTTCATTTATGGAGCATTGCAAGTACAACTACTTCTACAGGAAAAGTAGGTCATGAACATTTTTCACAAGGGTAAATTATTAGTTTTCAGAGTAACCTGTGAGTGAAATTTCACAAAGCATTTTCTTGCATATACTAACTTATAAACTTGAGCACTTGCTCCAAGCTGAAGCAATAGTTCAAGCCAATAATTGTTTAAAGTCTAATTAAATTATAAATCCCTTAGGGCAGAAATCCGGTTTTCTTCTATAATGTATAGGACTGAGAATATTGTTGGTGCTTAACAAATACATAATAATATATTATTTATTACAGGTGACACCTAGAGTTAAGGTTGTCTGACATTTTCCATTAGAAGATCCTGTTTTCAGTCACTTATAACTTTGCCAAACTTCAACCATTTAGGATGAGTGTCTGTGCTAGGTGTCTGCCTCAGGCAGTTTTTCTGGTTTTTTGGTGTATTGGGGGGGCGGGGGGGCGGGGGGTTGTTGTTGGGGTTTTTTTGGGGGGGGGCACCATTTCCAAGATCAAGGATAGGGAAAATACATTATTTTGCTCATGTTAAAAAATTCTGGTGACCTTTTCTTTGAAAAGCTCAAGGGTCCCCAGGCTTAGGAGTAAGGAGTGTCCTTTTTGTCAGGGTTATGTCTTTCGCTATCCCCATGAAAATGTGCTCAAATTTGACCAAGTTGCAAGACTCTGAAACACTGCTGTTTGCACATGCTCAGTAGAGACTTCTTTGATTTTAGCAGCTAAAATCCCTGAAGATTCCATTCTCACTGAGCATGCTCAAGCCTCTCACAGTTCCTAGTGCTAATCAGACTCGGCATACACCCATCCCCACAAAGTGACTGATGTGCTTCATCCCCTCACAACTCCTATATGTGACTAGAATACACATGTTCCAGCCTAGGACTACAAGGGTGAAGCTAGTCTTTCCCTGTAATTGCTGCTTCCAGCTGCTCCAGGCTCGGACAGGGCCAGAGACCTGAACTGAGAGCAGGGAACCTTTCTCTCTGGTGCTCTCAATGACTCTCCTTCGCCTGCTCGCACCCAGGCAGCATGGAACACAAAGTCTGATTTGAATGCATCAGATCTGGAACTGGTGGGGAGAGAAGGCTGGACTGGGAGCTGGTGAAGGAAATTGTGGGTGGGACTGGGAGCTTGTTGGAATGTACATTGAGTTTGCTGGGAGGAGGGGAGGAGACTGGGACTAGGAACCAATGTGGGAGGAGTGGCGGTAGTGTAATGAATGAGGAAAGAAAGAGAAAGGGAGGGTCTCAGGGTTAAACTAATTAAATGCTGCCCTGGCAAATTAGTTTTGATTCTTGTCTCTGCCACAGAGCTCCTATGCAATGCTGGGAAAATCACTGAAACCAAACTTTTCATTGGTGGTCACTAATTCTGTGTACCTCATTTTCTGGGTGCCCAATCTGAGACCCTTCGATCTGATTTGCAGAAGTGCTGAGTACTCACAGTTACAATTTAAGTCCATGGGAGCTTTGTTTTGAACATATAAAATGCTATTTTAATGCTAAATACTCTGAAAAATGAGGTCCTAGGTGTCTCAACTTGGGCACCAAAATTAGTGGAAATTTATTACTTTAATCTCTCTGTGCCTCAGTTCCCCATCTGTAAAATGAGGATAATGTCCCCTCATCTCACAGGAGTGTTGTTCAGATAAATTCATTAATATTTTTGATATTATAGTTATGAGTGCCACAGAGAAGCCCTTTAGGAAATTAATATTCCTGTCTTCATACCAGGGTTTGAATAGCATACAGTAAATAAGGCCCAGGACCACACATTGAACAATAAGGAGAAAACAAAATTTTGAATAGCTGCTTATTCAGAGAGAACTATCCATCTTGTGCACTGAATGAGTTAGGAGAGCTTGTGAAAAAAATAGTATCGTGATAATATAATTAAATGACTGGATTTTGACACACAAGGGAGCCAAATTAAGTTACTCAGGCAACTTTAATTCTGGCATTTCCTAACTTTGAGTGCTTGGTTTCACAGCCTTAATAATCTTTTAACATAGGTAGAGGTGGTTTTTTTGTTTGGATTTGGTTTGGTTTTGTATCTTTTCATTATGTTTTCTTTATCGTACTCAGAAACTGCTCAAAGGCAAAAACCCCAATCCATATGAAGGCCAAACTCATGTTGAGTTTATCAAGCAGACCTCAGATTGAATATTTCCTTAGGCATATAAGAGACACTAAGAACCTTCTGGTTTGACAATTTAAATGTTAACAGCTGCTCTGGACTGTTGGCTGAATGACTGTTGGCCGAATGATATTGTGAAAAACTGTCTGTGCTGATCCATGTTTGCTGTCTCAAATTAAGTGGAATGCTCCTTTTAATCAAATCATTGTGTAACATGTTTTAGTTGTGATTAATTCACTGCTGCTTGACTCCTGTTTTACACCAGTGCAACACCATTGATTTCAATGTTTTGTTTTTATTTAACGCCTTATTTATCTCAACGTTAGTGTAAGTAGGAAGACACATACATATATCCATTGTGTATCACTTAGAGTGCATTCTGTGTTGCTTAGTGTCTCTTAAATACATAGGCCCAGATTCTCCGTTGTGCCCTCTATGAACTGAGCAGAAAAAAAGTACTCCCTGATCCTAGGGCCCAGATCTATACTGGCACTCTCCCTGGTGTAATTTAAAGCAGACTCTGGGCTGACTACACCAGCCTGGGACTGTTGGAGCAGAGTTATACTCCTCCCACATCCTCATGACAGGAGATTGCTCATCTGGCCAGTTTTAAACCAGAGCAGCTCAAAGCAGCCAGACCAGGGGTTAGGACCTGAGCCCTGTGGAAACATTAACCAAGTATCCTGCTTGCTAGCTGAAGATTGGAGATTTTTCTTCAAGACTGGATGTTTTTCAAAAAGATCTGCTCTAGGAATTATATTGGGGAAGGTCTATTGCCCGTGTTTTACAGAGGTCAGACTAGATTATCACAGCGGTCCCTTTAAGCCTTGGAATGTATGAATCTATCATTTTGATCAGGCTATAATTAGATTCTTGTGCCTTTGATCATTTCCTGATTCACATGAAGAAAATATAGCAAAAAGATCCAACCACTTGTAAGCAGTATCTAGTGCTCTCAGTGATCTTCCTGCTGGGAAGGAGCATAACATATAAAGTACTCTAATAGGTGCTGTCATAAATATAAAGGGAAGGGTAAACCCCTTTGAAATCCCTCCTGGCCAGGGGAAAGCTCCTCTCACCTGTAAAGGGTTAAGAAGCTAAAGGTAACCTCGCTGGCACCTGACCAAAATGACCAATGAGGAGACAAGATACTTTCAAAAGCTGGGAGGAGGGAGAGAAACAAAGGGTCTGTGTCTGTCTGTAGTCGTCTTGGCCGGGGACAGAACAGGAATGGAGTCTTAGAACTTTTAGTAAGTAATCTAGCTAGGTATGTGTTAGATTATGATTTCTTTAAATGGCTGAGAAAAGAATTGTGCTGAATAGAATAACTATTTCTGTCTGTGTATCTTTTTTGTAACTTAAGGTTTTGCCTAGAGGGGTTCTCTATGTTTTTGAATCTAATTACCCTGTAAGATATCTACCATCCTGATTTTACAGGGGGGATTTCTTTATTTCTATTTACTTCTATTTTTTATTAAAAGTCTTCTTGTAAAACACTGAATGCTTTTTCATTGTTCTCAGATCCAAGGGTTTGGGTTTGTGGTCACCTATGCAAATTGGTGAGGCTTTTTATCCAACATTTCCCAGGAAAGGGGGGGTGCAAGTGTTGGGAGGATTGTTCATTGTTCTTAAGATCCAAGGGTCTGGGTCTGTAGTCACCTAGGCAAATTGGTGAGGCTTTTTACCAAACCTTGTCCAGGAAGTGGGGTGCAAGGTTTTGGGAAGTATTTTGGGGGGAAGGACGCGTCCAAACAGCTCTTCCCCAGTAACCAGTATTAGTTTGGTGGTGGTAGCGGCCAGTCTAAGGATAACGGGGGTAATATTTTGTACCTTGGGGAAGTTTTGACCTAAGCTGGTAAAGATAAGCTTAGGAGGTTTTTCATGCAGGTCCCCACATCTGTACCCTAGAGTTCAGAGTGGGGGAGGAACCTTGACAGGTGCGCTTATCACTACTCGTGCCTACTTGCGGCATAATTATTCCATACTTCAAAATAATTTTTTTTAACAACTCTCCACCTCAACATACAGCTTTCAGACTGTTCAGCAATATCACAGACCTGTGTTAAGATGAATAAAATAAAGGTGCCAGTTTGCAATCTGACTGTACATTTATGAAGATCTACTATTAAAAATGAGAGGAACCAATGTTGGGTTAAAATGTGGATTCTGGATGCAATTTTTGTGTTTTCCAACCATGGAGTTGCTAAACACTGTGTCCCAGGTCCTTGGCTGCAACAAAGTAGTGCACAGAGCAATTCAGGGGTCTAAGGAGGGAGGCAAAAGTGGCTTTAAGACATCTTTATGCTTCGCCAATCCTAGGTGAGCTGTGTACCATGCCAGTGTCCTGACATAAACTGGAGCAGCCTGAAGGCTTGTGCTAGTTGCCTGTGGCCCCAAGGACTGTTCCAATGGTACCAACTGCAAACAGTCCCAATACAGCAAGCAGGTCAGCTACGTATGGTGATGTGCTGACCATTTCCCCGTAGGCCAGTCACAGGGATGGTGAAGGGAATACTACACTAACTCTATGATCTCCAAAAATCTCCTCTACCCTGAGGTAATCCTTCCATGGCCAACTCTTCTGTCTTAAGGGCTGTTCTGCACTGGCCATGCTATTCAACAAGGTTATAGACAGTGGAGAATCTAGCCTGTGGGCCTGATTCTCCACTGCCTTGCACCTTGTATAGCACTTTACAACTGCATAAAGGGAATGTAAAGTGGGTGTAAAATGCTTCTATTTTGATTTGGGAGGCTTTACCACTGTAAAGGGTAGATCATAACAGGGTTCAAAAAAAGAACTAGATAAATTCATGGAGGATAGGTCCATCAATGGCTATTAGCCAGGATGGGCAGGAATGGTGTCCCTAGCCTCTGTTTGCCAGAAGCTGGGAATGAGCGACAGGGGATGAATCACTTGATGATTACCTGTTCTGTTCATTCCCTCTGAGGTACCTGGCACTGGCCTCTTTTGGAAGACAGGATACTGGGCTAGATGGACCTTTGGTCTGACCCAGCACAGCCATTCTTATGTTCTTAACTGTAATTTACACTCACTTTAAGGCACTGTACACTGAAAGAATGATGCAAAGTGCCATTAATGTAAATGAGACTCAGACCCACTTTGTATAGGTTTAAAAGACAACCCAAGGGGCAACACAGCAGAGAATTGGGCCATGTAGAAAGCACTTCAAATTACTTAGGAGAACAACAGAAGCACAGATAAAGAGGACGTGGGTCACATCAAGAGCAACTAATCCTCCTCTTAAAAAAGAAAGTTTGTGGCGGGGGAGGAAATCCATAATTTTTTTAAAAAGAAAATTTTGTTTAAAGGGAAAGTGTTCACATGATAAACTGAGTATTCTAGAGTGAGAGAGAGCTTCCTGTGACAATTCAGCCCTGCTAATCTCTCATGGCATGTCTACACTACAGCAGCGACAGATGCATAATTACGGCCCTGCAGCTGTGCCGCTACAGTGTAGATGCTTCCAACATCAATGGAAGGGGTTTTAGGGTCAATGTAGGTAATCCACCTCTCTGAGAGGCGGTAGCTAGGTTGATGGAAGAATTCTTCAGTCATCCTAGTTGCATCTGCAGCAGGAATTAGGTCACAAACTTGAGCAATGTAACTAAGTCAACCTAAGTTTTAGGCCTCTGTAATGGGGATGAATCTCCGATAATATTAGAGGTTAGCAACATGGCAACCATCTCCTATACACAAGCTGTGCAATTGATTATGTAAGCCCTGACTAAAGTAAACTCTTGAAATCTGTCATTCTGTGAAAAACTTCCAAAGGCTAAAACTGTTGTTTAAACTCCAGTGATGGGGCCGATTTCCAGCTTGGCTGATCTATCTGTTATGTTCTGTCGACCTAAAATTGCCATGATAGTCTCAGTTGGAAAAGGCATTTCTTATTTCCTGCCCTCAACTGATGTGTAGTGTTACTGTGCACTGTTAGGCAGCGGCCATTTCTCACCTCCGAGATGGCTGTATTTCAGTGGGGAGTGCTGTATACAGGGCTAGACTGGGCCTAGCCTTGCATAGTTATTCAAGGGAGGAGGGTACATGGAACTGCCCACAAGCTCATAATTAACCAAGGCACAATTCCATGAGGCACCATAGCACCCTTTTTTGTTTGTGCTAACCACACAACCCTAGTCTATCAAAATTGAGGAAGGTAAAACCCCTCCCCACCAACCAACAAACCTGGCCCAGCTTGAAGAGAAGCATATACTTCATCCTTTCAAAGGGCGGCACAGCTCTGGTATGCAAGCCCCTACAGGAATTCTGGGTGAATCAGCCAGAATTCCTCCAAGAGCTCCTGCTGCAGTATGGTTGTCCAGCCTTCCCCCCTGCAGCGTGACCATGGGTTTAAGAGCTGCAATCTGACCACAGCACTTTGAGATCTTTCTGGTTGCATTGCACTATATAACTGTCAGTCACCATAATTAAATTCAGCACCTGAAAGCTGCTGACTGTGGCTAGAGTTCATCGGGTGTCCAGTGTGTTTGTCTTGGAAGTTTCAAAATCTGAGACTGCCCTGCTACTTTTGGTTGATAGTCTCCTTCTGGCAATGGACATACATCAGATGTCCATGACAACTGTATTTGATCTTTCACTGCCCTTTCAGAGGGATGAGCATGAGGTGCCATTGAATCATCTGTGGGACCTGGAAGGGATGGCTTTACAGTGGCTCCATTCATAGGAGGACCCAGAGGGAGCTGTGTCAGGCCATTGCTCATTCTGCCCCAGGACTCTCATGAGTCACATCCTGTGCAGTTCCATCTCATCACCGTCATCCCTGCTCACTGTGAATATGTAGCTACTCACGGGGATTGTGGGGTATTTTGGCATGCAATATCATTCCTTTTTCACATCGAACCCAGATTTTGCAGTATCCTTGCTATTCTGGTAGTTAAATGAGTTAGGTTCCTTGATGAAAACTAGCTGGCTTAACCTCAGTCTATTTAGTGGAGATGATGTTTGTGGGCAGGGGAATGGATAGGTTTATAAAGAACAAATAATTCTAGCCCAAACTGAATTAAAAAAAAATCTAATTACAAAATCAATGGATGAGGGCAATGAACTATAGGTAATATGAGGACCTTATTAAAGCATTTGATGCAAGGGGAGTATTCACAAATTAAATGTTTCAAAAATTCATTCAGCATGGTTCAGATATGAGTGCTTATGGATTGAAAACCAGTTCTTTGCTCTGCCTGCTGAGATCCACCAAACAGCTGTGGGGAGATGCGCAGCCAGCAGGGGGAGCCAGAGGGCAGGAGGCTTCCTTTTCCCCTCCCTCCTAGTATGCTGCCTCCCCAAAGCCTGCTGCATGACGGGGGGGGGGGGGGGAGCGTGAGAGAGAGAGAACAGTAGCTGTTTGGGAACGGTACTTGGGGTAGGGGGCGGGCGAGGAGAGATGCACAGAATCCCTGGGATCTGGTTGAACGGGGAATGGGGTTGAGTGGGGGCAAGAGGGAAAAATAGGGGGCACACAGAGCCCTGGGGCTGCGGGGAATGGGAGGTAGATAGAGCCCTTGTCATGAGGGAGGGGACAATGTGGGGGAGAAGTCCCTGCAACAGAGGGAAAATGGGAGGGTGGCACACAGGGAGCTTCTGTGTGGGAGGGGTGCTGGGGAAATGGAGGGATGCAAGGACCCTGCGGTCTTAGCTTGCAGAAACAATGCAGTGGGCAAAATTCTTAGTTTATTTCAATTTCTTAAACTCTTAACAATGCTGAAAAGTAATTCTGTATTTCCTGACTTGCGTGATTAAAATCTTATTTAATGTTAAATTAGCTTAATTTTTGCGTGTAACTAACTTTTGAAGAAAATAAAATGAAAAAAGTAGTTTTTCTTTACTGTTGTTGTTTTTAAACATACAAACAAATTTTAACCAAAGAAGGAACTATAGAGTGGCACAATATAACCCCACCTCACTCTCATAAATACTACTAAATGTGATTAAGAGTTGCAGAATCTTTTTGCCTGATTAACCAGTAGTTATCAGTAGTCCTGTTACACTTTATTACAAACTATTTGGTTAATTCTTTTTTGTACATTTCTTTTTCATTTTTGTTTTATTTTTCTCTGTTTATTTGTATTTAACAACTACGGCCACATGCTTGCAAACACTTGACCACATGAGTAGAAAGGTGGCAAGAAAGCTGGCTAGATCGTCAGGCTCAACAGGTAGTGATCAACAGCTCAATGTCTAGTTGGCAGCTGGTATCAAGCTGAGGGCCCCAGGGGTTGGTCCTGGGGCCGGTTTTGTTCAACATCTTCATTAATTATCTGGATGATGGGATGGATTGCAGCCTCAGCAAGTTCGCAAATGACACTAAGCTGGGGGTAGAAATAGATATGCTGGATGGCAGGGATAGGGTCCAGAGTGACCTACACAAATTGGGGGATTGGGCTAAAAGAAATCTGATGAGGGTCAACAAGGACAAGTGCAGAGTCCTGCACTTACGACAGAAGAATCCCATGCACTGCAACAGGCTGAGGACCGACTGGCTAAGCGGCAGTTCTGCAGAAAAGGACCTGGGGATTACAGTGGACAAGAAGCTAGATATGAATCGACAGTGTGCCCTTGTTGCCAAAAAGGCTAATGGCATATTGGGCTGCATTAGTAGGAGCATTGCCAGCAGATCGAGGGAAGTGATTATTCCCCCTCTATTCAGCACTGGTGAGGCCACATCTGGAGTATTGCATCCAGTGTTGGGCCCCTCACTACACAAAGGATGTGGACACACTGGAGAGAGTCAAGCAGAGGGCAATGAAAATGATTAGGGGCTGAGGCACACGACTTAGGAGGAGAGGCTGAGTGAAGTGGACTTATTTAGTCGGCAGAAGAGAAGAGTTGGGGGGGCAGGGGAATTTGATAGCAGCCTTCAATTACCTAAAGAGGGGTTCCAAAGAGGATGGAGCTCGGCTGTTCTCAGTGGTGGCAGATGATAGAACAAGGAGCAATGGTCTCAAGTTGCAGTGGGGGAGGTTTAGGTTGGATATGAGGAAAAACTTTTTCACTAGGAGGGTGGTGAAGCACTGGAATGGGTTACCTAGGGAAGTGGTGGAACCTCCATCCATAGAGGTATTTAAGGCCCGGCCTGACAAAGCCCTGACTGGGATGATTTAGTTGGGGTTGGTCCTGCTTTGAGCAGGGCGTTAGACTAGATAACCTCCTGAGGTCTCTTCCAACCCTAATCTTCTATGATTCTATGAGTAGCTTTACACAAGAAAGTACTTACTGACTTCAGTGGGAATTAAATACGTACTTAAGTTATTTCCTGAATTGGGATGCTTGCTTAAAATAGTGACTATAACTTAAGTCAGAACCAGACTTTGCCAAGGTGTGCTAACCTCTCTGAGGATTCTGTTCTGTTATTTATAGGTTCTTAGACTACCCTCACCAGTGTAATATCTGACGCACTCAATAAGGACTAACATCTCATAGTTAATTCTTTTTCTCCTCAAGTCAGGACTTCATCCCTAGCCATTTTTATCTGGGCATGCCTGGCCTCCACGCCTACCCTCCATTTGGATATCTTCTTGTGTAACATCTACCCTTGCGTTTCTACCTCTGTCATTTTTCTACTCCATTATTTTTAGGAGGTGGCTAGCTGGCCCCCTCATATTCTATAGCCTGGCCAGTCGCTCCTCCCACCTCAAATAAGATCCCAATAGTAATGATATTTCAGCCAGATTGCACATACAGTATTTTGGATCTCTGTTTAGATGGTTGGATTATATGCAATGTGGCCAAGTTAATGTTACTATTACAACCTTGGGTCAGAACCTCTGCTGCTATAAAGTAATGTAGTCCCACAGACTTCAATAGAATTATGCCAGTTTGCACCAGTTGAGGATCTGGCTCTGTAACTTCTGCATTTCCTTACATTGTAATGTTCGCATTTGTAAGCTTAATGTTGCATCAATATTGAATTTTTTTCTATTTTATATGTGAGAGCAGTTATGTCACAGTTATATCCAAGTGTAAAAATATACTGTATCTTTGACATAGAGGAACCTCAGCACTTGCAATAGAAAGGAGGCCTCAACATTTTCTGGCAGGTAACGTGATTTTAGTAAGACTTTTGACACAGTCCCACATGACAGTTGTTCCCTCTGTCCATTGAAGGTAGGACAAGAAGTAATCAGCTGAATCGGAAGCAAGGGAGATTTAAGAAATCAAGAAAAAACTTCTAACGCTAAAAATAGCAAGCAGTGGAGCAGGCTTCCAAGGGAGGTTGTGGGATCCTTATTGTTGGAGATTTTTAAGAATAGGTTACACAAATACCAGTTAGAGATGGTCTAGGTATATTTGGTTCTGCCTCAGCACAGGAGGCTGCATTAAATGACCTCTCGAGGTCCCTTCCAGCTAAACATTTCTATGATTCTGTGCCTCTCAAGGAAGTGAAGCATGTGTTTCAAGCACACACATTTTTCTGTTGTGACAAGTGGTGAGCCATCAATTTAGCAGTTTTAGTGGCATGTCAGTGCCATTTACTGTAATGTTTTGATGTTGCCTTTTAAGTTGTTGTTCTATTTAAACATAATCATATTTCCCTTTTCAGAGAAAAAGTGCCTAGCAATCAAATAGTTTACAGAAAAATAAACACCCTCCTTCTGAATGGAAACACAAGGTAACTGAAACTGAAGAAGCACTACCAGCATGCACTCTGGGTGGCCAGAGAGAAATGGACAGGTAAGGGATGCCAGCACTCACTCTAACTGCTTACCTAGGAATAGCTCAAAGGTCATGGCATGGAGATCCAAAATCCATGATATCCAAATTCAAATCTAGTTCCCCATGTAATTTACTGGATAGAGATGCTAACTTTGGGCCAGGTTCTAGTCTCATTTGCACCAGTGTGGCTTTACTTGCCTTTTACATCGTGTAGGCATTTATTTACACGTGTGTAAGATGCACCCACTCTGATTTGGTAGCATTTTATATCCACTTTGCACATGTGTAAATGACTGAGTAAGGTGCATGGCTGTAGAAAATCAGGTCCATAAATTTTTACTGTGGAGATCTTGCAAAATGGTAGGCATGCCATGACGACAATGCTGAATTGCAAGGTATGCCCTCAAGAGATGCATGTGTGTGATATGCCTTGTCCTTGCATTTGTTTGCTAAGATCTTTTTTGAAAAAACTTAACTCCTCAGCATTGGAGTCTTTGGCATGTTAGTAATTTAGAGTTAACAAAAGGTTTAATTTAATATATTTAAAGGTTTAGCAAAATCATTGGCTGCAGCTGTCAGGGGGATGTGTTAGAACAGTGGTTCTCAACCAGAGATACACGTACCCCTGGGGTTGCACAGAGAGCTTCCAGGGGGTACATCAACTCATCTAGATATTTACCTAGTTTTACAACAGGCTACGTAAAAAGCACTAGTGAAGTCAGTACAAACTGAAATTTCATATAGACAATGACTTGGTTTATATACTATATGCTGAAATGTAAGTACAATATTTATATTGATTTAATAATTATATGGTAAAAATGAGAAAGTAAGCAATTTTCAGTTATAGTGTGCTGTGACACTTTTTGTATTCTTATGTCTGATTTTGTAAGCAAGTAGTTTTTTAAGCAAGATGAAACTTGGGGGTATACAAGTCAAATCAGACTCCTGAAAGGGGTACCGTAGTCTGGAAAGATTGAGAGCCCACTATGAGAAAATAACAGTAGTATAGCAATCAAGCCTTTGGAAGAAGAGGCCCCAAGATAATTTTAAGCGGAAATATGAATTCAAGAGATCATTGCTATCCCCTTTTTCATTTAGTAGGGGACTAACCTGCAGACTAACATCAAAACAATGGCAAATGGTACAAACATGAGAGCTGAACACAACTAAATAGTTTAGTGCTGGCTTTTGACCCACCACAGCAAATACCCTGCATATGGCCTGCCTTTCACTTATGGAGAAAGAGTACAAACCATTTTGTTTTTAATGTTTAATTTTCAAAAGGTAAACTTGTATATTCCCTGTATGTTTGACATTTTGTAAGGTATGTTTATGCAAAACATTCTGTTTTCCAATAATTCTGGCTTAGTATGCCCTGATAATCAAAAGGTTACAAATCTGATAGCAATTTTTGTAACTAAGTTTCCCCTGCGCCCCTCTTGAATGTTTTGTTAAATGTGTACAGGAAAAAAATCCTCTCCTGAAAAAGCAAGTCTTGCCCCCACAACCTTTGAACTTTCAAGCAGATCCTTTGCTCAGTAGGCTATAATGGAATACTAGAAAATATACTTTTAAAATGTCAGACATGTTAGTACAATAGCACTGAACCACAGAAATGCTTCACAAAAAACCACCGAATGCCTTTCAATTAGGAAGGTGTGATAAGGTGGTTATTGAGGAATTTAAACAGAGAGCATGCCATGGAAATAGTATCATATGAGAAGCATCTTGTACGCTCACACGATTCAGTAGGCTTTTAAATGGATGAAATAAAAGAGAAAAGAGGTTTATTAAATACACATGTGAACTACATTATATTTATGCGGATTAGTATGGAATCCGTAGTTAAGAAAGATTTAAGAGTAGATTTAACCAGCAAGCATGAGATGAAGGACAACAGAGTAGAAAATAAGGGCAAGTTTGTGAAAAAGGCTAGTGATGACCTGTCTGTCTTGGTTGAAGTGGTACACATACAAAAAATGGCAAAAGTGCAGAGATGTTGAAGAGATAGTGTCACCACTATAGGGTGAACTGCGCCTTAGACTCCTGTTAGTTCCTCTCAAATGCACCCCTTACATGGTAAGCCTGGCTTCCGGCCCCTCACTCTGGGTGAAACCATGTGGCCCAACCACTCTTGGATTGCCTCTCCGGGCTGCAGCATTCTGGTTCCCAAGGTTTTAACAGCACAGGCCCAACTTGGTTTTGGCACCTATTATAGCCTGGGAACCTGTGACAGGATAAGTTTGCAGTGACAGAAACATCATCATCAAAACAAAGCATGATTTATTCATTCCTCTAAAGTGCAAAGCATATAGAGCAGAAGTTAAAACACAATAAATAAGAGGCCTATATGCATCCGTCTGTCTTACACCTTTGTAAGTTTCTCTCAGCCCAGCTAATACCATCTCTGGCAGGGAGAAACAGACTGCTCCTCCTACTGCAGTTTCTACCTCTCTCCCTTTGTGTGCGTGTTTGCCAGGCTGTCAGCTTTCTACTGACACACATTGGGCAACCTATCTGAGCCCACCCAACCGCTCTCCTTTTTCTAGGATCTTTGAGGTTTTTAGACTCCCTTCAATCCCAGGCTTTAGCTTTGGGGAGAGTAAAGCATTCTAGCCTGGATGGAGTCAGACAGGTAGTTTCTTCCCTATTGATGTGTCTAGCCATCGTTTCTTCAACGAGCCTTATCATTGTTTTGTTTTTTGTGGGTTTCAACCTTACCCACCTCCTTTAATTTAATTCCTGGCAGCCCGCCCAGTTAATATCAAACAAATAACTTGAGAGGCATATGATATTTCTAAAAAAATAACACACATGACTCCCTCGTTCTCCACAGATGGTGAGAGCCAATCCTTGATAAAAAGACAGACCACACTGCATTTTCAATAGAGAGATCAGGCATGGAACTCACTTCTCCTAGCTGAACACAGTCAGTTGGGCAGCCTTCTGGGTAAAAGGTAGCAATGTGAGGCACAATATAAGCAATAAGTAGGCTTTTTAAATTAAGTGTTTTCAGGGCAACATGGACAGTCCTGCGAGACAGGGAAGACAGTCATTGGGCTAAAATAGTCTTGGGTGTTGGTGTTTTAATCATAGATTAATGTTTTAAAATAAACTATGATAGCTGTTGTATATAAATCCTTCCCCAGGTGGATGTCTTTAACAATTTCTTGGGTTGCTCAGGACTGATTCATCTTGTTACCCACATCCCCCGTCTCCAGTGAAAGGAAGATTTCCTTGTGCTAAACTGAGTGTGAGTTCCTTGACACCACCACCCCTTACTTTGCCTTGCAGGTTAACAGTAAGTGCACCCCAAGTCCCCTTGAAGCTTTCCCCTGCAGTGTCCACCCCTTAACCACAGGATATTCAGAGAGATTACCAGGTAAACTGTCCCCGAAGGAACAGTGCACACACCAACTTGTCTGGTTCCACTGAGGATTGGTTCCAGAATAACATCACAGCACTGAGATACATTTGTAGTGAAAACAATCATAAGTTTATTAAAGGCTAAGATTTAAAAGAGAGGGAGTAAGGATAATGATGGAAACAGAAATAGTTATATATAAAACAAGAAGCATAACATGTTTCCTAGAGTCTAAACTTAATTGAAACAGGCTAAAATCCTCTAGTTTCTCACCGAAAGCAACCTCCCAGCATCTCCAACCAAAATGGCTGTTTCATGAATGTAAAAAGTGCTGTCCTTTGTTGCTTCCTCAGTGAAGGATGAAGGAGTGTCTCTTTGCCTTCCTCTTATATTCCCCTAAGCCATCAATTTGTCTCTAGAATCAAGAGGATCCCTGTGGTTCATTCCCTGGTGTACTGGCTCCATGTTAACATCAATATGAGGATATGATGGTGCATGCAAACCAGCTTCCATTATGCTGGCTTACAATGGTTATTTTACATGCAAACCAAGGCAGACCGGTGAAGATGCATCCTTTGGCTGGTCAAAAACTGCTCATCAACGCTGCTTTGATTCAGACTTTAAAACGTTTTCCAACATATACACACAACTCTTTACAAATAATCTGTATGTACATCTTGCAATGATCATGAGGATCAATCTGACATAAGTTTTTAATAAATACCTCACTTGTCCCTCTTGGCTTGAATACTGTGAAAGCAATGGGTTGGGTGTACTGAGTTTGTCAGGCCCGTTAAGAGTCTTTCCTTCACAAGAGTGAACCCTTTGCCAATTGGCTACACTAGAGAGTTTACAGCAGCGCAGCTGCATGACTGTAAGCTCTCCAATATAGCTGCTCTAAGCCAATGGGAGAGAGCTCTCCTTTCGGCTTAACTATTCCAGCCCCTATAAGAGCCAGTAGCTATGTTGGTGGGAAAGGCTGTCCCGCCGACATAGCGCTGTCCACACCAGCGCTTGTCAGTGTAACTTATGTTGCTCAGGGGGGTGATTTATTCACCGCCCTGAGCAGCATAAGTTATGCTGATATGGGCTGTAGTGTAGACATAGCCATAGGGTCACAATGTCACCTGGACTTATTTCCCAAGGTTTTGCATGCTTGTTAGAGGGAGAGTTTTATGGTTGGAGGACAGCAGGGCTGAGTTAAGACCTTAAGGTGGTGAATCCATTTCTGATTATCCCCTCAGGCTGGTAACCAGGAGCGGGAAGAAGGTCATATCAGGAAATCATGCTGGTGGGGATAGTAATTTGTGTGTAATCCTCAATATGTGTTCTCGGTGAGATGGAGCAGAGGCAGGAGAAAAAAGCAGGTGGAAGGGGAGGTGCCAATTTTGAACTGTGCTTCTCAGGAGAAACTGCTTAGCAGGCTTGTCCAGGCTGCTGGGAGTAGGGGAAATAAATAGTGGGCTTGCATACTTTAAGGCGTTTATGCCTTCTTTATGCTTTCAGGATTCTGGGCCCTGCTGGGGATTTGCTTGGTCCTGGGTGTAACTTTGAGGAACCACAAGGGCTGCAGTGAGTTGTTATAGCTTCCAGTGGGCTGTTCTCTCGCAGAAACTGGGAGCATTACAACCCCCTTCATGTTCTGCCTAGCTCCTGTGCCAGGAGCTGCAAGGGGGGATGGCATAGGACTGCTCTGCCAGTGCTATATCACCAGAAAAGCCCTTTTGCACAGCTCTGTTATCTTTTCTTTACACTCCTGAAGCAGCATAAATGGGCTGCAGTGGCAGACTGAATTGGGGCCAGAGTATGAAGTGCTCGGACTCTCTGTGGGGTTGTTGCCAGATGAGTGCTCATAGAATCACAGGGTTAGAAGGGACTATAAAGGTCATCTAGTCTAACCCCATGCCAAGATGCAGGATTTGTTGTGTCTAAACCATCTAAGATTGATGGCTATTCAGCCTCCTTTTGAAAACCTCCAGTGAAGAAGTTTCCACAACCTCCCTAGGCAGTCTATTCCGTTGTCCTACTGTTCCTACATTTAGGAAATTTTTCCTGAGATTTAATCCAAATCTGCTATGCTGTAGCTTGAACCCTTTTGTTGCCCACCAAATCCAGGAAAAGTCTCAGGAGCAAAATCAGGACCTGTAAATGGCCTTCATTGATTTGACAAAGGCCTTTGACTTTTTGCTGCCCTCCAAAATTTATTACAGTCCTAAGGCTTCTTCATGGTCAGATGACTGCCACCATTCTCTGTAATGGCCTGGAGACAGATCCTTTCAACCTCAAAACTGGGGTTAAGCAAGGATGCGTTATTGCCCCAACTCCGTTCTCCATCTATTCAGCAGTCATTTTGGTCCTCATTAAAGACTGCCTCCCCACTGGAGTTGACATTCAATACAAAATGGGTTGGAGGCTTTTTAATGTTCAGCGTCTCCGCTGTTAGGGCTTCAGTATGCTGATGACTGTGCCATCTTCTTGCACACTAAGAACGACCTTCAGTCCACACTGGAGTTTTTTGCACAAGCTTATCAAAGCCTAGGACTCTTATTTAATATTGAGAAGACTAAAGTGCTCCATCAATGTGCTTCAGGCCTTGCACATGACCCACCACAAATCACCGTCGAGGGCCAGACTTTGGAGACAGTTGAGCACTTCTGCTAGCTCAGTAGCCAACTCTCTCAAAATGCAAAAATCGACAGTGAGATCAGCCCAGGATCCAGTGCACATGTGCTTCCTTGGGCAATTACTCTGATGCACTTTCATGGATCATGACCTACAGAAGGACACCAAAATTCAGGTCTACAAGACAATTGTTATTCTTACACTTCTTTATAGCAGTGAGACCTGGGTGACCTATTGATAGTATCTCAAGTCTGGAGAGGTACCTCCAGACTCCAGTGATGTCTCTGGAAGATCCTTCACATCAAGTGGGAAGATTGTGGCACTAACACCAGCATCCTTACTAAAGCCAATGTCACCAGCATTGAAGCAATTGTCCTATGCACCAACTCCTCTGGGCTGGACATGGTGTTCAGATGCCAGACTCTCGCCTCCCAAAACAAGCCCTCTACTCTCAGCTAAGATCCCATGGTGGTCAGAGGAAACGCTACAAAGACACACTGACAGCATATCTCAAGAAAACTGATGTGGACATCACAAGCTGGGAGGAGCAAGCCACCAACTGACCTCAATAGTGCCACATCCTCCATCAGCCTTGCCCTTGAAGCTGAAGAGTGAAAAGGAAGGAAAAAGAAAGAACTTGCTTCCAGCAGGCAGCTGACCCACCAGAAAATGCCTGTACCTAGTGTGGGTACATCTGTGGTTCCAGGATCGGACTCCTGAGTCATCTTGAGACCCATATGTAAACCTTTGGTAGAGATCATCCTAAAATTGAGGGATTGCTGATGAGTTTGAACCCATTGCTGCTTGTCCTGCAGAGAACAACTTTTCTCCATCTTTTTTTATGGAAGCCTTTCAATTATTTGAAGACCGCTATCATATTTCCCCCCCGCCCTTTGATCTCCTCTTTTCCAAATTAAATATACCCAGTTCCTTCAGCCTTTGCTCGTATGGCTGCTTTCCATCCCTTTTGATAATTTCTGTCACTTGCCTCTACATCCTTTCTGTACATTTGGTGACCAAAATTGGACACAGTAATCCAGCAGAGGCCTAACCAGCGCCAAGTAGAGCGGTACTATCATCTCCCATGACTTGAATGCTATGCCTCTGTTAATGCAACCTAAAATTGCATTTGCTTTTTTTGTACAGCTCCGATATCTTTTTGTGCTGCTGCCAAAGCAGTTTTCTCCCATTCTGTATTTATGTATTGTTTTTCCTTCTCTAAGTATAGCACCTTACTTTTGTCTTTGTTGAATTTCATTTTGTTGTCTATAGCCCAGTTCTACAATTTATCAAGATCCCTATGAATTTTAGTTCTATCCTCCAAAGTGTTTGCAGCATTCCCTAGCTCTGTGTCATCTGCAGATTTGATCAGTATGCTCTCTATTTCTACATCCAGATTATTAGTAAAGATGTTAAACAACACAAGACCTAGAACAGATTCCTGTGGAACCCTACTTGAGACCTCCCTCCACTCGGACTTCATTCCATTAATAGTTACTCTTTGTTTGTGGCTGTTTAAGGAATAATGTATGTACTTAATGGTAGTTCTGTTGAGATGGCAATTCTCCAGCTTACTTATCATACTGACCTGTGGGTCTGTGTCAAAAGCCTTGCTGAAGTCAAGGTGTCTTATGTCCACCACATTCCCCCTATCCTCCACATCAGTTACCCTGTCAAAGAAGGAAATCAAGCTGGGTTGGCATGCTTTCTTCTTGGCAAATCCATGCTGGCTGTTAGTAATTCACCCCTTCATCCTCCAGGTATTCGCAAATTGAATGGTTTATTCATTGCTCTAATAGCTTCCCATGTATCAAAATTTCCCACTCCTCCTTTCCCCCCTTTTTAAAAATGGGTTATCCCTTCTCCAGTCTTCTGGGACCTCTCCTGTCATCCTTGAGTTTGTAAATATTATTGCCAGTGGCTTTCATTCGGTTAGGAATGAGAGAATATAGAAGTAGATAGTGGGACTCTTGTAGGGATGGGGCAGAGATACTGAAAACAATACACTCACCGTAATAGTCGTTCAGTACAAAACACGAAGAACAAGTGTACTCATCTTAGATACTCGGATAGTATATGGTGATTAGTGTGGTATCAATGACTTAACAAATCTTCAGTGTTTGAAGGGTTACTTGATTCTCTGGGGTAGTGTCGGTTAATAGTCAGCTACTGATTTAAGGTATAATGACATATCAGTAAATTATATTCTGGTTTATTCCACATCTGCCTAGTGTATGTCTACACTACAGACTTAAATCTACCTATGGTAGGTTAATTTACAGCCAACACAGTAATTACTGCAGTGGCTGATGTCCACACTACCCTTCTTCTATTGGTGTGTGTGTGTGTCCTCACCAGGAGTGCTTCCACTAACTGAAGAGGGGCAGTGTGGGGGGCTGAGAGCCAGAGCTCTCAGCTCCATGCAGCTCCCCACAAGGAGCCCAGCTGTCCCACTGGGCTTCTCACCTCCCTGTTTCCCACTGGGAGCAGGGGGCAGCCACCTGGGCTTCTCACCTCCCTGAACGGGGAGCTAGATAGGGGCAGCTGGCAGGGAGCCGGGGGTTGCCAGGCTCTAGCTGCCCAGCTTTCTTGTCAATTTCACTGGTCCAGCATGAAGCCCTGAAATTGAGAAGTCGTCCAACAGCTGATGTAAGTAGCAGTGTCTGCAGAGACGCTGCCCTGCCCTAACTGCACTGACATAACTCCACCTCCACGAGAGGCATAGCGCTTATGTCGGTGTGGTAGGGCACTTACAGCGGCGGCTAAGGCTGACATAATTAGATCAACGTAAGCTGCCTTATGTCGACCTACCTGTATAGTATAGGCCAGGCCGAAGACCCCATTCCCCCCATAAGACTCTGTTCTATTCAAGGGTTCGGCACTAGTATATCTCCTTGAGTGACTAAAGTCTGTGAGAAATATAAATCTAAGCTTGCCTATTATAATAGGTCATTGTGCAGTGGACAATATAAACAATATCAATATTTGCTGCCCAGAGTAGTTAAATTTGCCACAGTTTCCATAATTAGTAAAAACTGTGGTAAAGTCAAATACCATGGTGTGGTAAATGCTGAATTATTTAAAGCTACTTGCTGTATCCTGGCTTTTCCTACTTCTAAACTTTCTATGTACCTGTATGGTAGACTCAGGAGTAGTACAAAGAGCTCCTGTTGCAGGACTAGGACTTGTAGGTGCTATGGTAGTATAAATAATAACTAGTAATTATATGGAAGCACCTTTATACAATATCATCTGTTGCCAAGTATGGATGCTTTATGCATGCCCTCTAGAGGGAAGATATTGAAATTTTAAAAATTAGTCCCTTTTTGAAAGTACAATAGAGTCAAAAGTAAAATATGCTTTAATAGCCCTTCCTTCCATTCACTCATTTGATGGGTGACTCTCATGTACATGGGATTAATTTTAGATGCAGTTGTGACAGGCTGAGTCACAGAAACCCCCTTGGGACTGCTGCCTGTTGTGCTGGGACTACCTCTGAGCCCGTTTTCCCTGACAGCTTAGGACTTCAGTATCTTGCCTTGTTGAGCCAGACACACTAACCTGCTACAAACACAGGCCCAGGTCCGAACCACGTCCCCCAAAAGCTGCAGGCTTAACTGAAAACAGCTTAAGAAGTGCTTCTGTCTCCAACACCCAGATACCCAGTTCCTAATGGGATCCAAACCCCAAATAAATCCATTTTACTCTATATAAAGCTCATTACAGGGTAAACTCATAAATTGTTTGCCCTTTAGAACACTGATAAAGAGATATGCACAGCTGTTTGCTCCCCCAGGAATTAATTACTTGCTTTGGGTTAATTAATAAGTAAAAAGTGATTTGTATTAAATATAAAAAGTAGGATTTAAGTGGTTCCAAGTAATAACAGACAGAATGAAGTAAGTTACCAAGCAAAATAAAATAAAACATGCAAGTCTAAGCCTAATATAGTAGGAAACTAAATGCAGGTAAATTTCACCCTCAGAGATGTTCCAATAAGCTTCTTTTACAGACTAGACTTCCTCCTAGTCTGGTTCCAGCAATCACTCACACCCCCATAGTTACTGTCCTTTGTTCCAGTTTCTTTCAGGCATCTCTTTGGGGTGGAGAGGTTATCTTTTGAGCCAGCTGAATACCAAATAGAGGGGTTTCCAGGGGTTTTTATAGTCTTTATTTTGTGGGTGGAAACTCCTCTTCTCCTCTGTAAAATCCCCTCCACAAGACGGAGTTTGCAGGCACCTGGGCAAGTCACATGTCTGAATGATTCAGCTTTTTGCAAGCTGACACCATTGTTTACATATTAGTTTGAACGTTCCCAGGAAAGCTTAGATGTGGATTGGCATCTCCCAAGGTCCATTGTTAGCTAAGTACTCCCAATTACTCAAATAGATTCATAGATTCATAGATATTTAGGCCAGAAGGGACCATTATGATCATCTAGTCTGACCTCCTGCACAATGCAGGCCACAGAATTTCACCCACCACTCCTAAAAAAGACCTCACACCTATATCTATGCTATTGAATTCCTCAAATTGTAGTTTGAAGACCTCAAGGAGCAGAGAATCCTCCAGCAAGTGACCCATGCCCCATGCTACAGAGGAAGGCGAAAAACCTCCAGGGCCTTCCAATCTGCCCTGGAGGAAAATTCCTTCCCAACCCCAAATATGGCGATCAGCTAAACCCTGAGCATATGGGCAAGATTCATCAGCCAGATACTACAGAAAATTCTTTCCCGGGTAACTTGGATCTTACCCCATCTAAAAACCCATCACAGGCCATTGGGCCTATTTACCATGAATATTTAATAACCAAAACCATGTTATCCCATCATACCATCTCCTCCATAAACAAATAACTCCTTCCCACTATGTTGACCAAGTCTGCCTTATGTGCTTCCTACAGCAAACACTTTAAATACAAGTATAAAGTTAATGCTCATAACTTCAGATATAAAAATGATACATGCATACAAATAGGATGATATATTCAGTAGATCATAATGTTTGCAAAGGTATGTTATGTGGCATATCTAGCATAAACATATTCCAGTTATGTCATATTTACACTCATAAGCATATTTCTATAAAGCATTATGGGGTGCAACATCACAGCAGGTTTTAAAGTATCTTACTTTTAGTGTGAGAAGGATTTTGCAGCGTGTTTCAATGAGACATTTAAAATCTCACTGATTGATTTATTTTTTTGAAATCTCCCTCACGCACAGGGCATGAAAAGATTACCAGGCACCTGCTACTAATAATACTCCATAGCACTTTTCATCCAGACATCTCTAAGTGCTCTACATAGGTGGATATGCATATTATTTCCATTTTACTGATGGAAAAATCAGGGCAGAAAGAGATGAAATGACTTGCCCAAGGTCACACAGCATATCAATAACAGAACAAGGAATAGAATCTAGATTTCCTGATCCGCCCCCAGGCCTGTGCCCTATCCAGTGAATGATGCTACCTCCTATTATCTAGAGGACTAAATTTAGTAGCCAGAGACAGATGGGAAAGGACCTCACTAGCAAAATCTAGAGGCAAATCCCTGCTAAGGAACTTGCTTCACCCCTTTCTGCTGGAAACGTACGTGGATTCCTGTTGTGGTGCTGCCCCAGGACACTGCTTGAAGGCCCCATTTTTAAATCCGCATCTAATTGTAGGTATCTGATAACTTTTGAGTCTCACCCCAGCATCCAAGTTGCAGAAGGGCTGGTAGGTTGGAAGGTGGGATGTCTGCTACTTTAGTCTTCTCCTGCCTTGTGAATAGTTCTATTGCTTCTGCCGCTACTGATTCAACAAGCAACAATGTGAAAATGGCACTATTCTTGTAATCCTTATGTCTATTCCCTGGGTGTATTCCCAGTTGTCAATTTCATTCTGCTGCTTGGGAAATCTATGAGCAGGGCAGAGACAATAGAGCTGTCTGCAGACTCTGGAATATAGCACTTAATTGGTTCACATCTGAAAAATTATACTTGCACTCTAAGGGTTTGTCAAGGTTCCTTCCCCACTATGAACTCTAGGGTACAGATTTGGGGACCTGCATGAAAGACCCCCTAAGCTTATTCTTACCAGCTTAGGTTAAAAACTTCCCCAAGGTACAAACTTTGCCTTGTCCTTGAACCCTATGCTGCCACCACCAAGCGTGTTAAACAAAGAAGAGGAAAAGAGCCCACTTGGAGATGTCTTTCCCCCAAGCCCTACACCCCCTTTCCTGGGGAAGGCTTGATAAAAATCCTCAACAATTTGTACAGGTGAACACAGACCCAAACCCTTGGATCTTAAGATCCATGAAAAATCAATCCAGTTCTTAAAAGAAGAATTTTAATTAAAGAAAAGGTAAGAGAATCACCTCTGTAAAATCACGATGGTAAATACTTTACAGGGTAATCAGATTCAAAACATAGAGAATCCCTCTAGGCAAAACCTTAAGTTACAAACAGACACAAAAACAGAAATATACATTCCATCCAGCACAGTGTATTCTACCAACTATTAAACAAAAGGAAATCAAACTCATTTCTAGCTCGATTACTTACTAACTTTACAGAAGTTCTGAGTCTGCATTCCTGATCTGTTCCTAGCAAAAGCATCACACAGACAGACAGACAGACAGACCCTTTGTCCCCCGCCCCCCCCAGCTTTGAAAGTATCTTGTCTCCTCATTGGTCATTTTGGTCAGGTGCCAGCAAGGTTATCCTAGCTTCTTAACCCTTTACAGGTGAAAGGGTTCTGCCTCTGGCCAGGAGGGATTTTATAGCACTGTATTCAGAAAGGTGATTACCCTTCCCTTTATATTTATGACAGGATTAGAAACACTTTTTTCATAAAAGCTTAAATTCTTCAGATACTGATGAATTAATGCCTGCTGTCACCAGGAAAGTTTTATATTCACCATGGGGAGCTGGGCTTTTCAAGACCTCCTTTTTCAAACTAATGTAGGTTGACAACACTGCTTCACCTATAGACCCGGGGCTGGTGTACTCTGGGAACTTACATTGGCATAGCTACATCTCTCAGGAGTGTGAAAAATCCATAACCTTGGGAAATGTAGCTATACCAACCTAACTCCCAGTGCAGACAGCGCTAGGTTGACAGAAGAATTCTCTCAGGGAGGTGAATTTTTTACACCCCTGAGAGATGCAGAAGGGGTTTTCCTGTCAGTGCAGGTAGTGTCTGCTGTAGTGGTTTAAGTGTAAGCATACCTCTGGATGATCTTGCAAATATACTATAACTCCAAAACATTCTCATCTTTTCCCCAGTGGTATTGAATTAGTTAAGTAAGTGTGCATTGTACGTCACACATTGCTGTCAGGGATGTGATATTATTTGTATTCAAGTAGCACCCCAGAGTCCTAGAGAGGAAGACTGGCCCAGTGGTTAGGGTGCTAGCCTGAGACTCATGACACCTGGGTTTAACTCCCTGTGTGGTGTTGGACAAGTCACTCTGTATCACTCTGCTTCTGTTCTCCCGTTGTAAAATGAGGATAATAATATTTCCCAGCTTTGCAGGGATGTTGTGAGGATATATACCTTTAAAAAATTGTGAGGTGTTCAGATACTATGGTAATGGCAGCTATTTAAGTACCTGAGAGAGAGAGACCAAGAAACGGACTGGAATCCTGTGTTGATGACACTGTACAAATGTACAACAAAAAGGCAGTTCCTGCCCCAGAGAGTCTAAGTGTAAGACAAGCTAGCTGAGGAAGCACAAGTAAACAATGAGACAATATAAGATAGACTTAATGGGAGGTCAGTTAATTAGGTTTGTTCTGTTAAAAAAAATGTGCTGGATCCAAGTGCAATATAAAGGAGAATCTCGTCTAAAACTCCAGTGGTAATAGAAACTTCAAATATCCGGTTGTTAGGATAATGTATTTTAAATAATAATTAAAAAGCTGTCTGCTTTTTAACAAAAGACAAGGGTTTTTTGTTTGTTTGTTTTTTAACCAGCGATCCACCCCCTTTACTTCCCTGCAACAAGAGGAGGAGGAATCCCTCACCACAAATCTTCCCCATTCAAGATGACACACGCAAAATCTATATAAACAGCTGATGTAGTAAACCAATCAGCGCAGTACGACGAGAACAGCAAAACCCTAGGCAAGGGCCAAAAAAGGGGAGCAGCAGCAGAGAGCATTAGGCGCCTCCTCCTCGTATTTCCTCTCACGCCCACTTCCAGCAGAGGAGGTTTTTTGCGTTCAGCTTTTGTCGCTTTATTTTAAAAGTTAACTGCGAAAGAAAGTGCAAAGACTTTGAGCATTTGGTGAGCTTCTTCTTTTAATCTCGTTGGGGAAAATTGTACGGGGAGGGTTGGATGGCCGGCTGTCCTCAGCAGGGGGAGGTTTTATTGGTATGTTGCAATGGGAAGGAGGAGGGGATTAAGCGTAGCTGCTAGCGAACGGGAAAACCCAGAGAGCAGAGGAAGGAGGACACAGCGTGTGTGACCTGCCAGTGGCAGCAAGGAGGAACCTCCGGGATCTCCGCGTCAGCAGCAGCCCCAGTTATGCGCATACATGGGAGTGTGTGTGTGTTTGTGTGTCTTCTCTGTCTGTGCTGGAGGGATGGGCCGCTGTAGGGGGGAGTGCGACACACACCTGCGTGCCCACTGCAATGCATTGTGACAGCGGCCCCTCATGGTGGGGTGTGAGAATGCAAATAGCTTTGTAATAAGTTTTCTTTAGGTTCTTAATCAAGTCCTGACTTTTTGGTCATGTCTCCTAGGAAAAACAGAATTCTCTTTAATAAGACTTTAACAGCTGCTTGCTGCTGCTGTTTGGGATTAACTGCTTCATGGTTGAAAATGTCTCCAGTAATACCAGTTGACCAAATAAGATGTCATGATACAACTTAACATGGTGCTGCACCATCTGACACGTTCTAACATGTTGTTGCATGGGCTGGCACGGTGCTACATCATCTAACGCTGTCCCGAAAGTCTGACACACTTTTGTGAAGTCTGGCGCAGTGACGCTGTGTTTGGCACAATGCTGCATGGCTCCACTGTCGTGCGGGGCAGCCTGTTTATTATGTTAACACGACTTTATCTGACAGGGCACTGCCAAGCCCAGTGTGGCCCTGGGCACTCTGGCACGATGTCACTTTTGCAGGGTAGGGATGGTGGGGGCAGTGTGGCTGGGCTGGGGGAGAGGGAATCCTTGCTGGCTGGGTGTTTTTTTTTTTTTAAATCTTAGCCTGGGTGCGTGTCTAGTTTCACTTCTGTCCCTTCCCACCAGCCTGCGAGGAAACCCCCTCAGTGACCCCTCCCCCTCCCATGCAGACAGGGAAGAGGGCGGGACCGGGAGACCCGATGACGTCACTGGACCGGGCCGCTTCCTGCAATAGAAAGTGAGAGAAGGTAACCCCCCCCCCCATTCCCTTCCCTCCCCCCCGGACTCGGAGCCGCCGCCGCCGCCGCGCGCCTCCCCTCGCGCTGCCCAGCTGCTGCCCCCAGCCAGCCCCGTGAGTGATCGGCCGGGGAGCCCCCAATGGCTGCGCCGCCAGCGGCCCGCCCGGCCCCGCTGGCCTGAGCTTCCCGCTCCCCAGGGGGACCCGCCTACCCGCTGCCCCCTTCGCACAGCCCGGCCCCAGGGACGCCTCCCCCTGCAGCCCGGCCCGCTGGCCCCTGCCCGGGACATGAGCGGCTCTGCCCAGCCCGCCCCGTGCAGGGAGCATCCCCCGCTGCTGCCTGCGCGCCGGGGCGGGACTAGTGTCAGACAGACATCGCCCAGCGGGGGCTCCCTGCTGGGGCCTGGGTGGGTGGCTGGGTGCGGGCGGCGTCAGCGCTGCTGGGGCGGTGGGTGTTTGGGCGGGCCGGCCGGGGCTGTTTCGGGGCGGCACGGTGGAGGCGGGGGCCGGGGCTGTTTCGGGGGGCCCGGGGCGGCACGGATACTGGAGCGGTGGGTGTTTGGGCGGGGGTCTCGGGGAGGGTGTTGGGGGCTGTGCGGATGCTGGAGCGGTGGGGGCTTGGCGGGGCTGAGGGGGGGTCTGGGGCGGTACAGATGCTGGAGCGGTGGGGGCTGGGGGGGCGGCACAGATGGGCGGGCGGGGGGCGTTTTGCACGGCTGCTCAGGCAGGGGAGGGAGCCAGCCCCGGGTTATGTTTGTCCGAGGTTGTCAAGTGAAGGAGGCTCCCAGGCGCCGTGTTTCCTAGCGGCTGCCTCCGCCGCTGGTGCCCCCTTACACCGGAGCCGCCGCCATCAGCCGCGGCAGCCAGCAGGGCCGGCTCCAGCCGCCCCCCGGAGCAGGCCGGCAGGGGGGGGCACAGTCCGGCGCTGCTGTGAAGCGCCAGAGCGGGTCCCATGCGCCCGGCGCGGCCCGGGGAGCCGCCCCCTCAGCCCGTCCGAGCCCCGTGCGAGCCGCGGCGGCGCCCAGACACGCCACGGTAGGGCGATCGGGGCGGGCGGGAGGCAGGGACCAGCAGGCCCGGCTCCAGCTGCCGTCTTCCCCCACCCCCATCTCCCTGCCGGGGGGCTGCGGTTTGTGCGAAACCCGCCTTTACTCCTCTTCCAGCCGCGTGTGTTTGTTTCCCAGCCGGGCTCTGTGAGTGTGTGTGTGTGTGAGAGAGAGGGAGAGGAGCCCGCAGGCAGGCTTTGCTGGGTTGTAGCAGGGGGTAGGCAGGCATCCCGGTGTTTCCCCCCCTCCCAGGCCTTCCCAGCTATTCCCCACCCCCAAAGCCTCTTCCCCGGGTCGGTCCCGGTTTGCGGTGGCTCTCCCCCTTCCTGGCATGTGGATGGATGTGTGCAGCGCTTTGTTCGGTGCAGCGTTGCAGAGGGGTTTTCCCAGGCTCCTCCCTCTTTATTCATTCATGTTTTTCCCCTTTGCAACTTGTGTTTGCACTTCTCATCATTTCGTGCTTCTCTCGCTCTCTGCATTTTTTAATCTTTATTATTATTATTTATTTAAATCCTTGCCTCTAACGTACTTTGCTGGTGATTATGATATGGCCAAGTTTTTAGGGCAGATAACTGAGGAGGAAAAAGATTTCAGATTTCTTTAGTTTTTAAAAGATTTCTACCTGTACCTTTGCTACTGCCTGATTTTCCCCTCTCTTCTTCCCCCCCCCCCCAGCCAAAAAATCTTATTATTTTATTGCTGGTGGAAAACTAACCTATGGAGTTTTAAATATTATGTAACATGTCACTTGTGTTGCAACTAAACACTAGGAAATGTTCTAAGAAGCCCTGTTCAAATATATGTCAACATTTTGAAACTTACTTGGATGCTTAACTTTAAGCACTTAAGTGGTATACCTTTTCCAAAGGTGCCAGGTGATTACCCATAGCTCTCACTGGAGTTTATTATTATCATCAGGATTCAGAGATGCTCAGCACCTTTTAAAATTTGGCTACTGATGTAGGTGCCTAACTTCAGTCAACAAAGCTTGAACATTTTGATGATAAATGCTAAATTTCATTTATGATGTATTCATAATTATACCAAACATATTTTAAAGGATGACCAACTTAAACATCACACTACTGCATGGGATTTTATTTACATAATAATTTATTATTACAACTAAAAGAAATTTGTGAAAAAAAACCTATTTTCCAGTTTTCATTTGTGTAGTCAGTTCTCTTTTTTGTTTGAGTCTTTCACACAACAACAGATAAGAGAAAAACATTTAAAATTAATAGCAATGTGTCATTGTAAATACAAAACAACCTGTAAGCTTCAGGAGTAGGTGTAGTAACCGAAACATATACACTTTATTATTGACTTAAATTATTTCAGGTTTATGATGTCCTTTTATAAACAAAGAATTGGAAACAAAATACTATATCTTTGTTGCACCTTGAAGATAAGGTGTGTGAGGATGGTCTTTATCTCCCTTTTCCCTGTCAAGCAGTTTCACTTGCTACCTAGTCCAATTAAAGGCTCAATGTCAAGTAATTAAAAAATCCTTACCTGTGTTGTTAGTACTGTAGACTTTACATTTTAAAATTAACTCTATATTTATATGGATTACTTTTTCATTCTGTTTAGCTTGGATAGTGGAAATGTACAGGTCAATTTCAATAAGCAGTTCTCATACATGAGCAGGATCCTGCAGTTTTAGGGTTGTAAACACTGCAGAGAGATTTAAATCCAAGCAAAATACTGTTTAAATAGAAATAAAAAAATCATGAGAACATTTCTGTGTATTAAGCTTTGAGGAACTGGGGGGTTCTAGCTCTTGTGATTAAAATACTTATTTGCGTCCCTTCAAATATATGGAAAACCGAGTTGTGGAATATTAGAAGAGTGTCACTTCACCTTGGTCTATTTCAGATATTGGCCTTACACTTAGACCCTGATGTTGCAGTTTCTTTGGTGTGGGTGGACAGCTACCCCCATCTAGAGCTCTATTGATTGGCTTCAGGGTGGTTCAGGAGTCTATCCGCATGCAAGATTGGGGCCTGATTTTGTTTTCAATGTTATAAAGAAATGTTGCAATGAAATCACCAGCAAAATTTCTCCTGACTTTGTCACAACTGCAGAGTCCTACAGATACCTAGTGTCATGGAGGGGAAGGAGTGGGAAGTATATATGAGAGGATCTCTAGTACAACATATTTCTGTTCACTTCCTTTCATCATGGGTCAAGATCTCAAAGCCTGAGGCTGAGTATTTTTGTGGGGAAAAGTGCATGTTTTTGGAAGTTAGAGAAGAAACTGGTAAATGGTATGAGCAGTGTTTTATTTCTTAGTCTGTCAGTGACATCCTTTGTAACCCTGGAAGTCTGTTTGTGCTAACAATAGCGATAAAAGACAGTTTGAGTTTCTTGGAATGAAAGATGCTATACAGGTACAAAGGATTATTATCTATGCTTTATTAATTTGTGTAGCAGCTTTAGGGTAAAAAGGGTAGAGAAGATATGTTTTCATATTAATATTATATGTCTCTCTTAAAAAAACAAACACCTTTTTTCTCCCTCTCTTTTTAGCACATGGATTAATTGACCCCTTTGGCAGATTTATGGAGCTGCCTTTCCTCTGCTTGCTCTACTTGCTATACTGGGGAGGAGAAAGTGGCCTCTGATTAAAGCAAAATGCCTCGGACAAAACAGATACATCCCAGAAATCTGAGAGGTAAGAAGCTCATACCTAAGAAAGCAAAATCTCCAGGAAACTTGGGAACAATTTAAAATGGAAAATTAAAGGAACACACAACTTGAAAACCAAAGTTTCTGTCTGAAAAATATTTTACACACTAGTGTTAGATGTAATGTCTAAGATTACTGTAATAGAGACAATTTTGAGAGAGGTTGGGGGGCACTTTTTCCATTCTTGTAGTTTGTTTATTTTGTGCATGGACAGCACGTGGCTGTTCTACAGATTGCAGAAGTGCCCAACATAGACTAGGAACTTTGCAAACACAGAGGAAGATGTGGTTTCTTGCTGCAGAGAGTGTACAGTCAAAGGCCATGTCTACACTTACAAGCTTATAGAGGCACAGCTGTACTGATACAGCTGTGCTCGTGTAGCTGTGTTATGCTGACTGACATAATAAAACTAGCGGTGCTAGTTATGTCAGTGGGAGGGTGTCTCCCTCTGATATAGTGCTGTGCATGCTAGCATTATCATCAGAGTTTCTAGTCTTCCTTACAGTTAAGTGAGTCTTTCATTAAAAAGCAAAGAACTCGTAGAAGGAAAATCTTGGTATAGAGTAAGCCCAAATTTTGTAAAATGATTTTTTACAAGCGTTCCTTAGCACGTATCGTTATAGTTAAAATTGCTTAGAGAGGCTATAAACTATATATATACACACACACACACATTTATTATCATCTTAGGTTATAGAAATGAAGGAATTTTAAAAATCAGTTTACTTTTCATTATTTATATTGTTTCCATCTCTCATCTTAAATAATGAAGCAAATTTAGTCAGTTTCACTTCTGTTTGGTCAGTTTCACTTTTCAGGTTTAGTGTTGCTTTATCACTGTTTGCAAGCACTGCAGGAAATCTCTGCTTAAAATAGTTGTTTTCACTGGAATTTTGTAAAGTAGAAATATTTACATATTTTAATTTTAGAGACTGTTTACAGTGTCTCTTTTAATGAATAGAACTTCTAAATGAATCAGACATATGTATGATGTAATAAGTTATAGCAGTTGGTTCAATTAATGATTAGATCTGCCAAAAGAGGAAATGTATGGATTCTAAGATGAAACTCAATGAATATTTTCAATTTCAATAAAAGCATAATTTATTAACAGTATAAGATTAGGAAATCTTTACTGTATTTTAGGGAGGGCATCATGTACTTTGTTTGGTAGGTAGATTGTCGGCATCTTAAAATCACTTGTAGCAATATCATCTTTATCATCTCTCCCCACTCCTAATGAATGGACTTTCCTGACTTCTCCCTTCCCTATTGCAAGTGTTATGTACTCAGCTTCTGAAGTTCAAGCAATCTGAATGCTTTTACTTCCTTCAGAGCTCCTTACAGGAGTCACTATTAAACATCCTGTAACACGATCTGTTTCCAAATGTGCTATGTCTGTTGCACTTACATCCCGGGCCACTCTGGAGAGTGAGCAACCATGACCAAGAATTTAACATTTCTATTGCCTCTTAGAGACTTGAAAATAATCTCCTTTTTGGTTAATACTATACTTTTCATAGCATGGGATAAAGTTTAAAATCGTTGTTTTAATATGTTCTTGTGTTTTAAAAGTTGTTTGATTATTGCATGGTTTGAGAGAATGAAATAGCATCTGTTGATATTAAATCCAGAGATAAGATATCCAGTGAAATATGGCTTTTTCTTCAGGTGAGGTGAATTTCATTTTCTCAGGGTTTTAAGTAAAGACATTTGACTATCACTTGCAGACTAGATGTGTCCCTAAAGCATTCTTTAATTTTATGGGCTTTGAGGTGGTTGGTTTTTTTGTTGCCTTTTCACTGTATTTATATAGTGCTGTACTAATCTGACTTTTACAGAGGGAAGAAAATTTAGCAAGAAGACAGGACGTTGGAAACATTATTTCACAAATAATTATGTGAGAATAAGATCATCTTGTCACTTGCTTTCATGATTATACAATACTGACATAGGGGTTTTTATGTCAAACGGGTAAATGAGCATTAAACTGGAACAGTCTCAGTGGAACACATTGCATGTACCTGCTTTGTATCATTTTGTTTCCCAGCATTAATCTTCTCATTTCTTTATGGCTGTGTTGAATATATCCTAATGTGATGAAAATTTTTTAGTGACATATTGAGTGTTTTGGCCAAAGGTCTCAAAGATATTTTCAAACCTAGGCTCTTGACTGTTTAACTTGAAGGTGTTAACTCCAGCATTGGCGATGATTGACAAAAGTCTGAGACAAGTTGTATGTTCTCAGGTCTCAGAGTAACAGGATAATTATACTACCAAAACTATTCAGTAGTTCCAAACATAAAGTCCAAAGGCATGCCCAGGTTAAAGCAATGACAGATTATGCTACCCATAGGTTAAACTAGAGTAACGTTTCATAAACAGAAGTTCTCTGCACTTTTCTAGTTAGTGCTTTTTTTTTTCAGGCATTTCTGTACTTTTCTAGCCTTATGAGTAATCTGATGGGATATCATGTCTCTAACTAAGAAACATCAGCACGTTTTAAAAAAACAAGAAGAAAACACATTGTTATCTCCAATAGCTAGGCACAAAGACTAAAATCATTAGGTGTTATAGTTCAGTTCCTAAACATCTTGGAGGTTACATTTTCTTACCTATTCCTTCCTTTTCATCTTTTGAATACTATTCATGTCTTATTTAATACAACAGAATTATAAAGGGGAGAATTGACCGGTGAAGGGAGCACTCTATGCAGCTACTCTGTCTATTTTCATGGGACAGGCCAGATTAGCCAGTTGTTCCACAAATATAACTAACATTTCTCACTAATCTATTCCCCGAAGTGTAATTACATTAGAGACTCACTTTTGGCAGGGTTGATTACATTTGGTATTTGTTGTCAAATGGCTGTGCGGATATAGAGCAAAACACTCACTCTCATGCTTTTGCTTTCTTGGATATTTATTGAAGGTCACAGTAGTGAGGTATTTGTAATTAAAGCTGGTTGTTTATTATTTGTATTCTGGTAGTGCCTAAGAGTGCCGTCACTGACTAGGGCCCCATTGCACTAGAAGCTGTATAAACACGGAACAAAAAGATGGTAGCGCACAATTTGGTTCCAAAAATATGGGCCAGCTTCTTTAAAATTATATTTTAAGAGTATGAATTTTAGTTATTGCTTGTATTTTCCCTTTACCATCAAATATTTTCTACTTGAAGCAGATGAGTGTTCTGTCTCTAAAGCTTAACAGCCCTGTTAGGCTTTTAACATTTTGTGTCTGCTAAAGAAATCTGAGCATAATGTCAAACTAAGTTATGTTCTACTGTAATCTAAACAGTGAACAGAAGTTGATTGGAAAGCTGGATATGTTATGGTTCTTCCACTGACTTCAATGGAGTTGAACAAGTGTTCTGTTAAGTAATGAAAGTAGAGGGTTCTTTCAGTATGGTTAAAATTAGAAACTATTTTTCAGTAATGAAAGGTGCCAGTGTAGATTGAAGATTAACAGGTTGATCTTTCTTACCAGTATTTTGGCACACATTTCGATATAGCTTGTAAATCAGCTGCTGTGCCAGGCTTACAAAGCATGACTAAGAGTAGGTTTGAATCAAGTGCCTAACACTTTAAAAAAAATAAAAAAATAAAAATCGGATTCTGTATTTTAGTTTTTCAGCTTAAAAAAACTAAGAATAATGTTGACATGCTTTTTACTTCTGTTACTACTGCACAAATAGTGCTTTGTTTACAGGCATTTCTGAGGTGTCATTACTGTGGTGCTGGTACGTCTCAAAAATTAATGATTTAAGCCTGTACAGTGTACCTGTGAATATCAGAGATAGGGGAACATTAACTTGTCTGTCAAGTCAAAGAAAACTGAGGCACGGAGAGGATAAATGACTTGTCCAAAGTCACATAGCATGTCTATGGCAAAGCCAGAAATAGAACTGTCAATTTCTGGACTTCAGGTTGTGCTTTGCCAGAAGATTTCACATTATTATAGAAGTGCCCATTGAGTTGAGGCTTCTGTATAGCACATACTTTGTTTTGTGTAGTTTTTTTGTACAAATTATTCCAAAAATCTTTACAGAACTAGGGAGGAAAAATGGTCTTGTGGTTAATGGTCTGGCCTGAGACTTAAAAAATCGGTGTTCAGTCTCATGGTCTATCGGAGACCTGGGAAAATTATTTAATCTCTCTAAGTCTTAATTTCTCATCTGTAACGTGACAGTAATGATACTTCATTTTCCCCCACACTTTTGTCTGTCTTGTCTATTTAGATTATACGATACTTGGGGGGGAAAGACTGTCTTGTACTATCTGTAAATACAGCACCTAACGGTGAGGCCAATCTTGAGCGAGTCCTTTAAGTGCTACTTCAACACGAACAATATGTTCTATGTAATTACATACAAAAACACTGTTAGTAGAACGTTACTGTTGTGAAATACTGAAAAGTTAAGAAATGCCAATTAATTCCCCTTGTGCACATGCATTATGATACAGTCTTTAAATATGTGATCACATAATTTTTTCCTCCGTGCACAGGATTGACTGTGCTTATGAAACGAACCAGAGTTGTGTAGTGAAAGAGACTGTGGTCTGTAGGACCCCTGCCTCATTTGTTGCAGAAGCTGGAAGTTGTGTATCATATGATGCAGAGGATTGCAGGAAGAGAGAGGATGCTCTCATGGTAAGGCAGTTGAATGCTGCCCTGGGGAATTGGATTCTATCACTGCTTCTGCCACATAATTTCTATGTGATGCTGGGCAAATCTCTTTAAAACAAACTTTTCACAATAGGCCACTAATTATGTGTTCCTCATTTATTAAAATAACTCAGCTGAGACACATGGGTCAAAGTGCTGAGCTCTCACAATTGCAGCTGTTCAATTAGACCTGTGATTTGAACATGATGTGGTAAAAATGGTCTGAAAAATCAGGTCCTAGATATCTCAAATTGTCAAAAGTGTCGTCTAGTTTTGGGTAGACAGTCTCTTAATCACTGTGCCTCAGTTCCCCATTTATAAAATGGAGATAACAATATCACTTCGCCTCACAGGGCTGTTGTGAGGATAAATTAATTCGTTTGTGAAGCACTCAGCTACTACAGGGAGAGCACTATGGAAAAGTTGATGAGGAAACGAATAATTTTGTGTTCTGTTCAGGATGTACTGTAAACCAGGCCTGGAGCCACATTTTGTATGATAAAGATTAAAAGAAATATTTAATAACTATCCAGTCCGTGAGTATTGTCCATCCTGTGCTCTGAATGAGGCAGGGATTCTGTGGATAAAATAGTATGTGATCATGTATTTAAAGAATGCATGTGCAACCTTAATTCTGACACTTTCTAACTTGTGAGTGCTAGACGATGCAACCTTAGCATTCTTTTAATGTAATTTTTATATAATTTCCTAGGTTTTTGAAAAAGCAAAATTGAACCACATTGACCCTCACATACATAAGTCATTAATAGGGTTGGGACCTCTAGAACTACAGCACAGAAGCTTCTATCACATGAATTAATTGAGTAACTGGTAGCGCTAGTAGGTTGCTATCCTCTGTGTGGACAAGCCACTAGAGGTGGATGAGTCACACTTTTGTCAGTGGACTCTGCAGCTCTTTGTTCTCAGCAGAGGAGTGTTGAAATGTGGGAATCCTAGTTCAATTCCAGGTTCTGGAGAGGAGTGTGCTCTATAATTTGTATTTCCATCCCCCTCACTGGGTTTCTGTCCCTGTTCCTCTTCCTCCATTCCTTCATATACACCCTGGCTTTGGGACCCTCCCACCTTGCAGGGTCCCAGAGCCTGGGCTCTAGCCCGAGCCCTAATGTCTACACTACACTTTTATAGCCCCACAGCCTGAGTTAGTGGACATAGGCTAGCCGCATGTATTTTATTGCATTGTAGATATACCCTGTGTTTGTTAAGCCTTTGAGCCCAAGAAAACTTTGGCTTGCATTTTGTGACAGTTCAGTAAGCTTTTATGTGAAAGTTTAAAGAAAAAAGTCTTTTTGCTGACTGAATAAAGATGCTTTTTTACACTCAGTGCTCAAAATAGCTTCTGTTTTTGCATCTAATCCATATATGAGATAATTGCTTTGGTATTCTGCAGAAAAAGTTATTTTGAAAAGTAGCCACTACTTATGTGTAGCCATCAGGATTTATAATGAACTATCCAGTAGGCTAAAATAGCTGTAGTGCAAATATCTAGTTGGAAACTTATTTAGAATTTTATGAGGGAGTGTGTAGTGAACATCCTTATGAACAGTAGTTAAGATTTTTGGTTTCAGCTCTTTCCTAGTGGATTTTTTCTTTAGAAAAACAAAAACGAATATGTAATTCTGAAAACAGTGACACGTGAAGGTGAGGAAATGTATAGACTCAGTATATGTTCAGGCCACTGTTATTACAGAGGGCTTCTGTCAGGGTTCCTCCCCCACTCTGAACTCTAGGGTACTGAAAAACCTCCTAAGCTTATCTTTACCAGCTTAGGTCAAAACTTCCCCAAGGTACAAAATATTACACCTTGGACTGGCCGCTACCACCACCAAACTAATACTGGTTACTGGGGAAGAGCTGTTTGGACGCGTCCTTCCCCCCAAAATACTTCCCAAAACCTTGCACCCCACTTCCTGGACAAGGTTTGGTAAAAAGCCTCACCAATTTGCCTAGGTGACTACAGACCCAGACCCTTGGATCTTAAGAACAATGAACAATCCTCCCAACACTTGCACCCCCCCTTTCCTGGGAAATGTTGGATAAAAAGCCTCACCAATTTGCATAGGTGACCACAAACCCAAACCCTTGGATCTGAGAACAATGAAAAAGCATTCAGTGTTTTACAAGAAGACTTTTAATAAAAATAGAAGTAAATAGAAATAAAGAAATCCCCCCTGTAAAATCAGGATGGTAGATATCTTACAGGGTAATTAGATTCAAAAACATAGAGAACCCCTCTAGGCAAAACCTTAAGTTACAAAAAAGATACACAGACAGAAGTAGTTATTCTATTCAGCACAATTCTTTTCTCAGCCATTTAAAGAAATCATAATCTAACACATACCTAGCTAGATTACTTACTAAAAGTTCTAAGACTCCATTCCTGGTCTATCCCCGGCCAAGACGACTACAGACAGACACAGACCCTTTGTTTCTCTCCCTCCTCCCAGCTTTTGAAAGTATCTTGTCTCCTCATTGGTCATTTTGGTCAGGTGCCAGCGAGGTTACCTTTAGCTTCTTAACCCTTTACAGGTGAGAGGAGCTTTCCCCTGGCCAGGAGGGATTTCAAAGGGGTTTACCCTTCCCTTTATATTTATGACAGCTTCTGTGGTATTTAAGCCCAGCAGATGTGTTAGGTATGTAGCTGCCTTTTTAAAACAAACTTGTGACTTGTCTACATCTAGCTCAGTCTTTGATAACATTCATTTTTTCTTAATGTGCACCTTGCTGAATGATGAGTACTTTACATGCATCATCTTTTAAAACATAATTTAAATAACACTTATGCTGAGAGCAGAATTGTTGGCTTTTTTCCAATAATGATAGGCAAAATACTGCTTTAGGTAATGGGAAGCAATAACATTTTACATGATGTATTGCCCTACTTAAACAGATGCAGACATGCAAATGCAGTCACCTGTCTGTTAGCGAGCAGTTGGTGGCTGACACCCAGCACACTGCACAGTAGCTGTGGGAAAATGAAAACCACTTTGGTCAAACTGTCATCCCTTTTTGAACGCTTCCCCATAGCCCACTCTTACCCGCACAATTGCATTTATTCAAGAGGCTGTGGAATTGAATCTTTTTTTTTTTTTTTAATCCCAGGTTTATTTTATGGGATAAAATTGAGAGTCCAGAGGAGAGCAACAAAAATGATAAAAAGTTTAGAAAACCTGACCTATGAGGAAATTTTTAAAAAATAAACTGGTCATGTTTAGTCTTCAGAAAAGAAGACTGAGTGGGGACCTGGTACAGTCTTCAAATACATTAAGGGCTGTTGTAAAGAGGACTGTGGTCAGTTGTTCATGTCCATTGAAAGTAGGACAAGAAGTAATGAGCTTAATCTGCAGTAAGGAAGACTTAGCTTAGATACTAGAAAAAACTTTCTAACTAGGGGGAAGGTAAGCTCTGTGGAAGCTTCCAGGGGAGATTGTAGAATCCCCATAACTAGAGATATTTAAGAACAGGTTAGACAAACTTCTGTCAGGGATGGTCTTGGTTTACTTGGTCCTGCGTCAGTGCAAGGGGCTGCATTTGCTGACTTCCTGATATCCCTTCCAGCCCTACATTTCTATGATTACTTCTTCAGTACAGTAATCTTCATTTGAGACTCTCTTGATGTTCAAATAACTCGATTTCCTATTGTGCAAAAATGTTGTATTTGTGCTTCTAAATGTTAAGGGGAATTTCCAGAGTTGTAAATTTTCCAAGAGCTTGTTTTTACTTGACTTACTGATGTAGAAATGGGGGTGAACTAGTTAGCAGGATTTCTGATTCAGTAGTGGCTCTGTGAGGTGGCTTTTTTTTTTTTTAAAATGAAGTCTCTGTACGGTAGTTGTAAATAGTGGAAATCAAGATTTAGTGCACTACAACAGACCTATAAACTACAGTCTAAAGCACTGAAGAAGATAAACAGGGCAGGGTGTAGTATTTTTCTCTCTTTTTCATTCCTTAAGTGCAGTAACATTCAGAGTGTTTACATTTCATAAAATAAATTGGTCAAATGTTTGGAATCTGCTGTGACGCATTTGTGGAGGAAGTGGGGAAACTCTTGTTTTGTAGAATCTGATGCATCTGAAGGAGTCGGTTGTTTTACCCACAAAATCTTATGCACAAATAAATCTGTACATTTGTTAGTCTTTAAGGTGCCACCGGACCCCTTGTTGTTTTTGTGGATACAGACTAACATGGTTACCCCTCCGATTCTTGTTTAGTAGGGCAGGAGACACAGTTTGTCTTATAAGTACATTTAAACATTATTCTTAAAATTTCTTTGAAGTAGTTCAGTGTATAAACTGACTGAGTCAGCACTTCTTGTGCAAGTCGGTAACAGACTAAAAGAAATGTTTTTATAATGATACACAGGGTCATGAAAACTACTTTTTTTAAATGTTAAACTCAAGAGTCCTGTTTACCTGAATATGACCAGCAAAACCAAATCCTTTGGAGTTTGAATTTCTAAGTAATGACTGGATTTGGTGACCCCTGGATTTAACAGGTTACCCTCACTTATTGTTTGTTACCATGAGAAGAGATGAATAGAAGTTTTACAGAAGTGATTTGTAGTTTAAACAGCTGCTGAATTTTAGTTTTTGTTAAATAAAGAGCCCTATATATTTAAAAGAATAGGACCGTATTATACTGTCCTCTCTTACATGGCCCAATGGAGAGATGACGGTCTGAAATTGTATGACAACAGATTTGGAGCAGCAGTGCTGTGGTATGATCTCATGACATCATGTTGCCTAGTTGTTGGTAACTACAACTGTGTGTGAGATGCATTCAGTTACCTATGAAATAGGTGGGTTAGGTCCTGCCAGGGAAGAAGTCATGGAATGTCCAGTCTGAACAGCATGTTCCCTTTGATTATTGGCATAACTTGAAGGTGTGGGAAGTAGCATAATAAATCTCAGCATTAGCTTGTCTTAACCAGTGAGCCTTGTCAACCCAGAGGGGAGGTCTTATGCTTGCCTTGAATTCTAGAGATGCCTTTGACAGGGGCAAAGTAGTGTGCAGAGCAAAGAAATATAAATATATATATATAAAACCAGAAATAGCATGGTACTTACAATGTCACTTTCTATGAATTTTTGGCTTGTATGTCGTTTTTAGGCTATACCCCTACCTATTCAACATCACTGGTGGCCCTGCTGAGTGTAAAGGAGTATATGTCTTAATAGCAAAATGCAGAGTTTAAAACTTTTATCCCTTCTGCAAGATTTTCGACAGAAGGAGAACTTCTGGCCCATGACTATCAAACACAATGATGTTTACACATTATAGTGTTTTTAAAAATCCTGAAGATTTTGTTTTGTTAATATAATGAAAATATTGCATTTTGTGATGTGCCAAAAATGTAATTCCTGAGACATCTTGTTAAGAAGCACAGTTAAATACATGTATTGTAACCAGGGTGGATAAAAGTCAATGATTTTTTTAAAAAGTCAAAAAAATCTGATTTTTTAAATTTAAATTGGATTTTTTTTGATAAAATACTTTTTGAGGGAAAAAACTATCTAAAGATAGTTTTAATTAAGATACATTATAGTTCAAAGATATTTCATCATGGAATAGGGATTATAAATTCTAATTCTATAGTATGAGACAATATATTCATGTGGCGTGGGCCAAGGGACGTACTGGCCACTGCTTCCCACAGCCCCCATTGGCTGGGCACAGCGAACCGAGGCCAGTGGGAGCTGCGATCGGCCAAACCTGCGGACGCGGCTAGCAAACAAGTTAGCTGGGCCCGCCAGGGGTTTTCCCCAAACAAGTGGCGTCCCAAGTTTGGGAAACACTGATGTAATGTTTAAGAAAAGTTTTGTAAATGAGTTCCAATAGTTCATGGATTAGGGACCCAATCTTATGGAGTTCCAGGGCCTTCTGTATAGTCTAGCAGATCCCATCAGAGATGCTTAGTTTTGCAATTTTCAAACTGTGAATTTGTGTCTCCAGAGATAACATGCTTGTTAACAGCAAAAATGTTTTAAATAAATAATATATAGAGGTGAGAAATAACAGACCTCAATCCTATTGTACCTCTGCAAATTTGTGTACATAGTCAGTCCCTTACCTCTCTCTAAAAGTGCGAAGTTTCAAAAAGTTCAATGAATAGAAGATTGTTGGGGAATAGATCTGCACAAGGAGAAAAAGTCTGGAGATAAATGTGAGAAGGGAGGGACAGGCAGTAGAAACAAAAGTGAAACTGTTTGAGCAGCATATTCCAGAAGTCTTGAAGTATTTCTGAGTGTAGCCTTCATGGATTTGAGATCTGCCATGCCATTCTCTCACTAGAAGGGAAAACCTATAATGGCAGCACACCGTAAAAAAGACCCAGTTTGGGTCTCATCTGTCTTTGAGTTGTGACGAATATGTATCAAGGTTGTAAGAACCAAAAAGAATGCACTTTTATGTAGAAATCCATGCTTAAATCTAGTCTTCCCGACTAGTGATTTAAATCGTGATTTAAATCAATTTGATCAAATCCACCCTGATTGGAACAGTACAGTTTTGTTTACTCTGAGAAAATATTCAGCCTCTTCAGTAAAAGACCACAAGAGGTAGAACAAGACCCAGGGATAGTTGATATCTCTAAAATACCTTACCAGAGTGTTTTTATAACTTTCTAATAAGATGTTGTCATTACTATATCATGGGCTGTCTGAGGTTTCCTTAAGTATTACATAGAATCATTACTTAGATGTTGCTTCTGGGAGAAATAATCTCTCTATGAATGGATATCTTTTTTTTTTTTCCCCCTCCCTATGATGCTCTTCTATTACCTAGTTTAACTAGAAATCATCTGAATTGCTTTTTCTTGTTTTTCCTTTCTTTGTAACCAGATATCATCTCTGGTGTAATGCCTTTGCTAATCAAATCTTAAATTGGTTTTAGAAAAGTATGCATATATTGTGCTTTTATTTAATTGTATCTAGTACCTGTCCAGCTACACATTTCAAATGCTATTGTCCATATATTCTTTCTTGCCTCCTTCCTGTAAGAAGATTAAGGTTAAGACATGACCTGAAGCCGTGATGTAACTTGGAGATATATAATAGGCTTTTTTTTTTTACCATTTTCTGAGTGCATCATAGATTTCATTTTCCTCAGACTTCTGAATTAAAATTTATTGCTCATTATGTGGGCACACAGATGTTCAGGTTCCTAAACTGATGTTTCAGATAAGCATCACAGTTGAATTTGAGCATGTTCATTATTAAGGTAACACAAATAATACAGTAACGCCTAAGAGCCCTAATATGATGCTGTCCATATACCATTATGCTAGGTGCTGTACAAACACAGAACAAAAAGAGAATGCCTGCCCACAAGAGATTGTTGTCTAAATGATTACCATTTTAACTGTTAAATCCAGATCTGCTTCCCTATTAAAAGTTGAATATTCTGTCTTTTGAGGGCTTGTAGTTGTTTGTAAGTACCTGAGTGTGCTCAGAAACTCCAAGATACGTTTGTCAACTTGTGCAATTTATTCTTTTTGTGTTGGGTCTGTGATTCTTTCAGTTGGCTAACTGAATTTTTTTCAGTTACACATTAATTAATTAAAGAGTTTCATAGTAATAAGGTGACTTTTCCGTAGCCATATTTGAAGTGTTTGCCGAAGGGTCTTGTATCCTCATAAATATGCACATTAGTACACAAATCGACCTGTGTACTCTGGTCCCAGAACTCCCACTGATGTCAATGGGAGGTTTGCACAGAGATCAAAGCCTTTTATCTAGTTAACTGTACGTGTAATTGTTTTTTCAGTATTCTTTCAGTATTACCGCTTTCTGTATCTGGTTTTGAGGAAAGCATATTCCCATTTAGGACCACTGCTATTTTTGCCTTTTGTTTCTTTTTCTTCCCTATCCTCCTCCTCTCTCTGTTTCTCTTCCCTATATGTCTCTTCCTTTTCCTTTCATTTTTCTGCACGAGCTCCCAGTTCCCTCTCTCCTATAGCCCTCACTCTTGCCCCTTTCCCATTCCGTCTCTTAAAATGCTCAACAATGATATTAGTGTCAACATTAGGCTTCAGAATTGATATTCAGTGGGATTAATATAGTGAGTAAGGTGGGGTTTTTTTTGCAGACTTAGGAAGAGAGCACTGTATCAATTTACAGTCTGTTCACATTTGGAAATTTTCCAATAAGAATGGCCATACTGGGTCAGACTGATGGTCCATCTAGCTCAGTTATCCTGTCTTCCAACAGTGGCCAATGCCAGTCGCGTCAGAAGGAATGAACAGAACAAGCAATCATCAAATGATCCATCCTCTGTCGTCCACTCCCAGCTTCTGGCAAACAGAGGCCACAAGGGGTAGATAACTTTTTTCTTTATGAAAGCTTAGATTGAACAGAATCTACATATATATATGAACACATCAGACTTGCAGGATGAGTGTTTGGCACTGCTGATCCAGTTGGTATTTAATGGAGGGCACTATGGATTTTCCAATTTAACTTGCTATAGTGCATAGAAAACTTAGTAGACTAAATCTCTGTGATGTATCCTCTTTATTTACATATTTTACATTTTTATTAGTTATATTTGTTTACTTTGCCACAGAAAGTAATACTTAACTTTCCCAGTAAATGTGTCTATTAAAAGAATTTTTTCAAAAAAAAGGAATAAGCCATGAATAATAATGCTTACAAAATATTTGGAGATCATAGGACAAATAACCAACCAGTCAATAACCACCACAGTGGCTAATGAATTGTTCAGGAAGTTTGGGGGTGGGGGAGTGAAATTTATAATACACTCAAAGTGGTAACAAGTAATTGATTATTATTTCCTGTCTCTACAAACTTGATGTACTCCGAGGAAGAAGAGTGAATGTATATATGGTAGCATTTAAAATGTCTGCACAGATACACAGAGGAATGTTCTTAATATTTGATTGGAAATGTAGGCTTAAAATGAGTTGAGTGTAGGAATAAAGCATTTTTTTTAAAGTTGTGCAAAAAGAGTGGTACTTTCCCCTTTTATTATAAAATATTTTAAATCTAATAGTTTTCAATTTGTATGTTTTGTGTCTGTGCTTCAATACTGACTAGCTTTTCCTGGCTCATTAGCAATAGCCTCCTATTGGAAGTCCTTTCTGGGACACTTACAGAAGTAGACCTCTTATAGGAGAGCTCGTGTCCATTAGTTTTGGGTGACCTGCATTTCTTAGAGCCTCCATGTTTGCCACATATTTATGAGTTAATGATTATGAATTTTAGGACCTGTTACAGAATGAAACCAGGCATATTCAATATTTGGTATTGTGCCCAGACATTAAAAAGCTTGTAAACTTGTAAAAGTTTTTTTTTTTTTTTTTTTAACCTCCTCCCACCCCCCAATGTGAACAGAGAATTAAACTTTGGGCAGCATGATTGATAATGAGTAATAATTTAGTAACGCTCTTGCCTTCTGCAGCCTTGTAATGTTTTAGTTTACAGATTTTAGTAACTATAAAATGATATTTAAAAATCCCTGGATACAGGGTGGATCCTGATAAGTTAATGTTTTATTGGCAGAATATAAGAAATCAAAAAGGAGATGTAGTGATAAATGTTCTCCAGAGCTGAGTTCTGGTTAACCACTTATATCTGCTGTACTGTTTTAAAAAAAAGGATGGAGGAAAAGGAAAGGGATGAAGAAGAAAAATTGTGCCTCTTTACTACCTGAGCTAAGAGAAGGGTTAAGCTAGATGCAGTCATGTACTTGTATCTGCGTGTTAGTAGGAGTCCTGTTTCTCACAAATGCTGATGTAAATGTCTCTTGAGCCAGTACTAGAACTAATCAGCTTTTTCTCCATTAGGCTTTAAAAACAGTTTTGGCAACAGTAACTAAGACAACATGTTTAAAGGAGAACCTCTATTAAATGGAAAGACGCCTGTAGGCATATTTGACTAGTTACATCTGTATTCTGTCTTTAAATGTTGATGCATTGAATAGCTGCTTATATAACGTTAAAAATACGAGGATGCCACAGAATTTGTTTTAAAGCTGGAGATAAATTTCCTTCAAGTACCAAAGGCAATAAATAGTGGAGGAAAATATATTGGGATTCTTCCTCCAAATCTTAAAAGAGAAAATTGTGCATTGGTATTTTCACTGCCACTTGCAGAGCTTCTGAATCCACTGTGTATGTGAAACTTCTTGAACATCATCTGTTTATGCGGGCTTGGCTACACTTACATTTTATAGTGCTCTAACTTGCTGGCTTAGGGGTGTGAACAATCACCCCCCTGAGTACAGCGAGTCAGAGCTCTTTAAAACTCTAAAAGCTTTAAAGCTTTAAAACAGGCTCCGAGTGCTGGGAGCTGCGCTTGGAGCTAATCTCCTCGTGGAGGTGGATTACCAGGAGCGCTGGGATAGCTCTCTCCCAGCGCTCGCGCACGACCACACTCGTACTTCAAAGCACTGCTGCGGGAACGCTCCTGCAACAGCACTTTGAAGTTTCCAGTGTAGCCATGCCCTGGGGTGGGTCAGTCACAATCTAGTTTAGATTCTGGTAATGTGCTGAATACACCCCAGGCCCTTTGTAGTTTCTTTAAGAGTCACTTCTGATTAGAATCCTCATCTGAAGCTGCCTTTTCCTTGTGCAGTATTCACTTCCACACCTACCAATGGATCTCTCAAATATTAGGGCTACCTTTTTTGATGTCACAGTAATGTGGATTTCTTCCTCACAGTTTTTTCAGATAAACAAAGATTCCATTAACATTAATTGAAAGTCCCAGAATATTTTGATTCACCCATTAGTTTATTTACACTGATCATTTAAGTCTTATGTGACCAAGAAAATAACTACATCCTTTTGGGTTGCAGCTCCTAGAAAAGCTGACGTTCTACAGAAATGTTGGCCTGCCACGTAGGCACATAATAAAAAGTGAAAATCTGACAGCTGTGTGGCTAAGAGTAGTGGAATTGACCCAAGCACATTGAAAATTCATGCAACAGGGACATTGTATCAAAACAAATTCAGGAGTGAGGCACAAGGAGTCCCATTTTCCCCATGCTTGTTTGTTTTTTTTAAATTGTTCTTTAATCTTCATTTCCGTGTTAGGGTATTACTCTTCTGAAGTGAACAAGTTATAGGAGTACGAAACAGTTCCCCAAAAGATTTTTGGGTAAAATGATGAACTTTTGAAGTAACTATTAAAGGGAGAAGGCAGCAGGAAGATGAACAGTTTGAGAAATAGCCATAACACCTCTTCTGTAAGCAACGTTAAATGTGGTACTGCAGAAGGAGAAAAAATGCTCACCTACAATACATTTGAGAGGGAGCCCAAGCATGGAAAAACTAATCTCTTACCTTCACCCAACCCTTCAATTTGCACAACATCTTCATTATCCTTCTTCAGTCTCCCCAAAACAGCTGTTATCCTTCCCTATCCTCCTTGATTCCAGAACCTATTTATTTTTCCAGTATCGTCAAACATATCTCTTTTTGTTGCATTGGGCTTTGAGTGATTCTTCCATTGTAATTTACAGAAGCAAGGTTTTCTGGGTACATTTAATGCTGTTTTGGTGGGTAGGGAGAGGATGGCTTATTTAAAGCACTAGGCCATGAAGGAGTGATGATGGTGACAAACTTTTTCAGTTTAATTCTCCATACTGGAAAAATCCCTTATGAGTGGAAGATGAACACATTGGTCCCTATCCTTAAATGTAAAGTAGATGTTCAAGAACATAGTAATTACTGACCATCAAGTTGATTAGCCTCATGATAATATGGCTGGAAAAATTTTCGAGAAAAGACTTTGGGAGGAGCTGAAGCCTCAACTAATATGAGTTTATGCCAAGAGGGTCAACATGAATGCAGGGTTTGGAGCCTGATTATTTGATGAGGAATATGGGGAGAAATATGAGGAATTGTGCTTAGTGTTTGTGAATTTAAAGAAGGCTTATGACAGAGTTCGTAGAGAATCCTTATGGTGGTGCCTGCAGTTGCACAGTCCGCCGAAGACACGTGTTCAGAGTATCATGGACACTTCTGAGAGTAGCATAACAGTAGTGAAAAGCGACTGTGGCTATAGTGAGTAATTCACTTTGAGGGTAACTGCATCAAGGATCAGCTTGGAGACCATTCGTATTTATGATTGTAATGGACGCCTTGATGCAAGAGATTAGGGGAGAGGCTCCATGGAAACATTCTTTTTGCCAATGGCATCATGTTGTGCCATGGAGATTAATACGAACTGGAAAGGGCCCTAGAACTGTTAATTAGTCTGTGCAATAATTTAAATATCTAAGCCATGATGGGAATGTGGATGCAGATGTTAGGAGCTGCATGAAGAATGCTTTGTGTAGATGGAGAAAGTTGACAGGAATTCTGTGCAATAAGAATGTGCCAAGTAAACTAAAGAATGAAGGGTATAAGATCATGACTAGGCTAGCCATAATGTATGGGTCAGAATGCTGGCCACTGAGGGAGAAAGAAGAACAACTACTTTATGCTTCTGAGATGAGCATGCTAAAGTTGACGCTGGGTAAAATGAGATGTACCTTTTCATTACTTAGTCTAAGCCAGGATGCAGGTAACCCCTATCACAGAAAAGCTGAGGGAGTATCGAGTCAGATGGCTGGGTCATGTGGTGTTGTGAGATATTGGAGGTGTTGGCCAGAGCGTACAAGAGCTAGTAGTGAAGGGACAACTACCACGAGGAAGACCTAGAAAAATATGGTTGGAGATGCTGAAGGAGGACGTGAAGCTTGGAAGACACATAAGACAAGAACACTTGGAGATGAACAGGACAATGCGAAGTCAAAGTCAGCAGAGGATGGATAATAAACTATTTCAAGAGCATTGAGGGTACTACAGGCAAGCATTAGAAAATACGCATAGTCAAGCAATAGAAAAAAGACTTAAAACTCCTGTGCGCTGCTGGGGCAAATCCAAATCAGATTCACAAATAAATTGTCTTGCCCTTCTTCTTTTTTTTCTTCTCTGCACCTTTTGAAACTATCATCAGCAGCTAGTTTGCAAATGCAAGTTTCCCACTTTAATGAGTAATTTCCAAAAATAATTGTTCAAGTCAGCATCTATTTTCAATAACAGTTTAATATTTGACATCTTACAATAGACTGTATAATAGATTTATAGGTTGTCAGAAACTAGGGTTGCCAGTTTGGTTGGACAGATTCCTGGAGGTTTCATCACATGACATAACCTTTAGTTAAAGATTAATAAGGCTAAGATTTAGGCACGACTGTTTTTTAGTAAAAGTCATGGACAGGTCTCAGGCAATAAACAAAAATTCACGTCCCATGACCTGTCTATGACTTTTACTATAAACACCCCTGAGTCAATCTTAGCTGCCCCAGCCCTGCTGGGATGGGGTGGGGATGACCCTTCCCCTTCCCCCCTGGGGGGGCGCCGCTGCTCTAGTGGGGTGGGGAGGGGCATGGCTGGCCCTGGGACTGCCTGAGCGGCTGGCTGAGGGGTGGCTCCAGCAGTGGCTGGCATGGCTGGCCCCGGGACTTCCACGACCTCTGTGACAAACTCGCAGCCTTAAAGATTAATCTTTAATTCCTGGAGACTCCAGGACAATCCTGAAGGGCTAGCAATCCTGTCAGAAATAGAAATCTCTTTATTCTAAGTATGTGTTATGTAGAGTAACAGCTAGTATAAAATGAGTGAAAAATGATTTGGCTTTAAATAGCATCCTGTAACATAATTGCTGTTATAGTTTCTGAAGAGAAGAAAGAAATGTGCCTTTTTTGGACTCCACCAAAAAAGTTTAGGATTTTTCCAGGAGATCTTTTTACTTAATCAGTGTTGGCAATACATTGTTTTTGCTTGTTTTGCACCCTTATAAAATATGCTATATAATATGTATGTTCTACAACATAATGTGTACATACGCACTCACTGGAATTTACGTAAGAGTAGCCATACTGGGTCAGACCAATGGTCCATCTTCTTGTCTTCTGACAGCGGCGAGTGCCAGATGCTTCAGATAAAAAGGAGAAACAAAATAGTTTCCTTACAGGTGTCTTTAGAATCATTAGTAAAATATGCCTTTTACACATGGACTTATGCACCACAAACTTCCTGTGTGCCCTTGAGCTGGTAATTTAGGCTTGGACTTTTAAAGGTATTGAGGCACTCAGCATTGCAATGCCTAACTGATTTAAGAGTCTAAATCATTTTCAGTGCCTCAGTACCTTTAAAAACCTTATCCCTAGTCTCCCTCTGCCCATTACCTCGTCTGTAGAGAGACGATAATAACATTACCCCATCTCATAAGGATGTTGTGAGGAGAAATGCATTAAAGGATGTGTGACAGTCAGATACTATAGCCTTGAAGGCCATATAAGTACTATAGATAGAATGATACTGTTTAAACCATTATTTCTCCGGAGACAAAGAGAGGGGTGCAATCTTAAGGTAAGGCTAGGAGAGTTAATTATGCATGTTGTTTGCCTCTGTTTTCTTCAATAGAGATAGAAAACAGCTGGCTGGCATGAATGGCTCTCCAATGCTGATACAATGATCAAACCTAGCAGTTCAGTAGTGTATGACAAAGAACCCCTTCCCTTCCAAAAAAAGCCCCCCAAAATGGGCCTGAACAATGGCCATGCTGAAGAATTGAATTTTTCTGTGTATGTGGATTGGATTTATGTTAAGGATTTATATAAAAGATTTGTATTAAATAGTTAGAAAATGTAAAAGAAGTAAATAGTAATGTCAATTCTTATGATTGGGGTAGGAGCAAGGCAGTACATCTGAGGTGCAGTGTATGATAGATTTAGTATACATTAATGTAAAGATGACTATTAATTTAAGTGTTAGTTTGTAATTTAAAATTTCCCTGTGAGGTATGTCTTTCTGTTTATGCAAATACCTAGCTCTGACTGATATAAGTGCTAGGTCATACACGTGGAAAGGAAGAGATGAGTAAACATGCTGGTTTGGTCAAATGTTGTGTTTTTCTTTGCTCTTGCTCGCTCGCTCTCTCTCTTTTTTTTTTTTTTTTAATTATTATCCCCTTTCAATTTACATAACATCCATGGAAATAATTGTGCATGCATTTTCTTAAGGCTAACATAAACATCTCCCTTCCTTTTTAACAAAAAATTCAAGCTGCGGAATATGTTGGCTACATGAAAACCCCTGTGAAATGAAAGTTATTTAGGTTGCAAAGTCAAACACTTGAAAGTTAGGAAATTCCAGATTTATGATTACCCATGCAAATTCTGTTCTGCTTCCATGTACATCTGTCTTGTGCTCTAAATGAGGCAAATGTTCTATGGAAAAAATTAGTATTGATCATGTAATTTAAAGACTGGATTATAATGAATACATACAAGAGGCGGAATTAAGGTTATATGGGCCAACTGTACATTTGACATTAACTTTAGAGTGCTTGACTTTGCAACCTAAATTATTGTTTGTTTTATATAGCTTTTTAATGTAATTTCATATGCTTTTTTAATATGAAAAAGATTTTAAAAAATTCACTATGTATAACTATTACAAGTTCCTTCTCAATCATATATCATCAGAAGGGTTTGAACCCCGAGCCTACAGTACTGAAGCACAAGTACTGTGATTTGACCTAGAGGATTTGCTACCTCCTCTGTCATTAAGAAAAGCATGTTATCCCAGCGGGGAAGATGGGTTTCTGTATCCGGGGGAGTGGTTGTGGGGAATTTGGCTTTGTTCTCTTCCCACACCAAGAGTTTGAGGAGCTTCTGCTCCATGTAGTGTCCCTGGAATGAGGGCACTACTCTGGAGTCATAGATAGAGTTGGAGGGGAAGGCTGGCCTAGCTTCCCACCCACTCCTGCTACTGTTCTGGCAGCTCCCATGCATTCCTAGTGCAGTGGTGCTGGTGCTACTTTGGTTGTGAGGTCAGTGTGACCCAATAGAATGTTCATGTTCAGTTATTGTTGGGCATGCTGCCAGTGGTGGTTTTTTTTTTTGAAGAACCCATGTGAGAGAATGGAAATAGCAGTTTTTAACCATTTATAACTCTGCCAGCCTGAATAGAATTTCATGGGACAAGCTTAAGAAACCTCTCCAGGTCGCTACTCAGTCTTAAAGTACATGATTTCTCTAATGCTACCATTGTTTGCAGCAAGTCCTTGGAAGTCAACATGGACAAAATAATGGCAGAATTAGAGCTTCTCATAAAATCATTGAAAAGTCTTTTATAATGGAAAGTGTTAAGCAACCTAAATACAGCGGTAGCTGTTAACTCCCTCTATTATGCCGCATGTCTGAAACAAATGTACTGTGGACATATATCAGCTTAGATGGAAATTAACTATTGTCTGTAGGTAATATCTGAAATGGAAAAACATGTCAAAGGAAAACATATCTATGACCAGTGCAAAAAAATTCTTAACCTATTTGTACTTTAAATTGCAGATATAATACTTCTATTTAAATTTTAAAAAGTGTGATCTGTATGTTGTAACACTCTCTTGACGTTTCTCACTTGCAGATAATTTACACATTGTTTATGCAATGTAAACATTTGTATTAGTTTGTGAAGATTGTTAAACTAACTGGTTCAGGTAAAATGACTCGAGTTTTTAAAATGATATGCTGATTTAATATTTATTGCATCAGTTGTAAATTTAAAATGAATTTTACAATGTTTCCCTTATCATGTTCAGTGATATTATTTAAAGGGTTGTTGTAATGAACAAAGTGATTGTTAGTATAACCAGTTATTTTTTTTTGGATAATGTCAAAAATAAAAATGAAACTGAGATTGAGTAGGAAAATATTCATAAAATGGTTGTTAAACTAGTGTTGAAGATAGAAGGTGGAGTGATTTGGTTGTTTGTTTTGATAAGACTTTAACTTATCTTTCATTTTATGGCAGAGATAATGCCCTTATCTGTTTTCATCTAATACTGATGAATACGTACAATTTATGAATGTAGTGGGGAAGAAGATATAAAATATAGCAATGTGAAAATATGCCTATTGAAAACATGGGTCCATAGTGTGTGTCTGTTTCTCTTCTCCATTATTTCTTGTTTTCTGTGAAGAACCGTTTTCCTTACTCACGAAGAATTGGATTTTTGAAAATGCCTTGGGAGTACAAGTCCTATTGATTGTCATTTGCACTTGTGCTCCAAAGATGCTTAGGCACTTCTGTAATTCCTACCCTGTAAATGAACCAGACTTAATGCTCTTTATCTCAACATTCATGTTTTGTTTTTGTTTGCTTTTTGTTTTTTAAAATGATGCGTGGTTTTTTTCAAACTATCAAAAATCCTCCGTGGTGAATTCCAAATGTGGGAGCCATGGGTTTAAAGCCTCAGATGTTTTTCATTCCCAGAAACAGTCCTCGTATACTCAGTGGTGGATTATGCAGCTATAATGAAGGGAGACCTTCTGTTGATGGTTACCAGAGTGAACCTGTACTAACTGAGCCAATTGTCTGACTTGTTATAGTTGTTTGTCTTTGGTCACATACCATCTCTGTTCATCTGGGTAGGCTACGGTGGTTTTAAAAAAAAAATCCAAATAACTGTGGAATATTCAGGAATCCTGCAAAGCCAATAAGGGAGGCAACCTCAGTGGGGCATAAGTTTCCTCCATGTACCAAATGCATTGTTTTAATTGGGGCCCCTAAAATCTTGCGCAGCAGGCAAATGGACATGTTTATGCTTGGAAGCAGAAATAATGGGATTTCTTCAAGTGACTATGTGGTGTAAGAGGCACTTTTCCTGTGAATTATTTCTGACTTGAACTAGAACAATAATTTAAATAATGACTTTTCTCAAAGTTTTTGGGGTCATGAGAAACAAAAAATCTTTTTAAAACATAGTCAGTAAAAGAAGGGGTCTAATTTAAAAGGAAAAAGGGCCAAGACTGATCATTCTAAAGATTATTCTGGGGGAGGATGAGGGAAGCTGAAATGTTTTAAGGCTTTTTCTTAAAGTGGGGAAAGAAAGGACAAAATAAAAATGGATTGCCGGGGGTGGGTTGGGGCGGGGCGGGGGAGTGGAAGGAGAACAGGTTTAACACAGCAGAAATATTGCTGCCTTAAAATTATAGTTACAATAGTGGAAACTCAAAGTGAGTTGGATGAGAGTCCAGATATTCATCAGTACACACCTCCAATAATAGAATTTGTATGTAGCCATGGCCAATACCAGTAAATTCTGAGAATCAGTATTGCTGAGAGAAAGACAGTCTACCACTTCATAGAACACGTCTACGCTGCAATTAAAAAACCCGTGGCTGGTCCACACCAGCTGACTTGGTCTTGAGCTAAGGGGCTTTTTAATTGGGGTGTAGATGTCCTGTAGGGCTGGAGCTCAGGCTCTAGGACCCTGTGCAATGGGAAGGTCCCACAGCTCGGACCTTAGCCTGAGCCAGAATGTCTACACTGCAGTTAAATAGCCCCTTAGCCTGTGCCCTGCGAGCCTGAGTCATCTGACACGGGCGTCTAATTGCTTGTTAGGATTGGTCATGGAGCAAATCATGGTATTCTTCCTGTCACTCACTGGCTGAACGAGTCCCATGTGATCAAGCAGGCCTGCTCAGCTCGGCTGGAATTGTTTTCACCTGGTCTCTCAGAGAGAAGGTCTGCATTTCAGTTAAATTGTCCTCCCTTACTGGGACGTATGGGAAGGGAAAAGTTTTTTCTTAGATCCTGTATCTGCCTGATTCTGGCAAGCATTGGCCTACTATATTTGTCATCTGCCGTAATTACTTTGAGAGCTGTTGTTTCTATATTTTATTTCTCCTGATGTCCGTATATCCCAGTTTTACAATGGGATTTTTGTTTCACTGAGTTCCCTTATGCTATCAGCCTGAGGACTCTGATTCACTATTCCTAGATATAGGTCTACATTCGTTAATTTCCATAATTAGGGGAAAGTTTCTGAACCTTTGCAGACTCCTTATTTAATAGTCTGCCTGAAATACCTACTTCCCATTTTTACAAGGGGTAACATGTTTTACCATTGATCTTGATCACACTAGGGAATTCTTGCAAAAAATTCCCACTGGGGCTACTATGGGGCCAGTTCTACTGGTGGTAGCAAAAGTGTGAGCCCTTCTGTAGATAGGGATATAGCAGCTTTTTTCCAGCCTTTTTATTACCATGTCAATTAAACCTACTGCTGCTTAATTAACCTGGTGGGAAAAATGGTGGAAGCTTCTGGAGCCTTGTCTGTACTAACACTCCCACCAGTGCAACTGCAACAGTAATAACGCCCGTGGGAATTGTTTGCCAAAATTCCCTAGGGTAGAACATAGCCGTTGCTAGCCGAATCTTCTCTTGTTGCATCAGAACTAAGCCTACTGTGTGTTGTTCCTCGATGGAGGCCTGTACTTCTAGGCTAGTAATAGCCTCTGGAATACCCACAGTTCTTTGAAAACTGCTTTACTATTTGATGTTAGCCTTCTCTCCTGGCATATTATGTTGGCGTCAGCATCAGTCATTCACCATATCATGAAATGGTTATTGCCAGTAGCAGTACCAGCTCCAGCCATAGATGAAAAAGAAGATACATCAAGTGGCCATAGCTGGATGGAGAGGGTCGGGATTGTGTAGCTTGTTTAGAAATGGTCACTTTACAGCTAGACATTTCCACCTGAAAACTTCTGAGAGCTGCTTCCCTGAAATTTACTTTTTATTTGTCAGATTTGACCAGGATGAAGCATTGATTAGGGAGAAATGTATAACTATCAGAGACTGTGGAGAAGGCTTAGCACCGGTATAGCAGCGGCTTCCAGTTCTGGAGAGAATTCTTTGCCAAATTTTTGAAATCACTAGGAAGCCAAAATTGTGGCTATGAGACTATGTAATGGGAAGGAGAAGAGCAAGAACAGCAGGTTTATATGCACACTGGTAAAAAGGGGAACAAAATGTTTTGGATCCAGGTGCAGGAGACAAACTCTTTGCTCTATGGTAGCTGTGAATGAGGATCCCCCACTTTAACATCCTGTTTCCCATTAATTACAGCATAACATGAAGTACTCTGTTCTGTATTCAGTGCTGGACTGAGGGCAGAAGCCTGGTCTACACTAGATCGGTCAACCCAGCTACATCACTCAGGGGTGGGAGAATTTGCATCCCTCAGAGATGTAGTTAAACTGACCTAAGTTCTGTTGCCCTGAGGGGATGGATTTACTACAGCGATGGAAAACCCCTTCCATTGCAGTAGCAAGTGTCTACAATACAGTTGGGTAGCTGCAGTGCTGCTCCTATACCACTGTAGCATTTGTTGGGTGGGCATACCCAGAGAGGTCAAAAGGAGTGGTAAGGAAAATGGTAGTGATTATGCTTATCTTGTGCTGTTCCCATCATCCAAGGAGAGGGAGACTGAGTACAGCCATATCCCCATTCAGCATCAGTAACACCAACTATGAGTGGTACAACTGGCAGAATTTTTTAAAAACAAATCTCCTTGTCATTGGGGCAGAGTGGTTTTAGTTTTGTAGATGGTGCCGTGTCACACCTGCAGTTTGTTGCAGGATCCAGGACATTGGGCAGCATGAGGTTGGGGATAGGTATCCATTCGTTATACGAGCTATAGCAGAGAGCTACCTCATCCAAGTCAACTGTTGGAACAAGTACTCAGTTGCTCAGAAGTAGGCAGAATTGAAGCAGCATGACCTATCCCTGCATTATGTGGGAAGGAGTGGCAGCGTTTATGAATGTACAAAGAAGTAAATGTTTCTTGTGCAAACGCACAATTTTACCTCTTACAGAGTTACATCTTCTGATTCACACGTCAACTGGTCTGATAATGTTTTCGAAATGCTGCATGAACTGGAAATATTTGCAGAACTCATAAAGAGTACCTCTTGTGTTGTCAGTACTGTGGGAACTGCAAAACAAACCAGTTTTGTCACCAAGTTTGCAAATGAATCACTGGCATTATACCTTGAGAACTTGGATGTCTTGTATTTACTTTGTATACATGCAGTTTCCCTCTTGCTGTTAGTATTCTGTGCTGTGGATATGGAATATTTATTTTTTTATTTATTTATTTATTTATTAAGCAGAATACTTATGATTAATATGGAAAGTTACGCCAGGAGGAAAACACAATGGAACAGTTGATAAACCAGTCAGTATTCTGAGAGGACTTCTGTTCATGGTACTGAGAACATTTCAGAGCTGTGAGAAGTTGTGAATGTTGATTGGAGACGAACTAATGATTTATAAAAATCAGGACTCTCCTCAGTCATAATATATGCGATTCCTGAATTTATTTGTTTGGAGATGCACAGTAGAAAACAATATGAGATAAGTTAAATAATTGTATTTACAAAAGTAGTTTTTATGAGTGTTTATGGGTGGGAAGTGCAGTCCATAAAGCTCAGTGACTTTTTTTTAATGTTTTTGTGTAGTTTGCTTCAATGAGGGCATCTTGGATTTTATAGCATTTTTTTAAAATTGAATCATTTATAGTAACATATGTTTCATTCAGTTATGTATAATTACTACTTTTCAAGTTTATTTGTTCAAAAGAGTACGTAAGTATTTGTCTAAACTTGGAAATTTAGTTTGGATTAAAGTAGAGTCCAAATTAAAAGTGCAGTAGCTATTCCTGAATAATTCCATGTGTCGCTACACTTACTCCAGAATAAGAATGTCCATACATGGAGTTATTCAGGAATAGCTGTTGAATAACTCCATGTGTAGACAAGCCTTGCATATCCATCTAATTTTTCTTCTTAAAGAACTTAAGAACGTCCATACTGGATCGGCCCGAAGGTCCATCTAGCTCAGTATCCTATCTTCCGACAACGGCCAATGCCAGGTGCTCCAGAGGGAATGAACAGGTAATCATCAAGTGATCCATTCCCTGTCGCCCAAACCAAGCTTCTGGCAAACAGAGACTAGGTACACCCCCCTGCTTGTTCTCGCTAATAGCCATTGATGGATCTATCCTCCATGAACTTATCTAATTCTTTTTTGAACCCTGTTATAGTCTTGACCTTCACAACATCCTCTGACAAAGAATTCCACATGTTGACTATGCGTTGTGTGAAAAAATACTTCCTTTTGTTTGTTTTAAACCTGCTGCCTATTAAATACATTTGGTGACGCCTAGCTCTTGTGTTAAGAGAAGAAGTAAATAACACTTCCTTATTTACTTTCTCCACCGCAGTCATGATTTTATAGACCTCTATCATATTACTCCCCTTAGTCATCTCTTTCCCAAGCTGAAAAGTCAGTCTTATTAATCTCTCTTCATATGACAGGTGTTTCATACCCTAGTCATTTTTGTTGCCCTTTTCTGAACCTTTTCCCGTTCCAATATATCTTTTTTGAGCTGGGGCCACCACATCTGCACATAGTATTCAAGATGTGGGTGTACCATGGATTTATATAAAGGCAATAAGTTATTTTCTGTCTTCTTCTCTGTCCCTTTCTTAATGATTGCCAACATTCTGTTTTCTTTTTTTGACTGCCGCTTCACACTGAGTGGATGTTTTGGAGTCATTGTGGACGGCTGCTACTCTGAAAGCTCTCTCAAGAGCTCTTTCTTGAGTGGTAACAACTAATTTAGACCCATCATTTTTTATGTGTACTTGGGATTATGTTTTCCAATGTGCATTACTTTGCATTTATCATAATTTGAATTTCATCTTCAAAGCCACACTTAAGACTGAATGCTTTTACCCTTTTTGTTGTTAGAAGTACATAAGATTACTGTAAGATCAAGCGGGTAAAGAAAAAACAAATTGTGTACTTTGTATGTAGTCGCTTCTGGGTAGTTGGTTGACTTGTTCAGAGTGGTTCTGTCACAGAGCATTAGGGGAAGGATTTTTTTAAAGAGGAAATGTGATAGTAAAACCACTGACACTGGCAAGAGAGTTAAGAGTAAGGGTCTTACCAAATTAAAGGGCAAAAATCTTCATTAAAGCAAATTTAAATTTCCTGATGATAGCTGGTGCCTTTCCAAAACATCGAGATCAGCAAAACTCAAACTTCAGGAAACCAGGAAATACAGAGTTGAGGTACATGCACACACAACCTTAACTCTGTCCCTCTGGAGCTTGCAGAAGCCACTGCAAACTATCTGAGTTCACTGCAGTCTTCTGTTGTGAGTTGTAGCTGTTTTTTGAATGGCTTGAGTTATGACAAGGCCAGGTTGGTAGATGCGTGTTTGTGAGATGAGGAGCATCACAGAGCTGTAATGATGAGATGAGGAGATCAGGGTTTGTGTGTACCCCACGTGTGTAAGGAAAGGAAAGGAGAACATGACTACCTTCAGGAGCTAGTCTGCATCATTTTATTTCAAAATGTTACAGGTTGTCTCAATAGCAAGACACTGGGGGGTGTTTCTTGCCATGGATATTGTCAGTAGTGAGTGCGGAGGTGAGAACGGTCTGTGAGTTTCACGATGGATAAGAGACCACATAGGTTTAGGTCGGGGCAGGCAAACTTTTTGGCCTGAGGAGGCCGCATCGGGTTTCCAAAATTGTATGGAGGGCTGGTTAGGGGAGGCTGTGCCTCCCCGAACAGTCAGACATGGCTCGGCCCCCCACCCCCCAGGACTTCTGCCCCATCCACCCAACCCCTTGCTCCTTGTCCCCTGACCGGCCCCCCCCTTCCTGACTGCCCCCTGGGACCTCTGCCCCCATTCAACCCCCCTGTTCCCTGCCCTCTGACCACCCCAACCCCTATCCGCAGCCCCTGGAGCCACGCCGCCCGCCTGCCACACCACTGTGCACCAGAGAGCACCAGGTCAGGCATCATGCAGATGCGCTGGCGGCAGGAGCTCGTAGCCCCGCCGCCCAGCGCATTGCACCAGCAGCGCAGTGATCTGAGGCTGCAGGGCAGGGGGAACAGCCGGGGAAGGACTGGGGGTGAGGCTCCTGGGCCAGAAGCTCAGCGGCTGGGCAGGAGGGTCCCGTGGGCCCGTCACCAGGAAGCCTCATCTGTGGTGTTAAAGCTTTTTGCCATTTAATCTCCTAGGGTGTTTTTGTTTATACATTAAAAAAAACAAAAAAACAAAAACAACCTTGTTGGCAGGAGTTAGGAGTCGTCATAGTAGTTATAGGTCAAATAGACTATCCATCCTGGCCCTACACCCTTCTGCTTCTTGTTGCTCAGTACCATCAACCAGCCTTTCCCTTCCAGTCTGGCCACCCTCTCAGCCAGCCCCCACCATGCTGTTTTATCCACACACACACAGGCAGGGGAGGCTTGTCCCTGGTGTATGTACGTGGCAGTGTACCCAGGTTTCTGACAGACTTAGCCTTGGAATCTGGCTTTCCCCTTATGGATAGGAGAGCATCAAAAAGCTCTTTTAAGAGTCATCTCCGTTTTCTGAAAAGGAACTGGATTCTGTGTGCTTCTTGGCCTTACTGGATTTCCGCTCAGATCACTCACTCCCCACTGTCCCCCTATTCCTTTGGTAGATGGCGCACCCAGCCCTGCATATCCATCTGCAGCATAGGAGGCTATGAGAGGTGTGAAATGGCCCATTCATCTCAATGAGGTGCTCTTAGCTGAAAGAGGATACCCAGGGGAGATTAATACAGCCTGAAAGAATAGCTGTGAGATGAGAGAACTGCTCTGTTCATGTCACTGGGTGTTCCCAGGCCCCCTCCCCACTACTAGAGAGTGTTAAGCATGCCCATTCTCGGCTCCTCACAACAGTGTTTTTGCTTCATACTTTGAGCATGCCTGTTCTTAGCCTGAGGACCCCTCTGGATGGAGCGCTTACTCAGATAGTGGCCTACATTGGGGTGGCTAGGGTGATGGGCTCAGAGCCCCTTAGAGGTATAAGGCACCTAAGAGCTTCAGCTCACATGGGTGTGGGGCTCAGACACCCCCACTATGGCAAGCCTCTCCCAGAACCTGGCTTACATAGTGGGGAGTGAAGGAGGGATTGACCCTCTCCACCCAGAGGGCAGGGACCCCTATATTCCAGCTCACACTGGTGGGGTACGCAGGGACACACACACACACACACTATGGTGCTGACAGGCACCCCAATTCTTTTCCAGTCCCTACCACTCACCCCCATGTCCCCTTCCCACCAGTGTCTTTTCCCCCTAAGCTGAGTCCCCCAGCCCCTCTCACCGCCTCTGCCACCCATCCACATTTATCTCCCTCACCTGATGCATTCTCACCCCTATTCCCTCAACTCCTCCACCTGCTAAAATGCCCCTTCCTGCCAGCAAGCATTCACATGTCTGATTTTTGTTTTGTTACGTTAGTGGGATTACTTTCCCTCAAAACCAACAGAGAGATTTTAGCGACGTGCCGTCCAACCTTTTCCAGATTTTCAGCCCACGGTGGGACTCAAAACTCTCACTGGCTGGATGGGCTAGGTTCAAAGGACTACTGTTTAGCCTATTGAGCTGGCCAACTGATCTAAAACTTTATAGATTAAAAATGCTGTTAACTCTCTGTCTCCATGCTCAGTGTAAGTCATTAGGTGTGTGAGCCTTAGGGCCCCTAAGTGCAGAAGCAACTCTTTTTTTTCTTTTTTTCTTTTTTTTCTTTTTCAAACTATATTTTAATTTGATATCCTCCAAAGGTCTGGTGCAGAGGCGATGCTTGGGGGGAGGAAGGGCGGTACTCAAGGTCATGTGCCCCCTAGATTTCTGCCAGGGTTTGTTGGCCCTGCTCGGTCACATTGTGCTGCCGGGGCCCTGCTTGGCAGCTAGGAGGGAGGAGCAACAGCTGGAAGCTGCAGGGAGGAGCTGCTGCTTTCCAAGAGGGGAGACTGAGAGTAAAGGGCGGGCCCTGCCTGGAAAGGACGTGGCTCATGCTGTTCCGGGGCTGGCCAAACCTTTACACCTGCAGCACTGTAAGTGTAGACAAGCCCTGTGTCAACTTTATGGCTATGTCTATACTGTGGACCTTACAGTGGCATAGACAAAGCCTAAGAAAAGCTATGTTTTTCAGCAAAAAGAAAAGGAGTACTTGTGGCACCTTAGAGACTCACCAATTTATTTGCGCATAAGCTTTTGTGAGCTACAGCTCAGATGAAGTGAGCTATAGCTCACGAAAGCTTATGCTCAAATAAATTGGTTAGTCTCTGAGGTGCCACAAGTACTCCTTTTCTTTTTGCGAATACAGACTAACACGGCTGTTACTCTGAAACCTATGTTTTTCAGGAGCTGTATCTCAGGAACCCGTTGTTCAAGCTGGATCACTGACTATATCTTGCACCCCCATGATGAGACATACCAAGTTTCAAGGCAATCCAATTAACCATATGGATTTTAAAGCACTTAGAATAGTCAAGGTTTAAACTGAAAGCTTGTCTGAAGCTTAACTTTAGCAGAGCTGCTGCTCTGCTGTACTACTACTTGTCTTTTAATTTACTTGATTTCATGTTGAATGTGTCCCTTTAAAATTTTGTCTTAGTTTGCAGAAGTTGAGATAAATGTGATTTTTTTTTTTTTGGTGTGTGTGTGCTTTTATTAATCCTCTGGATTACATGGAGGTAGCATAGTTTTAGCACCTTCAGGCTGTTTTCAGGGTTTTTTTTTTCGTTTTTTTGTAATGTTGCTTTACACTCTGTTTGTTTTTAGAAAGAGCAGAGGAAATAGTTTTTCTGTAGACGCATGCTGTGCTTTTCAGCATAGTGAGTTCTTTGAAACATAGGGCCCAATGTTGCAAGTATTCTGCATGCAGAAGCCCTACTGACTTCAAAGAGAGTTCAGTGCTTGGAGTGCTTCCAGGTTTCAGGTCTTTAGAGGTGTATCTAGGGGCGGCTCTACCAATTTTGCCGCCCCAAGCAGTTGCCACCAAATTGCCGCCGCTGCACACGGAAGAGCGGCGGAGCTGCTGCCGAATTGCCACCGTGGGACACGGACTTCCGCCCCATTCTGAATGCCGACCAAGCACCTGCTTGGAAAGCTGGTGCCTGGAGCTGGCCCTGAAGGTATGGACTTTGCCACAGAACCTACCCTTTCTCCCAAAATTGTGTTCCCAAATCTAAGCTTTCATTACAAATTGCTTCTTTATCATCCTGAAGGACACATTTAGAAGGTTAACAGCGTGTAATCTTAATGTAGTGTTGTCTGTCTGAGGCCTTGTCTACACTGCCACTTTACAGCTGCTGCCACTTTCTTGCTCGGGGTGTGAAGTCAATGAGAATCTTTCCGCTGACCTCCATGAACTTTGGATCAAGCCTAAGTGTGAAGAAAAGAAGTGATACGTGTCCTTCCCTGTGCCAGTAGCTTTAGTAGTCTCCTACATGCTCAAAACCCAAACCGCTTTTCCAGGAGCAAAATTATTCAACTATCTCCCATGCTGCTGCCTAAACTCCAGAGTTTGGGAGCTATGGGGAAGGGGCAGAGGATTAATATATGTATACACTTTAAGGCCAGAAAGCCCTGTTAGAAATTCTAGTCTGACCTCAAAGGAGCCTCAGATTTGGGGTGTTGGGAGAGTGACATTGGATGAAGAGCCCTCATGGGAGACTGGGACTGGCTGAGTAATGAGATTGGCAACCGGTGGGGGTTGGGGGGGAGGAAGACACATCTGACAAGGAACCAGGGTATGTGGGTGTGGGGCGGGGGGAGGGGCAGGGAGAACTGGGACTTTTTGGACAAAGAAACCGAGACAAAGCCACGCAAGGAGCCCATGGAGGAGACTGGGAATGGGAGTCAGTGAGACAGGGAATGTGGGGGGTGGGGTGAGAGAGACATTGGATGAGGAATCAGGAAGGGGTAGCTGAGATGGAATGAGCAAGGCAACTGGGGATAAGGAGCTGAGGTAGGGGCAGGGAACTTGGAATGTCTGGACAAGGAGACTGGGGATAAGGAGCAGAAGGTCTGGGGGAGGGGACTGGGAGCAGGGATGGGAGAAGTCTGGGAGTGGAAAAGTAGTGGGGCAGAGGGGATCAAGCCGGGGTGGAGGAAGCAGAAAGTCTATGCTTACTAAAAGCATGCTTCCCTCAGAGCCTGGAATGGAATCCATGGTTTCAGAGTCTTACCATTCACCTGTTGTAAGTAAATGTCTGTGAAACCCAATGACAAACTATCTCATTTCACACTAGTTCTGGTCTGTATATAGAATTTGTTAGTCTCTAAGGTGCCACAAGTACTCCTTTTCTTTTAGCCTACTACTACTATCAATTACTCTGTTAGTTCAAGTGGCAGAGGTCTGAGCAGTGGACTAAAGGTAGCAATTCTGCTGATGGCCCATGTGGATGTCGCTATGATCCCATGTGATGGAGTTTGTTTTATTTCGGTTTCAGGGGTTCCTGTGGAAAAAGTAGCAGTGAGCATGTAATTAAAACTATAGCATGGTGCATGTACACAGTGGGGTTGAATTAGGGTTCTAGAGGCAAACTTAAATCTGGCATTTCCTAACTTTTGAGTGCTTCACTTAGTAATCTTAATAATGTTCTTTTAACTTAATTTTGTGTGGGTGTCACTGTAGATTTATTTATTTAGTATGTCTTTTCAGTAGTTTGCCCTGTACGGCTAGTTGCTTAGAACTATACTAAGGAAATTTTGCATGCACGATTCTTCTATCTTCCAAACTAAAAATATTGCCTTTCAAAAGGTGTGAAGACAACACCAATAAGCAACTCAGCAAGCTTGAATTTTCTTTCGGTAGAGGAGGTTCATTATTAGCATGGTAGATTTGTAGTTTATAACTTGGCATATGTGAATCTGAAACAAAGATAGCTATCTAATTTTGTATGTGACCTGTATCACCATAATGTCTAAGTATCTACCAGCACTGCTGGATACCAGTTTTTCCTCTAGTTTGTTGAGACCATAATTTTAGCTTTATACTCACTTTCTGTCCCCAGCTCAATTTTGCTTTTGCACTTTTCTAAAGAGGTGAAATTATCATTGTCAGCTTTAAAGTTTTTGATGTATCAAAAGTTCAATAAAAGATAGTGTTTTGGAATCACATGAAAAGTAGTGAGCGGAGCATATTTTGCAAGCATCCATTTTGCATACAGAAATTAAATGTGTAGGGAGAGCCGCACACTTGCATATGTTGTTTGCATTTTTGGAGGGTTTTTTTTTTTTTTTTTTTAAGTTTTTAGCTATATATAACTGAAGATGGACACGGTCACCAACAAAAAGCAATAGTGCACACAAACTGCTTGATAATTCCAAACTGTTTTTCTGCTCCTTTCATGTCTGCAAACTGCTAAATGCTATCCTTCCTGGTAGCTAAGCAGCATTCTCTGGCGTGATTTTTAACTTCCTCTTATGCCTGTGTTACAGACTAAACAGATGCTTTTTTCTAGCTGAATATAGTGGTTAACAAGCTATAGATTACAACTCACAAAATGCCTAAAGTAGAACATTTATTGTATAAAAAAATATGGGAGCCACTGAACAAGGAGATGTGGGGAGTGTGTGTGTGTGTGTGTATGTGTGTGTACAGATTCATCCAGATATGAGAAGAGCTGGGGAAAGTTCAAGGGCCCAGTATGTTTTCCTTCTGATTTTTTTTTGAACCACACCCTTTATTTCTTTATTGATTTTCATTACTAGTGTTGTGGGTCAAAGGCCATCTCTTTTATGTGTTTGTGTACTGTGTAGCATAACGGTGTCCTGTTATACAACTAGAGCCACTGGGCACTTCCATTACACAAGTAATTAATGATAATTAATTCTCCCCCCCCCCTCGCCCCTTCCATGCTCAGAAGGTAAAGTTAGGTGATTGTCTCTTCCTAGAATGGCATTGTTGCTATTCAGAAGGAATAGTGGTTCCGTTGTACATAGTAGATGACAAGTTACCATATAGCATGGTATGGTTCCTATAATAAGAGACTGAGGGTAGAGCTCTCCAGTCTATTACTTTGCTCTGCAGGAGGAGCGCAAAGTAGCTTTAAAGTAGCTGGTGAATTCCCCACTCTGCAAGGAAACTCTGCTGCAGTACAGCTGGAGAAAACCCCTCCTACACCAGCGGCTGCCTCTCCCTCCCACGAGAAGGGGAAGGAAGCAGATGTAGTGGGGAAGGATGGGCAGGTGAGGTGGTGTGGTGAAACAGAGAAGAGTTAGGCCCAGTCTTCTACTGACATTAGGCTCCTCCCCCTTGCAGCCCTACATGCACCAAGTTTGGGTAGCTCTGACTCAGGGAACCACAAGTGACAGCTTGGACCTTGAGCGGATCACTGTGGACTACGTGGCTCTGGGAAGAAGGATAAAGGAGTTTGAGGCGCAAGTGGTATTTTCGTCCATCCTCCCCGTAGAAGGAAAAGGCCTGGGTAGAGACATGGGATGGTGTTCCAAGAAGGAGGAGTGCTAGGCAGAGACGGGCTCCACCTAACGAAGAGAGGGAAGAGCATCTTTTCGCAAGCAGGCTGGCTAACCTAGTGAGGAGGGCTTTAAACTAGGTTCACCAGGGGAAGGAGACCAAAGCCCTGAGGTAAGTGGGGATGTGGGATACTGGGAGGAAGCACGAGCAGGAGAATGCGAAAGGGGAGGGCTCCTGCCTCACACTAAGAAAGCAGGACAAACAGCAAGTTATCTCAAGTGACTATACACAAATGCAAGAAGCCTGGGAAACAAGCAGGGAGAACTGGAAGTCCTGGCACAGTCAAGGAATTATGATGGGATTGGAATAACAGAGACTTGGTGGGATAACTCACATGACTGGAGTACTGTCATGGATGGATATAAACTGTTCAGGAAGGACAGGCAGGGCAGGAAAGGTGGGGGAGTTGCATTGTATGTAAGAGAGCAGTATGACTACTCAGAGCTCCGGTATGAAACTGCAGAAAAACCTGCGTGTCTCTGGATTAAGTTTAGAAGCGTGAGCAACAAGGGTGATGTCGTGGTGGGAGTCTGCAATAGACCACCGGATCAGGGGGATGAGGTGGACGAGGCTTTCTTCCGGCAACTAACAGACGTTACTAGATCACAGGCCCTGGTTCTCATGGGAGACTTCAATCACCCTGATATCTGCTGGGAGAGCAATACAGCGGTGCACAGACAATCCAGGAAGTTTTTGGAAAGTGTAGGGGACAATTTCCTGATGCAAGTGCTGGAAGAACCAACTAGGGGCAGAGCTCTTCTTGACCTGCTGCTCACAAACCGGGAAGAATTAGTAGGGGAAGCTAAAGTGGATGGGAACCTGGGAGGCAGTGACCATGAGATGGTCGAGTTCAGGATCCTGACTCAGGGAAGAAAGGAGAGCAGCAGAATACGGACCCTGGACTTCAGAAAAGCAGACGTTGACTCCCTCAGGGAACTGATGGGAAGGATCCCCTGGGAGAATAACATGAGGGGGAAAGAAGTCCAGGAGAGCTGGCTGTATTTTAAAGAATCCTTATTGAGGTTACAGGGACAAACCATCCCGATGTGTAGAAAGAATAGTAAATATGGCAGGCGACCAGCTTGGCTTAACAGTGAAATCCTTGCTGATCTTAAACACAAAAAAGAAGCTTACAAGAAGTGGAAGACTGGACAAATGACCAGGGAAGAGTATAAAAATATTGCTTGGGCATGCAGGAGTGAAATCAGGAAGGCCAAATCACACCTGGAGTTGCAGCTAGCAAGAGATGTTAAGAGTAACAAGAAGGGTTTCTTCAGGTATGTTAGCAACAAGAAGAAAGTCAAGGAAAGTGTGGGCCCCTTACTGAATGAGGGAGGCAACCTAGTGACAGAGGATGTGGAAAAAGCTAATGTACTCAATGCTTTTTTTGCCTCTGTCTTCACGAAAAAGGTCAGCTCCCAGACTGCTGCACTGGGCAGCACAGCATGGGGAGGAGGAGACCAGCCCTCTGTGGAGAAAGAAGTGGTTCGGGACTATTTAGAAAAGCTGGATGAGCGCAAGTCCATGGGGCCGGATGCGTTGCATTAGAGAGTGCTAACGGAGTTGGTGGATGTGATTGCAGAGCCATTGGCCATTATCTTTGAAAACTCATGGTGATCGGGGGAGGTTCCGGAAGACTGGAAAAAAGCTAATGTAGTGCCCATCTTTAAAAAAGGAAAGGAGGAGGATCCTGGGAACTACAGGGCAGTCAGTCTCACCTCAGTCCCTGGAAAAATCATGGAGCAGGTCCTCAAGGAATCAATTCTGAAGCACTTAGAGGAGAGGAAAGTGATCAGGAACAGTCAGCATGGATTCACCAAGGGCAAGTCATGCCTGACTAATCTAATTGCCTTCTATGACGAGATAACTGGCTCTGTAGATGAGGGAAAAGCAGTGGACATGTTATTCCTTGACTTTAGCAAAGCTTTTGACACTGTCTCCCACAGTATTCTTGCCAGTAAGTTAAAGAAGTATGGGCTGGATGAATGGACGATAAAGTGGATAGAAAGCTGGCTAGATTGTTGGGCTCAACGGGTAGTGATCAATGGCTCCATGTCTAGTTGGCAGCCGGTATCAAGTGGAGTGCCCCAGGGGTTGTTCCTGGGGCTGGTTTTGTTCTATAACTTCATCAATGATCTGGAGGATGGTGTGGATTACACCCTCGGCAAGTTTGCAGATGACACTAAACTGGGAGGAGAGGTAGATAGGTTGGAGGGTAGGGATAGGATACAGAGGGACCTAGACAAATTAGAGGATTGGGCCAAAAGAAATCTGACGAGTTCAACAAGGAGAAGTGCAGAGTCCTGCACTTAGGACGGAAGAGTCCCATGCACTGCCACAGACTAGGGACCGAATGGCTAGGCAGCAGTTTTGCAGAAAGGGACCTAGGGGTTACAGTGAACGAGCAGCTGGATATGGGTCAACAGTGTGCCCTTGTTGCCAAGAAGGCCAATGGCATTTTGGGATGTATAAGTAGGGGCATTGCCAGCAGATTGAGGGACGTGATCATTCCCCTCTATTCGACATTGGTGAGGCATCATCTGGAGTGCTGTGTCCAGTTTTGGGCCCCACAGCACAAGAAGGATGTGGAAAAATTGGAAAATGTCCAGCGGAGGGCAACAAAAATGATTAGGGGACTGGAACACATGACTCATGAGGCAAGGCTGAGGGAACTGGAATTGTTTAGTCTGCGGAAGAGAAGAATGAGGGGGGATTTGATAGCTGCTTTCAACTACCTGAAAGGGGGTTCCAAAGAGGATGGATCTAGACTGTTCTCAGTGGTAGCAGATGACAGAACGAGGCCTAATGGTCTCAAGTTGCAGTGGGGAAGGTTTACGTTAGATATTAGGAAAAACTTTTTCACTAGGAAGATGGTGAAACACTGGAATGCGTCACCTGGGGACTCTTCTTCCTTCGAAGTTCTTAAGGTCAGGCTTGCCAAAGCCCTGGCTGGGATGATTTAGTTGGGAATTGGTCCTGCTTTGAGCAGGGGATTGGACTAGATGACCTCCTGAGGTCCCTTCCAACCCTGATAATCTATGATTCTGTGACATAGTGGAGAATCAGGGCCTTAATTTCGGAATACCAGTTTTGCCAATAACAAATGTTCAAAGATCTTGACTCGGTGCCCCCCCCCCAAAAGGCTTGAAATCAAAAGATTCTTCTTTGAGTAGTATCCTTATGGGTGCGCTCCACTGTAGGTGTGCTTGTGTCCCTGCGCTTCTTATCGGAGCACTTCAGTAGCAGTGTCCATTAGGCCTGCACACCCACTGTCTCTCCTCATGCCTCGCTACAAGCCTAGCCAACGTGCGCGAACTAGCCCCCCTCAGTTCCTTCTCAACTGCCCCTGGCTAGAGACAGAACTATTAGCAATCTGTTTCCAACCATTCCCTTCTTTTGCATTTCTATAGTTAGTTAGTCTTCCTGGTCTTAGTTGTTGTTTCTTCTTCTTCTTTTACTTTGTTCCGGAACAAAAAAGCAAACAAACAAGACTTTTATTCCCCCCACCCTCCTTTTCGTCAGGGACCCTTCCCTCAACAGGTATGCCTGGTTCACTGGGCATCAAGAAGTCCCTCTCCTGCAAAGAGGCCATCCCTGTAGCAGACAAACTCTCCCAGTGCATATCCTGCTTCAGGGAAGGCCACATTCCATAGAAGTGTGGTCTCTGCCAGCAGCTCAGATCCAGGTCTCGCAAGGATAGGGAGTTGAGACAGAAGATCATCTTCATGGGTCAAAAGGCCCTCCAACTCTCCCTGGACCTGCACTGAGAGTTACCTGGCAGACGTGAGTCTTTCCTACAACCCTCAAAATACTGCAGACCCTTCTTGCAAGTCATCAAAAAAGAGAGGGAAATCCCCAGAGTGAGCCCTGTGTCAGCTGTAAACTATTTCTGGCATGCTTGGTATCATCGGCATTGAGACAATCCTTGCCTGGTACCCATGGCTCATGAAGATCTGGAGTAGCAGGTGCTGTTGATGCACCTAAGGACCCAATGGGCACAGGCACTGAGTCCATGGCACTGAAGGACAAAGACAGGAGCCAGCACTCCACTAAGAAGATGCTGCTGAAATGTGCCATACCATCGTGGCACCATCATCAATGCCCCATCCAGCACCAGAGTGGTCGGTGTGGGCAAGATCTCTAACCCGCTCGGTATCAGCACTGGCACCGAGTCGGTCCGTACTGCTGGAATTCCGGCACTCGAGAGACCTCCACATATTCGACGTATTGGAGTCTCCTCTTCTCGGTACCAGGACCTCGGCTGGGAGTTTTCTCCGCTGCCCTGCCATGCACACCCGCTCTCTAATGCGGTCTCGAACGGCAAACCAGAGGAGGCAGTGTCTCATTACTTCTGTCATGCTTTCTATAGTGCCCACTACCAAGAGGGCCCCTCAGGATATCCTCAGATGGCCCACCACCACCACCACCTTGGTATGGCCAACCATGGGCACCACCACCCCAGTGGCCATACTGGGATCCTTGGGCTGCATATTGCCCCCATGCCTCTCGGGCTTTTGGCCTCACCCTTGACCATGGCATTCAGAGCCTTGGAACCGCCAGAAGAGATCGTAGAGGCGCAGGAGGGAAGCATTGAGGAAGAAGCGACTTTGAGGACCATATGTTCCATGAGGCTAGTCTCTTCCTCTGTCGCCTTCTTCAAGAATTTCCCTATCTCAGAAATCGGTAGAGCGGCGACATGGGCGTTCGTCCACACCTTCACAGAACATCATTCGATCACTGGGGACTCCGCCTCTGATCCCATGTATGGCTCCCTCACAATAGTGTCATCTGTTATTGACCCAACTCCGAAGCCCCAGACCTCTGGTAGGGGTACTACTAGGGAGTCACCTACAGTGGATCACCCAAAGGGATGTTACTGAAAGAAGTAGTTACTCACCTTGTGCAGTAATGATGGTTCTTCAAGATGGGTGACCCAAGGGTGCTCCACTGTAGTTGTGCTTGTGTCCCTGTGCTGCTGATTGGAGAACTTCAGTAGCCGTGTCCATAAGGCACTGTCTCACCTCATGCCCTGCCAGCGCATGCAGGGTAACCCCCCTCCTCCCCCCTCAGTTCTTTCTCTACCGCAGAGTCATAGACAAGAAGTCCAAAGTAGAGGGCGGAAGGGTGGGTTGTGGAGCACCCATGGGGGGGAGAGGGGGCAGAGAGGTACATCTCGAAGAACCATCATGACTGCACAAGGTGAATAACTTTTTTTTTTTTTTTTTTTAAATAATGAATTTGGAGTTAGTTATTTGCCTTCTGGTTTTTGAGCCTTTAGGGTTCGCTTACTTTGCATTTTTAAAGATTTCTCTGCAAATGTGAGGGCTAGAAACTCAAAAAAACCCCCACCAAAAAACAAACAAACAAAAAAACTCCCTAAAGATGAGATTTTCATTCAGCCTCTTGGTTCTAGCATCTGGGGCTTTAAGAAAAACTCCAAACATTGTGAGACTTGTGATGAAATCATGAGAGTTGGTAACAGTCTTCAACCTAAGTAGCTACGCTCTCATTTTAGTAGGAAAGAACTCATCTTCAAAAACATGTACAGCAGTTATTGGCCAAGGTTTTTAAAAACAGGAGCCCAAAGTGAAGTTTCTAAATTAATATTTAGGCACCTAAATAAATGGCCTGATATTAAAAAGTCCTAAGCACCACTAAGGTCAGTGGGAATTGTTGGGTTCTCAGAATTTCCCCAGATCCAAACTTTAGGTTCTACTTTTGAAAATGTGGGCCATTAGCTTTTTGCAAGTTAATGAACCCTGTACTTAGACAATGTAAGTGAGGTGGTTGTTCTGTGGCACAGGCTGCCACAGTCTGATGAAGCAACTACTGTCAAGCAGCTATCCTTGTGTCAAAATTTAGGTTAAGATTTCATACTGTGCACATTATGTAATATCCTTTTTGTGTGCACATGCATATAATTGTTTTTTTTCCTCTAAATATAGTTGTTAGTTACTGCTCTGGGAGATTTCTGAGAGTGCGTGGTTTTCTGATAAATAGTTTTTGTACAAACCAGGAGGAACTGGCCTCTCCTTTCAAAATGAGTTTAGATGTAGTGCTTAGGTACTTTCCAAATGAGTAAAGCATGACATCTTATGTGGTGAGCCAGTGCAAATCCTGTACCCTGTCAAGTGTGTCTGTTATACAAACAAGGGCTGTAAAATATAAGATTTGGGGTATTTTGAAAAATGAGGATTACTGTAACCGTATATAAATAATGGTATGACCACAGATCAAAGGTTCATTTATTTTTCCTCCTGCTCAGGATTATATGTTTGCAAAGACCAATGTTGTTACAGTGATATGGGCTGACTGAAACAGCGAAAGGATGTAAATTCAGTTAAGGCATACCTAGGCCCTGTCTATGCTACAAAAAAATTGTCATATGCAGTTTTGAAGATCAGTTTCAAAAACCATTGCAGGTAACATAACTACGCAGGTGGATATGGATAGGGCATGACCTTTTGAAAACACACTCAGGATCTGCAAATTTTTGTATTATAGTCAGAGCCTTAGGCAATAATAAGTAAGGCTATGATTTGGTCACAGCAGTCATGGACTCTGTGACTTTACTGGACTGCTGTGACTTGTTGCGCTGCGGGTGATGGAGCTGTGGCTGTGCCCCCCCACCATGGTGAGGGGCTCAGCCTGTCAGTTCTTCCCTCTCCCCCATGAGACTCCATTCCTCTCCCCTACTTAGCCCTGCCCTGGTTAATTTTAGTAAAGTCACAGATAGGTCATGGGCAATAAACAAAAATTCACACTCTGTGACTTTTACTAAAGATAACCGTGACAAAATCTTAGCATTAATAATTAATAGACCAATAATATGGTTACAGTGGTGTTCTGTTATGACTACATTCTGTTCCAAAAGAGCCTTAACTCTGAAGATGCTTGCATTTTCTAGACTGCTTATAAAAGCTGTGTATGTACTATGTATGTACCCAAGGTGTGTGTGTATACTGTGGATGAGATCTTTGCCCTCACTCCAGCCACTTTATGCTGGAGAACCCAGTTTTCTCCTCCCCTGCTAAAAGCATCTGAGACTTCCTCTCCCCGGTGTAGGGAAAGGACTGCTCTCGCTTTTCACTGGTTGGTGAAATGAGGGTTTGCCACACAGGGAAATCTGAAGTAGGATTAGCAAAATGAGCTGATGACTGTCTGAGGACTCCCAGCTGTCCTGCATGAAGGAGCATGGGTCACCTCAGTGCTAGTTTCTATTGCCCATTTCTCTGCTCCCCCAAGCACCTTCATACTTCTATCTTCCTTCCAGACCCTCATGCTTGGAACACAATCCTGATTTAGACGATGAAGCCATTACTCTGTCCTCCTTTGCATCTTTGTGCCAGACCCACTTTATTCATAATACCTTTGGGAAAGTGCCAACTGATAATGGCAAGATGGATTGGCCAGTGAGGACTTCTAATAGCGAAATAATTTATTGGACCCTGGTGGACGCATGTTCCTATTCCTGTTTCCATTGCCCTTCCTTCTGTGTACTACTTCAGTGTTACAATCACTTGTTGCATCTTGTCTTTATTAGATTGTGGGATCTCCAGGGGACTGTTTCTTAGTCTGTGTTCACTCGGGCTTTGATCCTGATTGGGACTTCTAGGTGTTACCATAATATAGGTAATTAACAGCAATAAAAGATCTGATCCCCCTCTGAGGGAAAGTGTGATTAAAAAAGCCTCTTCTTCCCCATCCTCAGCTTCTTTTCCCCATTAGGAGCAGTAGGAAAGAAGAGATGGCAATTTTTGCTTTCGCTTTCCTCTCCCCTACAGGATCCACACTGCCAGCTCTCCGTTCCTTCCATGGATATTGGGAGAAGAAAGGGAGTCTGCCCTGCCAGCAAAATCTCCTTTTTAATGGAGTTAAAAAGAGAAGTTTAGCCCCATCTGTGGAGGAAGAAAATAGCTCCGTTAGGTTCCTTTCCTCTCTGGCATTCAACTTAAAAGCCCAATTCTAACTCTGAAGCCCCTGCTGACTGACAGTGTCACAGCAGGTGTTACCATTTATGTGTATTATGGTAGCACTTAGAGATCAATTGAGAACAAGGTCTCATTGTTCTAGGCACTGTACAAACGAACAAAACAATGTCTGTCTCAAAGAGCTTACAATCCAAATAAACAAGACAGACTAAGGGGAAAGTGATGCAACATACATGCAGAGTAAAGATGCTCAGCGAACATCATGTGTAAGGATACAGTTTTGTCACGGAGGTCACGACTCTAACAGACCTCCATGACTTCCGACTCGAACTAGGGCAGTCCGCCCCCCACAGCAGTGGGGCTGGGGCTTCTGTGATTTATTGTTCATTGCCCATGTCCTGCCTGTGAATTTTAATAAAAATTTCGGTGTCAAAGTCTTAGTCATGTGTCATACATTGGTGAATCCATAGGAAAGTCCAAACTAAACAGGACACAGATGTACCAAATTTCTTCCCCCTGCTATGGGCAGACTCCTCCTCCCATCACCTTCCTGTTGATTCTTGTCTTACTCACATGCCTGAGCCCCCAAACTTCTTACCAAATCAAGCAACTTAGTCTGCCCTAACAGGTAGCCAGGTGACAACAATCAGCTATATGTTGCACTAACTCTGCCTTAGGCTCACGGCTCATGGCCAGATTGTAGCTGGTCCCAACTCCAGGGTCGCAAGGAGTAGGCGTGCTTAACGGATCTCTGTCCCTTACATCTCTAAACAGTGTGGCTGGGGAACATAAGCCCTACTCCTTTCTAGTGCCCCATTGGACTAGCTGCTAGAAAGCATAGGTGCCGACACTGTGGGTGTTAAAAAAATTAGTGGGTGCTTAGCACCCATTGGCACCCAGCTCCCCACCTTCCTCCGAATGCTTCCTGCATGCCACAGTCAGCTGTTCCATGGAGTGCAGGAGGTGCTGGGTGGGAGGGGAGGAGTGGGGATAGGGCATGCTCGGGGGAGGGGGTGGAACTGGGCGGGAAGAGGTGGAGTGCGGGTGGACCGGGGTGGGAATATGTGGGGTGGGGGCAGGGCATGGGGCGAGGGGGGTTGAGCAACCCCAGGGCTCAGAGGAAGCCTGTGCTTGAAAGGGTTTGGAAGAACAGGGTAACATCACATCATGGGAGACTGGAAAGGATGGCTCACGGAATATGGAAATTGGAGTGGCGTAAGAATGGGGAGATTGAGATGGAGGAATGGATGAAGAAAATTCATCATAGAGAGACTAAGAAACAAGGAAAATATTGCATTGAATTGAAAGAGCAGAAAACTTGAGGAAATTGGCAAATTAAAAAAAAAAAGTGTTTATGAAATCTGATGCCAGGACTTCAGCGAAACATACGTTGGTGTTTGATTTAGATGTTGGGGACATGACCTGGCTGTGGATATAAGATGGGTACAGAAAAACCAACATTCTTGCACATAAAGGGGGAGATAACTTGCTGGTTTATGTGGTTTTTTGGGGGGTTTTTTTACATGATCAATGCTGACATTTGGCACGTTCGCATATGTTTTAATGTTTGTGTCTGGGAAAAACACATTGTCAAGTTACTTTTAAATTCAAATTTTTGTGTGTGAATAAAATTTCTTTTGAAATGTCTTAATCTTCTAAACCGCAGGAAATCTCATTATTTAAAAAAATGTCTAGAGAAAAAGGTGACTAGATCCCCATTTTTATTTGTTTTTCCATCCAGTCTCTGTCTTGATCAAGTCTAAGTGATGATGCTTATAAGCTCCATAAACTGCACACTCTTGCTTACTTTTGTTTGAATGGCCATCGGCCTGCTTGGAGCCATAACCTTCTTTCAGATAAATTACATGTTATGTCTCCATTATCCACTTTGTGCTCTGTCCCATCAGCATATGAGGCCAAGATCTGTAATGATGGCCAATATTGGTGAACTTCTCTTCCTGTTTTGGTGTACTTAAGCCACTCCCTAAGGAAACCCATATTGTTCCCTGGAGAATGTGCAATCACTTGTACTAACATTTAGTCTTTCTACACTATGCTTCACCAAAGTTCTTTGAGTATGGAGACTGAATACTAAAGAACTCTTATGACATTTATGCTATTTAAAACTTGCCACACACGCACAGTAAATGTTTCCTTTAAAAGGGATGGAGAGGGGGCGGAAATCCCTACTCATTTAAAATAACTTATTTTCCAGATTGGACAAGAAAAAAAAAAAAACTGTTGGTCCTCACTGCTGGCTAAATGCCTGTAAAATTTCACCACTATAATTTTTTCCAGTAATTCCAAAGACTATTTGTTCAGCTGGTTTTATTCACAGTAACATTTATTAGGGCTCTTTTATAAAGCTAGGTGGCTAAAATATATGTTTTATAATGCTGGGGTGATGTTCAAACAACTTTTCTCATTCATGATGTGACTCTTTTTTTTGGGTGGGGGAATAAATTGTACTGTGGGTGAACATACCCTGGAGGTATATTATTAGCAACTTCGTACTGTTGAGTCTCAGTGCAGATTGCTGGAAAATGGATAGAAACAGAGTAATTAGAGAATGCAGCAGGAATTCACCTTCTATTATTTCAGACAGGTTATGGACATTGAGCCCTTTCTAACAGGCCTGATGCTGTTTATGAATGTTTTGTGCTATTTTCAGAGATACACAGAGCTATTCGTGTTAGAGATGACAAGAGGAAAGACTCCCTTTGGTTGGTCCCCTGCCAGAGTTGACAAGCTATTGTGCGAAAAGGTGTAGGTGACAACTTGCTTACTCCTCAGTTTACTGCTGCCATGGAGATGGGCAAAGTATATTTCCTGTAAGCCAGAGCATTAATCAAATACCTAGTTTATTAGTTTGCAGAGTTTGAATCAGCTTCTAGGTGATAGGCCAAAGACTATGGAGAAACAGATCAGACTCTTTGGGCTATTTTTCTCCTTTGGTGTTCTACTCTGAAAATCCTTGTCTCAAACTCAAAATAGAAATGTTTTTAAATTAACATTTTTTCCACTTACGTCATTTAGGATTTTTTTTTTTGTTAATTTTTCTAGAAATAGAGACAATTGCATTGACAGCATGGTTCCCAGCTCTTATGTGCTAGGAGGTGCTTATCATAAACACATGTACTGTTCTGAGCATCTGGGCAGATATTATCCTTCCCTGTGAAGGAAGGAGCAGTGTTAGAGTTTACTAGATGCTTTGTCTCCAAAGAGCTGCACAATGTTGAATGCATTATTTGCTGTTAATGTATTGTTTGAGTGTTAAAGTTAATAATGGCATTGTTTTCAGAAGTGCTGAGTACCTACAGTTTCTGTGTTTTATTTATTTCCGTTTAAATAATTTTAAAAAAATGCCTGTACAATAGTCTAGGTGCCCTAACACAAAATTAATACTACCTCAAAACCACAGCATTAAAATAATCATTCAAGAAGGAACTCTGCTAGTCTGCCACTTACAATAAAAGCACCTTTCCACCCTTTTGTCATCCTGGGAATCATATCCTCAGCCTTCTCCAAAAACCCTTTTGAACAGATTTTTTAAAATGTTTTTTTACACAGTAAGCCTGTTTGTAGGATCAGACTTTTAAAAGATGCTATTCTTTTTATACTGTTATGACTATTTTATATGTATTGTGTTAAAAACCAGGGGGGAAAATTGACTTTACTTGTTTATCAGATTGTACAGCTAACCTGAATTTGTCAGTATTACTTACATTATAAGGGAGCAACATTTTGATGCATTTTGGTTGAGTATCAGAAGGGTCTTTGTCCCTGGTTACTTAATTGTTCAAGTCAATAGTAAATTCTCAAGGCATAAATATTGGAGTTTGTTCTCCTGTACAGCAAAGTGAGGATCATTTGTACAGAAATGGATAAGTATGAAATTGTTTTTTCCATGTATATTTTAAGTTAAAACATTGACATAACTGTCAAGCTAATGCATCCATTACACTAATGTGACTTAATATCATTTTGTAAGGCATTTCTGTGACATGAGCATTTCTAAGACTTTTTATTGCATTTACCAAAACCAGTTTTTTTCATGAAGTAACCGTAAGTTGCATACCAAACACTTTCTTTCTTTGTCTTGTAGAACCTCTGCAGAATATATTGTAGGGTGGCCTAGACAGAGACAGGGTATCCACCTCAAGGATATCCTTGTTGAGTCATACAACTGATCATTCTTACCTTAATGTGTATAACATTTGAAGTATGTCATAGGGCAGTCCCACTTGGAGTGCCCACTTGCAGCAGGCCACAGCAGGACAACTGTGCCGCCTAATTTCCCCTCTCAGGTAACTCAATAACTCCATGCAAGGCTTATCTTCTAGTCCATCAACATGGTTTGTTACGAAAACATAGTTCAAAACAGTCCATAATAAAGGCCTCACAGATGTAGTCTGTTTCTCACCCTAGTGTAAGCAGTCATCAGTACTCAAGTTATCTCATCTCTTGATGCCCCATGTGTCACAAATTGTCACCGTAAACCATGCCTAGACTCTCTCAGTGCTCTCATGTGCTTATACCAGGACAGCCATCCCAGCCCTTCCAACTGGAGTGCAACCCCAGTCTTCCCAGCAGGAACCCCTAAAGCCTCTCGGCTGCGAAGCATCCTGCCAGGAGAGTATCCTTCACTCCCCCAGCCCTCTTAAGGATTCCTCTGGGTCTGGCTCTCTCACCCTGGAGATGTCAGCAGGTAAGACCCTCTGCTGCTCCCGTCTTCAGGCTTTTGGCTCTTGGATGTGGTTCTCTTGCTTAGAACCAGCAGGCAGCTCCCACTGCTGCTCCTCTTGCCCTCACTCTTCTCCATCCCTCTGGCCTTGGTTCTCTGGCTTGGGGACACCAACTAGCATTTCCCTCTTGTTGATCTTTTGCCCTCAGACTTCTCCCAAGAACCATTTTCTGCTTTCTTCTGGGACTCCTCCAATCCCCCTGGTCTCTGGCACCTCTCACCTGCCCTTCCTGATTGAACCAGTCTTCTCTGATTCACTGGGCCCTTGATAGCCACCTGTCTGCTGCCCTGCATTTTAATTGGCCAAACGGGAACACCTGTCCAGGCACCGGTGAGCTGGACCTACTTTGTTTACCATGGCCAGCCGCTGTGTGACAATGCGCTTTAAATGCTCTTTGGAATTTGATACTTTTTAGAAAATGTGAGATTTTTAACCTAAACTTGGCATTTTGTAAAACTGCTAATTTTTCTCTAAGATGCGTAATAGGTTTGAGGAAGAGATTACATTTTTTCCCAAGACAGAGCTAGCAGATGGTGATAAGCAAGCAGACGAGGTTCTGAAATAGTCACCACCTGGGAATTTTAGTCATCTTCATTCTGGAAGTTACAAGCCAGTGTAAGCCTCCTTCCTCTTAAAGATGTTCTACTTTTACTGATATTTTGCTTCAGTGGGTTGACTGCATCTCAAAAAAGAAAATAGTGTTTGCTGTTCCTGTTGCTATCTTCTCTATCTCTGCAACAGATGTTGAAAGCATGTTTCTTCTTCATTAGGTCTTTTAATAAAGCTATCTTGAATTTACATATGGTTTAAATTTGCTGGGGCACTCTGTTTAAATATAGGTTTCAGAGAAGCAGCCGTGTTAGTCTGTATTTGCAAAAAGAAAGGGAGTACTTGTTGCATCCGATGAAGTGAGCTGTAGCTCACGAAAGCTTATGCTCAAATAAATTGGTTAGTCTCTAAGGTGCCACAAGTCCTCCTGTTCTGTTTAAATATGATTCAAACATAGCTTTTGTTAAATCTGGTTACAGCATAGTTTAAAGGGACAAAACCATGTTAGGACTTTTTTTTTTTTTTCTCAACCATGTATTAAAAACAGTTGCAAAACTACTTCAATCCATCCACAATAGCTCTTTAAACTGTGTTAGAATCTGGTTTAGTGTGAACTCTATTTTAAACACAGGTATTTAAGCATAAATACTTAGAGGACCTTGATATAGTGCCTTTCATCTTAAGTATCTTAAATTGTATTTCATCTCCTCTGTTCCCCTCCCACAGTTGAACTGCATTTACCTCTGCGGTGGAGTAAGGCAGCTGGTAACTACCCAGAGCTACACTGTACAACAGCTTAGAGCAGAAAATGAAGTAAATCCTATCCAAATGAAGCTGCAAGAGGAGTTTGGAATTTAGCCAAGAAGCTGGAGTCAGCTGTCTTTGACATAGCTGGCCCTGAGTAGATCCTAGATGGGGTGGCTGGCGTGGTCCTGAAAAAAGGCATTATTGCTTCTGAAATCTCAGAGGATGTTCGGGGATAAACATCTTGTCTTCCCAAGAGAGTTCTGATATGTGGCTCTACTCCATTATTCCTACGGCTGTTTATGTATTGAAGGCCAATGGGAGCATTAGCGAGACTATTCAGGCTGAAGCATGATCAGCAGGTGGATGACAAGTATGTCTTGTTTTCTTCAGCTCTAAATGGCATGGTGTGTTAGCTTTCCTGGGATCTTGATGATCCTCTGAAAGTTTTATAGCTGATTCAGAACACAGCTACCTACCTGGAACACCAGTTCTCCGGAAACTTCATAGGCTTCCTGTCTGCTTACAAATGCAATTCAAAGTGTTGACTTTGTCCTGTGAAAACCTTTGGGTCCCGGTTGTCTGAGGGAGTCCTGGTCTTACTGTGTACCACCTCAGTAGTTGAGATTAAGAGAGGTGTTGAGTTAAATTGAATGATAAATACAAAACACATGAGGGCTAGAAGAAGCAGATAAAACATATCAACAAATGGGCAAGGGTGCTGATTTATTTGTATTTAGCCCTTCCTCATCCTTGTTGAAAAAAAACCTTTGCCTGTTCATTTGTTGTAACTTCGGAAATCCACACTTTGAGTGAAGAATAATAGCATCCTGTATCCCCTCTATATCCCCTAATGCCAGCCTCCTTCATGTTCTCCCCTCTCCTTTCTGCCCATTGTCTGGGCTTAGTGATGATGAACACAGTCCATTGCGAGGAAAAAAGTTCTGCTGACATCACCTCACATCTTGCCACAGAGTTCTCTGCTGGGGTGGTGTTAGCAGAGCACCCCAGAATACTGAGTCTTGAAGTTAATGTCCAGTAGAGATGAATGGGACATTTCATTCACCCCCTTCCCCCGCCCACCTTACACCCTGCCTTTAGAGCTGTTGTTTCTGGCTGTGTGCAGACTCAGGCAGACACCTCTCAATTGAAAGAAACTTATTTTTATTTTACATAAAAACTGAGGCGCTGATATCTCATGATTTGGGGCGGTCTGGAGCTGTTTCTTTCTGGTTCTCGGTGCAAGGATGATGCAGAGGGGCTGACGTGTCTGATCTGCCCCCTACTCTGCTTTATTGCTCCTGCTATTAGCTAGGGGCTTATTAGAATTCATCCCTGCAAGGAGGAAGTTCCTGGAGTACCTTCTCCCTGTGGTGGGTGGTGAAGGTACCTGCGACTGTTCCCTGGTTGTGGTTCCCCTAACTCTTTCCATGGAAAGAGGTCAGTTCCCCACCTCTTGGATTTTCTTTCCCATTTGGGGAACCAAACGTGCAAAGTCAGAGCTCTTATGACCAGTGCAACCGTTGTGTCCCTTGGGGCTGGTAGTCTGTCTCCACTTCCTCCCTCAGGAATCTTTCTGAGGGTAAGATCACTGAGCAACCACATTGTCCAGCACCAAAGCACCCTAAAGAAGTAACCGAGAGGCCACTATTTCCTGGAGGTTCCATTGTCCATTTAGAAGAGGATGTCTCTGAATCAGGGCAGAAGGAGGAGGAATAGATCACTAGATGACTTCTTGGTCAATTCTTTGTTTCTTCCTCTTTATAATTTCCATGAGATGATGATGCATTAAGTTCAGGTCTTGGTTGTGTGAGTTGCAGCAGGCCAGGAAAAGGCATCCAAACTCTTTGACATCTCGGGGGCAAAACATAAGAGTGTGTGTTTGTCTATTAATGAAAGGTTGACCAAGAAGAGCTTGGAGCACAACCAGGTTTTAGTGTCATCTTCTACCAGGATACTTAACTGTGTCAAGTCCTGCAGTAGGAGACTTGCTTTCCCCCCCATGCCTCCTATTCCAGGAACTTTGGTCTTAGCTGCCTCAGAACAACATAATAAAAGGAACAGAAAAATTAAATAAAAGCATCCCACTTCTAAAGCATCCATTGTAGTGTTCAACCAAAACTCTGATTGGCATACAAAAAAAGAGTTAATCTTGACAAAGGTGGTTTTCCTCGCTCTTTTTATTTGTAGGAAGAGAGAAGAAACATCTTAACATACTTTAACAGATTGCTGATTGGGAATAATATCCCTACATGATATCAAGGGAAAGGATATTTGGAACAGCCAAAATTGTGGGTGGCTTCTCTGTTTAAAAAAGCCTCTTTCTGAGGGTGGAAGATCCTTCTAATTTTAAGAACACAAACCACTGTGAGCTCCAAGGAACACCCATCCACTGTGGAAGAGAAACTGAAATACCAGACTGGTTATTTATATTGTGCCCATAATCATAATGTCATGGTGCTGAACTTTAAGGCCTAAATGCTACTGATCCGTAGTGGTCTTTAAAGTTCATAGCTTGTTATATCAGTGCTTGGTGTCATCTTTACCTATGTGTCAGAAAGTGGATGTGTGGTTGCTTTGTGTGTTTAGTTTTTGTTTTTGGGTAGTTGTCATTTATGCTATAAAGGGAGTCCTGTGACATTAGAGGTAATGGTGATCTTACTTCATCTGGCAAACACCTACAATCCATGTTAGCCGAAATATATTCATAGACTAGAATATTGTAGAGCTTTATGTCAAAAAGGAACTAGTGGATGTACCATATGACCTGCTATATGTAACCCTGTCTTGGCTCATGAACAAGATGTTGGGGGGAATTCCAGACATTTCTAGAGTGTTAGAGCTCTCCTATTTTCATGTGCTAACTTTTTTTCCCCGCATAAAAGAGGCTCTTTCATGGGGACACATTGCAGTCTATAGTCTGTTGGCCTAAAAATATAAAGGAAAATAAATGTTTTTTTTTAAGGAAAAAGCTTGTAAGTCTAAAATGACACTTCATTTTCTATAGTCTGTTTGGGTTCTGGTAGTTTAATTTGAAATAAGAATTATGTGATATGAAATAAAATAAAATGATATATTGTTTTGTTGCTTCATAGCACATATGGAAAAATCAGGCCAGTATATCTGTGCTATAAGGCTCTGATAAAGAAGAGCATACCTATTTAGAGCAGCACTTAGTACATATTTACATCCTTCAAGGGAATTTAAGAATAAGATTAAACTTAAGCACATGTTTAAGTGCTGCCCTGAATAGGGATGGATTTAAGCACATACTTCAGTACTTTCCTGAATGGGGGCTTAAGAAGTTTGACTGCTATTTATATATGTTTAATAGTCCTTTGTGATAACTTCTTATAAGTCTTTTTGTCTTGTTTTGTTGAAAGGTACCAGGTTTAAAGATTTTTTTTTTCCTACATATTTTTAGCTTGCTTTCTATGGACTTGATGCTGCAATCCAATCAGCACAGGCTGACCTTCAGTGGTTGTCCATATGGGCTCTGGGGTCCACCTTCTTGGGTCACATTTCAGTGCCAATGTCCATATCTTGTTTTCATCTTTAATATTTGCCTTTTGAGGGTCTAATTTATCATTTTATTAGGTTCAGAAAGTTAAAGTCAATTCAGATGCAGCAATGACTTACTGGGAAAAAAATGTAAATATCCTGGTAAATTGCTTTGGTATTAAAAACAAAGTTTTTCCACAGTTTAGATTATACATTTGTGGGTTAAATTTTAACATTCAGAAGGTGATTGGTGGCAGTATCCTAAAGTAATCAGTATCCACAATCCTAAAGTAGACATTGTAAAATTCTTTTGTCTACAAGAATATCTCTGTGCAAGGATAAAGAATATTCTGCTGAAGTACTTGTTACATGAAAATATAGGGGGGAAATCTGTCGTTGAAAACATTGGTGTATTATCCGTATGTACTTGGGTTGCAGCTCTATTTTCCAAGTCTGCTTTAAGCTGTTTCTCATCCAGCAAAAGGTGACTTGAGATATTTGAATTGTAAGGGAAAAGAAATATAGACTACTATTTCTTTAAGGCAGAAACTAAATGGGGAGGGGAGAGAGTGATGTTTTGTCTGCTGACATTTGTGGCCTTTTGGCCGTGTTTCATACTCTTTTTTTGCTTGCGTAAGAGGTAGACTGTCTTTACTGTAGCTACTGTTGCCATGGAGAGATAGCGGGGGAGGATTCCTAGGATCCCATAGCCTGTGAGAGATTGTTTTAGAATTGCACTCTGAATGTAATGTGATGTGGCAGGGTAATTCAGGTGTGCTGTGGCACAGATAAAGGGGGATGACCTGTCATCTGTCTGGTAATGTGACTATTAAAATACTTCTTATAGGCATAATATTAAAATAAAAATAAAGTGGTGCTTGTGAATTAGCTTTGAGAGTAAAGAGGATTATGTTTATTTGCATGTTGGCTGTGTTTTTAAGATGTGACAGCACCTTCTACAAGGTTGGTTTACACTATTTGGCAGGCTTTAATGAAAAGGGGATTTACACATATTTATACATGGTGATAACATCTGCTAAGGGTCTGGCTGTCATGTAGCAGAATTGTATTTGTTTTAACTTTAATCTGCAGATTTGATTGTTAATTTCCTTTATTTTCTTATTTAATCATACAGCAAAAGCTGTGTTATGGTGCTGACAAATATATATCCTAAAAATGTTATGCTGTTGGATAACATGTAACCGGCAATAAATTTGTAACTGACTGATGTTAGCAAACATTAGCTCAGTGCTACAGGCAAATTATCTAGCAGTCTAGGCGAAAAAACAAGTCATTGATGGATATTTTAACGTGAGTGGAAGGAATGACGGGAGGCAGGTATATATGTCTACTTAGGTAAGTTTTCTTTTAGTTATTTTTAATAATTGATGTTTTACCCCAATACTCACTGGGCATCAGAGTGAGAGAGACTGTTATTAATCTGGTCTTTTAAAGCTTTTGAGTATTTGTATTTCCCTGCTTTTAATTCCTAGAAACAGGTGATCATTTATTGATTACTGTCATTGTAGTCTCTTCCTTTGCTGCTGCCAGGAAAAATCATCACTGTGGGCAGAAACTTCATAGATAATGGGACTTGATTTTAACTTTGAAAAAGGTGATTTACTGTCTAGAAGTAGGTGGGAGAAATACTTCATTCTGAAAATATTTTCTTTGGGAATATACTTCAAAGAGAAAGAGAGGGCCCTAACCAGGTTACTAATATTTTGCAACTTATTTTTCTGGTAATATGATGTTCAGAGAAAAATCTAAGTAAATGTAACATACTTAAGTTGTTTTTGCAAAAGCTAGGTGAGAAATGGGTTAGAATGTAAGGGAGTATATTACTGGGAAATGAGCTTGCATTACACCCACAGAGCATTTACTGTACATTAGTTATAACCCTGTTGTTTTTGTTGTCTGAAGTTAATTGAGTAATTTCTTCCATGACAGAAACTGCAGGCTAAGCATATTTAGTTTGAGAGGCAGTCTCTTGAATCTAGGCAGCTTTTTCTCTTATAATAGCGAACTCTTATGAGTCACATTTTATACACCATGGGTATGAATTCTTGAAATATACCAGTGGGGGTTAATTCACTGTTATATAAACAGCCAATAACAGCATTTCATTATATTAGAATTGCTCTAAAATTGTTATTAGTTGCCAGGCTGTTGCTTGCAAAAAAAAAAAAAAAATTGTGGTACACACGAATAAAGGAATTCTGCCTTTGTAAAACTTGTAGAGTGAAGAAGAGAAAAGTAGACTAATGGAATGTCAAAATATATAAATGTCTTTTGTATAAATAGGGAAAGCCTGACTTTTTAAAAGTGACATGGGTTTTAACATTCTGTTTGAAGGTCAAGGTAAAATCTTTATTTCCAAGTTCCATTGAGACAACCTACCACAGCATTTTTTGTGCAAGCTGGATATTTATTATATGAAAACATCTGAAAAAGCATTTTTTGCTTTAATTATTATTTTCTCGTTTCTGCTTTTTGTGTGTGTCTATTTTCTAAAGATGTTAGAGGCTAGAGTATGCTGCATTTGAAAAATGGTGTAAAATAGCTTCACCAAAATATAAGTAAATGAGCAGCACAGTGGAACGTCAGATTTATTGCAGTAGTGTTATGCAATAGTTTATCTGGGGAGTGCGGTAAAGAGATGAGAAACCGTTTTTTGATAATGATTGAATGCCATGGTACAGTAATGGAGTTAATTTATAGACAACTATAATAGTAACTGAAAGTACGCTGAATTTTAATGGTTCTGTTTTAAAAGCTTGCTAGAGCGTCTGATTAGATTAGATAGGCTGTCGGAATGTTTGTTTGGTATGCCAGGCATGCGGGTTTTTAAAGATTATTTCTGAACTAGCATTTTCTTCGTATGATTTTATCTTATGTGAAGATAAGAGACCATGTTTATTGAAGGAATTTAATACCATTTAGACATTATGATGTTGCTTGCTCATGTTTCTTCTTGGTTGAATACAGATTAATTTACTGCTTGTGGTGCAGTGCCATACAAAACACCATAATGCTTTTTATTATTTTTTGTACGTGGGTTTTCCTATGTCTATGTGCGCGTGTGTGATTTTTTTGGTGAAAATAGGCAACTGCCTTTTAGTAGGTGGGAATATTTTACATGTTGATACTTTTTATATTCGTCTTGTTGACTGTGTTTTTAAGAGGCAGTGTTATTCAGCAACCGTAACATTTGTTTATTTAAAGACGTATCCATGCATACCAATAACCCCATTTTTTTTTAGTTGAAAGCCTTCTTTTTGTTAAATGTTTCAGCCTGAGACTTGATAAGTTAATGGCAGTTACCTTGGCGAAGTATAAAACAAATGAAGATGGATGATCCTTGACTTCAAAGTTATTTTTGGCTGGACTGGGCATATGCAGCTGAAAGTGGAGAATTAATTGCTGTTCTTTTGGCAGCAAGCATTGACTGTGTAGGATTTCAGTAAATACTTCCTCTGTAAAGGAAGTGACACATGACCCATCTTCTGATTTGATTCTGAAGTCTTTAGCTCATTGGATTTGCATGTTTCTGATCAATATAATGTGATGTGATTATGCAGCTGGTCAGATGAAGGAAATTAGGAGACTAAGGGACTTAGCCAGTTAGGTTTGCCAGTGGAGTAAGGCGGGAAGGTGGGGTTGTTTTTTGTTTTTGTTTTCCCCCTTGACTTGCAGATATAAAGAAGAACCTCGCAAGGGGCAGGGGCGGCAGGTTTGTATAATTTTTGGTGGTGCCCAGAACGGGTCCGGGTCCAAGTCCTGCCCTCTTCCCCCCCACCTGCCTTGTAAACTGATATATATATATTTTAAATAGTGTAAAAATGGACTGGAAACAGTAAGCGTTTAACAGTTTTCCTATACTGCACAATGTGGGGTTATGTGGGGGATGAGGGCTCTGGCTGTGGATGCGGGCTCTGGGGTGCGGCGAGGCAGGGATGAGGAGTTTGGGGTTCAGGCAGGCTGCCCCGGGGCTGGGGCCAGAGAGGAGGATTCCACAGTCCCCCCCCCAAGCCCTCTTTCTTTCCCTCCTTTCCCCACCGGGCAGCACACTCACCCGGCACCATCACTGCACGTGCTCCTCTGGGCTGGGCCCCTCTCAGGTCCAGGAAGCCCCCTCGCCTCCCCTGTGGTGAGTGGGTGCCATCACATGTGGCCTCCTCCCTTGCTGCAGCCTGCTGCCCCTCACTGTAGCCTCACGGGGGATGGGGCTGCCCTTTGCCCAGCATGGGGCAGGAGTGGTGGCTGCGGGGGGGAGGGGGAGATCACATGGTCGAATGCTAACCCAAGCCCCAGCAGCTGCTCAGGTGAGGTCCAGACTCCGTCTCCCAGAAGCCCCCTCGGCATCACCTCCAGGTGGGTGCCAGTGGAGGGGTGGGCTGCCGATCATGTATGCACTTCCTTCCTCTGCAGGTGCAGCAGCCGCCTCAGTCTGCCACCAGTGCTGATCTCGTGTTGTAGGCAGCAGTGGCCGCCAGCGGCCGTGAGGGAGCGCAGTGTGGAGTGGCAGGGCAGCTGCCTGCTTGAAGCAGGGATGCTCGGGCCTGGCGGTGGCTGGGGCACGCTCTGGGGGAGGCACGTGGGGGTGGCAGGCAGGGCTGGGAGAGAGACCTGGCTCCAAAAATTTGGTGGAGCCGGGCCCTTGGGCTCTTAATATTCCTGGAGCCCGGGCACCAGGGGGCATATAACTCGCCGCTCCTGGCAACAGGAAGAAAACGGCATGTCACCAACAGCACTGCTAGTTCTTCCACTGCCTACACATATGGAGGTGCTGGCCAGACAGGTATCCTGGCTCTGGAGACTTCTACTCAGATCCTGGTCTTGACTTGCTGGGGATGTGGCCTGCAGGTGCTTGCCAAAGAAAGCCAGGCAAGCAGAGCCACCCAGTGTGAGAGGAGTCTTGGTGAAGTCCCTCAAGAAGTAGGTGAAGGAGAGTGGCTTATCTGCATAGCATTCAGTAGCATGAGGACTTCATCAATAGGATGCACATAGACAGCTAGGATGGAGGATGCCAGCTGACTAGAAAATACTAACGCAGCACCAGGGGAGGAAGGAAAACCAGCTGTTCTACGGTGAGGAGACAGGCTGCTTGCCACCTCCTTTGATAGGGCACCATGTTTCATCCTCCACCCAGGATCCCCATCCATTACAGCCAAGAACTTATATGCTGTACAGCCTCCACGGCTGAGAGGCTCCCAGCCACCACCCCCACGAGGAGGAGACATAGCATAGTGGCGGTCGGGGACTTCCTTCTGAGTGGGATGGAGGCATGCATCTGCTGACCTGACCTAGTGTCCCAGGAGGTGTGCTGCCTGACTGGAGCCCACACCAAAGATATCACAGGTTTCCGAGGCTCATCCATCCGTCTGACCACTACCCATGCACATGGGTTCTAAGATATTGCCAGGTATGGCCCTGAGCAGAGCAGCAGTGATTACAGGACCTTGGCAGCGAGAGTGAGGGAGTTGGGGGCACGGGTTATATCCTCGTCCATCCTGCCCTTTGAGGGTAAAGGGCCAGGCAGGCGCTCACACATCCTGCAGATGAATGCTTGGCTACACAGATGGTGTTGACGGAAAGGCTTGGTTTCGGCTTCATTGACATGGGTTGCTGTTCTAGAAACGAGGACTGCTGGGAAGAGATGAGGTCTACCTGACCCAGAAGCGGAAAAGCATCTTTGTGCACTGACTCGCCAGCCTTGTGAGGAAGGCTTTAAACTAGGTTCAAAGGGGGCAGGTGACAAAAGCCCACAGGTAAACATAAACAACGATGACCTTAGCAGGGGGTTAGATGATGGGGAGGAAATGGAAAATTACAATAGAGTCATAGGATCAACAAGAGGGAAAATAGTGGAGGAATCTCTTCCACATCTTAGATGTCTATACATAACTGCAAGGAGTGTGGCAAATAAACAGGAAGAATTAGAAGTATTATTATATAAGCTAAATTATGGCTTAATTGGCATCTCTGTATAAATCTCATGACTGGAATATTGGTATGGAGGACAGGCAAGGGGGGAAAAGGGAGGATGTGTTGCATTATACATCAAGAATATATACACGTGTTCTGAGGCCTAGAATGAGGTGAGAGGCATACCAGAGACTTTCAACTGGGTAGAGATAAAAGAGGAGAAAAATAGAGGTGATGTCATCGTAAGGGTCTACTATAGATCAGGCTGAGGATGTGTATAAGGAATTTCTAGAACAAGTAACAGAGGTATCCAAAACACAAGATCTTGTAGTAATGGGAGCTTTTAACTATCCAGACATGTGTTGGAAAAGTAATATACTAAAAAACAGTATCCAACAATTTCTTGGAATGTATTGGGAACAACACATTTCAGAAAGTGGAGGAAGGTCTATGTGACTGGGGACTCCTTACTGAGAAGAATAAACAGGCCTATAACCAGAGCTGATCCAGAGAACAGAAGGGTGTGCTGTCTACCGGGTGCTAAGATACGGGATGTGGACCTGAGGTTGAAGAGGATCCTAAAGGGAACAGGAAAGAATCCACTGATCGTCCTTCATGTGGGAACAAATTATACCGATAGATTCTCGCTGGAACGTATGAAGGGAGACTGTGCCAGACTGGGGAAGACTCTTAAGGAAATGGAGGCTCAGGTGCTCTTCAGTGGGATTCTGCCTCTTCCTAGAGAAGAGTAACAAAGGTGTGACAAGATTATGATGCTCAATAGATGGCTCAGGCAGTGGTGCTATAAGGAGGGCTTTGGGATGTATGGCCACTGGGAGGCATTCATGGACAGAGGACTTGTCTTGGGATGGACTCCATCTGAGTAGGGAGGGAAATAGACTTCTAGGATGGAGGCTTGCACAACTGATTAAGAGAGCTTTAAACTAGGAATTTGGGGGAGATGGTTGGGAGATGTCCAGGTAATCTCCACGCCAGATTTTAACATTGAGAGGGAAGAAAATGAAGTAAGAAAGGATACAGCTGTGGGTAGGAGAATGGACATGAGGAGGAAGGGCAGTGTGGATACCAGTCTAATAGGTGATACTGGCGGTAGAATGTCTGTGCCTAATCGGGTGAAGAAGTGAGTGAGGCCAAACAGCAAAAAGTAAGATGTTTATACACTAATGCGAGGAGCCTAGGTAACAAAATGGAGGAACTAGAGCTACTGGTGCAAGAAGTGAAACCAGATATTATAGGGATAACAGAAACATGGTGGAATAGTAGTCACGACTGGAGTACAGGTATTGAAGGGTATGTGCTGTTTAGGAAAGACAGAAATAAAGGTAAAGGTGGTGGAGTAGGATTGTATATCGATGATGAGGTAGACTGTAAAGAAATAAGCGATGCAATGGATAAGACAGTCAGTCTGTCTGGGCAAAAATCACATTGGGGAGGAAAGCTACTAGAGCCTCCCCTGTGATAGTGCTTGGGGTGTGCTATAGGCCACTGGAATCCGATTTGGATATGGGTAGAGACCTCTTTAATATTTTTAATGAAGTAAATACTAATGGGAACTGCGTGATCATGGGAGACTTTAGCTTCCCAGATATAGACAGGAGGACAAGTGCTAGTAATAATAATAGGGCTCAGATTTTCTGAGATGTGAGAGCTGATGGGTTCCTTCATCAAATAGTTGCTGAACCAACAAGAGGGGATGCCATTTTAGATTTGGTTTTTGTGATTAAGATTAAATTACTATGAGGTGAGTGCATAATTGATTGAAAGACCATACTGAAAAAGTACTTATCAATGGCTCGATGTCAAACAGGGAGGATATGTTAGGTAGGGTTCTGCAGGGGTCAGGTCTGGGTCTGGTATAATTCAATATTTTCATTGATGACTTGGATAGTGGAGTGGAGAGTATACTTATGAAATTTGCAGATAGCACCAATCTGGAAGGGGTTGCAAGCACTGTGGAGGAAAGGATTAGAATTAAAAACTACCTTGATAAATTGGAGAATTGGTCTGAAATCAACCAGATGGAATTCAGTAAAGACAGTTGCAAAGGAACTGTGCTTAGGAAGAAGAAAATCAAATGCACAACTACAAAATGGGGAATAACTGCTAGAAGGTAGAGGGGTCTGGAGGGTATAGTGGCTCACAAATGAGCCAACCATGTGATACAGTTGAGAAAAAGGCTGATATAATTCTGGGGGTATTAAGAGGAATGACATATGTAAGACATGGGAGGAAATTGTTCTGTTTCACTCAGCACTGATGAGGCTTCAGCTGAAATATTGTGTCCAGTTCTGGGCCCCACACTTCAAGAAAGATATGGACAAACTGGAGAAAGTCTAGAGGAGAGCAACAACAATATAAGGATTAGAAAACTTGACCTATGAGGAAAGGTTTTTAAAAAAACAAAAACAAAACTGGGCATGTTTAGTCTCTTTTTTTTTCTTTTTTTTTAAGCCTGAGGTTAGACCTGATGTCAAGGTTCCTCCCCCACTCTGAACTCTAGGGTACAGATGTGGGGACCTGCATGAAAAACCTCCTAAGCTTATATTTACAAGCTTAGGTCAAAACTTCCCCAAGGTACAAAATATTCCACCCGTTGTCCTTGGATTGGCCGCTACCACCACCAAACTAATACTGGTTACTGGGGAAGAGCTGTTTGGATGCGTCGTTCCCCCCAAAATACTTCCCAAAACCTTGCACCCCACTTCCTGGACAAGGTTTGGTAAAAAGCCTCACCAATTTGCCTAGGTGACTACAGACCCAGAGCCTTGGATCTTAAGAACAATGAACAATCCTCCCAACACTTGCACCCCCCCTTTCCTGGGAAATGTTGGATAAAAAGCCTCACCAATTTGCAGAGGTGACCACAGACCCAAACCCTTGGATCTGAGAACAATGAAAAAGCATTCAGTTTCTTACAAGAAGACTTTTTTAATAAAAATAGAAGTAAATAGAAATAAAGAAATCCCCCCTGTAAAATCAGGATGGTAGATATCTTACAGGGTAATTAGATTCAAAAACATAGAGAACCCCTCTAGGCAAAACCTTAAGTTACAAAAAAGATACACAGACAGAAATAGTTATTCTATTCAGCACAATTCTTTTCTCAGCCATTTAAAGAAATCATAATCTAACACATACCTAGCTAGATTACTTACTAGAAGTTCTAAGACTCCATTCCTTGTCTATCCCCAGCAGAAACCAGCATATAGACAGACAGACCCTTTGTTTCTCTCCCTCCTCCCAGCTTTTGAAAGTATCTTGTCTCCTCCTTGGTCATTTTGGTCAGGTGCCAGCGAGGTTACCTTTAGCTTCTTAACCCTTTACAGGTGAGAGGAGCTTTCCCCTGGCCAGGAGGGATTTCAAAGGGGTTTACCCTTCCCTTTATATTTATGACACCTGATAAGTCATCAAATATATTACGGGTTGTTATAAGGAGGATCATGATAAATTGTTTTCCATGTCTGCTGAAGGTGAAACAAGAAGTAATCAGCTTCATCTGCAGCATGGAAGATGGGGGTAAAAGTTTCTAACTCAAGGCATGTTTCAGAGTAGCAGCCGTGTTAGTCTGTATTCGCAAAATGCTCAAATAAATTGGTTAGTCTCTAAGGTGCCACAAGTACTCCTTTTCTTTTAACACAAGGCATAGTTAGCACTGGAATAGGCTTCCAAGAGAGGTTGTGGAATCTCCAACATTGTTACAGGTTTGCCAAACCCCTGTCAGGGATAGTCTAGGTATACTTGGTCCTGCCTTAGCACATGGGGCTGGACTAGATGACTTCTTGAAGTCCCTTCCAGCCCTACATTTCTGTGTTTCTTTGTAGATGTGTTTTTTGAGATGTTTATATTTCTTTACATATAAACAGTATTTACTTATTTCTGTATCATGTTGGCATGTGTACTGAACACTTGTCATCATGAGAAGTGAATTAAATGTTTGTGAAACAGTTTAAAAATAGGAGACCTTTGCAACTGTCAATGTAATTATACCAGAATAAATGACAGCCTTAATCAAATGGGGATTGTTGGCTCCTTTGTACTTTGCATACTGTGATTTGAATATAAATCCCAATACTGCTCGAAGGCATTGGAGAAGCTGCATGACAGAACTTGGCATGACTAAACCTAGTATTCTTCTTTAGAACAATGGAAGAAATATCTGTGTTGGTTCATCCATTCCTAGCTTGTCTCCTAAGTAGTTGCTGAGGAGGATTATGAAAGGACAGCGACAATTTGTTTAGGAGGAAATTTTCCAAAGGCACAAAGGGCATTAGGTGCCTAATTATGCTGTTGAAAATCTCTCCCTTAATATAATATCATAATAGCATATATTCATATAGCAAGTTTGATCCAGAATGATCCGAAAGCTTTTTTATACTTTGTAAAATTTGCTTTAATTCCTACTTATGGAGAGCTTATAATGTCTGAGCAACAGGGGGAAGGAAGCTTGTGGCTGTTTGTGGGGTAGTCTGCTCTTCTAATGGACTGTTCTACTCGCCAAGAAAAAAATTGCAATAGCCAGGTGGGGGGTCATGCCAAATTAGGGAGGGTCTCCCAAATCAGACACTGTGGAGTGTTTCAGATCTAGAATGAGCGGATTGCGACACACTATCATGTAATAGAAAAATACAATAAATGCTAAATAATAATAATAATTTCTTTTAAAAAAAAACTTATCCCAGCATACTGTTCTGATCTTTTACAGTCTAAGGCAGTGGTGGGCAACTTGCGGCCCATCAGGGTAATCTGATTGTGGGCCGCAAGACATTTTCCTGACATTGACCATCTGCAGGCACGGCACGGTCCTCCTGCAGCTCCCAGTTCCTGCGATTTGCCGTTCCTGGCCAATGGGAGCTGTGGGAAGAGGTTGTCCACCACTGTTCTAAGGTCTTTGGGACAGGGACCACATCATCTTGTATGTCTGTATGGTTCCTAAAACAGTGAGGCTTAATCTTGATTGTACCTTCTGGGTGGTGGTGTAAAATAAACATTAAACAATAATAAATGTCCTCACATAGGGTATGCACAAGAACTTTGTATCAGATAATAAGCTTTCTTATCACAGAACCCTTTTTTAAAAGAAGGCTTTGGTAGAAAATTTACCCAGAATTAATGGGTGGGATTTTAAAAAGAATTTAGCATCGGCTTAATTCAGTGCCCATTGTAGTTAATGGGAGTTTTACCATTGGTTTCTTTGGGAGCAGAATTAGACAAAAGTTGAGTGCTCTTGAAAATTCTGGTCTATATTTTTAAGATATTTAATTTTGAAATAACATTCTACACAATTAGAAGAGGACTAATTTCCAAGTAGCATGATATAAATTGTGCTTACTAGAATAGTTTGTACATTCTTTCTAAAGAAAACAAAGATATATTCTGAGGTCAAGGTTTTCAATGCAGACCTCTGTGATTTTAGGTAACTCAACTTTAAAAGGCCCCAATTTTCATAAGATTCTGCGCAACCAGTCACTGAAAACCAGGCCCCTTTAATGTGTCTGAAGTTGGGCACCTCAAATCAGTAGTCAGCTTTGAAATTCTTGGGCTACATATGTACTTTAACATCTAAGAAATTTCTCTATGGGCTGGTTTACACTGAAAACTTACATCAGTATAGCTACATGTCTCAGGGGTGGGATTAACCACAGTGAGGGAGAACTATTGTAGCGAGTGTCTACACTGAAACACTACAGTGGCGCAGCTGCAGCTGTGCCGATTAGAGTTTAAGGTGCAGACATAGCCTCAGTGAGGAGCTAGTACGCCATAAGGGCTGCGTGATAGTAGCACATGATCAGATAGCAGAAATGTGAACAGCCTTCAACTTTGTGTGCACTGTAAAAATATTAAGAGTAATTAAGGAGTGAATTCAAAAGTTTCTTCCCTGTAGGCTGATGGCAGTAAATTGCTGATATGTGTGGATTTATATGGCTCCATCAGTATACCAAGTGAGCTCCTCAGAAACATTAATGACTTTATCCTTACAACAGCCCTGTGAGGTATGGAAATATTATCTCTGTTTTACAGTTTGGGAGCTCAGGCACAGAGAGATTGCCACTTGCCTTTGGTCACACTGGGAATCTGTGGCAGACATACGAACTAAAGTCTGATATCTTTGAGATCCAGTCTAGTGCCTGAGTCCTTCCCTCTTTCCCCCCCCTCCCCCCCCATGTGTGTGTTACTCCTTCCATTTCTTTCTTTGGACTGCTTAGTCAAGAGCAGTTATTTCCTCCCTCACCCTGCTCTCTGTGTGTAGAGAGCTTTGTGCTGCTGGTGTGCATCCTGCCACCTGCTTATATTGCTATACGGATGACTACTTCCCACTGCAGTCCATTCCTGCTTTTCTCTGCACTGTAGGATCCCAGAAGAAATCTGAAGTAACACCTTTGGGTGAAATTTGGCAGGTCTACAGAATCACTTGCCATTGGGGAGTAGAAGTAGCAACAAGAGTTTCCATAGATAGGTGGGCGTTGTAGTGCTGGAAGAGTTTATGGAATGCCAGGAGGTTTTGTCATGGCTCTATTAAGTCCACCGGCACGTTGCTATTGACTTCAGTGAGGTCAGGTTTTCAACTAGGGCACGCGTGGCTTTTCTGGGTTAACAGTTTCTGCTTTCCCCTGGTCATTATAATTCCCTATGTTCTGGAGATTTTTAAGTTCCCAGAGCATGGACTTTTCATCAGCTATCCTCTCCTTATAGTGATTTTATGCTGGAGTGGAGTGCTTGCAGTATGGGGCCAAAAAAGGCATTTCAGTTTGATCAAACTTTTTCCAGTCAATAGAAGGTAGTATGAAAGCGATTGTTTTTTCCTGAAAAATAGAAAACATACATATGCATATTGGATATGTAATTATATATAAATATGCATAGAATGAGTGTGTGTGTCTGTGTATATATGGCAGAGAGAGAGGGTGAATATTGTGGAAGCACCATTTGCAGATCTACACTTAAATTTGGGTTGAACTTTACATTTTAGTCATCTTCTTTGTTGTGTGAAAGATAAAACTTAGCCTTCCCAAAATTGTAAGACTTCGCGGACTAATTTTTCTGAAACCTTACAAGTAAATCTATGAATGTTTCAGTTGAGATTAATTTAAAAATGGGTCTTGTAAAAATTTAGCACTAGATGCCAAACATTTGTGTGTGTGCATGCCTTATTATCTTAGTAACAAGATAACATTGTCTTTAAGCTTCCCTTATTGCTAACTCATTGAAATGTCCTGCATGGGCTACATTTGAAGAACTTTTGTTTTTGTACTGTTTTGTGGGGTTTTTTGGCCATTTTTCTTCATAATAGAATGTTTCTTTTTCAGCAGTGCTGGCTAATTAGTTTTCAAAGAATTCTAAAAAGTATCACTGTCTTTCAAATTGCTGCCATTTCCCATTATTCACAGAGAAACTGAAGCCACAGGCTGTCCTTTGCAATAATGGTCTCTGCCTCTTTTCACCTGCTCCTCAGAGTGTTCCTCTCTCTGGAGCTTGCAGAAAGTGGTTTACCTGTCCCACAAAGGTTTTGACAAGTCAGATTTGTTTCCTTCAAGACAAAAAACAAAACAACAAGTTGAAATCAGAATTTTTAACTGACCATCCAAAACAAAAATTGGTTTGAGTTGGTCAAAATGTTTTGTTTAGGGAATTTTTGAAACATTTCATTTCAATTTCAACCTTTTTTAAAAAAGGTAACTTTTATTAGTATACAAAATAACTAAAATTTCAAAAAGAAAAGTAATTTCAAATAAAAAAATGAAGCTTCTTGTTTAGAAAATGTCATAACTGGACAGTTCAACATTTTTTGAACCTTTTTTTCAAAAATTCTGAACTGGGAGATTAATCAGAACCAATCCTTTCCTCTGAACAGTGTCAGTTTGGAGGAATCAACATTTTTCAAGAAAAAATGTTTATTCAGAAAATTCCCAACTAGCTGAACGCTCCTCCTCCTCACTGTGCAGGAGGCTACTCTCTTGCCTGAGTGCAGCTTGGCTTCAGTCTCAGATGGTATGAACATCTCCAGGTATAGAAATCTGGGATCACTGTGACATACCAGGGTACAATCCAGACCAGTGAGGGGCTGTGTCACCCCTGCCCTGCAACCTTAGGTGCCTTACAATGCCTTACTGGTAATAGCTTCCAGCTGGACCACCCCCAAACAGCCTTCCAGCATGCAGTTCACACCGTGAGTGTCCGTGTGTAACTGCAGCCTGCCAGCCACACTTGGGTTACATGCTAGCTCTTGCCAGTCTGTATAATACTGCAAGGTGATCCCAATGCATTACCAGTCCTGGACTGTCCCTGGAAGTGTATGTCTTGTATTGCCCAGCCTTCTCCTGGACAGTCCAAATATATTAAGTTCCTTATTCCTTTAAAGAAATAATATACATCCGTTTATCACCTTAAATGGAGTTACGCAGACACTTTAAGTTAAACGCACTGGATTAGATAAAACAATGAAACATTTATTAGCTAACTACAAAGATATTTTAAGTGAGTACAAGCAATGAGGCATAAAGGTCAGAATTCAAAGCAAAGTTTCTCACCACATGCTTCCAACAGCATTACTGAACAAACTTGCTGGTCAGGACTCCTCCCCCAGAGTCCAACAGCTGTTGTCTTTTTCTTCTCAGGTGGAGAGAATGAGATGGGCAGAGAGAAAGAGGAGTGCATTGGGATGTTTGCCCCTCCTTTTTATAGTTTCAGCCCCTCTTTGAAAAGCATTTCCGGGTGAGAACCAAGATACAGGGGGCTGGTGGACGAAGGAGACATCATGCTGTTTCTTTGCTAAGTTGCAGATCTTTATACCTGCCCTCCTTTCTTGCCAAAGAATGGCCACTTGATAAGTGATAGCTTTTTTGACAACTCGCTGGGGGCATCAGCTTGCCCTTTGTCTTTGAGAAACTGGTTTAGCCACTCCCTAGACTTATCTTGGAAACACACTTCAGTCATGATTTCAGCTTATGTTCATAACTTTACAAACATGTTGCTACATGCATTTTAGCATGATATTACTGATTAGCAAATTGATTTTTCAAATGATATCTCACAAGATAGGTCATGTACAAAGATTATTATAGTAGTGTGTAGGATGTGAATACAAGGGCACATTCCATCACAATCAAAAACACTAATATGCCTTAATCATACAATTATTTCATGGTGTCACTATAGAGCTGAGTTAAGGTTGTTGAGGTACTTCAACTGTGTATTTGCATACCTTGCTATGTTGAATTTATTTTAAATTTAACCTTACCTGAATTTCCTGGGTGCGTTTACTCTCAACCCTAACTCTATTTTATCCTAGTTTTTGTCTGTGAATTTTAAAGTGCACTACATCTTGTTACATCACATCCAATTTGTATCACCAAGGATTAACAGTATATTATTAACTGACAGAGAATGTGAAGATTCCTATCAGTCTTTACAGAATATTCCCAATATGCATTCAACAGTGAGATTTACTGTAGCTCTGTCTCTTTTCTGCTACATGAATTTATTAGAATCCTTGAGTTCAAGGTCAGAAGGGACCCCCAGATCATTTAGAATCATAGAATCATAGAATATCAGGGTTGGAAGGGACCCCAGAAGGTCATCTAGTCCAACCCCCTGCTCAAAGCAGGACCAATTCCCAGTTAAATCATCCCAGCCAGGGCTTTGTCAAGCCTGACCTTAAAAACCTCTAAGGAAGGAGATTCTACCACCTCCCTAGGTAACGCATTCCAGTGTTTCACCACCCTCTTAGTGAAAAAGTTTTTCCTAATATCCAATCTAAACCTCCCCCACTGCAACTTGAGACCATTACTTCTCGTTCTGTCATCTGCTACCATTGAGAACAGTCTAGAGCCATCCTCTTTGGAACCCCCTTTCAGGTAGTTGAAAGCAGCTATCAAATCCCCCCTCATTCTTCTCTTCTGCAGGCTAAACAATCCCAGCTCCCTCAGCCTCTCCTCATAACTCATGTGTTCTAGTCCCCTAATCATTTTTGTTGCCCTTCGCTGGACTCTCTCCAATTTATCCACATCCTTCTTGAAGTGTGGGGCCCAAAACTGGACACAGTACTCCAGATGAGGCCTCACCAATGTCGAATAGAGGGGGACGATCACGTCCCTCGATCTGCTCGCTATGCCCCTACTTATACATCCCAAAATGCCATTGGCCTTCTTGGCAACAAGGGCACACTGCTGACTCATATCCAGCTTCTCGTCCACTGTCACCCCTAGGTCCTTTTCTGCAGAACTGCTGCCTAGCCATTCGGTCCCTAGTCTGTAGCTGTGCATTGGGTTCTTCCGTCCTAAGTGCAGGACCCTGCACTTATCCTTATTGAACCTCATCAGATTCCTTTTGGCCCAATCTTCCAATTGGTCTAGGTCCTTCTGTAGCCTATCCCTCCCCTCCAGCGTATCTACTACTCCTCCCAGTTTAGTATCATCCGCAAATTTGCTGAGAGTGCAATCCACACCATCCTCCAGATCATTTATGAAGATATTGAATAAAACCGGCCCCAGGACCGACCCTTGGGGCACTCCACTTGATACCGGCTGCCAACTAGACATGGAGCCATTGATCACTACCCGTTGAGCCCGACAATTTAGCCAGCTTTCTACCCACCTTATAGTGCATTCATCCAGCCCATACTTCCTTAACTTGCTGACAAGAATACTATGGGAGACCGTGTCAAAAGCTTTGCTAAAGTCAAGAAACAATACATCCACTGCTTTCCCTTCATCCACAGAACCAGTAATCTCATCATAAAAGGCGATTAGATTAGTCAGGCATGACCTTCCCTTGGTGAATCCATGCTGGCTGTTCCTGATCACTTTCCTCTCATGCAAGTGCTTCAGGATTGATTCTTTGAGGACCTGCTCCATGATTTTTCCAGGGACTGAGGTGAGGCTGACTGGCCTGTAGTTCCCAGGATCCTCCTTCTTCCCTTTTTTAAAGATTGGCACTACATTAGCCTTTTTCCAGTCATCCGGGACTTCCCCGGTTCGCCATGAGTTTTCAAAGATAATGGCCAGTGGCTCTGCAATCACAGCCGCCAATTCCTTCAGCACTCTCGGATGCAACTCGTCCGGCCCCATGGACTTGTGCACGTCCAGCTTTTCTAAATAGTCCCTAACCGCCTCTATCTCCACAGAGGGCTGGCCATCTCTTCCGCATTTTGTGATGCCCAGCGCAGCAGTCTGGGAGCTGACCTTGTTAGTGAAAACAGAGGCAAAAAAAGCATTGAGTACATTAGCTTTTTCCACATCCTCTGTCACTAGGTTGCCTCCCTCATTCAGTAAGGGGCCCACACATTCCTTGGCTTTCTTCTTGTTGCCAACATACCTGAAGAAACCCTTCTTGTTACTCTTGACATCTCTGGCTAGCTGCAGCTCCAGGTGCGATTTGGCCCTCCTGATAACATTCCTACATGCCCGAGCAATATTTTTATACTCTTCCCTGGTCATATGTCCAACCTTCCACTTCTTGTAAGCTTCTTTTTTATGTTTAAGATCCGCTAGGATTTCACCATTAAGCCAAGCTGGTCGCCTGCCATATTTACTATTCTTTCGACTCATCGGGATGGTTTGTCCCTGTAACCTCAACAGGGATTCCTTGAAATACAGCCAGCTCTCCTGGACTCCTTTCCCCTTCAAGTTAGTCCCCCAGGGGATCCTGGCCATCCATTCCCTGAGGGAGTCGAAGTCTGCTTTCCTGAAGTCCAGGGTCCGTATCCTGCTGCTTACCTTTGTTCCCTGCGTCAGGATCCTGAACTCAACCAACTCATGGTCACTGCCTCCCAGATACCCATCCACTTTTGCTTCCCCCACTAATTCTACCCGGTTTGTGAGCAGCAGGTCAAGAAAAGCACCCCCCCTAGTTGGCTCCTCTAGCACTTGCGCCAGGAAATTGTCCCCTACGCTTTCCAAAAACTTCCTGGATTGCCTATGCACCGCTGTATTGCTCTCCCAGCAGATATCAGGAAAATTAAAGTCACCCATGAGAATCAGGGCATGCGATCTAGTAGCTTCCGTGAGCTGCCGGAAGAAAGCCTCATCCACCTCATCCCCCTGGTCCGGTGGTCTATAGCAGACTCCCACCACTACATCACTCTTGTTGCACACACTTCTAAACTTAATCCAGAGACACTCAGGTTTTTCTGCAGTTTCGTACCGGAGCTCTGAGCAGTCATACTGCTCCCTTACATACAGTGCTACTCCCCCACCTTTTCTGCCCTGCCTGTCCTTCCTGAACAGTTTATAACCATCCATGACAGTACTCCAGTCATATGAGTTATCCCACCAAGTCTCTGTTATTCCGATCACGTCATAGTTCCTTGACATCACCAGGACCTCCAGTTCTCCCTGCTTGTTTCCAAGGCTTTGTGCATTTGTATATAAGCACTTGAGATAACCTGTTGATCGCCCCTCATTGCCAGTATGAGGCAGGAGCCCTCCCCTCACAGACATTCCTGCCTGTGCTTCCTCCCGGTATCCCGCTTTCCCACTTACCTCAGGGTTTGGTCTCCTTCCCCCGGTGAACCTAGTTTAAAGCCCTCCTCACTAGGTTAGCCAGCCTGCTGGCAAAGATGCTCTTCCCTCTCTTCGTAAGATGGAGCCCGTCTCTGCCCAGCACTCCTCCTTCATGGAACACCATCCCATGGTCAAAGAAACCAAAGCCTTCTCTCCGACACCACCTGCGTAGCCATTCGTTAACTTCCACAATTCGACGCTCCCTACCTAGGCCTTTTCCTTCCACGGGGAGGATGGACGAGAACACCACTTGCGCCTCCAACTCCTTTATTCTTCTTCCTAGAGCCACATAGTCCGCAGTGATCCGCTCAAGGTCATTCTTGGCAGTATCATTGGTGCCCACGTGGAGAAGCAGGAAGGGGTAGCGATACGAGGGCTTGATGAGTCTCGGCAGTCTCTCCGTCACATCACGAATCTTAGCCCCTGGCAAGCAGCAGACTTCTCGGTTTTCCCGGTCAGGGCGGCAGATAGATGACTCAGTCCCCCGGAGGAGAGAGTCCCCGACCACCACCACCCGCCTTCTCCTCTTCGGGGTGGTGGTCGTGGAACCCCCAACCTCAGGACAGCGCATCTCATGCCTTCCAACCAGCGGAGTCTCCTTCTGCTTTCTCGCCCCAGACATATCATCTGGTCCACTCTCCGCAACGATACCTGTGGAGAGAACATGAAAGCGGTTAGTTACCTGTGTCTGTGTTACTGGAACCCGGACATTCCGCTTACCTCTTCTGGAGGTCACATGTTGCCAAGCTTCTTCACTGGCCTCTTGGCTCCTCTGTGCAACCTGCTCTATATCTGTAGAGCTTTGTGCCCCTAGAAGCCTATCCTGAGTTTCGTCCAGGAAATCCTCAGTTGCCCGTATGCAACGCAGGGTTGTTATCTGTTGCTCCAGACCTTCAATCTTCTCTTCCAATATGGAGACCAGCTTGCACTTTGTACAGACAAAGTCGCTTCTGTCCTGTGGAAGAAAGACAAACATGGCACATCCAGTGCAGGTCACAACAGCTGAACCCCCCCCTTCCATATCACCTTCCTACTACGAGCTTCCTCAGAGCAGTTTGCAAGACGTAAGCCTCACTGGCCTCACTCCAGGCGAACTCCCAGGCAAACTCCTGCTGTTCCCCGCTGCTCAGCTGGTTCTCCGCCGCTCAGCTGGTTCGCGAAGCTCTGGCTATTTTTAAACAGCCAGGCTTCCCTGTCGCAAACAAACAGACACCCTACTGCCCGCCCCCTGCAGGCTAGCAGCCAATCAGACACTCACTCAGGCTCTCACACTGCCCCCCCAGCAAACACACGCTCGGATACTTCCTCAGCAAGCAAACAAACACAGACTCGGATACTTACCAGTCCCAGGCAAACTCCTGCTGTGTGCTCCTCTGCTGTCCCCGCCGCTCAGCTGGTTCGCGAAGCTCTGGCTATTTTTAAACAGCCAGGCTTCCCTGGCTTAATTTAATCTGACCTCCTGTATATCAGAGCCACCAACCAGCACACTACACCCAACAACCAAGCTTTACTCTGGTATCACCAATGATTTTGCAAGATCCTCTTTTAAATTGTATTTTTAAAATAAATAAAACACTGACATATTATTAAAACAAAATCCTGTAAATGTTGTGTTGTACCCAAGACTTGACTTGATGAAACAAAAAAGAAATCTGCAAAGCAAGCCCAAATGTTATTTATAATATACTGTGTCAGTCAATTGTTTGATATGGCAACATTACTTCTGATACTCTGCTTACAGCAGCATTTTGACAGTTACTTGGTATACTATTATTTATTCTCTCTTCCACTTATCTTGTTCATGTTCACAAGTTGCTTAACAGAGGCTTAGAATGTTTTTTTAAATATATTTTTGGTTACACAGATTGAACAAGAGAAATGTAATGGAAATTGGACTTGCAAAGCATGACAACTCCAATTTTGTTCCAATTTACATTAAAATTCATTTTTATTTTCCCTTATGCGGGTTAGTATTATTTTTTCTCTTAAGTAGTAACAAAGAAAGTTGACTCAAGTCAACATCTGTTGTTAAGTTGAGACTTTCATTGCCTCTTCTATGTTACATAGATTTGAAAGAGCTGATGTCATGTTGTGCATCCGATGCGCAAACCATATATTGGAATGTGGGTGCCTATTTCCATACTGTGATGAGTACGTCCACAGACCCATAATTGATAAAATGTTACACTCGGTCCCAGGTATGGAGGTAGTTTGAAGTGCTTTCCTCAACTATCTGTGGTATATTCTATTTTTTGAAAACTCTGTTTTAACTAGGATTTTCCCTTTTTAAAATAAATAATCTTGGAGTTTGGGTGTGGGAGGGAGTGAGGAGCACAGGCTCTGGGAGGGAGCTTGAGTGCAGGCTCTGGGCTGGGGCAGTGCATTGGGGAGTGGGAGGGGATGAGGGGGGCGGCTCTTACCTTGAGTGACTCCCGAAAGCAACTGGCGTGGCTCCTAGGCAGGGGGAGGGGCAGGGGGTCTCCATGCACTGCCCCTGCCTGCAGACACCATCCCCACAGCTCCCATTGGCTGCAGTTCCCAGCCAATGGGAGCTGCAGAGTCGGCATTTGGGCTGGGGGCAGCGCGCGGAGGCCACCTTTTCCCCTCCCCCGGGCCGCATGGGTGTGCTGGCCGCTTTGGGGAGCGGTGCAGGGGAAGGGTCCCTGCTCTTTCCCCTCCCTTCCAGCTTCCCCAGCATGAAGAAGGTGCTGGGAGCGAGGGACGGAGAGGGGAGGAGTTGATCAATGGGGCTCGCGAACCCCCTGGAGTACCTTTGGGGACCCCGAGGGGTCTACAGACCCTAGTTTGAGAAACGCTGTGCTACACAGTTGTTCCATGTGTGCTCACTGCACTGTGATTTTGAAAATGAGGTTCAGTGTACCATACTGCTTCAATGACTGCTGCTTTTACACCTCTACACTTTTCCTCCCTTTTCTTCAGACTGCATTTTGAGAGTAGCTACCAAAGTGACAGCCAGTACTTTAATGTCTAGCTCTATCCAGCTTTGAATTGGAGCTTCCCTAGCCTCTTTTCTTTCCTCCAGCAAAGCAGCCATTTGGAAAGTATGGGAAATAAAGAACAGGGACTATCCTGGCCAGCTTACCCCTCTCTCTCCTTCAGCAACATGGGAAAGAAACCCTGAACTCCAAGGCTATTAAAGGAGAAAGAGGTTTCACACGGTAAAAATTAAGGAGTTCCAATGCGCAGGATTGGCTAGGACAGAGCCTCTCTCTCCTTTTGAATATGAGGGAGTACAAAAAATATAATATGACACCTCTTAGGTGTGGTGTCATTATCTTACTAGCATTCTTTTGAGGATGCAGTGAATTTTCTGTACTGTCTCCTCCTGATATTGCTGAACTCAACAGCATTCCTGAAGTGGCAAGCTGTGACTAGGAGAAATTTCTCCATTTTTGTAACTTTACTGACTAATACAGAGTACCCAGATGCCCAAGATAACCAGGGCCACTCACAGATTTCAAGGCCAGGAGGGGGGTGGCAGAAGCCTCTCTTGCAGGAAGGCTTTTGCTGGAAAGGAGGAAGAATGCTTTCAGTCTGGTATAGTGGAAACCCTGGAATCCCATTAAAAATGTAAGTTGGCTTCGTGGCCAGTGAATTTCCCTTTCTCTATATATACATGGGGAAGATTGTTCACTTGCAGGTCTATAGGCTGACTTAAGGGTGACCTTGGCCTTCATGAGAACCTCCTCCGTTTCCACCCTTGCCTCCAAAGAGAATCTCTCCATCCTATGGCAGGTCCTCAAGCTTCTGATGAAAAATGCAGCTATATATGCTAGCAAGCTTCAGTGCCGGAGACAACTGCCCTTGCTGCCATATCACTGATTAAAGATGACAGCACCTCTGAGACATGGTTGAGTCTACTCTCTCACAAGTCAGCTTCTTGGACTGTTTATATCTCCATTTGGAAAGAGAGAGAGAGTCAGTGAAGAAAAGAGCCTTTTGCTACAGCTCAAAATGGTATTTGGCCATGAAGAACAGATACGAATGTTATGATAAAGTCTGCATCAAAGGGTAATCCAGCATACTAAATCACAGTCTTTGAATTTTAGATCAGAGATTAAACTGAACTCTGTATTTAGAGCACCAGGGTGATATGTTCACCATGGTAGTGCTACTAAGTAAATGGAATGCTGTATTTTATACTAGTTAGTTTTTTTCAAGGTGTGTGGATTCATTCCTAGACATAGGGCATGATGCAAAGCCCATTTGAAAACACTGGGAATCTCTCTCTACTTACTTCAGTGGGCTTTGGATATAGATAGATCACGAGTTACTGTATATGCATCCGTGGAGGTCACAAGTATATGGGATTACCATAGACATATCTATGTCTGATAGAGCTGTGCCAAAGACTGTGCTCCATTCTAAGTGAGCCTTTTTCAGTGTATATTTGAGTATCCAAAAGCACTGGGGAGTCCAAAAGGAGCTAGAGACTTCAGACTGATGTTACAATCAGCAGGTCCGGTAGCTACATAGGCAGATTATTATTGTTTGTATTACAGTAACATCTAGAAGCCACTAACCAAGGATGACAGCCCTCTTATGATAGGTACCGCATATAACAAAAAGATGGTCCTTGACCCAACAAGATTACAAGTTAAGAATGCCAATAGAACTTCCAGTCCATCAGATGCCATTAACAGATTCTCACTTAGTGACTTGCACTAGAGGAAAGTTCACAGGAACTGTCTAAGCTCACAAGGGTCTGGGAGTTGCAACCAAAATGCACTACTAGCATTTACTACTACTTCTTTCATGTGGCTGGTGTAGAGCAGCAACTACAATTTCACCTGAAGTTGATCGGTGCCAAATGGCTACATCAGGAATAGCAGAATTTATTGTAGTAATGCCTCCTTCATATTTATAAATTGGGCAGTAGGTAGTGATATGTTCGATGGGAACTACACTTGCACACCGGGGAGTCCTTGATTTTCCATTTGTGCATTAGATATCTGCATCTACCATGGTTGGTTCAAATTCGGTTAAGAGTTGACCAAGATGACTGTGGAAGGTCAAACCCAGGAACCTTCTGCGTGGAATCCACCACAAGGTGCTTATTTTTTAAGTCTTGTTTAGCCCCATCTGCTTTCCAAGCCTCCTTCTGATCGTAGCTTGGTTGTATGAGGCTAAACTAATGTTCCCAGAAAGGCTTGCAGGACTTTAAGACGTTGCAGGAGGACATTGTCAAAGTCTTGGTGAATAGGAAAACATCTGTTTTCCTGGATTCACTGAGCTTTGTGGACTGTTGCAGCAGTTCGGTGTATCAGCAGGGGAGCGATTCTTAGAACAGGTGGCCAGGGTGTTGGAGATGACTTAAGAGTTCCTGTAATGCATTGCACCACTGTATTCAGCTGGGTATCCACAAGTCGCATGCAGCTGCATCTGCTCCATACCTGTGTGGAAGATGGCACGGGGCCCACTCTGTTAAGTGAGAGTTCATGACTAATGCCATCAACTCGGTGACCAAACATTGCTCAGCAATCTCCCGATCATCAGAGCAGCAACTCAACAAATCCTAGCACTTATTGAAAATGGAGGAGGAATACTGACTAGGAAGTTGCAAGACAGTGAAACTTGTTCAGTAATAAACTAATTTATACCATTTACTGCACCCCAACCCCTTAGGGGCCCCAGCCTGGTGAAAGTGAGTGAGGGTGGAGGCGAGCATGTGATGGGGGGGGGGTGGAGTGAGCGGGGGCATGGCCTTGGAGCAGGGGTTGGGGCAGTGGTGTGGCCTAGGGGAAGGGGGTGGGCCAAGGGCTGAGCGGCGGGGCTTGGAGGTCCCCAAAAATTTTTAAGTCAAAATGGGGGTTGTTGGGTTGCTAAAGTTTGAGAACCGCTGGTGTAATACTTAGACATTGGAAATGATGGTCATGTTTAACTTGTGCCTTCTCTGTATATATCCATAGGGCATTTAAAAATCGGTATTCTCATAAATGCAAATGTCTATTGACTCCATTTCGTACAGTGTCCTTGGTTATGAAATTTACAGAAAAGATGTAGACTAAGTCAGTTGTAACATTTTCAAATGTATGTTATGGTACAGTGCACACAACTAACAAATAGATGTCACTGTTTGCTTATACTATAGTTGTATATGTGAAGAATACCAATCACTTTTAGCTTTAATATAAATAAAGGAAACTTCAGTGAAATTTTATTTTAAGCATCACACCCAGTATAATTATATTTAAAAGTAAAATTTAATATTTTTCAGTATATCAAATTTGGAAGGTTTTGCAGAACAACAAAGAAGGTTAACACATTGCTTAATTTAGCAAAATGGCCTCCCAGAGAAAAATACTCAGCTTGTCAAAAACAAATGAATACATTGAGTTATGATTCCATTGTTTTGCTGAATTTCATATCTGCAGTTTTAGTTTTACATATTGTTTATCTCAAATGTTGTGCTTCTCTCTCTGACCAACGGATAGGGTGACCAGGTATCCGGTTTTTGACTGGAACATCCGGTCAAAAAGGGATCCTGGCAGCTATGGTGCTGACCGGACTGTTGAGTGTCTGGTTGGCGATGCTGCGCAGCAGGGCTGGCAGGCTCCCTGCTAGGCTCTGCGCAGCTCATGGGAAGCAGCTGGCATGTCCCTTCTCCGGCCCTTACGCATAGGGGCAGCCGGGGGCTCCTCACGCTGTCCCCAACCCAAGCACCTCCCCCACCGTGGTTCCTGGCCAATGGGAGCTGAGGGGGTGGTGCTTGCAGATGAGGCAGCGTGCAGAGCCTCCTGGCCGCACCTCCACATAGGAGCCAGAAGGGGACATGCCGTTGCTTCCGGGAGCTGCTTGAGGTAAGTGCTGCCTGGAGCCTGTACCCCAACCCCGATCCTCCTCCTGCCCTTCGAACCCCTCTGTTGCAGCCTGGAGCACCCTCCTACACCCCAAACCCCTCATCCCTGGCCCCACCCCAGAACGTACACCCCCAACCAGAGCCCTCATCCCCTCTTGCATCCCAACCCACTGCCTCATCCTGGAGCTCCCCCCTGCACTCTAAACTCCTAATTTCCGGCCACAGCCGGAGCCCTCACCCCCTCGTGCATGCCAGCCCCCTGAGCCTGTCCGGTGAAAATAGCGAGTGAGTGAGGGTGGTGAGAGTGAGCTGGGCAGGGGGGTGGAGTGAGTGGGGATGGTGCCTCAGAGAAAGGGTAGGGCCTGGGCAGAGTCTCAGGAGGGGCGGGATAGGGGACAGGGCAAGGGTGTTTGGTTTTGTGTGAGAAGAAAGTTGGCAACCCTACCAACGGAAGTTAGTAAGATATTACCTCACCCACTTTGTGTCTCTAACAATAGGAATTAATTTTACATATTTTTATATAACTGGTTTGAAAACATATATAATTAAAGGAAAACTATATTTAAAAAGTAAGCCAAAAATACATCCAGTATACTGACATGTACAGCAAAATCTTCCTCTAAATGACACATATATTAAATTTTAAATTTTAATGTGGTTTTAAGGTCAAAACAATCTTTTGATTAGTACCAATTTGAGAAGTCTTAAAATCCCAGTTAATTATATTTTTTTCTCATTTAAAACAATAGTAATAGAAACTAAGTATGTATTTAATTATAAGTAATAAAAATGCAAAACTTGTTCCCAAATCACTACAGTTAAAAACCTACAAGTGGATTGTAAAAGGTAATAAACTGCACTTGGGTTTAGCCTTACGCAGTAAGCATCATGAACTGCTGTAGTCTTATTATAGTGAGTGAGAGAGACACAACCCCCCCCCCCATATATATATAGAGTGATATGGAGCTAAGTAATGTTTTAGTGCCGGGTCAGAGTAAGACAAAACAGTAAAATCAAGAGCCTTTGGAGTTAAGTCACAGCGTTCTTGTTATAGTACTCTTTTGCCTAGGCATTTTAGTATATTGCTTTTTTATTTAATTTTAAAGATTGCTTGATGGTTAACCAGCCATCCCTGGATTTTGTTTATGTGCTCATGTCCTGTGAGCGGGCCATGTATTGAAATAGGAGACTTGTGCTCCCCTAAGCACTCCTTTTTTTTCTATATTTCAGTGATCTGCTACTCAGAACCAAGGAAACAATGGGTACAGTGCAAGGGATGGCACAGCATTAAGTGGCTGTTATCACATGAACAAGTGTAACCCAAAATAAATATTGTAAATCCCCTTTAGGTCTACCAGTCTGGACAGCAGTCCTTTCATTGTTTGCACTCATTAAGATATATTTTGGGTGGAACATAATAGCGGTCCATGTTTTACATATAACAAAACCCAGACAAATAGGCTAGCAGTTTTGAAATCTGTTTTTTTAAATGAAAACCTGGTTCACCATTGGTAGGATAAGTGCCCTCAATAACATAAATGGGAAACAAAGTAAGAAAGCTATAGGGTAGAATTTCTGAGTGAAGTATAAGCTAAACATTTTGGTATAACAAAAGGGAGCCCTTCCCCCATATAGTTTAATACTCTTGTATTTGGAAACATACTTCAAAAATGAATCCTTTGATTTGACAATACAATAGGTGGCTTCTACATTGCTTTTGATGATACAGAAAACATTTTTTTAATGTTGAATAAGTTTTTGGTTTGGTTTGGTTTTTTTAATGAAGCACTACTAGGCAGTTGGGTTATTGTAGTATCTTGTGGTCCCAATCTTGCCCCCAAACTAGACATAATTAAACAATTTCACTTGATATCTGTGGTGGCAATATTGTGAATTACTGCAGGGTCTGTGAAGAAAAAACATATAGTGAAAGTACAATTTCTGTACCTTCTCATAACCTTTTTGGTTATGCTTTCTCACAAAAGGGTTAAAGTGGTTCCTGAATCTGTGGTACAGGTGCACTGTAGTACTATGTATGTAATCTTTTTTCATGTGTGTCACAAGTTGATATCTAGATTGTTTAGCCATCTAACTGCTGCATCATCAAGGTAGCGAGGGGTTGCAGTCTTCTGACTGTGCACTTCTAGTTGTTTGATAGTCTGCAGTGCTGCTGCATAGTCATGCCATGAAAACTGGGCCAAGCATATCTGCATTGTGGCTGCCATTCTTGCTATTCCCAGCAGGAGCCTGTTAAGTCTGGTCCAGGATATGCGTTCCAGATTGCAAAAGGTGATGTGAGTTAGGGATTCTGAAATTCATCTGCATACCTGTCTCTCTGTCCCAGAGTTTCTGCCACTCTGTGAGGACATAGCTGTTGGCCCTGATGTTCTGTTGTTCATCCAAGGTTGGCACTAAGCCATTAGCACTGGACATGAATGTTTGTTACAAAAGGTTGTTTAGAATTCAGTCATGGCAAGTCAGCAGGAACTGCAAATGTAGGTGTTTTCTTCTGGAGGTGGGCAGATCTTATAGGAAGTGTGTATTGCTTATTTGCCCCCATTGGAACCATTGTTAGCCTTGCATGCAGCAGGCTGTTTTCATCTGTCATAGCCCTCTTGCAGTTTTAAGGGAAACAGCATCTCATCGAAGTTCTGCAGAAGATGAGTCAACACATATACATTTTACGTTAATGTGTGGCTAAGACAACCACTAATGGCATGGGTGGCTGTATTCAGTTCCAGATCGAGACACCTATGCCAACTTCTGTCCCAAACTGCTCCACAATATTCCATTGGAGCAAACACCAGTACTAGGATTGAGGTTTGTAAAACACTTGCCTGAGCTCCCCAGGATGTCCTGGCTAGCTTCTGGATCAAGGAAATGTGGGAGGTGATCTTTTTCTTCACTTATTCTAGATAGGACCAATATGTTAGAGTGCAGTCGAGTTTCACTCCTAAGTAAGTGTCAGCTGGCTGGAAAGGGAGTGAAATCCTTAACACGGCCTGTATGGGTTGGATGTCTGGGCAGTTCTTCAGATAGAAGGTTGTGGCCACCGTTTTAGACTCACATAATATAAGTCTCTGCTGACGAAGGCAAATGGCCAGAGCATTCATGTTCTGGATGAGCGGCTCTTCAGTATTGTGTATTTGTTTACCACATCAGCAAGTTATATGTTATCTACATATATGTACTTATTAGCCTTAGTTGTTGTTAGGTCATAAATGCATATGTCTAAAAGGAGAAGAGGTGGAACAGATCCTTGCATTATGGAGATGCCTAAGTTGGCTGACTGTCTCCAGTTTTCAAAAAGAGGCTTTGATTTGTTATCGTTTACCTAATGAACCGCACCAAGAAATAATCTGCAACAACTTGCTGGTCAACAGTATCATATGGATGTGACAGATCAACCAGAACGGCGCCAACTTTCTTGCCCTTCTCGAAGGCATCTTCGATGTCTTGTGTTAGGCAAATGACTTGATCTTGGTTATGCAGTCCTTGTCTGAAGCTAGACTGAATGAAGGGCAGTTGTGATTCAATAGTCTTATTGATATGCCTCAGAGTCAGTCTCTCCATAGCTTGTATGTGACACAAAAGAGATAGGTGGTTCCATAGCTCTTAAGATTTTCCAGTGGTTTTCCTGGTTTCAGAATGTCTACGAACTTTGCCCTGCACCAGATTTATGGGATGCAATTATCCTGGAGACACTGGTTGAGGAACCAAAGCAGCCAGCTTTTGGTCCTAGGTGAAGTAGAAACTCCATATTTATATAATCTTCACAGCTGAAAGACCTACCCAAGTTCTGTATGTGACCATTAGCCACTAGCTGGGTGTGATGATGATTGTGGTGACCTGGAAGCTCTCTTTTTGCTGAGGCTGGAATCTCCAGGAAGTCTTTTGATGATCTGCTACGTTTTTTGGCTAGAACGAGTAAAGTCTGTCTTTGTGACTTTCTCTCTCCATCAATCATGCCTGGTTTGTGCGAGTAATGGATTGAGTTCCTTGCTCTTAGTAACAGCAGATTTTAATTCCTGGTAGAGATTAATTGCCTCTGGCCACATAGGAACAGTGATAGCTTCTAGGGCAGAGGTCCCATAGTTTTTTTGTTTTGTTTTTGTTTGTTTGTTTTTTCTGCGCCCCTTTGAGAGATTTGAATCTCATGTGCACCCCCCTCTTTCTAAGAGACAATATGTCCATGGATGTGAGGGGTCCAGGACCCCATCCTGGCCAGGATGTCCTAGTGCCTTGCCTAGGACATTCTTCAGGTGGGTGGCCCAATCAGAATGCAGTCTGGCTGCACCCCCCCTTCTCATGCCCTGGGCCCTGGTGCGATCCCTGGCATGCACGCACAAGAGCCTGTGCAGGTAGGGAGGAACTAGCTCTCAAGGGAGAGCATGCCTCAAAGAGGCCAGTAAGCTGGAAAGCCCTCCTCCACACATACACTTCCTACGTAGGGAGAGGCTGTGTCCCTCACTCCTCGTCTCTCTTTTCTTCTTGTTCTTCTGGCTTCACAGCAGGAGCTGAAGCTGGAGACTCAACTAGTGAGAGGAATTCTTATTTTATCAACAATATTTTGAAGAAACAAGAAAAAATTCTTAACCAGTCAGGTCTTTGCACTCCCCTTTGCCCCCGATAACCTCTTAGGTTCCCCTTGCCCCACAGCTTGAAAACCAGTGCTCTAGGGATCAGGTTTTTAAGCAGCTGCTTGAACTAATTTGCAGAAGTTTGGTAGGAGTTGTTTAATATTGCCTGGACATGTGAAGTTCAGGGCCAGTTCACTGACTGACATCTCTAGTTCTGCTTGAAAGACCTCCCACTGAGCTTTCCGATAATTCCACTGGGCCTTCTGTAAGCTGTTTTGTTGTTGATATCCACAGGCCCGTGGTGATCAAAGAGAGCCCATGCTGAGACTTTGGGAAAGCTTCAAGCATCTTCCACTTTTGACCACTGGAACCAGTTGCCTGGAAGATGAAAAGACAATGTTGGATGAAGAGCCTGTTACCCATCTGCTACTGTGAAAGCTTGGCATTTGCTTTGGATCATAGAAGAGTTGTAGGTCAGCGGCTGAAGTCCGCTCCGTTAATCATTCTCTGTCTGCGCTGTTTTCAGGATATCACAGATGGACATTGTGGGAATTGATGTCACCACAGTAGATGGAAAATCCTAGAAGGGTGGGCAGAGCTGGGTTTGGCCAGTTAACTGATGAAGGGTTGTAGACATTAATCAGCATAGGTTTGTTTACCTTTTTTGCCTTCCATTCTATGAAGTCATTTGGACCACATGTTTAGAACTCTGCAGGAGATGCAAACCACTGTATGGAAGGGACTCCTGTTCGGGAGCGTGCAAGCCGCTTACGAACACTAGCACGACCAGCGAAAGCTGCTGGTGAGTCTAGTGCTGGCCCCAGTGGGCAGGGCTGGGGGTGGTACAGCCACACCGGAGGAGCTGCCTGGGCTGGGCGCTGGCTCCTGCGAGCGGTGGCCTGACATACTGCTGCTTTCGCTGCTGCGATTCCTGGTAGAGCCCTGCAGCTTCATAGATATCCACTTTATATCCATGGATATCCGCATCTGCGAATATAAAGTTGTATCCGCAGAGGGCTCTACAGATGTTGACATGGTGACAGCCCTTCTCTAAGATGGCATTCCAAACTGCTTGTGATGGTGATGACCCATGACGGTATAGCCTGCAACTGGAAGCTGCACATCTCCTGAAGCAAGATAATGTGTGTTTCAGTGTTTGTAACTAAGTGGAGAAAGAGAGCTCTTTTCACTGTCGATATTTCCTTGGTATTAAAATGCAACATCTTGAGGAACAGTCCCAGGTCTAGGGTTTCTGGTGCTGGCCCTAAAAGGGGCCCCATTAGAGGACAGCTCTTTCAGTCAGATTGCATTTAAAACATGAGCCTGTTCCACGTTTTTCTTTTCTTTTCTTTTTTTTTTTTGTCTGCTTTCATTTTGGTTGATGCTACTCATGGAGGGGATGCCATGAGATGGTAATAGACATTTGTCCACTGTGCATCTAATGATACCTCATATAAAGCAAAACCAAGGATGTCAGCTTCTGAAGCAACCAAAATTATTTTAAACTTTGCTTTTCTTTTCTTTAAAACAAAAATCTAGTGGTCCATCTAATGTGAAATCCTTTTTCCAACTTTAGCTAGTACCAAATGATTCAGAGGGATGCTGTAAGACATCCATAATGGACAATTATGTAATAACAGCCTATAGGCCAGAATATTTCTTCTTAACCCCAGGCATTCAGTAGTCTCTCCCCTGAACATTTTTAATCTAGCTAGGGTAACTATATATGCCGAGTTCCTTTTTGTACCCTGCTAAGTTCTCAGTCTCAATAATGTCAGGTGGTAGTGAATTCCACAAGCTGATTGACTATGTATTGTAAAAAAGGATTTATCTTTATTCCATTCTAAAGAAAACTGATAACTCAGTGTAAAAGCTAGGTCTAACAATTATATATTTTTAAAACAAGTTGGAAGAGAATTAAGATATACTTTTAAAATAAATGAAGCTTGAAAGATGCTCAACTACTAAGATGAACTTCATGATATTAAACATTTCGAGATCATATTTATTGGTCTTCAAATTTGTCTTTTTTTCCCCCAATGGTTTGTCTTTGCTCTTATAATATAAGAGAGGGTAAACAGGAGTGCTCCTGTTGACTGTCTATATGTCTCTTATTATTTTGTATACCTATATTATATCAACTCTTTTACATCTCTGTAAATTAAGATTAGAGAAATGTTTAGTCTCCCCACGTATTGAAGCCTTTCCGTACTTTTGACAATTTTTATTGCCCTTCTTTGGACCTTGTGTACTTTTGCTATATCTTGTTTGCTGTATCCTACACTGATCGTAGTACTAATGGCACTATAATATTTGTCATAGTATTGTCTGTCTTTTTCTTAATACTGCCTGACATCTTGTTTACATTTTTGACTGCTGTTGTGCATTAATAGTTCTTGACTGTGAGCTGTCTGCAGTGACATCTAGGTCTGTTCCTGAGTGGTTACAGTTAATCTACAATCCATCAACGTGTTTGAGTAGTTCAAATAAGCATTGTGATTTGCTTTCTGTTTAACTCTGTCTCAGTTTCATAATATTTTGATAAAGACTGCTCCCTTAGCAGATCAGGCAGTAACTTAACTATCGGAGAAGAAGCATTTTTCATGCAAACAATTTAGATACATAATGTACTAGGAAGATTGCATTACTCTGTCCTGCACACATGGAAAATAAGTGATTGTTAAAACTTCCTATAACATTAGGTTTTTTATACAGGTTTCAGAGTAGCAGCCGTGTTAGTCTGTATCTGCAAAAAGAAAAGGAGGACTTGTGGCACCTTAGAGACTAACAAATTTATTTGAGCATGAGCTTTCCTGAGCTACAGCTGAATGCATCCGATGAAGTGAGCTGTAGCTCATGAAAGCTTATGCTCAAATAAATTTGTTTGTCTCTAAGGTGCCACAAGTATTCGTTTTCTATACAGTATTCTATAAATATTGAATAAACTCAAGTACTTATAGTCCTGACCTGTACAGAGCTGACTCCTAGTGGTAACTCAGGGTGGTGTCTTTGTCTTTTTTTCCCTTTTTTGTCCAGGTTTGTTTTTGACAACTGTCACCAAGTCTGTCTTTGTGCTTATGCTAAATTTTGTATGGAACAATAGTAATTTCTGAATCCTTTGCTTACCATAACATATAAAGCAATTAAATTACAACTATCAAGCCTTTTAAAATGACCTACTAAAAGTGGGAGATTTCAATTTTTAATCACTGAAGTTTATGTAGTTTGTTGTTAGTAGAGCCAAATTAGGCTATCATTACTCATGCTGAGTAATATGTAACTCTGGGTTTAATGGGATTACTCATGGAGTATTAATTATGAATAAATATGGCAGTTACTCTTCAGAAGTTATTAAAATGGATATTTTAATTGACCTAGAAAAAGTGATCACTAAACAGAATAAAATAAATGGGAAATCTAATATTTAAACAGGGACACAAACCACACATTTGATATTATGTCTCTTTGAACAGACACTAAATCTATTAATGAGTGAAATACAGTAACTCCTCGCTTATTGTAGTTATGTTCCTGAAAAATGCAACTTTAAGTGAAACGATGTTAAGCAAATCCAATTTCCCCTTAAGAATTAATGTAAGGGGGGGGGGGGGTTAGGTTCCAGGGAGATTTTTTGAACCAGACAAAAGACTATATTATATATTTATATGTATACACAGTATGAGTTTTAACCAAACAACTTAATACTGTAACACAACAATGATGATTGTGAAGCTTGGTTGAGGTGATGGAGTCAGAGGGTGGAAGAGTATGGGATATTTCCCAGGGAATGCCTTATTGCTAAATGATGAACTAGCACTTGGCTGAGCCCTCAAGGGTTGACACATACTCATCTTCCATACTAATTTTGTTAATGTAGCCTCACACTCTACAAGGCAGCACAAATGGAGGGAGGGGAGACAGCATGGCAGACAGAGACACACCCTGTGTGTGTGTGTGTGAGAGAGAGAGAGATGCACACTGCCCCTTTAAGTACACTGACCCTTTTAGATCAGGAAGTTGAGACAGCAGCTGCTGCTTACAAGCTCCCTCCGTCTTGAGCCCTGTCGTCCACCTCCCTGCTCTATGGAGATAGGGTAAGCGGGTGGCAGGAGCAGGGGGGAGGGGGACACCCTGATATTAGCCCCCCGTACAGCAGGCAGGAGGCTCCCGGGAGCGGCTCCAAGGCAGAGGGCAGGAGCAGCACATGTCAGTGGGGGAAGGGACAACTGAAGTGCCAGCAATTGATAGCCTGCTGGGCAGCTGCCACAGGGAACTTAGGGGAGCAGGGAGCTGCCGGTCCACCCTGGTTCCAAGCCCCCACCAGCTAGTTCCAGCGGGCTGCTCTTTCTGCAAGCAGTGGACAAAGCAGGCGGCTGCCGAACAATGTTATAAGGGAGCATTGTGCAACTTTAAACAAGCATGTTCCTTAATTGTTCAGTAACATAACAACAAAACAATGTTAACCGGGACGACTTTAAGTGAGGACTTACTGTAATCTTAACAGTTGGACATAGGTGTCTTTGATTAATTGATGAAGCTAAATGCCAAATACTTCTGACCACCCAAGAAATGTGATAATCCTTTAAAACCATAATGTTGTATTTGAAATTTGGTTTGCCATTATGAAATACAATTACAGAAAAAGGAAAAATAGACAAAAAGATTGTCAGCAATTTGAACCCCCGGCTTGTTTACCAGGGCACTTGTATTTCTTGACATGGGTATATTGATGGCTACAACCATCGATAAAGTTTTGTCTAACATTCTAAAGCCACTTTATTTACATCTGGAAATACACAGGAAATTTGCATTTAGTATTTTCTTACTTCCTATGATTTTCTGAACGGTAATATTCTCAAACTATAACTGATCTGTTTGTATGTGTTTGTTTTTTTTTTTGTTTTTTTTTTTTAAAGTGAAGGTGAATTTCAGCCCATCACTGGTTGTTATATAGCGTGGTTCTACTCTGGGAACACCTGTTTTCATGACTTTCTCTACTCTTTCTCTAGTTCTGTGACACTTTTTTCGTTGCTTTTGCTCCTCTTTCCATATTTCAACACTGAGGAGAAAGTCCCTGTTTCTATCTGAGGAGCACGCAGAAAACAAATTCAAGATGGAAGCTTCTTACCCATCTGACCAGTCTAGGTCCCACCCCCTCCAAAGGCACAAATTGAGTTTTCTGAGAGAGTACTTTTTGAGTTGTAGGACACAAGATATAAGAGAGAGCAGGTACCTCCCTCCCCCACTACAATACACAGCCTAGCAGAAGCAGCATCTACAGGGATGATCAAAGCAGTTCCCCCTCTGTAGAGATTTTGTGCTCAGTTTTTCTTTTTTGTTTTGAAGAAGTTAGGATGAATCAGAGTTGTCCTTGGATCTCCGAGCTCTCAACTAGATACAGAAGAATCAGGATGAAAACTATTTTCCACGCTAGTGAGTGTCCAACCAAAGGTTTGGGCGAAAGTCAATGGACCTCCATGAAGCATACCTACATATTCCAAGTGCATGCAAATGTCCTGGAAGTTACTTTGACTGATATACATTTTATATTATATTAAAGAAGAAAAAACCATGGGAGTTCCACAAGGAAGTGACTGTTTTTCATTACCTATGATTCATCTAATGAGTTCAGTTAAGGGCACCCTAAAAGTAAGAGCAAAGTGTCCAAACAGAGAAAAGCTGCTGCACGCTCTCTTCCCATTGTAATGAATCACCATAGAGCTGGACCAGCCAGCAAATCACAATAAAATGATACCTTGCTCTTACTCACGGGATGAGAATATATTTTGTAAAGAAAATGGACCACTGGCTGATATCAATGGGCAATCTCTTCCAAGACTGGATGAGACACCTGCTATGTGACTTACCTTCATTCCATTGTTGGCTAAGGTGATACAGAAAACCAAGAGGGTCTCAGGCAAGAGTCATGCTGATAGGGCTTCCTGTTTAAGGATGGATCCGATTTTTTTGAGATCTCTTGCCTCACCATGTGTGAACTCCTTTGTATTCCACTTGAAAAAGATCTTTTAACCTTTTGCCCAGTGACACATGGATCTTGAAAAGCCTGAGTCTGTTAAGGTGGCTGCTGAACAAAACCAAATGAAGAAAAGCCTGTTAGGTCAGTGCTGTCATTAAGACCCTTTGAACTCTCAGAAATTACCTTTCTTCCAATCAGCCAACAATGTTGTGAATAAATTTGGGAAATGGTGCACAAAAAGATAGATCAAGCCTTGAAGATCAGAAGTTATATACTTCCTAATCCTCTAGGTCATCTTCCTGGAAGCTGTCACAACAACTTCTGTTTTCATACAATAACATATTTTTTAGGATATTCAAAATTTCATACCCAAGAGAATATTCATTTCAGTAGGTCCCAAAACATAGTTATGCTGCCTTTCTGCCCAAATCCCAAGACAAACTGGCACATGTTCAGTGTAAGAACGCTCAAGATTTACCTCAGCAAAACTGAGCAATGTAGAAAAAATCCACGGCTTTGCTTGTTCACTGGCCTGTGAAGTGCAGGGTCCAAAAGGATAGTCTGTGAATGCAGCTGCTATTGTAGCAGGGAGGTGTGCAACGTGAAAGACTTGTTCTGTCTGAAAGAACTTGAGATTTGTCCTCATGGTTGGCATGAAAAGCTAATAGGAGGGGACCTGGTCTGCTATTTGCCCCCTCCCCCCCCCCTTTTTTTTTTGTTAACAAATGCTATAAGACCAACCATCAGGTGTTTTCAGATGCACATGTTGGCAGAAGAGTCTTCATTTAGTTGGTATCTATCTAAAAAATATTCTATGTAATTTGTATATGTATCTCCTATCTTCCTTCCCTTCATTGCTCTTCACTTCTGGTTATTTACAAAAGCAGAGGATCAGCAGACCTGACCACTGAAAGGAAAATGTTGCTCTAGTCACATTTATCTTCTCCTCTTCTGTCACGGTTCCTCCCCCACTCTGAACTCTAGGGTACTGATGTGGGGACCTGCATGAAAACCTCTTAAGCTTACTTTTACCAGCTTAGGTTAAAACTTCCCCAAGGTACAAATTAATTTTACCCCTTGCCCTTGAAATTTCCACTGCCACCACCAAACTTTAACTGGGTTTACTGGGAAACGTAGTTTGGACACATCTTTCCCCCCAAAATCCTCCCCACCCTTGCACCCCACTTCCTGGGAAAGGTTTGGTAAAAATCCTCACCAATTGGCATAGGTGACCACAGACCCAAACCCTTGGATTTTAGAACAATGAAAAAACATTCAGTTTTCTTACAAGAAGACTTTTAATAGAAGTAAAGTCTGTAAAATCAGGATGGTAGATACCTTACAGGGTAATTAGATTCAAAACATAGAGAATCCCTCTAGGCAAAACCTTAAGTTACAAAAAAGACATACAGACAGGAATAGTCATTCTATTCAGCACAGTTCTTTTCTCAGCCATTTAAAGAAATCATAATCTAACACATACCTAGCTAGATTACTTACTAAAAATTCTAAGACTCCATTCCTGTTCTGTCCCCGGCAAAAGCAGCATACAGACAGACACAGACCCTTTGTTTCTCTCCCTCCTCCCAGCTTTTGAAAGTATCTTGTCTCCTCCTTGGTCATTTTGGTCAGGTGCCAGCGAGGTTACCTTTAGCTTCTTAACCCTTTACAGGTGAGAGGATTTTTCCTCTGGCCAGGAGGGATTTTAAAGGGGTTTACCCTTCCCTTTTATATTTATGACATTCTTCCAAAACAATTTTTGGGATGGGGATATGTAGTAATATTGCTGGGTATTTGCCTAAGAAACACAGATGCAGTGACACAATTTTTATTCAGTTTCCATGGGTTATAGCTCAGTTACATATGAGGCTTAGTTGAGATATTCTTGAAGTTTACTAATGCTGTCATAAGCTTCTGGAGGGAAGTAAGTGGATCGGTCATCTACTGGCTAGGTTCACTCCAATGCAAAGCTTTAGCTGCCTCAGTCAAGGAGACTCAACCCACAGGAAGATGGTTGGCAGATGTGCCCCTTCTGATAGAAGAGAAATTGACTAATAAGAGGTTGTTTATTGTTTTTCCCCTCTTCCGTTGTTTGTATTTTTGTAATCAACCATACAATTTCAGGTCCCATTTTTAACCTGGAAACTTTAAGCAAAACTATATATGTGAATAGACCCATTCTTTTATGATGAAGAGAAAATGCTTGTGTTGGTGGTCAGGAAAACCAAACTTATCATCCAAGCTAGTAAGCAGTAAGGTACAGTATGTTAAGAAAGAGAGACAATTTTAAATCTAAATATTTGTAGAGGTTCTAAGGGAATGTTTATTAAAACATGAAGCTTAGTAGTACCCTAGTAAAAACCAAAAAAGCATATTTTAAAATGATAGCCCCAGGACACTACACCATCTCTGTGTTTCCAGTTGTTTTAGTATAGTAGCTTATTATGATTTCCTCTCCCACTCACCATATTTTCTAGAAGTCTCTGTTCCAAAAATTAAGTATCTTACTGCAAATGAGTTTAATAAGTTGGATGCAAGTCTTTCTACTGTTCTGACCAAGAGTTGATTTGTGTAAATCTCTTTAAAGGACAGAAACCCTTTTGAAGACTTGGGCGTCCCTTGACACGCTCTTCGGCACATAACTGTTCAAGTGAGCTCCCTCCAGAGTTAATTGTTCATTTCCAAATGCAGTGTGGAATAGGGCGCTTGTTTTTGTGGCAACTTACTGTGGCTTTCTCCCATGCAGTCCTCACCAACCCCTCATCTTCAATCGGACTGAATGAAATTGAGCATGAATTTAAAAATAAAGGAAAAATAGGGTTTTGATGTGCAGGTTGCATAGCACCAGTATTTTATAGGTGTGTAAGATGATAGTTAATTCTCCTCCTAACTTGTAAGTTAATAAAGTAACTTTGTAATTAATGTTTTTCAGAAAGGAGGTGTTTTTTTTTTTAAGAAACAAAACGATACATGGTTCTCCCAAGAGATGTTTTACAAGGTTATATATAACGTGAAGTTAAAATTGGTAAAAAGTATGTGCATATATCTTTTCATGTGTCATGAAGCCATGTTTGATTAGATTAGGAGTCTACTAAATATTTGTTAGATTGTTTTCAAATAATCATTTCATATTTGCTTTTTGACTTAGGTCCAGATTCTTAAATGTATATAGGCATTGCAACATTTAACTGACTTAGGAGCCTCAGGGTATGTCTACAGTTAAAAAGCTATAGCTGGCCTGTGTCAGCTGACTCGGGCTCTCTAGACTCAGGCTAAAAGGCTGTTTAATTGCAGAGTACACCATGGTTCAACAGCTCCTTAGCCCAATACCTGTGAGCCAGAGTCAGCTGACACAGGCGAGCTGTGGGTTTTTAATTGCAGTGTTGACATATCCTAAGTCTCCTTTTCAAAAGTGAAATAGGCATGTGAGAGCCTAAATCTCACTGTAAATTAATGGGATTGAGTCTCCTGAGCCAGTTAGGTGTAGCAAAGCTGATCACAGCAATGCCCAAATATATTTTAAATCTGGGTCTTTGTCAATAAAATACATTTAGTCTCATATAAAGACTAGTTTTACGTGAGAAACACAAAAGTTACCATTTATAGACATTTCAGTTTTTCTCTTCTACCTTTCCAGAGTTTGTTTTACAAACTCGTGTTGTATTGCAGCTTACAGGTAATGGAAAAAGATTGCCAACAAAGGATCTAAGCTTTACCCCTTTTTATTGCTCTTCGTTACAAACCTCATAGTCTGAAGAGTATTCTGGATCTGCCCTTCCTGTGCACTTACAGCTGATTAAAATCCAGAATGTAGCAACAATTTTGCTGAAAATAATAATTAAGAAGTTGTCTGACTTGGAAATCAGGCTTTGTTCAAAATCTGTTCAGAGTGCATTGTAAATTTTCCTTCCTTTATTCCTTTATCTGTCTTCTCCATGAACTCCTGCTCCACATGCAGACCTGTCATTGCAACATGTATGTTTTGTTGACCGTGATTAAAAACATTACATACTGTGTGCTTTCCCTTATTCCCTGTTACCAAACTTCAAGGCTATACTATTTTTAATGGTCAAAGAGTTGAATTCTTTATCTCCTAGGCCTATAAGAATATGGAGTTGAAAATGTGTCGGTATTAGACATTATTTATCTACTTAGCTTGGAGGGTAACCAGTTACTCTCAGGGATTTTCTTTAGCATACTTTCTAAAATATGTATTAAACTTTTTTTTCTGTTTTGTGTAGCTGCTTTAAAATTACCTGTTTCGATCACAGCAAATTCATCAGTTTTCCGATCAGTAATGACTTTATTAAAGAGCACAAAGTTTATACCCTACAAAAACGAGGAGTCCAGTGGCACCTTAAAGACTAACCGATTTATTAACCCACGAAAGCTTATGCCCAAATAAATCGGTTAGTCTTTAAGGTGACACTGGACTCCTCATTGTTTTTGTGGATACAGACTAACATGGCTACTCCTCTGATACTTTATACCCTACAATTAATAGTTGGTCATTTGTGCTGCTTGTTTTATGCGTTTAGTCAATTTATGAATTGTACTTATTTTAATATATGTGATTGGTATTATCCACATTTAGTTACAAAGATTAAAATTTACTAGTATTTACTACATCTTAGGTCTGTTGTACAGGTGAATAGGGAGAGTGAAAGTGGAACCTGTGAATTTATTCATTATTATAAGTAGAGAAGTCACATACAGCAATTACTTATTAGCCAGGAATCTTTATCAAAACGTTACAAAGATCCAATTCATGAACAATTACACCATTGTGATTTCCCCCTGGGTGTGCACTATACCCTCTTTGGATGTGTGAGTTGACTCCATGCCGTTCACCCGAGCCTCTAACATGCAAGCCACTCCCAGACATACACCGGAGTGCTATGCCCAGCCATTCTTGAATTACACATAGGGCAACACATATCACTGGTCCCAGCGTTGCACCCCAGAAACGTACCCGTCTGGCACTGTTCAGTTACTTACTGAACGGTACAACCTCATAAGGTCCATCAATTGCAAAGAACTTGATTATGCATCACCGTTTGTTAACCTGAGTAGATTCCCCAAACACTTCAGCCAAAAATACGCTGGTTTAGATTAAACATAAAACAGATTTTAAGTGAATAAGTGGTACTGGCATAGAAGATCAGAATTAGCTACAAAAGAAAACAAAATATAAAATTGCAAGCTAATTCCTAAACTTTACCATGCTAATAATTCTAAAAGCAAAAGAATTTCTTTCATGCAGCACTTCAGCAGCAGTTCTTGCTAACTAGAATGCGTTCTAGTCAGGACCCAGCCCTTCCCATAGCCTCAAAGGAGTTTCTTTGTCTTCCTGATCTTTTTTCTTGCGTAAAGATGGGGGAGGAGAGGCAGGTGAAGTGATGATGTCATTGTCCTCTATTTATACTCTTCTTGCTTTCAGGCATAACTCTCCACCCACGTGGGGTGCCGTGAAGTATGTAGTGTGTCTCAGGTGAATTGTAAAACTGCTTGCTCACGCCTTTTTGTCTGTCTGAGGCTTGAGCCCTCTCTGGGGATGACATGCACGTCTTTTGTTTATAGGCCCTTCATTTTTTCTGAGAGATTAGTCTGTGGGCATCTCCCAGACTTACAACATGTTTCAGTAACAAGACATATAGCAAAATGTCATCACTTGCTATACATTGATGCACACATTTAAACAGGACAATGAGTTTCAGCCAATAATGATGTTTCAAATGATATCTCACAAGGCGTACTTTGTACAAAATATCATAACGATATACAAGTGGTGAATATGGGAGTACAGGGCAGTGTTCCCGCTGATTTTTTACATCCATGTGCGGAATGAATTTTGTTATGTGCACCAATATGGAGGTGATGTGTGACATATCACCTTCATATTGGTGCACATACACAACATTTATGTGGGAGGTGGGTGTGCTGAGGGATTCGCAGTGTGGGAGGGGGCTCAGGGCTGGGGCAGAGGGCTGGGGTGCTGGGGGGGGATGCGAGCTCTGTCTGGAGGTGCAGGCTCTGGGGTGGGGCTGGGGATGAGGGATTTGGGGTTCAGGAGGGGGCTCAGAGCTGGGGCAGAGGATTGGGTGCAGGGGGTGAGAGCTCTGGCTAAGGGTGAAGGCTCTGGGGTGGGGCCAGGAATGAGAGGATTGGTGTGCAGAAGGGGGCCAGAGATGAGGGGTGTGGGGTACAGACTGCCCCAGGGTTGTGGTGCGGAGAGAGGACCCCCTACAGCCCTCTCTCGCTGCAGCAGCTCGGGGCCGGGGGAGAGGCACCTCCCACTGGCCGTGGCAAGTCTGGGGCAGGTCTGTGCTGGGGCCGCCGTTGAGGGGCGCTCCCTGACGTGGAGGTCCGCGCTGTGGGAGAGGCATCTCTCCCCGCTGCAACCCTGAGCCCCTCTATGGGGCTTAATAGGCAGCTGTGCAGCCGTACAGCTTAGAGGGAATTTAGGTACAGGGTGTTATTTTGAGGTACAGTGTGTCACAACCATCACAGAGGATTTCACATTTGTAAATTGTCTTTTCTGCTGTTTCCATAGCGCCTACTGTAATGTTTGGCACAATACCAATAGTGAAATATGAATTATGTTGTGACACCCTACTCATTACCAAGGTATTAATGGGTCCTGTTTTTTCTAATCTTTTTTTTAAAAAATCAAAGTATAAAGCAAATACATAGACAAATTGTGATGCAGAATAAAAGTACGATTGACCATAAAATATCTCTAATGGGATAGGTCAAAAACTGTTTCTAAGGTTGAAAGTCCTTTAGGGGGGAGAGAGAGGTGTCTTCCTGTAGGTTTATCTCCAAATATTCCAGATTTGGGGTTCATTTATTATAAAACACTTAAGTTCTGGTTGACACGGTACACAGTTTATTCCATTAGTAGTGTATCTTACAGGGTTCATGCAGGATGGCCTAACCCATGCAAACGAAGAGAGTGCAGTTATATTCTCAAACCTGTCTGGTATATATGGGAACAATTTCAGGGAGAAAATAGTAATGTGAGAAATACTACTCATTGGCTTAAAATTAAGAATGTGCTTAAATGTTTGCAGGATCAGGGCATGAAAGTAATATATTTTTCACAGTTGATGTATGACTGCCTGGCCTCCTTTAATATGAAACTTTAAATCCTCTTTGTCAGAGGAAATCAGTATTTGTTTGAGACATGGTCCTGCTAGGTGCCAAGTATCCTGCAAGTTCAGCTTTCAATACCTACCTGAATCGGTGTTAACAGGTTAGTAGCTACTAGAGTTCAGTTTCTGGCATTTCTTTTAAAAAGATAAAATGACTTTATAGTTCTTTGCTCCTTGAAAGACTGCTGATGTGCTTTGAATATAGGAGTGAATTTTCTTAATACAATTTTATTTCTCTTTATCTTTGAGCGAGCAGCAGTACAGGACTTCTCCCTTATGCCTCTAATCTCATCTAAGCATGTATGCCAAAATGTTTCCCTTCCATTCCCAAGGCAGTAATTTGGGAAGCATCTGGCTAAGTCAGATGATTTAGGGTAATCAACGCACAACTTTCCTGCTGATTTCCATTTTCCCTGATTAATTCTCCTCCTCCCCCTATGAGCAGCATTTTCCATTTGGAGCTGGAATGCCACTGAAGCTATGTTGCCAAAGAATATTTGAGAATATTTAAGTCTGTACCATTGCACTTTCCATCCTCGGTAAACATCTGACAGAATTTCCTTATTAAGAGCTCCATATTGCCTAGAGATTGCCTGGGTTGCTACACGTCTCACACAGTATTCTTTTACTCAGCATTTAAGTTTTATCTTAAAAATTGACATCTGAAATCTAATTTCAGGTTTAATAGGCTCAGATCTGTCAAGTTTTATTCACTGTGACCCTGATCCTGTGAGCTGCTGAGCACTGTCTGAGATGGTGGTGATCACTACACACAGCTCCTTTGACTTGAACTGAACAGGCTGAGGGCACTCAACAGGTTGCAGGAAACTTTTACACCAAATTTCTGGTAGTTTTTAAAACTTAAAAAAAAAATTAAAATAAGTTGTAAAATCAACTTTGAGCCTAATTTGCCAGTTTTAGTTTAAACAAAACTCATTTGTTGCAGCTATAGGAATAGAGCAAAAAGTAGGTGTGGCTATTGGATAAATCTAGTTAGAAAGGCTAATCCCACATCTGGAATTTTAACAAAGCAGTAATGTATCCTTGTGGTTTTATTTCATTTTGTGCTCAGATAGTTTCCTAAATCTTTTTCTACTGGCCAACTCATATCACTTTCACCATTCACAAAAATGTGCACATTTTGTATTGAATACAATGCCGAATTTATTGACCATGGGAACAACTGAGAAATCTCCATGTTCATTTTTTATTCAGCTAGCCCTGGGTCTTAATAGGGTGGTGGTGGTTAGTTTTTCAAAGGCTTTTCAATTTTATCAATTCCACCTTTCTTGTAATTTACCTTTGTCACAAATGATATTTACATTTCATGGAATATGAAATGAATATGAGACAAAATAAAGAATTAATATGAAAAGATCAACTTGGAAAGGCAAAATTTTAATTAAATTAGGGCTGTCTATTAATTGCACTTAACTCATGCGATTAACTCAAAAAATTAATCGCGATTAAAAAAAGTAATTACAATTAATCACAGTTATAATTGCACTGTTAAATAATAGAATACCAATTGAAATTTATTAAATGTTTTGGATGTTTGTCTACATTTTCATACGTATTATATTCTGTGTAGTAACTGAAATCAAAGTGTATATTATTTTTGCTTACAAATATTTGCACTGTAAAAATGATAAAAAAGATAGTATTTTTCAGTTCACCTCATACAAGTACTGTAGTGCAGTCTCTTTATCGTGAAAGTGCAGCTTACAAATGTAGATTTTTTTTATTTGTTACATGACTGCACTCAAAAACAAAACAATGTAAAACTTCAGAGCCTACAAGTCTACTCAGTCCTACTTCTTGTTCAGCCAATCGCTAAGACAAATAAGTTTGTATACATTTAAGGGAGATAATGCTGCCCACTTCTTATTTACAGTGTCACCTGAAAGTGAGAAAAGGCATTTACATGGCACTTTTGTAGCCGGCATTGCAAATTACTTACATGCCAGATATGCTAAACATACGAATGCCCCTTCATGCTTCAACCACCATTCCAGAGGACATGCTTCCATGCTGATGACGCTCATTCAAAAAATAAGCGTTAATTCAATTTCTGACTGAACTTCTTTGGGGCAGAATTGTATGTCCCCTCCTCTGTTTTACCCACATTTTGCCATATATTTCGTGTTATAACAGTCTCGGATGATGACCCAGTACATTGCTCATTTTAAGAACACTTTCACTGCAGATTTGACAAAAGGCAAAGAAGGTATCAATGTGAGATTTCTAAAGATAGCTATGGCACTCGACCCAAGGTTTAAGAATCTGAAGTGCCTTCCAAAATCTGAGAGGGACGAGGTCTGGAGCTTTCTTTCAGAAGTCTTAAAAGAGCAACACTCCGATGCGGAAATTACAGAACCAGAACCACCAAAAAAGAAAATCAGCCTTCTGATGGTGGCATCTGACTCAGATAATGAAAATGAACATGCATGGGTCCACACTGCTTTGGATCGTTATCGAGCAGAACCCCCGTCATCAGCATGGACCCATGTCCCCTGGCATGGTGGTTGAAACATGAAAGGACATGTGAATCTTTAGCACATCTGGCACCTAAATATCTTGTGACAACGGTGCCAAGAGAATGCCTTTTCTCGCTTTCAGGTGACATTGTAAACAAGAAGCGGGCAGCATTATCTCCTGCAAATATAAACAAATTGGTTTGTCTGAGCAATTGGCTGAACAAGAAGTAGGACTCAGTGGACTTGCAGGCTCTAAAATTTTACATTGTTTTATTTTTGAATGCAGGGGGGTTTTTGTACATAATTTGACATTTGTAAGTTCAACTCTCATGATAAAGAGATTGCACTACGTACTTGTATGAGGTGAATTGAAAAATACTATTTCTTTTGTTTCTTACCATGCAAATACTTGTAATCAAAAATAAATATAAAGTGAGCACTGTACACTTTGTATTCTGTGTTGTAAATAAATTCAGTATATTTGAAAATGTAGAAAACATCCAAAATATTTAAATAGAATACCATTTATTGAAATATGTGTTATAGTTTAACAATGCAATTAATTGTGCAGTTAATTTTTTTAATCGCTTGACAGCCCTATTAATTATACAAAATAGCGCTGTTTTCCAGTATGAACTGTATCTCCATTAATGGGCTTTGCTGGCAAAACCTTTTCAGTGTAGGCTATCCCTCAGTGTCTCTCCTGCAGGGTCTCCCCCTCAGCAGTTGCTGATCACTCACATGTCCCCATCCTCCCGAGGCAGGTTTTTTTTTTTTTTTTTTTTTTTAACAGTTTAGTGTCCTTTGATCTTAGGCCCCAGCCTTGGAAAAATATAAACTTGTTAACCTATGTAGAGGCAGGCAGATAGGTGCATCCCAATCAAGAAGCCAACTGTTCTCTTAATGACCCTTGAAATATGTCCTCCCCCCATATTTTATCTTTAGTAATTGATTAGTTTCCTTCTTGTTCTTTCTAAAAGCCCCTTTTAAAATCAAATCCATGTAGTTAGAATAATATTAATCAAGTAAACTGAGGTACATATCATAAAAAAGAAAAATACTGATACCTCCACAACTTGCCTGCAGTATATCCCCTGCATAGACCAGTGCTAATGATACCTTGTCATTCCATGAATTGGCTAAGAAATCGACATCCTTTGCTTACTTCAACCATTCCCTGTCAGAATCTGGAATGGATACTTGTGTTTTTTCTCTGATTTCTTCAAATTTAACTTGAAAAACTTGCCCGTTATGGTTGCGTTTATTTTTTGTTTACCTTTTTCATACTGTTTCTATATTGTTCCTTTTTAAAAAATCCTATATTGAGTTATAGAGAGAGAGAGAGAGCATATAAAGCACAAATTAAATGTTGAATAGTGACTCCACCAGCAACTTACATAATTAAGAACATGTTAGCTATAATGATCATTCATTTCTATGTATATAGGTAACATTTGGCTTTCTGTGTAGAATATCAGCATAGCTGTGTAGTAATTATCTTAGTATTTTGTTGATTAGAAACTCTGCAAGTGCAGACACTATCGCTGTCTTTATTTGTAGTTGGTTATATAATTGAAATAGCTATAAATAAAAAATAGTCTTGTCACAGGTAATATCTGAGGTAAACAAAGTAATGCCTTGCTTTGTGGAGCTACTGGGATAGTTATTATCCTTCAGTGTAATGAAAACTAAAGATATTACATAATATACTTACTCATACAATGTAAAAAGATGCCTTCATCAGATGATTCAGCTGGTGATCATTCACCTTCTTTACTTCTGAGTGGTTTGCTTGATAATTACTGTGGGTTTTGGCTGTCCCCACAGATTAGAAGATACTTAATTCTCTGGGTTGGTTTGTTTGTTTGTTTTTCTAACCTAGGGATGCAAGTAGTCATCACCCAAGGATCTATCTATCTTTGTCAGCCTATTTTTGAGCAAGTTTAATAATCAATTCAAATAGTATCAATATAAGGTAACATTGTGGAGGTGATTACATTCATAGTGTGGAGGATTGACTTTGACCTGATTTTTCAAACACATATATAATTTATGTATAAGTCCCATTGAGCTATGTGTAGTTCAAAAGCTTGTCTCATTCACCAACACAAGTTGGGTCCAATAAAAGCACGTCCCTCACCTTGTGTCTTATGCTTAAAGTAACACACAGACGATCGTAAGATTGGAGCCTTTGTGTATTACGTTTAATATATACACAGTTATGGCACTGAATTTTTCACTAATGTGGTATGTATGTTCACTGCTTATGTACATTTAGTCTGAAAATTATAAAGCATGTTGTTTAACATAACCCTCTTTTTTAAAAAAAATTCAAAGCACTTCTTAGAATAAAAATGAATGAGAAGGTTATTTTATTTTCTACCTTTTGTGTTTTGTGTTGAATCTTTTTTAAAAATTATTATTTTAATTTTTAAATGACAAATAATAATTTAGGACATTGATATTGTTCAAAGTCAACAGTAAGAAAAAGGTTTATGAAAATTTCCCTGAAACAAAACTTTTTTGTCTGATAAGTCACTGATCAAATAGATAATGGCTGGTAGAATACTTTACACCTAAAGAAATAACTTAAACTCAAAAAATTAATACTTAAACATTTATAATAGGTAGTTCCAGCAATTAAACCTTCTCTGAATCTGCCTTCCACTTTTTAGGATCAAAACATATTGTCTCATTTGTAAGAACTTTTTTTTTCATTCCCTGTTGCTGCGTGAAAGATCCACATGGTGAGAGACAACTAACTGTACAGGGGAAACGGTGAAATTGACAATATACAAAAGTGATGTCCCATTCACAAACTGGAAAAATAGGGGCAATTTTTGTCCCATGTAGTCTTTTAATTACAATAATCATGGATGTTACTTGTAGCACTATTAGGTAAAGCACTTTCAGACAGAAGTTTGACTTTAAATTATTTAATACATGTTCTTATACTGTGCTCATCAATATAGTACGAGCACCTTTCAGTCATGCATTAAACTAACATCTGGCATGCATTAATTGTGATTTTATCTTCTCCCCAGGGGGAGAAGTATATGCTGTGAAGTGTCTTGTTTTGATAGGGCTTTGTTTGTTTGGGGGGTCTGTGTTATGGATCATATATTTTTCTTTTAATATGCATGTTGCTATGTTAGAGAAGACAAGGTTGAAGAAGTGTGTCTTGCACTTGGATGTGCTGAGGTTTGTGATGGAGCAAGTTCATGTAAGAACGAAAGATGTTTGATAACATCATTTTTGTGACTTTTTATTGCTAATTGTCTATTTCACAGGGTTGGATTCTGTGGCAGGAAGGTAGTGGTGGGAGGTTTGGACCAACAAAACAATCTTCAGTACAAGGGATTTATAGCTCTGCCAGGTGCTACACCTACTCGCTCATAGCTTAACTTGCTCCTTTACACGCCTCACCACGTCCAAGTGCAAGACACACTTCTTCAACCTTGCCTTCTCTAACATAGCAACATGCATATTATAAAAAATAACCCCCTCAAATCCCCTCCCCCAAAACAAACACACAATCCTATCAAAACAAGACACTTCACTTCTCCCCCTGGGGAGAGGATAAGAGTACAATTAACATATGCCAGATATTAGTTTAATAGATAATTGGAAGGTGCTTGTGCTATGTTGATGAGCATGGTATAAGAACATATACAGAATAGAATATAAGTGACTTCCAAGGAAAATACCGTATATATCTGAAGATGGCAGTTCTCTCTGTGATACGGTGTAAAGTTTTAGCTGTAGCTTGTGCTGCTCAAGAAAGAATCCGACATGGAACTATCCTTCTGATACTAGTCAAATAAAGATGGCTTTATTAGAAATCAGGTTATTTTTAGTAACCTAAATCTGAGATGTAAAATGGTATTTATTGCCTAGGTAGTGATGATTAATGAAAATGCTGCGTAATGAATACAACTGAAAGTTTCAGTTAACTCACCTGAATCTCTTTGCTGTACTAATGTGTGATTGACTTGATACTTCCAGTTGTAACATCTGGGTATATCTCACAGGTGCTCAAACACTACGTGATGAGGGAATATAAAAGCCTTGGTTGATGGGCAGATGGATGTTATCTTACAAAATTTAGGAGAGAATTCTGAGTATCAAGTAATCCATACTGTATGTAATCATTTTCTAAACTGTGTTTTACAAATGACAGCTGTGGAATTGAATAAAAATGCAGCAGAAATAGTAGTTCACTAGTGAAACACATTTTAAGAGGGTACTGTATCCAGTTCCCTAAAGCGAGAAGAAAATCAGATGTATTTGTTAGCAGGATTATTCTGGTCAAAGCAGTGATCGTGAAATGGTTTTTTGTTTTGTTTTTTGTTTACTAGGGTCAAGATAAGTAGGTCTAGAAGGAGCTAAATGTTTTCTCCTGGCAATGATATAAGAGCTGATGCTGCTATTGCCTGCACAGATTTAAATATAGTTTTTGTACCTTGATATTGGTGGTGTACTTTTACTACAATGTGATTAAAATAAGGAGAGGTACCAGTGAAGAGTAAAAATCTATAAGAGGCCAGTCCTGGGGTGTGTCTTCTCAAGGGGGACCAGTACCCAAGCAGTCACCTAAATCTGTGGGTGAGAGGGAAAAACAGCAGAGTTACCAGGACAAAGCCATTCCTTGGAAGTAGTAGAGAATTCCCTTGCTGGTGCCAGAACTGCATGGCAGCTTAGAGACTTAGGTGGAGTCTCCCTGCCCCCAATACCTTTAGAACACTTGTGTGCCAGTGGTGTTATCAGACTGCATTGGACTATTTGATTCTGGGTGTTCTTTTCTGTCTGCCCTTTTTTTTCTCCAGCTTACTCCTGCCTCTCTCCATTATTGCAAGCTGCAGGTCTTTTACTGCAGTATAGACTTACCCTCTGTTTTTTAATGTGGCTTGGCTAAATATAAATGTATATATCTAGGAACAAAGAATGTAGGCCGTCCTTAGAGGACGGAAGGCACTATCCTGGGAAGCTGAGATTCTGAAAAAGATTTAGGGGTAAGTTTGGATAATCAGCTGAACATGATCTCCCATTGTGACACTGTGGTCAAAAGGAGTAATGCAATCCTTGGATACCAAAACAAGGAAATCTCAAGTAGCAGTAAAGAGGTTATTTTACCTCTGTGTTTGACGCTGGTGGGACCGCTGCTGGAATACTGTGTACAGTTCTGGTGTCCACAATTCAAGAAGAATACTGATAAACCAGAGAGAGTTCAGAGAAGAGCGGTGAGAATGATTAAACGATTAGAAAACATGCCTCATAGCAATAGATTCAAGGAGCTCAATCTATTTAGCATAACAGAAAGAAGGTTAAGGTGTGACTTCATCACAGTTTATAAGTATCTAAATGGGGAACAAATATTTGATGATGAGCTATTCAGTCTAGTAGAGAAAGGTATAAGATGATGCAATGGCTGGAAGTTGAAAGTAGAAAAATTCAGACAAATTAAGGTGTACATTAAGAGTAATTAACCATTGGAACAACTTACTAAGTTCATGGTGGGTATAAATCAAGATTGGATGCTTTTTCTAGAAGATCTGCACTAGGAATTACTTTGGGAAAGTTCTGTGGACTGTTTCTTACAGCAGGTCAGACTAGAATCTATGAAAATGACATTAATAATTTAATGTTATTTAGTAAGTTATTTTTAGTACACCTGATGCTTTTCTAAAGAAAAATAGGGAAGAAGTATTTATAACTTTTGTGCAGAGCTTGGAAAATATATTATGTAATCTAATTTCGGAAACCTTCACAGTAAACCAATTATTCCTGTAATTGAAAAAGCAGAATATATTATTTTATCAGACAGATCCTGAGGCCATGTCTACAGATGGAAAATGTGTTAGCTAGCACATTTTAACTAATTTGATGCTAAATACAACTTAGTTTCTGGTGTTGACAGAAGCAGTACGTTACCTAGTAGTGGTTAGTGGTAGGAATCCCGCTTCGGGTAAAATCATATGTAACATCATGTTTCATTAAAATGTGTTAACTAATACATTTTTAAACACAATGCAGTTTCGCAGTGCAGACAAGAACTAATGGTTGTAAATGTGTAAAAGATACAGTGTGGTGTACAGTTTTGTCGTTAAGGGGGCGTAATTTCTCTCACACTTATCTGTCAGATCTGTTTTAGAATGAGTGCCAGGATTACAGCCGCTGCCGCAACACAGCTACAATGATGTAACTCTGCTGCTGTCGTACCATAGAGTAGACTCTTTTGACATTGATGGAAGAGGACTTTCCATCAGTGTAGGTAATCTGCTCCTCTGAGAAGCAATAGCTAGCTTGACAGAAGAATCCTTCAGTTGACCTACCTGCGTCTACCCTGGGGTTAGGTTGACCTAAGCATGGTGCTCAGGGCATGGAATTTTTTACAGCCCTGTGCGATGTAGCTAGGCTGACATACGTTTTAGGTGTAGACTAGGCCTTAGAGTGTAAAATCCTTGAGGTAGGGTACATATCTTGTTCAATTTTATAAAGAGCTATGAACATTTTGAAGTGTTCTGTACATGATTAGTAAAGGTATCTGTCTGATAAGGATTGCTGCAAACATGTAATAATGAAATTTTTAGTAAATTAGACCCATGCTAATCCATACACCTCAGGTACAAACAAATTTGGAAGCGTCTCATTCTCACTTCTCAGCAAAGATTTAGAAAGAGTGCTGTAGTAAAGTCTTATGAAGTATGAAAATTAAATCTTAAAAATAATTAAAATTGTAATTATGATTTAAAAATTAAACCGCACTTGTCAAATATGTGATGGAAGTAAATTTACTGATGCACTATTCTTGCTTGTTTGGCCACTCCGTTCACAATTTCAGAATCAGAGGGGTAGCCGTGTTAGTCTGTATCCACAAAAACAAGGAGTCCGGTGGCACCTTAAAGACTAACAGATTTATTTGGGCATAAGCTTTCATGGAGGTTCACTTCTGAAGTGGTTTTTTACCCACAAAAGCCAGTGCCCAGATAAATCTGTTAGTTTTTAAGGTGCCACTGGACTCCTCGTCGTATTTCAGAATGGCTCTGTTATTAGTACAATATTGAAGTTTTTCTAAGTTCAGAATGCTTGAAACTCATCTGTATTGATGCATATATTACAAAGAAATACTTGTATTCAATAAATTACTATAACTATTGCATAGCATGACTTGCAGGAAGTGAAAGAAATTTCGTAGCTGCATACAAAATGTATAGTTGCCTAGTTATTATTTCCATTATCAGCTTCTCATTACTTAGCATAACAGACTGTGCTAGAAGTGGTTAGAAATTTCTGTGGGCATTTGTTATAGTTTATTTGAAAAAAGGAAAACAGAATGCACTTGAGCTGAAAGTACTTTCTTAATAATCCTCCTGAAGGTCTAAGTAGAAGGCTTCCATAATATTTACATAATTGATTTTATTCTATATACTGTTATTAGACAGAAAATATCATATTGCCTCTGTGTAAATCCATGGTACGTCCACATCTTGAATCCTGAGTGCAGATGTGGTCACCCCATCTCAAAAAAGATATATTGGAATTGGAAAAAAGTTCAGAAAAGGGCAACAAAAATGATTAGCGGTATGGAACGGCTTCCGTATGAAACACTGGAATGCGTTACCTAGGGAGGTGATGGAATCTCCTTCCTTAGAAGTTTTTAAGGTCAGGCTTGACAAAGCCCTGGCTGGGATGATTTAGTTGGGGATTGGCCCTGCTTTGAGCAGGGGCTTGGACTAGATGACATCCTGAGGTCCCTTCCAACCCCGATATTCTATGATTCTATGATTATTAATCTAAATGTATGAATTTACTGTAACTAAGTGTAATATACTGAAGTTGTAAATTGTTTGAGATAAAATTGTAGCTCTTAGTATATTCAAAAATACATTTAGATGGCAAACCTGCTAAATTATCTGAAGAAAGGCAAACATTATGTCTTATGTGTATATGTCAAAATGTTTGGGAAAATGAGGTGGATATCCCACTTACAGTTTTGGTTTGCTAAATAGCATCTTAGGAATCTTAAAGATTATCTGGTTCACAAATACCAGTCAGGGCTGGAAGAATGTAGACAATGTTCATTCCCAGATTACCTGTGAATCCCAGTGATGTAATATACTTTAAAAGGTGTAGTATAGATGTTAATAAAATATCTTAGTGCTTCAACTGTTAAGTACATAAGAGCATAAGAGTGGCCATGCTGGGTCAGACCGCACGTCCATCTAGCCCAGTATCCTGTCTTCTGACAGTGGCCAGTACCAAGGGGCCCCAGAGGGAATGAACAGAACAGGTAATTATCAAGCAATCCATTCCCTGTTGCCTATTCCTCGCTTCTGGCAAACAGAGGCTAGGGACACCATCCCTGCCCATCCTGGCTAATAACCATTGATGGACCTATCCTCCATGAACTTATCTAGTTCTTTTTTGAACCCTGTTAATCTTGGCCTTCACAACATCCTCTGGCAAGGAGTTCCACAAGTTAACTATGCGTTGTGTGAAAAAATACTTCCTTTTGTTTGTTTTAAACATGCTGCCTATTAATTTCATTTGGTGATGCCTAGTTCTTGTGTTATGAGGAATAAATAACACTTCCTTATTTACTTTCTCCACACAAGTCATGATTTTATAGACCTCTATCATATCCCCACTTAGTCGTTGTCTTTTCCAAGCTAAAAAGTCCCAGTCTTATTAATCTTTCCGCATAAAGAAGCCGTTCCATACCCCTAATCATTTTTGTTGCCCTTTTCTGAACTTCTTTCCAATTCCAATATATCTTTTTTGAGATGGGGTGACCACATTTGCACTCAGGATTCAAGATGTGGACATACCATGGATTTACACAGAAGCAATATGATATTTTCTGTCTTATTATCTATCCCTGTCTTAATGATTCCCAACATTCTGTTTGCTTTTTTGACTGCCACTGCACATTAAGTGGACTTTTTCAGAGAACTATCCACAATGATTCCAATGACTCCAACTATCCACAATGACTTTCTTGAGTAGTAACAGCTAATTTAGACCCCATCATTTCATACGTATTGTTGGGATTATGTTTTCCAATGGGCATCCCTTTGCATTTATCAACATTGAATTTCCTTTCCCATTTTGTTGCCCAGTCACCCAGTTTTGAGAGATCCTTTTGTAGCTCTTCACAATCTGCCTGGGACTTAACTATCTTGAGTAGTTTTTAAGTAATTAAAGAAGACCAGTAAAATAAGATTGTCAGAGGGGTTGTATTTCTCTCTCCCATGAAAGCAGTCATGAAAGGGGTGTATAAAACTGCACATTTGATGCTTCATATTTTATATTTTTTTAGTAATTGTCTTTGACAGGCCTTTTCCCAGGGGATTTTTTTTTTAAAAAAAAAGAGTACATTTCAGTTATGTCCAGCTCTGAGAAGATACAAGTGTATAAAGTCTGCATTGTATAAAGTCAGTCAGCATGACTAGATATGTGAACAACTCCTTAATGCTGCCTCTTGCAATGGATTCATCATTGGGGGTCTGATGGTGCAAGCTGCAGACAAACCTTAACTCTCATTTGAAGGAGACACTCAGCACCTCACAGGATCAGGCCCGCTATACAAATTACTACATGTTGGTTTGGTTTTGAGACCATCTTTTATCTGTAATGTACTTAATTTTTGCATATCTACAAGCGTCTAATATGTACGATATATGCTTCCAAATTGCTGTTTTCTGGTTTGCTAATGTTAATGGTAAGCAACTAATCACAACTAAATAACAAATTTTAAATAAGACTTTCTGCTGCAGGCTGTAGGTCACATCCTGCTCCCACTGAAGTCAATGACAAAAACCCATTGACCTAAGGAGGAGTTCACCCACAGGACTACAGTTGTAGACTTTTTTGGCTGTTTAATTACATATAAATTCGGGGGGGGTCAGTCCTTTAAATATGCACGAGCTGTCCCATTGCATTGTCTGGGACTGTTTACAGGAGTGATGTTATCACAAGTGTAAATGTTTGAAAGATTGGGCCTCTGTGCGCGTAGTGAATATAAATCCTCACTCTTGTTAATTTTGAGACTTAAAAGTACAAGATAGAATAACTCGGACAGCACTTACTCTCCAAACCCATAAAAGAGTATTTATAGTTCTCTTCCTTGAATTTTTTTCAGATTTTTTTTTTTAAATATTGAAAAATAACTGCAGGCTGTTACGTCAGTTATTTACAAATAGTGCCAATGAGCCAAACCCTAACAAGTCTTTATGGTGTGTTATTGTTTTGTCTCTCAGATATTAGGAAAGACCGTAAGAAGGCAGAGTCTATCATGGGAAAAGTTCACTAGGGGATATATTATGGTGGACCCTTACATAGCCTCACACTGGGTAGTGGGAGGAGGTAAGGCCAGCCAGCTCCTGTTCTCCTGAGAGTACACTAGCTACCACCAAGATGCTCCCCACCAGGAACAGCTTACCTGAAAGAGCGTGGAGAGTATGCAGAGCTAAGGTTTCATTCCTCCAGTGTGCAAATTAGGAGATCTAAGTATACTACACCCTTTAAATGCACTTCACCAGTACAGCCAGAGAGCTTCAGAGATTCCCCTGCAGCAGTGCAGTTCTGCATTACCACCAACTCTGGGCTGTCCAATGGGACTTGGGCTCCTAAATCACTTAGGTGCTTTTGAAAAATTTGCTTTGTATCTAAATGCTATAACCTGAACTCAGGTCTTGGTAGGAAAGTAAAACCTGAACTGGTTCATATCTTCAGTCACTTTGTTTTTAAAAGTGTTTGCATAGGAATGTCAAAGTTTACCCGTGTGTATGTGTGTGCTGTTTCATATTTGGGGATATTAAATTTAAAAAACAAACTCACTCCCTAAGATGTTATATGCATCTTTAAGATTGACTTAGAATGCATGGAAAAGATACTACATCCCAGATGTAGAAAAACTGAGATTAACTTCCACAGTAGTATGTCTTATTTAAGATGAGACTGAGGTATAGTTATACCGAGAGCTGAAGTCTTTGAACTTGATTGGGTTCATGCGATCTTCCTTGGGAAGAGATCTGTGTGCAGATTCCCTGCTTCCTTGTGGAGTACAGGCTCAGCTACTTCTACAGCAGCATTCCCCACCACTACCTCTTTTCCCACAGAGCACGTGGAGGACTGTTTGGAGGACCATAGGTCTGTACGTGGGGAAGCTGGGCAGGGGAATTTGTGTCTTCCTCCACCTGCACATCCACCAGAGTTCAGTACAAAAAGAAATACATCTCAAGGTTGTATTCATTTCCCACTACTCCCCATCCCTGCTTGTGCGCACACATGGTGAGGTGTCATGGTACAGATGCCCACTGCAGAAGCCTTGCCACTGTGGCTCCATTGGATCCCTTGGTAGGGGTGGATTGCTGGGAGCACAGGTTCTCTGCACAGATGGACCTCTTGCTGGTCCGTGGGTTATGTAGGACAGTTCCATAGTTGGATAAACCATACACACTTGATGGAACAATTTCCATCCCTTTGCCTTGTCCTTGGGCTTTACCATGGGGAAGCGCAGTTGGGCCTTTTGATTCTACCCACATCAGTATTTATGGAAAAACAAATACTGTTTGTGATTTATATTACCATAATTCTTAATGCTGTAATAACATTGTAACGTTTTAACAGCACTTGATGTTTTCTAAGATGAGTTAAAAAATGTATATGTCAGTAATTCACATTAATACCTATTTTATGTAGTCCATTGGGCTACATGAGTTACTGCAGATAATGTGAACATGTTGTGATTTACTTATCAACTGCATATTCCATAACAATGCTTTTATTCCTTTACTACTTATTTTATGTATGCTAATCTGTCAGTAGCAATTTAGTAAATGTAGGTGCTAATACAACACAGTAAGATTTTACTTGCCAGTATTACTGTCATGTATTGTATGACTTACACAACATATTTATTTACATGTAAATCATATATTGCCCATAAATGTAAATGAGATTATCCAACAAAGTAGTTAACATATTAACACAAGCAGATATTTTCAAGAAATGACTTTTTTACAACTTTATTTTATATTTTAATATGATGTATTTTTTTCTTAAACAGACAAAATTGAAGAAGCACAAAAAGAACTTAATGAGACAGAAGACCAGCAGAAAGGTAAGAAAGCAAAAACAATGTATGGCAAAACTGATCAAAGCCTTTTGTAGTCTGTGGGAAGTCTCCCTTTGATTTTGCTGGGCTTAGGGATAAGCCAATAGAATGCATGACTGTAGAGCAAATGCTGTGCTAACAAACACAGTCTTGCTAACAAACACTTGCTTAAATTTAACCACTTGAGTCGTCCCACTGACTTTGGCTGCTGAGGTGAATAAAGTTAGGTCTGTACTGACATTTCAGCTCATACTAGAGGTTAATTGATTATTAATAACTATCTTCTGTCTTTGATGATCAACCTGTGATTGGGTTATATGGATTATGAGAGGACACTTATCAGTTATTTTAACATACAGATGACTTCTGACAGATGAAATCTGTGTAGCAGAGATGCGTGGTGACTAGTGGTAGTGGTCATATAAGGTTGGCTGACAGCAGTAGCGTAGGAGATTGGTGCTTTGTGGCAAATGTTAAAGTCATTCTTTTCCTCCTTGATAGTATGTTTGAAGTGTTATCTGACATGTTGCAGATGGTGGACAGTTTGGTGAATCTTTGATGTTGCCTGGAACAGAGTTGCTTATTTTTTTTATAAGAGTTTCATAATTTTTTACAGATCATAGTTTCAGACTTTACTGATAGCCCATCCTCAAAACAGAGATTACATTTGCCGACATCATAGAGGTGGTGTTGTATCCTAACTAAGTTTGCAAAGTACAGGGTCAATCAGTGGAAGAAATAAAAACTTTTAGTATGAAGAGAAGCAACCAAAGGGTCCTTTTAGGAAAAGTTGGATGCAAGCTTTTGTTGTTCTGCATCGTCAGGGCATTGACGTTTCACCTAATATTTGTAAAGGGTGAATAAAACAAAAATAAATGATTAAATGATAAAATCATCAGGCTTAAAGCTGCTGTGCTATATTTGAGTTTCCTTTGCAAATTTAGAGACTCTTCCATTTCCTCAAATCAGACTCGATACTAAACTTTAACCACTTCTGGCACATTCTTATTTAGTAGATCCTAGATCCCTGTGTATCTTCAGATCAGATTATAACTGCTTATTTAAGTGATAAAACCAGATATTTTTTTTTTTATTGTCAATCTTGCAGTCTAAAACCAGTATAGCTCTGGGAGAGTAGGCTAGGCATAATCAACCAAAATGTTAACTATGTTCAGGACCATGCATGCAGCTGGCATAGTTGAAATTATGCGCCTGGTTACATCTGTGCAGCCCCATTGAAGGCAATAGGGTTGCCAAGGTATAACAGAGAGTACAATTTGAAGATGATGTGGTTACAGAGGTTCAAGTGATGACAACATTTGGCCTTCAAAATCTACTATTGGTAATGACTTGACTTTCAGCTCTTAGGCCAAGTTTATGAGACTGGCAGTTACAGAATTTAATATGGAAATAATTGAGACAATAAGTGGAGTACCATCTGTTACCATTTTTAATGAAGTCTCTTTACAGAGTAGAAATGCACTTTTTCTCTTAGAAAAATTATTTATTTTATGTTTTGTTTGTATGTTGTACTTGGTGAACCAGTTGCTAGTATGAACTAGATTCTGATGGATATCATTTGAAGAAGCAATCAAATTCTTAAGGATATTGAAAGACTGAAAAGAATATTTGTATAAAATTGAAAAAGTAATTTAAAATACGGACACTTTAATATAATGTTGATGAAACAAAGTAAAATATACACAAATTCACCTAAAGTATATGTGTTTCTTTCCTTCTTTCAGTTCTTTTGTATCTAAATTACCAAATGGTCTTTTCAGTTTAGAGATTCTTTAGATAAGTGTCTTTCCTATTTAAAATAAATAGGGTAATAAATTCCACAAACTTACAAGCCAACTACTGTTTGGTAATATTGTAATTTACATACCCTGCTTGGAGAGGAAAATGTTTTCATGAGGTTATTGGACATACTGTTTTTTCAGCTGGCGGTAATTGGCCAGTGATCAGATTTATAAATGGTGTGTGTGTGTGTGTGTGTGTGTGTGTAAAAAGCCACAAAACGAGTTTGTGCTAAATACACCTTTTTTCACTCAGTAAAGTAGTGAAAATAAGAAGAAAATTGTAATAGATCTTTCTTTATCAAAAACAGGGAGGAAAAATAAAGAAGCAGAATAGCAATATTTATAGACATACTTCTCTACCTATGGACCCTTACATGTTCACAGCATGTCCCCACTCTTCCTATCATCTCTCATTACCTATAGAAAGGTCAGCCCCTGTCTCTGGTTGACCCATAATACCAGCCCCTATTGCCATCTTGTTAAATTTCAAACAAGAACATTTATGTTTCCTCCTATGTGGCCTTCCCCACTTGGAGGAGCTACCCATAACATCGGCAAAACTAACTCATTATCTTCCTTCAAATCACTTCTTAAAACCTTTCTTTGCCATGAGCTGTACGACAACGGTTAGGCTGCTGTTGTGCCGAGTCCACTGCCTGTCAAGCTGACCAATATTATCTCATTGTTTCCTTGTACTCTGCCATGGGTCTGTCTGTATCCACCTGTTACATCTTGTGCTACACTTAGATTGTAAGCTCTTGGGATCAGAGACCATATTTCTGTTCTGTTTGTACAGTGCTTAGTACAATGGGGTCCTAGTACATGACCGAGGCTCCTAGATATTAAGATAATAATTTTAATAATATTTAGAATAAAGCTACAACTGGAAAATCAAGACTTTTTAATTTACAAATATCTTGGACCTGATTACGTTTCATATACATGAGAGAAGAAACAGTTTGACCATTCTTAATTCAAATGAAAAAAAATATTAATTTATGCAATACATTGAACTCCAGTGTAACTTAGGAAAGGAAGGTTGCTGTCATAACTGAAGCACCGGACTTTGTCAGGTTCTGATAATATAGGTTCATCACAGTCATACTGTGTGTCCTGGGACAAGTCACTACTTCTCCATCTCCATCTGTAAAATGGAAATAATAGTAATAATATCTGCCTCATAGGATACTGTGAGCCTTAATTCGTTAATGTTTGGTAATGTAAGTGTTTTCAAATCCTTAGATTAAAAGAGCTAAAGTAGTAGTACAAAGTGTTGTTGCTAATCACTAGCAAGAAAGCACATAGTGAATACAGATACTGTCAGCATATCCAGACACCATTCCACCCTTACATACTAAGCTAACTCTACAGTGAGTGAATTTTGAACATTGAAAAGTAGACCCTGAAAAGTCAGTGCCTAAAATTCTTAGTATTCCGTTCTTCTTTCCCTTTCCTTGTGTTCATTAAGGTATGAATTGGCTCCAGCAGCAAAATTGTGAATTAAGGTGCATTAGAAAGGTCTGCTTTAGGAATATTTGCATAGAGTGTTCAGTCAGGTCTAACATAAGTTGTCGTGAACTCAAGTAGTTCATGTACAACATACTATAGAGTCTGCCTCATTCTGGCAAAGTACCATGTAAAATGCGTGTAGTTTGATTTTGCTTTCCCAAAATAAAACATTTTAAAAAGGAAAAGAAATCCTACCATAATGGGGAAGGAGGGAGAAGAACTGATCATATTTCAGTAACCAGTAATGTGTTCAGTAAGGGCTTTAATTTGTGATGTCCTGCAATCCTCAATCTTGTCACCTCTCTTGTTCAATTCATGTATAAAGTCACTGCGTGAAATCATGGAAAGATGCTCAGAGTGCCATTAATAGCAATATCTCCTCATCACTCATAAACTGTGCTATATGCCCACTATCCCAATGCCTGAGAAAAACAGGGACCTAGGATGACAGAGGGATGGCTCAAGATAAAATCTGGAAAGATGGAAGTGATGGTGATAGGCAAATGAAAGCATTTTGATGATCTACCATGATATGACCTCACCCTCCACAGAAGCTGTTTACCCTGAGGTTTTAGTACAGTCTCTTTGGACTCCTCACTACTTTTGGATACTCAGTAGTAGTAGCCAAAAGTGCCTTCTTTTTATCTTATACTTGCTGGAGACTATGCCCTTGCCTCTGGAAGAGGACCTACTCACTGTGATCCATGCTTTCATTACATTCATTTTGTATTTGTAGGTTAGCTTCACAACCATAAAGAATAGAAGCTTACTTATTTTAAATGAAAGCTTAAATTCTTCAAAAATTGAAGGTTTAATTCCCATCCCACATTCACCATGCAAAGCTCTCATTTGGCAGTGGGGGATTTTTTAAAGCCCGGAGTTAACCTATTTATTCTGTTTGCTTGCAACAGAGTTGCCTAGCTTTGAATTTCTAAATGCCTTTAAAGTGCAAACTAATAATCATTTGTGTAATTCTGTTGCATGTTTTCGTTGACTGGTTACATAAAGTCTTTGGTCCTGTACATAATTAAAACATATATAAGTGGATATTAAGTGATTCTGGGTACATTAGACTACAAGATTTTAAATCTATATGGGATATTTTTCTAAGATATAAAATATAGCACAAATAGGAGTTATGGGCTTGACACAGGAATTATCATGTTATGTAGGCTGTCAGACTAGATGATCATAACAGTCTCTTCTGGCATTATAATCTATGAATAGGTCTATCTTTACAGCAGCAGGTAGAGTACAGACACTGTATGCCCACCTAGCATGGGATAAATAGCAGCGTAGACAGTGCAGCAATGATTAGGGAATCAGAACCCTAGGGTATATACCCCATCAGACTCTGTGCATGCCCAAGCCACGCCTCCAATGTCTACAGTGCTGCTTTTAGCAGTGTGGTGTCCCACTGCTTGAACCTTTGCGCACTGCCTCTTCCCTGCCCAGCTGCGCACCATAGTGAGTGTGGACACCGCCTGCCTTTCACTGTGGCGTATAGCTGCACGTACCCTACATGTGGCCACAAGTGTAGACAAGGCCTATGGTTCTGAGTAACTCAAAATGGAGTGAGCAGACGTGTTAGACATCTGTTTGCTGCTGCTGAGAATAACTGTGACTTACTGGGGGGTAGATGGGGTCTTTTCATTTTTAAAGCTCTTTATAAACTTATTCATGCTCCCATTGAAATAAAGTAAAAAACTCCCATTGACTTCAGTGGGAGTAGGATTAGGCCTTACTCCTCACTCCCTGACTCCTCTGTTGGGTAGCTAAGTAAGTCTCAATATTCTCATTTTACGGATGGGAGGTGGTCAATTTCCCTAGGACAGAGTGGGAAGAGGTATTAGAGCTCGGTGTAACCAGGTATACAAACCCCACGCCAGGCAAGAATGGGTTAAATAGCATCTTTGGGTTCAAGAAGCCCCCTCCCCCCACCCTACGGTACCTGTGAGGCATGCCGCTGTGCCAAAAGGTGACCCTGCTGGAGGGCCAAGACACAAGACAACAGGGGACAAGAAGTGGACCTGGTCAGCAGGACTACAGGGGAAAAAAATATGCAACTTTGCTCCTAGCCACAACACGGTGTACCAGCTGGTGAATTTGTTTGCCATACTGGGCTTGAAACTCAGCCGTTCCTGGCTCCCAAGTCTGCTTGGACTGCAAGGCCATGTCTGTACCTGCTGTTTCTATTTTGGAGGGAAAGCTATTTTTGTTTTATTTATTTAGTAAATATATTGTGTAAACAAATTAATTGCTGGTGCTAGACGAAACAAGTTCTGGTATTGTTTTGACAGTTAGGGAGATAAACAGATTTACAATTTTAAAATTAAAATGTCATCCTCTGAAAGTGTTATGAGAACTTTATCATATTAATGTGATGTTAGAGTAATAGTATTTTGACTTTTTGACGAGTACAGCAAAGTTTTTGAATAACAGTTCGACAAAGAAAGATTCCAGGATGCATCTATTACATTTTTTTCAAAGGTTAGCATGCCCCAGATTACAGATTAGCATGCCCCAGATGTCCTGAATCAGACCCCACATTAAAAAAAAAAATCTTTCTGATAGTAAACAAGAAACATCCTCCAAAACTAAGGCTATGCTGCAGTTTTAAACCTGCAGCTGGGTGTTGTGCCCCACCAACACCACACTGAGGATATTTGGTTTGTTTTGATTGCAGATATGCTTGTGTACTTTGTGCTGTGTTCCTGTTTACAGTCCTTGTTTACAGTCAATGTTTCCAGTCCTTGTGAGCTGGTAAGGTAATGAAATTGAGAAGAATCCAGAGAGAACAGACTGCATGAGAGGCACTCATGTATCTGAGATCAGAACAAACTCATTCCTTTTAGATGGGTATATATCTAAGCAGGTGGGTTGCCTGTTGCATCACACTCGAACTGGTGTAAGCAAGCGCTTTCATTGCAGAATTTTGGACTCTGGGTTCCTGTTGGTTTCCTCAGTCTTGTGTGGACTCAGACATGATTACCAAGTCTTTCTAGAGGTTTCCCTAGATCAGGTTTTTGCTCATTTAGTTAGTCCTCCACCAAAGGATAAAGGGGTGTTTTAAAATGGTTGATACAACAGAGTACTCAGATGAAAATATAAGTAATTCTCCTTTTGTGGAAAGATATTGTGACCTGACCTGGCTGAAGATTTGTTATGAGAAACTTCTAAAAAGTTGTGCGTATGAAGTAGTATTAATAATCTGCAGCTAGTGAAGAGCCACTTCCAGCAAACCAAAGATCTCGGGACTGGGAACTTTGCAGTAATGCATAAAAGGGACATTCCCTCGTGGATATCATCCTTCCCACCTTTTAACCTTCCATATTTAACTTCCTTGCTGGTTAAGGCATCACTGGCTGCTAGAGCAGTGGCTCTCAAACTTTTTACTGGTGACCCCTTTCACATAGCAAGCCTCTGAGTGCGACCCCCACCCCTTATAAATTAAAAGCACTTTTAATATATTTAACACCATTATAAATGCTGGAGGCAAAGCGGGGTTTGGAGTGGAGGCTGACAGCTCGCGACCCCCCACGTGAGAACCCCTGTGGTAGAGTGTAGTTGAATTAACCTCTTCTGCTTCTGTTAAGACCAAAAAGGAAGAGTTAGCGTTTAAACTTCTAAAGTTCCATCTTTTAGGGCTAAAATTGTTCCCACCATCTTCCGTCTAATGTATCTTTAAACATTATTGCCATTAAATGAGTGCTCATGTTTCCCTAATTGCCTCAGGCAATGTGGATTTAATTGAGCCCATCTTTTCAAATGGAAATATGTATTAAAGAACTGAAGAGAAGGGAACAGGGACTATTTGTTCAGAAACTTGTTCTGGCTCAACATCATTATGTATAGAGGAAGCTTAGGTAGAGTGACCAGATGTCCTGATATTCAGGGCTTTTTCTTATGTAGGTTTTCTATTTTTCCCGTCCATACTCATGGTTGGGGAATTGTCTGTAGGCAGGATTTCATTAAATCAGGTAATGGTTTGTTAACGACCCTTACATTGGCCACTCTTTCTCCTTTTCTTACAAAAAAGCTTTTGAAATCTAGTGACCCATGCAATGAGATGTTATTCCTGCATGCAATACTAAGTAGGCACATTTAGCATAAAATGCCTCATTTCATGATTTCAATTCCAAATTTGGCACACTGGAGAGGAAAGAAAAAAAAACAGTCTGTAGGAAGAATCTTTCATTGGACTAAAGATTTTGGTGTCAAGATGTTGTTTTGGAGGTTATTTTGATATTTTGGCTAAACATATGTACTGAATTGGGATATACTATAGCATGCCTGTTTAACAGTGGAGGTTAGAATTGCTCCATTGAGGCTTTGGCATTACATAAAGTGGTCACATGTTTATTGATCTTTGGTCCTTAAACTTGATGGATTTTTTGCTTGCATTACAGTCGCACAGGCACAGTCAACTCATGGAAGTGTTGAATTTTGGGGCAGCGAATTTGGTAAGCTCAAGCCTCCTTTCAACATCCCAGTCCTGATCTGCCTCAGACTGTGGGCGGCAGAAATTCTGAACTCCCACCCAGCCTCCCAGGCTATTCCCCAGGTTGTTTCCTCTTTAGGTAGGAGGTAGGGGATTTTTTGGGGTGGGGGTGCGGGAGTTGTGTGTGTTTTGTTTCCTCTCTTCATGGTGGTATATACGAATGTATAAGTAATCGGATAGAACAGAGAGGAAGAATGTGTTCCTCTCCTAGCAAAGCAGCACCAACTGGTCATGTTGGGTTTCTGTTTTCTGTGTCAAGTTTCCAAAGCATCACCTGTGGTGGTCTCTGAGTAGTAAAATCACTCTCTGCAACTGTAAAATCACTCTGCTTCAGCAACTGAACAGCTGGTTTCTGTGGATTTGGGGTATTTGTACCAAGGAAGAGGAAATGCTGCTGCAAAGTTCTGGGGTGTGAGCCTTCCTGGCTCTGCCATTTCTGTCTCAATCTCTCCTTGTTAAGCAAGGCATTCTTCTGTGGCTGGAGCTCTGCCGGACATGACTTCCTTCAGCCAAACCTAGAAGCTAACTGTCGTAAATAGAAGTCTTTTGTTACAAGGATGACCTTTCTTGGGCCTACTAATTAAATTATGTCCCCACTCCCACCCTGAACTTCTTCTGATAATTTTTCTAGGTGGTATGAGTCATGACATTAACAGACTTAACTTCAGGACAGCATCATCTTCTCATCTATATCCAGTCATTTAAGGCAGTGGCTCTCAACCTCTCCAGACTACTGTACCCCTTTCAGGGGTTTGATTTGTCTTGCGTACGCCCAAATTTCATCTGACTTTAAAATTACTTGCTTACAAAATCAGACATAATAATACAAAAGGGTCACAGCACACTTGCGGAAAAATTGCTGACTTTCTAATTTTTACCATATAATTATAAAATAAATCAGTTGGAATATAAATATTGTACTTACATTTCAGCATGTAGTATATAGAGCAGTATAAACAAGTCATTGTCATTTTAGTTTGTACTGACTTTGCTAGTTCTTTTTATGTAGTCTGTTGTAAAACTAGGCAGTTATCTAGATGAGTTGATAATAGAGGGAGGGATAGCTCAGTGGTTTGAGCATTGGCCTGCTAAACCCAGGGTTGTGAGTTCAATCCTTGAGGGGGCCATTTAGGGATCTGGGGCAAAAGTTGGGGATTGGTACTTCTTTGAGCAGGGGGTTGGACTAGATGATCTCCTGATGTCCCTTCCAACCCTGATATTCTATGATACCCCCTGGAAGTCCTCTGCATACCCTCAAGTATATGCGTACCCCTGGTTGAGAACCACTGATTTAAGGCAAAATTCACTTTGTCTTAACCGACTTCTATTTCTGGGAAGAAATAGTATCACAGAGGAACTTTCTCATGAGTCCAGGCATTATGTCTTTGGGATCTTCCCTGCCTTATGCTGTGATATTACTGGATTGCTAAGGCTGATCCTATCTCCCCTTGCTGATGAAATATCTCAAATTCATATAAACTGTGAGGAGGAGAAGCCAAGTGGAACACCTTCCTCTTTGCCTGCACATTCTAAAGCTGTCAGACATCTCACTCTCCCTGCTTGTTCATCCAAGTTGTACACATTGTTGATTCCTAGATGAAACATTTTAACTTCCAGTTGTCTTGATTGAGCACTTTTTCTGGTCTAGCTTTGTTATTTCCAATAAATTACTTTTTCCTTCTGGCTTCAGTGTATGTTTAAGTGCTACAGCTATTGTGACTGGGCAGTGACAAGGAGGTTTCAGATCATCTATATTGCTGTCCCTTAAATTATTTTCTCTCTTGTGCCGGCTAAAATGTGAGGTAAAATCGTTCAAGTCATCAGTAAAAGATAAGAAATAACTATTCTTCCTTCCCCTTGCTCCCATTTTTCTTTTAATTATTAGAATTAAGTTCTTTAAAATGCTCGCTCGTCCTCTCTCTCTCTCTAAAAAATACAGGATCAAACAATGTTTGAGTCTTCTTAACTACTGGTTATTAAGGTGAAAATATATCAGTCTAACAAACCACAAGCATGGACATTTCTTGATTAAATGTAAAAACCTTACTCGTTCAGAAAATACGCTTTGCAAAAGACTGGACTTAGCTGTAAGGAGTTAAGATTATGATACTAGCAACATCACACTGCCTCTAAGATATCCTGTAGAACAGAGAGAAAATTGTCAGTATCACTTTGGACCACTGTTTATTTTTGTTTCTGTGTTGTCATGGCTAAGATGCAGTGGGCAGAGTGCATGCAATTGTAATTTGATTGGTGGTGGGAGTTGGGAAAAAGAACAAGGAATAAGAGGCAGCTGTGAAAATGAAGGAAAAGGGAGAATTCACAGGCAATGTCTTCCTCTGTGTAGCCACTTTCATGGTTAAGTGAGGATCTCGTGGGCATATATTGTGGTCAAGATTTTTGAACAAGATGGAGACCTCTGTTTGGATACTGCAGGTACCCCAAAACATTTTAAACTATTTAGAAGTTCTTCAACTCTATATGTATTGTCCTGGTATATTGGGATTTCCAACTTGGCAGCAGTAACTTTAAAATATAGAATGGCTGTAGTTTATTTCTAGACACCCTATATATAGATTCATAGAGTTTAAGGCCAGAAAGGACTATTAGATCATCTAGTCTGACCTCCTTTCATTGGCCATTAAATCTCACTCTGTTAACGAGTTGATCTTCTTAGTACAGTTTGCATTAGTATGTTTTACATACAGTAACTTCACAGCCGTACTTGATTCTTGTAAATCTGATCTTGTAAATACTTTAAATTGTGCGTAACTTTAGATAAATGAGTAGTCCCATTGAAGTCAATGGAACTACTCACACAAGTGAAGTTATGCACATGCCTAAATATTTTGAGGTTCAAAGACTAAAGGCTTGTACAACTTGTATGTGTGGACTGCTTTAACTGAACTATCACAGTTCTAGCAGTACAATACACACACCAACCATGAATGCACCTATACCTTATGGAGTTGCTTATGCCTGTACAACTTATTCCCATAACGGAAAAGGAATAAGCTCTTCCAGCATGGTACCTTCGTACCCACACTAAAAGTGGTACCTGCATAACTATTTTGATTTTAAAAAGAAATTCACACCCCTAACCAATAGTAATACTGGTACAAAAACTATGTAGAAGAAGCAAGCCTTAGAGAGCTGATCCAATGGTCACTGAGGTAAATAGAAAAATTCATAGGTTTTAGTGGGTTTCTAGTCAGTGTATTGGATCCTTTGAATGTTGAAATAACATTTTGTTTTATTGACTTATTTCCAATTGTGATTTATGTAAAAGCAGATTACGTGGCTTTTAAGGTTTCATTCACCTCATGAAGAAAAAATAATCTTAAAACTCCTGTTCAAAAAAGCAATTAAGCACATGCTTGGCTTTTTAAGCCCATTGGCCAAGATTTTCAAAAGCGACAACTGATTTTGGGTGCCTCCAGTTTTGAGTACCCAACTTAAAATGTCTAAAGGGGCCTGATTTTCAGAAAGTGCTGAGCACCCTCCCTCTGAAAAAAGTCAGGCCCTTTAAAGTATTTCAAGTTTGGCACCCAAAACCATTAGTTGCATTTTAAAATTTTGTCTGTTGACTTTAAGGGGACAGTACTGCGGTTCTCTTTTCAGTCAGCAGGCCTAGTGGTCACGGCTTGCTGCTCCAGTCCTTTTTTATTCAATGTGTCCGGAACCTTCTGAACGGGGTTCAGCTGGATCAGCCTACTTGTCAATAACCCCCTAGTCCTGCCCATCCCAGGGCTAGCTATAGGGGAATTTGGGGTGTGTACAGGGACATGGGTCCACCAGGTGCCTGCCCAGGGTCCTTGAAAGTGTGAGAGCATGGGATGGCCTACATTTGGCCCAACGCCTGCTCACCTTCCTCTGGGCCACTTCCTATCACACCAAATGGCTCAGTTTACGGCATGGCTGCTGTTCACTTGTAGTCCTTAGCTTCAAACCCCGGAGTCTCAGGACTAATGTAGGTGACCCTCTGATGCCCATCCACGCAGTTCTCACTGCCTCTTGGGCAATGTCTAAAGGGACAGGAGATAGACTCACAGCTGGACCGCTGTGGAAAGGGCTTGTTCTCCTACTGTAGTAGAGCAGTGCCCCTCTAGGAAATTGCTTCTCTCCTCCCTCCTGCCTGGGCTACTGGAGCTCTCTTTCTACTGCTCCTTTCCCCAGAAACATGCTCTGCAGTGCTTGAGAGGCAGAGCTTTCCTGGCCCAGTATTGCTCCAGACTTTCCCCTGTATCAATTTTAGTGTACAGGAACTACTTGTCCTTAAAATTAAGCATGTGCTTAAGTGTTTTGTTTAATTGGGGACTAAATTTGGGTAGAATATGATCTTGGCCTCATTAATTATTTTCATGTGTATGTATGTATGTATTGACACTTAAATTTTTTTTTCAACTTTGAAGGCAAAAAATATTTTAAAAACTTCTGTCATTATTTGAATGTCCAGTCTGCTGTATGAGGTTTAAAAAAGTTGGTCAGTTACAGAAACAAAAGGTTTTAGCAGTCTGCTGTTAATTTAAATGAAGATCCTTTGGCTTTCACCATTTAGACTTACTTTCTGTATCTAGCACTCAAGTTTTCTGTTGTTTATTCATGAAAACACACTCACAGGGATGATTCGTAACTGTTTTGCAATAGGCTCAGAGATCATTGCTGTAATTGAATAGACATCACATATAGGAATGTAGAAATATTTTAAATATTTTAAAATACCAAGTCCCGAGGGTTTCTAATTTTAGTTTGCAGAAGACCCTTAGCAATGGTCTGCCTCTCTTTTGACAGGCTTGCACATCTTTAACTGCATTCTTTTTCAGAAAATATGCATTTTAATAGTAAATGTTGACCCTAGTATATGGATTTATAATGTGTTTTAAAATACTTCTAAAGAATAAACTAAAAATACTAGAAACTGAATAATGTACTATCTGTTCAACTGTAAGCCAGAAAACTATGAATCCAAAAGGTAACTTTCACAGAGTAGTATTGGAACGGAAGTAGATACCTTACTTCTGCTCTCTGTTGCTCTTTCTTTTTTATTCAAGCCCACAGCTTTTTTTTGAGAGAGAGAGAGAGAAAGTGGATGTTTAATAACATGTGGGTTTGAGCAGACTTTCAGACAGGCAGCTCTAAGAATTACTGCCACAGAGCCATGGAGCACAAGCCAGTGTCAGGTTCCTGGGTGAATAAAAAGGAAGAAAAATTCAAGTAATTTATATTTTTCCTTTATTTGTCATGTTTATTGTATTACTGGGTTGTTGTTTGTATTCTACTGCTCTTCTTCATGTGCATGGAGCAAAGAGTAACTGACAAATTGCAGGTCTCTGAAGTGATGTGTAGAAATCTTGGCAGAGTCTCTTGCTCACACTTGAATGCAGAATGAAGCAGAGTAACCATAGGTGCTGGAACTATTTTTGTAGAGGGGGTGCTGAAAGCTTTTACCATATATTTGGTTGTTGTTACTACTTCAAGCCAGGGGATGTTGCCGCACCCCCAGCATCCCTAGTTCCAGCATCTCTGAGAGTAACCAGGGAGCAGGGAAGAAGAAAGGGGAAGTGAAAAGAAAGCAAAGCAAACCAAAAAACAAGGAAAAATGATAGTGGGAAAACATTAGAGATAAGCTGGTATGGGGTCTGATGGGAAAGAATGGAAGTACAAGTCAAAGAGAGCCAGTACAGGGCCCTGGGACTGCTTTCTGTATGCCCACCATCTAGATACATGTGGGTGACGGCTTGGGTGACCAGATGTCCCAGTTTTATAGGGACAGTTCTGATTTTTGGGTCATTTTCTTATATAGGCGCCTATTATCCCCCACCCCCGTCCCGATTTTTCACACTTGTTGTCTGGTCACCCTAGCAACGGCTGCCGTACTGCAAGATAGACTGAGAAAAAATGTTTTAAGAAATTTTATTCGAATTTGACCAAGAAGCATTTGACCGGCCAACGGAAGTATTAGCATTCACAGAAGCACAGTGATTTGGAAGGATGAGGCTTTTGTAATTTGATGAGGGAGTTTATCAGTCTGTGATTGATTGCTTCTGTCTTGCCCAAATGTAATTACTATTTAAAAGCAAATCAATCTCAAACATTGCATTACTTTGATAAAGATTTTTGTAAATTAACACAGTTGTATAATGAAGTTGTGACAGATATGACTATTTCATGCAATATCCATAAAAACCTTAATACAATAAGATGTGTATTATTGTGGGCCAGGATTATTTGTAACCTTTCTAGAGGGAAGGTGTAATGTCAGGCCTCGGAGTTCAAAGGGCTATATTGAAAATGTGCTGGACAAAAGTGGGCTTTTGGTTCAATAAGTGTGACTATCTCGGGGGAGGTTAATGTAAATTCCCCACCTCCATCTATGCAAAAACCCAGCCTTTTGAAATTAAGCCCTGGATGTGGTTCATTGTCTGTTCATGGAGATCAAAGTCCTGAGCTGAACTGCTCAGCCTGAGTTTTGGTTCTGAATTAAAAATGGGGAAAATCCAGTTGCGGGGTTTGAAAGACTACCCACATATCAGAGCCTGAGGATGGAGTTGGGGACGTCTTCTGATACATGTTTGTGCATGTGTGCAGATTGTTGTATTTTTTTAATACAATTTTTCTGTAATACTTTTATTACCTTTAGAATAAATGTGCTCAGAAAGTTTTGTGGGGGAATTTGTAACTGCTGGCAATTACACTGTTCATGGTCTTTGGAAAGAAAGCAAAGCACAGACCCTGGCCTGTTTAGGTAGTCTGACTTGTTGTGGATATCACAGTTTAGTCAGGGAACTGTACAGCCTGGAAAAACCCTGGTTAGGAAGGAGTGAGGCACAGGTGTCTGCCCAGAGATGTCGAGGAGCTGGAAACCAGTAAGTGGGTTACCTCAAGGGGCCTCCGGCAGAATACATGTGTGGATACCCTAAAACTGTGAGAGAAATATCCTCAAGAACATTTACCCAAAAAGGTAGAAAAAAGTAAAAATATAGGTGAAGATTGGCTGTAAGGGAGCAGTTCCTTTTAAAAATAAAAATACTGTAGCTTGTGCAATTAGCAAGCATAAGATGAATATTTTTCACTTTTCTATAGTGCCTATTTTCAGAGAATCTCAAAACTTTCTGAAAACAATTGAAGTTCAGAATACCATTGTTAAGTGCTTTATTTACAATATTTTATAGATAAGTAAACTGAGGTACATTTTAACACCTTCCCTGGTCAGGATCACAGAGGGAGTCAGTGACAGAGCCAAGAATAAAAACAAGCAGCATGACTCATAATTCCTGCTGATTCAAAGTTCTTTCAGTATGAAAATCCCACTTTCAGTGATTGCTGAAGAATGAAACAAATTATAAACCATTTCTACAAGTTGTTTGCCTTTTGTGAGAGCATTTCTACACAGTCTTCATTCCTCCCCCCCCCCAAAATATACAGTCACCATATATTAGTATGTCTTTACAAAATATGGCACTAGATAACCCTCCAAAACTCTTGAGATTATTTTCACAGTGAATTTGAGATTCCTAATTACTGAATTGATAGAAGCTAGGCACAGGTCAGATGTTGAAGCATTTGTACTTGTCTTAAAAGACCCTGTCCACTCTAACTTTTAACCAAGTTTGTTAGTAGTTTACTAACGTGGTTGGGTCTAAATATGATGTGTGTCCTCACACAACATGTTTCAAACCAGAGTAATTTAACACCATTTCTCCCCACCAGTGGCACATGGTTGCCTTCCTGATTTAATTCACGGTTTGTAGCAGTTTGGACAGGACATTTTACCCTTGTGCTACAACATGTTCGGCCGCTGGGGCATTCCTCTTCATGCTGCTTATTTCCACTCTGGGCTTGCCTACACGTGAAATGCTGCAGCTGTGCTACTATAATGCTTCAAGTGTACACAATACCTGCGTCAATGGATTCTCATATAGGCATCGGTAATCCATCTCCCCAAAGAAGCTGTATCTAGGTCAACAGAAGAATTCTTCTGTCAGCCTAGCACTGTCTACACCTGAGGTTAATTTGTCTTAATTACATAACTCAGGGAAGTAGATTTTTCACACCCTTGAGCAACAAAGCTAGGCCAGCCTAATGTTTTAGTTCAGACCAGGTCTATGTTCTTGTTCCATGGGCACGCTATCCGTTCTGCTACAGGTGAGCTGCCTAGATTTTCTCGTACAAATGCAGGCAGTACAGTAGGTGTGGAGGTATGGTTCTGATAGCAGAAAAGCTGCAATATGTGTATAAGTGGAGCTGTGTTCCTTGCACCCTGTTAACATGACCCAGCCTCTTTAGGTTACAAAATCACAGCTAAAATTTTAGTGCAGGCAGGGCCTTTTTTTTTTTTTTGTAATTACCTTAATATTTTCTCTGACTCATGTCAACTGTTTTTGTTTGTTTGACCCTGGCTTAAAAAAACTGGCAATAAATGCTGCATCTTTAAAAAAAAAAAAAAAAAAAAAAAAAAAAAGGCCATCATTAGTAATATTGATGGCAATTTATCGATGTAAGACTCAGTTAATTGCAATATTATTGAAACAATAAAACATCCTAATGAAGGCAGTTATATTTTGGATGTCACTTAGTTGTTTGTGATAAAGCATTAAATACACGGTTTATCCAAACATATGTATTACCGTGGGTTCCTATCTGAGTCCGTGTCTTGTGCACAAGAACAGCAGGAGCTCCTGTGGTTCTAGAGTTCAGAGGCACTAGGTTCTAGTGACGTCCCCCAGAGGCAGTGGATCCCTTACAAGAGTGTGGAACTTGATCTATCCATTGCCTACTCATTGTGGTTAAATTTCCTCTAGCAAATGGGAGAGAATAACCTTTTCTGCCGAATCCATGTTTTTGTTTCTATAGAAAAATGTATTTAACCCTGAAGGTTGAAAGAAAATCTTCTAAATGTGAACTGGCTGTAAACTAAAGCATTCTGTGCAGACATCAAGCCTGAAACAAGCCTGTGAACTGCCTAATACCCACATTCTGGCCCCACCACACAGTCCAAAAAGCCAGGCTATGTGCTGGGACATTTCTCTGAGATGAAGTGAGAGGGACTCTATTTCCTCGCCTTCTCTCCCAGCTGCTCTGGTCTGCTGTTATAGCTTCAGACTGAAGCTGCCTCTGCATCACTTATATCCCTGATACATGGAGCACAGGATGATTAGTGGATCTACACTGAATCTGCCAATCCCACCACTAATTCCCAACTGCACTGTGGCACATCACAGTCCCCTCCAGAGCTGCTGGTCTCCTTGTCATATAGGAAGCATATATGACGTGTGCTTTCCACCTTCTGCAGAATAGAAGCAGACTGATGCCTCTCAAGAGCCACTCTCAATGTACAGAGGAGGAGGCAGAATTCATCCATACTAGAAGTATGACTGCCACCATTCATCGCAATGGGATGTTAATTGTAAAAATTCTTCGCCTGTCTGTATATTCTGGAATAAGAGTACTTTGTTGGTGCTTAGCTAAAGAAAAAATATGGAGTGGACACTTAGTTCAGAAAAGTGTCCATACGTGTAGTTACTCAAGAATAGCTGTTCCTGAATAACTCCGTGTTTTTACAAGCCCATAGTACTACCCCTCAAACTACCATTCATTGGAATCTTTTGAGGGGCATCTGCCTCCCACTCTTCCCGTACCTTTCCTTCACTTTGAGCATCAGCAGTCCATTCAGAAATCTTCTGGCTAGTGACCTACTGGTTTATTTGTAAAGGTTTGCAAGGGTGAGAGAGCACCCATATACAATTATTAGCTTCCACTGTGATAACCATCAACAATGCTACTTGAGGTGGTGGTGTTGATTTTCTGGATACTTGTGCATTAGGAATAGAGAAATATTTAGTAGATTAGAATAGGATACAGAGATGAGGTAAACGAAGGTACATAACAGCAAGTTTCATATACACGTGTGTGTAGAGTAAATATTACTATTTTATTTTTATTTTATATGTGCTATGTTACGCTGTGCTTTGATGCATGCTCTGTACAGAATAATATATGCCTATGCTACAAAATTATACTTTTGCTTGATATTATAAATCATTTGCTATTCAGGAAAGCCCTGAAACTCCCAGTGTATGCCTATTTAAATAGAGCAACAAGTGTAGTTAAATATGGAAATAATTCAAATTTTGTTAGTTTTGTTTCATGAATACACAAATGGAAAATTTTAAACTTGACTGATTTCATTCATCTGTGGTAGTAGCTCATCTGAAAAGATATCGATAAATCCAGTCACAAAAATAACCATGAAGGAAGGTGTCTTCATTCCTCGCTGTTGCCAAATGTAGAGGCGGGGGGGACAGTCCTGACAGAAAAACAAATTTGTTGCTCAGTGCTTCATTTGTTCCACTATAATGATTTGTATTTTTAAACCAGCACAAAACGAAGGCTTAATTTTACCATGACTGGAAAGGAGTTGCTATAAATCCAAAAATATTATTTAAATAGCTCAGTTTCTTTATATTTTCTTTGCAGAATTTCATATACACCAGCATAGTGACTTTTGTAATATTTTACAGCATCAACAAGCAAGAATAGTTTTCAGGGAAAAAAACATCTCTCTCAATCTAATCTAATCAGAGAGTCTAGATATGGAAAATACCTATCCAGTCACCAGTCCATTTCCCTGGTAGTACAGGATTTACTGTAACTGACTAGTCTTATTTTCATGGTCTTAAACTGAAAGAGATGAAATCAGTAAATAGTATAAACAAGTGAATTACATTCTGGCAGTTTTAATATTCTAAAGTATCCTTTATAACATAAGGTAGGCTAAAAAATAATTGTTACCTGATGAAGCCTCTGTAATTCGAAAACTAAAAATTTAGAGCCTGCAGACACGCACAAGTCTCTGTACTTGTTTGCATAGAAAACCAATATAATAAAGTAAGTTTGAATAATGAAGTTTGTAGCTTAAGCCATTATTTTTAGGTTTAACTGGCCAAAAAAAATTTAAAGTGTTTCAAAAAATTAATATCTATGGTCCACCCCTCCAACCCAATCAGTTTGTCACAGTTTCAGGGCCACTGTACGGTATTTCCTCTCTGTGGTCCACCAAAGGCATCCAATTTAGGCTTCCCACTCCTACCAGTCACCTCTCTTGCGGAGACCCACATCTCATTCCCTACTGACTGGGGATTTTAAGGCTGAACAACTCCCTGCCTTACTTACTTACTTAGTGATATCCCCAGCAGCCAGACTACCTAAAAAGACCAGTGTCTAGGCTTTTTTTCCTCTCCAAGGGCTATACCCAGTGTATTGCCCACAGTTATAAGTTATCACACAGCTCCTTCTAAGCAAGCACATTTATTCTTTAGGTAAAAGCATTGCAGAGAAAACATATAACAATAAAAGTTGCTACACGCATGCTAAAAATCTTACCAGAGGTCACCTACATTCCCTGTAAGCTGCATGGCCACGCGGCAGGCTCTCAAGGGCTGCACAGGCAGGTGGAGAAAGGCACCCCCCCAGGCCTGCCAGAACTGCTGGGGAGAGGAGCCCCTCACTTGGCCTGACCCAGCCCAGCCCCACCAGAGTGGCCGGGGACAGGCGCCTCTCGCCCGGCCCCGAGTTGCTGCAGTGAGAGAGGGCTGGGGGGAGTCCTCTCTCCCCACCGCAGCCCCGGGGCAGCCTGCACCCAAAACCCCTCATCCCCAGCCCCACCCCAGAGCCCGCACCGCAACCCTCTGTCCCAGCCCTCAGCCCCCTCCCACACTCCAAACCCCTCAGCCACAGCCCCACCCCAAAGCCTCCAGCCCTGAGCCCCCTCCCGCACTCCGAACCCCTCGGCCCCACCCCCCACCACATGAATTTTGTTATGTGTACCAATATGAGGGTGATGTGTCACCCATCACCTCCATATTGGTGTACATAACAAAATTCTTTCCGCACATGGATGTAAAATATTAGAGCGAACACTGGAGGTCACCCCCAATACCAACATAGGGCTCTGGTAGGTTAAACCCACAACTGGATTTTCCCTCATGGTTACAAGTTATAGATTCATAGATACTAAGGTCAGAAGGGACCATTATGATCATCTAGTCCGACCTCCTGCATAACGCAGGCCACAGAATCTCACCCACCCACTCCTGCGAAAAACCTCTCACCTATGTCTGAGCTACTATGTCTGAGCTACTGAAGTCCTCAAATCATGGTTTAAAGTTCACAGTTGTCTTCACTCCAGAACCAGAACAAAGGCTGGGCAGATCAGTTGCTTCTTTATATAGCTCGGGCCTTTTACCTTGGCCTTCTGTAACAAGTAATCAACAGGGTATAACCATCTACTCAGGGTATAGCTTTAAAAGGCTGGGTTTTTGCATAACCAGAGTTGTGGACTTTACATTTGCCTCTCCCTAAAAATTCCCCCCAAAATCAACTGAACACTTGTCTCCAAAGTCCACGCTTTTCTGGCACATTTTCAGTATAGTCTTTAGAACTCCTAGTTCTTACATCTGTCACATTTTCCCTTATAGAGATTACATACAATCCTGGCCCACAATAAGACATAAACTTAATACAGTAGTACAGGATATTTCAGGAAATTGCCCTATCTGTCATAGTGTTTTCGCCATCTTGTCATATGGATGTACTCTGTGTGGCCCACATCACATACATTTAATTTATCTTTACAACACCCCAATGAAGCAGGAAAATATTAGGAAAATATCTGTTTTACAGACTGGGAACTGAGGCACAGATAGATTAGTGTGAAATCCGCACCCCATTTAACTCAACAAAAATTTTGCCATTGACTTAAATGGGGACAGAATTTCTTCTGAAGGGTATGTCTGCTCTGCATCTGGGAGCAAGCCTCTAAGCCCAGGTCCACAGACTTGTGCTAGCAGGACTTGCTCTAGCATGCTAAAAATAGCTCTGTAGAGCCCCCTCTTGCAGGCTCCAGCCTGAGCCACAACATCGATGTGGCTATTTAGCATGCTAGCGCAAGCCCTGTTATCACAAGTTTGTGGACCTGGGCTGGGAGGCTCAGTTCCTGATGAACGTTGAGTGACTTGCTCAAGGTCACATAGGAAGTCTAGCAGAACTGGAAACTGAACCTAGATTTTCTGAGTCCCAGTCCCAGTGCCTTAACCACACAATCATATTTTCTCAATGAGCAAAGTTGGGTGACATGGTGGTAAAAACAGCATTACCCAGTTAACATCTGTACTATTATTGTTGCTCATGCTAACAGAGCTAATTGATCGTAATGCAGCAGTGAGATGTTACTCAAAAGAAGCTTAGCAGTAGTAGCTGAGAGAGAGGTCTTGCAGCTAAGAAGATAAAATGTTAACAGTGGGAAACATGGGGCTGGTCTTAGGTGTGTTAGCAACACAAGTCACAGAATCAAAATTCAGCTCTTGCTTCCCAGGACAACAGGCGCAGGTTTCAGCATGTTCAGTCCATAGAAATGAGGAACACTCTGGAGGAACTGTCTCCACCCCTTCTCTGCTAGATAGTTTAATGCTCATGATAAGACAAGTGTTGTATGGGACTATCAAAGAGACTTGTTAATTCTGAATAATTTGTAGTGGAATGAAAACTATTTCCATTTTCATTTTAGAACATGTTGAAATGTTTTACTAGATTTGTTAAAATTGTAAGATGTCATTACATTGTTATGATGATATAATTTATTTGTATTGTAATAATAATTCATACAGTGATTATGTGAATTTACCATTTCTTTTTCTGTTTTGTTTTAACATATCTCAGAGGCTGGTATTAGAGGAACTTCAGATACAGTTAAAGGCGTGAAACGGAAAAAGATTGTAACTGAAAACCATCTGAAAAAGATACCAAAATCGCCTTTGAGAAACCCCCCTCAGGCCAAACATAAACAAAATGTAGAAGAATCTTCATCATCTAAAATTCTTCCTGATGCTTCGGAACACTTACAGGCAAAAAATCAGTTACCTGTACAAAATGGAAAACAATGTGTGAAACAAAATGGGGAAACACATAGTAACAAGGTAACTGATGAAACAGTCACATCTGAGACATCGATGCAGACAAATCTTTCATTGTTACGTAAGTCCTTGGATTTGAATAAATGGACAGCAGAAGACTGTGATACAAGCCAATTAAACTTGCCAGAGAAGAAGCCTCTCTCTAATTCCTTGTCAAGTAAATCAAAGACTGACAATAATGAATGTATTACTTTTGTTGATTGTAGTACTTCATCCTCAGGTACAAGTACTGCATTTGATGTCTTATTAAAAGCTATGGAGCCTGAACTGAACATCTTAGCACAAGAGTGTCCTCCTTGTGGGATGCAAATAGAAAAAGTGAGACCAAATAAAACTACAAGCGCCTCTTCAAGTCTCACATCCAATACAATGAGTGTCCAAAATCATTTTTCTTTGTCACAGCAAGAGTTTGTAGCTGGATCGCACTACTACCCTTCACATAATGCGCATGCAGTAACATCAGGGAAGAGTGAACAAGCACAGACCCAGTCAATTTCTCATTCACAAGAACAATTTATTGCTAAAACTGGACAGCAAAATCAACAGATTGTTGTGTGTCCAGGTTTCACTAGATCACTGGTACGTCAGCAGGGTCAAGAAAACCCCAAACTCCAACAGATATACAGTATAGCAGTAACCTCTTCTGTAGTACACCCCCCCTCTTCTACTGTTACTCAGGTTTTTCCTCAAAACCAGCTAGTAGCTAGTTCATCTTCATCTTTGTCAATTAATCCATCTCATTCAACACACTTACCTGTAGCTCCCCTGTATAATTCAGCCCAAATAGCATCAGTTGTCAACCATGGCGTAGAACAAATATGTAATCTTCTGAAAGACCAGAAGCCTAAAAAACTAGGAAAATATGTTTGCGAGTATTGTAATAGGGCTTGTGCCAAGCCTAGTGTTCTCCAAAAGCATATCAGATCCCATACAGGAGAGCGGCCGTATCCTTGTGTGACATGTGGATTTTCATTTAAAACCAAAAGTAATCTATACAAGCACAAAAAATCTCATGCACATGCAATCAAACTTGGACTTGTCCTACAACCGGACTCTGGTGGTTTATTCCTATCCCATGAATCAGATAAAGCACTTAGTATTCATTCAGATGTGGAAGAAAGTTGTGAAAGTGAAGATGAAGGCACTGCTGATGAAAGACAAGATGATCAAGGATCCTTAGAACTGGACCCTGCACAAATAATGAAAATCATTTCAAATTCTGAAACGTTGCGGAAAGGTAGCCCCATTCCACTAAGCAATCCAAACTATATAATAGGTGACTCTTCATTGCATGACACAGAACCACAAGTTAGGGCAGCTTTACCTAAAGTAGTAGTTCATCCTGTGAATGTTTCTCCTTTAAGGGCCGATAGTCCAGAAGTAACAGACTCCACGCCTGAGCTTGCTGCAGCACAGAGACAAGGAGATTTTAAAGTTACAAATATAAAATCAAATGTAACACACATGGTCTCTTTCAAGGAAACCGATGGTAAGCACCACCAGAAAATAGAAATGGGTTCATTAGAAGAACAGCTTGGGTCTGCTGTAGGAACAGTGCATGCACAGTTACAAAGACAACAGGCAACTGATTGTTCACAGGAACAAGGAAAATGTCTTTTGAGCCCTAGGAGTTTAGGTAGCACTGATTCTGGTTATTTTTCACGTTCTGAGAGTGCAGATCAAACAATGAGTTCACCAACTCCTTTTGTCAGGGGATTGCCTATCTCTGAAAAAGACCCAAATAAAAATCTGCCCTCTGTGCCACGAATAAGTGCCACAGTGGCATCTGTTGTACAAACAGTTTGTGCTGAAAAACATTTACTTCTCTCTGGTCAAATGCGACCACCAATGGCAACAAAAACACTTGAGGAACGCATCTCAAAGTTAATATCGGATAACGAAGCTGTAGTGGATGACAAACAGTTGGATAGTGTGAAACCAAGAAGAACATCTCTTTCAAGAAGAGGCAGTATAGACTCACCAAAATCATACATATTTAAAGACTCCTTCCAGTTTGATTTAAAACCGATGGGAAGAAGAACTAGTTCAAGCTCTGACATACCAAAGTCTCCTTTCACACCAACTGAGAAATCAAAGCAAGTTTTTCTTCTGTCTGTACCATCCCTTGACTGTTTACCTATAACCAGAAGTAATTCTATGCCTACTACCAGCTATTCAGCTGTACCTGCAAATTTAATACCACCTCCTCATCCAATTAGAGGAAGTCAATCGTTTGATGATAAAATTGGCTCTTCATATGATGATGTCTTTGTATCAGGACCTGTCACTCCACTGCACCAAGGGGGGCATACTCGCACTCTTGTTAGACAGACAGCAATAGAAGACTCCTCAACTAATGAAAGCCACTCTCTCGGCCCAGCACGATCTGTAGAAGAGAGTTATCATGGATGCAATTTGTCTAGTGAACTCTCATTACCAAGGAGCAAGTCACTTGCACAAGTATCAAATTTGGAAAAAGTAAAGAAGTCACATCCAGGGCGAGGGACAATGTTTGAGTGTGAAACTTGTAGAAACAGATATAGAAAACTGGAGAATTTTGAAAACCACAAAAAGTTTTATTGTTCAGAGTTGCATGGACCAAAAACCAAGGCAGCTATCCGAGAGCCTGAACATAAGATCGTCCCCAGCACTACACAACCTCAAATTCTGCACTATAGAGTTGCCAGTTCAACTGGTGTCTGGGAGCAGACACCGCAGATACGAAAAAGAAGGAAAATGAAAAGTGTTGGCGATGACGACGAGCCACAGCAAAATGATACTGGGATACCATCAAAGAGTACAGAGGGTCAAAGTAAGCCAGGAGACTTTCCCAGTATATCTAAACCTAATGCAACAATAGTAGGTTCACAACAGCATGGTAGCATTCTGCTTCAAAGGTCTCAAGTTCAGCTTGTGGCTCGAGGCACAGAACAAACCACTGAGCCAAAGATCTCTCCACTTATGAAAAAGCAGACAAGTTCAGTTGCACAAGAAAAGGTAGAGTTGAAAAGACAAGGAACTGGCATTTCAGTAATACAGCACACTAATTCATTGAGCAGACCCAGTTCATTTGAGAAATCAGAATCTTTTGAAAGAGTTTCACCAGTTTCTTTTCAAGAGGTTAATAAGGCTGAGAAGCACCATTCTTTGAACACAGTTGTAATTCAAGAGGAAAGGCATTCTCATCTGAATACTTCTCAGCATCATCAGTCAGTGTCAGCAGAAGCACCCAGAGTAGAACTTCAGGAAAGTCAAATAGTCTCTAATGAAAGAAATGCAGTAATGCATCCATTGAAACTAGTTCGCCAACATAACATCCAGGTTCCTGAAATACTGGTCACGGAAGAACCAGACAGGGACCAGGAAAACCAATTCAGTGATCAGGAAAAAACAGAGAAGTTTAACTGGCCTCAGCGTAGTGAAACTCTGTCAAAATTGCCAACAGAAAAACTGCCACCGAAGAAGAAAAGGATCCGGTTGGCTGAAATTGAGCATTCTTCAGCTGAATCAAGCTTTGACTCCACACTTTCTAGAAGTTTAAGTCAGGAGAGTAGTTTATCTCATGCCTCTAGTTTCTCAGCTTCATTTGATAAAGAAGACATTTCTAAAACTGAGAATGCTTCCAAAATAGATCTTAATAAAGCATCAGAATTCCTTACGATTCCAGCTGGCTCAAATACACTTGGTGTGCCTGGTCCTCCTTGCAGGGAAATGAGACGTGCTGCATCAGAACAAATTAACTGCACACAACCATCCATGGAGGTTGTAGATTACAGAAGTAAATCTTTTGATTGTGGAAATATGTCTTCATCAAAACCTACGCCACTTGTAGAGATATCCTCTCCAAAGTTGTCTTCTGGCTGTGGAGTTACTGGACATGTGCCTCTGTTAGAAAGGAGGAGGGGGCCACTTGTAAGACAAATATCTTTAAATATTGCTCCAGAAAACCATCTGCCTCAAGTTAAATCTTCATCTTCATTTCAAATAGCTCATGCAACGGACATGTCTACAGTACCATTTCACAGGCTGAAGACCTCTAGTAGAACTTCAGTGGAGTTTCCTTCAAGTTCTCAGCACTCACAGCCTTACTCTAAGCCATTACATGAGTCTCAATCAATAACGCAGAACTGTAACCCTCTTAGCCTCCCTTCTGTTCAGCAGCCTTTAGGTCCTGTTTTGCATAATCAGGGACAGCAGCCCTTAACACAGCATTCACAGACTTCTCTTAAAGTACTGGCCCCAGGAGAACAAGCAGACACAAACACCTTTTCTTGTCAGTCTGTTGAAAAGGAGTATTACTTTGCTCCCAAGTATCAGCTTCAAGTTAAAGCTTTGCATGTAAGTACGTCGTATTCTTCTAAACCAATAACAACTGCTTTCCCAATCCACACTCTTCCAAGTCAAATTAGTGTGGATCAGAGTGGGACTTCATTATCTGTACCTACTAAATTAGCTGACAGTATGTCTAATCTGTATTCAATGCCTCCCCAAAAACATATGATACCTGAAAACTCCAGTGGTAAAATATATCAAATCCCACCTTTTGTGGTGCCTGTTCGTGTTCATAGTAACGTTCCATCTTATGGATTTGCTACTGTTACACCTCTTCCCCAAATTTTAGTGACGCAGGATCAGGTAAATCAGTCTGTCTGTAAAACAAATGTTGTGACAGTGCCAATTCTTGAAGGGAAAACTCCGCTGCCAAAAGTACACAGAGATCATCAGAGGGTTTTGCCAAATCCACAGTCAGCATCTATATTTGATCATTCATTTTCTGAGACTGGAAGCAGAAATTCACCTTTGTCAAGTTCCTTGAATATTATTCAGAAATTGCCAGTTAGTGGACTCTTCCCCCAACAAGAAGCTACAGCATCAAGTAAACGCATGCTTTCACCAGCCAATAGTTTAGATATTGCCATGGAAAAACACCAAAAGCGTGTTAAAGATGAAAGTGGAGCAGCTTGCACAACAGATGCTAGATCAATGTATCCATTGAACATTCGAGCCAATGACCCTAATAGGCAAAAGAAACCAGTATTGGTGCGACAGATTTGCACCACAGAGCCTCTTGAAGGTCTCTTATTAGAGCCCGAAGTTATTCCACAATATGAAAAAAGCAGCAAAGATAGCCATTCACCAGATGTGCTGTTGGCTGACCAACATTCATCTGAAAGTGTTAAAACTGGAGTTTCTGAAACCATAAAGGAGTCACCAGAATTTGAAAATCTTACATCTTCTGCACCTCCAAGTTTTGAAGTTAAAAAGCCATCTGAACCTTCTGCAGTGAATAATCAGACTTCTCTTCTGAAGGCTTTAAGTAACAGTCAAGAAAGGTGGTCCCCACGGATTAATAATGAGGACACAAATTTTAATACCCAAGGCCAAGCAAACTCGGGAACTACTCTGTCTGTGGCAAATGCAGGGGATACACAACGGTTGTCATTTCCAAGCCTAAAGACCTCAACAAATTTTACATGGTGTTATCTGTTAAAAAGAAAGCCATTACATCTGCTACAAAATGACCAAAAAACTTCAGCATATTCTACTTGGACTATTAGTCTCAACAATCCCAATCCACTTGGTTTGTCAACAAAGGTTGCTCTTTCCCTCCTAAATTCAAAACAAAAAGCTGAAAAACCACTATACACTCAAGCAATAACAACTCATGCCAGATCCGACGTATTGGTTTACTCAAGCAAGTGGAGGAACAGCTTAACCAAGGTACTTAAAGTACGTTTTATGTATTTTAATTTTAAGGATCAAATTTGTGTATAGAGTACTTGCTTTAAAAAAGCATACTGCATTTACATTTTTCATAATGTATTGTGCCTTGATTTTTTTCTACCTTTAATTATATGCATAATGTGCTTATGTGTTACAGTTGTGCTGGGATGCACTACTATAAAGATATTATGTTTTTCAATTAAGAAACTTGTTCTTAGGGGTTTGTCGCTTTTCATAAAAAAAATCCTTCATGGATTAAAATTGGACAGGTCTTTGGACAGAAATCCATTTGGCTAGTTTTAAATTGCGACAAGAGTGTACCAAAAATAGCTTCCATTTATATAGTTTAACACTGTCTATTTAAAAGCAGTTTTGTTTGTAAATGAAGATTTTGCAGGTATTTGACCCTATAAAGTGAGTATTTTTGTCTGATGTAAAATAACAGCTCAATCTGAGAGCACTATCCATGGGTGTTCTACAAACACATTTGATATCATTGCTAGTTGAAACAAGGTGAGTGGGAGGCCAATGTTCCCTCTAATTTTTTATATCCATGTGCGGAATGAATTTATTATATGCATCAATATGGACGTGATGTGCGGCGGGGGTGGGGCCAAGGGGTTTGGAGCGGGAGAGGGGGCTCAGGGCTGGGGCAGAGGGTTCGTGTGTGGGGGAGGGCTCCGGGGTGGGGCCAGAGATGAGGAGTTTGGGGTGCAGGCTGCCCTGGGGCTGGGGCCAGAGGACTCCCCCCAGCCCTTGCCCCACCGGCAGCAGCAGCGAGCTCCGGGGCTGGAGGAAAGGCCCACGGCAGCCCTGCAAGCCCCAACTTGCTCCCCTCCCCAGTCCCCACCCACCTCCTACCTTTCTCCTCTCCAGGCCCCTGTGGTGCATGGCCCTTTATAGCCTACTGCGCAGCCGCACAGCTTAGAGGGAACTTAGTTGGGAGGGAGGGAGAGAGCATGTAGTATTCCCACCCCCAATCCCCCAGTTTGATAGTTTGGATGAAATAATTGCCAAGATAATGTCATTTAAAATGTGGTTACTGCTTTCTTAAGAATTTTCACTACCTGTTCCATATTATTGATCGATATTGTTCCAAAGAACCCATTAAATCTATGGAGGTAAGAACATGTTCAAAATAATATAGGTAATCCACATACATATGAATAACACCATTGACATGGAATCAGCGGTAAAAGAGCATCAGACTCCTTTAGTGGCTCATATGTTCTCAACAGAAAGCCCTATGCTATTCAGCGCATTTGACAGCCTCCAACTGAAGAGAGGCCTCTGACTGGAATAATAGATTAAGATTGAAAAGTCCAAATTGTTGAAGACTCTTGCACAATACCTACCTGAACAATACCTACTTATAGATAATGTTACAGCATTTCATTTGCGTGAGCACCGCAATAAGGTAAAAATGTTGAAGTCTGAGAATGATATATGACTATACAATATGGTGTCTTCAGCTAAAAAGTGTTGAATCCTTGCTTTGAAATATATGCATTTTGAATGCTGCCAGGTATTATGGGCCGTTACAGGATTTCTGTTTCAATCCAAAGTATACAGTACAAATTACTTAATTGGACTTCAATACACTTTTCAAATGATTGTCTTGTATGTGCTTGAATAGCTAGGCAAAATTCAGTGAGTTAGAGGCAGTATAACTGGCTACAATATAGATGTTTATAAAATATCGCTGCAGTGCATAGTGATATCTCATATCACATATTTTATATCTATAAAGTCTATTCTCAAATCCATTTGCGTGTCCTGAAAAATTTTTTTTTCCATGAGTGTTTCACTGCAGTTGGTGCTTCCCATACATGATCAGAATCTTTATCAGAGTATAATATGCTGTGCACATTTTGGGTGAATTTGAGTAACTTTTACTTCTGCACTAAAACGTTAACGGAAACTAGACAACTGGAAATGCATGATGGTCACCACATGCAATCCATTAATTACCCTGTTTTTGTTGTTAAAAACCCACACAACACACACAAGACTATGCAAGTTGGTTCGTATATTGGGCCCCTCCTATGCACTCCCTCTTGCCCAGGGGTGGCTCTGCAATGCCCTGCTAACAATTTCTCACTCAAAGGGCTTCTTAAACAAATGGCACCGGGGCTTTTCTTGTCCATTCACCACATTTTCTCGAGGGTCCAGGTTTATTCACATGCATAAAGTTTCCAAAATCAAGCTGAAAGTCCCAAAACACAGTCCATCAGGTTTACCCTCTTGTCGGGTTACGCCCAAGCTTTTCCTGCCCCTCATCCCAGGTCTGTCTTCTGGAGCTTGCTCACTCCCAGAAGTCTCCAGTTCACTCCCAGGGCTTCCTGCCTGGGGCTTTTCCTCCTTTGGCAGGCCATTCCCAGCCCTACTTCACTGGAGCCTCAAGTTTCTGGCTCTGGCTACTAGACCCCGTGGTATCAGGGTTTTTTCCCATAGAAACCTTTCTCACTTCCTGCAGTTTCCTAGGCTTCCCCCTTCACTAAAGCCACTTGCTGCCCTTTACAGGGAATTACCTGATCCAAGCCAGGTGTGCCTCTTTAGTAATAAGGGTTGACTAGCCCTAGGTCTTCCAGCCCTTAAGAGGCAAGCCACCCTGTTACAGTACTGTTCTAGAAGGCCTGTAACCAAATGCACATCTTGGCTGGCATAGTCTATCTTGTCCTTGACCAGTCAGGTAAGCCTCCAGAATGTCAGTGCCAAGGACACCAGCATTAGAAGCAGCAATGTAATTGCCTGCCTGCCTCAGAGAGATACAAGGACAGCGAGCTATTGATAAATGTTCATTATCAGAGTATAAAATTACTTTTTTTCAAACTAAACTAAAACAAATTAAAATTTATTTTTTCATTGTGTGGGGGGTAACAGTCACCCTTTTGTCTGACAAAAGGATTTCAGTTGGTTTTTGCTTTAAGAATATTTCCACTCCCTTCTTCCACCCCCCTGCTTCAAAAAGTTAACAGGTGTGATCATTAAAAATTAACTACTCTCTAAGCTGCAAGGTGATAACATTTTTAATGCCTTGGTGTACTATAAAGATGTGGAAGAAAGGAGACTTTTTTTGCAATGGCTATGTATTTCAGTGTTTTTAAAACTAACGAACAGAGCTGTATGCTAATTTGCACTGAATTTGATGTTCTTTAGTAACTGATGCACCTTTTTTCCGAATAGATTAAGAAGACTCTGTACCCTAAGAATGTTTCCCTATTGATGCTACACCAATAAGATATTATAAATTGGCAGCAAGGGTCCGTGTTTATCTAGTCTGCCTGAATTTGTTGTCCCAGACACTGAAAGGTTAATTACTAAGAAAATGTAGAAATGTGCACATTGAGCTGTATCATCATCTGATAAAGAAAACTGTGCACTGTACAGTACAGTTTGAGATTCCTCTTTATATTTTCCTAACCATTTTGCCTGATGCCAGTTCTGTGCAGGTTTTTTTTCTTTTTTGGGTACAGCTGTAAGGCTTCAACATTAGCCCCAGAGATCAGTTTGTCTAGAATCATGCAAAGAATGTCTAGAACATACAAAATTATTATTTGGGGGCTTAAAAATGATTATTTTGGGTTAGTCTTCAGTGTACTGGCAGCACAACATTCTTTGTGCTGCGGCTGTGTAAGGATTTGAATCTGGGTCAACAGGACCTGCATCTGCTGTGGAGGAAACACACCACCATCTGAGGGAAAGAAGTGTTGCTGTTCAGTGGCAAAGACTATAGTTGAGCAGCTCCAAAGGGATCTGTCAAGTACTTCTGTGCTGAAGAGAAGGTTAAGATGCAAAATATTCATCTTAACTGTGAGAGATAATAATTCATTATCTCTCACAGTTAATTCATCTTAGGAAAAAAAAAACTTCAGAATTGCAAAAGGAGCTGTAAGGATATTCTATTAAACCCCTATAGGCAGGAAAGTATTAGGGTGAAATCCTGGCCCTGGAAGTTTTACCATTAATTTCACTGGGGTGAAGACTTAACCCTTTGTGTTAACAAAAAATGTGCATTTCAATACTGCTGTTTCTGTATCCATATTGCCACTGAATTGTATTATGTATTGCAAATGTTTCAGAGTAGCAGCCGTGTTAGTCTGTATCCGCAAAAAGAAAAGGAGTACTTGTGGCGCCTTAGAGACTAACTAATTAATTAGCGCATAAGCTTTCGTGAGCTACAGCTCACTTCATCAGATGCATACAGTGGAAAATATAGTGGGGAGATTTTATATACACAGAGAACATGAAACAATGGGTATTACCATACACACTGTAACGAGAGTGATCAGGAAAGGTGAGTTATTACTAGCAGGAGAGTGGGTCAGTGTTTCTCTTTTTCTTGTTTGTACTCATCTATTTCAAGATGTCACCTTCATATAGTAGATGAGATGTATTTAAATGTTACTAAAATAAAACAAAAAAAAATTAAGGGATACTGTCAGGACAGGTAGGATTAAATTGGCCTTTTTTCCAGTTATGTGCATTTAGCCATTTTCTTTGGGAAAGCCAAGTTTTGCATGGGCTTTTCACAATACTTTAGTTTTTGGATTTTTTAAAAGAACAGTTTAACAGTTCTGAGCAGCCTCTGCAAAAAGGTACCCATGTGCATGATGATGAAGAAAAGAAAATTCTGTCGGAAAATAATTTCAGTTTAGAGTATAAATACTGAGTAACAAGATTCTGAAAAATATTTTGACAAGTGTCCTTTTAAACAGAGGCTGCTGTCATATGTGGCCATTACTTACATTTACACTTATTCTGCTGCCAAAGAAGCAAAGTTGCTAATTTTTCTTCAAGTTTATATGCTGATTTTTTTAAAAAGTATATTATTATGGTGAAGCTGGAGAGAAATTCATCTCCATTTCTCCAGCTTCTGACTGTCATCAAATTGAGTGACTAGCACTTGTACTTAAGAGTTATAAAAGAAGAAAGTGCTGAAAGAAATCATCACGTGAAGATTAATGTATACCTCAGATTGTGCGAAGGTTAGGATGAAAAATAGAAATTAAGGATAGAAAAGACCTAATGTGTCTAGCATATACCTTACTAATGCAGGATTTTTTCCTATAGTATATTCTCAGCTGTTTCCTCCAGTCCAGTTCAGGTTTAACTGACTCAAGCAGTAGGGTTTGAACTGTTTTTCTGGATGCTCAGAATGCTATTACGATATTATCACCTTTCCGAGCTAATCCCGATCCTTAAAAAGGTATTTCTATTGACATTAGATGTCAAAAGAAGAATGAAGATATGCTGAAGTAAATGCAGGCAGTAAGGAATCCAGGGCCCTTTTTTTTTCTTTACCATTAACTGGACCAGAGGAAATAGTGTGGGCATGGACCATTGATTAAAGTACACCCCAAAGATGTGTGTAATAGATGAGGGGCTATTGCTCCTAAAATAAATAAATACAGTATGTTCAAATAAATTAAAGGCCCAGTGAGCTAATGCAGCCTCTTGGACAGGAGAGGTAGCTACTTGGTCCAAACTCCATTTTCTTCCCTAGACATTACAAGCTCAATCACCTGATATTATTTGTGGTGTCTCAGTAGCTCCCTTAAGACTAGATATTACCTAATTTTGTGTACTATTCTTTTAAAATTTGATTCCCTCTCTGAGGTGATTCTTGGTACAGTTCACTGTGAGGATTTTTTGCCATCAGTAGGCTGAAGAATGGAAAATACCTACTAATCAGATCATTTCCTTTCTTGGATTATGTTTGACAACAATCCAACTCACCATTGGAAAGAAGTTAAATCGGAGCAGTCTTATATTAAACTAGCAAACGATCTCGAAATATTAAAAAACATTTTCCCTAAATGGCTCTGTGCCAACGGGGAAAAATGATTGAGTATTATAGAATGAAAGTTATAGCTCTTGAAGACTTTGGTTCTGGGTGTAGTTTTCCATGAGACAGTTGTACGTGCCAGCAGTAGCTGTTAAATCCTGGTCTCTGTGCTGCATTAATCACTGTCACTCCAGTTTTATACCACTAACTGAAGTTGGTGGATTTAGTGTGGCAGAAAACTGGAATAATGCAGAGGTGAATCAGGCCCTTTGCCTCCAGTCATAAGAACAGGGGAAAAGCCACTGAGAGGGTTGTCAGGCATTAGTAATTGAAGAAAGGAAACTTTCACTGTCCAGTATAATTTTTCTTATCAGTTGACCACAAGCTGGGGTCCTTTCGGTTAGGAGTGGGGCACATTAATGGATTGTATTGCCTGTCCCTGCACTGTACCTCTCAAACAGATAAAGAGAGGACCTGAGTCTTCATGAGGGTCAATTTGGTACTTTTCACAAACACGATTTACAAAAAATAAATAAAAATGCAGATTTTCCAGATTACTCAGTGATTCCTGCAATGCTCTCTGACAGAAATTCAAATAATATTTCTATTCGTGCATTTCTGTAATAGCAGAAGTTTTGCTACAGCTCACTGGGGTTACCTTGTATGTTATGAACACTAAAACCAGTGCTAAATTAGCATAAACCAGTTCATTAAAATATGTGACTGTGGGAAGTGGGATGGTAGTTTTGAACACATGGATTTGAATATCCTGTCTCATTGCCATTATGTATAGGTCATATATTTATAAAAGTTAGATTCACCTTGGTGCAGATGGCCCAAGAGCTTGTAAGCTACATAGACCAATTACCTCTGGATTCTCTTCCCCTTTTCCTTTTTATACCATTACAAATTAATTGTGCAAAAAAAAAAGTTAATTCATTAAGATTGAAAGATCAAGCACTTAAAGTCAGCAAATTCCAAGTGCTGGGAATGATCACACACTGCTGGCCACATTGCACATAAATTGCATTTTCTATTCCCCTTTCCCTTGTTAAACATAAATGTTAGTCTATTACTTTTTATAGTGTAAGCTATAATGTATGCCATGAAATATACAGGAAGTTCAGTATGGTTGAGTGAAGTTTGCACAGCCACTTGAACTTCTGGTATCTCCTGTCCAGAGTGTTAGATACCTTTATCCTTCATGTTGTATTAACAATATTTTTGCACGAGGGTGAAATTTATGTTCCATTGTATAAAGCCAAAATTATCAGGCTTGATGTGGAAGAAGTATTTAGAGTCTGGAGAAACGAAAGACCAGTACCAGTCAGGGCACAGAGATGTATCAACTTTACATGCTGGATTAGCAGCTGCAGCATCCTGCACTTGTGCAGACTGTTAGGGTCATTGGATATGTCAAATTATGAATATACTAGTTTCTCCTTTGACCCATCCCCAATGCTGCAGTTCTCTGCACCATACTTCTACATAAGCAAAAGCATGGCTCAAGTAGCACAGAGGAACTTGTACAATCCCTTCATACCAGGATGACTGTCACCCTTTAAGAAATGTAGTTTACAGTGTTTTAATACGCAATCAATGTAAATAAATCGCTGAGGTATTGCCTTTCCTGTGAATCCTAAAACCTCCAGCATTCACTTTTATATCCAGTAAAAAGCATTTAAAATAATGAGTCTAATATTTTTCTCCTACCATTTTATTGGCTTATTAGTATTAGAAAATGTGCTAGTTATGCCAGCTATGTGGGTAGAACAATTTATAAATATGGCTGTAATAACTGTCAGCTAATTAGATCATTGCCTCATTTTATAAATACCCTAGACTTGGAAGGATTAGATTTCAATTGGTAAATGTTGTAGAATTCAGCCTTCACAGAAAAAATGATAGAAAATAGTCTCCTTTAATAATCAAGGGAAAACTAAAAAATTATTTTGCTTTGTTAGATGACTGGTACACTCTCTTAATTTTCTCTGGCAATAAGAAACAAATATGGAATACTGTTATCAAGGGGTTTTGGAATCTCTGCTTTGAAAGTTACTAAATTGTGAATGGACCACTCTTACAGTGAAAATCTGAACATAAGAATGGCTATACTGTGTCAGACCAAAAGTCCATCCAGCCCAGTATCCTGTCTACCAACAGTGGCCAATGCCAGGTGCCCCAGAGGGAGTGAACTTAAAAGGTAATGACCTAGTGATCTCTCTCCTGCCATCCATCTCCACCCTCTGACAAACAGAGGCTAGGGACACCATTCCTTACCCGGCCTGGCTAATAACCATGGATGGACTTAACCTCCATGAATTTATCCAGTTCTCTTTTAAACCCTGTTATAGTCCTAGCCTTCATAACCTCCTCAGGCAAGGAGTTCCACAGGTTGACTGTGCGCTGAGTGAAGAAGAACTTCCTTTTATTTGTTTTAAACCTGCTACCCATTAATTTCATTTGGTGGCCCCTAGTTTTTATATTATGGGAACAAGTAAATAACTTTTCCTTATTCACTTTCTCCACACCACCCACGACTTTATATACCTCTATCATATCCCCCCTTAGTCTCCTCTTTTCCAAGCTGAAAAGTCCTAACCTCTTTAATCGTTCCTCATATGGGACCCGTTCCAAACCCCTAATCATTTTAGTTGCCCTTTTCTGAACCTTTTCTCATGCCAGTATATCTTTTTTGAGATGAGGGGACCACATCTGTATGCAGTATTCAAGATGTGGGCGTACCATGGATTTATATAAGGGCAATGAGATATTCTCCATCTTATTCTGTATCCCTTTTTTCATGATTCCTAATATCCCGTTTGCTTTTTTGACTGCTGCCGCACACTGCGTGGATGTCTTCAGAGAACTATGCACAATGACTCCAAGATCTTTCTCCTGATTAGTTGTAGCTAAATTAGCCCTCATCATATTGTATGTATAGTTGGGGTTATTTTTTCCAATGTGCATTACTTTACATTTATCCACATTAAATTTCATTTGCCATTTTGTTGCCCAATCACTTAGTTTTTTCAGATCTTTTTGAAGTTGTTCTTCACAGTCTGCTTTGGTCTTAACTATCTTGAGCAGTTTAGTATCATCTGCAAACTTTGCCTCCTCACTGTTTACCCCTTTCTCCAGATCATTTATGAATAAGTTGAATAGGATTGGTCCTAGGACTGACCCTTGGGGAACACCACTAGTTACCCCTCTCCATTCTGAAAATTTACCATTTATTCCTACCCTTTGTTCCCTGTCTTTTAACCAGTTCTCAGTCCATGAAAGGATCTTCCCTCTTATCCCATGACAACTTAATTTACATAAGAGCCTTTGGTGAGGGTCCTTGTCAAAGGCTTTCTGGAAATCTAAGTATACTATGTCCACTGGATTCCCCCTTGTCCACATGTTTGTTGACCCCCTCAAAGAACTCTAATAGATTAGTAAGACATGATCTCACCTTACAGAAACCATGTTGACTTCTGCGCAACAATTTATGTTCTTCTACTTGTCTGACAGTTTTATTCTTTACTATTGTTTCAACTAATTTGCCCGGTACTGACGTTAGACTTACCAGTCCGTAATTGCCAGGATCACCTCTAGAGCCCTTCTTAAATATTGGCGTTACATTAGCTATCTTCCAGTCACTAGATATAGAAGCTGATTTAAAGGACAGGTTACAAACCATAGTTAATAGTTCCACAATTTCACATTTGAGTTCTTTCAGAACTCTTGGGTGAATGCCATCTGGTTCCGGTGACTTGTTACTGTTAAGTTTCTCAATTAATTCCAAAACCTCCTCTAGTGATACTTAGTGAAACATATGTTTAAATTAATATAACCTATAAGTATCTCTCCCCTCTTCATCTCTGTTGCCAGTTGTCAGCCGCCGTTCGAGGCAGTGAGATACTAGTGGTTCATGTGCCCCGGTAGAATCTGAGCATTGCAGCTACAAGACACAAATTTTTGAGGGAGACATGTCCCCAGCAGTCCCTTGTGACTGCTCTAATGAGCAAGTGATTGGAATGTATGGTGCTCATGAAATGTAGTCCTGATACAATACTAGCAGTTCCAGAGGAGAAAGTGGAAATAACTGGTTTGTATGGCTAAAAGTTCTCACTTCTAGTCAAACTATGGAGGACAGCAGCATCCTGGTGCAGCTGAGGAACATCACCTAAGAGAGTCCTGAGGTTGCAGCTAGCATGACCGCCACTGACTTCATGGCTTCTGCCACAGACTTAACCTCCATGAATTTATCCAGTTCTCTTTTAAACCCTTTAAAAGGGGCCAAGAGACATGGAGAGGCATAGGAGGGCTTCTTCAGATTTCAGGGGACTAAGTAGGTTTGTGGCCCAAACTTCATGCTTGTTCCATAACCCCACCTAAGCCGAGCCCTTGACACAGAATGAGGAGGTCACTTTGAATGCAATCTCACAGCATTCCCATTTGCCATGAGAGAGTAATTTCCATAAGGGTCAATGGGTCCATAAACTCTCAAGGTGTAATAGGAAAAAGTAGGAAATAAGATCTGCAATCTGTGTTACAGGTATGGCTTCTAAAGCAATTTGTACATATAATTGGTTTTTTACTTTGTTTACTTTTAATTTACTGACTTGAATAACATAATGAAGGGTGCTAACAGCAACTGTATTCAGAAATTTATAAATTTCCTATTTTCTTTCAGCGGGCATTAAATAAAAAAAAAATGACTCCAAGTGAATTCAGCAATAAAGAAAACTCTGAAACGAGCACAGAGCACGATAAAGAAAATTCCTTTACCAAAACCGAACCAAGAAGAGTTAAAATATTTGATGGAGGGCAAGTATATATGTTTTTAACCAAAAACTGTTGGGGATAATTATTTCTTGGTTCTGGGCTTTGTTTGATAGTATGATGTTGTTTCCTCTTTCAATTTATTTCAATTAACAGTTCCTAAACTGTGGCATGTAGACCAGTGATGGTCTGTGGAATGTTTCCTGGTTTTCCCTAGAGAAACAGCAAATCATATGTTCCATGGTGGTGCACAGATAAAAGGAGAAAGATTAAATGAAGAAACAGTAAAGAGTGGGATTAATTTTTTCCAAAGAACACGACACTCATCACATTAAAAATGTCTGATGTTATAGCTAGAGGCATAGGTATTTTTCTAATGTTACCAGTCCATGTAAGTGATTTCTGTTGCTGCCACAATTATGTTCTGTGATTGTGGATGGGAGGGGAGCTGGTCTAAGTGATCAGGCCTGGGCAGGATGGTGGTCCTCAATACAATCTCTGTTTACATGCATTCTATGCTGTGAAAAAGTTGGAGAGCTCTAGCTTCCAAAGCATTCTGAAAATTTTACTGAAAATAATAAGTACTGTAACATTTTGCATCAGATATCAAATGGCTCATCAAAATAAGTCACTTGCATGTGGCACCCTCCATGTAACATATTTCAACAGTTCTTTGTAATAGTAAAGTAACACTGACATTTTTAAAGGTTTTGGGGGGGAACAAAGAGAAGAGAGACGACATGACATTGGTGATGATGAGATCCCAGGGCCATTCATTTCTAGGCTGATGAATCCAATCCAGGGCAATGGTGAGCATAAGTTTATTACCATCTGCCCAGGCAAAGTGATATTGCTTTTCTCTGCCCATTTCCTAATGGGTAGGATCCACTTCACAAAAAATCATCACCTCAAGTGGTATCCTGGATGATGTTCTCAGCAGAGAAGCCAAGTAATGAATGGCAGTAGACTCTGAAGTACACTTTCATCCAGAGGGGGCCCCACTAGGTTAAGAGTGAAGTACATTGGTAGGGATGTGTGAGGAATTTTTCACTGTCATAACCCAGACTATTCCTGTTACATAGACATCAGTCTCCAACATGTTCTTCTTTTAGCACCTTCCTCCTCCCCTCAAAAATTGACAGTTTTTAGAAGTGTGTGTATGTGTTAAACAGATTTAAGATTAAGTTTGGAATCTAGATGTTTGTTGTATGGGGGGAAGCCCATTCTTAGACATTAGGATTCCACCTAGTAAAATAACTGAAGACTAAAATGCCATGAGTTGATCAGAGACAGGCTTTGATTTGGACATCATTCATTCACATATTACATTATTTCTGGAATTCCGTTCATTCTACTGCAATTCTAATTTTCTGACTTTAGCTGACATAGGACTTTAGCTAGAAAATAACCCACTTCATAACAAACCTCCTCACTGTTACCATATTGTTGTTAGGTACAAATCAAATGAAGAATACGTGTATATTCGGGGAAGAGGAAGGGGAAAGTATATCTGTGAAGAATGTGGTATACGTTGTAAGAAACCAAGTATGTTGAAGAAGCATATTCGTACGCATACAGATGTCCGTCCTTACCACTGCAACTACTGCAACTTCTCCTTCAAAACTAAAGGTAGAGGCACTTGTCACAGCTAGTTATTTTTTCCTTTTCCTTTTTCTTTTCTTTTCTATTTACTTGAAACTGCCTTTAGATTTCTTTAAAAAAAAAAACAGCAAGACTGAATATAGAGTATGGAGGTAATAAAATGAATTGAACAAGTGGTGTTACAGTAACAACTATAAAATGTTGTGGTGGTCTTCAAGCAGTGTCCCTAAGCGTGCTCCATTTGTGCCTTTGATTTGGAGATTTATTGTGTAGATCCTTGTCAGGCCACACATGAGTCATACACATCCTCATGCTCCTTATCGAGGGCATGTAAGGCCATGCAGACTAACCACCAGACTAACAGACTTGGTCTGAGATGGAGTGCTAGTGTACCCACTTGTCTTCAGTCTCATTTTCTTTCTTTACCTTTCCTTAAATTTAACCTTTTCAATAGTTCATTTTGTAGAGAGGTTTGTTCTATAATCACCCCCTTCCCCCCATTTCTTTTTTCTTTTGAGATCCCCATCATCCCAGGGTATACCAGAGTCTCTGGGTTTTAAACAATGCCACAGTTGCTGGGAAGCTATTCTGATCAGTGATAGGCATTCCTGGCATATCTGTTGCTTGGAGAAACACATACACTTTTGAGGGATATCGTCTGCTCAGCTTTTGAAAGCAGAGCTAGGAAGAATCTGGAGACAAAGCTTAAATTCTTAACGATGGAGTGTTCTCTCCATCTGGCCTTGGATCCAGGTAAGAAGACCCCCATCTCCATCCCCACACAGCAGTCTCTGAATGAGCATAGTGTCCCGTCAATATCTACATACTTGTCCAGGTCTACTTGGGAAGGATCATCAGAGAACTCAGGAAAGACTCCCTGGGGGGAGGGATAGCTCAGTGGTTTGAGCATTGGCCTGCTAAACCCAGGGTTGTGAGTTCAATCCTTGAGGGGGCCATTTGGGATCTGGGGCAAAAATTGGGGATTGGTCCTGCTTTGAGCAGGGGGTTGGACTAGATGACCTCCTGAGGTCCCTTCCAACCCTGATATTCTGATTCTATGACTCCTAGAAAGAGGGCCAGTTCTTTGCTTTGAGAAAACCATCTCCTCAAAGTAAGATAACACTGAAGATCTCACATCCCAATATGGGTACTGCTGAGTCTCCATGTTCCATCAGTACCAGCCCTGTGCCTGGAGCTCCAAGCTCCTCTAAGACTAAAGGCACCAAACATGCCTCGGTACCAGGATCCTTCTCCATACCACAGCAGCAGGACACTGTAGTGAAGGAGTTTAAGCACTCTACTCCTAAAAGGACAACACCTACAATATACTCAGTACTCTCCATTCCTAGGCCAGGAAGATGATGTGCCAGGGAAGAGGCATACTACTTACACTGTTTCGGTTCCTCCCAAGCCATCTTCTTCATTACTGTCTACTTCCATCAGATGAGATTTACCAGAGCCGTCTATGCTGTTGGTTGACTCTGAAACTTGCCCCGTGCCAACCCACTCTGTACCACAGGAATTCAAAAACTCCAGTTATTTATTCGTTTCAGATGAGCTGAAGTCTCACCAATAATGGTTACCAAATGTCTGTTGGTAGCAAGAGTGACATGGTGACTGAGACTGGACCTTTCCCCAGTACCGTTCAGTCCTCCAGCACCTTCTAAAAGTGGCAGAGTACTTCCTTTAGATGAGGAGTTCTTTTCTGACTCCTAATCTCAGTGCAGGATTCCCCTACTCACCAAAGGAACTTCCCTCCTGTTATTTTTGGGGAGAGAAGGGAGTTACACCCAGGACAAATCCGTGCCCCACACTGACTCAAGCACCATCCCATTTCCTATGGACTCACCTCAGTGGCTAACCTGGGATCCTTGGCCTAAATATCAACAGCAATTCTCATGCGTCCCTAGTCTTTCTCTTGGAGACCATAGAAGGAGACTTTCTCCTACTTCATCTCTTTCTCCTCCTTTACCTCACATGCAGGAATCCTTTGAAGAGCAGGAGGCCAGAACAGATAAGGATGCTACTTTGCAAATTAATATCTCCTCCTCCTCTCCAGATGAGATGATTATGCTGCCTCCACCTTTGGCTGATGATTTCAAACAGTTCCAGGACTTAATGAAATGTACTGCACAATCTTTACAGATCCCCTTAGAGGAGGTCAGAGTCACAGCATAAGCTCCTGGATATTCTCCAGTGGACACCCTCTGCTCGAGTAGCCTTGCCAATTAATAAGCCCTGCTGAATCCTACCAAGACCATTTGAAAGACTCTAGTAACAATACCACCACCATGTAAGCATGCCGATTTAAAAAAAAAAAAAAAGTCCAGACAAGGACTCTGAATTTTTATTTTCCAATCTTGCACCTAACTCTCTGGTTGTGGAAGCAGTGAATGAATGCAAGATTCCCAAACAACTTGCTGAAGGCACAAACATTCAGGATGGTGACTCTTGCAGCTATAACTTCATCATTGGAACTGGGGGATTGATTTTCAGCCTTTGACCTTCAGGATGCATATGTTCATGTCACGATTTATCCAGCTCACAAGAGATTCCTTCAGTTTCTGATCAGTTGAGATCACTTCCAGTATCAGGTGCTTCCTTTCAGCCTGTCTTCTGCCCCAAGGTTATTCTTGAAAGTATTGGCAGTGGTCATTGCTTATCTTCATCTGGGGATAATTGTTTTTCTGTGCCTTGACAACTGGCTATTCAAGGGCCAGTCTTACAAGATTCTCTCCACCATAAAGACAGCAATGTCTCTGGTTCCACGGACTAGGTATTCATCTCAGCATCAGTAAATCTAAGACCTGTGCAAAGGATAGAATTCATAAGGGCATCCTTAGATGCACTATGAGCAAGAGCTTACCTGCCCATGGACAGTGTCATGTCCTTAACAAACCTCATCTCAAAAATTCAAATCAGTCCACAAACATCAACAAGAAATCACCTTCAACTACTCAGGCACGTGGCAGCTTGTACTTTTGTGACACAACACACTAGGTTATGCTTTTGATGTTTCTAGGGCTGGCTCAGGATGGTTTATGTCCCCGAACAAATGCAGCCTGCAGAAACTGGTGTCAGTCCCTCATCGAGTACAAGTACTCAATTGGTGGAAAGACCCAGACAATGTTTGTGTAGGTGTTCCATGCATCCAGCTCTCCCCAGCCATCACCATAATGAAGGCTGCAACTCTGGTGGGTTGGGGAGCACACTTAGGGATCCACACCATTCAGGGCAAATGAAGCATAGTTGCACAAGAAGCATAGTTGCACATCAACATCCTGGAGCCGAGGACAGTCAGAAATGCCTGTATCTACTTCCTGCCATTAAATCAGGAGCAGTTTCATAAAAATCATGATGGACAACGTAGTCTGCATGTTCTATATCAACTGGTGTGATGGACGGTGGGGTAGGCATGAGATCCCCTTTGTGTGAAACAGTGAGGCTATGGAACCACTGTATAACCAACCACATCCTAATTTTGGCAGCCTACCTCTCGGGTACAAAACACTGAGGCTGATAACTTCAGCAGGCACTTCTCAAGCAATTACAAATGAGAGATGGAGTCCTGGATTCTCAGTCACATTTTCCTGACTTGAGGAGTTGCACTTCCCCTCACACACTGGGGGAAGTGCTTTCCTCATTAGTAGATGAGGGGCCTTCTGTATGCATTTCCTCCAGTGCCCCTGATATTGAACATGATCAAGCAAGACAAAGCCAAGATCATATTAATAGTTCCAGTGTGGCCCAGATAGGCCTGGTACGCTTGCTGTTTGCCCAGTGATGAGTCTTCCATCCATCCTGGGACCCAGTGATGTGGGGGAAGCCCGGAACCCAGGCTCCAGCTCAAGCCTAAATGTCTACATCGCAATTTTACAAGTCTACTCCAGAGCCTGAGTCAAATGAAATGGGCCAGCTATGAGTATTTAATTGCAGTGTAGACGTACTCAAAGACTCATTACATCACATACCAAATTTTCTATATTAGGTGTGATCTGAATTTCATATCTATCAAGATATCTATCTTTTAGTTTTCTTCATGAATCCACATCGCACCAGGATGGATGTTGCCTTCTATACCCTAGACATCAGGAGAACACTGGCCTCTTATTTGGACCAAACCAGATCATTTGGAAAATCTCCAAGACTAGCAATTGCTGAATGTCCAAAGGATCCACAATCTCCAACCAGTGACTCTCCAGATGGATTTCTGGATGTATTATTCCTTGTTATGAATCTGCCAATTTACAAGTGTCTTCTAGGGTATTGACCATTCCATGAGGCCTTTCTCTACCTCTGTGACATTACTCAAAAACATTCCCCTTGTCCAGATCTTCAGAGCTGCAGCTTGGTCTGCAATACATATGTTTTCCAAGCACTACGTGTTGGTTCATTCTTCTAGATGAGACGCTGCCTTGGGAAATGTGGCCTTGTCTTTAGTATTGGACTCAATTCCAAAGCTGCTTCATGTTGAGGATACTGCTTGAAAGCCACCTGAAAAGGGGCACCCAAAGGGAGACTACTCCAAGGGAAAAAGAGACCTTCCTCTCCTTGTGCAGTAACTGGAGTTCTTTGAGATGTGTGTCCTCGCGAGTGCTCTGCCACGTGTCCTCTTTCCCCTGTTCCAGTGTTTCTTGTGTGGGGCTTTGTGGCGGAGAACGAACTGAGGGCAGTTTGCCAGCGCAGCCCCGTAGGCCCTTGGCGTGCAGCAAGGGCAGGTACTACCACCAAAAGTTTCCGACTGACGGCGCGCACAAGCGCCTCTGAAGTGCAGCACCCGCAGGGGGAGACGCGTCCTGAAGAACTCCAGTGACTGCACAAGGTGGGTAAGCGGATGATAAATCGTTACCTACTCACCTTGCGCTTAGTTCTCAGGATTCGCAGTGCTGCGAAGAACTCTTAATGGTCTGAGCGTGTAGTTCTGCACTGCTCTTAAAATATAAAAGTTAGAATTCTGACATGGTAGGTAACAGTTATGTTTCTAATTTAACTTAGTTTCCTTCTCTGAGTGGCCTCTGCACGCTGCTAAGAGTGGGAATGTGCAGAGGTTCTTTCAAAGAACTCTAGTAACAGGTGAGTAGCCTTCATTTTCAGATTTGCTTGCTCTAGGTTCGTATATATTGTACATGTGATTAGATTGGCAAAGGATTAAAGTAATTACCAATCCTAATAGTTCTCACCGAGTGATTCTTCAAGAATATGGATTTTCTATTTTACTTGTTTTGACACCAGCTCTGGGCTCTCAACACTCTGTGTCACATCCACTGACCTTCTAGCCAAGATGAAATTGCGTGGGTAGTATCTGAGCCTCCCTCAGGAGCGGCCAGAGAAATTGATAGGGAGGGACTCCTATTCCTCACCATTCTCTCCACCTACGATCTGGGAGTTCTGAATTGCAGAGGCACCATATATGGGTTTCTGAGTCTAGAGCAGGAGACTAAGCTAGCTTTAATTTGACCTTTTAAATGATCAGTCCTTTTCTAACACAATTATTTTCTTAACTATAGAATTCTGTCTCATGTTGCTGAACTGTTTTCTTCTTAATTGAATGAGTAACAGAGTGACAAACACTGTACTAATGACATGCTTATTATAGTGTTTTTAAATTATATTTAAAAAAAATTAAATCTGATCTTTGCTTAAAACTTTCATGCAACTATATCACTATGATCTCAGAGAAACTCTTGTGTTAAGTAGGGTCAGGCCTAGTCAGCACTGGAGTGGAAAACTTCCTACATTATCTTGTTTTGTTTTGAAAGTGATGCACGTAATTCAGCACGTGTGTCGGAACTTAGTACTCCATCACAGTGTAGGGAGTACACATGTTTGTGGTGCAGTCTTTTCGATGAAATGTCAAATGGAGGCTTTTATCACTTCTGATCATGAAAGGTCCAATGGGAGTTTTTGCAAGAGTGGGTGTGCTGGCCATATTCCAAACTCCTAATTAAATTCCGCCTACTTCAATTCCCCTGTCACTTTAGTTAGATACAATATTTTTATTCACTTCCTGTCCTGATTTTCATCAGCAGGGTCTATGCCTGCACCCCAAATACCCTCATGCCCCAATGCAATAGTATATAGGAAGGGGTGGACCTGCCGCAACTCCATTTCCTTCTCAGTTGCCTGCAGCTTGACATGATGCATTGCAATGTCCATTTTCTAGCCATGCTGCTTTGTATACTTCTCGCTTATTTTTTTCCTTATTTTTCTAGTGGTACTTTTTGTTTTATTATTTTTCCATTATTTAGCACAGTTGGAGTGGGGGTTCCCCTCATCCTCTCTTTTTGCCTGATATGGTCCTTTATCGCTTTTCTTGGTCCTCACTATATGATCTTGAGTATGGGTTATGCCCAACAGGCCAGGCTTCAAACCCTGCCAGACCTGCCATCGGTTTTTCCCCACAGTGACGAACATTCAGGCTGCCTTTGGGAGTCTCACATCCCCTCCAAATTAGAGAGACAAGGTGAGTGAGGCAATATCTTTTATTGGACCAGGTGTCGGTGAGAGAGACAACAGAAGACAGACGAGTCAAAGATATTATCTCACCCACCTTGTCTCTCTAATATTCTGGGACTGACACAGCTGTGACAACACTGAATATCTTCTCCAAATGTAAGCTCTGGTCAGGATTTAAGAGCAGATCTAAGAAGTTGAGAGAAGACAGGCTAAAACTCCTGCTAATTGAGTGCTCACTGTGACTCATGGGTCCATGTCACCCCAATGTTCCCGGGACCTGTCTGACTGCTTCTGCTCTAGTGGTAAGCAAAGACCCAGGGGGCTCTGCAGCAGACCTTCAAAGAAGAAAAGACTCCATTCTCTTAAACAGGATAAGAAATGGGGAAAGTCTCCCTTGGGTCTGGGTCTCAGGAGACTTTGCATCCTTCTACGGATTCCTCTGAGACTCTCATCCCCTCCAGTACCAATTCTGCAACAGTGGCAAAGAAGCCACTTACCTAGAAGCCTCCTTAAGTGGCATCAATGTTTGGACTGGACTCAGTGCCTTCAAAACAGGGATTGCAGAGTCTAGACAAAATCCTCATCACACACTTATCATTCTTTGGTACCATCTCCACCTGCCATACTGACTCCTGAGGATCCCCATCTAGAGTCCCCAATACCATCCAGATTCCTGTTAGACAAGGACTTCTGTTCCCTGGAAGAGCCTGAATTGCCACTGTTGAGACACTCTCCACCGTATCAACTCATTTTTCTGAACCTGTTTACTCTCCATCTATGCCTTCTTCGATGGTGTCTCATCCTCTGGTACCAACAAGGTCCCCATGGACACACTTTGAGGGTACTGAGAAAGATTTCCAGTTGGTACCAACACAACTTTCCCTGGTGCCACCTCATCAGCCAACCCACCTATCAAACCTCTTTACCAATAAAGGTGCATATACCATGCTAGAGTCTGGTATCAACTCGACCTCCAGTGCTGGCATCATCCACTCCCCCAGTGGATATGGGGAATGACACCTCATCTGACTCTGAAGTGTCTATACAAGGGTCCTCTGCCTTCCTGCCACCTTCTCTTAAGGTTCAACCTGAGGAGGAAACTCTTAGTGGGAAACACACCCATGGACCCTGGCAAGGACTACCGTGGGGCCCTTCCTTTTTTACTTTGTCCCAGTTCAGTGAGCCGTCTGGAACCCCTGAGACCCATATGGTGACCATTTCTACCAGGTCTCCTCTTGTAAGAGGGCATGTCAGGAGCAACAAACAGTGTTATTGAGCCTTGCTCTTACAATACTTCTCACTGAGGAGGAAGAAACACCTTCCCACAAGTGCTCCTCCTCATCAGATGAGGCTGTCATGTCTCCTCCACTATTTTACTGTGATAATATCAAGGCCTTTCAAGACCTGGTGAAACATATAGTGGACAGTTTACAGACTCACTGGAGGAGATACAGGAACCCCAACGTTCCATCAGATATCTTTCTTCCATCTCCCCAGGCCAAGATTGCCTTGCCCATCAATGATGTTTCATTAGCCCAAGTAATGCAAGGTGTGGCAAGCTCCATCTACTATTCCAGCTCCTGCAAATGGGCTGACAAGCAATATCATATTTCACCCAGAGGGTCAGTGTTTTTTTTTTACCTCCTACTTTACAACCAACTCTCTGGTTGTTGAGACCGCAAACAAGAGGAACAGATAACATCAGTTCCATTCAAAACCATCAGACAAAGAGCCGAAGCGACTGGATCTTCTGGGTCACAAGATACTCATTTGCTTCTTTGCAATTCAGAATAGCCAATTACCAAGCCCTATTACCAAGCCCTGATGGCGAAGTATGACTTCAAAAACTATTCTTTTTCTCAGGCTTTATTAAACACTTGCCTCAGGATCAGAGAGGACAATTTCAGGCCCTCATTACAGAAGGCCAGACAATTGCTAAGGCACCTCTACAGGCTGCGCTCAAGGCCACTGACACAGCTGCACTTTCCATGGCTACAGCAGTAGTCATGCACCAAGCTTCTTGGCAGCTGTCTTCCAGCCTCCTCTGGAAGGTAAAAAATACTGTTGAGGGCCTTCCTTTTGAGGGACGCAAGTTGGTTAGTGACACCACAGTCTGGTCTCTTCGCAGGTTGCAGACTGCTCAGTGATCTCGACTAGTCCACTACTAGCCCCTGAGACCAGCTGAATCCCCCCACCCCAGGAAGAAGCCCAGGTTCCCTAAGAAAGGGCCCTCCTCTTCAGTGAACTCCCAACCAGTGATGTCCTCAAAATACCAGTTTTGACCTATTGGTCAAGGGCCACGAACTACCATCTACTCTGGATCCTACACTGCACCTCCCCCTCTCCCACCCTTATGGGAATCATCTGTCCCATTTTCTACCTTTGTGGGAGTGCATCACGTCAGACAGATGGATCCTGGAGTTGATTTTCACAGGCCATTCCATCAAGTTCAGCTCCTTACCACCCCCTCACCCTTCTTCCCTATCCCTCTTCAGGGCCATTCTCACAAGAATATTTTGAGACAGAAGGTATAATCTCTCCTAACACTGGGATCGATTGAACTTATTCTACTGGATTTCCTCTAAAAAGGTTTAAATCTTGGTATTGCTTGGTCCTGAAGAGACTTGAAGGACAGAGATCGAGTCTGGACCTCAGGATTTTCAACACTTTCATCTGTGATCAGCATTTCAGAATGATAACCCAAGGAGCAATAATTCCCTCTCTGGATCCGGGAGATTGGTTAATTTCCCTTGACCTTCAGAATGCTTATTTCTATCTCACCTTTCTGCCAGCCCAAGGTCTTTACCACAGTCTTATTGGTTGCCACAGTCCATCTTGCTAGATGGAAATAATCATCTTCCCCTACCTGGACAATTGGCTCCTGAAAGGTTGCTCATTTCTAGAGGCTCAGGCAGTAACTGGCAAAGCTCTAGCTCTTCACAACTCACTAGTCGTCTGTCTCAATCTGAAAAAAATCTACCCTTATACCCAGATAACACAGACTTCATCAGGGCCACTGTGGACTTCTCCAGTGCCAATGAGTATTTGCCCAAGGACAGATTTACCTTGAAGTTCAAAGACACAGTAAATCACAGCATGGACTTGCTTACAACTTCTGGGCCGTATGGAAGCCTGTACATTTGTGGCACCCTTAGCAACAGTACACTCTTGGTGTCTTCAGGCCTGGCTGAGAACCATCTATATCCCCAACAAGCACAGTCTATTGGAACAGGTATCACTTCCTTGGAGAGTACTAAACACTCTAAGTTGGTGGAAAGATCCACAAAAAGAGTGTGTGGGAGTTCTGTTCCTGCAGCCTCCTCCTATAAGGACCATCATTCCAGGCATCTCGGTGATAAGCTGGGACGCACGCTCCCAGAACTTCATAGCGCAAGGAAGATGGACTCCTTGGGAGGCCATACTCCATATCAACATATTAGAGTTCAGAGTGGTTCATTACCCTTGCAAGCACTTCCTACCCAGCAACAGGCGCCACCCAATCAGGATCATGCTGGACGACAGAATAGCAATATATTATATCAGTCGTCAAGGAAGAGCAAGATCCCAGTCCTTATGCACCAAATCCATAAAACTTTGGAACTCTAGTGCAATATTACACCGTGGGCAAATCTCAGCAGTTTATCTTTCGGGACTACAGATCTCATTGGCAGATTCCCTCTGCAGACACAGACCACAATGGGAGCTGAATGACAAGGTATTCCCAGAGATATTTTACCTGGGGCCAGCTACTGACACATCCCTTCAAAACTCCATCCAGTGTGAAGTGCAGACAATTCTGCTATAGGGGATGGGACCTCCACAACTTGACAAGAAATACCTTAGACATTCCTTGGCCTCATGTATTGCTTTATGCTTATCCTCCAATTCTCTTACTGCTTAAGGTTCTTAGAAATTGAAAAAAGAAAAATTAGTAGCCATCCTCTTAGTACTATCTTATCCAAGAGAGGTGTGGTTCCCAGAGCTGACTCGCCTGTTTCTGTGATTGTCTCTCCTTATTCCCCTGACAGTGAACCTCCTCACCCAAGAGTTGGGATTGATCACTCATCTGAATCTTTCAGCTCTTCACCTGAAGCCTGGCTACTAGATGGTTCTCTGGTATAGGACAAGACTGCTCCCCAGAGGTACAAACTGTACTGCTTCATAGCAGAAAACCTCCAACAAGGAAAATGTACCTGCAGAAGTGAAAATGCTTCCAGTCTGGGTGCGGGCAGAGATATACAGCTTCTTTTGAGTATTGTCTGTCACACATTCTCAATTACCTGTTCAATTAAAAACCTCATATTTATCATTGAGCTCCGGCAAAGTTCACCTAGCTACTGTTGTAGCTTTTCACCTCTCAGTCAAAGGGTTTTCAGTTTTTACTCACCCAACCACAATGAGGTTTATCAAAGGCCTCTTCAACCTCTTCCCTCCTGTCAAGGAACCAACTCCACCAAGGGACCTCAACTTACTCCTTATTGCATGGAGGAAACCTCAATTTAAACCTATGGCGAACTGTTCCCTCCTTCATCTGTCCCTTTAAGATCTCATTTCTCATAGCCATCCACTCAGCCAGGAGGGTAATGAAGCTTGGAGTCTTGATCACTGACCTACGGTATATAGTGTTCTATCACAACACGATGACTCTACATCCGTACCCTCGCTTCCTTCCCAAGGTTTCCCATCAACCAGGAGATCCACCTCCTTGTGTTTTATAGTAAGACTCAGACTTAGAGAGAAGACTCAAGCTTTCCCACACTGGATGCAAGGAGAACTCTTGACTTGTACCTAGACAGAGGTAGACCCTTTAGGGCTTCACCCAGGCTTTTCATCTCAATTGCAGAATGCATGAAAGGACAAGCAGTGTCCACCCAAAGACTATCCAAATGGGTTGAAGGATGCATTTTACCCTGTTAGTAAGCCTCGGGGGTTCTCCTTCCTCCAAGACTTGAGCTCATTCCACCAGTGTTCAATCTACCTCAGTAGCTCTGCTGAAAAACATACCTTTTAGATATCTGCAGGACAGCAACCTGATCTTCGGTACAAATGTTTTCCCAGCATTACGCTCTTGTGACTGCACCCAGAGCTGATGCAGATTTTGGCAAGGCTGTTATATGAAAGTGCATCAAAGTTCATAAAATATCACAAAAATAAATGTTGATGGGAAAAGGTATAAAATGGAGACCGAAAGACTTAGTCTAACCAAAAAGACCTATTGACGTAACCATGGACTAGGACTATGTTAAGCTCATGCCTGGTAAACAAGAGAAGTGTGGGACTGGAAATTAGGTCTAATTGGTGGACAACATAATGAGGGGACGAGCTATTCCACCCATCACTCACTTTTGGAGCTCTTCAGAGAAAAGACTTTGGGGGTGAAAATTGAGTCTGACAATTGCTGACTGAAAAAAAGGGGAAGAAGTGAGCTTCACCATCATGGTTTCCACCCTCACCGTCTCCTGGGACCCAGGATCCACTGTGACACTGTTGGGCCTTCGTCAGCCTAATCCTAAGAGATGTCCTGACAAAGCGAGACCAGAGAGAAGGACCCAGATAACATAGCCAGGGGAGGTGGCAAAATCCCAACCGGTGGGGTGTGAGAATTTGTCAAACCCTTCACCCTCTTTCTCCTCTCTCCCTCCCCCTGCCGTATTTCCTTCCCTATCTTATTTCTTCTCTTTCCTGTCTCTCTCCTTTTGCTTTCTGTCCAGTGAGAGTCTGGCTTAGCCAGCCAAGACTGCATATTTTGCAACACTGCTGTAAGTTTGTGGCCCGAAAGGCAACTAAAAGCAATGCCCTAAACAGCACAACTCTGTTACAAGAGGTCAGCCAGATCTCAAAGTGGCTGAAAAGACCACGTGTTTCTCCAGCAAGGAGATTTCAGGTGAGAATCAACACCACAGATAGAAGCAGCATTTTTCTGTCGTTGCTGTTCTTTTCTTTCCCCATTTGTGTGCATGTGTCATTTTGCCTTCTAGGAAACTGTTTCGAACATCAACAACAGCTCCAGCCGATCTCTACTAACTTTTTCTCTTTTCCTTAATACTTCACATTTCAAGTGCTTTAATTGTTTTTCCTCCATTTCTGTAACTTTAATAAAAAATTAAAAACACCTTTTATGGCATGTTTGCCGTGTGACAAATTCAGTGAGTCTTGAATCTGAATTTGTCACATGGCACCAAGCAGGGTAAGTTATCTGTATACCAAACCCCCAATTTGGTTTAAAACTGTTTAATGGTGGACAGTGACAGGGTCATGTTAACTCCTTAACTCTTTTGAGTTATTTATTTCATCAAAATTAATATAACAGGCACTTCCACTGTGGTGGTGGCAAGTCCCTACCTCATTCTTGTAAGAAACACTTTAGCCATCTAAGCAAGTGACTCCAGGAGAGGGGTTCTTGGTTGTGATAGGCAAGCAGAGATAGGTGTCTCCCTGAGAGGAGTGCGGCTTAGGACACACCCCTCTCCTCTGCATTTTCGATTGGCTAGCTTAGGCGGTTCTCCATCTCACATGCTGTTTTTTTGTGGATCTCATTCTTAGATGCCTATCTGTCCCCATTCATTGTATAGTGAGCCTAGGCACCTAACTCAGGCTTTTTGATTGTAGTGTTTGTTCCGGTGATTTTTCTAGGTCCCTACAAGTTAAGTGTTGTGACACTTGGTTCAGGGTGTTAGATGTTTGATAACTGTGGACAGCTTATCCGGGTGTGGGGAAGAGTGAGCTGGTTATATATCATACACAAAATCAAAGTACACCTGTAACTGTATTTGTCTCAGTGTAGATCCATGTGCAGAATGTGACATGGATACAGAGATATGTATATTTAAAGAGTAAATCTTGGGTACATAGATATGTATATTTAAAGAGCAATTCATTTTTGTTTTTCTCTTAAGGAAACTTGACAAAACATATGAAGTCCAAGGCACACAGCAAGAAATGTATGGATTTAGGAGTTTCAGTAGGCTTAATAGATGACCAGGATGGAGAAGAATATGGTACGGATTTTAAATCTTCATTTTTTTACTCCACGTTTGTACTGATTTATTTTTCTGTCATCTCACGTATCTATCCTTTCTCACCCAAAGCCTTTGACTTCTGTTAGAAGGAAATGCCAGTGTGATAGACACCTTAGAAATATGACAGAGAGAGTAAAAGATACTAGAAAGACACATAAGCCAGAAAAAAAAAAAGATGGCATTTGCTAAAAGTCCATTGCTGGGAAATGTTCAAAAAAATGCTACGCAGTTTAATATCACCAATTTTACAAAACCTCAAAATATCTCAGAAACATAAATTTTCCTGCAGAACATGCAGTTCCATATCACAAAATTTCACATTTTTCACTGAAAATAATTTTGCTTGAAAACATCAAATTTTAATATAAGTCTCACAAAAATTGGACCAAATGTCAAATCTTCACTAAAATGCTCAAATTATGAACATATTGCTGTAAATATTTTGTGCAGCTCATCCCAGAAAGCAAAAAAGCAGTCATTGTGCTGCATGCAGAAGAAGACTGTGCTCTTGTAGCAGTGATTGAGTGTATATCACTAGGTGGGGTGATATGCAGTTAACAATTCTGCCGCTTTTCCACCTTCACCCTTTTTACTTTGTCATTAATAACATGAACATCAGTAAAAGGCATTTATAACAATTGATAAAATTTGAACCAAATCCTGTATTCCTAAAACACTCTCAAAGCTGCCGATGGAAGAGGGTAGGAGGTTGAAGCTGTTCCAGAAATGCAGAATTAGGGACATTGCAGATTTTGATTAATTGAATAAGATGGATCACTAGCAGTGGGCAACTCTGAGAGGTAAGACAGGACATTATTATAGGACTTAGTTTTGGCTCTAGAAATTCATCAGTGTAGTGATGGAATTCATCCGCCCACCCACCTGTACTGCAGTAGGATCAGACATAATTTTTACTTTGGAATATTTTTCTTCTTTACATTGAATAGTTTATTAGATTGTGGAAGAGGCTTTACAGAGAAAAGTAGTGAAGAGTTTATTGAAAGAAGAAGAAAGGGTAATAGATTAATGCACTTGCTCCCACTTGACAACTAATAGCAGACTAAGTGAATCAGTCTGAATTTAATTCTTAATAATGTTGAGAATGTGACTCAATGTTCTTCAGTTGGTATGACTCAGTAATGTTCTAAGTACAAAGGAAGCGGCATTTGCCCTTTCTGAGCACAAATTGATTTATTCCTTCTGAAGACCAGAAAAAAACAAAGGTAATCTTTCTTATTTGACAACAAAATTCATGAATTAGTCCTCTTTTTTTGATGTACAAAACAAGTACCACAGAAAATATGCAGCCATTACATAGTCACATTTATTTCTCACTTAGGAACAATTTTATTTCAAATGTTCAGTTTCCACACACAATAAAAAAAAAAAATGCTGAACTGTTGTTTTTTTTAAATACCATTCTGCAGGTATCATAATCTTATTTGACCTTTTGTAGTATAGGTGATCAGGGATGTTCTATTCACTAGAGTGAAAAAACGTAAGTGATTGATAGGTTTATGTTTGCATTGTTAAAGATGTCCCTTTATAGTAGGAGAGTTATGGTTTTGGATTTAAAATCCTCATTAGTACTCTGGACAATAGTTATTTTTAAATTATTATTTTAATTATAACTGTTAGACTACATAGTAGTTCACTAGCATATATTAGGGCACAACATTTTTGCAAGAAAATTACTAAAATGCTATAGCTAAATTTAGTGGGATTTTTAAAAAAAAAAAAAAAAGAAAATTGAAATTCATTGAGATTTAGACATTAATTCCATTAGGCTCTTCTGAAAATCCTAGCCTGATCTGAAGTGTCCACTTGCCAGAAACTGCTAAAATCATTAATAGGTGCCCAAATACCAAGAGAAAACAAAGCACGTAGATAGTGCATAATTCTCTTCAGGGAAGAAAATTTGATACCCAGTCTTTAACGAGACATAGCAAGGATCTGTCGTCGTGTTTCAGGTACATCTGTGTCCCAGACGTAAATTGACCTGAACGTTTTTCAGTAATCTCTGTAAAAGTTCTAATGTATATCAAAATTTAACCTAGTAGTAGTATGTACTATATATTGTAGAATGATGTATATTTTGCTCTGTTCTACAGAGAAATCAATGCAAGTTTTGGGGAACACTTAAAATGTTTCTCCTTAAAGAAACTGACTCCATGTATCTTTAGTTTTGGAGTTGTGTGCCAGTACATGCAAATGTAACCCACACACCTTCTGGGTGTAGTGTTCTGTCCCAGCTAGTGGCACTGACAGCACTTAGCAAGAGAGAAAATGAGTCTGTTCTACAGCCGTAGCTAACAGGCAGTTGGCTTTTAGCACGTGCGGTAGAGGCTCATGCACGAAGCTCCAGAGGTCCCAAGCTCAGTCCCCCCTGCCGACGACTGGGATCTGTCAGCGTTATACAAGCATAGGACCTTCTAAAAGCAGTGCTCTAGACAAGGTTGTGAATTTTGGGTATGCACTGTAAGGTGTTAAGATTGCATCAGCAAAGAAATGCATGTTGACTGTATGTATGCCAAGTTTTTTCTCTGCTTACAGTTTGTACATTTAAGTGCTGCTATTTCACATAGGTTTTTTTAAACCCTTTATTAGTTTTATGTTTTTACAGTTGTGTAAAGTTTTATTTCTCATCAATATTCTCTAGTCTTTGTTTGCCCAAACAAAAGAGAGAGAATTATTTTGATGTATGTAACCACGGCACCTGAATTCATGAAGGATGTACAGGAAGTCTCCCCTTGGGGCATGCAAAAGTTGTAAATGGTTGCTGTGCACCTCTCACCCCCTTTTGTTTCTTTTCCAAAGGCCACTTTCTTCAGCCTTTATTGTGCTCTTGTTGTTCCAGAGCAAAAACAGAAGCAAAACTACATATGAAACAAACATTTTTAAATTAATATGAGAATCTCCAGTAGAGGTGGGAAATTGGGAAATGTACTTGACATTTACCTTTGTTTACTAAAGGTAACATTTTAAAAAGTGCCTGAGTCACTTAGGAGCCTATGTCCTGTTGAAAATCCGTTTGCTCTGTTTTATTAAAGGTCTGTGGTGTTCTGTGGAAGAAATTACACATGTTCTTTAGAAGAACCACATTATTAAGCTTCATCTCCATTACAAATTAAGAGTCTTTAACCTCTGAGTTAACACGGTTCATTTACAGTAACTTACCGTGTAAAGTAAATGGAACTTGGACTCCAAAGTCACGTAGGCACTTTTGAAAATGTTACCCTAAATAATTTAGTATCATGTGCTTGATAAGGTAGAATTTACTAACTGTACCATTTTTAAATTGGGGGGAAAAAAGATTATTACCTCACCTTGCATGTACATTTACATGTGTATCATGCTGCAGCACTATTTAAAATTAATTATTTTTAATAGCACTTAATGCTTATGCTGCACAGTAAGATCTGATACTACAATACATCTAAACTGTGGCATTGTGTAAATCATTGTGTAAATCATCTGATTTCACCTAATAACATCAGTATTATTTGATCCTTTCACCTTCCACCACCTTGATTTTCAGTGGTGAATGTTTTATTTGTGTGAAATATGCTTTTTTTTTTTTTTTTACTGTAATAAATGACAGCTTTTGCATGCTTTTATTTTTTATTCAAAGAGCTGACTGATTGTTAGAAGTGGCACGTTTATATCATAGGAACCAATGGTCCAGCTGACCCAATATTCTTCCTCAGGCAGCAGCCAATACCAGCTGTTTTTTAGAGGAAGGTGCAAGAAATCCAGGAAGGGACAATTGGGAAATGACTTGGTCATAGCGGAAATTTCATCTTTCCCTTAAGGCAGTTAATTGTTCGCTTCTGTCCTGAAGCAGCAGGGTGTCTATAGGTCTTATGTTATAATTTGTTATCCTAGCATATGTAATAATGCATATTCTTACTGGCCATACACATGTCTAGACTTCTGTTGATACCTACTTAACTAAGCTGTTGTCTCCAGTAAAACTCAGTAGGTTTTTCTTCGGGTTAATCAGCTGAAATTAGTGTTTGGCATTTAAAGAAACTACTAGCTTTTTGTTTGAGTCTGACCGTTAAAATTTACCACTACTTATGTTATCCTACTAATACCAGTACTGATACCACTATGAGTAGCCAATATCAGAAAGAGGTTGACTCTCACCTGGAAGTACTACACAGTTTAATATCAGCGTATAGAAAAAGGGAATGGAAAGCTGTTGTAGATATTTCCCTATTGTGTGCATGTACTTAATGCTATCCATTTTTCAAACAACTTGAGACATTGCAGTCATTACACTTAAGAATTTACAGGACTACGGTGTTCTTTAAAAGAGAGCGAGAGTGAGATTCCCCCTTGCTGGGTAAGAATCTGTGGGATCAGAGCTTTTAACAGTGTTCTTTTGTTTGGATTTGTCATCATTTGGGTATTAGTAAATACTTTTTGGTTTCACCTTTTGTGTTCCAAACCATCCCCACATCCTTTTACCTTTCATCTTCTGATCCATGGAATGTTCTTGTCCCCAAGGGTTACAATGTAAGGAATGTTAATATCTGAATTCAGCTGTCAGCAGAAGTGAACCATTTTGTGTGACAAAATCCAACTGGGGATATCCTTTTTGACCATGTTTGTTTTTACTTTGCAGTCTTTTTAATAAAATGAATTTGTATCTCTTCTGAATTGTAAACGTTCTAGGCCTGATCCTGCCAAGTGCATATGAGTGAGGTTGCTTGCCTAAATAAAACTACTCACAAGTGTAAGAGTTTGCAGACTTAAGTAAATCGCCAGTTACGTTATAGAGGTTATTAACAATAAACTCCAGTGATGAGAAGAATTTGTGAGCAGTCTCTATGCAGAAAGTTTTCATCCTAAAAATATTTCTTGCTTTCCACACTGTAATTTAGATATTTTTATATGTAATATACACTGAATTGTAGTTTTCAAACAAAATTACATGAGCCTTTCTAAAGATCAGATTTTTCCAAGTTAATTAGCAGTGTGTCATTTATCACAGTAGTTCATAAACTGATTTTCAAGGCTCTGGATTAGTTCAATGCTGTTTCATTCTGCGTTCTTAGCATAGAAAAGGTTAAAATAAATGAAAACCTCAGTAAAAATCTACTTCTGATAATCTGGAAGAATCTAAAATTGACCTTTTTTTTCTTTTCCAAGGAAGATTTTTTTTAAAAATAATTAACATGATTATTTGCTCAGCTTAAATGTATGTAATATGCATTCTAACTCTACATCCTCTGACCTGGGAGTAGAATGTTTGTGGCTACTGGTAATTCATAATACGAGATATACACAAGGCAGGATTATGTGTGAATAACACTTCTTGTTTAAAGAAAAGAATGTGAGAAGCCATAAGCTCTTTTCTTTTTTTACATAGTTTCAGGTTCAAACATTTACAGCTGCTTATCTGAGGATCTTAAGGTTCTTCCAGCAGATGTCACTATGAGTCTGTTAGACAGTAATGAGCAGAGACTAATAGCTGAAGCAGTATTTACACTTAATCTGTGTGAGTTTACTTTAAAAAATAGTAATCCATCAAATTTAGAAAGAGGTGCTAATTTTGTTTCATAATTTTCTTGGTAACATTTACCTATAAGTCTGTGAAAGCTCTCTGCCAAGTAGTTTTAAATTGTCTCACTGGGGAATTGGAGATGTCCAATGCAAGACTGCAATACTCTTCTAATAATAACTAATAATAATCCTATGCTACTTCAAGTATGTACCTGCAGTACTATTAGAAAAACAGGTCGGATGGTGATGGTTTACAAAGGAGGCGCTGCTGTATATTATTGATAATACAGTGTAATATTTGAAAATATTTCCACCTTCGTTGCCATAGTATACTATATCTTTCTTAAACTTGGATAAAGACTATAACTTGATAATATGGAATAAATGCCTTAATTAGTTGTTAAGTTAAATGTTCCCATTTTCTGGACAAAATAAACTGCATTTATTGGAAATAGACTCAAGGCTGCAGGTAGCAGTGTTTATCAGCCCAGGATATTATTCAGTTAGTAAGAAGTACCTTCGGTCTCTCATAAGCAGAGCTGTTAGGGACACTTGTAGTTAAGATTGCCTAACATTTTCCATTATAATTCCCTGCTTTCAGTAGCTTATAAACTTTGCCAAACGTAGCCATGTAGGCTGAAATTTTCCATGCTTGCCCTCTGCCTCAAGCTGAACAATTTTGGAAAGTTGCAGTAAAAGCAGTTCCGCCCTTTTAAAAAACAAGGTTAAGGAAAAATCTTAGTTATGCGAATGTTAAATGTATTTTTTCCCCAACTGTTTCTTTGAAGAGTTCTTGTGCCTCCCTGCTTTGTAGCAGGAGCTTGGAATTTGGCAGGGGAATAGTCCTTGGGTCTTCTCCTTTTCCCATGAAAATTTACCCAGATATGGTCAAGTTATAAGCCCCTGAACTTTGCCATTTGAATTCAGTGGGAAGTTACTTACATGACTAAGTGGCTGTAGGATCAGGCCTTGAAAAGTCAAAAAATTCACCACGCTTATTTCTGACCATATCAGAATCAATATTGAAAAATTATAAACTTAGACTATGAAAACATTTGCTATGAGGCCGCGTGTAAATATTATTACTAAAATGAACAGCGGATTCAAGCAGGAAAATATTTTAAAATAAAGGGCTTACAAAAGTGTGTAAAGAAATGCTTAGTATTATCTACCTCAGTCCTATAGTTTGTAGCATCCTCATCTGGTAAGAGCAGGGCTGGAGTTAGTCAGCCCTAGGCTCTCTCAGTAATGGACATATTAAGATGCTAATAATTCCAACTAATGCTGCTGTGTGGAGGAACTTTAATCCTTTTCTTTCCCTCTTGGAGGTAAAATGCCATTATAGCAACTAACTAATCAACACCATTGTAAAAAATACTGATCTGAGTGGCAGGCCAAGGACATAAGGACAAAATTAATCAAGAGGGTTTACCCATGAATAAGTAGGATTAAAAACTCAGTTTTACTAGCTGAAGTGCTAGCAAATCTATAGTGAAAAGTTATGTCAGTGTTTCTATTAAATCGCTGTTTGCAGTTAACTTCCTGAAATTTTCATTTTTCTGGCTGGAAGGTTCAGGTCTCATTTGTGGCCTAAGGAGAACATTCTTTGGAAAAGTTTGAAGAAAAAATGGTGGTTCAGCCACTTTTTGAGGGAGAACAAAACACCCTCATTCCCCTTCTCCAAATGTGTTTGCCATTGATAAAATATTCTTGAGGTTGATTTTTTTTTAAACAGTTTTTGTGCTCAAATGGTGGGATTAGAACTTTGACTGGGAAATAACCTTTATAGAACAGAAGAGCTGTAAAAAATTAGACTGAAAACAAGTTTTGTATTTGCAAAGTTATAAGTGCTTGAAAATCCTAGAATAAGCATTTGCAGAAGTTGGGATACTAGATTTTAGGCACATTCACCAACGTTCTAAGCAAAGGAAACAAATCTGGGGAGGCTAACTCAGGTGCTCAGTGAACATACAGTATATGTCTGCTGAGGTACACACTGAAAAGAGCAGGGCTCCTTTGCCAGACTGAAGAATGTCTGAAGAATATTTACTTCAGTGGGTTTTGGGTCAGGCACCATATCAATAAAGAGCATCTGTTTTATTAATTGTGGACATTGAGCAGGATAGAGCCTTTTTCTTCTTTAAAATACATAAGATCTTCAATTGCATAAAACAAAAACAAAAAAAAACCTCTTAAAGACCATTAGATTTGCACAGTTAAGTCAGGAAATGCAATTAAGTTTGTGCTTTCTTAAGATCCCTTGCCTCATTCAGTACCTGTCTCCCACACATAAATGATGCATGGACTCATCCATACACAGTTGTACTATGTAGTGGAATGTTACCCAGGCATATCTAAGATGTTAGAGGAATGTATCCTTTTTTTCTTTGAGAGAGGATTAAATCACATAATTAGACAGGGTCAAACTGCATACATGTAAGAGGACAGAGTTAAGAAGGGTGCAGGAAACCTTAATTTTCACTTATCCTGAGTGCTTTACACAAACATCCTTCAAGTTCTCCAAGTAGATTTTCTTTTTTCCCCTTTCTTTCTTTTTGCTGTAGTAGACACTATTTTCACCAAGCTGGATTCTTGTATTGGTTATTTTGTGACCAAGACGAAATGTGCCAAAACTTTTAAAACAAATATTTAAACACAATCATTATAACAATGCTGCTAATGTTAACATGTCCTATATTGCTTTACAAACTTACACTGATATCCACAGCAAAATGCACACAGCTCTTGTGATGTATCAACTATGTAATAACAATATCATACAGAACTTAGGTCAGCAAGCAAATAATACATTTTTCCGACTAAATTTTTACAGGGAACTTAGGCAGGCAGAAAGCAATTACCAAGGTTGGAACTGGACCAAGGCATCTTGGTTAACAAGCCTCAGCTTGCAAAAAAAGGTGCCATAGGCTCTTTCAGTTACAGTAAGTGGTCACAGCCTCTGTTTGACAACTCTTCCAAAGACTGCACCTTATTATTAAAAACCTGTAACCTTCATGGTTCCTCCCCTCCCCTCCACGTAAGAAGGAAGCAGAAACCGTAGAGTTGAACATTATCACAAGTAACATCTCTAATATTAGATAATACTCTAAGCATTCATGAATTACAAAAGCTCAGGGACCTATCAGTGCAGTGATCACGCACACATGGATATAAAGCATAGTGTTCCTTTTTGCATTGCCAAAAGAACTTGAGTGATTTTTTTTTCATCTAATGTTTTGAAAGCAGTGTGGGAGTAATGGAACTACACTCATCCCTGTCAGGTTGCTTATAATGCAAGCTTCTGGCTCTAGGTCTACACTTTTAAGCAGAAGCTGGCAAACTCAAATGATGGAGGGAAGTAGAAAAACAGTGGGCGGGGGGAATGATAGCCCCATATTAAGCCCTGCATTTAAGGAATCAGTGTCCCCTACATGCTTTCCACTTTTTGATGATGGAAGATTGAGGCATATGCATAAGTTTACAAAATATTGGCATAGGTCCTATATTAAGAGTATTTCCCTGTGAGATCCATACTGTTTTTAAATGTGTGTTTAGAGAAGGTAATTTCTCACAATGAAGTAGGGAATTTTGGCCTAGTTACTTGGGGTCTCTTTTAGTCCTTATATAAAAATGTATTCTGTGCACATCAGTGTAGTCACCTCAAAGTGATGATACAAAGCTTCTGCAATATATAATGCAGCTGACAAAAATGTACTTAAAGTACAAAATATATATGTTAAATATCAAAATATATCCTTAAAGCTAAGTTGTAAGATGATCTAAAAAAATCTGTCTCTTAAAATATGTGCTTAATGCATCAAATAACCAAGCTTACCTGTGTGCTGGATACCGCTCAGCTAAATCTTACTCCTTTATCTTTATTGTGGGCCTGGACCTAAAAAAACCCAAACCAGATGAATGCTAATCTAATAATGCAGGTGTTCTCCATTTGGGAAACCCTGCCAATGTTTTGAATACCCCTCTTTGCTTTGTTACTTGTGCCATTGAACACGCTTTGTTTTAAAATATTCTTTTTATTGGAGATTTAATTATAGGAACAAAAGAAATGAGACTTAAACACTAGCACACAGCAGGCATACTAATGTAGAGAAAAGTAAAGAGTTAGTCGGAATCCAGATGTTTAAATAATGCTTAGGAGCTCAGTCAATCAAAATGCAAAGATGCTAGCATTGACTACAGTGAAAGCACTCAGTTATGTAAATCCCTGAATACTGATTGGCTGAAAATCTGAATGACAATGATTGATGTTACTATTCAATAACAACCGTGAAGTGTGTCAACCCCTGTGCAATGTTCAGATCACAACTATCAGTAACTACTCACAACACACTGTTTTGCATGACAGCTATGGTTATTTCTCACTGGCTACACAACACAGATCCCGCACACTTAATCTCTGCAGAATGTACGTCATATGTGCACAGAAACTCTGGCAACCTAAGCTTTTCACCTCTTCCCACTACCATTTTATGCCACCTGCCACTGTTCACGACCACTCACCATGCTCCTCCTTTTGCTAGTATTTGTTCCTATGGAAAAACTAAACCATTGTGACTCCACAAGAGGGAGTAATTCATAGAATCATAGAAATGGAGAGATGGAAGGGACCTCGAGAGATCATCAAGTTTAGCTCCCTGTGATCCACAGAGTTTATACTCATTCTCTCTGTTCCATTGTCCAAGTTATTAATGAAAATACTGAATAATATGAGACCCAGGACTGACCCTTCCTACAGGACCCCACTAGATATGTCTTCTCCGTGTGACAACAAACTGTTGATAACTACTTTTTGAGTACTGTCTTTCAACCAGGTGTGCACCCACTTCATAGTAATTTAATCTAGACCATATTGCCCTAGTTTGCATATGAGAATGTCATGTGGGACTGTGTCAAATCCTTACTAAAAATAAAGATACATCACATCTAGTGTTTTTCCTCCAATCCACTAGGCCAGTAACCCTGTCAAAGAAGGAAATTACAAGCTGGTTGCTTAATAGTTTGTCCCAGTATCTTTCCATGTATCAAAGTTAGGCTGACTGATCTGTAATTCCCAGGGTCGTCCTTGTTCCCTTTTTTAAAGATAGGTACTATGTTCGCCCTTCTCCAGTCCTCTGGGTTCTCAAAGATAATCGCTAATGGTTCTAAGATTGCTTCAACTAGTTCCTTAAGTACTCTAGGATGAAATTCATCAGGCCCTACTGACTTGAATACATCAAACTTATCTCTTTAACCTATTTTTTTTCACTATTTGCTTGCATTCCTCCCTCTTCCCCCCCCCCATTAATAATAATTGTGTTGAGCACCTGGTCACCACTGTCTACTGCCCGAGGTGGCCAACAAACAGTCTCCTTTCTCCTCTGGTGCTGCTGTAGTCATCCTTAGTTGGCTAGCATCCTCTGTCCCAGATGTTTCCACATATGTCCTGTCAATGAAGCCCTTGTGCTCCTGGTTGCTACGCAAACAAGCCACCTCCTTTTGCAGCTCTTATCTGCTTCCTGAGGGACTCCACTTGCAGATGCCTCTCACAAAGGTGGTTCCATCTGCCTGGTATTCATCTGTGTAGATGCGCAGTCTGCATTCCCAGCAAGTCCAGACCAGACCAGAGTGGAAACCTGCAGAAATTGCTTTCTTAGGTGCATGATATTGTTTAAAGATTCCCCTCCTCCCTGAAACACATGAGGGTGGATAGGTAACAGCATCCTAATCCATCCCTTCCCTAGCATAATCCATCTTTTAAAATTACTCAGAATGGTGAAAAACACACTTTTCAAAGAGAGATTGAAGTGTTCTCCAACTGGTTTTTGAATGTTATAATTCTTGACATCTGATTTGTGTCCATTTATTCTTTTACGTAGAGACTGTCCAGTTTGGCCAATGTCTCTCTCTGGTCACTCGATTACAGACCTAAAAGTAGCAATTCTTCAACAAAACAACTTCAAAAACAGACTCCAACGAGAGACTGCTGAATTGGAATTAATTTGCAAACGGGACACCATTAATTTAGGCTTGAATAAAGACTGGGAGCGGATGTGTCATTACACAAAGTAAAACTATTTCCCCATGTTTATTTCCCACCCCCCCTACTGTTTTTCACACGTTCTTGTCAACTGCTGGAAATGGCCCACCTTGATTATCACTACAAAAGGTTTTTTTCTCTCCTGCTGGTAATAGCTCACCTTACCTGATCACTCTTGTCACAGTGTGTATGGTAACACTCATTGTTTCATGTTCTCTGTGTATATAAAATTTCCCCACTGTATTTTCCACTGCGTGCATCCAATGAAGTGAGCTGCAGCTCAAGAAATCTTATGCTCAAATAAATTTGTTAGTCTCCAAGGTGCCATAAGTCCTCCTTTTCTTTTTGCAGATACAGACTAACACGGCTGCTACTCTGAACCTGTTATTAGATTATATTTCTGTTAACAGTTGCTATGAGCACAGAAAGAAAATATATAGTATCCCTTCTTGGTTAATGCACAGATTACTATCTAGGATGCAAGGTCTGAATCATTACGCAAAGAATTATTTAAAGACTCAGAGCTCTTCCATATCCTAATCCTACTACTAATTTAAAAGCATAAAGGCTTGAAATGTTGCAAGGTAGTTCTAATGATACAATTTTTTTAACCTAAAGCTCAGTGCGTATGTTTTTCTGTGTGATGCATGTTTTGATTGTGGTTTCACAGCTGAATAGAGTAATGGTAGTAGGTCTTAATTCTTATTAAGATCTGATTTTTTTTCGTAAGTCATTCATCTTGACAGTAAGTTGTCTGTGTAAATTCCCGTAAACAGAGGCTCTTTTTGAAATTTTAACACTAAAACCAGACATCCTTGAATATTAGGGTTTTTTTCTGAGCCAAATGCTGTTTTGTGCTGATATTTTCTTTGGAGAGCTCGGCAGACTGACATTTAATCCAATATAAAATAAAATATTAGTGCATCCAAGCAGTTCATCTTTTGTCAAATATGATCCAGCCAGTTTGGCTTGGAATCGGATACAACAGATGGGGTTTCTCTTTGCTGAAGAAAATTCTTCTCTCTTCCCAAGGTGTGGTACAAAAAAAGAAAAGAAAGAAAGAATATCTGTAGTTTAGCTTACCAACTAAAACTGATCAAGAGTTTGATTTCTGAATGATGGTCAAAGACAGTAGTGTCAGTTCAGCTTTTAGACTTAAAGTCAATGGGACTTCTCATGTGAATAGAGTTACCCGCCTGCTTAAGTGTTTGCAGAATCAGGGCTGTTTTGTGCACTAGTTGTCAGTTAACTCCTAGTACATTTGGTTGATATAAGTGAAGAATTCTGGTAAAATCTAATTTTAGTCTCTTCTGCCTCTTAACTCGACACATTTCTGACTAGCACTTTCCATTCTTTTTGTTTGTCTCTTTAAAAAGATTGTGTAGTAGTGATTCATACTAAATGCAAGGATGTCCACCTATGAGTCAGTAACAAACTTGGGAATATCCCACTGGTAAGCTTGGCAAACAAATCTGTCATCACTGGAAACTTAATGAACCAGGAAACCAATTCCCTCTACCCCCTGCAAAATAACTATTTATTAAAAGAAACACTTTATATAGAGAAGATTTAAGGGGGAAAATCACAGTCTGAAAGGCATGAGAACAATGCATAAGTAAAAGATACAGGATTGGCATAAGTGTGCCTAATGATACACTTTGGAAAATGGAAGCTTAGAGCCCTTGGTTGTTTGTGACTTAGTAGTGGAAAGTAGCTGATGCACTTGTGTTGTACTTTGAGTGTTGGGTGATAGACATTTGTGATTCTGTTTTGTATCAGCATTACAATTCAGATGATGTCAAGTTCTCTAGTCCTATTCCCCCATAGCTGATAACTCTGTTAGAAAAACTTTGCTAGGCCTTCAGTGGAATAACTATTTTTCTAATTTTTGTATTGGGTCTATTTTACAGGTGAGAAGCAAAGGTTTGGCTGTGATAGATCAGGATTTGATGTGGAGGATTCTGATGGCCCGGAGGATGATGATAATGACAATGAAGATGATGATGAAGACAGCCAAGCTGAATCAGTCTTATCTACAACCCCCTCAGTTACCGCCAGCCCTCAGCATCATCCATCTAGAAACATCCTACAGGAGACCACAAGTGCTGATGAAGACATCAGAATTACAGACTGCTTTGCTGGGGTCCACACAGACTCTATGGATGGTCTACCTAAAGCACTACTTACAAAGATGACTGTACTCAGTACAGTACAATCAGACTGCAGGAATTCCAGGTCACCAATAGCAATCACACATCAAGAAGCAAAAGAAGAGAAAATACAAGACAAGGAAACAAGTATAGAACCTACCATCTCCCCTGGCCCTTCTCCTAGATCTCCATGTCATCAGATGTCTGTAGATTATCCAGATACAGCAGAAGCTTTGGGAAGTTCTGCAACACCAACGACTGTTGTTTCAAAGGTTAGAGTATTCAATTTAGGGGGAGAAGGGAGACTTGTATTTTAAATCCTTCTCAAGAGCTGTGATTGGGAGCCAACCCTATTATCTATCCTTATTTTGGTGATTTTTCTAAAAGCCATCTAGTTTCCTTCCTTATATTCTTCATACAATTGTTGCAGACTGATACAGATTTAAAAAAAAAAAAAAAAGAATTCCAAGTTTAGGAGCATAGTAATAATATAGAAACACGGTTTTTACCTCCCCCCCCAAATAAAAAAAGTGTGTAGATTAGATTGTATCTCCAGGACTAAAAGGATTAGTTATAACATGGTTCTTTAGATTTTTGCAAAAGTTTTGAATTAATTGGCTGTACTGTTCAGACTAACTAGTGGTATATACCAAATAGACTTAGTGCTAGAATAGAATGGTATGTTCCGGGATCCAAAAAACCTGCACAGTAGTTGCCCTTGTTCAATACCAAGGGCTGGGAAGAGTACAGAATTACTAATCTCAAGCTATAAAAAAATTAAGACTTGTATTCAAAGTTTCCAGCCCAGTGCACCTTCACCTAGGCAAAAGGATTAGTTGTTGGGAACAGGACAGCATCAACAGGAGGCGGTTCCATTGTGTCTGTCTGGAGCTTCACCTGCATATGGCATACTGAGCAAGATGCTCGGGTGATGCATGCGCCATGCTGATGGAATCTTGAGGGATATGTTCCTTGGGGAATTCTGCACCAAAAACTAAAAGTTCTGTGCACAATTTTAAAATTCTGCATATTTTGTCAAAAGAACACAATGTAATCACACAAGTTTCAATTATTTTGGTAATTTATTTCAAAATACCTGTCAGCAAGTATGTCTGTAACAATACAGGAAAAAAAAGATTCAGGAAATGTTTTTTTGACAAATAGATTCCTTACTTGGCATGCTAATACCAAACTTTGAGTAATAATTCATTTAAACTATAAAACAAAAATTTATTTCCTGCACCCCCTCAGAACCAGGACAAAGGCTTGGAGAAGTGAGGGTAATGGAGGAGCTGAGGGAGAGGGAAGTAATTGCTGGGAAGGAGCCTGGGAGTGAATCTGGAGGGTTGTTGGGTGTGGGTGGGTGAAGTATGGAACGAGTTTTGTTTTGGTTTTTTTGGGGGTAGAGGGGTAAGGGAGGTGAGATTGTTTAGGGAGTTGGGAAGCTTCCCCAATGCAGACCTTGGCTGATCCCTAGCCTCTCCCATTCATTCAGACACCTCTGCCCCATCCTAATGTGTCACTGCATCACCACTCCCCCATATCCTCATGTGTCCCTGCACCTCTCTTCAGCCACCCCTCTTCCATTCCCCCCATGGGTCTCTGCACCTGAACTCCCATTCAGCCCCTGGTTCAATGCTGTCACACCATAGCCTCCTGTGCCCTGCCCCACTCTGTCCCTCCCACTAGCCCTTCTGAACCCCAGTCTGTGACCCCCACCACAGCAGCCCTGTGTGCTCTTTCCTGTCTGTCCCCCCCCATATCCCATGACTCCTCACCTGGCCCTGCAGGCAAGGCTCTTTAAAGAACACAGCCACTGCTGCCTTCATCTCCGAAGCTGGCTTTTCCAGCCCTGAGCTGGCTGCCCTCTCTTCTGACACAACTGCAGCCCCTGGTGGGAGAAAGGTGTAATTGCAGTGCCTCTCTGTCAATCTGTTTTCGGGGGAGGAGGGGAATCTGCAGGGGATATGAATTCTGCGCGTGCAGAGTAGGAGTAGGGATTGAACCAACCAGCCTCTAGCAAACTGAGGAAAACACAGATGGGAAATGGCAATTTTCAGCATCTTATAACTCAGCCAAATGGTGACGGCATAAGGCACCTGCCTCCTCAGTCTCTGCAGTAACCTGACGTATGAGGTAGGGTCACGGGGGATAGTAAGCCCTAGTAGTAGCATTGCAGTTGCCCCTAGAAGCCCCAGTTGCAATGGGAGCCCCATTGTGGTAGGCACTGTACAAACACACAGGCCGAGAGTATCCCTATATCAAACTGTTTACAGTCTAAATAGACAAGACAGACAAGGAGTGTGAGAAGAGACAGGCACACACAGGCAAAGTTAGTTGTCCACGACCACGCAGCAGGTCAATGGCAGAACTGCGAACAGACCCCAGGTCTCCCAAGTCCCAGTTCAGTGCCTTCTCCATTTAACCATGTCAGTTTATGGTAACAATACTTTATCATGCATCTCTTTTCATTCTAATCTTCCAGATTAAAATCCTGTATTAACAAATGCATTTAGCATGAGCCTTTCAGTGCAGAGATTGTAATGCTGCTGATGTGTGGCTAAATAAATACCCCCGAGGAGAGGAGGACGCTTCTAGATCTGGATGTCCAGTTACAATATACCACAGTAGTTAATCCCCAGTCGAGAGCTGAGTTTCACAATGAATTTACTATAAGGGAAATGCCAAAATGCTTGTTAAGTATTAACACTAGAGAGAAAGCAGATGTACTAGACTTAGGAAAGTTTTATTAAAGGGTGAGGAGGCGGAGACATAATCAATAATTGTTCAAGTCATGAGCTGCATTGTGAACTGATTTGCTGCAACTTCCTAAAGGGAAAGTAGGCTGTAATTCAAACTACCTCCTTGAGGGTATTTTGATTTAATTGAGCTGCATTGGCACTCTTAATATTGAAATGTTTTTGCTGCTCTTTCGTAGAGCACAGCGCCTGTGCGGCTTCCCTCACCACCCGTGGACCAAAGCACGCAGACAACAATGGTGGTTCCTTCAGCAGCTTCGCCCTATCCTGACATCCAAGAAGAGAAGCTGCATGCCACGGAACTGACAGCTCCTCTGACTCATTTATTTAGCCACCTTCCGTTGCACTCACAGCAGCAAGCCAAGACACCTTATGGTATGGTCCCAGTAGGGGGAATTCATGTGGTCCCTGCTGGCCTAGCCACATACTCCACATTTGTACCAATTCAAGCTGGGCCAGTGCAACTCACCATTCCTGCTGTTAGCGTGATTCACAGAACTACAAGTGCGCTTGGTGACACGGCACGTGCAGTCTCTGCCACTGCAAATCCACTCGGAGTTGCTGAAGTGAACAGTGTTGTGCCATGTATTCCAATAGGTCAGATTAACGGGCCAGGCGTCCAGAGTCTGACTGCCCCAAGCCTACAACCTCTTCCACCGTTGGGCATGGAGACAGTGAACATATTAGGCCTGACAAATACAAATATAGCCCCTCAAATACATCCTTCAGGACTCACGCTAAATGCTGTGGGACTACAAGTTTTGACTGCAAACACTTCTCCTCAGAGCAACCCCAGCCCACATACACACATTCCAGGCCTGCAAATACTGAATATAGCACTGCCTACGTTGATCCCTTCAGTCAGCCCCGTAACTACAGATGGGCAAGGAGTTCCAGAAACACCAGCTTCCAGTAACAAAGCCTGTGAAATTCACCAAGAGCGGACTCCTGTGAGTTTTCCTGCAGCTGACAGCAATCCGATCACTAGTGCTTTATCTCCTCAAGCGGCACCGACGGTCCAGTGGTACAACATAAAAAAAGTTGCAGAGCCTTTTCCTTCGAAGGAGTATGAAAGACTCGATGGTCCTGGAAAAACAGATACTGAAAAGGCTGACCCAGTAAATCATGTCAAACCAAAGTGTGATGTCATTTCCATTCAGGTCAAAAGGGCTTCCACCTCAGAACCCATCTTGAAGGTGAATTCTGAAGTTTTAACCAAGTCCCCAGTCCATCAAACTCTCTCTCCAAAGAGACAGGTACATAGGCCAGCAGGATTGTCACGAAGGCAGAATACTGTACAGTTTAGTGATGGCAGCAGTGATGATGAGGACAGACTTGTAATAGCAACCTAGATTTTTTTATTATTATTATTATAACACTTACAGGTTTCTTTGCAAACCTTCCTTTCCTTAAAGCACATTTTTCTGACACAAACTCATTACTAATCTTTGTGCAATCATGAACTCTTGACCAATAATTGTTGTTTCTCGTCAGCTCCAGCCATTCTTGTACATGTTGTATAGACAATTGTGCCTTTTTGGAGTTTTATGTTTAGAAACCTGTACAGATTGTTGAAAATATATATAAATATATATATATATATACATAAAATATGTATATTAAAACCAGGTAGTTGCTTGTGTTTAGTAAGTAAAAACATCTTATGTCAGAAAAACTAAAATGATTAAATTATATGTTGCACTGTTAAATGTAAATTTTTATGGCTGTGGGGCAAAGTTTCTGTGTACAGATCTAGTATGTAAAACTCCATATTTATTGTATCCATATTAGTCTTGGAACAAGGGTCTGTCCATCTTTCTTGTGTAAGACAGTAGCTTTACACTTAAAACAGAATACAGTATCTGTGTTATGAAATATTACAGTAAAATTTTGTTTACTGACTTTACCATTGCTTATGTTGTGCCTTCTTGATACTAATTAGTGATTGGTGAGCTGCCTAGATCATTTATTTTAATACAGCCCCCATAATTTGCTTTCTATTTTGAAACTGCTGATCAACTGCCTGCAACCATGGTTTCACCCATAAAGAGTGAATTAGCAGGTGTTTCATGCTCTCAGGAAGCAAAGGCTTCCTTTTTAAAATTCCTGTAGGGAGCGTATTTGCTTCTAAATTTTTCATATTTATTATCAAAGCCTGAATGTCAAAATAAGCCTTTTTTACTGACCAAAAATGACAAGGTTTGAGGATAATCTTGTCTTTTGTAACTGTGAACGATAAAGCCACATTTTAATGAAACTAAAAGATAGCTGAGCAACAAAGGAGTAGTTTGTGTCTTCTTGCTTGTAGTATCACTAGTGCAAGTGGCAAAAGAATGATGCTGCAGCAGTGAGGGTTTTGCAGTACTAGTTGTCAGGATACTTCCTTAGCTTCTCATAAGTATTTCATTTCAGGACATTGTTACTTCTAGCAGTAAGTGGCTAATTTTGCCTTAAATACAGTTTCATCTTATTCATTCAGGAAAAAGAAAATAGTTTGATGCATACCATTAACTTGCCCCAATTCCAACAATCTCATTGTAAGCATACAAGATATGGAACAATTCCAAAATATTGGAAGTGAATGAGATTCTGTGCATGTACAGTGCAAGCAATTTAAAATTACCAAGAGGCCTTGAAGTGTTCAAGAGACAATATACAAGTCTAAGCTGTCCTAAATTTGGAATTATCCTGAAATTGATGAGATTAAAAAAAAAAAAAACTTTCTCAACCACAAAGTGCTTCATTTTTTCCTTTTAATAAGTGTATGGAAGTGGGTTAAAAAGAGCATTTTAGAAAACAGCAGATTTATAAAGCCATTTTAAAAATTGTATTCAAAATTCAGTAGAACAAAGTAATAAAACTGATAAGCAACCTTTCTGATGATGTGTGATGATGATGTGTGCATAGGTAATGATGATTGAAAAACTTGAAAATCACAGTTGAAACTGAATGTTAGCTGAGTGTTGCATTGCTCACAGATTTATTCCTGTAAATTACAACTACTCTTATCTCGCATTGCTCTAGTTCAAGTGCAATATTATATCCCTTAGCTGTTTATCTGTTTTTGTACTTTACTCACGTTGTCTACAGTATTACAGCACACAGTAATGAAATAATCCAATGAATACAATGTTGACCTTTGACTTTAAGAAATAACATTTACAGTATAACAACATATCAATGGGATTGTCAACTAATTGCAATAATGCACAGCAGTTAGAACCAAATGTACTGGCAGAGAAAAATCACACTCAGTTCGAAATGAATTGTCATGTTATCCTTTCATAGAGTTTTGTTAGGGGTCTGATCACCTGAAACCATGAGCATCCTCAACTCCCCCCAAAGTTACTGGGAGTTAAGAGTGGTCAACACTTCTCGAAATTGGGCCTCAAATGCGTGCCTTGCATTTAGCTGCTGTGTATTGGTATGTTCATTTTATAACTGTTCTAATGTAAAGGTGGACATCTTTTACTACGTTTTCATTATATTGGACATGTCTGGATTTATATGAAGTCATCTTTACTACTAAAGGGGTGTAAGCATTGCTTCATTATATGTTCTTTAATGGACTGATCCTGCTCCAATGGGAGTTCTTGATTTTAATAAGTACAAAATCAGGCCCTAAGTATGCCTCTGATATTTTAAATGTTTTATCTAGCTATAGTTATTGAAAGAGTTCTTGCTTAGAGCTTTTTGAAAAGTGCAAATAATTTTCATATGACTTTTCTAAGAAGCTTTGTATTAATTTTAGCTCTCTTCCATAAAGTGCACACATGTGGATATAAACAAATGTGAGTTACACTACTGATTAATTTGAGGATCATTTGCACGTATCAGGTTGGAAAAGAGATTAAATGGATGAGACAATGTTAAGCAAAAGAAAAACAGTCTCTAAAAAGTGTTCGAAGGATATAATTTGAGTGGAATAACATCACTGTGCACATATGATTTTTACATAAGGAGATAGCAATTTTTTGCTTATTTCATCACACTTACACCATAATCGTGTGGGAGTTGGCAGAGATTTATTTTGCTGTATATAGTTCCATCTAAGTATTCCCTTGGCTGGCACTGCATGTGCCAGCATTCTTAGGGTTAACTCTCTCTGAGAAGCATTATACTAGCAAAGTGGAAGAGAAGTGATTGATTCACTATAAATGAAACCCAGTGACTCAGACCATCTATATGCAGCTCTGTTCTATTCTAGGTTTCATAACAACACCAAGAAGCGTGATGCAAGAGAAGAAGAGTGCAGTGACAAGACAAGTGTCTCACTTGGTAAGTCAATGGCAGCAATAAGGAGCAGGGGAAGGACCCATAGGCTGTCAGGTGGAGCGTTAGTGACACCAGTACTACTGCTAGGAACTGCTGGCATCACTTACCCCACACAAACAGCTGAGCTGATGTTTGAAGTAGGATTTCCACTAATGACCAGGCTAAGGGGTAATTGCAGATAAGCCATATAGATAGTATTTTTAGAAGGGGAAGTGGAAGGAAATAGATGTGGATAATTGTCACCCTTTTGCCTTCCTGTGTATTACATGGTAAGGTCCAGGCCTTATTGTGTGTTTGTACAGCACCTGACTCTTTGTGGCTAGTATCAGAAATGTGGCCACAGTTTACAGATGCATGGGATTCTTGCCTACTCCTCTTCCGTGTCTGTCAACTTGGCTTTAATTAACACACCTTGCCAACAGAAGCTTTTAGTTATTTAGGAGAACGTTTTTTATTTCAGTTTTATGCACTGAAAATTGGTTGTCAAGAACATAAAAGGCATATAACATTCACATAGTGCACTTTTTTTTCAAGTTACAGAACTTCTCTGTCACACATGGTTATTTTACCATTGATATAAGCATGTGACTACATGCAGAGCAATCCTGGCTTTCCTTTTTTAAAAAAAAAAAGTTGTCTATACTTGTGCCCTCCCATATTTGCTTTGGCACCGTTCGTGATGAGGTGATTCATCCTTTCCTTGCCTCTAAGGGCCTACTCCTGCTCTCACTGAAATCAGTAGCAAAACTTTCATTGACACTGACCATGCAGGATTAGAAAGGAAGGGGCCGTTCCTCAGCTATCACAGTTCCATTGAATTCCATGCACCTATGACAGTTTATACCAGCTGAGGATCCATGCCTAAAACCCTGATTAAGGACAGCATATACACGCATGCTTAATTTTAAGTATGCACTTAAGTCCCATTAACTTCAGTAGGACTTAAGCACATACTAACATCTGTCAAAGAGATCTTGAAAACCCTAATTACAGGAAGAATAGGTAAGTAGCATGTGACCTCCCTATTTTCACTGGTGTCTTGCGTAATGGTGGTGATGCACAGTGTTTATCAATAATGCGTGGCTCTAGCTTACCACTTTGGTAATCACCTTGAAGATCTGGAATGTAGATAATATTTTCACCATGGATTTCCAGTAGTCCGTCCTGTATAACTGCTTTTTTGGTAGCAATATTGTTTTTGGAATGTAGGTTCTCACTGTGTAATCTATGAAGCGATTTCTGTCCTAATCCCTCTTAGAGCTTTAAAAGGATTTACTCTTTGGGCAAGATCCCAGAGTGTCGTGCAGCCATTTTTGTCATAACCAGCCCCAGATTCTCCCATTTTGTAAAGTGAGCACAGTAGCTCATCTGTCCCTACCTTCACTGCCAGATCAGGTCCATGACCGAAGTAAAGGCGTTGTGTCCACGGCTTCCCTCTCCTCTGCTGACCCTTGTTGTCATTTGTGCTATTGGGTCTGCTGGCAGAACAGCTGGTTGAAAAGTTTTCATTCGAATGACTTTCTGATGAAAACCGTCCTTTTTGCAATACCAATTTTCCACGAGAAGATTTCAGTTTCACCAAAAACTTGATTTTCTGTTGGGGAAAAATCAAAAGGCTGGTTACTGGGCTGCATGCCTGGAAAGCTGCTCAATTTCACTTTTGGCGGGTGCACTGCATCCTCCCACCCCACCTCCAGGGATGGAGAGGCAAAGACCCCAGGAGCTGTCTCTATCCCCCAGAGCTCAGATAGGCAGAGTGGCCTGGCTCTTTGCCTCTGGAAGCTGGAAAAATCAGTTTCCGTTGTCCCCAAGCTGAGGTTTTCTTTAAACCCTTTTCCAAGGGAAAATGTCATGTTTTTGATATTTTGCCCTGCTTTAAGGATGCTTTAACTTATTCTGCAAGACTGGCCAAACACACAGCTGGCCCATGTCAACTAACTAGCTGTCTAACTCCAAGATGTTAGGTTGTATAACAAAACCATAGGAACACTAGAATTCTGTGTTCCAGTGAAATCAAAGTCCTGCCATGGACTTATTTTTTATTGATATCATTCTAGTTAGGTCGAATAGGGGGTGTTACCCCCAAAGAGCAAACGTGTACCATGGCATCCTGGAATAGATTTTGGATAAACAGTTTAATCTCTCTTGAGTTTATTCACAGGTGGTGTCCAAAAAGAAAAAAGGAATCTGTCACCATATTGCTTATCCCAGAAGTCTGAATTTTCACAAGGTGATGCCAAGTAAATGTTCATAAACACACCTGAGTGTGTCTGCAGAGTTCCTTTTCACAGTCTGATAGTACTTAAATCAGCATGGTACACTATGGATAGATTTCAAAGTAGCAGCCATGTTAGTCTCTAAGGTGCAACAAGTAATCCTTTTCTTTTTGCGGATACAGACTAACAAATTTATTTGAGCATAAGCTTTCGTGAGCTACAGCATCTGATGAAGTGAGCTGTAGCTCACGAAAGCTTATGCTCAAATAATTTTAGTCTCTAAGGTGCCACAAGTCCTCCTTTTCTTTTTACTATGGATAGAGTTTCCTAAAATTGGATAAAACATGGAGACACTATAACTGATTCACAAGTGAACAAAACCCAGAGACTCCAACTATTTACATGAGACTTGCTGTTCCAGGTGTTGTAAAAACATCCCAGTTTGAGAGTTTCCATAGACCATCGCCTACAAGCTCCTACCTGCTGCTTGCCATGTGAAAGGAAGGTCTTTAAGCCTGTTGCCTTTGACAAGCTCCTCTGGGGCCAGTGAGATGGCAGAATGAAGAAGGAAATCTCACCCCCTGCTTTAGGATTATTGTGGTTTATAGTATTGGTGAAGGACTGTCATCAGTCTTAAATGGAAGTTTGTGAGCAGTCTATTCATGTGCACTTTAAATTATGGATGATTTGAAGCATATTTTCGAGGATCGTCTTAAAACACTGGAACGATATTTCTCCCTTATTGACAAAAATGGGGATGGGTATCTACAGAAGCCTATTTTACATGACAATATGATGTAATCTATAGGAGACTGAAGACAGGGGACGACTTTAAAAACATATAAAAATCATTGATGGATTATATCCCTAAGGATGACACTATTGTATAAAGGCATTGACATTTATATGTATAATTGTCACATGCGTAGGTTGTGGATTATTGGTTGATTTAGGATAGAAGCAAACTAAGTCTTTTCTCTCGCTGCCCCCCCCCACCCCCATTAAAATACATTCCATTACCAGATTATCCAGTAACCTGGGAGGGCATAAGGAGAAGTAAGAAGCATATAATTGTGTGTTCCAAAAAATAATGATCCTAAAGCGTTTAATAAACACACTTCCCATATTTAAAAGAAAAAATATTGGACACTGCCTTTCCCCCCCTAGAATCACAACAATATTTTGACTAAGATATAATAAGATACTAAGATATAAATAAGATACTAAGATATAAATGTTGCCTATGAAGTCTAAGAAAACCCTGCTAATTGAAAGATGATAAGGCATTGCATTCCTAAAGTTCAGCCATGGAAAAAAAAGCCTGTCTTGAGATCAGTCAATGAGCTAGGCATGCTTAGTTGTCTTTGGTAATAACAGGTTTGTTTTGCCCCGTGAGGTCAAATGTTAAGGCCTGTTTGATTCTGTGGTTAGTATATTTGAAATCCCTTACATTGCAATGTCTGTGACCCGTGAGACATTTCGTAATGCTGGAAACAGGATTGAAGATGGCTTGTAAACACAGGTAATCCACTGGTTTCACTTTTCATGAAGTTACCTGGTTAAAATGTCCTCATTTCAAATTAGACATCACTCATTTCATATTCACATATATCTTTAGACATGGAGTTAAATCCTGTAACTGGTTTAGCCTTTCAAGATGCTAAAAATCTAAAGTGTAGATCAGCTTAATTACACATCAATACATTCTGAGTACAGCCGTCATCTCTTAAATTCATAGGGCTCAGTCATGGCTTTCCTCTAAGCAAGCCTGGGAAATGGATTTGGAGTCTCCCTCCCAGGGAACCCACACCCTACCTCCAGAGGAAATACCATGCACCAGGATTCTGCACTGGTGTAGCTATGCTGACACATTGTAGAGGAAAGAAGGACCGAGTCAAAGCCTCATTCATTTGCATAGATGCAACAGCATTCAAAGCTGCTCAACTCCCTGTTATCGGAGTAGCTAGCGCAAGGAAATACTCCCTTGTACAATTTTGTAAACCAGGCCACAATCTCGCCCTTCGTTTTGGGCCAAAATTTTCAAAAACGGGTACTAAATCTGTAGAGTAACAGCCGTGTTAGTCTATATTCGCAAAAAGAAAAGGAGTACTTGTGGCACCTTGAAGTGAGCTGTAGCTCACGAAAGCTTATGCTCAGATAAATTGGTTAGTTTCTAAGGTGCCACAAGTACTCCTTTTCTTTTTGTAAATCTGTAGAGTGAGCACAGTAGCTCATCTACCCCTACCTTCACTGCCAGCTTTGGGTGCATGACCAAAGTAAAGGCGTTGTGTCCACTGCTTCCCTCTCCTCTGCTGACCCTTGTTGTCATTTGTGCTATTGGGTCTGCTGGCAGAACAGCTGGTTGAAAAGTTTTCATTCGAATGACTTTCTGATGAAAACTGTCCTTTTTGCAAAACCAATTTTCCACGAGAAGATTTCAGTTTCACCAAAAACTTGATTTTCCATTGGGGAAAAATCAAAAGGCTGCATGCCTGGAAAGCTGCTCAATTTCACTTTTGGCGGGTGCACTGCATCCCCCCCACCCCACCTCCAGGGATGGAGAGGCAAAGACCCCAGGAGCTGTCTCTATCCCCCAGAGCTCAGGTAGGCAGAGTGGCCTGGCTCTTTGCCTCTGGAAGCTGGAAAAATCAGATTCCGTTGTCCCCAAGCTGAGGTTTTCTTTAAACCCTTTTCCAAGGGAAAATGTCATGTCATGTTTTTGATATTTTGCCCTGCTTTACGGATGCGTTAATTTATTCTGCAAGACTAGCCAAACTCACAGCTGGCCCATGTCAACTAACTAGCTGTCTAACTCCAAGACGTTAGGTTGTATAACAAAACCATAGGAACACTAGAATTCTGTGTTCCAGTGAAGTCAAAATCCTGCCACAGACTTACTTTTTATTGATATCAATAAAAAAGTATAAATGGGTACAGAAGGCTCCTAAATCTATATGATGGATTGGAGGCACCAATGAAAACTCATCCCAGTCACTCATTAGTCAACACAAACTTGTAGTCTATGATGCCCTATTTCCTTGTGTACTTAACTTGATCAAGCCTTTCTTAAGATAAAAGTTTTCTGTTGTAGTTTGTGTAGAAATGTATCCCCTTTGTCAGGTATCTGAAATTTGAAAATATATTTTGGTTTATGCACAATATCTTATCAATTAATGCTGTTTTGTTTCACACACTGGGTACTGAATTCTGTGCACTTCGGTTTAGTAAGACTTTTTATCCTAGAATTCACACTGTACTGGGTCCTAGAGTCACAAAGAAAGGGGATTCGCATAGTGTGGCACACCTGAAAAATAAGAAGACATATTTAAAACGCTGACTTGGTTTGCACCTTATTTTGTGTCACCTTTAATTATTGAAATGTGTTTTGGGAGCTTTGCCTTTTTGCCTCATGTATCTATTTCCTGTCTCTTGCAGAGAAGTCTTAACCTTTGTGTTGTGTAAGTGCCAGGCAAATCATAGAAATTAGAGAGGAATATATATCCCCTGCCAATCTGCATTGATTGCTACCAAATATTCAACAGGTTAGGTGGTTCAGATAAACTTTTTGTGATGCTTATCAGGCCTTTCTATGGTCTCTCTCCCACATCTTTTATTCTCCTTACCTATAATAACCCATAGGGCTGTCTGCTTGATCATCATCCATCTTTAGAAGTCTCAGTACACCCGTCTAGTACTTGTGGCCTTACTGATTGGTTTCTCTTTAGAAATCATGGTTTCCCTGTACCAGCAGTGCCTCATAGTATATTCCTTAACCTAGAGCAAAGCTCTAGCATACTTCAGCTATGAAGACATCAACTGTCTCAGCAGATTAGAGAGGGCAAAAAATGTTGCAGGCCAGTTTCTCTCCCTCTGGTTGTGCTGAAGATTTATTTCCATAATAATGCCACAGACCAAAAACAACCACATAGGAAAAAATTATTTTACCTGGAATCTTTTACAAATTAACTTTTCTGGAGTAATTCCAGTTTTACACATTAGAATAAGTTAATGTTTGGGGTAAACTGTGGGTCAGATCTTCAGCTGGTAGAAACTGAGCAAAATAATTTATGCTATTTGCGGATCTGACCCTATGGTTTTAAGTGTTAGTCCTGCATACTTCTCTAAATTTCCATATTTTGTTCAAATATGAAAATAGGGAAATAAGAGTATCAGACATGACTTCTTGTTAATCTATTACAGAAGGTTATGTACATTCTATTTTTTAGATTTTTGTGGATCTTCCATTTCATTGTTCTAGATTTTTGTGGATCTTCCATTTCATTGTTCTAGATTATAGTTTTCTTTTTCAATTTCTGACACTGAAATGCTGAAACTTCAGGCCATGAGACCAGCAGTTCGCAAACTTTAGCAACTCAAGGACCCCCATTTTGATTTAAAAATTTTCAGGGACCCCGCAGTCCCCAACCCCGCTTAGCACCTGCCCTGCCTACTTCCCAAAGGCCATGCTCCTGCCCCTTCTCTTCTTTGAGGCCTCACCCCGCCCCCACTCACTCCATCCCTCCTCCCTATGTCGCTCGCTCCCCCCACCCTCACTCACTTTCACCAGGCTGGGACAGGGAGTTTGGGTGCGGGAGGGGGTGCAGGCTATTGGAGGGAGTTTGGGTGCAGGAGTGGGTGAGAGCTCTGGGCTGGGACAGGGGATTGGGGTGTAGGAGGGGGTGATTCGTGCAGGCTCTGGGAGGGAGTTTGGGTGCAGACTCTGGGCTTGGGCAGGGGTGTAAAAGGGGGCTTGGGCTCTGGGATGGAGGGATTTTGGTGCACATCCTTCTGGCAGCGGCTCCTAGGCAGGGGGCCTGGGGTCTCCATGCACTTGCACTACCCCTGCCTGCAAGTGCTGCCCCTCGCAGTTCCTGCCAATGGGAGCTGCGGAGTCTGTGCTCAGTGCAGGGGGGCAGTGTGCGGAGACCTCCTGCCTCCCCCCCAGGGCCACAGGGATGTGCCACTGCTTCTGGGAATGGCACGGAGCCAGGGCAGGTAGGAAGCCTGCCTTAGCCCCACTGTGCCGCCGCACTTTTAGCGTGCAGGAGGTGCTCGGAGGGATGCGAGAGGAGTTGATCAGAGGGACCTGTGGACCCCCAGGGATACCTTTGGGGATCCCCAGCTGTCCACAGACCCCAGTTTGAGAAACACTAGACTAGACTATTATTGTTCCTTCTCCCCTTCAAATTTATGAAATAGATGAATTTAGGTCTTATCAGATAATTGAAGGAATAACTGGTTGAACAATTTTCTTCAAGGAAAGTTTGATCTTGAAAATTGCACGTGGGATTAGTGCTTTGGGATTTTAAACTATTTTTTCTTCTAAAAATAGCATTTACGTTCATTCAGGTACTAGCTTTTGTGGATTTCTTGTAATTCTTATATACTAAAAATAAGAGCCACATGGGCTGTAGTACATTAGACAGTATGTTTAGATTGCTCCCTCTAACTATTGATAAAGTATTTGAGCAACACATTGATTTTCCCAACATCAAGATGATTTTCCTCCAGTAATTGCAAATAATTGAGTGAGGGCTCAGAGAACTGAACTTTTTCTATCATTAAGCTCATACAGTAGGAAGATAGATGTCCTGATCTCTGAGCTTGTAGGTGCCTGTCACAGGCTGTCATTTACTCATCATTACTAGCCTACCACCATAAGAGTTTAATATATAACAAGCAACCACATTTTTACAAATTTAGGCTCCAGAGCTTAAGTCGTTCCCTTGAAATCAGTGGAGAAAACTCAATATGACACAAATATTTTCAGTAAAATCAATGGGCACAAAGTTAAATATATGCAGAAGTCTTTGCAAGATTGCGACTATGTTCTAGAGAAGCATTAGTTTCATTTCTATCAAGATTATAGTTTAAGTGTTTTAGAGAAATTTCACTCCTTATGCAAGTGATTTAAATGAATGTCAAAAGAGTGGGGCTCAAAGTTTAGCTTCTGCAAAAATATTAAAATTGAAATAAAAACGTTAGAAGCACTTTTGATGTAAAACTTTCCTGCAGTGTTACACTCCTAAAGCTTTTGGCTGTCATATAGAAGCCAGAAAGATAATCCTACCAGTCTCTCTTTGTTGTTCAGTGCTGAGGGAAACAAAAATGGAAACATTTTTTTATTTTTAATAATCCAAGGTACTGCTGCCATTTTTTGAAAAAACACATTAATTACAGAAAGACAAGTGAGATTAGCAATGCATTACCAATAAAAAATCCCCAGTGTTGGAATATTTAAGAAAAACCTTTTCAGAAGAGGGAAAAATTATGAAATTTATCCCATCCTATGATTGTGTGATTTTCCGCTAAACCTATGAGTATATGCACGTGTAGGAAGACTCTCTCTGTCCCTAAAATTGCCTGTCATTGCTACAACAGGTGGGAGCACTAGTGTGGGCAACAGATTGACAGCCACTGGTATTTTAAGCATTTTGTCATCTGACCCTGAAGAGAAGCAGAAATAGCAGCAGCTCCCCGGTTCCTTATCTCCCCAAGGGGCCTGATTCACCAGTCGATTACAGGAGTTTTATGCCAAGGTGACAAGTTTTCACCAGCATGAAATTGGAATATTGGAGTGGTGAATCAGAACCTAGAGCAGCAGAACCAAAGGTGTGAAATATCAGGGGGGAAAGTCTAGCATACACAGGGCTACATTATTCTATAATTTCTTGCAGAAATGATCTAGTAAGTTTCCAGTATGGTCTGATACACTGAAAGAAGGGATTTCAAACTTTTTAGGCTACATACGCTTTTCCAAATAATGTAGTACGGGTGTGCCTGTATTGAGAGAGGCAGAGACAATACGGGGGGGAGGGAGGCGGCATGTAGTGTTGCATCTCCCGTCCCCCACGCAATTTCTGTCTTCCCTTTAGTAACAGTTTCCAGACGTAAGCGGGGGAATGGTCCTGCTATTGTGGGGAACTTTCCTGGTTCATACACTACCCTGGTGAAATGGGCTAGTGAAAGGATCTGAGTCCTCGCTCCCACTTCCTTTACTCTGAGCCCTGCCTGACCTTGAAAGCTCCCCTTCCACTCTCCTGTCTGGCAGAGTCCTCGTAACCCCAACAAGGCTGGGCCCAGGATTCCTGGGGGGCTCAACCCTCAACCTTATCGCGGTCACTTAGGACAGGGGTAGGGTGTCCCCACTCCGGGGTACTCTCTGTGCACTGAACACTTCCCTACCCCACTGATCATAACATACAGTTCAAAGCAAATACAATTTATTAAACAGCAATCAATTAAAAAAATAAGGAAAAAATGGGAAAGGTTAAAGGAAAACACGTCACCCTGCTCTGTGGCATGGGGACATCACAACCAGCGTCTCTGGAATGTCAGGGACATTTCGTCTGTTCCTCACAAGTCCCAGGCCGCCTCAGGCTGTGGCTGTGCTGCAGGGAGGCTGCAGGTCGGACACTTGCTCTGGCAGGGGCCACACGCCCTCAGGCTCTTGCTGGAAGGACCCTTCTTCCCAACGTCGCCCCATCCCCCTCCAAGTCTGGCCTGCAAGGCATCTTGGCTGGGAGCGTCTCCCTGCGCTGGGCCCATGGCCCAGGGTCCCCCCTCACTCTCCCCAGCTGCTCACCGCACCTGGCTCCGGACTGCTCCAGCTCCGGCTCCACTCTGCCTCCAGCACCCTGGGCTGCTTCTCTGGTTGCTGCAGGTCTGCTCTCTGGGCTGCTTCTGTGACTCTGCTCCCTGCAGCGACCGGCTTCCTGGGCTGCTTCTCTGGCCCCTCGGGCTGGCACGGCTCTGCTCTCTCCTTAGCTTGGCCCTACTTTGTCTGACCCAGGTAATTCCAGCTCACACAGAGGATGGGACCTCCTGACTCCCTCATTAGCCTGCCCCCCCGTCAATCAGGCTGACTTGGAGCATTGGCCTCTCCCCATTGCTCCTGGGGACTGTCAGTCTCAGGGTCCTGAGTTCCCATTGACCCTTCCCCTTTCTTTGGTACTGGGAGCTAGGCAACCAAAACACCCCCACTGAGTTTTAGTAAGGGGACAACAGTCCCCTTACACGGGGGTGAACAGTGATGACAGGTGGCTTGGGCCAGCCCAACGTGGGGCTCAGGGAGGGCACACCATCTCCACCCAGACTCATCTCAGCAGGCCACCCAGCCTGTCTGGCGAGAAGGCAACCAAAAAATGTTAACTCCAAGGCAAGGGCTCAGGGAGGCTGGGTAGCTTGCTGGGGTGACGCTCTCTCCTCAACCCTGCCACACAGGGCTGGCCTGAGCCGCCTGGCATGGCCACTTGCCCTCCCAAACGCTCCTCCGTGCTTCGCTGGGGTTGGCGCCCCACAGGTTGAAAACGTCTGTACTAAATAAAGCACTCTGTTCGCTATTACAGGATTTTTCTCACATACCCCCCTGACTCCATTCCCCAGTTTGAAAACCACTGCCCTATGGGAAGAGGGATTGGGGGCGGGGGGTTTGCTTTTAACTAAATGATTACATCAGAAATGAGGTGAAATCTTGGCCCTACTGAAATCAGTGGCACAACTCCCATTGCATTCAATGGGGCCAGCATTTCACCCATGGATGTTTAAGGACATCCTAAACCAGGGAGGAAATCTAGAAAAGCTGTGTGAGTGTTTCACGATTATTAATGACAGAGGGAAGTGCTTTTTTTTTTTTTTTTAACCTGAGGTTGCTCCTTCGTGCAGCTCAATGGTTGATACATTTGCAGTTGTGCATCATTAACCCAGATGTCTGCAGGGGATGTAAGGCTTGTGTCAGCTGGCCAGACTTAATCCTACTAATGTGCTTTTCCTAACACATGGAGGGAATCTGTAATCTTTCTGTTTGAAGCTGACTTGCTATTTTGACTAATTGCTCATAGCAACAGTTAATAGCATTTTGAAAAGCAGCTTCATCAGCTGACTGCAGATTGATGGAAGGAAGGGGCACAGTTCACACTTTCAAAAGGAACATCAAGAAACACATTACCAACCTCCTTGTTCTGTCCATAAATAAAATTAAAGGACAAATAAAATGTGGCAAATTGGGGTCTGCTGGAAAAGTCACTTTAACAGGCTCAGAATAAGGTCAAAACAGACACCATTTTCTGCTGCATTTTAACAGCAGAATAAGAGGAGGGCTTTATTAAAAGCTCTGTAATTAATCTGAGAGTACTGTAATTTTACCCAAATGATATAAGAGGAGTTTGACAAGGGATTTTTTTTCCTTGGGAGATTTAAAGAAATTAGAACATAAAGCTTTGTCACACAATCTAACTTTATGTGCTAATCCAATTTCACATGAAGCCTTATATATCGCCACTAGAGTAGGTACTGTCCAGCTACCCTCACAGTCATTGTTCTTGTGACCCCTCAGCACATTCACCCAGCAAAGTAGTAGTGGAGACCATGCGGCAAAGCAGCCAGCCAGGTTCCATTGCACGAGGGAATGTAGCAGCGAGCTGCGGAGCTAGAAACAAGCCTGATAGAGCAGGGAAGCCCTCGTGTCAAAGGCCCCTTTTCCTAGTAGGTAGCACTAGCCCAGCGGGAGTCCGTGTGAAGTTGAGGAATTTACATAAATACTGATTCGCAGGATCATTACAGAGCCATCCTCTCTCCCCCACCCCAAGGCTGTCCTCCCAGGTGCTACATATCTCTCTTGACATATCTATCTACATCATGAGGGGAAATCTCTTAACATAGATATTACAGATAAAAATAAACCTCTCAGTTGGACTTCAAGATAGCACTGCTGAGCCAAAAGCTATGGATTCTGTTCTATCAGTATCCCATAGACACTATGGTAATGAGTTCTATAGAACAACCTCAGAGTTATCTAAGCTATACCTGTACAATAATTACCTTGAAAGCAATTGGTTGTAGGAGAAAATTTGAAGACAGAATTGCACACAACTCTGGGCTAATTTGGCCTGCAGAATTTGTTAGTAGGAACACCTGAAATAATGGCACGATTATTAAAAAGTATAACCAGACAATTATATGTATACACACACTCATGTAAGGTATTAGGAGAAAGTGGCCCATAAAATTGGTCAACGTTAATAAAGAGTGAGACACCATATGAAGAATAATGCTGTAGTTTTCATTCCCACTGCTATGTCTTGATGATACTAATTTACCTAATAACAGCTATCTAGAGGGCCACACCCCAAACACAGAGAAAGGTGATGAATAGACACAGAGAAATGAAATGGTTGACTGGAAAGCAGGCATAACTGAAAAGATGAATTGGATGAAAGAAAGTAATGAGGAAGATAAGAAGATTGGGCTGAGTGGGACTGTGGCAATTAGTGCTTGTGTCATACAGGTGGTGCTGTTTTTTAATTTAAAAAAATCGGTATCTGTCTATACAGTTGCCCCATCACACGGTATCCAGCAGCTGGTTTTCTGAAGCTCTGGGAGGGTACATGGACATCTTTTCAGTCATGCCTGCTTTCCTGTCGACCATTTCATTTCTCTGTGTCTATTCCTCACCTTTCTCTGTGCTTGGGGTGTGGCCCTTTAGATAGCTGTTATTAGGTAAATTAGTATCACCAGGATATAGCTGTGGGATGAAAACTATAGCATTACTGTTGTCCATATGGTGTCTTCCTGACCAATCCTTCCTCTTAGGGAGGAGTTAGCAGTCAAACCAAATGGGAGGTGGGAGCAGTGTGGAAAGAAAGTATTTCTGCAATCTCAGTGGGCCAGAGGGAACAGGAATTAATGCCTAACAAATGCTGATTGGCCGGAGAACAGATAAATGCTGGGTTTACAGAACAGGAAGGGAGTGGGGTTTGTGTAATGGGGTATTGTGGGTAGAACAAGGAAATGGAGTGGGAAAGAGCCAGTATCTCATTAGCTGCAGCATTAATTTAGAGGAAAAAGCAACACTAGAAGGGGGTGAGGCAGGCACACAGATTGCATACAACAACACACAATATAGGGTTTTTACTGATAGAGCAGCTATCGCACTGTTTGCACTATCAGCCTGAGCTCAGCTACTTGTATTGCTGGCTGCTGCTGGGATTAATATTGGCATGTCAGGTTTACAGGTGTTATTATTCATGCTTTTTAGTTTGGGTTCAGAGACAACCAAGTCTTTCATTCTTCATATACACAATCTTAAACACAACAGTGGGTGATGGATAGACCTTAGTGTCACTGGTGCAGGTGTTGACTGTTGCCTAGATTTGAATTTAATTATCTGAGGTCCCATATTGCCTATTTTCTACATGTTTCTGCTTGTGCTGAATTCTTACTGATTACCTGCTACTAGAGTACTATTGACCATGTCTAGCCAGCACATTTTGTTACTGCTGGCTGCATCTCATTACTGCAATCAGTTGCTCACATAGGGTACAGATATGCATAGTACTAACAAAAGAGGAAGCAAAATCTGTTTGCCTGTGCCTTCTTTCTTGATGTGGCTATTATCTCTATAGAAACTTCCCCAAATACAGTCTGGCTGTGTTGTGTCCATCTATTCCTAATAGGCAACTCCCAAAGCAAATATGTTTCCCACAATGCTGGCTACAAAGGGAAATTGACTACCAGTTAGTTTTACTCTGAAGCAAGGAGGAAGTACAAGCCTTTGCATATGAAGCAGCTACAGAAGGACATCCCAGCATATCCCTTTGCAGCTTTCCCAGGTGTAGAGTACAAAGAGCAAACAAACAAAAATCACTGAAAGAAGACACAAATCTGGAAACATAAATAAGCCCCAGAATCGGTGGTTGTAGAAGCTTCTCTGATGTATTGCTGCATGCAGGCCCTATGAAGAAAAGGAAATAGAAAATATCCTATGTGAGCTAAATTGGTTGTAAACAGTGGGTTAGATTCTGTCCTGTCTTCTGTTCACCCCCAATTCCAGCTGTATATATTCACTGCTGCTATGGAATAGAGTGGGAAATATATACACAGTATATCTGATGGGAAAGCTTGGCTTTTCAAGAGTCATTGATCAAATTCCAATCTTGTAATTGGTCTTTAAATGTTAGTACATATAAAGCTTAAAAGCTGTGTGCCCTGCAAAGGTACTGAAATTTCACTCTAAAAATGTGCCACATTTTGGTTCTGAAAATTAGCCTTTTCCCATGTGAGATGTTAAAGAGAAACCATTCGGAGCTCTCAGTATTTTGCTTTTGGTCGGGTTAAAGGACCAAGCCATTGTCTTTGGTATGTTATAAAATCCTTGGAAAATAAAGCTATTTAGTGGGAGTACTGACAGTCCTTGAAAACGCTGCATTGCTAATTTGGTTCATTTCTAGCCTCTTAGACACTCTCTCTGTGAGACAGCAGTTGTACTCAGTTCTCGTAGAACATGGGGCTCAGAGTGAAGAAACTAGGATTCTACTCCTGGTTCTGCTACTACTGGCTCTCTGGTGTGACATTGGTTAAGCTACTTAAGCACTCTGTGCCTCAGTTTGGCCATCTGTAAAATGGGAATAATGATACTTACCCACATTTGTAAAAGTGTTTTGATACCGATGAATGGAAAATTATAAATTATTTTATTTTAGAGCAACACACATTCAACCTATGATTTTACCAGTGGCTGTCACAAGTTAGAGCCAACATATCTGGTGAGGTTTGGAAGTAACAAAGCCAGGGAAACGTTGGGGTTGTAGGGATTTGAAATTGAAAAACAATAAGTGATGGAGGTTGAAAGAATAATTTATGGTATAAACTAGCAAAGCAGCTGAAAGAGCAACAGGAATCCTACTCGCTACCTTACCCAGTGGTGCCCCCATAAGGAACTCTGCTAGAGGTATCCTCTGATCCTTCCAAGGAGGGGTTGTTCCCCCATCAACAAAAGAAAACAGGGCTCTGTCCCACAGATCCGATGGACCTCACAGATGTGCACTGGCTCTGCAGTCTCTTACAGCTCTAGCTTGGCTCCTTGCCACACGCTCCCCTGCTGGGTTCACAGCTTGGAAAATATATTGGCTAGATTAAGTGCAAATAATTAGCTTTGGTGCATCAGCATAGAGAGGTGTGATCTAAAGCCACAGTTTAAATGTTCTGGAGTAGAGAGACTCATGAAAGCCTAGATCATGCCCTGCGATCCACACATAGAGAGGGCTAGTCAGGCGTAGATTTCCTCCCTACCTTATGAAAGGTAGGTACAGCTGCATCCACAACATTTTACCCCTGCTCAACCCCAACCACACATAGGCTTCTCAGTGGGAAGGAAGGATGGAAACTGCGCTGGGGGGAGGAGTGGGTGTAGCAGGAGCTGGGCACATCTCCCTTCGCCTCCAGCACAGTGGAGCATATTGCCCTATCCTTCCCGTGCTGAGGAGTCATGCAGTGTAATAAACCCCCTCCACCTATACTGCCTTTTGCAGACACCTTCTGCTGGTCCCTGGAGGCATCTGCAGCCAGAGAAAAGAAAGTTCTAAAGCACTGCACTGTCACAGACCTGGGTGGACTTTACTATGGACCAGAGCTAGGACTGGATGAAATTGTTCTAAATTTAAAACGTGAACATTTCTTATTGAAATTTTGACCCCCAAAAGAATCACAATGAGGGGAATTAGCCATTGTAACAACCTAGCTGGAGATGTGGTGGCTTCTTCCTCACTTGAAGTCTGGGTATCTTTCCAAAAAATAACCGAAAGCTCAAACAGAAATTATGGGCTTGATGGAGAAATTATTGGGCGAGGTTCTATGGCCTGTGTTATGCAGGAGGTCAGACTATACGGTTATAACAGTCCCTTCTGGCTTTAAAATCTATGAATTTACAGGGCCCCAAGCAAGGTAGTTACCAAAAGGACAAGGCCTCATCCTCCTGTCATATGGCTGGAGGGAATGGAGTGGACTTAGGCTGTGGACTGAGGACGACGGTGCCAGGCACCAAGCAATTGCTGGTCTTGAGTAATTATATTACTTACGCTCTTTCTACAATAGCACCTCTCTACTCAGCTGAGATTGGAGCCCGATTGTGCTGAGTGTTTTAGGTACACACAGTAAAACACAGTCCCTGCCCAAAGAGTCCAAGCTTCCAAACCTGCCATGACTTATGCGCATACTTAACTTTACCTACTACAAGTAGTCCCATTGGAGGAATCTCTGTGAGAACCACGGGGGGACAACAGCCAGTACATTCCAAATGATAATCACAGCTTTACTTGAAGCTCAGAGGACTACTCACAGTGCCAAAAGTTAAGCACATGCATGAGTCTTTGCAGAGTCAGGGCCTAATGAGACAAGTCACGAGACAGAGACCAAGGGAGCAACATGCCTCACTTTTAATACTGTATTTTAATTAGCTGTGCATGATGACAGATATGACCTGTTGTGCTGCAAGATGCTAATGACTACCAGCAGGGGTGATCTTGGATCTAAAGCCAATCCCAGACCTCTTTAACGCCAATGAGTGTGCCAAGCACTCTTTCAGGATCAACAGAAGGAATCAACAAGCCCCTTTGTGTAGTAAAAAGAGTTGCAAACAGTGGGGCCCACCACCTGAGGAATGAGGCTGCATGCTATGGCAGAGCCAAGCCCTGTGGACTGAGGGATTTCCCTGATTGCAGACACAGGGACTGGGATATTGATTGCTACCTGTGTGGGTTGGAACCAGAAAGGCAGGTAAAGGTGCTGTGACTGTGACCCTGAGAGAAAGCAAAGGGCAGGGCTTCTTGGGCACAGAGGTCGCTGGAGTGGCAGGCTAGGGGATTTCTTAGCAAAGAACCTGCCTGCTGTTACATGTCTCTACAGTGTTCAGGGAAATGGGATGTTGTGTACATAATTTGTAAATTAACAAGTTTAAACTTTCACTTTCACTTTCTCATCCTAATGGAAACAAACCTGCAAGTCCCTGACTATTGGCTAACTGCTCAGACTAAAGGGGCAACAGAACCTTAGAAGGAAAAAATATCCTGGAATCCAAATGCTAACTCTCTAAAAGGAGACCACCCACAATGGCCTTCCCATTCTCCTCCTCCTCTTCCCTCTAATGCTCATTTGTTTCTTATGTTCAACAAGCTTAGCAAAATTCTTCTTGCTAAAAGATTCTATTTTCAACTGCTATTTCCTTCTCTTCCCTAAGTCATCCTGTGTTTATTTTGTTAACTGCACTAGCTGTATATCAGCATGAAGAGATGCTTTTAAAAAGTATTCTTCCTTGCTTTGATTATTGCCCTCCTTTTCTGCATTTTATTTGGGGGGGGGTGAGTTATTTGAGGGAATATTACTATTTGTGCTTGAAGTTCCTGGGAGGAATCTCATCAACATAAGCAAGATTTTTACTAAGCTTTTCTACAGACATTTAAAAAAATAAACCCACCCTGAACTCAAAGAATTCTGTGCATGCTCTGGGGAAAAATAATAGCATCATATATGCTATTTGGAGAACTCTTATTATAGCTCAGCTATTCAGATCGTATTTTTGTCTGAATAGCTATTTAGCTGTATCTCTCCCTGGCTCAATCACAGGTGAGCATTAACGGTATGTGTGGGGTGAATCTGTTTTCCAGCTCCCACTCTCCTATCTACTTTATTAAGTGCCAAATGCTATTTGGAGAATTCTCCCAAGTTAGGAATTAGACCGTGTTTCACACTCTCTGTCTTTTACGTACTATGTGATCACAGGAAGCATGATTAATAATCGCTTGGCTTCATTTTATATTCAATGCAAAACTCTGCTTCAATGGAAGGTTATGGTTACGCAGTTAAAAGCAAATTCAGGACATGGAAGCTTTGAACTTCCCACAACAATGTTCTATTTTTTTTTTTATTTTCTCAGCATGTGTGAGGGCCCCTTGAATTGGACCTCTCCCCTCCCATTGGTCCAAATAGCCCAAAATGTGTCTATGTTTCAGGCACGTTTGTTTCCTGAACCTCTTGGAGAGCAGGGAGAATTACGAGCTCAGTACTGCAAGATGCTAAGCACTCTGACTCTAACTCAGAAAAGCACTTGAGTATAGGTTTAATTTGATTTATGCACATGAGTACTCCCAATGAAGTCTCATTGACATCACTGAAGTCAATTAAGATTCATAGATATTAAGTCCAGAGAGGACCATTATCATCATCTAGTCTGACCTCCTGCCTAACATGTTACACAGTGATTGCTGGGTCATAACTTGTGGTTGAGCTAAAGCATATTCTTTTAGCAGGGCACCCTGTCTTTTTGGTTATGCATATACTTAAGTGCTTTGGCAGATCAGCTTCAGACTGATCAGTAGCCTGCAAGATCGAGCCCCATCAGAGTGGTTAGTAGCAGAAAGAAGTGGGAATTGGCTCAATCGTTATTATGCGTACCTATGTCTCATTTGGGGTCAGGAGGGATGCAGTCGGGGGAATTGTTGGCACTGTAGGAATGGTGAAAGTCATTACATTCTATCCTGAATCATGTCAAAGGTGCTTGGAGTAAAGAATAGGTGCCCTTGTATGTTCCTCGCTCTTTATCAACATAACAAAACAAAACAAAACAAAACTTTAGGCATTGTCACTCCCCGGGCTTGTAAACCTTTTAAGAAAATCAAAATTTTGACCAGCATTTTTTCAGAAGAGAAAAAAGCTGCAATGGTCCCAATTACCCTATTCACCAGAAATACAAAGCTAAATATTTCTCACAAGCTCAGTAGAAAGTGGGAGCTTCCTTTTGTGCACTAAATTCAAATCTCTAGGAGAACATCAGGGCCTATAATTTACAATTTTCAGTTGCCAGCTATTTAAGCCTCATTGAAGGAGCTCATAATTACCGAGCTCCGTGCTTACAAACAGATTCATATTTATATGAAAGATGAAAACAGCCAGCAACACGTTAACAAATTCAACTGAGGCATAATTTTGGTGATGCAAATTAATTTGACAGCAGTGTGAATTCAGGAGTGTGTGCCCAGGGGAAAAAAATGAGGAGGTGTCTGAAACATTTGTTTTATATTTAGATGAAGGGGGGGGGGAACTCCTTAGCCCTCTGATTGTTAAAGAGATACATGAACAATTTACAAAGAGCGAGGGTCCGAGATGGACTCTCTACGTTTGCTTTAGTAAAATCCCACGTACAATGGGGAATGTTTGAATTAGTACTAGTAATGTTTGAGGAACTGTGTGAGCATTAATTCCCCTCTCAGTGGGTGCTCTAGCTTTGCCTTGAGCTGAGCATCCCCTGTTTGTTTCCAAATACCCAGGTCTTTCAAGTATCCAAATGTGTTGCTATCATCCAACCAGCCACTGAAAACCAAACTAACAGCTGCTCTAAGGCCAGTCGTTACCACTAAATCCATTGAGTTGCTGGAGGAGTGTGAACATTTGGGATATACATTTAAACATTTCCAGAACTCAAGCCCGGAAGCATCCAAGCCAGAAGCAAGCTTTTGCTCAAGTTGAAAAGTGAGTTTAGAATTCAGGTCCCAGATTTTCCCTCTAAAGAGAACTCCTTGTCCTCTGTGTCTCCTCTCTGTTACTAATGGCATAATGCTAGAAAACTTTATGCACTAGGTCTAGGGCAAAATGGCACAAGTAAGCCATAGCCTGCAGTAAGAAAGGGTGTGGAACTGTACTGCTTTAGCAAGAATGGCTGAAGAGCTGGGTTTTGGGGTTTTTTTTTACCCACAAAAGCTTATGCCCAAATAAATCTGTTCATCTTTAAGGTGCCACCAGACTCCTCATTGTTTTTGTGCATATAGACTAACACGGCTACCCCCTGATACTTGAAGAATTACTGGAAGCTTTGGGTCCGATTCACCTCTCACTTATATCAGTTTATGGTGTGGCTCCATAGATTTCAGTGGAGCTATTCCTGACTTGCACCAGTGTAAATGAGAGGTGCCTAAGGCCACCAGAAATGCCAAGAGAACATGACAATGTGCCACCCTTTCCCCGGCGTAGGGCCATGGGAGGTGAGGGCTGGAAGTTTCATTGGCTTGAAGTAGACCCTATGCTCCAAGGAGCATAAAGGCTGCCACTGCGTCAGGCTTCTGGGAGAGTATGCAAAGTGCGATGGCTCCTTGTTACCCCCTCTTTCTCTGTTGTACCTCCTGTGCACGCTGCGCACAATAAAGTTCTTAGAGTTTGGAGTCCAGGTCTCTTTTGGGGCTGAAGTGTCAAGTTTCCTGTACGCTGTCTGGATTCCTCTCTTGTCCCTTCTGATTCATTCCATTCACTAATTCCTTTTTGCATTTGCTAAGCAAGCTTTAAAGATCTGATTCAGTTTAATTTGGTTAGTGTGTGTATTGCTCAGGAAATGAGTGTGAGTTTGCTATTGCCTTCCTAAATTAGCCTGATTCTGCGTGGGTAGACTGCAGAGGGTTTGCCATAACAGATCACACTTACACACACACACGGGTTGCCAATTTTGGCTGGACATATTCCTGAGGGTTTCATCACATGACATAATCTTTAACTGAAGATTAATATCTTTCATTCCTGAAGACTCCAGGGCAATCCTGGAGGGTTGGCAACCATAACACACACACTCCTCCTCTCTCACACACACGCAAGCAAACAGAAATGTATTAATTAAGCTATTTCTCCTACAGGCTGGGAAGGAAGATTGTTCTTTTGTTTGGGGGGGGGTTGTTGTGGGAGACTGGGGGTTTCCAAATGAGAGAAATCACTTCTGGACAACACAGTAGATGAGGAGTGGTCATAACTTTTCTTTGACTATTCATACAGCAATTTTAATTATAAATATATATAATATATCACACTTGATATGCTTCATTAAAACAAAGCCTTGAGAGAATTTTTACAAGCCCTACAGAGTAATTGCTATAGATCTGAGGAATCTTTCTTCATAGATTTGTATAGGAGTGTGAGAACTGTACCAGGTAATATTGTCTTCACTCTCTTAGACAGCACAGAGCTACTGTGTGGGATAGTGGTCAGCTCAGAATTTGTGATCCTGACAAGGTTTGACTTATAAAGCTAAACTGGACCAACCTTTTGTGCTGTGCTAAGAAATCTGTAGGCCCTGGAGGAGAGGAAATTGGCAGTGATCTATTTGTAAAGGAGTTGGGGGAGGGGAGGAACCAAGATAATTCCACTCCTCCCTATACTCTCTGTTCCCTGGTGCTGAATGTTAAATAACTTTACAATGGGCAATGGATTTTCCCCTTCTTCTCTATCTATCTGTTGGTGGGTCACATGATCATATGCTAAATATCATACAATGCATTCTTCATCTCAATCCACAGCTTCCAGATTTTTGTGTGCCTTCCGACTAGATCAAACTTAGCCCCCACATCCCTCCAAAAATGAGGGTGAGCTACAGCACCCAAAGAGAGGTGGGCATGTCACCCCTTTCTTGTTGAAGCTAAGAAAATGTTCAGATTCCTTCCCCTCCTAGAAACAGCCAGATTGAAGGTTCATAGAACCGTAGGGTTAGAAGGGATCCCAAGGGTCGTCTAATCTAACCCGATGCCAAAATGCAGGTTTTGTCATGTCTAAACTGTCCATGATGTTGTATAAAGCAAGCATTCTATTCAATAAACAAAGGCTTCAGTTCAAGAAAGCATTCAAGCCCATGTTTGTCATCCCTACTCAAAAAAGGATTTAAGCACATGCGTAACGTATCATATGTTTAAGCTGCATTAACTTTTGTGTGCTTGTGTTTCTGTGCTTTTCTAAATGGAGGCCAAAGCCTCTACCTTTCCCCTGCAGACAAGCTCAGTGATGATCTGGGAAGGGCCAGCAAGTGCATCTGCAGTATGGAGAAGCCAGGTCCAGGGACAATAAGCCAAAACTAAATATTTATCCTCAGCGTAGGTGTGCAGATGTTTAAAGGGTCTCCTGCAGTTGTCCTGTTCCAGCAAATGGTAATGGAGGAGACAAAGGGGAAGCCAAGGCCAAGAAAAAGAGAGAATAGCAGAAATCATTGTTTGGGGGAGAACCTGCTGTGGGCTCATCTTGTACTGGCTGAGGCATCGGTAATGCTCCCTCCCACTGAAAAGATTATAATGAGTGTGTGGATTTAGGTGGATATATGTCAGATATATGCACCCTGGCCGCCACTTCAAGGCTGGCAAAAATGTCCCTTGTGTTATACTCCTCCTGATCCACAACAGGGTGCTTAGTTTTTATTCAGACTTGATGTGTGGCTGGACAGGTAGCCCTCAGAGTAAACCTGTAACTGCTGGGATTTCTTCCCATCTTCAAGATAAGGCCTCCTATGGCAGCAGCTTCCTTGATTCTCCCAGGAAGCATATGAGTGAGTGCTGTTAACAGCGAATGGTTGCAAGCTCTGATAGCAGCGTGTCGTTTTTATTCTGGGTGAATTTTAGAACCATCTGATCAATCGGAGCTTCACTCTGATGGATCAAATGTTAAATTAAGGTACAGGAAGGGAAATGGTTACCCAAAGGCTTATTTTTAAAGGACTAAGTTGTGTATACATCCCTTTAAAACATCCAGGGCCTCAGTCTGCCCACCCTTACCCACAAGTTACAGTGCCTTACTCTGTGACTACTCCCACTGGCTTCAGTGGGAGTACATGTGTAGTAAGGTACCAACCAATATGAGTAAGGATGTCAGGATCAGGCACCTAACTACTAAAACTATTGGAAAGGCTGCAGCAGACTCTCTAAAAATGTTGTGGGAGAAGAACTAAAAAAAAACCCAAAAAACTGGAGGGATGGGGGCGGGGAAGAGGAAACAGGTCATTTCTGAAGTATTACTAGGTCAAAGGACTTGGTGCAGGAAAGCCAGCCCAAATTCACATAAAGATCTTAGCACCGGATCAGCTGGAGAGCACATCTGAGAGCTAATCCTTTAGACTATTCAAGACAATGGTGCAAGTCGCGGAAGATATTCACCAGTACAGGACACATCCTGCCTTGTGAATGAATTTTTGAGGTGGTTCTCCTCACATATGCTTCCGTTTGGGACACAATCACCCTTTTTCTCCTGGCTTTCCTCTCCCTCCTTGATGTTTCTGTTGCAGAGCTGTTCAGAGCTGCTCCCAAAACAAATGACCCAATGAACGCACCAAGAGGTAAGGGAGAATCCCAAGTGCAAATACGTCTGTGTCTGACCAAACAGAGGACACTACAGCCAGCATAATTTGTCTTGGGGTGCTGCAGTGTTTACAGATAGCTCTGCCTAGTTGGCAGGCAGAGCGCTGTGTTCTTTTCAACCCAGAGAGAACATATTCAAAGAGCTGTGTGGGGTTTCAGCCCTGTGATTGATTGTCAAGGACTTTGATGGCAGTGACATGTCCGGGGGCCCATGAAATGCTTTGCAAATGTTGGGGTAAGAGTGTAACAAATGGCTTGTTTCAAAGCAGGGGCCTATGCTGTCTCTCCTGTGTGCATGTACGTACACATAGGCATGAGTAATTGGGGGTGTCAAGGTTCGTTCCCCACTCTGAACTCTAGGGTACAGATGTGGGGACCTGCATGAAAGCCTCCTAAGCTTACTTTTACCAGCTTAGGTTAAAACTTCCCCAAGGTACAAACTATTTTACCCTTTGCCCATGGACTTTCACTGCCACCACCAAACGTTTAACCGGGTTACTGGGAAAGAGTTGTTTGGAAACCTCTTTCCCCCCAAAATCCTCCCAACCCTTGCACCCCACTTCCTGGGGAAGGTTTGGTAAAAATCCTCACCCATTTGCATAGGTGACCACAGACCCAAACCCTTGGATCTTAAGAACAATGAAAAAGCATTCAGTTTCTGAAAAGAAGAATTTTAATAGAAGTAAAAAGAATCACCTCTGTAAAATCAGGATGGTAAATACCTGACAGGGTAATTAGATTCAAATCATAGAGAATCCCTCTAGGCAAAACCTTAAGTTACAAAAAGACACAAAGACAGGAATATCCATTCCTTTCAGCACAGCTTATTTCCTCAGCCATTTAAAGAAATCATAATCTAACACATATCTAGCTAGATTACTTACTAAATTCTAAGATTCCATTCCTGTTCTGTCCCCGGCAAAAGCATCACACAGACAGATCCTTTGTTTCTCCCCCCCCCTCCCCCGACTTTGAAAGTATCTTGTCTCCTCATTGGTCATTTTGGTCAGGTGCCAGCGAGGTTATCCTCGCTTCTTAACTCTTTACAGGGTTTTTCCTCTGGCCAGGAGGGATTTTAAAGGTGTTTACCCTTCCCTTTATATTTATGACAGGGGGAAAGGGTTGGCAAGTGACTATCCAAAGGCTATGAACCCACCTATCCCACTCTCCTTCCTCAACGGTGTAAAGCACGTCACTTTTACAGTGTAATACCCAGACCCTGAGTCTGCATTCCTGTACTTAGGGCTGCCTTAGCTAATGCTCTGGCTGCAGTGGCCACAGTACCATGTTCCAGCCAGGCCTTCTCTCTTCCCCTACACTGGGGACTAAGATGGGGAGGGTGCAAAGCAGTTTCAGCAGCTTTACACTATCTGGGGATACCATTTGCACCATGGGTATTTCCTGGGGCAGTTTCTGCCCAGTTCTTAACCCCTTCATGCCTCCCCAATGGCAAAAACAGGCTCTAGGCAAGAGAAAAGGGGGTGCCCAGCCTCTACAGCTGTCTCTGACCCTCTGTCTGTCGCTGTGGAGAGAAGGATCCATGTTAGGTTTTGTTACTGATACCAGTTCTCTAGCTGACATGGTTTTTTTCCCCACCATTAACTTGAAAACAGTGGGCTGGGTGTTTGCCTTCATCTTTGCTTGTTTTCAGGAGTAAGGCCTGATCCAAAGCCCCTGAAAGCCAACGGGAGGGAGCCTTCCATCTGACCTGAGCGGGCTTTGGGTCAGGCCCTAAATCGATACAGTAGATCTCTGGCCATGTGCAGGAGCTCTCTAGTTGCAGAGGTTTCCTTTGGCTAAAGAAGGGGATGGGTGGGGGGGGGGGGGTTCCTAGCACAACCTTGGTGAAAAAGGCTAGGAAGGCACAGCTGCTTCAAGTTCTCACCTATCATGAGAGGGCATGTTTGGTGGTTGTAATGACAGAAAAAAAAACAGGAGTCCTTGTGGCACCCCATTTATTTGGGCATAAGCTTTTGAAATGTATTCGTCTCTAAGGTGCCACAAGGACTCCCGGTTGTTTTTGCTGATACAGACTAACATGACTGCCTCTCTGAAACCTGAAATGACAGAGTTGTTCTAAACTAATCCCACGGGTAACTTGTTGATGCAAATGCAGCAGCCTACATTTGCTATATTGCCAGTCTCCTGATAGCAAACTTTAGAGCAAAGCACCACCTAGTGGCAAGATCTGTTTGTTAAAGCAGTAACGCTTAAAATACGTGCTCCCTTTCTTCTCTGTAAAATGAATATTAATAATATGGGGCCTATTTCCAGCTGAAGATATCAGTGCTGTGGTTGAATGACTTTTTCTGTTTCTTCTTCTTATAAACAAACAGGTGCTCAACAGGGACAATGAATGCAGATCCATCAAAACTATGAGAGAAATTACCAGAATGGGTTTTGGATAAATATACTGGAGATGGGAAATACCATACATTAAAGCGGGCTTTCAATTTGCAAAGTGGCAGTAAAAATGGCACTGAAGTTCTGTATTTGGTGCATCTGAAGGACTCCGGATCAAATGTGTTCAGTTGACAAGTAATTCCTTTCAGGCTGTCTTGAAAAGCCCAGCTTCAAAGTTCATGCACTGAGCAAAGGCTGCTATTCCATTTGTTCATTATCATCACGTGTGGTATCTTTTATGGAGCAATATCAATGTCCTTTTTAATCTCATTAGGGAGGGAAAAATAGTTGACCAGATCCTTCAGTGTAGTGTGATATAAGAGTCTGATTTCTTTTTTTGTCTCTAGTTATTTCCTCTTGGATGTTCGCTCTGAATCTTCATACCCATTCCATGTTTTGACAATCCCGAAATTTTGATTCCTATCCTGGTGATCCACTGTCTAGTAACTGATGGACAAACTCCTTTTGAAAATCAACCATATTCCTGGTATTCCTGTCTCCTCCTCTTGACTTTCCCCTTCTTCTTTTCTTCTTCCTTGGTTAGTCTCTTCCTTTCTGTCCCTCCCTCTGTTTCCTTCCCCACAAATCTGTTATTTGCCTCTCTCAAACAGTAAAATAAAAGAATAAAACCTCCATTGTATTGTTTTCTGCCATGGAAGAGACACCAAGAGGCTTATTCTGCACTCCATGTGTGTGAGTAACTCTCACTGAAGGTGACTGCCTCTCAAGAGGAGAATAAGTCCTTTTTTTTTCTATTTGTGCTTATGGAAGAGAGCTCCGACAGTGGGTATTGTGGTTTTCCTAGGCATGGATTGTATATCCCTTCACCAACATTGGGAGGTGTTGCAGTTGCCATTGCTGAGAATGGGTTGTGACCTAAGTAATATTTGATGCAAACCTACCCAGAGGACCTCATCGCTGATGTAGCTAAGCTGAAGGACAATACCTATCCCAGTACCTTTCCTAGGAGCAATGCACTTGACTTAGAGACTAAAACCAAGGACTCCCCCCTCTCTCCCTCCCCCTCCACCCCAAAAAAGGAGAAGTGCCAGAGACTCCATGAAGTCCACTAAGGACTTCACTATTGCAACTGTTTTACATAGAAGGTGCTCAGCCACTGCTATGACAGGCAGCAATATAAAATGCTGAGGTAAGATAATGTTAATAAATTTCACTTAAAGCCTCTGGTCTGAGCTTCATCTTTGCTCCCGTTTAATACTCAGTGCCCTGTATTTACCCAGGGTTGATCGTAGGTGCCTGCAAACCATGTGATGTTCCCACCTCCAGGTTCCCTGGTACCTCTCAGTAGGAAGCAAGACTTGCATCTTTGTTTATTATTTGTATTGTGCTAGGCCCTGTCCACGCACATAGGAAGCCATGGTTCCTACCTGAATCAAAGGAAATTTCAAATTTCAAGCCCCAATCCTACGAACACTTAAGTACCTGCGTAAAGCTATGCTTGAAGTCAATAGAACAACTCACATAAAGTTAAGCACATGCATAACTTTGCAGGATCAGGGCCTAAATGGCTATTAGTTTTACAACCTTGGGGTGGCTGCAGGGGCCCCATATGACCTTGGGCAAGCTCAGTAGATAGTATCTTTTTTTTCAAATTGGGATTCCAGTCCTTAAATGGTAAAAGAGCTGATATTTCTTCATCCTCTCCATATTAGGCTTAATCCCTGAGCTCCTTGAGTTTCACCCACATTGTTAGATGAGGGAAATATGCTGGTATGTGGCTAAATTACACTTTAGTGCTATTTTCTGTATATTGCCTAGAGGTTGCTTTGCATCCCAGTTCCCTCATAGTTTGATCATATTTCTCAGACCTTGGAGCACTCTTATACTTTGGGCTGTGAAATATCCTTTGAGAAAATAATCCTACTTGTCGATAAGGCAAAAAGAAGTTCTTTCATTCTTATAAAAATGTAGTTTATATTGTATGTGATTAATCAACACCTTACTTTACTCCAAGGCAGTGTGCTGTAAGTGCCCAACAGGAGTTAGTTGTGAATATTCCCTACAACCCAGTAATAAACAGTAGATGTATGTAATTCATAGTGATGAACTGACTAGTGTGTTTGTGTACCACTGTCTTCTATTGGTTAGAATCAGAACCATAGGCCGTAAACTGCTGAGAGCCGATGGAGATTCTTCTTTAACTGAACTGGGTCTGTGTTTTTGGAGATGAAGGATTTGGGTTTTATTCATTAAGTTGCTGTGAAATTCCAGTTTACTGTGGGGTGCAGCAAAGTGAGAAACGTGAATTTCTAATGGCAACGGATTTGTAATAGCTGGTTTGTTTTTATATACTTGGTTTCCACTGTTTTTTACACACACACACACACGTTGTATGTACTGATAGCTGATCATTGTGTCCTGCAGAAACTACGCATTGTTTCCAGCCTTGGAAATGCCACCTACTCATCATAATGAAACCCTGTCGATCCTGAATGTTTTGTAGATAAATAGGATTGACTTGAAATGAAAGAAATCAAGGAAGAAAGAGTAATTTGGGGAAAGCTGTGTGAATAGTAAATATGTCAAAAGATAACTGGGTGGGCTGCCCACTCTCTTCCCCACATATGAGTGGTGTTAAGATAGTAGCATCTTGGTGATGAATGTGTAATCAGTCACTTCTCTGGAAAGAGGAAATGGGCATTTCTGTGTTGCCTAGTATACATCTACAGAATGCTTCCTTTGTAATTAAAAACTTCTTGTTTCTTTTTTCCCCTTGGAAACGAGCTAGAAATAAATATGAATGTCTGAAGGCAAAGATGTCATTCACAGGGCTACAGAAATGAAAGGTAAAGTCCTAATTAGTTACATTTCTTTATTTATAACATAACATACCATATTTGTACTAGCAAACTTAGTGCCAACTCTTCTGAGAATAGATACAGTTCTGGAAAGGAATGCAAAAGGGCAATGCCAGGTCCTCTCTGATCCAAACCCCATCAACATTAAAAGAAAATCTATCAGTTTTTAGATCTGCCCCTTACTGTTCTCTGTGTTAAGTTTGGGTTTTGTCTATAATCAAAGTTGTGCTGGTTTAACTAACGGTGCAATTTTAAAACTGATTTAGTTAAACTGGTGCAAAACCTTAAGTTGACATTCTTAATCCAGTTTAAACCAGTCTTTTCTCAATTTAACTTAATTCATTAAGGAACTGACTGATGATAAAATGAGATAAATCTCTTTGGGGGGAGGGATAGCTCAGTGGTTTGAGCATTGGCCAGCTAAACCCAGGGTTGTGACTTCAATGCTTGAGGGGGCCATTTAGGGATCTGGGGCAAAAAGTGGGGATTGGTCCTGCTTTGAACAGGGGGTTGGATTAGATGACCTCATGAGGTCCCTTCCAACCCTGATATTCTATGATTCTTAAATCTAAGAGAATCCACACTGTGGGTTTTTTTTTTTAAATAAATCCAGTTTTTAAACTGAGTTAAAGATAGACTGGTGCAACTTTGAATGTGGACAAGGCCTTAGTTAAATTTTGAGGAAGGAGTGTCCTCTCTGGAAATATGAATTCGCAGGATCAAATATTTCTGGCACCAGGATTTCCACTTTTGTTATAATTTTAAATGAAAATGCTTATTTTATAAATGGAGGGCTGAAATTTTGTCTTGTGTTGCATACAGTGCTTTCTCTTTACAAGCTCTTTATATACCTTGTATAAGACCTACTGATTCCTGGTTAGCTCCACTAAAATCCACTACGAGCACCCTGCACCCCACTTTTATAACCTGATACCGGCAAGAGAAACACAGAGTGCTCATCTCCACAGAATGAGCTGGAGGGTGATGGGGGAGATGTCATTAAGAACTATGAAGGGGCATTAGATACTGTGAAAACTTAAGTTTTCTGGAAATGTGTGACTGGCCAGTTAGAAGGTGGTGGATGCTATAGCTCTCAGTCTCTCTTCATTTCAAGCTCTATGTGTAACTCCCATTGATGGTAGTGGGATTTCTGTGGCAAGAATTGGTCTTAAAATTGAGATTGATCGCAGAAAATCTAACCAAGACTGGTCAGATGTTGAGTGTTTCCCTGCATATGTCAATATGCAGATAAATATACAGAGGAGTGCAAGCAGGGTTGGTACCCACCAGTACCGGTGAGAGATTTTAAGCACGTATGGGGTACCGGAAAGACTTGGGGCTGCACTCTGCTCCCCAAGGACGTTCATTCTTTAAATGTCTTTAACAGCACAATACATATGCTAACAAACAAAGGCTTTGTTTAAGTTTGTTATCCTATGTTTTGTGCTGTTACATTGGTCAGGAGTCCTCAAGAAGGGAAGGGTATGGGGGACAGAAGGTGTTTAAACTGTATTTTTGTTTCTGTTTCTCCCCATTGGTCTGAATTATCCATGACATCACATCAAATCCAAATCATTAGAGGAATGCCTCTGTTTGCACTGTCCAGAAGATGTTTGATGTCAGCCCAGTTCTGCAGCCTGACGGGAATCAGGTGGTGTCACCAGTGTACCTAGATTTCTTCTTTGAAGCCAAACATGCATTTTGTTAACTGGAACTGGAGCAGAAAAACAAAGAAAACAAATGCTTCATTTTCCAGCTTTGTGGGTAAGAGAACTATAAGTGAAAACTATAATGCTGGACACTGATGGCCTTAAACCAGCAGCCTCAGGAATCTGCCAAGAACTTTGCTGAAAATATGTTCCTCATCTTAGCAACAGAGCTAAGACTTATCACATCTCTGCCCACCTTTATTTCGAATGAAGCTCCTTCTGATCTGAGAACTCAGACATTGTCAGTTTCATCCAGAACAATTTACAAACTTGGAATCAAATCCTGCAAACCCTTAATCATTTGATCAGTGCTGTTGAAGACAATGGGACTATTTGCATGACTATGGACAACTTTTGTGGACCGGTAAGAGTTTCAGGAGTCTGTTCTGTTCCTATAAAGGAAGTTGAATCCCCCATTGAAATTCAATGTTTGGGTACAATACCATAAAACAGTTTAGGATACAGTCCTACTTAAAATTTGTCTTTTAATAAATCATACAGATGCTGAAATGGCTCCTCACCCAACTCCCATATTCCATATAAACAGACTGAATACTACATATGTGGGGGGAAAGTGAGTAGTTAAGCATGTTGAAGTTTGTATATACAAAGGATGGTGTCGGAGGGGACTGGGAGAGGGAGGGGATCTGGGCTGGGGGTGGGGAAGAGTGACATGGAGGGTCATGTGGGGAGGTCACATGTACCCCTTGTGTCCCTCCTGTGAGTGCAAGACCAGCAAGAAATGAGTTCTACTTGCACCACTGAGTATATAGAAGTCCATCTCTTCCATGGATTATTTAATCTTTGAAGATACCATTCCAGGTTCATTCTATATTGCATCATATTGTTTCATACCCATTAAAGCCTTTTAAAGTGTGAGCTCTTGAGGACAGGCACTCTGTTATTTGTTTGCCCCATCTCATGTCCTACAGTGTACACCTACACTGCTATATTCAACTGAAGATGCATTTTCCGTACGGTCTCAGCTCCAGGTTTAGAACTACTGGTCCTCAAACCAGGCCAAACTGTAGTTCCCAATAGGAAAATTTGCATTTACAAGATGCCTCTTGTATTTTGCTGTTCCGTCTGGGTCTAAATGGGGCAATCTTTACAAAATAAAATCCCCATTGTTGCTACCACCAGTTCAGCTGAGCTAATGTTAGCACAGGTGGGAGGCCTAATGTAGACAAGGCTCCTTCCATTGTGTTTTACTGTGATATTAGATAAGCCTATTGAAAAGCAGGTTTAACTGACCCAATAGAAAAAAATGGATCCAGCTGCCAGTCATGTCTGCACTAGAGTTCCCACCAGCATCAACACCAGTTCTGCTGAACCTGGTGGTCACCCACATGGAAATATTTGGGTAAAATTTCCTAGTACAGCCAGAGCTCCAAACTGCTTATTCAGAGAGAGCCCTTAAAGATGGCCTCATTCCTTAAATTCCAAATTCCAGATGCTTAGATGGTCAATGGATAATTCTGCTATGCTGAGAAGATTGGTTCGTTTGAGCTCATTTCCATGAGACAATGTTAGGAAACCCTTGTGGCAATGAATTTGGAGGTGGAGCAGAAGTTTCCACTGCTTTGGAGACAGATAGAGGCAGCCAACTAGGCTGCATCTCCTCTTCACAGCGGTGGCCGTTCAATAAAGGGTAAGCAGGGCCATATTCAGTGTAGCATTTCCCCAAACCTCTTTTAAACACCAACTCCTATAACTGTAAACATATTTCATGTTGCATAATGTGCATTGGTAGCTCTAACAAAACAAAACAAACCCAAAAACCAAAACCCACAAACACCACTGGAACTAGCAAACACGCATCAAAGCCCAGCTAATCCTAGAATCAGTGCAAACTGTCTCACAATCACAAAAGGTGCTAACTGCTCCAGGGAAAGGGCTATTGATGTAAAATAATTATCTCCTGCACCACTCTCTGAACAATGCCTTTGCTAATTAAATTAATCTCCATGAATCCCTTATACAAGGAGAAAGGGGGAGAGCAGGTTGGATTAAAAATTATGTATTGTTTTGGGTCTTTTGAGACACAATCACACAAAAGATGGGAGGTCTGTATAACCTGAAGAGAACCTGGGAATTTTAAGGAAACATTAAAAGTCTAAAAATGAGTTCTAAGAAAATTCTGCCCCCAGTGAATTGTACAAAATGAAAGGCCTAGCCTTTTTTAACAAAGCAACAGAAAATCCTAGGAATGGGCAAACCTGTCAGAAGGTAAGTTCTAAAAAGCAAAAGTTGAGATGCTTCTTTAAAAGGTACATTTAGAGTATACAGTCCTCTTAGGTCTGTAAAATTTTTCTGGGCAATCCTAAAAAAACCACTGTCCCACTTTGGGTGGAATATGAGTCAATACACCCAGAATCCAGACAGAAAGATGCTCTATCAATTCCTTTTCATACAAGAAAGTTAGGTACCGTAGTTGGAAAGAGAAATCAAAGCTGGCCTTCTAGCACAATGTTACGGTCAATTGTTTATAAAGCCAACAGTTAGGGGATTGAGACTTTTTGGTACAGCATCTAGTGCAATAGGATTGTGGATTTCCTTGGGCTACTACAATACAACTAATAAATAAAAATAGCTAGAATGATAAACATGATTAGGCACTCAGATTCCATGGTTATGGGTGCAATATATTAGGCCACTCCTCAGGAGTTGCGGGGGAGGGAGAGAGTGACCCACTGTCATCTACATGATGACTGCAGTAGAGGAAGAGTGCTAGGAGCCTTGGTCCCCGGCCCAGCATTGTCTAAGTCCACAGGGATGAAGCAGAGGAGGGCTCTGCTTATTCCATTCCTCTGTTCCAGGTACTCTACTTCTCTTTAGCAATTGTGGGGCTGGTGAAAGAAGCTTCTAGAGCTTGTTGGGATGGAGGAGGATGAAGTACATTCAATATCCCCAGTCTCCTGCATTTATGGGACCTCAGCACAACTTCCCCTTCAGCCAAGATATTAGGGGTGAGACAACTGTATCACCCAGGGGAATGGAGAAATGGTGTTACTGGCAAACTCCCTTCCACCTAAAGCTCCATGGATTCTTCATCTGTTTCCAGACTATTTAAATCTTCTCCTCTTCCCACATAATGTTTCCCTTTCCTAATCCTTGATTTGGCTCCTAGCTAATTGTTTCCCTGACATTCCTAGCTCTTTGCTGTGCAAAACAGAAGAAAACAGAAGAAAAGGGGGAGGGTGGCACACAAAGCTATCTCTCCGAAACCTGAATCTTTGTATTTGTGTTTCAGGTGACATCATCCTTCACCCTCCAAGAGGCAGAAAACGGCATTCAGTAAGGCCAACATTCTCCGACATTTGAACGGACGGTGATTGGATTTCAGCTGCTGCACCCAAGTGTTCACTTCTTCTCTTTTTAGCAAGCTTGAAAATAATTATTAGTATTATTTTTATCACCATGGCTGCCCATTGCTGTTAAGATCTCCAAACCATTATGGCCCAAAGCATAACGGCCACATTCCACTCATTTAAAAGAAAGAAAAAAAAAAAAAGATAAGCCCAAACACCAGCACCACCACCCTAGTCTTTAGCCTTTGGATCCCTACCTATTCCCCGGCCAACCTTACTAACCACGGATCCCTAAGCCAGTCTCACCATGGTATGACAACAATATGCAACCAAGATGAGCACTAAATGCTGGCTCATAGTGAACTAAACAGAAAATAAATCCTTATTGATATTATGATACAGTGGGGCCCTCTAGAACTTGGTAGTTCCACCATGCTGCACACAACAGCCACTTGGAACTTTCCAGTGACAATAGGGATAAACCATATTTCTCCTCCTCATTTAGAGTATGACACAAACCATTAGTTAGACAGTTCTGATTCCATCCAGTAGAGGGCAGTGATACACATCTACACTAGCCAATATGTTAAAATACAGTCCCAGCACCTGATTTCTTAATGGTACAGGCAGCCTTTGTGTACTTTCCCATTAGGTTCTTCATGGCATCACATTAGTCCAGTGTTTCCTGGCTGACCATGTTGATTGTCAAGACTCTTTGACAATGCCTGTGCCAAATGACTCCTGATAATGTGTAAGTGTCTCTTCTCTTCTCAGTATTAACAATGAAGTTCACCCCTATGCACCTCTTAAACACTCAAACTAGGGCTGAGATCATAGACCATGGGCCTTTGTGCTGGCCCCCTAACAGGTTGAATCATACCCTTTATGCCTGCCTTTTAGTGGCATTTTACATGGGAAGTGCTGTTTACAGGATAATCATTCCATGTCTATATTCTGCTGCTAAAGGTCTATGTCAGGAATGCTTACCCCATGTCCAGGTGGAGGAAAAATGTAGCACATGGGTTCCTCCCAAGGAGTATATGGAATGGGAAAGTGGTGGTGGGGAGGGAGGATTGTTTTTTCTTTGTTTGTTGTTCTGGGGTGTGTGAGAATTATTGGTTGGACACTTTGGAGGAACCACATAATTATTAGTGATGTGTTGAATTGGGAATATCTGCTAATCATTATGGCTAGACACCCGAACACCTTACGGGCTCCAAAACTATAGGGAGAGAGCAGTTTCTTTGTCCTTCTGGGAAGCTCATTAATTGGAGGTAAGGAGGAAGGTTGGTTGACAATGGACTCACCTTTCAGTCAGCCAATGAGCAAGCAGAACAGGCCAGTGGCAGCGGTGTTAGTAGACAGAGTGAATGGGGGTAAATAGAAAGCAAGCTATGTGGCATCAGATGAGATGACTCACGAGGGCCCTAAATTTAGGCCTTGAATGTGGTGTTTGAGTAAGACTGGGGCTAAGTGAAAGAATGACTGGAAAGTCCGGGAGATAAGACGGGCAACCCTGACGAGGGAGGGAAGGATTGTGTAACTTTCATTTTGCTTAATATTATGGTTCAAATCCATAGAAAACAACAAGTTGCTCCCCTTGCTCTCGAGACACAAAGGACCAGTTTTGCAATCTCCGCTTATTGTTCCTGTGATAAGCCAGCATTTTCCATTTCTGACACTGGACAAAATGTCCTGCAGAAAATTCAGTCATTGCCATGACAATTCCCAGCTGGAACTCTAGAGCCAGAACCTGTCTGTCTAGTTGATTTTGCTTCCCACACTATATTGCCAAAGCTGCCGTCAGTGGAGGTGCTGAAGCTGGCATTCCCTCAGTATAAAGGAAAAAAATCTGCTGGAAGGTTATTCTCCATGAGAGACTCTCAGCTCTCTAATTGTTCCAAAATATCCCTAATGTGTTAACAAGGCCCATCTATTCACCAAAGATTTGGGGGAGATGGGCTTCCTATGCAGTGGAGTGATTTATTGAATAAGTAAGAAGCCATAACGTGACCTTGGATTTCCAGGTTGCAAAAAATGACTCTCGGCCAAATTCTAGCCCCAGCTCTGGCTGGTTTGTGCCACTCCAGTGGTGCAAAGCAGCTGAATATTCAGTGGATCTAATCCTTTGTGGAATTTCATTTCCAAGCAGTCTCTGAATGGCATAGAAGTGCCATACACCTCCCAGCCTACGGGGCATGGCCTGGGAGAAAGAGTGTGCAGTCTTTCTTTGCCCTGGTAATCCCTGGCTGCTGAAATTTTCCTTTGGATCTATGCATAGTTGGACCTAAATCCGAGTCTGCTCTGATGCCAGGACCAGCTTATTCCCAGCTAGTTCCAGAATCAGAAGGAAATATAGTTGTCACGATTTGCTGAACCAGAATAGATAAATCTCTGTCAATGCTAATACTTAAAACCCTCCCATAAATCACCGATGTTTTTGTTTTTGAAAAATTGAATGGCACTTTAATAAACCCCCACCACGTGATGTTTTTGCTTTGCTACTCCAGGGAAAAAATGCTTCCGAGTCTACATGCCATTTCCACCAGCTAACCCAATACATTCTAGCAAGGCATTTTGACAGAGAAGAAGCAAATATCTTGCACTGATAGATGCACTTCTTGGAAATGGCAATTTTGGAAAAATCTCTTCTTAAAAAATGCTGACATGCAATGCCATCCTTAAGTGACAGACCTGGCAAAGTTGTACATTCTTTGGTGTTATACAAAAAAACTGATTGAAGTAGAGAGACATCTTCCACCCCACAGGGTCGTTCTGTCAGCATTTTCCATTTTCTGAACGCAGTTCCCTCCTTTCCCAATATTTGGATAGCAATGAAAATAAAGCATATTGTTTTAATGTGCTACTAATACTTCTTATACAACCCGCAGTTTATTAGGCAAACAACCCAGAGTTACTTGGGAAACTGCATCTTGGGGCTCTGTGCTGGAGTGAAAGCATCCAATATTTAAAACGTATGACTGCTGGTGGATTATCATTCAGTAGCAGTAGTAGTGTGTGTGTGTGTATAGATAGAACCCTATTATTATTCCAGTAGTCTCATCCTCAAATATAACATGATAGTTCCTGTACAGAAAAAATGATGAATGTATTATGATGGCACTTAAAAACTTGTCATTCTCCTGAGATAATTTAAACAAGATTTTCATTTAGCAACTTCAATATTTGCCATAACTGAGGAAATGTCTGTAAGCATAGGAAAGTAGAAGAAAATATAACAGATAATGAGGTAACTATCTATCTGGGGTAAAATTGGCACATTTTTTCAATATTATCACTGCACATTTGATCAGAGGCATATTTTGTTCATGTGAGCTCCATTCAGATGAAGGCCATCTCAGTTAGTTTATCTGGTTTCATGGATTTTTATAAAGAGGGCTGGTGTACAGCAATAATCACTAAAAATGTATTGAATTGTCAAATAAACAGCATGAGTATAAATAAGAGACCACAATATAAATAGGACATCAGAAACCAGCACCTGGGGCCTACTCCTGCTCCTATGAAGTCAATAGCTGGGGGTTCAATGATTTCAAAGGGACAGGATCAGGCCCCTGGTGTGCATACCATACCATGTCATTGCTATAATCCTTGTTATGCCCAGGGACAGAAATACTGACAAACAAACCGGACAGGCATGTTCTAAAAGAACCAAAACCAAATCACAAAAAATAGGTATGAGTGTCAGCAATGCTATTGTATTCATTCTTCTTACAATTACTACTTCCTGTTTTATACCTGTGCTAGGTATTTCATGAAGGACACCGTTCTTGCCCTGAAGACCTTGCAATCTCTATTAATTATTATTATTATTATTAAAATGTATATGGTGTTAAATATGCATATCTCTTTGCAGTGGATTGGATGTAGCAAAATGACCTACAGTTAATGCTATTCAATACACCTATGGTTTAATGGATAAAAGAGAAAAACAAAAGGAGACTAGTTCTTTTCTTTCTTTCTTTCAACTCATCAGGTTCCTTGGAGCCCTTTCACCACTAGGGAAACTCTAGTCCACCCTGACTCCTCAGTGAGATAGGCAGCTTCTTGCACTTCCCGATGCCCCCTCAAAAAGACTATGAGTGTGATCTATAGCAAAGGTTCCCAAACATTTCTTATTGCGGACCCCCTTCCAGATCAACCAATTGCCCGCGTACCCCTACCCTTCTCATTGCTGACACTTTGTGTGTTCTTCTTAACACTACCTGTCTTTAGCCTTGTGTCCATACTTCACTGTTACATACAGATATAGTTACAGTGGAAGGTATACAACTGAAAAAAAAAAAACAAAAAAAAAACCACCACTCAGTTAGACTGAGTAATTGCTGGGCCACTGAATCTGCTCTGTAGGGTGACTGGAGGTGAGGGCTCTGTACCTCAGGGTCTCTGTGTTCTCACTGATAACATCTTGAAGTCAATTAACCACCTTATTTTATATAACAAATTCCAGGGAGTTTTATAGCTTCTTTGAGTAGCCAAAATGAAAATGCAATAAATAAAATAACTAATAAATAAAATCCACCATTGCACAATTTCTCCTGCGTCCCCGGAGAGTTGCCTGGTGTACCCCCAGTGGTACCAACACCACAGTTTGGGAACCCCTGCTCTATAGCATTCAGGGAGCTAGGGTGTTGGAGAGGGGATATCAGCCTTTCCCCATCCAAAACTAGACTCTTTTTCACCCTCTTCCCTAGAAACAGCCAAACCCTCACCATTAAATGACTGAAAACAGGCAGTACTGTGCCTTCTTCACCCAGACCAGTAAAGGATGATGGTGTTGAACCACGTGGGCTTCAACGTACTGAGGTTTAGGATGTTTTTAATCTAGCCAGATGCTTGACAGAACCCCTTCCTCCGCACCCGTGTTTTCTTTTCAAACAACCCACTTCTGATTTCTACATGGTTGGCCACCTTGGAAGGGAGAGGGGAGGGGACGGTGGCGGCAGCCGAAGCAGCCGCATCTGGCCAGGTGTCAGGTGCTCAGCGCTGGGGCTCCCCCTGCTGGCTCTATGCCGTCGGCGCTCTTTGCCCTCAGGTTTCTTGCTTGTGGGTCTGCCCGGGCTATTTATTTTCCTTCTCTCGCTCTCTCTCCACTCCCCACCGCCCACCCTGCCAGTGTGTAGCCCGGCCCCTGGATTGCCAGACGGCGTCTGCCTCTCTGAAGTTTGCAGTGGTTTCCTTTCCAGCCTGGCCTTATCTCGGTCTGCACGTTGCCTCTCGGTGACTAATAACACAATAACATTGTCTCCGGATAAAGCGAAGTAGGAGCTGTTGACCCGCTCTATGGGGGTTCGGTATAAAAGGGAGCTGGCGAGAGGTGTCCAAGCCAGAAGCGCTCAGGCAGTCGCGCTGGAGAAGGAGCCTCCAGGTTTCCCAGTGCTGCTTGGGGGACGGTGACTGGGTTTGCAGCTCGCCCTGTCCCAAGGGAGCAGCTTTCCTTTCCAAGGGCGCCTCTGGTGAAAAGCGCTCTGCAGTTGAGAACTAACCGCAGCAGGGAGCGGGGCTTGTGGCTTGCGCTTTTGGGCTGCAAAAGAGCGACCGGCGGGCGTTGGCGGGATGGACTGTACACAGATGATTCTCTCCCTGCTGTTCGTGCTCTGCCCAGGAGCCCAGGAAACAGGTAGGTGTGATCTGGGGGGCAAGCACGGCGTGCAGGGAGCTAACCACAGGCGCGGCGGCTCCGCTGACCTCCAGGGGGGACCGGAGGTGCTACAACTAGGGGTGCTGGGGGCTGCTGCACCCCCAGGCATGGAGCGACTTTCATCATGGACAGGGTTTGCAGTAGAGTTCACTGGCTCTCAGCACCCCCGCTGTGCAAATTGTTCCCTTGGGTGGGATTTCAGGAGAATGGTCCAGAGCTGCCTAGTCCTTTATACAGACAGCGCGCGCTGTTCAAAGGTCCGTAGGACTAAATCAGGAGCGTGGTCATGTCCAGCAATGGGCTTTCCCTGGGCTTTTTTTTCTCTCTTTCTTGTTTTCAGCAAACCTCTGAAAAGGGTTTGCTTCCCCCGCCCCCATAACTTGCCCGGAGATGATTTAACTAGCCCGGGCAGAGCAGCAGTCCCGTCACACGCTGCTGATAATAAACAGCAGGCTGTTAAATGGATGTGAATCAGTCACCTCTCCCTACTGAATGGAACTCAAGGGAAGGCTTAAAAATCACCCCCCGCCCCAAATCCTTTATGTCCCGCACACTGCTGCAGGTTTGGGGGCGCTGAAGTCTTGCTTGGTCTATATTCACTACACCCAGGCGAGGAAAAGCAGATCTTATGGGCGTGCTGATTTCTTTCCATCATCTCTCCTCCCCAAACAACGTGCCTTCCCCGGAGCTGGGTGACCCCAACCAGAGGGAGGCGGGAAGGCTTCAAAATCTGGTAGTTCTGATGCAGAATTACAAGCGCAGCCACCCCCTTGGTGGGGAGAGATGCTACAGGGAGTCGTCACAGCCCCTGAGCATGGGGAAGATGGGGAGGGTTAATGGAAGGGACACCAGGGACAGGTAGAAGAGCCGAGGTCCCAACAGCAGGAGCGACCGGATCAATTTCCACGGCCCTGACTCCCTCGCCCGCAATCCCAGCTCCTCCCCAAGAGAGCATTGAAAGGGAGGGGAATCGGAAAACTACAGTCTGACGGCGGGAGAATCCTTAAACAACTGCTGGGGGTGTGTCTCCTTACAACAAAGCAGGGAAATGCACCAGCCCTTGAACGCCTCCAGCAAACCGCTGAGTTAAATGTCCCCAGAAGAACTGGGCAGAGTCCTGCAGGGAGAGAGCATGAGAACTGTAATCCAGCGCCCTGGTACAGCTGCTGAGTGTGACTGTGTTTCACACATTAATTTAATCTCAGCCATGCAAATGAGCTATTCCGTTTTGCAAGACCCTGGAGCCAAAGATCAGGACAAGGGCGGGGGGTGACTAGATAGATGGCAATGGGACCCATCAATCTCCCTTCCTACCACCGCTTTCCTGTCGGCGCGCGTGCCTGGGTCCGAGCAGCCTGGGTCCAATTGTTACATGCAGCAGCTCCCGGGGTCACTCGCCTGCTAACCCCTTTGCTCTCCCTTTCTCCCCTGCCGCGCTAGGTGCTGAGCTGAGCGCTCCTGCGACCGCTTCTGTCGCCGAGGTTCGTCCTTCTAGCGCCACCTGGCCGCTGCGCAGGGCCAAGCGCTGCTCCTGCTCCACCTTGATGGATAAGGAGTGTGTCTACTTCTGCCACCTCGACATCATCTGGGTCAACACCCCGGAGTAAGTGGCGGGCCCTTGGAACGCTCTAACCTCCCGTTCACCCGGGCATTAGGGGCGATCCTTGTAAACCGGTTGCTATGGTTCCCTTTCATTAGGGCCCCAGTGTGCTTGGAAGGGGCACCACTGACAATGGCTCCCTGGGACACCAGCAAATATAACCTCCTCTGTGCAGCTAATGCACCGGCAGGATCAGTGAGAGCGCCTGGGCTCATAGACTGCATCTGAAGAGTTCATGCCATTAGACTGCTCTTCAGTACCCAGCCCAAGTGAAACCCTGCAATGAATCCTGTGCATTTTTAGCAGGCATTTTACTTTGGTTGAAAAATAGGTTTAAAAAGGCCATGCACTGCTCTAGAGGAATATTTTTAAGATGGCTAGAGAGGAAGGAGTGGTTGAGGATGGGAACAGTATTTATTAGCACAGATTTCTCTCTACTAATATAGAGCCACATCTCCTGCTTGTTGTACTCACACCCATTGACTTTAATGGAGAGACCACTCACATGAGGAAAGCAAGTAGCATTTGGCCTTATAGATGAAGCAAATAACTTTTAACACTAGGCACAGCAATTCTAACCTTTCCAGAATTCTTAAAGTGTTAAGATACAACCAAGACTAGTTCATAGTTAGGACTGTATGGGTGGTGCTATAAAATACTTTTCACTGAGAAACACAGAAGGGTGAAATGCTGGTGTCTTGTTTCTGCCAGCCTTATTCCCCCAGAGTGGTAATTTTCTTTGGGAGTCTCTTCAGAGCAAAATCCAGCCCTAAATAACTGTAAATATATTCGGTGAAACCGCACTAGTTCTTAAGAATGGCTGGGAGACCCCATTGTGAGTTACTACGTTTTATAGACTAGTGGGCTTATGTATAATGCAGAATACATTACAGTTTTACACTTTCCTCATCAAGGGTGAAGCAGATCCTCAGTTAGTGTAGTGAATATTGACTTCAATGGAGCTATGCCAATTTACACCAGCTGAGGATCTCTCTCATTTTTTAAAATTGATTCTTTCTGTGCTTGCAATTTACCAAAGTTCAGACAGGTCAGGTTCTGTTGCATTCTATTGCATATTGATTCATATTTCTTAACTCATGGTTAAAAATGCCTTAGTCATGGAAGCAGGCACCGTAATCACAGTGCTGCAGTGCAAATTTTTCTGATAATCCCAAAGTTATGACCAAAAGAGCCTTCCCAGTCCCACAACCTTTACTCACAAAAACAGTCCCATTGATAAGATGACACCGAACACACACCGCAGTTCTAAGGCAATGAATTCAATTAATATCTTTCATGTTGATTTTCTGATCATAGGCGGACTGTGCCATATGGGCTTGGTGGCCCTTCTCGATCGAGGCGGTCTCTGGAAGATAGAGCCCCTTGGAAGCAACCAGAATCTAGCAAGAGATGCCGATGTGCCCACCAAAAAGACAAGAGGTGTCTGAACTTCTGCCAGACAGGAAAAGAACTCTGGTGGGTTACTATTATTATTGTTGTAATCAGTTTTGAACTGCACTCATTGTAAAGGGCCAGGTTGTGGTACATCTGCTCATGTTGGTATTTACTCAGGTGAATAGTCCCAGGGAAGTCAGGGGCACTACTTGCCTGACAACTCACCAGCATCTGGCCCAGAAGCCTCTGTTACATTTCTTAGCTTAAGTAGAAGTGGAACCAGGTAGATTGAAGCCTTGTTTTTTAATAGCAATATTGTTTTCTTTTATTTAAACAGGGCTCAGTCCACAATGGAGAAGGGCTGGGATCATCTTAACAAAGGTGAAGATTGCAAGGGACTCGGACTGAAGTGTGTGCACAGGCAACTACTTAACAGCAGGAAAATGAGAAGGTGAGCTACCGTACCCGCTCCTGAACAGGCTGATGATATGAAGTTTCAATAAAGTATCCACAAAGCAACTGATCCTATTCCCAGTTGAATCAGTGTGAGTTTAGCCTCTGACTTCAACAGGGAGCAGAATGGAGCCCTAAAACATTGACGCTTTTATTGTTGCTCATCCTATAAATCAGGGGTGGCCAAACTTACTGACCCTCCAAGCCAATAAGACAGTCTTCGGAAGTTCAAGAGCAGGGACGCACCTACCCGGGCTTCTGCCCCATGGGAGGCACTTGCTGGGGCTTGGAGCATTAGCCCCACTCCTGTTGAACCCCCGACCCCAGTAAATGCACCCTGCAGGGCTGAAGCTCTGAGACCTCCCTCCCCACTGGGCATAAGCCCCTCCACCACCACTCTGCTAAAAGGTAGAGGGCTTCCCCACAAAAAATCTGGTAGGTGGAGAAGGGAGGTGGGGGTGAGTGCAAAATGCTGCCGGTGTAAACTACCGCACAAAGGGGTAAGGCTGGGAAGAGACAGGACCTCGGAATTAGGACTTCTGGGTTCTATTCTCCACTTTGACACTTACTTCCATGGGACTCAAGAGAAGAAATATAAGTGTGTAAAGGTTGCACTATCAGACCTTTGGACCCTATGTGCCTACAGGAAATTCACTTAGCTTCTCTGTTTCTCACTTTACTCATCTGTAAAAAAGGGGATAATACTGACCTATCTCCTCGGAGTGTTGTGAGACTAAATTAAATTAATGTTGAGAGGGCACTTGGAGATCCTCATGTAATAGGTTGAGTGTCATTAGCTGGCAATATTGCAATGCAGTGTAATTCCAGTTGAATGACATAAGTGTTGCAATGTGATGAAGCCCTATAGGAGTGAACCCACTTTTTCAAAGAACAACTTTGCAGTAGTACCTTCTGTGAGGCAATTTGCACCTTGCCATTTTTGAAGCAATTTATGACTTATTCCATTTCTCTCTAAATAGAATTTGACTATGGGTAAAATTTTCAAAAGCGCCAAAGTCCCATTTTCAAAAGTGGCATAGGCATACAGGAACAGGAGTTCTATTGGCTTTAACTGAGTTTTAAGCTCCTAAGGGACTAAGTTATTTTTGAAAATGAGATTTAGGTTTCTAAGGCCCAGATCATCAAAGGTATTTAGGCTCCTAACTTCCATTTAAATCAATGGAAGTTAGGAAGTTGTGGATCTGGGCCCAAGTCATCTAGCTGCTTTTGAAAATTTTACCCTTTAGCTGAGTTCACTAAAACTGGGTTCCACTTAATCTAAAAAAACCCAATAATAGTAAAAAGTAGCCAACAACTACAGAATATCATTTAATTTGAATACACACAATTTCTGGGGATTGGGGTTTTCAGACTTGCCACAATATCTAATTGGCTGGATCTTCAGTTGGTTTAAATCAGTACAGCTCCAATGGATCTACGGTAATTTACTCCACAGGAGGATCTGACCCCATAAGTCTAGATTTAGATTTATTTAATCAAAGTGCTGATTATATATACACACACACACACTATATATTCACACAAGATTGATCTCAATTTTTATAATAGTATTTGGTGTTTTTCTTGTTTTTACAGACTAGAAGCCATTGGTAACAGTATCAAAGCTTCCTTCAGTATCGCAAAGTTAAAGGCTGCACTCCATGAAGTGAAGAGGCTGAAGCATAACAGAACACATAAAAGGCAAAGCACCTGGGAAAGTCTGAAAACAACTTCTTAGTGGGGAGATCACCAACCCTAACCCTCCTCCATCAACAGGAACGGATAGAGCATTGCCGGAGCTGTTTTGATTTTCACATTCCACGTGGCAAAGGCATGTTATCCTAAATATTAAGCCACGCACCCACAAAAAAAGATAGGTAGAAGAGAGCCTAAGGAAATCTTGTATTTGGACAAGGTAAAAGCAGTAAAGACCTAGCAGGTGATCCTTCTGGAATCCAATTGGATGTGTTACATTAACAAACATTGATTGACAGCCGTCTGTCAGGAGGAGAAAGTGAACATTGGAATGTTGCTTCTGAAAAGAAGGTGTAAAATGGAGTGGTGTTGATCAGTTTGGCAGATTTCAGGGAGAAAAATAAAAGACTAATGCCAAAAGATGTTGCAAGGAATACCTGATACAGAAACTCCTAAAAAGAAGAGAAATCAAGATTTGAAAGGAGAGACTATTTTTTTTTTACTTATTAATTAAAACAGAAAGTGAATGACACTGTGCTACTTTAATCAGCACTCATTGCATAGATACAAGTCTACCTCACATACTGTATGTTGCACTCCTGCCAAAGTATTTTTACAAAGTATTGCCTTTACTTATCAGCCACAACCCTTTGCCTTTTTCAGCAGTCTAGTTTACTAGTACAATCACAGTTATCTGAACGGTGGGGCAGACGTGTTTGTTTGGCTAACCAAGGTTTTGGATAATGAAAGGAATTTTCAACATAAATAATAGACAACAGGGGACATGATCTTGTTTAACATAATAGGGAGATTTGGACAACTGAAGGCCTAATAATAGGGGTTGTACTGTATTGCAGGTTGCCAATAATCCATTGACCCTGATGTGTAACAGAAAGTGTTGCTAGATCAAGGATTTCTTCAGCGTCTGTCTGATGTAAATGTGTGGAGACAGAGGGTTGTTTAAAATGAAACCAAAAGGCTAATATTGGGTGACTGTTTATAGCAGTGAATTTACTCACATTATTGAATTTGCTGACTGAGATCTGATGGAATTTTATGATGTGCTTATTTTTTTAACAAATATTTATGTCTCTACAAATTATTCATTTATATTTACCATGTTGAATATACATTGGAATGGGCCATATTGGTCTATGCATGTTTTATGTATTTCTGTGTGAAATCGGGAAATGCTTTGTGCCTGTCAAGGTAAATATCTTTAAAAATAAATATTTTTAACTACTGTATTGGTCTGATGGTTAATATTCCCAGATGTCAAAAAGATGGCTGGAGTAAGGCCGGGCCTTCCCTGGGACTGCCCTTGGACGCAGTGGGAAGGCTTATGTGTTCCAATGGTCCTGAGAGTTATGCCAATGGAAGTTTTAACTCCTGGTGGGTGCACCCAAGCCAGACGGGTGAAAAAGGACCAGATGAAAAGCAGCCCACTGGTCCTCCAGGTGGGGCAGGAGGCTGAGTGAGAGGCCAGCAATCTATCCTCCTGAAAAAGTTAACTCATAAAGTAGCCATTCTGGCAAACGGTATGATACCTGGGGCAGTGGAGCCTTGCTTGTGCCCTAAGAGATGTCTAACAGGGTATACAAGGATTCACATTCAAAAATTCAGTAACCTTGCTGGGGTTGGATACATGTGAAGAAATATTATATCCAGAGGAACCGAGCCTCCTCCCAGCAAAGTTAATGACAAAACTCCCTTTAACTTCAATAGGACCTAGACCAGACCCTGAGGTATTCATAGGAAAGATGGATCCATAGTTAACATTTGCATTGCTCCAAGTCCTTTGGCTTAAGGCAGCTGCACCTGGATGGATGCTGCTTGAAGGGACTATATGCCAGGTAAATCAAATGAGAACAGGAGGCTCAAAAAGTAACTGACCATGCGATGAAATTTGTTATCAAATCCCACAGCCAAAGGAAATAGACCTGGTAAAAACTTGTCAAACAGAACATTCTTTGTTTTGCTTGAAAAACCAGGCTTTTTAAAATAAATCATTACATTCGGCCAACATTTTGAAAATTTGTTTTATTAAGAACACAAATGGAATGAAAATGCATTTGAAATGTTGAAACATCCTGCAACCCTTCCATATATTGGTGACCGGTTTGTTTGCTGGCATCCAAAGAACACTTATGTACTAGGTGCTGTAGACTTCACTTAGACTTTAAGGGCAGAAGGGACCGTCGTGATCATTCTAGTCTGACCTCCTGCAGGCCACAGAACCTCACCCACCCACTCCTATAATAGACCCATACATTTTTTGTGATATTTCAGTTAGACACAGGGCCAATTTCTCCTCTTAGGTGCTCTGGAATTAGACACAAGGCCAATTTCTCCTCTTAGGGAAATTCCATTGAGACCAAGATGGGCTGCCCTTGTGTGAAAGGGGAAGTGTAAACTAATTACAAACCAGACTTTTCAGCGAGAACAAGACTCCAGTGGGGGTCGCACCCTTGATCTCTTGTGTTTTAAAGGGAATAGGCCCTTTGACTGCTTTAGCAGATAGGATTTGGTGACCCTTGTCAGGTGTGAAAAGACCTCATTAAAGTTCATTTCTTTTCTACTGATTGACCTCCGTTGTTAAATAAATAAATAAATACTCCAGGCTATGCTTCTTCCCCTGCTTTCTGGCTTAAGTGAAATACAAACATACAGCATGTTCAACATGGTCTTCCACAAGACTAGCATCATGCTGGGTGACACCGCAGGAATCAGCAAGGCAAAGGTGTGAACTGGGGCATGTAAGCAGACTAGGATCAGAGAAAAGCAGCCCCCTCACTCCAGCCTGCAGCCATGGTCACTGTCAGGGAAGGAAGGAAAAATACAGTTTGAGAGTCAGATGGCCTGGGCTGTGGTTTAGTTTGGTTTGTTTTTTTGACATTTTTCTTATATCACCACCTATTTTGGTGGATAGCAGAATGGTGGTTCCACCTTAGCTATGGTTCAGAGTGGCTAATTATTTAAAACACAACTGTTTCTAATGCTCTTAAATCCACTTGTTGACTCAGATTGTCTCAACATTTGCTGTGCCTCATGAAGGTGTAGTGTAGGGTTAGTGGTCCAAATATGGGGTTATTTGAGCAAGGAGATCCTGAGATATCGCACCTTCTCCCTAAAAATCCTGGTTACAAAATCACTTGGTTCTTCTAATAGTTTTTGTACCTGTCCAGAGCTCAAACGGCTCTAATCCTTCCCAAACTGATCTCAGCCCCCTCAGGATTTAATTCGGCTAATGCATAGCACCCATTGCCCCTGTGGGGAAGAAATATCTCCAAAGCTATTTAGGCTTAAGTTTAGAATTCCACATTGGGTCAAAGCTTAATTGACATGCACTAGAGAGTAAAATACATATATGCAGAAAGATTCTCTTTCCAAGTTTTCAGAAGGGCAGGAGGCATGACTAAGCAACCTTAATTGTGCATTAACAAAGTTTTTGGGCAGTTACTAATGGCTCTGGACATGACTCTGTTTTAACTGGCACCTGAAAAGATGTGCTGAAAATGGATTTAAAATCAAATAAAGCAGAAAAAGTCCTGTTAGGGCTTTTTGTGACTATGCCCACCTTGGTGCTATAAACTGCACTCATGTGCTGGTAGGGTGCTACCACGCTGTATATGGCAGAGAGTATCTCTTTGAATTGTCCAAACAAGGCCCCCATACAACAACCCGTGAGACTATCTTCATTATCTTAAAGGCCTACGAAGGGCAAAACACACTCGAAAACCGTGAGAAACAGAAAGAGTCACTTTTCTGGTGATGAGCATACATCAGTGGCTAGAATAGATAGGTGACAGAAGACCGAAACACAGGCATAGGTGGAATTTAAAAGTCAGTTTATTGATGTGGTCATGAAAAAGGGAACACAAGCTATTTTTAAGTCCAGGTTCCCTCAAATACAAATGTATTGAGGTGTCCCCAAGTTCTTTTCTTTCGCAAATTAAATAGCCAACATATGTCAATATCGCTTCTGCGCAAAAGAAGCCCTTAGTATGTTGAGATATTCTTTGCTGGGATTGCTGGAATAGGGCCCAGCCCTTTATGAAATATATGTTACTTGCCATAAACCCACTCAGGCAAAATTCCTATTGAAACCAATGGACATTTGCCCAGATTCCAGGCACTATTTTAATCAAACTAAACGTACAGCAATTATTTAATTAAATATAATTTGCAATCCGTTCTTGATCAGCCAATTTTGTTTCTTTTTTCTGGGCAAAGATTGATTTGATTGAAATGGCAAAATGAGGCATATAAAAGAAACAAGGATTTAAAACATGACTCAAACTGTATTTATTTCAGGAAAATAATATGATGATACTGGAATTCTTTGTACCTTATCTACACGATTCTGACCTAATTTTTCCACTAATGGCTACTCTAATCTGTGCCACGTTATCACAAGCTGTCCCACATTAAAACATCCATAATGTCCTAATGTTACATATGTTTAGCGTTTACTCAGCCAGACATCAGCCTCTTTGTTCATGTTTCCTTGTGCTAGGATAAATATAGTCTTCGCAATACATTGCTGTATTTACAAACACAGTGAGCTGGATAACCAGGGTTTGAAAGATAGCTGGCTATTTTCTTTCTCGATGGCAGATTATTTTCCATTGTGTATATAAACCCATATCAATTCCCAGTCTGACTTCATCAGCATCATGGCACTATTAATAGGTTTCTCCTGGTATCAAATCCAGTTTCCTGTCTCAGCTGATGTCTTTATTTCATTTAGAATCCTCACTTCATATTTTAGGAACCAGGTAGAAATTAGGACCTATGAGCAATTAGGTTCGTATGCTCATAAACTATGGTGATAGCCACAGGATGGATAGAATGCTGCGGGTAAAATACAAAGATGGTAACATTTTTTCTGAGATAAACATTGTATGAGTGGTTTCAGAGTAGCAGTGACAATTCAAAAACTCAGCCCGATTGAGTCTGAATTTTCTCTTTGATTTGATTGAAATGAGATATAAAACAATGTTAGGTGAAAAATGATAGTGAAGCCAACTTTTCGATTTTTCAATGCCACTGAATAATCAGTCTTATAATAGTTACATGCATAGGACAAGTTCCTGTAGTTGGATTACTGCAATGAGAACTGAACTCTGTCCTAAATTAGCCTGGTTCAAAGTAATTCTTTGACTTCAGCAGAATCATTACAGGTTTACACCAGTGCAAATGAGAGCAGAATTGGGGCCAGAAAGTCTCTGGCCTTCCTTGTAAGACTTTGATGTGGCAAATCAAAGTTTTGGCTGTGTCCTGGTAGAAGATCTAAAGTCTTTTTTTTTTTTACCAGAATCTAGTTGTTAAAAACAAATTTAATAAAAGCCACTTTTGAAAGCAATGGAACAACTTTCCTGACCAGGACTTAATTCATTGAAAATTTAAATCAGAGACGGACAAACCCCACGGAATTTGACATTTTATGAACCTGTCCAAGTAGTCTTTTGGATCTGCAAAACTGGTTTGCGTTAACCAGCTATTTCTCCTGTAATTTAAGACCTCCCTCCCCACCCCACCCCCATCCCCAAGAGAGATTCAGTTTAAAAAACAAACATGTTTTTCTAGCTAAGGGAAAGTCTATGTTATGTACAAGGGCTTAAAAAACAGCCTCCAAAATACCTATGCTGACATCAAAGGTGCCTTATTTATGCTACATTGTATTTACATTTTCCCTTGCCTCCTTCACCTCTTTTCATGAGTTTAAAGTTACGCACATGTCTAAGTACCTCATTGAATTGGGGCCACTGAGATTAAGAATAGTCTAATGAAATCCACAGGACTACTCATCTGCTTAAAATTAGGCATGTGTGTAAGTACATTGCTGAATCAGGCCCTCTGTATTCGTCTTCCATTCTGTCCTTTTTTTTTATTTCTATTTTTTCATGGGATTTCTATTTTTTTCTCCACCCTCCTATTTTTCACTTTCTCTCACTCCTAACTCCTAACTAGATCTTGACCCCAGTAACATTCAAATTAAAGAAAAAAGTTCAAATCCACAGTACTCTAGTGGGTTAAAAAATTGGGCAAAATATGTTGCCTCATTGCTAACTGAAATTTACAGTCATTGCAGCTGACTCTGTGTTTCATTTCAAGCTGTTAAGGTCTGGTACCAATAATGCAAACAACCTTAGGGCTTGATCCTGCAACGCACCAATCTCTCTGGCCATTGACTTCAATAAGACTGCACACATGTTTAAAGATAAGCACATGCTTAACCGTTATGCTGAATCCGTGTCGGAACACCCAACACCTTGGCGGACTAAGCCCCTCATTGAGGATGAAAGGATTTCTTATTACTTCAGTCTGCCCTGAACTTGTTTATCTACTTCTGCGGGCGTGGTTGGAGTACTATGGTACAGAGTGTAAAACAAGAACAGTGACATTATCCACAGACACCTCGAGGATGGCCTCTGGGATCTCTCCTAATGGCTGTCCATCTCAACCGACATAAAGGGTTTGAGCATTAGCCTGCTAAACCCAGGGTTGTGAGTTCAATCCTTGAGGGGGCCATTTAGGGATTTGGGGCAAAAATTGGGGATTGGTCCTGCTTTGAGCAGGAGGTTGGACTAGATGACCTCCTGAGGTCCCTTCCAATCCTGATAGTCTATGATTCTAAGACCAGGCATTTTTTCTCATAAGCAAAATACCTCACCCATCCATCAGAAACCTGACTTTATGATGTGAGCAGGCACACTGGGATCAGAGTCTTGTACTGCAGGATGAGTAATTGACACTGGGAAGAAAATCAACCTGACTTGCTACGTAGGGTCTGCTGCGTTTTACTTTCTGCTTTCCATGCACTCATCGTGGTGTGCAAGTACGTGAAGAAGAATAGAAGCAGGAGGCCTGTGCAAACATATCCCTTACATTGCCTGAAGCTGTTTTTAAAATTAATTTTGAGAACATTTTAAGTCAAATACAAATAGTTTAAATCAGTGGTTTTCAAACTTATTTGATCTGGGGGGCCCCCTTCTTTGTGCCTGTAGTCATTTACGTCCCCGTCCCCCTCAAGTACATATACCACCACCCAGCTCTGAAGGCAGAGCGGAGAGCAGCAGGTCCTGGCTGGGTACCCGGCTCTGAAGGCAGAGCGGAGAGCAGCAGGTCCTGGCTGGGTACCCGGCTCTGAAGGCAGAGCGGAGAGCAGCAGGTCCTGGCTGGGTACCCGGCTCTGAAGGCAGAGCGGAGAGCAGCAGGTCCTGGTCGGGTACCCGGCTCTGAAGGCAGAGCGGAGAGCAGCAGGTCCTGGCTGGGTACCCGGCTCTGAAGGCAGAGCGGAGAGCAGCAGGTCCTGGCTGGGTACCCGGCTCTGAAGGCAGAGCGGAGAGCAGCAGGTCCTGGTCGGGTACCCAGCTCTGAAGGCAGCGCCACGCTAGCAGCAACACAGAAGTAAGGGTGGCAATGTGAAAAGTGATATTCGTCAATATCATTTTTCACAGCAGACTTAGTGATCCAGGGTCACCCTTCTGCGGTGCTGCTGCCAACCCAGGGCTGCTAACCAGAGCCCCACCGCCTTCAGGTAAGGAATTGTGGAGGGAGCACCTGAGCCCAGACTTCCTCTTCTTAGCATATGTGCCTCAGGTAGCATGTGACCAGGATTCATCACAGAATTTGGTCTGCTGGCTGGATCATTAGCTTCCCCAACCCAAGCTGGGTACTGATGGGAAGCACAACATGAACAACGATCCATGCCCCTGGTGAGTGACTGAGGGAGGGGAAGGAGAACCAGAGCCCGGGTGGCAGAGCCCCAGCTGTCCACTTTATCCCCACCTCCGGGTGTGCACAGTCCTTCTGAATGAGCCCCAGCCACCGGGGCTGACAGCCAGAGCTCTTAAAAAACAAAAACAAAAAAAGAGCACACAGCTCACATCTCCCTTGACACGTTTCCCTGTCTCTTGGGAGACCCGCCCCATAGTTTGAGAACCATTGCTCTAAATAATAGTGTGAATGCCTTGCATGTATATATTGTATTTAATAGTATAATATAACATACATTCATGACAAGCAACCCCTAATATAAGAAAGAAAGGAGATTTTTAAAAAGAATTTATCATTTAAATATCCATAATAGGCGATAGGTCTCACTTTAATTCATTTTAACCCCTTACATAACTGTATAGTTTGCTTTGCTTCTGTGGTAGTCTCACACGGCTTCTAAGATTGCACGCACACATGTCCCCGATAGGGGCCCAACTTATCCCTTCCCTATCGTTTCCTTTATTGTCAACTTAACAAACAGATGAGCTGCTGGAGCTTACCCTGGGGCTGCCCTGTTTCTAAGGTTGCTTCTTATAAGATGCCTCTGTCACTGCTCCTAGTTCTTTTTACCTCAGAGAAGAGACCCTCAGTCCATTTATGGACTTCTGGACCTAACCAGCGTGGTTGCCTGAGTGAGTCAGCAGTATAGCCCTGCATCGCTGTACAATGTCACAGAACCTGACACCCTGTGACAGAATTAGTTCCTGGTTAGACAAAAACTGTTTATAAAGCTTCACATTTTGTCCATCTGATCAATAACACTGCTTACAAATGATTGCATTGAAGATATGTGTTTTATTTTGTACTCTGTATAAGGTGTCATCCTCTACTAATGTGCAGCCTGAATTAGCAGGTAGGTCCATTCAACTTCCTCTGGAAGTAAACCTTTTTTCTAATGTGAGAGTATTAGAAGGCTCACTATTTATGATGCTCTTTCTTTATTCTGTTATTTCTGTCCATCACCCTCAGTCCTGGCTTGGTACTTTTTAATGCATTGAAACAATAAACAAATGCAAAGTTCAGCCAGATGTAACTGGGAGCCTGAGTCAGATTTTGAAATTCTGATTGCAAAGCAATTCTTAAAATGCCCCTTAACGGTTTTATCAGTGTGCACAGCCCGTTTTTCTGAATCCGTTTCTCCAGCTATAGTGTCCTTGTACTATCAGTGTTTCCCAGCTCAGAGCCTCAGGTAGTGTAAATTGATGAAACTCACTTGATTTCAGTGGAGTTACACTGATTTGCACCAGCTGAAGAGCAGGTTCAGAGTTTTGCATGCATTACAGTGAGCACTTGTACGTGGTTGGCGAAACCACATACAAATAGCCTCATAAAACGAAATCATACACAACTCTTTAACGTGCACTAGAAGGTGCTTCTAGCCATTTTCTAAGTTTCAAAAATGCTCGTCTAGGTTCTTTTAAATATCTTTTGGCTTTGGCTGTACACCACATAAGGATCTGACGGTTGATTTTCCCCACTGAGGCCTGGTATATAGTACATTCAGATCTCTTTATTCCTTTGGCTATTGGGACATATTCCTGCTATGTGCAGCTCAGCAGGTTCCACGCAATATGATTTTTAAGTGATTCATTTAAAGTTACCTCACCCATTAGGCTGCTTCCCACCTGAATACTTGAGCTCTTTGCCCTGATCCATAGCTCACGAATGTTACTGAAAAGACTGTCATTGAACTGAATGGGCTCTGGATCTGGCCCTTTAAGACCAATTCAGTGATTCAGTGGTATATTGCCATAGTTTACTCTTTAAAAATAAATACATAAATAAACTATTCTGTTGAGTAATAATTTCTCATTATGTGGATTTCTTGAAGCAGCTATAGATGGATGTAAAAAGAAAAGGAGGACTTGTGGCACCTTAGAGACTAACAAATTTATCTGAGCATAAGCTTTCGTGAGCTACAGCTCATTTCATCGGATGCATGCAGTGGAAAATACACTGGGGAGATTTTATATACACGAAGAACATGAAACAATGGGTGTTACCATACACACTGTAAGGAGAGTGATTATTTAAGGTGGAGCTATTACCAGCAGGAGAGTGGTGGGGGACACCTTTTGTAGTGATAATCAAGGTGGGCCATTTCCAGCAGTTGACAAGAATGTCTGAGGAACAGTGGGGGGGGGGGAATAAACATGGGGAAATGGTTTTACTTTGTGTAATGACCCATCCACTCCCAGTCTTTATTCAAGCCTAAGTTAATTGTATCCAGTTTGCAAATTAATTCCAATTCAGCAGTCTCTCACTGGAGTCTGTTTTTGAAGTTTTTTTGTTGAAGAATTGCCACTTTCAGGTCTGTAATTGAGTAACCAAAGAGATTGAAGTGTTCTCAGACTGGTTTTTGAATGTTATAATTCTTGATGTCTGATTTGTGTCCATTTATTCTTTTACATAGAGACTGTCCAGTTTGGCCAATATACATGGCAGAGGGGTATTGCTGGCACATGATGGCATATATCATATTGGTAGATGTGCAGGTGAACGAGCCTCTGATAGTGTGTTAAACTTCCAGGCAAGCAACAAAACCCCTTATTTTTTCTTAGGCATTTAGGCCCAGATCCTGCCAGTCAAATACAGCTTACGCACACTCTTGCACCTGTATGGAGCCATCGATAACTTTTTTGAACAGTGTTTATTGTGTGTTAAGGCTGTAAAGTCACGCACTCAGAAGTTGGGCAACTTTAATTCTGGCATTTCTATGTACTGTAAGAGGCAGGGGGGTCCTGTGAATAAAATATAATGTGATCATCTGATGAAAGACTGTACCAGAATGCACATGCGATCTTAATTGTGATATTTCCCGACTATTGAGTGTGTATGTATAAAATGTGATGAAAGTGTTTCTGATCTTGAGTGACTCCATTGACTAGGAAATGTATGTGGAATCTTGTTTCCTTTCCATTACCAGAAAAGTCCAAACTCAAAGGGTATTTGTCCCCGATTTATACCCTATTTAAACCCCATTTAAGCCAGTGGCTAGCTTAATATAAGTAAACCGTGTGAGTACTTTTCCAAAAGAATGTCTTGCGCTGTCTGTCCAAAACATCACACCAGTTACACAATCCCACAGGCAACAATACAGAACTGTTGTGTTAGCACGGAACTTACATCCATTCCATTCCGTATGCGTCATGAGCCTAAAGTGTTCCGGTGAAAGATTTCTCTGAGTTCATGTGTTTACAGTGAAATTTCAGGTTTCTTAATGTGTGGGTCTGGATGTGGGTGAGAGAGTGTCTGTGCACTCAGTTTTTACTCTCTCAACAGCACAGCTCAAAAGTCTGAGTGTTTTATAGACTAATCTGTTAAAAAGACAAAACAGGCCCTTTTTTTTGCCTCCTCACTGCATTCCAGTTTATTTAGCCACTCTATGGGGATCTGACAGGGGCATTGTTGAAGAGACAGAGAGAGAGAACCTATGGTTTGGGTGACATTAGAATGCTAAGAAAAGCCTCTTTTTCACTTGATGGACTAACAAATGGGATCAGGTATCAGAAAGCCTGACAAAACAGCTTAAGAAATGAAATATGCAGCAAATGACTGCCCAATACATCCTACCTGGCCTTAGCTACAGTAACAACTTTGGAGGGGAGCTCATGCAGAACTGCCCTACTCTCCCCACCTGACAGGCACAAAGATCTGATAAATTGCCAGAACTAATTGTTGCCGTGACAGGCCTTTGATCTTTGGAAGACGCAATTTATAAATGGCGAGTTCGCTTACACCCCACTGTTGATGGAGCTGTTGAAATAGTCATAAAATCAATAATATCTGCACACCAGGGATCCTTTAGTTTTCACCATTTATTCTGAGGATGCTTCAAAGCGACTGCAAATCCTGATCCACCTCCAATATGTCAGGCTTGATAGTAGAGAGAAATGTGAAAAGAAGGCACACCCCAGACTTATACAAAGTAGAAAGCTTTGTTGTTTTATGGGTTATTCTTTGCTTGCCAAGACCAGACCCTGAGCCATATAAACGTTCGGGGTGGGGATAGGGTGGTGGTGATCTAGTGGTTAGAACAGAGTACTGGGTATCAGAACTGCTGGGTTCTGTTGATAACTCTGCAACTGACTTGCATGTGTGGCTTTAGACAAGTGAAACCCCCTTTGTGCCAAAGTACAGTTTACCTATATACTGAACGGGCATAATAACAATAACGGTTTGTTGGAGCGCAGGCCATCTACATATCCCAAAGTAATTTGCAAACATTAAGAGCCATAGTCATTTGCTGGTACAAATGGATGGAAGTCCATTAAAGTCAATGGAGGGGCGCAATTTAGAGTCTTTGGTCCTCAACTTTTTCTTCAAGAGCACATCCTGAATATTACACTGTGGGTTGTGTTGTATAGTTCCACAGGGACTCTGAAAGGGGCTGGGTTGGGGAAGGAATCCTCTCCCTATGCTGCAAGGTAGTGCCACAAACCACTACTGCAGCACTTAGACAGCTGTGTTCGTGGTGGTCCTAAATCACCTTGTTGGCAGAGGGAAGATAGGAGGGCTTGTGGCTTTCTAAACACAACTAATGCTGCCTAGCACCATCACACTGATGAATACTTAAGAAGTGGCCTGGATAAAGAATTCATGGAAGGGGTTGCTAACTCTACAATAGCATGACCCCGTTATGGAATTTCCCCAGCTATAGGGGGGTTATTTTTTCTACCTTGGAGTGGCACAAGTTTTTTACTGTATTTTATTTTTTTCACTTTGGCTGAAAAGATACCTAAACTCTGTCATTGAAATGTGATATCTTAAACATAAAGGGCCAGGGCCTCGACTGGTCTAGAACTCCACTGACTTCCATGGAGCTGCCCTGACCTAGAGCAGCTGAGGTCTGACCCAGCATGACAAGTGTTGTACCAGTTCAATGGGGCACCTCCATATGCAGCAAGCTTCACAGCTGGCCTGCTAGAGGAAGGAACTGTTGAAAATTGATTCACTGGCTGACACAAAAGAGGGAAATTCAATGTGTTGTTTCTAAGGGGAGGAAAAAGTACTTGAATTTAGCAGAAAACTCCTCACTTACATTCCTGAATTCTTGAAACAGGAGAAAAAGGATGAGGGATGTTCACCTTTCAGCCCTTAGCTCAGATGCCCATGGATGAGTTCCCATCTTTCCAGTGAAACCCAGTTACATGAGCTGGCACAGAGCTTTACCACCACCCAGAACATACAAGCCCAGCCCAGCTGAGACACTTTGCCTTTGGGCAGTTAGAAGCCAGGAGCGCAAAGGGCAAAATCATGCAATAACACACCTCATGAAATAAAAAGTTCTGGGCTGATCCTGCAAACCTTTCCTCCCTTTCCTCTGCCATACTCCAGTGAGCAGTCCCACTCACGGGACTACTCGGCTGAGTATGACTGTCTCATGTGAATAAATTCTGCAGGGTCGCAAGCTGTGTGATTAGCATTCAAATATTCTTGAAATCTCAGTCTTGGATACTATCTGAGGGGAGGCTAATAGTAACTCCCAGCAGCCCTTGCTTATTTCTGGGGACTTTATTGTGGCTTGTATTTGCACACAATCGTAGCTTTGAGTACAATCATGTGTCCTGTCCCTGATTACTCTGCTGAGAGAGCACACGTTAAAAATGTAACCACACAGAGAGAACGCACTCATGAGTATGGAAAAATAGGAGGTGCCGATCGATGCTTCACTTTCCATCATTCCCTGAAAGCTCCTGCGCACACATGGGGATTTGTAATTAAGTCTGATGCTGTTACTGTGGTGCTGAGAAATCTCACATATAGACTTGCCCAGACCAGCCAAACTCTCTTGAAGTGTTATGTATTAATACAAACTAAGGCTGGCAGTCACTTTGATTAAATCACTGTCCCCATGACATCATGCATTCATTAGATCAATAAATGAGATATACAAAATATTTTTAAGCACACTAACGCCAGCATGTTCAATGGATACACTCTCCATGAATCTGATCTACACACACTTATTTATATGATGTTTAAGTTCATTACCAACAACTGTCTAGATTGGGGTTTTGCACGTTATACTGTGCATGTTTCACAAAGAAACCGTACACTGCTAATACTTAAGAGTTTCTTACACACATGCTCACACACAGAGTTCCAGTTCTGGCTGCTCTCAATCAGGCAAAACTCTCAGGCTCTAATATTCTCTTCACTGTCTTTTAAGCTTCTCCTCATCATTAATCTGGGCAAAGAGCTAATGGTCAATGCTACTTAGGGCATTCTTAGGGCTGGGAATAAACATATAAAGTAACAAATGAATGCAGAAAGGAGTCATGTGTATTAGATGAGATAACAGGTAGTGTGCAGACTTCCAGCAGAGAATAAAATTGTAAGTAATAATGTCTTCAGAATCTCTAAAAATGATCAGCTGCCAGTGCAGGAAATTTAATACCAAGAGCCAGCAGGTGTAAATTTAGTGTAAGTTTGATTGGAGAATGAGAATTTGTTACAACCTTTGGTATCTGAACTTGGATCTATAGGACAGAACTGCCTTAAACTGATATAATTTCATGGATGGTCCAATGATCTAATATCTTTGAAGATGCAACAAGACATAAGTAGGAATGAGGCAGTAGGACAAATTAGAATTAATGCAAGATTTTGATTGCAATTTTAATTTTCTGATCATAAGACTCTGATAAAAATGAGAATGATCAAATGCCTACTAAAATGAAAATAGAACTAAATCAGATAAACTACTGGGAGGTTACTGAGCATGTGTAATGTCCCAAGTTTGATATTAACTCACTGACAGTTAAATATCCTAGAATTTGTTCTTTGAAACTGTCATTGATACTAAAGTACAATGGTGCTTCACAGCTGATTAGAGTGTTTACATGGTGATTCATCATCACACTACTTAGAATCTGTCCAAGTGGTAGGGCAGGCATTGAAGAGGAATACAATGACCTAGTTTCAGGAGGAATGATTAAGTGTGGCGATACTAGGAGGTCTGGAGAAGAGACTTTGATTGTTTTATTAGAGAGACAATTAGGAGTCATTTCCAGGGAGAAGAGATTGTTCTTAAGATATGATATGAGGTGTCTGGGGTGGCCAGGTAGGTGGAGCGAGGCCAGGAAGCTTATGCTGAGGGCAATGTGAGAGAAGGAGGGGTTGAGTGCAATGGTATTTGAAGGGTGTGACCAGCTGATATGCTGTACTAGTGGCTGGAAATGTACTTGGCCCAACCTAGCTTCATCAGTTTTTGGTCAAAAATGATCAGTGTTCAGTTTTTCTAGGGAAAAAGCTCTGGTTGAGATAATGAGAGAATAACAAGGTCAATAATAGGAAAGCTATGTTATAAACCGAAGACATAAAGATTAAATACAGCATTAAGAGAAACATCCCACACTATGTTCTACTATTCTAGTATCTGTGAAGTGCTGGATGCTGGTGAATCAGAGAGATTAATTACATATATTTGGTAAAATTAAATTCTGAAAAAAATATCTGCCAGAAAGAGGCTGGGCACTAAGCATGAAGCAAGTGTGGATATGTCGGCTGTATCTCAAACGTCTCCTGGCAAAATGCTTCTTTAGCAGGATGAATTATCGGACACTTACAGAAGAATATTTTGCGGCATGAGAAAGTCCTTTTCTGAAACAAAAGGGAAGGGTGACTGTAACAGAATAGTCTGTCCCTTAAGGGTAGTCATGCTTAGTGGTCTGCCCATTCCAACCACGTGGCATGGCCTTAAGGGGTTGGAAAGCCCAGTAGATATAGATATATAAAAGGACCTAACAGGGATATGGATAGGGAGGAAGTGGTCTCAGGAATGAGTGGTGCTTGGAAGGAAATCCTATCATTTTACCCTTAAGAGCCTAGGGTCTGGAGCTTGCAGAGAGGGAGGGGCAAGGCTCTCCTCTCCCCCAACCAATTGGGGATGAGCTGGGGGCCCGCCTACAGGCTGCCTTCTTTCTCATAGCAGGGCAGACACCAGGACACATAAGCAGGACTGAATCCCTGCAGCCTGAGGGCTACTTAAGGAAAGGGGAGAAGCTGGCAAAGGCCAACCCACAACTCAGCTCCAGAGAGGAGAGATAAAGGCACCTGCTTCAGAAGGACCAGAGGGTCTTATTAACAGAACCCAGTTCCAGTGAGAAGAGCTGGGGGGGACTCCTGTCTGAGGAGAGAGTGAGGGACTAATTAACACATACCACGTCTAAGATGGAGCACTGGGGACTCCTGCTTAAGGAAGGACTAAAAAGGAGTAACCCACAGAAGGGACCAGAAAGGGTTCTAGGAAAGACACCATTTCTCGATATGTGAAAGAAGAGTATCATGAAGGAAGGAGCTAGAGACTGCTAGCTGGACTGAGCCTGAGACAACAAATGCCCTATCACGATTATGATGGCTGTTAATAACTGAGACACTCAGAAGGGCCCGCATTTTGACTAAAAAGTTCGGTCTGGACTTGTCTGTAACCTGTGTGAAGGGAGACCGAGGCAGGACTCACCCATGCCCCCAAACCTGGCCACAATGGGTTGTGCCTGAGTGACCTGCACGTCATCACAGTGACTAAGAGATAATTACTTTCCTGTAGATGTGTTTCTTGAGATTAGTACTCTTTGGTCGGGGTTTCTGAGCTATTCGAACCAGCAAACAGATAGGTCACAGCACATCTTTTTACTCAGTTGCCAGTTAGTTCCTTTCAAAGCACAAAGTGGGAGCACTTAGAAAATGAACTCTAATTAAAAATGAAGGTAAAAACAGAAAGTTGCAGAACTTAAACTCTGGGACAAGGGTGGGAGAGTGCCAATCTGTCAAAAGTCTTATCTTAAGAGAACTGTTCCAGTTTAGTAATTTTCCGTTGGCCAAAGACACACCATCTTGACACATTCCCACTCTTGGAAACCCAAAAGCTCCAGGGATGTCTCTAGAAGTAATGAGAAGTGAGAGTTGGGAAACAATCTGAGAGCACAAAGAAAACAACTGAACAAGGCATCATTTAAAAATTGTATTTATAAGAATAAAAAGACAAAAGATGAGCAACAGAATCAAAGGGAAATCTATAAATCAATAAAACTCCAGAGGAGTAGAAGACATTTGGTGTTCTTAAGAACTGTAACCACAGCAGACAAAATCTCTGCTCCTCTTTGGTAAATGGATTCGGCAAAGATCATCTGGATGCTTTGAAAAATTTCTTGGATAGAACCAGATGTAAAAGACTGACCTTTCACAGAATGGATCTAGATGTGACCTTCAAGTTCAGAAAATTGGACTTTGGATAAAGCTTCTAATCTGTTCTAGATTTAAGCTGAGGGACCTCTTGAAAAGGAGTTTATGGAAAAGGATTTCACCAATGTGAATATGCAGAAAAATGTTGGCCACATTATTTATTAATTATTATTTATTTATTTATTTTTACCACAGTGCCTAAGGGTCCTAGTCATATATCAGGATCCCATTGTGCTAAGTGCTGTACAAACAGAACAAAAAACTCCTTGCCCCAAAAAGCTAACGATCTAATAATTGACTGATTCAGGTGCAACCATCACTACCTGAGGAAGGAATACAGAAGGCATTCATGGTACAGCCATATCTTTGAAGAATTTAACATTTGGTAGATTAGGCAGTAGAGCGTTCAGCTCGCTCACTCAGTAAGTTCAAGTCACTGCCACCAAGAAAAGAACATTCCATGTAAGACACTTCAACTCACAGTACTGAGTAGTTCAAAAGGAGCTCAAGTTTAATTAGGACCACATTAATATTCCATAACATACAAGCTTTTTAAAATGATGCTAAGGGATTGCAGAGAAATTATCCTATGCTCAAAATGTTCATAAGAGGCCACAACAGCTACCAAATGAACTCCTGGGGAAATTGACATTATCCCAGGTTCCAAGAGGAGAAGGAGGTAGCTGAACAGTTTTTGCTTGGAGTACATGAAATAATCTATATACCTCTTTCTGCAGCACACCTCGAGCTTTTCCTACTTGTATGTCCTTCTAAGGAGGTAGGAGGACTTGAGACTTTTGCTTGGAGCCACGAAACTTTCCAATGTCTACTCTTTCAGGAGTCATGTTGACAAAGAAAGGGAATATTTGCTTTCGTGTAACTTTGAAAATCTGGCCCTGTATTGTGTATTATTTTCTATCACTTTTTTTAATGCACACAAGAATTCTATTTGTTTTACCTTCTACCACAACTTGGGCTGCTACCTTTACTGGCATGCTGTATTCACAACAAATCCTCAGAGGAATCTGCAAGTTCTGAGCCCATCAGTGTATCTGAGAAATTCAGACTCTTCTTTTCCAGTGTGTGTTACATTCCAGTGTGTTAGAACCAGACTTAATGTAATCTGCATTGTGCTGTCTGGTATCCCAGTGTACTAGCAGTGACTCACAATCCTTCATAATCTTTACTAAGTACATCATTTAGAATGCTTCAGTTTGCCATTGATACCAACGATACTGGGCACTATCCGAGACGAAATACTGGACTAGATGGATCTTTGGTCTGCCTTGTATGGAAATTCCTGTGTCCTTAAACACTTGTTCCCCTCTCAATGGGCCTTGGAATGCTGGACTCCTGTTGACTTCAGTGGAGACTAGATCAGGTGCCATATGCACAATGAAGGACGCAATTGTCATGAAAATAATACATATTTAGGAGGGGGGCAGATTTACCAATCCTTTGCACGCTGCTAGCTAACCTTAACTTTGTACTCGACCATTCAATTATTCATTTTTTGTGTGATTGCTCTGACCTTAGGTAAGATCTGCTTTTGGGTTGTTCAGGTTTGAATGGACAGCACCATTTCTTATAAATTATGCTAAGAAATCATGCTATAAACTAATGATTGCTCCTAAACAAAATCCTGGATTCAAACACTCCTGAACTTTTGGGTGTTTAGAATCCACATTTAAATCCTGTAGTTTGCCCGGCTTCACTATAATCAGAGATTCATAGATTACAAGGCGGCCAGAAAGGAGCATTGTGATCATCTAGTCTGACTTTCTGTAGAACACAGGTCACAGAACTTCCCCACAATAATTCCTATAGAAGATCTCTTAGAAAAGCTTCCAATCTTCATTTAAAAATTGGCAGTAATGGAGAATCCACCACAACCCTGGGTAAATTGTCTGAATTGGTCTAGCTTCAACTTCCAGCCATTGGATCATGTTATACCATTCCTTGCTAGACTGAAGAGCTCATTGTCAAATATTTGTTCTCCATGTAGGTACTTACAGATATCAAGTCACCCATTAACCTTCTCTTTGTTAAGATAAATAGGTCTATCACTAGTAATTTATAATACAATTTGTACTCCATAGCATAGCTTTGGTTATCATGGTTCAAAATCTTTGATTGTATTGGACAGGGGAAACAATGATAGAATTGTGTTACTCACCACAGTGTTGAGAGATAGTTGTTTGGCATTGTTCTGGTGCATGACAACGGTTATTAAACACGATTGCTGAATTATGGAAAGGTCCTAAATAAAGGCTTCACATTCTAACAAACTACAGATAGTAGCAAAAAAATTAAAAAGATAGTATGCAGTTTTGAAAATTTCATAGCAAAGAAAATGAGGATTTTCCCCTAGCTCCTTAATACTTCTGGACACATTATCACACTGAGATAATCTTGAGGCTCATTATGAACAGCTGAAAGCTACATCTATTAAATGCAGAAGAGTATTACCAGAAAAGGTGCACTTCGATAATGGGTGTATTTCTTCCCTTGGACACTCATTTAAAGGAGTTTCATTCTGGTATATATTTAAATGCCATGTCTATCTATATATATATGTCTAAAAATCTATCTCCTTACACCACTCCTATCACTACACCATCAGACCACCATTTCTAGAAAATCAGTTCATTAATCAGAGATAGAGCATAATCCAAAAACCACTGAAGTCAATCAAAAAATCTCATGAACGTCAACGGTTTTTGGATAAAGTCCTAAGGGCATTTCTTCATATGCCCCATTTCTATTGCATTTCTCTTATCAGGGTCCTTCCTTGATCAGGTATTTGTCGGCAAGGGTTCCATTGCATTTTGGTTTTAATATGTGCAAAATGTATTCTTTTCACAGCTCTGTCCCATTTAAAGATGTAAATGGGCAGCCTGTACATGTACAACAGTGGCTGTGCTGTCATTAAATAGACAGAACTATAGTAAAGGGGGGGGGGGAAGTCATGAGTAAACAAAATCAGAAAAAGAACAGAAAAAATGTACTTGGAACTACTTCAAAAATTTTTAACTCCACCCCCCCCCCCGCTACCCCCACACCCACCAGGTCGAAGTGAAAAGATGACTTTTCATCTTTACCAAATCTTTAACACGAGGACAGACCTGCCAACTCAAGCTACTCCCAAGAGACAGACTTACTGTGACTTCAGAGGCTTCAAAAGAAATCCCCCATCTGGCTCCTCTGCCACAGCCACTGATCACAGGTGATGATATCCAAGGAGACAGGCAACTAAGGTGCATAGAAAAGAGATGGTGTTAGAGAATTAAACTAATTATACATCTGCTTAGTTTTTATTCATGTGAGTAGTCCCTTTGACTTCACTTCCACCCACAAGGGGAAAGCTAAGCACATACACAGCTGTTTCCAGGATCAGCGCCTAAGGTCCTGATCCTGCAACATGCCGCACAGGTGAATCACTGCATCCACACAGAGCCCCATTGACATCAATGGGGGTCTACAAGGGCTAGATTCCCCAGATGCAGCACAGGGCCCCAGCAGCCCATTCCCCTTTCCAGGGCCACCACATGGAACAGCAGCTCTCCTCCACGGGCCAGCGAGAGAGAGGGAGAGGGAGAGAGAGAGAGAGAGAGAGCGAGCGCACCAGGGGTCTATCAACGTGGCACAATTTGCAGGATCAGAGCATTTAATTAACGAACTGAAGAGGAAAAGCTCATAGAATTCCACAGCACCCATTTCAAAGTGAAAAAGCCGCCCTGAGCAACATGAAAGTAACTGCTGGAAGCCACAGAGGATACAAAGAATTAAAGGGACAGTTTAGTTTAGGCCCGGAATCTAATATGAATAGAAATGTTTTCAAGATTCTTTAACTTTACAACAAATAACAGTCTTAAAAAAATTAAACAGTTCCTCGTAGTACTGTGAACTCAGACACAACAACATTGTACTAATTTATGAGAATAAAAAAGAGAATCTGGTTAGAAGCAAAAGCATAGTAAGTCACTTCCATGTTGTCTGCAGGAATTGAGACAATAATGTAATAATGCAAGCTTTATAAAATAAATGAATACATTAAACAATATCCTAGTTATTCCCTCCTCTGTTTCTGTCTTTTGGCTGTAAGTTCTCTTGGGCAGTGCCTGTCTGCATTTTGCAACTTTTATGACTCTAAGCACATATTTGAAGCTAAGAAGTGCTAACTAGAATAATATTAATAACCAAAGTGAAATTGCCCAATATCTAGGTAAGGCAGCTTTATGAGCCTTTTGCATCACTGGAGCAGTGCAAAGTGGCTGTACTGAGGCCAAGGGTCTGGCCTTTAATATTTATGTAGTTACAGCTTTCAATAATTGCTTTAAGACTTGAAGTAAAGAGCTGCACAAAGGAAGCCAACTACAGTCCACAATAAGAAGATTTATTGGTCTTACAAACCTCAGAAAATATGCTACATATTCTGCAGCGTCATCTACTGGCACCTTCTCTGTTAACTCTTTACATACATGCAGATCTAGTGCAATCTCATAACAACAATCTCTCAATCTGTACAGTTTGGCTAAGCAATTGTTTAATTATTAGCTCTTTTGGTTTTTAAAATTTTTCAGTACCTCTTAAAAACAAGAGGAGAGTGGATACTGCTATAAATATAGTAATGTTTGGTGGTGTTATCAATGTAGGGAAGCTAGCTAGAGCCAGTGACTATGCAGTGGAACAGATACACTCTCGCAGGTACCAGCCTAGCCTATAATGCTCAAAGGAGGGCAGGTAGAAGTACCACTGTCTGCCCTCCCTCGGGATTCCAGCTGGGAACCATCAGCTTTATTCTCTACTGGAGAATCCATAGGATTTAATTTCTTCCAATACCTACAACTTGGATGCTTTGTAAATGCTTACTTTTTTTTTTTTTGATACATAAAATTCAGAAACACATAGTAGGTGGGTAAGTTTCTCCAAAGAGCCTTTATGCTCCCAAGGACCCAAGATCTGCAAACCAAGGAGTAGCAAGACTTATTAACAAGAGCTCTGAAAAATACATGGATAGATTAATTTGTCAACCTGTCACTACATCTTATTGTGGTAAACTCTGGACGACAGCGTTAGCATGATCACAAAGCTGCAGATTGTTTAGACATGTGACTCCCAGGAATTCTAATGGGATTTAAACAAGTAAAGCTAAACCCCTATGCAGGGCTCATTTCTGCAAAGCGGTTATAGTCCTTACTTACATGGGTAATCCCATTAGTTTCAATGGGATTGACTACCTCGCATGCAAAAGGTTTGTATGGCTAGGTGATAAGTATTTTGCTGAATCAGGGCCTTAAATCAATGGGACTATTTGTGTGCTTAAAGTTAGGCTTGTGCTTAAGAACCTTGATGAAACATGGCTATAATTAGCTGCCTCTGTTAAAACTTTCACAAAGAAATAATGAAAAGAAAGAATTCCAAAAAATAAGATGCTTGAGAAAATAAAGAAAACTTAATATTACTACTAATGTAAATAGGCAGAATAGAGAAATATTACCTAAAGAATGAACCTATTGTTTTAATAATATGTGAATGTTTGTCAAGATTTCATTCCAAATCATCTCCCTCAGGCCCTACTCTCATTTTCCAGAACAATGATGAATTAACGCCACATTTCATTTCATTGTGCCACTTAGTACTGGAGATCCTTGAAAGAAACATTTTCTGCTATCTTTGTCTCTCTTAGTTTCAACCTTGGTCAAGATCACACTAATGTCACTATGAGTAACTGATGAGGAAGCTGCAGTTGACAGCGATCAGTGCTATAGGCCTCTTCAGAGTGATCTCATGTCTTTAAATTGAGTTAGTCATGGTGTGCAGCTGGAAATACTCCATAATAGGTGATTTGCTAGGACATTTTTGCGTAGTGTGAGTTCTCATGAGAAACAGACTAGACATCCCCTTGGGGTACATGATGAAGTTAGAGATTTGAGGGAACATGTGAAAAGGGTCTGAGATGGAGCTATTTTTATTTCAATTGATTTTTTTTCCCACGAATGCTTGACAGAATGTGGTACTACCTTATTGCCACAACAAAATGCTTCTTGTAGAGAAAAGTAGTTTCTCCCAGCATTTTAATGTTCAGAAACAATCATATCTGAAATGTTTGTTTATCATTATTTCTGATCTGTTTAAATGCCATTATTTTCTTCAGCTGGGTGAGAAATTTGAGAGAGAGAGAAAGAGACTGCTAGTAAACTTCTCTTGACCCTTCACTGTATGTGAGAACAAGGAAAATGACAATTGGGGGTGGGGTTAGAGGAGTGAGGGAGTTATTGTTGCACTTGCATACAAATGCATGCAAGCAGAGGCTAATAGCTTTTGTTGATTTTTCTCTTAATCCCAAGAACAGTTTACACACCTCTGTGTAAAATATGCAAAGAGTAACCCCCAGCTGAGACAAGCTTAGCCGTAGTTCACGCTCGCTTAGTGAGTGGCTTATTTGATAGAGATACTGCCCTAAGGCCTATAAGGGTCCAAGTTTGGGTTTCAGCATTGTGATACTTTCCGGGACACAGGAAGTCCAGCTGTGGAATGAGGGATTCTGTCAACCTGTCTGGGCTGCTCTATCTCTGGTGGCTGTTTAGGAGGCAAGGGGGTGGCAACAGACATCAGTGAAAGATGGTTGTGTATGTGGTTGTGCAAGAAGCAGCAAAGCAGTTTTCCATCCAAGCACCACAGTGATTGTCACCTGGCCTCCCGATCCTAAGGAATAAGTGATGGAAGAACATCAAAAGGGTCAGGAAATGGGTGTGGATAAATACCCTAGAGCTTGGCTACTTATTTTAACTGACCAAGCTTCTTAACTCTACATAAATGGGGCTAGAAACTGTTGTAATTCTGTAAGGGGGAGAGGATAAAAGTGGGGAGGTAGAGAAGTTAGAGATCTGTAAAGGAAGGAGTGTGAAGAGATAGGAAAGTTCAGAGTCTGCAAGGGAAAGAAAAGAGAAAGCATGTGATGGTACATAGAGATGTTGGGGAGTGCTAGCCACTTAGGATATCTGGGAGGCTACATGGATTTGAAGAAGCTAGCCATATGCTATAGTTTATCGTGTGTGGCTGAAGTGCACCATGGAGCAGAAGGTGGTGTGTTTCAGGACCAAGAAGAAGTCTGGAAAGGCAGGAGTGGATGTGGGAGGGTGAGAGTCAGATACACGTGCCTGTGTTGTAGCCCAAGCATATTTCCTTGCCTCTAGCTTAGAAACGTAGGGCGAGAGCATGGATTTTGGAGGCAATTTACAGTTTCCTGATATGCCTGAAGCTCTGGATGGGACATAAAATATAAATATTATAGAGACGCACACACTAGACAAATACTCACCACCTCCACCATCATCCTTCCAAAAAATTAAACAGAACATACATTAAAAGAGCTATGGATATTTTCAGCTGTTCCCTTAAGCATCTACTGTTCCTATGAATTACCTGACTGTATTCATGTCATCTGGGGAAGATATAGATGCCTCTTAGCTTCATTGTTTTATATTTAGCATTTTTTTACATGTAGAAAGTTTAAAATAAATAATTACTGGGAATTTAATCGGGTTGTACATTGATTTAAGTCACTGGAAACATATTTCATATCACAATGCAGTTTTTCTTTAACAAGCCACAGTGTATATAGTGGTATAGTAGTTTCCGACAGGAAGACAAGAATACTATCCAGTTGAAACTCTCGCAGGGAGATGGAAAGGAATTATCCAGATTGGAAATGAACCAGGACATAATTGCTAACAGTTCTGTTCTTGTGAAAAGTGTACCAGGACCTCTTAAGCGCAGGGGTAAAATTTTCAAAAGTACCTTCGTGACTTAGGAGCCTACATTCCATTGACTTACCCTGAGATTAAAACCAGTGCTACAGAGTGGTATAACTATTTGGTTAAAAAAATCATACCCCAAACTAAAATTGTTACACCACTCTGTAGCACTGGTATACAATATAATACAACCCCTACTGTGGGTGCAGTTATATTAGTATACAAGTGCCTTATACCAGTATAGTTTAATGATACTGGTATAATTAAAGGGGTACAACTTTTGTGTATAGACAAACCCTCAGAGGAAGGAATGCCACCTTCTGAACCATCAACAAGGCCATTCACCCCATTGCTATCTAGGTCCTATCTTGCTTATCTCGTGTGATGGGAGCACAGCTGATATGATCGGACAGCCTAGTACTGCATGGTTCTACTTCTAGTATCTCTCTTTGGATTAGGTTTCCTTTCTTTTGGAGTGTTAATCACAAAGATGTTGAAGCAAAGAACAGCAGTGAGGGTGGAGGTAATTCATTTTTTTTAGTTTAAACTACAAACTACATAGCTGATGATAGGGTAAACCTCCTAAAGTTTGACTGATCAGCTCTGATAAGCACCCAAAAGCTAAAAGCCTTATCTGAAACCTACCAGACAGGAACTTCCTTGGCCTAGAAATCAGGCTGGAAATCTCATGGGAACAGATTGTTTTACAAGATTCCGATTATATCTTGGTTCTAACCAGAGTGAAAATACTAGACGAATAACCATCCTTAAGATATTTCACTATTTTCACTTTTCTGCACCTAGCTAAAATCAGGAAGTACAGAATCCTCCAGTGATTTACACACCTGCTTCACTTTACACTTCACTGAAGTGTAAATCGTCCCATTGACTTTGATGCCATTTAAGCATGTCCTTAAATGTAAACATGTTCGTAAGTGTTTTGGTGAAGAATGGACTCGAGCATGCTTAATTGAGGGCTCTATAATGCCACAGAGAGAGCTGGAGGTACAAAACTCTTCTATTTTAAGATCTCAGAACTGCACAATGCCAATAACTTGTTTCACTTTTTGTAATTACTGGCCTATATATAGGCCATGGTATTATTTATTTGACCAAACCCATCATTTCCGCAATTTTAATATTTCTGCATTCACCTGACTTGCTTATCAAAGGGACACGTTTATGTCTCATGAATTTAACCATTTTAATATGTTCCTAACGCTTCCCTTCAGCTCCGAATCTAAGAAATCTACAAAACTAGCTTGCTGAGCAATTTGGGAGGAGTGAGTTTCCATACACAGGTAAGTGTAATGTTCTCCGTGAAAACTGCAACTACACATAACCGCTATCCTGGCTGAGTATTTCATTATAAACCCCAACTCGAACTAGTTTGAATGGAAGGTGAGTGGTGTGTGTCTCATTGAATTCATGTAAAATCTGTGGGTTTGTGCAGATATTTCACAAAACCAGCAGGAACTGAGTTTCACTTTGTCATTTTGGGTTCCAAAAGGGAAAACTCACAGCGATGAATACTGTATTTATGCAAATCTTGATGAAGTGAAACTTCTGGGGGCTTTCATACAGTTCTCAAATCTCCTCAAATACAAGAAGTTATGATGGCTAGAATAGAACTACTAGGAAAAAAGAAACTGATGGGGGGGCAGGAAGATTATGGTCATGAAGCCTTAATTCCTGACAAAGTAAATGCTAACTAAGGTTTAAACATATTTTCCATTGTGAATGAGGTGCCCTGGCCAAGTCCAGAGAGATCTGAATTTTTTTCATTTTATATTTTAAAATACCCTTCAGTTTCCACATGGCTTGCAAAAAAATCTACTCTTATCAGGAATGGACATAAAAATAGATGTGTTTTATTTTTCGTGTCAGCATCAGCTTTTTTTATAGCTCTAGATTATTCTGAATGCATTCTCTGACTTGTTAACTAAGTTCCCAGCACAAATGAGTTACAACTAAAGAACTTGATATTCAAGGTCCCTAAGATTTTGCAATTCTGTGGTAACTAAATGCATCTTCTGTTCTTCCTCATAAGTAGCTATTTTTAAAAGTTATATTATCTGTTTTCTGCTTTTTTTTAAATAAGATCCTATATGCCATTCTTTTTCTCAATGAATTTGCTCTGCCCATAAAATGATTTTGTTCAAATTAGCATAACTGGCAAATATGCTGTTCAAATAGTCGATAGGACAGAAATACCTTTGGGGCAGTTAGCCAGGTTATTTGGAGCAGTTAGCATCCAGAGTTGCTGCAAGACACTCTTTGCAATGATGTGCAGTTTGATGGGCATATCCAGTCTGCTCTTTCTCAACCTGGAAATTCATGTTCTGGACCTTTAGCAGATGGCTATAGAAATATCAACATATATCAGAGAAAAAGGGCAATTTGACAGTGCAGTGGTAGAACCTCTTAAGAAAAGTGCTAAAGCAGAAACTGCCACTCAGTACCTGACAGCTGGAAACACTCAATATTCTGTTCTATTCCTATTTTGGGTCTTCTCGAGAAATCTTGCTTAAAAGTAGATCAGAGAGACAGAGGAAGTTCAGTTTAATACAGATCTGCAACACTTTTGAGTTTCACCCAATAAAGAGTCTTTGAGAATTGTAAGGACCTAAAATCAGGGTTCAACCCAGCCTGAGATCCTCCCTCTTCCCCCCCAAATCCCCCTTTTTTCTCAATAAGCTGTGGTTTCCCCTTGTTAACTGTTTCCATCTTTTAGAGAGAGAATATTTGATAATAGCTACCACTCTCCTTCAGGGGTCTGCTTTCTTCTCATCTGAATTCATTAGGGAGCCAGTGAAGTAGACCTTTTTGTCTGGTATCCACATTGCTGACTCTCTGTCAGTGCATAGTGCACTGTGAGAGGTCTCGTCTCTAGCAAAAGGCGGGAAATGGCACACTAGATGGGGAAGGCTCTCAGTTATTGCAGAGAATTATTTCCCAGGTGTCTGGCTGGTGGGTCTCGCCCACATGCTCAAGGTCTAACTGATCGCCACATTAAGGAATTTTCCCCCAGGCTCAGATTGGCAGAGTCAGGCACCCGGCGGGGGGGGGTTCACCTTCCTCTGCAGTGTGGGGCACAAATCACTTGCTGGTTTGAACTGGAGTAAATGGTGGATTCTCTATAACTGGAAATCTTTAAATCAAGATTTCAGGACTTCAGTATCTTAGCCAGAGATTCTGGGCATATTGCAGGAGTGGGTGGGTAGATTCTGAGGCCTGCAATGTGCAGGAGGTCTGACCAGGTGATCATGATGGTCCCTTCTGGCCTTAAAGTCTGAGGGCAGGTCTACACTACGAGGCTAGTCGACCTAAGTTACACAACTCCAGCTAGGTGAATAACCTGGTTGACTTATTGTGGTGTTTACACTGTGCTGGGTCAATGGGAGAAACTCTCCCATCAACTTACCCCCATCAACTTACCTTATGCTTCTTGTTCCGGTGGAGTACCGGAGTCAACGGGAGAGCAATCGGCCATCGATTTAGTGGGTCTTCACCAGACCCGCTAAATCGACCATGTGTTGATCCCCCGGTAAGTGAAGACAAGTCCTGAGTCTATGAGATTAAACAGCAAGAGGACCTGAATGGATCTTTCTTGCTGCTGCTTAAAGTAAATAGTAAGTATTTGGTGGAGAACATGAAAGAATACATCAACCTAAGTTAAAGAACTGGAAAAGTAGTCAAGAGATTTTATGCACATCATCTGCATGTACTTATAGGAATGTGAGATGAGGCACTTAATATGATTAGAACATAATGCAACTACAGGTCTTTCCCTGGAGAATTTGGAATAGATAGTTGTCTACCCAGCCTCTTATTTTCACCTTTGACATTTTTCATCATGTTATTTTAAAAAGAAGACAGTTCTATTCCCCAAAGAAAACTGACCACTGCCCAGCCCTGAATGGCCTCTGCCAGCTAATCCATCTCTCTTCCAGCTGTCCATCTCTTAGTTTTAATGAACTGAAGCAATAACAAGGTACAAACAACACAAGGACAATTCGGTAGTAAATTTCTTTCAGCAATACTAATTCCTCTTGCCTTTTTGGGATCACTGAACCAGAAATGCACCTTCAATAGATAAAAGGTAAAACAACCCAAACAAATGAACAGGGAAAACAAACTGGAAGGTAAAAACTGCCTCAATTCTTGGGAGTGCAGAATGTATCATTACAGCTCAATTCAACTGACAGATAGGAAGGCCAGAGTCATTCATGCTGGCGAGGCCTTCTGTAAAAACAAATTTTCTCCTAGTTGATAAATCAACACATTGATAATACTCAATACCTTCTACCTTCTAAGACTCTGGGGGTCAGATCCTCAGCTGGTATAAATTAGGACATTTCAATTTACACCAGCTGCGTATTTGTCCTTGTATGTGTGTGTGAAAGAGAGACAGAGAGCAATGAAAAGGAGTACTTTGAGTTGAGCAACGAGTTGTCTTTTTTATTTATTACAGAAGCGACATTCCAAGGCAAAATTAAGCTAAAATCTCATTTCCAAACTGATCACTCTTATTCCAGATTAAACTGATGTGTGACCAAAACATAAAATGCAACAGGTCATTTCATTTTGCCATAATAAAATGTTGTGGCATATAAATAATATTCCCTGCATTCCATTTATAAAGAAGGTGTCCAGGTGACACAATCAATTAGACGATGTAGGCAGATTTCTCAAAGGAAATATGCATCACATTTATTACTGGTAATAAAGAAAAGAAACTGATTTCAAAGGTCATATTCCGTGTATGAATGGGCATTACCAATGCACTCTGGTATCAAGATTACTGTACATCGTTCACTGAAAATTTCACAAAAACTGTCGTCTGTATCCTTTATGTCTGTCCAAAATCCGCAATAATTGGTATATTTATGTTTTAGCTGGGTTGAAAAAAAATACTCTACAGCTGCAGTAAATTCTCATATGCCTTGAAATCAAAATCTGCTTACAGAACAACACTGTAAGAAATAGCTCCATCTCGGGTAGAATTCACTTTGGCATCCCTCATATGGAAGATACTATCTATAGTGTATGTAGATTACTGTTGTCATAACTAGGGCTCCATGTCTGTCATGAGGTCGCGGAAGTCACAGATTCCATGACTTTCCGCAACCTCCTTGACTTCCGTAACAGCCAGCTGCTCAGATGGCCCCGGGGCCAGCCATCCCAGCCACTGCCAGCCACACCAGCCACTGGTGGAACAGGCCTGGGGCCAGCCACACCAGCTGCTGCTCAGGTGGCCCCAGGCAACTGCCTCCAGGGACCACCAGAGCAGCTGCCGGTGTGGCTGGCCTCAGGGACTGCCTGATAAGTTGTCCTGGGGGTGACAGGAGGGAGTAGCCGCAGCTCAGTGGCCCCTGGCAATAGTCTCAGAGACTACTGAAGCAGCAGCAGGGGGGTGAGGGGGCTGGAGCAGCCACTGCTCTGTGGCCCCCAGCAGCTGGTGCCACTGGATGTGCCCCCCTCCCCCCATAGCAGCTCCCCCAGGGTCCCCCAGAGCAGCACCCCCCCAGCTAAGATTTAGTCAGGGGCATTTATACCATGGACAGATCACAGCCATGAATTTTTGTTTATTGCCTGTGACCTGTCCATGACTTTTATTAAAAATACCCGTGACTAAACGGTAACTGATGGCTAAGGCTAAGATTTAGACATGGGCATTTTTAGTAAAAGTCATGGACAAGTCACAGGCAATAAACAAAATTTCACGGCCTGTGGCCTGTCCATAGGGTTCCCAACTTTTGTTGGACATATTCCTGGAGGTTTCATCAATAGACATAATCTTCAATTAAAGATTAATTTTTAATTCCTGGAAACTCCAGGATAATCCTGTAGAGTTGGCAACCCTACCTGTCCATGACTTTTACTATAAACACCCCTGACTAGTTGCCTCAGGGCCCCACTGCTCTGGGGGGCCTGTGGGCACTGCTGCTCTGGGGGACCCCAGGTCCAGCTGAGGCAGCTGGCCCTAGGGCTAGTTGTTTAGGTGGCCCTGAGGTCAGCCACACACTGGCCGCTGCACCTGCAGAGTTTCACAGAGGTCGCAGAAAGTCACGGAATCCATGACTTCTGCAATCTCCATGACAAACTTGCAGCCTTATTGATGGTGTATTGGCAGCGAGAATGTGCACATTTCTGAAGGCTTTGTATTTTTTTATCATAATCAACTGTCCCATCCCTTTCATCGCCACAATTATCTTCTGGCTTGGAGCAATGAATAGGGCTTCCTTCTCACTTCTGTTTATGCAGACACAACTAATCCATAAATGGGTGTTACAGTTGCACCACATGATACTTAACCGCCCCAGAATGTCTCCTGTGCATTTCTAGCTCCCGTGGGATCCTGGACTAACAAACCTATCCCAAATTTGAGTTCTGGTCTCCTGCTTCTTAGAGAAGAGCACTAGGCTACGAAGCTGAACCTCTTGGCATGAAGCTGGATACACTATCAATAGATACAATAACAATAGTGTATGTAGGAAATAAACTGAATTTCTGTACATGTCTGAGGCCACCAGCCCATTTCACATAGGCCACCAAAGAGCTATTAGATGGTCACCAACCTCATTCTGTGCCAGTCCGGTTTGGATTTGACCTAATAACCGATAAGGGAAATATTCTAGATGCCGTTACCACTCCTCTCATCCTGTCACATCTATGGATGAATCTTCTAAATATACAGGCATGTAGATTCCAGGATGGATTTATTCTACTGGAAAGTAGGCGGTGTTGCAGAAGACAGATAGAAACAGAGGTTGGTCTAGGTAAGACTAGCAGGACACCATCTCTGGCCCCCTAAACTTGTATTTTACATCAACTTAGACTGCCTTAAATGTATTTTCTTAATCACTGTTTTTTTCCTGAAATGTTTCAGCAAGGAAGCTCAATACATATAAATAAACCGCATTCTGCAATTTTTGGGGGAAAACCCTGAAATATCTTTACTGAAAATGCAATCTATAAGGCCACTTACTGTTTGTGTAGGACTGTAACTAAGTATATAGAGTTTGGGGGTGATTGACACACAAACTTGCACAAAAACAACTACAGTGGTTTTAATTCATGCTTGGGTTATTTCAGTGGAAGACTGCATGTGGATGAGAGAGACAACATGATAGAAGCCACTTGTCTTACTTAATGTACCTCAGTGATCAAGATGGTATAAGAACTTGTATAAAATAGAATAGGAACTCTTATTCCAGAATGAAAGTATCCTATTTTGATTTAGCTTAAATTGATTACAGACATAAAACTGAAATAGAACAACTTTAGTTTGGCATAAGTGTGTCTATGCGGACTTGTACTGAAAAGACAAAAGATGTGAATTAAAACTAAATTAGTTATTTCAGCATGAATTTGTGTGCAGACAAAAACCTTGAAAATACTTATACTTAGGCTGTTTCCCTACCAACTTGCCCCTTTGCACCTTATGTGGTGATGTACACCTGTACTGAGTGTAAAACAATACTTTTTTCACTTGGTAGCATTTGACACCCACTTGGCACAGGAGTACATGGAGTAAGAGGGCAAGGCAGTGGAATAACAGACTCTCTTTCTCTTAAAAAAATAACCTGAGGAGTCCTTGTGGCACCTTAGAGACTAACAAATTTATCTGGGCATAAGCTTTCATGGGATAAAACCCACTTCATCTGATGCGGGACACCATCATAGGACCTAACCACATCAGCCACACCATCAGGGGCTCGTTCACCTGCACACCTACCAATGTGATATATGCCATCGTGTGCCAGCAATGCCCCTCTGCCATGTACATTGGCCAAACCGGACAGTCTCTATGCAAAAGAATAAATGGACACAAATCAGACATCAAGCATTGTAACATTGAAAAACCAGTAGGAGAACACTTCAATTTCCCTGGACACTCAATATCAGACTTAAAAGTGGCAATTCTTCAACAAAAAACTTCAAAACCAGACTCCAACGCGAAACTGCAGAACTGGAATTAATTTGCAAACTGAACACCATCAAATTAGGCCTGAATAAAGACTGGGAATGGATGGGTCACTACAAAAAGTAATTTTCTCTCTGTTGATACGCACAGCTTCTTGTCAACTATTGGAAATCGCCACCTTGATTGCATCGGCCTCATTAGCACTACAAAAGTAATTTTCCCTCCCTTGGTATTCACCCCTTTTTGTCAACTATTGAGAATAGACCACTTCCACCTTAAATGAATTGGCTCATTAGCACTGACCCCCCACTTGGTAAGGCAACTTCCATCTTTTCATGTGCTATAATATATTTTCTGCTTACTGTATTTTTCACTCCATGCATCTGAAGAAGTGGGTTTTAGCCCACAAAAACTTATGCGCAAATAAATTTGTTAGTCTCTAAGGTGCCATAAAGACTCCTAGTTGTTTTTGCTGATACAGACTAACACTCTGAAATCTTTCTCTTCAGTGTCTCCAGGACATAGATTCATATATTCATAGATACTAAGGTCAGAAGGGACCATTATGATCATCTAATCCAACCTCCTGCACAACGCAGGCCACAGAATCTCACCCACCCACTCCTGCGAAAAACCTCTCACCTATGTCTGAGCTATTGAACTCCTGAAATCGTGGTGTAAAGACTTCAAGAAGCAGAGAATCCTCCAGCAAGTGACCCATGCCCCATGCTACAGAGGAGGGCAAAAAACCTCCAGGGCCTCTTCCAATCTTCCCTGAAGGAAAATTCCTTCCTGACCACAAATATGGCAATCAGCTAAACCCTGAGCATATGGGCAAGATTCACCAGCCAGATACTACAGAAAATTCTTTCCTGGGTACTCAGATCCAACCCCATCTAACATCCCATCACAGGCCCTTAGGCCTATTTACCATGAATATTTAAAGATCAATTAATTACCAAAATCATGTTATCCCATCATACCATCTCCTCCATAAACGTATCCAGTTTAATCTTAAAGCCAGTTGACCTTTTGCCCCCACTGCTTCCCATGGAAGGCTATTCCAAAACTTCACTCCTCTGATGGTTAGAAACCTTCGTCTAATTTCAAGTCTAAATTTCCCAATGACCAGTTTATATCCATTTGTTCTTGTGTCCACATTGGTACTGAGTTTAAATAATTCCTCTCCCTCTCTGGTATTTATCCCTCTGATATATTTATAGAGAGCAATCATATTTCCCCTCAACCTTCTTTTAGTTAGGCGAAGCAAGCCAAGCTCCTTGAGTCTCCTCTCATAAGACAAGTTTTCCATTCCTTGGATCATCCTAGTAGCCCTTCTCTGTACCTGTTCCAGTTTGAATTCATCCTTCTTAAACATGGGAGACCAGAACTGCACACAGTATTCCAGGTGAGGTCTCACCAGTGCCTTGTATAAGGTACTAAAACCTCCTTATCTCTACTGGAAATACCTCACCTGATGCATCCCAAGACCGCATTAGCCTTTTTCACGGCCATATCATATTGGCAGCTCATAGTCATCCTATGATCAACCAATACTCCAAGGTCCTTCTCCTCCGCCGTTACTTCTAATTGATGCGTCCCCAGCTTATAACTAAAATTCTTGTTATTAATCCCTAAATGTATAATCTTACACTGCTCACTATTAAATTTCATCCTATTACTATTACTTCAGTTTACAAGGTCATCCAGATCCTCCTGTATGATATGCCGGTCCTTCTCTAAATTGGCAATACCTCCCAGCTTTGTATCATTTGCAAACTTTATTAGCACAATCCCACTTTTTGTGCCGAGATCAGTAATAAAAAGATTAAACAAGATTGGTCCCAAAACTGATCCTTAAGGAACTCCACTGGTAACCTCCCTTCAGCCTGACAGTTCACCTTTCAGTAGGACCCGTTGTAGTCTCCCCTTTAATGAATTCCTTATCCACCTTTCAATTTTCATATTGATCCCCATCTTTTCCAATTTAACTAATAATTCCCCATGTGGCACGGTATCAAACACTTTACTGAAATCTAGGTAAATTAGATCCACTGCGTTTCCATTGTCTAAAAAATCTTACTTTCTCAAAGAAGGAGATCAGGTTGGTTTGGCACGATCTACCTTTTGTAAAACCATATTGTATTTTGTCCCGTTTACCATTGACTTCAATGTCCTTAACTACTTTCTCCTTCAAAATTTTTTCCAAGACCTTGCATACTACAGATGTCAAACTAATAGGCCTGTAGTTACCTGGATCACTTTTTTTCCCCTTTCTTAAAAATAGGAACTATGTTAGCAATTCTCCAATCATACGGTACAACCCCTGAGTTTACAGATTCATTAAAAATTCTTGCTAATGGGCTTGCAATTTCGGGCACCAATTCCTTTTATATTCTTGGATGAAGATTATCTGTGCCCCCTGATTTAGTCCCATTAAGCTGTTTGAGTTTCACTTCTACCTCAGATATGGTAATGTCTACCTCCATATCCTCATTCCCATTTGTCACGCTACCATTGTCCCTAAGATCCTCTTTAGCCTTATTAAAGACTGAGGCAAAGTATTGTTTAGATATTGGGCCATGCCTAGATTATTCTTGACCTCCACTCCATCCTCAGTGTTTAGCGGTCTCACTTCTTCTTTCTTTGTTTTCTTCTTATTTATATGGCTATAGAACCTTTTACTATTGGTTTTAATTCCCTTTGCAAGGTCCAACTCTACTTGACTTTTAGCCTGTCTCACTTTATCCCTGCATGTTCTGACCTCAATAAGGTAGCTTTCCTTGCTGATCCCTCCCATCTTCCACTCCCTGTATGCTCTCTGCTTTTTCTTAATCACCTCTCTGAGATGTTTGGTCTTCCAGCTTGGTCTACAATCCTGCCTATGAATTTTTTCCCCTTTCTTGGGATGCAGGCTTCCGATAGCTTCTGCAGCTTTGATTTAAAATAATCCCAGGACTCCTCTGCCTTTAGATCCATAAATTCTTCAGTCCAATCCACTTCCCTAACTAATTTCCTTAATTTTTGAAAGTCAGCCCTTTTGAAATCAAAAACCCTAGTTGCAGATTTAGTTTTGTTTGAACTGAATTAGCTCATGATCACTTGAACCAAGATTATCCCCTACAACCATTTCTTCTATGAGGTCCTCACTACTCACCAAAACCAAATCTAAAATGGCATCCCCTTTAGTCGGTTCAGCAACTATTTGATGAAGGAATCCATCAGCTATCGCATCTAGGAAAATCTGAGCCCTATTATTATTACTAGCACTCTTCCTCCAGTCTATATCTGGGAAGTTAAAGTCTCCCATGATCATGCAGTTTCCATTAGTATTTACTTTATTAAAAACATTTAAAAGGGCTCTATGCATATCCAAATTAGATCCCGGCGGTCTATAGCACACCCCAAACACTATCCCAGGGGAGGCTTTAATAGTTTTCTTCCCCAGTGTAATTTTTGCCCAGACGGACTCTGTCTTATCCATTCCATGGCTTCTTATTTCTTTACATTCTACCTCATCATTGATATACATGTTTAATCCATATGTTTCCAATGCATTTGGACTGGAATGCTGGGGTTGGGTGAAAGCCAAACCAGTCACATGACCTCTTGTTCTCTGCAACAAGGTTTACAGAATTAATTGGTAGTGCCCATCAGTTTCTCTGGAAACCTGATTCCCTAATAAAGCAAAACAAATATTATAGATTTGTTGAGAAGACATTCCCCTTCGGGGTGGCACAGTCATCAGACCTGAAAATCACCCTGGATGCAGAAGTGTTGTCTGCTTTGTGTCCTTTTCTTTTAACAGTAATTGAGTCATTGCAATAAAATAATTGCATTCTAATGAAACACAGTCAACATAACTGAAAGCTAATAATGTCAATAAAGTGTGTTGAACTCTCATCACAATAAAACACATTTTTTAAAAAATTACATTCTTTTATGGAGAGTGGAAATCAGTTCACCCAAAGGGAAGTACTGGTTTAACTTCTTATTGTTGTTTATTGTTTGTGTTATGCTGGGATTTGGGCCCCATTGTGTGAGGCACTTTACCAGCACAGAGTAAGAGAAAATCCCTGTCCACAAGAGCATACAATCTAAATACACAGGACAAAGAAAAGGCAGGAGAAAGGAAGTATTATAATCAGTATTAATATCCCCATTTTAGAAATAAAGTATTAAGGCATATTTATTTGGAACATTGAAATATATTATATTTCCAATATCTTAGGACATTATACTGCAATCTTTACTCATTCACAGGCCAAAGTCCTATTGCAATGGGAGTTTTGCTGGAACAAGGAGTAAGGTCTATAGCAAAAAAAGAGAGCCCTATGTTTTGCTATCCTGCTATGTTTGCTGATTAGAAATTTAAATGAATTCCAGAAAACTTGACATACTTACATAATCTAGTTAAACAAACATATAAAGCATACAATAAAAGATCACCTGCATCCTATGATATAGATATATAAAAACATTATATGCCCTCTTGTGTCCCAGGCTGGATTTATTTTACAGGAAAGTAGGTGGTGTTACAGGAGATAGATAGAAACAGAAGTTGGTCTAGATGAGACTAGAAGGACGTCTCTCTATGCCCCCTGAACTTGTATGTTACACTGTCTTGAACTGCCTTAAATTTACTTTCTTAATCACTGTTTTCCCCTGAAATGTTGCCATTCCACCATGGAAGTGCAGCCTGGGCACTATTATAAACATTTTTGACATTTGGTTACATTTCAAATTCTTCATACAAGGAAGTTTGTTCCACATGAAGAAATGACAAAATGTTACCACTGATCAAGTGCACAAGTTTCAAAAAAATCCGATGAAGTGAGCTGTAGCTCACGAAAACTTATGCTCAAATAAACGTGTTAGTCTTAACGTGCCACAAGTCCTCCTGTTCTTTTTGCGGATACAGACTAACATGGCTGCTACTCTGAAACCAGTAATAATATAATGTTTTATGCGTGCAGGGCAAATCAGGATAGTTTTGCACAGCTCTACTGCCTTGTTGTTATTATGCTGTACTATGTTTCGAAGTATGTATTCAGCATTGAATCTTGCACTCATATGCATCAGTGAACACTGCCACACAGGTTGTTGAAACAGTTGCTCTACTGTATAAGAAAGCAACTAGTCCATACATTTTGTATCTTTGTCATAAATCATGATTTTTCAAATGTTAATTTGCTTATATAAATTATGGTCTAAATTTCCTGCTGGATTCAATTTACACTACCAAAGAGCCAGTTAAGGCTCCTTAGGTCTCTAATTGACCCTATGCACAGATTAGAGCAGTCTCAGGGCTGAACCAATCTGTGCCAGCTCGCAGTGATCCCTAAATGACCAATTGTCAGCTAAGGAAGGCATGTTCAGGCCACTGTCCCTTCCTGTCTGTCCTCCACCATGACATGCCCCCCCCCCCGCCCCAGTATACCTCTTGCATAAGAGTTTCAGGGAGGCGGGGCATAGAAGCTGGTTCCATATCCCCTGGGAACTCCCCCACTCCAGAAGATGAGTCTCTACTCCCTTTGCACCACTGGAATAGTGGAAAGAGAGAGGAGCAGAAGCGATAATCTGCACCCATGCTCTGCGTCTGATTTCTTTCAATACAAAGTGTCATGGTTGCATGATTCAAATACAACTCTGTTTGTAACCTTGCTCCCCCAGCAAGTTTCTGTAGAATTACTGGGGTTTGTTTTTTTTTGTCCAACTCTCAGTAATCTTCTATTAGGTTTGGTAAACTGGGAAATACTTGCGGCTACTGTGTATGACCTCAGTGAAAAGCCTTAGGGAACGCTACACAAGCCCATCTCGCTGAGCCTTACACAGGTGAAGGGTCAGACCTCTCTCAGTGTGAGGTCTGAATTTTATTGACTTGAAGATGATGCAATTGTCTTGAGAAGGAGCAGAAAGTATTCTGTTTATCTTAAGAACAAAGCTCCCCAATCATATCCAGATGACTTGAATCTGATTTCATTTGGATTTTTGAATCCTAAAAAGGCATACAAATTTATCCTTGGAGTAACTGGAAGAGACATTCCAGTTAGTAGGGCAGTGTCGGTTTAAGGTGTGGTCCATTTCTGCCATATATGAATACTGCCAAAGGTCCAGTCCACTGGCTTTTCCTTTGGTATAGATAAATTCATGGAGGATAGGTCTGTCAATGGCTATTAGCCAGGATGGGCAGGGATGGTGTCCCTAGTCTCTGTTTGCCAGAAGCTGGGAATGAGCGACGGGGGGTGGATCACTTGATGATTACCTGTTCTGTTCATTCCCTCTGGGGCACCTGGCACTGGCCACTGTTGGAAGACAGGATACTGGGCTAGATGGACCTTTGGGCTGACCCAGTAGGGCCATTCTTATGTTCTTATGGTATTTCTACAACATTGTGTATTATGTTTGTACAACAGGGATTTCACCTATGCAGAGTTTACTCTCTGTGGAATATGGCAGCCACTCTGATTGAGCAACACAGCTCTGCAAAGGGGAAAGGAAGAGTACTTTCTCCAGTTTAAACTAGCAGGGGAACTTGGCAGAATGCAATTACTCACGCTGGGTTTTGACCAGGATATCGAGTAACACAGGCTAGATTCTCAGCTGGTGTAAATTGGCACCGTTCCATTGACTTCCTACTGATTTAATCCATCTGTAGAGCATGCCCAACAGCTCTTTCATCCCCATGAAAAGTACATGGAAATCTCTAAGGACAAGAAGCAGTCAGAAATTGCCCTGGGTCTTATTCAAACTGAAAAAATGGTTATATATTGATATGCTTGCTGCAATTTACAAGATCATCTAGAATTCCTATTAGAGAGCTTTAAAATATTACAAGCCATTTTAATAGGTCTATATATTTATCAAAATTTGTAAACTGTAGCTATTCATCAGTAAAAGACTGATTAAAATGCGTCTCTACACATCCCCATGTCCAAATGGCCACAACAACAGCACTTCTTACCATGGCAGATCTTCCTTTCCCACATTCAAACACCAAGCATTGATAGGGATCATTCAAGTTGTAGCTCCAAGCACTGTTTTTTGGAACCTAGATGTAAATGCTGGGTGCAAAGAGAGATGTGTCACCTTTTCCCTTACTATTCCACCAAAATGTAGGTAGGAAGAGTTCTATAAGTATTTCCAAGAGTACAGTACGAATACTGTATAGTTCTTAAGAACAGAAGACATTTTCTTCACCTACACAATTGTGTGGGTGATCTTGCTGATCCTGGCAGTGTGACACTTAGCCTTTGCTATCAGCTCGTTGTACTGAAGCTCCAAAGGAAAGCAAGTTATTGGCATATCTAAATCCCACAACAGACAGCTTTCCATTTTATGTGTGAACTCCACCAAGATGTCCAGCATGTGCCCTGCTAAAAATCATTGAAGATTTTTAGATTATGTTAATCTCCTTACATATTTACCAACAACTAAGTTAAAAGGGGAAATTCAGACACGTAGGTCTAGTTCCTGTTGTAAGAGAGTGGGATGTTTGAAATCTGTGAGTTGCTCAGCTAATAAGTGCTCCTGCTCTAGTATTCTGAACCACATCACTCTGCTGGTACTGTGTGGCGTTGGGACAGTTTACTGTTTCTGAACTGGACGGTCTTCAAGTACTGATTGTCATCTACTGCTGGTCACTCGAAATGAGGCCATTTGATGGTTTTAAATCTCTGTCTTCCGATGTGAAATCAACATGGTTAGAACCACAATGGGAAGGTTCCCACCACCTTGTGGCCAGAGGTTCTACCCATTTGCCTGTCTGTAACTGGAAAATGATGAAAATTTACATGGCATAGAGTGGATCATATCTAATGTGCTCCATCCTGCACTATCCCCATTTTTGTTCTAGAGAGCAGTGAAATGGAAACACTATTTTTCAAAGAAATCTCGCTGTTTCTATACTACTGTAAGTATTTATCAATAGGATTAGGTTGTCGGTATTGTCTAGCCTTTCATCTTATTATGCCTGCCAGTGACAACACTTCTGTTTCCCCTCTCCTCCTTCCAGAAGAAGTCTCTATTTGAAAGTAAAACCTGTTTTTCCAACTCATCTGGACAGATTTAACCAAGACAGATTGCTACCTAAGCAATAACTAAGTGTGCACTGATGTATGTGGAACACCTCTGACTTAGGTTAATCAATATTTCCTTGCCAAAGACTTGCCGTTCTAAGAAGAAAAGAAGTAGTGTTGATCAACTTTAAGAGTCCACTTCCTGTCCTTCTTGTGCACTTCCACTTTCCCCACTGAATGACTAAGAACCAGCAGCAGCTGAAGAATTTAAAACGGACGAGTCCCACATGTACCTTTAGAATCCCATTCCCAACAATCCACGTTGCGGACAATGGTTCAGAAATAAACCCTCCCAGTAGCTCGGACTCTGTGAAAATGAGGCTGTGCAGCAACTCTGGCTTCACCTATGGTGAAGAAGAATTTTTCTTCTGTGTCCACTCTGGAGATATATTCCCCTCCCCGAAACTTGTTGATGGATAGCTGGCAAAACCCAAAATCAAAAATATTGTATACCTTTTCCAGACATGCACTATACTATTTATATCATAGGCACGTGGTCCATGACACTTATTACATGCCAACTGAGGCTGGGTTGGGAGGATGAATCCACTGAAAGTCTAGGGTAGCAGACAATACCCATAGCAGAGTCAGGAGACATTTGCTGGACAATGATGGAACTAAAATATGTGGAGTGTAGGATGCTGATTCACTTTGCAAACTGCCAAGGCTTCAAGTGGCTAGTTTTGGTAGGGCTGCAGTGTTGGCTGATTTATAATTTCTTACCCTGCCCTATATTAGTCTAACTGCCCAGACGTGTGTCTTTATTATGGTTCCGCTTGTGCAGTGATTGTGTCATTGAAGAGAGTGAAAGAATGCCTGCCTTTGTTAACATTCCCTCTGGAGGGGTGTGTGAGGATGAGGCGTGTGCTCAATAGTCTGCTTGCTGATGTTATCAGAAGATCCTATAGTTCAGTGCATTGAAGAGTTTCCTGTCAGAGCACAACACAGCAGCAAGGCACTGCTTTAAGACAATGTGCTCTCATGTTGAATACAAACTGGCAACGCATTGGAACTGAAAGGGAACATGTGAATGATTATGAATATGGAGCCAGCTGGTGTCTGTTGGACCTATGCCAGTTTACAGCTGATGTGGATTTGGCCCACGGTACCTGAAGATTCCGCATCTTTTTCCAGTCATTGTTCTCAGCACCTCTCCACCAGCCTGCTTTTAACAGTCTCCATACAGACTATGGTTACGGCACATATTGTTTTATGAGGATATTGGAGAGGTGTTTGAAGGAAGTCTCAGAGACAGTAGGCAAAGAGGCTAGCGGGAATCATGTTCTAGCCAGTTCAGAAATAATGTTTTTTCAAATTGTTTTGGCAACTGGTGAAAGAACAATGCCATTATTGCAAGTCTCTGTTTTAGGTTGTGCAAGGTTCTAAACAGACCTGATTATCTTAATTTAGTTAATGTCAAGTATACATTTATAAAGTGATATTGGAGACTCAATAAAGGATTCTATGCATTGCTGAAGAGAGATCTGTCAGAGGGAGTTCTTATTGTTTGAGACATCTCTTTGAAATTACTATAGCTTTCTCACCAGGTCTTTGTAAACCATTGCAGTTATCAGAACTCATTTGAGATGATCTGCTGAACCAATCCCAAAACACATGCAGATAAAACCTTTATTTCACATTACACCATCCCGCATTCCCTATCGATATCACTTACCATACATGGTGATTATAGTTCTATGATAAATTTCAGCACTTCTGGTGTGGGCCAGAAACCAGAAGGGACAGGGGATAAAATCTTGTATCTGATCACTACGAGCTAAAGCAGTGGCTCTCAACCTTTCCAGAGTACTGTACCCCTTTCAGGAGTCTGGTTTGTCTTGCATAACCCCAAGTTTCATCTCAATTTAAAAACAACTTGGTTACAAAATCAGACATAAAAATACAAAAGTATCACGACACACTATTACTGAAAAATTGCTTACTTTCTCATTTTGTCTGTCTGACATTTTAGTTTGTACTGACTTTGCTAGTGCTTTTCATGTAGCCTGTTGTAAAACAAGACAAATATCTAGATGAGTTGATGTACCCCTACCCTTGTTGAGAACCACTGAGCTAGATCCTGAGCTGTGGCTGAGCAGTGCACAGTGCTCCTGAGGAGGGGGTAGAAGGCCCCTTGATCCTGGAGCTAATTCACTGCCAGGCTGATCCCCAACATAAATTATAACAGCCATCGGGCTGCTCTGTTTTACACCAGCTATCCATGGTCTCAAGAGGGCTGTTCCAGAAACGGGGGATTGTTTGGTCATAAAAATGCTCCCTTATCCCTGGCGGTAGGCCCTGAGACAGGAGACAGAGTTTCCTCAAAGGCTAGCTCAAGACTGTGAAATTATGTCCTCCAGAAACTCAGGTCCATCACAACCATCACCACCTTCTACTCCAAGTGCAAGGCACCTATCTTTGACCTTGCCTTCTATAACATACACATAAAGCAGTGTGTGTGTGTGTGTGTGTAATTTTAAAAATTCAAAAACTAAACACTGCATTGAGCACACTTCTCCCCTTGGGAAGAGAAAAACAGAATAAACATGTGCCAGATGTTAGTCACATCACCTAATGCAGCACTGGAAGGTGCTCAGATAATGTGGTGATAAGCGTGGTATAAAAATCTAAGTAGAATAGAATAGGGTCCAGGAGGGCTGGAGTAGGAACTGCAACATTGACTCTACGTTCCCTGAGGAATCCTCAAGTGGCCTGTAAGCCTGCGTTTGAGCTGCATTATATCAAGAGGCACAAAGTAGTTCCCAGAGTACAGGAGGACCTGACCCTAGAAATGGATATAGGTGAGAGTGTGGCTCTTATTTCTCCTCATCTGGTTAGCCCAGCTCTCTAAATGAAATTGTCACAGGAATAACAACACTTACCTCTTACTAAAACCCTCAGCCCCACCTGCCTTAATTTAACAATTGCAGAGTATCAGTGGAGACATTTTGTCTCTCTTGGCAAATGAAGAGTGTTGCCAGACCATTAGGGTATAAGAATGATATATCTGAGTGGTTCTGCCAACCTGACCACTTACAAGGTGACTGCAACAAAGACTACAAGCACATTAAAATCAGTGGAGGTTATGCAGAAACAATGAGAGCAGAACAGAGACTCCCTCCCAGCTTTATTTCCAGTCATAAGCACCAGTGATTCCCAACAAAGCACAAAACTCCTGGCTATCCTTCCTACCTGCTTCTTTTACCCAGTTAGCACCTTGCTAACCACACATCCAACCTTACTCTTGAGCGATTAGAGATTTTTGTCATCCCTGATCTAGAGTGACAGTCTTGGGATTTCAAAGCGTTATCTGCTGCTCTTTATTAAAAAGTAATCCAGTGAAGTTTATTACATGATTGTAATATAAATTTGGTTTTGTGAGATTGACTCTAAGGCAGCAGTGAAAAAAAGTGGAGCTTCCTTGCTTTGCATATTGGGTCTCAAATGGACAAATCAACCCCTTTTACATTTTTTCATGAAAAATTAAAATAAACAAATGAATGACAGCTATTTTATTTAAGAGAATGTTACACAGAACTGATGGTTGGTCATAAAAGGAGCCAGGAATCCACTAACACTCAAGCGTGTGTCTAAGTTTGCTCAGAAGAGTAGGCCCATAGAACACGGTGAGGATTTTATTTGCCAGCACTTTACTTCATTTAGAAATTAACATCCATCCTCAGTCTTTCCAGATAATTGTGTCATCTCAAAAATTCACATAATTTCTGGGTTTGTCTCTCCTTTCACGGACACCGGTATAAATCAAGTCACTCCACTGCAATCAGTGAATTGACACCAATGTAAAGCTGCTGTAAGTGGGAGGAGAATCAAGTCCTCTATCTAGAACAACCTCTTCTGTTTTTAATCTCTCTTCATTTTATTACTTTTAATAAAGACCAACATGTTTGCAGCTCGGGGAATTCTGCTGACGTCTCAGAGAAATTTGATGCCAGACTGCAGGGCCAGATCCTCAGCTACTGTACATTGGCATAGCTTCACTGAAGTCCATAACTAACATAACTGAAGTCTATATGGTGACATCAATTTACACCATCTGAGGATCAGGCCCTTGTGATGACTTCTTTCGTGCTGGCGGGTGGTTTTCTTCATTGCAGCTGCAATTAAATCTGGCTGAAAGGATTTATTAGAATTGTAAATTACTGTATTTGTTCACTGGGTAGCTTCATTTATTTGCATTTTAAGAAAGCCTTTGTTTGAGTTTCATGCATATATCCATTTTAAGAGCTCCTGACTTTCTTAAAAGCACAACTAATGCTTGGATTAAGTGAGACTGGATGTATTTCTCAGCTGGAACAAAAATAACATAATGGGTTATTAGAGCTATTTTGGGAATACATATTGATTGCAGACACAGTACTCAGAACTGTACTTAGAGAATGGGCTCCAAGAGTTTCTGCAAAATGAACTTCTTCTTCCAGATAGTAATAAAATGAATGCGCTGATTTCCCCCCTGCCTTCCACCTTGGGTAATAATTTACATCTGTGGAAATGATCTTCAGTCTCCATTGTAATATTCTCCCTGAGTGCCAGACTAAGGGGATACCCCAAGTGCAGGGGGACTTGGGTAAGGGCACTAAGCTGGCCCGCCTCCTAGCTCAAGACATTGGAATGGGCTTTCTGATGGGAAGAAGGGGGCTTGGCCAAAGTGCAGTGCACTATAGCTGTCCGCTGCTTCTTTTGGCCAGTAGGGAACCATGGGGAGCATAGCATAAGTTAGAAAAACCTTGATGCTGATCTAATTTACATAGGAGCACACATCCTCCCCTCCCCACCCAGCTGCCCCAGAATACAGGGATCACAGTGGTGGCTTAAAGCCACCTCTGCTCCTCACTGTTCCTTTCCTGTGCTGAGCAGAGGATCACATTCACACACAATCAGAGCCAGTGAATGCAACGTGGGTGTAAAATGCTACAGAATTCTCCACTCATTTACACTGTTGTGGTAGCATTTCACCTTGACTTGAAATTTATTTTGCACAGCTCGTAAATTACTATAAAAGGAACCAGGTGGTGGAAAACTGGACCCATAACTGGTGAAGTGACATTGCTAAAAATCATTTGCAGAATCACTCATGCTAAAATATTGAAGTCGCAGAAAATGCCTGTTGCTTTTTTCCATCCTGCTGCCTGCAGGTCTTGGGGAAAAAACATTGTTTGTTTTGTAATCATACGTTAATTGACACCTGCAGCAAAACAATGCTTATTTAAATTGGGTAGGTACCTTTCCACATCCTCTACTGTATCTACACTGCTGAGCAATACTTATCCCTCACTTATGGGCACTCAATGCAGAATAAGAGTGTCCACGTGCAGGGGGGCTAGTGCAAAATAACTATTGCGCTATAAATCAGCACCCTAGCTAGTTAGCACTAAAATGAGAGTTCTTCCAGATGACAATTGCATTTTCAAAGAGTGTGCAGTTCAAGTAATTTAATGGCTGTGTGGATTGGTAATGGAAATAATAATCCTCTTATATCTGTAGGTTACCTCTTCAAATCCAGGTCAGGTCAGCGTTGTTATTGATTTACCTTACTGTAGTGCCCCAGCTGAGATTAGAGATATGTTGTGCTAAGCACTATACCCATAGTAAGAGACAGTCCCTGCCCCAATCAGCTTCCAATTTAAATAGACAAGACAGATAAAGGGTGGGAGAAAGAAACCATTATTATCATCATTTCTATTGATGAGGAATTAAGTTGCTGAGAGGTCAAGTGACTTTCCAGAAGTCACACAGGATTTCAGTGGCAGAGCCAGTAATCTACCTAAGGTCTCCAAGCCCTTTGATTTGACCACAATGCCCAGTGTTGACTAAAACAGAGTGCCGACAAGTTGTATCATTATCTGGCTGAAAGTCACATTTTAGGAAGTTGTTTGCCATCCACCACAAAACTGTCCTGGGTTGAAAAGAATGGCCACAGAAATCACAGGTTTTATGTGCCATTTGCTCTATTTGCAGTAAAAAGAAAAGGAGGACTAGTGGCACCTTAGAGACTAACAAATGTACTTGAGCATAAGCTTTCGTGAGCTACAGCTCACTTCATCTGTGAGCTGTAGCTCACGAAAGCATATGCTCAAATACATTTGTTAGTCTCTAAGATGCCACAAGTACTCCTGTTCTTTTTGCAGATACAGACTAACACGGCTGCTACTCTGAAACCTGGATATTTGCAGTGTTCGTGTTGTGGCTCAAAAAGCCAGAGCTGAGTAAATTTAACTGTGTGCAGAGAATGGTATGTACTGTATGTCCAACCACAGTGCCCTTCTGCGTCAACACCTTTGACTGATACAATATCTACAAGAAAGAAAGACATTAATAGAGTTGATACATGTCTTTGTAAGGATACTCAACACCTAAAAATAGTGATTTTACAGCACTATCTATAAAAGGCCTTGGTGGGAAGAAAGCCATGAATAGTATACTTTTCCTGGCATGGTGAAGGAACAATGAGTATCCCCTTTTTGTGCTTTCTTCTTGCTCTATCTTTTCCCTGAAACCTCTCATTGTTAACTTCTGCCTTGGATATAAGCATTCACAAACTATGGTAATGAGCACAGTATAGGTATTTAGATGGGTAGATTGACCTAGAGACAGAAATCACTTCCACACAGATGACATTAATTCCACATCCCCTTCTCTAATCCCACTGTCTCCTGTCTATCTGATGTCTTGATTTGGTCAGCCCCTGGATATGCCACTAAAATGCTTCAGGTTAAATAATAACATTACCTTGCACCTCAGGAGAGCTTTCTCACTGAGCGTCTTAAAATATTACAGAATTTTAGCCTCACAACATCCCTGTGAAGGATGTATTATCATTCACATGCCACAGATTGGTAAACTGAGGCACAGCAAAAATGACAATTTGCTTAAAATCACATGTGGCTATGACAGAACCAAGAATAGAAACAAAGTCTCCTGAAGCCTCACTATCTTAATTAGTGATGGACCCACCCTTCCTTCCCCTTTCCCCTAACTCTCTAACCTTTCCTCCAGATCACTATCACTCTCCTTAACTGTGATATAAACTTCACTTGTTTCTATTGTTTCCTATGTCTCCTTTTTCTGTAAGACTGTCTGCTTATCATAGCTTCTGGTATGATGCCATAATTTGTCCTTTCCTTGACATTGACTCTGTGAAATTCTTATCTGTCCCCATCTTGAATTCTGTTATTTCCTCTATTATGGTTTTCTTTAATTTCTTCTCCAAAATGCTGTTTCCAGACTATTCTTTTTCTCCAGGAAGAGGGAGCATATTTAACTACCACTAACTCCATCCTTCCAGTGTCCTGGTGCCAATTTTTGGCCTTGGTCTTATTGGTCTACTTCATACAGTAACTGCCCTCCTATTTTACAAAACTCTCCATTGAAGCACTCTGCACTACCTCTCTGATCTCATGTCCAATTAATTCCCCACCCACTCATTCCACTCCTTCAACCTGATCCTGGTCTTTCTGTCTTTACTAGTTCTTCTCATAGTTAGGGGATTCGCTTTCATGTGTGCCATTCCTCCCTTAACAATACTGAGTCACTTCCTTTTGGTAAGTCTCATCTTAAAACACTGAGAGCTGAGACTAGGATCCAGGTGACCTGAGTCAGAGTCTTAAATTCTCTTTAGGAAGGTATGAAGAAGATTGTTATAGAGGAAAGGAATATATTGTTTTAAAATGTGGCTAGCCTTCTGGATCTATCTCTCATGAAATAGCAGATCTGTTAATATATTAAATACAGCGCCTGATTTTCAAAAGCACCCCACAGCCTCTAACTTCCATTGAAAATCTGGCCACCTTATTCAGGGCCCTACATGGTAGCTGAGCTCTTTTTTTAAAGTCCAGACACTTAGGAGCTTAAAGGGGAGCTTGGGTGCTGAATATTTTTGAACATCTGGCCAAAAATAATGTGTTTGTAGGAGTGGTCCCTTTACTGTGAGAACATGATCATTTGTGTACCATTTGGATCATGTTGGTTACTCTGTCTCAGAAACAAATCTACTGGGGGGTCACTAAGTCCTGGGTTACACTGGGGAAGGGTTCGAACTCAGATACGCAACTTCAGCTACGCTATTCGCGTAGCTGAAGTCAAAGTATCTTAGTTCAGGTTACCTGGCTGTCCTCACGGCGGCGAGTCGACCACGGTGGTTCTCCCATTGACTCCGCTTACTTTTCCTGCCAAGGTGGAGCACAGGCGTCGATTCGGGGATCGATTCATCACGTCTAGACGAGACGCGGGTAGTGAAGACGTACCCTAAGCTAAAGTTTAAAGGCAAAATCTACATTAACATTAAAATATGAACTTTAAACTCAGTTTCCTATTCTTTTACATTCTTCTTTTATAATTAACTCAATTTAAACTTGATTATCAGTATGAAAAAGTAAAGATATTAACTGATCTGAAATCATGCAGATACTTTGCCGACATAAGTTTCACAGACACCGATGTGACTTGTGAATGAGTGGGATCAAGTCCTTAGGCTTGCTATAGAAAAACTATTTGAAACTCAGAAAGTAAGCCCATAAAAGAGAGAGGAAATATTTGTATCCAAAAAGATTAAAAGATTCATAGATTCCAAGGCCAGAAAGAATCAATCTAATCTGACTTCTGCATAACACAACCCATAAAATTTCCCCAAAATAATTTCTAGATCATCTCTGTTAGAAAACATCCAATCTTGATTTAAAAATTGTCATTGATAGAGAGTCCTACACCACAACTCTTAGTAAATTGTTCTAATGGTTAATTACCCTCACTGTCACAAATTTATTTCCAGTATGAATTTGTCTAGTTTCAACTCCCAAACCTGGGATCATGTTACACCTTTCTTTACTAGATTGAAGACCCCATTATTAGATATTTGTTCCCCATGTAGATTGTAACCAAATCACCCCTTAACCTTTCCTTTGTAAAATAAATAGATCGAGCTCTGTGAGTCTGTCACTATATGGCATGTTTTGTAATCCTTTAATCATTCTTGCAGCTCTTTTCTGAACCCTCCTCAATTTATCAACATCCTTGAATTGTGGGCACCAGATCGGGTAACAGTATTCCAGTAGTGGTCACACCCGTGCCAAACAAGAGGTAAAATAACCGCTCTACTCCTGCATCCCAAGATCTTATTAACTCTTTTGGCCACAGCATCACACTGGGAGCTCATGTTCAGCTAATTATCCACCACACCCCACAATCCTTTTTAGAGTCACTACTTCCCAGTATAGAGTGCCCATTCTGTAAATATGGCCAACATTGTTTGTTCCTAGGTAGAAGATGTAGAAGATACCTCTATATATCATACTGTATGTTTTTACCTGTGATTTTTTAAATATTAAAAATCCTTCTTTAAATCACATATTCCTGATTTTACTTTACTAACATCCATTTAAATCCCTTTCATTTGCTTCATTCCAAGCTCTTCTTTACCTTCAGGTGTTGATGCTTTCAGTGGGTACAAGCAAAAAAAGTCACTGGTAGGTAAGCTATCATCTCTCTCCTCTTCATGAAGGTAAAAGACATGGCCAGAACTAAGCACTCATTTATATATCCACAGCCCATTAATCCAAATCACTTGGTAACAGCCAATTTTATTTAAACTAATAATCAGATGAACCAGGCAGGAGCATTGTTTAGACACATGCTAAAACTGTGCTTGCTACTTAACTCAAACCCTCTAGATCCTAAAATGCCTGGATAAAGCCAAGAATGGTTGCAATAAATCAGAGGGATTAATTTTCCACTCCATCATACTGATGTAACTTCATTGAAGTCCTCCTGGCATCACGGAAGTCAATGGCAAAACTCCCAGAGACTTGAAAGGGACTAGGATTTCACCCAAGGTAATTACATCAGTTTTGAATTCTTGGAGTGGAGATCAGGTCCAGGAAGCGTAACTACTATAAAGCTGCCACTGGCAACAATTCTGTGTATTGAACCCATTTTATTGAAATAGGTGGGAAGATACAGTAATCAGGACAGACATGTGACGGGCTGTATGCAGTGTAGTTGTAGCAGTGTCCATTCCAGGATATTAGAGAGACAAAGTGGGCGAGGTGATGAACAGTTTAGTAACAAAGTAGTGGGTTAAGAAGTTCTGATTCAGAATAGTGATGGGCAAATCTTTAAAGTATCAGAGACTCTTTTGTTCAATGAAGTATCTGTCTCCAGCCCCCAAATATAGTGAAGTGTTTTTTTTTTCTCTCGTTTCCTCAGTCCCATATTGCTGCTGCTCAATCTTTAAAGACTGTCCTGCAAACTCCTACAGGCCCATGGCTAGCTATCAAGGTCATGACTCTCTCTCCAGACCAACATGAAAATGTCCTCCATGACCCTTTTGTCAGGCACACAGTCCCCTCTCTCATTGATGATTCCGTCATGGGGCCCAGTAGATCTCCACTCCCCCAGATTTAGCACCCTCTGGTATTTTTCTGTTAAAGATGCTCCAGATTATGTTGTGTGCCTCTGGTCTCTGTCTTTCTTAGCTAAAACTTCTCTATGCACCTTTATGTCATGATGATGAATGCATTAAAAATGCATGGATGGATGAATGGGTGAGTAACGCCTATCTCAGCATCCTTGCAAACACGTCTTATAAGTCAACCTGAAAGGTGTTATGTTCATGGCATACACATGGAGAAATTAGACAGAGACGTAAAATACTCTTGCTGGAAGGTTACAACATATTTCTTAGAATTCAGAATGATAACACACAGGAACCCAGAAACAGAGAGAGACAAAGCAGACTGCTTCCTAAAACAAAGAGGCACAAGTCACTCCACCTTTCTCGAGACAGGCTACCTGCAGGATGATTCTGCTAGGCCCAGATCACATGCTTCCCTATAGAGTATTTGTCCGGGGGCATGTTCTATTGCCCAATGTTATGTATTCAAGCAATGAAAGGTATATCCTATTGGTGAGATACAGTGGGTCAAAGACAAAAGTGACCTGGCAAGCATGAGTAGGACTGAGATGGGGGAAGTGAGGGAAGCTTGTCACGGAATTTCCTTGCTTTCGTTGGTTTAGATTTCAACTATAATAATCCATTAATGTGGAATGTGTATTTTAGAAAATCTCCATTTGTATAGCTGTAGCAGCAGCACAAACACACCGGTCAAACAAACTCCTCATCTAAAGTCGTGGGCTTTCTCCTGCTGTCGGATCAGGAGACAGACAGACTGTAAATGCTGACCGCAACAGCATTATATCACCAGGTTTTTTGTCTTGTGAGTAATTCACTGTAATCCCGTTGCTGAAAACTACCAGGTACCTCCCGTGTACAGTAACACACAAATTCCCATTTAGAATGGTATGTATTTAAGGCCCGTCAGGTTGCTGAGACTATAAGCCTCTCATGCGCTGCAGGCTGCTATTTTGGCTGCTGCTGCCATTTCTTTTCTCTAGAGGGGTACTGTTGACAGAGGAGCTGATAAGTAAAAGGCTCGATGATGATCTCTGATTTGACAGCTAAGATCAACTGGTCTTTTTTGTTCTAACCAGGCACTGTGTATTCAGTAAAATGATGGGCTGATTTCACCGGTCGTTATATTACGCCAATGTGTTCCATAAAGGAAGACCACAGTTATTGCTGTTCTGTCTAAAAGCTGGCTTTGCTTTTTAAAATTTTCCAGATTTAAATGTCAACCCAAAATGCCAGATGCTGCGATTGAAAGCCCCATGTTTTGTCTTGATCTGTAGAGATTTGCTTTGGAATGTAGTATCAGCCCCAGCATTTGCTTCAAGCAGGGTATTAAAATGATGTGGATCAGCAGTGACATCAACTCAATGAGTCAGAGTCTCGCTGTTTGCACAGACAGGTATCAACCTGTACCATTGTGATACTTGACCGTATATCATTCCCTAGGCATGAGGAAATTAATGAGGTAACAAACTACCATACTATGAGGCTAAAATCTGCTCTCATTTACAGCATAGTAAATCCACAGTAATGCCAACATCTTTCATGGCATTACTGAGTATTTACACCAGTGATACTGAAGGTAGAAACCAACCTGTTTTCTTCTGCCTAATCATTAGGGAATAGCAAACCATTTAAAAGTCTGTATGACAAAGAATGATTACCTGGAAAAGAGATAAGGAAAAGTTTCGCTTCATCTTTCTCACGGGAGTCACTTAATTTGTTTTATTCATAGCTGATAAAATGATGGCCTCTCGGGGAGGGACCCGTGTCTTTTTCATCACCGGAACAGATTTGAGGAATTCTATCAAATCTCTATCATTTCTTCCCAATCCCACAAATTGTATCCTCTTTGTCAAATCCTCAGGAAATAGACACTTTCCCCCTGAAATCCTTGGGAAACTAGCAGCCTGAGGTAATATCAATTCCTCAAGTGTCTTCTTCATACATTTGGATTCATCAGGTTTCTCTGTGACATGTGCTCTTTGCAATAACCCTGTAAGGCCACTCATTGATTCGGTTAATCTTTTCTTAAAAATTGTTTTTGGAAGAGACAGTGCATAAAGTGTGCCCACCTTAAGAGAGGAATATTTAAAAGTTCCCTTGATAATGATTGTGAGTCACATTTAGACTTGAGTGGATAACAGGAAACAACTTTCTGTGAAGATTCATTTACGTTTTCACCCTCTTCATGCCCCTTTTGTTTTTGTTTTTCCCCAAACATTTGAGTGACAGAGTTTTACCAGGAGAGGATTAGACTCTGTGATCCAAATTCCACCATTGCTCTAATGTGCAAAGGGACCAGAGGGCAGTGGGAAAACTCCAGACGGCCGGTGAACAGCACCGCTGCTGGGGGCATTTCCACCAGACACAGAGCTCATGCTGCAGTGGGCTCGTTAAGGTTTTCACGGTGGGCTGGGTGTGAGAGGCAGGAAGATGGTCCTGTGCCCCAGCACTTCCCAATGGGGGATGTGAGTTATGGCAGCCCTCAGGGCTTCTATAGACTGTACAGGGGGGCTGGTTTGACCCTCTGATATTTCCTGAATAGGAGAGAGACAGGCTGTCTCCCCTTAATCCCTACACCAACTCCTATGATGTGCATCTCCCATAAGAACAGTGCCTTCATCTTACAGCCTGATATGAGTAGTGCCCTTCTGTCATGCCCTTGCCTTTCACAGCAGCTTGTGAGGCACCAATAGTGTTGTAAAAAAAACTTTTGAGCCCTTGGTTGAGAGGCAGAGAACTGCAATTCAAAATTTATCATTAGAATTTATTATTTGATATGTATTATTAATTTTTAAAGCATTTCCCCACCTTTTCTCTATAAAACACTCAAGTCTGTGTCTTCTTGCTCTGAATGTTATCATCTCAGACTGGATTGTTATTGGTTAGTAGATATTGATAACAGGAAACCTAAACTTTATTAGCCCGCGTCAGACCTTGAAAGCAGGGCCCGGCTTTGAAGTCAGGTTTTATCTGAAGTTAAAAGTTTTATCTGCGAGTGTGGTGACTAAATCTGTATGCTTTTGTAGACAAGTGATAAAGCCTCAGAGGCGTTCTAATGAGCACCTTTCAACTGCACTTGCTGACCATCCTTTTGATGCATGCAGCTGCGCCACTCCATAGAAAAGCTGAGGGACATGATTGACCCCAGTACCAAAAGTCCCAGTGTGTTTGTGTGCATGACCATGCGTGTGTGTGTGTGTACATGTGTATAATGCTCTGTGTGTCCCAGTGTCCTGTGTCCCACATCAGGATTTATGTTCTCCCTATCCCCGTTGGGTCCAGTCTTGCCAGTAGGGGCATCTCCCAGCAGTGATTTTCTAACCACCCACCATCACTTTGTGAGGGAGGTTGTACAGGTGTCCGCTGCCTTCTCCCACATGCTACAGACCTATGGGGAGGGATTCCCCCCCCTCACCCACCCACACATGCATCCTTGGGAGAGAAGACATTATTAAAAGCAACATGTACTCTTCCCTCTGACTCCCCTGGCTGGCTGAATTTGGTACTGCCTCTGCCTTTCACATCAGTCAGCCAAACTGCTTCTTCTTCCACTTCTCTCTTGCCCCATCTTCACCACAGGTTGCCTGAACCGTAGGGGGGACATGTCTCTCCCATCAGTCCCACTGATTGCACGTATGGAAGCACGGCCCCGATAAAGATAAAGTATGGTCCCAAAAATTATTACAAATATGTAGCTTGACGCTGTGACAACATCATCACTGGAAGTGTTGCCATTACGGGGTTTGCAGCCCTTTGAGCTTTATTAGAGTTACACTCCTGGGACAGTACTGATACACTTTGGGTTTGCTTATAAAAAATACCTCAGGACAGGAGAAGGAGGAAGTAGTCAGGGGTTTGTAAAGAAGCCAGAGCTGCTCATCTTGGTTTTCGGGGTTTGAAGCCAGACTTCCATGAGCAAAGTGGGTTAGAATTCACTTTTCAGGCTGGCTTTTGGCTGTTCCAACTGTTGGATGTTCCAACTCAGTCCCTCTTTCTCTTAGAGCCAGATGAGGGCAGGCTGGGAAATATAGATTCCTATCAGTTACGACTTACCAAATTCAGTTACAGTTAAGGTGTCTGTCAATCCACACTGGTATTGCTCATTACAAAGGAAACTGTGTCTCTTGTAATACTCTGGGTAATAAATACCCATGTTGCAATAAATTGTTTTCAGGTAATGTGCTGCGTAGGCTTCCACTTGCTTGTATATCCCTTTTTTTTTTCATATTTTCAGGATAAATTTCTAGCTCTTTGACTGTCCAATAGTTTCTTCATTCACTTTGCTTATTGTGGAATAGTCTGGATGGTATTAAAGTCCATAAAATGCAGAGTCCGTCACCTTAATTGTTTAAGCCGTGATCCTGTAAACATACACGTGCTTAACTTTACTACAATGGGTAGTGTCACAGTTTCAGGGTAACTCTTCCTTCTGTGGTCCACCAAAGGCACACACTTTAGGCTCCTGACTCCCAGGCATCACCTCGCTTGTGTGGAGACCCATGTCTCACTTCCTCCTGACTGGGGCTTTCTAAGGCTCCAGAGTTCCCTGCCTGCGCTGTGATATTCCCAGCAAGCCAGAGTACCTAAAGAGGCCAGTGCCTCCAAAGGCTATGAACAGTGTATTTGCCAGCAGTCACAAGTTACTACATAGCTCTTTATAAGCAAGCACATTTATTGTAAAGGTGAAAGCCTTACAGAGGAAACATATTAAAACAATGCAAGAACCTAAATACATGTGAAAAAGCTTACCAGAGGTCACCCCCCAACTCCAACAAGGGCTCTGGTAGGTATCAGACCTTCAAAACCCACAAATGAATTTTTCCTGTGGTTACAAGTTCACAACTGTCTCAGATTCAGAACCAGAACACAGGATGGGTAGTTCAGCCATTTCTTTATACAGCTCAGGTCTTTGATTTCCAGTCTCTGGAACTGGTAATCAGCAGACAAACACCTTCTCCTCAGGGTGTAGCTTTAACAGACTCGGGTTTTGCATAATCAGGGAGGGGAATTTGCATTAACCTCCTCCAAGGTATTCCCCAGGAAATCCACTTAACACATATTGTCCCAAAAGTCCATTCTTGTCTGGAACATTTTCAGTATAGTCCATTGAAGTCCCAGGCCTCATGTCACTTCTCTCCCCTAGATAGCTTACATGCAATCCTGTCCCACAATTATGCATAAACCATTCATTTAATTCAATGGATCACAAAAATATTAAAATTAATTCAATAAGTTCTCCAGAGGATGTTGTCATATTTATCATGAGTAGTCCCACTGAAATCAATTGATCAGGAAGTTAGTGAATAACTTGCCCGGAAATTGTAAACATTGTTGCAATAGGCTGCTTCAGACAGTGACAATTAAAAAATTACTTTATGTAAACCAGGTTACTGTGAAGAAAATTATAATATAATTATATTTTCATTAAGTGAGTATGTAGGCTTAGGTTTACTTAGTGTAGTGCAACTATTAATTGAGGACAATAAAACCATCAATGATGGATAAAGAAATGTAAACTCCCTTTCTCATTTCCAAAAATTAGTTTTAAGGCAACTAAGCAATCATAGCTTAGTCGTAAAGGTCTATCATGGATTAGAGACTGATTAAAGAAAGAAAATGAGTGGTCAATTATCATAGTGGCAAAATGTTAACAGTGGGGTGCTAAGATTCAAGGAAGTATACTAGAAGCAGTGTTGATTAATATATTTATTAACACTCTGGCGAAGGGGGGTATACAATGAGGTGGCAAAATTTACAGAGGGATGGCAAAATGTTATTTAGGTTAACCCTGTGGGACATCTCAGCATACAGTAATCCAGACACAGTCAGCATTACCTTGCATGGTCTGGGGCACTGCACAATGAACGCTCCAAGAAGCGTGGTTCAGGGGTAGCAGATAACTAGGAAAGTCCAGGATAGCTGTTTCCAGAGGAGCCATGCTGAAATGGGGCCAAGTGAGGACAGAAATATGGGGCCTGTGAGAGATCCATACGTTCAAAAGGACTGTTCCACAGAAAGGCAAACTCCACCATCATTATAGGACAATTAACTAAAGCTCTACAAATGGTATGGATTCTCTCCTTTCTGTGGCTTCTTTTCTGCCCCTTTTCTGCATAAGGGACAATCTGGCTCCATGTTTGTTAAAATTAATGTTAGGAAATTAGGGAGATGAGGACAATTATGCATTTACTTGAGGTTAAGTAAATAAGTATGTCTAAGGGAAACAATCAAATGGAAATATACAAATGCTGATATTGACATCCATGACTAAAGACCACATTTCAGCTTCCAACTATGGCACTGGCTTTCTGGGTGATATTTGACTTCTCTGGGCCCTCAGCTATATGGATCTAAATATGTAGTTTACAATCTAGGTGGCTTCCATTTCAGATAAAGGAAAACAGACTACAAAGAAAGACTAACGATAAAGTCTCTTTGAGGGAGAGAAAACAGTAATTCATTCTGTGATGAAGAATGAAGCAACATGCTTCATCTAAACCAAGCCACAAAATGGCTCAGTGGATCAATGCATCAGAAGCAGGAAGCCTGCCAAACAGTCAGTGGAGCACTCCAGGAAGACAAGGCCATTGCAGAGATGTGAAATGAACTCTTTGCATCGGTCTTCTCTGCAGAGGATGTGGGGAAGATCCTACATCCAAGCCATTCACTTTAGGTGACAAATCTGGTGAACTGTCCCAGATTGAGGTGTCATTAGAGGAGGTTTTGGAACAAATTGACAAATTAAACAGTAATAAGTTACCAGAATCAGATGTTACACACCCAAGAGTTTTGAAGGAACTCGGATATAAAATTACAGAACTACTAAGTGTGGAAAGGAACCTATTATTTAAATCAGCCTCTGTACCAGATGACTGTAGCTCACCTATTTTTAAACAAAGGCTCCAGAGATGATCCTGGCAACTACAGGCCAGTGAGACTAACTTCAGTACCAGGAAAATTGGTTCAAATTATAGTAAGGAACAAAATTATGAGACATATAGATGAACATGATATGTTGGAGATGAGTCAACATGGCTTTTGTAAAGAGGAAATCATGTCTCACTAATTTATTAGAATTCTCTGAGGGCGTCAACAAGCATGCAAACAAGGGGGATCCAGTGGCTATAGTGTACTTGGGCTTTCAGAAAGCCTTTGACAAAGTCCCACACCAAAGGCTCTTAAGCAAACTAAGCAGTAATGGGATAAGAGGGAAGGTCCTTTTATAGCTCAGTAACTGGTTAAGACAGTAAACAAAGGGTAGGAATAATTGGTCAGATTTGACAATGGAGTGAGGCAAATAGCGGGGTTCCCTAAGGATCTGTACTGGGACCCGTGCTGTTCAACATGTTCATAAATTATCTGGAAAAGGAGGTTGCAAAATTTGCAAATGATACAAAATTACTCAAGATAGTTAAGTCCAAAGCTGACTGCACAGAGTTACAAAGGGATCTCACTAAACTGGGTGACTGGACAACAAAATGGTAGATTAAATTCATTGTTGATAAATGCAAAGTAATGTACCTTGGAAAAAATAATCCCACTGATAGCTACAGAATGATGGGATCTAAATTAGCTGTTACCACTCAAGAAAGAGAGCTTGGAGTCATCCAGGATAGTTCTCTGAAAACATCCAGTCAATGTGCAGTGGCAGTCAAAAAAGCTAACAGAATGTTAGGTACAATTAGGAAATGGATAGACAATAAAACAGAAAATAACATAATGCTTGTATATAAATCCATGTTACGCTTGCACCTTGAATATTGCATAAAGTTCTGGTTGCCCCATGTCAAAAAAGATATATTAGAATTGGAAAAGGTGCAGAGAATGGCAACAAAAATTATTTTGGGGGTATGGAACAGATTTCATATGAGGAGAAATTTTAAAGACTGGGACTACTCAGCTTATAAAAGTGATGACTAAGTGGGGGATATGATAGAGGTCTATAAAATCATGAATGCTGTGGAGAAAGTGAATAGGGAAGTGTTATTTAGCCCTTCATATAACACAAGAAATAGGGAGTCACCTGATTAAATTAATAGGTACCAGGTTTAAAATAAACAAAAGGAAAAGCATCTTCACATAATGCACTGTCAACCTGTGGAACTCATTGCCAGTGGATGTCGTGAAGACCAAAAGTATAACTGGGTTAGAAAAAGAGTTAGATAAGTTCATGGAGGATAGGTCAATGGCTACTAGCCAAGATGATCAGGGATGCAATCCCATGCTCCAGGTGTCCTTAAGCTTCCAACTGGCAGAAGAATCTGGCACTGGCCACAGTCAAAGACAAGATACTGTCTAGATGGTCTGATCCAATATGGCCATTCTTATGTTCTTACAATCTCTATAATTTTTATTTAGGCAAAACTGCTGCTATCTTCAATGGGAATTTTTTAGAGAGTAATGACTGTAGAATCTGGCCCCATCATTGTGTGCACGGTATTTGAGTTAAATTAGTAAAACTGTTCTTAGAAGAAACACCCTAACCCAAGGTTCAGTAATACTCATTTAAAGGCTTTAGAAAGTGAAAGGTGAAATGACCTCCGCAAAGCACGTTATTTGTTTTGAATTTAGCAAACATTTATTTGTACTATTTACCCTGTGTTATATTGCTGAAATAATAAAAATTCTCACTTATCTGCTATTAAAGTCTGCTATGTGTTTTATTAGCCATTCTCAGGAAAAGAAAAAAAATTGGAGAACAAATTAGAAGAAACAAGGATTGGTGGAGTTCTACATGGCTAGTTGTGCCCAGCCCAAAGTCCATACCTACTAGTTATGGTAAACAACTGAAGCGCTTTGTTTCATTATAGTCTTTTTCACTGGCATTTTTTATTTAAAATAAAAAACTAAACAATCAAACAGCTGAAATAGAAGTTATGCAAGCAAATTTAAATTGGGTTTCACATGCAAAGAAAAAAGATTATAGGACAAAGAAGGAGGGATTATAAGGTAGTATCTAAAATTGGACAGTTCTTAATTATTATTATTATAATTATTAATAAAATATCTCTAGAAATGTTAAAATGGGTGTCCATACTCTCTAGGTCCCCTTGATGTAGCATAAAAACAAACCCTAAATACAACAATACAATTTAACCGACCAACCACCAGTAAACCAGGGAATTTGAAAACTCAGATCCTTCACTTCAAACAATACTTCACCTTTAAAGTTACATTTGCCCCCCATTTTCAAATGCTTAAGAAAAAGGATGAGTTTTTTCAGGTACCCTGAAAGTAACACGGATTTAGCTAGTGTCCATTTGTATTGGTTAGTTGAAGTAATCCAAAAGTATGTTCTCAGCTTTCCAACGATAGTACTTTGGTCATCTTAATTACACCTTGTCATAAATATAAAGGGAAGGGTAATCCCCTTTAAAATCCCTCCTGGCCAGAGGAAAAATTCTCTCACCTGTAAAGGGTTAAGAAGCTAAAGGTAACCTCGCTGGCACCTGACCAAAATGACCAATGAGGAGACAAGATACTTTCAAAAGCTGGGAGGAGGGAGGGAAACAAAGGGTCTGTGTCTGTCTATATGCTGCTTTTGCTGGGGATAGAACAGGAATGGAGTCTTAGAACTTTTAGTAAGTAATCTAGCTAGGTATGTGTTAGATTATGATTTCTTTAAATGGCTGAGAAAAGAATTGTGCTGAATAGAATGACTACTTCTGTCTGTGTGTCTTTTTTGTAACTTAAGGTTTTGCCTAGAGGGATTCTCTATGTTTTGAATCTAATTACCCTGTAAGGTATCTACCATCCTGATTTTACAGGGGTGATTCCTTTACTTCTATCTACTTCTATTTCTATTACAAGTCTTCTTGTAAGAAAACTGAATGATTTTTCATTGTTCTCAGATCCAAGGGTTTGGGTCTGTGGTCACCTATGAAAATTGGTGAGGATTTTTACCAAACCTTTCGCAGGAAGTGGGGTGCAAGGGTTGGGAGGATTTTGGGGGGAAAGACGTGTCCAAACTACATTTCCCAGTAAACCCAGTTAGAGTTTGGTGGTGGCAGTGGATATTCCAAGGACAAAGGATAAAATTAATTTGTACCTTGGGGAAGTTTTAACCTAAGCTGGTAAAAGTAAGCTTAGGAGGTTTTCATGCAGGTCCCCACATCTGTTCCCTAGAGTTCAGAGTGGGGGAGAAACCTTGACACACCTTTCAGGAACAATATCATTATGATTTGCATTACAATAGCACATATCAATATCATCATACAAGGCACTCTAAGTACCTACAGTAAGAGATAGTCCCTGCTTGAAAGAGCTCACATACTAAATAGACAAGACAGATGAAGGATGGGGAAAAGGAAAGTATTATTATTCCCATTTTCCAGATGGGGAATTGAGCCACAGGGAGACGGCCATTGACAGGAACATTGCCACTGACTTCAGAGGACAAAGGATCAGATCCTTAATGACTTGACATAGGTCACAGAGGAAGTCTGTGGTAAAGACAAACCTCCTCAGTCCCAGATCTCCTGAGTTTCATGCCAGTGCCTTAACCATGGGACCATCCTTCCTTGCTGGGAGGTTGTGGTATGCTGGCCAAACATATTCCTCAGAGAGCAGATCTATGCTGTTTGGAGGTAAAACTATGCATTATTCCTCAAGTCTTAAGCATTCAGAAGAGAGCAAATCATATTTTATTAAAGGGAAATTATTTTACTAATGATATCGGAACAAAAACTTTTACAATACAATTAATCTTGAATATCTCTGATATCTACCAGAATAAAACATAAACACTAAAATTACACCAGAGGCCAGCGAAGGCCAAGAAAGCAGACAGAGAGTGAACCCCTGGCAGGCTTATTGAACATGTCATTATCCACCATGCAAGGAAGAAAATCCCTCAAAAAGGATGATCCTTTGGATACTACCCTAGGCAATGCTGAAAATGAATCAAAGATGGAGAAAATAAGAAAGGAGTTGTCCTCTGTGGAACAAGCAGTAGACACTTTAGTGGGGTTAGAGCAGTGGTGGGCAACCTGCGGCCTGTCAGGGTAATCCGTTGGCGGGCCGCGAGACAGTTTGTTTACATTGGCCGTCTGCAGGCGCGGCTGCCCGCAGCTCCCAGTGGCTGCGGTTCACCGTTCCCAGACAATGAGAGCTGTAGGAAGTGACACGGGGATGGTAATATGTTCCTAGGCAATTTGTTCCAGTGCTTAACTACCCTGACAGCTAGGAATTTTTTCCTAATGTCCAACCTAAACCTGCCTTGCTGCAATTTAAGCCCATTTATACACCCTCCTCTTCCTTCCTCCTTTCCCCTCACTACATTACTGTCCTAGATGTTAAGCTCTATTTACAGAGCTACTTGTTTATTATTTTTGCTAGGTATGATGCTTGGGCAGATAGGCATGCTCTGTCTGGTTTGAGGGCACTAGCAGTGTAGCACTGATAAAGTTTGGAACTTGATGTAACATGTAGATCTTGGCTAAAGTCTAACACAGAATTTGACTGTGTAGCCATGGCTATCCACTGACTACCTTCCATAGACTACATCAAGTAGACTATGGAAACAGCACAAGTATACAATAGACAGTGATTTTTTAAAATTATATTTGCTCTGTACATTATGATTCCAAACCAATTGACAAACAATGGATGAAATTTCCTACTGGCATAAGTCAGTGACATTGCATTGACTTCAGTGGAGTTGGATCTGCTTAAGCCAGGAGTGACTTTGGCCCATTAACTAATTAATACAATACCCAAGAACGGCAGGTACAGTTACTGCCATTGTACGGTGGGAAAACAGCACATATTCATTTCATCTTTGGGAATGACATTTTCTACAGTCCCAGTCTTGTAAACATTTGCACATGTTTAACTTAAAGCATGTGAGTAGTCTCCCTGAAGTAAATGGGACAGACTATATGCTTAAAGTGTGGACAGGATCAGAGACTATGTTTGGTCTTTAATCAAAGGTAAATATCTTTGGAAAATTTGAGCACAATACTTCAGCAATTTGGGAGTAACCAAAACAAGGATGAGGGATGGGAATGTTCACCCACTTTGTGTGATTAAAGAACACAGCCCTCTTCCAACCCCACTCTTTTGAATACAGGTACAATCTGAGGGTTTGGAGATATACTTCAAGACAAGAAGCAGACAATGTCAAAAAGACATCCAGATTTTTACTAGATGAACATAACACCCTATCCAAACACAATAACACATGGAGATGAGTATCCCAAAATACATGAAAGACTAGGCGGTAAAAATCTTAGGGCAGTACACATATTATTAACCCAGAAACAGCCTTTTTATTACACCTTAGCCAGCACTACTAATATTTTGACTTATTTTACAGGAGGTCATTTTTTAGACCAGCACTTCTCTTGAGGCAGACCCTTTCAATTTGGGAGAAAGAGATGCACCTCCAGCCCTAAAGTAACCATTTTGTAACTGAGTGCAGTAGGATAGACCACTCCTTCTTTTCGGTTAGTTAATATTTTGTTTGGTTTCCCTTTCACTCTTGGGAAGTGTGACGGGACAGCTGCCCCTCATTGGCTGGCAAAGGGTTAATAGCAGCCAACCAGAGGAAGGCTTAGAAGCAACCAATCAGGGCCAGGTTGGGCCCTATAAGAAGTACCTGGGACAGAGCAGAGCAGTGCTGGGCAGGGTCAGGGGAGCAAGTGGAGCTCCAGCCTGGCTGGCTCCCAGAGTGTGGCCTTGATACAGGGGCTGAGTAGGTACTGGGGCTATGGGGAAGTGGCCCAAGGAAAGCAGGTAGCCCCAGAGGAGAAGGAGAGCCAGTGAGCTGCTGCCAGCTATAGGGTCCCTGGGTCGAGGCCCAGAGTAGCAAGTGGGCCTGGTTCCCGCCCCCCCTTTGTCCCACTGGCTGCCGAGGGAAGTGGCCAGCCAAAGGACTGCAGTTTGCCCCTGAGTGAGGGGCTGGACTAGGGGCTGCAGTTCACCACTGCGGCAAGAGGCCGGGCGAAGGACTGACGGTTCCCCTGGAAGGGTGAGACAATGGAGTTGGGGCACAGCCAGAGGGCTGTAACCTGAAGAGGGTGCTGCAGTCTGGCAGCAATGCGGGTCCCCACAGACAGCAGAGATGGTGGAGAAGCAGTGACGGAGAGTGAGACACCACAAGAGGAAGGCGCCCTGCTGATGGACAGCGCTAATTCCCAGAGCAACTGGCAGGAGGCTCCACGGTGGTGAGCATGACCCGTTACAGGAAGGTAGCACACCTTCACATGCAGCAATAATGCTGAATCGTGAAACTTCATGTGGAAATAGCCCTCACTGAACAGCAGTGTCTTTATTTGCTTTGATTTATAAAATGATTAGTATTAACAAAGATTGGTCTGTTTGCACACTGTGGGCATGCGATGGAATATTTCCTTTAAGTTTGTTGGTGGTCACTGAAATACACCTATCCTGTGCGTACAAGCAACTACTGTTACTGCCCATTTATTGCTAAAGGCAGCAGAAGTCATAAGCTCCGCTAGCTGAATAGCTCTACGTCAAGTAGTTTGCAAGCTTACTGCAGGGCTTATAAATTCCAGAAACAAAGCCAGCAGCACATGTAAACATCACAAAGTGAGTAGCTGCAGAGTAAGAGGATTACAAGTTTTCGAGCAGAGCTCGCACTCATTGCAACCTGAATTAGTTCTGGATTTTGGTTTCTCTTTGGCCTTGTTTTTCCTTTTAAAAAAATACAAAACTAAGTGCTATGAAATATCAACCCATTTAGTCCATTGGTAAGGTTAAACCCTAAGGCCAATATTTTATAAAATGATTAATGATTTTGTTTTTCTCAATTTTTGGATGCCCAGCTTGAGATCTTCAGTGGGCCTGCTCTTAAGAGAGTGCTGAGTAACTGCTCTCCAGAAATACTTTTTATCAATTTTTTTCCTGTACCTTGTTACTTTAGTTAAGTAACCATAGTATTAGATGAGGAGGAAAAGTGGGGAAAACAGAGTCTTCTAGTTGGAGCATACTACTGCAGGAAGATGACACTCTGCTTTTAACACTTAATATTAGAGTAATGCACTGGCAGCAAAAACCCTTAGAAAATTGGTGAGGTGGCAGGCTGATTGGTTTGGGATTAGCATCTATCACATGGTTTTAGCACAATACATTTAAATACAGTTCTTCCAAAGGTGTAAGCATGGTTCTTGTGATCAGAGAAGCTAGGTCCTTACTGTTCAATAAACTAGCCTACAAACCTGGCTATAATCTGTGATGGTTTATTGTTTGATTAGGACTTTCAACACTGACCGGATAAATGGTGTTAGAAGAATTCTAGCACCATAGTTAAGCACAGTTTGCTGGTAAGGTGTTAATAAGATTTCCCCAGCTAGTGTTGACAGGGCCTTTGTGCAAGCTGTATAACTCAGCTCTTTTTAATTATAGCTTTTTCGTTAGAATGACAGAGATGGTCCAGACTGTGATTCAAACCTTAAAATGCTTGGATTTTATAAGAAGAAAAGTCTTGCAGTTCAGAATGTGCCCCTCCATAAACTCTTTGGCCTGCGTCCTGAACCCTGCTGTATTGTGTTATAAATGCTGTACTATTTACATTGATCTTTCATCTAATAGCAGCAGGTTATAAAAATCTTTGTTTGGTATACAGGTAATATGCTAACGTTTGTCCATTTAATGTAAATTATAATACTGGAGATATAAGTAAAAGAAGAAATCTGGGTGCATCTAGAAAAAGCAGTGTGTACATGAGCTAAATCCCACAAGTTAACATTTGTCCACACAAACAGCCACAGCAAATAAACTGAGTTTTCTTTAATCTGGTTAGTAAACTGCAAAAAGACTGTAACAGGGATAATAGGGTAAAGGTACTAAAAAGGAATGCTGTTGTTAAACAAAGGAGGAGATCTGAGAATGAGGGTTTGTGTTAGGAGAGCAGGGTGTGTGTGTAAGGTTGTGAACTCTGCTATGTTTCCTGGAACTTTGCAAAATAGCATATACAAAGAGTTGAGTATGAATTTCCTCACTCATGAGTAACCTATTACTATGAGATTCAAATCACTAAAGGCCAGATTCTGGCCTCAGTTACATAGGCACAACCCTCACTGAATTGTCACTCCAAGTAATGCCTACAGTATGTCTTGACCAAACAAAATAATACAAAACATTGGAATATAAGGCAAAACCCACAATCATGAGTTTAGTTTGTTCGTTTTTATCTCCATGGGACATCATACAATCTGTAGTCATTAATAATTTTTGTTAAACTATAAAGGGGAGAAAAACTTTCTACTGCTTGCACAACTAAAGAAAGACACACACCCTTTAGGTTAGCCTCCAGAACTGTTTCCATGACAAACCCCATGAATAGTATACGTACAACACAGCTTTTTTTATAAATATGGTTGGCTGTGCGTGGGATGTCTCATTTTTCACTAAAAGAGAAGGAAAAGGAGTACTTGTGGCACCTTAGAGACTAACCAGTTTATTTGAGCATGAGCTTTCGTGAGCTACAGCTCACTTCATCGGATGCATAAAGTGGAAAGTACAGTGAGGAGATTTTCTATATACACACAGACCATGAAAAAATATACATTGTAAGGAGAGTGATCACTTAAGATGAGCTATTACTAGCAGGAGAGTGGGGTGGTGGAGAGAAAACCTTTTGAAGTGATAATCAAGGTGGGCCGTTTAGACAGTTGACAAGAAGGTGTGAGGATACCTAAATGGGCCATCTTGATTATCACTACAAAAGTTTTTTTCTCCTGCTGCTAATAATCTTAACTAATTAGCCTCTTACAGTTTGTATGGCAACTTCCACCTTCTGTGTGTGTGTAAATATATTTACACACACACACAGAAGGTGGAAGTTGCCATACAAACTGTACACACACACAGGGCTGTAGTCCAATAACCTCAGTAAAGCATCACCTTAATATTCATTCCAAATGAGATCTGTCTCTTCTCTCCCATGAGAGATATTACACTATGTACTGAATCTTGTTAACGATATCGAGAAGGTATCCATTTTTGCCAGCCCCAAACATTTAAAAATCTTAAGGTTTAAAAACAAATAAGGCCTTTCCAGTGCTTTTTTCTTTGCCTTCTGGTTTCTGAGTCCGCAGGGAAATACCCAGGTCATGTTTTCAAGCTTTTCTCTGTAATCACAAGGGCTAGGAACTTAATTTTTGTTTTGTTTTAAATTGAAAGTTGACATTATCATAGAACCTCATCACTCCAGGACCTGAGACTTTAAGATCACTAAATATTGCAAGACTTGGTAAAAACACCAGATATCTGCTGGAAGCTTAAGGTTTCTCCAAATGTGGATGTCCCCTCAAAATCTACCTACTACTGACTTGTGGGTAGTCTTAATTTCTTTTCCATTGTGCACTGGAGAGAAGGAAGGGAAGTTAGGAAACATTACAGTTTCATACAGCATCTTAACACAAAAGTGGAACCATCTTCCCCCTATCTGAGTTTGACATAGAACATCTAGCGGCTACATTCATGTATGGCAATACATTCATGAGGGGAAGAAAATAAATAATTGTACACTTCTAATTTATGGGCTTAATTCTCCTCCCTCTTTCCCCAGAGTAAATCTGTTGAAGTCAGTGTTCTTGCACCAATGTCAGGCCCTACATCTTCACTCTTCTGATAATACATACCCAAGACTATGCCACCAACTGATTCTGGTATAGTTTGAATTTTCCTTGGAAAACTAGGGTTTCCCTCAGGCACCTCTGTTCTCTGGTGCACCACTGACTTCAGCAGAATTATAAATGAAAAGATAATTCGGTCCACAGTACGACTGCCAAAAATGAGGACAGTGAGAAAACAATGCACTTCTACATTTGAACTGTTACATTTACAGTTGAATTGCAGTTGCCAATATAAGCCATTACTGTCAGTTGTTCCAAAATTAAGCATAACAATTCGCTGCAGGCAGCAACTTGGCATATGAGGCTTGGCAAGTGATTACTCAATAATATGACTTAATCTGTTTCGGTTATTTAAATATTGCCAACAGCTGAGAGAGTGCTGGTTGAAAAGTAACGTGCCTATGAAAGGCTGTAAAACAATGCTAGGTGCATATTACAAAGTATTTTCTGTGAATATTGATTTGAATTTTTAACCAATTCCTCTGGCTAAGTTTGCTGTCCTGAGTTTCCATGAGTTGAATTTTGCTAGTAAGAAAGTTAATAGGATGTACATTTTAAAATTGCTTTCACACTGGGATCCTGATGATAAGAATTTACTGTCCCCCCCAACCAAAGTGCAGTAACAATGACATTTGAATTGTGACCAATCAGAGCTAATCAGTAAACAAAAGTAGTCTGTACCTTGGTGGCTGACCCAGATCATTTTTACTAGACCACCTCTTACAAAGTGCTTTGAATCTCTTTTCAGTTGAGTAGGCAAAGTGTAAAGTGGGTCCAATAATACTATCCACTTCTAAGCTGCAAAAACATGATATAAGTGCAAAGCATTATAATTAGTCACATTTCAGAAGGTATAATTAATTTGTGTTTTCCTCTTCACACAACAAACAATATGAGGAAAGCATATGCACATGGTGGGGTCCAAGTAATCAGGCTTACTGAATATGCACAAACACGCAAGGCATAGTTAGATCCATGCTGCTGCTTTGACTGGTTTCTGGCAGCTTCTACAATGTAGAACACAGTAAGCACCACTAGAGGGCTCACAAGTGACTAATAGGGATGTTAGCCTATTTCTATTACAGCAATAACTATGACATATACTGTAGACTGATTCTCATTTACGCTAAAGCCACTCTACATCATGCTAGCAGTGTAAAGGAGCCTCAGAGTGGGTGGAAACCTAATTTACTCCCACTTAAAAGCTCTTTTTCAGTGCCAGAGTGATGTAAATGAAATTCAGGTGCACAGTTTCAGGGAGCTGGCTGGGAGGCATTTTGGCTTTGGAACCTTAACACCTGGGGACCATTCCTTCCCTCCCCTGCCCCAGTCGAATGCATGGAGCTCCCATTCGGTAACTGCACTGTTGTCACTTAGCAAGCTAACTTTTTTTAAACCAAGTGTTTTGGGTTTTGGAATAATATAAGTCGCCATGTCCAATCAGGTCATGTACCTTCCACAGAAGGGTGAAGGTCTTCTGGTCCACCGTGCACTATACTGGGGAAAGAGGGAAAGAATACACTCCTATCGGTTTTTAAAACAGATTTGTTGCTATTAAATGTTTTTGTGGGTTTTTTTTATAAATGGCCTTTTACGTTGTCTGTGATATGAATAGTGTGAATAGTTTATTTTACATCAGGTAGTTTTAAGATTGTAGATCCATCCCCTAGCATTGCCCAGAGATGCTGAGTGAATATTTAAATATATAAACTATAACTGCCAGCATTCTTTGCCCCAAAGAATTTTGACTCCTTGTTTTCACTGGAAGTGTGAACACCTTGTTGGGAAAAGGAGGTCTTGGGGGGGCCAAACCTTCTCTTTTGTCCTACTCCCTGTAGATCTGCTCAGTTCCATAGACCAACCATGGGGAAGCAGAGACCACAGGTCCCACCACCCAAATGTGCACTTTGAAGAAGCTGACTTGCTTCCCGTGATCATCCTTGCTTACCTGCCCAGAACTAGCAGTGTAAATACACTCAAGCCGGTATAGAACATGATACCGTATGGGATGCGGATAGCTGTATGCAGCATTCCACTACGGTTCCACCACTTTCCACTCATGCTTCACTGATACCTTCAGTGCCTGTCCGTGAAAATTTGCCTTTGTGATTCTAGTCTCAATAGGAATTGTAAGACAAATAGAGCAAAGCTGATATACCTGGGTGCTAATCGGGGAGCTCACTGGCCCTTTATGGCTGTGGTGACAGCCCATCAGAAAGCTTCATTTCATTCTAGGGATCCAAACATTGTGTAGGGAGGAAAAAGCAATGGGGCAGGAAAAGATTCTAAAGATAACAATAATAAAGAAGATGTTCTATAGTGAAATATCAACAGTTATTCAATTGTTTCTGCTGTCTTGATAATCTCCAGGTGTTCTGCAGTAGCATGATCTGCACCTGCCTTTGTTATTTCAGTAACAGAGTCTCCTCCACCAAGCCCTCTCTTGTGTTGTAAATCTCCCCTGAAAAGAATCAGAGTAGATAATATTTGATAAGTTGTCATGGAATTGGAAACCCCTTTCCATCTTTGCCTGTTTGGGCAGATACAGTATCATGAAGGTTTCTTGGCAACCCTTCTCTTAAGGAGTTTGGCTCATGTTTCATTTTTCAGGCTGGTAGAGAGTTTGTAATGATCAGTTATGCATCATCCTTCATCTACTAAGAAATCCATTCCATGATTTATCTGCTTTAGGACTTAACTTATGCTGTACACACTGGATCTGTCTGTGAGCTAGAGATTCAGGGTGAGCTAAGGCCTATGTATGCCCAGAAACTCCATAAAGAACTGCCTGTATGCTTACTATACTTGAGCCCTTCATCAGAAGGGATGGTATGTTCTCTTCAAGATTCAAATGCGTGTAAATACAATTGGACAGTAGACACTGGGTCTTTGACTTTCAGGCATTGACCTTTTCACTAGTATTGACTAGTAATAGCTTTATGATAGGTTGCTGACTACGAAAGTGGCCTCCTATATATCTAATTGGTGACAGTGATCCATTTTTCAGATTCAGAAAGATATTTGCCCTCTGAAGGCTCTAATATTTAGGAAACAGGCTCCTGAATACAAATATCCTCTGATTCTGACATTACCATCCTCTGCATATCAAGAAATCTTGGGAGACAGGCCAGTCCTTGCCTACAGACAGCCCCCCAACCTGAAGCGAATACTCACCAGCAACCACATACCACACAACAGAACCACTAACCCAGGAACCTATCCTTGCAACAAAGCCCGTTGGCAACTGTGCCCACATATGTATTCAGGGGACACCATCACAGGGCCTAATAACATCAGCCACACTATCAGAGGCTCGTTCACCTGCACATCTACCAATGTGATATATGCCATCATGTGCCAGCAGTGCCCCTCTGCCATGTACATTGGTCAAACTGGACAGTCTCTACGTAAAAGAATAAATGGAAACAAATCAGATGTCAAGAATTATAACATTCATAAACCAGTCGGAGAACACTTCAATCTCTCTGGTCACGCGATTACAGACATGAAAGTTGCGCTATTACAACAGAAAAACTTCAAAACCAGACTCCAGCAAGAGACTGCTGAATTGGAATTCATTTGCAAATTGGATACAATTAACTTAGGCTTGAATAGAGACTGGGAATGGTTAAGTCATTATGCAAGGTAACCTATTTCCCCTTGTTTTTTTCCTACTCCCTCCCCCCCCACTGTTCCTCAGACGTTCTTGTTAAACCCTGGATTTGTGCTGGAAATGGCCTACCTTATTATCATACACATTGTAAGGAGAGTGATCACTTTACATAAGCTATTACCAGCAGGAGAGTGGGGTGGGGGGAGAGAAAACCTTTTGTAATGATAAAACACCCATTTTTTCATGATTTGTGTGTATAAAAACATCTTCTGTATTTTCCACAGTATGCATCCAATGAAGTAAGCTGTAGCTTATGAAAGCTTATGCTCAAATAAATTGGTTAGTCTCTAAGGTGCCACAAGTACTCCTTTTCTTTTTGCGAATACAGACTAACACAGCTGTTACTCTGAAAACTATCATAGTAACAACTGTTTACTACTCACAGGGGTTTTTTTGGCAGATAACCGCACTTTAGATATCTGTCTACAAGAGCTGTTGGTTCTATTTGCCAATGTGACATTGTTCGTTTGATTTGTGGTCTCACACTTTAAGAATTGCCTTGATGCTTTTTCACAGCTTGAGCGTACTGACTGGTAAATTAGAGATTTAGCAAAGTAAAATTGCACCCAGATATGATGATAATGGACACCTTACACATGTAACAATTTAGGTACCTGTGTGTTTTAATTTATCTATTTAATTTACTTCCCTTTTTGGAAATCAGACTTATCTATTGCTTTTTCTGTTCTGGGCCTTCGGTGCAATAGGATCTGTTATGTTTACAGCATACAGAGAAGTTAGATAAAAACATGAAATACTCTTGCTGGTAGGTTGTAAACTACCAACTTTATTTCTTAGAATTCAGAACAATAAAATACAAGTACCCAAAAACAGAAAGAGACAAATCAGGCTGCTCCCTAAAACAGAGAGGCACAAATCAACCCCTCCCTTACTCTAGCTTGGTTTTCTGCAGAACTGATTTGATCACACACTTCCGTACAGAGGCCCCTAGCCTGCAAACGGAACCAAGAAAACCCTTAGGAGTTAAAATGACAGCTTGTCATGTTTACACTATTTTCACTACACCATAGTATCCATATGAAATCAGAGTATGTTTAAGATATAGCCTTAGCTCTAAAAAATTCAAATTAATCTTTTGTTTCTCTTTTCTCTCAGAATTTAGGTGACCACAATCCAGATTTCCAAGACATAGTTCTTAGCAAATATTCAAATAAACTTAAAAAACCACAATTAGAACAACATTAATTCATGCAGAAAAATTGGGAATATGCCATTAATTTGCTAATCAAAGACATTTGACAAATCTACCGCATCAGGGACTATAATTATATCCTGATTTTCAGAGTTGCTAAGCACCGCACCTGTACCTCACACTGAACTGATAAAGTATGAACTAAAGGGACAATTTGAAGAAATGGAAATGAACTGTGAATTATAGCTCCCAGAGGCCCCAGAAAGAATCAGTGTCCCTCTAACATTTACATTGGCAATTTGAAGGGTTTATTCATTCTCTACATTTCTTGTCTTGGGCCCTGATTCAGAAAGCACTTAAACCACACAAGCAATAATATCCCTCTTCAGCTAAGAATGTGCTTAGGTCCCACAAGTGCTTCACGGAATCAAGGCCTTTATGTTGCAGTGAAACAGAGGCACATTTTATGTTGCACTTTGACTGTATACTCACCTCCCAAAGAGCTCTTTTGTTCATCTCTCTTACTGGGGTCAGGCTTGTGCTCTAATTTTATCTTCTGAATCCTTCTTACTAATTTATTTTCAAGTCTAATGCCTAAAGTTAGGCCTGAAAATCCCTGTGTAGGAGTATAGTTAAGAGGCCCAATTTTCATAGCTCCCGAGCATCTCCAGCCCCCCTGCTTGGTGTAATATATTACTCTGTAGATGCATTATATGGGTTTTGCACCCATTGACTGCTTCTGATACAGCCTTTCCAATGGGTTGTGATCCAATCTAATGAGATTTGTTATTAGAAGGTTAAGTCTTGTTTTGTTTTTGTCAGCTCGCCTGAATGGTGCACTCTCTCTCCCTTCTATCAAATACTGGAAGTTCATGTATTTATAACTATGACTAACAACCCTCATGCACATTCTTGCTGTGATTTATCATGCAGTTGTTTTGCATTTCTGAAATGTAAAATAAACACACAAAGTAAAGTAAGATACAAGATATTTATTTTTAAAAAACAAAGAGGGAAGGGGAATGATTCCTTCAAACAGACAATTCCATCCCTAAATATCTCCACGTATGTAAATAAATCAGGCTGTTCATTCAGTTTTGATAAGATTTAAAATAAAGAAATCAGTCCTGATTAGGGTGACCAGATAGAAAGTGTGAAAAATTTGGACTGGGGGTGGGGGGTAATAAGCGCCTACTTAAGAAAAAGCCCCAAATATCAGGACTGTCCCTATAAAATTGGGACATCTGGTCACCTAGTCCTGATGAGTTGCTCCTGACATCCGCAAACTATTTTAATGCAGAATAGATACAAATTATGCTTTGTAATCAGGATATCTGATCTCTGTAATCAGGATAATGCAGTAATTACCTAGATTTCAGTAAGGCGTTTGATACTGTGCCACATGAGGAATTATTAGTTAAATTGGAAAAGATGGGGATCAATATGAAAATTGAAAGGTAGATAAGGAATTGGTTAACGGGGAGACTACAGCGGGTCCTACTGAAAGGTGAACTGTCAGGCTGGAGGGAGGTTACCAGTGGAGTTCCTTAAGGATCAGTTTTGGGACCAAACTCATTTAATCTTTTTATTACTGACCTCGGCACAAAAAGTGGGAGTGCGCTAATAAAGTTTGCAGATGATACAAAGCTGGGAGGTATTGCCAATTTAGAGAAGGACCGGGATATCATACAGGAAGATTTGGATGACCTTGTAAACTGGAGTAATAGTAGTAGGATGAAATTTAATAGTGAGAAGTGTAAGGTTATGCATTTAGATGGGATTAATAACAAGAATTTTAGTTATAAGCTGGGGACGCATCAATTAGAAGTAACGGAGGAGGAGAAGGACCTTGGAGTATTGGTTGATCATAGGATGACTATGAGCCGCCAATATGATATGGCCATGAAAAAAGCTAATGCGGTCTTGGGATGCATCAGGCGAAGTATTTCAGTAGAGATAAGGAGGTTTTTAGTACCATTATACAAGGCACTGGTGAGACCTCACCTGGAATACTGTGTGCAGTTCTGGTCTCCCATGTTTAAGAAGGATGAATTCAAACTGGAACAGGTACAGAGAAGGGCTACTAGGATGATCCAAGGAATGGAAAACCTGTCTTATGAAAGGAGACTCAAGGAGCTTGGCTTGTTTGGCCTAACTAAAAGAAGGTTGAGGGGAGATATGATTGCTCTCTATAAATATATCAGAAGGACAAATACCAGAGAGGGAAAGGAATTATTTAAGCTCAGTACCAATGTGGACACAAGAACAAATGGATATAAACTGGTCATTGGGAAGTTTAGACTTGAAATTAGACGAAGGTTTCTAACCATCAGAGGAGTGAAGTTTTGGAATAGCCTTCCAAGGAAGCAGTGGAGGCAAAAGACCTATCTGGCTTTAAGATTAAACTGGATATGTTTATGGAGGAGATGGTATGATGGGATAACATGATTTTGGTAATTAACTGATCTTTAAATATTTATGGTAAATAGGCCCAACGGCCTGTGATGGGATGTTAGGGTGGGATCTGAGTTACTACAGAGAATTCTTTCCTGGGTATCTGGCTGGTGAATCTTGCCCATATGCTCAGGGGTTAGCTGATTGCCATATTTGGGGTCGGGAAGGAATTTTCCTTCAGGGCAGATTGGAAGAGGCCCTGGAGGTTTTTCGCCTTCCTCTGTAGCATGGGGCACAGGTCACTTGCTGGAGGATTCTCTGTTCCTTGAAGTCTTTACACCACGATTTCAGGACTTCAATAGCTCAGACATAGGTGAGAGGTTTTTCGCAGGAGTGGGTGGGTGAGATTCTGTGGCCTGCGTTGTGCGGGAGGTCGGACTAGATGATCATAACGGACCCTTCTGACCTTAGTATCTATGAATATATGAATCTATATCACTCACTTTTTCAATAGTTCACAGCCCAACCCGAAAGCATAGGCAGCAATAGGGCAGCTCAGAACACAAGATTTCCTTCCTGATTGAGCTTTAGACTCAAAATGGCCTCTCTTGGAGCCTCATTCAACTCCAATTGATATCAATGGGAGTTGGATCAAGTCCTTATTGCTTAGTATCAGTGGTCAATCTCCACTGACAGATCAAGAGGCAATGGTCTCAAGTTGCAGCGGGGGAGGTCTAGGTTGGATATTAGGGGAAAACTATTTCACTAGGAGGGTGGTGAAGCACTGGAATGGGTTACCTAGGAAGGTGGTGGAATCTCCATCCTTTTCGGTTTTTAAGGCCGGGCTTGACAAAGCCCTGGTTGAGATGATTTAGTTGGTCCTGCTTTGAGCAGGGAGTTGGACTAGCTGACCTCTTGAGACCTCTTCCAACCCTGATCGTCTATGATTCTGTTCTCCAATCTCTTAATAATGCATGCACTAGGATGGACACTGCAACCAAGGTATTGTACAAAAGAAACAAGAGGTTCAAACTCCGTTATCAAAAAGTCTGAGGAGGCACCTGAAACATCAGGATAATCAAAGATTACCAGTAGTCCAGGAAGGTGACTTTTTCCAAACTCTTCCTTGACTATCCATGCTGAGTGCAACTGCATCAGTAACACAGGGGGAGAGAGAAGTCATCTAAAGTAGGCAGGTTCCAAGCTTCTTAAAATTTTATTGTAAAAAAACATTCCACCCAGAAAACCACAGGCAGACAGTGCAGACCACAAAACTCTGGTGTCATGTAGTCCTGATAAGAAACTCCATTTGACCTGTGGTTATCAACTTCTTTGCTAACTTCAGTTTCCAAAGTGACTTAAGTTGTGGCCCCATGTAGGGGCCCCATACAATAGTCTGATATCAAAGTTAAAAGGCATGGATCATGGTAGCATGTTATGTATCCAGAAGAAATGGTTACAGCTTACCAGCCAGACTTAGATGAAAGAAAAACATCTTGGTCATTGCTTGGTCTAACAGTAGCTTGGGATCTAACAATATCCATATTATGAACCCTAGTAGCAAATTACAAGCACACACCCTTAACTAATAGGGCAGATATAACCATTTATATCTTCTTGTTGCTTCCCCCTATCCTATCAGTACTGCTTCCATCTTATCCGCAATAATCTTCAGTCAACCAGCCCTCACCCATGCCCCATTCTATTAGACCAAACTCTACACAAGACATTCAACAGCACTGACTGAGTCAGGTGAGACAAATATAGACCTAAGCGCTATCTGCATAATGAAGACACTATAGACTCAGATTCTCAAAGATATTTAGTGGTCCTATCTTCCACTGAAATTTATGGGAGTTAGGTGGCTAAATACCTTTGAGGAGCTCGGCCTCCAGCCAAGGCCTTCTCATTTACCTCACTAGTACAGCCCTATATACACATTGCATGAGGGGACAGACAAAGCCCCATGTGATTCCACCCTTGGGGCAAAAGGTCAATTGTCTGCAGCCACCCTCTGGGATGTCTTTGAGTGTAAAGAATATTTACAAAAGGGTATCTGTAACAGGGTGACCTGCATCTTTAAGGGCCAGAGACCTGGGATAGCCAGCCCTGTTCTCTTATTAGATGAAGCTGAGAAAGGGACCAATGTTCCCTCTAAAGAACCATGGGAGGCAGAGGAGAGAGAGAGACTGACTGAGAATGCCTGCCTGCCTGCAGTGAGAAGTTGGCAAAGTTCTGCTGGCATAGCTATGCTGGCTAGGAGTGTGAAAATATCACACCTCTTACCCCACATAACCATGCTGCCAAAGCGCCTGGTGCAGATGCAGCTATGCTGACAGAAGAGTGCATCTGTTGGCTTAGTTAATGTTGTTCCGGAAGGTGGTTTAGCTATGATGTCAGAACTCCTTCAGTTGGCTTACTCTGCATCTCCACTAGGGGCATAGCTAGACTGGCAAGCACTCGGTAGTGTAGACAAGCCCTTACCTACTGCATATATGCTGGTAGTATCCTTGTGATAAATTGCACAGCCATGATGATAAAGGTTTTACCATCAACGTTTGACTACCTCCCCTCCTGTCTACCTACTAATCCATCTCCTCTCAGAATTATTCTACCATTCCAATCCCTTCAGCGGCTCCAAACAGCCACTGTTGCCAAGATCGCCCAGGCAGTAAGGTTTGTAGATATCTTTTTTCCCACCTCAATTTTCCTCACCCACACTTCATTGACAACATGGTAGAAGGGATACTTTAGGAGGGATTTGGATGTGGCAAGGTTCTTGGGTTTGGCAGGGCGCATTCAAGACGCAGTGTGGAAGAAGGCCCAGAGATGCCTGTGAGATAAAGTGGGTGTCAAAGCTGGTTTCTCAGTAGGAGCAGAGGAAAATATGACAGGATAGCAGGTCAGAGATGTAGACAAGCTGCACAATGTAGCGCCTCAGAAATAAGAGCAGACAGGTGATTAGGGGTTGGACTAGTGATTTGACTTATGCTTTCACCGTTCTGAAGGTCTATGCCAGAAGCAGCCACAGGCTTGGGCTTTAGATATTAATAATTAAATACCAAATAAAAGGTAGAAACAAATCCCAATTCCCCTCTAGTTTTAATAAATCTAATAATAAATAATTGAATCTGAACTGTAGCCCCAGTTCTGAAAAGCTTCAAGCTTGTTAGGAACTCCAGTTCCAGGTCCATTTTTGGCAAGTGGGATTACTACAGTGGCCAAGCCAAAACTCTGGATCTGAACTCCAGACTTTGGGGTGAGGGGGAAGGGTGAAATCCAAACCTAAATTTTGTTACATATGCCCATCTCAAAGCCTAGTATTCAAATCTTGGGGTAAAATTTTGATCCTATTTATGCCCATAACACTGATGGGACTGCATAGGTATACTGTACTAGAGTGGCTTCCAAAAGGTGTTTCTTCCAGTTCCTCCACCACATTGGTGGGGGAGCTCAGGAAAGTCCCTGCATTTGATGGAATTCCCTCTTTCTCTTGGCACTGCTCAAGCATCTTTTCCAGCGAGGACTTATCTCTGTGACTCAAATACTTCTGAAGGGAAAATGTTTGCCTTTGGAATACATAAGGTATCTTCCAAAAATTTCCCTGGGAGAGAATATCCCTGAACCACATACAATGTCATGACACACATCCCATTCAAATGCCATAGGTTGAACACGGTGCTATATTATCAGTAAAGTCCTCTTCAGTTCAGTAACAAAGTCCAAACATTTCCAGAGAGTAGCATGCAATATCCGTTTTATTTACCTTAGTTATGGTTATGAGCAAGGGGTTTTGTTTAAATAGGAAACCAAATTGGTTCTCCAGTCCCTCATCCCTCATCTTTACGAGCACTTGTATTCCAGTTACATGGGGGTTTGTCATAGGCTAAAGAAAAAAAATATATGGGAGCCCCTTGTTAAAATATTGGCAGCATATTGCTACAATTGAGAACTGAATTTGGCACACAAGGTTCAGTAAAGTCTGTAGTGAAAGCATCTGTAAGTGAAACAAATGAAGTGGCTGCGTGGCATTAACATAATCAAACGTTCATCTCGGTGAGACCTGAAATAATACACACAGGTCCAACATTACTGGAAATCTGTGAAATATGCATGGGGATTTTTTTCTCTGTTCACTCTCATACTAATTGTTCAGACCAGAAAACTTCCTTGGAAAAAGAAATCAAGACCATTTCACCATTTCTACTAGTGCTGCAATAACAGGAAACAAAATAGATATATAGAGAGCTTGCCAGATAAGAGCTGAATTGTAGTTTATTTGTTTTATAACTAATGGCAAATCCTACTAAAGAAAATTAAATTGCATGTCTTTCTAATTCACAGTGTGCTCAGTGCCTGAGCAGTGCTTGGTTTACACTTTGCACAGGTGAAGAGAGGGTGGGGGAAAGATGGCTTTTGGCCATCTTTCTGCTCCAGCAAAATTTAAATCCGCCTCAGGGATGCTCCAAATTACACCACGTACAGCCAACAGCTGCAGCAGCCAATGATCTGGCTTAGGACCCTCTACTATAACATTGGCATGTCCCTTATAAGAATGAGAAGGGATGGGTGACTTTGAACTTGCTAAGCCAGCTTTACATCACCCAGGGATTTCCCTGTGTGGGGGGGATCCTTGGGTGTCCCTTTGTGACAGCATTCCAGATGAACAATGGAGGAAGACTTTAGTGAATTAAGTGTGAAATGGAGTAAATAAAGTGGACAACTAAATAAAGTGCATTGTCCACCATTACAGAATTTTTATCACGTACCCCCTGATGAGAGCTCGCACGCCCCTAGGGGTACATGTACCCCAGTTTGAATACCACTTTGTTAGGGTAACACTAAGAGGACACAGATAGGGGTCATTGTACAAATACATGTGACTATAAGATCCCTGCCACAATCTAAGAAACATAGTATATATTTCTCACCAAAAGGCCCAATCATACCAGATTATGGTGTTTAAGGTTGTTTTAAGGACATAAATTAGGCAGAATTTGAGAGCCTTATTTAAATCGTTCACATGTGATACTGCACCCCTTCCTTTCCTTTGAGCCGGGTTACATTGCCAGTATCTTTGCTGGCTCGCACACATTAGGTCAGTCTGCACATCTTTACATAATAGCATAAGACCACCTCTTCATAGAAAACTCCCAGTGACTTCAATAAGGCCAGCATTTCACCGTGTGTCCTGCTTAAAAGAAACACACACAGTATATATGTCTGGATTTTCTGCTTTCTCCCTCCTCATTGCTGGCTGCTGTTTCTTCAGTCATGTTTCCCTGATTAATGCCATCCCAGTTTCCTCTGCAGCTTTCCTCTCTATCATAGTATCTCCCACTTGGGAATATGTCTTCACTGGCTGTGATTTCATACACATGAGTTAAAATGTACCTTATACCTAATAAACCATGGGAAAACATCCCACTTAGATATAATGGAGCAGATAGCAGTCACCCTCATTATTAATCATTATTAGTGTAGCAAATTTGTGGACACTTAGAACTTCTCATTTAACAATGTGCTTAATGCTATGGCCATTAGAACTTCAGTGACAATGGGCTAGCTCCTAAAGCAGCTTTCTGCAGAATCACACAGTTCCTACTACTTGGATTGATGGTGTATCTCTAGTAGAGGGTAGCAGAATAGGATCTCAGAGTAGCAGCCGGGTTAGTCCGTATTCGCAAAAAGAAAAGGAGGACTTGTGGCATCTTAGAGACTAACAAATTTATTTGAGCATAAGCTTTTGTGAGCTACAGCTCACTTCATCGGATGCATTCAGTGGAAAATACAGTGGGGAGATTTATATACATAGAGAACATGAAACAATGGGAGTTACCATACACACTATAACGAGAGCAATCACTTAAGGTGAGCTATTACCGGCAGGAGAGCGGGGGGGTGGGGGGGGGGGCACGTTTTGTAGTGATAATCAAGGTGGGCCATTTCCAGCAGTTGACAAGAACATCTGAGGAACAGTGAGGGGTGAAGGGGGGGAATAAACATGGGGAAATAGTTTTACTTTGTGTAATGACCCATCCACTCCCAGTCTCTATTCAAACCTAAGTTACATCAGCCACACTGTCAGAGGCTCGTTCACCTGCACATCTACCAATGTGATATATGCCATCATGTGCCAGCAATGCCCCTCTGCCATGTACATTGGTCAAACTGGACAGTCTCTACATAAAAGAATAAATGGACACAAATCAGACGTCAAGAATTATAACATTAAAAAACCAGTTGGAGAATACTTCAATCTCTCTGGTCACTCGATTACAGACCTAAAAGTTGCAATTCTTCAACAAAAAAACTTCAAAAACAGACTCCAATGAGAGACTGCTGAATTGGAATTAATTTGCAAACTGGATACAATTAACTTAGGCTTGAATGGAGACTGGGAGTGGATGGGTCATTACACAAAGTAAAACTATTTCCCCATGTTTATTCCCCCCCCCCCACACACTGTTCCTCAGACATTCTTGTGAACTGCTGGAAATGGCCCACCTTGATTATCACTACAAAAGGCTTTTCCTGCCCCCCATGCCCGCTCTCCTGCTGGTAATAGCTCACCTTAAGTGATCGCTCTCATTACAGTGTGTATGGTAACTCCCATTTTTTCATGTTCTCTATGTATATAAATCTCCCCACTGTATTTCCCACTGAATGCATCCGATGACGTGAGCTGTAGCTCATGAAAGCTTATGCTCAATTAAATTTGTTGGTCTCTAAGATGCCACAAGTCCTCCTTTCTTTTTTTTTTTTTTTTTTTTTTTTAGAATAGGATGTGTGACACACAGCTGAGCAGTTCAGATTCCATCCTGTAGAGGGAAGTAGAGCATATCCACTTTTTTATTTCCTTGTGAAACGTCTTCATAATTAAATAAATTTGAGACACAATTGGGCTAGCCACAGTTTTGTAAGTGGAAGAAAAGCTTGAAACTTTGGCCACTGTGAAAGCCATGTTTGTAGGCATATGGACAGTGAGCTCAGGCATGAAGGAGCAAATCAGAGTGCAAAGATTTGAAAACAGTATGGTTACTGAAACAAATTTACATTAAGTAGCCAATGAGTATGTAGGGATTTGCATAATGTCCAAAATTCACTGTACGTCACTCAGCATAATAGCCCCTGATCCCAGCTGAGGCCTGTGGGTGCTACTATAATATAACTATTTACCACTAATAAAAAAGATAATATATCATCCCTGCTTTGTAACAGGTGAGCACTGTCTTTGAATGATGCCCTCACTGACACCTGTGCAACCTCCTTGCCTTCAGTGGGTTTGCACAGATAGAACAGATTGGAACTTAGTGAACAATTCCGTAGGGATGCACAAGATGGAATAGAACCGCCACCAGTGGTTACAATGGTGAGCGATGTTATCCAAAATATCCAGGACTAGACAAGGCTGTTGAATGCACACTCCCAGTGACAAGCAACCCAGACAAAGCAATTCTATATGAATATACCATCAAAAGCTTTTGTAATGTACTGTACAGAGTTTAAATGTGAGAGAGGATTATGTGAATAACATAAAGCACCCTGAAAGAATTTTCCTCAAACTATTGAAGGTAAGCCAGACAGATTCTGCAGGCAGGCCCCTATCGTTGTGGGATGCATGCCTTTGAGAGGTGGTGCCACAAGCTTCAGTGACTGTGAACAGAGCTGTGTGAAACCCAGTGGCTCAGTTCACAGGAGGTGGATGCGAATCCTGCCTTTAGTATTGAGTCATACATCACAAATGTGTTTCCAACACATTTCACAGCCTGCAGTTCTTTTTCATCACAGCAAAGCTCGTGGTATTGCTACAAACCTAGGCCCCTATTCACCGTCCCTCTGACACTTGGTTTAATCAGTGCAACACGGGTGTAAAAACAGTACCAGATCAGAATGGTCATGCTTTACTCTGGCTTTGCACTAGGTTAAACATCTATGGAAGATTCAGGACAATAGTGAATCCAACTTATAATGTCTGTGAGTGGAGGTTGAGGAGAGGCAAACAGAAGTGTTATTACTACTAAGCTCTTAGGAGCAGGGACCAACACTTTGTCATATGTTTGTCCAGTACCTAGCATGACAGAGCCCTGGCCCCTAGATGCTACCGCAAAAGAAATAAGTAGTAATAATAGGATTCCAGTTCATACACAAACACACACATAAAACTGGGACAAGTAGTTAAAGAACAGATTCCAGTATAACCTTCTGTTTCCAAACACTCATCACTTTGCAAAATATAGCTACATCTCATCCCTTTCATCTCTGGTCCCTGCACAGGATGCACAACTGTGAGGAAAGGAAGGCTCAGTCTGTCTATCTGGATACTTATACGGCCCTTATTATCATTGGTAACTGTGTTCTTTGTGCCTTGTTTTTCTTTCTCCCACCTCTTCACTCCCCCAGGAACCAGACCCAAATCATACATTTCAGAGTAGCCTTTGAACATGACCACACAGTTACTCACGTGCATTATACAATACAGTGCTGTCTGACCTATTGGAAACTGGTTTACTGTAATAGGCAGGCTATTAACGAAATGACTAAATCTCATTCTACATGAGCTAAATTAGAGTTTTCATTCAAAACAGGAAGCAATGCTGACAAACAACAGCTGGAGATATGCAGTGTAGTTAACTAGGATGGGGGGAAAGCTTGAATAGAGAGGTATGACAAAAATAATTATTGTTAAGAAACACAATGATCCATGAAAATGATATGAGACCCGTATTTATTTTCTACCAAGCAGTTGAAAGAATGATGCTTTTGGGCTTCAGAATATAATTATATAGAGTAAAACACTTTCCCCATATTTCCCCCAAAACATACATACTTCTTGTCATTATAAAAAAAAAAAAACATACTGTGTAAACTCTGAATAGCACTTTGTTTCAGGATATCAGCTTGAAATTTCTGTATCAAAGAAGAGTCCTACTAACTTATTTTTAGTTAATGACCATTAATCTTGTTACCATACAGACATGCCAAAACAAACAAGTGCATTTTTTTCATTCACAAAGAAAGAATAGAAAGTAAGAACTATGTGATAGCTATGCAGACAACCCCAGCGGTATAAAAGTGACAGAATTACCCTCTTAACGTCAGGTTGTACCTGGCAAGTCGGGGGGAGGGGAGTTCAATACCATAGTAGTTTTGAATGGGAAGTATTTTGAATGATCTTCCCTGCCCCTAGAATATTGTGAAGCAATTATTGCTTTTTGCTTAATATGATATGAATATTGAGAGAGTTCCCTCTGTGAACTACAATATTGACCGAGGACCCAGTCTTTGGTAAAGTATGTTTGCCCTTTTGTCAAAGGTAGTTGATTTCAGGGCCTTATATTGCCTGTTCAGAGTACTTATATGGCCTCCATTACTGTAGTATCTTCACAGTCTTTAATGTATCTATCCTCACAACATCTCTGTGGGATAGGAGAGTACTATTATCCATATTTTACAGGTGGGGAACTGAGGCAGAGAGACTAAGGGTATGTCTACACTGCAAAAAAACAAACAAAAACCCAGCAGCAGCAGCAAATCTCAGAGCCCATGTCTGCAGACTTGGGTTCACAGGGCATGTGCTGTGGCACTAAAAATAGCCATGTAGATGTCCCAGCTCGGTCTCTGAAGCCCAGGGTTAGGGGTGGGATTCAGCCCAAGCTGGAATGTCTACACAGCTATCTTTAGCACCACAGCCCAAACCCCTAGACGTGGGATCTGAGAGTTGCTGCCATGGGGTTGGGGTTTGTTTGTTTTTGTTTTTTTTGTTTTGCAGTGCCCCTAAAATGTTGTGAAGCAATGATAGTTCTTTGTTTAACGTGATATGAATATTGACAACGTTCCCTCTGTGCCCTATGGACACAGGGCTCCTGTACAAGACATACCATTAGTGACGTGCTGAAGGTAATTGAAAAAGTCTGTGGTGAAGTGGGAGACTGAAGCTGGGTCTCCTTGGACTTTGGCTGATGCCATTTACCACTGAACCATCTTTCCTCTCCTGCTGCACTCTCCTTTCCCTCCGACAGGCCAGCTTCTCGTTGCTGATAAATAGAGGGAACCTGTGCAGCTGGTGATGTTTCCAGCTTCTGCTGGGTACAGTGGAAAGTAGCTGGAAGCAGCCTGTTGCTTGGCTCCTAGTCCTACAGTTTTGAATCACATGTACAGGGGCTATGCATAGACTCCATGTCTAGTAACACAGAGACTTCACACCTGCACCCTGCACATTCTGTATCAGTGCCCTGTGAAAGAGGACACCTCCATAACATTAGAACTGACTGAAAGTTTTCCAATGGTAAAGGAAATGGGGAAAGTATTCCACAGAATGCTCACAAATTCTCTTCCCCCTCCCCCATTTTTTACCCACTGGTGAAAATTTTTTGAATGTCAGTAAAATTTCAAATTTAGAAAAAAAAGCTAGGGATGGGGGGGGGGGAAATCTGAAATATCCAAAACATTTCAATCCTGAAATGCTGTTACCTCTTTTTTGTGGGAGTTGTTCAGGTGCTGCATGCTCCCATTCTCCTCTATGGCCTGAACTCCGTCAGACTACATGTCCCATGGTGCACCACAGCACCCCTTCTTGTAAAGGGAGGCAGCTCCTCATGGAAAATGAAGTCTGTCTGGGGAGCCTGAGTCACAGAAAAGAATGTTCAAATTACAACTCCCATAAGGCACCATGGCAGCCTTTCTGAATCAAAATATTTCTGGCTTTGACTGAAATATTTCAGTTTTCTGCCAAAAACAAAGAAATAAAAAATGGTTTTCAGCTGTTCAATTTTTCAACCAAAAATTTAAAATTTCCACAGAAAGCAGAAGCTTTTTGAATTTGTTTGGTCGAAAACCCACTTTTTCATCAAAACAATTTTGACTGAACATTTTCAACCAACCTTAGTCAAAAGGAAACTTCCTGTTGCAATACGTCCAGCTCAAGGTCAGGTTGATATTAATGAGAGGTTTTGTCCATTCAAAGATGGCAGGATCAGGCCTTCAGTGTGCAGACACAAGGAGCCCAATTACCCTGTCAGTTGTACATGTGCAACTGATGGGACGTTCGGGCCCCAGGAGTTTGGATTACCGGGATAAGGTTTCAGAAAAGCATCCAAAAGTTTAGATCTTTATCTAAACCAAATCTCTGAACCTTTCAAGGATTACCCATCTCTAACATTAATCCTGTTGTGATCTCAACACCTGTACTGACACTAAGTGGGTTCATACTCAACTGCTCACAAGAAATGGCATTCTCTCACCCTATAATTTGTCTCTGATTGTTCAGAGTCCGTGTCAGATCTGAACATGACTTTAGATGATATCGTGGCAAGATAATTTCAAGTTATCATTGGTAGGAACACACATTACTGGAAGAAACATGAAATTTTGCTCTGTAAACCACAGAGGCACTGTGTCCTGAGTGCTTGTATAGTGAATCACAAGCAGGCACCAAAAGCCCTACAATTTTATAAACATGTAAAAGAGTCTGGTTTTTCTCTTAGGGTTTTTCTTTGGGAGCATACTTTGCTACCCTGAATTGCTGCTATCTTGAAAATGTTTTCATCTTAGCAAGAAGAAAAAATGCAATGTACATTGATTTGATCAACCCCCAAAATAATGATCCATAGATACTCAGCATATTTCATGCATGACACAGGCATTCTGTTATTGCCAAATATATATTCAGAAGGGCAAGAATACATTTTCTTTTCTATTAAAGTATTTTCATTGTCCAAAAGACCATAACCATAACTAGTTATGGTTATTAAACATGCTGGAAAATTTGAGTAAAACTGATAATGGGTAACATTTTCAAAATGGACCAACTGACTTAGTAGCCTACCATTTTCAAAAGGCACTTAGGAGTCTAATTCCCATTGACTTTCAACCAGACTTAGGCTCCTAAGTGAATCAGGGACTTCTGAAAATTTTACCCATTATCAGTTTTACTCAAATTTTCCAGCATGTTTAATAAACAGGTGTTTTTTGTTTTGTTTAATACTTATTATGCTTCAAAGTAATGAAAAGAAGGGAAAAGGAATTGGGAGGGAGAGCAATATACTTAATATTTTGTATTTATATATACCATTTTACCAAGGATCTCAAAGTGCTTACCAAATGTTAATTGATTCAGCCTCACGACACCCCTTCCTTACAGAAATGTAATAGAAATTACTCTGAAAACAGAACTGTACACAGAATGATATCTTTCCCATAGGCCTTTGGAAAAATCCTTTAATCTTCTACAGCAGGGATATAATTCTTTATTAATTAATTCTATAGCATGGTTGAACATCTCTATAGAAAGGTTATCATTTCATATTAGATGCTACAGGACTTTCCCATGACAGTAGGAAAGACAATAGTGGGTCTGGCTGGTTGGTTGGTTCTCCCTGCCAATGTCCCCCACTGGAAAAATAACCAAGAACCTGTATTTGATATTTTGGATTTGAGAAGTTTCTCTTCTTTGGGACCATGAAAATAGCTGGAAATGACTACGAGCTCTGATCAGTCTCTTGAACTGTAAGTTTAGCTGGGAAACTATGATGTCATTTTCTTCCCTGGCATTCTGGCTCATGTGTATAATTAGAAGGAAGGCTTGCCTCAACAGCATCGAGGTGGAATGTGTAGGAAACATATTATTAAATGCTGATCCTAAGCTAAGGCACGTCACCTCCAGAAAGCAAAATGAATGTTGTACATGAAAAGCTTTCAGTAAAGTCAGGAGACATTTGAAAGATCAGATTAATTAACGGTTGTCTGCATAATAAGCAAATACCTGGGGTGAAATCCTGGGCCATCACAGTCAATGGGAGTTTTGCCATTGACTTAGTGGGGTCAGGATTTCACCCCTTGAGTTTAACACTGGAGCTGTCTGTAAGGAGTTGGTTTTATATACTGAGATGGGTGATAATGAACTTTCTCAGTAAAGGGAAACCCAAATAAACACCTACTGGTCTGTCAAATTAATGGTAGATGATATGACATTTGGGATACATAGAATCATAGAATATCAGGGTTGGAAGGGACCCCAGAAGGTCATCTAGTCCAACCCCCTGCTCAAAGCAGGACCAATTCCCAGTTAAATCATCCCAGCCAGGGCTTTGTCAAGCCTGACCTTAAAAACCTCTAAGGAAGGAGATTCTACCACCTCCCTAGGTAACTCATTCCAGTGTTTCACCACCCTCTTAGTGAAAAAGTTTTTCCTAATATCCAATCTAAACCTCCCCCACTGCAACTTGAGACCATTACTCCTCGTTCTGTCATCTGCTACCATTGAGAACAGTCTAGAGCCATCCTCTTTGGCACCCCCTTTCAGGTAGTTGAAAGCAGCTATCAAATCCCCCCTCATTCTTCTCTTCTGCAGGCTAAACAATCCCAGCTCCCTCAGCCTCTCCTCATAAGTCATGTGTTCCAGTCCCCTAATCATTTTTGTTGCCCTTCGCTGGACTCTCTCCAATTTATCCACATCCTTCTTGAAGTGTGGGGCCCAAAACTGGACACAGTACTCCAGATGAGGCCTCACCAATGTCGAATAGAGGGGAACGATCACGTCCCTCGATCTGCTCGCTATGCCCCTACTTATACATCCCAAAATGCCATTGGCCTTCTTGGCAACAAGGGCACACTGCTGACTCATATCCAGCTTCTCGTCCACTGTCACCCCTAGGTCCTTTTCCGCAGAACTGCTGCCTAGCCATTCGGTCCCTAGTCTGTAGCTGTGCATTGGGTTCTTCCGTCCTAAGTGCACCTAAGGACCCTGCACTTATCCTTATTGAACCTCATCAGATTCCTTTTGGCCCAATCTTCCAATTGGTCTAGGTCCTTCTGTATCCTATCTCTCCCCTCCAGCGTATCTACCACTCCTCCCAGTTTAGTATCATCCGCAAATTTGCTGAGAGTGCAATCCACACCATCCTCCAGATCATTTATGAAGATATTGAATAAAACCGGCCCCAGGACCGACCCTTGGGGCACTCCACTTGATACCGGCTGCCAACTAGACATGGAGCCATTGATCACTACCCGTTGAGCCCGACAATCTAGCCAGCTTTCTACCCACCTTATAGTGCATTCATCCAGCCCATACTTCCTTAACTTGGTGACAAGAATACTATGGGAGACCGTGTCAAAAGCTTTGCTAAAGTCAAGAAACAATACATCCACTGCTTTCCCTTCATCCACAGAACCAGTAATCTCATCATAAAAGGCGATTAGATTAGTCAGGCATGACCTTCCCTTGGTGAATCCATGCTGGCTGTTCCTGATCACTTTCCTCTCATGCAAGTGCTTCAGGATTGATTCTTTGAGGACCTGCTCCATGATTTTTCCAGGGACTGAGGTGAGGCTGACTGGCCTGTAGTTCCCAGGATCTTCCTTCTTCCCTTTTTTAAAGATTGGCACTACATTAGCCTTTTTCCAGTCATCCGGGACTTCCCCGGTTCGCCACGAGTTTTCAAAGATAATGGCCAGTGGCTCTGCAATCACAGCCGCCAATTCCTTCAGCACTCTCGGATGCAACTCGTCCGGCCCCATGGACTTGTGCATGTCCAGCTTTTCTAAATAGTCCCTAACCACCTCTATCTCCACAGAGGGCTGGCCATCTCTTCTGCATTTTGTGATGCCCAGTGCAGCAGTCTTTTTCTTTTTTTTACAGTATTTTTCTTGTCCTGTCCTAAAATGTTGAATAGGATACACTATTTAGCTGCTGCTCAGTAACACCATACCGATATTGTAACAGAGCTTCCAGAAAAATGTACCCCTTAGCCTGTGATAACAACCTAGTGCAAGGGTTGAGTGTGCTTGCAGAGGGAAGGGTTGCAGGACTGGCTTATTTTCTCTTAAGCAAAACCACTTTCTCGTTGCCAAAGTGATCCACCTTCCAGCAAACAGGCATCTGTTAAACATACATGGTGAATGTTTAGACTTCGTTCTTGAAAAATGGACTAATAGGGCAGCACAGGGTTCAGACTGTATATTTATAAAGTTCAGGGACTGATGATTATCTTTCCCAGGATGTTTTTTCTGGAAAATACTTGCCATTTGCTTCTCGGCAGGATTTTTCTGACCCTCCAGGAGACTGAGAAGTCATCTTTGCTAGGGAGCCAGAAGTCACGTTAGGGGAGAAATGACTCCAAGAGCAGGGAAATCAGCATAATTCTCCCTTATATTTGGTGGCAGAATTTGAATAAGGACCTACCAGGAGTTCCCAACAGGTCCCTCCAACACCTGAGTGCTGCGACTACTGCTGTGTTTCAGACCAGATGGAGGTTCATTTCAATGCCCGGTGAAGTGAATCCATACATCCCTGTGTATTGCTGTTTGTGGAGTGCCCAAAGGTGCATACAACCCTATGTACAACCATTTTCAATCATGCATTCTGTAATGACACTGAAAAAAGTTCTCATGCCCTAATGAACAGTTTTCAGCAGTAGCTCAATTGTCAGAAACAGGCCAATTTGCTAGTGTAGACAGGACGTAAGAGTCTAAAATAGAGAGATAAGTATGATATACATAAAGTGGGATCTGGATGCAAGCTTTCTTACATTTGTGGATGTTCAGATCTGAGGTATTGGTTCAGGTTCAGCTCTACTAAAATGGGTCAGATGTTAGATTTCACCATCCAACACTACAAAATGGGGCTTTGGCAAGTTCTGACTGTCAAATACAAATGACTAGGTTTTACTGTGGACCACAAGTTACTAAACAAGATTGTAATCAAATGAACACATTCTAATGCATTCTATATGCAGAAGTGATGTATAAATGTGAAGAGCAACAGTTCTTTAATCCAGTGGCTCTCAACCTTTCTAGAAGACTGTACCCCTTTCAGGAGATTGGTTTGTCTTGTGTACCCCCAGGTTTCACCTCACTTAAAAACTATTTGCTTACAAAATCAGACATAAAAATACAAAAGGGTCACAGCACACTATTGCTGAAAAATTGCTGACTTTCTCCTTTTTACCATATAATTTTAAAATAAAATCAATTGGAATATAAATATTGTACTTGCATTTCAGTATAGTGTATAGTATAGTATATAGAGCAGTATAAACATGTCATTTTCTGTATGAAATTTTAGTTTGTACTGACTTCGCTAGTGCTTTTTATGTAGCCTGTTATAAAACTAGGCAAATCTCTAGATGAGTTGATGTACCCCCATGGAAGACCTCTGCGTACCCCCAGGGGTACACGTAACCATGTTTGAGAACCACTACTTTAATCTAGCAGACAAAGGTGTATTAAGATCTAGAAAGTGGTTGCTGAAGCTAGGCAAATCCAAACTAGAAATGAGCCACACTTCTTTAACAGCATGTGAAGGGGCATGCCCTCACTCTGGCCCAGAGGGGACAAAAGAGCTCCTCTGGGCCTGTTCAACATCAACGAGGCGCACTTGTAAGGCTTGTTCTGCCGGGAGAGAGGGAAGCTTAAAAGGGAAAACCTGCCAGGGTGAAGGCAGCCCTTCCTCAGACAGAGACAGGCCCACTGAGAGGAAGACCAGGGCAGAAACTGCTGCTCCCAAAGCTGCATGACCCCGTTGCAAAGCTCCAAGAGGAGGGGCTGGAGGTAGATCCCACACCCCACTGTGGAATGAGCCCAATGTGCTGACCCAGGAAGACTGCCTGATACCCAGGTCTCTGGTACCTCTCTTTGTTTTCGTACAGACTCCTCTCTCTGATAAGGGAAGGAAGAGGGGAGAGGACTTTTCTTTGGTTTGTTTGCTTGAAGAACTCTCCTATTGGGTGCCTTGGGGCGGGGAGGGAAGAGAAAGACATTATAAAGGACCAGAAGTGGGGACTAGAGTGAGTCTAATTAACCATAGGAACCATTTTCGTAGGGATGTGTTGGATTCTCGATCACTTAAAGTCTTGAAATCAGGACTGGATGTCTTTCTAGCAGATATTCTCCAGCTCATCCAGAAGTTTGGGGCTTGATGCAGGAATTACTGGGTTCTATGGGCCTGTGTTCTACAGCGGGTCGGACTAGAGGATCATAGTAGTCCCTTCTGGCCTCAAAATATATGAATTAGAAGCTTAGAGCAACTAAAAGACAGTAAATTCATCTTGTCAAATACTGCTCCTTGAGCCGTTTGTTTGGATTTTGTGGTGGTGATGCTGTATTTTCGAGGGGAAGAATATCCCGGAAGGGCAGTAAATACATTGTAGCATCCCATGGGCAGAAGTGCTAGAGGGGAGAAGAGGGCACAGGAACACCCAGTGCTCCCATGTGGAAATGAGCCGCAGTGCTGCAGTCAGCATTCATTGAGCACGACAGGTCATGGTGGGGACTGACAGTGCTGGGGAGGCTGTAAAAACCCAAAGGAAGTGTAAACTGATGGGTTAGAGGGATGGTGGTTAGGACCCACCTCACTTTATGAAACTGCTGGTGCCCAGAGGCTGCCACTACGGAAGATGCATGTTGCACTTCTAAGCACACGCTTCCCCAGTGACCCTAATGCATCTTGCCTGCCTGTGACCAGTGCAGGCACGATGCCTCCAGCCACCAATCATCACTGCTCCCTACCATCGCCACCCAATACACCTCTAGGTGTATAAGCCAGACAGAGCCTAAGAGCCTGAGTCGTCACTCTGTTGCACTAGTTTCACACCAGTGTAACTCCACTGAAATCAGTGGAGTTGCACCAGCTTGCCACCAGTGTAAAGGAATGGAAAATCAGGTGCTGTGCTTCCCAGGTAGCATGGAGAGTATGGGGGGAGGGGTAGCTCAGTGGTCTGAGCATTGGCCTACTAAACCCAGAGTAGTGAGTTCAATCCTTGAGGGGGCCATTCAGGGATCTGGGGCAAACATTGGGGATGGGTCCTGCTTTGAGCAAGGGGGGTGGACTAACTGAGATCCCTTCCAACCCTGATATCCTAAGATTCTATGCCCAGTTTATCAACATATGACTCTTGAGGGGGAGGGATAGCTCAGTGGTTTGAGCATTGGCCTGCTAAACCCAGGGTTGTGAGTTCAATCCTTGAGGGGGCCATTTAGGGATCTGGGGCAAAAGTTGGAGAATGGCCCTGCTTTGAGCAGGGGCTGGGACTAGGTGACCTCCTGAGGTCCCTGCCAACCCTGATATTCTATGACCTGGAAAGTGCCATGCAAATACACAGACAATTGATTTTTTTTTTCTTGCTTGTAAACCAAGCTGCAGGGTGCAGGGTAACTACTTTTGGACCTACAAGAGATAACACAAGAAACACATAATTGCTGTGTGATTACATGTTTATTACAAAGTGAAACCCGTGTAGCTATTAATTACCATGTCAGGTAAGAATACTCACGTAATATCGGTTGATTTGCATGCAGTTCGTACATCAATCTTCCTTTCAAATGAGATTGCTTAAGCATGTTCTTTAGTTGACATCTCAACTGTTTTCTTATGAAGTAATGAACCATCTCCCCAAACTATTTCCACAACCATCAATCTTGCCTTTTACCAACTTCACTGTTTTTACATAAGTACTGTCTGTTATCCCCTGGAGGATTGATGTTGACATATATCCTAGTATTACAGATGCTAGTACCTAACAGCAAGGTTTTTAAACGTGTTAAGTTTTGCAATCTACCCATTGAGTTTAAGCATGTAAATACTGTAAAATGAAGTAAATTACTTTGACACCTCCAATTCTCTGGTACATCCAGGGATTTCAAAACAATTTACAAACTTCAGCAAACGGAGCCTTACATTTTACAGATGATTAAACAGAGTCACAGAGAAGTTGTCAAAGGTCAGACAGTAGCAGAGCCAGTAGTAGAAATCATGGGCCTGCTACTCCATTGCTCAGCATGTTGTGTAGTCATTTATATGCCTGCAAAGTGAGTGCAAACACCATGAGCATGCCTACATGTAAAACGCTGCTTCAGCACAACGGTTTAAAGAAGAGCTCTCCTGTGGGCATAGTTAATTCACCTCCCTGCTAGGCACTAGTTATGTCGGGTGGGAGAGCTTCCCCCCCGACATAGCACTGGCTATATCGGGGGTTAGGTCACTATAACTATGTTGCTCAAGGCTATGAATTTTTCACAGCCCTGAGCAATGTAGTTATACTGACATAGGTCTGTAGTGTAGACCAGACCTATCATTCTGATTGGCCAAGCCTGCAAGGCCATATACTCAACTAGATAGCTATTCTCTATTTGAATGTAATGCAATAACTTTTGAACACCACATCCTATCAATTCCAAAATTTCAGGGACTGTTTTGGATGTCAATGGGCAGAACCCTATTGATTTTGGGGAAAATTAGAAAAACTGAAAGGAGGAAATAGGGGACACAGCCCCTGGCATCTAGTTACCAAAGCTACAGCTTCAACCATCTCTGTAACGGTTTATAAATCAAAGAACCATTTTGATGGCAGCTGTTAACACCTTTGATGATATCAATACCTCTCCTTTTAGCTCTGCTCATCCTCCCAATACAGTTTAAAAATGTTGACACCCCGTATGAGAAAAAGGAGAATAAGAATGTTAGGAGGGATTGAGGAGACATGGGGGTGCACACGGAGCCTCTTGCATGGGAACAAAGGGAGGCATATAAAGCATCTGGTGGACCAGAGAATGGAGCAAAATGGGGGGTAGCAGGTGGGTCCTGTGGCCAGGGTGGGGCTAGCGCATGGGGGGAATAAGGTTGTACCCAGAGCCCATAGCATGGAGGAGAGACTGGGAGACTCTGGTATGGGAGGAGGTGGGATGAGGGGGCACACAGAGGCCCTAGCATGAGGGAGGGTGTGTGGGAGGATTCCATCAGGTCCCTGAGATAGGCAGGCCTTCTCAGAGGTCCAGAGAGGTCCGGTTCACTTCCAGCTTTTGAGGCCCCTAGCCATAATAAGAATAAAAAAATGACGACACATGAAAACAAAATAAAGCACCATAAAAAGAGAGAGACATAATTTGAATTTTTTTTTATTTAACAAATGCTTTTCTAGTCTTTTTCTGTGCAAATGCACTAATTATTGATGAAAAATCTAGCTTTTGTGCAATGTCACAGTTAATATCAAGCAAGGAGAGTCCATTTAAACGCTCTTGTCCCATAGTTGAATGGTGATAGTTCTTTATCTGCTTCAACACATTGAAGATGTGTTCACCTGAAGCCACTGATGCAGGCAAACTGATAAAAATGCACAATGCAATTGTGCTATTAGGAAACACCCCAGAGAGTCCAAGTTCAAGTATTTCTTGAAGCAATTCCTTTGGCTTGCAATCCAATTTAAAGTTTGTGGAATATATTTGTTTGAGGAAGATGACCTCGTCACTGAGATCTTTTGAGATTTCTTTGTTGTACTATTGCTGAAATTGTTCAGCTGCAGAAAGTAAATCTTCATTACTCAGTGTGTTGAACTGCCAAAGAAACCCCAAAAGGGTACAAATTAGTCACAGCGACTCAAATCTATGTATCGGGGTAGCCGTGTTAGTCTGTATCCACAAAAACAAAAACGAGTCTGGTCGCATCTTAAAGACTAACAGATTTATTTGGGCATAAGCTTTCGTGCGTAAAACACCACTTCTTCAGACGCATGGAGTGAAAATTACAGATGCAGGCATTATATAATGACACATGAAGAGAAGGGAGTTAGCTCACAAGTGGAGAACCAGTGTTGACAGGGCCAATTCGATCAGGGTGGATGTAGTCCACTCCCAATAATAGATGAGGAGGTGTCAATTTCAGGAGAGGCAAAGTTGCTTTTGTAATGAGCCAGCCATGCCCAGTCCCTATTCAAGCCCAAATTTGCAAATGAATTTTAGTTCTGCTGTTTCTCTTTGAAGTCTGTTTCTGAAGTTTTTTGTTCAAGTATAGCTACTTTCAAATCTGTTATTGAATGTCCAGGGAGATTGAAGTGTTTTCCTACTGACTTTTGTATGTTAACCATTCCTGATTTCCGATTTGTGTCCATTTATTCTTTTACATAGGGACTGTCTGGTTTGGCCAATGTACATGGCAAAGGGGCATTGCTGGCACATGATGGCATATATAACATTAGTAGACGTGCAGGTGAATGAGCCTCTGATGGTGTGGCTGATGTGGTTGGGTCCTCTGATGGTGTCGCTAGAGTAGATATGGGGACAGATAGGCAACGAGGTTTGCTACAGGGATTGGTTCCCAGGTTCGTGTTTCTGTGGTGTGGTGTGTAGTTGCTGGTGAGTATTTGCTTCAGGTTGGGGGTCTGTCTGTAAACGAGGCCTGGCTTGCCTCCCAAGGTCTGTGAGAGTGAGGGATCATTTTCCAGGATAGGTTGTAGATCGTTGATAATGTGCTGGAGAGGTTTTAGCTGGGGGCTGTAGGTGATGGCCAGTGGTGTTCTGTTATTTTCCTTGTTGGGCCTGTCCTGTAGTAGGTGATTTCTGGGTACCCATCTCACTCTGTCTATCTGTTTCCTCACTTCCCCAAGTGGGTATTGTAGTAAAAGAATAAATGGACACAAATTGGACATCAGGAACGGTAACATAAAAGAGCCAGTAGGAGAATATTTCAATCTTCCTGGACATTCTATAACAGATTTAAAAGTAGCTATACTTGAACAAAAAAACTTCAGAAACAGACTTCAAAGAGAAATAGCAGAACTAAAATTCATTTGCAAATTTAACACCATTAATTTGGGCTTGAATAGGGACGGGGAGTGGCTGGCTCATTACAGAAGCAGCTTTGCTGCTCCTGAAATTGACACCTCCTTATCTATTATTGGGAGTGGACTACATCCACCCTGATCGAATCGTCCCTGTCAGCACTGGTTCTCCACTTATAAGGTAACTTGTAAGGAAATGTGCTTCTGAACAGACTGAAGTTCAGTTCAAGTCTGTGCAGTGAGAATGAGAGATTCAACCTCATTTAAAGCTTTTCTCACTGAATTCAGATGCTGCGCAACTGATTGAACACCATCAATCCATGCAGACTATCTAGTTTTGGACATCCCAGGCAGTGAAGCAGGAAGATATTGCTTCAGAATTTCTCACTTCTGTGGATTACTACTGAAGAGATTGTACATTTACTGAACAGTTCCAAAGTAAGTAATTGCCTCCTTGCATGATTCAGTATAGTCAACATCTACAAGGTTTAGTGTGTGGTTTCCACAGCTGGAGAAAATACAGTTTGAATTATGCTCAAGCAGAACTGCTTGTACACCTTTGTACTTCCCAGCCATATTAGATCCATTTTCATAGACTTGACCAATGCAGACTTGAAAATCTAACTTAAAACCTTCTACAATTGCTAGTACTCGAGAAACAATTTCTTTTCCAGTTTTTCTCGTGAAATTATCAAACAAAATAAACCTTTTTTAAATTGAAAATTTTGAGCTGTCTACAATCTTAACATATTGAATAACCAAAGTAGTCTGTTCCTTGTGAGAACAATCTGGAGTGGCATCAACAATGATTGAAAAATACTTGGTACTTTGAATCTCATCAAGAATTGTTGTTTGTACGAATGACCCACATAGTTCAATAAACTCGTTTTGTATGCATGTGGAGAGATAATGGACTTGCATGTGCTTTTGACGCTGTTGCAATTCTCGAACATGTTTAACATGTTCTGATAAAAATTGGACACATTTGCTGAGGAGTTCAACTATGCCTAGAAAGTTTCCATTTGGATGATCACCTATACGTTGACCGGAACCAAAGAAAGCCAATCCCCGCTCAGAAAGAAAAAGGGTGACACTCAGGATGCACTCAAGAAGTTTTTTCCAGTTTTAGTTTCTGTAGAGAGTTCAGTCAAGAGTAAATTCTCAACTGAACTTTCAGCTGATGCTACCCTTCTGGCTAATTTCCATGCAACATAGTTTTCTTTATGTGACACTGAACTCTTGTGTGGTGGTATTCAGTCTTTCAACTTCCTCCAACCTCTGTTGATGCTTCATCCTGATTGATCAGAGAGAACTGATGCATCTGCAGCATTTTTGTTCCAAATGAAGCAGGGTTTGCAGTACAAAGATTGTTTTTCCGTACTCTAGCATAACCAGTCTCTTGTGCAGGTCTCACCATTTGGAAGCGTTTTTGTCAGCAGATGAGTAGGAAAAGCATGATTATCAGCATCTTGTGGAATGTTACTTGGAATTTCAAAACAATTAATTTGAAGAAAAGATTGCATTTGTGCAGCATTGCTCTTGTCGATAATTCCAATGTAAGTCACAGTCAAGCCTGTAGTACGCATGAATTGGTCTTGCTGCATAAGATCTACATCTTCCTGTTGCTGTTAAGTTTCTTGATCATACACAGGATCTTCTGCTACATCTGTTACTGTTTGCACATCTCCTTTTGACTACTGTCCTCATGTTCAGGTATTGGCATTGAAATATCACCTGTTGCAGTTGCAGAGTTTTCATTATCTGTAGCATTGTTTGTTGAGTAAGGTTTGTTTTCCAGTGGTTTGAGAAATTAAGTTATTGGCTTTGAGCTCTTAGCTGTTGCTTCACTCAGTTGTTTTCGCCATCTCTTGCTTGCACCACTTGTCAAATCTCATCTTCATAGCCTATCCACACTGAAATATTCTGCTGGAAATAAGTAGCTTGTCTACACTTGAAATCTTCTACTGTAAACACGTACACAAATGCTGAAAAGACTTAAAATAAAGGAATACTAATTAAGAGCACAAAATGAAACAGTCAGGTTATTATCCTCATCAATGAATCAAAACTCAAGCACACAAGGTATAATATAACAGGCTGAGCTGAAGACAAAGGGATGACATATATAAATATATATATATATATATATATAGTAAACACAGACACTGATACAGACAGAGGGACAATGTCCAAAAATTTCAAACTTGTGTCCTCACGAAACTCACTGTACAAGATTGTCCCCACAAATTTTCATCTTGAATCTGGGCTTATAGACTATGAAAGCCTATGATGATGGCCAAGAAACCAAGCTAGGGCTCAACCAACCAACCAGTCACCTCTTTTAGCTACCATATGAAGATAATAATGAGGAATTCTCACACATAAATAATTCCTTAGTCAACTAGATGTAAAACTATAAAGACATTAAAATGCAACAATTCTCTACCTTTCAACATGCACTTTATCCAGCACCAACTACTAGTAGTGGTTTGTTTATATAATCAGCTGACCGAGATTTTACACCCAATTTGTCCTAGTGCAGGGATCGGCAACCTTTGGCACGCAGCCTGTCAAGGTTCCTTCTCCACTCTGAACTCTAGGGTACAGATGTGGGGACCTGCATGAAAACCTCCTAAGCTTACTTTTACCAGCTTAGGTTAAAACTTCCCCAAGGCACAAAATTTATTTTACCCTTGGATTTCCCCTGCCACCACCAAACTTTATCTGGGTTTACTGGGAAACGTAGTTTGGAAACGTCTTTCCCCCCAAAATCCTCCCAACCCTTGTACCCCACTTCCTGGGGAAGGTTTGGTAAAAATCCTCACCAATTTGCATAGGTGACCACAGACCCAAACCCTTGGATCTTAGAACAATGAAAAAGCAGTCAGTTTTCTTACAAGAAGACTTTTAATAGAAGTAAAGGAATCACCCCTGTAAAATCAGGATGGTAGATACCTTACAGGGTAATTAGATTCAAAACATAGAGACTCCCTCTCGGCAAAACCTTAAGTTACAAAAAAGACACACAGACAGGAATATTCATTCTATTCAGCACAGCTATTTTCTCAGTCATTTAAAGAAATCATAATCTAACACATACCTAGCTAGATTACTTACTAAGTTCTAAGACTCCATTCCTGTTCTATCCCCAGCCAAAGCATCATACAGACAGACACAGACCTTTGTTTTTCTCCCTCCTCCCAGCTTTTGAAAGTATCTTGTCTCCTCATTGGTCATTTTGGTCAGGTGCCACCGAGGTCAACATAAGCTTCTTAACCCTTTACAGGTAAGAGGATTTTTCCTCTGGCCAAGAGATTTTAAAGGGGTTTACCCTTCTCTTTATATTTATGACACAGCCCATCAGGGAAATCCTCTGGTGGGCCGGGACGGTTTGTTTACCTGCAACATCCACAGGTTCCGCTGATCGTAGCTCCCACTGGCCATGGTTCACTGTTCCAGGCCAATGGGGGCTGCGGGAAGCAGCATGGGCCGAGGGATGTGCTGGAATGGTGAACCATGGCCAGTGGGAGCTGCAATCAGCCAAACCTGCGGATGCTGCAAGTAAACAAACCGTCCCGGTCCACCAGCGAATTTCCCTGACGGGCCGCGTGCCAAAGGTTGCAGATCCCTGTCCTAGTGTAAATAATTACACGAAGCACAACACAACAGAGACTCAGACCCCATGTGTCCTGACTTCCAGTCCTGTGCTTAAACCACAAGATTGCCCTTCCTCTTCTTCTTTGACCCCTGCTGTCAGATATAAATTGTTTATGGATCACTTTATCAAAAAGTAGAAGTAAACATAGCTCAAAGATGCACTTGGTGGCTTAGCACACTTTAACTCAAAAGCAGTGTTCTAGAATTTATCTGCATCACAACCATTAACATTAATTCTACATGCAACACTTGGAAAATGTAGGGGTGAAGCCATTTTAATTTTTAAACAAAGTGGTATAACTCGGCATGAAGGATTGTAGCAGCAGCACCTGGGAGTTATTAATAATCAGTAGTGAATTGTGCTCTAATGACTGCTACCACAATATTGACTGATCCACATTCTTTATACTCTGGGGACTGTTTTAGTATGTACCAGTGTGACGTTATGTACCTTGGAGGAATACCCAGCACCCCCATGTTCATCCTTATAATATGATTGTGTGGTATCTATTGCAAAGTTTGTCGTGTCAGGTGTCTTCAGAAGGCTCATGATGTACTGAGAATTGTTATGGTAATGTTATAGTAATCATTGTTATAGTAATGTTATAGGTTGTAATTTCATGTATATAGTTATGAGGCTGAAAATGTGTCCTCATGGCTTAAAGCAAGCCCAGGCAAAAACTCTCCAGAAGCAGAGGGGCAGTTCACACCTCATCAGGGCATGTATGGGACAAACCCAGCCCAGACTCACAGGAACAAAGGACACTGGCCTAGGCAACAACAAAGGATCTGTTGGACTCTTGAGCGAGTCACCCCCCTTCCTTTGGTCAGTTTGGGATTGCAATGAGAAAATGCTCACCTGACTCTGAAGGGTGTGGGGGTGGGGCAAAGCCAAGAGGGAAGAAAGGACATGATAAAGGGGAGAGACATTTGCCATGCTCTTCCTCTCTCTTCCACCTACATCTACAGACACCACACCAAACGACTGAAGTGCTGATCAAAGGGGAAAGCCTGGCTGAAGAGCAACCAGCCAACCTGTGGTGAGAAGCATCTAAGTTTGATGGGGCACTGAAAGTGTTAAAAGCAAAACACATTCAGAGCTGATCTTATTTCATTTGACCAAATCTGACTTGTTATGCTTTGACTTATAATCACTTAAAATCTATCTTTCATAGTTAATAAATTTGTTTGTTTATTCTACCTGAAGCAGTTCGTTTGGTTTCAAGCATGTCAGAGACTCCCCTTGGGATAACAAGCCTGGTACATGTCAATTTCTTTGTTAAATTGACAAACTCATATAAACTTGCAGCATCCAGTGGGCATAACTGGACACTGCAAGACAGAGTTTCCTAGGGTTGTGTCTGGGACTGGAGATATTGGCTAGTGTCATTCAGTTGCACAATCCAAGGAGCAGCTTCCATGCCAGAGGCTGTGCATGAAGAGCCCCGGAGTGGGGGTTCTCACAGCAGAGGAGGGTAAGGCTGGCTCCCAGAGTCAAGGATATTGGAGTGATCTAGCAGATCACCAGTCCAGATAATACCAAGGGAATGTCACAACCACATTGTTAAGAAAGCAGCCAGCTTCATTGCAGCAAGAAGTTTTTTTTCCAAATAGTTCCAGAATTCTATTGTTTACATTTGTTGACCTTTTTATTATTTTTACAATTAGAATAATGATTTTCCTGGACATAATATCTTATATTCATTTATTTTGTTTCAGGAATTGAGGAGGAAATGAAATGATCCATCACAAAATGACGTTCTTCTAAATGAAGTATTTAAGACGTTACAATGGGATCTACTAAGAAGAACCATGTTTCCCAGCAAAAAGAAAATCCTTTTAATAGCGTTCAGATTACAAATGGTCTCTCAGTATTAACATAGTTGCCAGCTTCAACCCTGGTGTGATCCCAGTGACTTCAGAAGACCTTTTAAAATAAATAAAAGCAAACATTTACTTTTTGGAGTGCAAATCCATAGAAAAAGTCTAGGACCACAATTTCGCACCCCTAATTATACTGGGAATCCTATGTCTTCATCAAATAGATATCCATTCCCACATGTTTTTGCTCTTTCAGTTGAGTATGCAACTGATTTTTGAGCTCTAAATACCCTCTGTTTAAAAATAATTATGAATCCAATGCTACAAAAGCAGAGAAAAGGAGAAGTTCTGGTATCTGATGAGGATAATTATAAAAATATGTCACTTAGAGTCCTGATTTTGCAACCTTTCCACATGTGAATTTCACATGTTCAACAGAAACTAAACTAACACCAACTCATGTCAGGTGGGCATATTGACCCAGACACTCAAAGGTGTCTAGGCTCCTAACTTCCATTGAAATAATTTTCCACTGATGCCAATGGGAGTTGGGAACCTAAACACCTTTGAGGATCTGGCCCATTTCTGCCCCTTTAAGGCTCACTCTTATGATATTCAGTATGCAAACAACAAGCTGAACAATAGGGAAGTAAACTGTTAACCCATACACAAATTTGTATAAGTTTAAAACAGGACTGTAAAGCCAAATAGAGTAATTAGAGAACTGGATTAGTAGTGTTTCTCACCGTAAATGCTATTTATTGTAGCTAGGTACCATTTACATATAAAAGTATGCTCTACTTTGATAAGATAACATTGGAATTTTGATATTATTTGTTGTGTATATACAGTATGCTGATTCAGTTCCTGCACTTTACTTTCATTCACCACTTATGGTTATAAAAATAAGCTATCAAACTTTGTGGAATTTATGTATGAAACTATGTTATCTACGCCTTGCAAAACTTACATTTTAATTTACATTTCTTATCTGTAAGGACAAACTGCTCTGAATTAATGATAGTGTGCCATAAACTACTTAGACAAGAAATGCCCAGTTATAGGGGTAAAATTATTATGATTATATTTATTAAGATTACAATAGCACCCAAAACTCACTAATCACGTATTGAATTTTTGCCAAAAAGAGCTTTTTACAATCTAAAAATACAAAAACAGAGAAGGGATAGAGGAAATGGATAAAACACACAAGCAAAATTATCAGTGTGGCATACCTAAGCTTCCTTGAGGAGAAGCTGTGTCATCAAACATACAAACCCAGAGCCACTCTTGAATTAACTTTATTCACAGCAACAATGATGAACAAAACATAAGGTCATCCAACTAAAATTGTCATAGTGTGATATCATAAAGAAATCTAAAACAAATGTTTGTGCTTCCAGTACTGTTATGCAGCTGCTAATTCCTGCAATGCTGGTCTTTTGGAATACTTATGTACATTTAGATACTGTACAAAAACTATTTATTACAGTTCTGCAAAAAATAGTCCGGCATTCAGCCACCTCAAAGTCCTTTAAGCCTCAAATCTGTAGACAACGTGCAGAAGGGCTTCCACATGTCCCATGACAAGCCTCTCATCACCAAACTTCCAAAAATACCAGCTCATGTGAGTCTGTTTGTTCAGGTTTCATTTACACTGGCATTTTGTTGGTACAGTTTGGCCCAAGTCAGGGAAACGTCTCATCTGGCCCCAATATTCTACCTTAAAGGTCTCAAACAATGAAGCTGAGCTCTACTGTCTTGAACCATTTAATATACACATCCACATCATTCTGTTAACTCACTTCTCCGTATGATTAACTCAGCATGAATTATTTGATATAATTCAAGAAGCCAGCACAGGTTTCATGTGAATGATCCATGAAATTGTCCTAAGGCCAGTTTGTTGTTTGCTTCATTTACCATAACACTGCCTGCTAATGGTTATCCTCACAGCTCAGATGGAAATAACTCTCAGTCGGTCTCCACCTGGAGAACATCAAAAACTAGACAGAGTTGAAATATTACTGAAACAGAAAAATATTTTAGAACACAAAATCCGGAAGCACGAAAATACACCTCTTATGAACTCTACTTAGTACACTGAGTCCCATGACTTTACTTGACCCTACAAAGAGCAGGGTGTTGCTTTACTTCACGCTGCTGGAATTTCAGATATTTTATTTGAAAGACAGAATTTCATCTGTGGAGCCATGGATCACTCTGACATACTGGGGCACATAAGTGAAGACACTTACCAATGATCTGACCTTGAAAATGATGCATTTCTCTAGAGGAGATGTGCACACAAACAGGACCAGATTAACACAGAGGCTTTAGGGGCTGCCTCCCAGGGCCTTGGGCTAAGGGGGTCCCACAGGTCCATGGGCCAGCTGCAGCCCGCTGCTTCTTTTCATCCGGCCCACGGCAAGTCTCCGTGCTGTGGGCCAGAAACCGTTCCCTGTGCCTCGGCGCCCTCACCAGGCAAGGGGCATTCAGGGAATCTCTGTGTGTTGCCCCCGCCCACAACGCCGGCTCCACAGTTCCCATTGGCCAGGAACCACAGCCAATGAGAGCTGTGGGAGCAGAGCCTGCGTGCACTGTGCAGAGCAGCCTGACCCCTCCGCCTAGGGGCTGGACATGCTCGACACCTCGAGGAGCAGAGCAGCGTGAAGTCAGGGCAGGCAGGGATCCTGCCTTAGACCCGCTGCACCACTGACCAGGAGCCTCCTGTGGTAAGCACTTCCCAGCCAGAGCCTGCACCCTGCACCCCTACCCCAGCCCGGAGCCCCCTCCTGCACCCAAACTCTGACCCAGAGCCCGCACCCCAAACCTCCTGCCGCACCCAACCCCCCCTGTCCCATCCCTGGCCGAACCCCCCCATCTGGAGCTGCACCCCCTCCTGCACCCCAATCCCCTGCCCCAGCCCTGAGCTCACTCCCACACTCCAAACCCCCAGGGACCCCCCAAATTGTATAGCCCCGGGCCCACAGGAGAGTTAATCTGGCCCTACACGGAAAGGTGTGGGAAGTGGGTGGGCTAGTGGCTGCTTCATCTACAGCACTGACCCAACTGACCCCTCGACCAACAAAGGCTTGACCCTGCACGGTGCTGTGCCTGTAGGACCTGAGCCAGTGAATCACTTTAAGCAGCTGCATGCTGGATTGGGGCTGGAGTGCACAGTACCCTTTTAGGATCAAGCCCAAAGAGCCATCAGGGCCCCCACACACTGAGACTGGGATATTTTTACTCATTGTCTCTCTGATGCAGCTATCGCCCGGGAAGCAGTAGAGAGCGACCATGCTCCAACTGACATCAACAGGAGCTGTGCCTTTGTCTTCAGTGGGGAGCAAGAAAGGGCCCAAAATAGGCACACGGCAGCCTGCCACATTGTACACAGGCCAGAAGAAATGTCACTCACGCATAGCCTGTGAAGATTTTTGGACCATATTTCTGATCATGGAAGTGCCTTTCAGCTCTTTTTAATCTACTTACAGAAATTTAGGGTGGGAATGCTGTTTTGTTTGGGGGTTACAGGTGTAGCGGCTGAGTTAAAGTTGTGTCAAGCAGCATCTACTTACATATGGAAGATCTGTGTGAGCATTCAGTGCCTCTAGAGAAGAGCATGCTGCGAAGCACAGTTTCTCCCACTATCCTTCATTTCTCTGCCGTCTTCCCCTGGTCATTCCTATCAATAAGACCTTATTAATGTGTGATCTCCATTTCCCAACACAATTATTAACAGACAATATTATGGGTACATCTGGGAAAACTTAGGCATAGAAAAGTTTTGGCTCATGATCACATAGTAATGGGGGGAAGAAAGATCCCAGGCTTCTGCTTTAACCACCGACCACACTTTGCTCCTTTGTATAATAGATTTAGGGACTTTCATTTGACCGTTGCTGGGGGCTTGCCAGAATGTATCCTTAGTTTGCAGCAAGGTGGGTTATGAGCCTACCCTGCGCTACCTGCCACAGACTAAGTGGCCATGGGGACCCTGTTGCTGCACACTAAAAGTTCTGTTGTGTGTGTTGATCTACCCTGCTTTGAAACACGAGTAGATTGAAGTGCACTAGAAATTTTTTAATGCACAGCAGCAAGATCCACACAGCCCCTTAATGCACACCAGGGTTGTATAGGCTAAATGGACACCCCAGCTCGCCACACACTAACTGTTCACGTAGACCAGCCCTTAGCTTAGCTACTTGGGGCAGGGACCATCTTTTTGTTCTGTGTTAGCACAGCACCTTGCACAATGGGAGGCTCCTGGGTGATACAGTAATGTACATAATAAATCATGTAAAGTTTAAAACAGTATTGATTGAGCCAGGGCACTATGTTCATAGTAAGCCATGCAATATACGGTACTAGCCCAGACTATTGTCTCTAAAAATTTGAGAGGGACATTCCTCTGCAGTAAAATAAACACTGTTCACTTTCTCCCAACTTAGATAAAGTGTTGTGTTTTTTTGATAAATCCATATGGTTTGTTCACTTGCATAGGAAAGCCCAAAAGACAACAATTCCCCAGATCTCTTCAACAGAATTTGCATTATCAATAAATGCCTCTGATATCAGCAGGGTTCTTTAGCCCACACATCCGGCTTATATCTTAATTGCAATAACTTCATGTCCCAAAAAGCCACTGCTTATGACAGTCCTGATTCCAACACATATACACCCCCCACCACCACCAACCCCTAACCTCCCAGAGCCCGGAAAGTCTTTCCACATTCCTGCAAAGTTACACAAGAGACTAGAAGCAGATAACATTGTATGTTTTGAGTTAAAAATGCAGAATGCTTATGCCCCCTTGCAGAACGGAATGAAAGAATGTCCTTTCAGGAACCATGTCAGAGGTAGATGGAGTCCTCACAATGACTCTTTTGCAGCACATCACCACCATTTCTGGGACTGTCCATACTTATTGTCACTTGGCTTTCACTGAACTTTTTTCAGCAAGACATGACAATGAAATACTACAGAATAAAGACAAAATCTGTGTGTGATGTTATATAAACCTGTTTCGTTAAAAGTCAGGCATCCAGAGATCTTAGCTGCAACAGCCAATGTAGTAGAGTACATACGAGGTTTTAAAATGTAGACTTTGTTGTTTTTTTAATGTCCTTTATCTCTGTTTTAATTTAAATGTAGAAAAATGTGGGTGGAAATTTTCAAAGCACTTTAGGGGAGTTGGACTCACATGTTCCACTTACTTTGTGTCTAAATCCCCTAGACTGCTTTGAAAAGCTCAGCTGTGCTGTATATCCCTAATATTTCTACAGGACTGAATTGGTTTGAAGCCCCCAGCACAATGTAGTGACACAGTGAGCACAGCTTACTTTCCCTTTTCTCATTAATTCACCTCCCCCCACTACCTGGCAGGCAACTTTAAACATTTTATTAATGTTAAAAAAATTATATCATAGGTTGAGAAAAGAGTGTCTGTACATCTGGGCATGGTGCATGGTGTAGATTATCCACAAATAAAAGCTTGTTTCTAAATCATAAGATACATATTGTGCATAATCAGCAATAACCCAAATTTAGGTGAATTAATTTAAGAACACAGTTTAGATATTTAGCATCCGTGCATTCGGGTACATTACTCATGAAAAAAGTTATACAGAGAGTTGGTCAGATATATCAATGACTGAAGATTGTAATTAAGAATTTAGGATAGGTTGTCCATTCAGAGAAAAAACAGTCCATCAAGAAAGTATTTGAGTTACTTTCCCAACTGCACTTCTCATCAGCACTCCCGCTCATCTCTCCTGGTATTGCCAATGTCCGGTGATGTGTTCTATGTAGATGTCCCTCGACCACCCGATGGCATCCGACATCATGAGTTGCCACATCAGCCGAGCGTAGCATTGACCAACTCCACATTCTCTCAGCACTCGCTCATTATCGGGGGTCCCATGCACCCAGGGCTGCGATGATCAGTGCGTGTGTCTGAACCTGGTAACCCTTAGCTCTCAAGGTTTCAGCCAGAGGGGTGTATTTTTCCAGCTTTCAAGATCGGGCGTCGTGGAAAGATGGGGTCCTGTTTTCGAAGGGCACTGTGACGTCCACCATTATGATCTTCTTCCGGTCCTCGTTGGTGATGACAGTGTCCGGTCACAGTTGGCTGTTGGTGCTGGGGATGGCGGAGTTCACAGCTACCTTCCCCACAGGTGGGAGGATGGCTCTGACCAGGCAATCTTGAATGGTGTTGTGTCGCAGCTGCCGAGCTCTGGAATGGGCCAGTGCAATTTCATTTAGTCTCTTTGGGATTACGTGACTGTAATTTCAGTCAGAATTTGACTCATCGTGATTTGGGGACAAGGTCAGTGGAGACATGTCATTTTGCTGACAAGCAACAGCAATTTTGGAGGAAGCGTGGGCTTGTGTTAAAGACACTCTCTCTCCCAGAATCATTAACGGGAATGCTCCTGCACCTTTATTAAATTTTCTTTCAGTTAACTATATTTTTTTATTATTGTTGTGCATGTTAATGGCAGCCAATTTACAGGTACATAAAAAAATGCCTAAGTTGACTATGCTATAATTCAGTTTATAGGGAAGGCATGTTAAAATATCATGTGTAATTATAAGGTTAAGTCACATTCTTCCATGGAGAAACCTATGGAAGCGAGCCAGAGGGCCAAGGAATCTCTCAGTAAGGGTGATCTCACAGTTCACTGTAAATTGTTCCCTCTAGAGTTTAAGACTCCTGGGATTTGGTAGATGGAAAAGGCTTGTGGTCCCACAGATGCAGAAGCACTGCTGGCCTTTCTCCACACAGAAGTGTTACTACTGTAAGTCATCATCCTGTAGCTTCTCAACAATACCATTGAGGGGATTCTTTGCTAGAATATCTACTCAGTATCTAGGTTAGCAGGGTATGGCGATGCCTTACCCCACACAGAGTCCCTGTGGAGGGACATCTGGGGCAGGGATATAGTGCCATCAGAGACATGCTGCCCCTTACATTTGAGGAGATGGGAAAAGAAAAGTACTGGGGCTGCCTCTGGTTAGTAGTTATTCCAATAAAATGAAAAGGAAATTCATGCCCATTTTTGCTCAGCCTCTTAAAAGTTGATGTTATGAGTAAGTTGACATCTCCCTGGTTTAAAAAGGTCAATAGCACTGGAAAGTAAAGTTTATGTTCACATTTTTTGAGCTCTCCAGTCAGGGCCCTCCCTAGAGAGTGTGGTGCCCTACTCAGCCCCTCTGCGGGGGGCATGGGGAGGGGGGTCTAAGGCCTCTGCAGGGGTTGGGGGGCGTCCCAGGCCCCCGCTGGGGGGGGGTGCGCTCAAGGGCTTTGGGAGGCAGGAGCAGCCAGAGCAGGAAGGCAGCAGGGGTTGGGCGGAAAGTGGAGCTACCCGGCCCCAGCCTGCTCCGCTCTGCTCCCAGGCTTGAGGGAAGCAGGGGGAACCACCCCGCAGCATTCACCGGCGGCACGGCTGGGAGCCGGCAGAGTGGAGCGTGCTGGGACCGGGTCCCTTCACTTCCCGCCGCCCGGTGAGTGCAGGGCGGGCCCGCTGCCAACCCCTGCTGCAGTCCCCGGGGACACAATAGCTCAGGGGACGGGGTTTGGGGGGCAGGAGCGGGGCTGGGGCAGAGCAGGGGCAGGAAGAGGGGGGGCAGGGGAGGAGCAGGGGCGGGGGCTGAGGGGAGGGGAGAGGAGGGGAAGGGAGGAGAGGAGATGGAGCAGGGGCGGAGGCAGTTTTCTTGGGCCCCACTGTGTGCAGCCCACGAGGGGCCGGTTCAGCTGTCCGGGGGATCGGGCTGGCCCCTGGAGCTGGCTGCAGCACGCTGCTGCTTAGGGCACCAGGAAATTTGGGGCTATTTGGTGCCCCAAATTTCTTGTTTCAGAGTAGCAGCCATGTTAGTCTGTATTCGCAAAAAGAAAAGGAGTACTTGTGGCACCTTAGAGACTAACCCATTTATTTGAGCATAAGCTTTCATGAGCTACAGCTCACTTCATCGGATGCATTCCAAATGAAGTGAGCTGTAGCTCACGAAAGCTTATGCTCAAATAAATGGGTTAGTCTCTAAGGTGCCACAAGTACTCCTTTTCTTTTTCCAAATTTCTTGGTGCCCTACGCAGCTGCATAGTTTGCGTATGGCTAGGGAGGGCCCTGTCTCCGGTGGTGGCAAGTGACAGCCTTTCCGCATACCAGCATCCTGAAGTCAGAGATTATTAGCCAGGTTTCATCTAGACACGTTTCTAGCCAGGGGATAAATTCTACTGTTGCCTGTTGAAGCAAAGTGTTCTATGTTGAAACGAGGCGCTGTTCTAGCAAAAGAGGGGCCCAAACCAGAATCCTGGATTCAAGTACACAGGGACTTTGGAGTTGTTTGGATAGGATCTGAATGGTGTGTCTCAGGCCCATCTCTCGCAACAGCAGCATGGGGACATGTTAACAATCGCCTCTTTTGGCAGGTGTTACAAAGGTGCCTGATTAGGGAGCAAGGCCCCATGTGCAGAGCACTGTACATATGCAATAAAAAAGATGTTGCTCAAGAGAGTTTGCATTCGTAGCATATGATGGGACAGGTGAATAAAACAAATGGGAGGGTGGTGGGAGAGAAAAAGTTTCTGTGATGCAATGCTGCTTATGGCAATAAACAGCAGACTCAACATACCTGCTGCCTTGCTATGGTCAAGCGCCATGTAGGAAGCACAGCAAAGATGAGTTTGAGGCTTGGACTAAACAGCTTCTTTTATAGACATTTAAAAATCTAAGCAATACTTTAGTTCTCCAAAGTATGGAATTTGCTTCCTCCTGTCCTGGCACCCATTATGATATACCAGGTGTGTGTGGTCCATTCCTCTTATGAAGCTGCCCTTTTGTTCTGGCTCCTTTAACTGTGCAGAACAATGCAGCTGGGCAGCTTTAGGATGTCAAACAGTGCAGATTACTTCCACGGCCACTCTCCCCACTGACCCGTCACAGTTTTCTGGCTGTGGACTTTAAGAGGCTCAGTCTTAATCTTCTATCATCAAAGGAGCCAGAGCTGCTGTAGAATGTGGTTTTCTCTGAATTTCAGAAGAGCACCTTTGCAAGTCTGTCTGTAGTGGGACATTTGCTTCACTTTAGCTGGACTCTTAACAATAGTACAAATGCTTAAGCTATGTGATGTTCACTATTTTTTGACATGTTACCTTTCTTTTCCTGGGAGGAATAGCTCTGATGTTTGATTTAAATAATGAGCTGCTCCATAAGGGAGATACACTGATACTCCTTGCAAATTTAATCTGGAACAGAATCAGCTCTCTGAATCTCTCTATATTAGTTTTATATTTCCTTTATCTCTGCTCAGAAGCAGGGAAAACACAGGTGCTTCAGGAAGTGGCATTGTTGTAGGTGACCTGCTGCCATCGGAGTCTGTACTGAACCAGTGTCCCAGCATGGTGTTGGAGAGTGCTGTGTTGCTGGAGGTACTGTATGTTGGATGGGACGCCAAACTGAGATCCTGATGTAGCTTATGATTAAAGGTTCCATGGCTCACTGTTCTGCTCAGACTCCACTAACGTAATTATGTTCTGCCCAATTTAAATTCCACCTTGGGTTTTAAATTGACACACATTCTTTATTTCTTCTCCTGAATGGGTCTTTAAAGTGGTTGTGGTGGGTTGTAATCAGAGAACATGGGTATTGTTGTGGCTCTGGGCAGGCAAGATTGGCACTCAAAGGAATTGAAGTTCAAAGTTGTTCCTACCCTTCCGCCCCCCACTCCCACCCCTAGAGATCAGTCAGAGCTGCAGTGGATTCCCACTGCTCACAGGGATCAGAAGTTTGCATCTGCTCCTTGCAAGCCCTGATGGTCAGGGATGAAGAGGGACCTGTTACTCTTCTAGTACTCCAGTCAGGTTAGTCACCGTTGAGTCTCCCTTATTCCTTGCACAGGGCAGATGGCTGAGGAGGAACCTGTTCTAGTCCTATCAGCTTGGAGGAAGATTTTCAGCTCTGGTGAAGGGGCTGAGGTATAGGCTGATTATGAAGGTGTGTCTTAGGGTTAAGGGGGAGACAGGAATAAATATGTAGAGAGAAGAAGAAAGGAGGAATGAATGAAAGGAGACCTTTGGAATCAGAGATTAAAAATCGAACAGAAATGTATACGAGTATTTGCAGCAAAGTACATATCAGAAACAGTGTGGTTACATAATTATAGTGACAGGTTTCAGAGTAACAGCCATGTTAGTCTGTATTCGCAAAAAGAAAAGGAGTACTTGTGGCACCTTAGAGACTAAGCAATTTATTTGAGCATAAGCTTTCATGAACTACAGCTCCGATGAAGTGAGCTGTAGCTCATGAAAGCTTATGCTCAAATAAATTGGTTAGTCTCTAAGGTGCCACAAGTCCTCCTTTTCTTTTTATACTTATAGTGCTCCATGAAGCAAATGTTTTTAAAATCTGAAGCCCTTTGTATTGAATTCCATTATTGTGCTGGCTTCCACCATGGACAACTCTGGATGAGTCTGTACAGCTTAAGAGGTAGGCTCTGAATCTGGGGGCTGTAACAGACTCTCATCTGCTGTGGATCAGCCATAGAAAGAAACTCAGTCTGAGGCCTAGCACAGGTGAAATCCTGGACAAACACCCACATAATATGCCATCTTGGCTAACGAGTTGAACCGTGAACATCTGGAGCTAAATGAACAAGTCTCTAGAGATTTAAGAACCAGACTCAAGCTGAAAACTGTAACAGATTCATATCTTCTGTGAATCATGTACAGAGGATGACTTGTAACACACATATTGACTGTGGGTTACATTATCACTACTTACTTTGCAGTTCATATTCCCTGTGGATGTCCAGGAAGATTAAGTAGTTCTCTAGTTGTGAATCAGGTCCTTCCCATATTCCTCAGGATAGGTGCTGGAACTAGGGGTGCTCCTGCACCCCCTGGCTTGGAGTAGTTTCCATTGTATACAGGGTTTGCAGTTTGGTTCAATGGCTCTCAGCACCCACACTATAAAAATTGTTCCAGCCCCCCCCCGTTCCTCAGAGACACATAAAAGTCATTCCTCAAAATAAAGGGCACAGTTTTTCACCCATTGATCTGGACACCTACTTTACAGTTCTGAGTGTTACTGGGCATATTTTTCTCCATGGTATATCTGAACAGTTTGTTTTTGTTTACTGACATGTACATTAACTTCCTCCAGAGAGTCAGTGCTCTTCAGCTGCTTCTGCTACAAACTCTGACGATGCCACTGTACATTGGGGAACTTTTGAGAGAAAATATGGCTCAGCAGAATGAAGAAGTCTGTGTCAGTATCTTCTTCTCTGAAAATGTACTCAATATTTACCAAAGAGGGAGGACGGAAAAGGAGCAAATTCTGAAAATGTTTGCTTATTGTTCAGGTATTTAACATTAATAAAACACTGAAGTTTTGTCACTACTTGATCCACTAGTTGGATATTTCACGTTCAAGACATACCGCTAACTGGACAATACTGAATTGGTAGCACAGAAACATCTACCGGAACTGGAGCATTCCAGTCCCTGCTTACATGAGTAACCCTTATGCATGCAGTTTTATTGGGTTCATTGAGACTACTTGCATCAGTGAGGATTTTCAGGATCAAGCTCCAAGTTTCCTACGTGAAGTGTTTGTACATTTGAAAGCATTGACTTGGCTGTGCAACATTCCTTCATATCCTGTTCTGTATTGTTTCTGTTTCTTTCTCATTTTCTGCTTGACTGACAACCCTATAAAACACAAAACAACAGGATAGAGTTGGATGGTGGGAGGAAATCTTGTCATCAGTTTTGGATATCATTATTGAAACAGCTACTGAGGGAAAATGCTGATATTTGTTTTTTCCCTGGGATTGTATTCCCTATTCATTAATTGGTTTCTTGACTCACTGACCCATTTTTCCTGTAATAATTCTTTTATGGAAAATCCAATATTTCCTCATCAGTCCTTATGCCTACCCCTGAATGCATGGGCTGACGATTTCGAGGCTTCTAAGATGGTGACATTACTGACCATAATTAGGGGAGAGCCTTCCCTCTTATCAATTTGGAAAGCTTGTTCTAATCCTTTGCTTTTACTGGCTTTTGTTAGTGTCTATCCCAGAGGTGTAATAGGATTTAGAGTGGAGTTACTGAGACTGATCTGATTCTGCTGGATTCCAGAGAGTGGTAGGGGGCAAGAGGGGACCAGATTTTTTTATCTCCAGAACTATGACACTAATTCTTGTAACCTATCACCTGAAAAGGGTTTGGTGAGTTTAAGTATAATGACCTCACACACTAGAGGCCCTTTCAGTTGAGGCTCTCAGAGTTTTACAAGCATTCATTCATTTAAACATCTCAACACTCCTGCCTTTCCGTCAGTCTTAGGGATTTCTCATTTTGCAGCTGTATCTCGGTACCACAGGAACTAGTGTTTCCTTTCAGGTAAGTATTGAGCTTTTTTGGGGGGGTTGGCTAAACGATGTACAGAAAGGTTGCATGACTACAAAAACTGGGAATGGGGTCCAGGATTTTTGACTTCCATACTTCTAACTGAGAGGAGTGATACTCCTTCCTTTTAGCTAACCCTAAAAGGTTGGCTTATGCCAGTGGGCAGCTCAAACTGGCATAAGCCAATTTCCTCTATTTTCTCAGGGGAGTTAAGAGAAGATAAAGGTGAATGACTTTTTACCAGAGAGGCACCAAAATCAAGAGGAGAAGTGGGTGTTTCAAAACTACCCTTGTTCTGATAGTGTCTAAGTTGTGGGGCAAGTAGCAAAGGAGAAGATAATGCAAATGACTTATCCAAGAATCATTTCTAAAAATTCCTACATTGGATTCTTTAATTATCATTCTCATGGATCAGTAGAAATACATTGCAAGAAAAATATTAAATAGCCACTAGGAGAATCAAGTAATAGCATAAATTAATAGGCTGTTTCATAGATTATAAGGCCAGAAGGGGCTACCAGACCATCTAGTCTGACCTCTTGTATAGCACAAGCCACAGAATCTCATCCAGTTAACACTGTATTGAGCCCAATAGCTTGTTTGACTAAAGCATCTCTTGCAGAATGGCATCCATTCTTGATTTGAAGACTTGAGATGAAGATGAGTGCTAGATGCAATATTAAGTAATTGGAAATGGTGATTAATTCTGGGAACAAACTAGAAGGGAAGTGGTTATTTTCATCTTCTGAAGAAGCCACCACTTCCCTTGCATATTGTGCCAGTGATTAATCTCCATTTCCAATGACTTCACATTGTATCTAGCGATGCCACCCAGATTTTAATTCTTAGACAGCAAACTGGATTTTTCATTTTAATGTTGTAGATTGAAAAAACTTTAGGAAAAGTGTATTGGAAGTTAAGCGCCCCAACGACGTAGGTCCCTAGCTAGCATTTATGCCTTTGAAAAATCTTTACTTAAGGGCCCAAATCTATACCACTGAAATCAATGGGAGCAAGGGCAATCTCTAAATGCCTACGGAATTGAGTTAAAAACAAGCATTGAATTCTAACCAGTGATGCACACAGAGAATTAGAATCAATGCAAGTTGTTAGAGGGAAATGTTTGTGTGTCATTTATTTGAAAGTAGGATATGGAAAACATGTTTGTTAACTTAATAATACTTTTAAAAAAGACCCCAGTTTAAACAAGGCTGAGACAATTTAAAAAAATAAAAAATAAAATGTCTTTTCAGGTGGAGGTCCAAGATACTTTATGGTGATAAAAAGAATAGTGTGAATATGCCTATGTTCAATCCGTGGGTAGATATGTGCAAAGATGGCAGGTAGCAGATTTTTGGCTCTCAGTAAGGCAGTGTTCAGAGTTAGCTGAGGTCCAGTAGCAGCTGTTGACAGGTTCCCAATGCGTCTTGGTTTTTCAAACATGCCACTATAAAAAAAGAAGTGTTTTATACCTAATATAAATATAATATAATGTAATATAATTCATCTGATGAAGGCAAAAAATAATAGGTATTTACAAAGGGGGATTTTCAAAGGCCCCAAAGTCAGGTACGTGCTTAAATCCCACTGAAAGCTGATGAATTGGATCCCTGATTCCTACCTGTGCCTTTAAAATTCTTCCCTCAAATGCTTTTCTCTGTTCCCGTTTCATCCTACAGCCTCTCTTATGCCCTACACTCCTCCATATTCTCACCCCATCTGATCTCTGGGTCCTTTTCTTACACTCTTGGCTTCTGCTCATTTCACAGGTAAAATGACCTTCCACTTCCTATGCTCTCTCTCTCTCCTCCTTTAACACACTTCTTTCAAAAATCTTACATTATGATGCTCCTCAATGCAATTACTGTACCTGCTCCTGCTGGAGCTGGTGGCGATCTTTGGGCCAAGATTCTTTGAGTTAGGAGCAGATCCTACAAGTGTGCCATGCATGGAATTACCGTTGTCTTCTGTGGGAGTTCAGGATGAGGAGAGTTTGCAAAATGGCGGCCTTAGACTGTCAGCTGTAAAGGGCAAGGAGAACATGTCTCATGTGACTTCCATTGCTCCTTTAAGGCACTGAACTATGTCAGAGGCACACTGCCCCATCAGGAGCTTTTGTACCTGAAAAACTTCTCTCTGCACCCAGCAAGCTCATATCTGTGTGTGTGTGTGTGTGTGTGCGCATCATAGTCCCTCCCCTGTTGGAGAGGTTACTGCCTTAAGTGACATTGCCCCACTAAACAGCCCATATGCTCAAGAACGGCTCCTTCCACCCTCTTCCCACTGATGTACTCATGCAAATGTCAGACACACTCTGACGCTTTGTTTTGCAAAGAGCTGGTAACCCTTCTATTGCTATAGACATAATAATGTGCAATGTGCACAAGAATAAAAATAGGAAAGAACTGCATAAAGGGGCAAAAGGAAAAGGAAAACCTTTATTGAGGGAAAGCATATTAAGAATATTTCTTAGATCAGAATGCCAGATAATGAAAGTTGATGCTATTGGAAATGGTCCCTTTCCAAATACTTCAGAAAAGTTAAAACCAATACAGATATGTGAAAGAAAGCTAGAAAGTATTCAAAGAGCACTTAAAATGGTAGAAGAATTCAAGAGTATACTGGAAGAAGAACAGAGAGCTCAGTCTATAGCGTTTGGGAAAAACATAAATGAAGTGATGGTGGCATGATGATAGCAATATACCGGTAAATATATTAAAGGAAATCACATCAAAGAAAGGAAGAGCATTATTTGGGTAATTTAGAAGTGGTCAAACAAGGAATAATGGCCTGAAATTAAAAATGGGAAAAAAATCAGACTAGACATTAGGAAAAATCTTTTAACCTTAGGAATGATAGGCCTTGAAATAGATAATAGACCATCAAAAGAGGTAGCGAAGGCAACATCTTGGGTGGGCAAGAACAGATAGGATGAGTGGCTAGAGGGAATAATTTATGGAAATAGCCTTCATGATGCAGATGACTGGACAAGATAATCAGACTTTGTTTTTCCAGCCCCTAACATGTATAGTTCTATGAAAACATTGAGGAAGGCTTGCATACTTGTCACAGGCTTCTTGTTAAGAATGTCTACATGCATATTTCTGAGCCTCTCCCCCTCCAGTCCACTCAGTGTTTGGTGGTATTTAGTGTGAGTGAGAGAGAGCTGGCTGAAGCTCAATCCCATTTGTTGTAAACCAAAACAAATGAAGGAGGGATGAGTTACAAATCGCATCTACTGCTCTTCTTATTTTGTCTCCAGTGCTTTAAGAATTCTAGGAGGTGTCTTCTCTGTGCTGAAGTTTCTCTAATTTCCTCTTTCAACTGGTCACTTGTCCCCCACTTAGCTTTATTCATTTTTCATATACTGTTCCTGAGCAACGTATTCTTATCTCTGGCATGTTTCTCTTACTCTTCCTAGAGTGCAGTTTGAAAGTATAGTATGAAAATGACTAATATGAAAGGCATGAATTTTACATGTTGCTCTTCAGTTTGACCACAAGGTCAGGGTTTGGGGGTGTGGGGGCTCTGCCTCAAATGTTTGCTTAGTGCAATCTCACAGTGAGTTTCAAAAGCAGGATGACAAAGGAAAAGGAAAGCAAATAAAAAAAAACAGGCCGGAAGAGATTGGGGGGAGAGTTATTTTTGTGTAGGGAGGCTTCTGTATTTTGGAGTGATTTCCCCAAACCAAGCTAAAAGGTACCTTAGAACAGTATCTCAACCAGGGGTCTGGAGCCCCTTAGGAGGCTGTGAGCAGGTTTCAGGGGGGTCACCAACCAGGGCCAGCATTAGACTTGCTGGGACTCAGGGCAGAAAGCTGAAGCCCCAACACATGGGGCTGAACCCTGGGGCCCTGAGCCCTGCCACCTGGGTCTGAAGCGGAAGCCTGAGCAATATAGCTTGCCCGGGGGCCCTGTGGCGTGGGGCCCTGGGCAATTGCCTGGCTTGCTACCCCCTAACGTCGGCCCTGGCTTTTATATGCAGAAAACCAGTTATTGTGGCACAGGTGAGCCATGGAGATTTTATAGCATGGGAGTGGGGGACTCAGAAAGAAAAAGGTTGAGAACCTCTTCCTTAAAAGAAGCAACCCAATATATGCTCTTGGTTTCATTCTGTCAGACTGGACAGGGCTAGAATGGAGGTGTTGAACTTCTCTTTTTTTAATAGAAAAGTGAGTTAGAAATTCTAACCCAAACAGCCATTTTACCCATACTAGGTTCCTGAGATAGCTACCAAAAGGGAAGCAGTGAGGCTTTGGAAAGGCTGCCAGATACTGCACACTGCTACACTCCAGAAATGCTTGCTGTGCATAGACCCATACTGGCAGGGACAGGATTAAGAGGAACCGGTGTGCCCAATTAGCTCATTCTATGGCAGCTGGAGGGGAGACAGGTAATTAAGGATTAGACCCAGCTGGAGTGAACCAGACTTGGTGGTTTTGGAGAGAGGAAAGACTGCAAGAGGGAGTTAGTTGAGAGATTTCTATCTTGGGGAAAGGTATTATTGAAGACCCTGCACCCTGGCACTATCCCTGAAGGGACAGGCCAGCTGGGGCGAAAGAGACTCCTAAAGCAGGCCTGGGAGAAGAGAGATTCCAGGGAAGAAGCCCTGAGGGTCAGCTGCTTGAGGGGAGCGGTACCTCAGGGAGAAAGCCCTGGGAGGCAGTACTGTAAACTCTGCAAGATCTGGGAGAGGGGTAAAGAATCCGTGGAGAATAGAGCCTGGGAAGTATGAAAGAGTTTTTGTTCCATTGAATTTGGACATTTAGAAGGGGTGGAAATCTTAAGGCATGTCTACATTTGAGCTTGGAAGTGTGATTCCTAGTTCATTTAGATGTATCTGCACTAGTTCCACTCAAGCTAGCACCTCAAAATAGCTACCCTAAGTACAGCCCTGCCCAACACACTGGATACGTACTCAGGTGGCTAGCCCGAGCTGCTGCTCATGCTGCTGTGGACAAGCTGCTATTTTTAGCTAGAATGGTGAGTCTGCAACATCATTTTAATGGTTATTATTAATGAAAATATTAGTGTCCTAAATCTGCACAGTTCTTTACAAGCTACAGGAGTCTGCTCCTGCTCCCATTGAAGTCAGTGGGAGTTTTTTGCTCATAATTTTTGGATCACTGTACCTCAAAAAGAATATATAAAATTAGAGGGATTTTAGAGAAGGGCAACAAAAATGATTAGGGGCATATCAGGAGAATGAAAAGATTGGGATTGTGTTGTACCAATAAAATGAAAACCAGCAGGATCTTATTAAAGGGAAAAAAGGCAAAACACCACATTTATTGTGAATACAGAAAGAATCATAGTAAGCAGTTAGTTATAGCTATAACATTCCATTCAATCTCATATTTATTCACACATTCATTCATACAAACACACACCCACACACACAGGTTCTGCAAGGTTGTTATCATAGTTACCAGCCTTAGAGTTGCTCATGCCAAGCCACTGGCCAGGTGGCCTGGACATGAGGAGGGAGCAGGGCCTTGTCAGATGCTCATCTGATGCTCCTGGAAGTTGGTTTGCAGAATCAGACCCCCCAAAGTTCTCACTTTTTAGAGTCTATTTTTATAGGAATTTCTTCCTATGCCAGTCTATGGGAATTGCTTCATCATGCTGTTGCTGAATCAATCAGCAGATAGCACATTCCTGACGGCTCCAAGATGTTATCTTGTTCTTTGGTTCTCCCATCCTTGAGGCTGTTGGGTGGATTCCAGTCTGCCCTCCGGTGTGGGGGGGTCCTCTGGTTATTTCCACTTGACGCCTTCTTCAGCCGATGGACACTGGATTCTTAGGCTGGCACCTCCCTGATCATTCAGTTATTATCCACACCAAGCATCCATCCACATACATCCTCTATCTCTATTTTAATCACAATGGTTAATACAACAAAAGGGCGGGGAGTCTCTGGGTGCTGTTTCTGTTGTTAGAGTATTGCTTTGAGTCTCTCTCTCTGTGAACTGCTTTGAGAACAGACTCTGTCTTAGAATGTACTAACACAATTAGCAGCTTGCAAGTGTCACACATAGAGGGAGAGAAACAGTACCAAAAACCAAGAGACCTCTTAATTAGTAATACCCTGGAATTGAAACTCTGGGGAATCAAACTCATTTGTGATTTTAATACAGAACTTCTTTAATATGATCCAACAAGGAGACAGTGATTCTCAAACTTTTGTACTGGTGACCCCTTTCACATAGCAAGCCTCTGAGTGCGACCCCATCCCTTATAAATTAAAAACACTTTTTTATATATTTAACACTATTATAAATGCTGGCGGCAAAGCAGGCTTTGGGGTGGAGGCTGACAGCTTGCGACCGCCCCCCCCCACATAATAACCTCATGACCCCCGAGGATTCCCGATCCCTAGTTTGAGAACCCCTGCCTAGGAAGGAGAAGACTAGGAGGAGACACGATAAAGGGACACCTGATGAAATCAAAAGGTGGCAACTTCAAACATGACAAAAGGAAATACTTTTCCCACAATGAATAAGTAGACTGTGGAACTTGTTCCCATAGGATGTCACTGAAGCCAGGAATTTAGCAAGATTTAAAAAATGATTAGACATTTATATGGCTTAACAACAATATCCAAAGTTATAATATCTAACACTCTAAAAGAATTCTGTGTTTTAGGACTTAAGCCAATCTTTATAATTTTAAAGGGTTAGTATAATCCCTTACAAGGGTGGGCTGGTTGTCTCACATCTGCCTATGATAGGGTTCTTAACATCTTTCTCTGAAGTATCTGGTGGTTGCTGCTCTCAGAGACAGGATACAGGATTAGATGGGCCTTGAATCTAATGTAGTATGGCAATTCCTATGTTCCAGGATTGGTCCAGAGCTTGATGTGTTCTCCGTACTAAAGGGCTCACAATTTAAGGGGCTGATCATGTGATGTACTGCGTACCCTTAGCTACCATTGGGAGTCAGTGGGAAATGAAGGTGCCCAGCATCTCACAAGACAAGGCTTTGTCAGTCTAGGTGAAGAAAAAATGAGGCTTGGGATGCTAGCTCAAGAGAGAGCAGCTGCGAGCGTTCTGAATAGTGAGAGATGAGGAGGTATTGCTGGAGGAAGTGTGCTGTAAGAAGGGATTTAGTTCGAAGGTGCATGGCAGGTGAGATTGGAAACTCCTCAGTGTGTGTCTTCCACGGATTTGCAAATGACTGAGTCAACACTAGAAACTTTTGCTGGTACAGTAATATCAGTTTGAGGTGTGATTTTTTTAATGTCCGTTATATTACTGGCAAAAACCTGCATGTAGATGCAGTTATGCTGGCAAAAAAAGTGCTTTTGCTGGTGTTGCTTAGTTATTTCATTTAGGGAACTGGTATAAGCTGTATTGGCAAAAGCACTTTCTCAATGGTATAAGTTGACTACACTCAGGGTGGGGGGAGGGGTTACTAGTAAAGCTTTACCAGTAAACCTTTTTACATTAGCATGGAGATGGCCAAGTTCTACTGTCAGTGACATGTTTGTCTTTAATTAGGTCCTTAATACGCTTGTGCAGACACACTGTTTTCAGTGGGACTGCACCAGTGTAATGGCTTGAAATTTAATAAACAGTTCAGTTGCTTCATTCTGTGCAAGATGCAATAGAAGCTCTCACACTCTTAACTGTGTTGTCTCTGAAGGGCTAAGAGAATTTAAAAATGATTTTGGCACCATGTTTAGCAGATATGCATTTGAATACATTTAGGGACCTGATCTGCTCAGGTGCTGTTTTCATAATGGTCACTTTTTGGAGTACAAGGCACTTGAAAATTCTCTGGTTCTGCAGAGTGAATTTGATTGGTTAATAATGAGATTGGGTAGAATTTTAAGTTTCCATAACTGATATGATGGGGTTGCCTGCAATAGGGGAATGGACTCAGTGATCCAGGAGGTCCCTTCCAGTCTACCCCACAGAGCTCTACCATTGCACTCTAATCCTTACCAGTAACACCACCTTTACTCCACCCTTAGTCTTTGCTAAGGAAAGTAAGCTTCCCTTTAAATGTGTTTTGAAGTTAATAGGACTAATCACAGCCTTAGAAAAAGACTCTGAGCGGGTTTTCAGAGGCGCTATATATCTCTCTCACATTGCTTGCTTCACTTCTGGAGATAAATAACTGCAAAATAACACATACGTGCACCTCAGTGGGACTGCTCACGTGCTTAAAGTTAGGCACATAATTGAGGATCTTGACAAATTGGGACCTTAACCTGCAGTAAACCTATTTCTCACTCTCAAATGTTAGTTTGTGGTTTTTCATTTACAAGGCTCTCAAGCCATGCATTTATAGAACAGTGACTGTTTTTTGGCTAAAACGGTGAGCTACTTTGTATTTTCTTATCTAAGAAAGATAATACATTCACAGAACTCTGGAAGTTTCTCTGATAAGAAAACCATAGGAAATAGAAATGAATGTGGAGTAAAATTACTCAATTTTTTTTCTTTTTAAGTGACTCATAGGACAAGTATGCAGGGAATCCCTGGATTTTCCTAATCCCTTGTTTGGGTGCATAACTAACACAGCTCACTGTCTGATAGGCTTCTTTTGTGTCCATGCTTAGGTAGACAGCCATTGTCCTTCTATGGAAATAATACACTACACTGTGCAAATATATATTAGCAATGAGATTCCCTGTCTTCCAAGAATTGTGGGTGAGGGCTAGACTGTAAATTTCAGTATGGCTCCCTGGTGTAATAAAATTCACACAACACCCAGGGCCAATGGATCCCAGAATACATTAAAATACCGCTTGACGAAGACTCTCAGGATTGATAGGTTATGTTTTCTTCACTTCTGCGGATAAATAACATGCATCTATTTGTCATTTTGTATGCTGTTCACTCACCTGTAACAGAAACTCATTAAGAAGAGACGCTAATGTTACGGCTCAAAATGCGGGTTATTTTTGTCCCTCTCAACCTGTATTTTTCTTAACTAAGTTATAACTCCCCAGTCTGTCACTAGATGGCATGTGAATTAGTTGTAGAGAAGTGAGCTCTGGAAACTACATCTGTTAGAATGAGTCTGGTAGAGAAATCAGTGGCGAAAGTCTGATAACATTTTAGAAGAATTAATTAACGTGTTTTATTAATCCACTCAGTAAGGCTCCACATACAGTAAAGCAGTTAAAAACTGAAATTTGTTTTCTTGTTTGGCTTGCATGCGTAAATCCCAGACATGTTGAGGAGAGTACATATTCCGTGTCAACATCTTGGAATAAAGTTCTGAAAAAAGTTCTTATGCAATTTACAGATTGTTTTCATAATGCATATAGGATCGTAGGATTGGAAGGGACGTAGAGAGGTCATCTTGTCCAGTCCCCTGCACTTGTGGCAGGACTAAGTATTATCTGGACCATCCCTGACAGGTGTTTGTCTGCATTGCTATTAAGCAGGAAATGTCTTCTTTATTTGTCCGTACAGCACCTAACACAGTGGGCCCTGGTCCCTGACTGGAGTCGCTGGGTGCGACCGCAACACAAATACTAAGTAACTTATTCAATTAGTGGATTCTCAATGTTGACAATAATGAAAGAAATAAACATGGGTATTTGTAAAGCACCAATCACTGTAGTATGTAGGCACTTGGATCAACCTTTTCAAACTTGGTTGCCTCAATTTAAGCATCTAAATCCACAAATAGGGACCTAAATAAGCAGCTTCATTTTCAGGGGTGCTGAGCACCTGCAGCTCCCACTGACTGAAGTGACTATTGTTGGTTCAGAGAACCTCTGCAAATCAAACCAACTATTTAGGCACTAAAGCGGAGCCTTAGGCTTCTGTCAAAAGATCTCTAAATTTAGGCATCGGTTTGAAATAAGTTTTTTTTATGTATTGCTATGGGCTGTCAGAGAGATCTAAACATGGGTTCTTCTTCTTTGAGCCAGCTTTCCCATAGGCCAATTCACTGGGATTAAGTGAGTTGGCAGTTTTGTTCTGGTGCTGTGCCTCAGTGCATCTAATATAGGTATCCAGTGTGTCACATGCAGATCTTCTCATGTGATTACTTTATATGGTCCACAGAAACATACAGCACAGTGAGACTTTTCTCATGTATCTTATAAAATGGACCACAGTAGAACCAATGTGCATTAATGAGTGAGAGGCCTATAATAATAGATAAATTCTGAGGATTAGAAAGTAGGAAAAGAAACAGTTAATTGAAACAGGAACATTGCATCTCACAAATTAGTAACAGGTGTAATTTAATTGTGTTACATCATAATACACTACGGTCAGCACTGTTGCAGGTATAGGAAAAGCAATGAGGGAAATGCAAAATGTGAAATTTCTACCAGTCCTAGCTAGGAACTTGCTTTACATAAAAAGAATATCCACTTTTTTTCCCCAAGTGACTCCAGATCAGGGGGCTTTGTGGGATCATCAGCTCTAGTGTTTTTGGAGATTACCCAGGTAAGAATTAGTGAGGCTCTTCTGTAAGGAGCAGTTGGGCTCTGTGTAGAGCAGTTCCCAGATTCCAAACTGAACTGTACAGCCTGCATCCCAACTTCCTCAGGGCTCAGGTGTGTTTGGGTCTAGGGTTTTGACTCAGTCAGTCATAGATAGTCAAAAGTCTTAAGTCACCATTCTTCATCAAAGATGTCTGGATCGAGATCAGATCTCCACCAAGCACGAGGTTGTTTGGATCGGGGTATAATTCTAGCCCATCTCTGATTTTTAATACAGCATCTTTCATGCTCCCAGTATATCCCAAAGTAAAGAACTGACAGTGCAAGGATGTTGTAGGTGATTTTGGCAGCCATCAGGGATCTTCTTATTAGTATTAGCAATAGCAATAGAAAACTTAGTGGGATATCAGTCTGCTAGTAGCTATTTTTTTTCTCAGTAGGTTGACTGCTTTTATTTCTGACATTTCCCCCCTTGCCCTGATCCTCCCTTGTTCATATTTTTCTAATCTTCCCAACCCAGCAATATATCAAATGCAATAAGAGGGGTTTTTATCCCCTAGTTCTCACTGCCTGAGTACCTGCATATTTATTTAAAGTGTACTTTTTAAGGCATGCAACCTGCTGACATCTTTCAAAGTCAGGGAGCATGTTTCTCTGGTGCTGTCAGCCTGAAGTGAAGTAGACATCTTGCTGCAGGGGACACCTGTGGCTCTGAGTGACAGGCCTCAGCATTGTGATTAATCTGTCAAAAGTCTTTGGTGACTTGAAGGGATTTGGGACAAACACCATCAACATGGCCCCTCACCAGATATGATGCAAGAAAAAGTCTCATGGACTGCAAGATTCCCTTTCATCTACTTTGCATTACTGAGTCTGATGAACTTGGAATCTTAACCTACAAGTCAGAGGGACTAGCTAGCTTAGTTAAGGAAAGCAGAGCATACCTTGGCTGAGCTACAAACAGATACAGCCATTATTACTTGAAAAATGTCCAGAAGCTCCCTGACTATTCAGGATTAGCGTAAGCATGAAAATAGCCCAGAGCAAACAAAAAGGTAATCCAAATGTCATTACAAAGTCAGTGCTCTGTCATTTAACAAACACAATCATACAAAATAGGCATTCAATTTTTCAAAAAAGGAAGGGAAACAGCCATTATTGTTGTCTTCTGAATTTTTAACTTGACTTATCCTGATGTCTTTTCATACTCTATTGAGACAACTTGAGTGGAAATTCCATTTACACATTTTTCACTTGCTCCCTGTTGGCAACCAGGTTTTAGAACAGAGCTGATGGCCTACATGCTGTTCAGGCTCTGGTAGCAATCAATAAAGAATATCTGAAGTGTTTTGGGTCTGTCCCCCCCCCACATCAGCAGCAACCATATATTCCATCTGAATGACCTCTCTTTTATTGAGAGAACAAGAAAAAGTGATAGCAAAAAACCCCATGAGAGAGAGCATTTCGATGCCCTTCTGCCATGTACGCTGGCCAAACTGGACAGTGTCTATGCAAAAGAATAAATGGACACAAATCAGACATCAAGAATTGTAACATTCAAAAACCAGTAGGAGAACGCTTCAATCTCCCTGGACACTCAATAACAGTCTTAAGTCACCATTCTTCAACAAAAAAAACCTTCAAAAGCAGACTTCAATGAGAAACTGCAGAACTGAAATTAATTTGCAAACTTGACACCATCAAATTAGGCCTGAATAAAGACTGGGAGTGGCTGGGTCACTACAAAAAATAATTTTCCCTCTGTTGATATTCACCCCTTCTTCTTAACTGTTGAGAATGGGCCATATCCACCCTGATGGAATTGGCCTCGTTAGCACTGACCCCACCCCCACCCCCTTGGTAAGGCAACTTCCATCTTTTCATGTGCTGTATATTTATTCCTGCTTACTGTATTTTCCACTCCATGCATCTGATGAAGTGGGTTATACTCCACGAAATCTTATGCCCAAATAAATTTGTTAGTCTCCAAGGTGCCACAAGAATTCCTCGTGTTTTCACTTTGTGTATGTGTCTCTCTCGAGCAAGGCTGCACCTGAGCACACAAAAGGTCTGTCACTGCAACCAGGAAAGAGGTTTCTCCCCATTTAAAGCTGCAGAATATAGAAAAATAGCAAAGTTATTTCTTTGTCAAAATCCAAAAAGCCAGTAAGCCACTGTCTTCTGTTTCTCCAAATCCCTCCTCAAAACTTCTCTGCTGAAAGCCAGAACACTGGTATCTGACAACAGCTAGAGTCATGAATTTTGCTGCTGATTGGCTATGAATTGGCAAGTTATGAATTTTGCTGCTGATTGGCTATGAATTGCACGCAGAGCTAGCCTGTACTAAAGCATCCTATTATTGGTACCCCTCTTTCGTCTCCCCAAACTTATTTGTCACACTCGCCCTGTTAAATCTTGTCTTTTAGACGGTAGCCCCTACCCCAGGAAGCTTATCACTTACTATAGGTTTGTACCATGCCTATCACAATGGGACCTGACCTGGGAGAAGCCTCTAGAAACTATTAACAATAATAACTCTTAGTAACAAAAATAACCATTCATGCACATTAGAGATTTAATCAGAAATTAGTGGAATTTCTACTGGAAAAATAATGAAAGAACTGTATCTTACAATTTGAAACCTTTTCAGTGGAACCATGTGTCTGAGAGTTTGGGTTAACAAGGAAGCTTCTGGGAAAATATTTGAATGCATATCGGTATGCTGGCATGAAAACCTAAGCAGCTTTTACAGAAAAAATGAATGACTGACTCAAAATAAAGTAGCAACTTTTTTTTTTTCCTGTAAAACTTTAAAAAGAAAATGGAAGATTTCTGGTCATGTTTTGGAAAGAAGTCAAGCAAGGCTTTGATATCTGCAGATTTGCAGGGCTCTGTGCATAACAGACTATAGAACTTCCCTGAATTAATCCCTGTCTGAATTAGAGCAGATTTCTTAGAAAAAATCCGATCTTGATTTTAAAATTTGTCAGTGATAGACAATCCACCACAACCCTTGGAAAGTTGTACTAATGACCGATTACCTGTCTTGTTAAAAATGTGCACCTCATTTCCAGTCTATTTTTTTTCAAATTCTGTCCAGAGAAGAAACAATCTGGCCTACTGTGTCGAGGTTTTCTTTACAGTAGATTTGAGATGACTCTGTAAATATTCAATAAATACCATTTAACCAGTTCTTGGCAGCTTCTTGACCATTACTGTTGATGTTACCAAGTAGTTTAATGAGTGCAAGCAACATGGTGATTAATCTGTAGGTACAACAGTAAAAATTGTATGTCTGAAGCCACTTGGGACAAATGTTGGGCAGAAGCTCCATGGGTGTTAGGGCAGTCAGAGGGTATAAGCAGGAGTCCATGCCCACTGCACTGGGGCTGACCAGAATCTATATAGCGGGTGCACTGTCTGTTTCTTACTCGTGCCTACAGTACAGCTGTCAATCCCAGTCTCATTGCCCAGCCAGAGCCACCTTTAAGCCACCAGAGAGGAGTTGAGTGAGAACAGGGTTGTCTGGGCATAGATTTAGGAACACACTGCATCTTCTCAAGGGCTGGTGGAGCCACTCAGTCAGAATTACACTGGGGGTCCAGTGATACCCTCTGCTTCCTCTCCAGAGCACAGGACAGTCTTGCCTCCTGTGGTTAATTACCACTTTAGCTTCTGTAGTCTGGCCTAAATAGGGGAGATTATTTTGGATTGGCACGCCAGGCAATGTCCCCACAAGGACATTTTTTATTCTTGAAAACTACTCTGCTTTGTGAGTGGAGTAATTCGTCTAGAATAAAGATTCCAGAATAGTGTCCACATTTCCCCATGTAGACAAGCCCATGTCTTTAGAGCTGTTACATGGTTGGGTGTTCCTAGTAAAATAGTGCAAAGTTGTAATCCTATTAAGAGGTGCATTATAAACTTCTTAAAAGATTCCTTTTGAGGAGCATGCAAGGTATAGTACAGATTATCTGCATTTAACTAACTACTTTAGTGTTGCTTAATTTACTTGCTATGTAGGGCAATATAAACCTTCAATGCTGCCCCACTGCATGGCACAACATTCCATTAAACGTTCCATTACCCAGTTTAGATGGTTTCGTGCTTAAGTCACTGCACCCAAGGCTGCAGAAATTTGGCTCCATTCCTGAATCAACCATAGATTTCCTGTGTGAGCTTGGGAAAGCCTACATCCCAGTCACACTTCCCACCTCACAAGCATGGTAGGAGAATAAATTTAAAGTTTTTGTGTGGTGTTCAGATACTGATGATGGCAGTCGTGTAAGTGCATTGATGCACAGGATGTTGCTGCATTCAGCTATCACCCAGAGGGTATGTCTACACTGCAGACAGGAGTGCGCTTCCCGGAGTGGGTAGACAGACACCTACGAGCTCTGCCATACCCCTCCACCAGGTATGTACTTGGGTAGATAACCTGAGCTGCCATCTGTGCTACCCCACCTACACTGGTATTTTTAGAGCACAAGCTGGAGCAGAGCTAACACATGCCTGTTTACGCACGCTGGGAGGCATGCTTTCAGCTGCAATGGAGATGTACCCCTGAGGCTGCAGCACAGAGCTGATACAAACGGATGAAACCTAAGGCTATAATTTTTCACAGCTGATGCTCTAACTCTATTCCAGCCATAGTTGGAGTCCAGGGCTCAACGGAGCCTGCTTTTAGTTGTTGACACCACATTAATAGCATTAATCTCTTCTTATTACAGTGATTTGTTGTTTCTCTTGTACCTACAATTTGAAATGAAATATCCACCCTGGAATTGTTTGGTCCTGTTCCCCTTCTTCCCCGTCCCCTCTAACCTGCTTGGGTTCTGTCTCTTCCCTATTCCTGACTTCTTGTCCCTGCTCTCTAAAAAGTAAAAGTAGAGGGATTGTGGAGTTGATGTAAAGTAACAGGCTCTCACATGAAGAGGACTTCACTAACCAATTGTCAAAATATATGTAAATAAAATTACCCTGCTTAAATTCACCCAGTCTCTTTACTTAGCCAGTCCCAATTCTTTCTCCCACAGCCTATTTTCTTATCAGATCTGTCTTCCCTATGTTCCATTCTCCCTCATGCTGGTTCCTCGTTCCAGTCTCTCGCCTGTGCCACTATCTCCTCATCCAATCTCAGCGTCTTCCCTCCCCGCCAACCACATTCCAGTCTCCCCCCACCCCAGCTCTCAATCCCAGCCTCATTGCCCAATCAGTGCCACACAGGATAATGTGAGTGTGTGTATACACACACACACACACACACGCACAACTGTTCATGGCATGGCGCAATAGGTTATGTTGCAGCAATAGAATATAACCATAACTTACTTGGGGTCTGCTTATAAATTGAAAGTTGACTGATTTCAGTGAATCTTATTACACAGTGCATTCTTAATATGTTGTAGTCAGAGAATTTTTGTAACATTGATCTGTTTTAGACATGTATACATAGTTTAAAGAAAAGGCAAATCTTAGTCCCTTTTCCTTTTGGCTTTTCAGTGACATTTCAAGTTTAGGGATGGGATGGAAATTCCATTGACTTCCTTGATTTTAAGAATTGAAAGTGCTTTCCTAGGTGAATGGATGAGTGAGGTGACTGGAGCTCAGTGTGGTCAAGATGAAGAGAAATGAGGGAAGGATGGTTCAGTGGTTAGGGCATTAGCTTGAGACTTGGAGACCCAGGTTTAATTTTTTCCTACTCTGCCATAGACTTCCTGTGTGGCCTTGGACAGGTAACTTACCCTCTTTGCCTTAGTGCCACCTCTGAAATGGGGACAACAGCATTTCCCTACCTCACAGGGGTGTTGAGGATAAAAACTCTTGATCATGAGGCACAAAGATGCTACAGTAGTAGGGTCCAGATAAGTACTAAAGAGAGTACTTTCAGGGAGGTACCTGGTTGGGGTTTGTTTCTGAATGTTGGTATTTTTGGAGATTCAGCTTTTATATTTTATTTTGCCCTTCATTCTTATGATCACACCACCTACCCCTTTTAGCTGGTTCCATTACGTCAGATGTAAAAGAGCCAGCAAATCCTAGACTGTGATCTCTATGGAACAGGTCCTGTCTTCGTATGTTTGTCTTCACAGCACCCAGTACAAGGGGATTTGGGATCACAAGTGCTACTGCAGTAGAAATGATGATGATGATCATCATATCTAATGAACCACTCATACTGAAGTAGATCCTGTCCTGGGGCAGGGATTGTAGAATGCCGCCTCTTCTCCACACCCCCACGTAAGGATGGAAGCCTGATATGCCGCAGAGAATGTTAGGAACAGGGCATGGCTACTCTACCAATCCATGTGCTTTTGCCTCAAGGGGGAGTGGTCTCCCAGAAGGGCACATGAGCAACCCTCAACTCAAGTCATGCATAAGTTGCAATCAGCAGCATAGCTCTCATGCAGGGCATGTGCCTGATACCCTTCACTCTCTATCCTGGCATAGACCCCTAAAATAAGGACAGCATTATGCTCATAGGCCAGAAATTGACCCCACAATAAGGACAGAATTCTCAAGTACTCCTGCCACTTTTACAGGCACAACTTTTACCTGACAGACTTCTACCAGGAACTATTGTTAAATGTGTGGGGTTTTTTTGTTTTTGTTTTTTTCTTTTTAAATGAAGGCTGATGCCTAGTATTGCCAGATCAAGATTGTTGTCATGAAAATCCTTGAAGTCCTAGCTGTGGATGACTTTATCAGAAGTCTCCCCTCTACTGTTTAACAAGTGCCATGGTTACAAGGCTCGCTAGACTGATGATATTCACATGCAGGAAACAATGCAAGGAAAACAGGATTTGCATGGCTCCGGCTGTGCTGCCCCAAGAATTCCAGGAAGTGATTGTACTTTAAGAAACCGTCTGTGCGCTGCTAGATTGTCTATAGCTTTTAAGGTCAAGTCATATCACACTGCGTTTGAAATGCCTTTTGTAATAATGAAGACTGTTTATGAACCAGAGTACAGGCTGTATTGTTTACCCTGAGGTTTGGTTTAAAGGTGCTATATTTCAGCCTGTTTTTCAGGATGGCACAAGGAATCTATCATGGGCTTTTTGGCATCAGTTTAGGGTCAGTTCAAAGGGGGAATGTCCATCATGTCAATTGAAATATCTCCGTGCATGAAGAAAGTCACGCAGCAAGCACGGCCACTGGGCATGAAAAGCCGGTGGAAGTACAGAAGGAAAATCTCTAATGCATGTCACGTTTGCATTCTTGCTTTCCAGAGCTTCCTGCAGTAGCTAAGCTGTCCCCTCAGAGAGGGGTGAGGTGCTGCCTCAAAAGCTCTTTCCACTCCTTTCCCCAAGTTTGAAAGCCGCAGTTACTTTTTTTTTTTTTTTTTAACAACCATATGGGACAACAATGGCGTCTGCCGATTAGTAAGGGTGCTGGGAAGCAGCCATAAATTCAAGGTCCCCTCTTTGCTGATTCCCTGATTCTTTAATAATAGCAAGGGCTGGCTGGTGCCAGCATGGGTCTATGAAACTGTGGTTGAAACCATAGATTTCTAAACCCAATGCATGTCACAGAAAGGCTCAGACACTATTCCCAGAACCAGGCGCAGGTTTGACAGTACCTAGAATAACAATCCTGGTATAAAGGCTCCAGCAACCAATTTAGGCAGCTCAGACTGGAAAGGTGACAGAGGAAGATTTTTCTGCAAGCCTCTTAATTCGTGTTCTACTTGAAGTCTACGTACACTTGGTCACAGAAATAGATGTTAGCCCCACTTTCCCTCTAAGTTGCTACAGCAAACATCGCTGTTGGGAAGTAGGTTGCCTGTGCAGCCTTCCAATTACTGACAAAGCACTGGATTTAGAATGTACCGGAACTTCTCATGCCAAAGTGCTAAAGGGGAACAATATTAGTAATCTATTCGCTGCCATTCTAAGCACCCTTATGACTAAAAGAGCATTTGTGCTCCAAAATTATTTTGATGTAGCTGATGGTAGGTAATGTCTAGGTGTCAAATATGTGACAGTCAACTAGCAGCTGGAAGACAAATAGCGGGAATGAAATGTTTGGCTTGAGGAATGAGGCTTTAATTAATGATCAGAACACAATGAAAACTGCCAAAGCTAATAAATATATGACAAAGGTAGTGGAAGAATACTGCAGTCAGGGAAGATCAGCAATCACAGATGCAGGAACTGGGGGTGCTGCCACACCCTGTGGCTTGAAGTGGTTTCCATTATATGCAGGGTTTACAGTTTGATTCAATAGCTCTCGGTACCCCCCCCCCCCCCGTCAACAATCGTGTTCCTTAAAAAGAAAGGGGACCTCTGTGTGTGTGGTTCAGTTAACATCAAACAATCACAAAGGACCAAGAAGTCAAGTGTATGTCACATCAAACAAACACCATGAGACTGGAATCAGGATCTGAATTCAAACATTTGGAGGGGCAGTTTCTGTTAGAACAAGTGTTCTGTTTTCAGACACATGCCCGAGCTGTGAATGCATGCACTCCTGACTCCGAGCACTCCATCTCTAACAGAGGAGGAGAGGACCTCCTACACCTGAAGGAAGGGTCAGGAAAGTAGCCCTTCTCCAGTAGCTCCCCTCCGCACCCCCACCCCCCGCCAGTCTCTGTGGAGAAAGGCAAAAAAGGAAACACTATTCCCACTCGAAAGATATGATGGAGCCTCACCACTAAACCGGTTACAGTTCTACTGCCAGTCCTCCTGCCTTACCTGTTAAGTGCTGTGGGAATCTATCTTGGCCTCAGGGAGTGCCAAACAGTATGAAGAAAAATTTGCCCAGGTAGGGAATATCCTCCTAGATTGTCTATCTTCAAGGGTAGCTGGAAATAGAACATGTTCACTCTGGAGGTAATGGAAGAATGGGCAACTATAGTATGGTGATTGGGAGGGAAAGAGGTTACAACAAAGTGAGCTTTTGTTTATTCTAAAAAAAAAAAAAATCTCAAGAGGGTGAGACTGTTGCTTGTTATGCAAAACTTTCTCACCTTACTGTTACTTTGTTCTCCCAGTCATCCACCTACCTATTTGTCCATTTCATCCAGCTGTTATGTCGTTGTCATAAATTTAGATTGTGAGCAATGTGGGGCAGGGATTGTCTTTGTATTCCATGTCTGTATAGCACTGCACACTGTGGGGCTTCTAAACATTACTGTAATACCAGTAATAGCAACAGCCACCTAGAAAATCACATACATGAAGAGGTGCTTTTCTTTGCTGCTATTAGTCCCAGAACAATTTGAAAGAACCCTTAGATTGCCTTTGAAAAGGGTGAGTGCACCTCCTTGACAGAGCAGAAAACACCAATCAAATCCTTTTTCCATCACAAGAAGATGATTGTGGATCAAGGAAATTTTGTTTAATAACCCATCTGGATTATTTTTTTTCCAAAGTATTTTGTTCTTTTATACCTTTATGCATGTTACAAAACATTTTCAAAGTAGAATGCAGTTCAAGATATTTCATCTGTAATTTTTATTGTTGACTTTCAACTTAATATGTGTATAACAAACAAATTGTGGTTATATATTACAACAACATAATCACTGGATTTGTGGCTGATTAAGAAAACTCCCCTTTTTTTGTCCTCTAACTGCCGGAATGTGAACTGGTCGCTTCACCTTACATGACCTCTTAGGATGTGTGTTAGCTACTTACGCTAAACAACCTGTTCCACCTTGTATTTAGCTGTGACTCTCTATCTTTCCCAAACCTGAGGAAGAGCTCTGTAGCTCGAAAACTTGTCTCTCTCACCAACAGAAGGTGGTCCAATAAAAGATATTACCTCTCCCACCTTGTCCCTGTAATATACTGGGATCAACAAGGCTACAACAACACTGGAAACAATATAACCTCGTGAGTTATTCTATGTTCATATCTGAATGTTTTTTAAAAAGCATATGTTAACCCCAACCGTTCAAAAATCATGTCAGGCAGCAAAGAATTATGCTTTTTTAAAAATGTATAACAAATAATTTGGGATTCTTTGTATTTGCTTTCCAGTTTCTGAGCCTTTAGGGTGTTTTTAGTTCATGGCTTTCAAGATTTTTCTCTGAAGCAGTAAGGTTTAGAAATGTTATGGCAAATCACAAAGGAGTCTGGCCACCTTGCAAATCAAGTGCCATGAAGATCCATCTCTGGGAAGGTGCTTATGGTGGTCTGATTTCCATTGCCAATGATGGACAGAAACTGAATATACAGTCTTGTGCCACTGAAGCTTTTGGTGCCCACAAGATTGCTGGCTATGCAGCAGCATTTCTTGGCACATGTACTTCGGAATTCATTGGCCTTCCATCCCTATGATATGTCCATACTAAGAAAGGTGCCGAAACTGAATCAGCGCTGACTGAAGTTGAACACCGCTACTGCCTCCAATAGCCTTGTTTTTGATCTTGTCCTGCCGCTTGATCAGGAGCAGCTGACTGATATGATGAGACTGGGAAAACATCAATCCAGTGTGTGTTCACGCTTCTGCAGCACCTACATTTCACTTCCATGCAAGAGAGTTGGCACAACTGTGGATCTACAGTTTCACAGCTGTGCCTCCCCAAACAGCCTGGCCCCCGCCCCCTCCCACTTCCCACCCTCAGAACCCCCAACCCATCCAACACCGCCCCCCCGCCACTCCTTGTCCCCTGACTGCCCCTGACAGGCCCCCCAGGACTTCCATCCAACCCCCCCCCCCGTTCCCCATCCCCAACTGCCCCAGAACCTCCGCCCCTTCCAACCGCTCCCTGTCCCCTGACTGCCCCGCAGGACCCCATACCCAACCCCCCCACCCCCTTACCATGCCGCTCAGAGAGGCAGGAGCTCGCTGTCCACGTGGTGGCGTGGCTGCCGGGGAGGGGGACAGCAGGGGAGGGGACAGGAGCTCAAGGGCAGGGCAGGATGGTCCTGCAGGCCGTAGTTTGCCCATCTCTGCTTTAAAGGTTCATTTGCACAGGCATCCATAGTGTGTTCTGTCTTGCTGTATTGAGAGAGTGCCTGTCCTGTGTCATTTCAATTATGTATTGGGGGGAGGGGGGTGCCTGTTGATATCTATTTTAGGCCTGCTGAAAATTATATAAATACAGCCAGGCCTGTGCTTTGCCTTCTGCTGTGAATTGTGTGGTGCTTGCTGTGTGTATATAAATGTGGCTGGGTGTTTTCCTAACTCTGTGAATTCTGTGGTGTGTGTTTGTTAGCACTGTTTCAGTTCTTGGCTGCTGTAATATTTGTTGTGAATGAACAAAAATTCTTTTATTATCCAAAAATAAAACTTTACTGAGCGCAAAAAAGTCAGTGCATAAAATCACTGTTAACCAACATGTACAATGTTTATATGAACTACCTCAAATGCTCAACATTTTGAAAACATGGGGTTTTGAGCAAGAAGTGCATTTTGCAAGACAGTCTATGAATAATCTTCAGGTCTCCAACATTTCAGGGAGAGTGATATTCTGAGAATATAAAAACTGCACAAAAGAAACTGACAAAAAGTTGTGCAGGAAACTTTTTTGACCAGTTTGGCTCAGTGCTAAGTAACAGCAGCTTTTGTAAACTTTGCTTAGCATGTGATGCATACTTACTAGATTACATGGTTGGGGCTAGGAAATAAAGTTTCAGGTCAAGATTTGAATAAAATGGTTGCCTGAAGTCTCTTCCTAAATCCCATTGACTTCAGTGGGAGCTGCTGGCTGCTTAGCACTTTTGAAAATCAGACTACTTATTTAAATGCCTAACTATGGATTTAAGAGCCCAGCTTTAGGCACCTAGGCTTGAAAATCTTTAGTTTCTTACCAGCACTCAGGAGAACTCGCCTAAAATTTCCTTTTAAGATACAAAATCCTTATGGGTTACTATTGTCTATCATTTCAACCTGTTGGGAAACTCATATCTAGCAATTTATTGCTCCTATCTTTTTAATATTATTATTATGTACAATGCATTTTCCAATCACTGTGACATCCCAGTAACCTTGGCTATAATTTATGTAATTCAATCCACATATTAAGCCTCTGGGGAAGTATGAAACACAGTATTGTCAAGCCCCTCAAACATGAGGTTTTCTTAAAAATCATGATTTTTCTTTTTAAAAAGGTGTTCTTTTTATTTGCCTTTTGGATTTTGAATGTTTGGAATGCACTCAGGTCACATTTTAAAGCTTTTCTCTGTACTGAAGGCTTTTTTACACTTAATGAGACCCTGCTTTCTTTCTTTCTTTTATCACAAGATGCCAGGAACAGGGGATTTAGGTAAATCAACAACTCTTGCCAAACTCACAATAAAATCATGAGTTGGCAACACGGCAGTCTTCTTGGAAAAAAGTTCAAACCAAGTTATACCTGAGGGACACACTCTAGAGTTTAATATTTGTATTCAGGCTGTTCTGTGTGGCATTTGAAAATGGCTCCTCAGCACAATGATGTGGGGGAGGAGTCTGTTTCTGAGCCAGTAGGAATGAAAGTGCTTCCCTGGGGCTTTTATGTGAAAAGTTTGCCCGAGCAGTTATCAAAAATTCTCAACAACTATCAAACAAATAGTTGATAAAATATGCAGTGTTGTTATACCTGTGTCAGTCCCAGGACATTAGAGAGACCAGGTCGGTGAGGTAATATCTTTTATTGGGCCAGGTTCTGTTGGTGAAAGAGACAAGCTTTCTAGCCACACAGAGCTGCTCTTCAGGTCTGGGAAAGGTACTCCAAATGTCACAGCAAAATGCAAGGTGGAACAGATTGTTTAGTATGAGCAGTTAGTACATATTATAAGGGACCATTCAAGGTACAGTGGCCTGTTAACAGCTCTGTAGTCATAGGACAAAAAGAGGGGGTTAGTGAGCTACAGATTGTCGTAATAAGCCATAAATCCAGTATCTGTTCAGGCCGTGATTTTTAGTGTCCAGCAGAGTAACGAATTTAAGCTTCCAGGCTTGTCTTTTGAAAGTGTTCTGCAGGTTTCCTTTGAGGTCAAGGACTGATAGGTCAGATATAGAGTAATCACTTTGTGAAAAATGTTCACCTACAAGTGATAGGGTGTCCGTTGTCTATCATTTTCCTTTGTGAGTTCGTTCAAGAGTGTAGTGATTTTCTGGTTTCACCTACATAGTTGTGGGGGGCATTTAGTGCACTGGATGAGGTATGCCACATGTTGTGATAGGCATGTGGACAATCCATGGATCTTGAAAGGTGTGTTGTGTGGGGTATTGCTCATTGTAGCAGTGGAGATATGTCTGCAGGTTTTGCATCAGCTGTTCTAGTACGGTCTGGTGCCATTTTGAGTTGGGCAGCTTGTTTCGGATGATGAGCTTGGAGAGGTTGGGGGTGGGCTGGTGTTTGAAGACGAGCAGTGGGCGTTCAGAAAAGATTTTTCAGGATGGGATCCCTATCGAGTATGATGAGTCTGTAGTTGTTTGATACCCCCTACGGATTCCAGTGTGGGGTGGTAGGAGACGAATGTGGGGAGGAGGGGAAATTCTGTATTGAAGCAGGTTCTCTTGGGGTATTTAGATGCCCCATTCTATGTTGTGATCTACTTCTCTGGTGGAGGTGGTTTTAAGTATGTTAAGCTGTATATTCTGGACTTTGTCCTCTGAGCATATTCTATGGTATCTGAATGCCTACCACCAGATTTCTTGATATATTTGGCGTGGTTACTGGATCTGTGAAAGTAGGTGTGGGGATCCATAGGTTTTTTTTTGTATATGGTAATCTGTAGGGTTCCATTTCTGAAGCTGATTGTGGTGTCCAGGAAGTTGATGCTAGTGTGGGAGTGTTCCAGAGAGAGTTTAATGGAGTGGTGGTGGTGGTGGTGGTGGTTGAAGTTGTGGTGGAAATTTATATGAGAGTTTAGGTCATCTGGCCAGAGGGTGAAATATTGCTGCATCTCAGGTATATAATTGGTTCTGTGGTGCATTTGTCCAGAAATTCTTCTTCAAAGTGGCCCAGGAAGATTGGTGTATTGGGGAGCCATTCTGGTATCCATAGCTCTTTCCTTGGTTTGGACAAAGTATTTGTTGAATGTTAAATTGTTATGGGTTAGGATGAAATGGATGAGTTTAGCAATGTGTTTTGGGTGGATATCTGAGGGTTCTCCATTGTCTTGTAAATATTTGAGGCAGGCAGCTATGTCGTCATTGTGAGGGATGTTGGTGTATAGGGAAGTGGCAAGGATGGTGTTCTGAGGAATGTGGTTAATATTGCGGAATTTGTGGAGGAAGTCAGCTGTGTCGCAGAGGAAGCTGGCCCTTTGTGTGGCGAGTGGTTTGAGGATGGTTTCTCTGAATCCTGATATCCCTTCGGTAAGAGTGCCATGGTCAGATATGATGGGTCTACCTGGGTTCCCTTGTTTGTGTATCTCGGGAAGCACATAGAAAGTCCCTGGGGTGGGTTCATGGGGGATACGTTTGTAGGGTTTCTCTTGAAGTTGTTTGGGGAAGGATTTGATGATATCCTTAAGTTTCTGGGTAAATTGTGGTGTTGGGTCATCTTTGAGTATTTTATAGTAGATGATATCGGAGAGTTATCGGTTGGCTTTGTTAATGTAGTCATCGCAGTTGAAGACTACAATGGTGCCCCATTTGTATGCTGATTTGATCACTATCTGGTGGTTAGATTTCAGGGACTGTGTGGCTGTCCTCTCAGTGATGGAGAGATATTATGGTGAATGTGATGTTTAAGCATTTCAGTCTTTTTTTTTTTCCTGAAGTAATCAGTGTAATAACAGTGTGGTTTTGTCCACTCTGTGGTATCCAGTCAGATGGGTTTTTTTTCTTATGATTCCCAGTGAGGATGTGCTAAAATAGGCATTTACATAACTCTCCAACATGAAAGATGCCTGGGGAAGTTCTATTATACACATTTTTTCCTCTTACTCAGTGTGTGGACTATTTTTTAAATAGAATTTGAAAGCTTAAAATCCTACACCATCACTACACATCCACCTGGCTTAAAGAGAAAACCCCTGAAGTATGTTTGTTGACAGGCTCATAACAACTGTTGATTTAATGCTGCTATTTATGCCTCTCTTTTTAGCTGTCCTCAGAAGCTCTGAGCACATGAACCAGTGTCCATTTAAGATACATCTCAAGTGTTTTAATCAAGGACAACAAAGGTAAATGAGGCCAGAATTTCTCTTGCAGGTACTGTTTTGCTGAGGATTAGGTAGGCTGGGGAAAAGAGGCATTTGAGGCATTTCTGCTAGGATGCCTTGATAAAGGATGGCGGCTTCTTATAGTTTCTCATCACCCAGCACGTTTAGACCTAAATATGTTGCAAGACACACCCTCCTTTTCTCCAACCAACCCCACCTCCCCTTTTTGTGGTAGAGTTGTATTGAAATCTTAAGAAAACTTGGAATGATGTGATTATAATTTATTACAAAATTATCCGTGCAGCTTCTAAATGGGAGCTCTGGAGGGCAGGCTGCAGCAAAAGGACCTGAAGCCATGTCTTTGAGGGGACTGGAGGGGCAATAAGCAGATGTTTTCCGAAGAGGAGGCAACTGCCTTAGACAGTTTTTACACTAGAAACGTAAGTCAAGCTTGTAAGACAGCCAACAGCCGATGAAAGCGATATAGTGTCTACACAGACTCTGCATCACTCTAACTACATTGACATAAGCCTTATGCCTCTCATGGACGTGGAGTTATTATTTCAGTGTAGCAGGGCATTTAGTCCTGCTCTACACTACGGGGTTAGGCCGATTTTAAAAATGACTGTGTCCACGCAACCAACCCCGTTCCGTCGACCTAAAGGGCTCTTAAAATCGACTTCTGTACTCCACCCTGACAAGAGGAGTAGCGCTAAAATCGACCTTGCTGGGTCGAATTTGGGGTAGTGCGGACACAAATCGACGGTATTGGCCTCCGGGAGCTATCCCAGAGTGCTCCATTGTGACAGCTCTGGATAGCACTTTGAATTCTAATGCACTAGCTAGGTACACAGGAAAAGCCCCTGGAACTTTTGAATTTCGTTTCCTGTTTGGTCAGCATGGCAAACTCAGCAGCACAGGTGACCATGCAGTCCCCCCAGAATCGTAGAGCGTAGAAGGTTTCTACGCTCCCCCTATCATCTCTGTCCCTGAGGTTATTGCAGATTAGAAGGCGAAAAAAACCGCACTCGCGATGACGCGTTTTCCGAGCTCATGCAGTCCTCCCTCACTGATAGGGCACAGCTTAATGCATGGAGGCATTCAGTGGCAGAGGCCAGGAAAGAATTAAGTGAGCATGCTGAGGCTAATGGGGGAGCAAATCAACATGATAAGCATCTGTTGGAGCTGCAGGAAAGCCAACAAGAGCACAGACCCCCACTGCATCCACTGTATAACCAACTACCCATGTTCCATAGCCTCCTCACCCAGACGCCCAAGAAAGTGGGGGGAAGAGGCTCCGGGCACCCAGCCACCCCACTCCAGAGGATGGCCCAAGAAACAGAAGGCTGTCATTCAAACAGTTTGATTTTTAGTGTGGCTACAATGAACAATGTGGCCTTGTCCTTCCCTCCTCTCCCACCCCACCTGGGCTACCTTGTCTGTTATCTCTTTCTTTATTAATTTAAAAAAAATGCATAGTTTAAAAATAATAGTTACTTTATTTTGAAGGGGAGAGGGTGGTTGGCTTACAGGGAATTAAAATCAACAAAGGAGGTGGGTTTGCAGCAAGCAGAAACACACACAACTGTCACACTGAAGCCTGGCCAGTCATGAAACTGGTTTTCAAAGCCTCTCTGAAGTGCAGCACACCTTGCTGTGCTCTTCTAATCACCCTGGTGTCTGGCTGCTCAAAATTGGATGTCAGGCGATTTGCCTCAACCTCCCACCCCACCATAAACATCTCCCCCTTACTCTCACAGATATTATGGAGCACACAGCAAGCAGCAATAACAATGAGGATACTGGTTGCGCTGAGGTCTGACCAACAGCACCAGCAAGCTTTTAAACATTCAAAGGCACATTCTACTTGCTCAGCCTATAGTTGAACTGCTCCTTACTACTGTCCAGGCTTCATGAGCCATGGGAGCAGGGGGTAGGCTGGGGTAGGTGCGACTGCATGGTACTGCCAGCTGGGAGAACAGCCTGAGGCAGAAGCCTCCAGCTCACAGGAGAGCAGAATTGAAGCGGTGGAGCCATACACCATTGCCTGGTGGTTGCTAGGAGCCAGGCAGGGAAGACATTCTCCGAACCCCCGGCCAAGCTACATGTCCGATGAGGACGGCTAGCAGTCCTGCTGCAGAGTTGCAGGAGAGCAGATTTGCAGCGGAAGCGGTGGAGCTGTACACCACGGACAAGGACGGCTAGCAGTCCTACTGCACCATCTGCTGCGAAGGCACCCAGGAGCTGCTGCTGCGTAGCAATGCCAGCTGCTGCAGGAGCTTGTGTGTCGAATGCTTGGAGGTCCTGGCAGGGCAAGGTACCTCGGCCAAGGCAAAAGAGCAAGAGTCCTGAAGCTGTTACATGTGCTATGGGGTGTTACAGCGCCGACCGGACTGGAATGTGCGGCTGCAAGACTTCTTCACCAGCGACAAAGGACAGGAATATGATGTACCTAAAATCTAAAAAGACCCACACATAGTCACTACCCTTGATAACAGAACATCAGTGATTACATTGGCTACTTGGATCACAGCAGCCCCCACAGTAGACTTCCCCACAACAGCAGTGGTGACAGTGAGTTGAGTGTGCTCCATGCTTGCCGTGGTAATCCAGGAAAAAAGGCATGAAATGATTGTCTGCCATTGCTTTCACGGAGGGAGGGGCGACTGACGACATGTACCCGAAACCACCCACGATGATGTTTTTGCCCCTTTCAGGCATTGGGAACTTAACCCAGAATTCCAATGGGCAGCAGAGGCTGCGGGAACTGTGGGATAGCTACCCACAGTGCACCGCTCTGTAAGTCAATGCTAGCCACGGAAGTGACGATGCACTCCGCCGACTTAATGCACTTAGTGTGGACATATGCAATCAACTGTATAAAATCGACCGAATTTTGTAGTGTAGACATACCCTTGCACAGTTGGGAGGAAGGCTGTGGTGTAGAGACTAACATAATTCAGTCGACATAAAGCATCTTATGTCGACCTAACTCTGTAGTAGGGACCAGCCCTAAGCTGATCTGATCCAAAGCCCGTTAAAGCAAATGGAGGGTCTCTTATTGCAGTGTAGACGTACCCTTGGAGACCCACAGCACGGCCACAGCTGGCCCAGGTCTGACACATAAGTTGGTAGTGTGGACCAATGCTTTGTTTCATGTGGCAGAATGATCTCATGCTGTTCTCTTCCTGTGGACTTCCCGTCCCCTTCCTGATTTCTACATGAATGGGTCTTCCATTGTTTTGGGTTTTTTGGGGTCACATCTTGCTTAATCTCATTGGAAATTGGTAACTAGCTGCCTTTTCTCCTGGCTAGGAGAGAACCTAATTCTCCCTTTGTTTGGACACAGACTGTAAAGTTTAATATCAATGAATATCAATAATTCGTGTTGGTGTTTAGATACATTTTTACACTATTAATCAACGTTGTGTCATAGGCTCTCAAAAGACCTCACTGTATACTTTTATAATACGGTAATGGTATCTAAAATCAGTTGATTCAATTGTTTAACTCTTGAGGTTCACCCCCGCATCTTTATAGACCAGTAAGCCTTTCCAGTGTATTTTTCTTAAAGTTAGACCCAGACCAAGCTTCCCTCTCCTGCTGGGTGCAGAGGCCATACTGTTTCCTCCCCTTCTTGTTAGCTTGACAGCTCTGTTTACTGATCTGTAAAAATGGACCTTTGTTGTCTCTTCCTGAAGACCAGGCTGGTCAGAGAATTAAATACAAACTCCTTTGCCTAAGACAGACTGTTTAGGCATTGTTTGCCAAACACATGTTAAGAATATAATTCTAGCATACACTCATAACTTTTTGTACATGCTCTGTGCATACATAATGTAAAATATTAATGATCAGTGAGTTATTAGTTTTTCAAATAATACCTCAAAGGCATAGTTTGTACAACGATTAATACAGTAGGGCATAGGGTATGAATATATGGGTGCTTAGGGTCACTGGCATGACAATGAATTCAGCTATTCATCTACCAATCATTAAGCCATTTAAAAGCCATGCACCTCAAAAATTACCTAATGTTCTCATCAGGCAGCTCACAGAATAAATTTAAATATAACTTTAAGTAACAAAATAATTATATTGCTACAGAAAGTTCCCCAATAGCATTTCAGACATGACATAAGGAAAAGTTCACAATGGCTAAGACACTGCAGGACCATCTGAAATTCTATAATTTATCAATCCTCGAAGGTAGTCCTGAGGAAGTATCAAGCAAAGAAACTACAGCATAAATAGACTTTATACAATATAAATAGATGCGCACAAAAAGGGAGTGGCTTTGGTGCCTTGTCTACGTTGTCTCCATTTATCTTGATTTCATTGTTGTTTTTCTTCCTTCTAGATATTGCAGCTCAAGCTTTCTTCCCATTCCTACTGTAGGATCTAAAAGTTTTTTCTGTTCCACTGTGGGATTCCTTTTTTCCTCCAGTGAAGTTTAATTCCCATTAGTCAGTTTTTGTTTTCTCAGCTTCAGGTTTTTTCCTAATATTTGTTCATTTAGCTTTTCTTTTGATCACCGTCTTAACCCAGAGATGACTGTGGGCACAGTACAAATGTACAAAAAATTATGATTACAAACATAAAATTAATTTGCATGTTAATACTACAAAAATACATTTCAAAAACATAATTAGAGTGTCAAGGAAGGCTAAAGAGAAGAATAATTAGAGTTCTATTAATGAGGCATCTAAGTTAAAGCACTCTTTCATGTTCTTTGAACTGTCGCCTTGCCCCTGATTCAACAAGGTACCTAAGCAAGTGGCTAACTTTTTTAGCAAATAATAGTCCCCAGATTTGGATTGTGGAATGAGATGGATAGCTAGAGTGGAGAGTAACTGAATATTTTTGCAAAGGTCATGTGTTGCACCTCCAAAATCTTGATTCCTGGAAAGGCTAGAGGGAATTGAAATTATTCACAGGGAAGCATTCTGAAACTCTAAACACGAGTTTTTGGATGTAAATACTGTATACAAAAAGTCTCATATGAAAATTTCAAACACCAAGCAGAATACTGTATGCATCTCCAGCAGTTGACTTGAAGTCAGTATTTTAGTAGTCTAGTCCAGAAAATGGAGGTAGAACTACTTAACTACCTTCCTGGAGTACCTGTGGCTCTGGACATCTTAATTTTAGATTTTTTGCTTATGGTAAATATCTGGAACTGAAGATCTACTTAAAACGTACATCAGCATGCGTGTGTGAGTTGGGCGGGAGGGAGGTTGTTTTGGTTGTGGGATTGTTTTGCTTGTTTAACCGACAGCAATACAAGTCTAAGCCCTAGTGTAGATGCACTTGCACATGCATAAAAGTGCTTTTGCCAGTATTTGTGTCTCGGGGAAATTGATGTAAATTATGCTGGAATAAGATGTCTCCACTAGGAGGGTATGCTGGATAGTTATGCCAGCAAAACCTATCTAGTAGGTAAGGTTTAAATCCCAAAATGATTAAAACAGCCACAATGTCCTCCAGACAATTAAATGCAGCATCCTGAGACACTCAGGAGTCCAGTCCTGGCTCTCACACTAACTTGTATGTGGCTGTGAGCAAGTCGTGACACCTGAGTGTCTCTGTATCAGTGTGTTGTTTGTACAGTGATATAAATATAAGTGCAAACTTTTATGCTCAGACAGTAACATGCCTGGGACTTTCTAGCATCTAGCCCTGTAATTATTCTGATAGATCACATGCCTTTGGGGCACCACCCACACATCTAATAAAGCTTTCCAAAATTCAAGAATATGCATTACTTTGAACAGCAATGGCTTATATTGAATTTTCTTCGTCATCCAAGTAGCTGATTCAAATTCCCAGTGAAAAAAGTTATACTGCTCCCATTCCATAGATACTTCGCAAACTCAAAGCCGGTTTTAGGAATATTTATTCCAGCTCTGTCTGTAACTCTTATTGCAGGCAGGTATTAAAGCATATACTATCCACAGCTATCTGCAGGATTGCATGCCTGCTGCAATGGTTATTCCCAAAAGTACCTGTCCTACATTGCTAAAACTTCAGGTAACTGCACTCTTAAGCATGCTGCCTTTGAGTTTTTTCTTCTGGGAATGACAGCAAGAAAGATGACTTCACTGCTGTAGCCATTCTACCTGTGGGTATACTGTGCTCAGAGGTTCTCAACTGTCCATATGTGGTACTGCAATGGCTCTAAACAAAACTGGTTTTTTCCATCACAAGATGACTGAAATTCTGTGTTGAATTGCTAAAATATTGAACCAAGTCAACCATATGTAAACTTAGGGCTGCAAATGTGTCATAGTAGAAAAAAGAAAGGACCTATTAAGAGAGGATGTTTCACCTTGACTGCACATTGTACTAGGAGATTCTCATTGTCTCCGGAGTGCAGCAGCAAAATCCATGGCCAAATCCTGCTTGACATCTGAGGGAACCTTTTAGGGATAGATGAAACAGGACAGGATAACCTGACAGTCACTTTGGTTGTGTGATCATAGCACAGATATCATTTGCGCTGGTGTAAATCAGGAAGTCTAATATCAGTGTAGTTAAGCAGTACAAAAATGGAACAGCATTAGGCCCATAAAGTTCAGTCCTCCATCCATCAGCGAGTTAAATCAAATCAGCTAGGATACATACACATTCAAATACAATTGCTATCAGACACAAGGTACGCTGGAAGTTGCATCTGTGAAGATGCATCCAGCAAAAATCTATAAAACGGCCTGTGCAACTTTTCATATCCCAGATTTTACCCACCCTCTTCAGGGTAGGGACTGTCTCTGTACCCCTACAAATCAGGGTAGGGACTGTCTCTGTACCCCTACAAATCAGGGTAGGGACTGTCTCTTGCTCTGTTTTGTATAGTTTGTAGGCCAACAGGATCCCAGTGCTGGTTGGGAGATGGGGCTCCTTCTGATGGGAAGGAAATGTGGGCTGATTGCAGAGTACTGCCACTTCAGCCTACGTTGTCCCTTCCAGTGGTGTCAGAAACGTTGAATAGAACTGGGGAGAGGAGAGAAGTTTGTGAGACCGCACAGGTGAGGAACCGTTACCTGTGAGGCCCTTCTGAGCTCAGTCTGAGAGGAAGGGCCTGACCCATCTCAGGGTGTTTCCATTCATATCTGAAGCTACTTAGAAGCCAGGCCAGTATTATAGAACGTGTTCACCTAACAAATCATTATTTTGTTCATTCTTTGTCTGAAGCATTATACTATTATTTCATAATGCATGTGCATGCTCCCTGTTATTATTTAAAACACATATTGCTCGTCATATTTTAATGACTATTCGTCACAATTGGGTATTTTTCTTTTGTCAGTTGTCAATACACATTTGCAGTTAAAATTTAGCAGGTTATCCAGACACTTTCTTGTTTAACTTGAATTTTAAAGTCCAGCTTATCTTTGTTTCCAAAGCACAGCCATTAATACTGGCAGTTCTTTCCTTCTTACTATGATTGCAAGTTGCCAGTTCTGAACACGAGATTTATTTTTTTTCCCTTCCGTGAGCTGCATTTGTGATATGTTTGGAGCCATTTTAGAAACATTTCTGCTAAAACCTGAAGTGTTGGTTCCCTCTACTGACCAAGTTTATACTTCAGTTGTAAAGTGCTACTTATCAAAGTTAACAGCCTGCCCTCGTTTCTGTGATGTGGGCTGAACATAACTAATACTTAATATTGTGTTAGGGGGCGAAATGCTGAGTTGGCAACTCTGGAATCTGAATTCCCCCAACTGCACAAGACCTAATGTGCCCCAACCCTGAGGTGGAGGGACCACAATTAGTAAAGAACAACAAATAATTCCCAAGTGAATAATTCATTCAGACACAGTTCAGATCTTTTTCTGCTCTCAGAATATCCAAGAGCAGATTGCACTTCTCATATTTATTTCTTGTTTGCTTTTACTCAACAAAATAGTGTCCCCCTTCTGTCACATTCCCACCTGCTGCCTCTCCGTCTATTGTCCTTCTGCTGCTCTGTGCTCTCCCTCACTTGTGCGCCCATCGTTAGGGAAATAGTGTGCTGACATGTCTGCTTGCTAGGCTAATTGCCCCTCCCCTTCTTTTTATTTATTTACCTGTTGCCTCATAATGTGCTAACATTGTAAGTTCTTTGGACCAGGGACTGACTCTCTCTCTCTTTCTTTTTTTTTTTTTTTAAATACAAGTATGTTCAGTGCCTGGTACAACGGGACTCTAATGCCTGAGTGGGTTCTCTAGATGCTACTGTGTTACTCATTATTATTAGTGTTCTGTATCAGACTATTCAGTAGCCAAAACTTGAACTGTTTATCGGTGACTGATCAGATAATTTGTATGGTATTGTTTCATTTCACGCCTAGAGTAAGGAGGGCAGCTTCGGGAGTCATTGGAGCATTGAAGGGGAGCGAGCTGGTAAGCAGGAATAGGGAATCTTACATTTCCTGTTTCTGAACACTCTGGCTTTGCTTAGTACATTATTCCTAGAGAAATTAGGTCATTTAACACTTCCTCCTTACATGCACACCAATTAATTGTGCGCACAGTGTCCCTAGCTCGGAAGAGTGCAGACCGATATTTCTCTGGCTGATTTAATTGCTTCTGTTCAGGGTTCTGGCAGAGCTTTTTTTGTCCCCCTGCCACGTTAAGCAGCAGGACCCCATATAAAACATGCTAATGGCCTTCACTGTTCAGCAGCATACAGCGAGGAAAATATTTGCAGTAGCAAAGGACAGAGAAATTGTTTGCCCAACCAGTTCCAGGGCAGTTCTGACTTTGGCACCAGCATGGCATTGTCAAGAGGCAGCAGGGCCGGCCCACAACATTTTGGCACCTGAGGCGGGGAGCTCAAATGACGCCCCCCTTCTCTTGGGCCAAAACTTTGAAAGGTCTCAATTCTGCCTTCTTCCTGTTCTTCTACTCCTCCTGGTACTGCTCTGCTACTTACCCTAATAAAGGAGAACTAACAACTTAAAATGCCTTGTTCAAAATTTTTAAGTAACACTTACATTTGCTGTTCAGGTGTTTGAAAGTTAACTTTTCTTGTCTGCATAGTAAACACTGGCATTTTAATCTGTTTGAATAATTAAAATGGTGCTTTCCATGCCTTGTTGGTTGCAAAGATTCGAACTGCTTCCTGAAGGTCCACAGTCTGGACCAGCTCATACTCTATTGAGATGGTTGCAAGGCCAACCAGCCTCTCCTGTGTCATTGTAGAGCGTAGATCTGTTTTTTTTTTTTTTTTATTAACTTCAGCTTGGAGAAACTGCATTCTCCATTGGCAACTGTTACAGGAAGTGTTAGAAGTATGCGCAGAGCAACAAAAGCATTTGGAAAGAGGGTGGTCATCTTATTTATATACATATATTCCAGAGCAGCCTTTGGAGTTGATCCTGCTGAAATGTATCTTGAAAAGGCTTTCAGTTCATCACCTAAATCACTCGCATCAATATTGTGCATGTCATCATGTGTCAACTCTGTCTCTAGTGCCCTGCATAGCTGGTGTAGGTCTTCTTCAGGTATAGTGAGGAGTTTTGGAATATCATACAACATCCCAAATATACTGCTGTGTTCCTTGAGCTGCATGAAACATTCTTCAACTGACTGCATTCTACAATCTAGCATGTGGTTAAAGAATTCAACTTTGAATTGTTGTTTGGGGTCTCTTATGGGATTATCCCATGCCTCATAATCAAAATGTCTTTTTCTTCGGTGACTCTTGTATTCTTGAATGGGTGGGAAAATAGCTCCAGTGTGAAGTTCCTCTGACAACTTCTGTGCACTCTCCAGAACGTTTTGAAATCCCTCATCTGACCGGTAAGATTGTAGATATGACTTTGCTTTGTCCAGTTGTTCCGTTGCTCCAGATATCTCAAGGTCAACACCTTGGAGTCTCTTGCTTACATCATTTATTCCAAACAGTATGTCACGCCACAACACTAAGCCACACAGAAATGTGAAGTTATGTATGTTTCTGGTGATTCCATTTCCCTCTGCCACTGTTCTCCCATGAACAGTTCCTGTCATAGCATTATCCTCTATAATGGCAATTATGGCATCCTCTATCTTCCCAATTTGGTGTTTGATAGGCTTTATCGCTTCCACTCAACTTTCCCATTTTGTGGCACTCAGTGGTTTCAGTGTCAGAAAGGATGTTCCCAGATGTTGCTTCAAAATTTGCTATCAATGTGTTGATGCACAGAAAAATACATAGATGCTTTGAATTACATTAGAAAATCCAGCAGCCTCACTAGAAGCTGATGCTGCATCACTGACCACCAAGTTCAATGAATGAGAACTGCATGGGACACAAAAAGCTTGAGGGTTTAACTCTCAGATCTGTGTCTACACTCCTCTGTTCTTTCCTCTCATGTTGGCACCATTATCGTAGTCCTGACCTCTCATGTCAGCTATCGCAATTCCCTTATCTTCCAGCTTTTTAAGAAGCACATTTGTCATACCAGCTCCTGTAGTATCATCAATGTCAATAAATTCTAGAAAATGTTCTGACAGTCACCATTGCAGGGACATTTTCACTAGGTTCTCTTGTTACAAAATGCACCATTAAAGTAATTTGTTCCCTATGGTTGATATTCTGGACTGCACACCTGACAACAAAGTAATATCTTGCTGACTTCAGGTCTGCCACAATCTTCTGTTTGACTTTTGTTGCCAGTAACTGTATGATCTCATTTCGAATTTTTTCCAAAGTAGTGGTGTGTGTACATTTCTTGGGTGGTAACTCTTCTTACATGCTCCTGGAGTACAGCATCAAACTCCGCCATCTGCTCCACAATTTTAAGGAAGTTTCCATTGTTTGGCACATACAGCTGATCCAAAGTGCCATGCAGTGCTAGGTTTTGGGTAGCAAGCATTCTCGCAATGGCAATGCAAGTAAAGAGACTCTGATGCAATCTTCTCTTGATGCTGATCATCTATGGTGGCCTTTAACCTTAGTCTCCTCTCAAGCTCTTTCCACCTATGGAATGCTCTCTGGTGATTTGCTGCCTTCTCATGGCATGTGTCATAAATATAAAGGGAAGGGTAAACCCCTTTGAAATCCCTCCTGGCCAGGGGAAAGCTCCTCTCACCTGTAAAGGGTTAAGAAGCTAAAGGTAACCTCGCTGGCACCTGACCAAAATGACCAATGAGGAGACAAGATACTTTCAAAAGCTGGGAGGAGGGAGAGAAACAAAGGGTCTGTGTCTGTCTGTAGTCGTCTTGGCCGGGGACAGAACAGGAATGGAGTCTTAGAACTTTTAGTAAGTAATCTAGCTAGGTATGTGTTAGATTATGATTTCTTTAAATGGCTGAGAAAAGAATTGTGCTGAATAGAATAACTATTTCTGTCTGTGTATCTTTTTTGTAACTTAAGGTTTTGCCTAGAGGGGTTCTCTATGTTTTTGAATCTAATTACCCTGTAAGATATATGCCATCCTGATTTTACAGGGGGGATTTCTTTATTTCTATTTACTTCTATTTTTTATTAAAAGTCTTCTTGTAAAACACTGAATGCTTTTTCATTGTTCTCAGATCCAAGGGTTTGGGTCTGTGGTCACCTATGCAAATTGGTGAGGCTTTTTATCCAACATTTCCCAGGAAAGGGGGGGTGCAAGTGTTGGGAGGATTGTTCATGGTTCTTAAGATCCAAGGGTCTGGGTCTGTAGTCACCTAGGCAAATTGGTGAGGCTTTTTACCAAACCTTGTCCAGGAAGTGGGGTGCAAGGTTTTGGGAAGTATTTTGGGGGGAAGGACGCGTCCAAACAGCTCTTCCCCAGTAACCAGTATTAGTTTGGTGGTGGTAGCGGCCATTCCAAGGATAACGGGGGTAATATTTTGTACCTTGGGGAAGTTTTGACCTAAGCTGGTAAAGATAAGCTTAGGAGGTTTTTCATGCAGGTCCCCACATCTGTACCCTAGAGTTCAGAGTGGGGGAGGAACCTTGACATGGTGGCACAGCGGTGGGATTAACCAGAAATCATTTTGAGATCCAGTTGAGATTTTTTGAACTAGAAATACAGATTTTAAAAAGGAATTTTTAGGAAGTCCAGAAGGCAGCTTTGAAACTGAAAGCAGCTTGGTTTCTCTCTGCTTTGTGGCCAAGCAGAGACAAAAGGGGATTATCTTGTGAATTGCAGGTTTTCTTGCCTGGAGGCAGGGTACTTAACTCCTGCAGGGAAATTCACAGTCTTCCAACCCAGAGGTTTTTTTTTTCTTTTCTTCCTAAAAGTAAATAGGGGGTGTGTGCTCTACCCATTTGCCTGGAGACAAAAGTGGCAGGGTTTTTTTTAGGATTTTGATTTTTTTTTGTTTTACAAGGAGCACAGGTTTGAAAAGAAATTTTTTTCTTTGGGCTGGGTAAGCAGTTTTCCGAGTAGTTGGAGGTTTTTTGCTTTAATTTGGGCCCAGAGCAGAGACAAGGGAATTGTCTTTTTCTGTAGGCTGACAATCACTATCAGAGAATAGGTATTCTATTCCAGCACAGCAAAATTTTACAGCCAAGTTTTGTTTGTTTATTTCTAAACCTCGGGTGTAAAGTTAGTTAAAAACAGAGAGGTTAGAATGGCCAAATCCTCAGCTCGACTACAGCTGGAATTAGCCAAATTTCAGGCTGAGGAAAAACAAAGGGAACATGAAAGACAGATAGAACTCATGCGGCTGAAGGAGGAGGAGAAGGAAAAAGAGAGGAAGCATGTGGAGGAGATGGAGAGGATAAAGGCCCAGCAGAATATACCAACAAACCCTAGCAATCCTTCTCCAGGTACCACTTCCCATCCCAGAAAGTTCCCCACCTACAAGGCAGGTGATGATACTGAGGCCTTCTTAGAAAACTTCGAAAGGGCCTGCCTTGGGTACAACATCTCTACTGACCAATACATGGTAGAGCTGAGGCCGCAGCTCAGTGGACCCTTAGCTGAGGTGGCAGCTGAAATGCCTAAAGAACACATGAACAAGTATGAACTGTTTAAATCCAAGGCGAGAGTCAGAATGGGGATAACACCCGAGCAGTCTCGTCGGAGGTTCAGAGCCCTAAGGTGGAAACCAGACATGTCATTTACCCGACATGCCTACCACATTGTAAAACATTGGGATGCCTGGATATCAGGAGCAAGTGTTGAATCTCCAGTAAATTTGCCCTTCCTAATGCAAATGGAACAATTCTTAGAGGGTGTTCCTGAGGAAATAGAAAGATACATCCTAGATGGGAAACCCAAAACTGTAATTGAGGCAGGAGAGATTGGAGCCAGATGGGTGGAGGTGGCAGAGAAGAAGAAAACTGGTCGCAGTTGGAGCGGAGACCAGAAGGGACCACCCCAGACCACACCCTATTACCGGGGGCCGCCCAAAGCCCCACCTACCTCCCAAAGAACCCTCCAGACCCCTTATCGTCCCACCACCCCGTTCTCCAGCAACCCTTCTCGCCCCAGTGACCCGTCAGCTGGACGATGTTTTAAGTGTAACGAGCTGGGGCATGTAAAGGCCAACTGCCCCAAGAACCCCAACAGATTACAGTTCATTGCACCGGAATCACACCAGAGGTCCACAGGCCCAGATACCTCCCAGATACCCTTGGAGCGGAGGGAAACTGTGAGTGTGGGTGGGAAGAAGGTCACCGCGTGGAGGGACACCGGAGCTCAAGTGTCAGCTATCCATGCTTCCTTAGTGGACCCCAATTTAATCAACCCAGAGATCCAAGTGACGATTCAACCCTTCAAGTCCAACTCTTTCAATTTGCCTACAGCCAAGTTGCCTGTCCAGTACAAGGGCTGGTCAGGAATGTGGACTTTTGCAGTCTATGATGATTATCCCATCCCCATGCTGTTGGGGGAAGACTTGGCCAATCATGTGAAGCAGGCCAAGAGGGTGGGAATGGTCACCCGCAACCAGGCTAAACAAGCCGTGAGGCCTAGCTCTGTTCCGGAAACTTCTACCAGGACCCAGTCAGAGGTGATGGACCTGGACCCCAGGCCAATGTCTGCAACAGCAGTAGTAGATCCAGTCCCAGAGACCCAGACGGAACCAGTCCCAGAACCGGAACCAGCCAAACAACCAACACCAGACCCCGTGTCAGCACTGAATCCAGTACTTGCAACCTCAACACCAGAGGGCCCCACCGAACCTGAACTGGCAGCAGCCGATAACCCTACACAAGAGGCTCAGCCGGAGCCTGAATCCCAACATAGTGCACCAGCGGAGAGCGGTTCACAGTCAACAGAAACAGCTCCATCCCCTATATCGCTTCCAGAGGGACCAAGCCTAGGTCCACAATCCCATGAGGAACTGATGTCTCCAGCATCAAGGGAACAGTTCCAGACCGAACAGGAAGCAGATGAAAGCCTCCAGAGAGCTTGGACGGCGGCACGGAGCAACCCACCGCCTCTCAGCTCTTCTAATCGATCCAGGTTTGTTGTAGAAAGAGGACTTTTATACAAGGAAACTCTTTCTGGGGGACACCAGGAAGACTGGCATCCTCAGAGACAGTTGGTAGTTCCAACTAAATACCGGGCCAAGCTCTTGAGCTTAGCCCATGATCACCCTAGTGGCCATGCTGGGGTGAACAGGACCAAAGACCGTTTGGGGGGGTCATTCCACTGGGAGGAAATGGGCAAGGATGTTTCTACCTATGTCCAGTCTTGTGAGGTGTGCCAAAGAGTGGGAAAACCCCAAGACCAGGTCAAAGCTCCTCTCCAGCCACTCCCCATCATTGAAGTTCCATTTCAGCGAGTAGCTGTGGATATTCTGGGTCCTTTTCCGAAAAAGACACCCAGAGGAAAGCAGTACATACTGACTTTCATGGATTTTGCCACCCGATGGCCGGAAGCAGTAGCTCTGAGCAACACCAGGGCTAAAAGTGTGTGCCAGGCACTAGCAGACATTTTTGCCAGGGTAGGTTGGCCCTCCGACATCCTCACAGATGCAGGGACTAATTTCCTGGCAGGAACTATGAAAAACCTTTGGGAAGCTCATGGGGTAAATCACTTGGTTGCCACTCCTTACCATCATCAAACAAATGGCATGGTGGAGAAGTTTAATGGAACTTTGGGGGCCATGATACGTAAATTCGTAAATGAGCACTCCAATGATTGGGACCTAGTATTGCAGCAGTTGCTCTTTGCCTACAGAGCTGTACCACATCCCAGTTTAGGGTTTTCCCCATTTGAACTTGTATATGGCCGTGAGGTTAAGGGGCCATTGCAGTTGGTGAAGCAGCAATGGGAGGGATTTACACCTTCTCCAGGAACTAACATTCTGGACTTTGTAACCAACCTACAAAACACCCTCCGAACCTCTTTAGCCCTTGCTAGAGAAAACTTACAGGATGCTCAAAAAGAGCAAAAAGCCTGGTATGATAAACATGCCAGAGAGTGTTCCTTCAAAGTAGGAGACCAGGTCATGGTCTTAAAGGCGCTCCAGGCCCATAAAATGGAAGCATCGTGGGAAGGGCCATTCGTGGTCCAGGAGCGCCTGGGAGCTGTTAATTATCTCATAGCATTCCCCACCTCCAACCGAAAGCCTAAGGTGTATCATATTAATTCTCTAAAGCCCTTTTATTCCAGAGAATTAAAGGTTTGTCAGTTTACAGCCCAGGGAGGAGACGACGCTGAGTGGCCTGAAGGTGTCTACTACGAAGGGAAATGTGCTGGTGGTGTGGAAGAGGTGAACCTCTCCATGACCCTTGGGCGTATGCAGCGACAGCAGATCCAGGAGCTGTGCACTAGCTACGCGCCAACGTTCTCAGCCACCCCAGGACTGACTGAACGGGCATACCACTCCATTGACACAGGTAATGCTCACCCAATTAGGGTCCAACCTTACCGGGTGTCTCCTCAAGCTAAAACTGCTATAGAACGGGAGATCCAGGATATGTTACAGATGGGTGTAATCCGCCCCTCTGAAAGTGCATGGGCATCTCCAGTGGTTCTAGTTCCCAAACCAGATGGGGAAATACGTTTTTGCGTGGACTACCGTAAGCTAAATGCTGTAACTCGCCCAGACAACTATCCCATGCCACGCACAGATGAACTATTAGAGAAACTGGGAAGGGCCCAGTTCATCTCTACCTTGGACTTAACCAAGGGGTACTGGCAGGTACCGCTAGATGAATCTGCCAAGGAAAGGTCAGCCTTCATCACACATCTCGGGCTGTATGAATTTAATGTACTCCCTTTCGGGCTGCGAAATGCACCCGCCACTTTCCAAAGACTTGTAGATGGTCTCCTAGCGGGATTAGGAGAATATGCAGTCGCCTACCTTGACGATGTGGCCATATTTTCGGATTCCTGGGCAGACCACCTGGAACATCTACAAAAAGTCCTTGAGCGCATAAGGGAGGCAGGACTAACTGTTAAGGCTAAGAAGTGTCAAATAGGCCTAAACAGAGTGACTTACCTTGGACACCAGGTGGGTCAAGGAACTATCAGCCCCCTACAGGCCAAAGTGGATGCTATCCAAAAGTGGCCTGTCCCAAAGTCAAAGAAACAGGTTCAATCCTTCTTAGGCTTGGCCGGTTATTACAGACGATTTGTACCGCACTACAGCCAAATCGCTGCCCCACTGACAGACCTAACCAAAAAGAAACAGCCAAATGCTGTTCAGTGGACCGGAAAGTGTCAGAAGGCCTTTAACAAGCTTAAAGCGACACTCATGTCTGACCCTGTACTAAGGGCCCCAGACTTTGACAAACCGTTCCTAGTAACCACAGATGCATCCGAGCGTGGTGTGGGAGCAGTTTTAATGCAGAAAGGACCTGATCAAGAATTCCACCCTGTAGTGTTTCTCAGCAAAAAACTGTCTGAGAGGGAAAGCAACTGGTCAGTCACTGAAAAAGAATGTTATGCCATTGTCTACGCTCTGGAAAAGCTACGCCCATATGTTTGGGGACGGCGTTTCCACCTGCAAACCGACCATGCTGCACTAAAGTGGCTTCACACTGTCAAAGAAACTAACAAAAAACTTCTTCGGTGGAGTTTAGCTCTCCAAGATTTTGATTTCGACATCCAACACATCTCAGGAGCTTCTAACAAAGTGGCTGATGCACTCTCCCGTGAAAGTTTCCCAGAATCAACTGGTTAAAATCGTCCTTGAGATGTGGAAAATATTGTTAGTCTTTATGTACTTGGTAGTATACTTAGAGATGCATGTGTCTTATTAACTCTGTTTTCCTAGAGCTCCAGGAAGAAATCCCAGCCAGTGTTTCACCCTAGCTGAGATTTGGGGGGCGTGTCATAAATATAAAGGGAAGGGTAAACCCCTTTGAAATCCCTCCTGGCCAGGGGAAAGCTCCTCTCACCTGTAAAGGGTTAAGAAGCTAAAGGTAACCTCGCTGGCACCTGACCAAAATGACCAATGAGGAGACAAGATACTTTCAAAAGCTGGGAGGAGGGAGAGAAACAAAGGGTCTGTGTCTGTCTGTAGTCGTCTTGGCCGGGGACAGAACAGGAATGGAGTCTTAGAACTTTTAGTAAGTAATCTAGCTAGGTATGTGTTAGATTATGATTTCTTTAAATGGCTGAGAAAAGAATTGTGCTGAATAGAATAACTATTTCTGTCTGTGTATCTTTTTTGTAACTTAAGGTTTTGCCTAGAGGGGTTCTCTATGTTTTTGAATCTAATTACCCTGTAAGATATATGCCATCCTGATTTTACAGGGGGGATTTCTTTATTTCTATTTACTTCTATTTTTTATTAAAAGTCTTCTTGTAAAACACTGAATGCTTTTTCATTGTTCTCAGATCCAAGGGTTTGGGTCTGTGGTCACCTATGCAAATTGGTGAGGCTTTTTATCCAACATTTCCCAGGAAAGGGGGGGTGCAAGTGTTGGGAGGATTGTTCATGGTTCTTAAGATCCAAGGGTCTGGGTCTGTAGTCACCTAGGCAAATTGGTGAGGCTTTTTACCAAACCTTGTCCAGGAAGTGGGGTGCAAGGTTTTGGGAAGTATTTTGGGGGGAAGGACGCGTCCAAACAGCTCTTCCCCAGTAACCAGTATTAGTTTGGTGGTGGTAGCGGCCATTCCAAGGATAACGGGGGTAATATTTTGTACCTTGGGGAAGTTTTGACCTAAGCTGGTAAAGATAAGCTTAGGAGGTTTTTCATGCAGGTCCCCACATCTGTACCCTAGAGTTCAGAGTGGGGGAGGAACCTTGACAGCATGCCAGATTTCTAGCCAGATTTTTCCAGTCGTTTGTTCATGTAGAACCCAATGTGGCTGGAACATTAGACTGGAAGAGTTTGCAACAAAAACAGTATGCAGCTGTCATAAATATAAAGGGAAGGGTAAACACTTTTAAAATACCTCCTGGCCAGAGGAAAAACCCTTTCATCTGTAAAGGTTTAAGAAGCTAGGATAACCTCGCTGGCACCTGACCACAATGGCCAATGAGGAGACAAGATACTTTCAAAGCTGGGGCGGGGGGGAGAAACAAAGGGTCTGGATCTGTCTGTGTGATGCTTTTACAAGGGACAGAACAGGAATGGAGTCTTAGAACTTAGTAAGTAATCTAGCTAGATATGCTTTAGATTCTGTTTGTTTAAATGGCTGAGAAAATAAGCTGTGCTGAATGGAATGGATATTCCTGTCCTTGTGTCTTTTTGTAACTTAAGGTTTTGCCTAGAGGGATTCTCTATGTTTTGAATCTAATTACCCTGTAAGGTATTTACCATCCTGATGTTACAGAGGTGATTCTTTTTACTTCTATTAAAATTCTTCTTCTAAGAAACTGAATGCTTTTTCATTGTTCTTAAGATCCAAGGGTTTGGGTCTGTGGTCACCTATGCAAATTAGTGAGGATTTTTATCAAACCTTCCACAGGAAGGGAGGTGCAAGGAAGTCCCTCAGGCTTCTGCTCAAGTGGGTCCACAGTCCTGGATCATCTAGACTTAAGGAACTAAACTCAGCAGCAGCTGTTTCTTGTGCCTCCACCACACTGTTCTCTGATCTACACTTTTCTTCAGGAATGTGCATGGTTACATCTATTTGAGATGGAGATATGGATGCTGCAGTAGCTGCCAGGTAACCTGCACTCTGACTAACTGAAAGTTCAGGCATCTCCTCACCACGCACATCCTCACTGGGACCGGAAGGCTCACTGTGAACATTTGTGTCTATGTATCTTAGGAGAGCTCCTTCCTGCTTGGATAGAAAAGCTTCCTTTGCTTTCTTTCTTTTTCTGAATGCTGCCCCAGAGGGGCGTTTTTTATTTCACTCATGACTGCTGTCCTGTGCCAGCTATAGTGGATCTTAACACTCCTTTGAAGGGGACAAATAAGCAGGCTGGTAGCAGGGCCTGAATGAGGGAAGATAGCAGCTTCTTAAGGGCCTAACTGGCTCCTACTACTTCAGTTGACTGCCTGTTCTCCTCAAGTGGGTTCAGGGAAGCAGCAGGAAACAGGAAGCTCCCTGAGAAGCTGGTGTTAATCAGTCCAGGCTCTTGGGGATGTTAGAGAGGTACATAAGAGGCTCCTCCTCCTCTCTCTCCCTGCGCTCCTGCTGCTTTCTATTATTCCCTCTCACCTTTTCTCCTGCCTGCCTCTTATGTCTCTTGTGCCCTCCTTCCTCCAGCACAGCACTCCACCATCTCTGTGCATCTAGAGTGGAGAGAATACATACGCCCCAGCAGCAGACACAATTTTCTACACTCTGGGTCCTACTGGCAACGCCCCACACACAGAGTCTGGCACCTGAGGCGGCCGCCTCAGTTCACTTCATGGTAAGGCCAGCCCTGAAGAGGCAGCACTAACGCTAGCATGCAACGCACAGAAAGCTGCCGCAGAAAAATAGTGGTCAACTTCACTGGGACAAGCACGCAGTCAGGGATTGTTGCTATCATCACTGAGATGGGGCACAGATTGGCCAATCTGAGGATGGTGGAGATGAGGCCAGCATGCTATCCTCCAGAAAAGAGGGATTTTTTGGAGAAGACCCATTTCCAGGCTATTCTGAGATAGACTTAAGGCAGTAGTGTCTTCTCCCACTCCCAAAGATATGGGGTTTGGGAGGGGAGATGGTGGTGCTGGTGCTGGAAAATGAGGGCCCCAGGAAGATGTAGGGGTAATGAGGACACCACTGCTTGTACCTCTGGCACCAGCACCTTTCAGCGGTAGCAGAAGACACAAGAAGGGAAAGGTAGGATTGTCCGTACAAGAACAGATCATATTTTAATCAGTGTTGAATGCAAGTTTTCTAAATTTACGTTGTCATTTGAATAGACAGCCCTTTTTCAAAATGCCACTAATAAACTACAAGAATAGAGCAATTTGCTGTACCTAATGCTAACTCTTCTTTCTGAAATAGATTGTATGACTCACTAAGTATTTATATATCTCTACAATAAAGAGGGGCCAATGTACAGTTACCCACTGTCCCAGCCAATAATACAATATGAACTCTCTGTGCTGTATATATTGCAGAGTCAGGGTAATGTTTTACAATGGCATTCGATGATCAGTCTAGGTGGTGACCAAATTTCTTTCTTTAAACACACAGCTGTTCAGGCGGGGCAGGAATTTAGAAATGCAACGAACCTAAATCAACTTAAGAGCACAATTAAAAGGCACAGAATGCCCAGTAAATGTCCAGGCAACTAACATAAAAATAATAGAATTAGTCCGTATATGAAATGTACTTAACCAACATGCCTTCCAAGAGGGAGCCTGAAGACCTCCAGATTGGCTGCAAAGGTAGGTTGCATCCTGAATAAGACCATTATCTTTGCACTCCTCTCCCCTATACTCTGTCTACACTTTTTTTAAAAAAATTGGAAACGGAGATGAGAGTTGGGGAGCAGACTTGTGAAAGGGAAAGAGAGAAATTGAAAATAACCAGTTTCTTCCTTTGTTTTGTCCATTTCCAAGCCAAACACAGGGTTTTTCCTATTATGGCTGCGTGACAGGGGGCTGCGTAACAGGGTGGCCTGCCCCTTTAAGACCTGGAGATGGCTAGTCCCATACAATTAGCCCTACCTGGCATGAGCAGTGGGGTTTAATTAGTAGAACCAGCTGGGTATGGAGGAGCTAGTTCTCCTATAAATTACAGCAGGAAGCTGCAGAGAAGGGGATTGTGTAGGGAGAAAGAAGCAGAACCAATAGCTGCTAGGAGTAAATTGACTCCAGGAGAGAACCCTGAGTTTGCAAGAAAGGCCTGGGAGACCCCAGCAGAAGGGCTGAGACTAGAAAGACCTGATGGCACATTGAGAACCTTTATTTTCAATATTTTGTTAGGTTAATAAATCCAGCCCCAGGAAGGTGTTGCTAAAGTTAAGAGCATGGAGTGCTTAAGGAGCCCAGAAGAGGGCAAACAAAGGCAAAGTTCTGCAGAGACCTCAGGCCATGAGGTGACATTCAGACGGCAGTCTATCCTCTGACAACAGCCGGAAAGTATTAAACTACTGAATAGCCTTTCCGACCAAAATTGAAAAAGCTTTCAAAAGATAGGCCAGGTTCAGTTTTTTTAAATGGTGGAAAAGCATGAGTTCAGATCTGTAATATATTGAGTAATAATGACAGGTTTCAGAGTAGCAGCCATGTTAGTCTGTATTCGCAAAAAGAAAAGGAGGACTTGTGGCACCTTAGAGACTAACCAATTTATTTGAGCATAAGCTTTCGTGAGCTACAGCTCACTTCATCGGATGCATAAAGTGGAAAATACAGTGAGGAGGTTTTTATACACACAGACCATGAAAAAATGGGTGTTTATCACTTCAAAAGGTTTTCTCTCCCCCCACCCCACTGTCCTGCTGGTAATAGCTTATCTTAAGTGATCACTCTCCTTACAATGTGTATGATAATCAAGGTGGGCCATTTCCAGCGGTTAACAAGAACGTCTGAGGAACTTTGAGGGGGGGGGGTGAGGAGGAGGAATAAACAAGGGGAAATAGGTTACTTTGTATAATGACTCAACCACTCATAGTCTCTATTCAAGCCTAAGTTAATTGTATACAATTTGCAAATTAATTCCAATTCAGCAGTCTCTCGTTGGAGTCTGTTCATGAAACTTTTTTGTTGAAGAACAGTCACTTTCAGGTCAGAAATTGAGTGACCAGAGAGATTGAAGTGTTCTCCGACTAGTTTAAGAATGTTATAATTCTTGGCATCTGATTTGTGTCCATTTATTCTTTTACGTAGAGACTGTCCAGTTTGACCAATGTACATGGCAGAGGGGCATTGCTGGTGCATGGTGGCATCTACTTGTGCTATATTGATGATATCTTCATCATCTGGACCCATGGAAAAGAAGCCCTTGAGGAATTCCACCATGATTTCAACAATTTCCATCCCACCATCAACCTCAGCCTGGACCAGTCCTCACAAGAGATCCACTTCCTGGCCACTACAGTGCTAATAAGCGATGGTCACATAAACACCACCCTATACCGGAAACCTACTGACCGCTATTCCTACCTACATGCCTCCAGCTTTCACCCAGACCACACCACACGATCCATTGTCTACAGCCAAGCTCTACGATACAACCGCATTTGCTCCAACCCCTCAGACAGAGACAAACACCTACAAGATCTCTATCAAGCATCTTACAACTACAATACCCACCTGCTGAAGTGAAGAAACAGATTGACAGAGCCAGAAGAGTACCCAGAAGTCACCTACTACAGGACAGGCCCAACAAAGAAAATAACAGAACGCCACTAGCCGTCACCTTCAGCCCCCAACTAAAACTTCTCCAACGCATTATCAAGGATCTACAACCTATCCTGAAGGATGACCCATCGCTCTCACAAATCTTGGGAGACAGGCCAGTCCTTGCCTACAGACAGCCCCCCAACCTGAAGCAAATACTCACCAGCAACCACACAACAGAACCACTAACCCAGGAACCTATCCTTGCAACAAAGCCCGTTGCCAACTGTGCCCACATATCTATTCAGGGGACACCATCATAGGGCCTAATCACATCAGCCACACTATCAGAGGCTCGTTCACCTGCACATCTACCAATGTGATATATGCCATCATGTGCCAGCAATGCCCCTCTGCCATGTACATTGGTCAAACTGGACAGTCTCTACGTAAAAGAATAAATGGACACAAATCAGATGTCAAGAATTATAACATTCTTAAACCAGTCGGAGAACACTCCAATCTCTCTGGTCACTCGATTTCTGACCTGAAAGTGACTATTCTTCAACAAAAAAGCTTCATGAACAGACTCCAACGAGAGACTGCTGAATTGGAATTAATTTGCAAACTGGATACAATTAACTTAGGCTTGAATAGAGACTGTGAGTGGTTGAGTCATTATACAAAGTAACCTATTTCCCCTTGTTTATTCCTCCTCGCCCCCCCGCCCCAAAGTTCCTCAGACATTCTTGTTAACCACTGGAAATGGCCCACCTTGATTATCATACACATTGTAAGGAGAGTGATCACTTAAGATAATTAATATATTAAGATAATTAAGATATTACCAGCAGGACAGTGGGATTGGGGGAGAGAAAACCTTTTGAAGTGATAAACACCCATTTTTTCATGGTCTGTGTGTATAAAAACCTCCTCACTGTATTTTCCACTTTATGCATCCAATGAAGTGAGCTGTAGCTCACAAAAGCTTATGCTCAAATAAATTGGTTAGTCTCTAAGGTGCCACAAGTACTCCTTTTCTTATTGAGTAATACTATGTTAACATCCAAAAGACCTTATTTAGTTACTGATTTTTACAGGTTTTTTTATGAAGAATGAAATAATTGAGGATTATGGATCTATAAACAATTATATTTTTCTGCTAACAATGATCTGACACTATATTAGTAGGTCTGAACACTCCATGCTTTGGGGGCTTTCGGAATCTAGCTCTGGATTCCACCTACACAACACTGCAAAACTTCTAGAGTGAATATAACATCTTATCAATTATATTTTCCTCCTCTGGAAAAGTCCTACAGAATGTAATTGAGAATTACGTTTTAATACTTCTAACCATCCCTGTATAGAGATTTCTATCAGATGGTTCATAAAAGGATATACTTCTAAATTCTACAAGTCTACAGAACCCTCTTAGATTTCTATTGTATCCAATTATCTTTTTAAAATTAAACTTGCACATATTTCCCAAGGAGGAATATTTAAATGCCAAGTTACAACATTCAGCCATGTGGGTTAACTGGAAAAATGAGCAGTAATTTCACCTCACCTTCCCCCGCCCTCCCCCCCCGCCCATCCAAAGAGAAAATATTTTTTTAACTTACATGCACGTAACTCAAAAACCGCTAAAGGGACTTTCCTCAAACTTCCCAGATAAATTTATTTTTGGACAGAGACCAGCACAGAAAATTTCTGTGTAAAAGGAGAATGTTTTGCCAAGTAATCAAGAAAGACAGCGCTATTCTGTAACTGAAACCATTTTGCACACTAAACTTATTTATTGATTTCAGTGTCAATCATGTCACTTAATGAGGTACTTGATGGTGTTCAGATACTGCACTGAAAGTGGTATAGGAACCTATGTACACTCATAGACTTTAAGGTCAGAAGGAACCATAATGATCATCTAGTCTGACCTCCTGCACATTGCAGGCCACAGAACCTCACCTACCCCCTCCTGTCCTAGACCCCTAACCTCTCGCTGAAATACCGTATGTTAAAGACTTTACATTATGAACCTGATCCTGCAATTGCTCCATCAATGTAATCCCACTAAGATCAATTGATGTTCTATCTCTCAAGGATTTACAGCAGGGGTCTCAAGCACGCGGGGTTATTTCCTGCAGCCTGCTAAGCCCCCTGCGCACGCCCCCCTGGGAGTTATTTCCTGTGGCCTGCCAAGCTTCCCTCCTCCCCGCTCCTCTGCCTACCTCCAGGCACTTAGCACTTTCCAGGAAGGAGTGGGGAGGAGCGGGGAGCCATGTGCTCAGGGGAGGAGGTGGAGAAGAGGCAGGGCAGGGGCAGGGATTTGAGGAAGGGGTTGGAATAGGAGCAGGGAGGGGGCAGAGTTGGGGTGGGGACTTTGGGGAAGGGGTTGGAATGGGGACAGGAAAGGGGTGGGGCGGGGCCTTATGGAAGGAGTGGAGTGGGGGCAGGGCCGGGGGCAGAGGGTGTCAGTGGTGCGGCCCTCAGGCCAATGTACTAATCCTTATGTGGCCCTCCTGGTGATTTGAGTTTGAGATCCCTGATTTACAGGATCAGGCCACAGAATCAGATCTGTCCAAGACACTTCTGTGATACAGGCTTCCTCTGTACTTGCCTTAAGAGGAAGCATAGTTCTGCAGTTACCTACCATCATCCTTGTTAAGCAATTACCACTAGATTTTCTCCCCTTATTTTGTTTTGGCATGTATTTCACAGGCAAAATGAAATCTAGACTTAAAGACCATGCACACAGAACAGACAGACTGAAGAAGGTTACCAAATCAGAGTTCCAAGACATGTGAGTCAGTATAGAAAATCTCTTATAACATGAACCCTCAGATTACATAAACTGGTACAGACCTCTAATAAATCACTCCATTGTGCATTTATAGACCCATTGATTTGAGATTTAAATCAGTTAATGTGGCCACAAAAGCATTTTATTTACTATGCTCAAAACATTTAGATGTAGTTTACACTGCCCTCTTCTGTAGTACACTGAGAATGAAAGCATGCTTAAAATGTTTTATTCCAGTATAGCCAGTATTAGTTCTAAAAAACTGAATCCCCTTTACTGCTAAGTAGTCCTCTGCTGCACAGTTCTCCATCCAAACCAGATCTTCCTTTTAGTTGTTCATGAAATTCAGTGTATAGCCAGAATATGACATAAAATATCAAGATCTGCTTTTCTTTTGAAGACTTCTTCCACTAATAACTGTTCTGAAGGGTGGATCTTATCTTTGGAAATGCAGCATGGTTATATAAAGTCTGACTGACATGAGCTAAGGTGGGCAGAAGAAGTTATCACAATCTGACTATTTGAAAGAGAATAATGTATTTTTGTTTAAAGTAGTGGGAGGCTATAATTACGTGCACTGAGGATAGAAAAAATCTAAGCTCACATTGTCAATGTTAAGAGTCAAATCTAAAGGTATAAATGCCAGTTTTCTCGTGTGACACTTGGCCGTGTGTGGAAATGATCCACAAATGTTCACCTTTCTTTCAAGATAGGACAGGAATGAGTGGCACTCTCTGAAGGACATTACCAAAGCAGTAGTATAATAAGCAAATAATGCACTGTTGTTTAGCCAAAAAGTGCTATTTGATTTTATTACACCCTATATGTAAATACCCATGTAGAAGCTAACTGTATTAACCACATTAGCGTTGAAGAATGTTCAGCATGCATCCTGCTAAGGGACACTTTTGTAGCTTTGTGGATGTGCACTGCTGCCTTGTAGACAAAGCATGGCTCTGAGTGTACACAGTTTTGGAACACACAGTTTTATTCCACTGTGCAGAGGTGAAAGGGCAAAGAGGTCACATGCACCTTAAGTTTCTGAAGCTGTAAATCTAACTGGTAGTCTGAAAGAGAAATGAGCCTCAGTCACTGAATTTGTTTTATGTTCAGGACACAGTGTTTACAAAGACAGGTTTCAGAGTAGCAGCCGTGTTAGTCTGTATTCGCAAAAAGAAAAGGAGTACTTGTGGCACCGTAGAGACTAACAAATTTATTTGAGCATAAGCTTTCGTGAGCTGCAGCTCACTTCATCGATGAATGCATCTGATGAAGTGAGCTGTAGCTCATGAAAGCTTATGCTCAAATAAATTTGTTAGTCTCTAAGGTGCCACAAGTACTCCTTTTCTTTTAGTGTTTAGAAAGTACAGAAGGGGAAATTGAAAGACGGTATTTTTAAATAAAGATAGGCATGAGCCTCAGACACTGGTTCTAAGCTTTCCCACAATTCAGGGACATTCCAATCTGGACTTTTGGTTTGGGCCCATCTGTACTTTTAAAATACAAGTAGTAAATTAAACCTGTCCCTTTAAAATCTCAGACCAAATATTTTCAGCATCTCAGCCATCTGATACCCTGGAAATAGTGTTTTCTGTAGTGTCTCCGTTAGCCACCTCAATCCAAATGCAAGAGCTCAAAGACTTAGCAAAGGGTTGTTTTTGCCCAGGAAGGTACTGTTTTACTTTGACGCTCTCCAATTAAGTTCATTAAGCACAGTCTATCAAAAATCTAGTCTAAAAGCAACTACTTAATCAAACAGCAAGCGGTACTAGTGTGAGAGACACTCTCACATACAAAGCATACTGCAGCAATGATAAAGATCAGAGCTGGGATCTAGATTTAAAAAAAATCCAATAAAAGACTCCTTTGTGAGCAGGATATTTTGAAACGAATTTTAACTCCTTAATGGCCCTTCAATTACCAGCTTCCTGCCCTACAACGAGAATAGTCAGTACAAACAGATTGTGTAAAAGGACTATTTTTGTGTCACTTTTTAAAGGCTACAATGAATATTTTCATGACAAAAGGAATTTAACGCCCAGGGTTTACTGAAAATACCCCAATGTCAGTGACAGTATAATATAACTTTTGTCTCCATTAATTAATGAATGTTTAATCCTTTTTAAAATCCTACAAAGCTCTTGGTCTTTCTAATATCTTGGGGCATGAATTCTACAGGTTAATAGTGAGTTGTGGTAAAAAGTATTTATAGGTTTTAGATGTATTGCCTTCCAATTTCATTGGATGTCCCCTTGATCTTGTATTATGAGAAAAAGATAAATAGGAACACATGAGTTACTTTCTCTATGCCATTCATCATTTATTTATGACTGGTTCCAGGGTACAACCTGGAACTGGGGTACCACTGAGCCCTCTGGGCTTACCAATCAGCTCTCTCTCTCTCTCGCACTCTGATGTTGTGACAAGCTGCAAACATCTCCACGTACTGCACTTACACAGACATCCACAGGTCACACCCGACTGTGTTACATGAATACTTCTCCTAGCCACTCATGAGCTAACAGTAGAGAGGCTCCAGACAAGCCTTCTAGGTCCCCAAGGCTGTACTGTCCTGTTCTGATCAGAGGTCTGACCATTGTAAGTTTATAACCCAGTCTACCCCTCTTTCAGTGAGGAAAGAACATGCACCAGCTCTTCTTCCTGAGCAGATTTCCCATGCCCTTCAACCAGAACATGTTGTTTTATCTAAAATATAAAACAGACTTATTAACTACAGAAAGATAGATTTTAGGTGATTATAAGTAGTAAACATACAGATCAAATTTGGTTACCTAAGAAATAAAAGTAACATCTCAATCTGAGTTCTATAGACTAGACAGGATTTGAATCCAGCAGTCTCTCACCCTGATGGACAATACAAACAGGTCACAGATGTTCGATACACAGGTTGGAAGTCTCCTGAAGTCTCCACCTCCTCAGTTCAGTCTTTGTCCTCCAGACATGTTTCCAGGTGTGGAGTTGTGGGGGGAAGAGGCCAAGTGATGATGTCACTTCCCCCCTCCCCCTTTATAGTTTCTTCCTGCTTGCTGGAAAGATCCTTTGCTATGATGTGAATCAAGCAATCTCCATTGTCTATGTGCTCTCCCTGAGAAGTCTCCATTGTATACAGTCCCTGGGGTAGTCCTTGTGAGTGTGAATTCCCCTTCATGGGCCATCATCAGTGTCTGGCTGCTCCATTGTTGTACCTGAAAGGTTGGTTGTGGGTGTTCCTGAACTTACAACATATTTCAGTAACACACACTGATCAAAACTTCATAACTTCCCATACAATGATAGCACATACATTGCAACAGGATATTAAAGTTCAACAGATCAAGACTTTTCAAATGATACCTCACAAGACATGCTTTGTTTACAACATATAATTATATCACCGTGGTAAATATGGGGGTTCCTGGGTGCTGCTTTCAGGCACAGAGTGCCACAATATTATGTACAGTCATATGCCTTGTCTGTGCTGTGTTGTAATGCACCCTCTGGAAGGGTGTAATTTGTAAAGTGTACTAACATGTTCTACATTGGTCCATGTAGACCATGCTGGTGCACACTAAACATTTGAAACTGCTCTAAGATATGTAAAAAAAAAAAATTCTTCCTCCTCTTTCTGTACCTTGACCAGTTCCCAATGTTATTGCATAGCTACTTAAGTTTATTTCATAGCTTCATGAGCAACTTTGTCAAAAGCTTTCTGAAGGGCTGAATAAATTATATATAACATTTCTTTTTGTCCACTATTTTGATGACAATCTCAAGCAATTCTGGGAGATTAGAAATGCATGATTTTCCTTTACAGGAACCATGCTGGTTTGTCCTGTTCATCATATTCATCTAGATGTTTTACAATGCTATTTTTAATTATTATTTCAACCAATTTACCTATTACTGAAGCAAGGCTTACTAGCCTGTTATTTCTAGGATCACCCCCATGATCTTTATGACTTTATCTACAATACTAGAGTGCTGGAGGGCAGTAGATTTTATTGACTGCATATTAATGTTAGCATCTCAACATTTCATTTTTAAGTTCCTTCAGAACTCCTGGATACCACTGGGTCCTGGTGACTGGTTGCTTTTCAGTGTCTGAGTTTCTTCCAGTATCTGTTTGATGCTCAATCTCTGGCAGAACCTACACTTCCCCCATACCCACTATTTTAAATAAGTGGATCTCCCCAACATTCTCTGTGGTAAAGTCAGATGCTGAGACATCATTTAACTTCTCTTCAGTGGCCTTATTCTCTTTCAGTGCTGCTTTTCCCCCCGGGTAGTCCAGGGGCTCTACTAGTAATATCAGTTCATTATTTTGACCACTAGAAGAAAAATGTGTGGTAATTGCCAGGCTTTACTAGTCTCTTTTTTTGAAAACTGGTGGTAGTTTTGCTTTTTTCACTTTCTGGTACTTTCCCATGTGTCCATGGTCTTTCAAAAGTAAATCAGTGTTACAGAAAGTTAGCACTGCAGGAATTAGCTACGGACTACATATAGTCTGGGACTGCTACCTTCTGATTTTTTGAGTATTCCCTTACCTGCTCTTTATCAATAGTTGTTTTCACAGGGTCTCCCTTACTGATTTGACCATACTTCTGCTTGCATATTTTTCTAACTAAACACAGATTTTTAAACAGGAGCTCAGTCTCTCGGGCATTTTTGAGTCATCATTTGACTCGTCATTTTTTAAAGAATGTATTTTCTTTCCAGTACTGCTCTTAAGCCCATAAATTTACATAAACTAAAGATGGGCTCAAACTGCAAATTTCAGATCCAAACCTTTTCCGTATTCAGGCATGGTCTGATTTATGGTGTGAAGATCTGGGTAAATTTCTAATAATATAAATAGGGTGATGCAAAGGGGCTGAATGCACCTGGATCTGGCTACTGGAGAATTCCTCTGTCTGGGGTGGTTCTTGGCTGTGGTGTATAGCTGCTTCCTATAACACCCCCTTCCTGGTGCCAGAAGAGGGAATGTTGGGTGTGGGTAGGGATGAAGCCAATGCCCTGCTGGGCACATCAATCCACCGTTGGTATACAGTCCATTGGGAACTATTATAAGCTGGCATAGTTTTTAGAATAACCTCCAAGCTCGTCTGAACCATGCTTGCAGTTGGAGCCAGCCTGAGAATCTAGGAGTCAGATCTAGCTCCCTATCCCTCTGCAGTGTCAGAACATTGCTCAGTACATCAGAGTATCTGACTCATCTAGCACTGTAGCAGGCCAGAAAAGAAATATTAAGTTTTAATTGAACTGCTTTGACTAACAATTTTCAGAGCCAGGAGCTAAGACTCGCTAAGAGTTCTATCTGTTTATAATAAAATAAGTGCTTTAACAATAGGAAGCCTGAATAAAAGCAGTTGTTGTGTGGGATGATATTGAAAACAATGATTGGCATAACATTTCTCTTTCTTCTGTTTCCTATGATGCAAGTAACCCTGGAATTGCAGGCAAACAACTTTTCCTTGGAGATATTTCTATTGCCCTCCCTGATGTTTTCTTCCAACTTCTAGGATTTTGAGAGTAATTTAAAGTAATCATTACGGTTGGTGAAGACTTGTACTTCTGAAATACTCATTGCTTTTATTATTGTTTTAAATATTTTAGATTTTACTGTGCTTTACAGTAAAATAAATAAATAAACCAAGCTCCTCCATCTGCAATTCTTGGTCAATGTAGTGAAGAGTAGACCTTTCAGAAAGAGAGCATAGCCACCTCACCCGGGCAGTGGGGGCTCTGAGGCAGCTGACGAGCTATGGCAATCTCTGAAGAAACAATTGTGCATAAGGCGCTCCCTTACCCCTCTGCACAGGATACCTGTGTGATGAATCACAGCACATCACACTCCAGGGTGCAATCCAGACCAGTGAAAGGTTGTTGCAGCTTGCCCTGCCATTTTGGGTGACAGTCAATGCTTTGCTGCTGTAGCTCACAACCTGGGATGCTTAGTCAGCTTCCCAGCATGCAGATTATATCGAGTTTCTTTGTATAGCCATAGCCCTGGTCCAGCAACTCTGATCCCAGCGGTCTGTCAGCAACACTCCAGCCACACTATGCCCTCCAGAAGCCTGGGTTACTACCTGTAGGGTGACCCCAACACACTCCCTGTTCTAAATTTTCCCCAAAACATGTGTTCAGTGCTATCCAGCTCTGTCCTGAACAGTTCAAATATCTTTGACAGACCGGTTTATACCCTCCCCAGACTTGTCTGGTAAACATATTTCCCTTTCTTGTGCAAGTACGTGAGGTGTGAATAATGTCAAGGAATGGTCAAAGTCTTAACTTCATTCTAAAACACCATCCGGTTGCAGCTGAGCTGGCACAGAGAGAGAAGTAATCTACACTTGTTATATAACTGCAGATTAATTTTGCCATCATTCCAAGGGGGGACGAGGGACCATACTGTGACTGTCACAACGTTGTCCCTAGTCTGCTTACTGACCAAGTCTTTATGCAGGCTTTGTGGCAAAGCCACGATCTTGCCCTTAGATGCTCACCAACCTGGGATTTGCTCCTGTTCCCACTGAAATCCATTGAAAAAGTCCCATTGACCTCAGTGACAGCAGGAATGGAAACTTTGAACTAATGCATTGACTGGCATTTGTTTCAGATATGCCAAAACTGGCAGTGGTTAAATATAATTACAATTAGAGACTATGATTTTTATTATTTCTCTCCCCCTTCTGAAGTGTGGGGGTATTTGGATCAGGGGTTTCATTTCTGGTCCATCTCCAATATTAAATTCTTTCTTGTGCTCTTTCAGAGACAACTGTTCCCAATAGATCTACCCACCTGGAACCCCTCATTGCTGGTTTTAAAATTCATTGTACTGAGCTGGTGAATGTGGAGAGTGATGTATGTTACACACTTGCATTAGTCCCCTGGATTTTTAGGAAGTGTCTCTTTATTAAGAATAGTAATTATTATGCCTGGGGTGGGGGGGAGGGGTCTTTACTTAGCTGATAAGTAACACATGGTTGTGGTCATGACATCATCTTATTGATGTGATATAGATCATGGTTTCCTTTTAAAAAAACAAAACAAAACAACCCCCAATCCTCCTTGCTGTCAACTAATAGAAAACTATGGTTGAGAGAGTAAAGTTATTTAGAGTCAGTCGTGTCAGATTAGTTATGGAAGGGTTGTGTAATAAACTGAATAATCCATAACTGAGCTAATAATGAAACCAGGAATGACACCCTAAGGGAAATAAATGTTCATGTTTGTACAGCCCATCTGCCTCATGACGTTCACAAGGCGAATTAAAGTCACCAGAGATTTTAGTTACTTCGGGCAGAATTTTGCCTTCAAATCCCATAGACTGGTATGAATTGTTTTTGAAAGCAGAATTTGGCCTTCCATTACAAGACTGCAACTCCAAAACGAATTTAAAGAGTGTGGCATGAGTATCTGAGGCCAGAATTTGGCTGTAAATCTTTATCATAGGTGGCAGAGGCCAGTTACCACCACCACCACCAAGAAAGTGCTTCAATTCATTTCGTGTGGTGTTCACAACAAGGTGCTGTAGTTCATTTGCCTAGTATCTAACCTTGCTACAGATATTACAGAAATCGAATACAGGAAAGAGCAAATATACCCTTTAATTAAATTGCACATTCAGACAGACAAGGGCAGAGGCTTTTTTCTACAATATACTAAAGATGAGAATTATCTACCTTCAAGCCTAGCTAGCAGAAAGTAAAAGAGAGAATTATATTAAGTTTCACTGCAAACCATCAGAATAATAGCAAAAGGTCTAAAAGTTAATCACAGAGCAGAAACCTGATAACTAAGAATGAATTACACGAAAGTTCATATCAACACTGAGAAGAAGATGGTCTTGTGTTAAAGGCCCCTGCGGTGTGATTCAGAAGATCTAAATTCAACTCTTAGGTCTGCCACAGATAGTCTGTGTGACCTTGGGAATATCACTTTATCTTTTATTTGAAGTTCTCAATGTGCAGAATCAGGATAACGATATTTCCTTTATTCTACCTTTTGTCTGCCTTAGATTTTAAGCTCTTTGGGTCAGGGAGTGTCTCTCACTCTATACACACCTAGCACAATAGAGACCTGATCTTTGCTTTGGCCTCAGGGAGCTACTGTCATAATATATTTAGAGCTCGGTTACCTTAATCACTTGTTTTTTTAAAAAAAAAAAAAATCTGGCAAAGGGGCTATTTCTGAATCAAAACAAACCTTTCAGGAATGTATGGGATCCATTCAGAAAGTTTTAAAAATACACTGGTTGGCCCAGATGAGTTACCTGTTGTATTTTGGCATGCCTGTGTCTGGTCCCTGACATGGAGAAGCCCATTAATATGAAAAACAATCAGTTAGAACATTAGTTAAGTATCTCACAATGTTCAGTTCTGATATAGACAAAAGTGTTACAAGATTAATCGTTTTGAATTTGTTTGCCTAGCCTCAAGTACAAGTACAGCTAACACTTCCTGGATTAAAGGGCTCAGGGTGAACTGCAGTACTGTCTTCCTCTAGGATGAGTGTGATGGTTCTCAGGATGCATAGGACTAGGGGTTACCTTGTTACCCACTTGCCTCCAGTGAGAGAGAGACTTGCTTGTGCTTGACTGGATGTCAGCTACCTGACACCACCAGCCTGTGAGTTGCCCAAACAATCTCCTCTGGGCTAAGCCAGCCTTACTGTGCTTTGCAGGTTAACAATAGATACATCCCCAGCCCCTTTGAAGTGTTCTCCTTTGTTGACTGAACACTCACAAAAATACTAGGTCAACTGTCCCCAAGGGGACAGTGTACACACCAGTATGTATGATTCAATGTAGGATCAGCACCTAGATTAATACCACAGCACCGAGATATATATTTATAGAGAAAACAAACAGAAGTTTATTATCAAAGTTTAAGATTTAAAAGAGAGAAAGTAAGGATTATGGAAACAAGAGGTTACATATACAAAAAAAGTATAATCTGTTTTCGAGAGGCTAAGTTTAACAGGCTAGCTTTCTGTCTAGTTTTTCCCTAAACGTCTTCTGCAGTGTTTCAGCCAGGGTTGGCTGTGATCCTGTTTTCACAAATGTAATAGAACTGCACAATTACTTCTGAGGTACAAAATAAATGGGTGCCTTTTGCCTTCTCCTGATATTCCCCAAAGTTCTTTGTCTCCTCCAAAGACAGGACAACCTCTCATGCTTCATTTGCCAGTGTCTGTCACCTGGCTGACTTCACATTCCCCTGTTGATTTCATATGTAAATGGAGCTTCCATTGTGTTGGCTTACAATGCTTAATTTACATATGACTGGAGAAAGACAGGTGAACATGCTTCCTTTGTCTGGCAGAAATGTGTGTGTCAATCCTGCCTTGATACATACTTTAGGAATATATGTTCCTATAGATACATATGCCTTACCTGGTATTTGTACATACGTTTCTTCATTATATTGATGCAAGTGTGATCCTGGCTTTCATTTAAAATCTTCTATTACACTCTTTGGTGAACCAGAATGTACATACCAGGATCAGGACATTCTTGTAACCCCACTGCCAGTTAGCACTGAGGGGCTTTAGGGTCACTTAGAGATACTCCACTATGCCACACAAAAGAGAATTATATGTAGAAGGTGACATCCAAACACTTAGTGCCTCCATATGCAGTGTGTCGTCCTAGTTGAATTTTATACTAAATGAACTTTTTTAAAATGAAGATTATGTGGGAGAGGATAAAGCAGGGAAGAGGGAACCTTGTTAAATAGCATAAATGGGTTTCTCTGGCAACAGCATCAAACTGTGTTGCTATTAGCACACAGCAACTAAGTCTAGAAGTGACTATATTTAGTTTCCAGGTTTGTCATAGCTCATCTTTTATACTTCAATAAGTTTACATGTATCTGCACCAAGATGGAAATAATCTACACATCAGATATCAATGATTTTCAGGACTTGTGTTACCAATTTGAAATGGTCTGTCTGGAAGTCCAGCATCACACTTTTAAAACTTTCTTTATTTTTTAAAGGACTTCCAACTCTTTAGAAAGTTTATTAGCCAATTCCACATTCTGCAATGTAAATTTGGTTTCAGAGTAACAGCCGTGTTAGTCTGTATTCGCAAAAAGAAAAGGAGTACTTGTGGCACCTTAGAGACTAACCAATGTCGTGAGCTTCAGCTTATGCTCAAATAAATTGGTTAGTCTCTAAGGTGCCACAAGTCCTCCTTTTCTTTTAATGTAAATTTGGCAGCTGTTATGGCTATTTAGGGTCTTGGCTGTCAGTGGGCCTGGAGTTACTCGTAGCCCTGACTTTTTTACTTTACATTATTAGCCCAACAATACAGCAAATAGAGCAATGGGAGTGGATTGTCAATAGCATAGCAGCAACATTGTGCTAAGTGTCTTACAGACAGGGATGAGGACAAGATCCTTGCTTATAATTCAATAGACGGCATCAAAGAATGGAAGGGTATACATATTCAATGTTTTCCCAAGTGATTAGTGATTTTTTTTGCTTCTCTTGAAACACCTTAAAGAGGCCTGATTTTCAGAAAGTGTTAATACTCACCCTCTGTATATCAAGCTCCATTAAGTTATCTCAATTTAGGCACCTAAAATCGCTAAAATCTTGGCTATCTATATATAATACAGATAGATTGGCTAGAGTAATATTCAGACAAAATAAAAATGATTTAAATATTCTGGAAGAATCTAGTTACAAGGATTTTCTCCTCTTTTCTGATTGTAATTTACAACTTTTATAACTTTTTTATTATCTGATTTATGTGATCATCTTTTCTCTCAAGTTCACTAGGAGAAGCAATTACTGCAGCTACTCTCAGAATTGTAGCAATTAAGCTAATTACTACAAATCAAATGAAAGGGGAAATGACTATTTTCAGAGAAGAAGTAATAATGGATACACACTTTAGGACATTCTCTAATAACTGTTACCAAGGACAGTACAGGTGCAGATTATACGTGTATTGTAGTGGTATCCCGAGTAAAAGTAATAGCTTGATTTCCAGTGATTAGCCCATGATTCATTAAAAATCTATCCGCTTTTAGAATGAACATAATACTTTTAAAATCAAGGGAACAATACCAGTATCCTTAGTCAAATGTAGTAGACACGTGCAAACTTTTCTTGGCTTCCAAACCTCAACTAATGTAACATACCATTCATCCTGAAACATTCCTGCTATTCCAGTACCAAACCTGTCCTTCATGGCAAACTCTGCAGTGGTTTTGTAATATGCAAACTGGAGTTTAGCAGGAGCTCCCAATACTAGTTCTATTTTCCCTTTCTACTAGAACCGGAAAAAACTTTTATTGGAAGGTTTTTTTTTCCAACAAAAAGGGCTTTTGTCCCTGTCACCACAAGAAGACAGACAAGACACCATCAATGAGATTTAACTAAGCAGTAACTTTATTAGATAATGCACTGGGAAACTATCCTGCATTAATTCAGTGTAGGTCATCCTCCTGTGTAATCCATTCCACCTGGTGCTGGGCTGTTTTGATCCTCTTCCCCCCAAACAACCACCACCATCATATAAAGTAAAGAGGGTAGGGAAAGGGGGTTGTCTCCTCACTGTACCAGACATTGAGCCCCAGCCCTATTCCCTGCATTTAGGAGATGCCCTCTTCTAATCTGCTTCCAATTCAGGTTCTTCAAGAGAACTGGATCCCCTATTGAGTGAACTGCCAAGTTGCACCAACAACAACAAATTTTTTTTCAACCTAACCTACCTATCAGGTCTTTGGGCTGCTGAGAGAGGCAAAAAAACACTATCCCTCCCAGGCTGATCTGACAGTGGAAGCTGGGAAGGAAGTTTCCCCTCAAAAGTTGACTAGCACAATGCCCACAGCAAGGCTTAGAAGACCTGGTCTTACTCTAATCACAAGTGGGTGAGCAGCAGGGAGGAAGAGATTGTAGTTGTAAACTTTCCTATTGGGTGCCTAGGAGCCAATGGGTTTATGAGGTAGCCTTGTGTCCAGCCAACCAGAGTCAGCACTGATTCCCTCTCTTTTAGCCCATGAGGTGTAGGAGTGCCCACAAGGAGGGGTTAAGAGAGACTCTCCTTAAAGGAGCCAAGGGTTTTCTTTCTACTTCAAACACATCTCTCTGAGGCTGCTGGGGAAGGGAAGGCATTGAATTAAAAGAATTTTTGTGTGAAAATGTCTGTTTTGTCACAAAAAATGGAATTTAGTTTGCCAAAACCTGAAAATTTAAAATGGAAATGGAAAAATGGAACCAATTCCATGATCTCCAGTTAGGACTGGGATATAATATGGGTATTTAGGCTTTGACTTTGGTGGGCCTGGAGCTGCTGCTGTTTCTGCTTTAGAGCACTGATGTTTTGGTTTTTTTAGCTCACGGCAGCCCAACAACAATACAGCAAATAGAGTGAGGTGAGAGGATTATTTGCATACCACTAACATCTTTTATAAAAAAATCCTGTTTCAAGCTTTGTATATCTTCAAAGACCAAATAATCCATTCCTTGTTTTGCTTATATATTAGCAAAGGAATCAATTGTAGTGTTCTCTCACCTACACTGTTTCCAAAGTCTTGTTGCTTTACTAAAGCAAAGACTACAGAGGTTAAAAATGTAGCCATTTATTTAGAATTATATTGATTTTGTGTATTTGGAACCCCTTCTTCTTCTTCTTCTTCTTCTTCTTCTTTCTGCAATGCTTAGCTGAACAGTCGGCCGTAGTGATCTTTCATCGTTTTGTCCATTCCTGCGTGGCCTTAAGGGCTTGACAGCCCAAAGGTCCAACATCGGAAGAGACTTGATGAACCCATGTAATAGGAGGTTTGCCTTTGGGCCGCCTCCACCCCTCGGTTGGTGGAATTTTATCCCAGATGTTACAAGCCACCTGGAAAACGGTGTTCGCTGGAATGTCTTTTGGCATTCTCGCAATATGTCCGAAAAGCATAAAGCGCCATCTGTGGACAATGGACCAAGTAGTCTGTAGACAAGAGTGACCATAAACATCTGCATTACAGAATAAGTCATTCCACTTTATGCCCAATATACAATGTTGGCATTTTGTGTGGAAAGCCTCCAGCTTTGCCCAGTCTGAGCAGCTTAATGTCCATGATTCTCAGACATACAACAATATGGGGAGGATATAGCTTGAATAGATCCTGAACTTGATTGTCATGCTGAGATGTTGGTTCTATATTCATTGTAAAAGGCCCAAGGCAGATGCCGCAATGCCAATCCAATGGAGAACCTATGTGTGAGAGGAACAGGTGAGTATAGAACCCAAATAGCAAAAGCAGGAGACTAGTTCAATAATTCTATTATTCAAAGAGATTGGAGTCGTAGGTGGACCTGGTCCTAAATTTTGCAGCTTTGTCTTTGACCACGAAACATGGAGTCCAACCTTGGCTGATGACTCCTCCTCCTCCTCCTCCATTTGTGGGAATGCCTTGTGAAACCTATTGGGGCTCTGTACTAGAAGAACAATGTCATCAGTGTGGTCAAGGTCTGAGAGCAAGAGATCAGCAATCTTAATGCCTATGGACCTGACAGAATGCTGCGTTACAAAATCCATTGCCTGACAAAAGAGTACAGGGGCCAAAACGCAGCCCTGTCTGACACCAGATACTGGTGCTGGTATTCAATTCCCCAGACATACACAGACAGTGGTTCCATTATGCAGCTCTTTTTAATCAAGTCCAGCAGAGCGGTAGGGAGACCTATGCCCTTTTTAAGGCGTTCCATAGCATGCCATTGTCAACTGAATTGAATGCAGCCTTAAGATCAATGAATACTATGTGCAGGGGCTTCCTGAACTCACGGTGTATCTCTGACAACAAGCGAAGAGCCAAAATGGCGTCTAATGTGGACCTGTTCCTTGTAAAGCCTGACTGTTGGGGACGAGGCTTCTGATTTCAGCAGAGTCTCCAAGTATGCCAGCAGAACATGTACAAACACCTTCCCTGGAATAGACGGCAAGGTGATTGGCCTGTAGCTCTTGTATTCACTGCGCGGTCCCTTGCCCTTCATAAAGTGAGATCACAACACCGTCCTTCCAGGCGATCGGCAAGGTTCCAGTTCTCCACACCAGACAAAAGATGGCCAGAAGTGATTCTGCTCTATTTTTTTGTTGCAACCCCTGGTGGAGAAAAAGTAGAATTGAATTTTTTTTTAAAATGACTATTTTGCCCAAATCGGCTGTGTCGTTCTATGATATACATTATGGAACATAGAAATATAGGGCTGGAAGGAACCTTGAGGTCATCTGGTCCTGCATCAGTTCAGGGGGCTGGATTAAGTATACCTAGACTATCCCTGACAGATGTTTGTCTAACTGGTTCTTAAAATCTTCCAGTGATGGGGATTCCACAACCTCAGTTGGAAGCCTATTCTAGTGCTTAGTGATCCTTATATCAAGAAAATTTTTCCTACTATCTAATCTAAATCTCCCCTGCTGCAGATTAAGCACTTTTTGTCCTATCATCAGTGGACATAGAGAACAATTGATCACCATCCTCATTATTATAATAAACACTCTTTCAACACATCAAAAGCTATCGGGTCTCCTTTGAGTCATTTTTTTCAAGAATAAACATGCCCAGATATTTTTTGCCTCTCCTCATAGGTCAGGTTTTCTAAACCTTTTTATCATATTTATTGCTCTCCTCTGGACTCTCTAATTTGTTCACATCTTTGCTAAAGTGTGGTTCTCGGAACTGGACACAGTAATCCAGCTGAGGCCTCACCAGTGCCAAGTGCAGCAGCATAATTACCTCCTGCGTCTTACATACAACACTCCTATTAATACACCCCAGAATATTAGCCCCCCCCCTTTTTTTTTTTTGCAACTGTCTCACATTGTTGGCTTATTCAGTTTGTGATTCACTATAACTCCCCAATCCTCTTCTGCAGTATTACCATCTAGCCAGTTATTCCCCACTGTGTAGTTGTGCATTGGATTTTTCCTTCCTAAGTATATTGCTTTGCTCTGTCTTTACTGAATTTCATCTTGTTGAATTCAGGTCAAAACTTCAAATTGTCAAGGGTTTTGGTTTTTTGTTTCTGTTTTTTTAATTCTAAGCCTATCCTCCAAAGTGCCTGCGATACCTTCCAGCTTGGTGTCCTCCCAGGTTTCATAAGCAAACTCTCCACTCGACTCTTTATAAGTCGTACCAGGAAAAAGCAGCTTTTGTAGAATGAAAAATTAAAGTACAAAATAAAATGTAATGAGAAAGGGGAAAAAATGAGGCTCAGATCCACAAAGGCACTTAAGCATTGCAATTCTTGACTTTTAGATGCCTAGAAAATCTCTTGAACAGTGGGATCTACACAGCCCATGTTAGGTGCCTAGGCTCCCTATAGAATGCAGGGGGAGAGATTGGTGCCTAAGAATGGGATTGACAAAAGCCAACATATTAGAAGGTGAACTGCCTAAGCTACCGATGGGAGATGCTGAGAAGAGGAGTGTATGTCAGGGAGTTGGTGCCTAACTCTGCACTATAGGTGGTGCCTGTCTCTGCAGGGAACCGCTCTGCTGGAGTCAGGCAGCTTAGGCACCTAAGCTGTTTTTTGTAAGAATGAGTTAAGCAGGCATCTAACTCCACACAAAACAGTTGGGAGGCAGGTCAGGGAGGAGGGGGAGGCAGCTTCTTTTATAACCTTTAGCCCAGTGGTTGAAGCACTCACGCTGAGTGTAACTCTCATGCTGGGTATTTCCCGACTCTGCCTAAGGAAAAGGATTCCCACATCTCAAGTGAGTGCCCTAAACATTAGACTAAAGAGTGATTCTTAGTCTTTCTCTGGCCCAGTTAATGTTTATTTAATTAAAGTGGAACGGCTTCAACAGGAGAGATTGAGGGACATCCACAGAATATTTCATAGTCCAGTGACTAGGGCATTTGACCTAAGAGGTAGGGAACCCCTGTTCGAATCCCTTCCCTTCATTAGGCACATCCTCCCACATCTTGGGTGAGTGCCCTAACCACTGTGCTAAAAGTTAAAGGGAGTCGTCCTCTCCCCTCTGCTCCCACAGCCATTTTATGTAGAGTTAGGCATGCTCAGAGGCCAACTACCAGAAAAGGCCATGCAGACACAATACACACTCCTCTATCTTCCCATTTTAGTGGATGGCTTTGGGGTTCTGGCTAGACATAAGTGTCTAAGTACCTAGAGTGTGCATGACCAGAGGCAGAAAGGCACCTGAGAAACTTTTATTGCAAAAATTGAGGCACTGAATGAATGTAGGTGCCTACAGAGTTAAGCGGCAGCTGAGTGGGAGTATTGTGAATCTGAGTGGTGCCTAAATTTGGGGTTTAGGCACCTATATTCATTTGTGAATCTGGGTCTGAATAAGTCCTTACTGTCCTACCACAAAAAGGAAACCAAAATTTATTCCTTTAAGAGATTTCTTCTTGTTGTTATATCCCATTACCTCATCCTCCTTTCCTTTGTTGTCTGTCTTCTTTGGAGGGGTGGGCGTGTGTGTGTGAGAGAGAGAGAGAATTGAGAGTTGGAGGGAAGAAGGGTGAAGCAGATGGCTGGAAGATTCATTGTCCCTTGATCAAATGATGAAGCAGGTTAAAATTCAAATCCAGGCAAGGAAGGGAAGGATACTGGAAATGCCTGCTAGTGTAGAGTTACCAGACCCAGTCACTTCGGTAGAGAAATTAACTGGATCCATTTTGCAATTGAACCTTAAAGATGGTTTGATTTAAATATCGAGCTGTTATTTGATTCATTCAGGACCTAATATTGTAAAATTCTAACGTGAAGGGCCTTAATAGCCCCAAATTTTCTGACATTAAGGATCCAAAGTGGATTCTTTAAGGAAGCAAGGAAAATGTACTTTTGATGTGGCAAAATTGTGACCAGATCACAAATGGACACTGCAGTTGAGCAGAGCTTTTTAAAAAGGCTCTGTGCTGTACCCAGCTAATTGAGACAATTGCACCCAAACAAAAGAGTTACAGTGTGAACTAGAACAGTATTTCTGACTGATTTTATATCATCATTTAATTACCTGCATACAAAGTGCCTGGAGCATTTTTTTTACAATCTTGACTAACATCTAATCTACAGGGAACTGCTGTTCTTCAGTAAGTTCCAAGTCCTTGAAAATGAAGCAAGAATAATAAAACACATTCAACACGTAGTGACGCCATGTGCGTCTGAGAGGCTCCACTTATGATCTCCTTGCATGTGGTTTCCTCTAGAATAGAAGGCAGTTCAAAGGTTGCCATAGTTGCTGATGGTACTTGTTGTGTAGCAATGCAAACCCACAGAAAAGAAGATCAAACTGAGTGGGTGTGGGATGTAAACTAGAATATGCTAACACAACAAAAGCCGGTAGGAGAAAATGGGATTATGATTCACAGGTTTATGGGTGGTGGTTGTTTTTTATGACCCACCATTCCCTACTATTAATGGGTTTGCTGTGAATTTTTCTACCTGTCGCTTCATTCCATTTAGATTGTTTCACCCTCTCTATGCTCCCCCTGCCATTCTGTAACACTGTTCCAGAGGAAGTCAGCAGCCCTCTCCATATGGATGCCTGGGACTCTGTTTCAATAACTTTTTCCAAATGCATTGCCAAGTAACTATGTCAAGGGAGATGGTCACAGAAGCCAATTCAGGTAGAACTTTTATTGGCAGCATAATGGAAAAAGAAAGCAGTAAATGTATATGGGCTTAGTGGAAAGCATTGCAAGATAACCACTAATCTTACTTGCAAAATATTAAGACCCCCAGAAGGGTGAAAAGTTGTTTTGTTTTTGTTTTTGTTTTGAGGGGGGTTTATCTGTTTTGTGTGTTTTGTGTTGGCTTGTGTGTGTGTGTGTGTGTGTGTGTGTGTGTGTGCGTGTGTGCGTGTTTTGTTTTGGCTTTGACCCTTTTCAAGGACAAGCATAATGCATTACAGGCTTCTGGCAAGTAGTGTCTTACTAGAGAACAGAGTGTGTACCTGTGTATTAGCACCTACCCCACTTACTGTATTTGTAATGTGCTAGCACCTAGATACAATGGCCCCATTATGCGAGGTACTGTAGACACATGTAGTCAAAGGACAATCCTTGCCCAAGAAAACACTTACCGTCGAAGGAAGGAGACAACAGGACATTTTATAGGCCTTTCTTATGTGTGGAGGAGAGCTCTGACTTTCTGGATGGCAATGTCCAGAATTGGGAAAACACTGCAGAGTCATCACTCACTGAGGTATTTAGAAGTATTAATTATACTTAGGACCATTTGGACTCTCATCCGAGTGGGTTAAAGTATGTGGGAAAATATTAGGTCAGTTTCTAAAGAAGACTGTTGTCGCCACTCACCTTGATCTTGTCTACTACCTTTTCTACAGGGAAAATGATTGGTTGAAAAGGTAGCAAGTATTACTAGACAGCTCTTTTCTCTGCTGAAAAAGGCTTTAGAGGGCTCTTTGTACCATTTCCAATTCTGCAACCCTTGCTTTAGGTTTATGGGTTATATGGTGGATTTCAAATCCTGTGGTTGGTTTTAAAACATTATCTTTATACCTCTTATTCCCTCCCCCATCGTTCAATTCTACAGACTCAAATATCTATTCCCTTAAAACTCAGGATGTGGCCAAGTAACCAAAAGTTTGGGGTTATCATTTGCTTCTGTTGGTCTCTGAATATTTATGGTACATCATGCATAGTTCCAGAATGTGTTGTCACCTTCTGATGATGCTTTAGAAAGATTATTCATATTCCAGTCATAACTGGTTGCAGACCCATGCAACACATGCAGTTCTACATGGCACTTTTTTAACTCTATACACTTGCTATGAATAAATTGTTTACTGACTGCTCAGTCCACAGACGGTTTCTCACATCCAACAACTTGCACATCCTTGGAAAAGTTTTAAGACCAGCTCTAGATTCTAGTACAGATATTGCTAGCACAGGATCTCCACCTCCAGTTGCTAAGGACTTAGGGCCATATGTATAAAGATCCTTCATTTGTGGGGACACAATTTTGCACGCCCAAAAAACATTTTTAGCACTATTATTACTTTTGTGTGAATTTTGTTGCATTTGCTAACACTGGATTCCATCTGCCATCATGCTGTCTGTTAATTTAGCTTTATTAGCGGGTCTCTAATGTTCCTCATAGTCTTCTCTAGCGTCAGCAATCTAAATAACTTCATGACTTCTGCAAATTTTACCATTTCCCTGTTCATGTTTTTCTAGATCATTATTAATATTTGTTTGTATATTTCCTACTGTACCTACAGGAGGTAATAATGTTCACTGTATAAAAGTGGAGGTCAGGTTTTGAAACTTAAGACTTCTCTAAAGCACAATTTTTTTTAATTTCTTTTTTTTTTTGTTCATGAATATTATCAAGGATAACAAGGCCAAAGAACATAGGAAATAATCATGTTACCTCAACGTAGTAGGCATGGTGAGATGATTCAGTTTAAGATGAAAAAAGGAAACTAATGAAAGTCTGAGGTGAAGACATAAATGTGGCTGATTTCCTAGTTTCATAGTCACCCAATCATTGAAACAGACAAACCTGCTAAGTTGCAAATAGAAGATAATGCTACACTGGAAGTGTTCTGGCAAAAAATGGGAAATGCCTGCTAGGAAAGTAAGTTGCTGCTTTATTAATCTGGTTTTAAGAGACTGGCATAACATTCCTGCATTTCAGAGAAGACTGTAGATATGTTTGTGAATGCCCAGTGCCAATGGGCACTTTAGAAATCTATGTAGTTATTGTCATCCTCATTATTACTATCTTCCTATGGCTGCCACATTGCAAATGTGCTGTAGGAAGGATTGGTGTTAACCCAACAGTTAGCCATGTATGTATAGGTGGACACTGACCCCACTCCTCTAGTTCCTTCATTATCTAGTGTGTAGAGATTGTCATCCTACCTGAAACAAAGACTCGGACACATTTCCATGGGTGGTTAAATTATAGGCTCAAAAGAGATACATAATGCCATGAAATCCAACCTCATTAAATGGAAGACATGGCCTTAACTATAGGCATAATCCAACTCCCATTGAAATAAATGGAAAGACTCCTGTAGACAATACTGGAATTGGGCCAGGACCTAAATCCCAGAATAGGCAAATATTATTTAGTCATAGTACTGGATTCGATTCCAGATCAATAGTACCAACAGCTGAAGTCCAGCTGTACTGAGATTGGTGACAAGTATTCTGAATCACCTAGACTATGAGAAATAGAATTACCAGGGTAGCCTATAGGAAGTTTCACCACTCTGGGGTGAAGTTGGGTTAGGGTTAGAGTGCAAGCCTGCTCCAAAGAGTTCTGTTTTGTAAGGAACAGTAACGGGTAAAGATGAGAAACTGCCCAGTCCCTGGAGTCCAGCACTCTAGCACAGTAATGCATGATAATGGAAAAACACTACGCGCCAATGCTTCCTAAACTGTGTGCCATGGTTCCATGACATAGCCACAAAGGGCTTATGGGGAAGCTGCAAGTTTTGATGGTGTTTCTCCTAATTATGTATGATTTACTTACACATGTTGTTCAGCTATGATAAAATGATCAGACTACGATTTTCATTTGAGGTGTGAGTATTTCAGTGATGATTCTAATCTGTTTCAGATGTATCATTCTAATCTGTATTTCTTGATGTCTTCATGGTATTTGTACCATTTATAATAAGATGTATGCATTGGATTATATATTTCACAGGCTGCCAACTTGATTTCATGAGTCTTGGAGGGCTTAGTCTGTTAGGGACTTTTCACAACCTTCTTGCTGCTCTTGATTGATGTTTGTTTTATGACCTCTGCATTAGCAGATCTATTTGCATTGTACATTGTTTCTGATTATTCACTGTTGTCTGTCCCTCCCTCCCCCCATGGGGTACCATTGTATTATAAAAACACATGGTACGAGACCGTTCCTTCCTAGAAGAGAGAAATGTGGAGAGTTATTTAGAAAGATTATTAAAGCAGCTAAAGGCTGAAAATCTTTCTACAAGGTATGGCCTTCCTTTGCAGAAATCAAGAGAGAATAACATCACTTGATGGAGCAGTGAATTAAAAACACTCCTTGTAAACCAGAATGTGCCCCTCCTTTGGGATCCACTGGGAGCAGTGCAGACATGTTTTATGCAGGTTATTATAATCCCTGCTTGGATCATGGCAGAATCTGGAGACTCCATATCCCTGTTCTGTAAATAAGTCAACGTTATATGGTGCTTGTTATTGTCCATCCATGGCTCCAGAACTGCGTACCAATTCATCACCTTCACAATTTAAAAAAGTGAGCTTCATTTCAGCCACCTAGTGGGCACTTGAGTAAAGCTTTTTTTCTATTACCTTTTGATTTTTCACACATGGAGGTGAAACATTTGAGCGGAGATAAAAGGCCTGAATCTGCTCCCATAGATTCATCCATGCCCTAGGGCCTTTGCACCAATGAGCCTGGCACAAAGGAGCTGGTGTGTGTCAGTCAGTCTGTCTGTCAGACCTTGCAGCAAAAATCCCCAGCACATGGCTCTTCTGCACCATGTATGAACAGCATCCCTAGGCACAGATTAGGCTGGCACAGGGGTAGGTTAGAAGTGGCACACTGAGTGCAGTTGGGCGCAGCTGCACCTCCAGTGTTTCTGTACGCCTGAAATGATCCATAAGGGACAATGAAGCAGATTGCAATTTAGGACAGCCCTGACAGCTGCTCTAGTCTGTGCTGAGGGCCAAATTAGCTTTTCCCTGAACAGATAAAGTGTAACCTGCCTTTCCTTATCCCTTGGCTGGCAAATCTGCCCAGTAATGTGCAAATCAGGGGTAACTGTGCGAAAGTCAATGAACTGGCACCACTGTAAAACTGGTACAAGAGAAACCAGAATCCATCCCAGAATAGTGTTCTGCTTTTTTCCCTAAAAACCAGCCTTCCATACCTCCTCCTAGAGTTATAAGGCCCTCCCATTCTTTAACACAACCACCCTTGAAGCCTTGAGGTTCAGGCACTATGCTCACTATCTCTTTTCAGTGGTCTGTAATTTTGACAAACTCTAACCATTCCAGCTGCAATTTTCCATGCCTGCTCTCAGCCTCAGGCTGAACTTCTTTTTGCAAGTTTTGAGCAGAACTTTAAGCGCAAAGTTATTAGACAATAGGTAGTTTTGCCAATGTTTAAAGGAATTGTCAACCCTTTCCAGGCAAGCTGATCATTTTGGATGAAAATCGAGGAGACAAATTCCTGTCTTCTCGGTTTTATAATTAATCATCTTTCTTTCCCCTTAAATTTAACTGTCATTGAAATATAGGTAACTGGAATTTGGGGAGATGTGGAGGTTGTGATGTGTAAGGTCCCTTGTAATGTATGCATGAGGTGTTATGTGGCTGTAATTCTGGATTTAGCAGTCAAGATATCCATTCTTTTTATCCTGCTTTAAAAAAACTTTTTCTAAAAGGAAATAAAACCTTATGGTACAGAAGTCTTTGTAAGGACTAAGGCTTTCTATAAAGCAATTTATGGGGTTTCTAACCCCTTAGCTCTTAGCAACACAAAATATAAAATCTGAAGGCATGTAAACATTTCATGTCTCCTACCTATCTGAATTCTCAGATGTGGAATCTGTTCTTTACTAGCCTGTCCAACCAGCTGGCAGAAGGGTAGATTTCTACAGTGTAAAATCAGTATACATGTCTGTGAGAGATTGTCAAATGCTTGATCAAAACACTGCAACAGTGATTGAGTCCCTTCAGGCTATGTAGTTCAGTGACCTAGATTTTTAAGGGAACATTGTAGCAATAGTTAAAATAAGGTCATTGATATTGAAGTGTGGAATCCTATTTGCTCACAATCTGGCATCAGTGGGGCCTGATAAACAACGCTATCAGCAATGCATTGCTATGAATATGAACGAAGAGTCATCTGAGATGTTACAGGAGAGTAATAGATATTTTTGAGAGAAGCAGCTGTGTTAGTCTGTGTCTGCAAAAAGAAAAGGAGTACTTGTGGCACCTTAGAGACTAACAGACTTATTTGAGTTTGGTGACAGCGAGCATGATTAATATAATCATTACAAGAATCCCATGAAGGCGGGAGGGTAGATAGATTGGAAGAGAACAGTTGGAAAATGGAGAAAGACATTGCATGAGGGAAAGGACCTCATAGAACAGTGGTCATCAGAACCTGCCTAGGCAACAGCGTCCGGAAACTTAGCTAATCCTTTCAAGATTTGGAGGGTCCCAGTTTCCAGTCCTTTATATTCGAAGAGCGACTGTCACCTCCAGTTCTGGAGAGTATGTCGGCGTAGGTGGAAGTGAGCTGTAGCTCACGAAAGCTCATGCTCAAATAAATTTGTTAGTCTCTAAGGTGCCACAAGTCCTCCTTTTCTTTTTGCAGATATTTTTCTGCTGCTATGCAGAAAATCAGTTACACTATTGGAACCATCTTCTTTGATACACCAAAAGTTCTGCCTTGATATTGACTACCAGAGCTTTAACACAATACTGTGGCTGTTTAAGAAGTTGTATAGTAAGTCCATGCCCATGTAATGTTATGGAACCGAACTTTCTTTAAAGTGTCCGATTTCCCTCAGAGCACCAGTGGGGGGTGCTCATGCACAGAGTAGGCAACTTTCTTAGCCAACTTCACTTGCAAAATGCTTTCTGTCTCAAGCCATTTAAAATATTTGGGTGTCTTTATCCCAGCACTTGAAGTTCTTCTGGACCAAATTACTCCCTGGCATAACTCTATTGATTTCCTTGGAGTTACTTTAGGGCTAAATGTCACCTACTGGATGCAGTACAGCTGGCCAGACTGAATGCCAAAAATGGCTATATCCAGTGCATTTAATTTTAGATTTTTCTTGGGTGATCTTTTATCAACTGTCCTAAAGATGTTCAGCCATAGCTATAGGAGACAAATGCTATTTAATTCTCTACTGTATCTGAAGAAATGTTAATTTAAACTTCTGAACTTCTTATCCCAATCCCAGCAGATGTATATAGTATGCCTGACAGTACTCTACTTAGATCCCAAAGAGACAGCAGTGTTTCAGAGCTAAATGTAAACGTTTCATTTTAATATTCCACTGATGCTCTTTTTCTTTGTCCTTCAGCTATTGAGGCATATCAGCACTGCACAAATATTGTTAAAATAACTGCCTACACTAACATCCAAATGAATCAATCTCTCCTCTCACTCAGTTAAACTGAATATTACAGCACAGCAGGAAAAGATGTTTTTTTCTTAGTGTAAGCAGTGTCAGGATGAGCTCCACCCTGACATCTGGTGGTGAGGTGTAGCAAGTTGTGGAAAAGAATTTCAGGGGCCGATCTCATTTGCATAGGCACACCCACCCCGCCTAGCATGAGGCCATAGCTGCCCAAATGGTCACTTTGGCTGTTGTGGGATCCCCAGTGTCTCTGTTATTGGGGCAGGAAGAATAAATTGTTATTACCCTGATTATGGGAACTGTGCTTGGAACTGTAATTGGCCTTTTGTTATGATGGAGGGACTCACCATCAACTAAGTAGCACTCGCTAGGCAAGGGTCATGGGTTCCAAAACTCTGTGAATTGAGAGAGGCTGGAGACAAGTATTAATACTTGGTGGTATGAGCCCCTTGGTGAGGCTTGGTGTCCCTTACATGCTAATTGCACTTCCTCCTCTCTCCACTGTGGAATATCAGAGCTAATTTTGATTCCATTAGGAGTCTAGTTACAGGCTGCTGAGCTCGCTTTGGGCTAATGGTGTACCAGCACCAAGGCTCCCCTACTACAAGCTGAATTCACCAAAGAGCTGAACTGACTAAGAGCTGAACTCACTGAGCATTCTGTTAAGTAGTGGGGGAGCCTGAAGATCTATTGTGGAGCAGTTTGCGGGACGGCTGGAGTGCCTTGTGGACAGGCTGCTGGAGCAGTTCGTGGGACAGCGGGAGCCGCTTGTGGGACACGGAGCGGAGCAGTTTGTGGGCCGGCGGGAGCTGCTTGTGGGCCACAGAGCAGAGCCGAGCAAAGCAGTTCGTGGGGCGGCTGGTGGAGCAGAGTGGAATGAAGCCCTATGGAGCTGTGGGGCGGTCAGCTTCAGATCATGTAAGGTGCCCCTTACCTCTCCCACCATCACCCCCATCTCCACCCAGGTTGGGAGGTAAAGCTCTGCAGATAAACTTTCAAACTCTGGGGCTGCCCTGACCAGAGACAGAGACTTTTGGGTCATTGGACTTTTGGGACTTTGGGTGATTTGGGGTTGCTGGACTCAAGAACCAAAGGGAAAGGGCATGCCCCAAATTTGCTTGGGATGGGTTTTTGCTCATGGGTTGTGTTATGAATCCTGTTGGTGGTGTTTCCCCAACATAATGCCACACTGTTTCTCTCTATTATTAAAAGGCTTTTGCTACACTCAGACTATGTGCTTGCGAGAGGGGAAGTATTGCCTCTTGGAGGCGCCCAGCGGGGGTGGTATATATTTGTCCCAGGTCACTGGGTGGGGGCTCGAGCCGATTTGCATTGTGTTATTGGAATGGATCCCCTAGATATTGAACCCAGCCCTTGTTGCTGCCAGCTCGGATGGGCAGAAGGGTTACATTAGAATCTAGCTTTTCACTTCAGTGCTCATGGCTGGATGAAAGTTTCATAAACATTTCAGACTTTTTTGCCCTGTGTTGTATGTCCTGACATTTCAAATAGCTCCAGATATTGAGGCCACTTTCTGCCAGGTCCCACAAATACAGCCATTACTTTTCAATCTTGCAAAAACAATAAAAATGATAGGCATGGAATATATATTTCTGTAAGCTGTCTTTATTTTTGATTGATGCTTTTGAGAGAAGTTAATTACTTTCAGTTAAGGGGGAAAACTTTTTTGCAAAAGCTTTAAAGTTTAGGACCAAATTTTGCCCTTCATACTGTGTCAATCCTATTACAGTTAGTGTGTCAAGTCCTGCTCATTTAACTTATGCAAGAAGTCCTGAATAGATCGCCCTGAAAATACTTGGGTGAGCAAAGTGACAAGGATTTGGGCCCAGGCAGGAGATGTTCATTCTCTCCCTCTCCCCACCTCTTGTCACTCATATTACACTCATCATATATTAAGTTGTATCAGTGTAATCATTTGTATTTATGCTGCACTTTTAACAGACTCACCTGCACCACTAATCTATCTTTCTGAGATTATGGGCTTGTCTACAAGGCGACATCCAGGAAAGTTAACTAAAGATGTGACTTTTAAGTGGATTAGTTAAATGGCATTAAATCCCTGTTCAGAATTTGGCCTTAATTTGGCTTTGTTTAATTCTCTCTGTGAATTAAGTGAAACCAAATTCAGGCCACTTTAATTCTGAATGAGGGATATCACATGGGTTTAATGCTGTTTAACTAATTTACTTCCCATTCACACTTTCATTTAATTCAGATTAATTTTCCTGAATGTTCCCACGTAGAAAAGTCTTTTGAGAAGCTTCAGCACTTGAAATTTCTTTTTTAAAAATCAATCTGCCAAAAAGATTCTCCCTCCCCTCCCCCACCCAAATACGGAACGACCCACCACTCTCCTCCCTCATCCCCCAAAAAAGTATCCCAGTCTGAGGTGAAGACCATGCAATATTTAGTCCTACTCCAGTTACAGATTTAAAGTCTAATATTTCACAAGTTACCAACTGGAAAGGGGAGATTGTCATCTTCTGAATGGGACATGCACCACTTTTTTCTAATCATGGACAGGCCTGAGTTATGAGGTTTTAAATCATTACATTTTTCTGTATATGTAAGCTGTATTAGGTCATTTGTGAGATGGTTTTGGTTTTTAATTTAGAATTGACTAGTTCAAATTTTTCTCTTCCATTGAACCCTGTATAGTTGGTCATCCTGCAAGATGCTGAGCAGTCTGGTCCTAATCTAAACAGCACTTAAGCATGTACTTAATTTTAAGCATGTGAATAGGTCCATGCATTGATATCAATTCTTTGATGTCAATGGTTGGGGCATGCATATAGGGAAGGAACAGAATATCAGAGATTAAATCCACCATGTTCATGGTGATATAAGGGCACAATTGTGCAGTCTTTTTTGTCATTTGTATTTGTGTGTCCTATAACACTAAGCACATTGTCAGTATCTTAAAAAAAACACATCATATTCTAATGCATAGAACATATGCAGTATAATAATACTCTTAATTTCTGCTGCACTAGAAGAAGGGCAAATTTACAATAGACAATCTAGTTTTTTATACACCTAACTCAAATCCCTCATGAGAAATTTTTGGACTCCACGCTTCAACATGTTGGCCTTGGTAAATTTCTTTTATCAACAAATGTTTACAAAAGAGACCGATATCTTTTCTCTATCCACTTTGGCCCTGACTTGTATTGACATACATCAACTTGTAATTAATTTTGTTTCCTTTTCGTCAAAAGTCCCTGAGAGCCTATGTTTAGCTGTTTCATTACTACAACTTCAAATAGGATGTCTGAAAGTAATTTTCTCCATCGCTATAAAAGCTCTATTAACTAAGACCTTATTGTTATCACCATTTCATGAGGGAATCTCTCTTCACTTTTAAATGTTTTGCCCATCTATCAACTTTTATATCGCTCTTAAATGTTGGATCTGAATCAATGGCCTCATTTCCAAAGTAATATAGTGGTGCCACTATGGGGGCAGTGTGCCATGTAAAGCCCTAATTAAAAGGGTTTAGACAGTAAGCATAAGCATAAAATGTCACTCCATGCTGAAACCCAGTATACAAAAAAAGAAAGCACTTTACAAACAGTGGGATTTAGTGTACTGAACATGCATGGTGCCTGATTTTAAATGGACAGATGGAGCTGTTTTGCTCTATCAGGTCAATAATTCACAAACTATTAAGTATTTACTTGATAAACTGTAATGGCTTAAATCCACTGTTAAAAAGGAGCCTATAACTCATTACTGTACCTTTAAATTAATGCACAGTAGACTCTTGGGTGTGATGGCTTCTTTGGTAAATAATAATCCTCACTTCTAAACTGGTATGTGTATTTAAAAATTTAATGTACGAATTTCATAACAGCGCTTTAAAACACCTAACCATTGCACAGTATTTTGCAGATCCTAAAGCTACAAAAGCCTGAATAGTGAGTGTCATAATAGTGACTCAGAGCCAGCTTGGGAAAAGGGCCCTTCCTTTACTATAGGACCAATCCTTAGCTCTGTACTTAAGGAAACCATGAGTTAATGGGGGAGGAGGGGATGCCAGCTGTAAGTGTGGAAGACCTTAGCTTTTTTTCTCTCATTTGTATCATAAAGAGAACCAAGATTCTTAAACCCCCAAAACTGTGACATGTGGAGAATGTTAGTGGGATGAGCCTCATCCTGGGTCCATATGGACAGGTCCATGCAGATCCCCATTGACTTCATTGGGAGACTATGGAGTCACAGGGGTTCACTCACACAGCCTTCATGGACCTGATCCTGCAACTCATTACGTGTTCTTGCCAACAGGGACTTTCGGGCACCTACCTGTCAATGCTTTTATTTGTCTTAACTAAAAAAAGTTAATAACTAAATCATGGATTGGGTGGGGAAGAACTGAAACTGCATTTCTTCTCACACAGCCAGAATGGGAATCTCATCACTTCTTGCTTGCATTTATTATTAAACCAAATTAGTTATGGAAAGCAAGTAAATGTTCATTTTTCTTCATTTATGTAAAACACGAATCATTCTTGCTTGTTGCCACCTATTTCAGCATTCACTGTATGAGTCATGTGTGTCATCAGGTCGCAGTCTATTCCCTTTATAGCACTATCTTCCAATAGGGTCAATTCCATTTGCAAATTCTTAGTTGGATCCTCATGAGTCTTTTCCTTGTACTCCAAAATTATTTTTCTTTACTAGATAAAACACTCAGAAGCGTCATATAATAATCTTACCTTCAGGGGATTGTTTCCTCTTTCTGGGCATTTAGTGACAGACAGTGTCATGGCCTAACAAAATCACATCTCTTAATGCAACTATCAACAAGCTCTTACAAGGTCAGCCAGGCGCTATTTGAACCAGATGCTGCCCTTTAGAATTAAAAATGAGACCTCCACTGTAAGATAGGAAGGATGGCCTTTTGATTAAGGTGCAGGACTGGGACTTGGTAGATAGGGGTGCTCTTCCCTCCTCTGACACAGACTGCCTGGTGATGTTGGGTCTGAATCCTGGAAAGTAGTGTCTCTGAAAAAGGACTAAGGGGGTACTATAGGATCTGATCTGTCTCCTACTCATACCTGAGTAGTACTTAACTCCGTAAGTAGTTCCACTGCATTTTCCATAATTAAGAGCTAGCTTGTGCTCTCGTGTAATTGTTAAAGCAGGGAAGCAAGACCCCACTCAGTCCTTTGCTTGGCCTACTTGGTTCTTCAGTGTGGGTCCAATGTGAAGGCCTTGTTCTTTGAATACTCCCACTACTTGCAATGGGGCGAGCCTTGCTGTGCCTCCTACTCACTGGATGGAGTAACTGACTAGATGTGAGAGGGGAAATAATCTGCACCTTTTCAAGGGATGCAGCAATTTATCTTCTCTCCTGCCCCCTGGAATGAGAGGGGAGGAATTCAGACTAGAAGAGGAACTATTAGATCATCTAGTCTGACCTCCTATGCAACACAGGCTACAGAATTTCACCAGTTACCTCTGCACTGAGTCCAATAATTTGTGTTTAACTACATGAACCTTGCAGAAAAACAACCACACTTGATGTGAAGATATCAAGAGCTGAAAGATCTCCCACTTTGCTTGGGAGTTTGTTCCCATGATTAATCACCCTCACTGACCTTTCGTTTTGTTTTTGTTGGTTTGTTCTGTGTGTGCCTTATTTCTATTTTGAACCTGCCTGGCTTTAATTTCCACCCCTTGGTTCTTGTTATGCCTTTCTCCCTTAGATTAAAGAGCTTTGTAGTACCTAGTATTTTCTTCCCATCAAGATACTTAGACACTGATCAACTCACCTCTCAATTGTCTTTTTGATAATCTAAGCACATTGAGCTCTTTAAGTCTCTCACTGTAAGGCATTTTCTCCAGCCCTTGTTTTGGGTTTTTTTATTTTTTTTGCGGGGGGGGGGGCGCTCTTTTCTGCACCATCTTTAATTTTTCAGCACTCTTTTTCAACCATGGACAAACTGGGTGCAGTTTTCCAGTATCAGTCTGGTCAAGGTCGAACACCGAAGTAAAGTCACCTCACTATTTCTACCCTCCTGTTTATACATCCAAAGATCACATTCTCCCTTTTTGATACACACTGGGAGCTCATGTTGAGTTGCTTGTCCTATATGACCCCTTAAGTCCTTTTTCAGAGACACTGCTTTCCAGGATTCAGTGCCCTATTCTGTAGGTATGGCCTACTTTCTTTGACCTAGAGATATGACAATGCATTTGGCTCTATGAAAATGCATTTTGTTTGAATGGGCCAAGCTTACAAAGCAATTCAAATTGCTCTGTATGACTCCCCTACCCTTGTTGTTTACCAATCTTTTTGTGTAAGCCACAAATTTTATAAGCAAGTTTTTTTTCTTCTTCTTCTTCCCAATTCTCGATGAAAATAAGTCTCAGTATTTTCTGGGATGGTGCGTACATTTATTCAGAGCTGTCTAAAGGCAAAATCTAGCCTTACATTGGATTAAATACAAAGAGTTATGTGTACGTTGAGTTAAATAGCGCCCAGCTACTATAGTGATTAAACCGGTATAAAACCCTGACAAAACAAAAAGAAAAGCATGGGACTAACTGCTCGTGCAGTGAGGCAATACTCAATGTGAGTAGGGATGGCAGAATCTCTCCCTCCCTCCCTCTCTGCCTCAATTCTCCATCTGTAAAATGTGGGGCATAATAACTCTCTTCCCTTTTTCACAGCAGTGTTGCAGATAAATCCATTAATGTTTGTAGCATTCAAGTGCTGTGGTTACAAGTGCCATGGAAAAGTCGCCACACAAATCAAAAATATGTTTAAAATTTCACTGGATTCCTGAGAATTATAGGCCAAATCTGTCTTTTGGATATCTGCCTACTTCTCCCATTAAAGTCAGCAAGAGTCATGCATGCATCCAAGGAGAGAATTTGCCTTTTAAGCATTTATCTAACTTTTATCTTTGCTGCATTCAAGGACTTCACGTCATTTAAGATTTACACCCACAATCAGTAGAAATGTGTGGAAATGGAAAAGGAAAGGGCAGTAGGAAGCAATCTAAATTCTAAATATATAGTCTTTATTCTGTGTGTCTCTTGCCCTAAATAAATCTGAGGTTCTTTTCACTGAGATTTATTATTCTTAAATATGTGTTTTTAATGGAGACTAGCCTGATCCAAAGCCCTGGATCTCCAAACACCTTTGAACTCTGGGAAGACAAAGCACTGAATTTGAACCTGAATGTCACCATTTGCTTCTATTTCTATGATAAGCTGAAACAAATTTTGGATTTAACCTCTGTCCTGAAGCTTGAAAAAGTTCAGATTGAACTATGGGTGGGCCAAAACTGCAAAGTTTGGATGCCAGTGATTAACTGCTCCTCCCCATCCTGGGCTATGCAATATCAAAACTGCAAATCTGGACTCTCACTTCCATCAGGTGAACCCTGAAATCTGTGATTTTTAAAATGGAATATACCACAAATACAATAGCTTTTCTGGAAGGGGAGGTAGGATTCTAACACGTAACTTGACCTGTTAATATAGTACTACTACTAAGGCGGCACAGTGATCTCTTCTCAAAATTGATCATCTGTCATGCAAGGGGGGAGGGCAAGTGCGTGTGCGCCTGCACACACATACAAAAGGGGCTACTATTCGGATGCTAGCCCTCTTCATAAATGTGTACAAAGGAAAAGAATTTAGAATCATAGAATGTTAGGGTTGGAAGAGACCTCAGGAGGTCATCTAGTCCAATCCCCTGCTCAAAATAGGACCAGTCCCCAGCTAAACTATAATCTTCCATTCCTCAGATACAGTGAGGTCTGCTCCTCTCTCTATGAAGTGATGGCGTTGATAGTTAATTTTTATGAAGCTGGGTTGGATAAAGATTAAACTCCACATCTTTCAAAGGTCACAGTGGAATTTTTCCTTGCTTGGTGGTTGAAGGAAGCTCCTGAGGGACTGATGGCTCACACCTGTATTTGCTAATAGGCAATGTTTTGAAGCAGTGTGTTCTATGTCATTCCCACACTTGATATGTTCTTGTGTTTCTCATCATATCAAATGGGGGTAGTTAATGTCAAGCTACTGTCCTTTTGTCCGTTTGCAATTTTTTTTACTCAACCACTTTTTTTATAAAGCATAATAAATACTTCTCACATGAGTTTTCTTTAATTCAGTAATTAATATTTGTCTGGTAGTGCCACATGAGAGGAGAGAAAGATTATGCATACTCTGGAATAGAAATAAACCATCCAAGAAAAATTGGGAACTCTACTTATGGAGGTTTTGTAGGTTTTTGTTTTCCTTCATCCCTCTCTGAGCAACAAACTGGGAAAGAACATCTTTGTGTCATGAGAAGATTTTTAAGTGATTCCATGCACCGTAGTAAGCATCCTACATACCATTCCACAAAGAAGTGAAAGAACACATTGAACATGGTCATGTGATGGTCATGAAGACCTTGATTCAGCAAAGCACTTATGCATATGTTTAAATCCATCATTCAGCAAAGAACATAGGTACATACTTAACTTTCATGTGCTGAAGTCCAAAGTTAACACACATGTTTAAGTGCCTTGCTGAATTGGGGCCATCAAGCCACAGGAAACACTACTAACACCATAGCTCCATAACCTATCTGTATGTAGAATCCTTCAAATGTCACAATGTATGGGTGCTGCAGATGTGGCCTCTAGCCAGTGAATGACTGATGTGTGAGTAGAGCAGCAAGATGCAATGTCAGTGTATGACTGTACAACAGTAGCATGCAAAAGCATTTAAACAGAGCTATTCAATTCATCATATAACCAAAGCAGTAATCTAATCAGAAATCTGGATAAAGCTGACGCTGCATTGCTGACTTTAGGGCTTCACTTACCATTGTTTGCTGAACAACATAGCCATGCATAAAAGGTATCCTCTATCATGGAGTCAGTTACAAGGAGCAATAGCAGAAATATTAGAAGATTCTGGGTGCAATCCTAACCCCAGTGAAGCCATTAGTTTTGCCATTGACTTCAGTGGGGCCAGAATTTTATCCAGTGTGTTTTCCTAAATGAGTGACAGGCAATTCATCTGAGGCTGAGGCATAAGCATCTGTTCACGTTGATTTATTTAGGTTCAGTGAATACAAGAAATCTTTATTAAATGAATTAATTCAAAAAAATCTATTTGTCATGGTCACAGGGCTAGCTGCACCCCTGTTCCCTTCCTGGTCACAGGACTTACACCTTTACCTCTCCTGAGGGAAACTGTGTGATCAACCCACTCTTAGAGCAGGATCTGGGAAACAGTACCCAGCAGATAAGTGAGTTCAGCACCTGCGGTTCTTCCCCTCAAGAGTCTATGACCAGTGGTGACTATAGTAATGAGACACCCTTCTACAACCAAAGTATTGTTTAACCTTAACATTTGGAATAAAGCATAAGATAAGAGAAAAAGGATTTTAGAATAACATTATATACATGGCTGTCTTACCAAAACCCTCCCACTCTGTGAATGACCCAAGCAGGTTTAGCTTCTTCAGATATCCCTGGCAATGTCTGTTTGTGTCAGTCCCTTCAGCTTCTCAGCAACCACTGCCTGACCTCTGGACAGAAAGTCTTTTTAACTTGTTATAGCTCCCCAAAGAACAGGATCCACCAACACAAAGCAGCACCAGACCCTGCCATAACAACAGATGCAAAACCTGCAGGCAGGTCTCCACTGCTAATAGTATCAATACCCCTTCACCCACACGCAATACACCTTTCAAGATCCATGGGTCACTGTCTTACACACACCTATCATAACATGTGGTGTACCTCATTCAGTGCATTGAATGCCCCAGTAACAACTCTAGGGGTGAAACCAGACAGTCACTACATTCTCGAATGAACTCACACAGGAAAATGGTAAAAGACAAAACCATTATATCACTCATGGGTGAACACTTGTCACTTAACAGGCACTCCCTATCTGACCTCTCAGTCCTCCTCCTCAACGGAAACCTGCACAAAACCTTCCAAAGATGAGCCTGGGAACTTAAATTCATAACTTTGCTCAACACTAAAAATAATGATCTTAATAAAAACACCAGATGTACGGCTTATTAGAACACCTTGTAACCCACTAACTCTCCCTTTTTAGTTTTATGTCTGCAGAGACGTTAACTGGCCACTTCACCTTGAATGGTCTCCTACAATATGTGTTAACTACTTACACTAAACAATCTGTACACTGCTTGTGTTTACCTGTGACTCTGAGTACTTTCCCCAGACCTGAAGAAAAGCTCTATGTCACATGAAAGCTTCTCTCTCTGTCTCCAACAGAAGTTGGTCCAATAAAAGATATTACCTCACCCTCCTTGACTCTCTAATATCCTGGAACAAACATGGCTACAACAAAACTGCAGTAATATAGCCAGAGGTAAAGTCTCTGGCTATTTTGCATTTCAGACATGGAATTCATTGTGTGTCCAGATTCTGCAAATCTCCCTACACTCCTACAATCTTAGCTAATTAAATATAGCAATCCTATCTCCGGGTCACCTGCTGAACTTGTGGTAAAGATGGGGAGGGTTAGAATGTGACTTGGCCTACATGCCCTGTGCAGGGGAGTAAGATGAAGGGAGTCCTTCCCCTTTCCCTCGCACAACTGTGTGGGCTATGAAGATGTTGGGTCTGGATAAACTAGAACAGTGGTTCTCAACCTTTCCCAACTACTGTACCCATTTCAGGATTCTGATTTGTCTTGTACCCCCAAGTTTCACCTCACTTAAAAACTACTTACTTACAAAATCAGACATAGAAATACAAAAGGGTCACAGCACACTATTGCTGAAAAATTGCTGACTTTCTCCTTTTTACCATATAATTATAAAATAAATCAATTGGAATATGAAAATTGTACTTGCATTTCACAGCAGTATAAACAAATCATTGTACGAAATTTTAGTTTGGACTGACTTAGCTAGTGCTTTTTATGTAGCCTGTTGTAAAACTAGGCAAGTATCTAGATGAGTAGTTGTGCTCCCTGGAAGACCACTGCATGCCCCAAGGGGTACGTGGACCCCTGGTTGAGAACCAGTGCACTAGAATAAGAGAATGCTGTGCACCTGCTACTCCTCCCTCCAAAATAAGTGAGTGGGAAGGAGAGGGAAACAGGCAGAGCCTTGACTCTGTGTCCCCAACACACTGATCAGCATGTGGGATGGTCATAATTTGCCTCTGATATGGCCTGCAGAAAATGACTGTGTCCCTCCCCAAGGGAAGAGGAAAGTAGTGAGAGGGTGAGAGAGAGACTATGCCTCAGACAGGTGTGTCTGAAGCACAATATCTCTTGTGGTGCTAGTTACTCAATTGTTCTTGGTGCAGCCTAATGTCACTCTAGCCCATTGTTATTTAATAAATGGGGCTAAGCTTTGCATTTGACTGTTATTACAGAAGCAACTATATAGAGGTACCATGCAGAACATTCATCAAAAGTGCCTGACTACCACCAGCAGCAAGTGGCTAATAAAATATAACTTCCACTGACCATGTCAGTTTGTTTGCCTGTTTTTTCTCTTTGAATGTAATTGGAGAATTGATTGTATCACCTAACAGCCACAAAACCAGTCTTCCCGAGCCCACAGAAGAGCCCCTCGAGGTGCCTTTATTAGAGTGATTGTTGTGCTTGGTCAACAGTGAAATGTCACTAATAATCACTTTCTTTAAAAGCAATTGTCCAGCCTTCTTCCTCTTGAGACTTACTAATTGATGATCTTGTTCTACAGTGAACAAGTTTCAAGGCGAAATGTTACCATAGCTGGAGACTCTGTCTGTTGATTTTTATACAGTTCTGAGAAAAAGGTGCACCTCCCATTCTCAGGTACCTTTCTGTTTCATCAATCAAAAAGTAAAGATGACCTCTTTCCACTAAGGCTGTAACAATTATCCTACCAGTCAGGTCAGAACTTTGCCTGTGTACTTTTCTCAAAGGAAATCCTTAAAAGCTAAGGTTTTCTGTGGATCTTTTTCTGTGCAGGTGCATCCATTTGTGTACATTAAATTGCACATAAGCAGGTGCATAGAGCCATTTGTGTGAAAAATGTTTCCCTACCTGTTTAAGTCTGCACCTAGAAATATGTGATCTGCATGCGTAAGTACATATTTTTGCATTTACAAGTGAATAGTCTCTTTGGCAAAATGGTTTAGTGGGATTTGCCTTCAGTTATGTACACTGACACACCAATGATTAGTATTTATTTGCAGAAATGTAAATGTTTAGTTAATAACAGCAAACAAAAATCTAGAATGAGTGAAGGACTACATGGAGGAAGAAAAAGGGCAGGTAATGAAAGAAAATGATGCACTTCCATAATATTTCTTATGGTGATACTGTATGCATATCTGATGAAATCTTATTAAAAACATCCAATTTAAAACTACCTGATCAGCAACCAATGCACTGATGGATGATGCTCTAAGCCATTTGCACAAGAATTATGTAGTAAAGAGTGAAAAAGGCATGCATTATCTAATATGTCTTCAGCCCTTTGTTAGTGATACTTTTATTAGCTCTGTTTAATTATTCTTAAAAATTTTGAGGAAATCTGATTGGCTAAATCACTGTCTAACATTCAGATATTCTTTAGAAATGTGTGTAGTAATAATCTCTGGTTTGTCTGGAATGGCCATGACTGGAAGTGAGGGAAGAACATTAGTGAAGAGCTTTCATTAAATAAAGTTAGGTCTGGGGAAAAAACTGTTTTTTATCCTTTAGAATAAAAAAAATTAAAAGCATGTCATGCCAAAAATGTTGTCAGATCAGCACATGGCTAGAGGCAGTGACACGTGTATAACTCTCCCTTGACCAAGTTTTGCTTTCAGTTATTCCAGTATAAATCAATGGTGTTACTCCAGGTTTAAATTAGGGTAACTGAAGACAGGATTTGGTGCTTAGTTTGCATATGTATTTTTCATTTCCTATTGCGACTGAATCTCTCTATTGTATTTGGGCAGGTTCTTGGTATTAAGCTTTCTTTCAGTTCAAACAAACAAGGCACTCTGTAGTTTGGTTTCATCAGAATGTTTAAATTACAAATGCAGCTACAGAAAATGTCTTACACAAAGGGAAGACATTTTTGGATTGAATTTGCTAACTACTTTTTATTTATCATGCTCCGTTCCTTTGTCATACTTTGGCTCTGTGCATGTGAGAAAACTTTGCATCACAAGGTCCAGTCTATTGCACCTCTCCTGGACAAAAACTGTCAAGATATTAATCAAAACAGATTCTCTTCATGTGCCAGTATATTTATGCCTGCTTCTGTAATTTTCACTCCATGCATCTGAAGAAGTGGGATTTTTTACCCATGGAAGCTTATGCCCAAATAAATCTGTTAATCTTTAAGGTGCCACCGGACTCTTCATTGTTTTTGTGGATACAGACTAACATGGCTACCCCTCTGATATTTCAGATTCTGTTTCTTGTGCTGTCCAACAGAGAAATACTGCAGAGCCATTACACTATTTACATGCTTCCATTTGGTTCAGTTGTAAGAAGGCATAATTTGTATTTTCATAGCTATCCAGCCAATACTCAGAAATACTTTATCTTTCCATATGAATGTGAGATTGTGAAATGTACTGTTTGTGGGACACTCAGCAATGGATATCCCACAACTCTGAAGCTGAATTCAAAGAAAACACACACACTAATAATCAACTCTAAGCAACTACTATGCAACTCTAAGCAACTACCATGATGATTCCATGCAATAACGTATTACTGACTCCAGAAAGTTTCAAAAGATTGGTTGTCCTGCTATCCTCAGACACAATGATGGATATGTATCTTAGGACCACTATTAAAACCTCTTTCTATCATCTTTTGAAACATTGCCAGATTTAGAGCTATTGATAAATGCTTTTATATCCTCAAATTGAGTGTTGCAATGCTTTCTTTTAAAGGACTCCTATGTGCAGTACAGCGAGTTTACAGCTTCTTTAAAATGCAGCAACTTGCATTCTTACAGTCACTCAGCTGTCTAAATATATTACTACTTTTAAAACACCTTTTCATTGTCTTTCTTTTAAATTTACATCTCATTTCGAAACTTCTTTTAGTCACATTCCAGCTCCTTAAGACAGACTTTCAGCCTTTAGGAAGAACCTCTTGGAGGTACAGAGCTATTTCTCTGACTTACCTATAAAGCCAGACCAGGTGGGATACACTAACTCTGACAAAGTGAGAAAAATAGATGAGTATCTAGGGCACAAGAAACAGTAGAGGAAAAACAGGAAATTCTGTAGAGAAAACCCTTCTCAGGGAAGACCCAGGGACTGCAGTTGCATATATTCTCCTAACTTTCCCAAGAGTCTCTAAGGATATGTATTGTAACCCTGGGTCTGTGGGATCTGGGCTTGCTAATTCAGGGATTTCAAGCATACACTTGAGCATCCACACTGCATTGTAAACCTGGGTTTATGGATTTAGGTCTCTGCACTACATAGACCTTCCGACCTGGATCTGCAGCTTGTGTCCACACAGCAAAATGACTGGGCTTGGACCTGCGTCACAGTGGGATTCGGGCTCTGACCCACCCCCATAGCAGGTCTTAGGACCCAGGTCCTAAGTGCTTGTGACCTGAGTCAGACTGGTGAGTGTGTGAATGGAAGGGGGACTTGGGCTCAAATCCGAGTCAGAGCCCATGCTTAGTGTACACTGTACAGTGTAAACATTCTTTAAAGGGCACACTTCCATAAGCAACCTTCAGATAAGTGTTTGGCCCTGCCTCCAGTTCCTGCTGAAAATATACCTAAGTAAGTTAAATTCTGATAAGTAGAGTCCTAAACAGTAAAATATAAAACAAGTGTCTTTTTAAGATTTAGTAGAGTTATTACAGCAATGAAGCAGGTACTTTGGTGTGCCGTGAGTCTGAACGGAAAGATGTACTAAAGTAGTATTTAACTGATTCCACAAAAAGTAAATGCATGTAGATATTCAATATTTTTTAAAAAAATATAAAACAGTTTCTGTGAGGTCTAAAATACGTAAGAAGGCTAATTCTGGTCTTTGGAACTGCTTGACTGCAGATCCTCCTACTATAAAAATAAAATTGGCACCAGTAATCTGAATAATCAAATCACAGTTAAGTCTATTTTAAATTGCTTGATTTTTATCCTGTTTTCCAACATCCAATGTGCAATGCAAAGTACTTATTGCCAGCAAAGTACCTCATCAGGCAACCAGATCACCAGGTACTGATTTTTCAATTAAAAGAAGTCACTTTATGCAGGTGGGTGGGCCTCCTCTTTTGACATTGGCAGACCCCTGAAATTTGTTTCCAAACATTGTTTAGATCCAAGAATCTAAAATAAATTACTACTGCATGTGAGGATTTAATCAGATTCTTTTTTTCACTTTTTCAGTTGTCTTTTAAAAAATATTCTTGACATACTCCCAAGTGATATGCATGATGACACTGTAATACAAAAGAAAAATTGGAGATTTTAATTGGTTTGTTAACCCGCCAGACGTACAGCTGTGATCTGTCCTGAAGGCCTGTATTGGCCGGGCACCAACTGAGGAAAGCACCTAAGCACATGCTTAAATCCATCTTTGTTCAGCAAAGCAGTGAAGACAAATGTGATTTAAGCATATACTGAAGTGTTTTACTGTACAGGGATGGTATTAAGCTTGTACTTAAAACTGAACAAGTCCTTAAAGTGCTTTACTAAATCAGGGCCTTTATCTTTTAGATCTTAATCTGAAATTATCACTTCATCCCATATGCTATGGTTTCCCGTTCAAGCATGGGACTACTATAGACCAGGGGTCCTCAAACTGGGGGTCAGGACCCCTCAGGGGGTCGTGAGGTTATTACATGGGGGGTCATGAGCTGTCAACCTCCACCCCAAACTCTGCTTGCCTCCAGCATTTATAATGGTGTTAAATATAAACAAAAAAGTGTGTTTAATTTATTAGGCGGGGGTCACTGTGTGAAAGGAGTAGCCAGTAAAAAAAGTTTGAGACCCACTGCCTTAGACCTAAATGGAGTCAAACGGAATTGTACAGGATCCCCTTTGACTAACAAAGTGTAAAGAGTACTTTAGACAAGATCAATACTTCCTAGCTCCAAACTAGATATTTAAGACGACAATTCCCATTTCACGCCCTATAATTTAGGTATTAATCTTTGACTCATCCTTGACATTCTACTTACACCTACGAGTACTTTGGTGCTCAGTGTGTTTTAGAATTTAACAAAATTAGGTACACTGCACTTTGCCATGGAAGGGCTAGAAAAAATAGACACTTTTTTCTATGCTATATTAGCAGAAGCATATTTTGCAACTTTAGCAATTTCATATGAGATAGAGGTGTGTATGTTTGTGTGTGTCAGGGGAGTTATACCTGAGTAGCATATGGGGTTTGTGTACAGTGGAGGTGAATGGAGGGGAAGAAGTCTTTTATCCACCATTTAAGGATTTCAATAGTTTTAAATCTAGAAAATTAAGCTTTTTAAAAATTAACAGGGATGATTTTGTCTTTATCTGTTTCTCTCAATGTCATCCAACTCCTATTTCCTGTACCTCTTCCCACTTAGTTCCCTGCACCCATTTTTCAGTGCCTTCTCAAATACTTTGCAACTCCCTGACATGCCCCCAGATGTCCTGTAAGATGTGAATTTGATTTTTGGGAATTGCACCTTTAAATTTCAAATGAGTCTGCTCGCCTATGGGACAGCTGCTATTTTGTGACCCCTGGGCAAAGTGGCATGTCACAGAGGAGAGAGACACTGTGCTCTCTCATTACCACTTTACTTCTGCTTGGTCTTTTGTTTCTGGTAATTCAAAATGTCTTTGGGCTTAAAAGTGTGTACGTTTTCTCTAAGTGTATGGGGAAAAATTAGCAGAAGACTACATGAAGAAAGAGAAGGAGCAATGAAGGTCTCTTCTTAAAAATTACAGAAAATGACGTGCACACTTATGGAAAAAATACAGGAGGTTTCCAATTTATTGAAAATTAGGAAGAACTTGCAAATTATGTTCAGAAGCCAGAACATTGTTAGGTAACTGGTGTACTGTGATGATTGTTTACTACACTAATCATAATCACCTCACTCGTGGTTACAACAAAGGGAACACCTGTTTTTTCTCATCATGCACTTAAGCTCTGATCCTGCATCACTAAACTCAATGAGTGCCATTGACTTCAGTGAGCATAGGATCAAGCCCTTAGACTGTAAACGCTTTTGGGGCAGCATCTATCTCAAATAAATTGGTTCGTCGCTAAGGTGTCACAAGTCCTCCTTTTCTTTTTATCTGTACATTGTGTATATACAGTGCCTAGCACAATGGGGCCCTAATGTCTGGTTGTTCCCTTTAAGCACTACAACAATACAAATTCTAAAAAGAGTAATAATAGTAGAACACAAACTATAAATAATACTAGAATTTGGAGGCAAACGCTATTTCAAGCTAGGGGTAAAAAATACCCATTTCCTAAAACTGCTGGGAAGAGTGACATGTCCAGTGCTTAAAAGCAAAGGGCTGTTTAGATATGAGAGGTGACTATCTGGAATATTCCCAGCAGTGCTTTAGAGAATACTAGGGCACGTGCTCTAGGAGTTAAGTGGCATTATCTGTTCTTTGGATGGCATGCTTTATTGAAAACTGGGATAAAGATAGAGGAACATTTTTAAGAGGTTTGGAAAAAAATTGTAAAACATGGTTTGTAAAGTTAGAATAATGTGCCTCCTTCCAGAATCAAGCTGCTCATTTGGGGCATAACACAGAAGCAGATGGGATACATCCCTCAAAAGGGAAAATATGAGTCATTTAAAATGTGGCTATAACTCTGAATAGACTGAGAACTTTTTTGACAGTGTTCAACTATTAGGGATGACTTATTATTCATTCCAAATTTATCAACAGTAGTTAGTCAAGTGTCTGCGTCCTTAAGAAAAAATGTGAAAGGGTTTTAGATCAGAAGCAAAAGCAAAGCTCAATGGTTCTAAAGTAATGATGCATTTAGAGCAACATTTCTCAACTGCGACCACTGGGGGCTTTTCGTGAGGCCATGACAGCCTCCTGGGCAATGATGGGAAGGGGGCGGGCAAAGCATCTCCCTCTTTGTTACTCCTGGATGTGCTGCCCTGCACCGCCTCTGGAGAGAGGTGGGGCACAATGCTGCAAGAACAAGGCATGTTCTTGTCTCACCTTGGGGGGAAGGGGTTTGGGTGGCTGGCTCCAGTGGTGGGACTTCAGGAACCTGGCCATGCAGCCCCAAGCTCCGACCACGGGGCAGCGGGTACGGACCTCCCCGGCTCTGGCCAGGTGGCCCTGGCCTCCAGCTGCGGGGCTTCGGCCTCTGGTTCCAGCTGCATGGCAGCAGGCGCTGGTTCCCGGCTCCAGTCCCAGGCTCCAGCTGCACAGTAGCAGGCACTGGCCACAGGCACCAATCCCCAGCCGCACGGCAGAAGGCTACAACCGTGGGCCTTTGGGCACCAACCCCTGGCTCTGGCTGTGGGGGCAGCAGGTTCTGATCCCCAGCTCTGGCCACGGAGCTTCAGTTGGCCTCTGGCCCCCAGTTCCAGCCATGCGGTGGCGAGTGCTGACCCCGGGCTCCAGCTGCGCAACCCCAACCCCTGGTGCTGCTCCTCTGCCCCAGCTGCACAGCAGCAGGCACTGCCCACAGCTCTGTTCCCAGGCGCCGGCCATGCAGTGGCGGGAGCAGACCCCGGGTGCCGACCCCTGGCTCTGGCCACGCAGCAGTGAGCACTGGCTCTGGCCATGCTCCTCTGGGCTCAGGCACCCAGCTCCAGACTCTGACTGTACGGTAGCAGGCACTGGCCTCAGGCACTGACCCACAGCTCCAGCTGCGCAGCAGCTGGCTCCAATCCCTGGCTCTGGCTCCCGGTTCTGGCTGTGGGCACTGAGCCCTGGCCCATGGCAGCAGACACCAGGCCCTGGCGCTGGCCACGTGACAGTGGGGCTCATCACCCCTGGATCCCACTGCCTCCCCCAGCCCCACATCCATCCCATCATTGCCTCTAGCCCCTGCTGCCTCCCCCGTCGCCCCCAGGACTTAATGGGTCCTGGGGCTTGCTGAGAAAAGTGATATTAACAAACATGCAAGTCTCTCTCTTCACAGCAAACTTACTAGCTGTCTGCGAAAAGTGATACTTGCATGTTTGTTAATATCACTTGTCATAGCCTCTGGGGTAGATACTAAGTGCTGCAATATTAACAAATATCACTTTTCACAGCAAACCCCAAGACCCACTAAGCCCTGGATGGGCGGGTGGGGGGGCTGAAGGGAGAGGCAGCATTATTTTTGTTACTGAATCTGCCAAAAACCTCTATAAATATACATTTCAATGATTTGGATGTGAATCTGTGCATATTTAATTGTTTTTCCTAAAGTTAATTACGTATTTAAGTGTCAGTGAGAGTTGGTGGCTACACTCTGAGGCCACCAAAAATTTTGTGGCGAGAACGCCTGATTTAGAGTTTCCCTTACGGTTAGTATGCAATGTCTCCATCGTAGAAGGAGAGTGGTGTGGCTTCACACACATGTAAAGATGGGGATTCAAGCTCCACTCTATTTGTTTCCTAAAGACTATTAAAGGCAGAAATGCAGAGCACTGAGTGAAATCTCTCTGAAAAACCCAGACCTACAGAAACTGAAAAGAATGCTACTGAGATAGATTTGTCTCTGCCCATCACAGAGCAGGGAATCCACCCACTTAGTTATTTCTTAGTTACGCAATTCCCTGCACTCTGGCTGTGGGAGTGTGGTTTGCATAATGACAATAAGAACGTTTCTCAACAATAGTATAATATGCAAATCCCTTTACCCTGCCTCAGGGCGTTTATTAGCCAACCAGAGATCATGGATTTGAACAATTATTCTATAGCTATTTCTCCAGTGTACAGGTATTTTAAAAATCCTTTCCTGTGACTGGCTACAGCTCACTGAACTCTGGATCTATCTGACCCCTTAAACATGGCTGCCTTAATTTCTGATTCTGTGACACCCTACCCTAACTTCAGATATGGAATATACTTGAATAAAGAAATTACTCCAGGGAGGAGAGGAGGGGAAAGACGCCATCTACAGCAGCAAAGAGGAGAAGATATTGGGAAGTCTGGGGTTAAATGAGGGGTTTGGAAGGTGAAAAGGCCGTGTTTCTTGTGGACCTGTGGAGGTGGAGTCCTGTGAGCAGTAGACAAGCAGAGTACTGAGTGTGAGGATGGAGAGCACCTTTCATTATTACAGTAATAATACTTTGTAGTAACAGAAGTGCTCTTTAAATTAAATCGGTAGGAGTGGTATCTTGGTCTAATGAGCTCGTTGGCCATATTAATGAGGAGCAGCCCAATACGTTTAGTATTTAAATAACTGTATTAACAAAATTAATCTTCAAAGTGGAGGGACATAAGTAAAAATGTAGAGGGAGAAAGACAAGTTTGGGAGAACAGAAATCTGAAGGGTCTAGAAAAGTATTTACTCAATCTTTACTCAGTGGCCAGTGTGTGGTCTCTGTGCCACATCTAATTCAGAGTCTGTGGAGCTGCATGGATTTAAACGAGCTGAGGATCCCAATGTGTATGATGAGCATTTTCAGCATCTGTAACTGCTCATCTCAAAAAGGTTTCTTCATCAGGAAGAGTTAAGTCAACCTTTTCCCTCTATTTCCTCCCTCCCAAAAAAACTCAGATCATTGTGGGTGCCTTTCTGGTTTTTTTTTTAAAGTATCTGAATACATTATTTTGAGATGTACAAATGCCTTGTCCAGTAGCATCATGTCTTTTGATCGGTATGCTGCCCTTTTATTGAGGTATCCCAGCATGCTACTTGCCTTTCATCCTTTTATGCCTCCAAAGATTTTTTTTCCCCAGTAATCCCTTTCTTGGGAAGTATTCTGCATCTCTCTTCTGCTTAAAATGTACACTCTGTTTTGGTGTGTTCACGTCCTCAGGTTTGTGGTTTTACAGTTGTTTCCATGAAAGGGCATTTTTTTCTTTGGTCCAGTCATCTAAAAGAAAATTATAGTCAAGTTTGTATTGGTATTAATCTTTGATATCTTACTGTACACTTGATAGTCTCATAGAATTAAACCCTGGTCTGTCTGAAGACAGGGGCAAAACCCTGACTGATTTAGATAGTACCAGATTTTGGCTCTCATACTCTGTTGCATGGATAAAGCCCTTTCCCAAAGCCATTCTGGGTACTTCCTGGCTAGGAATCTTTCTAGCAAGGGCCATTAGTATGTACAGCCACCCACTGCTTCCTGTTTTCAAGCTAAATGAGGTACAGTATAATGCTCTCTTATGCTATACTATTGGTGGAATAATATTCACTTAAGGTGGGCTCCATTGTGGTTTTGCCATGAGCCCCTAGTAAAGGGCAGGGCATAGTTACACTGCCCCATGTGCAGACCAAGAACCAGTTTGTGACTGAGTCACAAGCTGATCCACAGTTACCCTTTGGGCTAGGACTGCACTGCAGAGCGGGGGAGGCAATCTGTGCTGGCTCTATGCTTGGCACAAATTACTTTTCCTGCTTCACTGTATCAACTGCTCTAGTCTGTGAGCTGGGAAGGCACAGCAGGCTCAACTCCCACCCCACTCCTTGGGAGTAAGGGGGCACCTTTGTAACATGTCTTTGTATATTAAATAGCGATTATAAGTTGTTTTGTGCTTTAAAATAAGTTATTCTTTATGCCTTTACATTTGATTAAGGTATTTGACCATGTATTAGATATGGAGTCTGAAATTCAAAATGGCATGCCTGCCAAACAACAGTTCGACTCCATCTTTGTTTAACTTCTTGTTGACGTTTTCACGCCCTTTTGGAACTTTGGCTGGGAAAGCAGTTAACGGTCAGCACAGAACTGGGTTCAAACAGGTTCCAGCAGGACAGCTGCCAGTTTTACCTCAGAACCGTGGCGCGCTTGTGCCTATATAAACTCTGAGCACCCGCAGCCTAGTTGCTGTCCGTCCTAGAGACCATCACGGTACCGTTGTACTTGCTCGGCAGTGAGGATCAGAAGATCAGCATCTGAAGGTATCAGAATTAAGAACCATGACTGTGCTTACCAATCTCTGAATCCCACATCATTTTCAGCGAGAGGTGATCGCAGAGCCAGGCCTCTCTTTAGCATCAGCAGATCCTGTTGATCTCCATTTAAGAAGCGGTTGAGACCCAGGGTCCATCATTCGCCTGTGACAACGCGGTCGTACCATCTACTGCCTATGAATACCAAGAAACGGTGCAGTATCTGGGGTATTTTTGTTTTAGGTTTATTTGTTTATTGCCAGAGCACCTATTTGGTTGGGCCTGGGTTTTAAACCCCAAACTGTCAAACCATATCTCACTGTTGTTTCTTACTAAGTGACCTGTTTAAATAAAAGCTGTTATATGTTTACTTTATTCTTTTCTCTTCTTTACCCATTTGCATCACAGGATAGGAAGGTACACTATCTTTCCCTTCTAATCCCAGGGTGATAGATAAGGGTCCAAGATCCTGCTAATTAGCTGCAAGGTATAGCTGGCCTATACCAGCTGTAGCTCACGAAAGCTCATGCTCAAATAAATTGGTTAGTCTCTAAGGTGCCACAAGTCCTCCTTTTCTTTTTGCGAATACAGACTAACACGGCTGTTACTCTGAAACCTCAGCAACATAGTTAACGTTACAGGGTTAACACCTTCTGCATGTTTACTCATCTTTGCAGGTGATTAGCCAGTGGTACAATCTGGCCCTATGCTCTTTGGCGAATATTGCTGGGTTTTGTCAAATATATTAGACAATTTTTCTGGTGGCATTCAGTCAGCTGTGTATCTGTCTGAATCCTATTTGCCTCATAACTTATTTGGCAAAAGCTTTTTTTATTCAACTGTCTTTAATCAAGACGTTTTCCCTATCTGGCAACTTCAATCTGGGATCCAATCAAATCGGGATTTGTTGTATCTTCAATTTGTCTTCACCCTGTATATAAATCAGGCCATGTGGAAGGTATTCAGATACCAATATGAACTGAAATACAAAGCAAAACCCAAATCCAAATAGCAGATACTGACGATGGACACATCAGACTGAGGAGAGTGGAGGAAGGGTCACCACTCCCACCGCATACAGAGTCCCACCTCTTGCCTTAGACCATTCCATCCTTTACCTTTTATGTTCACCATCTGTGCTGTGGAGAGATATTTTCCAAATTAGTCCTTTCTTTAAGGCTGAGTCCCGCAAGGTACCAAGCACACACTCATTTCCCACTAAGTTCAGTAGAAAATTCAGCTGCTTAGCCGGAAGGGGTCTTTGTTAAAACTAGGACCTCAGAATCTTTGAGCGACACCATGGTGTGGCTCAGTCTGCTTGCACGATGGTCTAAGAGATTGTGGACGACAGAAAACTTACACAAGAAAGTTTTAAAACAGATTCTTCTTTGAAAATCTAAATATTTAGGGCCAGATCCTCAGCAGGGTAAATTGGTGTAGTCACACATACATCAATGTATGCCACTTGTGGAAGCTGCACTTCCCTGGCCAACCCTGGCAGAAATATTGGCAGAAAACGTCCATGAAATTAGTTGTTAATACCTTCCTCTCACTAGCCTGTGTTGGATGTCCCTAATTAAAAGAGGCAAAAAGACTTACTTAATCTGTCAGCTATTAAGCTAACTATCTTGTAGCTTCTTGCTTTGTGGTCCTTTGTGGAATGGTGGGATGTGCTGCTAGCTGGTGATTACACAAGACCTCTTGTTTAGAGAGCGCAATGTTCTGAAAAAGAACTTTTAAGAATCTAGGCAACAGTGGCACAAGATGCTCAGGAATGACTGGGATGAACTCCTCTCATGCCTGGAATGCTTCAGTTAAGATAACACCACACGAACAGCCAAAGAGCCCACTCCTAAAAATATCTATATATGTTTTCATCATTGCAACAGAGTACCAAAGGCCATGACTGCAAAATATTCCTGTTCTTAACAATGCTATGCGAGCTCCTTGACTACGGTCATGCCTTCTTTTAAAATCTACCCTAACTGAAATTGGGTTCCTGTTTTTTGTGCATGTTGCACAATTTCAAGTGGAGAGATGTAGGAGGAATTATTTCATTGTGAGCCTGAATTAAATAATGATACATTATACTGTATATTGCAAGACAAATAGCATCAGCCTGAATCAGAAGCAGGTACAGAGAGCAATGATAAAAGGCGCATATTTTGCATGGTCAATCGCTAATTTTCATTATATTCTTTACACCAGCGGCTTCACAACACTTAACTATATATAATGAATACTCCTGATCTCTCTCATTCTGGAAAGGGAGATGAAACAGCCATGTTACTTTCACACTTCCATTTTCATATTTAAGCCATGAATTCAGCTGAATTAGGTCAAATTCTAGTGCTATTTTGTACTGTGCTGAAAGAGAAGGGGTTCAGGAGGCTGCAACCAAAGAATTATACTATACAGTAGCTTTTAAAGATTGTTACTCCTTACCTGCCAGGGCACACTGATCTGATTTCTGCATGGGAATATTTTAAATACTGTCATTTACTGACTTGATCTTTAGCATTAGATACCTTTTTCACACAGAAATAACACTGGTTTTAATATGGAGTCTTCTAAAATTACAAATATGACCCTTCAGATGTATATGTTTCTAGCACTTGTTAATTTCATCAATTGCTTTTTTAGGATCAATATTTCGTTTTCTAATTGGTCATTTGATCTCTCTCTTTGTGATGCTGCACTTCTGATGTATGTCATTTCAGGAGCATTTTCAAAACATTGTAGGTGGCATGGAGCAATTTTAGCATAAAAAGAAAAGTATAACTAGGAACGACGGGGGAGCAAATTACATTTTGTATATATAGTATTAAATGCTTCCATTAGTTGCCATAGGGATGGGCAGAATTTGTCTTAAATGACATCTTTTTCTGATACTTTGGATGTGTTAAAAAGAAAACATTGTGGAGAGTTTTTATTATTGCTCTTGAAGACTTTTTTAAATGGAAAGGGAGGAAAAAATTAAAGTGATATTTCTCTAGCAGACAAGGGAGGCTGTTGACAGAGCAGTCAACACCTTCACCTCCCCTTAGAGACGCTGACCTCTACAATACATTCATCTTTGCAACTCCAGGATTTGTAATCCCACGGCTGCTCTGAACTTCACCTTTTCCAGTTGTGCAACATTCTCTATCAGGCCGGCTTCTTCCGCCTCTCCCCCTTCCCAGCAGGACCTTAAAAGCCTAACCAATGGTAACTTGTTTCCTGCAAGTATCATTGCACATATTTTAAATAAATAAAACAAAACTGGTTAGACCTACTTTTTCAGGTCAGTTTCATTTTTATACAGTTAGTGGAAATATCAGAAATTAATTTAAAATAAATCCCTGTTTTACAGTCAATCCAGTGATTTTTTTTTTTAAACTTCCAAATCCCAGAGAGACAAGTGCCATATCACAGTATGTGATCCAGACCTAGGGCTATCAGATGCTGGGAGAATTGTTCATTGTAAGCCTAAGAGTAAGAAGGATGCCAGCTGTACTGTTTACCTGCATCCTGTCCCTTGGAGAATTGGTGTATAGATCATTCAACACAAGTGATCACTGGATAACTTTGGTAACCAAAAATGTTAGTGTTTCAGAAGTAACTACTGTACAACATACAAATGACTCCTGACAAAGGACTTGATCCTGCACCATTAAAGTTTTCCCATTAACTTCCATAAGAGCAGGATCTGGCACACCAGAAACAAGTATGGAACTCTCTACGTATTCTTGGGGTCTGATCCAAAAATCACCAATGTCAATGGGAATCTTTTCATTGACTTCAGTGGGTTAGGCTCAACCCCCCATCCCATTCCAGCATTTTAGGCTAACTACACATGACGGAATTTTTCTTTATTTTTTGTCCCTCAAAAAATAATGAGCAAAAATCAGGATGGGAGAGTGTGTGTTATAGGTGCCTATATAAGACAAAGCCCCAAATATTGGGACTGTCCTGATAATATCGGGATGTCTGGTCACCCTATTGGGAACGGTGAGGAAATGAGTCCTGAATCTGGGGCTTCAGGAATGATATATGCAAAACAGGATATATTTGGAGAGAACTGCGTAAGTTGAGTTCAAAGGTGACTGGGCTAATTTGCTGGCAAACTCAGTAGGGGCCAAGAAACTGGTAGTCCAATTTATGAAATGGCCTATCCATGTGTAGGTATTTCATTGAGAGCCATACCTCTGACCTACCAAAAGGGTGGACCTCTCCTGTTGTAAACAGTCCACATATTGTTTGTAGCACTTCTTGGGGTACTTGAGATGAATACTTGGGTCATTTTGGGTTTGATGTATCTGTTGTATCCAGTTCAATGCTGCTGGATTGTGGGAAGTTGCAAGTAGCTCTGGGTAAACCTGAGGGTGGAACTGATATTTTGAAGGGTAAAAAAGGGGCTTTTCCCCATAGAGGCATGTTCTGCATTATTGTACATGAACTGTGTCTGAGGTAGCAGCAAGGACCAGTTGTTCTGGTGGAAGTTTATGTAGCATTGAAGACACTGCTCCAGAATGTGGTTGGTTCTCTCTCCTTGACCATTTGTCTGGGGGCAATAGACAGAGGAAAGACAGGAGCAGATGCCCAAAATCTGGTGAGCTTCTTGCCAGAAGTGGGAGAGAAATTGCTCACTACTGTTGGAGGTGATGCACTCCAGGAGGCCATGGAAGCAGATGACTGGATCCACCCAGAGCCAGGCGGTTTCCTGGCAGGAGAGTGGGTCAGTGCAGACAATGTGAGTGGTCTACACCTGTCAGAAAGGTTTCAAACCCATGGGACTTGGGTAGTTCTACAACAACCTTACTATTTTTGGTTCCTAGATGATAAGAGGTTACGAAATCAAAGTGCAAAAAGAGTAAGGTCCACTGATGTTATCAGTGGTTGAATGCCTTGGCTTTATGCAAATATTCTAGTTTCTTATGATTGATTGTACACTAGGCCTCCTCTGGATAGTAGCATCACTCTTTGAAGGTGGTCTTAATTGCCAGGAGTTCTTTCTCCAAAATTCGTAAGGTGTGAGTTTCCTAGAGTAAAAGGTGCATGGATGTAACAACTGTTGAAGGACTGTGCCTTTGGGATAGCACTGCTCCTGTCACCAAGTGGGAAGGCATCCCTTTGGTGATGAAGGCTTGCATGGTATCTGGGTGGACCAAAATGGGAGTAGTGATAAATGCGAGTTTTAATTGTTTGATTGCCTGCTGGGCCTCATGAGACTAGAGGAATCTGCTGTTTTTGTAGAGAAGGGCAGTAAGAGGGGTGATCCACTTCCAGAACCCCAGAATGAACCACTGATACAAGTTTTGTGGCACCTTATAGACTAACAGACGTATTGGAGCATAAGCTTTCGTGGGTGAATACCCACTTCGTCAGATGCAACCAACGAAGTGCGTATTCACCCACAAAAGCTTATGCTCCAAACCGTCTGTTAGTCTATAAGGTGCCACAGGACTCTTTGCCATTTTACAGATCCAGACTAACACGGCTACCCCTCTGATACCTGATAGAAGTTTGACAACTCCAGGAAATGTAGCTCAGGAATGTTCTGTAGCATTGCCCACTTGAGGACTGCCTTTACCTTGCATGGGTCCATTTCAGTACCCGCAGGGGATAAGATGATCCCCAAGAATTCTATGGTGAACTAATCAAAGGTGCATTTTACTAGTTTAGCATAGAGGCCATGTCAGCGTAGCCTCTTCAGGATGGAACAGACATGCATGGTGTCGTGTTTGGCATTGTCCAAAAAAAAGTGTCACCCAGGTAAGCTACCACATGTTGGTCCAGAATGTCCCAGAGTACATCATTAATAAACATTAATGTTTTGGATGTGTTTTTCAAACCAAAAGGCATCACAAGATAATCAAAGTTGCTGTAATAAAGGCAGTTTTCATTTGTCCCCAACTCTAACACATACTAGGTTGTATGCTTCCACCATAGTTTTATGTATAAGCTGAGCAGCAGCCATGCAGTACATTAGCTCAGGGATTAGTGGTAGCAGGTATCCATTTCTAATAGTGACCTGATTCACCGGCTGATAGCTCACACATAGTTGGAGGCTGCCATCTTTTTTTTCTTTTTTCTTTTTTTTTTTTTAATAAAGAGGACTGGTGTCCCAGTGGGCAAGGTGGATTTGTGAATAAACACCTTAGCTAAGTTCTCCGGAAGGTAGGTGTGCGGAGTGGCTAGTTTGTGATTGGATATGGCCTGAACAGTATGTTTGCCCCAGGTTGTAGCTCAACTGGGTAATCATAGTCCCTGTTCGGGGTGTAGGGGTGGCAAGTTGTCAGTGGATGGCACTGACTAGTTTCCATCAAAGAGAGACCCTTTGATCATCTCTCTACTAGGTCTGGAGTGGGCTTGAGCTGCAGGAGAATCTGTAGGGCCCGGGCACCAATAAAGTTGTCTGCTGTACCTGAGTCAATGAGGGCCTGCTATGGAGGGAGTGTTTGGGGATGGCTGGGATTCATAACTCAACTGGTACTTGTGAGTGTGTTGCTGGCTGACAGGAACTGACGTGTTCCAGTCAGGACGTCGGTTTCGGTTTCAGGGGAACACTGTCAGGGCACCCTTCATGAAGCTGGTCTGGCTTGTTTTCCAGGTTCCTTCAGGATGGGTTCCTTTTGGGGCAACTGGAGATAACATGGCCTAGCTCACCACAATAGTAACACAGATTAAGTTATCACTGGCACTCTGACTCATCAGAGGTGAGTTGCCAGAAGGCCAGGTCTAACCTTCATCAGCTCAATGGTGGAGTGGAATGAAATAGCAGGGGCACAGTTGTGATGTCCCTCTTCTTTCATCCCATTGCTCACATATATCATATGTCTATCCAGATAACAAGATCTATGAAGGTGTCCATAACCTTTGGGGGGGGTCTCATCTTGGGCCAGTTCATCCTTGACCTCATCCCACAAACTCCATCAAAAATGAAATAACTGGGTCGCCTCATTCAGTTCCATGTCCGATACGAGACAGCAGAAGTGAGCAGCATAAGAAGTTGGAGTTGTTGGAGTTTCTATTGTTTCTGCAAGGCAGCATCAGTGGAGCGGGGTTGTTGAAGATGGTTGATATCACCTTCTGGAAGGCATCCCAACAGTGGAGAAGGCCTATTCCAACTCCTCCCTAGTCAGCAAGCAGACTACCAGGCCTACCTTGCTCTGACTGGAAGAGTATGTCTGAGGTTAAAGCAATAACAAGAGGTGGCGCCAGTTCATGAAGCCTTGGAATTAGGAGCAGCTCACATTAAAGTGCTTGGGCAGAGGAATAGCAGGTCCCAGCTTAGGTAACAGCATGGCTGAATAGAGCAGGTACACAGCACTTTCTTCTTGGAGTTGATGGGCTTGCTCCCACAACACCTGATTCTCAGTGAGCAGCTGTGCGTTCTGTGCCTGCAATGCTCTGTTATCTGCCTGGAGGCAGAACACCTGTCATGCAGCACTGATGCCCCTGGGGGTATAGGGAACTCTGCAGGGTCCAGCCTCAGCTGGGCCCACTCAAAGGAATAGGTAGCGGATCAAGAATGCTGTAAGAACCCGGGCATAGGTAGTCATGCCTAATGGTTATAGTTGGGAATCCGCACTGGAGACGGAGTCAGGAGTCAGGCCAAGAGTCAAAGTTTAAATCAGAATCAGGGGGCAAGCCAAGGGGCAAACCAGAGTCAGAGTCTGGGATTAAACTAAGGGTTGGAGCCAGAGTCAGTAGCCAGGGATAGGGCAAAGAAGCAGGGACCTGGAGCAAGGCAGCGAAGCAGGAACTGGGACCAGACAGGGATCTGAGATAAGGAGGGAAAGGAGCAGGCTGAGAGGCAGGTACCAGGAGTCAGGCAAGTAGGCAGGGTCCACACTGCCAGCCAGTCAGGGATTCACCTAGTTGCTTGGACAGCTTCCTTTGCCTTGTTCTGGCTTAAGTACTGCATCCAAGCCAATCGCTGGACATCTTCCACAGTCAGGAGCCTTGTAGGCAGAGACGTTGGTGGGGGTAGAGCTCCACTAGCCCCCTTCTCCACTGCTTGAAGTGGGCTGCTGGGTGATGGTTGCAGTCTGAACACTGTCCAGTTTGAGGCCCACAATCCCTGACATGCTGTTCCATTGCTGAAAGCCAGACTGTAAGAATCCCTTTATTTTGTTCTAACCAGATTGCAATTTGTAGATTATCAAATGTAAGCATGTTACAGTACTTATGTCCAGATGCTCAGTCATTTCAAAATTGTTTATCCTGTGACCTACAGGCAACTTGCTAAGACCATATTTGTGCATGGTCTGCTCACAGTGTAACTTTTCATAAGTATGTCATTTGGTGCCTTCTGATGCCGTATTTCTACTGTTCGTCATTGTTTTCCCTCCGCTGTGAAGATGAAGATTGTGATCATCAATAATTGCCTTGGTGTATTTACTAATGTCAAATTAAAGGAATCAGTGTATTGTATTATTTCTTAAAATGATGTCTCAGTCTCATCTACAGACAGGAAGAGTCAGCAGATGAGACTGAGATCGAGTGACTCTCTCTCAGTAAGGCATGGAGGTGGGGCTCTGTGGCTTCACAGATTGTCTCCAGCTCCCCACGTTCCCTAGGAAACGTCTGAAGTGTCTCTGCTAGAGAATGAGCTCCAGGAGGCTTGCAGAAGGGCATAGAGCAGTGGTTCTCAAACTGTGGGTCAGGACCCCAAAGCAGGTTGCGACCCCGTTTTAATTGCCAGGGCTGGTGTTAGATTTGCTGGGGTCTGGGGCTGAAGCCAAAGCCAAAGGTTCTCTGCCCAGGGCTGAAGCTGAAGCCCGAGGGCTTCAGCCCTGGGCAGCAGGGCTCAGGCTTCAGCTTCATCCCTGGGCAGCAGGGCTCAGGTTACAGTTCCCCCGACCTGGGCTGAAGCACTCATGCTTTGGCTTTGGCCCCACTCCTGGCTCTGCCCCCCACCTTGGGCTTGGGCTTCAATACCCCTTCCTGGGGTTTCCTAGCAATTTTTGTTGTCAGAAGGGGGTCATGGTGCAATGAAGTTTGAGAAACCCTGGCACAGAGCAAGGATTCAGCTGCTGTATGTAGCCCTCTATGGCTGCTATGTGTTGCTGGGAGGAGTGTAGCCCTTCCCATGGACCTTGCTGTCTCACGCTGGTCAGGTTTAATCACCGCCTGATCAATCTGCATCCCACCCCCCACCATAAACACCCCAATCTTCATCTGTGGGGGTGAGGGGACAGACAAACTTGTGGAGTTGTCTGTCCGCTCAGGCCCTCTCCTGCATGTTTCTTTATGGAAGAGAATGATCTGAACCTATGATTATGATGATGAAGAGACCATTGAATTCAAAATAACTTCTGCCTGCATAAGGACTGCAGCATTTGGTTTATTAGCAAAGTGTGCATCATGTGAACTTCCCCAGAATCTCTCCACACTAATGATTTTATCAGATATACATCTCTTCAGCCTCAGTTCATGAAAATAAAAGTACAGTACACTGCCACATATCCAGGGCTGGTGCAACCACTAGGCGAACTAGGCAGCTGCCTAGGGCGCAAAGTGGTTGGGGGTGCCAAAAAGTGGTGTCCTGGCTCGGCAGGGAGGAGCCGCCTTCCAGAGGCACCGGAGAGCCAGAGCGTCGTGCTTGCGGCGGCGGCGAGCCCCAGCCATGGAGGAGCCAGCACGGCGCAGGGGGGCAGCACGGGGGCCACCCCCCGCATGCATCTGCTGCAGGAGCCCCTGTGGGGGTGCCGGGCTGCAGCCCGGGCAGGCGCACCCCTCAGCTCCCCCCTCGCCGCGCTTGGGCTCTGTGGCTCCCGGGCATGTGAGCCGCCGCTGCCCTCCCGGAGCAGGCTCAGGGCCCCGTGCCCCGGCGGTGGCTCCGACACCAGGGAGCCACAGAGCCCAAGCTCGGTGAGGGAGAAGCTGGGAGCGCACAGGGGCCAGCGCCCACATGCATCTGCTGCAGCCTGCAGGAGCCCCCGGGGGGGGGGGGGGGGGCAGCGGGCGGTAGCTCAGGCAGGAGGGGTGGGGGGCGTGGCTGCTCCACACTAGCAGCGCCGCCACCTTTGCAGGGCTGCTGCCCCCCTGGGCTGCGCCGGCTCCTCCATGGCTGGGGCTTGCTGCCACTGCAAGTGCAACACTCTGGCTCTCTGGTGCCTCCGGAAGGCGGCTCCTCCCTTCCGAGCTGCTACAGTGGCCCAGCAAAGCCAGTGAATGGACCCGCAGCTCGGGGTGGGGGACCACTGGGGTGGGGTGGGGAGGGCTTGTGGGGGGGGGCTGTGCACCCTCCAGGGGAGTTCAGGGGGCGGCGAGGGAAGAACCTGGTCTGGGGAGCAGCCCCTGGGCACGGCTGGCCCCTGAGCATGGTTGGCTCCTGAGGTCTATAAAGGCTCATTGGGATTTGCCCCTTAATGAACCGATACGCAATGGCGGGGGTGGGGGGGGGCAAGGTGGAAGTTTCGCCTAGGGCGCAAAATATCCTTGCACCGGCCCTGCACGTATCACTATAGCCTGGACGCCTTTCACACAGAATATCTACTCTCATAGGACCTCTTGGGTTACTGAGACCTGTCCCCTGCTGTCAAAGGCAACCCTGTCATATAATCCCATTCATTACCCTACAGTCTCCATCTCAAGTATTTTAAGGTCTTTTCAGACGTCTTCAGGACCAAACTATAGGGATGAAGTCCTGACCCTATTGAACTGAATGGCAAAACTCCCATTGACTTTAGTGGGGCCAGAATGTCACCCAAGATATTTTTATAGTTGAATGTTTACAGGCTATTCACTTTATGGTTAAGATTTCAGAAGTATCTACAAATTTTGGAGGCCTCCAATTTTAGCTAACCATCTTGAAACTCACAGTTGTCTTGAGCAGGGCACCGTGAGTGGAGTCATCCAAAATTCATGGACACTTTTGAAAACATTGTCAGTAATATTTTATATAATTGTAAAGTGCTGTGAGACACTGTTATTTGAACAGTTCTATGTATTTTATTGCATCCTTTATTTATTGTAATGTCTTTCTTGTGTTAGGGGATCAGAAACAGAGAACATATCCCAGTTTTGTTACTAGTTCTTTCTTTTTGGTCCATCTAAGCACAAGGTTAATAATTATAATAAAAAACTATTCTTCACAGTTTAGTAGGCTTTAAACTTTTATATTTTTCTTTAATCTGAATGTATCCCTCAGGAAACAACTCCCTGTAATAATCACCTTGCCTACACTTTCTTCAGTCACACATTACATTCTCTCTCCCACTTTCTTTTGGGTTAATCTTAGTGTTTGTTAGCAGCAAAAAAAATTCAGCCTGTGAGTCATTACAGTCTTAGTTATGCTCACAATAGAGAGTTCAGAGTGGTGGTGGTGGGGGGGGGGAGATGTATCTGCCTGCTAGAAAACCATAAGGCTACTCTCATCTTGTAAATGCCAAGTGTTCAATTATTTTCATTTTCTTGCCTTTGGAAAAAAAATCAAATGTGATGTAGTAGGTTATTTAAACTTAACATTTGGAAGCCTGGACTCAGATTTTTCCATGTATACAAATTTTTTATCAAGTATTTCTCTAACATAGGTTTAAAAAAAAGTCGGTCACAAATGAAGTGAGTTTGCTGGTTTCCTCTAGTCCTGGGGATACATTTGTGCGCATTACAAAACCATTGCATCGATTATCATGATTAGAAATCTGTGCTTAGAAGAGGTCCAGTACTTCCATAATAAGTATTTTGCTGATTGCATTGATAGAGCTGTGGGGATAAGTTTGCATCTTGCCTTCCTGCACTGTTATGGCTTTGTCATTTTATCACAAGGGTGCCCTCTGAAACTACCATCCCTGACAACAAACAAATTCAGAGTATGTTCCTCATTAGCAGAACAGCTGTGCAAACCTTTTCTTATGAGTTTCCAGGCCACATAAAATCACCTAGTTTTGGATTCACACACAAACTAGAACCAGTCCTTTTACAGTTAAACATTTTTCTAGGCCTGCAAGCCTTTCAGCTGAGCTAGAGATAACTTTTTCCCCCTCTTAGTGCAGAGAGGTATATCTCTCTAAACTGAGGGCCAGATCTTGGCCCATGCTATAGCTCAGGGCTCCAAAGCTGCCTAACGGGGCAGATGAGGATTCTCCTAGAATGATAGGTGCCATATAATAATCTAGATAGATGTATTAGCCACAGATAGGTACCATTATCTTCCCTGCTGCTGCCCAACTCCAAATCAGACTGTTCTTTTTCCAATTGTCACAACTTTTGCATTGCAAGTTAAAGTCAACTTCAAAACCCCAAGAAGGACTAAGCTATCATGAAAGGTGCCCAATGCCATGTACTGGTCAACAGAGGTGATGATGAGTCAAGTAACTATACTTCTTGTCACTCAATATAGAAAAGGACAATGTAGTTTGTGAAAGTCATGAGAAGGAGGAGGAGGAAGACATATTAAAATCTGATGAGGAAGTGTTAACATATTACTCTTAAGCAGGAATGGGGCAGAGTTTGCCACGTTTTCCTTCTTGCCCATGTACATTCAGAGTCGTGCTGCAGATGAGGAATACGGGAATTGCTATACCAGACCTGGCCAGTGATCCAGCTAGTACAAGATCTTGTCTCCAACTGTGGTCAGTAGCAGATACTTGAGACGAATGTGTAAGAAACCATGAAATGGAAAATTATGCAATAACCTGCCCTTCGGGGAAGTTACTTTCTAACTCCTATCAGTTAGAAGTTAGCTTATGCCCTGTAGCATCCATAGCGAGTGACAAGAAGTATTGTCATTTGAATCATCAACTCTGTTGACGAGTGCATTGGCATTTAGTTCCTTTCCTGATAGCTTAGTCCCTCATGGGATTTTAAAGTTCATTTTATTTCCCTCCTGAAAATGTAATGCTAGCCAATGGAGCTTCTCATTAGCCAGATAAATGTCTAATCCTTTTCTGAATCCCAAGTACTGTACTGAGCATTAGTGATATTTTGTAGCAATGAGTTTCAGTTATACCTGCTTCCTTGAACGGAATTTCTGTGGATATAGGAAGAGTAGGCTTGACCATGTTTCCTGACCTTCCTCCCACCTTAAAGTGCAGGAAGAGGAGGGGTGAAAATGTAGGGTCTACCAGTCACTCCTTTCTCCTCTCATAGATCAGAAGCAACAGGAGGGTCCCAAGACTTGTTGGAAGGAGTGGGGTCCTGCCTTAGGTTCTTGGGACAAAACCAGGTGAAACTTAACAGTTTCCCTTTCGTTCCCTGGCTTCATTTGAACCCCAAACTTTGTGAAGATTCCTCAAGGGGATTAAACAATATGAACTGGAACCAATCACAAATGTATTTTACAACATCTCTACTAAATATGTAAATTCATTTCAAAAAAAGGAATAGCATAATATTATTAAAAAGACAACAGTGGAAAAAATATTTAGTTTCCAATGAACATGGATTTGAATATTGAAGTTATCAGGAGATGAAATAGTGCCATTTGATTTGATATTTTTATTCAAGCTTTGACTGAGCAGTTTTGCTACAGTGCACTGCTATTTGGAGGAAAAATCAGAAACTGCATCAGACAACCACTCTATTTCGTTCTAGAAAATAACTAGCAATTATAATTACTCACAATGTTTTCTGGCTCAGAATAAAAGTGGCATTGCACAAAACCATACTGAACATTCATCGTGATTAGAAAATACTCCACACCTTGAAGAGCAGTGAAGCCATAAGAATAATTTTAAATGCAAATTAAATTGAGGGGGTAGCAAAGAGAACAGATAAAAGACAGTAAAACAAAGCCTTTCAATTTCCTCAAATTAGCAGGCTAATGTAATATAAAAAGCAGTTCCACTCAGATCTGTACTAAGACGTTTCATTTCATCATAATATAAAACAGCAGATCCATCACCTTTCTCTACTCTGTACTCTTGATTTTGAGGTTGAAGTGACAATTTGAAGCTGTTCGCTCTGGCTCACAGACTGGTTACATTGCTTAGTCCTATTTCAAGCCAGTAGGATGGAAAGAGATCAGTAATATTGGTAAGTACCTATCTGCTAACCTGAGCTTTTATTTTTTTGTAATTCTTTTATATAGTGCCTTTACTCTTTAGCAATGTACATCTACTGGGAAAAGCTTCATTGTGTATTTTGTACAAAGCTACATACTATATAGAAATATGATGATTCCTAGAGACTATTATATCAGATTTTTGCACATATTCCACAGTGAATTAATACAAAAAGTAAGAATATCACAGTGAGAAAGGCTTCTGGATAACCTGTGGCTTTTATGGCATCCTTGGAATATTTAATGCACTTAGTGCCTTTCTGAACTATGCAAAACAGCCTTACCCAACACACAGCACCAGAGAAAATAGGAGTGATTTCTGAACAGTCTCATTATGACATTATTATTCATCTTACATTTACTGTAAAATACTTCATAGTCTCATTACTCTTGTGGTAAACAGTGAAAGGGGGTCCAGGTCAGTAAAAGTAAATTATTAGACAAAACAAAATGCTTCAGTTAATCATTATAACACAAAAAGAAAAGGAGTACTTGTGGCACCTTAGAGACTAACCAATTTATTTGAGCATTATAATACAGTTCAAGTTTTCTGAGCTTCTGAAAGGGAAAGTGATCAAGATAAGAGCAAAAACCAGATTAATAAAGGAACTTGAAATAGGATTGGGTTTTTTTTCTTTTTTTCCTTGGGAAAGTTTTATCAGGGGTTTGTTCCTTCAGTGTGGAGGGTGTGGGGGAGTTGACAGTAGTGTCACCTTCTGTTGCTAAGTAACAACATCGCCTGGCCATTTTTATCAGATAAAGGAAGTCCAGTTGACGTTATGCATTATTCATCAGAGTTGCAATCAAACAATCAAAATTGTTTGCTTACACTGGGGACATTTAGTAAGATCAAGGAAGCCCTCCCTGAAACTACATGAGCTTCCACCACTGGCAGGCAGCTCTTGTTATTTGCAGTAAGTATCATTTGTTCAGAATGATGCAATGAAGTGATATGTTGAAGAATTTTAGAAGTTCTCTCACTAGTGTAGGTTTGTAAATTGAAAATGATTTCACATGTTGTTCCAAACAAATAGATTTATACTTTGGAATTCAAAATATTGCTTGAAGTGAGGATCATTCTTTCACACCACCCTAAAAGAAATGCTCTGAAAGAGGAAGGACTATTGATCTCTTTTTTAAAAAAATGAAGGTTATTGGTGATATTTATATAGCTGCTTATACATCGAGCATGCATGCTGTGAAAGAGGCAAAGAAATGCCAATGTATATATTTTCAGTAACTGCTGGACTTTAAATATACAATATATATAATTGCTGTGTGAAGTGAAAGAAAATGCAAGAGGCAACAGGAAGGTAGGGAAAGGTTCATGATAATTCACATGTCAATGTGTGTCATCCAAGAAGCCCTGTATGTCAGAGGAGAGGTTAACTCATAGACTACATACCATCAATGGGTTCAAGAGAATGCTGCAATGAAAAGGTCAGCCAAGAATGAATGCTAAGAGTGCTTGAGATTGCACTGACTATATCTGTTATCAGACATGTTAAAAGCCGATGGTGTGAAGTTCTGCTGCTACTCTAAGTCAATGTGAAGAAGGGTGCCGGGGGGGACGAGTTGGTTTGCTTGTCTTTTGGCGGAATGGTATACCTGCTGTAGTGCAGTCTGTTTCTGTTCTGCCTGGTGAAATGTTTGTGTTTTTAACATAAATATTATTATCATTTGTTTTATTGTAGTGCCTAGAGGCCCTAATCAGGTTGGGATCTTGTTGTGCTAGGCATTATACAGACATAAAGTAAAAGATGGCCCCTACCCCAAAGTTCTTACAATCTTAGTTTAAGAAAGGATGCATCAGGTGGGTAAAACAAGCATATCTGGTGGAGGGATGGAGGTTGTGGATGGGGTATCACTGATAATTCTAGGAATCATGTTTGTGTTTGGTATTTCTACTTTCCTCATATTTTCTTCAGCTGTGGATGTGAAAAATTATTCTTTGAAACTAAAATCTGCGGTTTAAAAATATTCTATGCATGATGGTTTTAAATGCTTTTCTCAGATCCACTCTGATATGCTAAAATGGAATGTTTTAGATACTGCATGCAGAATTCTTTACTCAGAAAAAAACTGTGATTTTTATTTATATTTGTATGTTTGATCTTTAGTTGTTTTCCCCCCCCCAGGAATTTGACTGATCACATCACTTTGAAAAGAAAGACTTATTGACAACAAAAAGTTCCTCCAAGATGGACTATTTTTTGGATGTTGAGTCTGCTCACAGAATGATGTTATATAGTCAAGGAGCTCAAGGTAAAAAAAACTTGAGATAGAAAATCATAAATATAATTGTGTTACATATATGGGGTCAAATTATGGCTGCCCCCTTGTAGGTGAACTTTTGAAGGGGAAGCTAGCAGAGGGAGTCCTTTCCCCCCAAAACAGCCACACAAGAAGTCTAGGAAACAGTAAGTGGGCTGATTTGCTCCCTCTGAGCCTATGAGTGAGCCATTAAAGCAGCTGGCAGCGCAGCCGAAACCAAAGGGTAGAACATGTTTGGTGATGAGAGATCTCTCCCTTGGCACAAGGTAGTGCAGGGAAGGTAGGGCAGAGATTTGTGATACACCTCTTGTACAGATGCATCAAGTGCAGCTGCTGTGTATGGCTTCCTCTGGTCCCTTGGAGTCACAAATAATAGCCCCCTCCACTCACTTCTTAGGAGTGACAAGCGCTTCCCCTCCCTCCCCCAGCAAGTCCCTCCTTCCTTCCTGTGCTCCAAATGTTATCAAATTAATACTTTGGTGCATAATCATATTTCTAAGGCTCTAACTGATTAGCACAAATTATACAGGAAAACTACAAAGTGTTCCACTGCACAACTTCCAAACAACATATTTGTAGTGGTTCATTAACATCCGTTACAAAACGTGGGCCCAATAGCATAGCGATAATAGAATAGATACAGGAGTTGGGTAAAATTTTTCAAACAGATGTTTTAATTGAAAAATTTACTTTTTTTTTCAATAGCAAAAACATTTTAATTAAAAAACTTATTTTCTTAATTTTCCACATTTTCTATGATACGTTAAAATTAAAAATTGGGGGTGATTTTAGTTTACATCTTTTTCCCCCTTTCTTTGTCAGTGGCAAAATGGAAAAGGAGCTGGGACAGAAAGAAGGAAAAAAGTAAAAGGGGAAGGAAGAGGGAGGAAATAAAACAAATAACTCAAGACATGTTCCTTTTTGAAATCCATGGGGGAAAAAAGAAAACTTTGAAATGTTTTGTGAAAAAACATCACCATTTTTCCACCATCTCTAATTTCTGGGAATCCAATGAGGATACTAAAGAAAGCTCATTTACTGGAGGGGGGGAGTGGGGAGGGAGGGCAAAAACATCTTCAGGAATAATATTTTAATAGCAGAACTTAAAGGCATTATAAAAACTGTGAGGTTGGTAAATGTAAGGCCCAAATCAGTGTTTCTCAACCTGTTTACCATTGTGGGCAACATATGCTGCTCTCTTTGTGTTATGTGGGCCACATCCACACACTATATATAACTCCTGTATGGTCCCGAGGATGTCACATTGGCCGCAGCTGTGTGCTGATCGGGCCGCAAGCGGCCCACAGGCCATAGGTTGAGAACCACTGGTCCTAATAGCTCAATCCAGTTTCAGCCTTATTTTCACTTACTGCACTTTCACTTGAAAAGAAAGTCCAGTTTTTCTGTAACAGACTTTGTCCAGCTGGTAATCAAATTTATAGTCAAACTATAACAGTGTATGCCACACCAGGTCAGGTTTTTTAAGGTGAAATGCACTTTCCACCTCCATAAAACCCAAGCATTCATGCAGGACACAGATGTGCACCACCCTCACCCCGGGACTTAAGTGTGGCATCGCCGCACAGCCAATTGCAGCTGCTATTGCAGTCAATGGGCTAGAATTTCAGCTGGACCCCACTTAAACAAGATGCATAGGGAAACCATTTAAAGATAGATCTGCAGCTCTTCCCTTGTCCCATTGTAGCCTTCTGCATCAAACAGTGGTAATTCAGGACCTTAAACACCTAGTAAGACCACGCAAATAGATTGAAAGCTCCAAGGGGCAGAGGTCTGTTTTGTTTTGTTTTTAATTACTTCATCTCTAAAGTGCTATGCACACCTAAGTATTGTGATAGAAATAATATTAATAATATATCATCCCGCATAGGTATGAGGACAGACCCCCTTATGACTCCACAGAAAGGAAAACCGGAATTCAGAAATCTGTAACTTGCCTGACTTATTTTCTTAGATTTCCATATCAACTGACAAACATCCTATGCACTGAATGAGGCAGTGTTCTGTGGAAAAGAGTGTATCATAATGCATATGCACAAGAGGGCCAAATTAAGATTGCACAGACATTTCTTAGCATCTGGGTGCTTGATTTTGAAATCTTAACTTTTCTTTAACATAGGTTTTTTTGTAGGTAATTTCCTAAGTTTTTAAAAAACAAACTCGAAACCCAGAACTTCCATCATGAAGAATTATCATCACCTGGATCATCAGCAGGGTGGTGATCTTAGGCACACCACACAGACCTCTATCAGTTGAGTTAAGGAAGGAACGGGTAGTGGCAATAGGGTGTCTTCCTCTTTGTGGACAAGCACCTGTGGGTTTCACAGCTATGTGCTGACAGTAGCAGCATTGTGAGATTCAGGAATCCTGGGTTCAATGCCAGGTTCTGACAGGAGTGTGCTGGTGTATAGTGGTTATAGAACCTTCTGCCCTCTCCCCACCAGCATCTCTGCCCTATTCTCCTTCCTGGACTCATGTCCCTTTGTTCGTCTGCTTTTATGCACCTCACTGGTACCTGTCCCTTTCCCTCTCCATTTCTATTCCACTTGTTCCCCTGTGCTCCTATCCCCACCCTCCACCCGGGTTCCTGTCCTTGTTATCTGTCTGCCACCTCATGCTCGTCAGATCTCTTCCCCACAGCTTTTGTAACCCTCACCCCGCCCCCCCCAACCAACTTTTCCTCTTTATTTGTGTGAGGCTGCTTGCTGCTCCTCCTTTTCTCTGTCTGAGTTCCAATAGGGGGAGCAGTGAAAGCACAGCAGAAACAATCTCGCCACTCTCAGTTCTGGTGACTGGGGCCACAGCAGTCCCTGGCAATAGCAGGGGCAGCCCTTGCCACTCTGGGCTGGAGCATGCTCCATCACTCTGTGGGGATGGTGCATACACATTCTGGTCAGCAATAGGAGCTGAGGGATGGAGCATTCCACGTGCAGACAGAATCCTCAGAGAATTTATCTGCCAGCCTTTAACAAGCCGCTACTGAGCATGAGTGAGATTTTCAGAGGTTCTAAATTTTGCCAGTCTGGGCATATTGTCACAAATGGCAAAGAGAACATTCCCAACACTGGGTACCCCTTGCCAAATTTCAAGTCTGTCCTTCAAAGCATGGGGGCACTACAATTTCTCAATTTTACAGTTGTATGGTTTTGGTTTAATCCTGGGCAAAACAATGTATTTTTTCCTTTACCTCATTCTTGGAAATGGCTAAGCCATTTTAACTGAAACTTTCCTAAAAAATACAACCTGAAGCAGGCACCTAGTGTGAACATTTTAGTTCAAACAGTTAAAGTTTGGCAAAGTTATAAGAAACTGAAAAGAGAACCTTATCATGGAAAGCATGACACAACTTTAACTAGAGGTGTTGCTGCCAGATTCACCTAGAATGATTGCATGATGTTAAAATTTTGTCTCAAATCATACAATCAAAAAGTGTATTTATATATTTTTTAAACTGCATTTTGGTCAAGTCAAAAAGTGATGGCCATAATCTGTCATTAAATACATAATGATCACAAATTAAATTATTACAGGTATTATTTATTATTATTATTTTGTCTTATTTAAGTTATTACATTATAAACTATAAATGGAGCATACTATAGAATCAGGACTTATTACTATGAGAATATATTTATCCAGGAATCATATGTACGTAAAACATTACTCACATATGACCAATTATGCTCCTTTCTAATGCTCATACACGATCTCACTTTCTTCCCCTGTTAACCTCCCCCTATTTCTCTAATCCTTAACATATTGTTCTTCAGAATCTGATTTTAAAAGGAAATTAAAGTGAAAAGATAATAAATCAGTCATTCCACTCTCCATAACCCATACGGACATTAATCAGTAACCAATTGAACACACAGCTTGCATGTGGCCATAGAAAAATACTCATAATTTGTATCTTTAATTTGTAAGTTATTTTTAGAAATTCTTGGATCCAAACACATAGAAAACTTCTGTCTATGCTATGTACAGCTATTGTGAACTCTACACACAGGGGAAAAGTGGCAAGAGGAGAGAATGCCAGTGATGAAATGCAGCCTAAGTGCAGCCAAACAGTTAATAGGCTCTTATTCTTACCTAATGAAAATAAGTAGTAGATAAGTATCCCATTCAATCAGCATCAGCTATATCCCAATTAAAATCAATTCATAGATGTTCCCAAAGAACAACTTATTCAAAATTTGCACTAAGAAATCTGTTTTTCCTCAAAAACTTAAGACTTCAACACAAAATATCATATCTTTAGGGCTATTTCCAGATCACTGAAGTTTCTTTCAGTTATATACATCAAAAACACGTCACTTTCTGTACAGTTAAAGCTACACGGTTCAAGCTAAGTATGTTAATACATTGAGAAAATATTAGAAAATAAAAAAACAACAACTCATGCAAGCTCCTCTGCTATTAGTAGATGACACAGCATTATGCAAGTAATGATTCCTGAAGTCTTGTTGGAACAGAAATCAGAATGGCAGGTGTATTGCAAATAAATGTTCAGCTTTAAAATATTATTAGAGCTGGTTAAAAATGAAAAAAAGCGGTTTCACAAAAAACTTCAAACTTGTTTTCATTTCAAAGGGCTTGAAATGGATTGATGACTTTGGGAGGGGGGTAGGAATTTTTTGTGATTTTTTGTTTTTAATTCCTAAAATGCATCCAAAAATAGCAAAAATGTTATCAAAGCAGGTATTAAAATTTTGTGTTCATGAAACACCAAGTTTTCAGTAAACAAAACAACCGATAAGGTTTTGATAATTTCTAATTACAATTTTGAAAAAGTCAAAAAGGCACAGCATTTTTCATGGAAAATGAAAAATTCAAGAGGTCAACATTTTGCAAAGCAAACAAAAAATTGTAAAGGCCATTTATCAGTGGGTTCAAATAGATTGGTAAAACAGATTTGACCAGCTCTAATTGTAATTTAACATACTGAATTTAATCTTTTAAGTGACCATGAATGTACAATATCTAGTTTTAAATGTGTCCCCGCCACCCTTCCCAATGTCACTATGTAAAGTGCTTTGAAATCATGGAGGAAAGAGTCCATCTAATTTATAACAATGTATATCCTGGAGATAGGGGCATTTTTATTTAGAAAACTACTAGCATTTATTAATTAAAACTTTGTTCCCTATGAATATTTTCCAATATTTAATTAAAAGCCATTGTTTCCATGAATGTTCCTGTCAGCAATTTTGTTTGCAAAAATTTGCACAGAAGAGCTGGAAACATGGTAGATGCAAACCATTTAAAAATGTGAATAAATATTCAAGGAAACATTTTTGCAGTATTTACCCAGCTGTAGTCAAAGTGAACATGTGCCAGACCCAAGTAGTTAGAGCTAGCAAGGCAAAAATTGAATTCCAAACAAGTGAGCAGAAAAACCCACTCTTATTCTGTTTACAATAAATACAAACTCATCTTTGGACACATTTTTCCACCTCCCTCCATCACTCAGTGTGTTAACTGCAGCAAACAGATTCCATCTTTCAGCTCCGTAAGGATGGTATCAGCAGGAAGTTATTTAATGAAGGGTCTGATTCTGGAAGATGCTGAATGTCCTCAACTCCCACTGAAATCAAAGTTGCAGGCTCAGGCCACTAAGTTGAACTTTTCTTTAGTGTGTTGTTTCACCAGATGAAAATGCTCACTATAAAATAAAAATTTTCAATGGTCTCTAAGAATGTGATCCAACTGCCACTGAAGTGAATGGGAATCATTCGACTCACTTTCCAAAGGTCATGCCCTAAATTTGGTTTAATGACTATTTTTACATGTTTATTTTGCAAATGAAAAATGCTTTCCTAATTAAAATGACGATGATCCGGAATACAATATTTCCAGTGCAGAGGGTAATTTTCTTTCATCCTCATTACTGTTCATTCCTGCTAATTGGCTGCTACAGTTTACAGTCCACTACAGATGTTTACTTTATCATAATCTAAATGTTTGAAATTACTAAATATACTCCAACTCTTGCCTTATGCTTTGATCTTAAAAATCAAAATGCTAGATTAAAAATTGGAATGAAATTTGAAAGGAAAGTATTTTTTTTAAAACAGCTCAGCCCATATCAGAAATAGGCGCTATTTCGAGCAGTGTTTTATTGTGGTAGGCCATATGATTCTGTAAAATGAACATGTACTGTAGCAGCTTTTGTTAAATTTAGTTAGTAACGTACTGTCAGGGCTAAACCTGATAGGTATTGGGCATTTGAGAGTTGCTGATTGACAGACAAATAGAAACCTAGCACTAACCCGCCAGTAGAAAAATGCAGTTTTATTATTAGTCATTTGTAATATGGTAGCACCTAGGGCCTCCAACCAAGATGGAAGAGGGGAAGTGGGGATTACATTGTATTAGTTTCTGTCCATACATACAGCAAGAGTCATCTCAGACCTGAAGTGTTTAAAATCTAAATAGACAAGACAGGAAGGGTGGGAGAAAAAAAGGATCATTGTCCATGTTTTATAGATGGGGAACTGAAGCACAGATAGATTATATGACTTGCCTTGGTCATATAATAAGTGTGTGGCAGCACCAGGAATTGAACCCAGATTTCCCAAGTGTCAGGCCAGGCAGGGTCTTAACTACAAGATGGGTGTGATCTCCTTATTTCCCCTAATATATATGGATGTGGAATTCAAGGTGTTGGTAACCTATAAATCCCTAAATGATTTTGGACCTGGTTACATGAGAGATCGCATCTCTCCCCATGATATCCTGAGATCAGCAGAGACACTCAAGCTGGAGTTCCTTCAATATATACAAGAGTTAATCATCTGAGCAACCTTTTTATTCTGTTTGCTAAGGCTACTAAGGAAGGAGTGGGGCTGAGGAGGATGTATTTCTGGGGGACTCCTCTGCGTATGTTATGATTTTTAATTTTGGGGATAGGTGGTCAGAGCACTGGATGGGCATCTATAGTTGCATTACATAAAATAAAACTACATTAAAAACATGTTATTAAGGTTGTAAAGTCAAGCACTTGAGTTAGCTTGTGCAACCTTAATTTGATTCCCTTGTGCGTGTGCATTATGATACAGTCTTTATTAAAAAGAAAAGGAGTACTTGTGGCACCTTAGAGACTAACCAATTTATTTGAGCATAAGCTTTCGTGAGCTACAGCTCATGAAAGCTTATGCTCAGATAAATTGGTTAGTCTCTAAGGTGCCACAAGTACTCCTTTTCTTTTTGCGAATACAGACTAACACGGCTGTTACTCTGAAACCAGTCTTTATTAACATGATCACATACTGTTTTTTCCACACAATCCCCTGCGTCATCCACAATCAGTGCACAGGATGGACAGTGCTCAATTAATGAGCAGCTATTCAATATTTTGTGTTCTCCTCATTGTTTAATATGTGACCCTATGCCTTATTTATTGCATATTATTCAAACCCTGCTTTGAAGACAGAATTATTAATATCCTCATGGGCTTTTCTATGGCACTCATTACTGTAGTATCTGAAATCTGTAGTATCTGAATCTGAACATATTAATGAATTAATTTTCACAACTCCCCTGTTAGATGCAGGGCATTATTATCCCCAGGTTATAGTTTGGAAACTGAGGCACGGAGAGTAAGATCCAAGTATTCACTAATTTTGGGGGCCCAATTTGAAACCATTGGGACCTGATTTTTCAGAGTACTCAGCATTATATAGCATTCTGTATCTTCAAAGCACAACTCCTACTGACTTCAATTTCAGCTCTGAGTGCTCAGGGCTTCTACAAATCAGACTCTGGGGTACCAAATTGGGGACCCTCAAAATGAGGAACACCGAATTAGTGACCACCTCTGAAAACTTGTGTTAAATGACTTACCCAGCATCACACAGGACCTCTGTGGCAGGGACAGAATCCAATTCTGTGGCACAGCTTTCAACTGCCTTAACCGTGAGAGCATCCTTTCTCTTCCCCTGCCTCATTTGCTACACATCTTGGAAATTCAACATCAAAGGATGCAGAGGTTCCACTAAAAATAGCCTCCTTCTCTGCACAACCCTGCTCTACCCCCAGAACAGATCTGTCCTATGCACTGAATGAGACAGGGTTCTTAGGAAAGAATCATATGTGATCATGTAATTAAATATTGTATCATAATGCATATGCACACGAGGGTACCTCCTTGTTCCCAATAACCTGATAGGACAATGTTTAATTAAAGAAACAGGAGTAAGATTGTCACCTACAGAATCACCAGTACTGCTACCTATATCAGCATAGTTTTCTGTTAAGGATTCTGATTCAAACACTGACCAGGGCTGTCCCCAATTAGCTATTTCCAGTGTTGTCCTAGCAATGTTGGTCCCAGGATATTAGAGACACAAGGTCTCTCTTTCATCAGCAGAAGTTGGCCCAATAAAAGATATTATCTCACTCACTTCGTGTCTCTGATTAGCTAGTGAGAGTCTATAGGATCACAGTCTAAGATAATATGGTTGCAAGCATTGTCAGCTCATACCACTAAACCACCTCAGAAATATTAAAGCTCTGTATCAACATTTATGAAGGTATTAGATTTAAGAGCAGATTTCAAATATGAGGAGAAAGAAAACACTCTCTTGACTATACTTAACCATACAACCATGGAAAAGTGTGCAGAGTGCCTCAGCATATTCATAGCGTCTACTGCCATGAAGTGTAACAGACAAGAACAGTTTGAATTTTCAGGGGTGAGTAAAGGAACTGTTCTAAAATAATTTAACCCTGCTAAAGTCATAATGGCTGCCCACAAAGCTACTGCTACCCTGACATCTTTTGGAATTGCTGTCACGAAGAGCAATCTTTAGAACTACAGATGGGCACAAGCTGTGAAAGTTTGCATCTGGCTCTGACCTTCCCAAAAGTTCAGGAGCATTCAGACTTGGGTTCTGTTTTCAGCCAATTATATAGGTAGGCCTGAACCACAAAGAGAGATTCAGACTTCTGTCTAGGCTCAAACTTCCCAATAATTTAGGAGTAAGTGAGTTTCAGATCTGAAGTTCAGGTACATGTCCATCTCTATTTAAAATTCCTATGCATTTTGGTCCATAAGAGGAAAGACTGGAACAGAAGAAAACTAAACAGCACTACTTGTTCTATGACATTGGTATTTGGATAAACTATCCTTGTCCCACCTCACTGCTTTGGGAGGGATGGGGGAAACTTAAAACATAACTGGATAGTAGGTTTTTGTTTGGTTGTACTGATGACTAATTCAGAATAAAATAATTTAGAGAAATGAACAACTTACTACCTACAAGTAGTTCAGTTACTTTCTTTGAAGAAAGACGGGTTGATTGGAATGAACTGACACAATAAACAATAATATACATTTTATAATAACCATGTGGATACCTACTGTCACTCAATTCAACTTCGCTGAATTCCCTTACCTTTCATATTTCTCGTCCTTTACTATTTATGTGAGAAAATAATGTGTATAGTCTACTATTCTGTTTATCTTTAATAATAAGTTAGCATTTATTATTATTATTTTGTTTAACAGTACCATATAGAGATTCCAACTGAGATTGGAGACCCAATGTGCTAAACAGTCTAAGAGACAGCCCCTGCCATTTAAATAGACAAGACAAAAAAGGGCAGGAGACAGGAAGTATTCTCTTTATTTTACAGCTGGAGAACTGAGTCACAGATATTTGCCTATGGCCACAGAGAATGTCTGCATCAAAACTGGCAATTAAACCTAGATCTCCTGAGTCCCAGTCCAATGCTTTAACTACAAAACCATTTTTTGTCTCTAAAAATAAGGTTAAGGGCATTTATGCTTTATAGATACAGAGCAAAATATTCAAAAGTGCCAAAAGGACATAGAAGCCTATATCCCAAGCTCTTAGACCCAAATCCCAAAATGTATTTAGGCACCTAACTCCCACTGATTTCAGTGGGAGTTAGGCACCCAAATACCTTTGAGAATCTGGGCCTAAGTCACTTTTATAAATGAAAATGAGGCTCCTAGGTCACTTAGGCACTTGCAAAATATATTACCTATAAATGGTTCCACTTTTGTCAGTGTATTTGTCCACAGAAAGGAAAATGTATGCATGCATAGGGGTTGGGGAGTTAAGCAGTTTAGTCTTGTGGCAGCTTTTCCAACAATGAAGAGGGTCTTAGTAAGATATTCCCCAAATCTAACCTTATACACAGAACTTTCAAGGAGCTCTGCACATCCTGAAATATTGTCAAAAGTTTTCAACTACTCTAGGAGCTGGTGCTGGTGCATGTTGTGGTTGGTCCTCACACTGCTGATTTTTCTTTCCCCGCTTATAGGAAACGGGGTGGAAGAAGCAAACTCTCTCTTTTTTTTTTTTTTGGTAAAAAAGGGATTATATGGAACGAGCATAAATATTAGAACACGAACTGATTAAAAGGAAAAGCGAGTCCCTCTCCAGCAATTGTAATGACAGGTCACCTTAGAGTCACAGCCTGTCCTGTTTCACCGCCTCCTCAGCTGTACCAGCAGGCACTGGTGCTGTCATCCCCACCTCCGCGTGCCTCAGCAGCCTGGACGCTTGCCCAGGGAAGAGGGGATGTGTGTGTGTCTCTTTCTCCCACACTTGCACCCCCTCGCTCCCCCAAGAGGACACTTCCGTCACACCAAGCTCCCAGCCCCGAATCAATGGGGCGGTGCTGAGGTTCCCTCCCTACCCCACTGGCCAGTCTAGTCCCCAGCCAGTAACTGCTGGCAATAATGGATCACTTTAGCACTGGGGCATTGCCCTCCCTGCTGCGGGGTGGACGCTGTGCGGCGCCTGCATGAGCCCCGCTGGGTGACCCCTGGCCCTGCCCCCTCAGCCAAGGGCAGCCTGCCCTGGGGCTGCAGGGAGAGGGGCTGGCAGGGCAGCGTTTCCCGATCTCGCTGCTCCAGTCCAGAGATCCTTAACGGGTTTTCCCTCCCTCTCCCTCTTTCTCTCTTTTCCTCTCTTTCCCCTTCCTCTGCTCCCCCTCCCCCTCCTTGTGTGTGCGCCTCTTCCTCTTCCCTCCCTCCCTCCTCTTCCTCTTTCCCACCCCACCTCTCTCTCCTTTCTCCCTCATCAGCTCGCCGGGCGACCCTGCTCACCGTACCCACATTAATGGCGGCATCTTCGGAGGAGGAGATAGACCGGAGACCCATCAGGAGAGTCAGGTCCAAGAGTGACACCCCTTACCTCGCAGAGGCCAGGATCTCCTTCAATCTTGGGCGAGGTAAGAGCGACCCCTTCTCCCTGTCCATCCCCCACAGTGCACACACATAGACACACGCCCCAATGCTCATCCCTTCCCATCCCCTCCCCTCCCCATCCTCAAGCTGCTGCTCTGCTCCACTCTGCCTCTTTGTGTCTGCTGGGTGCAGGGCGCTGCTGAAGGGCTGTGAAACCCTGACATGTCCTGCCACGGTCACACAAGCATTTCTCCCCTCCCTTCGCCCCCCAGCCGTCAGACGCGGGTGCAGTACAAAATGAACTGGCGGGAGGGGGCAGCATGCCTGGGCAGCAGGGGAGGACTAAGACGTGGCGGTGGCAGCGTTCAGTTCCTGTCATGGAGTGAGCAAGCAGTGGAGTAATTTCCCCCTCAAAGTTCTTTTTCTTTTTTTTTTTGGGGGGGGGGAAGGGAAAGAGACGTACACAGTACCACAATCACCCCTAATACATCTTTCCTCATTTATCTCCCATCTTCCCCCATAAGACTCTAGATATCTAACTCTCCCCAGACATTCCCTCCATCTAGCTTTCCAGAATGTCCTCTCTTTTCACGCCTCATTCTTTCCCCAAACTCTTCATTCTCTCTTTCCTTTCCCCCAAGACCATATTCCCCCCTTTCCTCAAACCCTTCCCTTTTCCTCTATGCCCCTTATTCTCCCTCCAAATCTCTCACTTTGCCCCCAAACCACTTAGTCTCCCTGTCCTCTGCCCCCAAACTACTCTCTCCCCCCAAAAGCCCTGTCTCCTCTCTTTCTCTACCAAATAGCCCCACATCCCTCATTCTTTCTTCCTTTCCTTTCCCCAAACATTCCTCCTCCTATTACCATGCTCCTCCTTCCCCATCTGTTCTCCAATCCCCTTTACTCCCAAATCCCACTTTCCTCTTCCCTGTCCCCAACACCTATTTCCCTCCTGCCAAATTTCCCTTCTCACCTCCCTCTCCCTGCAAACTCTCATTGTCCCTTTCCACTCCTCTCCGCTAAAGCCCCTAATTCTCCTTCTATCCTCTCCAATAATACACTCTCTCCCCGCAACCCTACATTTCTCTCTCTGCAGACTCTTCATTCTATCCTTCCTTTCCTCAACCCCTAGTATCTCCTCCCTTTATCATAGCCCATCATTCTTGTCCCTCCCTAGCAAACTACTTTTCCTTCTGACTTCTCACTAGTCTCCTCTTCTGCCCAAATTCATTCATTCCTTCCCTGAAATGACCCCGTTTTCCCACTCATAATTTCTCCAGTCTTTCCTCCCATGGCTCTGTCCCCAAGGTTAATCTATAACTTATACCTATATCCTTTCCACTCTCTCTGCCCCATGAGATCCCATGTTCTCTTACAATCACCCTGACATTCCCTCTCTCTGCCCTTCAATGTGTCACATCCTTTTTATTTGCTCTACCTTTCCCAGGTCTTCTCTCATCCCTCCAGCTCCCCAAATTCACCCCTCTTTTTTCTGCTTCCATCTGTCATTTCCCCCTCCCTGCCACATAGACACTGCCTCCAGAGCTGCCCTCTAGCTCCTTTTTCACTTCTCTTCTTTCTGTCTCTCTGTCCTCAAGGTCCCTCCAACATTACGCCTGTTCCCTCCCAGATCCCCTTTCATGTTACTCCTGCCATCCTCAAGGTCCTTTCCCACCAGGACTGTTCCCCTCCCCTCTCCATTGGGCCATTCCCCTCCTCAGGGTCTCCTGCCCATGATGATCCTCCCTTTACCTTCCCTCAAAAATGAGGAAAGGAGGAGACAGCTGCTCCTGGTTGGTTACTCAGTTTCCTCCATACCGAGCCAGGCTCCCCTTACCTAGGAGGGAGGGAATTGAGATAACTTTAGAGAGGAGTCTCAGCTGCAGTCTCCTGACTTTCCCACCAGGGTACACTGAAGTGACCCTCCTGGCAGGGTCCTACAATGCAACTCCCTTCTTCAGCTGAGCCCCTCAATTCAACAGCTCACTGCAGGAAGAGGGTTTGACTGAGAGCTCCTGCTTGCTATGTTGCAGTCTCTCTCCCTTCCCCTTCAGCAGGTTGCAAATTGAAGGTGATAAACATGTAATTGTTTTCTCCTCTAGTCTGAAAGTTGGTGTGAGACAGATTCATCCCCTTTGTCCTCACTATAATTACACCCTTATTAACTGGTAATATGCAGGTTGTGGTTACCATTGACTGTGACTGGTTGATTATGTTGGTCGCAGTGTGATTATCCCTTTCTGGTCATGATTAGTTTTTTTTAAAATTATTGAATAAAGCTTTAGGTTGGCTGGGTGACATTTCAAGGCAGGAGTTGGAAAGTGATGCCAGTGAGTAGCACTGATTTTAAGGAACTGAAAATGAAAACAGGCAAGATGTAGGGGCGTGGGGAGGGTAGGAAGTGGTGGTGTGTAGGAAGTGATGAGGTGTAAATGAAAAAATGCTGTGCATGGTTACCTGATTGCTGAAAATAACTCCATGTTGGCCTTCACTGTCACAGGTGACATTATGCCTTGGAGTTATAAATAGATTATCAGTTGAGAGGAAGGTACCTTCAGGTCACCTAGTGCCTCACATTTCTACACTGAGCTGGACTTGCAGCCTTTACTACAGCAAGGCCCGGAAAGTCAGGTAGAATGCTGTTCTTTATAGTCCTCTTTTTTTTTTCTTTCTTTCTTTTTACTGTAATTCCTATGAAAATTTGATAAGTACATTTAGTTCCCCTTTTAATTTATGTGTTTTAAAGCTACATTTCTAACCTCTCAGGAATGGACTTCCTTTAAAGGGAATAATTCAAAGAAGTAGCACTGGAAAGATTTGTGAAGAAACAGAATAAAACTGTTTAAAGCAGTGCAAGTGGATGTTTTCATTAATCCATCTGGCACTGGGTAGTTTGAGTTTAAAAAAAAAAAGAAATTGCTTAGCAACTAGTGTTTAAGTTAGTGAGCTAACTCAGTGAAATATGTCAGTGGTATCCACTCCATTGTTGAGCTTTTGGTTTTGGTTTTGTGACTGTTTTCCAGGAATGCATAAACCAAGGGCCCTTCATTTCAGAAGGACCTGTATTCCAAAGAACCAGTTTTTATTTTAAAGATGGTTAAACTTCTACTAGATCTGATTACGTTGTATGGTGAAGGGTTAGGTTTTGAAAACTTCTCCTTTATAAGGAATGGTGTGTTTGTATATTTTTAAGGTTCATATAATTGTTTGTGGCAAAAAGTATTTCTGAACTTGTCTGCTGAATTTTAGGTTTAGCAAACAAACCTTGTGTACACTTTATTAGGAATTACTTTGAATATTCAATATTTTTAGGAAGTAGTGGTACAATAGTTATCCCTTAAGTTATTGTATATTTAGCTTGCATGAAGCAATTAAAGGTGCAATTAAACAAGAACACTTAATTCATAGCTGGCCCCCCAACTAACCTTTACTTTGTATACTTATTGCTTATTCAGGGTAAGAGCTGTGTTCTCTGGTATCAAATGTTTTCACTGCAGAAAGTAGAAGCACTTACTGTATGTTGGATGGAGCCTATTTGGAATCTATCTGGAAATAGATTCCCCATTCTGTATCTCTCCTCTTTGTGTGTCCATTGCTAGTACTGTTTCTTAATTGTGAAACTACCAGGTATTACTTTTCTCTTATTTAAAATTTAATTGCTGCACTGGTGTAGAGCTGAGAGGTTTAGGGTCAGGGAAAGACTCCAGAGCATGTATGAACATGAGGAGCTGTTCATTTCAGGTGGTGCTGAATAGAGTGGCTGTTTGCTACCAAGAAAAATGGACTCTAATTATTCATTGTTTTAACTCTCCCTCTCTTTCTCTCTGCGTGCTTTGTATCTGCTGTATTTTCCTCTATGTCCATGTGTGTGAGCTGTGTGTTTTGTGCAAGTGTGTATATAACTGCATCCTTGTACATGAAGAGGGGAAGCAAGGTGGAAATGAGGAAAGAATGTCATTTCCTCTACTTAGTGATGCAGTCAGGACTAAAGTGATGCTTAGAGCACAGGAAATATCCCCTTCTCTAATCACCTATGGTTTACCTCCCATTTAATGCATTTCATGTGGACACTTTGGCTATTCAAACACAGCCTATAGTGTTTTTCCTGCCAGCTGCTACAAGCAGGGTTGGATCCCCTTTTGATCCGGTCATTGTCTTGTTCCAGGATACTCGCTGGGATAGGATGCAGCATGCTACTGCTGCTGCTTTGCTTTATTTGACCTTTAAATCTATTATTATTAATTATTATTATTATTATTATCTATATGCAGATGGAGTTAGTGCTACACTTCTCCACCCTTAAATTTAATGGCAACAGCAAACAGTCTTATTTATCTACTTCAGCTGCAAGTTATAATTATACCATTACTGCTGTTATCTGCATTGTTGCCCGCTTGCACACACAGTCAATTACATAATTTGCGTATAGCTAGGAGTTGGTATGTTTCTCAAGAACAATTTATAAACAGTTAAGCAAGGCAAACTTTATCTGCCCCTCCAATCAGATTATATTCATAGTTTATTTTTCACATTGCTTTGTTTAATTAGTTTTCAAATAAATATTTGTTTGTGATCTTTGTTTCCAAAGACTGATCAATTATAGTATTATAAATATTCCCTAATGTGAATTTCCAAATGCTGTTCAATTAGTATACTCCAGCATATATCTTATTCAAGCCTTCTTGGACTGATTAAAAAGAAACAAAGCTGTTTTCCAAACTAAGAGGACTATTCTTCCTACTGATGTACATATGCCAATCCTAGTCATCTTAGTTACATGCTCATATCAAAAGGATAATATTTCTCAAATGACTTCAATTGTCTCTTGTGCCACAATGAATATAGCCAAGGAACATTATAAAACTATAGACAGATATAAAATGCTTTTTTGCCTATTTGATATTGTATCAGTCCATGTGCAAATAAATGCTATATCTGAAAACTAAATGTGCTTAAACAAGGACCTCAGCTCCATACCACAAGAATGTGTTCTCACTTTATTTTTTAAAACTATAAAGAGCCTAATTTTTTTTTAAATGCCTAGTGATTTGGGTGCATCAATTTCTGGGTGCCCAACCTGAGATACCTTAAAGGGGTGCAAGTTCTTAGCATCTGCCCTCTGAAAATCATGCCCTTTTGAAGGTCTCCATTTGGGCATCCAAAAATTAAGGGACACAAAATCACTGCTTCTGAAAATTTATGCCTACATTTGTTAGGACTGACTAATCACATAAAGTATCTCGTCCCCTCATTCCTATGCCATCCCTAGAACATCTCCAATTTTCACCCTACACGCTGACCTATTCAGATGTTAGTAGTTTTACAGAAGGCTATAACTTAAAAATGTTAAATGATGGAACCATCTGGGAAGCAGAGAGCTTCCAGGCTGGAGAAATTATGATATGTGATTACTGATAAGGGGACAGACCATTTAGTGACTCATACTTAATGATCTAAGGCGGGGAGTGTTGTTTTTCCTGTCTGATAAGAAATATAACGTGTAGTGCTGGGAAATCTTATTGCAAACACAGTGAATTGGGTGAGGTAGTGGATAGGTGGGTGTTAACTATTCAGGTAATGTTTGATCTCTTTATTGGTACATTCAGGCAGACCTGCTTGCCAGCAATTGACCTATACCTGTCCATCTATAAGTAGCAAGATAAAGGTCAATAGTGTCCTATATGGCATTTCCGTACATGGAATGGATATTTCAGCTAGAGAAAGAATCCAGCAGTAAACTTTGGACCACAGCCATTTTTTAAGGTGTTTCCAAGCTGATTGACATTTGGAAGACGTCATCATCATGTCAGGCTGCTATGGAGACTTTCTGAGCTTGTTCAAGGAGGTCACCCAGTGTCATTCCCCACTTGAATTCATTTGCTTGTCTGGGAGTAAAGTCTTGTCAGAGGAAAGGGGCCGTGCTTTGGAGAAGGTGGCAGGGCAGAACACTTGCTTAGGTGAGTGAATGGTCACTGAAGAGGGAATGCTCCCTCCAAAAAGCCATGATTATTCTCTGTGGTTATGATTTACCCATGGAGCATATTATAAACTGGATCAGCCCTGAAGTTCTGCTCAGATCTAAGTGTACTCAAATTCATCAGTAATCTCACGTTGGGGACCAGATCCTCAGCTGATGTAAAACAACATTGCTCAATTGACTTCAGTGGAGCTACACAACTTACAGCCGCTGATTATATGACCCCATAAGCAAGCATACAGCTCTTCTCCCTCTTCCATTGTGAAATACCTGTTTATTTTGTTTTATGAAGGGGCCATATGTTCCCATAGAATGTGAGCTGCAGATGCAGAAATAAAGCAGCAACTTATATTTGAAAATGCTACAAAAGTCACTTTTCTGGGAGAAAAAGATGGAGTCATATAATAATATTACAAAAAGATACAAAAGAAATCCATAATATTACCGACTGCAAAGAAAAGTGGGTGTGGTCTCTGGACAAATATTCAGAGTTAGCAGGTGCTACTCTTGAACCAGTGATTAATTCACACAGAAAACTATCACAAATTAATGCTGTTTCAAGCAGCATTAAATCACAATTGGCAGGGATCGGAGGGGGCAGGATAAGGACATGGGGGAGGTTGAGACAGGGCATGGGACATGAAGTAGAACTGCAGTGAGTGTCAGCTAGCCTTATACTGAATAAGGTCCCAATCCTCCTTCAGTTGAAATCAAAGGGACCTTATGTTCTCACATGCAGTGGCATCTTTCCCACAAACTTGGGCGAACAACTGCTTTTTTTTTGGTTCTCTGGCAGTTCTGGAAAATCATTGAGAAAGAAGTGTTTAACACCAAAATTTTGGCACATCAAAAAATCTAGTTTGGGTGTCATTTGACCTGAAATGTTTCGATTGGAGGCATTTTTAAACAGCTAGATTTCAAAAAAGGCTGGAGAAGGAAGGTCCTACCTCATAACTTTTAGCCAGGAGGAGAAGGGTGGTAGCAGTGGCAATCTCCTTATAATTATCAGTGCAGTGGTTATCGTGTTCACCTGGGATGTGGGAAACCTGGGTTCAATTCCTCCCCTTTGCCTGTAGGTAAGTGCCCTAACCACTGGGCTATTCTGGTGTGGGTCTCTCTTGTTGAAGCTGTTCCTCTTTTTATAAATAACTAATTAGTCATTAGAGCAGGGACTTCAGCTTGGGTCTCCCACATCCTAAGAGAGTGCTCTAACCCTGCTGAGTAATTCTCACTTTCTTTGACCCAAGGGCTATTCTTTGTCATTTTGAAGGCTACTGTGAAGGGCACTGAATGAATGATGTTTTTCAGAGGCTAAGTTGATGTACACTTTTTTCCTTTCCAATGGCAGGGTAGGCTTTTCCCATGGCATCCCCCTGCACATTGAATTATATAGAAGGATATGATATCATTTTCTGTAGTGGTCAAGGAACAAGTTTCAGTAATTATTTTCAGGTACTTATCTTTTCATTCTGTAAAATAACTCGTATTGTTTATGAAACCATTTCAAAGGCTGTTTAAAAAATGAAGTGGCTTGATGAAATTATTGGATTTTCCTGGGGAAATCTGCATCCCATTCATTTTTAATTCATTCTAAAGCTCATCACTTGATTTGAAAACCTTGTTTGAAGTCTTTTGAATTTACCCTCTGGCCACCCTTAAATACAGCATTAGGGCACTAACCCAATTAATCAACTCCTTAGCTATTTAAAATGTTATTAAATATCCTCTTTTGGGTTGTTGTAAAATGAATAATCCCCAAATATTGTATAGGAATATAAAATACCCTGGATTCAGGGTGTTAACAGATTAGAAAATAAATAAAGGGGTAACCTAAAGGACATATTTATGTTTTTAAAGCTACTGTAACTGTAAGCTTAGGGAGATTGGGGTTCATGAGGACAATGAAGAAGTAACTAAAATCATGCCTAAGTAAAGGCTTTGTGGGGTGGGTGTGGGTTGGAGGGTTAATATGTATTCAGTTTTGTTGCTTTCTGAAGCAATATCAGGCAAGAATTCCTACCTGGACAAATTCCACTTACTTTGCCACAGTTTCCACCTTCTCTCCTGGCTTTACTATCATGGAGATCCTCATGAGCCCAAATGACAGCATTTGACTAAACATTAATGTAAGAGATATATTTGTTAAAGGGCTTGTGTGAATGGCCTCTCCTTTGCCATCACAACTTGCATCAACAAAATTCGTACCTGCATTTTTGCATCTTCAATTGATTTGTAAATCCAGTCTTAGTACTTCTGCCTTTAACTGCCTAATTTGGAGCACAACTAAAGGTGCAAACTCTGAAATTTGCATGCACAATTCATTTTTTGTCTCTGTTTCACACCAGTAAACAGGAAGACAAGTCCCCGGTCTACTGAAAATATACACCTAAATTGAGGGTAAATATCATAGGGAGAATATGATAAGAATATGATAATCCTTTTATGATTAAGGACTATTGGCCATATCCAGAGCTTAATGAAGTAAATGGAAATAGTCCAATTGACTTCAGTAGTATTTTGATCAGGTCCTATATTCTATTCTGGGGCAAGAAACGCTCCAGACGAGCAAAAGATCATGGGGAGGCATGTAAAGGGAAGATTTGCCTATGCTCTACCAGGTCATATAAAAATAATAACTCATAATCTAGGCCTTATGCCATGTGCTGGGAGAGCAAGGTGTGGCTTGTCAGAAGTGGAGAAACATGAAGAAGAAAAATTACACACAATAGGTTTCCCCTCAAAGTCCTGAAAATGTTGGTAGAAATAGCTTAACGCAGCTTTAACTTTCACTACATTCCTGTAGCACTCCATCAGAGGGGTCCTGTGAGAATGTTCAATAGTACTCCACCCTAGGGGGCGTGAGCCTCTCCATCGATGGGGTCATGTGAGCATATTCATGGGGCAGAGAGCCTACTGAGCTGCCATTGCTGTGTTCTGGGAATCATGAGGAAGCAGGACACAAACACATCTATGGTCAAGAGCTACAAATTTGATGTCTTTTACTACATTACACATGATTTTCAGGATACAGTTCTGCTCCACTGCTGTTCCCATGCTTCCAGGAAGATGCTGCAAAATTTGTCTCTTTAAGAAACCAGAGTATCCAGCTGTAAATGCCCACTATCTATGCTTTATGTGGAAAGGGGTGCTATAACCCTACATGATCCCTTGGCACAAAATGAGTACAGATCTATCAGTTACAAATTATACAATTATTTGTGGAACAGTTAAAACCCAGTGCTTTGGAAAAAAATGGCTTAATTATTAGATTAAAAAAAATTTGGGAATTCTATTTACTTGCCATCTGTTTTATGATCCTTTGGGGTTCATGTTTTCAAATGTATCTCTGCAACCATGAAGACAAACTTTTTTTTTTTTTTAATAGAAGCTGAAATTTTCACATAATCACTTGCTTCCAAGAACTGGGACACCAAAAACCATGAGACTCCCAATAATATTGTTAGAATTGGCAATACTGTTAAATTGTGCATATTAACAATAAGTTAAGGGGCAATTCTTAGCAACGCTTACTGTTGGGCATAATGCTTAACTACTATGAGTAGACTTATTGGTTTAATTGGGACTACTCATAGTGATACCCACTGTACCTGACAGTAAGTATAGCATCAGTCCTAAAATTTGTAAGCTTTTCTAAGTATACTTGAAAATTATTGATGTTGAAAGAATATCTTGGGTCATCTACCATCAGATCACATACACTTTTGGTACTAATGAGTTTGCCGTGATTATGTGTATGATAAACAGTTCATTATGCTTAAAAGTTATAATTTTAAAATGTTAATCATTTTTAACTTAATGGCAAAACATAAACAAATGTAATTTTTATACTGTCTTGGTAATGAATATTCATGGCAGAAAATTTCTCGTGTATAAAATACATCAAATCTCAGCAAGGTGTCATTTGTGACATTTAAATTACATTAATTTAAAATAGATTTTACATTATGTCAGGAATCTTAAAAATCTTTAAAATTATATTGTCATAGTTAACAAGAATGTTTTCTATATCCAGAATATTTTTAGGGTAAAATTCTTTCCTTAGTTATAATCATGCAATTCCATTGAAATCATTGGGATTGTAGTGATATATCTGAGAGAGAAATTGGTCCTTAGTATATGCCTTCATAGATTCTCAGATTCCATAAGGGACCACTGAATCACACAGGCCACAGAACTTCCCCAAAATAATTCCTAGAACAGGTTATTTAGAAAAACAACCAAACTTGATTTTAAAATTGTCAGTGATGGAGAATCCACCGGGACGCTGAGTAAATTGTTCCAGTGGTCGTTCCTTTCCTTCAACTAGATTTCATTTGGGTGCTATTATTGGATACCTTAATAAACATAAGTATTTGCATGTAGTGCAGACATTGCACATGGCATCATAATAATTTCCATTGCTTGAAATTACAGTTTAATGTATCTGAAATGAAATAAATCAAATGAGATGAAGATGGTTCCTGCACCATGAGTAGCAGATTTAGCAAGAAAACAAGGAAGTGCACTTGAAAACTAAATTGACTTTGGGCTAGAGCTTGTATTCCTTGTGCACCGCAAACGCATATTAATTTCATTTGGTTTATCAGATGCACAAGAGATTCAGGAGTGAGTTCCAATTGTTTGTATGTTGATCTATTATATAAACACCTACAATATGTACCTGACATTGTAACTATTATGGATGACGAACATATCCCAGTACATTTCAGTTAATGATGGAATTCTTAAGCATAATTCATAATACAATATGACTTTCTGAATATAACTTGTGGTATTTGGACACAGATATTTGGTTAACAGATTTTAAGCAAACACATTATTAAAATGATATAAAGCTTTACGTCCAAGTCTGCATATACCTAATTGTAGAATGCTTGAAATAACTTCCCCATTTGTTTTATAACAATAAACATTACATTTGTAACACAAACAGATCAGGGTTTAAATTTGTAAAAATTGTAAATAATGTTTATGTTAAGAATCAGAAGAATGTTCATGTACTCAGAAAGAAACAATATTCATCACATGGGGCTCAGTCCTGTGAGATGCTTGGTGCCTTTAACTCACACTGATTTTGATGTGAATTAGGGTACTCAGCCCCCCTACAGCTTTGGGCCTTTGTTGAGAAAATATTTTCAGTTCTGTTAGTCTAGCTCCAGTTCTGTTAAATAGCTAGGCTAAATTTTTAAAATGGAAATAGAAATTATCTTTAAATGTTGTTAGTTTTGTTAGTTAAAAATGCATCCCCTACATTTCAGCTCTCATTTTGCATTTCATATCCTTCTTTCTGGGTCTGAATGCCTTTCATACGTGTTTAAGTACAAGTTCAAATACAAAACTACTATATGGGGATCTTGCCATATACAGAACTCTTTGAAGTCAATGAGCATGTTGTGTATGTGAATCAGTCAGTCTGGCCTAAGTGCTAAAATAACATTAGGGACAAGGTTAAACCATCAAAGCACCCTTAAATTCAGCCTAACAAGTCTAAAGCTTGTCCCATTATGCCAGAGCTTTGCAGTATAATCTATGGGGGTTTTGTCAACTCAGAGTAAGATATGTCAAAAATTATGACGGAACAAGAAATGAACAATTGCGTCACACTGTTCCTTGAAAAAGAGAGTACTCTGATTCCATGCCATGCTCCCCTCTCTGACTGTATATATCAGTGCAGTTTTCATATACAGTAACTCCTCACTTAACGTTGTAGTCATGTTCCTGAAAAATGCAACTTTAAGTGAAACAATGTTAAGTGAATCTAATTTCCCCATAAGAATTAATGTAAATTGGGGGGGGGGGGAGAGGTAGGTTCCAGGGAAATTTTTTTTTTGCCAGACAAAAGGCATTATATACATTTTAAACAATTTTAAACAAGCAATTTAATACTACAATCATCATTGCTGAAGTATGAAGCTTGGTTGAGGTGGTGGAGTCAGAGAGTGGAAGAGGGTGGATTGTCGAACTGCTCCTCTTGCTGAACTTTCTAAACTCAAAAAAACACATCTAGAGATTGTTGTTTTGCTTTCCTTTTTTTTTTTTCTTGGTAAATTTCTTTATAGCAAGTCATTAGATAACCAACTCCCGTAATCACTTTGGAGCTGCGTTTCCTGTCAGGATCATCATCCCTCAACCTGCCCACTCCACCCCTTCTCCCAAGCATGCACCCTTGACCTGCCTCTTCTCCCTCCCCACCTCCTCCCCCTTTACTTTGCATGCTGCGTCCTCGCTCCTCCCCCCTCCCTTCCCTCCCTCCTGAACATGGCAAGCCAGCTGATTGCCGCAGCAGGAGAGGGAAGGGGGAGGTGCGCTGAGTCCTCGCTCCTCCCCCCTCCCTCCTGCCCAGGGCAATCAGCTGGCTTGCCACGTTTAGGAGGGAGGGGCGAGGAGTGAGGACTCGGCACGCAGGCTCCCCCTCCCTCCCCTCCTGCTGGGGCAATCAGCTGGTTTGCTGTGTTCAGGAAGCAGGGGAGGGAGGGGAAGCCTACGTGCCAAGTCCTTGCTCCTCCCCTCCTGCCTCCTAAACACCACAAGCCAGCTGGTTGCCATGGGCAGGAAGAGGGGGAAGGCGCTGACCCATGGGGTGTGCCGGCGGGGGGAGGCGCTGGGGGCGCGTAGGGAGGCTGCCAGCTGTGGAGAAAGCAGGCAGGCAAACAACGTAATAGTGGAGCATTGAACAACTTTAAATGAGCTTGTTCCCTAATTGATCAGCAATGTAACAACGAAACAACATTAACCGGGATGACTTTAAATGAGGAGTTACTGTATAATTGTCTTCCCTAACTTTCTTTGCTAGAAAAATATTGAAAAGACATAACTATGTTTAGCCATTTAAGGAATCCTCTGGTGGCCCTTCTTCACACAGAGCCTTCAGTCACTGGCATCCCACAGCACATGAGCCCACGGAACATATTTTGTAGCTTGTTTCCCTCAACAATATTGACCAGTAATGTTGCTGTAGCTATCTCTTGTTTAGGTGATATGGCCAGCTTACAAATCCTCTATTTTCACTTTTTTCCATTATCCAGTTGTGCTGCCATTTCTCCAGAGTTTTCCATAACATACCCTGAAGTACCCTAAGGTTAAAGACTCTTGGGGCCTGACTTTCTCTGCTTTGTTCCTGACCACTCCACCATTTCAACAGAGTGCAGAGTGCAGATGTCACGTGTTGCTGTTTTATTGCAGTGTCTTTACTGATGGGAGCATGCTGCTTGCACATTTGTAAACAGTGCACGGGGTATGCTGCCTCTTTTTGTTTTAACTTACTAGATACATATTCTGCTTGTGCTCAGCTGATAAGAACATAGGGCCCTAAGTGGTCATCCTGTGTTTTAAGGCCCCAGGATAAAGAGCCATATAATCTACAAGGTCCTTTTATGAACCCAGTTAAGTAATTAATTTCACAGATGCATTCTGACCACTCTCTGGTTCCACATTATTAAAGGTGGTTTAGTGGAAACATTGGGATGGAAAGGTAAGAATAGACTGATTTTAACTAGTACTGAACAGCACATCACTTCTATTTAAAACAGTCTGGTGTGTTCATCCAATCATGAACAATTTTCATTCACTGTGTTTGTTCATCAGGGTATTCCATATGGTTTGTTCTAGTGCAATCTGAAAGGAGCATCCATTGGCAGAGCTGTGAATAATTGTCAAACAATGTAACGGCTTGTTTCACAATTGTATGGCACAGTGTGGTATATTATTTATAGCTATGTCAATCAATCACTTTGACTTACAGCGTACAGGCCATGATAATAACTTGGACCATTTTAAAATAATTAAAATTACTAAACCAACATATAATTAAAAGACTGTGGAAAACAAGTGTTTAAATTTGCTTTAATCTGAGTCAAAGGCCCAAAGCAACAAATATTTCTACCAATTGAATGATGGGTAATTTAGGACTGGGACAGCATCACAAACAAACTAAACTGTGAATGTTGCTTTTAAAAAGTACATGAGTGGCTGCTGGACTTAACTGCCCAATACTGGAAACATTTACTTGTGGAAGTAGTCCTTATTCGTGTGAACGGTCTCATTGACTTCAGTGAGGACACTTGCATAAGACTACTTTGTGTGAGTGAAGATGTACAGATTTGGGCCGTAGGCATGTTTGTTAAAAATATGTCATAAACATTATATATTAATTCTTGAAGATATCTTAACATTTATTCATTTTTTCAATCTGCTGTAATTCTTCTTTATCACAATATTAGAATCTCAGGGCCTGATCCAAAGGGCATGGAGGTCAACAAGAGTCTTGCCATTGACTTCTATTGGCTTTGGATCAGGCCTAAGAGAAAATCCCCCATGTATTAATAGAAGTCTCAGAGTTACTCATGTAAATCCCCCATGCACTGATAATAGGGAATATAGCCCCCATTAATAGCAAGGAGTGCTTTAAAAGTATATATTGAAATTTATTGCTTTAAAGCAGTAATGCTATACAAGTTACTGTCTAATGAAATTGTACTTCATATAGTATCTTTTCTGGGAACTGTTTTATGTTGCTTTATAGAGTTAAGTAGCACCATGGACATAAACCACAGAAAGCAGTGGTGTAAAGATATTGGGTCATTGTGGTGCATACTACCTATAGCAGACCAGTCACACAGGATAGGTTAAATAATTGGGTGCAGTATCTGGTGTGCAAAGGATGCTACATTGTAATAAATATTTGGTCTGTACATGTAATTACAATTATGGCATGCAGCTTTTATTTTATATTCTAAATAAGACACATGGTCTGGGAAAAAGAGGAGGACCCAAGATGAAAGCAACCTAAGCCCCATGATCCCATCAAAACAGCATGGCTTATTGTAAAAGAACTGATTGGTCAGTTATGGTTGCCCTAGACATCAGTAACTTGCTCTCAGCAGGCTACTCACCTAAGTGGTGCTATATATATAGATATGTGTCATTAACTTTAGGAGAATAGAGGGACCATCTGTTACCAGTGTGGGTTTGAAGGGCTCAGTTTGGACTGGAAGGGGGTCATATTTAGAAGATCTATACTTACTAACTTCTGGCTGTCTAAGCCCATAGCAGATATGCATGTAGGAGCAGTGCTGCATGGCTCTCTCAGCATAGTTTCCCCAGATTTTGTTTCTGTACATTGATTTACTTAACCATGCTTACTGTCATTTGTGACTAACTCGATTGTGAGTTGGTGCCATGGTGTTTCACAGAGCTCCCCACTTCATATAACCTTTTATAGACATGTCCTCCTTGTGCACTACCTCACCCCACTCAGGAAAGGATATCATCATATAGCCCATTGTGTGGTAAATAAATGAAGGCACTCAGTAAAACTAATAACAAGAGGTAGAAAGATTAACAGTAGGCAAACCGGGAGAAAGGTATGTACATTACTCAGGCAAATTCAGCAACAGTACTCGGTGCAGTAAAACCAATATCTTTTTAGCAAAGAAAATAGTGTTCAATGTAATGTAATTGATATATCACTATAGAAAGTTACATAGAAACCCAGACATGCATTCGTTCCTCCTCTTCTCATTGAAGATTTTATGAAGTAAAAGCATTTACATTTAATAAATGTACTAATGCCCTTAATGTATACATTTCTTCTGTGGTTGCGTTGTATCTTAGGTGGCTTAAATTGATAACCAAATGTTTTATCACCTTTAAAACTTTGTGTTGAACTTAAGCCACAGTGTTAAAGTGGATTAAGCATGGAAGTGTAAGCTGTGTCCCACCGAGATGTTTCCTTCAGCATAAATGAATATTCATGTTTCAGCTTAATTGGTGTTTCCTTCTTAGCAAAGGGTCAGCACTGAACAAAAGGGAGGCTGCATTACAACTCATCTGTCCATAGTGTTTTTTTTTTAAATTAGTGCCCTTAACTAATATAGCACTCTATAAACACAGGGCCAGACACTGAAGTGGTCACTCTGGCTCCAACCATGTACTTGAAAATGTATGAGTGAAGAGAGTCCTTTTGTGCATTGTCAGGGTTCCTTCCCCACTCTGAACTCTAGGGTACAGATGTGGGGACCCGCATGAAAGACCCCCTAAGTTTACTCTTACCAGCTTAGGTTAAAACTTCCCCAAGGTACGAACTTTGCCTTGTCCTTGAACAGTACGCTGCCACCACCAAGTGTTTTATAAACAAAGAACAGGGAAAGAGACCACTTGGAGACGTCTTCCCCCAAAATATCCCCCCAAGCCCTACATACATCCTTTCATGGGGAGGCTTGAGAATAATATCCTAACCAATTTGTTACAAAATCATCAAAGACCCAAACCCCTGGATCTTGGAACAATGGAAAAATCAGTCAGGTTCTTAAAAGAAGGGTTTTATTTTTTTTTTAAAAAAAAGAGAGGTAAAAATCATCTCTGTAAAATCAGGATGGAAAATACTTTAAAGGGTATTCAGATTCAAAACACAGAGGATCCCCCTCTGGGCAAAACCTTAAAGTTACAGAAAACAGGAATAAACCTCCCTCTTAACACAGGGAATATTCACATAAAACAAAAGATAAACTAATTCACCTTGCCTGGCTTACCTATACTGGTTGCAATATTGGAGACTTGGATTAGGATAGGTTGGAGAAGACGGATTTCTGTTTGGCCTCTCTCAGTCCCAAGAGAGAACAACCATGTAAACAAAGAGCACAAACAAAAGCCTTCCCCCCTCCCAAGATTTGAAAGTATCTTGTCCCCTTATTGGTCCTTTGGGTCAGGCGCCAGCCAGGTTAGCTGAGCTTCTTAATCCTTTACAGGTAACAGGGTGTTGCCTCTGGCCAGGAGGGATTTTACAGCACTGTATACAAAAAGGTGGTTACCCTTCCCTTTATATTTATGACATGCATGTATACTCTTCCCACAAGGAAAAGGACCTCAGGAGTTAGATCAGAACAGAAATGTTATATACCCAATGTTAGATAACCCCGCTTTTAGGGGGATCCCAAAGAAAGCCATTATTTAGGGGGAAGTCCTGGCAGGGAGAGGCATATGATCATGGGTTCTTGCTGATTCCTGTGAGTCTGTGGGCTGGTCTGTTCCTATGGGAGGATACTCACCTCCACGATGGAATGACTGGAGAGAGAACTCCATGAAGGGGACCATACAGGGATTTTACTACCCTTCAGCCCCCATCTTATGGTGGGATTTTTTGTTTGTTGGTTAGTTTCCTGGAGAGGATGAACAGTTCTTATCCAATTTTTAGGCAAGACTCTCAGTCAAGTTAATGAGCTATTCCCCAAGTAGAGACAGAGCTAAGACCTCTAGATTTGACCCAAAGATTACCTATCTTGCAGCTTTCTATACCAGCCATCACTATACTATCCAACAGTCAAACCCTGTAAAATCAACTTGCAGGGCATTGCCCATATTTGACTCAATAACTAATAACTCAATAATAAATGTATTATTTCTCCCAGAAAGAACAGTGACAGATTGAGGAAAGATGTTTGTTTGCACTGGAGTCGAACGTGTTGTTTTTTTCTGCTTGCTGAGCTTTAGAGGACTTTATTTTTATTTCTTGTCTCTTAAAACTGAACATAAAACATTAGCCAAAACCTTGCTATCAGTCTACACACACACACAGTGTTTTATCTAAGTCATAACTTTTTGATGGAACTTTTGTACCTCCTTGGTACAGCTGTACAGATATTTATTTACATCCATAAAAGCATTTATTATTTTCTATCAGCTAAAAAAAGTCTGCTCTTGGGTACTAAGTACTTTTCTCCTAGCTGAGTTTTCTGTGTTCCTTACAGATCCCCCAGGAATCCCTGTCTTTTTTTTCTTTTTTCACTTCTCTCCCTGTTCTTTCCCCCTCCACACCTAAAAGTCCATGTCATATTGGTCATTCTTCTAAAAGAGGAGGACAAGATGCTGTTTCTAATAGAGGCTGGAAATGTCACTCCTTGAGCTGGTCAGAGAAGTGACTCTAAAGCAATATAAGATTTTCTTTCAACCCAGCGGACTGTGTAAACTGACTCCTCAATACTTCTAACCCAGAGTGACCCAAGTCTAAGGGATCAAGCTTATGTTTCATACTCAGAAACTCTGCATGATTTTTCATTAACTTGTCAATGCAGTGGCATGACTGGCCCTGGGAAAGTTATGGTGATCTGCTCATTATCATGAGTTCAGATGGTCAAAGTTTGGCTAAAACTTCAAAATTATTAAAAAAAAAAATTTTTTTTTTGTAAATTGTTTCTTTTTTCCTATTAAGAAAAGCTCTGATAATGAGCAAAGGACATGATAAATTTTAATTTAACACAATTTTAATAGTAAGTTTAGTGTAATCTGAAAACAGAAAAAAAATATTCAGAATTGATTTGTCTGACTAATTTCATTTTATGACATTGACATATGCCTAGTTTAAATGCAAAAGGCCACATGATAACTAATTCACATCCATTGAAAAATATCCTCTGAAGCTCTAGTTACTTTAAAACTATATCCAAATAATCTCCTATAAGACCGTTAAAGGGGTAGGGGGAAATTAAGGTTCACTGATATCAAGTGAATTTATATGGCTGTATTTAAGGAATTTCCCTCTAAAAAAGAACTGCTGCATCATATTTTAAATCCCCTTGGAGGAAGATAATGAAATGTATTTTGCAACAACTTTCATATGATGGGTAGGCTGGTTAATATTGCTATAAAGATAACACCATTCTGATAAATCACCATTTAGGTATCCTGCTTCCGTTAAATAAATACATATTCTATTTACTGTGTTATAGCTAGCCATGGAAAAGCTATAAAACCATAAAAACTAGTATGCTGTATTACAAGCCATTTCCAGCTTTGTCTCACTACTGCCACTTTAAGCCCCAGTTCAGAAAAGATTTAAGAGTGTATTTAAGTCCAGCCCTCTTCAAGACAGCATTTAAAAACATGTCTTGGGTAGTGGTGCTTCCTGGATCTGGGCTTTATTTGCATATGAAATTCAACTTTACAGAAAATGTCAGCCATAGGAAAATCTGTATTATATTTCTGTTTCAGAAAAGATTTTCAAACCATCAGCTTTTGCAAACAAACCAACAAAAAGATTTGTCAGTCACCCTTGCTGCAACTCCAAAAGAAGCTGTTTATTTTCATTGCCATTAAAATTATTTCATAAAAAGTAGTGGTTTAGAGGGAGACAGTCTCCTTAACAATTTATATTTCTTATCACAACAATAAAAGTAGGTACCCTGATCAGAATCATCAATTTGTGTGTTCATGCACAAAAGAATCAGACAAAATAAACTCAGGAAATCAGCAGAAAGAGGACAGCGCCATCCTCCTTCATTACTATTTCCTGCAAGCATCCTGTTTTCCCCTGTTATGTTAGGCCTATTTAAAAAAAAAAAAAACCTAAGGAAATTTCCAAAGGGAAATTAAGTTTGAAAGCATTTATCGGTAACATATAGTTGAAAACTAAAGCCAATGGAAAAGTGGGAAACCAATTTAGTGAAAACTTCTGAAGTTTTCATTTTTCAGGGTTTGAAACGGACCCATTTTGGGGTAGGTTGGGGGGGTGACAATTTTTTCATGACATTTTTAATCAAAATTTTATCCCAATTTTATTTAAATTATTATCAAAATTTCTAAAACCAGATTATAGACTCCTTTGTGATTGTCAGATGGTGGGCTGCTGTAGCAGAGGTGTGGGCCCCTGCATGCTCTAATTTATAACCCAGTCCCCCGTCTGCTTATGGACTGTTCCATGGTTCTCAGCCTCTGAGAATCCCTGTAAATTGCATATGCCATGGTGGCTGCCCTCCTCCACCACCACAACCTCTCCTGATTTGGCTGTACCCCTAGTATGCAACAGACAAACCTCAGCAGGGCAACCTATTGCTGAATTATGCAGTGTCTGCAATGGGAGAGATTTTCCCAGGCTAATGTGGGGTTTTTCTGGCCCCTATTCACTGCTATGGCTGCATACAGACAGCATAGCAGGAGGGAGAAACTCTCCACTGTTTCTCCTCATGTGCATGCTAATAAATGAATGTATTAGTAGAGATTGCTGGGTTAAATTGAAACAAACTACTATAAAACTCCCTTATTATATAGGAATTACCATACTGGCTCAGACCAGCAGTCCGTCTAGTCAAGTATCCTGCTTCTGATGGTGGCTAGAACCAGGTACTTCAGAGAATGGCATAAGAACACTTTAGGAGGCAGATGTAATTATTTGGTAATATTAATCTCAAGTACACATGACCTATATTTAGCATTTTCTTTGAAAGTTCAGAGGCCTAAAATGTCATAAGCAAGGACTGTATATTTGCCATGGAAATCATGGACACAGATTTTTTGTGTGTGGTTTTTTTCTTCACACATGCAAAAAGTCCCAACATTTCAGGAATCTTGATTGTGGGCAGATGGATGTGATAGTAACAGGTGAGCCAGTTTCATTGGGGAACTGAAGAGCTGCCAAGTTTAAAACCTGCAAGGCCTCGAAATCTATAAGAGATCATGAACTCCACTAATCAGGATGACTGATTTGTCACAGGGTGATGGATTCTGCTGTTTCCCTAGTTTTATTAGGTTGGGAAAATAGCATGGCTTACATTGATGGTTTATAGCCTAATTAAAAGCCCTTTCAAGTCAATAGAAAAGCACCCAGGTCCTAATTCAGCATGATACTTCAGCAGGTGCCTAGCTTTAATCATGTGAGTAGTCCCATTGATTTTAATGAGGCTACTCACATGCTTCAAGCTAAATGCATACTCAAGTGTTTTGCTGATTGGAGCCCCCTACTGATTTCAGTGGGCTTTGGATCAGGCCCTTAGCGTATGTCTGCATCATGCTGCTGCTCTTGCAAAGGCTGAGGCAAGAAAGCAAAACTGAAGAAGGCAGCAATGCTTGTCTCCAACCCACTTCTTGAATGGTTGCTGTTGTGGCTCTGAACTGACAGACACTGAGACTGTGATTTTAAATGGATTTGAAGCCAGACTCTGTTTTTCCCCTAATAATTTGTAGTGGGAAGCCCGTAGCCCTTGCCATGAAAAAAAGAATGTTTTTTATTTATCTTCTTCACTGTTCAAGTAACACTTTCAAAGATTTTAAGCTCCAAACATTATATAACTTCCAAAGTTATTTTTCATTATGAACTTGGAGGTCAGAATTCCAACAGTTTTTCCTTTAAAGTAATAATAATTGACAGGGAATCCATTACATGGTAGCTAAGGGCCTGCTGTAGTAGCAGAGGGCCCAACACAAAATTATGAACTGCCAAAAAATGCCAAACTCAAGTAGTTGTTACCACTTGTATACACTCTGAAAAAATAAAAACAGGAAAATTAAAATTAAGGGCCAGATTTTGCTATCCTTCCTTATATTGAGCAGCATCTTTCTCACTATGCAGTCCCACTGAAGTCAGTGAGGCTGATCGCAGGGCGAGGTACTATTCAACATGAGTAAAGCTGGCAGAATCTAAATCTAAGTCATTACAGTACTTTCTGTACGCTGCTGTGAGAACTGTGTGTGCTGCTGCCTCTGTACTGTTTATAGAAGCGATCATCTTCAAGCGGTTCAAGCTTCAGTGCGAGGTCTAGCGGAAGAGAAGGGATTCACTCCCAATGTTCTCGCCAGCAGGTTTGTAACTGACAATCCATTTGGTGGACACAACACGAGCATTTCTAATGGAGACAAAGCTGCATACACCTGTAAACTGGTACAGAGCACATGCACAGACCTTAGTTCATTGTAGCGCCCCTGAAAAACAGGTAGGAGGAATTTTTACTTCAGTGTTTGTATAGTCCGGTAATCAAACAAACATCACAGAAACAATGACCATCAAAACTGCTATAAAATAAAATTGTTTACCCTAAGTTTAGGGGTTAAAGACTTTAGGGAGCACTTACTGACAAGAGCAGTCCTATTTATTTCAGTGGGATGAGTTGTGAGTAAGTGCTACCTGACATGAGAAGAGGATAGAGAATTGAACCCCATATTAGGACTAGATTGTTCCCTATTCTTTTATACATGCCCACGAAGACACGCTCCTCCATATTCATGCATAGCAGAAGGGCACAATTCAGTCCCTGTGCTTCTTAGAGTGTGGGGTCTGCTCCCATCATGCAACTCCTGGAGCACAAGACACTTCTCCATGCAGTTGGCAAGACCATTATCCCACTCTTTTGTACCAGCCAGTGTTCTGATTGGCTATACAGAGGGGAGTGTTCTGTAGTCTCTAAAGTATTATAGCAGCAGACACACTCCTCTTATGTGTCAGGGAGGAATTTTGCCTCCCAGTTTCCCCTGATGTGATGCCAGGCTGTACTGCTACCAACACCCTAATTATGTCTTGAAGCCACAATTTTGAACTGTAAAGTGATGTATGAACATATATAAAATATCACCCTTAATATGAATTTGGCCATCAGTCTGGAAAATGCCAGTGTTTTAAGGGCCAGATTCTGTTCTTAGTTAACTGGTGCAAATCAGGAACAACTCCATTGAGTTAAACCAGTGTAAAAACAGTGTAAGTGAGATTAGAATCAGACCAGCCAAATTTGCATGTGCACCTCAGAGAGCTGAAACTATCTGGTTGCACCCTCCTTCCATCCTGTTGGTGTGCAGATGAGACTGGGTGACCAAGATAGGTGATGTGCAAGGTTCTTTTGTATGCATAGTCCCTTAAAAGTGAAATAAACTGAAGATTGCAAATTATGCAGGTTGTCGAGCTAATAAGAATACTCTCCAATACACATCATGCAGCACTGAGCAGCTGGCTGTGAAAGATCATGTTCTCTTCCCTCACAAGAATATCTGTGTCAGCAGGGTGACCCTGCTCTCACTTTCTTCTAAGTGCAGCTTTTAAGCACACTTGGGTAAGCCACTATTTCTCACTGGCAATAGGAACAACTGAAAATCCTATAATCCACCATTTACATTCACTGGATTGCATCTGAATGGCCCAGTTTTATTTACACTCCTGGATGCCACTTTGTCTTCTACCTGCTTATTCTCAGTTCAGTACATGTGTAGTTGCACGTTGCTCTGCTACCTGTGAGCTCCTTTGCGTAAGTGCTGAGGGAATGCTGAGCATTGATCACTAGCATTCTGGTATCACAGTGAAGGAGGGGATGCATTGGATCGTCTTTCAGTAGCAATTGGCAGCTTGCAAGGTAAAGCCCCAAAGTGCAGTCACAATTCTAGAGATCAGATTTGAAAATTTGGCCTAGAACATCATGAATGAGTGCTAAAATTTTGAGTTTCAAATTCAACCACTACTGTGTGTCACAGAACTATAGTGTTGCCAGTTATTACCACTACATTTAACAGTATATCACTATTTACAGCATCAATTCACAGATTTTAGCCATCTTATAAAATAACTGTGAACGTTGTCTCTGGGCAACCATTTGACATTTAACAAAAAAAAAAGAGAGAATATGATATTTAACTTTGCCAAATTAAGCCCCCACACCCCCAACTATGATGGCAGCTTTCGGTTTCTTCCTGAACCTTAGCTATCTGTGCAGGTCTCTTCTGGTGGGTGCTGCAATCTAAGTGCCTACTGTAAAAGTCTCTCCCTGTGTCTCACAGCTTCCTACGTTTCTGTCTGAGGTTGCTTCCTCTGGGGACTGTAAAAGAAAGTTACTAAACATGACTGGTGTATGAACACAGTAGAGGAGGCCAGATGAAGTGAAGATAAGTTACTCATGAAGGAAAGGAGAGTGGGGCAGAGCCAGTATGGAATCAGGAGGGAAAGAGCTAAATCAGAGCAGGATATAGATTCAGCTCCTGCTTGTTTTAAAAGTGAAAAAATGGCAGGGGACAGTATTAGTTTTTCAACCCGTCAAAAGAAAACACAGAAACAATCTATAGAAATTGTGGATATCGGGAAATTAACATATTTAGTGAAAATGTATTGTGTTTAATGAATGTATGTGCTAAAACATGATCATAGCCCTAACCTGTAGATCCTAACCTTGGAATCCTAACCGTTTATGACTCCACTCAGGGGTATTGGATGAGACCAATTCATTGACCAAAAAAAACTTCTACTCCAACCTCCCTTTTAACCATGGCTTTCCAGACATGCACAGAGGTGCAATCACCAGGCAGATTTCGCCTCTAGCCCATTTGCTATACATTTTTCAGTGTGTGTCATGATGGTGCTGAGTTTATTGTTATCCAAATAAAGAGAGAGTGTGTTTTCACCCCTATTTAATGTGATTTTATTCCTAGAATATTAACATGACATGAACTTTTGGAAAGTATTTTATCTTCTTCAGAGCCATATGTCAATGAGTTATAAAACAGCCAATGCACACGTTATCACGTGGGGCTTCCCAACCTTTAACGTTTCTACAATGGAATAGAGTCTTATTACTGGAGACATTTTAATATCCTAGAATATCAGGCTTGGAAGAGACCTCAGGAGGTCATCTAGTTCAACTCCCTAAATCAGTTTAGTTTAGTCCCCAACTAAATCATCCCAGCCAGGGTTTTGTTAAGCCTGACCTTAAAAATCTCTAAGGAAGGAGATGCTACCACCTCTCTCGGTAACCCATTCTAGTGCTTCACCACCCTCCTAGTGAAAAAGTTTTTCCTAATATTCAACCTAAACCTCCCCCACTGCAACTTGAGACCATTACTCCTTGTTCTGTCATTTGCTACCACTGAGAACAGTCTACATTCATCCTCTTTGGAACTCCCTTTCAGGTAGTTGAAAGCAGCTATCAAATCCCCCCTCATTCTTCTCTTCTGCAGACTAAATAATCCCAGTTCCCTCAGCCTCTCCTCATAAGTCATGTGCTCCAGCCCCCTAATCATTTTTGTTTCCCTCCTCTGGACTCTTTCCAATTTTTCCACATTCTTCTTGTAGTGTGGGGCCCAAAACTGGACACAGTACTCCAGATGAGGCCTCACCAATGCGAATAGAGAGGAATGATCATATCCCTCGATCTGCTGGCAATGCTCCTACTTATACAGCCCAATTCAGTATTCTGAGGGGAAATGTTCCTCCCTTTATTACAAATGTTTAAACACTAAAAAACAAATATTATTTAATGTGAGCAGTTCAGGCCTCTCCATCTGTTGGGAATGTAGCAAAGATGATATTAAGGAATGCATATTTGACCAATCAATTAAATAAGTAATTAGTCTCATGCCCTTCCATGTTGCTGTTAAATAAATAGCCTATCCCTGATAAGTGAAACTGATGGTAAACTGTTAATATAATTTTGAATGTTTTTCTTACAAAAGTTTATCAGTGGCAAAACACTGGCACGTTATCTTGGATAACTTGAAATTTGGTTTACTACTCTGAGTAGTACAGTTTTCTGTAACACAGTATTTATTTTTCTCTAGAAAACTGGAATATAAAATGATACACTTCTTTGGAAACCTGTTAACTCCCTGAAATAAGTATTTGATGCTTCTTTAAATGAAACATGCTGCTGCCTTTAATATATTTCTTTGAAAGCACATTTAGTTCTGGTGAGACAGGCTGGATTGACATTTCTGTAGGTCCAAGGCCCTTATTTTAATACAAAGAACGTAAGCACAGTGTGGGTAGCTGACCTACCTGAAGGGACCACCTGTAAGGTGAGAGGAGAATTCAGTCTTCATGGTCATTCAATTCTTAACCTATCCATTGAGAACTCCCAATAAGGCTATCATTTACTGCCACCTCTCCGCCCAAAATAAGCAGGGCTTCTGTATAATTTTTTAAAATGTACTCCATCAGAGTTGTTTCGTGTATACCAGTATCACTGCTCCATTGGATTTTAAGAAAGGAGATAATAAGAAACTGTCAAAAGCCTTACTAAAATCAGGATATGTCACGGCTATAGATTTCCCCCCACCCCGCCATATCCACTAGATAATTGGCCTGGTCTAGTGAAAGACTGAATTCAAAGAGTAGTTATTAATGGCTAGCTGTCAAACAGGGACGACATATCTAGTGGAGTCCCACAGGGGTATGTCCTGTGTTCAGTACTGGTCAATATTTTCATTAATGACTTGGATGATGGAATAGAGAGTAGGTTTATAAAATTTATGGCTGACTCCAAGCTGAGAGGGCTTACTAGCGTTTTGGAGGACAGGATCAGAATTCAAAATGACCTTGATAAATTGGTGAACTGGGCTGAAATCAACAAGATGAAATTAAATAAATCAAGTGCGAAGTACTACACTTACAAAGAAAAATCAAATACACAACTACAGAATGGGGAATAACTGCATAGGCAAGAATCTGGGAGCTACAATGGAATACAAATTCAATATGAACCAATAATGTGATGCAATTGTGAAAATGTTTAATAGCATTCTGGGGTGTATTAGGAGGAGTGTGATATGTAAGACACGGGATGTAATTACCTCGCTTTACTTGGCACTGGTGAGGCCTCAGCTAGAGTACTGTGTTCCGTTCTTAATATCATGCTTTCAGAAAGATGTGGACAAATTGGAGAGAGTCTAGAGGAGTGCAATAAAAATTATAAAAGATTTAGAAAACCTGACCTATGACCTGAAAAGGTTATAAAAACTGGGCATGTTTGGTATTGAGATAAGAAGACCGGGTTTTGGAGGAGCGACCTGAGAATAGTTTTTAAATAAGTTAAGTACTGTAGAACGGTGATCAATTGTTCTCCATGTCCACTGAAGGTAGGACAGAAAGTAATAGGCTTAATCTGCAGCAAGGGAGATTTAGGTTAAATATTAGGAGAAACTTTCTAACTATATGGATACTGAAACACTGAAATAGATTTCCAAAGGAGGTTGTAGAATCCCTGTTGGAGTTTTTTAAGAACAGCTTGAACAAACACCAGTCAATGATGGTCTAGTTATACTTGATCCTGCCTCAGCACAGGCCCCTTTCAAGGCTATCTCTCAAGGTTCCTTCCAGCCCCACATTTCTATGATTCTATGATCCAGAGCTTTAATTTGAGAAACTCTGTTTTGCTGTTCTTCACCTTTTTCTTCTTGGTCCCAAGATGCCAAATATTGAAAAGTGCACGTTTCATACCTTTTCGATGAAACAACAGAACACACATAAAAGTTCCCAGGAGTTTCCATGTTCAGTCACTGAAAATCTCAAAAAATCTTGGCTTTTCATTCTATTTCATGTGCCCGTTCCGATCAAAACAGCACAGCATTTCAGATAGAGCTCACTTACTTTACACCTGTGTGGCTGAATTTTGTTGTTTTAATTACTACATATCAGATGCACTTCATTTATGTTAAAATCTGTTTGTTTATTCCTTATAGGGATGCTGGAGATTAATGTTCTCTGTGCCCTCCTGAAACCTTTAGCTTAGACAGGAGATTCTTCTGCTATGACCTCTCACTCTAGTCAGCAAAAGGAAGTTGGTTTCACATCTTCACAAACAATAGAGTAGTTCATCTTTCATAGCCAATTAATATTGTCTTTCTGTTCTTTCATTCTGAGAAATAACTTATTTTTTGTGTTGTTACTCATACCGTGGTATGTCACTTTTAGTAGATTTCTGAATGGTATGATGATTTTCTAATGTATATGCATCACTGTATTTGCTCTGTAAATCCATTGCAAACTGTTATCCTCAAAGGAAAAATAAGATCTAGTAAGAAGATAACTCTTCAGTTTCACTGCCCTACCAGTTGATTCAAGAGAATTTCTTCTTGGCACTTCCCTGAATAATATGCCAGTGCTGTGTCCTATCACAGGACCTGACCCCAAACCCATCACAGTCAATGAAAAGACTCCCATTGACTTCCTTGAGCTTTGGATCAGGCCCATAAGGTGGATTTTTATCATGTGTCTCCAGGAAACTGGTGGGGCAGGAGCCCCTTGAACAAAGTTCAATAAAATAGTATTCTGGGCTTGTGGCAGAAGATTTTAATTGATACATAAACTGTTTTGGTTTTCTTAATTGGACAAATTTTTGTCCAGCCTTATACTAGACACTACCATCAAACTGTAGTTGTAGCTGGAAAAGCGATTTTGTAAAAATTGAGTTTCTAGTATTTATTATTGCTTATTTGCTCTCAAGGACTACCATAAAAAGCCCTTTTAGTTTATAAATCAAGAGATGATTTTTATATTTGGGTACTGCAAACTCAAACAAGGAGCAGAAAGCAAAGCTGGGATCTTTTTGTTTCTCACATCATCACCAACAGTAAAGATGCTGCAGTTAGAGCTTAACTATCAGTCTGTCAACACACGAGGCATAGTAGATGTAGCTCACTATTTTGTGGTTTTATCAGCATTTTATTGGCATGGTAACTCAAGCGATCTGTGCTTATGTGAGGAAGGAAAGGGCTTGTCTACACTACCTGCCGGATTGGCGGGCAGGGATTGATCCAGTGGGGGTCGTTTTATCATGTCTAGTATAGACACGATAAATCGACCGCTGAGCGCTCTCCTGTTGACTCCGGTACTCCACCAGAACGAGAAGTGCAAGCGGAGTCGATGGGAGAGCATCAGCTGTTAACTTACTGGAGTGAAGACAGGTAAGTAGATCTGAGTAGATCGACTTCAGCTACGCTATTCACATAGCTGAAGTTGCATATTTTAGATCAACCCCACGCGGTAGTGTAGACAAGCCCAAAGTAAACACACATAAGGATGTATTTGTGGGAGTGAGAGCTGCAGCATCAGTCCTATAGTGTGGGCCAAATATTGAAAAATGTAAGGGCAAAAATATGCACGCCCAACTTAAACACACAAATGTTTCAATATGAGCACATATGTTTAGTCCAATTTATGCACGTGCATTGAAGTCTCTGGGCACCTTACGTCGGTGCGTTCAAATGTGCATATGCATTTTTGTGTCTTCACTTGTGAAGATTTGGCTCTTTTTAGGATGGTGCTGTTTTCATGGTGCACATTTACTCTTCTGATTCTAAATTTGTTTGTTAATCTATCAGTGAGTCTGATTACACTTCAAGACTCAAAAGTCTTCTACATAAACCCCATCAGGTATCCATTAGCAGAGTATAGCTTATGCTGACTGGGCAAATGTATATTTCCATTATTAGAAAGAATGTTGCTATGTATATAAAAATGACCTGCTTTATTATAATGAGAAACAAAAGACAAAGTTAGAAATTTGATAATGTGAGAAAGGGAGCCCAGTGTCTAAGCAAATATCAGTTAAGTAGAACTAAAGACGATATGAAGACTGCAGTTGGGATCTGTACACAGACCACTATTTCCCAAATGGCTTATTGGATTTCTTCTTCCAGGACTGCAGCCTTTTTGCAAAGAGACTGTTTAATCTTCTTGTTGAACTTGCAGATTTTTCTGTTTTGGAAATAGTGTTGATCAAAGAAGGTACTGAGACAGTTAAAGCTGTTAAATCTATACCATCACCTAGTGTTTCACAGGCCTTGGGCACCTTCTCCATTGCTCAGAACAACATACTTTTACAGTTTACTGTTATCTGTTTCAGTGGAAAGCTTCCCTCTTCCCCATGTAGATTATCTGACTTGCAGGGTTCTTGAAAGCTGCTCATTGATGGAAGCTGTACCTCCAGTGTTCCACTCATTTCACTGCAAACACCATAATGATATCCTGGACCTGTGCTACATCTCCATTAACAGGAATGTGATGTCTGCCATCTCATTAACAGAGAATTAATAACAAATACATGTATTTTTGACTTTCATGAAGACATTATATTCATGGGATTAAAAATAATGATTTTCTTTATTTCTGAAAAAGAAATATTTCTGTGAAGGAAAGTTAAATTATTCCCAGTATTTTGAAATCTGGAAAATTACTCACCTCTTTTTTCAGCCTGATTAAACCTTCCTGAAATATTGCGACAGTGGGAGCTTGCCTTACTTGTTCCATAGCTAAATAGAAGTGTGGGGGGGAAATCCCCCAAACAGCATGAGGCTTGAATTTGTGCAATCAGTCCCAAAATATAAACCTTTTAATTGACAATTAATTATCGCTGAAAATAAAAGATATTTGTGTTTCAGGATATACTATTCTAATTGAAGCCTAATACTTGTATTTTTTAGATAAGGCAAGCTTTCTTTAGTAGAGCTTTTCAGAATTAAAATTAAATAAATTAAATTTAAATACATAATTGTGGAGTCTAGGTTAAAAAAATTGTTTCAAAACCTAAATCCTTGAGGGACTGTGGGTTAGAATTAAGTCATAAAACCATGACAGTTCTTCTATGTACAAGTGGAACTGTACTCTTAACTCTGTTTGTAACTTGTGAAATATGATGTGAAGCTGGCTGTAACATATCTCTCTGCAGTAGTGGAAGAGACCAGATTTGGATCAAGGTCACATTGGTGTTAACACAGAGTAATTCAATTGACTTTATTTGATTTAATATAGATTTACACTAGTGTAATTGAGGTCACAATCTCAGCCAAGCTGGATAGAAAGCTATAACAGCACCAGTTACTACGTAAAAAGTAGCTATAGTGGTATATTCTTTCATAAGATATAGGCAACAGTGTGGTTACTAGATGAATAATTAAACGATAACATACTGGGAATCTGTTTCTTTTTGTCTGCCTGGATCAGACCCAAAAGGCCTGATTTGGATCTCATACCAATTTTATCGCACTGTAACACCATTGATTTGAATGGCATTACACCTATTTTAGACCAATCTCATCAGAATCAGGCACAAGTGTTCAAATTAATCCTTCATGTAACTCCATTGACTTCCAAAGAGGGTGCAATTTGAGAAGATACATTTAAATTGTGCATTATGCTTGCACAATTTAAAAATAGAGTTGAAATAAAAAATACTTACATAACGGTTATCTGCATTATTTCATATACAATATACAATACTGCATTAAAAAACTTATGAAGCTTTTCTGGTGGCAATGTTAAACCACAGAGCATAATTATATAATCTGGACTACTAAATATAGCCTCTCTAATTTATCACGGGGTACCACATATCCATGTCTTATATCCAGAAGTGGCAATAATATTAGTTGTAAATACTTGTATCAATATGTTTTACACAATCTCTTCTGAGCAGGTTTCTTAAGTAAACTTAAATATTCTTCAACTGTTACTCCATGCAGGATATTAAGACGACCATAAAGCCCAGATACAGAACAGTGCTTATAGAAATATTTTTTATAAATGTTGGCAATTCTGGAAATCAATAGTTAAGGAATCCAGACACTACTTTCCCCTCCTGTGACATAATTATTTATGACAGGATTCAGAGTAGCAGCCGTGTTAGATTGTATCCGTAAAAAGAAAAGGAGTACTTGTGGCACCTTAGAGACTAACAAATTTATTACAGCATAAGCTTTTGTGAGCTACAGCTCACTTCATCGGATTCCACTGTATGCATCCGATAAAGTGAGCTACAGCTCCCGAAAGCTTATCGTATGCATACAGTGGAATCCGATGAAGTGAGCTGTAGCTCACAAAAGCTTATGCTCTAATAAATGTGTTAGTCTCTAAGGTGCCACAAGTACTCCTTTTTTTATAAATAATAATTAATAATTTTATAATTATAATATAATAAGCGCATCTCTTGCTAGCACCCGGTATGTTTTTTACACTTCAAGCAGATGCTTAATTCCCATTGACTTCTATGGGACTTAAGCATGTACTTAGAGGCAAATAGCAAGATCACAATATAACCCTTGAGTGAAGGGGCAGTGTATAGTTGTGCTTCCCAGAAGCAGAACTGCATCTCCTTTCCTGATCACCCTTGAATTAAGCTGCATCAGTGACCAGCCCTTTTCTTAGGACAACTTACTCCCCTTTCCCTGTCAGCTCATGTGGGATGATTGACATGCTGGGAAAAGGGGGAAGCACTCCTTGCTCCTGTCCATTCGTTCCCCATCCACCAGCACAGGAGGAAGGAGGAATAGCCCCAGGGAGGCCAATGTGTCCTGTTATTCCTCTGAATGGTCAGCTCATGGTTGAGGCCTACATGCTTTGCGGAATAGACAGAGAATACATTTGGTCTATGCTTTACAAGCTCTACTGGCATAATGACATTGGTTAAGGGTATGACTATTTATTTATTTATTTATTTATTTATTTATTTGGCCAACATACTTATAGAAGAAAAAGCCCTAGTGTTATTGCAGTTATACCCGTTTCAAGGTGCCTCCTGAGCTGGAATAAGCTGTGCAGGTATAAGCGCATTTCCACTGCATCCACACTAGGGGGATTTTGCTGCTTTAACTTGGTCACCACACTTAAAACTTTTAGGTATAGACAAGCCCTTGAGGATGTGCTTATGTGCTTAATCAAGTCTAAAGACTGTTATCTTGCCACAACCTCAACTTTTAATTAACTAATTATGTAGAACATTTTACATCATTTCTAAGCAAAAAAAAATGCTAAAGAATGGAGCCCAGTTAACCATCTTGCATTTACCACACTCCAAATACACCTTTAAAACAAAAATTATGTCTATTTTTATAAACGTTGGAAATTCTGGAAATCAAGAGTTATGGAATCCAGACATTTCACTTCCCCACTATTATATAATCATTCTTTCCTCATTATCCCCCCATCTGATTTCCAGCCCTAACAACCCAACCCTGTATTGCTTTCTGGGTGTGACTTGTAAAGGTAATGTGCAGTTGGATGTATCCTCTTGTTTTTCTGTATTGTTTATTATTGGTGGGATTTTCAAAAGCAATCAACATTGACACACTGTACAAAACTCGCATTGACTTCAATAGAAGTAGTTGAGCCCGTGCTAGGTGGTTTTGAAAATCCCAAACTAAATGTGTAGTAAAGATGTCAGACTTCTATGTTTTTTCACAGTGTGATGTGTTTGGTGAACTAGAAAAATAGTTTTATGAATTTAAATGAAATAATTGACCAAATGGTGCTATGAAACGTTCTGATGATGGGCTGTTTAGAATCAGATTAATTGGAATTAGAAGAAAATCTGCTTTTATGTTACAGATTTAGTGTAAATTAGGGCAGTTATTCCCAGTATTTGTGTTTGAAGCTTGAGACTGTAACAGGCTCACACCCTCCTACATTACACCCTAAGTCATCAGGGTACTTTAGCAAGTACCTAGCTTTAGGTTTGTGAGTAATTGCATTGAACTCCATATATATAATCTCACCTGCAACATCAGTTTGGCTGCTCCAAACTTGTCTTAGGCTACATCTACACTACAAGCTAGGGCTGTGATTCAAACCTTGTGTAGCCATACTCATGCTAGCTCTCATTCAGTGCCATGGGCAGTACCATGGACAGCGGTAGCGATGGCACAGGCTAGCTATTCCAAGTAGGTACCCATGGGAGTCAGGTGGGTTTGTATTTGGGGCAACTAGTCAGTGCTGTTGCTGCCTGTGATGTCATGGGTATGCTACTACTTTTAGCATGTGAGCACAAATATGTCTATGTTAGCTGGGAATCACAGCCCTACCCTGTAGCACAGATGTAGCCTAAGAGTCCAGTTTTACTGCAGGTTACGGCACGTACTATTGAATATATAAGGCCATGGGAAATGGCTGGTATTGCTGAGATATTAATCTGGGGAAATGGTGCAATTGTCTGAAAAGATACCAAAACACTGTATAAAGGGAAAGTCTGTAAACTTCTTGGGTTGAGGGCCACGTCTTTCTATCTGTCTAGAAAGCAATAATAAATAATAATGTTAACAAGCTATATATTATACAGGTCACCACTATAGTAAAGGTTGTCAAACCGTTTGTTAAAAACCTCTGTTTTCAATTACACACAACTTTTCTGTAAATTTGTCATTTGAATCATAGAATATCAGGGTTGGAAGGGACCTCAGGAGGTCATCTAGTCCACCCCCTGCTCAAAGCAGGATCAATCCCCAACTAAATCATCCCAGCCAGGGCTTTGTCAAGCCTGACCTTAAAAACCTCTAAAGAAGGATATTCCACCACCTCCCTAGGTAACGCATTCCAGTGCTTCACCACCCTTCTGGTGAAAGTTTTTCCTAATACCCAACCTAAACCTCCCCCACTGCAACTTGAGACCATTACTCCTTGTTCTGTCATCAGCTACCACTGAGATCCATCCTAGTCTAGATCCATCGTCTTTGGAACCCCCTTTCAGGTAGTTGAAAGCAGCTATCAAATCCCTCCTTGTTCTTCTCTTCTGCAGACTAAATAATCCCAGTTCCCTCAGCCTCTCCTCATAAGTCATGTGCTCCAGCCCCCTAATCATTTTTGTTGCCCTCTGCTGGACTCTTTCCAATTTTTCCACATTCTTCTTGTAGTGTGGGGCCCAAAACTGGACACAGTACTGCAGATGAGGGCTCACCAATGCCAAATAGAGGGGAATGATCGCGTCCCTCGATCTGCTGGCAATGCTCCTACTTATACAGCCCAAAATGCTGTTAGCCTTCTTGGCAACAAGGGCACACTGTTGACTTATATCCAGCTTCTCATCCACTGTAACCCCCAAGTCCTTTTCTGCAGAACTGCTGCCTAGCCACTCGGTCCCTAGTCTGTAGCTGTGCATGGGATTCTTCCATCCTAGGTGCAGGACTCTGCACTTGTCCTTGTTGAACCTCATCAGATTTTAACCTTTTCCTAAAGCTGATTTTTTTTTAAATTGGATCCAATTTTCAGGCATTTTCTAGTTGTAGGAGGGTGCAAATATAGCCTATTTCCTATTCTGTCCACCAGGATTTGTAAATGCAGAGAACTAAACTATGGTAGAACTTTAATATCTCTTTCATGGGATTACTGTGTCTTTATGGAACTGTGTGGGGACTTACTAGGTTTAAGAAATTAGTTTTTGAGATTATAAAGTTATGACTGAACAGAAGGAGAAATCTTGTGTTCTGTGAGGTGAAATTTTCTCCAGTGAAGAAGCCCCCACAAAAATCTATGTGCTATTTATTCTCTTCCTGCTGAGAATGAGAAAGAAAGGACAAGAACTATCAATTTTACTCACTGTAGACTATTCTTCATTGCTCCTCCTGAGCATCTCTCTCCCTACTTACGTACATGAACAGATACAATCCCACCTAGGCTTGCCAACATATGAAAGTTATAAAAAGGGACATTTGTGAAGGAAAAAATAGGGGCAGATGTCCAGATTTTTAGTTAGTCTTGTAAATACCTGATTGCATTTACTGACCAATTACTTGTGTGTGTAAGTAGGGCTACCTAAATATATGTATGCCACTGTGCAAACTTAACTTTGAAAATCTACCCTGCACCGTTCAACTCTAGGGAAATATATTGGACTATGGGAGATTTTTGAAAGGACCAAATGTAAATAATTTTGCTGAAAATACCTTCTAATTATGGATGATGGGTAGGTATGTCTCACACACCCCTTTTTTGCTCCTGACAAGATGCTGGTGAAGGAAAGGTATCCTAGACACTGTTCCAATTAACAATTTTAAGAGCTTTAGTTTAAAAAAAAAATCACTGACAAGGCAAAATTATCCCCTAAAATGAATGGTAATTATTTTTTACCCAGAAGGAAAGCCAAAATCAGCGACAACCTCATTGTAAATAGTGCCTTATTGTGCCAGCTTATCATGAAGCACATCACAAAATATGTATAATAGTTACTGATATAGTTTGCAGTGCCAGGCTAATGACTGAAAGCAGAGGGAAAACAAGTGAGTCTTCAGTTTTCATTTAAATAGTTGGGGGGGGGGGTTTGTTTGTTTGTTTTTTGTTTTTTTTTTATTCAGAGAAATCTTGAGTCTCGCAGCTAAGTGGACAGACCTGAAAGTTATACCAGTGGTTTTGTTGGTTCATTTAGGGCTGCCCAGCCATTGGCTACATTGATAATCTGTCAGGAGCTGGAGAACTGCACCTGATTCTTTAAATTGGGGGCAGATTACAGCCACTGTTATCTTTACTATTGAGGAGCAGCCTATGGAGACTGTAACATGCTTGCGAAGTGTGTTGCATGACCACTACTGGCTGATGCACAGAGGATAATGGTCTTCTACTAGTGCTATATATAATGGAGTTATTCCGTTCGCACAAGTGGTAGAAGACTGTGCTTTGAAACTGGAGGACTCAAGTATAACTGATAACCCATGCTGGGGTTATCATAACTACAGTATGGGTGCAATTATGGAACTACAGTAAAGGTCCAAATAGCCACCTTCCTATGTCAAGATGGATCACTGGTATCTGGGATTTACATGGACCACATGTCCATTTTATATATAACAGCAGCTCAGGTTACATTTTATAATTCCATATGGCACATGCCTCATTTACACATCAATCCAGTTTTCTCCCAACTTGCTAGTAAGTACATTAAGAAAACAAGGTTTCTGCTACTAAGCAATTGGTATCAGAAGACAAATATTCCATATTTTGAGTTTAACAGCCCATTTTAAGCTCCTCAGCAAAAGCGTGAGCCTCTGGCAGTGCGTGAAGTTCAAAAGTTATCAGTTCTGTTTTGAAAATGCCTCTTGAAAAGATAACTAGCGTTTCAATAACAGTACACAGAATGAGGGAGCAGCAGTGGTGGTATGCCTGCTGGTGGGAACAGAGAATTAGCTGTCAGGACTCCTGGGTGCTGTTCTTGTCTCTTCTGATTTGCTGTGAGGCTTTGGGCAAGTCATCTGAGTCCTGATTCTCCTCACCTTGGTGTAATAGCAGTATGACTTTGTCAGCTTCATTGTAGTTACTCCTGATAGACACAACTGTGAGACCCCAAATCTCTGCCTCAATGTATCTAGGAGCTAATAATACTTAGATTTGGGCCATGTTCATGTTTTTTGTATTCATGAACATCAGCCCGGGGCTGCAAAAATGTCTGAATATGAGCTTTGACATTCCTAAATTTACACAGCTCTCCTGAAGCCAAACCCAGGGCTCAGCTACATTGCCCAGGGGCCTGCTCCATCCAGATAGCTAATTCACCAATATTCAGAGTCCACCGGGTGGCCACTTCCCCTTGCAGCAGATTCTTCACGTGTCTGTCCGATAAGGTCTACTATCCCCTCCCCACCATTCTGCTAGGGGCTTCTGAGAGTCTGAATGCAGTGAACCCAGAATCTCAGTGCAGCAGAAGCCAGAGAAACCCTCCCACTTCCTTTGTTAGCTAGCTCCCTTAATGAACTAAGACAGAAAGAGTCCCCCTGATTCCCACCACTTGATCTAAATAAGAGAATAGGCCACGTATTAACTGGACATTGTTTTCATTGCCCTACAACACTAGCAATCTTGGGGCATCTGTCAGCCCTTGAAGAGGCTCCTTGATAGCAAGGGTTTCCCCCATTGGTGCATAGTGCCTACAGAAGGACAAACCGAAAGATCCGCTGGAGAGACACCCTGAAGTTAGGGAAGGGTCCATCACTGTACCAGGGTGGAACCAAAGGGGCTGGGACAATCAGACTGCCTTTCCCCGAAGACATCAAAGGTGATGAGGTGGGAGGGCTAGTTGTGAGTAGCTGGCTAGAGGGGAAAGGGTTGAAATGTTCCCATGGAAATTCACGTTCATTTAATTTGATCTTCTAAACTGAACATGAAGGGGGTGGTTTGCTGTCAGCCCCTTCAAATCAAGCTGTGAGGATCAATTCATAAACCTCCCACGCTAGCTCTGCTCAGAGATCTCACAATAGCAATGTGAACCTTTAACCAGTGTTTGTGAAGTGCTTCAAGATCCTCAAATGAAAGGTGCTGTAGACATGCAAAAGATAATCTTTATTAAATTTTTATGAGAAATAAAATGTTTTTTTCTTACATCTGCCATGCAGTGAAACCTTCTGAGTATAGTGCTCAGAAATTAGGCATGATGATCCACAAGCAAAGAAATCACAGGGCTGCTGCTGGCTGCCACTCAGATAATTTTGTGTGATTTAAAATTAAAGAAAATGTATGTCAAGTGGAACTAGTGAGTCAGAATGTGGATGACTCATTTCTGTGAGAGGTGTTAAATGACAAGCCCGTGCAGCTCTGGTGCTGCAAATCTCTAAGTAACAAGGAGAGCTGAAATATTCTCGGTATGATGAAGTGAAATTTAAATTTACATTAGCTAGGTGAGGAACAATAAGTGAAACTTTAATTGATTGTCCAATTCCACTTCTAGCCTGGCAATATCGCACTGAACTCTTGTTATATCCTCCTATTTGGTTTGCTTTGGGTTTAGTAGCATTTTACATAGTATACTAGTTTTTCAAATTTGTAAATTCCAGTGTTGTTTTTTTTAAAAAAAAAAAGAACTGTTTTAACTCTGTCTTTAAACACAGAATCAAGCACTGAAATATATCACCGTTACTGTGGGGGATATCGAGATAATGAATTGTCTAGCATGTATACTAGCTGTCCTCTACTGGATGGAATCAGACCTGTTCAGCTGTGTGTCATTGACTCTGCATAGGAGATTCTTCTTTTTCTCAAGCGCTAGGCAGTTGTGCTTTTGGAGCAGGAGGATCTGAGTATTATTGCTGTGGTCACCAAAGTCCCAAATAACCTTAAGTACAATTGTGAGGTCTAAAGGGCCTTAGCTTTAGTTACAAGATTTGTTTCCTGCTGCCAGGGGAAACAGTTATAAAAGAGGGAATGAAAGGGAAAGGAAACAACGCTTCTGATTCAGCTTTTTAAAAAAAACATCAGAAAGCAATTTGGATGAGATCACAAGGACAAGGCTATGGAAAGCTGTTAGCCAGTGACCCAGGCAGAATGAAAAGAAAGGGAAATCACCACCCACTCAAGCCTTTTGTTGTTTTTTTCCAATCTAAAATAATAATCCAATCAAATCACATTTTCTGTTTTCTGCTGGAAAATTTTGAATTGGTCTCACCTGGCAAGCTATTGCACAATATGAAGGATTCTAATTCAGGTCCCCAAAATGATCCCTTGGCTCTGAATTGTGAGAGCTAGTACATGCTGCAGAGGAAGTGCACTCAGCTGCCTGCAGCAAATTCATAAAATGGGGAAACCTCACAAAGGACTTCAAACAGCAATCCAGGCATTGTAACATATTTAACGAATGCGAATTCAAACAGCAGGAAAGTATATGAGAGGTTCTATTCAGGCTGGGAAATTGAGTATTTAGACCCAGGATGCAGTTTAAAGAGGGGCAGGTTTCCCTGGCTTTCCTGTCTGCTAGTCATTGGCTGTCAAATGATCCATTCAAACTAATCCAGGAGCAATTTGGGGTGGCCAATTTTCCTTTGGCTGGAATTTAAGTTGCTCCTGTAAATTTTGTCCGCGCAGCTGCTGCGTGTGCCTGTTTCACACAGGAGTGAATGCTTACATTTTTGAATATGGAATTACCCATGCTCTTTATACCAACTCTGTGGATTTTCTAAGACTCCTATCACCACGGAATCTCAGTGCCTGTTTGTGTACCCAAAATTACGTAACAGTGCACATACAATTTTTGGAGGCAGTTTAAGCACCAGTCTTTGAGCAAATGTGATTTAATGCGACTGCCAGTGTCTAGGTTGGTGTGGTATTCATGCTTTAGCCTTGTGGATAATAAAGTACCCAAAGTGTGGCAATAATACAGCCACAACACATTCACTGTGGGTTTACCTAAATACTAAGGGCTCTATCCTGGGAGCTGCCAATCACTTGTGGAAGTCAGTGGGAGGTGCAAGTGCTCAGTACCTTTAAAGATTTGGCCCACAGAATTTTACAAAAAGAGCATCTTCTAGAAGGCAAAGGGATGCAGGATTAGCCATAGCAGAGCAGATCTTTGATCCATCTAATCCAGCATCATTCTTTTTGCACTAGCAGATAGGGAGATTTTAAAAAACAAAAATGTATAATGCCCCATCTAATTGTGTGATGGTATACATGGGAGGCGGGGCGGGGCGGGGAATCCTTCCTGAACCTGCAATCTACTGGGCTCGACTTTAACACATGCAATTTGATTCTATTTGTGACTTAGTTTGCTTAACAACATCTTTTCTTTGCAAATAAATTTAATACAAATATTGTTCTTGTTAAACTCTTCTGTGTGCTATATCAATCCACATACTAACTAGATATATACCTATACATCTAGAATTTTTATGACTCACAAGCCATCAAAGCACCTCTGACTACATGGCCTTTTCCCCATAATGGTAGCCTCAATAATGAAGAAGCCAGCAGTCAAAGCATTTCAGAAATTTTCAGCCTTGACTATGCCTACTCATTTGCTATTCTTAGCAAGCACTATCTTGCAGTCAAGGATCTAGCTGAACTTCTCACTTACAGACAGTTTTAAAAGATGTATTTGATTTATTTTTAGAGCTGCATTTTCTGTTATCATCACATACCCTCTTTTTTTCTGGAGAAAAGTATGATTGTTAAATACTGTAAAAATGATGGTATTGAAGTGCCTCGCTGAAAGATGGTATTTCATGATCACATTAGGCTTGAGAATGAACTTTTCCTAGTGTTCTTACACTGCAGGGGGCAATGTTGTTAGTACAGTAGAATTTCACTCAATTCCTTCAATAGCATTATGAACACACACAGTTATGCCCGTGCTTAAATGCTTGCTGGATTGGGGCCTACTCTGCAGTAATGACTGGGAAACCCGTTGCAAATTGCTGAAATTTAAATGAGTGAGTGAACCAACACCATCGCAGAAACAAGCACACTGCATCACAAAATGGCTTACTCAGTATTGGAAAATCCTAGTTTGGTTTTCATAATTGGTCACAGTATTCCATAATGTACTAGTGAGGGCTTGATCCTGCACAACACAGGGAAGAAATGTTGCATGTATAAACACAAGGGAGAAAAATGACAAGCGAGACAAGAGAACATAGGAAAACCTGTTCCTGCCTTAACAAGACCGTTGCTGCTGGCTGCCGAGATAGGGTTGACAGCTTTCTAATTGCTGACAGCGGGACCCCAAAGGTCCTGCCCCCTACTCTGCCTCTTCCTTGAGGCCCCGCCCCAGCTCACTCCTCCCATCACTTGTTGCTCATCCCTCCCCCTCTCTGGTAGCTGCATCCTCTCCCCTCTTCCCCCCTGCTGGGCTTCCTCTGCTTCGGAGCTGCAGCCTGACATAGAACCTGCCTGCCCGCAAGATGCAGGTAGGAGGCGGCTGCAGCTGAGCAGGAGCTGGCAAGGGTTAATGACCCAGCATTCTCCTTCCCACTCCCATCCATGGTAACCAGACTTTTGGTGTCCGGTCAGTACATCTGATCAGACACTGCCAGGTTCCCTTTTCAGCTGGACTTTCTGGTCAAAAACTGGGCCCTTGGCAACCCTAATGGCTACTAGCTCCCCTGCGTAGTAACTGAAGTAGGTCAAAAGGGGGCATATAGCATTTATTATGGTTATACAGCTGGCAATGGTATATGCTCAGCAGTGTACAAGACATAAAGATCAAGACAATTCTTCCCCTGAAGATCTTGTGATTTTTAAATGGCAGCCAAAGAGAAGACAGGAGACCCAGAGAAAGGAATAACTTACATTATTTGTTTGTATTTTATTTATTGCTAGTAGCAGAAGTGAATTTTATACTCCGGGGAAGAGATAAAAGTTGCAAGGGGAGAGGAAAGTTCTGCAAGGATCACCTTATGGTGGTTTCCATGTACTGTTCCTGGGGTTTTACCTCTCACAGAATAAATGGCACTTCCAGAAGCTGTGTATCTGAGGAAATCTGCAACAGATCAGGATCATCTACACAAAGTCCCTTTTCCTCTTTTCTATGATGGACCCTGGCTCCCATTAACTCCTGAACTTTGTGATTTCATTGGCTGCTAATGGTTACAGACATTTTCCTCATCTTAATGGGATTTGCAGTGCAAAAAGGCAGGATCAGTGCAAAAGTTAGTGTTTCTGATTTAAAAGATAGTGTTGGATTTTCTGTGTAGTTTGTGGGGAGGAAGAGGCTGGGCTGATGCCTCCCCCCAATACTGTAGAAGGCTTTCTGCAGCATCTGAGGCAGGAGGCGACAGTTTCAAAGAGGCAGCTGACCCATCTCCTCATGCACCAAATATTAGAGCAACTGTTGGACCCTAGACGCCTGATTCTCACACCTGAACTGGCTCCTTTGCACTACTTGTGTGGCACAGGGGAGGCAGATTCTGGCCATGACTGTTCATTTGAGAATTCTGTAGCCCAAATGACTGAGCTGACAGTAAAGCCATTCTGAATGTTCTGAGCAGGGTCTGCTTGTGCTGCTGAGTCATATGCCGATGCAGGTGAGAGCTGACTCTTGCACCAATTGCTTCCATCCCTATATGTAGCAGATGAGACAAAGCTCCCCTATACCAATCCCCCGCCTAGGGAGTGTGTTTTGAGGCGTGCCAAACCCATCCCCAGCACGGGGGTTATTGTGGAGCTTCGCTAACTCAATCTCCAACTGATCTATGGAACTTTAGGGAATAAGTTAGAGCTGCCCTTATGCTACTCTGACTCATGCCAGAGCTGGGGTTGAGCAGACCAGAGAATCACGGAGCGAAAATGGAACTCAGATGCAGGAGAGAATCAGTCACTTTGTGCCTAGTTATCCAGGGAGAAGGTAAGGAGGAGAAATTCTAGTTTGATTAAATGCATTATGGAAGTGCATTGGTGCCTTGTAATCAAGAAGGTTGCATTCATCCACTACCACTTATGTTTATTTTGCTAAGACATCATGTAGCACAAAGCAGGGCCAGGGCAGCCAGGCCTCCTGTGGCTGTTCGGTTCCCTGACAGTTTTCTGCTTTACCTAAAAGATTCAGGTAAAAATGATCAATCTGGGTTTAATGCTACAGAGTAAACGTGACCTGATATGAAAATGAGCTGGGTATTAGGACAACTGCCAAATCAATGGTAAAAGAATTAGATATGTTGGGAACATAAAGGGCACTACATGCATCTGAGACTATTGAGAGTGAGTGATAAAACATGTAAACTTTTAATAGACACATTCCAAATGTGTACTACTTTTGGAATGTTTGAAGATTAGAGCATGGCAGGTTTAACTTTTTTTTTAAAAGCATAACGAGACTAAGCAGGAAACTATAAAATGATCCCTATCCTGCACTCTGCATATAGGTCAGTAAGTTTGAAGAAAATATTAAAAGCATACACTGATTAAAGAAAGACACCATGAAGTCTGACCAAGAAGGTCATTCAGGCTAAACTAGCCTGCTGAAGTTCTTTGAAGATCTCACTGCCATAATACAGTGGGTGTTAGTATGCTTAGTGATGGGTCCCTGGCTACTGAGAAGCTACCAAAATCAAAGCACCAAGACTCAATATTGAGGTATATAACTAGGGTTTTATTGATCATGCCTGCACCATATGAGTATTCACACAACACTGATCATACTACTCAAAGTCCTGTCCTGGAATGAATTTGGCTCAGTGTAAAACCTGGGATGGATTCCCTAGGGGCCACTTGTCTTTGGTTATTCTCAACAGGAATCTAGAAGCAATACGTTATTTATAAATATATTTAACAATGTTCCTCATCAGTATATGATTCATCAATATAAAAAGATCCTGTTCAGAAAACTGAGAATGTCTTTATCTGCTCAGTTACTTGTGCTTCAGACTAGCTACTGAAAATATGATTGCAGCAAATATTATGCCCATAAGCTACTAATATTCCATGCTAAAATGCACTTGATAGTATTATATTGAACCTACTAATACCTCTGGTTTTATGCCCAGAAAAAAATCAAGAGAAGGTGGTACAGTGCATAGTGTGCACATATTTTGTAAATAAAACTGAGTGGTCATTCTGACTAGCCAGTCCTGAAAAATGAAATCCTGTATTCACCCAGAGAACAGACATACCATGTGGAGTGGCAGTGTAGCCCCTTGCAAATGTGTCTCAGTCCTGACCTGGAAGGGTCAAGAGGGAAGTTTAGTTTCAGTGCCCATTCAATCCTTAGCACCTCTGTTGAGACTGCAAACAAGGCTGATGTGGATGGGATGGAGATGCAGACATCTCTCCATGCTAGCAAGTAGACTGAGACCACCAACTCCTTTCACATAAGCTGATGAAAAGCCACTAGATGGTAATGACTATTAGTCACTGCTGTTAAACTAGAATGGATCTGAACTGGTGGCCTTCAGGTGAAAGGTTCTGTATACCATTTCCAATCCTCTGAACATCATTCTGTTTCCATGGCCATGCACTTATTGAGTAGCCCAGACAACAGTCTCGGTGGATTGTTACTGGAAGAAGTCTTTTTAAATGTATGAAGTGCTACTTTGCTCTCTGCTGTAGATTATTCCGCATGTGGCCCATGTGTCTTATGGGTTGGTGTCTGCAAAAGCAGCCTTCTTAGAAATTATGTCTACCAGAGTTGCTTAATGATCCAACAGCCACAGACCTGCTGAACTTCAACATCTGTGTCTTGTATTGTTTCATTGACAGCAAACACAGCTAAAACAAAATATGAAATAATTCATGTCCTACTGTTTGCATTTCCCAGTCACATTGGCATGCTATTTCTTTAGATGCCTGATAATGACTGTGTTATAGGTGTTCGGAATACACCAGCCCCTGCTGCCTTACCTGCACTTCAATTCTTCATAAGCCTCAATTGTTATTTAATGCAAAATTACTCTCCAATTAAGCCTCACAGTGGTGGAGCCAATGCAGGCTGTACTCAGGAGGGATCCCACTTTTAATTAAGAATCAGAAGCTGTGCAGTATTTTGAGTAAATTGAATAAATAGCTGTTTGCAGCCCAGTGCTTGCTGCATTTGACCCTTCACTGCCAACTACTGTCTGATAACTAAGGCCCTGTCTACACTACAAATACAACCTTAGAAGCAAACCAAGTTACAACATGGGTGTGCCCTTATCAGATTACAAAAAGGGTTCCAATTTGTATTGTAGATTGGAACTTAACTATGTTTCATTATCTGGAGCTGTTCTGTCAAGGTATTATTGCCTGACACACCCTGTGGACCTGGAAAGAAAATCAAAGGAAATCATGAAGCATGGATATGTGTGTATGCAAATTGAAATATCCTTTTATGAGAAATAATAGTGAATGTATTATATCTCATGCTAAATGAAGTAAAGTTTAAACTGGGGAGGCAGATCATTCAGCTACAGACACTGTTCAACTTGTTGAAGAGAGAAGGGATAGGAAAGAGAAAGCAATTAATCAGCTGGCATTTGCAGACTGTATATTTTATCGGAGGCTTGTTATAGACCGAAATGTGATTAGGTACAATAGATTGCCTGGATTTATTGCTATCCTGATTTACACTAGCAAAAGTTCTGGCTGTCACAATTCCACCTGTGCCAGTAGGATTTATTTTCTCTTTCTAAACAGGCCATAAAACCAGGCACAGCTCAAAGACAACTATGTGTCACTAGCATTCCCACACCAAAGCAAGGTGGTGATGGGTCTTGGAGCTCTGTTAGATGAAAATCCTTGTGATTTCAGGCTCAGATTTATGTTCTCTCCCTACCTGTCCCCAAGTTTGTAGGGTGGAATGTAGACAGGGCAGGTTGGGTTCATCTTCTGTATCTTTAAAATGCCAGTAAAAGATTAAAATCTGAGATCTAATTGCTAGTCTAATGAAAATTAATAACCTTTGCAATAACATGTGGCACAGTATGCAGTTAATCATATGTTAATACAGTATGTTTCAGAATTTTGAAATTAGATGCTGTATTTTATCAGTAACTTCTGAAATTGAATCAGAATTTATGTATATAGAGCTTGGGTGACTGTCCTTCCTAAACAAATAGAAATTCAAAATCCCTTAAATATAATCTAGAGTTTTCCTCAATTTTTTTCTTAGGATAATTTCTTTAATGTTTCTAGTATTCACATGCAAAATTTAACATGGTAATCACATTTCTGCTCAGGTGAACAGAAGACCGCAGAGGACATCAGGCTACATCTCAGAGCTCATATCCTGTCTTGCACTAATGCCTGCCAGATTGCTCATTTTTAATTCCAGTAAACTTTCACTGCAACTGGCCCAGTTTGGGGTAGAACTGAAAGTGAATGAATTAACTCTTATAACCTATAGAGATCTGATATTGGATTTTCTGCCCATCATGGAGAAACGTTTGTACTGCCTCAGCTGTGCCTTACTGTTGGCTTGGTAAAGGATTTCAATTTCCAAGATCAATTGCATACATCCAATATGCACAAACATGAATTCTCACACATTAATTGATGAAGGTGTCATAAAAGATGAACTCTCCAGGAAGAGCAACAGAACTTTGTCAGTAGAGAATTCTCCATTAGGATTGTGTGTTGCCAGAGACTGAGTTTAGGTGCCTTCAGAGGAAAATGTAGGACATGCTTACTGGTTTGGCATTAGATTTCGTTTGTGTTTCATTGTGGGTAGTACTGTATTGATTTTTCATTTGTATTTGGATTCCAAGATAAAAAACCATGTGCACATTAATTAAAAATAAATTAAAAGAAATAAAAGTGTGGTTTAGATTTAATGAGCTCAGAAGTAACACGTCCTTCTTCTGAATCAGAAGTTAGCTGTAACACGCCTTTGCAGATTCATGAATACCATCCCACTCTCCTAAAGTATAACATCTGGTGATTAAGTGGAGAAAAGATTATAAGTTTTGAGCAGTGAGTCAAACATAAAGATGAGAAAAATCTAGGGTACCAATGTTAAACACATAGGGAGGAATGCTGGAGGGAGAAATACACTGATTCAAAATCTGTGCAATAAGAGATCTTGTCTAGGTATTTCAATGCAAGCCCTGCTTCTCTGGATGTGTTGCAAAGCCATAGCAAACTGCTAAGTGTCTTCTCCAGCTCCGTCTTGTGGAGTATACATAAGGCTGGATGTTTGTCTTAGCTATCACAGGACTCAAGTTGCAGATTCTCAGATTTGTGGCTTTTTTTTTTTTTAAAGATATCAAAGACTTTTGATGTTGGAGGTTACCTAGTATGAGTGGATAGGTAAAATTATCAGCACTTGAATTAAATTCACTGATAACCTTGAGATGACTAGTTAAACCTTGGGTAGCATACAAGGCAAATAGAAAAGAGGAGCTCAATAACAATACTGTGGTGACGCAGAGGAACAGAGTAGAGTTGGAACTGAACCAGAGCCCAAAAAACAAATTCCTCTGAACTTTTGGGAGGTTTCAAACTTGGACCAGCTGTGAATTTCACAGCTGGTCCCTAACTCTGAAACAGGCCAAACCAAAACTCCGAATCTGAATCCCCTGCAAAGTGTTGATCCGAATCCAGATCCAAACTTTGCAGTTTGTGCCCACCTCTAGACAAGGCCAACAAATTCCAGATTCATAGCTTCTTAGATTCCATGGCCAGAAGGGACCATTATGATCATGTAGTCCAGGGGTGGGCAAACTTTTTCGCCTGAGGGCCACATCAGGTTTCTCAAATTGTATGGAGGGCTGGTTAGGGGCGGCTGTGCCTCCCCAAACAGCCAGGCATGGCCCGGCCCCCACCCCCTATCCAACCCCACCCGCTTCTCGCCCCCTAAAGGCCCCCCCCCGGGACTCCTGCCCCATCCACCCCACGCTCTCTGTCCCCTGACTGCCCCCGGACCTCCCACACCTAACTGCCCCCCGCCACCCCATCCAACTCCCCTCTATTTCCTGACTGCCCCACCGGGACCCCTGACCCATCCAACCACCCCTTCTCCTTGACCACCCCTGGACCCTCTGCCCCTGACAGCCCCCCACCTCTGACTGCCTCCTGCTGCCGCATCCAACCTATCCTCTCCCCAGGACCCCTGCCCCATTCAACCCCCTGTTCCCTGCTCTCTGACCACCCCGACCCCTATCCACACCCCTGGCCAGTGACCACCCTCTGAACTCCCCTGCCCTCTATCCAACCCCTCCGCTCCCTGCCTCCTTACCGCACTGCCTTGGGCACCGGTGACTGGTGGTGTGGCTGCACCAGGACAGGCAGCTGCGCTGCACGGCACAGAGCACCGGGTCAGGCCAGGCTCTGCAGCTGCGCTGCCCCAGGAGCTCACAGTCCCGCCACCCAGAGCATTGTGCCAGCGGCACAGTGAGCTGCGGCTGCAGGGGAGAAGGAGCAGAGGAGGAGGGGCCGGGGGCTAGCCTCCCAGGCCAAGAGCTCAGGGGCTGGGCAGGACGGTCCTGTGGGCCGGATGTGGCCCATGGGCCGTAGTTTGCCCACCTCTGATGTAGTCTGACCTCCTGTGTAACAAAGGCCATAGAACTTCCGCAATACAGAGTATATATTTTTTAGAAATGTATCCACTCTTGATTTAAAAATGGTCAGTGATGGAGAATCCATCATAACACTTGGTAAATTGTTCCAATGGTTAATTATTCTCACTGTTAAATCTACATTTTATTTTCACTCTGAACAAGGCTTCAACTTTCAGCCGTGTTCACTGAGAATTGTATTCTCTGGAGGGGTAATGTGGGTTTTGCCTCTTCATATTTTCTCTTTTTCCCTATTTGGCGAGTTAAAGTAGGCTTCAAATGACATTTCTGGCATGTGCAAGAATCAAGTTAATATCTTCTATGTTATCACAGCAAAGGAACGTTCTAGCTGTTTGCACTAAGAGGAATAAAGAGTATCTGAAATGCAAATCAATGTCTGACACTACATAGTTCTTAATACTGTGTTTGCATGGCACTTTCCATTTTTATATCGATCCCCCAGTGATTCTTCCTTAAAAAGGGGAGGGAAACCCTGCTAAAAATATCTCTACTTACTGTATGTAAATAACTTGCAAAATTTCTTTTGACTTCTCATTAAATGCAGGGAATGGCATAGTGGTTTGAATTACCCAGACTTCCAGGAATCGTAAGGTTTGAATCTCAGCAATGTTGACCCAGTACTTTATCCTAAGAAAGATAAATTGAACTCCATGTACTTTAGTATGTGCAAGTCTATCAGATAAGATCTTAGAGATCAAGACACTGTCTAGAACTGGGAAAATACCACTTTAAAAAGCATTTGTTGGATAAAAGCCACAAATTCACTTTGACGCTATTCTTGATGCTTTACATTCCTTTTTCATGAATGTCATACGAGTGATGTTTTGCCTACAAGTATATTTGTATAAGTCATCTAACTTGAGTTTCCTCAATAGTATTTTAAACACAATAACAATTGCTAGTGCAAACAAGCTCTAAGATTTCTCTACAACTTTTTATAAAAGGTTTATCATCTAATCAAGGAACAGATAAAGTGACCAAAGTCCACCACAAACACTCAGAGACAATGTAAGTAAATAATTTACAGGCAATTCATACACTGAATGGTGCTTGCATTTGAACAATTTTGAATAACAAACTAGGAAAAATCAAAGTCTGTTTACAAACAATTTTTTTTTCAAAATACTTGCAACAAATAGTTCCACACACTTCTATTTTGGTGTGATTTAAATGGGTATTAAAATCTCACAGTATTTTTTGAAAGTGTAGTGTTTTATAGAGACATGTGAATAACTGATTTTTCAGTTCAGTGGCCAAACGGAAAAATCAGGAGGAAAAATTCAATTTTGAGTTAACCAAAATTAAAAATGGGTTGAGCTTTTCAGCAAACAGAAAAAGTTGGGGAGAAAAAAATCCCTTCAGGTCTTTTGTCTGACCAAAACAAATCATTTTGTGTTGTCTTTGAGGGGTGTTTTACTCTTTTGAAAAAATGAAGTAAAATTCAAAATGAAAAGTCATTTTGAATTGAATAGTCAAAAATGTTTTGTTTTGAAAATGTCCAAATAAAACATTTTGACTTTTTAGAATTGTTCTGTTCTAACACAATTTGTATACAAATTTGCCAAATGTTTCAGTAACCCAAATCTGTATTTTTTGTCAAAAAAAAGTTTTTGTCCAAAAAATATTGTGATTCGTCACTGTACTTTACAGAAATTCACTCCCCACTTGCCATTTTCATACTGTGAGGTGGTTGGTTGCTATAATCTATCCCCATTTCAGTGCTACTCAGTATATTCTGTTTAGGTTCTTATGCTATAACCATCATCACTGTATACCTGAGTGCATTCCGATGATACACTAAGCAATATACACAGTTTATTTCAAATATTAAGTGACAGTTTCATGTTTCTTCAGTGTCTTGAAATAAATACACTTTCTAGCACAAGCAATTAAAAGCTGAATGAAGTTCAGATGCTTAATTGTCAGATTTTTTGGCACTTCCATGGTGTTTTCTCTCACTGGCTTTTATGACTCTGTGTGTGCTGCCCTCTAACAGCATATATTGTATTACAGCTACTGTATTTAAGTGCTCTGATAACAAAGTACAGTCTATAAAAACATCAGATGCCTGGCAAACAAAAATTCTGGAGAGAGAAAATCATTCCGTTTGTGATTAGGCTCCTTACTCTTGGTATCATTCAGAGCCTCTCTGACCCCCACTCAGCAGCATTCCTAGCAAACAACTAATATTCTCCCCCTCTTTATTTGTGCACTTGTTGCTGGATAGATTTTTCTTAATGTTGTGGGGGGCTTTTATTTGTTTATATTTTGGAAATGCCAAGCAGACACAGCTGTGTGTGGGGTGTGTGTGTGTGTGTGTGTGTGTGTGTGTGTGTTTAAACAATTGAGCTCTTCTGTCTGCAGACTTCTGCTGCACATATGTATTGTACTCTGGCTCCTGTACTGCAGCCGCTTGCTCACATCTTTGAAAATTGAGGGCACTCCATGTATTGCAAGATCAGGCACTAAGCTATGACACTGCAGTCTTTATCTTAACTACGTCTCCCCTACTGTAGCTCTCATCTCACACAGGAACTTACTTCTTGCATTCCAGCTGATCTTTCTTTGTATTAGACTGCTTCGCTTCACAGTGCAAAGTGCTCCTCAACACTTTGCCCAGCCAGGCTGACATCTTCCTTTCTCAGTGGAAGTTCCTGTGAGCTGAGGTGCCCTCAACCCCCTTGAAACCAATCCCATTTTGTAGGAACATACAAACACTCACTCCTGGGATTAGTGCAAGCACTCGTGGTAGTAAGCTGTAAGCCTTGTCGGTTTGCAAAATCAGGATCTCAGTGAACAAACCATCAATAGAGCCGAAATACTGGTATGTATCTTCCATGTGGCTATGAAGGACTCTCTGAGAGTTGCACATACTTCAAAAGAGTTCAGAAACAGCATAGACACTTGCAATACTTTACTTCCCTATGGTGTCAGTAAAGATCATGTGAGCCAGCTTTCAATGTGACATATTTGGCATCTCACACATTGCCAACATGTTTCCTTCTACAAGTGAGTGTTGCAATTTCATGCCAAATTTTAACATATCTCTCTATTACACAAGTGAAATACTGATTAAAAAATCATCTATATTTGACAAGGTGCCTCTCTGAAAATGTAACTTGGCTCTTGGAAAACTTCTAACTTATGTCATGTATAACTAAACAGATATAAATATCTTTTTTTAATTAAAAAAAATCTCATCAGGCAGAAACCAAATGCCCAGTTTTCAGGTTTTTTTCATTCAGATTTGGTTTTTAAGAGTTCTTTTTTAAAAATAATAATAATCTAAGGATGTTTTGCTCTTCCCCAACTGAATACTATTTATTGTTATTATCTAGCACTCCCCTACATTTTATCTGTACTGGGATTCTGTCGTTTATAGTCTTTTTGTTTTACATAATACAGTAAAGATAGGTATTGATGCTGGAGCTAAAGCGCGAGGTGTGTTAGAATTGTTCTGAACAGAGGAAGGCCAAATGATGGCTGGGATCTGTGGGGAGACACAGAGAACCCTCCTCTCTCTCTCGTCACAGTGCACCTGCTCAGGGAGCAGCCGTAATTAGGCACCAGCTGTTGGGTGTATAGCTAGCTAGTGCTGCCAGCCCCAGAGATGGAGTGTCTGGGCTGTGAGGGCCCCTGTGCGCCAGCAGCACTGCTCGTTAGGGAGCATTGGCTACACCTGCTTGTTCCTGCTGCTCAGTGCTCCCCACCCCAATGCCTTTAGGGAGGTGCGAGTGCAGGCTCTGCAGCTTGGGAAGTACATCTCCTGCTCCCCTCTCCAGCTCAGCCTCCTCAGCAGTATAATTGTGTGGTAAGCCTTCTGAGGATCCTGTAAAACTACTGTATAACATGTAATTGCAGTCTTTTGACAGGATGCTGCCTGATCTTTCTATTGCTGAAGGTTGCCGTCATTTGCTTCTATTATTGTGTCAGTTATTCATGTTTTTCTTGTTTTAAAGTACTTCATTTAAAAAAAAAACAGCTTTGCTCTATGAAAAGGTAAAGTTGCTCTTCTTCATCCCACTTTTTAGGGCCTGATATTGTAAGGAGCTGAGCACCTTCCTCCTGTCATTACCCAGCTTGTTGCAGGAGGTGCTGTGCATTTCGAAGTATCAACCTTCTGTGACTTTCACACAGTCTAAGTATTTATATGAAACCAAATTAGGCAAATACTGATTGCCCACTAAAACACGCATCCTGGAAAACTAACTGTTGTGAATAATCCAAGTTCATGTAGGTAAACTGCAGGGTGACAGGACTTGAGTTTCTTTTCAATGTCCTTCAAAAGGACATTAGGCCCATTGCTAGCATGAATCTTGTTTCTCTTTTGCCCCAATCATCCAAGCTGTTACGAAGCCTTGCCTCCTCCTCTTCTTCTACATCATCTAAAATAATCCTGTCCTTTGTAAGAACATGAAGGTGAAAATGTATTCATATTGAACAAGGACTTTTTGATAAATTCTAATATAGTGCTTTTCTTCAGTAGATCTAAGTGCTTTACAAAGTAAGTCAGTATCATTCTCCGCATTTTACAAATGGGAGAAACTGAAGCATAGAGCGATGAAGTGGCTGGCTCAAAAACACCTACCAAGCCAAAGGCAGTCTCAGGAGTAGAGTCCAGGTCTCCTGAGTCCCAATCCAGTGATCTATCCAGTAGGCCACATTTCCTCCCTTTTTAATGAACAAATTTCCCATGCTGTGTTTTCTGTGAACTTAGGAAAATTTGGGTTGCTTTGCCAAAATGCAGACTTGGCAATTCTATATTATGTTAATCAAAAAGAAACCATGAAATTTCAGAAAGGAAATAAAGATAGTTATTTGATTGTCAAATACTGTCATTTAAACTTGTAAAACTAAGTATGACTGAATTTATCATAAGGTAATGTATTTACCACAGAATGTTTAAATTTTAACAATCAGAGTAACAGCTTGAAATTGATGTCTTAGCACAAAGTGGATACTTATGAGAGTTCCATAGTATTCTGGGTAGGTAATTTTGATGTTTAACATGGAATTATTGTGGATCTTTTAGTACAAGATTTCGTCAGTTTGTCAATGAAGCTTGCCTATCAGTTAATGTTTGTACAAATTAAGGTTTTTGGAACTGGCAGTTCAACACAGGTAATTCTAAAATTATAAAGCTTAGGAATTGCTCAATTATTCAATTTGAGATTCAAAATGGTTTCCCAGGGGGAAAAAATCTATAATCTCTGGCCAAGTCTTTTTCTCACACACACAAATGACTTCATCTGAAGTATGCAATCACCTAGTTCCAAAATTACTTCTAATTTATTTTGAATTTCTAGCTGATACTCACTGATAAGTTATCATTTTAACCCTAGTTTTAATATAAATTACAGTTATGTCAAGCAATGTTAACTCAGCAGTAAATTTTCTTATAATAAAATCCATGAACAACAATTCCAGAAATTAGCTGTTCCTGGATAGCAATAATGTGGCTTATCATTACCTTTGGTCAGGGTACATGGTTATCAGGCATATAATAATGTTTTAACAGGTAGTTGCTATTGCTGCATGTAAACAAGGTTTGTTTCTGTGCTAAAATGAATTAATCACTAAAATATTGATATCTTCATCCTCACCACTCTTAGCAACACTTTGACTTTAAAACTGAAGCTGAAACTTATTTCCAAAACACGAGCACACATTAAAGTAATTTATTATAAGCCTTTAACTTTAGGTATATGCTTTCAAAGGACTACATTTTGGCTTTGCCTATGGATGGGGCAACATGTAGCTCTGCTGCCCTAGGAGCAGACCAGGAAACGGACAGTGATTCAGAGTTTTCCCCTTGCTATGGGGGATACACTCTGCACCAGTCCCATACCTGACATAGTGTCTATCCCCTGGTTTGGCTGTGCCAGGTGGCATGTCAGTGCAGGGGAAGTCTAAACTCCACCCATTCCTTGTGCATTTATAGAGGAGGGGAAGTAGCAGGGTAGCTTTGAGTCCTTTCCTCACATATGCAGCAACAGTAGATAAGCCATGACCTACATAACCCAGTCATTGCTTGAATTAAAAAAAAAAAAAATACCAGTGAAGAATGTTTCTGTTACTTCCCTAGTGAACAGCACAGGTTCCAGCCCAGGTTAGCTGATGCTGGTTTTACCTGCCTGTGATAATCAGTTAGGGGATAAGAGATGTTTCAGCTTAGCAGTGGTACAGTACAACTGCCTGTTTTTACTTTCTTATTGATAATGCAAAAGACATTTTCCTTTTTTGGTCTTAAAAGACAGAGGGAGTATTAATTCTGGCCTTGGAATCTATGAATAATGCTTGCTTTTGGTAAACTTTGGGATTTTTCTAGTGTTCAGTTTCTCCAAGCATGGCCGGCATTTCGGGGATCCTGTGATCTTTTTTCAACATTATAGTACAAATCTGCAAATGTGTTAACTCAACATAATTAACACACAGGTTAGAAAAAGCGCCATCAGTTTATTTTTTCCTACCTATCCTCCTTTGGGAACACAAATTAACAAGGTTCATGTTCAATTTGTTTGTTTCATGAATGTGTGGTGCCAATAAATTCTACGTGCTTGGCAATAGTATAAACCCCTAAGGGACAAATGCTCAAAAGAGATTCTGAAAATTCACTTCTGCTAGCTGATCTACCTAGGGCCCTTTATGTGGACACAGAGGTTGCCTCTGAAAACCACTTTGCAGCATGGGGGCCAACATTTTTATGAAATTGAATTATGTAAACCCACTTTTTGGTTCCTGAGTTTTTGTGCTTCTGAAAACCTATATTTGAAGATGCCAAATACCATTTGCTTGGGCATATTGACTAATTAATTAGCTCTAACCAGCCAATTTCCATGCATAAAACAATATTTTTATGATGCATAAACTCAGGTGCTCAAAGGTACATACACATAAAACTTGAGCATACAAATTCAGAGCCTACTTTGAACATTCAACATTGAGTTATGATGTCTATAAATGAACTTAATTCCATTTCAAATGTATAGTCTGACACATTTTCACAGTGAGTGTCCCCTAGGGAAAAGGACTTGGTAATCAGGAGAGTGCTGATACTGTAGTTCAAAAAATATTGCCATCAGCTCTGAAACAGCTGTTACTATTTGAGCAAATCAACCTAAAATATCATGACAACCTCTTAAATTGTTTTTGATTGCTACTTTTTATTCAATAGAAAAAACAAGAGTAGGGTTTTCGAACTTGAGTGCCTCAAACTGGTTGCTAAATCCTTATTTTTAGGCACTGAGATTTGAAAGTTTTGGCTCAGATATGTGGGTTACATGTGTATAGGGTTGGTTTTTCTTCATAAAGGATTGCTAGCATATCTCATATAATAATCAGTGGTGGTTCCCCTGAGTATTACTAATTCACACACACACACAGAGGATTATATTGGTGGAAAAAAGAAAGAGTTAATAAAATAAATAATTGCTGTCTGTTGCTCAGATCACATGGCTATAGGGTGTTTCTTGTGATATCAGGGAAGTGATCGTTCTTCTTTACTCATATTTTTGTGAAAGTGCAAACAGAATGTTATATCTGAGCTGAATATTGCAAAATGGAATTGTAATTTTAGTGCAGAGACAAATTCTGAAGTGGTGTCCTATGAAGTGATCGAACAAACTTAGATGTTTGAGGGCATTTAGTCTGCTCTTTTTGAAACATGTGGCTAGTACTCTCCCCACCCCCTTAGTTAGCCTTATAATTTTTTCCATCTGCACCATTTTGAACTCCTAAGTTAGTTTTATGCTGTGTGTACAGTAATGGAATAGATAAGAATTGCTGTTTCATAAGAACGGCTATACTGGGTCAGACCAAAGGTCCATCCAGCCCAATATCCTGTCTACCGACAGTGGCCAATGCCAGGTGCCCCAGAGGGAGTGAACCTAACAGGTAATGATCAAGTGATCTCTCTCCTGCCATCCATCTCCACCCTCTGACAAACAGAGGCTAGGGACACCATTCCTTACCCATCCTGGCTAATAGCCATTAATGGACTTAACCTCCATGAATTTATCCAGTTCTCTTTTAAATCCTATTATAGTCCTAGACTTCACAACCTCCTCAGGCAAGGAGTTCCACAGGTTGACTGTGAGCTGTGTGAAGAAGAACTTCCTTTTATTTGTTTTAAACCTGCTGCCTATTAATTTCAGTTGGTGGCCCCTAGTTCTTATATCATGGGAACAAGCAAATAACTTTTCTTTATTCACTTTCTCCACACTACTCATGATTTTATATACCTCTATCATATCCCCCCTTAGTCTTCTCTTTTCCAAGCTGAAAATCATAGAATCATAGAATATCAGGGTTGGAAGGGACCCCAGAAGGTCATCTAGTCCAACCCCCTGCTCAAAGCAGGACCAATTCCCAGTTAAATCATCCCAGCCAGGGCTTTGTCAAGCCTGACCTTAAAAACCTCTAAGGAAGGAGATTCTACCACCTCCCTAGGTAACGCATTCCAGTGTTTCACCACCCTCTTAGTGAAAAAGTTTTTCCTAATATCCAATCTAAACCTCCCCCACTGCAACTTGAGACCATTACTCCTGGTTCTGTCATCTGCTACCATGGAGAACAGTCTAGAGCCATCCTCTTTGGAACCCCCTTTCAGGTAGTTGAAAGCAGCTATCAAATCCCCCCTCATTCTTCTCTTCTGCAGGCTAAACAATCCCAGCTCCCTCAGCCTCTCCTCATAAGTCATGTGTTCTAGACCCCTAATCATTTTTGTTGCCCTTCGCTGGACCCTCTCCAATTTATCCACATCCTTCTTGTAGTGTGGGGCCCAAAACTGGACACAGTACTCCAGATGAGGCCTCACCAATGTCGAATAGAGGGGAACGATCACATCCCTCGATCTGCTCGCTATGCCCCTACTTATACATCCCAAAATGCCATTGGCCTTCTTGGCAACAAGGGCACACTGCTGACTCATATCCAGCTTCTCGTCCACTGTCACCCCTAGGTCCTTTTCCGCAGAACTGCTGCCTAGCCATTCGGTCCCTAGTCTGTAGCGGTGCATTGGATTCTTCCATCCTAAGTGCAGGACCCTGCACTTATCCTTATTGAACCTCATCAGATTTCTTTTGGCCCAATCCTCCAATTTGTCTAGGTCCTTCTGTATCCTATCCCTCCCCTCCAGCGTATCTACCACTCCTCCCAGTTTAGTATCATCCGCAAAATGTGCTGAGAGTGCAATCCACACCATCCTCCAGATCATTTATGAAGATATTGAACAAAACCGGCTCCAGGACTGACCCTTGGGGCACTCCACTTGATACCGGCTGCCAACTAGACATGGAGCCATTGATCACTGCCCGTTGAGCCCGACAATCTAGCCAGCTTTCTACCCACCTTATAGTGCATTTATCCAGCCCATACTTCCTTAACTTGCTGACAAGTCCTACCCTCTTTAATCTCTCCTCATATGGGACCCATTCCAAACCCGTAATCATTTTAGTTGCCCTTCTCTGAACCTTTTCTAATGCCAGTATATCTTTTTTGAGATGAGGAGACCACATCTGTATGCAGTATTCAAGATGTGGGTGTACGATGGATTTCTATAAGGGCAATAAGATATTCTCTGTCTTATTCTCTGTCCCTTTTTTAATGATTCCTAGCATCCTGTTTGCTTTTTTGACTGCCGCTGCACACTGCGTGGACGACTTCAGAGAACTATCCACAATGACTCCAAGATCTCTTTCCTGATTAGTTGTAGGAAAATTAGCCCCCATCATATTGTATGTATAGTTGGGGTTATTTTTCCCAGTGTGCATTACTTTACATTTATCCACATTTAAATTTCATTTGCCATTTTGTTGCCCAATCACTTAGTTTTGTGTGATCTTTTTGAAGTTCTTCACAGTCTGCTTTGGTCTTAACTATCTTGAGCAGTTTAGTATCATCTGCAAACTTTGCCACCTCACTGTTTACCCCTTTCTCCAGATCATTTATGAATAAGTTGCATAGGATTGGTCCTAGGACTGACCCTTGGGGAATACCACTAGTTACCCCTCTCCATTCTGAACATTTACCATTTATTCCTACCCTTTGTTCCCTGTCTTTTAACCAGTTCTCAATCCATGAAAGAATCTTCCCTCTTATCCCAATTTATATCAACTTAGTTTACGTAAGAGCCTTTGAAGGACCTTGTCAAAGGCTTTCTGGAAATTTAAGTACACCATGTCCATGGGATCCCCCTTGTCCACATGTTTGTTGACCCTTTCAGAGAACTCTAATAGATTAGTAAGACATGATCTCACTTTACAGAAACCATGTTGACTTTTGCCCAACAATTTGTTCTTCTATGTGTCTGATAATTTTATTCTGTACTATTGTTTAAACTAATTTGCCCAGTACTGACGTTAGACTTACTGGTCTGTAATTGCTGGGATCACCTCTAGAGCCCTTTTTTTAAATATTGGCGTTACATTAGCTATCTCCGGTCACTGGGTACAGAAGCTGATTTAAAGGACAGGTTACAAACCATAGTTAATAGTTGCACTATTTCACATTTGAGTTCTTTCAGAACTCTTGGGTGAAAGCCATCTGGTCCCCATGACTTGTTACTGTTAAGTTTCTCAATTAATTCTAAAACCTCCTCTAGTGACACTTCAATCTGTGAGAATTCCTCATATTTGTCACCTACAATAATTTCCTGTAATTATCTCAAATGAAGATGTTTGTAAATAGGCTACGTGCAATTAAAAAACGCTCCTATGTAAAGACAGATTGTGATATTTCCTTATATAGATGCACAAGGAAATCACTTCTGGTGGTCACCAAATTCCTGGTGACGTCCCGAGTATCTCAATCACCTGTGGGCCAAAGATGTGGGAAGAAGATTCATTGACTCTGGCAGTAGCTATGATTGCCTCAACAAACCCTCTAGGCCTTGTCTTCACTACATGATGGGAGCACTCTTGGGAGTGTTGACAAACAAAACAAACATTTTAACCACTATGCCACTTAGACCTTCTATGAGCAGGATTAGAGAATATGCTGGTTAACAATACCAGCAACTGCCTAGAACTTTGTCTACACTAGCGCTCTCACTGGCAGAACTATAGTAGTGGTGGCAATGATTGTGGAGGAATTTAGCATAGAAATAGATGTATTTGTAGCTTTTCTGCAAATTTCACAAAGCCCGACACAAATATCATAACTAAATCTGTTTGATACAAACCACATTTACTGCAATGAGGGAAAAGCTGTAAGGCACACAGAGCTAGGAAATGTGAAATACTTGTGTTACAAACTGAAGAGCGTGCTTAGTATTTACAAACAGCAGAATGTTCACGGATGTCTAAAGCTAGGTCTGATCAACACACAGTAGATTTAACTAACGGTGTGATTTTTTTTTTAAACCGGCATAATTAAACTAGTGTAAAATTACCATTGCAATGCATAACTGACTTAGGTCCCTAAGTCTCATTTTGAAAAGTGACTTAGCTTAAGGGACTGTCTACACATGGTGTAATGCACACTATGGAAGAGTAATTTCTAAAACTCAGTAACATGATATTTAATTGAGTTTGAAATGAGGCTTTATTATAATTCTGAGATCAAAGTACAATCTTCTTTGATGAGAACTGCTTAGTTTACACACAAGTTACAGCAGTTTAACTGAAATAAGTTAAACTGTTTTTACTTAAAGCATGGACACACCACATTGGTTTAAAACAGGTTACATGAGTTTAGTTTGCTCTTGTAAATTTACTAACCAAATTTGTAAACCAGGTTTGAATTAAATTAAGAGTGAACACATAGGGCTTTGCACCTATTTAATTGTATTGGTTTAAAATCACACCATTAGTTAAACCAATCAGGCCTAATTTAAATTCCTCTTTGGTAAGGGATTTGAAAGAGGACAGTGAAATTACATGGTACATAGGATCAGGAAAAATATTGCTGGATTTTAGGAGCAGCATAGTCAAAGGGAGTGCAGCCGCTTGTGAAAGGACACTAAGCGATCATTGAAGTGCACAATGTTGACAAAGCAAAGGTTGCAAGCAGAAGAATGGCAAGTGATGAAATAGAAAAACAAGTATAATTTTAAGTTTGTTTTGAAATATAGAAGTTAATTTACCAAAATAATGCAGCAGGGGAGGAACTATTTTTATATTGCCTTTCTGCCACTTAATTATATTGGCAGCCATATTAACGTGTCACTTTTTTTTTTTTAATTTGAAAAACTACCTTGCATTTGACTTAGAGGAGGGAATATTTAGATATGCAAATTGCCTCTTCAAGAAATGATTCTTCAGGGGGAACAGCGGAAATGAGCAGAAGTAAAGTAAATTTATTGGTGATTTGGCTGACATTTCCCTCCAGGCCCCAACTGGTTGCTAAACTTCTGTTCACTTTCATAGGCATATGTTGTAGCTGTCTAGAGTTCATATATTATATGCAATGTTACTGACTATGGAGAGCAGCAGTAAAGCAAGCTGCTTAAGAGCTTTTGAAGTAAATGCTTAACGAGGACAGATTCTACACATGTGAATGTGCCCATTTTGTGCCGTAAGTCAGAGTTTCTGCTCTGATACTGTACATTGTGAAGATTCTGGAAGCACAGCAATGATACAGGATGTAAGGACAATTAGATATACCTGGTTACCATGGGTCTTGAGAATACCCTCAATGTTTGGTAATGATTTGTTATCTCATTTCAGTTAAGTTAGGTTTATTACAAGAATCCTAGAGATTTTGAACCTCAGATTTTACCCATACAAGTTTTAATTTTGTTTAAAAACTATTAGAACCACTGAAATTTCTTCCACTTTCTCTATAGCATTCTTATGAACAAATACATCAAAAGAGCTAAAACTTGCTGCCATTCAAGGATCTGGAAAAACTCTCCTTAAGTCTCCTGGTGCAGGAATCACGAGTACCCTGACTCCTCTGTCCTATTTCAGACTTCCAACAATCAACTTTTCAATAGTTCTAATCCTGAATAGTCCATAGCAGTCTTGCCAATGACTGTAATGTGAGTAGAACAGCTGCTGATTTCAATATGCGCTCTCAGTGGAGAGTTCTATATGCAACATCTGAGCCTGGTCCATTAAAGTTGTTGGCAAAATTCTCCATGGTCTTTTCTGATGTAGCATCAAGTCCATAGGGCATTTTCAAGAACCATTTCAAAAGATGTAACATAAATTCATACTTCCACAAAGGTATAGAGCATCTATTTATTTTTTTGTTCTTCTCTAGGTAGATGCACTGGTTAGCAAATCTTCATTTTCAGGTTCCCAAGTCAGAATTGTTTTAAGGTGTACAATTCTGATCTCCATCACTACTTTTATAGCAGCCTCTTCAAATTATCTTAACTGATTACAGAGTACTCTTTGTAATCAGATCAAGTTGAACAGGAAATCCTAACTCAGCACTGTATCTCATGAAAAAATTACTGTAAAAATACTTTAATAAATTGCTCACATTTCATTCCCAATGCTATTGATTCTCACCATCAGGATGTTCAATTGACTTTTTTGTGTCAGATTTAACAGACTGCAATAATGAAATGGCAGAAAACATCCATACTGAAATAAAGCAAAGCAAACAGTGCTTTCAAAGCATGTGTAAGGGTTTTTCATAAAGATATAAGCCTCCTCAGAAAAGAAGAAGAATTAAGGCTGAAGCTATATATCTTAAATTATACTTTAATAGTTTAAATTAGCCAAACTGGTGCAAATCTTCATAATGTGGTGAGTTTCCTATAAGATTTTATCTAAGGCAAAAACCATTTCATCTGTCCCTCGATGTAAGGTAATTCTACATCAGTCCACTGAAGTCAGTGGAAAGACTCCCATTGACTACAATAGGCTTTGGATCAGTGAGAGTACGTGTGGTGGTCTGTGTTCTTGGCTCTGGTTTGTATGTGGCCTGAGTTTGAAGTAATATGGTACCGCCCCTGTGACTCCGTAACTGACCAGATCCACACCTATGAAACATTCTCTCAAATATTTCAGCTAATGATCCATGGGGTATGCTCTCATTTTATTTTTTGCATTCACATGGGGCTTCTCTATAATATAAGAATGCCTATTCCAAGTGTGATGATTTTGAATATGGGAGCTTTATAAAGTAATCAAATTACTCTCCCCATTCAACATATTTGTCTGTCTATATATAAAGGATATAAGCCAGTATACACATTAGAGTTGTGCAAAAATAGCGTATTTTCATGACTTTTTTTTCTTGAATTTTTAAAAGTGCTGTACAATTTTATTCCAGGCTACTTTGTAGTATTCAGAATTACTTGGGGGAGGTGAGAGAGAGGAATTATTGAGGTTTCACATAAAAATATGTGGAACTTGAAAATAAAATCCATATGTGCCAATACAAAAATATTTTAAATGAAAGAATATATTGAATCTGAAAATAGGCTCTATTCTTGAGTGTATTTCACTCAACATTTTCTCATTTTGGTAGAACTCCCCACCCCCCCAAAAAAATTCTACGGCTTCTTCATTTTGATATTGTAAAATCAGTCCAATTTCCTGAAGAGTAAAAATCTCGTTCTTGATTTTTTGTTGTGAATATGTTGCATAGTCTTAACACATACTTCAACTCTTTTCACAAGGTATCATAACAGGTATTTACATAAAATATGAAGATTAAAAACCTAGTAGTTTTTTGTATTTTGTTTTTAAGTGGAGATAATTTAAACAGTACAGAGAAAGTATGTTACACAGATGAATGTAGATTTATTTTAAGCAGGAAAAAAACCTATTTCAAGCTTTTTTTTTTTTTTAAACTATTGATGAGACACCCTGTTTAGAATATTCATGAGGATTATTGAGGAACTGCAACCGAGACAGATTTAATAATTAATTCATCAGGTCTATTTATTTTTCTAATGTTTTGCAAAGCTTTGTTATCTAGATAGTAAAAACCAGTCTTGATTTTGTTAAGGCCTGTTTATCGCTTAATAAGTGATTTTAATATTTATAAATGTTAATTAAAGCTTATTTTGGACACTAAATATCTAACAGTTCTACTTTTTCTTAATTGAAGCTTAATTAAGATTGAAATGGGTCTTTGGTAAAGTATTGAGAACAGAGTGCAAACTTGTTTAACTAGAACGCTACTTTAAAAGACCATCTCTGTTACATGATTTATTCAGCACCCAGTGCTGTAGGAGGGCATTATAAACTCTCCCATTTTAACATGCACCGTTGTATAACATATACACACAGAGATATACTTTGCTACAGTAGAATTAATATTTGAGGTGTGTGTATGTGTACCTGTTTTATAATTGCTGGGAGGAAAAAAGAAAATGTTTTAGTCCATAAATACAGTGTATTGAAGAATCAGAAAGCATCCACTTCGGTTTCATTAGCAAAATATTCCGGTGAGTCAGAATTGCCAACTTTCAGACTTTGTCCTCCTAGACAAAGTCCTAAAAACATGATGTGGTGATGATATTTGCAACATAATGTCTTGACATCCCAGGGTGGTGACTCATCATGGTATCACAGTTAAGAGTATTATTCATAATACACAGTTTTGCATGGTGCTTTATTAAGATTACAAAGTAAGGGAACCAGGTCAACCTCAAAGATGTCAGAATTTTGTTTTTCTAAAGTCTGGTAAACTCTACTGACCAGAATCCGGGGGATGACCCCAAAATTAAGACTGTCCCCAGAAAGGGTCCAGTCTGATTTCTAGCCTGCCTTTGGAGATTCTGATTTTTATCATCATGAAAGATCTCCAGGTGGGTTAAGAATGAGATCAGCTGGCCCTTCATTCATCTTGGGGGTTTTATCCATTTTTGACTGATCATGGGTTGTTTGTTTCAGTAACTACTGTTAGTGACGTTGCTGGTGTATCTGGAGCTATTCTACAGTAGCATCATAGAAGATGGGACTCAATCAGTAGTGATGTGTGTCTATGTGAATGTGTCATTAGCAAGGGTTTTAGATGCAGCATCATTCAATGATCTGTCCTTTCTCCCATATTGCTCACTGTATATGAAGTCTCTTGCTGAGATGACTTGTGAACACTGACTATAATAGTATCATTTATGTGCTGAGAAGTAAGGGTCCATCTTCTCTTCCTGGAACCCTGAAAAGATTTCTTTTTTTCGTTACTTGAATGATATTGTCAGCTGGATGCAGCCAACTTACCCCATCCTCAGGCCCAGAAAACTGAGATCCTAATGACTGGTGGCTATTATTAGCAAGGAGGCTCTCTCCTCTTTTGCTTCCCAACTTATTGAAAGAGATTCATCTGGAGTCAGTTAAAGAATCTTTGGGTCTGTCTATACCAGTAACATTTTCTAACTAGTTTTAAGTCTTTTTTTCCAGGTCAATTGATTTTAAAGTAACCTGGTTTTTTTTTTTTGTTTTTTGTTTTTTTTTGCAGCTTTCAAACCAGTTAGAAAATTTCTCTAGTACAGACTTTGGAGTTTCTTTCAAAGGAATTTTTATTTGTGCAGGTTTCACCCTTATTTAGCCCACAATATCCTTGCAAAGTAACATATATGCCCTCTTGATGATGAAGCCCGTGTACTGTGTAATTGCCTTTAGCAGAGCTCCCAGCGGTGCTTCTCCATTTACTGTAATTTGTTCAGAATGAAGCAGAACACTTGCTCATAGCTGGAACGGCTGAGATCATGTTACACTTACATTCCATTCTTTGTTGCCTATAAAGTGGTGTATTGCTTTCATAGAATACCAGGGTTAGAAGGGACCTCAGGAGGTCATCTACTCCAACCCTCTGCTCAAAGCAGGACTAATCCGCAGTTTTTGCCATAGATCCCATATGGCCCCCTCAATGATTGAACTCACAACCCTGGGTTTAGCAGGCCAATGTTCAAACCACTGAGCTATCCCTCCCCCCGCTTTAAACTGCCACTGTCTACTTTTAAGTCCTTCAATGCCACAGGCCCTGATTGTGTTTGAGGCCTTCTTGAACAATGTCCTGAAGGATATATGTGCTCATATACCATCCATCTTTTAGTGATCCTACTGTAGTGTCTTAGGTCAGCAGAAGATTGGTCTCAATTAATCTCTCCTCTCTTTTAGTCTCTTTAAAGTCTCACTTTTTCCCCCAGAGGGGTTTCAATATGATCAGTGTTGGCCCCATATCTATTACTTTTATTCCCACCCTCACTGCCTTCTTTTTATATCCAAACCGTCAATTTGTTTTGTTTTCAATGCTAATAATTATTAAATGCAGGAAACTTTCATTAATAGAATGTTAAGGTTGCTTGTATAAATACACGTTTCTCATTGCAATGTTACCTTGACCACACTGCACAGAGTGCATGAACCCATGCCATAGCGTTACTTATATGTGTATTTGTAATGTCTCCATCTTAAAAATGGAGAACCTGAAGCAAACCTGCCTCCAAAATCTACTATTCTTAAATGAGCAAACTTCCATTGAAGCTGATAGACTTTTTGCTCACATAGAGAATTTAGTACTTAGCTCCTGTATATATTGCACTCACGGTGTTTATTATCCTCATTTCACAAATAGATAAACCAAGGCACAGAGAGGCAAAATGACTTGTTATAGTCACGCAGCAGATCAATGGCAGAGAAATGGATATAGCCCAAGTCTCCTAACCTCTAGCTTAGTGACCTATCCGCTGAACCATATTGCCCTTGTGAGTTGTTGAAACCATAAAGGAAATCTTCTGCAGAGCCAGAAATAGAACCCATGTCTATTTATTCTCAGTCCTATAATCTAAACACAAGCTGATCCCTTTCCTTGAGGTTTTTTTATTATAATATCATGCTGTATTTTAGAATACTTTTACACCACCCAACGTGGTTTATAAATATAGTTATTGGCCCTGACTCAGGAAACACTTGTGCACATGCTTAAATCCACCTTGATTAAATCTATTTAAGGCTTAAGTCCTGTGTGTAGAGGGAGAACAAGCTATTCTACTAGGGGCATTAGAAGGTTACACATAGATATTATAGGAGAGGTTTCTTCAGGACTTCACCAAAGGAGGTCTGGACACACAGATATTAACTCTACCACCTAAATACCATATTTTATGTGATTATTTACATTGCTATAGTTAAGCATGAAGTCAGTATTTGCATTATTTTCAGGGATTTACAATTTAGCTGTGAACATTCTCTTCACCCTTAATCTTGAAATGCATGGTCTCCTCAACCCAAAAGGAAATGTTATCCCTTTTACCAAAAGAAAACGTTCTATTAGTTCTGTAGTCAAGTTATAGCATTGCAAAAATCAACGTTAAGTGTCTGCTTTCTGAGCAGATTACTGAGTCCTGCTGTATTCTTCTACAATACAAAGATGTCTTCAATTTCAAGGGGGAAATTAACAAATAATATAAATCCAATTTTGCATGCTTTACTCCCTATGTTGTCCATTGATTTCAACTGGAAAAAACGCACTGGTTCTGCTTAGCTGAAAAAAAATTATTTTTTTTTTACTTCGCTGTTGAGCCGCTCTCAGTTTTCTGTCTGTAAAATGAGGAAGATTTATGTGTGAATTATCTGTTGCTTTAACTATTATTATTGAAATAACTTAAAATGATATGGGATCTTGAGATCTTGAAAAATACAGTTTATGTAAAATACATGTACAGATTTTGTATTCTGCATGGTACAATAATAGCACAAGTGATACCCAGTCTTTTTGCCAAATTATATATTTACCCAAAAAGCTACAATGGGCCATTCAGGTCTTTTTGTAAATTTTATGCACTTTATATACAGCAATAAAAGATGTACTAGTCATTATCTAAGTTCCAAACATGTCTGAAAGTATTCATAATGCTTGTAATAAATTGCTCTTGAAGCTTAAAATAAATGTCTCTTTAAAGGTGATTTCAGAATAAAATGGAAGTGCTGAAATACTCCAAGGAAAGCAGTTCTCGTGGAGTTCTGACTGAATCTGAGAAGGGTCAAGGACCTTACCTGCACTAAACCAAATTTTGCAGGGTCAAGGACCTAACCTACAGTAAGAAATCTTTTATAAAATTCTCCCCCAGTTGCAGCTCCACCAGTGGTAGCAATGTTGAGAGTGCTAAGCTGAGCTAGTGGTGGGAAATTTTAGAAAAAATTCCTGTGTATATACAGCCAAGAAGTTCAGATAATTTTTGTTGAGATGTGCAGAGGAATGAAGACTTTAAGGTGCTTCCAGCCCTTCAAGTGAACCTGCAAACCTCTAATGTTTGCCTATGAGCAGCGTAGGTAGTTTAAACCAATACATTTGATTCATGTGTACATAAAAAGAAAAAGAGAAAAGTTTTGTGCTATTCTGAAAGCTTCAAAAGAGGAAATTAAACCGCCACAGGAAAGACACTTAATTAAAACTATCTGCCAGCTGTTACTTTCTTCCTAGTTAAAAATGGCTGCATTTAAAACGTAACAAAATGCGGTTTTGAGTGTGAGCAAGTGCAGGCTAGCTCATTACTGGTCATCAGTTTTAGTATTTCATATAACCATGGGTGGGCATTATTTAATTTCTCTTTAATGGGCCAATATCTTGTTCTCATTTACTTCTAAGGCAGTGATGTGCTGTCAGTATTTTAACAGGGGGCCCCCACAAAAATGTTTCCTTAGGCTGTAATTAAGCTCCAGGTACTCACAAAGAGGAGAATGAGGAATCCATTAACTTGTTTTCCCATTTAAACAAAAATCCTTTCTCCTAACCATAAAACAAAGAGGGAGACCACAGCAGTGTTGAAATGAATATATTAAACGTGTGTCCTTGAAATGCTTATTCTGCAGTACTGAAAACTTGTGGCGAGCAAATTAAGAAACAGTGTAAAGTAAAGTTAACGGTGTTCAGCTTGTGGAATCAGAAATGCAGCATAGGGCTGAAAGTGCGAACACAACCTCCCAAGCCATTAAAAAATATTTCTGACTACACGTTCTGAGTGTGTTAACACAATTGTATACTCTTGAAGAATATTTTGTTCGAATAAGTATTTAATTTTTTTTCTTTTTAAATTCAGACATGTGTAAGAGCCCTGGTGATTATTTAGCAATATCCAGCAAGGGCGTGAACTCCACCAGAGGCAGGGAAGCTATCTAAACTCTCCTTTCAGTTTGGTGGCAGAATTTTGAGCAAGCAGCTCCCCGGAGCCCTCTCAGCACATTAATGTGCTAAGGGCCATCCAATACATGCACAAATTGCATAGTACACAACTACAAAACCTTCTGGCTCTGGCCAAGTAGTTAATCAAAACTGTTACATCTCTCCTGCTCTGTGCTTGTGGCCCACAATAACTTAGTCTCCTGAGAGCTGTGATACTTTCATCTAATTGTGCTTGTTGGGCTTGGTATGGAGGTGGCTGGCTCGTATTGAGTGGTCTTTGAGATACAGGAGGTCAGACTAGATGATCTGTGGTCCCTTCTGGCCTCGAACTCTGATTCTATGACAATTTAGGCTCACTTGTAAGCGAACTGAGCCATATTCACACACTCTCACTGCTGTCCTTCCCACATCTCTGCATATTGCCACCTCTCCAACCCCTATTTCAGAAAGAGCTGAGGTGTCGGTGCAATACTCAACTTTGGGTAGGAAGAAAAAACTGCTGCTATATAGCCGTTTCAGCAGAGTCAGTACTCCTTCACATAGCCAGATGTGGCAGGAGACCCGTTTACTACCTTGTTGTTCCTTAACACAGTTAAAACATGGTTTGTTCTTGCTGTGTAGATGGATGGGGTCAAGACATGTTTTTGCTGGGCCCCTGAACTGTATTATAGCCCCAGACAGAGCCAGGCTGTGTGGGCTGCAGTGATATGGTGAAACTATGGTTCTGCCCTGCCTATGCTGCAAGACCAATCAGTTTTTCAACCATCTTGAACAGCCATGTTGTAACCAGCTCTGTTGACCAGATGGGCCCTAAATGTAGATGGGCCCTAAAAGACTGGAACAAATGAGATTCTGGAGGCTGCTGAGCTGGGGTTAAAGGGATTTCACAAAACTGCATGACTGGGCAACAAAATGGCAGATGAAATTCAGTGTTGATAAATGCAAAGTAATGCACATTGGAAAACACAATCCCAACTACACATACAAAATGTTGGGGTCTAAATTAGCTGTTACCACTCAAAAAGATCTTGGCATCATTGTGGCTAGTTCTTTGGAAACACCTGCTCTATGTGCAGTGGCAGTCAAAAAAGCTAAGAATGTTAGCAACCATTAGGAAAGAGATAGATAATAAGACAGTAAATATCATATAAATCAATGGTACGTCCACACCTTGAATACTGCATGCAGTTCTGGTGACATCATCTCAGAAAAGACATTAGAATTGTAAAACACACAGAGAAGGGCAACAAAATTATTAGGCATATGGAACAGCTTCCTTATGAAGAGAGATGAAAAAGACTGGGAGTGTTCAGCTGGGAAAAGAGGTGACTACATGGTGGGATATGATAGAGGCCTATAAAATTATGAAGGGCGTGGAGAAAGTGTTGTTTATCCCTTTGCATAACACAAGAACCAGGGGTCACCCAATGAAATTAATAGGCATCAAATTTCAAACAAACACAACGCACAGTCAGCCTGTGGAACTCGTTGCCAGGAGATGTTGTGAAGGCCAAAAGTATCGCTGGCTACAAAAAATTAAATAAGTTCATGGAAGGTAGGTCCATCAATGGCTATTAGCCAAGATAGGGATGTGACCCTATGTTCTGGGTGCCCCTAAGTCTCTGACTGCCAGATGCTTGGACTGGACGACAGGGAATGGATCACTCAGTAGTTGCCATGTTCTGGTCATTCCATCTAAAGCATCTGGCATCGGCCATTGTTGGAAGATAGGACACTGGGCTAGATTGACCATTGGTTTGACCAAATATGGCCATTCTATGTTCTTATTATGTACTATGACAGATTCATCAAAATCCTAGTAACTTTCTGTTCACAGGCTTTTTTGGGCAGTGTTCAAGCAGTGGCAGCCCTCACAGGCATAAGTATAAACGTCATAGATCCATGGTCAGGGATGAGGGAAACTATCTAATTTGTAGGAACCCAAAGCTTATAAGTGTATACTTTTTTCATCACTTCCTTTTTCTAATTGGTGTAATTGCCTTTTTTTATTAATGTTTTTACCTTTAGGAATCAATCTTAAGCTTCCTCTCTCCTGGATCTGCATTGAAGTGACACTGAGAACAATGGACTCTTAATCATTTTGTTTCATTATCTCTAAGAGATTTTTAAACGTGTTTTTCTGTCATAGCTTTAGATTCCTATGTAATAGTTTTAATCACATTATGTGGGCTTTTTGGTTTAGTTGTGGGGTGAGAGCCGTTTGATCAAAATTTACAAATATAGCACTTTCCATCTCAAAATGCTTCACAGACATTAATTCTCTCCTCCTCCCTGCAAAGAAGGTAAATAGAAAAATCTCTGATACAGATGGGAGTGCTGAAACACAGGAAAATCAGCATATTGCCCACAATCGCACAGAAAGTCAGTGGCAGAGCTGAGCTCAGAGAATCCACGTGTCTAGACTCCCAGTCCTGTGATTTAACCACTGGGTTCCACTTCCTCCCTTATAAATAGTTAGTTAAAAACACTCTGACCTACTTATCTCTCATTCATCTTGCTCTTTATTACTTTACAAATGTATATTTGTTTCTAAATACATTGATCATGCGCATATAATTTGCTCATTTTATTTATTTTTTTCATCCCAGGTTGACATTCTTCTCATGTCGTGTTTCATTTGCTTTGAACTCCTCCTTCCCAGTATGGTTTGTTTTCTCATAATTGGAATTAGTTTACACACCTGGCTTCACCATTACATGTGCATATTTGGCAAAGTAGAAATAACTGACGTGGAATGCCACAACACCCCTTCTGTTCCATGATTTCCATTCTGCAATGTGGATGGCATAGTTACTTCCAGAGTTAGGACACTCTTTCCTTTTTTGCATCATTTTTAAAAATCTCTCTTAGCTCAATTAATGTGCTTTTTGTATTCTGGAATCTGCTAGTGAGCTCTTCTCAAATGCTTGCTATGACCAAATTCTAATCTGTTAAGTCTTTCTAGTGTTATTGAGTTCAACCCTATTGAACTCAGTAGGACTGAATTGGAGTAAATGACAGCAACATTTGTCCTAGTGTCACTTACTCTGTTGAAATGTAAGGCTAACAGTGGGTACCATGTTGACCAATGAAGGGCTCCAGAGATCTATACTAAGATGGATGTTATTGAATATATTTATTAGTGATCTGGATAAAATGGTATACAGTACAGCAAGATGGGAAAACTTGCAGATATCTTCATGTTATATGTAGGTTAGTAAAGACTAGCAAAGCGGGGGGGGGACACCTTCAAAGGGTCATAAGATTGGCCGTACTGGGTCAGATCACAGGTCCATCTAGCCCAGCATGCGGTCTTCCAACAGTGGCCAATGCCAGGTGCCGCAGAGGGAATGAACAAAACAGGTAATCATCAAGTGATCCATCCCCTGCTGCCCACTTCCAGCCTCTCACAAACAGACCTAGGGAAACCCTCCCTGCCCATCTTGGCTAATAGCCACTGATGGAACTATGCTCCTTGAACGTATCTAGTTCTTTTATGAACTCTGTTTATAGTCTTGGCCTTCACAACATCCTCTGGCAAAAGGTTCCACAGGTTGACTGTGCATTGTGTGAAGAAATACTTCCTTTTGTTTGTTTGAAACCTGCTGCCTATTACTTTCATTTGGTGACCCCTAGTTCTTGTGTTAAGGAATTATTTACTCTCTCATATTCACACCAGTCATGATTTTATAGAACTCTATCATAGCCTCCCTTTCCAAATTGAAAAATCCCAGCCTTATTAATCTCTCCTCATGTGGAAGCTGTTCCATATCCCTAATCATTGTCGTTCCCCTTTTCTGTAGCTTTTCCCAATTCCTATAATATATTGCAAAGCTAGCTGAATTGGCAGCACAATGGTAAATGAAATTCAGTGTTGGCAAATGCAAGGTAATGCACATGGAAATAAATAATTTGAACTACTGCTATACATACTGCTGGATTAACAATTAGCTGTACCAACTCAAGAAAAAGACATGGGTGTCATGTTGGAGAGCTCAATGAAAACTTCTGCTCGTGCAGTTGTGGTCAAATGAGTAAACAAGACTTTTGGAAGTAGAATGAGAGAAAATATAATGCCATTATATAATATAATGCATCCTAACTTGAAATACTACTATGTCCAGTTCTGGATTCCCCATCTCAAAAATATTAAGGCTGATATCAGAGATGATCCAGAGATGAGGGAAGAAATGGATGGAGGGACTTCTGTATGAGAAGATATTGAAAAGATTAAGATTAGGTCTCTTTTTAGTTTAGCGAGGAAATGAATGAATGAATAAATAAAAGGGCATCATGGAGCAGGTCCTCAAGGAATCAGTTCTGAAGCACTTAGAGGAAAGTGATCAGGAACAGTCAGCATGGATTCACCAAGGGCAAGTCATGCCTGACTAATCTAATTGCCTTCTATGATGAGATATCTGGCTCTGTGGATGACGGGAAAGCAGTGGACGTGTTGTTCCTTGACTTTAGCAAAGCTTTTGACACGATCTCCCACAGTATTCTTGCCAGCAAGTAAAAGAAGTATGGGCTGGATGAATGGACTATAAGGTGGATAGAAAGTTGGCTAGACTGTCGGGCTCAATGGGTAGAGATCAATGGCTCCATGTCTAGTTGGCAGCCGGTATCAAATGGAGTGCCCCAAGGGTCGGTTCTCGGGCTAGTTTTGTTCAATATTCATAAATGATCTGGAGGATGGTGTGGATTGCACCCTCAGCAAGTTGGCAGATGACACTAAACTGGGAGGAGAGGTAGATACGCTGGAGGGTAGGGATAGGATATAGAGGGACTGAGACAAATTAGAGGACTGGGCCAAAAGAAATCTGATGAGGTTGGACAAAGACAAGTGCAGAGTCCTGCACTTAGGATGGAAGAATCCCATGCACTGCTACAGACTAGGGACCGAATGGCTCAGCAGCAGTTCTGCAGAAAAGGACCTGGGGTTACTTACAGTGGACGAGAAGCTGGATATGAGTCAACAGTGTGCCCTTGTTGCCAAGAAGGCCAATGGCATTTGGGATGTATATGTAGGGCCATTGCCAGCAGATCGAGGGATGTGATCGTTCCCATCTATTCGACGTTGGTGAGGCCTCATCTGGAGTACTGTGTCCAGTTTTGGGCCCCACACTACAAGAAGGATGTGGAAAAATTGGAAAGTCCAGCGGAGGGCAAAAAAAAGATTAGGGGACGGGAGCACATGACTTATGAGGAGAGGCTGAGGAAACTGGGATTGTTTAGTCTGCGGAAGAGAAGAATGAGGGGGGATTTGATAGCTGCTTTCAACTACCTGAAAGGGGGTTCCAAAGACGATGGATCTAGACTGTTCTCAGTGGTAGCTGATGACAGAACAAGGAGTAATGGTCTCAAGTTACAGTGGGGGAGGTTTAGGTTGGTTATTAGAAAAAACTTTTTTACCAGGAAGGTGGTGAAGCACTGGAATGCCTTACCTAGGGAGGTGGTGGAATCTCCTTCCTTAAATATTTTTGTCAGGCTTGACAAAGCCCTGGCTGGGATGATTTAGTTGGGGATTGGCCCTGCTTTGAGCAGGGGGTTGGACTAGATGACCTCCTGAGGTCCCTTCCAACCCTAATATTCTATGATTCTATGAAATACTGAAAGGTATAAAGTAAATTGGGTTTGTCAGTTTATGCATAAAACAAGAACAAGGAGACATCCAGTGAAACTGAATGGCAACATGTTTAAAACTGATAAAAGGAAATATTTTCCTACAGTAAATCATTAAGCTGTGGAACTCATTGCCACAAGATACTAAGTCCTAGAGCAGAGCAGGATTTGAGAAGTAAATATTAATATGGTATTGAAATGATCCATAGCTCAGTTCAGAGAGGACAAAAATTGGCAAAGGCTATAAATTCTCCTGTTTCACCACATAAACCAACCATTAATTGATGAAGGTTAGAACCTTCCCTGCTGGGCAGATTCCTCAATAATTATCCATTACGTGTTGTTTTGCACCATCCCCTGAAGCATTTTGTACTGGCTACTGTCAGAAAAAAGGGACCATACCAGATGGACAACTGGTCTGATACAGCTGATTCATATGCATTCATTAGTAATAATAATGTGTAAATTTTCCAACGGAGATGGCCCTGGAAATTTGTTGACTTTACCTAACTAAAGGTCCTAACAAAAAGCTGATTAAACAACATAGACTCCCATTGACTTCAATGGCTTTAGATCAGGACTTACAGCATGTGTGATGAGTTATGTCTACTATTTTTATTCTGTTGCAGTAGTGCGCCTCAGATTTTTATAATGGGGGGGGGGCACAGTAGTTGGAACCAGAGATATGATGTGCTGTGCAAATATTGATTAGTATGCAAACAAATGCCAAAGAGAAAAGCATAATTCTTAAAAGTGAATAAGCTATTATTTGCCAAGAAGTCTTTTTTTTAAAGAAACTAAAAAATTTCACAACTTTTTCTGCTTTTTTGTTTGTTTTTAAAGGATCTTCTCTTGTTCCTTATTTCTCAAAGTCCTTTTATTTCCATTTTGCAGTGTCTTTTGGAATTGTTTAATCTCTTCTAAATATAAGGGAGTTTAAGGGGGACCAAAACAGGTCCTCTGCAAATCCCAAACTTTCATTATCTCCCCAATCTTGTGCTAAATTGAAAGTCTCCTAGAATTTGAAGTGAGTTTATAGGCAGATGCATCTACCACCACTGAAGCCCAAATGAATTATCTGCATCCATACATTTTTAAAGGATAAATCTACAAATAAGACATGGGACTGAGAGTCCCGCTAACATCAGGCTTTGAGTGCATTCTGGTGAATTTGTTTTTTTTCCTTGTATGAATATCAATTATAAGAGCCTTATCACTGATTTTTTCAAACTCTTCATGCTCTCTTTTTGTTTGCCCCATGTAGCAGTGCTATAGATAGCTCAAAGCCCCAAAAGTCTACATATGGATTTTGAATACCCCCAAAGACTGGGATTTGAGTTTGATTCATTATAACTTTTTTTTACAAAGCTGTAATCTTCCCAGACAAACTTAATTGCTCCTTTTTAGATATCATAGCAACACAAGCGGATGAAAAGCTTGATCTTATTTAACATCCTTGATAATGACCTAGAACAGGGAATAATTTAAAGTAATTAGATGAGGATACTAAACTGGGATGAGCTGTAAGGGCAGAGAACTAATACAAAGGAAATCAAAGCAATTAGAAGGATAAGCAGAAAATAGTACATTTGTTTTAGTGTGCCAGGTTTGGTTGACAATGAGGTTCTCAGTGCAAAAAGATTTTGACCAGATTGATTTCCTTTGAAAAGATTTCGTATTGTTTCATCTTTTTTTTTTCTAAATTGGATGTCCATTTGTGTAGCAGACTTTTTGTAATAGAAAGATATAATGTGGGTGTACGCACATACACCTCTTTCATCAGTTGCTTGTACAGGACGGTTAACAAAACTACTAACCTTTCTGTATTGATAATATCCTAAAACATTGTAGTGATACATCATCATTCATTTAAGTGTCTCTAAGTGCTGTTAAAATAAATGAGCCTTGCAGTGTATTTAATGGTGGTTTTATACCCACTTAGGTGCGTAAAATGAGGTACTAAGAGGTAAAGTGATTATCTAGGTCACACAGTATGTCAGGAGGAATAGAACCCTTTAGTTTAACTCCTTGGCATGGGCTCCTTCAGTGCACCTAATCCCCAAAATGAAAGCTGCAAATGAAATCCAACCCTAGACTTAGAGATGTTAAAGTGAGAATTAATTACAGTAGAGACCATAAGAGGATTTTTCATCCATGTGAAATAAATCCTCCACACAGTGGCTGATCCAGCTTGATATGCTTAGCAGAGTGTCTGCTGAACAAGCACACTACTGTTCAGGCATTTCCAAAGCAGTTTAATTTTGCCACTGGGTCTATGGAATAAAAGGCCAAAAGACAACTGTCAGCTCTCTCTTGAAAAGACCGTCTCTCAAACAGTGGACATCTTTCTGTAGCATGTACAAGGCTGTCAGCTTTCTGTCCATAACAGTGCAAAATAAAAATTAACCAAAAGTTACTTTTTTCTGTTTGAGAGGCTTGTACAGGAGAGGCCTTTGAATGATGTCCTTAGGATGCTCTTAGGTTATCGCATGTAATAATAATTAGCACCCGTAGAGTGCTTTTCATCTTCATAGTGCTTTACAAACAGTTAATGTGTTGTCCTGTTTTAGTTCAGCTGTCATTAATTTGCCTCTTCAGAAGGGAGAAACTTAATTCAAATAGGATGGTCAGCTTAATAAGAGCTAGAATTATCTGTACAAAGAAATAGCTGTGGGTTTTGGCTAACTAACTCCAGCTGCCCAATGACAGCGCCCTGAGTGGTCGTGCAGTACAACTGCAGTTCTGTGACTGTGACAGTACATGGGATGGCAATGCAGCAAAGAGATGTGTTTGCAGAAGGTTATTAAGCTGTTGTGGGGTAGGAGGAGTTAAGATTCTGCCTTTGAGGTTCTAAGAAGGAATTGTTGGCATCTTTTGAAATGTAATTATATTTAAAATTGGCAATACAGGCTTATCGTACACTCTCTGTATAGATATGCACATATATACAAGTCTACTTGCTCTTACGCTGAACTCTTCACTACTATTGGGATTAGTCCTCACTCCCATCTGGAGGCTCTTTCCATTTTGCAGGATCAGGGCCACGCAGAGTAAGAGCAAGTAGACTTGTGTATATATGTGCATATCTATACAGAGAGTGAGCAAGCTGTATAACTTTTATGTTTACATCTGTCACATGCTCCCCTTTTGAAAAAGTCCCAAGGAGTGGAACAGACAGAGAAAATCTTTCCATAGTGGATTATTTTGGTGTGGGTGTGGGGGGGTTTTGTGGTATTTTTTTTAAAATAACATCATATACAATTTAATAGGGAATTATATTCCTGATGTAGAATTCTATAGGGTACTCCAAAAGCATACAGAAAAGATATCCTTCTCTACTGAATTTTATGAGCAGATCTCCACCAGCTGATTTAAATTGGCATAGCTCCATTGACTTAGATAGTGCTATACCAGTTTACACTAGCTGAGGATCTGGCTCTGACAGGCTTTTGCTGTCATTTCTTTCAAATCCTATTGGTTTTTGTAGGCCCTTTTCCATAAGGGAATATTGGGGGAGGAATGAATAACTGTGTAACTAAACAGTTATTATTTCTACTAGGAAACATTTTTTTCCCCATTTTTTCAAGGAACAATGGTTTCCTACCAGATCCTGAACACTCAGGTTGACAACTTATTGATTAAACCCTTTAGAGAGCTTGAATTCTGCTGGCCAAGCATGGATAAGAGAAGATTGTATGAAAGTGTGTGTTTTTCCACATGTCTTTGGCTCCTAACATAAATGTAAATTTAGTTGATTTGACCTAATTTGATGAAAGTCTTTCTGCCTGGGGGTCTGAGATGACTTGGTGCAAGGATGAGGCTTGACTCAGTGCAGCTCACTGATGGGGCCTATGATTGTCAGGAGGGAAAAGCATGAAACACTCACAGTATAAGGGAATATGTAACTATCTAACAGAGCAAAATTGATTTTTTGCCATGAATATTTAATGTGTAATAGAAGGGAGCTCTGTTTTCTAGAGAGAGAATCTGGTTTCCAAGTGGATAAACTGCAAGACTCAGCAATTTATCCCAATAAGGAATCAGATGTGTGGATTACTAGTGAAGCAAATCTTCAGTAATAATGATGATTAATAACAATTTGCACTTCAATATCATCTTTCATATGAGGGTACCAAACAGGTTTACAAATATCTAATGAATTAATCTTCTGAACACCCAAGAGAAATGGGGAAGTGGTATTAGCCCTATTACACTGATGAGGAAGCCAAGGCACAGGTACAGTAAGTGACTATCCATAAGTGTAAAATCAATTTTTATTTGATCACACTCATAACAATGCCCTCACTTCCCCCAACTCACTGTTCCCTCAATCTCGTTAAACCCAGTTATGTTATTTGTCTCTTTATAAATAGCCTAAAATTCCTCTTCTTTTCCCCTCTTTATATAACATTTCTGAAACCAGTTTACAAAATTCTAACCACTCTCTTCCATTGTCACTAGCATTGTACCACATTCAATTTAGCTTTGTGCTTCATCGCTGAACTAGCTCAGAATCATGGGTCTCTGTTTATTCACCCCAGGGATCCCTGTTAAATCTGGGACCTCTCATCAGCCTTAAACTCTCTTGAAATTCAAAAAGAGCTTTCTCCATTTCTCTGGTATCTTTGCTATTTTCTAATGAGGTTTTTAACTATACCTGCTAAAGGTTCCCACTCTCCTTGAGCACCTGGACTCAGTGGTGGATTCTGTCTGGCCCTTGTTCTGACTGAGAATCAAAAAGACACATATTCTGACTTAGCATTCTCTAGTTCTAGCTTGTTTCTGATTTTCTTCAGTGTCTCTTCTTCTCCTGGGAACTGTATGTCTGCTTCTGGCATCTGTTTCCTTTTCCACTGTGAAACAGTGAGGCAAATAATCCATTTTTTTTTTAACATCGCCTGCCACTTCTGTCAATAAATGCCCTTGCTGAGCCGTAAAGGTTCTGCAGTCCGAGTGCCTTAAGATCCTTAAAGGAAAGGAGTGTTATTTTCATACAAATCAGTGTTGTTTAATGGAATTCAAACTGCAGGGCAATAAATATCTCTCAGAACAATGCTGATTTTCAGGATCCATCATTTACAGTGATTTCTCTTTATTTTATGTTTGTATCTGGTTGAAGATCCTCTGGAGATTAGGTAGGAACATTGCCAGGTGTTTTTAATAGGACTTTCCCTAGGGGCTCTCCATCAGTAAAAGGTTGTTCAGAATGTAGCTGCTTATTTACTCACTGGTTGGGACCACACACTATCTGGCTGTAGAGTGAGTGATCTGAGTTTATTCTGGCACTGTTGCTTTTCAGAATAGGTCCAGGAGCTATTCAACATATCCTTCTCCTCCTAGTACCTTTTTCCTGAAGGCTATCTGCACACAGCCATCACATACTTTTAGGAGCTCTCATCACTGTCGGCAAACATGCATGCTGAAGCGAAGACTTCTGCAGTGGATTTCAGAAATGTTATGCACGTGAGGCTAACAAAGGTGTGCTGCCCACAAACAGGGTCATTGGCAATGGATTGGTGCACAGAGTCTCTATGTGGCCCAAAATCAGCATAAGAGCTAAGTAGCTCTGTCCTTGGGACAGATCTGACTGCAAGTACCAGGGCAAGGTCACAGAGACAGGAATGAATAATCAAGTAGTTAGGAAGTACATTCTGAAGGGTTTATTATACTTAAAATACTGTGCTAATGTGTATGCTAACCCAGATAGGGGAACCAGCCTGCGGTTCGTGCATATCTCTTCTAGGGATGAAAGCATATAAGGAGACCTGAGTTTCATTCCTTGTGCTGTTACAATCATGCGTCAGTCATTTAAAAATGGTTTAAAAATGGAGATGATAATACATGCATCATAGGAATATTGTGCAAGTATTGCAATTGACTAATGTTTGAAACTGGTTTGAGATCTTCAGTTGGAAGCCATATTATTATTTTACACTTGGGCCACAAACTTTATCCTGTCGCATTATTATGAATATGCTGGGATCTTATTTTAGAGAATCAATCCGATTGCTGCACATCAAAGACTTGAGTGAGCTGAGAACTCAGGAAATAAAGCAAAGAGAAAAGTTGCCCTAGAACAGTGGCTTTCAACCATTTTCATTTGCGGACACCTAAAAACTTTCAAGTCGAGATACGGACACTTTTGGAAACCTTAGACATAGTCTGCAGACCCCCAGGGGTTCATGGACCGCAGGTTGAAAACTGCTGCCCTAGAAAGGACATTTGAAATGGCGAACATTAAAAATACTTCCAATCGACTGTATCCACTTAAAATCAGTCTCTAAGGATGGAAATAATGTTAGGACATTGCTTTTCATTTGGTAGTGTTCCTTTTGACAAGTTAGATTGTTACTTGGATTTGTCTCAAATTATTATTTTATTGCTAGCTATTCAACTGATCATTAATATCTGGAAGCTCTTGCCATGAAGAAATACTTTAATTTTAGAAAATGTCACAGGAGTAAAATTTCAAGCTATTCTTTCATAGGAGTTAGTTTGCGACAAGGCAGTTGACAAATGGCTCCCTGGATTGTGGAACTTAAACCCATTCATTAAAATATCTCTGGAGACACTTCTCATTTTAGGAGATTCAGTTTCTCTTGTCAAACACTTAGCGCTCATTTTAAAAATAACTTATTCCTTAATCCAGTTTGGTTTTAAATAGTGTAAGTATGAAAATTGTACCTATGCACTAGCTCCATTTCCATGTGTTTTGGTATTAGGCCTCACCAATACCAGAATCGGAGTACTAATATTCTTATGGCTAAATCTGGTCATGATATGTAGATGGCGGCATGACATTAAAGACAGAATCTTATGTGAAAACCCAGTATTACAGTTGGCACTATCATTGTTAATCATTGGCATTTCAGTATATACCCAAACCAAGATCAGAGCCCCACTGTGCGAGGATCTGAGTGAACATGTAGTGGAAAAAAAGTCCCTACCCCAAAAAGCTTGTAATCTACGAAGACAAGATAGACAAAGGGTGGGAGAAAGGAAGTGCTATTATTCCCATTTTATGGTTGGGGAACTGAGGCACAGAGATCAGGGCCCAAATTTTTAAAGATATTTAGGCATTCCTGTGCTCAGCTTTTCAATGGGATTTTGACTCTAAAGTGCCTATATCACTTTTGAAAATGACATTTTAGGCTCCTACATCAGTTAAGCATTGAAACACCGTGCAGCAACACTTTAATACCTTGAAATATCTGGGCCTAAGTGATTAGCCCAAATTCTAGCAGGAAGTCTCTGGCAGAACCAGGAATTGAAGTCAAACATCCTGAATAGTATCCCACTGCATTAGCCACAAGATTATCTTTCTTCCTTGGTGTCCTTGGGACTACTCATATATGTAAAGTTAAGCATATGCATAAGTCTTTGCAGGATTAGGGCCACACACGGCCACTGCCCATGCTATACGTGTTCTAAGGATTACTTAGTAGTCTTCAATTTCTAGGGCTGTCAGTTTGTTACTTTTCACCAGCACTCAACTAACTAAAAAAATTTAAAAGATAATTAAGTACTTAGATTCCTTTATATTGCTTGCTTTTGTCAAGTAAAGTTTAAAATACCAGGGTCTGCACATATCAGACTAAGGGATGAAATTCTAGTTCTACTGAAGTCAATGGCAAAACCCATGTTGATTTCAGTAGGGCCGGAATTTCACCCAAGATCTTTTATAGAGCTGGCTGGAAGGTGACAATTCACTCTGACAACTTTTGAGGTTTCAAACTTTTCTTTTCCTTCCATAATTGAATTAAAACCTTTCAAAGGTTTCCACAAACTGAAATTGTGTCAAAATGTCCATATTCTGATCAAAATGGTTAGGCAGGCTTGTGCGCTCCCTCTCCAGAAAGTCCACCCTGAACCTGAGCAACTGCTTCATTGAAACTGTCATTCAAATCAGTTTGTCTTTTTGAAATATTTCCGTGTCAATGAAACTGCACAATTTGATAAAGAAATATTTAATTAAAAAGTTTCCAACAGCTCTAGTCTTTTTCCTCCACACGCAAATAGTTTTCATATTAAGAGAATACTTATTACATGTTGAAAATACTAAAAAAGAAAGAGTTGTAAATTATTTTCTGACCTTATTATGATAGTGCAAAAGTAGATACTGGAGCTTTGGTTTCTATATGAATTATGTTGTGAAACTTACAATAAAGGAAACAGTTGTAACCCAGTCTTATTGGAACCTGAAAGAACATTAATGGTAAACTGTTGTATTTTTAAATGAATTTCATGTTAATGAAAGATGCAAGCTTGACAGCTCTGGATATTTAAGCTCTTTATTTATCCATAGATTAGGTATAACAGCACAGACAGCGGCGATGAATGCTTACCTGCAGTTCTGTGCCGATATGTTTCAATCCTAGCCTGGAGGAATCACCTCTTAGGGTGAGAGGTTAGTTCAGCATCTACACACACAGAATTCTTGTCTATGCTTGTCATGTTTTGCAGAAGATTTCTCACTGTTGCTGCTGCCAGTTTTGTTCCTCTAGTCCATATCAGAGGTGGGAGCACAATTGTTGATCGGATACCAGGCTGGTTTTGTTGTTGTTGGTTTTGACCAGTATGTCACATGCAAAGTTGAATCCGTGATGGTGTGACAGATTTTTGTTACTAATCCACCTGAAGCATCGGGTGATCAGGCTGAGGCCACAGGATTGTTAAGGGAGGAGATGACGGAATGCACCAGGTGTCTACATTTTAAAGCTTTATTGATCAAATAATACAACAGCGGAGAGTGATGGTGCTTCCCACGTCACTCAGAGGAAGGAAGAAAGCGTTAGTGCCCCAAGCCCTAACCCACTTTCATACTCACACATGCACTATCAGAGGCTGGCCAGGCCAGGGTGTAACGTAAGAAGAAGAGGGGGAAGGGTGGACAGCAGCCCTGTCCTGTGATCACGGGTTATCCAGGTCTGCTGTGATCTCCAAGTTCCTCCAGCTCTCAGGAGGGTTTTAAGTCCCGGGCTCCTTGGAGCATGTGGGGGGGGTTAGTTTAGAGACCTCTGCTCCTGGTGCCCTCTGCACCAGTCCAAACTGGCTTTCCATGGTGTCTTTAGTTTTCTTAAAACATCCCGGCTCCAGGGACGCAAGGCTCGGCTCCCCCTCTTGCCATCTAGCTGGTGTTTTCAATCTCTGCAGTCTTAGACCTTGTTTTCTTCTTTGCTGGCCTTGCTGCCTTCCTTGTTATGGGCTGTTTCTGCAGATCTGTTCAATTGAATTTCCCTTTCTCATGTCTGATCAGTGGATTCCGGGGCCCCCTGTTCCTTGGCAGGCAGCCGAGAGTCAAATGTATGCCGTGGCCTTGAGCTGGCTGGAGTCAGCGTCTTATCTTCGGGCCTAGCAGGAGTGAAGAGTTAACCCACTCACTGCTCTCTTCTGTCTTCCCCCTTTGGCCTCTTGCAGCCTACAGAAGAATCTTTTACTCTTCACTCATACCTTTGACCCTTCCCAAAATGCTTTGCGATGCTTGCAACAGCATTAGCAACATGCAGTGCTGATCTGCCTTCCCCCGGGGAACCCCTGAGGTTGTGACATTCCCCCCCGACCCCAAATCAACATTTTGTTGTGAGGGGTCACCACTTAGGTTTTTACCCTCCCTTTGACATGGTGGCTAGGGTTACAGATGGCCGCATACATAAACAGCAATATAGCACAAACAAGATGGTTAGGACAGCAACAATTTCATACGCTAGCCAGTAGTGGCTTTTGGTTGCAATAGTAACATAGCATAACACATTTCCCTGTTGGCATAAATGCCCCATTTGAATGACTGTGGTAAAGGCAGCTTTTTTTAAGATTAAATGTGTGTTGTAACACCGTGAAGGAGGAGGCATTTCTTTGGAATACGGAAAGCTGCTTTTGGGTGTACGCCAACGGGAGAAACACATTGGGCATTATTTATGAAAAATTAATCATAACATAGTTAGAAACACTAACAGTTTGTTGCAGAATGGCGGGCCAATGCACTGAAAAATTTTGCACCTGAGACTGTAACAGCAAATTAAGGGGTATCCTGGGGTAGGTGTTTCTTTAAACACACACAGAGGTATTGGTAAACACATGGGCCTTAGTGGGGCATATTCTGATGCCTCCCCTTCCCAGCAGACGTGTTGACCCACCTTGTAAAAGCAGCTTGGCATTACTTTTTTTACACATTATTTGGGGGTGGGGGGCTTTATAGGCCATAATTGCCAGGTGTTGCCCTTTGCAATTCATACGTGCTGATGGTTACCGCTTAATTGTGTTATTGCGGGGAGCCACCTTTTACATGTTGTGATGGACCACCCAATTCCAGATAATATGTGATGCTAAGCCACAATTGCCCCTCCCCACCCCGCCAATGGATAATTGACCTTTGCCATTGTCACAACCTCAGGGAATGGTGGGAATTTTAACTGTTATTTTTGTAACATTGGCCAATGTAGACAAGTCCTCTTGTTACTGGCATCTAGCCTAAGATTTCCAAAGAGTATTAATTCGTGCAAAGTTTGGTGGTGATTTTTGGTTTTGTGTGCTGTTCTTAACAAGCAATGCAAGCCCTTTCCTACCTCTTCCTCCTTAATCCAAGTCTCTCTCTCTTTGGTGAAAACACTTTGTCTTTTCTATTTGGCTGAAATAAAAGCTAGTGGAGCAGCAGAGAGGCTAAAAATCAGAAAGTGAATACATTTTGCCAATTAAAAAGACTTCCATTTACAAAAATTGGCAATATTAGTTGGATGGAGAGATCTGTTCTCCTTAGTCTGCTTTACCTTAAGTCTGTAGTTGAACCAATTCCAAAGGGACTAATTTCATCAAATTACTTGCTGAGTTTAAGCTCAGTTATGTACCTGAGCTAGCTTCAATCTAGCTGACCCGAATAACAATAGCAATGAAGCTGTGGCAGCACAGGATCACCACATAGTACATACCCAGGGTATTAGGCGGGTTTGTACAACCAGTGTTGTCACAGCTTCATTGCTCTTATTTTTCAAGCCAGCTAGGTCAAAGCTAGCTCAGGTATCTCTTCACATGCTGCAGTCATACCTTTGATTGCAGTGTAGACATACTCAAAGTGACCAGACTGTGTCCTAGCTGGACTCTGAGAAATGATATTCAGGAGGAACCACTTCCTCGCCTCCACGTTAGCATAGGTTTCCCGGTAAGGTGTTACTCCACATGACTAAGGGTATCTGAATATTGTTCTAAATAGACAAGTCAGACAAGGAATAATAGACAGGTAAGGTATCAACAAAATGTCAGTATGTTCTTAGCTCTCATTTTTTGGAGTCCTACGAAAGGGACATCACAACTAAGATGTCAGGTTTTCTTGAGTTGTGTGCATTTGGGGAAGGCAGGATTTTTATAGAAACCATAAGAGATCAGTTCACATTAAACTGTCAGCTTTTTCAAATTCTTGTAGCTACTTTTTCGGAGCCTTCAACTACGAGCACCTTATAAATAACAATATAGTGTTAATTCAATATACCTACAGTGTACCATAGCCACATCCTAATAGAAAATATTTTCCTTAAATCTTTATAGGGTGTCTTTTTTTTCCCAGCAAGTCACTGGGAGGAGGGAGGGGTTGAATTTGCTTGCTTGTTTTTTAGATGTGAGCAGATAAAGAAATACTTTCATGAACCTTGATATATTGTGGTACTGAGAAATGAAATCAAATAGTGCCATATAGAACTAACAGAGGACTCATGAATAGTACCTACTAGAAATCCTAGAAATGCTACTATTTTTCACTTATCCTAATAGTTAAATAGCTCTGTGTATCACTGGGGAGCCTTACAGTCAGACGGTTGCAAATATATTGCCTCTTTGACACGTTGCAGGAAGCTGTCAAGCAACATGGCATAACTGTATTGTAGGACCCCAAAATTCTACTGTGACATTTCAAAATGATTTTTTCTAGCAGAGAATTGTATCACATTTGTATGCTAAGCCTGTTTGGACAGAGGAAAAGCTAAGCCCAATGGCTAGGGAGAGCAGTAACACTCCACTATTGATCAGCAATGTTCTTCTTTGCAGCATTTATTATAATTGCAGTAAAAAAGAACAATTGCTGTACAGCTGCCTGTTTTGACTTTCATCTGTGCAACACGAAATACCGAGTGACAGGATAACATCATGAAGTAGGAATTACAAACTAACTCAAAAAGAACGAAGCATCATTCCAACCTGTAGAAACAGTCTGGTGATGGAAACACAAACAAAAAAAGGGCCCAGATTTGAAAATGCAGGTGCCTAATATTAGACACCGAAATCTATATTCACTGGGCTGTTTTCCAGTGGTGCTGAACACCTGCAGCTCCCACCTGCAGCTGGCAACTGAGTAATGTTTGTCATCCCAAACTTACTCTAATAAAATGTTATCCCCACACAATACCATCATGTAATCTCTGTGTTCCACTTATGTAACAGAATACTTTTAGGAATCCCTGAGAAAATTTTAAACAATGTTTTGTTGGGACTATGTCTTGCATCCCTTTTGCCTGTAAAGCCGGATGTCTTAGGGCATGTCTACATTGCAATTAAAAACCTGCTGCTGGCCTGCACCAGTTGACTCAGGCTTGCAGGGCCACTACTAAGAGCTGTTTAATTGCAGTGTAGACGTTTGGGGTCAGCCTTCAGCCCAGGCTCTAGGACTCTGCAAGGTGGGAGAGTCCTAGACCTTGGGCAGCAGCCTGAGCTAATTGTCTATACCACAATTAAACAACCCTTTAACACAAGCCCTGGGAGCCCAAGTCAGCTGGCACAGGCCTGCCACAGGTGTCTAATTTCAGTGTAGACATACCCTCAGTTACCAGGAGCCCAGTTCCTCAGAGGGAGAGGAAAATTCAAACTAACACCTTGAAAAATGATGTAAAACCCACAACCCTTAAGACACTCACTCAAGTGCTTTCTGTATTAATGCAGTTACTACAAAACAGCGACATAACCAGTGAAGGCAAATCATCGTTCATAATGACTCCCAACTCACATGTCTTACCACCCTCACATACTCACAGACTCCTAATTTCTACTCCGTTTCGCATTTAGCATATAACTTTGCACAAAGCACACTCCCAGTTCATCAGCATCTCAATCAAATGTACAACTCTGAGTTCAGTGAAAAGAACATATCTTCTTGAAAGGCATACTTTTATTTTAACTTGGCATATTTTGTTATTTCCATCTAAACAATTCTGAGGTCAGAGTGAAGATTGCGGTCGAGGTGAGCAGCCTGTGTGCGCTTGTGTGGGTGTTCTGCTGTTTGGGTGGGGAGGTGTGTGCGTGGTTTCAGGTGGCCGTAGCTATTGGCGTTGTCTTTACTTGTGGTTTCTGGAAGTATTGGTGATTGCACTGGCAGGAGATACATTGGATTACACAGCCCACAGAGAAACTTGTTAATTGTCAGCAGTCACAGCTCAGATTGCAATGGAGACTAAACCCAGCACTGAGGGGACACTGGATGTAGTTGTAGAACTCAGTGTCCTCTGCTAGATTGATTGATATTTTTTTATCCTGTTACTTGGTATCTCTTATTTATTTATTATGGACAAACTAAAGTATAATTAATTAAAAAGCCACATTTAACTAATTTCAGAAGTGGGAGATGTGACATGTAGTGTATTAAAGCCAAGACCTGCAGCCCTTATACTTGTCCAGCTCCCATAGATGGTGATGTGAGTTTTGAGTGTGCACTGTACTCATTGCAGGATCTGGTCCTGAAAGCTGCAAATATAAATGAAGGGAAGACTGGTCTGCTTCCTTCTCTGGCCTTGTCTACATGAGAAAATTATACAGAGTTAGCTAAGTTAGATCATTACCATTTATTAGTTGTAATACCTGGGAGTCCCAGCTATCGATCAGGAAACCAGAGTGCTAGGGTGCTGTACAAACACAGAATAGTCCCTGTCCCAAAGAGTTTACAGTAAACTGAATTAGTTAAATCAATGCAACTGTCTTGTGTTGATACTCTCTCAATTTAAGTGACCCTTATACTGATTAGCTTAAACTGATTCCTTGCCAACTTAAGCTAAATCAATGTAAGACACTTACGCTGAAATAAGAGTTTTGCACATAAGAACGTTGCATTCATTTAACTAATTCAGTTCCTATAAACCAGTTTAGTTAAACTTGCTACAGTTTTCTCAAGTAGATATGGCTTCGGTCTCTTCTCTTTAATAACGTTACTGTGCAAAATGTCATTTTAGCACACAAACGTCCATTGGACAAAAGACTCCTACATCAAGGACGTACACTAGAAACACAACCATCAGAGCAGCAGAGTAAAAGAAACCAACACTGTCTCAAGCATCTCCAAACATCTCAGCTTTGCACTGATGTTTCATTTTGATTAATGCTGTGCTTTATCTCGCCATTTTTCCATGAATAGGAAATCATTATCATGTATCACTGTGCTGTTCTGCTGACATAGTTTAATTATGCTTGAGTTTGTTTCAAATGGCTGTGGTTTTTAGGGCTTCATTCCAGAAATGAAGGAACTCTTAAAACCACAAGTTGTTGTCCTAGTGAGATCTACTTCAGGCACTTGACCACATGAAGCAGATCAGGACTTAAACTGACTTTGTAGCACTTAAAACCAAGATTTTCCTATTATTATTCTTCAGTTGGGATAATTTGTACCTTTCCTGCATTGCCACAGTGTGAGAGAATGCTTACTTAGTGATCTGATAATTAGAGTACAAATGCTGTAATAGCACCACAGAAAAATGTGCAAAAATGAACTGCTATAGCAAGACTTAAATACATATCTGTAAGAATGCAAACCTTTCCCTTTGTACAGCATCCAGTATAAACTAGAGAACCCTGGGGCCAAATCCTCAGCTGACATAAGTCAGTGAACCTCTGCTGATTTACACAAGCTGAAGATCTGGCCTCTCATCATTTTGAGGATGGAATTAGATAGGGGAAGACTTCTGATGGATGGCTAGATGCCTCAAGAGACTGGAAAGGGCTAGCATGGAGAGAACTTTGCTTCTAGGTATTGATTTAAATCCAGTTCAGATTGGAAGTGACTGAAATCAGTTTCTATTTGAGGACTATGCAAGAGTTTGGTTTTCTTAATCCAGCTTCCAGTGGACAGGTCCACATACTCCTACTATACCCATATGTCACAAACCAACAGCAATTAGCACCATTGTAATGGCATTTTCAGCAGAAAGACCAAGACCTAAATGAACACGTAAACCAAACTACCTTTCACCTCTAGCATGATTCCTCCAGCTCAATCCTAAGGGACATTGGTGGGGAAGTTTTGGACTGCTGCTGTGGATGCTGTGACTACTCTGAGAACAGAGTGTTTCAGTCTCCAGAGATGTTAATCTGGAACCTTTTCAGAAAGCCATAAATTCCCCCATGAATTTGTATTGTGATGTGTAGAAATGTATTTATATTAAAACATGCTTTCCTGAAGAGCTTACCACTCTGAATGAGAATTATATTAATCTGAAAGTGTAAAACAAAAAAAGTTTTAGGGGAAAAACAATTGCACTAAAACATGGCATCCCTCACTGTTATGTAGCTACAGAAAAATGAGCTAAGGAAAACTCCCTAGCTTTTTTGTTTCCTGTTTGTTGCCTTGTTTTGTAGGTACTGAAAATGCTTCAAAATTAGTGCAGTGATGGTATGAATTAATTTAATTCCAGTCACGAGATTTCATGCTGTGGATTGTGTTTCAGGTGCTATTGCCACCATATGCAGTACGTACTTTCCCAACTTATTGTTTACACCTCAGCTTGATGATATTAACTGAAGTTTGCACACTTAATTTCTCTTCAAGACTGCCTATTTGGGACAGCATTAAGGCAAGTGTATAGAGTTATGGATGTGCTTGACTCCTGTCCTGAAAAAGGCATGGCTTTAAGCACATTGTTAAGTGCTTTCCTTAACTGGAACCTTTATGAGGTAGGAAATGTTTTTATTTTAGGAAAATATGGATATTTGTAGAATTCGTCCACATCGTCATCTTTGCTTGTGCTTGTGGGAGCATAGATCTGAATAATCTTGAGGGTGCTGTTCTTGTTTAGTTGGAGATGTAGCACTCCGATGTGTGATGACTTGAACTTGCAGGAGATGATTTTTGAAAACCATTCCTTGTTGATGATGAAGCCAATTCCTCCAACGGTTCCCGCACCTGTGGAAGAATTCTATCAGGAGCTCAAGGAAACCCTCGCTCAAAAATCCACATATATGATTGCAATGGGAGATTTCAACACCAAAGTTGGAAGAGGGGAAAGAAGGTGAAAAGTTCATTGAAAGGTATTGGAAGGTGAATGGAATCCATGAAGAGAGTGACTGGCAACTCTGGTAGAGACAAAAGAAATGTTCATTGGTAACACCTGGTTTAAGAAGAAGGCCAAGAGGAGGTAGACATAGATCACACCCAATGCGAAGAACAAGAATGAGTGACTATATTCTGATCCATAAGCAACGCATTGTACAAGACATCTCAGTAGTACACCTCTACCCTGATATAATGCGACCCGATATAACACGAATTCCAATATAACGTGGTAAAGCAGCGCTCTGGGGGGTGCGGGGCTGCCCGCTCCAGTGGATCAAAGCTAGTTTGATATAACGCGGTTTCACATATAATGCGGAAAGATTTTTTTGGCTCCTGAGGACAGTGTTATATCGGGGTAGAGGTGTACCATCATTTATCACCAGTAGTGACCATTGCTTGCTCAGAGCATGGCTCAACTTCAATGAAAAGGTGGAGAAGAAAGTGCTACAGATGGCAAATCAGAGACAGCGGCCAAAAATATTCAATGAGGCAATCTTGAAAGCAAACCTTTCCAAGGAAGACTGGAGTCTTATAGATAACTGCGATGAGGATTATAAAAACTTCACTGATAAATTGAGGCAATGTATGAAATTAGCCGAGAAAGAAAGACCGAAAAAAGCGAAGGGAAGAATCTCAGAGGAAACACAGAATTTGCTAGAGAAGTGGAGGAATATGAAGCAAAATGATGATGACAAACTTGAGTACTCTCTCCTCTGCAGTTGATGAGAAGAAGACTAAAGGAGTACTTCGAGAAGTACCAAAATGAAAGGCTCTTAAAGACGGCTGGAGATCACAGAAGCCTCAAAAAATGCAAAAGGGAATTGACACTGTACAGATCAAAAATAATGGCGCTGAAGAACGGGACCGAAAATCAGTAATTGAAGGAACAGGGATCGAAGCAGTCTGCAAAGATTTCTACACCGAACTGTTTGCGTCTCAGATAAATGTCCCAGTACCAACACTTCAACAGGCCAAGGTGCATGTACTCCAAGTCCCTGTCAGCGAAGTTCAACATGCAGTTCACCAAACAAAGGCAGGAAAAGCCCCAGGTAAAGATGGACTGACAATCAAAATGATAAGAGCTAGAGGCCAAGACCTCTGGGAAACCTTTGCTCAGAGGTTTAGCCATTACTTGGAAATGCAGAAGATACCATCTAGCTGGAAGGAGTCCAACACCATTCTGCTGTACAAGAAGGGCATTAGCGAAGATCTAAAGAACTATCGTCCAATATGCCTGCTCTCGCATGTCTACAAGCTGTTCACCAAAATAATAACAAACTGACTCTCACAGAGTCTGGACGAGTAGCAGCTGAGAGAGCAGGCAGACTTTCAAAGGAATTTCAGCACAATGGACCATATTTTCACTATAAACTAGCTATTGGAATGCCTCTGATATGAAAAAGAATTTGACAGTGTAGAGATCAGTGCAGTGTTGAAAGCTCTTGCAGAGCAGGGCATCAACACAAAAATAAATCAAACTATTAAAGGAAGCAAATTTCTGACTACAATACAGATATAACTTTATTTAATACCCGCCTTCGCATCCCACTTAAGAAAGGTGTGAATCAAGGAGACAGTTTTTCACCAAAACTCTTCACAGCCTGCCTCAAAATGGTAATGAGGCAGATGAATTGAAAGGGTGAAATCAACATAAATGGAAAGCAGTTAAACCATCTCAGATTCGTGGATGATATTGTGGTGTTCACCGAAAATACTATCAAACTACAGAAAATGCCGTGAGAACTCAACACAAAAAGCAGGGAAGTTGGACTGAAAACTAACCACTTCAAAATGAAATTTAAGTGGTCTGATACCTTGCCAAAAGCCCAAATAACAATCGAGGGAGAACAAATAGAAGAAGTTTGAGCAATATGTCTATTTGGGCCAAAAATTAACATGCGCCACGATCTGGGAAGGTGAACTCTTTTGTGAAGAAAGAAAGCGGGTTGGTGTGCACTCAGTTCTATCAAGGATGTCCTCCAAGGAAAAAAATAAGGCAACAAGTGCCAGCCTCTTCAAACCAACAGGACTGCCAGCATGTTGTACAGCAGCGAAATATGGGCACTGATAAAGACGGAGGAGCAGCAACTGTCTGTCATGGAGAGGGTGATGGAAAGAAGAATTCTGGGAATTTCAATCCACAACCAAGTCCCCAATGAAGTGATCAGACAGCTGAGTGGAGTGCAGGACGTCGTTGTTGAAAGCAGATACAGTAAAATGAGATGGGCCAGGCATATATCAAGGCTCATTGACTATCGATGGACTGCAGCTGTCGCCAAGTGGTACCCACGGAACTGAACTGACCATTTGGCCAAAATCCAAAGAGATGAGAAGATTTTATCACGAAAAGACATGGCCACACATGGAGAAGGAAGGCCAGGATACAAGAAGAATGGAAGATGTGTTGTGATCAGTGCAATCTGTACAAGGGCTGAAGGACCGATCAATCAAGGTGATGGATATTTGTTTAATGGTACAACTTTACGCAAAACGGTTGGTGTCTTTTGAGCAATTAAAACATAAGTGCAGTGTACCCAACATCTATTTCTTCAGAATTTTTCACATTAGATAGATGCTGCAGTGCAACATTGAATGAGGAATTATCTGTCAGCGTTCAGTGGGAATACCGGACAGAGTTAATTTCCTGCATTATTGTAGAGATTGCTGAATACGTTTCGTATTTTGGATCATTGACTTTCCGCTAAATTCAATTAGTTAATCCTATTTTAAGTGTATGAATTAAAGAATTTCCTGACCCTACAATTTAATATTAATGACTTTACAAGGTTCATTTCCGGGCTTTTAAATGAAATAGTCTTTCCAGAATCCTGTTCCTATCTGAAAAGAACAGGGCATTTACTTTAGAACATCTGTGCTGTCTCTTTCTATCAACTCATTTGTATTTTTGTTTGAGGGGTCAGGTGTTTTCTTTCCTATCCATTTTAAATGAAAAACCTCTACTCTTTCTGGCTGAAGAATGTGTATATGACTGTGAGAAGAAGTATGTGACACTGATGGGGAATGAAAATAATCCTGGCAACAGCATGTGACCCAAAGCAGGACATTTCCCCCTTTTATAAGACAATCACACAACTATCCTCCAGCAGCCAACCTACCTGCTTCTAGGAGGTGACTTTAATCACAAATGCTTAAGAAACTATGTATAGACAGACCTAAATTTAACATATGCTCTGGAGAGAGAGTGCACTTTTCACCCACCACATCAAATGTACTACAGGCATCTCCAGAGAAAAGCGAACCAAAAGTGAGTCAGTAAATAGACCTCAAGTATTTTATTTGATCATGCCCTTTTGGTTGCTAGATGGCTCCAGAACTTTGACAAAGCCCCAAAAGTGGAGCTGTTAACAAACCTTGTTTGTATGAGAAGACTGTTTGGGTTTTAGATTAATCCAAAGATACTACAATGGCTGTTAGTCATTCCACACACATTATAGGAACAGGACCTATTTAAATTTACATACAGAAGGTGGGCGATAGCTCATTTTGCAAAGAGAGGAAGAATGTTTGTTTTGAATACAAGAACTGAAAGCACATTGATAGGCCCCTGAGTGGTGTGCTGCCCCACTAAAATAATACTAGCTCACGTATTACAATCCAGAGGAAAACTAAACACAAAAAGCACCATCAGTTTTTGAAAGAAAGACTATGCCTGCCAAGGGTTCTCCAGAAACTGTGATCATAAAGGGTAAGAGAATTACTGGAAAAAATGGTAAAAGAGCAAGGAGAGAGAAATCAACATTTTCACTGTGCAAGTATAAAGAAGGAAAAGAAACCGCAAACTGAATGAAATTAATGACTCGTTGAAAGAATGCTGTCAACAATTCTATGCTGACTCTCAGAACCATGAAAAGGTCTAGCAGGTCTGAAACAATACATGCACATACTGCAATTAACAGTGCTAGGAAAATAACAAAATCCATTACACCCTCCACACACCCCAAACCTGCCAAAAACAAAAACAAAAAAACCAGCACACACCCTGGAGAAAATGGACTTCCAGCTGCGTTCTACAAAATAATCACAGAAAATTGGCCCCGTGCTGTCAGATACCTTAAATATGCCATGAATCAAGGTCACCTACAGTGTCATTGCTTATGAAAAATGCTCTAATAGCATCCAACTTTTAAAAAGCAGGAGACCCTGAACAACAGGCAAATTAGAGGGTTGCTGAGCTGTGATTTTAAGATTCTAACCAAGGCTGATAGTGTGCTGGAGTGGAGTCTGGGGGGCTCTTGGGAGCCCCTTGTTAAAATGCTGTCTGGAAACTAAAGGGAGGATGGTGTGCTCTGATGGAGTTCATTGTCCTGTCTGGAGACTGCTAAATTATCCCGGACAGAGATGACAGCCCTGAAATTCATAAAAATACTTCTGGAGAGCAACCTTTGTCTTTGCAAAGGACCAGCATGTTCCAAAAGGCCAGGAGTTTTCAAAATATTCCCAGGTAAGGAGACCTCCCGACTCCTCTGACATTGTGACTGTGATATGCGAATGGCAGTCTAAATATATTCAGCACATTTATTATGTAATATATGCATTACAGTCAGGACTTTGGGCTCAACCCAGATCAGCACCCCATAGGGCTAGCTGAGTACAAACACATAATAGGAGATTGCCACCTGCCCTCTTCCCCTCCAAGAGCTTACATTCTGTGAGGCCCATATTTTGTTTGCCAAATGGGTTAGCCACCATCCTGGGTCTTGCTCTTTGTCTCTGCAGCATGTACGCTTAAAGGGTTTATCTTGGATAAAGGGGAAAATTTTTGTCAGTGACCTTTGTCAAAATATTGATAGCCCATCACTGGCTAAGCTCTCTGGCCTTTTTACAACACACTATAAACGAGGTGGGTTTATATGAAAGAGAGCCTTTTTTTGTCTTTTTTTAAGAAAGTACTTGCAAATTACTAAATAGATTCATTGGCATAACACCTGTATTGCTTTGAATTTGCCTCCTTTGCTAAGCAGGGAACATCTTTCATTTATCTTGCTGTATGCTACTAGCCAGACAGAATGTGGCCTGGAAAAGGAATGTATAGAATTGATTACAATGTACAGTTTCCCACCTCTGAAACAGTTATTGTTCAACAATAACCCTTTATGCTGAAGAGGAACAGTCTAGTCTTCCCCTTAGCCCCAGAAGATTGTGTGCTAGCTATAGAACCTCTGGTACAATACTGAAACAAAAGCAGATCTACCGAAAATGTCTACTGGGATGAAACAATATAAACTCAGCATGTATCTCAGCATGTTTGTGCAAGATAGACAATGTTAACAAATGATGGAAAGGAGACCTGACAGGTGGAAATGTCGTTTCTGAATGCCCCATCAAAATAAGCCTCTCTGGAGACCTGTACCCACAATGCCTAAGTAAGATGTTTGCTAAACATACCCATATCTGCAACCTTGAAGTTGGTTTGCTAGGTTGCAAATTCCCAGCACAATACAAACTGCCAAGCAAAGGAAATGAACTTACCCACACAGCAGGTGGGTAAATAGCAAAGAGCTGGAAAGGCTTCTGATATAGTAGACCGATACAGACACTTGATATAATTAGAGACTGTGGGCTTGACTATGTCTCGCTTACTCATTTGACGCTGGTGTCACTGCACTGACTTCTTTTGGAGTTCAGTGTTGCCCAGCTCATGATTTTATCATGTGTCTAGTGATAGTTGGAGTTTTTCTAAAAGGACCAGTTCCTGCATTTGAGTCTCAGCTTTCATTTAAAAAAAAATATGTTTCTAGTCCTAGTGGCTGCTAAGACAGGGTTGAAGTCATGCACTCTAAAGGCTCAATCTAAAAGGCAAATAAAAAGAATCTAAAATATAGCATAAAATTCATAAGATTTTAAATAATCTCCTGAGTTTCAGACTGGGCTTTGCAGTACAGGGCATTACTCCGGATTAATGCCGGTGTAACTCAGCATAGAATCAAGCCCTCTTGGTCAAACTCTGCTTGCAGTTAGGCTGGTGTAAATCCGTAGTAGTAGTATTTATTATTTCTATTGCAGTAGCACCTCGGAGCTCCAGTGATGGAGCAGGCACCCACTGTTCGGCTCTGTACAAATACATAAAAAGACAGTCTGTGCCCAGAAGAGCTTACAGTCAGAGTAACTCCATTGACTTATGTGTGCCATTGGTTTCTCTGGGTTTACACTGATGTAACTGAGAGCAGACTTCGGTCTTCTAGCTAAAGCACTGGACTTGGAAAAATTTAATATCAAAAGCAGAAATGGAGTATTGGCTTTGTACAATACCTAGAATAATGGGGCCCGGGGCTGGGGCCCGTAGCTGCTACGATAATACAAATAATAAATATTAATGAAAGAAATAAATAAGACTACATGTAAAACAAGAAATCAATGACTAAAGGCCTGAAAAAATTACTGGAAAGCTGGTTGTAACAAATACTTCCTATAAGGTTTGTTCAGTGTTGGAATCTTCAATATGAAGCCCTCTTTGTTGAAACAATAAAAATGACCTTCCCTCTTTTTGAATTTAAATACCCCTCTGCTTCTAGGAAAATCTGCCTCTCTGTTTTATTAGCAGTCGGTCCTGAATTAAATCAGCCTTCTCATAATTGGAATATACAGAAAAATTATTCATGAGGTTGTAAGACTAGATGGTGCAATTTGTATAGGAGCTTTAGTAAAGTACCATCACATTTCTTCTCCAGTCTGATGATGCCTGGGCAGCTGCATCAGACATTGTGACCAAAACAGTTAATATCATCACTCAGCTAGATTGTGTGGGGTGCTTGTGAGTGCTGCTCTTTGTAATCAGGAACTTTAAAACCAGCAGAATCAAAAGGAAAGGATTTATTCCCTTTTTGCCTCACAGCTGGTCAGAGTGTGGTGACAGAGTTACAGGGTATAGTTACATATTGTTTTGCTCTTAAGGCAATGTAGTCTATGTTGCATTTTCAATTGAACAGCTTTTAAAATATTATATAAATCAAACAAAAGTAAACAGACCATTTTTTGAACATTTAAAAAAAATGTTTCAAAGTAGGAAAGAATTCATGATTTTGTTTCATTCCTAAAAATTTTCCCAGTGGAGAATGTCCTCAGAGCTCTCCTAAACTAGCTATTGCTTTTGGCACTCAGCATGACCAGCCCTTCAGATGCTCACAGGTGAGAACATATGAAATGCCATTGTACATCTGCTCAGTCAACCCATTGTTTTTCCATAAATAAACTAACAGTTTTAAGATCTCTCATATTTGCTGCAAGAAGGGAAGAAAGCACAACCCTACAGGCTACTGGGTATATAAAGTGATGGCTTGCCAAGAATAAACACAGACAGTAACAGTTAAATGTGTGTATATGACAGAGAGATGTATCTTATAAGTCAGTTTCATTAATAAGAAATTGGTATGCCCATTTTCCAATAGCTATCTATTTTACCTGTTATGTTTATAAGCCATTAGTAGATTGGGATTGATTTTTTTTTAATACACAGATTAGGCCTGGCATTGTCCTAAAGAAGGAAATAAATGATCTGTACATGTAAATCAATGTTATTGCCAGCTATAAATCATATTTAGGCTGGGCATGCAGGCAAACATAGTACAGCATTCCACCACTGATTATTTAATCTCTCTGACCAGGACAGGGGGACTTTGTGGCCAACCTGAGCCCTGGTGATCAGTGGATTTGATTCTGTTCTATCTAGCAAAAAGAAAAGGAGGACTTGTGGCACCTTAGAGACTAACAAATTTATTTGAGCATAAGCTTTCGTGAGCTACAGCTCACTTCATCGGATGCATTCAGTGGAAAATACAGTGGGGAGATTTATATACACAGAGAATGTGAAATAATGGACATTACCAAACACACAGTAACGAGAGTGATCAGGTAAGGTGAGCTATTACCAGCGTGGGGGTGGAGGGGGGAACCTTTTGTAGTGATAATCAAGGTGGGCCATTTCCAGCAGTTGACAAGAATGTCTGAGGAACAGTGGGGGTGGGGGATAAACATGGGGAAATAGTTTTACTTTGTGTAATGACCCATCCATTCCCAGTCTTTATTCTAGCCTAAGTTAATTGTAAGTTTGCAAATTTAATTCCAATTCAGCAGTCTCTCGTTGGAGTCTGTTTTTCAAGTTTTTTTTGTTGAAGAATTGCCACTTTTAGGTCTGTAATCGAGTGACCAGAGAGATTGAAGTGTTCTTCAACTGGTTTTTGAATGTTAGAATTCTTGACGTCTGATTTGTGTCCATTTATTCTTTTACGTAGAGACTGTACAGTTTGGCCAATGTACATGGCAGAGGGGCATTGCTGCTACATGATGACATATCACATTGGTGGATGTGCAGGTGAACAAGCCTCTAATGGTGTGGCTGATGTGATTAGGCCCTATGATGGTGTCTCCTGAATAGATATGTAGACACAGTTGGCAACGGGCTTTGTTGCAAGGATAGGTTCCTGGGTTAGTGGTTCTGTTGTGTGGTGTATGGTTGCTGGTGAGTATTTGCTTCAGGTGGGGGGCTGTCTGTAAGCAAGGACTGGCCTGTCTCCCAAGTTCTGTGAGGGTGATGGGTCTCCCTTCAGGATAAGTTGTAGATCCTTGATGATGCGTTGGAGAGGTTTTAGTTGGGGGCTGAAGGTGATGGCTAGTGGCGTTCTGTTATTTTCTTTGTTGGGCCTGTCCTGTAGTAGGTAACTTCTGGGTACTCTTCTGGCTCTGTCAATCTGTTTCTTCACTTCAGCAGGTGGGTACTGTAGTTGTAAGAATGCTTGATAGAGATCTTGTAGGCGTTTGTCTCTGTCTGAAGGGTTGGAGCAAATATCATAGAGCTTGGCTGTAGACAATGGATCGCGTGGTGTGGTCTGGATGAAAACTGGAGGCATGTAGGTAGGAATAGCGGTCAGTAGGTTTCTGGTATAGGGTGGTGTTTATGTAACCATCGCTTATTAGCACCGTAGTGTCCAGGAAGTGGATCTCTTGTGTGGACTGGTCCAGGCTGAGGTTGATGGTGGGATGGAAATTGTTGAAATCATGGTGGAATTCCTCAAGGGCTTCTTTTCCATGGGTCTAGATGATGAAGATGTCATCAATGTAGCGCAAGTAGAGTAGGGGCATTAGGGGACGAGAGCTGAGGAAGCGTTGTTCTAAGTCAGCCATAAAAATGTTGGCATACTGTGGGGCCATGCGGGTATTCATGGCAGTGCCGCTGATTTGAAGGTATACATTGTCCCCAAATGTGAAATAGTTATGGGTGAGGACAAAGTCCAGCCACCAGGTTTGCTGTGACATTATCGGGGATAGTGTTCCTGAGGGCTTGTAGTCCATGTTTGTGTGGAATGTTGGTGTAGAGGGCTTCTACATCCATAGTGGCTAGGAAGGTGTTTTCAGGAAGATCACCGATGGATTGTAGTTTCCTCAGGAAGACAGTGGTGTCTCGAAGATAGCTGGGAGTGCTGGTATCATAGGGTCTGAGGAGGGAGTCTACATAGCCAGACAATCCTGCGCACAGGGTGCCAATACCTGAGATGCTGGGGCGTTCAGGATTTCCAGGTTTATGGATCTTGGGTAGCAGATAGAATACCCCTGGGTCGGGATTCCAGGGGTGTGTCTGTGCGGATTTGTTCTTGTGCTTTGTCAGGGAGTTTCTTGAGCAAATGCTGTAGTTTCGTTTGGTAACCCTCAGTGGGATCAGAGGGTAATGGCTTGTAGAAAGTGGTGATGGAGAGCTGCCTAGCAGCCTCTTGTTCATATTCTGACCTATTCATGATAATGACAGCACCTCCTTTGTCAGCCTTTTTGATTATGATGTCAGAGTTGTTTCTGAGGCTGTGGATGGCATTGTGTTCTGCACGGCTGAGGTTATGGGGCAAGTGATGCTAGTTTTCCACAATTTCAGCCCGTGCACGTCAGCGGAAGCACTCTATGTAGAAGTCCAGTCTGTTGTTTCAACCTTCAGGAGGAGTCCACCCAGAATCCTTCTTTTTGTAGTCTTCGTAGGAAGCTCTCTGTGAGTTAGTATGCTGTTCAGAGGTGTGTTGGAAATATTCCTTGAGTTGGAGACGTCGAAAATAGGATTTTAGGTCACCACAGAACTGTATCATGTTCATGTGGGTGGAGGGGCAGAAGGAGAGGCCCCGAGATAGCCCAGCAGAAAAATCTGTCCTAAGAGTATAGTTGGATAGATTAACAATATTGCTGGGTGGGTTAAGGGAACCACTGTTGTGGCCCCTTGTGGCATGTAGTAGTTTAGATAGTTTAGTGTCCTTTTTCTTTTGTAGAGAAGCAAAGTGTGTGTTGTAAATGGCTTGTCTAGTTTTTGTGAAGTCCAGCCACTAGGAAGTTTGTGTGTCTACGTAAAAGAATAAATGGACACAAATCAGATGTCAAGAATTATAACATTCAAAAACCTTCAAAAACAGTCGGAGAATACTTCAACCTCTTTGGTCACTCGATTACAGACCTAAAAGTGGCCATTCTTCAACAAAAAGCTTGAAAGACAGACTCCAACGAGAGACTGCTGAATTGGAATTAATTTGCAAACTGGATACAATTAACTTAAGCTTGAATAAAGACTGGGAATGGATGGGTCATTACACAAAGTAAAACTATTTCCCCATGTTTATTCCCCCCCCCCTTTTTTCCTCAGACATTCTTGTCAACTGCTGGAAATGGCCCACTTTGATTATCACTACAAAAAGTCCCCCCCCCCTTCCTGCTGGTAATAGCTCACCTTACCTGATCACTCTCGTTACAGTGTGTATAGTAACACCCATTGTTTCATGTTCTCTGTGTGTATAAATCTCCCCACTGTATTTTCCACTGAATGCATCCGATGAAGTGAGCTGTAGCTCACGAAACCTTATGCTCAAATAAATTTGTTAGTCTCTAAGATGCCACAAGTCCTCCTTTTCTTTTTGAGGATACAGGCTAACACGGCTGCTACTCTAAAACCTGTTCTATCTAGGTTATTCTTTCAGACATTTAAAACAAAAAAAAGTAAAAAGCATTAAATTATGGCTCCATGACATAATCTTCATTAGGCCACTGTTTACTGTTTTTAGGTAGCTACTTTGGCACTGATCCAGAATGTCAACTGTTTCTATGACACAGTACTAAATTGAAAGCACATTCTAGGATGGTGATGATGACACATAGTTAGTCTCTTCTCACCCCCTGACCTTCATCAACACATTTATCATGTCACCAATGACAATGTAAAATGATCATTTGATCTGAGTGAAGGAGTGCTGCTGCTGCTGTGGGATGTGAATTTGTTTCTTTATGACCCTGCTAAAGACAAAGAGCCACGTCAGCATAGCTCCACTGGGCTTGATCTACCCAAGATGAAGATCTGGCCCAAAGGATCCAGCCAGCAAGATGAGACTTTTCTAAAGATACTTATCCCTTTTAAATTTATTTTTGAATATTTTAAAACTACCAATATAGAGACTAAAATAAATAGTAGACATCACTCCAGATTCTCCCTTAACAACAACTGAATAATAAGTGGTTACAATGGGTCCACATAACAAGCCCAGGAAACAGTAATGAACAGAATGAAGACATGACAAGACAGTACGTACTGGATAATGGTTACTGAAGAGAGGCCATGGAAGTAAGGAGTTGCCGTAGTGCCTAGGATACTTTAAAGTAATTTCTTTTAGAGTGGCAGATGCTTTTGTATACCTCAGATGGCTTTGTTTTGCATTTCCTATTTGTGAAGATGAGTGCATATCAATTCATCAATTTGGGTTGAATTTCTTAACAATAAGCTCTGCATACTGCATCAAATGTTTCTTTGTATTTGCTGGCATAGTTTAGTTCTGATTCTACTGAAGCTCAAGTCAGCAAAGTGGGATCATGTTAGCTTACTGAATCTTATGACTGCATTTCAGGTGTGAACCCAGAGATAAAAGGACTGAAGAAGAACTGTTTATCATGGCTAATGGCACTTAACTGCATCTCTCACAAATTCAATTGTTTTCACTCATCTTCAAACTTTTTCCTGGCGTGAAAAGCTTGTTATTTCCACCATTTTTTAATAGCTCCGGTAGATTTGCTCAGGGCATTGTATTAACTGGGATTCAAGAGTTTGTTTGACACCCTAGTGAGAATAAGCTGTGCCACAAATGATGAGCTTGAGACATAGCTGGCTAAAATAGACCTTCTTTGTGAAGTACAAAAACAAGCATTCTGCTACTCAAATGAAGTAATCACCAAAAGAAATAAAGATGTATCCCTCCATAGGTGGAGTAGTGTAAGAAAATATGATGGTGCTTTGGTAATGGAAAGGGGCATTTGCTTTCATGCATTGTGCCTGTGTCTTTTAAAAGCTTTTTAAAAGATCAACATGAGCAATCAAGTGGCATGGAGATGTATTGAGAATGAAATACCCCTAGCCTCGTTCCAGTCATGGATGACCCAGCAGCATCAGGGAGCTAGTATTTTGGAAAACAGGAGGATGGCAGGGAGCAGCAACATCCTCAGCTGGTGTAAATAGATCCAGTTCCATGGAAGGCAAGAGGGCTGAGCCACTTTATACCAAGTGAGGATCTGGCCCAAAAGTTCCAAAATTAAGTCATGAAGTTACTTAATCATTATGCAGGTCTTGCTACAAAATATGTTCCCTGATCTGTCCAAAAGTCTGATTTCTACCTTCCCACCAACCCACCCCAGTAAAATTGTCTTCCAGGGCAAAGTACACTCCAATTCATTTTCCAGTGGTTGAAGAAGTAGGTGCCCTTGATGATGGGTTTATTTCCCTATGCCACTTTTGACCAAGATTTTGCTAACTCACTTGGAGCTCTGTACAAGACAATCATTCATCTGCATTTGATGTCCAGTCTGAATAGCTGGGGTGTTCCATGGGCAATGAGTAATCCATCTTTTCCAAGTAAGGATGAATAGGCAGCTTATAAAATTCACTTGCCCCTTTCTCTCTCCTTCCACTATACATCTGATCATGCCATCTAAATCCCAATCAATAACATTTTGAAACTTTTTTCCTCATTTTTTCTCTCCAAAAATGGGGAGACTGCAACATAAAAATCAGGCTGACACTGGCTTTAAGTTGTGCATATACAACTGTGTACCTACTTTATGTGCACACCGCTGCATAAAAGTACAGAGATCACTGCCCATCTGGGTGTGCACAATCATTAGTACAATCACAGAATTGGTTCCATTGCGGTCATGCAATTATTCACACACACACACATATTCATACACATAATAGTGGTTTTGAAAAATCAGGCTAGTTTTTTCCACAACAACAATGAAAAAGTCACATCTGGACTCAGTCCCGGAGTCATTCCAGGCTGATGTGGTTTAAAAGAGGTTATATTGGAGGTACCCGAAAAATCAGGATCATAACTAGAAATACAAGTTCAGTTGCAAGTAGAATTGAAACAGTATGAACCTTCTTGACAAGTATAATTATCCAGTGCATTACAGTGGCAGTCTTATTTCCATTCGTTCCTCCAGCAGACAAGGCAGGTTGTGTGTCTTGCCACAGGAAAGGCGGGTGGTTCATTAGCACCACTTCATCTGTCAAGCATTCCAGCAGTGCTTGCACACTTCGGTTTCATTAAGGTTGCCTGCAGGGATTACGTACAGTATATTCTGGAAAGCAGAGGTTCAGTGGCTTGTTGGTTTCAGAGGGAGATTTTCAAAGGTATACATGAGAGGTAGGGGTGCAACTTCCACTGACTTTCAGTGGGAGGTGGGTACCTAACTGCCCTTTGTGTTTTTGTAAATCTAGGGTGACCAGATGTCCCAATTTTATAGGAACAGTCCCAATTTTTGGGTCTTTTTCTTATATAGGCTCCTGTTACCCGCCACCCGTCCCGATTTTTTCATATTTGCTGTCTAGTCACCCTATGTAAATCCCCCTGGCAGCCCGTAGAGGCCAAATCAGAACTTCTTTATCTGAACATGATTTGTGATTATTTATTGGAACTTGCATCAGAAACTTCCTGTAACCTCAGTGCTGGTGGACAGAATAGATTCTGAATCTGCAGTAGGTATAAAAATATCAAAGATGAAGCTGCCCAATTGCCTTTAAAAATTGAAACGATATTACTTTAAATAATTGTCAGAGAAAATGTGGTGATACTTTGTGATTGTGATCTATTGTTATTAGCTATTCATATTTTATTTTCTTGATAATCCACTGCAACTTTTAAGCTGATGTTTCTTTTAAAATAGCTTCAAGGGAGAAGAAGTATATGTTCAGTCACAGTGGTTTGATTTAAATCACCAATTTTAATAATGACATAAATCAGTAAGCAAGAAATCTTGATTTAAATAATTGATTTTAAACTTGGTTTGTATTTGTACTTTAGCTATTTTCCTAAAGAAAGTTTAATTCTCATTGGTTGCTATAACCATTTAAAATGTGTCAGCTTGCAACTAAATACAGTCTTTAAACTAAATTTTGTACTTCTTTTTGCTAACCAGGATACACTATATCTATAGATGTTTATTTAAGCAATTACGTAGCTTAGCATATTTATTCAGATCCTTAATTGCTACAGTATTATGTTAGAAAATGGTGAATGACACATTTTCTGTTTTCTAGATGAAGATAATTTAGTGGTGATAAAGTTTTTGGATGAAAATTGGAATTCATTAAAAATGCACAAAAGCAGCCTTTTAAAATTGTTGATTAGTTACTGTGGCAAATTGCCAGCACTACTATAATGGGTCTCATGCTTTCTCTTCTTGGGGGGGAGGGGTTCAGAGCACTGTTTATTGCCCCTGAACTGAGGTATTAACTGCCCCACTAGTGTCCTAGAGGAGGGGAGTGGAGAGGGAGGGACCCGGGCCCGCCCTCTACTCCGGGTCCCAGCCCAGGGGCCCTAGAGATAGCGGTAAACCACTAGAACTAGCGGTTTCTTCCCCTGGGCTACTTCCCTGTCCTGCCCTTCAGCTTGTGGGGCTTCCTGCCCTCCCTCTGCACAAACCAGGTGTCCATTTGCCTAGGGTCTTGGTCGTCTTAGCCCACCACCACACTTCTCCAAACTGCTCTCTGCTCCAACACCAATCCACTCTGCTTCAACTCCTCCTCTTGTCTGATTGAAGCAGGGGATTTTTATCATGTGACTGGCTGCAGGTGCTTTAATTTATAGCAAAATTTCTTCCATCTACAGGGAATAAGGCTCCCTTCTAACACTCTCCTGCTGCCCTCTGGCCATGCTGTATCACATTACATAAAACTACCTTAAATTTCAGGATATGTGAGGGGGGGAAAGGATGTTAATCAAAACATGCTTTGCATTTAAAACGAACTGAATCATTAAACAAAGGAAGCATTAACTGTAGTTAGTGGATTGTTTCTGGTTGCTATGGTCATGAGATGCCTATCTTCATCTTTAGGTGCCTAAATACCTTTGAAGATCTGGTCCCATGTCCATCTAGTATTTAGAAATAGTAGATCTCATCTTCTCCCACATTATTTTTATTCCTAGATTGGAAAAGAAATACATGCTTTCTTGCTTTTTCAGCTCCCAATTGGTTTCTCAACATGGGATGAATTAGTCTTGGATTGCCATAAAGAAGTGCACATTTCTAATTACCAATGACTGAGTTAAAATCAAATAGTATATTTTTTAAATCTTGCTATGAAGCATCTGGTGCTGGCAAGTGTTGGAGACAATATACTGGACAAGATGAACCTTCAATCTGATCCATTCTGGCAATTGCTATGTTCCTGTCATCAGTACAGATTTCTTTCTCCCCCATGTGTGCATGCGCACACACATGTATACACACACTTTTCATTTAAACATTAATAAAGTCAGAAATTCTTTCAACTAAAGCCTAAAGTTATTGGTCAATATTTTTAATAGTGCAATATTAACAACTCCATATTAATTTATCCACTTGTTCTTCATGTCTGCACTATTTTAAACCATTAGGATTTTGGTGCATATAAATGTCAGTGTTGATAAAATATGTAACATTTAATTATTTTGGCCCATAATTGTAACATAATATATGAAATGTTTCTGGCATTAAGACTCAGACTTAGTAAAAATAAGATAATCTCTCAAGCTTCATCCACATACCAAACTCCACTCACTTGTGATGGCACAATAGACTTTTTTTCTGCAAACCTTTGTAATAGGTCATTCTTTTCTTTGCAAGTTATGATCATTGGTGAAATCAGGTTCTTTGCAGAGAAGATATAGATAGGCTCTGTTGGTTTATCCAGGATTCTTGATTATAGCAACCATAGTCTCCCAATGGTCTGTGATTCACAGGTTGTATGCAATAAGGCTATATCTGGTTTTATACATACCCAGAGATCCACCACTTGTGGTTCTGACCCATAAGCATCTTGATTGCTTATGGCACCTGTGGTTGCAGCCATGCAATTAATGATAGCATGATCATTGCCTCACTTAATGAAGGGAGGTTGCTAGCCGTTCTCAATAAAATAATCATCATTTATCTTACGTATTATTGTGTTTAACTAGTTAAAATTATGTCAAACAAACCAGATTTGGCCCAGTCATCCCCTCAGACTTAAATAGGAATTCCACACACATGCATTTCAGATGACAATTGGACCAATACAGCCAGATGTTTAGCTAGTGGAAATCAGCATTGACTTCAGTGTAGTTCCACTGATTTACACCGAGTGTCTACCCATTGTTTCTGTATTTGTACAACTACTGCACATATAATTTCTCAGCAAACAACTTAACTTCCTGAGCTCCAAGTAGTATGTCAATTGCTCAGAGCAGGCTACCACAAATATTAATTTTGCTGTTGTCAGACTGTAGAGAGTGTAAAATCAACAACATGGGTAAATGTCATGTTTGACAGTAATATTTAAATGATCTCCCCACTTCCTCTTTAATATAAAGCCTGATGGTAGCTGTGTTTAACTGTTCTAGGAATTGTGCCCAGAAGGACTCATTATGTGAGTAAAGGACTTTTAAATACAAAAGCACTAAACATCTATTTTCCTGAATAAAATTCTGGAAAGAGGAACATTGCAGAGGAGCAAACTCAACCTTGACTTCAAATAAAACTTTGTGATGAGTACACAGCTACACTGGAGCATTTCAGCATATTTTTATCTCTTCAGCCGATCTGCACCATATTGTATTTTACTAATGCTTTCTCCTTTCTGCTTGATTGTATTGCTATGCTGTGACCTTGAACCTTAGGTGGAGAGTTGATGAGTTTGTGGAGAGGTCCTGGATGTACGTCTCATCTGCTCTGGGATCACCCTATATAATGAGGGTATTTAGCTGTAGAGTGAATAGACAGGGGAAACAACAGAATGAGACATTGCTAACCTAGTGAATCAGGATTACAAACACATGTCAAATGTTCAGTGATTGTTTTCTTAAGAACTGTAACATACTGTATTCTATATCCTGGTGAAGAGGGTTTTCAAAGCTTTTAAAGATGGAGGCTGTAGCGGTACAATATACGAGATGAAATACCTGATTTTGTTTCATTCCTTTTTCTCATTGCAAGAGTGTGTAATCAGATCTGTGCTTATTGCACTGAAAAGGATTAGAAGAATCCAGCTATCTATTTCTAAAACAATGTGGAGAAACTTTGAGGTTAATTATTCCATTTATGTATATCAGGGAAGGCAGGTAGTAGTATTGGGGGCAGGGGTGGATACTAGAAACCCATGACCTCTTGCTTCTGAAATCTATACAGACTTTTGCATTGACTTGAGTGTCCTGGCCCTTTCCAGGGATACCATAACATGACATTGTTGCATATGTGATCTTTATAAGACTAAAGCAGCACAGAGTTTTTAAACTACATTTTAAGAAGATGTTGATGTCAAATCAAGGGTCAGACAGACCATTTGGATAGCATCATAATTAATTTGGATCATTAGGACTTTAATTCTTCAGTATTCTCCAAATCCTTTACCTGAAATGCAAATATTTCCCTTCTTTATATCCCCCTGATCTCAGACTTTTTACCATTTGTAATTTATGGGATACCTGAATCTCACCTCAGCAGTAGAGGCAGGAAGCTGGTAGAGACTAACTCTTCACTGCAGAGTTAACTCAAACTCTTACTCAGGTGTTGTCCCTAACCCACATTCTGCCAACACATACAAACTGTCTCACCCAAGTTCATTGGAGCTAGGTAGAAGATGTACTAGCACTTGGGTGCCACTTTAACTCAGGCTGGTAATCTATCCCCTTTCTAATAAGAATGTAAGGTAAGAGAACTGCAAACGTTGCACAACGGGTCAAATTCATTTCTGGCATAACTCTAGTTCGTGGAGATCTACCAGAAATGAATTCTCATTGCCTCCATGTAAAAGTACTGATTGTAGGACAGTGGCTGACAAAGCCTGCCATCCTGGCTTTTTCTTACCGACTTCAAGTAAAGCTACTGTGGCAAGTACTAATGAGGGAGCCTCCTGTCTAATCCTATTGTCCATATAAATACTTGGTTAGCTATATAATGGAAGGAAAATTAAAAACAAAAAGAAATGAGAGGGAAGGAGCAAATTAGCTGGCTAATGATCATTATCATTATTAGTCAAAATTACAGCTCTTCGGGATCCAATCTCCTATTTTCAAGGAGTACCAAACAAATGATGATGTCATGGGGGTCAGGGGGAAGGGTGGGTCATTAAAGGTAGGTTGAAAAACAATTTGATATATTACACTAATAAATAAAGGACATTAATTAATTAGGCTTGATTCTGTAATGGGTCTCAGTGTGGGTGCAGGGCTGTGTCCATACAGAGCTCCTGGCAGGATCACGGTCTTAGTAACTAACAATAGTAAAATGTGTATTTAAATGAGAATTAACTGTCACAGGCCCGTTCAGTTGGAATTTTTCATTTTCTGTACAGCAATCTCTCCTATTAACTATAAGATTTAATAAGACACAATATTACCCTATTCATTCTTATATATGTAACCCACACAGCTCCTGGTGTGGTGTTCAGTGCCCATCTAAGTGGCACTGAGACCACTTAGAGAGAAAGATTAATGAGTCTGCTTTAACAGCCATGTGGCTTTTAACTCATGCAGTTGGGGCTCATGCACTAAGCTCCACAGATCCCAGGTTTGATTCCGCCCACCCATGACCAGGGTCTGTCGGTGTTGCATATAATTATAATGTTGTTGTGTAATATGTTAAATTCTACTATACAACAAGGATAGAATTTTAGCAAATGATAGCCCAGAAAAATGAAATCTTGTTTCCTTCATGTTAACACTGTAAACTGAAAACATTGTTCATCTCGGAGCTGCCTCTGGTTTGTCTATGACTTTCTGCTAGTGGTATGCTTCATAATGAACACAATAGTCCTGGTACAGTCTCAAAGGAGTCATACACAAAGGAACTATCACCCCTCAACTCTGTGCAGGAGGTGCCTTTACAGGCCAAAATCACATTGGCCTTTTTTGCTCCCCACTGTCAACCCTGGTCTCCTTTTGGATTACTGCTTTCCAGATTTCTCCCAATGTGCGTTGGGTTATTTTTACCCAGGTGTATTACATTAAATTGCATTTTCCATCATGAATTACATTGAGTCATTTCCTACCCATATTTCTAACTGCTGTGTAACTTTGCAGAATTTCTCTGTCCTCACTGATATTTGCAACAACTTCCAGTTTAATGCCATCCGCAAATTGAATTAATGTGCTGTTTGCTCCACCTTCCAGACCATTAACAAAGATGATAAAAATATTTCCTGTGATTTCAGAGAGATCATATGAAGCAGAGATGGGAAACGACCTTCTAAGTTATCTGCTCCATTCCCCTTTCAATGAAGGTGCGTTCCATTCATTATATCGTTTGTATTGCCTGCAGCATGATACAACTAATTTACGTCAAAAATCTTGTACTGTGTGGTTTGTCCAGCCAATCAGCTTTCATTTGTGGTAGGCTTTAACTCACTGTAGGACTCAGGAAAGAGACACACGGTTCTATTACATTGATAAACTGTGTGGGATTCAATGCTGTGAAAAAGTCTTCCTCATTCTTAAAAGGAAACAGAAATTTACTTGTAATTACACATTGTAAAATAGAAAAAAATAGACTTCAAAGTGTCTGTCTCTGGACACAAATGCCCAGATACCATGATGGATAGGGAATTTGATATAGGGTTATGTATGTATGTTTGTTTTTCAGTTTCAAATAAGGGCTTATTCATTCTTCTAGGCATTTTACGATCTTGAAACAATATCAAAATAATTTAACAATATCTACAATATAATCGAGTTGAATGCACACATTATGCAGGCTTGCCCACCTCCTCGAAAGCCTAACAAGCCTTGTCCAACATGTATTCTTCAAACTGCCCCCCTTCCTCATACTTACTGGGGGAGGGGTGAATTTTTGCATGGGCCTGGAAGCTTAGCAGAGTTGGGCTCCAGTGTGCCAAGAACTAGAGCAAATTACAGAGATGAAGAACCCATACAGGAAAAAGTCCTGCTAGCAGCCACCCATCACTTAAATCAAGATGATTGTATCTTGAGCCTGTGAGGGGGGTGGATATATCCCACATCAGATAGGAAAGGGTTAAAGAGCAGCCTTGAGGTCAGTTAACCCCACTCTACTATACCTGTTCTGAGTGTTAGATTTAAGATGAGAAAAGCCCAGAAGTTGAGGGCTGTTGGAAAAGGAGAGCAGATAAGCTGTTCCTCTGTGGGGCAAGGAGCTTGGCTCAGACCAGGGGTGCTGGAACAATTTGTATAGTGGGGGTGATGAGAGCCATTGAACCAAACTGTAAACCCTGTATATAATGGAAACCACTTCAATCCAGGGGTTGCGGCAGCACTCCTAGTTCCAGCACCTATGCATGGCCCAGACCAGGGATTATAGAAGGACTATGGCTTGCTAGAGCCTTTGCAAAGAGGGTAGGCCTGGCCTGGCCTGGATGGCTGATTAGAGAAAAGCCAAGGATCCAGTCTCTAAGTGGGAAGTCAAGCTGTTGTAGCTAGGAGCCTGCCTGTGAGGGCTGAAGGCTGGGCTCGCTGGACTGTTTTGTATGTTTTGTTTTCTATGTTTGTTTGGCTTTGAACTAAGTGTCTCTGTTACCCCAAAAGAGGTTGAGTGCTTTAAAGTAGCTTGGCTGGAGTAGGCCAAAGAGTATTGTGTGGAAACTGATGCCAGTCCCAGCAAATATTGCACCCGTCATGAGGGGACACTGAGGGACAAAGAGAAACTATCCCAGAGTCCCTCGCCTAGCCCAGCTGTATCATTGCCACACAAGGAAAGAAGCAGTCTCTCAGGCTGCCTGGTTCTAAACCACATATAGTGGTTAAAATGGTTAAAACTGACGCTTTGGATTCTACCTGGAAACTAACAACCAGCTAATACAGTCTATGAAGTACTGGTGGTCTGTGATCTTGATGTGATGCTCCACTGAATAAGTTATTAGCTGGATTCTTCACTAGCTTCACTTTCTGAACCATCTCTGGGTGTAGCTCCATATCAATCACATTGTAATAGTCTAGTCTCGGTGTTACAAAGGCTGCCTTTCACCTCTAGGCTGTCTGTTCTAATTCATCTCAGGTTGGTAGCCATTATTGTTTGATGGTTGGTCAATGGGCCTGTTCTGAGATATATTAAAGGTCTCATTCCAGAGGACCAGCATCTTCCCCATAACCAACATTTTAATTGTCACTCTTGTTGGCAGTTTCAATAGCAAGGCCAGAGACCAAATGGATGTGGAGACTGAACTTTTCTCTCCCTTTAAAACTTTGCTTGCTTGCTGATTGACTGATTGATAACGCCTAGGAGCCTTTACTTTGCTTCTCTTATTGTTTCCAATCAGGAGAGGGAGCAAAAGTATCCAAATATTCTGAGAAGAACTTCTCTTGTTTTATTTCACACCCAACTCAAACTAGGAACACTGGTAATCCAGCTCACATGCTCTCTCACACGTTCACAAACCACATTCTTGCATGTATTCCGATCTGTTTCCTTGAACCAAAAAAGGCTAGACTGAAAAAAACTCCTATATTCTTATCTAGACTGAACAGCTAAGTTTTCTGAGATTTAACTTAGTCATCCCTCCCCCCAATAGTCTGTGTCCAAGTTAACATGCTTCATAATCTAATCATATATACCTGTGCTATCAAAAGTGCCAATTTTTCAAAGGTTAGATCAAATAACTAATTCTTTTTTGAGCAAATTGCATTTCTCTCCATTTGCTTTCCATTTGCTTTATGTTGTAAAAACTTTCAAAGTCATCTAACTGCTTATCTGATTGTTAATAGGGTTGTCACTCAAAAACCTAGGAAGAGCAAGTTTAGCAGCAATGTTAGCATTTAAATAATGCTGGAAAATAAAAGGTGCAAAGCCATCAGATCATGACTATGTAAAAGCTGTGCATTTAGGAAGATCATCAGCAGTGGTGCAAGTAGAAATCATTTCTTGCTGGCATGCTGCACTCATGGGAGAGACACAAAGGGGGGGCCTGTGACCCTCCCACATGACTCCTCCCAGCCCAGGGCCCCAGGCTCTCCCCATCCCCTCCCCATGATCCACATCCCACATTACCGGGGAGGGGGCTCCGTCCTCCTCCCACTGCGCTGGAGATGTCTGTTGTACAGACCCCAGGCAGGAGGATTCAGGAGATGTGGCTGTGTGGAAGGGCTGGGGGTGGGGCTGGGGGCTCTACAGCAGCCACGCCAGAGGTGCTGCCGGCATTCTGCTTCTTTCCCCACTGCGGTTCTCTGTGGGGAAAGGAGCAAAAGCGCGGCTGCTGTACTGCCCCCAACCCTGTTCTCCAAAGGGGATTCTGTACAGATGGAGGAGATGCAGCTCCATGGAAGGGCAAGGAGCGGGGTGGGGCTGGGCTCCTCTTCTGTCTTTCTGGTATGCTATACCAACTATAAATGTCTTACTGGTACAGCGTACCGGACCAAACCACCGTACTTGCACCACTGATCATCAGTTTTTAATGTTAGAAGATGTTTAATATTACGTGTTTGTCCGTGTCAAATGTTTCTTCTTTGCTGTTTCTACAAACTAGATCCATTTGAAGGCATATAGCTGCAAAATCAGCTGATTTTGTACCTATCTTGACAACTTAAAACAACGTTGAGACTTTTCTCCATTGAGAATTAACAAGTGGGAATGGGTGTGTGTGGGGGGGTATATTTAAAGATTTTTCCTTATCCCTAATAGATTCTGGATCCCTATCTAATCTAGTGCTGCTTTCTGGTGGGAGTGAACATTACACCACAGTAGTCAAGGAGAAAGGACAACTGACTCCCTCCCTCCCTTGCATCCTGGGATCTCCCAAGGTCTGGCACATTCTCCTCATCATAAGTCTTTGCTTTGCCCCTCCTAGCCTTCAGGCTAGTACCTTCCCCTTTCTGCAATATCAGGGTCAAGAAAAACTCTTCTGCTCCTCTGAGCTCCGTAAGGGCGAGGTATTAATGCTATTGCATTATACTGGTGCAGCTGGCCACCACCGGAAGGCTCTGTGCATGGAGAGGAGTCAGCCAGTTGCGCCTTGATGCCTCAAAGAGGTCACAGGCCCCCGCCATGACGAGCTCAAAAAAGAACACTAGATAGGGAGGGGACTGGTGTAGTTATGCCACAGGAAGTTATGGGGAGGCAAGAAAAGATCCCACTCCCAGCCCTCACACTTTCTAGAGATTTGTGAACTTCAGCCTAAAGTTTGCTTCCATGACACAGTCTGAAATCAAGTGAATTGTATAAGGCTCAGTAAGCAGTCAGGAGAAGGCAGCACAGCATTGTATTAGCACTGAGTCTGCTCCAGATTCTGAAAATATTGGCTTCGCACTGAACATGCTCACCATAAACGTTAGCATAGTCACACCCCAAACAACATTGCCTCATCTCATTTGTGTAGTCATTCCCACACTAGTAACTTGATACCTACCCTCACCACTTTGCCTGATCTTAGATTGCATTCCTAAAGTAATGTTGATATATGTTTTTAGACTTCTAGCCCCTAGTGGCTGAAACCAACACAATACAAAAACTAGCACTCCAGTATGTACTAACAGAAAAAACACCTGAATGAACAATCTGCATGTAAACTGCTTTAAATGTAATATTTTCACAGCAAATACTGTTTCCAGTAATTGTGTTACTTTTTGTGGACCTTAGCTATAAAATACACACCTGAAAGCATTTTCTCTTCCATTCCTCCTATTTATTCCTGTTTTTTGAGTAGGGAGTCTAATTGGTACAATACCTGTAGCACACTCTCAGTGCACTTCATCTTCCCCAATACGCCCACCCTTTGTCATTTGTATGGCTCGAATTATTCCATGCTGTCGCTCATTACCAAATACGGTGTCAAATGTAAGGATCTCTGAAGAAATAAAAATAGCACATGCAATGGGCCCACACCGAACTCTGACAAGCCAAGTACACAATTTTTTTCTCCCCCCACACCATCTTCAAAATGTTTCTGTAAAAATGTAAAGGCTCATTAGTGTTAATAAAGACTGTGGAATTTTCTACTGCAGTAATAAAGAAGAACACTTTGATTTGAAGTCATACAGCTTTTGTGTGAATGTAGCACGCACACAAGCTACAAGATTGCTAGCACTGGAGATTAAAATCCTCTATCCATAAAACAGAAGTGCGAGCGTCCTCCCTCTATCCAGGTGATGTTTATGAGCAGGATCATCTCTAGGATTGAGAGGATCATTCATTCATTCTCCGTGTTTACTCTATCCTTAACCTCCCTACTGAGCCTGCCTGTATGGGTGCCAGTTGGCTGCCAGTGGTGAGGGTGTTTTAGTTTCTGACCCATAGTGGGAGGGCTGAGTCTCTGGCCCACACATAGTAGGTGGATAAGTGGTTCATCTGCCAGCATGCATATGGTGTTGATAAATGATCTGTGGCCCATATTGTAAATGTTAGATTGGGTAAGGTAAGGAGTGTCTAGTTTATAGGTGAAGGATGAGGAGGGATACAAGAACAGAGTTAAGGCTAATGTTGGAACAATCTTCTAGTGTCTAGAGGTTGGCTGTGGTGTGGGATTGTTGCATTCCATAAACACTGTTTTAATGGGCAATATGTTCCCAACACTGACTTTCTTAATCAAGTCTTTTATCTGGGAATTTCATCCATTTTTTAAGTGGGGGGAGGGGGAGAACTACTCATAACTCAAAACTTGTTGAATGGATTTTGCATGTTGACTTAGTAAGACCAGTGTTGCAGACATACCGCTTGGGAGAGTTGAAAGTTGTGCTCGAAGAATTTGTAACTTCCATAAAGCATCCAGTGTTGTTGTTGGGGTATTACAATGGGTTACAAGTAACTGGTTTGAGCAGAGCCATATTTCAAACATCACTGAAATTACAAGTACCACCACCATCATCATCTGAAGAGGTCCGTTTTAATACTTTACACTCACCATTGTATCCTTAAGCATAGAGACTCTAAAAGTGGGTAGGCAAAACTGACACTTCATACCATGAACAGATTCCCCAAGCAAACATTTGTAATTTTTAATGACTCTTTAACCATGTTCTAAAACAGGGATTCTCAAGCTGGGGGTCAGGACCCCTCAGGGGGTCACGAGGTTATTCTATGGCAGGTCACGAGCTATCAGCTTCCATCACAAACCCCGCTTTGCATCCAGCATTTACAATGGGGTTAAATATATAAAAAAGTGTTTTTAATTTATAAAGGGGGGTCGCGCTCCAGGGCTTGCTATGTAAAAGGGGTCACCAGTACAAAAGTTTGAGAATTACTGCAAGTGAATCTTGGATCATTCTATGTAAGTTTAGATATGAATAGGCCAGGTCTGTCCCAAAAGCCATAAAGTCTGACAGTCATGCCACCTTATCTCCTTAAACATAGTTGGAGTTCCTTGCTGGGGTCCAGTGATGTGAGCTGCCACCTCATCCCTCATAGATTTAACATGGTAGTGCATTCAAAATTTCTAGTCTTCAATGGTCAGCAGGGAAGAACATTTACCAGGATGGTCACAGAAACAACAGTAGTTTTGCATCTTTAGCCACGAGCTATATTACCTCATTTTGCCCTTGGTGTTGAAGAATCACCACTGGGGAGATGATACCCACCCTCATACACCCTGTCCACCTTGGAATAAGCATGGCAAAGGAGAGTAGTGCTGGGAAGAATGGTGGATGATCTGTGAATTTTCTTAGGTGTTTTAAAGCAAAAATCCCAGTGACAAAAAGCTCTAATAATAGATTTACATTTTGTAGTGTCTCATCACAAAGAATTTTTTTAATGTAAGCATAGATAGGGTGGAGCTTTTTAACTGTCACAGGATTTAACAGGGATACTACAATTGCTATGGAATATATCAGTCCTCCCAACATTAAAGAATTTGACTTTGAATAATTTTTAAAATATTAGCCAGTGTTCCCAATAGTGACCCAGTGTATGAGTTTTCCATGAGGCCTGACTATTAATGTTATTTTGACCTCTATTGACAATGTCGTTTCTGAGCTATGCAGGTGAAATTTTTGAAAAGTGAAAGGTTGCTACTTCCCTCCCTGAAGTCCTATCATTTGAAATCTCCCTTCCCACACTACGTGCCCCCCAAACTTGCCTCATACTAACCAGGAGATATTCAACGTATTATAATAATAAAGAAGAGGAGAAGGGAGGGTTTTCTAATCAGGCTTGCAAAAGAAACAGGTTCAGCTTTAATGGCAGAATTACTACCACTTTTCGTCTCTAGGTGTCAGTGCTCTTTACAAAGCATTATTCCTGTTTTAGAGGAATGTCTATGTCTTTCCCAAGGCCACACAGCAAGTCAGTGGCAAATAGAACAGAATCCGGGCTCCTGACTCTGTCTTGGACACTATCCGTTGGACCACACTGTAGTGTCACCATAACCCAGCATTCATGGGGTGGGGGAGAGAGAAAGCTATTATCACTTTATTTAATGGTATCAAACGGTTTCATCCACTTGAAATAGGTCCAATAACAAAAAAGAAGGTATCTATTTAATTAATTCATTAGCCTGGACATAACAAGGCTGGTAGATGCACTGGTTATACTGAGGCTTGTAGATGTACATCCAGGTCAGACCAAGTTAAGATGATTTGTAGAGCTTATGCAGTGTGATACAAAGCTCTTTAAATCAACTTATTTAAAGGTGAAGTCAGCCTGACGCATAGTGGCTGCCAATCACTAATCATACATTGACATGGGAAGTGCCCCTCACAGGTTGTTATCATCGTGCTGGAATTATGAGAGGGGAACTTGACAGGCTGACTCCATGCAAGTCCCTGGGTTTTTTCAGACTGGAAACAAAGAGAACATTTCAACAAGTTCTCAGATAATTAGCGAGAACAATGGGACTGCATTTTCTGGAAGCAGATGGGGAAAAAAAGATCAAAAATCCTTCCATTAAAAATAATCACATGGGAATCTTTTACAGGGATGTGCTAAGATTTTAATTATAAATGTCCTCATCTACAGCAATGCTATTATGGCCCAGCAAAGCTTCCTGATGTACTGGGGAATCAAACCTCTGTGGCCCTCTCTGGGTCAAGCTGCCCTCCCTATACCCACAATAGCAAAGATTAAAACAAAGAACTCCTGTGGTTCTGTAAGGGGCATAAACCAACCTTTAATTCAGGGGGTTAGGAATAAACTTTCCCTGGCAGCAGGAGATCCCATAACTAACTACTCCTCATCCCTGCTCTAGCTCACAGTGTGGATCCCACAGGGCTGCTCCTCCTTCTCCCTCTATGCCCTATTTCTGGGAAACCTCATTTGTAAACACAGCTTCTGCTGTCCCCTTTGACTCATCCCTCACTCTAGACCCGCACAGCCAGGCCACGTCTGAATCTTGTTACTCCTTTCTACGCAACATCTTTCTCACCTGGCCTTTCCTTTTTGCCTATGCAGCTAAACCTCTGGTTCAGACCCTCATTATCTCATCTCTGGATTGCTGATCTTGACAAATGCCATCTATCTGTTACTGTTACAAAGACAATTTACCTGGCTCATTGCCTTAACCATGTCTCTCTCACACATACCCCTTTGCAGCTTTGCCCTGGCTCATCCTTCTCAAACAATTTGTCTTCATTTTTAAGGCCCTTCCTGGCTTAGACCCACCCTCTGATATGGTACTGAGCTATCAACTCTATCCCAGCTCTGTAAATAATGCTGCCTTTATCCCCGTTAGTCCAATTTTTCATCAAACACCTTTGTGCTTCCTTCTCTGCTGCCCTTATTCATTGGAGGAGCTCCTGGCAAGGATCCAGAAAGCCACTACGTGATTTTCCTTCAAAACTCTCATTAAAACTTGTCTTTGCTGTGATGCCCACAAAACACTTAATAATTCTTAGGCAACTGGTGTGAAATGGCTTCCGTTAAGAACACTGTTCGTAATGATCTCACTGTTCCCATACTCTTTCCACTGTCTGTCTTTTATACCCTTCTGCTGTTCATTTTAAGATTGTAAGCACTTTGGGCCCAGAACAGTGATTGCTATACATGAATACTGTGACCAGCACAATGAGATCCGAATCCTGTAGGCACTAATACAATACAAACGAGAAATAACAATAAGAAATGCACACTTCCTTGCACTTCCCTGTGAAGCAGCTGCTAATGACCACTTTTGGAGACAGGCTAGATGGGCCACAGATCTGATCCAATATGGTAATCGCTATATACTGCGGGCTGGACTGCCTCTCCCTTGCACTGTGCAGATGGAATAGATTCTCTTCTCTGTTTTTAACTCCCTGCCTCCCTGTTTTTCTCTTTGTTTTATTCTCATTCTGTCATCCCTCTTTTTTCCCCTTTTTGCATCCTTCTGGGGATGGGAGGAGAGGTTCTTATTTTTAAGATTGTTTGCAAAGTCTCTCTGATGTAATCTTCACTTTGACTTTCCCTTGCTTCTATCAAGCTGGCCACTTGCTGCTGATCCATTAGCCTGTCTTCCCAGCTCAGAGGGCCGTTTTTGGGTCATAGTTGATGACCAGCCTTATCAATAATGCAGAAGCAGCAATATCAAGTGTACACTGTTCCCCACAACCAGACTCTCTGCCTCACACCCAAACAGGGCAGATAATAATAAAGAATAATCCTTTCATTCTTTGCTGACATGGCCTTCAAGATTTGTGCACTAGGGTTTAAAAGCTTTATATGAGAATTTGATGCTCAATCATCTGTATGATAATCTCTTCCAGATTCCTGAACTGCTGATGAATGTATTTGCTTAGACAGTTAATCTATGCAATTTTCATTTTTAAATACCTAGAGGACTCTTTGAGTTGCAGTCTATATACTTTCTCTGATCAGAAAAGTCCCCTTATCTGAATTCTTGTTTTTCAAATAGACTACAAGTACAATTTTTGGCTTTGAAGTTTTAAATTACATCCTATTCTGTAAATATCAAGATTTTTTTTTCTGGTTTCATTCTCTCCCCATGTCACTTCCCACCAAGACCTATATAGTGAACAAGTTCCCCTGATTTTTAACAACTTCCCAAGAAATTCACTTTCTCTGCACCAACTCCCTAGATACTGGTAATCGCCTGATTTCAGCAAAAGGGCATCATGATCAATGAGCATACACAACATTCAATGACAGGATCTTGCATTGTGATCCAGGTAGGATTTCAGCTGTCTCACTCCAGTGAGGCTCTATCCAGGCTCTGTAATTTGCTTGTGCAAACTAAAATGCAGGATGAGGGTCATAATGTTAGTGGCACCCCTGTCAGTACTAGAGGGCCAGTCCTAAAGCCTTTACTCAAGGAAAACTCTCTTTCCTTTTTTTTTTTTTTTAATTATTCCTCCCTCCTCACCTCCCCCCCATGGGAATTTTGCTTGAGAAGAGCATCAGGCACTAGATGTCAGAGTTGCTAACAAAATTTGCATGCGAGTTTTCAACACTGGAGTGATGTTTTGCTGAGCAAACTTAAGATTCAGACAAACTGTGAAATATTTGAATAATAGTGCCTTTCAATCTAAAGAATCCCAGGACAGTTAAACTGTAACTGCTTCTGTGGAGGATGGGTGGATGCTTCACGTACATGTTACAGGGCATGACCGTGGAGAAGTGGATGTGTTGCCTAAGGACACTGCTGCCCTTCTTCTTACATAAAGAGCCACAGGATCCTTACTGTTCATACAGAGTAGAGAAGATCTTGGTTTTCCAGCTCTTCTCTAAAAGACTCACACACAGGGTCAGATTCTTCTTCTCTCACCAGTTTTACACCAGTGTAATTCCATTGACTTCAAGGGAGCCAGTCCTCATTCACACCAGAAGAAGAGCAGAAGGCCCCTAATAAACTGCATGAAATGGAACAAAGGGTTGAGTTCATTCTACTTGGATATGAACCTGCGATTGCAGGTAATCGAGCTCTTCTATTCCTGAGGCTTAAATCCACTCCAAATTTTTATGAATAATTAATACTGGTAGTGCAGCTTTTATTTCAGTATAATTTTAAATGGAATATAAAATGGTATGCACCACTGCTTCCTATTGTGGAACAAAAAAAAATCTGATAGACACTGTTATGGTTGCTAGACCCCCAAGTTGGGTCTCACTCCCCCATAAAAATTGCATGTCCTTGTTCTCAAATAACCCCCAGTGAAGAAAACTATTAGCCTTCCAGCATGAGGGCTTATCTCAGTACTGAAATCACAGCTCCAAGACTGGCAGCCTATCAACAAATAAACCCATGGTGCTGAGTTAAAATATAATGTACTATGACATCTCTATTTAATAAGCTCTCTTTATTTGTTTTTTATTGGAAGGAATGGAGAGGGAGACATTCTAGCTTAACTAATCAAGACAGATTTTGGATGCATTTCATAAGTGTTCTCATGCACAGACTGATGGCTCACATAAAGTCACCCTGTTCTCGGGTTGCAAGCAATATTTCCAGGAGGCTTCTCCTAGCTAAAAGCTGCTTTTAAACTTAAACTTAAAGTGAGGCTTTTAATATGCATACGCTACATGATAGGGAGAAAAAGGGTACTTACATACAAAATAATGATACCTTTTAAACAGGGAATTGTGTGCTACATGTTTCTCTCTCAAGTTTTTTCAATTGTTCTGAAGTGCTGATGGTCATCTTCCAATAATGTAATGACAGAGGTGATGTTAAATTTCAGATGGGTCCAAATGAGTACACCAGATACACTAGCCCATTGAACTTTGGGGATGCTCACAGCTAGATTAAAACTTCCTGGCTGAGGCTCATTGATTGTTAAATTAGACCTCACATTAATTTTGAAAATACACAAAAGTTACTTTTAATATTGAGCTTCTCACGCCAGGAATAGGGGCCTTCATTTTTACCGTCTGATCTACCACCATGGGATGCACTTGGCGAACAAAGGTTCAGCCCTGACCTAGTCCCAGCCCTGTTTACTTTTAGGCCAGCCAGAGTAATGCAAAAAACAAAATGCGATTTCATGTTGGGTTTTTTTCTTTCACAAACTGCTAATGCTCAGAATCAACAAAAAGTTCTGAAATTATAATAGCTTCATAAATGATAGCATTGTACCAGGGAGCACTGCTGATGTGATTGTTCTCTGACTAAATGAAAGGATTTTGTCTTTCTTAAACTCATTAAGGTGTTTAATCCAGCTCCCATTAAATTAGTAGCAAAATTTCTGTTGACTTCAGGTCAAGCTGGCCCCAATCAGTCACAGCTGAAACCCAAAACTGCATGCAAAATTTGAACTGGAGGCAGGAGCATGCACCCTGGCAATCAGACCCTGGTCATTTTGATTCACCATAAACATGAAAACCAAATCTAACATTTTTTTCATAGCCATGATCTCTTAGCTCACCCTGTTGACGGGAAGGAGCTGATCTTCCTTTCCATCATCCCTCTCCCTCTGACTCTCAAATACAGTGCACTGAATATTTTTCATCTAGAGATAGGTAAATTGGTTCAGATAAGAAAAAAAGACCCAAATGAAAGCATTCCCCAAGACTTGAACAGAATCTTCCTTGAGGATCAATTCTCCATCCGACTCCCTCATTTTGTCTGCCTTGTTTATGGCAATGTTTTTGATTCAGCCAATAATAGGAAATACTGGAAATCTTATGAAAGCCTTTTTTGCACTCTGGATTTGAATAAGATAGCATACAAATTTTTGGGTGCCCATTCCACTTGAACCATTTGGAGTTCATGACTCCCCTACTTGAACAGCATTCAAGTTTGAAGATTTATGTCAGTGAGTGGTTACATTCCCCTAGCCTAGCTTGAGACTGAAATGCAGTAACTATGTACATTTTTTTTTCCTGTGACTGATTTGGAGCATGTCAAACAAGTTAGTTATCGTGAAGTGCAGTTGATATACCCTACTCGTATCATTACCCATACTTTAGATGCAATCACCTAATGACTTTTTAGCTATAACTAGCCGAGTAGAGCCAGTGTGGTCACTCTGGACATGGATGCAGAAGATTCCTGAGTTTTTTGAGATTCTTTCTTGCCAAGAAAAAGAGAAGACTTTGCAAACAATCTATTTTGTAAAGCTTTAACCCCTGCACAGCCCACTTACTATTTAATGAGGTCATCACCTGAAACAAATAATATACTGTACATTACTATTCTACACATACCTGTGACTTAAATAGATAGCAGTAGTTCCAATATATTTTTATCTCAACCAGGTTAAATGCAATAAACCACAATTATTGCAAAAAGTATAGGTGGAGCTGTGGTCATAGGGATACATATCCGTTTGCCACTGATGGCCATGCAACCAACTCATCCCATATTTTGGTGGGCTGTGGGTGGGAAATTAAGGAATAAATACTTCAAATAAGGAGGTGGTCCTCCATTTAAGACCTTCTAGCTATTTAGTCTGTCGGTTTTTCTCCAGATACACTGGACAGAATTACAAAGGGAACTGTGCTCCCAACTTCTGTGGGTGGTCAAATGTTATCAGTCATCTAGAAAAAAATAACCTCTCAAACTTTTGGATTGAGACTTAGTGGTGCTGGGAAATAACTATTACTGTTCAAAACATACCCTCTCTTATTACTATGCTACTTGGCATCACCAAGATGAGAAAGACAATTGTCTATTCAAAAATCTCAAGGTATGTAACAATTTTGATTGTATGAGATATTAATAACTCTACAAAGATTACCATGAATAGGAATTTGGATTTATGGACAGTGGGTATGTTAACAACTCCCTGCTCCCTGTGGCTTAGAGCATCCAAAACAATATTTTTGACTCCATGGAATTAAAATATTCTTGATCCCATGAAGTGGTTATAAAGAATGGCCTACACAGATGCATCATGTTTACCTGATGGGATTTATTTCCTGAGTTTCATGCAGCTCTATGCCAGTGAAAATTCCCCCGATTCTGGGGAAGACCTCCACTTGCAATCTTTGGCTGGTTTAAGGCCACTTTGTGCTGCTCAAAGGAGACTCCAGCCAACTGTCTCCATTCATGCTTTTTAGTTTTGGTGTATTAGGACAAATACTAATTGCATGGTTTGCAAGAAATTAAACAAAATAAGATTTAAAAGAGAGCAAGCGAGCTTTTAGCTGTCAAAAATGGACAGACATCTGGAAGGATGTTCTGTGCAAAGAAAACTCCATTAAGCTCTTGCATCAACACTGACACACCTATGAAGGCTATTACAGTTCTGTTATCCAAGAAGGGTTGCAAATAGACAGTTATTCTACATGGCTGAACCGCCTCTTAAATCAACAACCTAGGATAAAGAGCAGTTCATCACTTTTTTCATATTTTCCATCTTTCTAATCTTTGCTTATTTTATATTGTAAGATTTTGTGCAAACTCTTTACTTCATCTATTATTTCCTGTTCAGTACTGTAAGGATGAGCTCTATGCAATGAAAGTATCTGTTTATAAAAGGATAATATAGTTGAATATAGAGTTTCTTCACATTCTAGAGGGTGCAGTACCTATAATTACCACATGCTCAGGGAGTGTTGTTCAGTGGTTAGAACAGAGCTTTGGAATCAGGACTCCTCCGTTGTAACCTGACTGTAGCAGGGCACTGTGTGTCCTTGGTAAATCATTTAACCACAGTCTCTCCATCAGTTAAACGTGTTTCATAATACTTGGCCTCTCAATACCTCAAGGAGATAGGTAAGGTTTTTGTAATGTTTGTAAAGCATTTTGAGATCTTAAGGAAGAAGTATTACTGTGCTGTGAAGCAACCCACCACGTCAATTTGGTTTGTTTCTGAATTACAGCTGTAGTAGGTTAAGTTGTCATCTTTCACAAGAGGGATATAAAAATTCTTCCTCCCTGTTCAAATGCCATCTGCCTGTTTGTTTAATGTGGGTCAGCATTCACAGCTTTCCAGGGCTGTACATAGTAATACTGTCCATTGCATTCAACTCCAATTTCCTTTCCTGGTAAGTTGTTGACTAATTACTTTATTCCTTGGCTAGTACAGCATTTATGATGCACAGATTTAAATCTGGTTGGAATTAGTAGAAGATTTTTTCCCCCCATTTTCATCTACCAAATAACTGTCAACAGTAATTGTCCCCCAGAGCCAGAGTTGGAGAAACATCACTGAGCACATGTGACTTGTCATCCTGTACCAGCCCTGAATTCAAGGCTAGATCAGAGACTCCTCTTCACATGACTGTGTAAATCCTTTATTCCATCAAAGAGGAAATCCCATTGTGGAAAGCCAGTGCAATATTTACTTTGTGCTGATTGCATCCCAGACTACTGAGAAGAGATCAGAGAACTAAGAAATCCCCACATTGATTATAATGTTTGCCATCAACTAAATACTATTAACAATGACTGCACATTAACGCATCTCACCACTCAGAACTGTTTGTATTTTAATTTTTAAACTTTACCTCCATCTTCTGGACATCCTAAATATTGCACCATGTGTGTGTTTGAACCTCTCCTATCTTGGGCATTTCTATGGGTATGTCTACACTACGGAATAAGGTCGAATTTATAGAAGTCGGTTTCTTAGAAATCTGTTTTATATGTTCGAGTGTGTGTGTGTCCCCACAGAAAATGCTCTAAGTGCATTAAGTGCATTAACTCGGCGGAGTGCTTCCACAGTACCAAGGCTAGAGTCGACTTCCAGAGCGTTGCACTGTGGATAGCTATCCCACAGTTCCCGCAGTCTCCGCTGCCCATTGGAATTCTGGGTTGAGATCCCAATGCCTGATGGGGCTAAAACATTGTCGCGGGTGGTTCTGGGTACATATCTTCAGGCCCCCCTTCCCTCCCTCCCTCCGTGAAAGCAAGGGCAGACAATCGTTTCGCGCCTTTTTTCCTGAGTTACCTGTGCAGATGCCATACCACAGCAAGCATGGAGCCCGCTCAGGTAACCGTCACCGTATGTCTCCTGGGTGCTGGCAGACGCGGTATGGCATTGCTACACAGTAGCAGCAACCCCTTGCCTTGTGGCAGCAGACGGTACAGTACGACTGGTAGTCGTCCTCGTCATGTCTGAGGAGCTCCTGGCCAGGTCGGCTGGAAGTGCCTGGGCAGACATGGGCGCAGGGACTACATTTGGAGTGACTCGACCAGGTCATTCTCTTTAGCCCTGCAGTCAGTCCTATTGAACTGTCTTATGGTGAGCAGGCAGGCGATACGGATTGCTAGCAGTCCTATTGCATCATCTTCTGCCGGGCAGGCAAGAGATGAGGATGGCTAGCAGTCCTACTGCACCATCTTCTGCTGAGCAGCCATGAGATGTGGATGGCATGCAGTCCTTCTGCACCGTCCGCTGTTAGCCAAAGATGTAAAAGATAGATGAAGTGGATCAAAACAAGAAATAGACCAGATTTGTTTTGTACTCATTTGCCTCCTCCCCCGTCTAGGGGACTCATTCATAGACTATCAGAGTTGGAAGGGACCTCAGGAGATCATCTAGTCCAACCCCCTGCTCAAAGCAGGGCCAATCCCCAATTTTTTTTGCCCCAGATCCCTAAATGGCCCCCTCAAGGATTGAACTCACAACCCTGGGTTTAGCAGGCCAATGCTCAAACCACTGAGCTATCCTTCCTCTAGGTCACACTGCAGTCACTCACAGAGAAGGTGCAGCGAGGTAAATCTAGCCATGTATCAATCAGAGGCCAGGCTAACCTTGTTCCAATAAGAACAATAACTTAGGTGCACCATTTCTTATTGGAACCCTCCATGAAGTCCTGCCTGAAATACTCCTTGATGTAAAGCCACCCCCTTCATTGATTTTAGCTCCCTGAAGCCAACCCTGTAAGCCATGTCGTCAGTCGCCCCTCCCTCCGTCAGAGCAACGGCAGACAATCGTTCCGTGCCTTTTTTCTGTGCGGACGCCATGCCAAGGCAAGCATGGAGGCCGCTCAGCTCACTTTGGCAATTAGGAGCACATTAAACACCACACGCGTTATCCAGCAGTATATGCAGCACCAGAACCTGGCAAAGCGATACCGGGCGAGGAGGCGACGTCAGCGCGGTCACGTGAGTGATCAGGACATGGACACAGATTTCTCTGAAAGCATGGGCCCTGCCAATGCATGCATCATGGTGCTAATGGGGCAGGTTCATGCTGTGGAACGCCGATTCTGGGCTCGGGAAACAAGCACAGACTGGTGGGACCGCATAGTGTTGCAGGTCTGGGACGATTCCCAGTGGCTGCGAAACTTTCGCATGCGTAAGGGCACTTTCATGGAACTTTGACTTGCTTTCCCCTGCCTTGAGGTGCATGATGAGATGCAGATGAGATGAGAGCAGCCCTCACAGTTGAGAACCAAGTGGCGATAGCCCTGTGGAAGCTTGCAACGCCAGACAGCTACCAGTCAGTTGGGAATCAATTTGGAGTGGGCAAATCTACTGTTGGGGCTGCTGTGATGCAAGTAGCCCACGCAATCAAAGATCTGCTGATATCAAGAGTAGTGACCCTGGGAAATGTGCAGGTCATAGTGGATGGCTTTGCTGCAATGGGATTCCCTAACTGTGGTGGGGCCATAGACGGAACCCATATCCCTATCTTGGCACCGGAGCACCAAGCCGCCGAGTACATAAACCACAAGGGGTACTTTTCAATAGTGCTGCAAGCTCTGGTGGATCACAAGGGACGTTTCACCAACATCAACGTGGGATGGCTGGGAAAGGTACATGACGCTCGCATCTTCAGGAACTCTGGTCTGTTTCAAAAGCTGCAGGAAGGGACTTTATTCCCAGACCAGAAAATAACTGTTGGGGATGTTGAAATGCCTATATGTATCCTTGGGGACCCAGCCTACCCCTTAATGCCATGGCTCATGAAGCCGTACACAGGCAGCCTGGACAGTAGTCAGGAGCTGTTCAACTACAGGCTGAGCAAGTGCAGAATGGTGGTAGAATGTGCATTTGGACATTTAAAGGTGCGCTGGCGCAGTTTACTGACTCGCTTAGACCTCAGCGAAACCAATATTCCCACTGTTATTACTGCTTGCTGTGTGCTCCACAATATCTGTGAGAGTAAGGGGGAGACGTTTATGGCGGGGTGGGAGGTTGAGGCAAATCGCCTGACTGCTGGTTACGCGCAGCCAGACACCAGGGTGGTTAGAAGAGCATCAGGAGGGCGCGGTACGCATCAGAGAAGCTTTGAAAGCCAGTTTCATGACTGGCCAGGCTACGGTGTGAAAGTTCTGTTTGTTTCTCCTTGATGAAACCCCCCGCCCCTTGGTTCACTCTACTTCCCTGTAAGCTAACCACCCTTCCCTCCTCCCTTCGATCACCGCTTGCAGAGGCAATAAAGTCACTGTTGCTGCACATTCATGCATTCTGTATTCATTCATCACACAAATAGGGGGATGACTACCAAGGTAGCCCAGGATGGGTGGTGGAGGAGGGAAGGAAAATGCCACACAGCACTTTAAAAGTTTACAACTTATTGAATGCCAGCCTTCTTTTTTTTTTTTGGGCAATCCTCTGTGGCAGAGTGGCTGGTTGGCCGGTGGCCCCCCCACCGCATTCTTGGGCATCTGGGTGTGGAGGCTATGGAACTTGGGGAGGAGGGCGGTTGGTTACACAGGGGCTGTAGTGGCAGTCTGTGCTCCAGCTGCCTTTGCTGCAGCTCAACCATACACTGGAGCATACTGGTTTGGTCCTGCAGCAGCCTCAGCATTGAATCCTGCCTCCTCTCATCACGCTGCCGCCACATTTGAGCTTCAGCCCTCTCTTCAGCGCGCCACCTCTCCTCCTGGTCATTTTGTGCTTTCCTGCACTCTGACATTATTTGCCTCTGCATTTGTCTGTGCTCTGTCAGTGTGGGAGGACAGCATGAGCTCGGAGAACATTTCATCTCGAGTGCGTTTTTTTTTTCTTTCTAAGCTTCACTAGCCTCTGGGAAGGAGAAGATTCTGTGATCATTGAAACACATGCAGCTGGTGGAGGGAAAAAAAAGGGACAGCGGTATTTAAAAAGACGCATTTTATAAAACAGTGGCTACACACTTTCAGGGTAAACCTTGCTGTTAACATTACATACATAGCACATGTGCTTTCGTTACAAGGTCTCATTTTGCCTCCCCCCACCGCGTGGCTACCCCTCAACCCTCCCCCCTCCCTGTGGCTAACAGCGGGGAACATTTCTGTTTAGCCACAGGCAAACAGCCCAGCAGGAATGGGCTCCTCTGAGTGTCCCCTGAAGAAAAGCACTCTATTTCAACCAGGTGACCATGAATTATATCTCACTCTCCTGAGGATAACACAGAGAGATAAAGAATGGATGTTGTTTGAATGCCAGCAAACATACACTGCAATGCTTTGTTGTACAATGATTCCCGAGTACGTGTTACTGGTCTGGAGTGGTAAAGTGTCCTACCATGAAGGACACAATAAGGCTGCCCTCCCCAGAAACCTTTTGCAAAGATTTTGGGAGTACATCCAGGAGAGCCGCGAATGCCAGGGCAAAGTAATCCTTTCACATGCTTGCTTTTAAACCATGTATAGTATTTTAAAAGGTACATTCACCGGAGGTCCCTTCTCCGCCTGCTGGGTCCAGGAGGCAGCCTTGGGTGGGTTCGGGGGGTACTGGCTCCAGGTCCAGGGTGAGAAACAGTTCCTGGCTGTCGAGAAAACCGGTTTCTCCACTTGCTTGCTGTGAGCTATATACAACCTCATCATCATCATCTTCTTCGTCCCCAAAACCTGCTTCCGTATTGCCTCCATCTCCATTGAAGGAGTCAAACAACACGGCTGGGGTAGTGGTGGCTGAACCCCCTAAAATGGCATGCAGCTCATCATAGAAGTGGCATGTTTGGGGCTCTGACCCGGAGCAGCCGTTCGCCTCTCTGGTTTTCTGGTAGGCTTGCTCAGCTCCTTCAGTTTCACACGGCACTGCTTCGGGTCCCTGTTATGGCCTCTGTCCTTCATGCCCTGGGAGATTTTGACAAAGGTTTTGGCATTTCGAAAACTGGAACCGAGTTCAGATAGCACGGATTCCTCTCCCCATACAGCGATCAGATCCCGTACCTCCCGTTCGGTCCATGCTGGAGCTCTTTTGCGATTCTGGGACTCCATCATGGTCACCTCTGCTGATGAGCTCTGCATGGTCACCTGCAGCTTGCCACGCTGGCCAAACAGGAAATGAGATTCAAAAGTTCGCAGTTCTTTTCCTGTCTACCTGGCCAGTGCATCTGAGTTGAGAGTGCTGTCCAGAGCGGTCACAATGGAGCACTCTGGGATAGCTCCCGGAGGCCAATACCGTCGAATTGTGTCCACAGTACCCCAAATTCGAGCTGGCAAGGCCGATTTAAGCGCTAATCCACTTGTCGGGGTGGAGTAAGGAAATAGATTTTAAGAGCCCTTTAAGTCGAAATAAAGGGCTTCATCGTGTGGACAGGTGCAGGTTTACATTGATTTAATGCTGCTAAATTCGACCTAAAGTCCTAGTGTAGACCAGGGCTATGTCTCCATTAGAAGGCCTGGTCTAAACACAGGTTTGGTTCAAGTTAGGAACATTTTTTGTTTGTTTGTTTTTCTTAACTGAATAGTTACATGGGCACAGTTATATTAGTATAATAGTACCTTATACTGGTGTAGCTTATTTCTCTTCCTGTACAGAAATGGCTATACTGATATAAGCAAAAACAACGAGGAATCCTTGTGGCACCTTAGAGACTAACAAATTTATTTGGGCATAAGCTCTTGTGGGCTAGAACCCACTTCATCAGATGAATAGAGTGGGAAATATAGGAGCAGGTGTAAATACGTGAAAGGATGGGAGTTGCCTTACCAAGTTTGAAGTCAGTCTAACGAGACAATTCACATAACAGGATACCACGGGAGGAAAAATAACTTTTAAAGTGGTAATGAGAGTGGCCCATTTCAGATAGTTGACAAGAAGGTGTAAGTAACAGTGGGGGGAAATCAGTATTGGGAAAATTAGGTTTAGGTTTTGTAATGACCCAACTACTCCCAGTTTTTATTCAGGCCTAATCTGATGGTGTCCAGTTTGCAAATTAATTCTAGTTCTGCAGTTTCACGTTGGAGTCTGTTTTTGAATTTTTTTTTGTTGAAGAATTGCCACTTTTAGGTCTGTTATTGAGTGACCAGAGAGACTGAAGTGTTCTCCTACTGGTTTTTGAATGTTATGATTCCTGATGACAGATCTGAATCCATTTATTCTTTTGCATAGAGACTATCCAGTTTGGCCAATATACATGGCAGAGGGGCATTGCTGGCACATGATGGCATATATCACATTGGTAGATGTGCAGGTGAATGAGCCCCTGATGGTGTGGCTGATGTGGTTAGGTCCTATGATGGCGTCCCTTGAATAGATACATGGACAGAGTTGGCACCGGGGTTTGTTGCAGGGTTTTGTTCCTGGGTTGGTCTTTCTGTTTTGTGGTGTGTGGTTGCTGGTGAGTATTTGCTTCAGGTTGGGGGGCAGTCTGTAAGTGAGGACTGGCCTGTTTCCCAAAGTCTGTGAGAGTGAGGGTTTGTCCTTCAGGATAGGTTGTAGATCCTTGATGATGCGCTGGAGAGGTTTTAGTTGGGGGCTGTAGGTGACGGCTAATGGCGTTCTGTTACTTTCTTTGTTGGGCCTGTCTTGTAGTAGGTGACTTCTGGGTACCCTTCTAGCTCTGTCAATCTGTTTCTTCACTTCACCGGGTGGGTACTGTAGTTTTAAAAACACTTGAAAGAGATCGTGTAGATATTTGTCTCTGTCTGAGGGATCGGAGCAAATGCGGTTGTATCGTAGAGCTTGGCTGTAGACAATGGATCCTTTGATGTGGTCTGGATGAAAGCTAGAGGCATGTAGGTAAGTATAGCGGTCAGTAGATTTCTGGTATAGGATGGTGTTTATGTGACCATCGCTTATTAGCACCGTAGTGTCTAGGAAGTGGACTTCTTGTGTGGACTGGTCCAGGCTGAGGTTGATGGTGGTGTGGAAATTGTTGAAATCTTGGTGGAATTCCTCAAGGGCCTCCTTCCCATGGGTCCAAATGATGAAGATATCATCAATGTACTGCAAGTAGAGTAGGGGCGTAAGGCGAAGAGAGCTGAGGAAGCGTTGTTCTAAGTCAGCCATAAAAATGTTGGCATACTGCGGGGCCATGTGGGTATCCATAGCAGTACTGCTGACTTGAAGGTATAAATTGTCCCCAAATCTGAAATAGTTGTGGGTGAGGACAAAGTCACAAAGTTCAGCCACCAGGTTTGCCGTGATGATATTGGGGATGCTATTCCTGTTGGCTTGTAGTCCATCTTTGTGTGGAATGTTCGTTTAGAGATCTTTTACATCCATAGTAGCTAAGATGGTGTTTTCTGGAAGATCACCAAAGGATTGTAGTTTCCTCAGGAAACTATCTATTCCACATATCTATTCAAGGGACACCATCATAGGACCTAACCACATCAGCCACACCATCAGGAGCTCATTTACCTGCACATCTACCAATGTGATATATGCCATCATGTGCCAGCAATGCCCCTCTGCCATGTACATTGGCTAAACCAGACAGTCTCTACGCAAAAGAATAAATGGATACAAATCTGACATCAGGCATCATAACATTCAAAAACCAGTAGGCGAACACTTCAATCTCTCTGGTCACTCAATAACAGACCTAAAAGTGGCAATTCTTCAACAAAAAAAAATTCAAAAACAGACTCCAACGTGAAGTCTATTCAAGGGACACCATCATAGGACCTAACCACATCAGCCACACCATCAGGAGCTCATTTACCTGCACATCTACCAATGTGATATATGCCATCATGCGCCAGCAATGCCCCTCTGCCATGTATATTGGCCAAACTGGATAGTCTCTATGCAAAAGAATAAATGGATTCAGATCTGTCATCAGGAATCATAACATTCAAAAACCAGTAGGAGAACACTTCAGTCTCTCTGGTCACTCAATAACAGACCTAAAAGTGGCAATTCTTCAACAAAAAAAAATTCAAAAACAGACTCCAACGTGAAACTGCAGAACTAGAATTAATTTGCAAACTGGACACCATCAGATTAGGCCTGAATAAAAACTGGGAGTAGTTGGGTCATTACAAAACCTAAACCTAATTTCCCCAATACTGATTTCCCCCTACTGTTACTCACAACTTCTTGTCAACTGTCTGAAATGGACCTCTTATTACCACTTCAAAAGTTATTTTTCCTCCCTTGGTATCCTGCTGTTACGTGAATTGTCTCGTCAGACTGACCTCACACTTGGTAAGGCAACTGCCATCCTTTCATGGATTTATACCTGCTCCTGTATTTTCTACTCCATGCATTTGATGAAGTGGGGTCTGTTACGAATTACACCTCGTAGGACACGCACACAAATGCTGCGAATTATACCTGATAGGTCACGCACAGTTTGAATCTAGGCTGAGGCACATAAAGTCCACAACTGCAGAGTTCCCAAAACACACTAAGTTTATTACGCACGAGCGTGGTGCCCCCCCGCTAGCCAGGAGGGGACCCCGAATACAGATTATACAAAGGTTATATACTTTTTTAGCAAAGCACGTTGCCCTCGTGCATCGGAAACCTTAGCCAATAAACAAACCCTTTTCTTATCTACCACCTCTCCCTGCTTGGTGCATTCCTCATGCTGAACTAGTATGTTAATTACACAGCATGGTCCTAAAGCCATGCATCAGTAATTTTTATTATCAGGATGGGAGGCCCCACATCAAAGGCCAGGAGATAGGGAGTTAAGGACTGACCCAAAAAAACAGATACTGGGAGTCAAGGCAGGCTGGAGACATGGAGGAGGATTTTCACAGGAATGCAGTATCTAAGGAACACGCCTCCTGGTGCATGATGTGCTTGTTTTTAGACAATGGAGGGCCCCAAACCAAAATGGAGTCACATGTGCTAACTTTTCCTTAACAGTTCTAGCCCACAAAAGCTTATGCCCAAATAAATTGGTTAGTCTCTAAGGTGCCACAAGGACTCCTTGTTGTTTTTGCTGATACAGACTAACACGACTACCACTCTGAAACCTATACTGGTATAAAGCACTTTTATACTAAAACAGCTGTGCCCACACTAGGAGTGCTATACTGATACAGTGAAAGCTGTACAACTTTTGTGTGCAGCTGAGCCTGCAGTGTTTAGGTTATCATTCTTGCTGCTCGTGATTAGAACTATGCAACACTTTTTATATTACCTACATGAAACAGTCTAGATTTACTGAAAGGATCTCTGAGAATCTCTGATCTCTTGTGAAAACCTGGGCAATGTTTCAAGTAGTCCCAAGGTGGGATTCGATTGAACCCAGGCCAAGTTTTGCAAGAGCATGGGCCAATTTTTGACGTTTTATTTGGAAGCCATGCATTGGATACAATCTGTCTTTACAAAAATATGGCCACAATCCTGCAATGAAACCTACATAAGATAACCCTTGTGTCCACTCAGAACCCCTCTGGAAGTCAAAGGGGCTCCACACACTGATTCAGCTGCAGGATGGAGACCTGTAATGTTACAACATGTCATTATAAGGACTGAATTTTCAAAGGAACCTCAACCCAGGCCCACATTTGCACATGCCACCTGGGTAGTTAGCCTCTACTACGTATATTATGAATGTGTGATTGAGTGGAATCATCTTGAAGGACAGTAACCATTTTTTCTCCCACACAAAAATAATTATTAGATTTCTCAAAATGAGGTCTAGTCTTGCTTCAATTGAAATCAATGTCACCCATTGACCTCAGTAATGTAATATCAAACCCTGTGTTACAGGCAGACTGTTAGCACCATCCATTGTTAAGGTTGCCTGATAATTCCCATTACAAGACCCTGTTTTCAGTTATAAATAACTTTGCCAAAGTTTAACCATTTGCACTTGCAGTTGAACCTCAGAGTTATGAACACCTTGGGAATGGAGGTTGTAACTCTGAAATGTTCGTAACTCTGAACAAAATGTTATGGCTGTTCTTTCAAAAGTTTACAATTGAACATTGACGTAATACAGCTTTGAAACTTTACAATGCTTTACAGAAACTTTACAGAAGAAAAGTGCTGCTTTCCGGGTTTTTTTTAGTTATTCACATTTAACTGTACTGTACTGTATTTGCTTTTGTGTGTGTGTGTGTGTGTGTGTGTGTCTGCTGCTGCCTGATTGTGTACTTCCGGATCCAAATGAGGCGTGTGGTTGACTGACTGGTCAGTACGTAACTCTACTGTTCGTAACTCTGAGGTACTACTGTAAATTTTTTATGCCAGTGGTCTGACTAGGACTAATTAATTAGCTTTTGAAAAAGTCAACCAAAGTTGTTCAGTTGTTTCCATGAAAGAGGCTTGCTTTGTCACGTTAAAAAATTCCAGTGATCTTTTATTTGAAAAGTTCTGGCAACCCTGTACTTTGGAGCAGGGATCTGAAATTTTGACAGGGGGTGGTCTTTGTATCATGGATGTGCCTTTTGCCATCTCTACGAAAATTCATCCAAATTTGTCCAAATTATAAGACTGAAAAAATCTCAGTTTGTACGTGTTCAGCAAAGATGTCTTTCAGTTTAACAGCTAAAATCTCCAAAGATTCCATATTCATTGTGCAAGCTTGAGCTTCACACTACCAGTGACAACCGGACTCTGCATGTGCCCTCCACGCAGAGTGACTGGGCATGGTACAGCCCAGGGTCACAAGGGCAAAGCTGGACTTCCCCTGTAACTGCTTCTCCTAGCTACCTGGGGGGGATGGTACCAGAACTGAGAGCAGGGAGCCTTTCTCTCCTGTGGTTTTAATGATTCCTTTGCTGATGCCCAGGAAGTGTGGAGGTGAAGCCACCCACTTTGAATGCAGAGGAGACAAAAGCAGGACTGTGGGGGAGCGAAAGGAGTAGACTGGGACAAGGGGGTCTGATGAGACCGGGACTGGTGGGGTAAGGAAAAATTCTGTTACTGGGAGTTGAGAGTTGGGACTGGAACTGGTTGGGCAAGGAGCTGGGATTGGGAGCTGGGGGTGTAATCTGGGAGTGAGTGGGCAAGGAAACTGGTTGCTGGGAAAGAGAGGAGACTGATGCTGGAAACTGGTGAGGGAAATGGGGGGAGACTGGGAACCAGTTGGTTGGGAGAGGGAACACTGAAACTGGACAAGGAGCTGGGGATTTGAAGGAGACTGGGACTAGAAATCTGGGGGGGATGAGAACATGGCAGGAATGGAGGCAGACCCTTGCAGAAGGGTTGGAAAGACTTTGGCCTAGTAGGGCTTCATAATACAGACTGGTGACCTCTGGTGAGCTTTTAGCAGGCATATAGGAACTTTTATTGTTTTTAAAATGCTTTGTCTGTAATGCTTTTACCTTAGGAATAAATGTGCTTGCTTAGAAGGAGCTATGTGGTAACTTGAAACTGCAGGCAATACACTGATCATGGCCTTAGAGAAAAGGCAAAGCACAGGCACTGGCCTGTAGGTAGACTGGCTTGCTGAAGATATCGCAGTATAAATGAGCATGCTGTGCAGGCCTAAAACCTTGGCCAGAAGGGAGAATTGCCTCTCCACCCAAAAGAGGCAATTGCTGGGAGCCAGAAACCTTAAATGGGTCCCCTTGAGGGAAAATGGAGGGGGAATACAGGTGCAGTTACCCTGCAACTCTGACACCACCCTCTTACCTCACAGGGATATTGTGAAGAATAATTAATAGATACTATAGTGATGAACTATAGTGATGAACATCTGAGAAAAGCCCATGAGGAAGTTAATTCTGTACTCGGAGCAGGGCAGATTGATTTAAATCACTAATTTTAACCATGATATAAATCAGAAAGTAAGCAACCTTCATTTCACTCAGCAATTTTAATCTTGTTTTGCAGTTGTACTTTTTAGTTATTTTTCCTAATTCTCATTTTCTGGTATAACTTTGCAACTAAATATAGCCTTTCCACTAAATTTGATGCTTCTTTTTGCTAACCAGGATACAATGTATTTAGATACATTTCTTTAAGCAATTATATAGCTTAGCGTATATTTAGATTTTTTAAAATTTTTTTTATTATGTTAGAAAATAATGTCTTATTTACTAGGTGATGACTATAAACTTGTGATAAGTTACATTTGGATGGAAACTGCAATTTAATTAAAATGCACAAAAACAGCATTCTAAAATAGTTTTGTTAGTTAAATAAATCTTCCTGAAATGTTCTGTATACATAAATTTACTTTTTTCCCCTCATCAAAAATGTTTCACATTTAAAACTAATTGATTTATTAAACAAAGGAAATATTATCTTATGAAGTTAATTGAATTGATTGTGTCTGTTTACCATGTCCTTCTAGATTTTAGAATTAGTAGATCTCATCTTCTCACACCATGTTTTATTCATAGATTAGACTAATTACTCCTGGGGGAATTCTGTGCTACTGCGCATGCACAGAAATTATGTCATCCTGTATGTCCCCCTCCCCCCAGATTTCTTTGCTTTCCTGCAGAAAAATGACTTTGACAGGGAAGCAAAGGGAAGCCACAAGAGCAATCATGAGACCCTCCACAGCAGTATGTTTCAGGTGCCCAGGGCAGCAGGCAGAGAGGTGAATCACTGTGGGGTATGGGGCGGGACTGAGGAAGACCCAGCTGGTGGATCCTACCCTGTGCCGGGCTCAGCTGTTAGTCCTGGCTTGGCTGGGGAGGATGGGACTTCCTCTTCCCCTGCACGACATCTGGAGCACGTCAGACCCACCCTGAGATTTCTCCCCTGGCTGTAGGAAGCTCTGCAAACTCTCCTTCCTCCTTCCCACCCCACCTTCCCCGCTTCCTGCACCCATCGCACCTCAGCTGCAGTGGGAGGGATCACTGTACAGGGAGCTGCTCCCCCATCCATTCAACCCCTGTGCATCCAGACCCCCTCATACCCAAATCCTCCTGCTTAGCCTCACGCCCTCCCCCCGCACCCAGAACTCCCCCTGATTAGTCCCACTTCCCCTGTACGTGGACCACCCAGACGAGCCACCTGCACCTGGATCCCCACCCTACCGAGCCCCAACCACCTTCACCTGTACCCCCCTGCAGAGTAACATTTACCATTGCACCCAGAACCACCCAACAAGCCCCTGTGCACCCAGATCCCCCACCACCCAGATCCCCCACTGAGCCGCCCGCACCCAGATTGCTCAACACAGGACCCTCTCAACCACACCTGGATCCCCCCATGCTAAGCACCTCCACACTCAAATCCTGCCTGTCCACACCAGGTGCATCTGACATGGGGCAGGACCCTGGGGTGTTTCTGGGGCAGGCCCAATTTTTGCGCTGTGTAAGGGTTGGGTGCAGTCTCACTGCTGCGTCCATGTCCCTGGGGAAGCTGCACAGTGATCTACCACCCCTTGCAGCCAGTGGCCTGTGCTCCCCAATGTCATGCTGGAGCCTCCACATTTATTTGATAAATAAAATTTGCAGAATTTTAAAATATTGTGTGCAGAATTTTTAATTTTTTGGCACAGAATGCCCTCAGGAGTAAAATTAGAAAAAGAAAACAAGCTTTTCTTCTTTTTTAACTCCCAAACTGTTTTCAACTTTGAATTAGTCATTGGAAGAATTAGTTGGATAAAGTGAAATAAAGAAAATATTCTCTCTGCACCTACAGAAGAGGCTACTGCTATCAAAAGCTGATTTAGCATTTCAACTCTGGTTCCAGTTGCTTAGTCAATTCAGTTGTTTGACTTGTTTTAAAGTTTTGGCAGCAGACATAAACTGCTTGAATACAGTTTTTAATTTAATTTAAATGAATATAATAGATTATCCTAAATTTGGGCCTTAATATAGGTAGTCTTAATTTCAAATGTAATTTTAAATAGTTTTTTTTAAGAAAAAAATTCTTGTATTTAATTTACATTTTATTTCTTTTATCCATTCTGATTCAGAGCATGAATAGTGTACAATAAATAAGGTTTAGTGTTACACACTAAATAGTGAGGATAAAATAAAATACTGAACAGCTGCTCATTTATCCCATCCATTCTGTGCACTGAATAAAGCAGGGAACTTTTAGAAAAAGTAGTATGTGATCATATGTGCACAAAGGGCCTAGTCAAAAGTAGCTTCAGTCCCATATTTATTATGTCTTGTGCAGGCTTCAAATTTTCCTTTCCAAAAAAAACCCTTTTCCTTTTCTTGGTCCTTTTTTTTTTTTAGCATGGAAGCTAAGTAGTTCCATATGAATATCATAAAGATTTGGCAATACAAAATTCAGTATATTTCGATGACAGGATGATTGATGTGTTTATATCGCTAGAAAATAGACTAAGATTAATAAAACTGAGGTGAAATTGTGAAGTCCTTACTCAGGCAAAGATCTTGTTGTAGCCAGTGAGAGTTTGATCAAAATAAGAACTTTAAGAATGGGTCCTAGATCAATTGAGCTTGAAATAGTGGACTTTTTCTTTTTTTGCTCTGCTACAGTGATATGAACCAGATGGGCAATTTTCAATGACCAAATAATTGGCAGTATTTTCAAAAGATCGCACTGGCCTGAAGTGAATGCTGAACATACAACTATCTGGTTGTGTAACTTGATGTATCTGGAGTGCTCCACACCTAGGACCTCATGCTTAAGTTGCTGGGCACTTTCTCAGGAGGCTCTCAGAAGCTTGAGGTTCAGATGTCTACTGTCCAGATTCTTCTCATACATAGCCGTACACTTCTGCTAGTGTCAGTGGGCATGGAATGACTATCTGATGGCAGGAAGTTTCCAAAACTATCTTCTGGGGATGCTGTGTTTTTGTGAATGACATGGTAGTTATGAAACTGCTTATAATGTACAAAATGTTAAATACAAATTAAATATTAAATAACACAGAGCCTAATTTGCAGCTTAAAGTGAATTTGCAGACAGGTAAAGCTACAAATAGCCATATTATTACTTTAGAAGCTGTTTTAGAGCTAGTGTGAGTCAAATGTCCTCTAGGGCTCTGTTAAATAACAAAAAATTATGCCTCTTCATACAGTGGGATACTTTGATCGGTAATTTTGGAACTACACACAGAAGTTAAAAGCAATTTTTCCCATCAGAAAACTTGAGAATGTAGGAAAGAAGAGATCAGTTAACTTCTTCTTGTGACTGTAATGATCCAGAAAATAAGATTTAATTAAATCAATCTATCCCTTCCATGGGTCCTGATCTTGCACAACTCAGTTCAATGGGAGTTTTGACATTGACTACAATTGGGTGCAGAATGAAACTCAATATTGCAGTAGTGAATTTCAGTATAACAGGATTTTAATATTGTAAAGAACTCACAATCTTAGAGTAGTGCCAATCTAAGCAATGTAGTCAAGGTTGATAAAGCTTTCCATTATGAGGATTTTTCGCCAGAAGTTTGTAATTGTCATGAAAATTCCAGTCTGACTCTTGTCTTGCAAATCACAGTGTAAAATCTCTCTGTAATCACAAAACTTATAGCCACTTCATTTTTAAATTTAAATGCTAATGTTTCAAGCTGTGTTTAAGATATATTGCATTTAGGTTTATCTACTTGTACTGCTCTATTTATTTATCCATCTAGTTTCTTTCATTGGCACCCATCACAGTAGTATCTGTGTGTCTGTTCTGTATATACAGAGATCTCCTGTACTCATTCCCCTGCTGCATTACAGAGCTCTGTTGTGGGTATCTCATTTTGCCAGGAACTTCAGGCAAATCTGATCCCATTTTAGTGGTGTTACCTGTATTTCTTGAGAACAGAATAATCCAGTTCAGGGTTTACCTTTACAAAATCTACACTAGAGTAAGAACGTGTTTCCTTTCTCAGCTTGATGAGCCACATGAATGAAAGGGAGGAAAATCTGAACTGGCTTTCTTGATATGTGAATGTAGAACCTGGAAGCAGCCATTTTATTTAATTTGTTTAGCTGCATCTTATGTGCAACAAAATGTTTAACCATGGTTTCAGAATGAAAAAAAACACTCTAATATAATATATGCTCTGCCCTTAAAATTCTTAAAACTATTTCACCATCATTTACAAAAAGGCTGTTCTAAAATTAGCTTTTGTGCCCACATCATGGTTTCATTATCTTGAAACAACACTTTTGTTTCTAATTATAGAACAGCACTATCCACCCCTAACTACAATTAAGCTTGCAGCTCCTATTAGAAAATGTATTGTCATAATAACTATGGTTTCCTTTGCTTATGCTGAGTAGCAGAATCTATAATTATATGTAGAATCCTCAATTTGAGGCTTGTTTCTATAATCATATTAATTAGAACATGGAAGTGACTTAGAAATACTAGATTTTAAGGCATTGTGTCTAGTGCAGAGTTGGAATAATTAGTAGATTAGAGGGATGATTATTAGTTAAGAAAGGGTTTCACAATTTTATAGTAATTAAATATAAACAGAGGCCTATATATCCCTTTTTGAGTCCAATAATAGCTTAACTTGTTTGCAAGTACTGAGGATCCAGATTTTCAGACACCTTAAGATGCAGATCGGGGCCTAGTGGGATTTTCATAAGCATCCTAGCAGGTTATCGAAATAAATTAGTGTAGTAATTTCTTCAGGTGATATAAATGAGCTTTTATGCGCTATAAATACTTTTTATAAATAAGTTTGATACAGAAATCAATGAGGGGAAACGTCCAATAAAAATATACATTGATATGTAAAATGGTAATCAAAAGTTTTGCTAAGGGAAATTTTGAAGAAATAGATGAGAAATTTTCATAGATGAAGCAGGTGCAGGAGGAAACTGAGAAGTTTTTGAATACACCAAAAATTAATGACATCACTAACGTTCTAGGTACAAAAGACCATATTGGAGATGGGCCCAAATTACAACCATGGACCTGATTTTTCATTTCAAACCTGTTTTGCTAAAGAATTGATTCTTTGAACGTGCAGGAGGTTCAGATTTGGAAGCAGATTTTTGAACTCTATCATTCAGGAGCATTCAGACCTGGGTGTTTGTTAGGCCCCTCAAGGCGCACATATACTGCAATAAAAAAAACCCATGGCACCAAATCTCAGAGCCCAGGCCAATTGACTCAGGCTCGCTGGGCTCAGGCTGTGGGGCGAAAAATTGCAGTGTAGACATTCAGGCTCGCTGGAGCCCAGACTCTAAAACCCTGTGAGGGGGAGGGTCTCAGAGTCTGGGCTTCAGCCCAAGCCCAAATGTTTACAATGCAATTTTTATTCTCGGGTTCCTGAGTCCTGCGAGCCCAAGTCGGCAGACTCAGGCCAGCCACAGCCATGCTGCAGACCTTTTATTGCAGTGTAGAAGTAGTACCCTCAAAGAGAGAGGGAGAAGGCTGATTCTGATCTCACTCATGGTGGTGGTCATCAAAAGTAACGGCAGTAGACCTAATGGAGCAAAACGCGCCCGTGTGAGATCATGCTAGCAACTACAACTAGAACAGAGATGCCCAAAGTGTGGGGTGTGCCCCCCTAGAAGGGCACAGAGGAATGTTTTGGGGGTAGGGCTGGGGCCCAAGCCAGCCCCGATGGGGAGCCAGGAGGGAGCACCCCCATAGCTGCTGGCCCCAGCCCCACACCTGGGGCTCCACCCAGGGCCCCAGCTGCTGGCCCCCTGGCTGCTGGCCGAGGTTCTGCCCCTGCACCTGCCCCTAGCTGTGGCCCCAGGCTCGGCCCCCTTACCCCTGTCCGCATCTCCCCCCTCCACCCTAGAGCCATGGCCCCGCTCTCGGCCCCACCTCCGGAAGTGTGTGTGTGGACACGGGTAAGAGGGGGGCACAAGGTAAAAAGTTTGGGGACCATTCAACTAGAATAAACTGCCCAGAGAGCTGATTCCTTATTTCCCCAGCACTGAAAGAAGTCATTAGAGGCAGGAGTCTTGGGTTCAACTCTTGGCACTGCCACTGACTTTTTGTGTGGCCGTGGATAAGTTGCCTCAACTCTCTGTGCCTGTTTGCTCATATCTGGAATGGATGTAATTATAATAATACTTTCCTCCCACAGATGTGAAGCTTAGCACTTAAGACACTGAATGGTTTCAACAAACTAGTTTTCTACTCTTGGGGGTGCAGGGAGGGTGGCTGCCAAGGCATGCTGTATCAGAGAGGAATAGCTGGGTCTGGATTCCTATATGGAATCCTCCCCCAAAATGGGACTCTTACACCATCCCCAGGTCTACCCCTCCTCTTGCTGCTGCTGCTGCCTGTTTTATCTTTTGCCTCTTCCTGGGAAGAAGCAGGAAATAGGGTGCTCGCAGCATTATCAACAACTAGGGCTGGGAGCTGATAGCAAAGAATTCAGAGAACCTCCATGCTGAAGAACGGCTGCCTAGAGTATGATGGAGGCTCTCTCCCAACTGAGAGGTGGGAATGAGCTCTTTTTGCTTTCAGAACAGACCACACTGAGCTTATTGGAGTGGCACTAATGTAACTCAGGGGAAAAGATGGTTGTGTGTCACATTTGCCTATGGTTTGACTGTTCTAGGGCCCCTATCAACAGAAAACAAAGGGCAGAACTCAGCAGTCAAAAGAAAGAGAGTACCTAGAATATTTTCTGCAGAATATCAGGGAGGTGTGGGGGGAATCTGTTTTATGTGAACCTTTTCCCAGTTTTATTTGCTTGCATTTTGTCCCCCTTAAGCCAAATTCAGACTGGATATAAGTGGGAGAAGGCCTATAGATTCCACTGGACTTGTATCTGCTTATTCTAGGTTTGAATTTGACCCTTTTAGTTTTGCATTCAAATGAAACTGAAACCACTGAATTCTGACCAAGTTTAACGTGGTCTCCACTATAAATCAACAATCAAGTTTGCTTGCAACTTGACCCTGGGCTATATTTCATGTTGGTGATGACACCTTAAACCAAGATAGATATTGCCTAATCCTGGGTATACTAAGGGGATGCCTACATCTGAGGTGGAAGGTGTAACTTCCAGTTTGAGAAGCTATACCACCCTAGCTCTGATCAAGCTAGCTCACTAAAAATCGAAGGGTAGTTATGACAGCAGGAGATGATAGCCAAGTACAATTCTGACTGCTGCTAGCCTCTCCCATTGAGCCGCCATGACTACCCTTATATTTTTAGAGTGTTAACTTCGCTAGCTTTGATTTGCGCTGTGTTTCCTGAAGCTGGAAATCACACACTCCAGCCCCCTGTGGACATACCCTGAAATATTCCAACAGCTCTGCTAGCTTCCCTTAGGTTAGATAGTGCTGACATCTGGTGGCAAGAGGCAATATAAACTCTGAAATTACATTCCAGCAATCACAGTTATGACAGTTGGCACAATCTTTCCATGTTTATATTGCTTAAATGATGTTTTCCAGTAAGTACAACATACAGGAAAAATAAACAACCAAGGAAAAATAATAAGAAAAATTAGGGCTCCTGGGTGCTACCATAGTATACAGATCAAATAATAAAAATTATTAAAAAACAGGTATCAGCTGCCAAGATATCATTTAAGGCCAAGAGTTTAGTAGGATTTGAAAAAGGATTAGACGTTTATATGGCTATTGAGAACATTCCCAGTTACATTAGGTAGGAGGTTTTGTTTTGATTTTTGTTTAAAAGAGATGTTACTCTGCAGCAAGAAGGTTATTAGCCATCCAGTAACTGATGAGGATTAAAAGGCAGCTTCCCTATGTGCAGATTATTCCATAATTGTCCATAATGGGTTCTTGCACATGCCCTTTCAGCGTGTGGAACTGGTACCTGTCAGAGACAGGATACTGTGCTACATGGACCACTGTCTGATCTGGTATAGCAATTTCTTTGTTCCTAGCTATTGTTTCCCCACTCATCCCCCCCTCCCTCCCAAAGGATGCCATAATCCAGATACTAGTTGGAAAGATCAAATGTATCAAGCAATGGCTTCTTAACTACTGCTCAGTACCCAACCTTTAAGACAGAGGAGTGCCAAAATGACCAGGACACACGTCATAAATAGATATGGGACAAGAGGGGCAAGTGCGAAGGGTAAATGTGTAATGTCCTGGGGATGTCTCCTATAGATTTCTGAGTAGGCCTTTGGAGCAACCAAAGAAGAGACCATCCCACCCAGTACAGCTGAGGATTTACACTAAGGGCAGGGTATGGTGAGACAGAACTCTGGGGGTTTAGTCCGGAGGCTGTGAGGATATCTATGCAGTACAGATATTATCAATAAAACTCAGGACTGTGTACCTAAATATAAAGTTTCGGTGCTTTAATTTAAGAAGCTTCCTAGGGATGTGGGAATCTTGGACATAGGACCACAAAAGGGTACAATTCAACACATGAGGAATCCTAGAAATGTAGAGCTGGAAGGGACCTCGAGAGGTCATGTAGTCCATCCCCCTGCGCTGAGGCAGAACTAAGTAAAACTAGACCATCAATAATGGCTGTTTGTCTAACCTGTTATAAATCTCCAGTGACAGGGATTCCTGAGGAAACCTACTCCAGTGCGTAACTATCCTTATAAGTTAGAAAGGTTTTCCTAATATCTAACCTGAATCTCTCTTGCTGAAGAAAGGGACAGCAGAAGTTAGAAAATATGAAAAAAGAAAACAAAGTAGACAATAAAAGAGAAAATGGGGGGAAATAGAGTATAAAAAAAATAAAGAGAGAAAGTCCATTGCCAGAAAGGAGCCTGTCTGACCTAAACAGGAAGGGCAGCTTTCAGAAAATCCATTTTATGCTTTGGCAAGTAGCTCAGAGGGATAGTGGATTACTGAGTCACCTGATCACAAATACGAAATTTTTTAAAATTGAAAAAACAAAATCAGAAGCAGAAAAATGAAGGCATCATATTTCTTCCAGCTATAGCATCTTTCCAAAGTCATTCAAAAAACTAAATTCATATATATGCAAATATAATAATTATTAAAAATTCATTACTTTATTGCTTTCAAATAACATCTATTTTTATAATTGTTCCAGTGGACAGCTCCCACCTCCTTCCGCTAGTTCAAAATGTTCAACCAGTACATCATCTTTCCTTGCTATCTGCTTTATTGCCTTTCTTCTTTTCTCTGAATGGGAGTCCTAGGCCCTGCAGCTGGGTTTCATTAAGGAACTCAGAAGACTGCAACAGCACAGCCAACTCCAAGAGTTCAAAATTCATGAGTCAGGCCCCCAAAAGCCACCGAATTCACTTAAAAATTGAGATTTTTCTTAAAATAATAAATTAGAGGTCCTTTGTATTTGTCTTCAAGCTTGAGATAATTAGGGTTCATATTTTCATGCTTTTCTGTGCAACCACGAGAGCTAGGAGTTTACAGTATTTTATGTTAATGAAAGCTGAGAGTCCCACGTATGCACATGACTCCAGGAGCTGGAATTTTAAGAAAAACCCAAATCGTGTGAGACTCATGATCAATAAGTTAGACCTAGCAACACTGTGACTCTGTAGCTGCAGTCATCTCCACACAGACCAGTGTCCTCCAGGGAGTTCTATGCAGAGGCAAGCATATGTATAACTCAGTGCAGAAAGAGGGCCCCAAGCCCCTCTAAAGATTACATCACTTGTCAGCCCCTGTCTGCAATTTTAGCCCATGTGTGTACACAGCCGCACTTAATAATATTTCCCTTTAGATACGAAAATATCCCAAGATCTGTGCAATAATAGAGAAGCTTGGTGTTGAAATCAAAATATTTTTTTCACATTTTTAAATAAAGACCTTTAATTCTAATCTGAACTGTTTAAAAGTGAAATCTGTGGCCACTCCACTATAGCCATGTTATTACAGATAGGATTTGTTTGCCTGAAATATTTATTCTTAGATTTTGAAATCTATCTAAGAGTATGTCTACACTGCAAAAAAAACAAAACAAAACAAAACAAAAACACTGCAGCGAATCTCGGAGCCTGAACCAACTGACTCTGGCTCGTGCTATGGGGCAGAAAATAGCAGTGTAGGCATTTCCACTTAGTCTAGAGCCTGGACTCTGAAGTCCAGAGCCCAGGCTCCAGCCCAAGCAGCAATGTCTACGCTGCTATTTTTAGTCTGATAGTGTGAGCCTTGCAAACCCAAGTCAGTTGACTTAGGTCAGGGTTAGGCAAACTTTTTGGCCTGAGGACCATATCGGGTTTCCAAAATTGTATGGAGGGCCAGTTAGAGGAAGCTGTTTCTCCCCAAACAGCCAGGCATGGCCCGGTCCCCTCCTCCTATCCAACCCCCCCCCCGCCCATTTCTTGCCCCCGCCGGCTCCCCCAGGACTACTGCCCCATCCACCACTCCCTGTCCCCTGACCACCCCCGGACCTCCCGTCCCTGACTGCCCCCTGCCACCCCATCCAACCCCCACCTCTCATTCCTGACTGTCCCTCCAGGACCCCTGCCCCATCCAACCCCTCTGTTCCCCTCCCTCTGACCGCCCCAACCCCTATCCACACCCCTGAACACAGCCCCTGAACTCCCCCGCCCTCTATCCAACCCCACCGCCGCTCCCTTACTGCGCTGCCTGGAGCACCAGTAGCTGGCGGCCCTACAGCCGTGCCACCCAGAACACTGGGTCAGGCCGCGGCTCTGCAACTGCACTGCCCGGCTGCCCAGAGCGTTGTGCCGCCAGCAGCGGAGCAGCACGCTGAGGCTGCAGGAGAGGGGCCAGGGGTGAGCCTTCCGGGCCAGGAGCTCAGGGGCCGGGCAGGAGGGTCCCGTAGGCCGGATGTGGCCCGCAGGCCATAGTTTGCCCACCTCTGACTTAGGTTCTGAGACTGGCTGCTGCTAAGTGATTTTTGTTTGTTTTGGAGTATGGAGGTATTTTCCTGGCCCCCTATTTCCATAATATCTGAATACCTTACAATCTTTCGTGTATTTATCCTCACAATACTACTGCTACATAGGGAAGTGCTACTATCCTCATTTTTTCACATGGGGAACTAAGATCACACAGATAACTCAGTGGCACAGCAGGGAAATGAACTCATGTCTTGTGATTCTGATGCTAACACCCTAATCACTGAACCATCCTTCCTCTCTGGCTGCAGTCTCAATTTTATATTTTATGATCTCCCCTCAGAGATGTTCACCTCTAGATGAACCTTGAGGTACATCGCTGCGACAACAGCCAGAAGAAAAAATTCTTCATGCAGACCTAGATCTTGTAGTGCTGGAGCTCCCCCAGGGAAAGCATTTTTAGTGTAATATCTATTATTATTATCCTCAACAGAGGATAATTTATAAACTCGCTGTGAACCTGCAAAGGCAAAAACTGTTTCTTAAATGGAGCTTACAGTACTTTCACATCTGCTAGAGGGCAACATCTGTTAATTAATATTTTTTCTATGTGAATAAAACTCAAATGTCTGCCAATCTCTCTCTCTCTCTCCACAATATTTTCTGTGTTTGTAGCAGGGTTGTTTTTTGTTTTTGTTTTGTTTTGTTTTTAACCAATGTGTCCAAAGCATCAAGAAAGAAGACTATGGACCAGATCCTAGACTAGACTGGCCTGGGCCTATGGGGAATGACAGGCATTAGTTTGCAGATTCGAAAGCATTGGCCTCCGTGCTGCAAGCACTTACACAAGCGCTTAACTCTACACACACAAGTAGGTTGATATCAAAGGGACTATATATGGAAGCACGCCCACAAAGAAAAATTTGGGACCCAGTACATCATGTTCCGTGGGACACCACCCCTTCCCATTCACTTTATTTACACACATTATAGATGTTTTGTGGGGGACTTAAATTCAAGGCCCCATTACAATTGTCTCCCCCTCACCCTTTCATCAGCCCTGTATGTGAATATAATTTTATGCACATGTGTAACTGTTTTCAGGCGTGGGGCCAAAGTGAATTTAGATTTCCTGATCTCTTTACAAGTATCCTTCTCTCTGTCCACTCACACTACCACAAAAATAATGCTTCTAACATTAATTTAGGGTGAAATTCAGCCTGTGCAGGTGGAAGGGCAAACAAGAATCATGTACCACGTAAGTCCTGTTTTGATTGGGACTTAAACCATGCTCAGGAGGGTAAATTTCACCCTTAGTTAACTTCACTATGACCCAAAATAGACAAAATATTAAGGGCCTGATCCTGCAGCCCTTCCTCACATGTAAAACTCCAACTGAAAACCAGTATCGGCACCTTTATAATAATGCTACCAATATTCACTGGATAATTAAAATATAGGAAGAGATATTATTTCCCCAAAATCATAAGAATAAATTGTTTTTTCCTGTGTTCTTATATTTCTCCTATCATATGAAAAACATGCTGTAGTAATAATGAATTAAGCCTTTCAACACTTCAGTGAAATTAGGGTTGCCAGCCCTCCAGGATTGGCCTGAGTCTTCCGGAATCTCTCGGTGACTATTGAAAGTAATCTGGGAGATTTTAATAGGATATTTTAAGAAAATGACATTACTTCATGTAGGGAAAAAAATCTCCCGGAATAGCTTCAGTCAGAGTTGGCAACCCTAAGTGAAATAAGTACTCTGATTTCTATTTTACAAATGGGTAAACTGAGGCACAGATAAGGTATGTTACTTGTGCAAGTTTGTGATGGGAACAGAATGCAGGTGTCCTAGCAACCAGTTTTGTGCTTCACCACTGGATCACATTTCCTATTTCCATCATGTTTTAGAGCCTCCCAATTGAAGTTTAATGTAATTTTTCCATTGACTGCAGTGAATCAAGTCTTTAAGTGATAAACCAATGTCAAACTGTTTCTGAAACGTTTTTAAAAATCACTTAGAAATGTTCTGTTTTCCAATATGCAAAAGGAATATCTATTCCCAGCATTCTGTGACGTTAAGCCATGTACAATATCATACAACAAAAAGATCTGCTCTAAGCATTATTTTTTCTTATCTTCCCACCCCTCCCCGAAAACTTGAATCTGGTTTAAAATACCCTCACGACCACACCATTTCTATAAACAGCAATGTAATTTTTGAAGCTTGTGCTTGCCATAGTAAATCACTAGATTGTCCTTCTCCAACACATTTGGCTAAATAAACTAATTGACTAAATCCACGGGCTGCTCATGCCCAAAATGACTAGTGGGGTACATGTAGCCAGCTGCCCTCTGCCTCCTCTGCAGGTTGGTCATATTTTCATTGGATAAACTTGGCCCCAGTAGTTCAAGGTGTCACAGGGAAGTGGGTTGGCTGGTGATCAGAGAAGTTGGAATCAAAATGGCTTCCCTCTTGTCTCTCTCACCTCGCCACTCCTCCTTTCAGACTGCAACGCTGTGACTAAACAGGCAAGGTGGGAAAAAATGTTTGTCACTCTGTCACTACTTCACTGATCTCACCTTGTTTCTCCCTTCAATCTAGCTCTTACTTTTCCACCTCTATTTTCTACACACACCTTCACTAATTGACTCCAGTCCCCCTTCACTCAACCTTTCCAAGCCCCCTTAGCTCCCTCTGACCCACCCCTGCTAACTCCAAAACCCTATTGATCAGAATGAGAACCCCTCTTCTTCCTACCTAATTTCTCAGCTCAGAATCCCCACCTCACTTCTGAATTCTCTCCTACCCTGACACCCCACAGCCTAGAACACCTCCCTGTCCACAACTTACAACCCTCCAGGCTCAGAACAGGCATCCTCCACTCTCAACCCCCCTCTCTGCCTTCTAGCCATACAAAGTAAACAGAAGTGAAGGAGGTGGCTGCAGCTGACAGAGCACATATACAGATAATTCTATACTCTGAATTAGCCTTAGGTAAAACGATCTGGGAGTTACAAAAGATAAATTGAACATGAGTCAACAATGGGATGCAGTTGTGAAAAAGACTATTATCGTTCTGGAGTGTTGTAACAGGAGTGTTGTATGTAAGACATGGAAGGTAATTGTCCTGCTCTAACTCAGCACTGGAGAGGCCCCAGCTGAATTCTGCATCCAATTCTGGGCATCACAATTTAGGAAGGATGTGGACAAATCAGAAAGAGTCCAGAGGAGAGCAACAAAATGCTAAAAGGTTTAGAAAACCTGGCCTATGAGGAAAAGTTCTAAAAAACTGGGCATATTTACTCTTGAGAAAAGAAGTCGGGGTTGGGGGGGGAGTAGAGTCCTGATACATCTTTAAATAGGCTAAAGGCTGTTTTAAAGAGGACATATTGATCAATTGTTCTGCATGTTCACTGAACGTAGGACAAAAAGTAATAGGCTTAATCTGCAGCAAGGGAGATTTAGGTTAGATATCAGGAAAAGATTTCTAACTAGACGGGTAGTTCAGCTCTGGAATAGGCTTCCAAGGGAGATTGTGTCACCCCACCACTGTAGGTTTTTAAGAACAGGTTGGACAATCACCTGTCAGGAATCATCTACATTTATTTGGTCCTGCCTCAGCATTGGAGACTAAACTTGACTTCTCAGGATCCCTTCCAGCCCTGCATTTCTATGATTCTATGAGGAAAAAAGACTGAAATACTGAAAGTCCTTTTTAATTCCTTAAACCATGTATACAATAGGCTGTAACAAATGTGAATTAATTAATTCAATACCTTTTTTAGCCTCATTAATATTTTTGTCTTGAAAATAGCTGGATGTTGTATCATTTCTATTTTTATTACTTTCCAAAAATTGTAATATCTATTAATTTTAGAAATTTGTATTCATGTAAAAAAAACCCAGTGCATTTTACTTACAAGAAACTCATATATGAGTAACTGACTTAGTATGATCAGGTTGCATTGTTCATGTGATAATGGATCTTCTCTGAGATTCAATAATATAGGTAACATATTTATTCCAGCACATGCTAACATGTTGGCAGACTGCTAGTATACCCACAGGAAACATATATCTTAATTGCATTTATACCATTTTGGCAAGTGAGGAAGAAATTCAACATAAAAATAATTCAGTTTCCTTTATTAAAAACCATTTATCATCACAGTTTCCATAAAAATAGGTTTTTGTTTGTTTATGGTACTTTTTGGATATTCATTAAAACAGAGATTGTTAGTACATCTGCTAGGAATTGAATTTTATAAGGGGCCAAGTCTGCAAAGATCTAAGCATATGAGTAACTTTACTCACCTGTGTATGGTCCCATTGAACTCTTTACAAGATCAGAGCTGGAGGGAGTACAATTAAAGGAATAGTTAATATTAGACCATTATATCTAACCAAGGATTTCACTTTAAACTGTTGCAATCAAAATGTATGTGCAGGTATTAATCAATGGGGATGTTCTTAATGATGTCTTGTGGTTTATAAGAGCAAAAATGTATTTATTTACTTTTTAAATTTTCCGAAATGCTTCTCCTAAGCTGATACACTTGGACCCAAGGTTCAATGTAAAGCAAATTCTATGAACCAGTTTATAAAACCTAAAATTAAGTGGTCATACTAAAAGTCACATTATATACTTACATTTGGCACAGCTAACAGGAAAAAGGAGCTAATGGGTATCTCTCTACCAGCTGGTAACCTTAGCTGATAAGTGGTGCTATTATTATTAGCAAAGTGGCCAGGAGTCTGTGGTTATATCCCTATGGTCAAAGCAACTGTAGTGTGTTTATCATGACTTTCCTAACGAGTGTGTGTTATAACTATACACAAGGCACACACATGCCAACCAGGAGTGTATCGGTCAAAATGAAATCAAGTCAAAATGAAATCAAGTTAGAGCGGCTGAACAAGCAATCTTGAGTTTTTAATACGTTTTTCCTGGTCCTTTCCACTGAAACAGTTAGTTTATACTCTTGTATCTTCTTCCTGCTGAGCAGCTCTTATCCCAGAAAACTAAAGACCTCTTAATCTCTTTCAAAATCCATTTGTACTAAATAGCTTTGATCAATTTAGAAAGAAAACAAAAACAAAAAATCCTGTTGCTATGTTGTGATTTCTGATTAGATGTGAAGGAAAGTAAGAGAAAAATAACAGCCTTCATCACCTTCTACACAAAACAAAGGGAACAGATATCAGGCTAGATTCTCTAGTGTGTTAAGTCTGCATTGGGCTGTTACTGTGGTGCAAAGCTGCCCGAATCCCAGAAGGTCTAGCCTCTGGAGGATTCCAGTCTGTAGGGAGATCCTTGAAGGTGCAGAGCTGCCATAGCAATGGCTATACCATGCACCCTCCCATCTACCAACACAGGGTGTGGCTGGGCCCATACACCGAGCTGATATTCCCCCTATCCACCCAGCCACCCACCCCTGCTGCTGGAATCCTCATTGTGACAAGGTTATAAATTGCAGAACCTATGATTAAATTATATTTATCATGCCACTTTGGCAGCTTCACCTAAGTTCTGACTGTTGATTCATATTACTGTAAGAGCTGACATACCAGATCAGACCAGCAGTTCATCTTGTGCAGTGTCCTGTCTCCAACAATGGCCAACACCAGATGCTTCAGAGGCAAAGCCATATTAAGGCAATCTGGGACCTATGCACACAATGACATGAGATCCTCCCATGGCCCCACCCCAAAGCTGGGGCCCTGCAGGCCACTTGAAATGGTATCAGCAAGGGCTTCCCTCCAAGAGAAGCAGGGGGGTGACAGCATGGCATTTCCTTCTCCCAGTATTTTCCCTAGGAACTGGATTATATCTCTTGGGATGAGTGGGCAAGGCCCACTCCACTCTTCTTCATCTGCTACAGACACAGCCCTGAGCTGCAATGGTGTTTGTGGGGGCCCCTAGAGCAGAGGATCACGGAACTAATGCCCTATTGAGGTGTGTGCGGAAGTTCACACCTCTCAGCTATCATTTCAGACTGTCTGAAGACTCAGACAGACTTCAATTTATTGGTTACATATTTGGGTCATATTTTCAAGTTTTACTCCTTAGCCATAAAGGCTAGAAATGTGCATTTCTTTTTTTACATGAAAGCTGAGATTCTGATGTACTCACATGATTCCCTTAACCTGGCCCTGTTCAGAGGAAGGTGCGAGGAAACCCCACAGTAGGCAGAGGTAATCTGCCCCTCAGGGAAGTCTCTAGTCACAACTAGAAAATGGCCTAAACTCTAAAGCATATGGTTTTATTTTATTTAAAATAAATAAATATTTTCTTTAATATTTTCTGTTATAACTCTGGATAGCCTTGTTAGCAATATAAATGTCCATGTCATCTTCTCCTGCCATTATTTCTGTTCCTAACTTCTGAGCATAGTCGCCATTATTTTTTAATCTGCCTACCAGAGAAATGTTTCCTTCTTTACCTGAAATAAGGCATTGCCTTTCAAAATTACATTGGACTGGCAACTTTCAATCTTTACTGTTAGCAATAGCAGTGTTACAGCAGTGTTCAGCTGCTCCAACCAACACTGGGGCCACTTGGGCTAGGTTTTGTACAAACACAGTGCCTGCCCCAAAGAACTTGCAATCTAAATAGAGAAGATTGTTACTGAGCGAGAAGAGAAATATAGGCACAGACAGGGTAAGTGATTTATACAAAGTCACCCAGCTCATCTCTGATGGAGTTGAGAATAGAATCTAGGTTTCCTTACTTCCAGTCCAGTTTCCCTTCTGCTAGATCATGCTGTCTTAAACAGTGACAGATTTAAGGTCGGATATCTATCAACTCTTCTCGGCTGATATCAAGGTTCACAGCTCTCCACTGTAATTTGCAGCATTTGCTTCTAGCCTTTCAGATCTGAGATGTCAGATCTGAAAACCACAACATTTTAATGTATGGAAAGTTATTATAGGGAATTTTTAGATGTTTCTAACATTTTGTTAATTATTTTTCTCCTATTTACCTAAAATAGGATAAGTAATTGTTTTAAAAAAAAACTCTCTCTAAAATGTTTCTAAAATAGCTTTTCTGTAAAATATATATGGATTGCATAATACTTGGTGATGTCGTGTAGTCTAAATGTTTTACTGGCATTTGTGTTTGGGGTGATCAGCTACAATCACATGAGCAATGCAGCCATCCCAGACTCATCGCTATGAAACCTTTATATTAGAGCTGGTCAGAAATTGTCCAATGGAATGTGCTCACAGGGACCTGAGAACATCAAAACCCTTGTTCCTAAGTTCCGAGGCTGCTCAGCAGCTTGCCAGATGGGCTGAGGAGCCTGGAAGTCCTGGGAGCACTGACTCCCCAGCTCCTAGACTCATGGTTCCTGTAATATAAATATTGTACTTACATTTCAGTGTATAGCATATAGAGCAATATAAACAAGTCATTGTCTGTATGAAATTTTAGTTTGTACTGACTTCACTGTTGCTTTTTATGTAGCTTGTTGTCAAACTAGGCAATTATCTAGATGAATTGATGTACCCTGGAAAACTTCTGAGTACTCCCATGGGTACACAAACCCCTGGTTGAGAAGCACTGGTCAAGGAGACCTCACAGCTTCTAGAGCTATGGTGCTGGACCAGGAAGACTGCCCCAGAGTCACAGATCCCATGGCTTTGCCCGTCACCGAGAATTTGGAACATTTTGGTTTCCATTCCAAATCAGAACAAAACCACGCTTTGAAATATGGAAATTCTCCACAAAACAGCATTACCTTTCTGCACATAACCTTGCTTTCAGCACACTCTAGTGTACTCCATAGACAGAGAGATATGACCAATTCTGATATCTCTTTGCTCATGTTGAGTAACTTCTATTCCTCAGGCATGAGGCTTGCAGATGGGGCCTAAATTATATAAAACCCTTCAGAATGACAGGTGCTATATATTTGTTACATTTTGATTTGGGGGCTAATTTCAAATATATATATATATATATATAAATAAAAATAGCACACATTTCCGGTATAAAACCTAAATCTTTCAGGTTAGATCCTCCTGCTTTGCATCAGCTATGAGGGCTGAAGCTGCATAAATGGTCCCTGTTATCTGGCTGCGGGAGGATTTTCCCAGGCACAGGGATGTAAAAAACAGCCATTGGGCTGCCTCCCAAGGAACCCTTTGCAAGCCCTTGCACAGGGGATGGAGCTTGGGGCAGGAATGGCGTGGCAGGGATAAGGCCATGGCACAGAACTCTGCAGAGATTCCAGATAGTCCAGGGAGGCTGATGTAACTCAGATAGGCCCCCAGTGCTGTCTAATTTATGCCATGGGCCTCTCCAGCCCCCAGAACAGCCCTGGATTGGGAGGGTGCCAAGGTTGCAAAAAGCCATCTTCACCTCTCCCCTCATCGCCCTGGGCTACAAGTCCAGTACCATGCCTCTTAGAAGCACAGCACAAAATCTGACCGTCTCTTGGATGTGTTTTTGCTTTAATCTCTTTTTTTTTTATCTCAGTGACAAGAGAGAGAAAATGTTCTGGTCTTATGGAATTATTTAAATTCCAGGTAATACTATGTTATGCTAACTTTACTATACATTCTGTCACAGTTATTAGAAACCATTGTGATAGCTGCACCTCTTCTGGTGTTAAGAAATCTAGCCCTGTGTTTTATTAGTAACAAAGTGATCTGTTCTCTTTTATCACAAGAATATGAATTTTGAAATGTATAAATTCTGAACTGATGTTGGCAGTGAAGGAGGGAGGATCCTTATGTTGGCATGGGTAAGGAGGTAGCCCCTATTGTGTGGAGTCTGGCATCTGCCTTCCAATGAAAGTTTTTTAAGAAGGGTGTGTCATGTTGTCTGGAGTGCCTACCTTGGGGCAGACTGTGAGAAAACAGGGCAACCCAAACTAGTGATGTGTTCTATAACTAGATTTCACCAAGCCAGTAACAAATGAGAATTCCTGTCTTACCATGGAGTCCCAGACAGTCCCCTTAGATTCTCCAGTCTATCTTGCTACCCAGACAAACCAGACTTTGTGATAAAAAGTTACTTGCACCAAAAATCACACCACATCAGGTTGCTCCCTGTCGCAAGACACAGTCACTTACCCCAATCAATTGGTATCCTCGGTCTTACACCAAAGACAACGCTGGTAGCCAATTCTATAGTAAACAAATGAAAGGTTTATTAGCTAAGAAAAAGAAATGAGAGTTATTGAGAGGCTAAAGCAGGTGAGTCACAGTTTGTAATTCCAAATGGTGACAGTGACATAATAAACGACCAGTTTTGCAAAAGTCTTTTCAGGGTACCCAGATTATCTCAGAGGCTCTCCACTTTGCACCTGATACCCTCCTCTATATGAGAGATGAAGAGTTGAGAGATGAAGGATCTTTCCCTGAATCCATACTCACAGAAAACAAATAGACTGTGTCACTACCCACTTGGGCTTTTCCTTGGAGGTCAGAGAGTGAGGAATGCATTTAGAGTCTGTGACCTCTGATCATCACACACAACTACTTCCTTTGAAATTAGCACTTTTCTGTTAAAGTTCTTCATTTGCATTCCACGAGGCGTCTTTCTCATTTGATAGGTTATTCAGTTACAGGGGCATACGCAATGTAAATGTTTGGAATACAGATACGTGAAAACAATGTGTGTAACATACCACTAGTTTTCATGAAGTTTGAACACCAAATATTTTTGAACACTCTTCAACATTTAACAATCACTTTGATTTATACTAGTACACAAGTGAATTGGCCTGGCTTCCAACTATGCATTTGTAAGCATTCAGTGAGACCTGGGGCTTTGGCATGAGCTGGCACCTAGACTGCCACAGTCACAGGTAAGGGTAAGGAGGTGTGAACTGACAAATATAGTTTCCCAAAAGCATGAATATTTCTGCTCTTCTTTCACTCTAATTTCATCACTTCTTCTGTCAGCTCTGCTTTGTTGCTGGCCAAATAGTTCTGTCAGAATGTAATTTTTACCCATCCCTGCCACTCTCCTCCCGTGATTCTAAGCTTTCCCCTAGACACAAAGCAGCACCCAAAACAGGCCCTGACAAACCCGCTGTGAAAGGTTGGATCCCCCCTTTCAGGGTGCCACCTGATGTTCTGGGCTCTCACTGAGCTCTCCCTGTGCTAGGATCTGAAGCCTTCTCTAGCGCACACACACAGGTAAGGCCACACCCAGCTGCAGACACAGACTGAAATCAGCTCTGTGTGGGAGGACTTAGCTAGAGGAATGGCCAGCACTACATCTCTTTTAGGGTATAAATCCAAAATAATATTGTTTTGCGCTGTATAGAGAGATCTGCACAGTGCAAGCTCATAAAAATTCACCCCCTCCCTCAATGTAGAGGGGGGTATGCACAGCTTTTTGCCCCTCCTCCCTGATATGAATTGCACAAACTGGATGAAGGAACAAAATGGACACCGTGTAGATTGAAGCACGTGGGCTTATTGTGCACAGAGCTAGCGGAATGTCACTTTGCTTATTAGGCTCAGAGACACTGCCAAGCAATTGATTACAATAGATTATATAGGTTATCCATGGGCAGAAGGAAGCGACGGCATGGTAGGTCCTGAATCCCTGGATAGGTTTTTGCAGCAAGACATGATAAGCACAATAAACCAATAGTCTAAAAGATTACATAATGGCTCTCCCAAGGTTTCAGGTTAACATACAACATACTGTTAGTACACAAACAACAAGGATCTTGCACCTGAAGAAGCAGTTTTTTACCCACAAAAGCTTATGACCAAATAAATCTGTAGTCTTTAAGGTGCCACCAGACTCCTTGTTATTTTTGTGGATACAGACTAACACAGCTACCTCCTGATACTTGTTAGTACAGAGGTGTTTTCCCTAAAACAATGTATAAAGTGTATAATTATAAAATATATATGTTGAATTCTGATTGGGGTCCATAGGAATGAGGCAGCTCTCCCAGTTGTCCAGCAGGTACATTCCTGGGGGTTAAAGCAAAAAGACATTGAAAAGTACGTGGCAATAGAAATTCTTTTCAGGGTGCCCCATTGTGTTCCTAAAAGCTAACATTGGCATTGGGGGTGGGGGGTGCATCTGTGGAAGGGAGGATGTCATTTCTCATACTGACAAGTTTGGGCCTCTCCATGAACCCTAGGCTGGTATGTGGGGAGGGTATTTGCTATCTTCTTCCTGCACGAAAGTGGACATGGAGGCCCCTTTCAATACTTTGGTATGTCTGTAACTTCTGATAAGAACACCAATTACCGCTCTTCATCTGGAGTTCTGCTGACTATGCTTATCTTAGCAAAAAACAAGGTTGTCTCTTGTTTGTTCATCTTCTCTTAGCCAATATTGTTCAGGGTGGACTAGGCCCCCCGCTCAAACCAAGCTTTGGACTTTGGGCTTATGTGAAAAGTTGCTGACAGAGCCTGTGGTCAGGATTTTACATACACAGGAAATGGATTTTGGCCCTTCACTGGGTTTTGAAATAAACAAGAAATAAGTTTATTAACTACAAAAGGTAAATTTTAAGTGATGATAAGGGATAGCAAACAGAACAAAGCAGATTACTGAGCAAATAAAACAAAACATGCAAACTAAGCTTAATACATTCAAAAAACAGGTTACAAAATGTAATTTCTCACCCTAAGTGTAGAGTTTCTGTTGCTTAGAGTTCCAGTTATTTCTCTTCACAGACTGGATCCCTGTCTCAGCCTGCACTCAGCCGCTGCCTTTCCACTCAGGTGTTTTTTGCAATCTTCCTTCTTGGATGGGGAGGCACTGGAGAAGAGCCTTGATTCCCTTATTACCCAGCCTTAAATATAATTTACATAAGGCAGGAATCTTTTGTTTCCCAGCCTGACCTCCTCACCCCCACTTAATGGAAAAACACTGAAAGCCTAAGATGGGGATCTAGTACCATGTAACATGATCACCTGACCCTGTAGTGTCAAAGCAGCAACCCTGGGAGCTTTTCAGGAAGACTGGAGATTACTATCTTCCAAGTCTTATTGTTCTTCCTAATGGCCCACTGAGGCTGATTGCCTACTGTCTGGTGGGCGTTCCCCCAAGTACACACACAGTTGTAATTGTTACATAGTCAATATTCCTAACTTCCTAATGGCCCCCAAAACAAGGACACTCATGTTTTTCATAGATACTCTGTCGGGGGGGCGTGGGGGAAATTCCCTTGAGTCATAAAACTTCACATTGTCTTTGCAACCTGAATTTCTGTAATCATCCTTTATTTTAAAAACAACAATGCTATAGTATTCTACAGTAATGGTCTGAAACACAGCAGCTTACAATAATTTTCCTGCAGAACGTGGATATCAGATGTTTTTCCTTACTAGAAAGAAGCTCTGTGTCCATGAACGTTATTGGTTTTATCCACCAGGTATGAACTGCATGTAAGACATTGAAACACTTACACCTCATCTGACACAAATCAATTCCTAGAGTTAGACAACAGTTTTGACCACTCTTCTGGGGTGACCTTTAGGAATGAGATTCTGTCACTCTTACATTGAACGGTTAGCCCCATTGAGTAAGGATGGCAGAATCAAGCCCTTGGTGAATAGGTAATTGCACTGTTCTCCCCTCAAGTGGAGTATGCTGTTGATTTTTATGTAACATCCTGGGCCAGATTCTCTACTGTGTAAATTGGCAAGCTTCGCTGGACTCAAGGAAGCTGCCATTTTACAGCAACTGAGGACCTGGCCTCCTTCTGTTCTAGCCCTTCTGAAGGAATTTAAGATCAGGCATTCGAAGAAGGCAAGAAACTTATCGCAAAATTGTTTTGATCACAGACAAGCAACCTGTGGGGAAACCAAACAACCACTGCATATTGTTTCTCAGTACAGATTTTAAAAATGAGTTTTGAGTAGCTCAATGCCTGTTTTTTTCTTTGCTTGCTTTCTTTGCTTTTTTCTTCCCTATGTCGTTAATACTTTTGATTCCATAAGCCATCCCGCTATGAAGATGACCATCAGATGATATTAGCAGTTGCTGTGGAAGTGTGATATTTTCTCCTGCTAGTGATAGTTTGAGAATTGTTTGCATTTGTAGTCCTTAATTTTATGGCATATGAGAAATCATCTCTGTATTTTAATGGGACAGTTTATTTTTTATATTTGAGGTTTAATTTAAAATCAAAGTAGGAACAATGGAAAAATTAAAAAAATTCAAACTAGAAGCAGTATCTACTGCTTTTGTGTTTGAGAGCAGAGGAGTGAAAGTGTCCTGGTTTCTGGAATTCCAAGAAAGGAAAGGGCTTGCTGTATTGCTGGACAGATTTATGGACAAAATGGTGTGGTCTGTGCATCAGATAGTCCAGCAGACTTCAATGTTTTCCAAATGCCATCCTATTCATGGGGTGATCATTGATGTGATGAGTGGAGGCCTGCTGTTGCTAGAGCAATAAAGGCTTCAAAAGAGTCGCAGAAGAAGACTGTGGATTGTGTGCTGTACAAGTGTACAAAGCAGATAAGGGCGACTGGATTGCTTTAGACAATGTTTCACAATGGTACACATAGCTTCAAAGCCTGAAGGTGCCTCCTCAAAAGGCTGTGGACCAAAGGGTTTGATTCTGAATGAAAATATGCTGGAGCAGAACAAAAAGGCACCTTAGCTTCTGTATGTCCAATGGGTTTCCAGGAATGGTACTGACTCCAGAGAAGTGCCTTTAAAGAAGTTCACAAATACAGGGGAGGTGCTGGGAGAGTGATTTCCCTTGTAAAGAATTTTATCATCTCAGTGCAGGTTGCTCCAACTGTATTACATTATGCTGGAATGACTTCTTTGAATGAGTCAGGATTTCGTAGTTACTAGGGAAATGCTTGCATGTGTTCTTCCAATTGGTACTTATCAGCAGTGTGAATAGGTTTGCTCTTAAATTCTGTGGACATGCTTGAATAATGCATTCCATTCTTTCTCAAACATTAAAGCAGAAATATTTTTTCATTGGTTTGTATGCATACAGGGAAATTGATGTTTACCTACATTTACTGATTAAAAATCGAATCCTCCCAAACCTAAATATAAGCCTAGCAAAATGGTACCTACAATGGTATTTACTAATGCATCAGCAATAATGGGTAGTTACAAAAATACCTGGCAATAAATTGGGTGGCAAAGAGCTCATCCCCTTCTCACAGTTTTCAGGTTAGTCCCATAGTCACACGCTTCCTCGTGTTTTCTGTGGATTTACTATTATCAGATGGTAGGGTTTTTTCTTTACTTTCACCCTTTCTTATGCTCCTATGACCATGTTGCACTGAAGATTTCATTGCACACATCAATGCTTGTGGGCTATGCTTTGTTTAGAGTGGGTTAACACTTCCCCATGTTTCTTGTTTACTCCCTTCACAAAAATGACATTATGATTGGTCTAATGATCACAGGGAGAAGGACATGTAGGAAGGCTCATTATCTGGGGACACTTTTGATCAGCATAGTATGAAGAGTCAAGCCTCAGGTTTCTTCTGCCTGTGTTATATTTAACACAGTGGAAATCATTTATAACGGACACTTCAATATGTTTTCGTGGGTGGTATGTGCATGATCCTGAAAACAATCTGAAATGCTCATTAGTTGATGTGTTCTTCAGTGTAAGTCAAGAAGTTTATTAAGATCTAGATTCCTCTGCACTAAATTCAAACCAGCTGAGCAGGATGGAACGACGACATTCTGGCTTAATCTAGAAATCCACCCACATATCTTTCTCCAGCAGGCTATTGATGGACAATTAGGAATAGGCCCAAGCCATGGAATTAGATCTTGATTTAAACCCAAACTTCCACAAATTGTGTCAAAGCCAGCATTCAAGTTTAGGACTATCACTTGTGATCCACCCACCCCCACCCCAAAAAAATGAGGCAATGACAGGCAAGTTAAAAGCACTGCAACATTTGAACAAACTTTTATTGGCTGAACCTATTCCAAAAGCAGGACACTTCTGGAAACTGGCTTTCCAAATTGACTCTTTCGTAGATGTCACATGTACCACAGTCATTTTTCTCCTGTCAGTGATTGCTATATTTTGGTACTGGAAAAAGGAGTTTGTGTTCAAGGCTTTACCCCCAGGAATACTGAAAAGCTTGCAAAAATATTTCTGGCCAGCAATCTGGATGTCCCTGGAGAGGTTCCTGTTCTACAAGAACACAAGAGTTGAGCTGTTTGGATGAGGCCTTCTTTCACCTCATCTTTTTCTAATGGTTCTTTCTGCTGTACCCACATAACTCCCTTTCTCTTGTGATATTCACAATGGAAAAGCTGACATCCCAGGTGCCTACAACTCTGCCTCTAAAGATTCAATGTAGGAAACGCTCTTTGTTCAGGATAGCACATAAGCACATGCTTAACTCGAGGCACACACTTGACTCCCATTGACATCAAGGAGACTTAAGCCGATGATTAAAGTTCAGCACATGCTTATGTGCTGTCCTGAATAGAGGTGGATTTAAAAACATGTTGAAGTATTTTCCTGAGTGGAGTTCAAAGTCATCTCTGCGGTTTTCTAAGCCCTCTGGTATGAGCTCATTCTCTATCATATGGGGCCATACTCTGCCTTGACATGCAGTTTATGTGTTCACTGGTTTTGCCTGGGGGGCCTATTGACCTCAATGGAGTTACATCAGGGATGATTTTGGTACACTGTGGTACACTTCGTCGGATGCATGTAGTGGAAATTTCCAAAGGCAGGTATAAATATGCAAGCAAGAATCAGGCTAGGGATAACGAGGTTAGTTCAGTCAGGGAGGATGAGGCCCTCTTCTAGCAGTTGAGGTGTGAACACCCAGGGAGGAGAAACTGCTTTTGTGGTTGGCTAGCCATTCACAGTCTTTGTTTAATCCTGAGCTGATGGTGTCAAATTTGCAAATGAACTGAAGCTCAGCAGTTTCTCTTTGAAGTCTGGTCCTGACATTTTTTTTCTGCAGGATGGCTACCTTTAAATCTGCTATTGTGTGCCTAGGGAGGTTGAAGTGTTCTCCTTCAGGTTTTTGTATATTGCCATTCCTAATATCTGATTTGTGTCCAGTTATCCTTTTATTTAGGGACTGTCCAGTTTGGCCAATGTACATAGCAGAGGGGCATTGCTGGTACATGATGGCGTATATTACATTGGTGGACATGCCGGTGAATGAACCGGTGATGGTGTGGCTGATCTGGTTAGATCCTGTGATGGTGTCACCGGTATGTGACATGTGGGCAGATATGTGGCATCTAGATATGTGGGCAGAGTTGGCATCGAGGTTTGTTTCATGGATTGGTTCCTGAGTTAGAGTTACTATGGTGTGGTATGTAGTTGCTGGTGAGAATATGCTTCATGTTGGCGGGTTGTCTGTGGGTGAGGACTGGCCTGCCTCCCAAGGCCTGTGAAAGTGAGGGATCGTTGTCCGGAATGCATTGAAGATCACTGATGATGCGTGGGAGAGGTTTTAGCTGAGGACTGTATGTGATGGCCAGTGGAGTTCTGTTGGTTTCTTTCTTGGGCTTGTCTTGCAGCAGGAGGCTTCTGGGTACACATCTGGCTCTGTTGATCTGTTTCCTTATTTCCTCATGTGGGTATCGTAGTTTTGAGAATGCTTAGTGAAGATCTTGTAGATGTTGGTCTCTGTCTGAGGGGTTGGAGCAAATGCAGTTGTACCTCAGTGCTTGGCTGTAGACAATGGATCATGTGGTGTGTCCGGGATGGAAGCTGGAGGCATGAAGGTAGGCATAGCGGTCGGTGGGTTTTCGGTATAGGGTGGTGTTAATGGGTAGTCACTTATTTGCACCGTGGTGTCTAGGAAGTGGACCTCCCATGTAGATTGGTCCAGGCTGAGGTTGATGGTGAGGTGGAAGCTATTGAAATCATGGTGGAATTCTTCCAGGGTTTCCTTCCCATGGGTCCAGATGATGAAGACGTCATCAATGTAGCATAGGTAGAGAAGGGGCGTGAGTGGACGATTGCTGAGGAAGCGTTGTTCCAGGTCAACCATAAAAATGTTAGCATATTGTGGGGCCATGCGGGTGTCCATAGCAGTGCCACTGCTCTGGAGGTATATATGGTCACCAAATTTGAAATAATTGTGCATGAGGATAAAGTCACAGAGCTCAGCAAACAGGTGTGCTGTGGCATCATCAGGGATACTGTTCCTGGCAGCTTGTATTCCATCTGTGTGTGGGATGTTCATGTAGAGAGCCGCTACATCCATGGTGCCTAGGATGGTGTTTTCTGGAAGATCACCAATGCATTGTAGTTTTCTCAGGAAATCAGTGGTGTCACAGAGATAGCTGGGAGTGCTGGTGGCGTAGGGTCTGAGTAGAGAGTCCACATGTCCGGACAGTCCCTCAGTGAGAGTGCCAATGCCCAAGTTGATGGGGCGTCCAGGATTTCCAGGTTTGTGGATCTTGGGTAGTAGATAGAATAACCCTGGTCAGGGCTCTAAGGGTATGTTGATTTGTTCCTGTGTTAGTGTAGGGAGTGTCCTGAGTAAATGGTACAGTTTCTTAGTGTATTCCTCAGTGGGATCTGAGGAAAGTGGCCTGTAGAATTTGGTATTGGAGAATTGTCTGGCAGCCTCCTTTTGGTAGTCACCCACGAAAGCTTATGCTCCAATACGTCTGTTAGCCTATAAGGTGCCACAGGAGTCTTTGCCGCTTTTACAGATCTAGACTAACACGGCTACCCCTCTGATATTAAAAACTTTACTTATCATTGTCATCGCCATCTAATTTAATTCTCTGAGCTGCTTCACCTCACCCTTAATTCTATTTTAAATATCCTTAATTGAAAATACAATCGATTTTCAGAACATACACATACACATTTTAATTCTTTTTTACCTCCTCCTCTTGGGTTCTCCTTTTTCCCCATCCCTTCATCTCCCCTGCTGCTCATTTCCATCAGCAGTCTCACACAGAGGAGCCGTTGTTTAGTACCAAACTGTTTTATGGGTAAAAGCATGTTTTTGCTAACTATAGAGAACTGGAATTGTACTCTCTAGTTCCTTATACAAAATTCCCTTTTCCTGTTGTCTATCAAACAAACAGGGAAAAAGCCCTTCAGTTGAGAATGTGATGAACTATTTTAAAAGGATTTGAGTTATCTTTCTGTTTCAGTCCCTTTGCAGAAGCCACTGAGGCTAACGTGTTCACTACGCTTCAGGTGACCCTGGGACCTAAGATCCATTTCAAATCAGACGCTGTTTTAGTCATGGTAGACAATCTATATACTCTCTGCTTTAGTTGTCTTTGACAGTTCGTACTGACCTCACAAGAAGTCAAGTCCTGCACACCTTAGTCCCTTGCATAGTCCCAGACTTAATGAGACTATTTACTGGAGTACGGCAAGAAGGATTTGACCTAGGATTTTTTACATATGCTATCACAGGACTTCCATGATAGAAGAGAAGAACAAGCTAGTCTATGTTTAGCATAGTCTATGCTGGTCTATGTTTATTCGTTTTTAGCGTTATGTGGATTTTCTCTAACTTCCTCTCCTTACAAAGAGCTTTAGTTAAGCAGCTCAGAGATTCTACTTAGGGATAAAGAAGCTTACTCACTAAAGATACCAGGCTAAAGCAGTGGACCCATAAAGGGGAAAATCTGGTTCCCAGCAACTAGACAGCATAACTAGTCTGGGCACTGGAGGTCTCCATGGGAATAAAGGAAGGAATCCTTCTTTATAAACCTGGAGTTGCTTCACTGTCATCTCTCTAGCCCTGAGGCTGCAGCCTCCGTGCTCCATGCCATTTGGAAATGGATACATGTAGTGGTGAATCAAGCAGCTCTACCTCCACATAGCCCCATGATACATCCAAGATGCTTATTCCCTGCACAGCCTTCTCAAAGTCTTCCCTTTCCCCACCAGACAGCAGAATGACTCTGATTCTGATGCATGTGAGTCCCTCCATCCCCATTGGAAAGGATGAAGAATTTGTCCTAAAATGGATAATCATGTGGTTTTAAAGTCTGATGAGGTATTTGTACTGGATTTGACAGTGCTTGACATATGGTTAGGCATGTGTTCTGTGTGTTCTTGTACAGAAACACACATGCACAAGTCATGGGCCAAATCCATCCCTAGTCTAAGCAAGTTCATTGACTGCAGGTCATGTGGTAGTGTCCATTCCCTGAGTGGATGACTGAAACTTTTAAAACTGGAGAATAGTGCAAGAAAGAATAATATCCTTCCAGTCTGAATTTTTCAGATGAATAGTCATTTGTACTTATGTAACATGAGAAATATTTATTATATTATTTCTATTACAATAGTGCCAAGGAGCCAATTGTGAATGGGGTCCAGTGTGCTAGGCACAGTACAAACAGAGAATAGGAGAGATTCCCTGCCCTGAAGAACTAAATATCTAAAGAGCCATATATTGCTAGAACAGGAATGAACTTTTAGAGTGGGATCTCTTTATATAAAGAGTTAATAATGACCCCAAGATTTGGAGCTAGGACTTCTGAGCTATGATCACTACTTGTTGACTTTTTGCCTTTGTGACTTTGGCCAAGACACTTAACCATTCCACCTCATTTTGCTTATCTGTAAAGTGGGAATAATAATACCCATGTGCCTCAAAAGAGTGTTGTGAGGATTAACTGGTTACTGAGTGTTAGGTGCTTTGAAAATGAAAAGGGCTGTATTAGTGTGAAGTATTATTATGGCTGTTAACATGCCTAAAGGAGTGCAATGATTCATCTTTGTGTGGTGAAATTTTTAAACAGTATAATGACATCTTAAAAATCTATATGCTGAGGCCTATAGGTTTTTTTTTTTTTAAGTACATCTAAGTTGTATGTGCAAAACATACAATTACATTGGCCTCGTGGGTAAGTTATACATGGAATTACAGTAGAAACAAACTGCATACTTAGTTACCCATTTTGTGTGCTCAGCTTAGGCACACATTTCTGAAAATGTAACCCTCTCATTAAACAACCCTCAGAGGTGCTTCATTGCTTTGTGATATTGAATCAAATTCAATCTTAGTGTAACTCCATTTGTGTCATTCAAGTTTTTCCAGGAATTAATTTGTCCTGTTATTTCTAGGGTAGTTGGAAGTAGACCTTGTCAGATTGCATGAAGAAAAGGAGAGTATCATTTATTTATAGAAAGAAGATGGAGTAACATTTTAATTGGCTTGTTTTACTGAAGTATAGCATTAAAAAAGACAGTCTAGTGAAGTTAAGGCAAAATATTGATCTCTATGGTTAACTTGGTTAGAAATTGTAACTGACACTAGTGTTCTTGTCTACTGTCCACATTGATCAGACTTAGCATCCTCCATGTTTCTGATGAAGTGGGTTTTACTTTTCACATCTGTCCCCAGGCTGCAGGAAGAATAGACACTTGGTCGGGACACAGTGTGCTAAATTCAATAAAGCCAGTGGCATCACTCCAAGAATGAATGTTGTCTAAAATGTCCAGTTCCTCTATTCTGTGTTGCCAACTCTCACAATTTTACTGTGACTCTCACAATATTTTGCATTTTTCTTAAAGCTCTAGCTCCTGATGGTTGTGTAAGAATCTCACCTTTGAGGGCTCAGAGAATGTTAAAATACATTTCTAGCACTTGCGGTTGGAAACTGAAGTTAGAAAATGTGACTCAAGTGCAACCTAAAGTCTCAAAATTCAGGAGGCAAATAAAATAGCCTTCACATTTATTATGTTTTTAAAATGTCATGATTTTTAAACCAATCTAATGATTTTTGAATATTTGGGTTTGTCAATGCTGATGACAGAAAATGTGTAATTATTCTGTAGCAGTGGAGTGTTGTCAAGAGAGTCTCCCCTGCACTCCCAAACCAGAGTAGCAACTTAGATAAATGTGTGGCATTGAAAATAGGTTTGAGATGAGAACTTCTGAGTTGTGACTAGCTGCTTCCCTATCTAATAGAGTAATAGATAATATACTTGTTAAGATGAAACTGAACTGCTGACGTTGTGTCAGACCATCTAAAATGTGCATGAAAAGACTTTTTCATTGGACCACCTTCTGTTGGTGAGAGAGACAAGCTTCTGAGCAACACAGCGCTCTTCCCCCAGTCTGGGAAAGGTACTCGGAGTTTCGCAGCTAAATACAAGGTTGAACAGATAGATTAGCATAAAAGTAGTTAGCACATATTCTAAGGTGGGGTAGTCAATAGGCAGCCCATGGGCCAAATACAGACCACCAGACACTTTTGAATGCTTTTATCATTATTGTTATTTTTATATTATTGTCTCTGGAGTCTGGACCGTGACCAAAAATTTGGACCTTGACAAAAAATAATTACCTCTGTTCTAAGGGACCATTCAAGGTGAAGTGGCCTTGATTTAGCTGTGACACTATGAGTTTAATTGCACTGTGCAGTAAAGAAAGATGCAAGGTTTCAGTATACAGTAGAGCTGAGCAAAATTTTTTGCATGAATAGTTTATTCATCAAAAAATGCAGGTTCAGGTTGACCAAAACTATTCGTGAATTCATGTTGAGTTAGTCAAATAGTGTCAACCAAACCAAAGACATTGAAACCTTGTGGTAATGTCAAAACAAAACATTAGGCATTTTGACAAAAGGAAAGGAAAAATAGATTTACAAAAGAGGAGGAGATGGTGCAGCGGCCATATCTCTTATAGGCTTCATCCCAGTGGTGAGGGCACTCATCTGAAATGTGGAAGACCCAGGTTCACGCCCCATCTCTGTCTCATGTGGAAATATGATTTGAACTTACATCTGCCACATTGCAAGGGACTGCCCTAACCACTTGGTTATGAGAGATTCTGGTGTGGTGTTGTTTCCATCTCTCCTCTTGAAGCTGTTTTGTTTTTTATAAATAATTATATAGTCATTGGAGCAGGGACTTGAACTTGGGTCTACGATATGCGTATCCTAACTACAAGGATGTAGCATCATTCTCGCTGTCTTTCTCTGGCCTGGTGACTACTCACTGTCATTCACAGTGGCAAGTCATAGTCATTCACTATGACAATGAATGGTCATTGGGCCAGGGATGAACACAAAATACCTGGTTCCCCACTGCCTTGTACCTTTTGTCAGTAATTTACACCTGCACGAAGTGGGTGTAAAATCTATCTGTGTATCAATCTTAGGGGGTTATACTGCCACCTATCACTTCAGGCACCTTCCATGTAAAACAAAAGCAGTAGCAAAGATTCTAGTGAATTTCATGGGGTCTCTGAGTAAATGCTTTGCCTAGGGTAAGATTTGTTGTTGTTAATTCTTTTTTTTTTTTTATTCCCCTCTCTTTCTTGCTTGGTAGGGATTTATTGGGTGGAAGAGGCATGAGTGTTATTCTCAAGGTGGGGAAAGGCTTTTGTAAAGAGGGAAGTGTTGCAGTGTTTCTTAAAGATAATCAGACTCTAGAATAGATTCACCTGATCTTCTCTGGAAGTTTGTTGCACAGCCAACTCCCTCAATTGAAAATGCTACCAGCTCAGAATGAACAAAACAGCAATGTGAGTGGTGAGGTTATACATCCACCTTATTCCCAGTAATTCCACTTTTTTGTTGCATTTTGTTTTTATGATTTTCAGTCATTCATTAGCTAACTTCTCAGCAGGGGATGAAGATACATGATGGCTTATAAACTTTCAGAATGGTGCAGTTTAAGGAAAGATTTGGAGGAGAGAGTTCTCCAGCTGGATCTAGTAAGAAGAGAGTGTTTCAGGTGAGAAGAAAGCCTGGAGATGAAAATGAAGAAAAGACATGAGGGAACTGATTTTTACCTAAGGGTTTGTACAGCACCTACTACAACGGGGCTCCAGTCCTTGTCTGGGGCACTACTGCAGTACAAATAATAATAATAATTAATGACAGTAATAAGTAGGAGCTAGGGCCTTGAATTCAAAGCTAAAGAGCTTATTATTATTATTATTTTATTATTATTATAATATACTATTGTTATTTATTAGTATAAATTTGATTTGAGAACTGTGGGGGAATCCCATGAAAGGATCTGGAGAAAGAAAGGGACAAATTAAATTAAGCAGGGCAGTCTGTGAATCAGTAAAATGTAATCCATTAGTCAGATCAAATAGATAAAAGTCAATCAATGAAGTAAATCCAGGAACAGATAAAATAGTATAACCCATTAGCTGAAAGCATTTGGAAATAAATGGCCAGCAATCAATCAGTTGAAATAAACAAGGCATCAAACAGTCAAATGGGGCAACATATGAAGTAGTCCAAGCATAGTGGTACCATCAGTGGAAGGGCAGAAGTGACAGCTTTCTCCTTTACACCAGGCCTGTTGGCAGGACAGCACCTTGAGTTGTGTCTGAACCAAAGTACTGGCTCAGATCCACCATTCCTCCTGGCCAAACTATGAAGAAGTTCAAATCCAAATCCGTATTTTTGCTCCAGGCCTGTCACTGTAATGGGACAAACCAAAGCACAGATTCTAAATGTTCCTGACCCATCTGTAGAAAGGCCAAATGTTTCTGTGGTATATTTATTTGTGTTTATAAGTAGCTCCATGTTATAGAGTAATATGGCTATGTTCTGTGTGACATTTTCCATTGTATTATATAGTAGAGAAGGGCCTGATCCAAAACCTCAGATTCACACACTTCCTTTGGAGGAGTGTGGATCTGGATCTGACTTTCATGACTAATCCCTGTTTGTATAAATGCCTGAATCAACCCCTTTGGATTGGAACAGCCCTAACCCTAGAGAAGGGCTTACCTGGATCCAGATCTGCATCTGAATTTTACAGCTAGGACTTATCTCTAGATTATAGTCACTGGAACTTTCCCGCCCCCCGATATAGGTAGTTAACCCATATACATAAGTGATGTCTTCTGATACCTGGAGCCCTTTCCCCTAAAGGAACGGTTGGTAGCCAGTTTGGCTACTCCTTCGGACGTCCTTGTGCTACTTGACTCCCTTCTTATTCAGGTAAGGAGGTTGAACTACAGCAGAGCCCTCCTTGATGTCCTGTGTAACAGCAAACTCACATAAACATGCATGCTAGAGACACACGCTCCTGATTAGAGAGAGCATGGATCTCCATGTCATCTGCTCTTGCTTGTTTCTCTCTTCATGGGTGTGATTTCCAAATCAAAACCCTGAATAGCCTTAGCACAGTTTGAATTATATAATTGTGCTGCTGAGAGTCACATGACTTGCTGTCTGAGTAATTCCCTGCAGAAGGAGACAAGCTGCATGTTAAAAAGCTCAACAAATAGTGTTTAAAACAAAAAGTATATAGCATAGAATTTCCATAGTACTTCATTTGAAATTGTCTACTGCTGCAACAGCCACATGTATATCTGGTTCAAAGCTTAGGGATTTGATGGGGAGAGGACGAGTGGGGATCAGAGGCGGGGGAGGGTGTATTAGCTGGACCTGTGGTTTGTTTTCTGTTCCCTTCAATAACAACCTCAGCCTTCAAAACTGGGTGCATCCGATGTTGAACAAAATGAGTGGCTCACTGGAGACCTCAACAAGGAGCTAGGATTCATTGTCTTGTGGAGGTAAGAAGCAATCACATTCCTAATAGTCTGTGATCTAAAACTCATTATTACTTTTCTGTGACTGTGTAAGATAGAAGAAGAGAGAGTAAACGGCTGACACCTCTGTAAACTGGCAGGGGTCTGCAGAAGATATATTTATGGGTAACGTAAGGGGGAGGAGGAAGAGGTACAAACTGAATGTAACCTTTTATTATCACATAAATGCCTTGGTGCTGTTTGCAGGACTGTAATTGGATTGATTATTCTGAACTCTCTATCTCCCTTTCACATGTGAGTTGGCCAGTGAATTGTAACTTGTTTCTACTAATTGAATCAGAAGGAGAAGGGGCTGTCTGGCACTGTAAGGCTGTATGGGGGGGGGGGTGTATTTTCAGACCACAACACTTAAAGAGACTGTTGCTCAGTTTCAGAAGGCATAGCTGTTGCAGAGAGAGAGGCAGGAAGTGTGAAAGCAGCTTTGTGATCTCTAACAGGTAGGCAAAAGCATAAACCATATGTTTGTTCCTGGATATTCTTCTTTCTCAAAGAACTGGTAATATAGATCTATATATATTGTTTGGGTTGTGTTCGTTAGACATGGTTGATGATAGCAGGAGCATGTGTATGCCCAAAAGCCAGTGTGTGAATGAGAGATCACAAGCTCTTCTGAAAATCAGTGAGGTATCTGGGATTTGCAGACTAGGGGGGATTCACTTGCAAATCCTGCTGCAATTGAGACATGTGATCACTGCAGGTCCACAGCTCGTGATTGTTTAAGGAACCCAAAAAAGTTAATTTAGAAGACCTAAAAAGCCTAGGAGTTACCTTCCTGAGCACCCTCTGTTGCAAACGAGGGAGAGAGCTAGAAAAAGCTGAGAGAGGGACTTTGATCTTCTCTGTTGATTTTCCCCCTTTGATCCAGTTACTGACATATGAAAAGAATAATTGAATTGTCCCACCATGTGGTAGCTATTACAAGAAATCCTTGTGCACATATATATGCAAAGTGGGCAAGCCCAAAACCAGGGGTTTGGGGGGAAAAGGCTTGCTCTTGTTGTGTTTGGTTATTCTCTGTTATACAGGTATGCTGAAATATAATATAGCAACTTTCAGACTGAAAGAAGGGATTAGGTGGAATTAACATTTTAGATTGGAAAGAAAACATGTAAGCACAAGCATTGGTTAGGAGGTAAGGAGGGCAATATGTCCATAATCACTATTTTTAGAGGCTATGAAATGCATAACAACCTGTTGCTCTTCTGTAATCCTTTCCTTCCTAAGAATGCAAATGTTAATTGAGCTTCCTAATGCGTCTGTGAGGTAGGCATTAGTATTCCTATTTTTTCCGGTGGGGACATTGAGGCACAGAGTTTGTGGGTTCATTTCTGCCACAAGTCTAGCTGTGCCAGAACATGGTTAGGGGTATTTGTGTTGGCAGTTTTTGGAGGACAATATGTTTATAGAGCTGTGTGACAGCCTAAGTCTTAATACAGTGATTTAGACTGTAGCACTATGCTATACTCCGATTCCTGAATTCACACTATGGACAAGATAAAGGGTTAGAACATAGATGTATATGCCAGACAACTATAGAGTGAAATAGTAAAATGTGTATTGTAGACGGGCCCTGGCCGAGATCAAACTAGTTTGTAGCACAGCTTGGTACAGCCTTGTGCTTTAACCATTCAACTGTTTCAATTAGACAAAATAGCTCCCCCTTTTTTTTTTTTCCCCTGGGCATGAAAAAATGTTATATGTTAACTTGGGTAATTACATTCTGCTTACCTAAAATTCCTAGTATAGTTTCAACTGGTTATAGTGTTATGTTGTTGATTTGCTGTGTGGAAATCTTCCGCGCTAGAGAAGGCAGCAAGTGTTTCAGCAGTAGGGGGATGTAATCCCTGAACTGTGTATATATAGTAGTTTGTAAATCTATGAATCAGCATTTTGGGATCTCTATATAAAACGTACTACATGAATGTCAGCCTATTTTTAATAATGATATCGTTCACAGTGCTCTAGATTACAGGTTGGTAAGCATTTGCTTTATTTACTGAATTTCTGTTTTCTAAGTCTGCTGCCAGTGGAGAGATTTATGGTAAAAAGGTAGTATGTACGTACACATGCTATCAGATCTGTGGCTCCCATTGTACAGGAGATGCATGTTTCACACAACAGATATGATTAGTGATCAGCTTCTGCTACCCTTGCTCATTTTGAGCAGTACAGTATCTTATTCACGACTCAAAGATTCCCAGGGGCACAGAGCCAGGACCTATGTGTATATACATTGACTACATTGGGTGCTAGGACTAGAAACTCTGGTCTGTCAGCTCCAAAAATGCAGGCCTCTACTACTTGAGCTAAAGAAGAAATTTCATAGCATTGATATTGGTATCTGCAGCCACTAGAGAGCATCACCACTCGCTATTTTATATGCACAAAGCCAGTGAATTATATCACCTTCCAATATAATCTCCCAAGGCAAATACATTTGACCAGATTGAACCCTTGTATAAATCCACTGATTTTGATAGAGTTACAGTAGGGATCTGTTTGGTCAAATATGGTCACTGTGATAGCCAGTACTGTTAGATATAGATATCTAATAGTATGTTAATAAAATATCTGTTGAAGGATAAAAATAAAAAATCCACCAGTTTCCATAAAAAATGCTCACCTCTTCAAGAAATAGAAATTGAAGACAATGATATGTTTGGTGTTTATCTGTCTACTGCCATGCAGTACACCCATTGATGACCGTGAGAGTTATGTGTAGATAGGCTGGGGAGTACCTACCCATTCATTTTTATGAGTGGTGGTCAGACTGACAATAGATTAACCCATCAGTCTCTCTGTAAGAATCATCATGCTCTGTGAATAAACATCTGCACATTAGAACTTCTCCGTGGAGACTGGATGTGGTACACAATGATGACTCTGAATGATCTGGTACAATCTTTCATTTCATGCATTGATCAGATAAATAATATTGACTCCAAAAAAATAATTATGGTCAAATAAGGGTGATTTTTCAACAGACTAAAATGTATCTGATTTGGCCTTGACCTATGGTAACAGGTTATATCAGTAGTTTGAATGAATACAGAAGCTGTGAAACTAATTTAAGCATAAAGATTTTCTTTTTGCGAATACAGACTAACACGGCTACTACTCTGAAACCTGTAATTTAAGCATGAAAATCGAGGCTAATTCTCCAACCTTACCTGTGAGTTTGACTGGCTTGGTAGTACTCTTGCCCCTGGATCAATCACCTAGATTTTACCCAAAGTTTTTGCAATAGAACTATGCAAAATGTTCACAATAAACCCTGAAACCACATGAAACTTGCCTGGTTTCTAGTTTTCTTACAAGCTCATACCTCAACTCACATTTGTTAAATTGTTCACAAAATGTGAGACTTTGTCATTGTTCTGCTTTTTTTTGTTGTTGTTTTTGTTTCATTGTACATTCTTTCTTACATTTCATACATTTATTGTTTCTAAAGAAAAAAATATTTCAAGCTACACTCTGGGGCCTTTAAAATTCCTTCTGCTCAACATGAAGGGAGCAGCTTTTTAAGAGAATCTCAGTATTCTATAATAGCTTTCATCCTGCAGAGCAGGAAATCTCTTTCAGGACAGGTAGAATTTTAAACAGCCAGAGTTTCTGCAATCTGAAAATGAATGTTCTTGTTTTGAAAGTAATTCTTGTCCTGCTTCTATGATTACTAGGAGAATAACATAAACTATGATTCTAACAATTACAAAAAAAATGCAGCCACCCAGAACTCATATTGTATCAAAGCAAAATGGAACACGATTCTCAAATGTTTCCAGTTTTTTCTATATATAGAACCCGCATTCTTCAAGGTGGTTCCATTTTGGGCAAAACAGTTTTCTGCCATAATTATTTTCCTGCGTATCTGAATTCACTTTTGAGAAACCCAGGACCAGTTTCGGGTTTTACATCGAAGTCGTGCAAAATTCTGCATAGGTTTAACACAAAAGTAGGTGAAACTCAACAACAGTTTGAAAGCTTTGAGATTTTCACTCTTCCAAGCTCTGAGATCTTGATCCAACTGAGGATCATCTGTGTAAACCTAGGTGGATAGAACTAATTATCATGTTTCCATTAACCCCTATGAAATAAAACTGCCGGGTTTTGCCCAGATCTCCACAGCCAGGTCTTCCTAGGGAGGAGCTGTGTTGTCAAAAGCACATTTCATTTTATGGCATGTAATAATGATTTGCCTTTTAAAAAAAAAATTCTCCTCTTTTGCCCACAATGGCTAGAATTCAGATTTCAGTGTCTGGGTTTAACTCAATTCCAAAATGTACTTAAGCATGCAGCTTTTGTTTTTCAATAGAATATAGCCACTTATAGCTGTAATGCAAAGCACTTTAGAAAAGATCAGTCCATGATTATGATTTCCTACTGAGAAAGTGGGAGTTGCACAGATATCCTTTACTTGTTAGCAACACAGTGGTAGGTCTTGGCGCAAGCTAATTTCTGGTGTGGTTCTATCACTGGAGTCATTAGAGCTGTACCAGGGATGAACTTGTCCCCCTCTTTATACCTTTCTCACCTTTTGCTTTAATGAAGTGCAATGAATTTTAAACTTTACCAGGAACTGTGTTCTACAAGTCTGTAATAGAAAGTATCTGCAGATTAATCAGGCTGCAGTGTTTAACATTAAATTTGCTTATTATAAATGACTGGTATGTCATGGTAATGAGTTTTCCTCCAGTTTTATAGCCTGAATCTTGCTGATACGTACAACCAGGGTTTTTGGTGGTATATTACATTCACCCATTCTTTACTAACCTGTTCTTAAGTCATTTGGGTGAAAAACAGTGACCTCCTACTGACCTTTTGCCGTTTGATAAGCTCCCTTTGAACAAGTGAATGAGAGGGACAGGGAGGGATGGGTTGAAGCACGGGTTACTCATACAGTACACTTAGTGCCTGGGTACTTAATTAAGGAAAACCAAAGAGTGGGAGAATCCTAACAACACTGCTAAATTTTCACTAAATAGCCCAAGTATAAAATGAGAGGCAAGATGGGTGAGGTAATTTCTTTTATGTTCCCCCTCTGCCCCCGCCATATTTTTGTCATTAATAGAAACATATGTTATGGATGAAGAGATCTGTATGATACAGTTGACCAGCTCTACTCTATCCCTTGCCCAAAGGCAGAAATAATACAGTCAGTAGAGACTCTATGTGGATAAATAGTATCTCCCTCTCAGTGGATACTTCCCAGTCTTAAAATTAGTTACAAGATTTAGATAAGATCCCTAGTCAAAGTTCAGGGCTCTCCGGGTATTCCATTTGGGAGTAGAAATTGGCGGTAGCCAGGGTATTTCTTTGCACTCTGTACATTCCTTTTAAATAAATAAGAGTCCTGTGTCTCTGAATGCAGAAGGAACCAGGGAAAAAAAGGAGCAGTACCAGGTCCCTAAGCTTCTTTACCAAACACCAGATCCAAAAGCTTTCTTGTCTTTAGCTTTTTCCAGAGCCACACTGTCCTAAGCTACAAGCTCCTGCTTCAGTTTTTTCTTGCCTCTTTTCCTCTGCCCCTCTCTTTGTTCTTGTCTGTGACCTCAGTATCTGGATGTTTTCTCACACACACCCCTACCCAAAACAATATTCAGCCCAAAAGCTCCTTGGATGGTTCACACACTCCTTTTGTCTCTAGGTGGGGGTTAGGTGTGAACTCACCCTTCAAATAACATATCAACCTCAATGCGTTTTAACCGAATCCATAACAAAGTTTTATCCAGCTCATAATAATACATATAATGAAATTATGATCCCTGCTCCAAAGAGCTTACAAGCTGAGTAATACGGCAAGCCTTCTCACGCTGTCCCTCCCAGTGGTGTGACTTGGAGAGACCACTGATCTAGTCTACACTGAAAACTTCATTGGTATGGCTACTGAAATGGATCCATAGATCCAGTGCTCTTGAATGGCTCTGGAATAATGCCTGTGAGGACCCCCTTCAGTGTGTCAACCCCCTTAGGGTCACACTCTTCCTGCCTGGGGTAAGCCTCTTGGTTTCACCTCCTCCTGGGACTGAACAACGGCGCCTTCAGCGCCCCTGCTTTGCCCCATGACCTCCCCTCAGCCAGTCCACCTGAATTGGACAACTGGGGAAGACTTACACACTCAAAGGGAGCAATGGCCCCCCAGCTTCCTGATTCTGGAGTGGCTTGCGGTCAGCGTTGTAAAAATAGAAGGATTTATTAGATGTCTGGAACACAGTGTAAAAAGCCCTTAGGTTAATATAGAGAGCAGAAAGTTACAGCAAAGTCCATCTGGGTCGGTCCTAAGCCCAGAGCTCTCTCTGATTTCCCCCTGCCCCAGGCCCCAGGCCAGAAGAGTGTCATGCTTCCAGCAGCCCATACATAACGACCCCCAAGGGTACCTCCTCTGTCCCTTGTTCTGGTTTCCAGGGCAAAAATGGTCACTTAGCCATCTTCCTTAGTCCTTTTGTTCTCCAGCCGGTCACAACTGGCTGGCTTCCTGCAGAGGGTGGGCTCCACTTATTATTAGTTACTAGGTACCAAGTGGCCGGACCTTGTCTGGGCCCACACCCCAAATAACTAGGCCACAGTTACACCTGGATCTGTGGGTCTCTGCAAAGAGAAAACAACCTTTTTTCACCACCAAGTTTAACCATGCACCACATGGGGAAACTGAGGCGCATACAGCTCTGTCACTCCGGGGTGTGAAAATTCCATACCGCTGAGGGACATAGCTATGTCAGTGTAACCCCTGATGTAGACAACACTAGGTCAATGGAAGCATTCTTCTATCAACCTAGCTACCACCTCTCGAGGAGGTAGATTCACGACAGCGACAGGAGAGCCCCTCCTATCGCGGTAGTGAGTGTCTACACTGAAGCACTACAGCAGCAGTGTGCAGCTGTGCCACTGTAGCAGTTTGAGTGTAGATGTACCCTAGGACTGAGAAGCTAGTTCGGTCCTGTTGCCAAAACTATAACCCCTCTGCAGAGACAACTATATTACTATGGTTCCTAAGAATCCTAGTGATGGACCAGAACCCCACTGTCACTTAATAATATTACAGTAGTACCTAGAGGCATCTAATCAGGACACCATTGTGCTAGGCACTGTGCAAACAAAACCAAGTCCCTGCCTCCAGAGAGCTCACAGGCTAGGGTTTTGCCAAAATACAACTGGTGGCTAACCAGACAAACCAGGGATGCTAACACCTATCTACTAGGAGCTGAAGTGAGACCAGAAACTCATTTCACACGGGATACCAAACAACTGTCCAAAGCTAACAACTCTGGATCATTACAATCCTTGATTGTATTTGAACAACTGATCTGGAGGTGAAAAGCAGCATATCTATTTACCAAATTCCAGAAGCTGGAAGTACTCTTTTTATCTGCAGATATCAAATTCGCACCCTTGATTGTATGTGGATATCAGGCTGTCTTATGTATATTAGACAGAAGCTTGTTTGAGATGCAATATTCAGCACTGCATACATTTGGTTTCTATTGGTCAAAAGCATAGCTTTTGGAAATAATTTTTCACTTTTAGTAAACAAAGACCTGATCTTCACTCTGAAGAAGGCCTGTCTTAAGGTAAAGGAAGCAAACAAAAATCTTCAGTTTTACTTTTCAAGCCAAAATCCTTTTTTGTTCTTGGAAGCTAAACTCTTTACATTGTTTCCCAAATATAAATTAAACTGTAGGCCATACTTGGCTACTTTCCAAAAAAAAATTCTGAACAGGTTGAGTAAAAAATACAGCGAAGTATTGAGCTGAATTGCCCAGGTGTGGGAGAGCCTGGGGGGTGACATTCAGATAGGGGCCTTTGTATAGACAGAAATATCATTTAGACCAGGGGGTTTTCAAACTGGGGGTCGCGACCCCTTAGTGGGTTGCGAGGTTATTATTTGGCAGGTCGCTAGCTGTCAGGCTCCACCCCGCTTCACCTCCAGCATTTATAATAGTGTTAAATATATATATTTTAAAAAGCATTTTTAATTTATAAGGGGGGTCACACTTAGAGGCTTCCTGTGTGAAAGGGGTCACCAATACAAAACTTTGAGAACCACTGATTTAGACGCCTTTGTACAGCCAGTAAATCCAATTGCTGTTTTTAAGTCTCTGAGACCTCTCTGTCACTTTGGACTGGTTATGGCCAGTTCTGTATCTGAGCTTTCCTGCTTAGAGGCTACTTTTCCAAAAAGAGAGAATAAGTGTTAATAGCATCATTGCACTGCCCATTGCTTCTCACATTGTTTGTTCACTATGTCCAGAATCATGCTCAGTTAAAATAAATGCATCATTTTGATGTTAACTATGTGACTCTAAATTCCACAGCTTCAATTTAAGATAAAAAAAACAAACAAAGCTAGGATGAAATAGTTTGTGTGGTTTTTTTTAGGCCTAAAAGTGGTTAGTGATTTTGGATGTCCACCTGGAGATACCTTTATATGGTCTGATTTTCAGAAAGTGCCAAGCACCCACCCTTTGAAAATCAGGCACTTTAAAGGTGTCTCAAATCAGGCACCCAAAATCACTAGTCAGTCTTGAAAATATAGGCCTTAAAGTTTACTTCATTGACTTATTATTTTAAATAGCCTCAAGGGAAGGGGAAGTAATCACAACCTGGTGGCATTCTGTTTAGGAAAGCAAAATTCTTTTGAAGTGTCTATCCAATTACATGTTCTGTTCAAGGGTAACTTTCAGCATGTCAAAATCTCAGAGCTTAAATGTGGTAGTGGAATAAGAAACCTTGTCCAACTCAGGCTAAAAGTGAATGCAACAAATTGTTATGTTCACATCAGAGTGTGACATACTTTCCTTTTTTAAAAAACTTATTTATAACCCATGAGTGCCTCAGTAAACACAAGGCATGTGTCTGTGCTTCTCACCATCTTTTTGTGTTGTGTGGGTGTCATTGTTTGGTTAAGAACACAGGAACTGTGTTCACAGCATCTGTATGTTATAATTGCCTGCTCACTGGGTAAGATACGTAACTACAGCTAATGTTGAAGAGTAATAGAGTAGCTCTGGAGAATAGAAGGTTCAGTTCTCCACAAAGGTTGGCATTTATGGATAGCAGGGGTCTAATGAGAGTGGATTTTACAGGGGTTCTAGGTGCAGGCTTCCAAAGGGGCTTTCTTTCATCTTGTTCACCCAGGCCAGGAATTAGAAGAGTTAGGGAGCTCTCTCCTCCAGAAGGTAGTGATAGCATGCCATTAGTAAGTCCAGTTTGGGGCTATGGGTCAGAAAGGATCAATCCTTTTACTTTCACCCATCCTTTCCTAATACAGTCCATCCCCTTCTATATATTGATTTAAGATTCTTGCATTCTCTGTAAGAATGAGAGAAAGGCCTCCTCCTCTGAGTTTGCAACTACCCCCAGAGTGGAGCACAAATAATGCATGTTCCCAGCACCTAGAGGGTGAGGGTCGCAGCTCTGTGACACACCTAGCCAGACAGCCTCAAGAAGGAGAGTCATCCTCAGATACAAAAGAGACTTACTTGCATTGCTGCATGTTTATCAAAAGCAATATAATTTCTGATAACAGTTGTGTTGATGGCTGTGAATGCGTTCCATTAACATAAGCCCCTGAATCTTTCAGTGAAGCCCCTGGCTGCCAAGAGTAGAGAAAACTAAATATTGGCTCCAATGCCTATTGAAACCAATGGGAGTATTGTTGTTGCTTAAGTTTGGCTCTGAGAATCTAGGCCCATTTCTTGAATATGAAAGTATATTCTGGCAATGTAGAATTAAATCTAGACTCTGGAGTACTGGTGAGATCATAATTAACCACAAAAGCTTGAGTCGTCAGTTTAACATTATCACTCTGTACACGAACATACTGTACTCCATATATGTAAACTTTACTGCGATTGAGTGGCTGCAGCAAATCATAGGCATTAAATTATTAAAAAAAAACCAAAAAAACATCAGCTATGCTTAGCTGGCTTCTCTTTCCTCTGTCCACCCACCTTGTCTTGTCTTTTGTTATGGAGAGGTTTGTTAACACATCTTAATGGCATTAACAAGAGCCTTCAAAAAAGCAAAAGAAAGTACAGTAACTCCTCACTTAAAGTTGTCCCAGTTAACGTTTCATTGTTACGTTGATGATCAATTAGGGAACTTGCTCGTTTAAAGTTGTGCAATGCTCCCTTATAAGTGGTTTGACAGCTACCTGCTTTGTCCACTGCTTGCAGGAAGAGCATCTCATTGCAGCTAGCTGGTGGGGGCTTGGAACCAGGGTGGACCGGCAGCCCCCACCCCATTAGCTCCCTGCTCCCCTAAATTCCCTGTGCAGCAGCCGCCCAGCAGGCTATCAGTTGCCGGCAGTTCAGCTGTCCCTCCCCCCACTGCCATGTGCTGCTCCTGCCCTCTGCCTTGGAGCTGCTCTCCAGAGCCTCCTGCTTGCTGGGGAGGAAGGGGGGGGTTAACGTCAGGGTGTCCTCCTCCCCCCTGCTCCTGCACCCTGCTTATCCCATCTCCATCTAGCAGGGGGGACACAGGACAGGGCTCAGGACGGAGGGAGCTTCCTGGCAGCAGATGTTGCGGTCTCAGCTTGCTGATTAACTTAACAAGGTAGTGTACTTAAGAGTGGTGGCAGCGTACTTAAAGGAGAAATGTGCATCTCTCTCTCACACACATCTGTCTCCCTTCCCTCCGTTCGTGCTGCCTTGTAGAGTGTGAGGCTATATTAACAACAATAAGTTAACCCTTGAGGGCTCAGCCAATTGTTAGTTCATCATTTAGCAGTAAGGCATCCCCTGGGAAATATCCCACCCTCTGACTCCACCACCTCAACCGAGCTTCACAATCATGATCGCTGTGTATTAAATTGTTTGTTTAAAACTTATACTCTGGGCCTGTGTGTCTGTCTATGTGTGTGTGTGTATGTATGTATATATATATATAATATATGTAAGTCTTTTGTCTACCCAAAAAAAAATTCCCTGGAACCTAATCCCCCCCATTTACATTAATTTCTTATGGGGAAATTGGATTTGCTTAACATTGTTTTGCTTAAAGTTGCATTTTTCAGGAACATAACTACAACGTTAAGTGAGGAGTTACTGTCTGAGGAAAAATAAACTGAAGTGAGGTGAAGAGGAAGACTCTAGCTTCAGGCTTCCTGTGGGCCTTTGGATGAGTCCCTTACGATACATCTTCACTGCAGAATTAACTTAAGGCCACGTCTATGCTAGAAAGTTTTGCCAACAAAATTACATGTGCCAGTGTTGCTATGTCACTACAGCACATGCAGGCTTGACTGCTTTGTTGGTGCTGCATGTCTTCCCCATTAGAGGCTGTCGTCAGAAGACATGGTGCCCTGTGGGTAGGCATCCCAGTGTCCCAAATACACCATCTGGTGCAATGCCTCGCAGTGCATTGTGGGATATTATCGCTGCACCCAGGGAGTGATGGGCGCAGAAGTCAAGTTCCCCACACGTCCCTTATTTCCATCTCATAATGTTTGTTCCATCCCATAATTTTTGTGACTTTTTTTTAAACAATTCTCACAGTTCATTGTGCTGCTTTTTCATTCTCTCTGCCGGGTCTCTGGCAGAATCATCAACACAGCACAGCTAAGCCGTCTGTTTTAGAGACAGGATATATGATTCTTCTATATTTGCAAAACTTCAGCGACTACCGCTTCCACAGCAGTAGGTAACTGCAACCCCTGTTGTTCAGTGGACAATCAGTTCAGGGTTGAAAAATCCACTGTGGGGGGACTGTTATCATGTAGGTGTGCAAGACCATTAAGTGTCTCTTGCTGCACAAGATTGTGACTCTTGGCAATATGCAGTAAATAGTTGAGGGCTTTGAAACAATGGGCTTCCTGAACTGCTGTGGGAAAATAGACAAGACACCCCACCCCACATTGTTACTCAGTATATAAACAGAAAGGAGTACTTTTCCATGGTTATGCAAGTGCTGATGGATCTTCATGGACATTTGACCGACATTAACATTGGGTAGTCTGATAAGGTGCTTAATACTTGTGTTTTGAGGAACACAGGACCTTTCTAAAAGCTGTATCCAGTGACGTTCTTCCCAGACTGGCACGCTGGCATTGGTGGAGTCAAAATGCCAATAGTGATTCTGGGGAACCCGGCCTACCATTTGCATCAATGGCTCATGGTCCCATACACTGGGCACCTAGACAGTACTGAGGAGAGATTTAACTATAGTCTGAACAGATACATGATGACTGTTGAATGTGCATTTGGTAGATTGAAGGGGCACTGGCAATTTCTCATGGCTAGGCTGGATCTTGGGCTATGGCTATACTAGAGAGCTTACAGCAGCACAACTGCACTGATGCAGCTGCACCGGTGTAAGCTCTTGAATGTAGCTGCTCTAAGCTGATGGGAGAGAGCTGTCCTATTGGCTTCACTACTCCAGCCCCCGCAAGCAACAGTAGCTATGTCGGTGGGAGAAGCTCTCCCATTGAAATAGTGTTGTCCATACTGGCACTTATGTTAGTGTAACTTTTATGTTGCTTGGGGTGGTTTATTCACTCCCCTGAGTGTCATAAGTTATGTCGACATAAGCTGTAATGTAGCCATAGCCTTAGTGAGCTAAATATTCCTGTTTTTGCTGCATGCTGTGCCTTACATAATATTTTTCAAGCAGAGGGGGAAATATTACAAAAGGGTGGAGGGGTGAATTGGAAAGACTGTCTGCTGACTTACAGGAGTCAGACGCCAGGGCAATTACAAGAGTCCATCGAGGAGCTGTGCGGTTGAGAGAGGCCTTAACAGATCTCTTTAACATGTGCCATAGTATTGCCATGTGATGCTTTTGTGTACTACTTTGTGTAGTTGGCTTGGATGAGGAATTTACATGATTTATCAGCTGTTATGAATTTGGTGGGAGACTGGCATTTCTGTTTGGTGATACCCAATAACATACGGTCTTCTTAAAAACCTAAATTTATTGGGTGCAAATACACAATGAACACTGTACTGACCATGGTAAACTCTGAGGGCATCAACACTTACCAAACCTTTATTACAACCTTTATTACACGTATTAAAAATGCAAAGTGCCAGGTGTTTGCTGACTGAACCTGAAGTAATCCTAGATCACTGCACGAATAATCATAGTTCTCCTTGGTTTCAACTGCCGTGATAAGGGATAGGGTAGGCAATACCGGCACCTTGTTTGAGGAAGAATGTATGTTCCTGTGTACATTGAATTATCTAGGGCGTGTGAAGGCTGCTGTGGAGGAGTTCTCTGGGCATTTTGCTCCATATTATTCTGCAACGCCTGTATTTGCTGCTTGAGCAGAGTTATAATTCCTGGTGTACTTGTCAGTGCATCTCTTGGTCCCTCTGATTTTCCCCTTGGTCCTTCTTTTCCTCGTACATGCATTCCTTCCAATCCTAGTCCTTCTGCTTGGTCTCCATCATGTGGTCCATCCAATCTCTATTCTCCTGGTCAGCAGCATCTGAAGACTGGAAAAGCTTTGAAAACACATTCTCTCTTGTCTGTTTCTTTCTTCTCTGGATCTGGGTCAGTCTTTCAATGGGTGGGGAGGGAGCTCAACTCAAGTACACCCTGGCAGAGACAGCTGATTAACAATGTCTATCTTTATGTTTGATTTACAGTGATTGCAGAAATGAAAAGTCTCACAACTCCTCTAAAATTTTTCCCATAAAGATCCTCATAAAAATATGCAAAGGGTCAGACTTGTTTCAGGACCCTCTGCAGCTCCAGGCATAATGAGTAGTGGGGAGGGGTGGGGGGTGGTCCTGTGATAAGCCCAGAGCTGTAAGTCGCTGGGAGCCACTGGGGGCCCAAGGGTATGAGTGCAGGGACAGTGCAGCAAATATGGTGAAAATTGTTGCAGGCAGGGGTGATTATGGCTGAGGGTGACAAGGGCCCAGAGAAGGCAGCTGCTCTAGGTCTCTCAACATCATCCTGACCTGTATGCTGCCACGCTGTTTATAATAATGGTGTCTGTAGAACTCATCGCAGAGGACTGTGTGAAAATTTTGTATTGGGGGGCAGACAAAAGAAGGCTGTACTTCCTAGAAAAGTCCGGGAAAGGATCAAAGAGTGTTTACTAGAAAATTTCATTGAGATTATTTCACAGAACGAAAATGTACAATTTGACAAAATACTCCAAAGGGGAAGAAGCACTGCCTAGCACCACAAACCAAAGAAAAGTGGCCACCCTGAGTCAAGAACTCTGCCTCTGCCTCATTCCTGTCCAAGCACAGCATGAGTGATTTGTGTTGGACTAGAGAAATTGGGCTGCTAAACCAAAGCACTGTCTTTTGTACATGTCTCTTGTATATGTTTACTCCTAAAAATCAGGTAATCAGTCTGGACAGTCACTGATGATTACTTGCAAGCGATATTTTTCATATCCTCTTTGCTTTATTTTTATGCTCAGGTATCAGTGCCAATATCTTTCTGTTTGATTGTAAAGAATTGATTTTCCAGTACATATATTTAATTATAGCTGAAATTCTATCTTGATGCCAAAAGATGCTGGCTACAAAATGATTTTGGTAGTAGATGAGTTGTGCTACCTCAAGTTTTAGCCTACATCCCTGACAGGCCAGCCAACTCAAGTTACAAGCACCACCAAGTTTGAATTAAGGGGTTTTGTGTTTGGGCAGGACTCTAGTTAGGAGCAACATTTGGAGTTGAGTTAACTTTGCAGTGAAGACAAACCTTGAATCTCTCTGTGCCTCAGTTCCCCATCTGCAAAATGAGATTATAGCATATCCCTATCCCACAGGGGAGAGTGTTGTAAGGATAAATGCATTAAAAACTGAGTTTTTTAGGTGAGGTGTTCAGGTATTCTGGTAATAGGGGCCACCTCAGAGATCTATATAGGAGGAAAATGACAGGAGATTTTTTTTTTTAATTCAAAAAATAATAGGGCCAAAGTCTGCTCTCATGGTAAATCTAGAATAATTCCATTGATTTCAACATGGATGTCCTCTGAATTTACAGCTAAATAGGTGAAAGCAGAATTTTGGCCTTCCCCACCCAAAAAAGCCATAGTAAATAGGAGTATTCCTCCCTCCCCCACCCCCCAAAATAGGTCACTAATTGGGTGTTCACAGAACTTACAAATTAAACATTTGAAATCAAAATCTAGGATCAGCCACAGCTAGGAGCATCATGCTCTTTAAGGCTGCCCCAAACTGTATTATTAAAAATAGGAGTGCAGTTGTTTTAAAGTCACATTTCGATATATTTTTATTTTTTTTGTGGAAAGAGCAAGGAAATGTGTTTTTTGTTTGTTTTGTTTTTAAGATATACTTGGCTGCTCACTTGGAGGCATCATTTATATTCTAGATGGGAGCAGGATAAATTTTCAGCCTGGTGAGGCCCAGTTTCCCTTGTGTTAGCGCAACTTGCACCGCAGGGGCAATTGACCTTCTAAAAATGTGCCATGTAGCGCACATACTTACCCACAGGGGCTAGGAGTTACTCAGGGTTTTAGTAACAGTGAGCTGTAAAAGTAGTCATGAGAGTGACACAGAATTGCACTGCATACGCTGCCTTTGTTTCAGCTGGTTTGTTGCAGAAGGCACTTCTTGTTGTTTGGATTTTTAAAGTCTTCCATCATGTGATAGGTTTCAGAGTAACAGCCGTGTCAGTCTGTATTCACAAAAAGGAAAGGAGTACTCGTGGCACCTTAGAGACTAACCAATTTATTTGAGCATAAGCTTTCGTGAGCTACAGCTCACTTCATCAGGTGCATCCGATGAAGTGAGCTGTAGCTCGCGAAAGCTTATGCTCAAATAAATGGGTTAGTCTCTAAGGTGCCACAAGTACTCCTTTTCTTTTTGCATCATGTGATACTTTTCCCCTATTAAAACATATATGCATGGCTATGTTTACAGTAATTGAACCTACCTTGGAAGTTGGGAGCGTTTGGCTGTTGTTAATGCACATGAAAAATTATTCATCCCTCCCCCCACCCACCCCCCCAAAAAAACATTTCTTTTGGTGGGCTTTCATTTCTGGCTTGCTAACTTTCAGCTACCCCGAATAACAGGCAGTCTAACACTCAGTCCAGGCTGGAGGAAGAGGGACTAAGACATTTCAAACCTCAATAACTCTGTTTTCTTAGGGAAATACTAGGCTATCAGTATATTCATTTTCAGATGTAATACATTGAGGTTCCTGCAAAGCTGTGAAATATGTACGTCTGTGCACTAGCACAGGAACCCATATGTCACAGGAATCATCAGCATCTAGAGACCTTTCCTAAGTACTACGAAGAGTTTTACAGGGTATGGGTCAGACTTATAAAATATTGGAAGCTGCCTTTGCCATGCTGTCTTTGCAGTGTTGGCATACATAGCCTGTGGCAGCTGACACATACATTGTCTTTATTTTTAAATGGTTGGAAGATTATCCTTATTCCTAACACAGCTGCATATTGGACTGGGTTAGTATGGTTTCCCCAATTCCACTGTATGTGGCCACTTTAGGGCTACCCAGATCTTGGGCCTGGTTCCTGTGTGGAATACAAGGGCTGTGTAGCCACTGCTCCCCATGACTGGGGGGTGGGCTCCAAGTGGACAGTAATGGCACTGTCCAGCAGATCTGGCTGGACACACAGGAGGAAACAAGCAATGCCCTTTCAGGGCTGCAGGAAATTACTCTTCCTGACACACACACGCCCAGTGCAAGAAGAGTGGCCTGTGTCAGCCAGTCTCAATTAGTCGTGGGGCAGGGCACTTGTCCGCTGCCCCTTATTTCGGGCTGTGGCTGAATGCCACAATGTAGTTCACGGAATGTAATAATTATAAAACAGCTTTAAAAGGAAGGATGGTCTTGCGGTTAAAAGCACTGGCCTAGAACTCAGGAGATCTGAGTTCAGTTCCTGGTCCTGCCGCAGACTTCCTGTGTGACCTTGAACCTCCTGTGTCTCTCTGAACCTCAATTCCCGAGCTGTAAAATGGTGATGATAATACTTCAGTTTCTTTCTTGTCTATTCAGACTGTAAACTCTTTGGGGGAGGGATTCTTTCTTACTGTGTGTTTTTTACAGTGTCAAGCACAACTGGGCCCTGATCTCAGCTGAGGTCCTTAGGGAAAAATACAGCTACTGCTAATAATAGAAGAATGTCTCCAATGGCTATATATTTATGTATGCAGGTATTCTGTAGTTATATTATACATGCTCCATTTTTGAGTATTTTAAAAGATTATCACTGAGGTAGTTCAGTCTCATCCTGGTTAGACATATGTGCTGCTTAAGGATCCGATCCTGCCATCTGTACTCACATGAATAACACCTTTCTCTATGAGTTGTCCCATTGATTTCACAGGGAGTTCTCCAGAATATTGTACTATTCACCATGACTACAGGGAGCAAAATATAGCCTTAAATGGCACATGAAAATCTTTCCTTTCGATTGGTTCATTTTGCCACTCTTACTCTCACTATTTACAACCTTCCTCACATGAGTAGTCCCATTGAAGTCCATGGGACTACACACATGAGGAAGGTATTAGTAAGAACAGCAGAACCTGCCGTGTCTATGTGAGATAAATTTGTGGGGGAAAGGTCATCACCTTTGCGTGTGGATGCGACTCCACTGACTTCAGTGGTGATCAGAACCTATGGGGGCCATATTACAAAATCGTAGATAGACGGTGGAGTTGCACTTGCTCAAACCAGCAGTGAATTTAGTTTTTTCTGGCTCTAAATCTAAAACAACAACCAGCATTTACCTGTAAAACAAAAATGTTGATGTTCCTGAGATACGTTTTTTCATAATGTTAAAACTGGAGATGTTGTTGTTGTTTTTAAATCCACTGTCAAATAGCTCCTAAATAATACCCTTTATTTTGAATGATTGATGACAGGAATCCTGCTCACACAACCATAAACATGACATTTCGAATCACACCTTGTTTTCATTTGTGAAGAATGAAATGATTTTCAGATTTTGATACAATTTATCATTGGAAGGGAGAGAGAGCAAGCGCTACAGTACATAGGTTCAGGGCAGAGCTCCTTCAACTGCTAGTGTATTACCTTGTCTTATTAAAATCCTGCGTGGTTTACTGGTGTAGCTGTATGTCAAAATGAAAGCAAATATTAGGCCATATCTGCAAATTGAGCACGCAGCCTGAGTTAAATGCACTGTGTGCTCAGGGGAATGCATTCAGAAGGGTTGGGGCTGAGGGACAGGACCTTCATCCCCAGCATGGAGGGCCATAGCTATCATTGGGCTGGACACAGGCTCTAACCGCAGGATAATGGGGGGCAGTCTGGTGAGATTTTTCAAAAGCACCTAAGGGTGTTAGGTAATGGGGAACATCTTTCTACTGTCCCAAGTTCCAGTCCGTGAAGAGTTAATCCAAACCCAGGCCTGTCACATTGGCGATGAAGATGGGGATATAAAAGCAGAGGGTAAATGGTAGTGGTGGGGTTTACTTTAGGGGGTAGATGTGCTCCCTCCTAGATGCAAGGTCTATGGCAACTGGGACCCACTGTTCTGAGTGCTTTGTTTCAGGTTGGAATCCTTTTGTTTATAAATCAGTAAAAGAAGGACATGAGGAAAAGGATTGCAACTCTGAGTGTTGTTCATCTTCCACAGCTGGTGGTTCTGCCTACTAGCTACAGCTCCCATTGGCTTTCAATGGCGATTAGGAGTGAAATCCTGGTTGCACTAGAGTCAGTGGGAGTTTTGCCATTGACATTGGGGCCAGGATTTCACCTTAGGTGCCTAATTTCCTTAGGAGTTTTTGTCTATTGTAGCCCATTGCTCCCCCCTCCCCCCTGCAGGCTTTGGCTATGTGGACTTGTACTGTGCTTGGACTCCTGGGCTATGCCCCAGTGCATCTATTTCCTCCTCCGTGTTTCAGTGGAGAGACCTCTGTAAGGGCTGGGCAGTGCACAAAAGGCTTCCTGACTGGTTCTCTCACACAGCAGAAACATATTTCCACCTCATTTTGGAGTCTTACCTGACCCCACAAAGACCACTGAAGATTTTCTTATCTACCATTAGCATTCTGTTTATATAATGTCCTGTTACAGAAAATATTTTTTTCTGATTCCAGGTAACCTATAGATCCTGTGTATCCTCAATGTTTTTTACAGTAATCTAAAATGGCGTTTTGTATTTGTTTATAACTTGTTCCTTTGGAAGGTCTAAAAAAGAATGTCCATTGTCTTTGTTTTATTTGATTTGGATTATAGATCAGTGTCTATTGTATTAATCCCAACATAGTTTGTTTCATGACATATTGGTCCCTGACCTTCCAGCCTTAGAATAATTTTAACAGCTAAAATGAGTGATTAGAGGCATTCCTAATGTAATTTATACTTAGGGAAAGTTAGATTTAATCTATTTCAGGTTCTCATATGTTTGGCTGGATGGATTGTAAGATACTTTATTTGAAAATTGCAGTTGTGCAACTATATTCATAGCTTCACCCACCCTCCTCTCACTTTGAGCAATGCAGAATAGATAGTGCAGTGATGCTTGTATGGATTTGCATGCAATTGAATACGTCACAAGCATTTAGCTCCATGCACAGTAATAGGAGGAATGGCTTGCATGTGCAATTGTTAGCTTTATTAGGATGAGATGAAGCCGCTCAGGTAACAAAAGAGCCCATACATGATATCCCTTAAGAACCAGTGAGAATTGGAGATGAACCAGGGGGACCAATCTCAGTATTGTACCTGACCTCTAAGAGTGTTACCAGAGGGAAATCAGCCCAGGGCAGGATCTGGTGCACAAAAGGCTTGGAGGAGATGCAATAAGGCAGTGGATCTCAACCTTTCCAGACAACCTTTCAGGAGTCTGATTTGTCTTGGGTTACCCCCAAATTTCACCTCACTTAAAAATTACTTACAAAATCAGACATAAAAATACAAAGATGTCTCGGCACAACATTACTAAAAAATTCTTACTTCTTCCTTTTTACCATATAATTATAAAATAAATCAATTGGAATATAAACATTGTACTTACATTTTGGTGTATAGTATATAGAGCAGCATAAACAAGTCATTGTCTGTATGAAATTTTAGTTTGTACTGACTTGGCTACTGCTTTTTATGTAGCCTGATGTAAAACTAGGCAAATATCTAGACAAGTTGATGTATCCCCCTGGAAGACCTCTGCGTCCCCTCAGGGGTACGCATACCCTTGGTTGAAAGCCGCTGTAATAAGCGAACCCATTTTGAGGTATGGAATGTGCCAGGTTTTCTTTTTATTATTTGTTTCTTGTGGTTAATAAACTGGCCTCGTATGCTTTGAGTCATTTGACCCTGCCTTTCTCTCACACAGACTAAAAATGTTTGCCCCTAGGATTTGCCAGGGCCGAAAGTGGAAAAATTGAAATACTTCAATAAAGGTTGTTTGTCTGCTGTTTTGGGGATGTAATCTGGCTGTACTAGGAATCTTCTAAGAAAGCCTTTTCTCTAAAGATTTCAAGTCTTGATTTTTGTCTACAAAATGGGTTTGAATAAAGCTCAAATTAAACATCCAAACTTTTGCATTAAATTGAACCTCTGGCCTTTCTCATATTCACCCCTTACTTAGTTTTAAGTACACTTACAAGTGCCCCTTTATGCACCATGCTGATGCTATCTTAGATATTTATTGAGCATGAAAATGGCATATGAGGAGAGGAAGTCTTTTCTGTTGTTGCTGTTGTTACTATTTGTATGTCAGGAGTGCCTAGAGGCCCCAGTTGATTTCAGTGCCCCATTGTACTAGGTGCTGTACATACGCATAGTAAGAGACAGTCCTTGCCAAGAAATTCTTATAATCTAAATAGAGAAGTCAGAGAAAGGAAGTGTTACTATCCCTATGTTACAGCTGGGAATGGAGGCACAGAAAAATGAAGTGACTTGCCCAAAACCCCACACACAGCCTGTGGAAAAATCAGTCATTGAACTCTGCTCTTTAGAATCTCAGTCAATGCCTTAAACACAAAACAATCCTTCCTCCCAAGTCTTGTGCTCTCTCTCTCGCTCTCTCTCTAGGCTAACATTTGTAAGATAGTAAAACATTATTACTGTAGATTTTAACAGTTGCAAAATTGCACATTATAGCAGTCAAATAGCACTTATCTGGCATCCCTATAGAAGTCAGCTTCATGCTCCAATGGAATTTTCCAGTTGATATGACACAATCAACATATTGAATGCTGGGACATCATATTGGAGGAGGGATGGAAGTTGTAGGACTTAACAATTTTTAAAAAACTATAAGTTTTAAACTAATAATAGACCTGATCAAATGGGAATTGAAGGAGCTCAGAACCTGGCAGGCTCAAGGCCAATGTGCTGAATGCCCGTCTTTAGCACACAGCTATCTCTGAGGGGATTTTGTAAAATGAATTTCAGGAATGGAATCCATACAATTTTATATACAAATGGTCTTACTTTTATGCCTATTCCAGTTTGAATAACACTCTTTAAAAAGCCAAGTGACCATCCTTGCACCTGCTTACACCAGATCTGCATCTGACCTTATATTTTTATGTATTGAATATTTAATGTCAAATGTAAACCTCCTGGAATGACACCAACACCTACGAAAATGAGAAAGCAGGGTAAACTATGAATGAATTTCAGAACTTACTGACTAAGAGACCAGACCTAGAATGTCTGTTTAGACAAAACTCCCATGAAACCAGTGGGAGTGCTGCTTAAATTAGGATTTCAGTGTCAGGCCCTGGGAAGCGATTTTGTGTGGGAGGAAAGAGGAAAAGGGAGGAACCTGCAAACAAATAGGGCAGTTAGTGAAGGAACAACTGCAGGAGTTAGTGTTGTGAAATGTCATTTGCTTCCTGTTATAATTAAGGGGAATCTTAAAGAAATGAAGTGAAAACTGCAGCACAGAAAAAAAACAACTTAGATTTATAATGCTCCAGATGTTTTGCTCAGAATAAGCTTCACTGACCTGAAATATTAAAGTGTGCCAGAATGCTCACTGGAGCATAGTTAATGCCTCTGGTAGGGTTTGTTTCAGGATGTTTGGTTTCAATTTCAATGTATTTTGCATTGTGAGCACAATGATCTGCAAAGAACATTTAACCTTTAAAGCTATATTGTATTTTAAATCTACATACTGAGTCTTGCGTAGTCATTTTCCTTTTGATTTTTTTTTAAAAAAGTCATTCAAAAATGTGCGTGTCCACTTGTTTCCTGAAATATTGTTCTTGTAGGACTTGTTTTATCAAAAATCATTGTTAGGGCATATGTGTTTAAAGTGTCTTAATGTTTTAAGTGGTAAATCTAGACTATCTTCCTCATGATTAAAAGATGCTATACTGCTTCCCTCAGATGTGATCCAAAGGCAGCCTCAATCACATCCGCTCAATCAACATAAAACGACCCAAACATGGAGCTTTTTTTTTTCTTTTGTTATATCTGAAGTGGCACCCTGGACTTCATAATATCATCATGCAGTAGGAAGATGTATACTTGAATTGTGAAGTAATTGAATACTTTCCTTAATTGCAAAGCTGAATTTAAAAATCTATAAATGTAACAACTGTTACCACATCGATGTAGTTACACCAGAGCAATTTCTTGAAGTTAAACCGGGCCCAAGTGTATCTGTTTGTTCCATTCTTTGTCTCAGTTCTCTTCTTGTCCACTTGAGTCGCAACCTTTTGTCCCCTCCTTCCTTCTATCTTTCCCATCCGTACAGTCCCTCCTATTAGCCCTCCCACTTTCCGTTCCCCACTAACCCTAAATACACTCCTTCTCACAGTGTGTGAGTTCTGCCCACGTACACTCCACTCATTGTTCCCAAGATGTAAAAGGGCAAGAAAGATTCTTACTTTGTTCATTTAATCTTAGGCTCCCCATACAAGTATATGCAAACCAGCCTACATATGGAAGGGCAAAGAAACAGACATGACCCACCCACACTGATGTATTTAAAATATTGCCCTAACATCAACTTCATAAATATATAGGTCCAATAGAGCAGTTACAGTAAATCCCCAATAGGAGGTTGTCTTTTAAAAAATTGTGGACCATATTCTCCTCTCCTGCAAGGTACGTTTGGTGCAGGAGAGAGGAGGGGCTGTCAGGGAACTGGCTGCTGCTCCCTAATTCTCAAGCTGCTCCAGCCCCAGTCCTGGCCCTGATGTAAGTTAGAGCAGTCTAAAGGCTGCTCTAACTTACAACAACTGGCTGTGGTCCTGAGAGAACCCTAGCCAGCTGAAAATTGCTATAGGGGAGCTCAACTATGCTACACACCTTTTTACATCCTCTCCCTCCCACACCACTACACCTTTGGTAGAAGTGGAGGGTTGGCTTGGGTGGCCTCTTCTGAAGAGTTACCCAATGAGCAGGTATAATGTTGTCACCTGCTTCCCTTGATGCAGGCAGCATTAAGGTTCTGGCCACTTACGTGCTCCTTCCCTTGGTGGCTGCATCAGGTCTCGCCAGCTAATCTCTGTTCTCCTGCTCCCCAAGGGACCTGGAAGGGAGCAACTGAAATGTGCTGCAGCTGCCCTTTGAAAGAAGCTGCTTAAAGCCAAGTGCTATTTATTGTTTATTATCTAGACTGCATTAGTGCCTAACATGTGCTGGGCACTTTCCAAACACAGAGTACAAACACAGTACAGGAATACACAGAAAGGATGGCCTTGTAATTAAGGAACTCCTGAGAGCTGGTTCAAATTCTAGCTCTGCTAGAGACACCTTGTTTGGCCTTGGGCAAGTCACTTAATCTCGCTCTGCCACCATTTCCCATCGATAATTGGAGATGATAGTACTTCTTTTCTCTTGGTCTCTCTGTCTTTTCTGTTTAAATTACAAGACTTTCAGGGCAGGGATTGTCTCTCACTGTGTTTCAATAGCACCTAATACAAAGAGGCCCCAAGTACAGTTGCGGCCTCTAGGCATTACTGTGATCCAGATAATTATTGATGATTCTAAGAAGACCTTGCCTCAAAGAGCTTACACTGGAAACAAGACTGAGACCACCAAACTCCCTTCACGTAGGCTGCTGAAATCTATCAGGCAGCATCAGCTTTCAGTCTGGACTGACCTGACCTGTCTTCAGTCTGCAGTTTTAGGGATGAAAGTCTCCCTGTATCCTTACGAGCCCCATCAGCCAACCATCCTCTACCTCTTATTGCTAATGTCAGTAGTGCCTAAACACCAGGCCAACTATTCACAACAGCTGCTTCTTCTTTTCCTGTCCTTGTTCCTATTTAATCACCCTCTTCCTTTCTAGCTCTCCTAGGGTGGACGGGCGAGAGCGGTGGAACCATCTTTTCCCCTCTCACAGGTCTCACTACTTCCATTTTGATGCCTGATTAGCTGAGCTGGCATGAGCTGCCACTAGCCAGTCACTCCCAGATTGGCACTGATGTTCTAAACGGTGACAGCTGGAGATCCCAACTGGCCCCTCCCAGCAGATAACTAGCCCAGTCACTGGCCTGGAGCAGCAGAAGTGGCCCTGTCTGCCTTGCATATACCCCCCACCCTGCCTTACCCTCTCACTCTCCTCCTCAGCCCCTCTAAAGGCTGCCACTGAATTATGTTCCTGTGCTGTTGTCAAGTGGGTGATGCCTCTGCTGAGCATCCTCCACACAGCTGGGTCAAGCCCCATCACCTGTGATTATCACTGTGTCTCAGGCCCTTTGCTGCCTGTTAACCCAGCAGGGAGTGGTGTGGTGGAGGTCCCTTCACAGGGAATGGAGTCAGCCTGGAAGAATTGGCATGATGGACTCCAAGTTGGAGCAGACACAAATAATTTAAATTCAGGCTATCCCTAAGAACCTAGGACTGTTGAGAGGTACGGCTAGGTGGGAGGGGAGCCTTGGTAGTGACCTGAATGCTTAAGCCTTGATTATGGCTCTTAGAAATCAGGACCTGCTGGGAAGAGAGGCAGAGATGTACCTCCGAAGCAGGGAGTGCCCTTGCTATAACTTTGGAAAGTCACTGTTGCAGCCCTCTAGCTTCTTATCAATCCCTAGCAGGACAGGACCATGGCCACACCCCACTCAGACAAGTCTCTTCTCAGGGAGAACTTTACACTTGGGGAACACGGGTATCCACGTTATGGCTGCGTTTCCAGGGAAGAGGCTTCCTGCACCTTTTCCCATTGTAGTGCATTCATGCTATGGAATTAATAATTTGGTTCTTACTGCCTTTAGTTGTTGGCACAGCGTGGTGTCTGAGTTAGATCAAGGTGTTGTTTATTCATAGGCTGCTATACCCGTGATGAATAATCAATAATATTACCTTTAGTTTGCCTATGAAGAAAGAACAACAAAAACAGCATCTTCTGCACAAAAGAAGTGTTTACTACAGAGCAAACAACTTGAAGCACTGAAGGCTTATTCTTCCCCGGATGTTTGCACAAAACTCCCATTGAACACAAACAATGAAAGTGGTTCTATATATTGATGCAAAGAAATTTTTTTTTTTCCCCTTGTACTGTGAATTTCATAGCCCTGGTAAATTTTCAGGCCTGATCCTGCAGAGAGATTGAAGGCCCCCTGGCTGTCTTATTGGAAATTGGGAGTGTTCTGCACCTTGCAGGACGCACTAGTATATTGTACGATCAGGTCCATGGGTCCTGAAGTTTGAATGTTTTCAGCTCAGAGGATTATAATGCTAGAGAAGTTTCAGAGTAACAGCCGTGTTAGTCTGTATTCGCAAAAAGAAAAGGAGTACTTGTGCCACCTTAGAGACTAACCAATTTATTTGAGCATGAGCTTTCGTGAGCTACAGCTCACTTCATCGGATGCATTCTGTGGAAACTGCAGAAGACATTATATACACACAGAGACCATGAAACAATACCTCCTCCCACCCCACTGTCCTGCTGGTAATAGCTTATCTAAAGTGAGCATCAAGTTGGGCCATTTCCAACACAAATCCAGGTTTTCTCACCCTCTGCCCCCCCTCCCCCCACACACAAACTCACTCTCCTGCTGGTAATAACCCCTCCAAAGTGACCACTCTCTTCACAATGTGTATGATAATCAAGGTGGGCCATTTCCTGCACAAATCCAGGTTCTCTCACCCACTCACCCCCCTCCAAAAACCACACACACAAACTCACTCTGCTGCTGGTAATAGTTTATCCAAAGTGACCACTCTCCCTACAATGTGCATGATAATCAAGGTGGGCCATTTCCAGCACAAATCCAGGTTTTCTCACCCCCCCATCCCCATACACACACAAACTCACTCTCCTGCTGGCAATAGCTCATCCAAACTGACCACTCTCCAAGTTTAAATCCAAGTTTAACCAGAACGTCTGGGGGGGGGGGGTTAGGAAAAAACAAGGGGAAATAGGCTACCTTGCATAATGACTTAGCCACTCCCAGTCTCTATTTAAGCCTAAATTAATAGTATCCAATTTGCAAATGAATTCCAATTCAGCAGTTTCTCGCTGGAGTCTGGATTTGAAGTTTTTTTTTGTTTTAAGATAGCGACCTTCATGTCTGTGATTGCGTGACCAGAGAGATTGAAGTGTTCTCCGACTGGTTTATGAATGTTAGAATTCTTGACATCTGATTTGTGTCCATATATTTTTTTACGTAGAGACTGTCCAGTTTGACCAATGTAAATGGCAGAGGGGCATTGCTGGCACATGATGGCATATATCACATTGGTGGATGTGCAGGTGAACGAGCCTCTGATAGTGTGGCTGATGTTATTAGGCCCTGTGATGGTGTCCCCTGAATAGATATGTGGGCACAGTTGGCAACGGGCTTTGTTGCAAGGATAAGTTCCTGGGTTAGTGGTTCTGTTGTGTGGTATGTGGTTGTTGGTGAGTATTTGCTTCAGGTTGCGGGGCTGTCTGTAGGCAAGGACTGGCCTGTCTCCCAAGATTTGTGAGAGTGTTGGGTCATCCTTCAGGATAGGTTGTAGATCCTTAATAATGCGTTGGAGGGGTTTTAGTTGGGGGCTGAAGGTGACGGCTAGTGGCGTTCTGTTATTTTCTTTGTTAGGCCTGTCCTGTAGTAGGTGACTTCTGGGAACTCTTCTGGCTCTATCAATCTTGAAAGAAAACATCATTAGGACAAACAGTCTATCCCTATGTTTATGTACAGAGAATTGCACAGTACTGCCCTGATCTCAGCGGGGGCCTCTTGGCATTATGGTAATACAAGCAGAGATTAATTAAAAAAAAAAGCAGTGTGTGCTGCCAGGATTTTTCTGCACTCCCACTGCTCTGGTTGAAAATTGTATGTTTTACTGAGGACTCTCTTCTGAAAGCTTATGTCCCAGCTTCTTCTGCTTTTTGAACTTTCAGTGAAATGTTTAACTTCTGGTTATGGTATTACCGCAGTCTGTAGTTGCACAAAAACTGTGATCTCACAAATGGAGTATTATAATTTCACTGCAGTGTCATACAGGTGGAGCAACTGGGCTTGTGAGGGAGGAAATTCCTAACTGAAACCTCAAGAGATATGATAATTAACAAATAGTAAGAGCAGCTGTTGTTCTACTCTCCCTCGCTAAGATCATTATTAATAATTACCACATACTACATGTGAGGATTGCAAAGAGCTTTAAAACATAAGGTTTTAAATTCTTTAAAATATGCATGAGAAAGTTGACACTATTTAGGTATGCTCAGGGCCGGTGTCACCACTAGGCGAACTAGGTGGCTGCCTAGGGCGCCAAGATTTGGGGGAGCCAAAAAGCAGTGCCCCCCAAATTTTTTTTTCACTATTGCTGAAAAACGAATGAATAAAGAAAAGAGAAACGTTGTTGAACTTGCATTTTAACTTGTCATTCTCTCGTACATTACAGCTATAGCCTACGCCAGCGTTGCGTTGCGGGCCTACAAGCGTACTGCTTCACTACAGTACAAAGTGGCAATGACGTCATTTCTCGTTGTGCGCAGCCCTCACCCGTTCTGACAGGCTGTTTATCATGCTAAGTTTACTAGTTTTCGGAGGTTGTCAACTGAGGCTAACTATTTTGTTGAGTTGTTTCAGATCTAAGACTCTGGCAATTGCTGCTGCATCATTTCGCTAATACTTTGTGTCAATTGTGTGTGTATATTAAGTATTTGAGTGTATATGTTTATCATGTGCGAATATGCGTGTGTATGTTGTTGAAATTTGTCATACTGATATTGTCTGTTGTTGTATAACGGAGTATCCGCCATTCTAATTTTATAAATTTTATTAATAACAATAATTGAATATTCTAAAGGTAGAATAAAATGTAGTAGATTTTGATATGAAAGAAGGAAGGAAGTATACGTAACTAAAAAGGGTGTATTTCCAATTACAATCAACATTGCTTAATTTTAAGGAAAAGTTATCTTGATCTCTTAATCAATGTTATGTCAAACAGTTGATGCAGTATTCATTTTTTGAAAGTTTTTATAATAAGCGATGCTCCGGGGGGATGGGGAGGGGGACACAAGGTGGAAGCTTCACCTAGGGCGCAAAATATCCTTGCACCGGCCCTGGGTGTGGTTGCTATGGTTTTAAAATTTCCTTCCTGTATGAAAAGACCCTCTTTAAAAACACAACTCTCTCAAACACAACTCTGGATCTCTAGACTTTATAATTATCCAAGGGACAGATGTTAAAATGCTTAGCAAATTTTATTTTAAAATACATACCAGTATTTCAGCAGGAACTGATTATGCAGCTATTTCTTTAGACCAGCTTACTCTAGCTTCTTTTGTTGATTGCTATTCAGGGCTTTAAAAAGGCAAACAATACTTGCTATTTCTTTTGTCAGTGAGCTCGATTGATGGCATGTGTATTGTCTGTTGGTATTATTGAGACTAGTCTAGCTTTGCTAAACTCTGGGACAGTAAGGGAATGATGACACGGGGCTGACGCACAGTGAGACTTTTCATATATGGTTTGTGCACCGTGCCAATCCACAGTGAAAGCCGCTAAGGAGCGGAGAGTCTGACACTGAAAAATGATTAGACTGCAATGAGAAAAGGGGGATGGGCAGAGGAGAGGAAGAATCCTTTTAGTTTTTTCTTGGAGAACATGAAAGGCTCCTCATGCAGATTTCCGTGCTGTTCAGAGGAGCCTGTGTCTCTTGCAGAAGGAAAGAAAGATCCAGAAAGACATTAATTGTATGGTCAAAAGCTGCTTGTTTAATTTCAGTGTTTTTCAATAACTAAACTGGAGTGGCGTGCTGTCCTAGGAACTTTTGTCCTTTTTTTCTTTTTTAATTGAGAATTTTAGTTATTAAAGTGAGAGATTGACAGGGTGTGCCTCCCTGGGCATAAAGTGGGCAGATTCTGTGAATGCTTCCTCTGCAACTCCTCCAATGTACCTTAGTCTTTATCTCTAGCTGCCCTGAATCCCATATTGTCCATGCCAAATTGCAAAGTGCTCTTTAGTTATGGGGAACCTCTGAAGTTTGGGAGGATCAGTCAATTTAATTAAACCCTGGATATTTTGAACATATATTCACAACTTTCCTGGTGCTAGGAAGATTTTCCTTCTTCTTCTTCTTCTTCTTCCCTTTCTCTCTTGTTCCTCCCTATCTGATACCTCTTCCTTGCACCTCAAATTCCCTCTTTCTGGCCCCAGTATCTTCGCTTCTTCTTGCCCTCCCAAACTTTTATCTCTGTCTCTCTCTTCCAACAGATCCCCTTCCTTGAGTGCTCTTTCATCATGGTTCGTTCAAGCCTTGCACTCTCACTGACTGGATGATTTCTTTTCAAGTCCATGTTTTATGACATCCTCAGGTCCAAGGTTCCTCAAAATGCATCATCCAGCCTGGAGACTGGAAAGGTCCTAAAACACACTGGTTATGGCAGAGATTGCTAGACAACCTTTGACCAAAGAAGTATTTCAGCAAAGGCAGGGGATAGAGGCCAATTAGAAAGCAGGAGAAAGAATGTACTCCAGTACTACATGAGATAGATCAACTCTATCAGGTTATGCTCTGAAACAGGAGAGATGAACAGATACGCTGTATTTTTCATGATTAGAAAAAAACAACTATGAATGAATTTTAAAGAGAGAGAATTTTATGACCATTATTAACATTTGCAATGCCTACTCTTGTTATAGGAAATTCACAGCAGGGAATTCTTTCTAACTTCTGTTTTTCATGCTTAGCCTAAACCCATATTGACAGCGAAAATATGTGACTGTAAACCTGAGCCAGCTCAAATGACTTTGTTCTAGGGTAACTCCAGAAAACTTACTTTTCTAAATTCCCAACTGCTTGTCTTGAAAGAACCATCTAAGGGAATGTGTTTAATGCACTATAATATTCCTGATTTTCAGGTAAAATGTTTTAAACTACTACCAATTAACTTCATATGAGCCACTTATAAAAACAAAAAATCTAGTCAATCCCATTACATTTAATATTATAACTTGTTCACTATGGCCTTGTGATCTCGCTAGCCAGTGGAGAACTTTTCAGATAATAGCTATTCATGAATTTGCTTTGTATTAATTCTTTTTTTATTCTGGTTAACAGGCATGAATCTTATTCTTGTTTACTTTAGATGTATGACTTTATCAGAGATTTCAGCAGGGTGATCCTCCTGTACTTTGTCTGGAAAAGTGGCAGTAAACCTGTGGATTATCAACAGGGGATTATTAGAATGTATATATTTTTTCAGGCAACCATGTTAGCTGATATTGCCAGAAATAAATTTGATTAGCCATGTAGACAGAGTTGTGAGGTCAAATTCTGCTTTGAGCTACCATGTGCAATCTGACTGTCTTCAGTAGAATTGTACTGATGTGAGTGAAAGCAGAATTTTGGCCTGTTTTCTTCAATTTTCTCCCAAAGGAGCTGGTGAAAGATCTTTTTAAAAATAGGCCAGGCAAAACAGTAGACAACGTACAGAGCAATTGTGCATCGTAAGGGAGTGGAAATGGATAGCCTGATGGGTCTTTCCATCTATAATTTATATGGCTAAAATTTTTAAAAATGACTAGTGGTTTTGGGTGTCTCCATTTTACATGTCCAGTTTGAGACTTCTTAAAGAGGGCTGACTTTCAGAAAGTGCTGAGTGCCCTCCCTTCTGAATATCTGCCCCTACAAGGGGCTCAAGCTGAGCACCCAAAAAAGTGAGGCAGCAGAAATCACTAGTTACTTTTGAAAACTTTGGCCTATATTTCTGTAAATTCCCTCTTAAAGCATGTGAAAATCCTGAAAGAATAATGTTGTGATACCATGGAGTTATCTTAAAGAATGATAATCGAGATGTACCACAAACTTATCTTAATATTTGGTTACCCTGCCTACTATAGCTGCTGATGGAAGTTTGTTATGGTTATATATATATATATATATATATATATATATATATATTACATAGGTTATTTATATAGGTAATGTGGTTTTCGCCCTTGATTTTGACATTTTATATGGGAGTCAGTAGCCACTGGCAGGTGGGTGATGAGCAGTGAGTGGATGAGTGAATGAGAAGGTAAACACCTGTACAAATTTTACTGGGAATCTCAGGAGAAGAACACATAACGCTTGCCTTCAAAGGAGGCTATTAGAAAGCAACAACTGCAGGAAAAAATGAACCAAAGCTATGGACTTGCCCTGATTACTTCAATGGAGCTATGCTGATTTATATCTGGCGCCTTGTATAAGGTCACCCAAAATGAAGACTAGGTTCATACAGGTAGTTTGCAAGCCTTAATGAATCTTCAGACAGGTTTGCTCTGAATTTTTGAGTTTGTAACAACACTGGAAACCTGCCAAGTTTCACATCATTTCAGGTTGCATTGCAGTGGTTGCACATTGCTCTGGTAATTATGACTATTCTTTGGTTTTCCCTATATTTACTATGTCATCCTAAAACATATCCTTGAACACATTCAAATTAATATGTATGAAATGAAACAATTGCAATAAGTAACTCTGAAATTCTCCCAGCAGCTCAGACTTGTGCCTTGTTTGCAATACCTGTTGGTCATACGTAGTTTTACTCGCTCCTATTTTTTTGCTGACTCGAATATCCATTTCTTGGCAGTAGGGAAGGGAAAAAACCTAAAAATGAAGCAGTCCTGCATGCGTCCCTCACACAGTTTGCTGAGTACTTGGCCTCATGTCTACCATATGTTCAGGCTGTTCACCTGGTCTCTATCCCTTCCTCCTTTGTGGCTAGAAGCACTTCAAACGTGAATAAGGCAGTCTTTCCCCTGAGGGTTTGCTGCACATACGCTCATGGAAACACTTCCTCCTTACCTCACAGGTCTTGTCTGAGTATTCTGTAGAAGAGTATAACCTTGCAAAGAATTATAATTCCAAATAGGTACCTGACTGTGTTCCTACACTTTTCCTGGTCTTTTAGCAGCAGACTCTCCCTCTGGTGGGCGGGAAGCAGGAGGTGGGGAGCTAACTTTATTTATTTATGAGAAGAGGGAAGAGTGTTTTTTGAAAAAGCTCTATTATGTATCACACTTTGCATTCATTCCACTTCAGGCAGTACATAACTGGCTGGGAAGCTGACAAGTGTTTGTGCGTCTAGAAATTGCCACTGCCTTTACACTTTTGTGGTGTTGGTGCCTTTACAACAGCAGGGTTTATACATTGTTAAACTGACTACAGAGTTGATTCTGATCTCTCGTCAGCATAAGAGTGGTGTAATTGCATTGACTTCATTGGTGTTACTCCTGACTAACTCTGGTCTCGCAGAGATCTGAATCAGGTCCAAAGACTTAGGGGGAAATCCTGGCCCCACTAAAGTCCATGGGAATTTTTCTATTGATTTCAATAGGGCCAGAATTTCACCTTTAATATTTTCTGCTCAAAACACCACCTGGCTCTAATATTAGTTCTCCCCTCTTATGCCCCCACCTCCATATTGGTTCGTCATGTGTGTTCACTTAGTCTGTGTCTACACTACAAGCTGAGGCGTGATGCACTGTAATCATGGTAGCGCCAGTCGTGGCAGCGGAGGCCTGTCTGAGCTGTGCCAAGTACAAACCTACCTGACATTGGTAGGCATGTACTCGGCATGACTCAGCCATGCATCTGCTGCCACTGTCCTCGCTGCTGCAGCTACGCTGTTATTTATACTCATGCTAACTTGATGAGAACTAGCACAAGCATGTGTACAAAAAGTAGGGGAATCGTACCCCTACCTCGTAATGTAGACATAGCCTTATAACCACGTCCAACTTTCATTCACCTATTACGGGTGTGGGTTTGGCATTGTGTGTGTTACTCATCATTCAAACGGTAGCTCAGCAGTCTTTCCCCTGCTCTTGTGGATGATGGATAGGATGATACACACATCTTTTTTTCCCATACGTCTATTTTACCACCAGCAGTTAGTCACAGTGCAGCGAACAGGTGTTCCCAAGCTGTCCTCCGTGTGGGTAACTTTTCCAGTTAGTCTTTATGCACCATATGGTGTTGTGTCAAAATAGAGCAGGCCTTCTCCTAAATGAAGGAATGACTGTGTAACAACACAGTATGCACCTGGGACCTCGTGGGCCCAGCAAGAAGAACAAGAAGTTCCACATAGCTGTTAATCAGTGTTTAAAAACACAGGGGAAACCAAGAAAGGGCACTTCCATTCCCTTCTCCTTGTGTGTTTCTGTAACATTTGTGATCGCCTGACTCTTGGGCTCTGTGCAGAGCAGCTGTGATTGTTGTGGAAAGATATGGGTGTGGCTGCAGAAACCAAAGGTCGCCCTCCATTTCAGGAGGTGGGGTTCTGTACTGCAGAGAGTCGCAGGCTGTGGTCTGCACCAGGCTCTGGTTGCTCTAATGGGCTGGAGTTTATGTAATGTTTAAAATTTAAAAAAATAAGTGTTAAACACAAACACTCCATATCTAAAAAACCCGTTGGTGGTTATTTGTATTGCAGTAGTGCTTAGGAGCCCCAGTCATGGACCCAGATCCCATTGTGCTAGGCACTGAAAACACAGAGACTGAAAGCCCCATAGCTTTACCGTAAGATAGCTGCTGGCAAGGAACTCTCCATGAGGGATCCTTTGCTCTGGAACTTACTTACTTTCTCTGCAACTTCCTGGTGCCCTAAAAGGGTCATCTGGTTTTTTAGGCTTTTCCCAGGTGATAAGTAGAGGGTGCTGTTGAATGGGATGTTATATTGATGGTTGATCAGTTTTTTGCTGTCATCAGGCTAGTTATATATAATATATTTTCTCCTTAATTTAGAGATTGTTGATTTAGATATGTAAATAGTACAATAAAATACATAAATATAGTCTACCCTGTAGTACCCGATAGCACATGTATCTAGTTAGTCATTGCACACAGCCCTGCAGTATTTATTTGATTTTATGCTTACATTTACTCGCCTGTGCTGTTTGTGATGGAATAAATGCCCATAAGAGACACCACCAGACCAGATTCTGGTTCAGCTTGGCACTTTCTTGTCATCACCATCCCTAATAATGTTTTTTGCACTGGGGTGGGGGGAAGGGAAGCATTGAAATGAATGCCAACTGTAAAAACCTAGAAGTCAATTTCCTTCTCCTCCTGATGCCATGACAAGGTTTAGTAGAGCTGCAGCAATAGTACACTGTTCGTGAGCTTTCTCTGAAATAGTCTGATGGAGAAAGCGCTACAGGCTCTCTATTATTTGTAACTAGAGCAGGTCAAAATGTATTGGAAAAAAATCTGCTGAAATTTCAAAGTGCATCAAAAAATGGGAGAAAAGTTTTTTTTGATTAAATGTTACAGGGGGTTTTCCTCATTTTAACACCTGTGCTAGTTCTAACTATATCTTATATTCTTGTCCTGCCCCTAATGGCAGTATGGGACAATGTTTATGTATACTGTGCCCATTGATAACTAGCTGCACTACAGTATGCAGTTCATAGTAGAAAGGGAAGAGGAAACAAAAAGGGAAAAGTTAGACAATATTTGCCAAACACAAAGAGATTCCAAATATAGATCAGCAGGTAGCTATTAAAACAAATAGGCCAAGTGAACAAAATAAATACTTATTCAGTAAATAAGGCTAAAGAGCTGTGCAAAACAAGGATTTAATGTAATGTTGCAGGATCACAAACATTTCAGCTTGCAACCACTGAAATGGCCTCAGCCTATGATCTAAAATCTATGGGGATACTTAACCCCAGTATACATCATTTATGCTGATCTATTGCTGCAAAGAGGACCTTGTGGGAAGCTTTTTTACAATCCCAACACCTGCTCCTCTGCATAAAGAGCAGGAGAAGGCATGGCTGAAGTGTACGGTGCTCCAGATGATTTCAAGCCTCTGGGCTGCTCTGAGTTGTAGCAGGTGCTTACCCAGCCCCATGGGATTGGAGAAGGTAGGCAGAAAACCCTCTTTTAACCACTCTCCAGTTGAACTGAGTACTGGTCTGGGGCACCTGAAAATCTGAGCCTGGATGTTTTTAGCTGACTGGTTCTATTGCTTCTCTCTGCCTTTACAGGGATAATTTGAAAACAACTAAACAGTATCATAAAGAGGAAGTTCCCAGCTAGGTAATCTTGAGATATGAGGAAATGCGTTCCAGGGGAAAGGTGGGCTGGAGCTCAACGTTTGGATCTGAATGTGAATCTTGATCTGAGCTGTCATCAGGGTTCATGATATTCAGATCTGGGTTTCTGGTTTGGAGCATTCTTTATTCCAAATTGGTGGTGAAGGTGATATTTGTATTATAGCCGGCCTAGGGCTACAACTGAGATTCTGAACCCATTGTTCTAGACAGAGAGATCATAAAAGACCGTTCCTGTCCTGAGGCGTTTACAGCCTACACAGGCAAAGAGTGGAAGGGAAACGGAAACACAGAGAGGTGAAATGACTTGCCCAAGGTAACCTAGAAAGTCAGTTGCAGAGGTTGGAGTAGAACACAAGTTTGCTGACGCCCAGTCCAAAAGATCATTCTGTCTCGGTCATTTTTTAGGTGCCACAATGTAGTAAGGAGTACTTGGGTTTGCAAACATTACTGAGGCAGTGAACAGAAAGGGTTGTTATGGCTTTTTTGGCTTTTGTTAAAATCAAGACGAAGCAAGTTATTTCCTGCAGGAATACTGCAGTATGTTCATCTTCCATTATTTGTGCTAGAAATGATTAGCAGCGGCAGCTTCTACCGTAATTACACAGATCATAATTAAAACATATTTTTGTCTTACGAGCTGTGGCAAATTCAGACTTTCTATAAGGCAGCTCTTGGGAATGAAAGCAGTTTGCATGCTCTAGTGAAGTGCATGTTACAAAAGACGTATTTGCAGATGGGTTCAGGACATGTTTGTCTCCTGCAGGTGCTATGTACTTTGGATGCAATGTGCCAGACTTTCTCATGGGTAATTTGGGTTCAGATCTGAATGGAATCCGTGTTGCCCATTGGGCAAGCTTGTTAGCGTATGTGCTTCCAAAAACGCAGCAGAATAGCCAGGGCTCCAGTGTCCAGTGGGGAAGGCCTGCAAATGCACGCTATAGGGCAGCACCTGTGGTAGCACCCTCCACAGCAGTGCGGAGGGTCATGGAGTTATGATGATGGGTAAACCAACAGAGGGGTGTAGGCATGACCATGGGTGTAACTAAATAGATATACTAGTCAGCATCCAAGGCTGCACTTGCTACCCACCCCTCCTACTACCCGTCTGTTTATATGGCCCCTATCTCTGCATTTTTTTTCTGAACACTTCTTAGACGTCCATTCATTTTTTTTTCTCATGACACTTGTGTGAACTAGAGAAATATTCTCATCCCCATTCTATAGACAGAGAACTGAGAGACAGAGCGATCTTAAGTGACTTATCTGAGGTCACACAAGAAGCCTGTGGTAGATTCAGGAATTGAGCTACATTCTTCTGAGTCCTAGCCCAGTGCCTTACCCACAAAACCATTTGCCCCCATCTAGCAGCAGCTATACTAGTAGTCTGCTCCTTCAGTCTCCCTCAGTGATCTACTGTGCAAGGCCTGTTTACTCAAGCCTTGTGCAGCACTCCAGGATTGGTCAGCAGGGAGCAGATATCAGCCTATATTGGTCAGCAGGGAGCAGAAGTTAGACCCAAACCAGAGGGCTAGATCTGAAACCCCCTATGCTTTGGGAAAGCTCACATCTGGAGTTACTTTGCCTCTCTTGACCTACTTCTCCATTGTGGCAATGTAAAACTCCAACTGTGGGCAGCCCTGAACTTTGGGAAATTCATGACGTAGCTTGTAGCTACCCCTAATGTTTGCAGAACTACTTTTTGACTCATAACCGTGTTTAACCCAATATGAGGAGTTAGCGAGATGGTGGTAGAGGAAATCCTCAGGCCCTGAGCTCCTGTTTTGGCCAATGAATGAAGACGCAACTAATTTTCAGCTGTTTTCTTTGGAATTTTTAATTTAACGTACATTTTTGCTGAGTGATTGAAACTCGGTTAAAGAGGGTACTTTTTAAAATGCATTCACCCTTATAAATGGGATGCACATATATTATCACATCTATCTGTTTGCTTGCTATTGAGACTCTAATCCTGCATTTCTTGTGCCCCCAAAACTCCCACTAAAGTCAATGGGGAATTTTGGATGAGCAACCAATGCAGGATCAAGCCTTGTGTGATGCTAGTGAAGTAGCTAACCTGAAGTGACTGACTCCATTTGACACAAACACACCCGCAGGGTGATGTATAGGCTGTGTTGCATGGCTGAGTAAATGGCATTTTTCTACTGAGAGCCTTTTTCAGCCCATGTTACAGTAGTGGGCTCTAACAGTATCTAATCTGACTGTGAACCATGCCAAGAAAAATGAAGCATTGCAATTTTTGCCATAAAAGACCTCTCAAGGTTCAGTTCCCAGTGCTGCCAGGGGAGAAGTGACACCTGCGTCAGAACGATGCATGGTAAGCAGGGCAGAAGTTCATCACGTGTATTTTTATTTATTCATTTATTTTGAAAAATCATGAAGAGGGACAGAAAATATTAATTTAAAAACATCAGGCAAAATCCTGAAGTCTGCCTCAGTTTTCCTCCTTGGTCAGGCAAAACTCCCCTTGGTTTCAATGATGGTTGTGGGTAAGAATGGAATGAAAACCTGATAGGGGTTAGGGTCAGTCTCGTTAAGCCTATGGAGTGTATTAAAATGTCGTGTGACAATGGCAAAGAATTGCAGAGTGAGTCACTTTCTTCTATCACTGAACAGGGAACTTAATAAAAATAAAGGTACCAGCACTATCCCGAAAATTACTCTCTGTCTCCGCTACATTGTAGAGCTTCAACCTGGAACCCACCCAACCTCTTTCCAGCTACAGATTTAAAGGAACAGCGCTCCCTCTCCATGAGTTTTTTTTTTTTCTCATCTCTCCCCTCCCCTGTTCTCCTATACTTCTTTCCCCAGGCACTGCAGGATCAAAGTCTCCCTCGCTTCCCTCCCTCCTTCCCTCTCCCCTCCAACCCCCCCCGCTAGGATATCTCTGTTCAGTGTTCTAGGTCCTTCCCTAAAGCACTGCTTCAGCAGAGGGTCAGACCATTTGAAGCTGCTTGGTATCTTTACAGAACTGTGAATCGAGGCAATGTGGTCTTTTCCTATGGGGCTGTCATCGGCAAAGGGGATGACAGATCATAGGACATTAGATGAATATTCCCCTATGAGCCAGGAGCTTTGTGAGGGCCTTTGAAAAGCCACTGCCCTGACTACCAGTATCCAGAGATGGTATTGTAGCTCTTCAGAGCAGCTGCACTTTAGGAAAGGGGGTGAAGAAACAAAGAGAGGGTATTCGTCCTGCGATGAGTAGCCCAAACAGACTTTCCGTGTCTGCACTCCTCCTTGGTGAGCCATAGCCAGGGTTGGTCTAGGAAGAGTGATTCCATTCCAGAGAAGCCTGCGTTGATGTCACCAGTCACTGCCAGCTAGTATCAATGGCTGTCATTGAGAACCACCAGACAGATGCCTCCTCTGTACTTTAAAAGAGCCAACCAGAATTTGGAAAAGCCAGAGTGAAAGGACTATTTAAAAAAAAAAAAAAAAAAAAAAAAAAAGAAAAGACCAAAACTGGCTGTGATAGGTGCATATAGCCCAATTGTCTTTAGTTCTCAAATAGCCAAGTGAGTCTGCAGAGGAGCAGTAGAGGGGGAGCCAGCCTATATCAATATCCTGGATGATTTTCCTTTGTGTGTAAAATATTAATTATAACCGAATAGGCTGTGGTGTTGCCTGAGAACAGGCAATGTTGTTGTGTTCTGCAGAAGGAACACAGCGTTGACTGTCCCTGCATGCACAGTACCAAAGGTTTCCAACAACACTGGTACTCTGCATGGTAATTCTCACATTTGTTCGCCAGAGGAGGAGGTGAGGGAAAGGGAGGAGGCGTTGGGAGAGCATGGGGGCAGCTCTGCACTCATGGGAAGCATGCAGCAAGCAAAGGTAGCTGAAAATAATTAAGTTCTGATTTGCTGATGAAGCTGTTTAGAATCCATGGCTGAGAAGTATCACAGGTGTGGAGAGAGGAGTGACATGCTGAGAGCATCCTCCAGCGAAGATCATTTGGATTGGTTAAGGCAGCTGGGTCACAGAGGCCACCAAGGCTCAGGCAGTGCTTTTCCCTACTCTGGTTTCAGAGTAACAGCCGTGTTAGTCTGTATTCGCAAAAAGAAAAGGAGGACTTGTGGCACCTTAGAGACTAACCAATTTATTTGAGCATAAGCTTTCGTGAGCTACAGCTCACTTCATCGGATGCATACTGTGGAAACTGCAGAAGACATTATATACACAGAGACCATGAAACAATAACTCCTCCCACTCCTTCCCTGCTCTCGCTCTCTTTCTCTCCCCCTCCCTGCCCCCCCCCTCGCTTTCCTTCCCCCTTCTCCTTAATTCTTGGAGAGGGGAGGGGGTGGCAGATAAATGCTAAGGCGAGAGTGAATGGATGGCGGATTCCACACACATCAGGCAGCTTGGGATGCTTGCTTTTTCTTCTTCGGGCTGCAGGGAGGGCTCTGTTCCAGCCATGAATGGGGAGAAACCTAAAAAAAAAGCTTTCTGTCTATTGAGGATGAAGCCACTGAAGGAGCCTGCTACCAACAACAACAATGTATCTTTTGTGATACACTGTCACATAGGCAAGGAGATCAAACATATATGCAGCAACTGCAGTCGCGGGGAGGAAGCCCGTGACGGTGAGTGCTGCGATTTTTGTGTGTGAGGGGGACAGAAAAGTATGTTTGCTTGTAGGGTATGCGTGCACTACTGTCAGATGCTTGATGCTTAGCTTGCTACTTAATGGACTGCAGGAAAATAGAACAGGAGGCACCGAATGAATGTAATGAGCAAGTATTCAGGGTAGTGACCAGAGAGAAGCCAGGAGGACAGTTATCTTAATAACCTCGTGTTAGCAGCTAATGGGGATAACACTCTCTAGTTGCCATAGAAATTAGTGCATATATTCATTGGTTTCACCATTGTTGCTATGAATTTATTAGACCGGTGTTTCTGCCTTGGTGCATCAACTTTTTCTTCACTGTGCAGCAGTAGAGTTTGCCTGACTTAATTATTGGTATTTGGAAGAGTGTGTTACGTGGAATCAATCTTGTGTGATATTTCACCATGCTGTCAGCAACAAATCACTGGGGGGTGTTTGTGGTTATATTGGAATTAATATAGTGTCCTTCAGCAGACAACTGCTACCACATCCTCCCCCACTCCTTTTGGGGTTGAGCAAAACCTCGAAAGGTATTCCAGGAGAGTGACAATAAAATCACAAGTGTTTGTACTGGTAAGTATATGCTTTTTATGTTCTGTAAAAGCAATGTATAAACAGAGTGATGACAGATTGTTTGGATATTGCTAGAGTCAGCAACTAGGAGAAGGAGAGAACTAGAAGAGGCATAAAACCATCCATGCAGAAATATCCTCACAGATGGTACCCCACGTCCTTGTTTAATATGAGTTTGTTTTGTTGTGTTGCTTTACATTTTACTTCAGATTTGAAGGTTCTAGAGTTAGAGCTAGTTAAAACGGATATAGTAGGCAGAGCTCATTTCCTGAAGGTCAGAGAGAGGTTTTTGACTGCAAATGTGACTATGAAAATGTAATAACACTCTGGGCTGCTCGCTGTTTGTGGTGCTTGCCACTTTATTTCACAGCTTTTGACACTGAGGCAGGGTCTGGAATTAACAAAAGCCTGCTTAGTTTGCTCTCAGCAGAAGAGGAAAAATATTATTTGGGATCTGCTAGTCCTTTGTCAGCCACAGGTCTGCTGCTTAATGAAGTAACTATGGTTTTGCTAATGTCCCTTCAAAATTAGAGCCTTGGCAGTGTAATTATAGTTGCCTTTGATTAAATTGCAAGTGAAGCCGAATGGAATTCCTTTCGCTGTAGAGTATGGAGATAGCCTTGGAATCCTGGAAATACACATTGGGTTAAACTCCCTTATTGGTTACACCGGTGCAATGGAGAGAAGAAATCAGACCATGCTGTATACCTTATTATAAGTGCTTTTTCCCCACACCTACATATTGCTGGTGACAGCAAACCCCAGGAAAATCAAATTGAGAGATTTGCAAAGCAGTCGCAAGTACTTTACAGTATTGGCATGATTTATTTATCCCTAAAAACAGACTAAGCCACTTTTTAAAAATATGCATTGCCAGTTTAATTGAATTGATGTGTAAATGGATTACATCAACATCCTTTTTTGGTCTCCACAGCATTGTATGTATAACTGCAAGCACAGTAAGAAGAGATCGTAGTTGCTCTTTCTTTTAACAAACATGTGTGCTTATGTGTATAACCTCAGTTGCACGTACCCTTTAGCAGATTCTCAGATGCATAGTACTGTAATCTCTCTTCCTTTTTATGTTAGTCTGTTCAGTCTCTAATTTTCAGTGGGATATAGACTAATAACAATAGTCCACTAGTTATGAGATAACCCAGTAACCCCAGAAATACAAAAGCACAAGAAAGACAGGCTTTCACCTTACAGACCTTTGGGACATCTCAGAAATCTGATTTTACCTCATGGTACAGTGGTATTATAATTCATTCTTCCTCATTTAAGTGGTCTTTGACCATAATAATTTTAAAAGGATAGAGTTTGATTTACAACTATTAACTCTTTTCTTGCTACGGGTGCCATCAGTTTCTTATGCAATGGTAGGAAGTAATGAAACTGTATTTCCAGCTATGTTGGCTGAGCTTAATGCAGAAAGTGAGAAGTCCATGAAGGAACTTAGGAGCACATAGATGGGCATGGTCAGACCCATGACAGAGGAATTCATTTTAGCAGCTGCATTTTGGATGGACTGAGGAAGTGGGAAGTAAAAAGTCCAAAGAGGAAGAGGTTGCAGTACTCAAGGTGGAAAATGAAAAGAGGTTTTAGCAGTAGCATGGAGAGTAGATAATGAATCTGGAGCTGGTCGTAGTCTGAGAATTAAGAAAAGGAGGACTTGTGGCACCTTAGAGACTAACAAATTTATTTGAGCATAAGCTTTCGTGAGCTACAGCTCACTTCATCGGATGCATGCAGTGGAAAATACACTGGGGAGATTTTATATACACAGAGAACATGAAACAATGGGTGTTATCACTCTTGTTACGGTGTGTATGGTCAGGTAAGGTGAGCTATTGCCAGCGGGGGGGGGAGGGGGACGGGGACCTTTTGTAGTGATAAGATCTGTGAGAGTGATGGGTCGTCCTTCAGGATAGGTTGTAGATCCTTGGTAATGTGCTGGAGAGGTTTTCATCAAGGATCTACAACCTATCCTGAAGAATGACCCATCACTCTCACGGATCTTGGGAGACAGGCCAGTCCTTGCTTACAGACAGCCCCCCAACCTGAAGCAAATACTCACCAGCAACCACACACCTCACAACAAAAACACTAACCCAGGAACCTATCCTTGCAACAAAGCCTGTTGCCAGCTGTGTCCACATATCTATTCAGGGGACACCATCATAGGGCCTAAACACATCAGCTACACGATCAGAGGCTCGTTCACCTGCACATCTACCAATGTGATGTATGCCATGATGTGCCAACAATGCCCCTCTGCCGTGTACATTGGCCAAACCAGACAGTCTCTACGTAAAGAATCAATGGACACAAATCAGACGTCAAGAATTCTAACATTCAAAAACCAGTCGAAGAACACTTCAATCTCTCTGGTCACTTGATTACAGACCTAAAAGTCACAATTTTTCAACAACAAAACTTCAAAAAGACTCCAACAAAAGACTGCTGAATTGGAATTAATTTGTAAACTGGATACAATTAATTTAGGCTTGAATAAAGACTGGGATTGGATATGTCATTACACAAAGTAAAACTATTTCCCTATGTTTAAAAGATAAATTTGTTAGTCTCTAAGGTGCCACAAGTACTCCTTTTCTTTTTGCGGATACAGACTAACACGGCTGCTACTCTGAAACCTGAGAATTAAAAAGTTCTGCAAAAGAGAGAGAGAGGAGTGTAAAACACTTAGGCTGCCTATCTGGGTGACAGAGAGGATGGTGATGGAAATGGAAGGGGCACAGAACTGTTTGTGAGGAAAAATGAGTTTAGTTTTCATCTGCTGAAGTTTGAGTTGGCATCTGGACATACAGGATGGAATGTCCCGGAGGCAGTCAGACATGCAAGACTGAACAGACAGGAAGAGGTCGAGGAGGGACAGGTATAAGTCGTCATCTTAGAGATGATAACTGAAGCCATGAGAGCAGATGAGGTCACCTAGTAATAGAGTCAAAAGAAAAGAGGAAAGGAGTGAGGACAGAACCCTGAAGAATGCCAGTAGGGAGCTGAAGAAGGATGGGGGGCAGGAGAACCAGGAGAGAAGAGAGTCTCAAAAGCCCCAGGAAGAGAGCAGAGGTGGAGAGACGGTGTTTTGAAAATGGCAGAAAGATCAGAGAATGAGAATATGCCCAGTACTTAACCAGGAAGATACTTGGTAAGAGGACATTTGCAGGAGGTAGAGAAGGGATGGAATTGGATTACAGCAGATCCAAGTGCTCTGGAAGTTGAGGTGATAAGCATATCCTGGGACATGCTGAGTACCTTCAAATCACCTTGATTTCAGTAGCTGCTGAGAGTGATCCTGGCAGCACTGTGGCTGAGTAGACTGCATGCTTGAGGATCTCGGAGGCAATGAAGTGGTAGTTGGAGAGGCAAGTATGGAGACAGGAGATTTTTGGTTGGTTTTTATTTAGGCAAAAAGGTGTGTTCTTACCACAGGTTAACTAATGCACGGTAAAATCTTAATGAAGTTTTTTGTTTTCACACGGGTTAGCAATTTGAGGTAAACACTAGGTTCCCCCATGGGGTATATCAACACTGTAGTTGCAGGGTGCAATCACAGCTCAAGCAGACATACCCATGTTCTCTTTAATCTAACTACCGCAGGGACCCACAGCAGTGAAGCCGCATCAGCATGCGCTTCAGGGCGGGCTATACAAACCAGCCTGGAACCCTGGGTAATTATTCACACAGCTAGCCCACATGGGCCCGCACGCTGCCATGGATTCACTGTTCCGGAGCTTGAGCTAGCTAAACAACAGCTAGATCAGGTATGTGTACTTGATTCGTATTCACACCCTATGGTTGCAGTCTAGACATACCCATAGCCTTTACCTCGACCTGCTCACATGGGAGAAAGCTACGAACAATCTTGTCATTATGAGGGTTTTTACCAGTGCTAGTTACCATGTTAGCTAACGCGCAGTAAAAACACACCTTTTTTCCTAGTGTGGATGCATCCTAAATGAAAGAAACATCCATAGCCTAGATTATGTACCTTTTATACACAACCCTGTTCTGGAAGTATTGTGGGGTTGCACCACCCCAAGGGGAGTTCTGAGAGCTCCCGCAAGCACAGTGTGTGATATTATTTGGTGTAACCGCCATCACTCTGGGTCCCTTCTGCACGTCTGGTTAATTCTGCTTGCCAGAATGTAGCACCTAGCTAGGATCCCATCCCTTCATTCACTTTAGAGTGTCTTGCACACAAAGAGAGCTGTCCTGCTGATGGAGCACAGGGATTGCTGTTGGGGCTGGCCCTTGCATAGGGACAAAGGATCAGGCGGGATTGTGTGCAACATAACACACTGGTAACTTTGTGGTACCTATTTAAGGATTGCAAATTCAAAGGAATACAGTAGAAGGCTGATGATTTACGTGATGCTTTCCTTAAACATTGGAAATTGAAACAGTTTTAACTGCAGACTTGCTAGTTGAAAGAAAAAGGGAGAAAATCACACCTTCAATCTTTAGGAGCTGAAATAAGGTCAAAAGAACTTCCTTACCCAAAACTTAATTTCTCTGCCTGAGGCAAGTAGTTAACTACACTTGTACAGCACTGTAATGAATCATTCATATTCCGCTAAACTGCTTGTGACAGAAATCTCTGGCCCCAAAATAAAATGGTTGTACACAATCAAAGATCTTTGCAAGCCTTGGCTAACCATGAGAGGTTCACTGGCATGTCTGTGCAGAACATTACTCAGGAGAGCATTGGGCTTATTATAGAGAGTCCTGGCAATGATTTAGACGTGATTTAAGGCCCTATAGAACTCCCAGTATCGGCTGAGGTCTTTGAGGAAACCACAGATGACAAGTGGGGAACCCTATTGGGGAAACTAGATAACAGAGCAAAAAAGTCACCGCTTCCCAAAGCGAGGCCCAAAGACCAGCATTCCAGTTCTTTGTCCCCTGCCCCCAGGAGTCTGAGTAATTTCCTTTTTCTCCAATGAAAGTTAGTGGTAACCTGGAGGAGAAAGTGCAGCAGGCTTCCCTGTTATAGAACAGTCTGTTCATATAATTGTTTGCAGTTTTAAAACTAGGAGGGAGGAGAGAAAAGAATACTTTGGGGTTATTGCCCACAATTGTGAAAAAAGAAAACACAAGAAGTGGGGGTGGGAAAGGAAAAAATTGGTGGACGTGTTATTTTTTTAAAACATGTTTTGTGTTTGTGACATTTTGATCAGCCTGTCTCATTCTCGTTAGACCCTACTGATGCAGAGGTGTACTGCAGAGAATGTTATTAGAGGAAAGACCCACTAGTCTGCCATCACCTTCCAGTTTCAGTGTCTTTAGGGAGCAGCCAAGTGGCCTGCTCCAGTCTTGCTTCTCTCTGTGGACTCTGCTGTCTTCTAAGCTTAGGTGCCATCTTTGGAGGTGACATGGCTTCCTGTCCCATGATGAAGATCAAATTGGAAAATATTGTTATTTAAGCCTGTCAAAGAGAGAGGCCTGGGCAACACCGAAGGCTCGTCATTAAAACTTTGGTGGTGGCGGTAGTCCAAAAAGCAAACAAAATGTTAGGAAGTATAAAGACTGGGATAGCAAATAAAGTTGAAATTAGTGAAATGTCAGTCTATAAATCAGTGGTTGTCATCACCTTGAATGCTTTGTTGAGTTCTGGTCATTCTGTCCCAAAATAGAGCAGAAATAGAGGGAGTTCAAAGAAAAGTGATCAAAATGATTAAAGGCACTGAAATACTTCCACATGAAGGGAGATGGTGAGTAAAAAGAGACATGATAAAGGTGTGCAAAATAATGAATAGTATAGAGATGGTAAAGCTAGTGCTTCTATTTAATTCTTCTCTTGCTGCAAAAACTTGGGGACATGTCATGAAAGAATTAAAAGAAAATATTTTTGTACATAATGTAGAATTAACCCATGATACTCATTACCACAAGATTATCAGTGAAGACAAGGCCTTAGTGAGATTTTTAAAGAGATTAGATGTTTATTTGGATAATGAGAGCTTCTATAGTTAGAATTTTAAATTATTTTTATAAGGACTGTACTGTGAATTCTTACGCTTCAGAGCCATGCCCAACAACTAAATGATAGGATTGAGGAAGAAACTTTCCCTGGGGACAGGTTATTCCATAATTATCCACTAGAGATTATTGCACTTTCTTCCAAAGCATCTGATGCTGGCCACTGTAAGAGAGAGAGAGAGAGAGAGAGAGAGATACCAACTGGATGGACCATTGGTCTGAACAAGCATGTTGTTCCTTATTCTTATATATGTCTCATACTTTGCCCCCTTAATTTTATTTGACCTATGTTTATACCTCAGCCACAGATATGCTAAGTAGTTAGTTTTCTCCTCTCTCCTTTTTCATTGTATTTCAAGTATTGTCCCTTTACTTATTTGCCTCTCCTTAGTGGAGTCTCCATAGCAGGATGTTTTGCATGGTTGACTGTTTCTTATGTAAAATAAAGCTTCTGATTCATTAATGGAAAATGTGATCTGTGGAGCAGCATACCTTAAATCAGGTATTATTACTGTTTACTACTAATAATGCCATGGCACAAATCTGAGTAAGGAGCAGAACACGGGGACATTGGGAAGGTAGAAAAGAAATCAGAAGGGTAGATCCAACCCAGTCTTCAAATAAATGGTTCAGTTTTCTTTCTTTCTCCTTTGTCTTTTTCATTCACATTCTATTTCTTTTAATCTCATGTGTTTTTGCATCTTTTTGTTTTCTTGTTCAGGCAAAATGATTTGCCTTTTGTCTAGAGTTGGAAGTAGTAAGTGCTGGTACTTAGTACCTGCAAGGCGAAAAAGCATCAGGAGGGTACAGCTGTTATGAGTTCCTGCTTGACTGGCAAAACATTGCAAAACCCTAACTTTTTAAATATACTGTTGGATGTTTAATACTGTTGTGTTCTGCTGTTTGATCAGAGAGGGAGGCAAATATTCCACATCATTTTAATTTTTATAGCAATAACATTTTATTTCTTGCTCTATTTCAGTGCCTTGTAATAGATACCTATGATTTGTTACATCAGCACGTCTCATTTGTAGTCAGAGAGCATAGAAGAACGTGCCTTCGTGCTGTGGCCTTCTTATCCACCCCACTTAGTAATCAAAGCATAATTTCAGGAGCATAGTATAAATGTACATGGTGATATCTTGCTAAGGATCTGTCAGGATTTCCAGGAGTAATTGGATGAAGTTAAGCAAAAGAAAATTTAGCTTCTTGTCTATGAAATCTGCCAGACAAGGTCTTGCAAAACTCACTGAACGCCTGCTAACTGGATTAACCTACTAGAGAGAGACTGATATGAAAGATGAGGGCGGTCAGGGTTAAAGGCAGACACAGGTCAGGGTTAAAGGCAGTATTATAGTATGTGATGTCTAAGAAGCCCAGTCTTCATGCCAGCACCATAAGTTTGGAAGTGGGAGGGTGCTGTGATTTTTACCAGATTCTGGGTGGGCTGGGGTGGAGGGTGAGAGGAGAATGGAATATATTTGGGGGCTCCATCTTTTGTATCCATCTGTAGCTAGTAGGAGTATGATTTAAGGCTCCTCCTCTGTTTAGCTCCTGGGAAAAAAGAGGCTCTTTCATTCTCTTGTTCCACTCCAGAGTTTTCTGGCTGTTGTGAGAGGGATGGGTCTCTACAACTTTATTCCTTTCACAGCCCCTTGGCCACAGCAAGGACAAGGAGAGGGGAAGAAAAAAGCCTTTGGTCCTGTCTCTCTTCCCCTTCCCCATCTCTGTTTTTGGCCTCACTTTACAGTAGGGGGAGATGTGTCTGACAGAGTCTTTGTGTTTGGAAAGCACCTAGCGTATTGTAGGCACTAAAACAATATAAAGAACAACCACACATGCACACCCCATCTGACTAGATTAAAAATAAGAATTGCCTGCAATGTCTTATTTTCTGGGTCTTTAGTAGGATTCTAATGAAATGTAAGGCCTGATATTGGCTTTCTGAAAAGTCCAAAAGAAGTAGCTCACACTGCTAGGCGCACTCCTTTGTTCACTGACTGTAGTTGAGATTGCAGGAACATTGAGGCAACATTTAACGTACAAGGAATCAGCTCAGAAAAAAGGATGTGTAAATGGTACATCGCATGGACATCTGATGCCTTTTTAAGCACTCTTATGACTTAAAAAGAGCTTTATGTCCAAATCCTGCCCTGTCTTGCATGGGTGTATTAGAGGAGAAGAAGGTTCAGGGAGCCACTCCCAGTGCATCAGTCCAGCATCAGGGCAATGTTCTAATCCAACACTACTATGAGAGGGGCTCAAGTACAATGCCTGCTGGCCTCAAGGGTTGTGATCCAACAGTTCAGGGATATGGCCATATCACCCGTCCCTCAGCACACATGCTACAGTGTGCAACACACACATTAGCTTGGACATTTTGGGGAAGCAGTAAATTACACTTCACATATTTTCCTCCTGGCACTGCCTGTTCTGAGCTGTCCTGCCCTATAGTGGAGTAATGATTATTATAGTGCCATAGTTCAGCAGATGCCACTCCATTTCCACCACCACCCAGCAGAGAGCCACGATACTTAAGGGAAGGATTTTGCCCTTAGTCGTCTTTTGCCTGACATTTTTTAGGCCATTTGTCTAATGGATTTGGGCACTATGGATATAGGGCATAAATATTAAAATGGCTGCAACTTTTGAATATGTCTTGGGAGACTTTGGCAGCTGAGAATGATTTCTGTTTCACCTAATCACAAAAGAAATTGAAGAACAAAAGTAAAGATATTTTAAAGTTATTCAGTTTAAAATGTCTAAAAATGCAAATGTGCAGTAATTGCAAGACTGGACTTTTTGAATGCAAAGGTGCAATAATTGAGAACCAGGATTTTTGAAGAGGGACTTGCTTGAGTCCAGCAAAGATCAGTTCAAATCCATATTATGTTGCAGTGAGTTATGCACAAAGGAGTGTATAGGTTGTGACCTGGAGATACTGCTGTCTGGTGAGTCAAGAATCTACAGATTAAAATGTTGCTAAACAGACCTTTGTGCTTTAGAGTTTTTTACAGTCAGAATTTACATATTATAGAGTCCCCAAATACATATTGACAAGCTAAACTGGTTCTGGAAATGCCACTGTGGTCTATTATGTCCATGGTCCACATATTAGAAAGCTTCTTTGGGGCACCTATGGACTATAATGTCAGTGATCCCTGTCATACGGAGGCCCTAAGAACTCATTAACAATGTCTCCTGCACAACTATTGAGGCACAATTGCCTTGAAATTTGCTGGATTAGGAGACATATCCAATATAGTACAAGCAAAGTGTGTGTGGAGGGGGGTGGGAGGGGGGGAATAATTTCCAACATGGAGACGTTGTCAGTTTGCTTAATTTTTGTACCATAAATTTTTTCTGTAGAAACATTGTTTGTTCTCCATCAGCTGAAATTAAAACAATTCAAACAGGATTTATGTCATGTTTTCAAACTTATCATTTCTTATCTTCCTGATGCTACTTTACAATCTGTTTTTAAATTGCAAAGATTACTAAAAGGCAGAGAAACAAGGATGGATGTTGTGAGAGTTTGCTGTATTTAAGCGCACAGGTGATGTGGGGAAAATAGGGCTCACAAGTAAAAAAAAAAAAAAAAAAATCTCTTTTCCCCTCCCTGAAACTTACCCATGCAGCAGCAGGACAGGATACGCTCCTCACCCTAGTGCATTTACTTTCCTAAGCTATAGACGGGGGGATTAACTAAAGCTCTCAACAATATTCACCATCCCCAAAGGGACTTGATATGCTGGCTTGTGGATGTGAGGGCTAGGAGCCTGACCCAGCATATATATATTGCAGTCAGTGCCAGGCACTAGATAGGGTCTCATGAAGCTCTGGTGTGTAGCCTAATTTAGGCACATCCCAGAATGCATCTTTCCTTTTCCCATTTTCCAGAACTGGCCTCTCTAAACATTCCTGCCCTGTACCAGCAAGATGGCTCAGGGACCCTTTGCTCCTCCCATCATTGCACGTCTAATGAATTAGGCCAGTATTATGCACTTGTAGTTTGATTCCCAGAATATGTCCAGTAATTCTAAAGTGTAAAAGTGTGAGTGGCTTTTTATGCATTTATACTGGCCATGATGAGCGGAGTTAAATATGAACACAGCTTTCTCTTACTCGTGCAATGTGTACACATCACAACATAAAATCATAACATGTATGTCCCTAACTGTTAAAGAAAGAATGGACACCCTGTAATTCCTAACTTTCTCTTCTCCCTTTCCCATACTTGGCGTGGGTTGCCAGAGTGGCAAGTTCAGCTCTTTATCTGATCCTGCATTCCGCCACTAAAAAAGTCACCCCTCCCCTTTTTTTTTATTCCCCGCAGTCTGCCGTGGGTAATGGGTCCATATATGGAGGAAATTATAAGAAATGCAAGTCCATATCTGTTTCTTTACTTCTGCAGGTGGGTATTGTAGTTGTAAGAAAGCTTGATAGAGATCTTGTAGGTGTTTGTCTCTGTCTGAGGGGTTGGAGCAAATGCGGTTGTATCGCAGAGCTTGGCTGTAGACGATGGATCGTGTGGTGTGGTCAGGGTGAAAGCTGGAGGCATGCAGGTAGGAATAGCGGTCAGTAGGTTTCCGGTATAGGGTGGTGTTTATGTGACCATTGTTTATTAGCACTGTAGTGTCCAGGAAGTGGATCTCTTGTGTGGACTGGACCAGGCTGAGGTTGGTGGTGGGATGGAAATTGTTGAAATCATGGTGGAATTCCTCAAGGGCTTCTTTTCCATGGGTCCAGATGATGAAGATGTCATCAATATAGCGCAATATAACGCATTATTAAGGATCTACAACCTATCCTAAAGGATGACCCAACACTCTCACAAATCTTGGGAGACAGGCCAGTCCTTGCCTACAGACAGCCCCGCAACCTGAAGCAAATACTCACCAACAACCACATACCACACAACAGAACCACTAACCCAGGAACTTATCCTTGCAACAAAGCCCGTTGCCAATTGTGCCCACATATCTATTCAGGGGACACCATCACAGGGCCTAATAACAACAGCCACACTATCAGAGGCTCGTATACCTGCACATCCACCAATGTGATATATGCCATCATGTGCCAGCAATGCCCCTCTGCCATGTACATTGGTCAAACTGGACAGTGTCTACATAAAAGAATAAATGGACACAAATCAGATGTCAAGAATTATAACATTCATAAACCAGTCGGAGAACACTTCAATCTCTATGGTCACGCAATCACAGACATGAAGGTCGCTATCTTAAAACAAAAAAACTTCAAATCCAGACTCCAGCGAGAAACTGCTGAATTGGAATTCATTTGCAAATTGGATACTATTAATTTAGGCTTAAATAGAGACTGGGAGTGGCTAAGTCATTATGCAAGGTAGCCTATTTCCTCTTGTTTTTTTCCTACCTCCCCCCCCCCAGATGTTCTGGTTTAACTTGGATTTAAACTTGGAGAGTGTTCAGTTTTGAAGGGGTTTTACCAGCAGGAGAGTGAGTTTGTGTGTGTATGGGGGTGGGGGGGATGTGAGAGAACCTGGATTTGTACTGGAAATGGCCCACCTTAATTATGCACATTATAGGGAGAATGGTCACTTTGGATGAGCTATTACCAGCAGGATAGTGAGTTTGTCTGTCTGGTTTTTGGGAGGGGGGTGAGGGAACCTGGATTTGTGCAGGAAATGGCCCAACTTTATTATCATGCACATTGTGTAAAGAGTTGTCACTTTGGATGGGCTATCACCAGCAGGAGAGTGAATCTGTGTGGGGGGGTGGAGGGTGAGAAAACCTGGATTTGTGCTGGAAATGGCCCACCTGGTGATCACTTTAGATAAGCTATTACCAGCTGGACAGTGGGGTGGGAGGAGGTATTTTTTCATATTCTCTGTATATATATATAAAGTCTGCTACAGTTTCCACGGCATGCATCCGATGAAGTGAGCTGTAGCTCACGAAAGCTCATGCTCAAATAAATTGGTTAGTCTCTAAGGTGCCACAAGTAATCCTTTTCTTTTTACTCAAATTCTGTTGACAAACCAGGGTTGCAGCTCTTCACCTCCTATCAGTGCTCATTAACTTCACTATTTTTTGCTGTTGCAGAGTTTTACATGTCTCCATTTGTGTATGTTTGTAATAGAAATGGGCCCACCAAACATCTGAACCTGGATACAGAGATGTTTTTTTAAAACTGATTTCCCCTGCCCCCCACCTGCCTTTTTACAGAGGGCCAACCTGAATCCACTAGTTTGCAAATTTTGGGAAGTTTGAAATCTGGATCCAAATATTGCAGTTTAGGCTATTCTCTATTGCAAATATAAAACAAATATTACTCCTGCCTTTTTGCTTTGAGATTTTTGTAATAATCCCTTTTTGCCAATTCCAGTTTAGTTAAGAGGTTTTATGAATGCAGCAGTTTTGCTTAGCCAAAATTTCAAGGCCATGCTGAAAAATGTTTACGAAATTTGTAGAATATTGCAAAAATATTTTGGTCATAGAATTCAGCATGAAAGCAAGTGCATATCTCCTGTCCAAGTTACCCCCAGATGCACAGTGTCTAGTTTCCCTTACTGCAGAAATAGATCAGAAGGAGTTTTTGCTGATGGTAACTTTAGTTATGTATTTCTTTGTAAAAGAATAATTTTGTGAAGCCTGTATGGTAAGACCTTTGGAAAGTCCATAATTCACCATTTCTAGTATATGTGCAGATTCTTTTGCACAGGCCTGCTGCATGGTGCCAAATGCACAGCAGCTAGTGGGTGAAAGGAAGATATCTTTGTTGTGTTGTAAGAATTGTCTAATTGTGTTTCTTTATTTTTTCCAACTGCAGTATTGAAATAAAATCTACTGCAAATACCTACTGTTGTGACCCTCATAATATTACACAATGAAATTATTGTCAATTTCAAGGACAAGTGGCTTTGTATAGGTAGGCCCAATCTGCCAGAATGCTTTATTTGCAATTATGGCTCAGAACAGGCCATCAGTTTCTTCCGCAAACAGCTGTGGATGGTTGTTGTTACAAAAGAATGCATTAGATTAAGAAGGCCAAGCTGAAGTACTTTCTCTACTGATTTATATTTCTGGATGTGAATTCTAATCCTGAGGAAAGGTGTCTAAATGTCAGCGCTGGGCACTAGAGTCCTCTCTCCACAGGCTAGGCTGCAGCAGTGCAGGCTTCCTGTTTTTGTTTTTCCAGCATGCTTCAGCCTGAACTGGAGAGGACCACATATATGGGTGAGAGAGCAGTTCACGCCCTCACACTCACTCCGTGCCTGGTGCTTAGATCTGTCAGATCAGCAGCAGACACAGGAAGAGGATAGAGGGGTTAGATTCTGCCCTCATTTACAAGTCAATTGGATTGCATGGGTGAAAGAAAGGGCAAAATTTACCCACAAGTCGTGACTCCCAGCCCAACTAACTTAATCGTTAGGTGTACTGGGTAAAAATCTGTGACTTATTATCCAGCTTCCGTGGTGATCAAGGGAAGGGCTCCCCATTTACTGTAATGGGAGTTAGACCAGACCTTAAATGCCTGACTTTAGGCATCTTAACTTGAAAGACTTCACCTTTCCTTCTAACTGCTTGTACTGAGATTGATAGATACAAACTGGCTCCTCTCAATTAGAGTCCACTAAAACAGATTTTTGCTTGTACCATTTGGTCTAATTACTCTTTTTCCTCTTGGCCAGCTTCCTATCAACTTCTTTAAAGGACAGAAACAGTAGTTTATTTTTCCCAAGAGAAGCAAAATACAAATTAAAAGGGAATAGTTTGGGCAGTTTAGCTCTTAAACTAGTTACTTTGCCTTTTCTCCTGGCTGTTATGGTGATCATAGAAGATTGGGGTTGGAAGAGACCTCAGGAGGTCATCTAGTCCAACCCCCTGCTCAAAGCAGGACCAACCCCAACTAAATCATCCCAGCCAGGGCTTTGTCAAGCCGGGCCTTAAAAACCTCTAAAGATGGAGATTACCTCCCTAGGTAATGCATTCCAGTGCTTCATCTCGTTCCTAGTAAAATCTCGTTCCTAGTAAAAATTTTTCATAATATCCAACCTAGACCTCCCTCACTGCTACTTGAGACCGTTGCTCCTTGTTCTGTCTTCTGCCACCACCGAGAACAGCCTAGTTCCATTCTCTTTGGAACCCCGCTTCAGGTAGTTGAAGGCTGCTATCAAATCCCTCTTCACTCTTTTCTCTTCTGCAGACTAAATAAGCTCCATTCCCTCAGTCTCTCCTCCTAAGTCATGTACCCTAGCCCCCTAATGATTTTCATTGCCCTCCACTGGACTCTCTCCAATTTATCCACATCCATTCTGTAGTGGGCGGTCCAAAACTGGACACAATACTCCAGGTGTGGCCTCACCAGTGCCGAATAGAGGGGGAATAATCACTTCCCTTGATCTGCTGGCAATGCTCCTACTAATGCAGCCCAATATGCCATTAGCCTTCTTGACAACAATGGCACACTGTTGACTTTTATCCAGTTTCTTGTCCACTGTAATCCCAGGTCCTTTTCTGCAGAACTGCCACTTAGCCAGTCAGTCCTCAGCCTTTAGCAGTGCATGGGATTCTTCTGTCCTAAGTGCAGGACTCTGCACTTGTCCTTGTTGAACCTCATCAGATTTCTTTTGGCCCAATCCTCCAATTTGTCTAAGTCACTCTGGACCCTATCCCTACCCTCCAGTGTACCTATCTCTCCCCCTGAGCTCAGTGTCATCTGCAAACCTGCTGAGGGTACAATCCGTCCCATCATCCAGATCATTAATGAGGATGTTGAACAAAACCGGCCCCAGGACCAACCTCTGGGATACTCCGCTTGATAGCGGCTGCCAACTAGACATTGAGCCATTGATCACTACCTGTTGAGCCCAACGATCTAACCAGTTTTCTATCCACCTTATAGTCTATTTATCCAGCCCATACTTCTTTAACTTGCTGGCAAGAATACTGTGGGAGACCGTATCAAAAACTTTGCTAAAGTCAAGGTTTATCACATCACTGCTTTTCCCACATCCTGAGAGACCATTATCTCATCATAGAAGGCAATCAGGTTGGTCAGGCATGACACACCCTTGGTGAATCCATGTTGACTGTTCCTGATCACCTTCCTCTCCTCCAAGTGCTTCAAAAAGGATTCCTTGAGGACCTGCTCCACGATTTTTCCAGGGACTGATGAGAGCTGACTGGTTTGTAGTTCCCTGGATTCTCCTCCTTCCCTTTTTAAAAGATGGGTACTATATTTGCCTTTTTCCAATCATCCAGGACCTCCCCCGATTACCACAAGTTTTCAGAGATAATGCCAATGGCTCTGCAATCACATCAGCCAACTCCCTAAGCACCCTCAGATGCATTGCATGGACTTGTGCATGTCCAGCTTTTCTAAATAGTCCTTAACCTGTTCTTTCACCACTGAGGGCTGCTCACCTCCTCCACATACTGTATAGCCCAGTGCAGCAATCTGGCAGCTGACCTTGTCTGTGAAGATCGAGGCAAAAAAAGCATTGAGTACTTCAGCTTTTTCCACATCATCTGTCACTAGGCTGCCTCCCCCATCAGTAAGGGTTACACACTTTCCCTGACCATCTTGTTGCTAACATACCTGTAGAAACCCTTCTTGTTACCCTTCACATCCCTTGCTAGCTGCAACTCCAATTGTTCTTTGGCCTCCCTGATTACACCACTGCATGCTCAAGCAATATTTTTATACTCCTCCCTAGTCATCTGTTCAAGTTTCCACTTCTTGTCAGCTTCCTTTTTGTGTTTAAGCTCACCGAAGGTTTCTCTGTTAAGCCAAGCTGGTTACCTGTCATATTTGCTATTCTTTCTCACATTGGGATGGTTTGTTCTTGCGCCCTCAGTAAAATACAGCCAGCAATCCTTGACTCCTTTCCCCTTCATATTAGCCTCCCAGGGGATCCTGCCCATCAGTTCCCTGAGGGAGTCAAATTCTGCTTTTCTGAAGTCCAGGGTCCGTATTCTGTTGCTCTCCTCTCTTCCTTTTGTCAGGATCCTGCACTTGACCATCTCATGGTCATTGCTGCCCAGGTTGCCACCCACTTCCCCTACCAATTCTTCCCTGTTTGTGAGCAGCAGATCAAGAGGAGCATGGCCCCTATTTGATTCCTCCAGCACTTGCATCAGGAAGTTGTCCCCAACACTTTCCAAAAACTTCCTGGATTGTCTGTGCACTGCTGTATTGCTCTCCCAGCAGATGTCAGGGTAATTGAAGTCCCCCATGAGAACCAGGGCCTGTGATCTGGAAACTTCTGTTAGATGTCTGAAGAAAGCCTCGTCTACCTGATCCTCCTAGTCTGGTGGTCTATAGCAGACGCCCACCACGACACCACCCTTGTCGCTTTTGCCTCTAAACTTAATCCAAAGACTCTTCAAAAGGCTTTTCTCCAGTTTCATACTGGATGGAAACCCCAGTGTCACAGCTATATTTAAAAAGGCTATTTACAGAATCTGTTCTTATTGTCAAAATTACCTTTTTTTTTTTTTTTAAACGGGTGATGTAGCATTGTCTGTACACTGCAGCTTTTGGGACATTACAGTCCCATGTGGTGTCTGAATAATCTAAAGATTTGTGATTTAGAAGGCCCCTTTTTATAAAAACTATTATTGGATAATCTTACTTACAGGATCTGCAAAAGGGGGTCAGATATTTCTTTTAGTTGACCAAGAGTTTCCTAAGAAGTCACACACAATTTTCAGAGTAACAGCCGTGTTAGTCTGTATTCGCAAAAAGAAAAGGAGTACTTGTGGCACCTTAGAGACTAACCAATTTATTAGAGGTTTCAGAGTAGCAGCCGTGTTAGTCTGTATTCGCAAAAAGAAAAGGAGGACTTGTGGCACCTTAGAGACTAACCAATTTATTAGAGCATAAGCTTTCGTGAGCTACAGCTCACTTCCTCAGATGCATATCGTGGAAACTGCAGCAGGCTTTATATATACACAGAGAATATGAAACAATACCTATTCCCACCCCACTGTCCTGCTGGTAATAGCTTATCTAAAGTGATTTCCAGCACAAATCCAGGTTTTCTCACCCTCCACCCCCCCACACAAATTCACTCTCCTGCTGGTGATAGCCCATCCAAAGTGACAACTCTTTACACAATGTGCATGACAATCAAGCTGGGCTATTTCCTGCATAAATCCAGGTTCTCACATCCCCCCACCCCCATACACACAGAAACTCACTCTCCTGCTGGTAATAGCTCATCCAAACTGACCACTCTTCAAGTTAAAATCCAAGTTAAACCAGAACATCTGGGGGGGGGGGGGTAGGAAAAAACAAGAGGAAACAGGCTACCTTGCATAATGACTTAGCCACTCCAAGTCTCTATTTAAGCCTAAATTAATAGTATCCAATTTGCAAATGAATTCCAATTCAGCAGTTTCTCGCTGGAGTCTGGATTTGAAGTTTTTTTGTTTTAAGATAGCGACCTTCATGTCTGTGATCGCGTGACCAGAGAGATTGAAGTGTTCTCCGACTGGTTTATGAATGTTACAATTCTTGACATCTGATTTGTGTCCATTTATTCTTTTACGTAGAGACTGTCCAGTTTGACCAATGTACATGGCAGAGGGGCATTGCTGGCACATGATGGCATATATCACATTGGTGGATGTGCAGGTGAACGAGCCTCTGATAGTGTGGCTGATGTTATTAGGCCCTGTGATGGTGTCCCCTGAATAGATATGTGGGCACAGTTGGCAACGGGCTTTGTTGCAAGGATAAGTTCCTGGGTTAGTGGTTCTGTTGTGTGGTATGTGGTTGTTGGTGAGTATTTGCTTCAGGTTGCGGGGCTGTCTGTAGGCAAGGACTGGCCTGTCTCCCAAGATTTGTGAGAGTGTTGGGTCATCCTTTAGGATAGGTTGTAGATCCTTAATAATGCGTTGGAGGGGTTTTAGTTGGGGGCTGAAGGTGACGGCTAGTGGCGTTCTGTTATTTTCTTTGTTAGGCCTGTCCTGTAGTAGGTAACTTCTGGGAACTCTTCTGGCTCTATCAATCTGTTTCTTTACTTCTGCAGGTGGGTATTGTAGTTGTAAGAAAGTTTGACAGAGATCTTGTAGGTGTTTGTCTCTGTCTGAGGGGTTGGAGCAAATGCGGTTGTATCGCAGAGCTTGGCTGTAGACGATGGATCGTGTGGTGTGGTCCTACCCCCCCCCCCAGATGTTCTGGTTTAACTTGGATTTTAACTTGAAGAGTGGTCAGTTTGGATGAGCTATTACCAGCAGGAGAGTGAGTTTCTGTGTGTATGGGGGTGGGGGGATGTGAGAACCTGGATTTATGCAGGAAATAGCCCAGCTTGATTGTCATGCACATTGTGTAAAGAGTTGTCACTTTGGATGGGCTATCACCAGCAGGAGAGTGAATTTGTGTGGGGGGGTGGAGGGTGAGAAAACCTGGATTTGTGCTGGAAATCACTTTAGATAAGCTATTACCAGCAGGACAGTGGGGTGGGAATAGGTATTGTTTCATATTCTCTGTGTATATATAAAGCCTGCTGCAGTTTCCACGATATGCATCTGAGGAAGTGAGCTGTAGCTCACGAAAGCTTATGCTCTAATAAATTGGTTAGTCTCTAAGGTGCCACAAGTCCTCCTTTTCTTTTTGCAATTTATTAGAGCATAAGCTTTCGTGAGCTACAGCTCACTTCCTCGGATGCATATCATGGAAACTGCAGCAGGCTTTATATATACACAGAGAATATGAAACAATACCTACTCCCACCCCACTGTCCTGCTGGTAATAGCTTATCTAAAGTGATCATCAGGTGGGCCATTTCCAGCACAAATCCAGGTTTTCTCACCCTCCACTCCCCCACACAAATTCACTCTCCTGCTGGTGATAGCCCATCCAAAGTGACAACTCTTTACACAATGTGCATGACAATCAAGTTGGGCTATTTCCTGCACAAATCCAGGTTTTCTCACATCCCCCCCACCCCCATACACACACAAACTCACTCTCCTGCTGGTAATAGCTCATCCAAACTGACCACTCTCCAAGTTTAAATCCAAGTTAAACCAGAACATCTGGGGGGGGGGGGGTAGGAAAAAACAAGGGGAAATAGGCTACCTTGCATAATGACTTAGCCACTCCCAGTCTCTATTTAAGCCTAAATTAATAGTATCCAATTTGCAAATGAATTCCAATTCAGCAGTTTCTCGCTGGAGTCTGGATTTGAAGTTTTTCTGTTGTAAGATAGCGACCTTCATGCCTGTGATTGCGTGACCAGAGAGATTGAAGAGTTCTCCGACTGGTTTATGAATGTTATAATTCTTGACATCTGATTTGTGTCCATTTATTCCTTTACGTAGAGACTGTCCAGTCTGACCAATGTACCTGGCAGAGGGGCATTGCTGGCACATGATGGCATATATCACCTTGGTGGCTGTGCAGGTGATCGAGCCTCTGACAGCGTGGCTGATGTGATTGGGCCCTGTGATGGTGTCCCCTGCATAGATATGTGGGCACGGTTGGCAGCGCATCTCAAAATCGGCAGCATTCAGAGCTAGTTGTCCATTCATTAAAGGCCGGATTTCACACACTCCAAGAAGTTCCATTGTTTTCAGTTAAACTATTTGTAGAACAAGGTACTATCCCGGGGGGGGTGTGTCAGAATCCGGCCCTTCTGGATCATTCTGATAAATGGTGAAGTTGTAATCAGGTGCATACAATTATTGGTAACATGTCTGTGATCAAAAACATCACCACTATCTGATGATGTCACCTGATTTTCTCACACCAGCTTTGCATTATTGTCATTCAATGGAATTACTCCCCAATTTACATCATTATCAGAGAAGAATCAGACCCTGAGAACTTAGTCAATACCAGCACCTGTCTGATGATGATTTAATGCAATTGGGAGCTGGCCTTTCACAGAAACAATATATTTGATAAAAATTAATTACCTCATTCACGATTGAAGGAAATTTAGGAATGGAATGATCTTGGAATCCAATTCTGTTTTTCATGCCGAAGAAGTCATTGCTAAGCATTTGAAGATTTGCCTAAAGGAAGCTGTGTTTATCTGTTCCACATCCTTGGGCATCAGAGGGTACTTTAACTGTGATTAATGAGCTTGAACTCCAGTTTTGATCAGTCAGGGCATGACTCAAATGAAAGTGAGGCTTGTCTCCATCTGGTCTAACAAGCTAACAGTATCAAGAGATACTATCCCGAGATGATAGCTATGCGGTTTGATTCCACCCTCAGTTACACAGATCCAGTCATCATTTACATCAATGGGAGTTGCCATCATGCAGGGACATGATCTCAAAATCCAATGAAAATCTTTTGCTTGTGACTTCTATAGTGGCTATTTCATTTAAGACCAGAGCCCTAGATTAGAGATAACCCTACGTGTGTGCGATTTTACTTGGCTGTTTTCGATGTTGTGGGATTTAACCTTATTCTCACAGGCAGTTGCAAAGTAATTGTTGACATTTATTTTGAGAGAGAGTGACTGAGTCTGTATAGTGTTATGAACTTGCTGCCATGCCTGTAGGGACGCTGGCAGGATGAACATTGTATTTCCAAAAGCTTAGATATCAAGAAAGACCAAAAGGAATTGTTTGTGTGGATCCCTTGCATTCAGTCTCAGAAAGTAGGGTTGTATTTACATGTGCAGCTACTGAAGTGTTGGAGGGCATCTGGTTGAATGGTGCTGAACATAGATAAGAATATGGAGTGGAAATGAAGGGGGTAGGGAGGGAAGTGCCATGACATTGAGTGTGATAAGTAGGGTTGGGGGATATACCTGTAGTAGTGTGTTTGCACATTGATGCTGTTCCACCTGTAGATTGCATGTAATAGAAATAAAGTGCTTCTGTGCTTTCTAAGGGTCTGATCCTGCAATGCTTACCCGCAAAGGGCTAAATTGGGTCATTAACAGAGCTTTGAGTAAGGGACTGCACATGAAGGCACCATTCCATGGGGAATACCAGGAGGCATCATGCCTCAGAGACATCCCCCATTCCTTCTGGAGCATCCTGGTTGCCGTAGCAGTGTTAGTAACTTGTGGCACCGTTTTGCAGGGTGCAACATACCCTTCAATTCCACCTGCATGACCAACCAGCTCCATTGGTCAGCATGTGTGGGGGCAGTCTCAATGGCTCAACCTACTCCCTACACTCTCTTGCCACTTGCTTCATGGGGACGGCATCTTTCATAAGGCCCCTGAGCTCCCTTCTAGGACCTGGATCTAAGATCTGGGAGCCCAGATGCTGGCACACCATGGTTGGGCTGGGGATGTGTGATCATCTTTACTCCCCTCCTCTTCTTGTGGCTTAGGACATCGAGCCCCAAAGTAGTCCTATTGATGTCAGTTGGCTTACTGAGGCTTTTATGAATGGGCCTTAAAAAAGATAAGGAAAGGTAAAGGAGATTCATAGCGATTTTAGGAGCCTAAGTTGCAATGACTTTTGAAAAGGAGGCTTAAGCTCCTAACTCATTTAGATGCTTTAGACAAATTTACCCCTAGAAAATTATCAAATACTTGGTCTAACTTCAATAGCAGGTTTTTGTGACCAATAATAAGGAAATCTATATGTGTTAAACACTTCAGCAGTGAAGAACGTGATGAGCAGTGAAAGTCACATTGTGGATAAAGCATAGCTCAGATTAGTCAAACCTAATATTCTTTATTTTGTATCCTTACAGGCTTGGTTAGTAAAGTATCCATTCTACATATATAAAAATAAACAGTCTTAGAGATTAGAAGGATTTTGTATCAATAAAAACCACTGCAGCATAGTGTTGATTAAAGAAATTGTCTGACCTGTTGCAATCAGCCATTAATTATTAACAATTTAACCTCAAAATGTGGGGGAGGTATGAAGTGAGGTCTTGCACAGCTCAGTTTTTAAACTTTGTACTTTTCAATTATATACCTTTAATCAAGAGAAAAATGTATATACGCCACATTGATTAAACCTGCAGATGATATCAAACTTAGAAAGGGATTATAAACACCATATAGGAAAAATCAGAATTGCAGAGTGATCTGACAGGTGTATCGAGATGGGTAAATGTAAATGAGATGAGATTCTGTTTGCAGATAAAATGTAAAGTAATATACCTAGAGAGAAATAATCATCATCAGAGAAATGAGCTAGTGCTATTTAGAATGCAGAGAAATGAAGCTGCAGACCTCATAGGGGATCATAAACTGGATATGAACTGACAATTCAATGCCATTGCAAAAATGGCAAATGCCATCCTAAAGCATGTTTTTACTAGGATTTCTTATAAAGCAAATGAGGTAATAATCCCATCTCGATAAAACGGCGCTTGGAATGCTGCTTGCAGCGTTGGGCCTTTCATTGTAAAACAGACACTGAAAAGCTTTAAGGAAGGTTCAAATGGGAAGAAGGGGGAGGACCAGTAGAACTCAATGCCTGAAAAAAAAGGCAATTAAGGGACGATAACCCTACAAAAATATCAGGTGTTAATAGGAAAGCAGGAAAGGCTCAGCTTTCCTGTAGGAGAATAAGGAAAAATGAGATTACCTGAATTAGATCATTTTAAATCTAATTTCAGATTAAGAGAACAAAAAAAAGTTTCAACAGTTATGGTGGTTGTTACTGGTTATTATAATGTTGGCTGGATGCTCTGAAGACCGCCAGAAAAGGGGTGTACTTTCACAATAACTCCACTGAGTTTTGTGGTGTATGGGACTTTTAAGAACTGACTGTGTGTGTGGTTTAAGTTCTGGAACATTCTGGATTCAGAGTGCAAAAGAAGTCTTGACAGCTAGAAGCAATTGCAGCTGAAATTGGTTAGAGACTGAAGCTAAGAATGAGGTGAGGTTAGATGTAGCTTGTAAACAAATTGACAACTCGATTATTTTGTTGTTACTCTTCTCCTCTATTTAAGGTCCTGTCGTTAAAGTCAGGACGTGAAGAAGAGCTCTGTGGAGCTCAAAAGCTTGTCTCTTTTGGTCCAATAAAAGATAGTGTCTCACCCACCTTGTCTCTCTCATATCCTGGACCAACATGTTTACAACAGCATTGCAAATTGCATAAATGAGGTTAGATAAAATACTAGTGGAGTTACTGGAGAGGAAGATGCTGTTTGATGCAGAGGGGTTGTTGTGCATGATCAGTTAGCTGATTGTCAGCCATTCAGCTATGATCTAGTTCTCTGTACCTGAATGCAGAGATGCAAGCATATTAATTTTTAAAATGAAATCTGGGATATTCTTTATCTCAACAACTGGTATGATGCCCACCCAGACATCTCCCAACCAAAACTGGGGCTCCTTACCATCTTTGAGGGTCATTGATCCATGTTTTGCAACTCTCAGAGCTTGGGAAGTAGGCCACCTCTGCATCCAGCTGATTTTCAGAGGGGGCAGGGACAATAGATACTCAGAAAGGCTTTGCATTGAAAGAGGCAGAACACTCAGAAGTGTGGAATACGAGGTTTTCAGTCATGTTTTCTCCTGGGCTTCACTGTTGCACCTACAGTAATAAGATACTGTTTTGCAAACAGTTCTTTGTCCTGACTATTCTACTTACACAGCCGTGTACCATCTGTGGTGCCTCTACATCATATTGCCAGCCCCAGGTACTGAGAAATCATGAGTCATGACCCAAAATACCCTGAGATTGTCTGTCTTCAAAATTGTGAGACAAAATGGAACATTTGTGGTTCTTTTGATTAGTTTGTGAGTCTTTGGGGGTGCATTATAGTCAGGTTTTCAAGTTTTTCTCTATAACCATGAGGACTAGAAACTTTTTTAATAGACCCTCAGATTCTTACCTAGTCCCTTGATCTGTGGCTTTATGAAGAACACCAAGTTTTGCTAGATTTGTGATTAAAATCCTGAATTGGCAACACTATTATCACCAGACACCTGTGAAACACCGTTCTATTTAGTCCTGTCATTTCTCCTGCAAGGCATTGGTGAGGAGGAAGATGATGAGTGGGAAGTGGGTCATCCTCCTGCCCTACTTTCAAGTCGTCTTGAAATCTTGCAGTGTCTTTCCATTTGTTCAGGAAAAGCCTGTGCGTCAAGCTTATGTGTATTTCAGTTCATGTGGTGTCCCGTTCACCAACAGTATTGTGTGCTTGACATTCCTGGGATATAAGGTGAACACCATTTGTACGTGCTGAGTATTTGTCATTATGGTGACGATTATAAACATCATCTTGTATTTGTTGTGCCAGTCAAAGGACAAAATTGCAATACTGTGATGAAAGGCCCCAAAACACACAGCAGTTTAGCAGTATCAGTATAGCAAATTGGTAAGTACTGACCTGCTTTTCTCTCCCAAAGGCAATAAATATGTAGGTCTGGGTTAGTTTGCAGTCTTGAAAGCACCACCTTCTTTGGGAACAGGAAGAGTGTGAAAACCGCCTACAAAGCCTGCTGTCATTAGTGGGTGTCAAAGCCCACAGCTAGTCAATAATCATGAGAAGCCAAAAAGGCAGAGGGAACATGGCTAATTGAAGCAAAAGAGATGACAGAAAATGGGAGTGAAGTATGGCTTTTACTCTCTTATCTTTACTCTAACTCCTTTATGAAGACTGTAGTGTATATGGTTCTAATTCAGTCATTCCTCTACAGTGATCATGATGTTTGAGTTAGTAGTACATTTGGAAGTATATTTCATGAAATGTGAAGTAGACTTTTTTTAAAAAAAGAGAGGGAGAAATTCTGTTACTTGCATTAGTTGCATTGTGCTTATTTGGAAAGGATGAAGGAGAAGAGCTCCCGGCTAATGGGATGCACAGTAGGACTCCTGGAACATAGTTCTGCATGAGACAAGATATTGAAATTCAGTGAAAGAAAGTCAAAATATGGAAATGGTTTTGACACTGTCTGTGACAGTTTCTAGCTCTTTATGGACTCGATCTTTATTTGGGTAACTTCTCTTTGACTTCAGTGAGAGATTTGCTTGAGTATAGACCCTTAGGAATTGGCCCTAAAAGAGGAAGTGCTCTTAAGGGGAGGAAAGCTGTAACTTACAAAGACGGTGTGTATCATGAAGAGAGGAGATCTATAATGGATATCAATTCAAACAGGACTAGCCCTAGCCTTAGTGATGCCCCAAATTAGAGCAGCCTTATAAAGAGGGAGTACTGCAGCTCTGTGCAATTTAGTAATCAAGAGTGATTTGTAGCAGTAATTGTGGCCCATTTGAGGAGCACAGGAGAGTGGGGGGAGGTGGGTTGGAGGGATTTTGAGTTCATTTGCAGTTTTGTTTCTCACATAGCTGTGTGTTTCATTGTGAAAGTCAGGCTGAATAAGAAGCCTCATGGTGTCATTCCCAGTTGGTTCAGCAGAATGCTTTTATACCCTATACAATTTCCAGTCAAGTATCACAGTGGTGCCCAGAGACCTGCCCATCTCTTTAGCAGAAGCTCTTAAAAGCCACAGCAGTGGAAAACATTGAGTCAGAGCATGGTTGGTTAGATGTGCCTTAGCCTCTGGCACTTTTTTTTTTATTTTATTAAAGGGAAAAAGGGTTTGCTTTGATTCATGATTTCCTGAATGGAAAGTGAAAACCATTTTGTTCTTCAAAACAGAGTAACTTCCAGTGAAGTCAGAGGGTATAAGGAGTTTTCTGGTTTCTTCTTTGTTCCTCTCACTGATTTGCTCTGCACAACCATGCAATTTCTAGCCTTGATTCAGCAATCCCCAGGCTTTGTATCTGGCACCACATCACACTGAGCATGTCAGCTCTGTGTGCCATCCTGTGAAGAGCCACATGCTTTAACCAGGCTACCTTTTTTCTCTGCCTTTAGGGCAAAGCAAATGTTCTCCTAAGCGCCCCCACCTCCTCCAAAGTAGATTACTCTGCTCCTCCAGCCCGTGCTTTTCTGTTTTTTCTGCTTCTTCAGCAAAGTGCAGTGAAACATACACCTAACTCCAACTTTTTCCCCCACTTGGGCTTTTGTTATAATAGCTCAGTGGTGTAATGAGGAACATATTTTACCAGATGTGCCACATTTTATACTCAAGATTTTTTTTTTTAAAGAATCAGTGACTTTTTTGTCAGAATAAATTGATTAAACTTGTGTGCTTCAGTAGAAAAAGAAAAAATGTAGAAATGCAGACTGGGAGCTGGAGATTAGAAAATGTCATTGAGTTTGGAGTCTGAAACTTTCAAACTATTTTGGGAGTCTTGGAAAGCTAGTTCAAGTTTGTGAGCTATTTTTTTCCCCTGTAATTTAAATGCCTGTGCCCCTCCCCTTTCCCCTCCCCCCAAAAGACTGATTCATTTAATCAGAGTAGAAAAACAAGCTGCCTTTGTAGCTAAAAGGAAACTTGTTCTTTATATTTCAAAAAGAAGAGCTCCCCACCTACGATATCCTTCAAAATGTCTAGGTGGGCAGTCTGTGTATAAAGGCATATCTGAATATATAGGTAGCACCACCTGTACTTAAGGTTGCTTTATTGGAAGACTCTGTTTCCAATTGCCTATAACTTTGCCAAATTTTAACCATTTGGGCTGAAATGTCCCATGATGGCTGTTCGCCTCAGGCTGAATCTTCCCTTTTTCTTCCCTCCCTCCCCACTATCGCACCCTTTGGAAAGTTTGAACAAAAGCCATTCAGGCATTTCTAGGAAGAAGATTTTAGAAGAAAACACTATTAGAATTGTTACCTTATTATTAGAATTTGACAGCTAAAATCTACAGAGATTCTGTCAGCACTGAGCATGCTCCATCCCCTCACAGCTCCTACCTGCTGACTTCGACTGCATGTGTACCATCCCCATGGAGCAACTGAGCGTGCTTCAGCCCAGGGCTGCAGGGGCGGAGCTGGACTTTCCCTACAATTACTGCTCCCAGGTGCAGGGGATTCTGGTGGCACCATGCACAGGAACTGACAGCAGGGAGCCTGTGTCTCCTGTCCTCTCAATTACTCCTTGTCCCCCATTCCCCACTGATACCCCAGCAGCATGGAGGAGAAAACAGCCTTACTTGTATGAAGAAGGGGACAAGAGCTGGACTGGGGGGTAAAGAGGGGGAAGGAGGGTCAGCAATGTCAGAAATAGATTGGGACGCAGAGCCAGGGGAAAAGTGGGGAGGGTCGAGTGTTAGTGCTATGGGGATGAGGGAAAATTTAGATCTGATGTGAAACAGAGTGGGTGGGAGGAGGCTGTCACTGGCTGAACAAACAGGATTCGGATTGGGAGCCATTTGGATGAAGTAAAGACAGATTGGGCTGAGTTGCTCTAAACGGCTGTTGAGGCACTTGACTGCAGATCCCAGAATCATGGGAATAAAGGAATTGTGAAGCCATCTTCTCCTCCGCCCACCCTGTGCTGAGCAGAGCTCAGCCAGATTGTAGAACCTGGGTTGGCTCTTAGTTTGATATTGAATAATGCTACTGTTTTTGTCTTTTTTGAAACTGCTAATGGAAATTATAGTTAGACGGGGAGACATAAATCCAGGTCTTTGGCTGTATTTTATAGAGCATAAATGGAGGGAAAGACCAAGCTCTGCTCTTTCCACTGAGGCACTATAGAATTTGGGGGAACATAGTAGGATGCAGAGGGGCAAAATGGCAGGAGGATGGGAAACAGTTACTTCACCTTTCATACTGGAAAAGCACATTTGATTGCAGTTTATTCTGCTGGGTTTATTTTATTTTAAAAGGAGCCTGAATCAAATGCCCTTAAACTTTGGGGAGGTTTAGATCTGATCTATGTGGTTCAGATCCATCTCTAATTTTAGTGCAATACTGATAATTTGATCACGAATGTATTAATTTTCAAAAATACCAGCATAAAGTTTTGCCTGTAAAAGTGAGGGGGGTGTTCCCTACAGATAACTATGCATGAAAAATCTCCCCAAAATTTTCAAATATGATTAATCGTCTTGCACCAAAAATAGTATAATGCTGCACGCATAGTTGACTCTTTTGCACTCACTTGCATGTGTTGTGGGTGCAGTTTAGATTTTGACCAACAGAAGATTACTTGTTGCAACTATTCAACTTCTGAAAATCTTCATTAGAAATATTTTAGCACAACAAACTCAGTGCAAATTGTGACCATGCTAGGAAATTCACTGCAAAACCTCCTGTGTTAAAGGAAAGAAGTTTCAGAACATACTCATAATCGCTATGATGCCAGGTGTTGATAAGTTTGAACTCTACTGGATTTCCAGAGTTCCTTGGTTGAGAGAATGGACTGGAAGGGGAAAAGAATGAGATGTTAACTGAGACAGTAATGGCCCCCAAGGAATTTTTAGTCCTCACTATTTATCAAATAATATTTCACATACATTGTGGTAACGAGTGGCAATATTTCTCCTGAAACAGTAAGTTGTTGTTCTTTTGCTCCTCTCTGTCCCTGATAAACATCAGAACGGCGAATGGAAACACCACCAAAAATAATCAATGCTTTTAAAATCTCCCTGGAGAAAAATCTCTCTCAAGCTCCTTCGCCAGTGCTGGCTGGGTGACGGATTACCCAAGACCAAAGCATCTCCTCTGATTAATTTGTTGATATGATTAATATTGACCTTTGTAACCGGGCTTGGATTCCATTTAAAGGATTAAATAAACAAAATCTTTGTCACATTATTTGACTGCTATCCGTACCATGAAAATGTTGACCATCTGTGCGGTGCTACACAATGTTGTTAACGCTTCCTTCTTTTTCTTCTTCTCCTCCTCCTCCTCTTGGGGAAAAATAGCTGACGAAGTGGAAAGACTGGCTGCAATGCGTTCAGACTCTCTAGTACCAGGCACCCACACTCCTCCAATCAGGCGAAGAAGTAAGTTTGCCAATATAGGAAGGATTTTCAAGCCATGGAAATGGAGGAAGAAGAAGAGTGAAAAGTTCAAACACACTTCTGCAGGTAATAAACATGCATTGGCTGACTGTTTTTAAATTGTTTGTTCAAATGAGCTGAAAACAGTACAGAGTCATGAATAAGTAATGTAGGCACAAACAGTGATCAACTTAAAAATATTATAACTTTGTTGGAAATGTACTCCAAATTCTAAAAAGATATATCACTTTGTTGCTGAGCATTTTTTAAAAAATCCCATTTTTGTGTGATGCATTTAAAAAACAATGGAACAATTTTGAAGTGCCAAAACTTACCACAGGTGTGTACGCAACCTCTGATATTAGTGAAGCTCAGAAAAAGCAAGTAAACCAAATGAAAGTCATGTTGACTTCTGTTCTATGAGAAACATGGAGGGAAAAAGGTCAGAGTAACTGGTAAAAATCAAGAGAGAACATCAGTGGAGAATGCAGTTACTTTCAGATGTTGTAAAAGTTTTTACAAATAATGAAGAATTAAAATAATAACCAGGAAAAAGCAGTTAAGACAATTTAAACTGATATAATAACAAATTATTCATTCAACTGGACTGGAATGACCAGTATCCCTTCTTCTGAGACAAGTGAGGCTCTTTCGCCATGCCTTTCTCAGATTCCTACTCTTGGACATTTTTTACGAAAAGGTATTGAAAATTGCAAAAACATGTTTTTGTATCAGAGAGAGGGCTGAGCCAATACCCCAGATCCAAACACTAACTTTGGGAAAGTGTGGAGTGTATCTGTGAACCTTCTCCCCACTGCCTCTACAATGATTTTGGGGTGGCTGTGGCAAAATAAGATTTTTCACTTCATACCTCTTTTTATGAAGATAAACCCAGAAACAGAATACTATGGATCTCACACTGTGAGGTGCCAGCAGTGATTCTGGATATCACACACTTGACTGCTCCCCTGTCTACAGCACAGTGAAAGTTTATAGTGTAGACAAGACTTAACTGTGCGCTCTGATCCTGCAGGCCCTTACTTGTGTTAGTGGTCCTTACTCACCAACAAGCAGCATTTAATTAAGAGGGAATTCTCACATGAGTATGAGATAATTGCACAAGTTACGGTTTGCAGGGTGAGTGCCTAAAACCACTCAACTACCTGGCTTTACAACTTCTGCCTGGTCTGACAGGCAGAAACAAATGTATTGGAATAAGTGGCTGTGTTGCTCTGAGAGACTATCTTTTTTTTGGCTTGTGACATGATTTTGCAAAACAAATGGCCTGCCCTTCATGTTCTATCAGTCATCACTGTAGATCTCTGTGGCACAATTTCTGTGAGAGTCTCATAGCTCTTCTGAAACCCAATTACTAAAGCATTTTAGTAACCACACAGAGAATAAATCCAGTTGGCCAATATGTCTTTTAATTTAACAACATGTACATTAATTTAAATTTAAAGGCTTTAATTGGATAATAAGAATCAATTCGGAAGCTAATAAAGTCAGTCCAGTGAGAGGGACCATTGTTTATAAGCTATATCAAGCTCACTTTATCCCAACAGTTAGTTACCTCTAACCCAGAGGTGGGCAAACTATGGCCCATGGGCCACATCCGGCTCATGGGACCCTCCTGGCCTGGGAGGCTAGCCCCCGGCCCCTTCCCCATTGTCCCCACTCCCAGCAGCCTCAGCTCATTGCACCGCTGGCGCAATGCTCTGGGCGGCAGGGTTGCGAGCTTCGGGGCAGCACAGCTGCAAAGCTGCAGCCTGACCCGGTGCTCTGTGCTGCGTGGTGGAGTGGCTGGCTCCAGCCGGGCAGCGCGGCTGCCTGTCCTGGTGCTTTGGGCAGCATGGCTGTAGTGCTGCCAGCCACTGGCACTCCAGACAGCGTGGTAAGGGGGCAGAGAGCAGGGGAGGTGGGATAGAAGGTAGGGGAGTTCGGAGTGGTGGTCAAGGGGCAGGGGTGTGGATAGGGGTTGGGACATTCAGAGGGTGAAGAACAGGGGGGGTTGAATGGGGGCATGGGTCCCAGGGGGGGCAGTCAGGAAGGAGAGGGGGATTGGATGGGGCGGCAGGGGGACGTCCGGGGCAGGAGTTCTGGGGGCGGTTGGGGACAGGGAGAAGGGGTGGTTGGATGGAGCAGGGGTCCCGGAGGGGCAATCAGGGGACAGGGAACAGGGGGGGGTCGGATTGGGGGCGGGGGCCAGGCCACACCTAGCTGTTTGGGAGGCCCAGCCTCCCCTAACTGGCCCTCCATACAATTTCAGAAACCTGATGTGGCCCTCAGACCAAAAACTTTACCAAACACCCTTGCTCTAACCAGACCCCTCTGCAACTGGCTAATCTTTTGAACTCTGCGTTCCAGTATCTTCCAGACTTTAACTAGTAACTAGACAGTATTGCCACAGTTCTGACAGATCCTCACCCCACAGTGCCCTTTGTAAAATGATAAATGTAGTCTTTGGTAAAGGCTACAATTCTAAGTGTCTGTGAGAAAGTTGATGCTTACTCCTAAAGTTCCTTCTTTACATTTGCAGATTCAGTTTGGACAATAAAATTTGCACTGATATCACCACCTTAGTTAACAAAGATGACAGTCCTAGTTTTAATCAACTATATGGCTCCAATCTCTTTTCCTGAAATTTCATCTTACAACAACTGGCCAACGTCTCTCTTCATCATTTCTCCATGTATTTCAAACACATGTGACACTTGTACTAATATTTTAATTATAATATAGTTTCCCTTCCTTCCTTGCAATTTCAAACTAGTACCTCGTGGCCTCGGCATAAAAGCCAAGCATTGTTATTTTGTGAGTTCTTACTCTGTACTCTTTCTCATTTAATTATTTTGCTTAAATCTGATCTAATCAAATTAAATGTAATTCTTAATTGGCATTTAAGAAGTTATTTGGCTGAAGTTTTCTCTGCAGTGTAGGCTAACGTGTGTGATGAAAAAAGTGTGCATTGCAGTGTTTAAGGGGTCTGTCCTCACTCTTGATTGATCATTTTAGGAATCTGTATAAAACATTCTGCTAACACATTTGAAGCCGGGTGATATGCAGCCGAGAGAGCCCCTGATTCTGCAGTCAGAACTGTGTGGAGTGTTGGAGTCACTCTTGCAGAACTAAAATGTGGATAGAGAAACCCAAGAGCTCTCCCAGTCTTTCCAGGAATGTAGAAAGCAAAGGCATTGGATGGAAAGGCCCAGATTTTCAAAAGTGGCCTTTAATTTTGGGTGCCTCCATTTTTGAGTGCTAGGTGACAGAACTGATTGTCAGAGATGTTAAGCACCTACACAATTTCACCTGATGGCACTGGCAGTTGCAAGTGCTGAGCACCTTTTGAAAATTAGACCATAACTAAAAAACTGGGGTTTTTTTTAGAATCCACTCTTGAAAATTTTACCCATTGTTTTTATGGGAGTGAATAAGGACAGACTGTGGATCTCTCACCTGTTTACTCCTGTTGGACCCAAGTTCCCTGGAGACTTTAAAATAAAAGATCATTTTCAACCAAGCAAACAGATTAGTATCCAAAAATGTACTGCAATAAATTATCCTGCTTGGCATAAGATGATCTACTGGGTCTTTTCCATCTCTCTTTTCTGTGGTTTTGGAGTTACATATTATGCATCATTTTTAAATTTGGCATTTCAAGTGGACTAAAAATCATAAAATTGCTAAATTGTGTACAGAAGATACAGCTATGATTTTCACACTGAGGACGATTGTAGCATTTGTCTATTTTTATCAATGAATTGCCAAAGGGGAGTTTCTGAAGAAATTCGATGTTTGTTCCACTCTATAGCAGCATCTTTAAGCCTTCTTGAAATCTGCTACATAATATATTCCCTGGCTTTAAGAACCAGGCTTTGCCTAGCTGGAGTCAAAAGGCTTTTTGAGACTGTACTAACCCCCTTGCCAGCACTACACATTGCCTTAATGGGACATTTGTGAGAAGGGCCCTTAAATGTATCCCGTCTTACAAGAAAGGAATGTTTAATGAGGCCATTTGGTTTTTATGCTAATTACACTACCAGCTGCTGTGAAGATTATATGATGAAGCCACCCCAAACAGTAATACTGCAGCATAACTCTGCAATAATGTATTCCTGCAAAAAAATAATGTAATACAATTAATCTATTAGAGAGAGGATTTACAATACGTGTTTCAAGGCATGGAGAAGAGTTGCAGTGAAATGCACTCTTAATATCTTAATCCGCTTCTTTTTCTGAGGATTAGGGAGCATCATTAGTCAGCTGTGTCAAGAAATGTTTCACCAACAAAATTAGTAATAACGAAATCTCTAGTTTTTGGGAGACAAAACAAGAGTGTCTGTCTGAAAAAGCTGATCCTCTTGTGTAACAATTTGTTCTATAGCATCAGCTGCTATCACAGTGATACATGAATGGACAACCACCCTCAAAACAGCCTGGTTCTTGAAGACTAGCCCTTTTAGAATGTCTTTGTTTAATGACAGAAATATACTCAGGTTTATTTTTATTTTAGATCACATCTGACATGTGGAAACTAATGACCATGCTTCGTACGCTACTGGCCTCCATTTGTGCTCTTAGTGTTTTTTTTCTGTCCTTTTATAGAGGTGGAGAAAAATAACAAGATCATTCTAAAGTAAAATGGAGTCATGGGGGCATCCGTATGTAACAGGAACAGAAGAACACTATGATTCCAAAGCATAGGTGTCCAGAGTGCGCCCCAAATGCCAGATGTAGGGCTGGATATCTGGCCCATTGGCCACCTTTTCTCTTAACCTAAAGGATGAGGACAAAGCTTATCAACAGCAGGGTTTTACTTTTGGTGAGCTCGTACAGTGAGCAATTTCTAATATTCTCACAGCTGTGTGTATTTATTCATAATAGATAGCTGGGTCCCTTGGAATGCAAGCAAGCTTCAGTCCTTAGCATTACAGAGTTTAGGCTCTTCTGCTGTAGGAAACATATATCCCCAGTGTAACTCCATTGACTTTCTTGGAGTTACACTAGAGATGAATTTGGCCCTTCAGATCCAGAGCAACAAAGTATAAATATTACAGTGCCATTTGAAAGGAACAGTAGTTAGCCTCTACAAGGGAAATCTGTTAGATGTCTTCACTAAGTATTGATGGTGAAGGAGTTTTATTTCAGTTGGGGATCCAACTCTCAACCAGCATTTCCAACAATGGGATAAAAGAAGCAGGAATCCCTCAGGCTGGAGTGGTAGTATATCGATTGAGTGCTACTGTATCAGTGACCTGCTGCATATCTGACCCATATTTTACTTCTGCTACTTGTCATAGTATTGCGAGCACATAGTTCAGTGACTCAAGTCTCATAGGTTCTTTTAATTATTATAGTGGCTTCCCAGTATTTGGCTATCTTAGAATCATGGTAAAAATGCCAAATGAATAAAATGTTGTGAATGTGAATTATAATCCCATGAAAAATGTGACCTGTAAATATAAGTAACCTAGACAAAGAAATCACTCCATTGGGTCAGTCTAGGTCTGTGGAGTAGAGGATTGCTAACTTATGTGGGTGGGTAGGTGGGCGGATGGATGGATGGATATATTGTATAATAAATTGTTGCCAGAAAGAGAATCAATTTTTTAAAGAAGGGTTTAAAATGGAAAATCAGAAGATGAATAAGAATCAGACATAGGCTGACATATAGTAATGCACAGAGGTGAGAATTTGTCTCTCTTCTTAGGTTTCAGAGTAACAGCCGTGTTAGTCTATATTCGCAAAAAGAAAAGGAGTACTTGTGGCACCTTAGAGACTAACCAATTTATTTGAGCATAAGCTTTCGTGAGCTACAGCTCACTTCATCGGATGCATACTGTGGAAAATACAGAAGGTGTTTGTTTTTATACACACAAATCATGAAAAAATGGGTGTTTATCACTACAAAAGGTTTTCTCTCCCCCCCCACCCCACTCTCCTGCTGGTAATAGCTTATGTAAAGTGATCACTCTCCTTACCTTTTGTAGTGATAAACACCCAGTTTTTCATGATTTGTGTGTATAAAAACAAACATCTTCTGTATTTTCCACAGTATGCATCCAATGAAGTGAGCTGTAGCTCACGAAAGCTTATGCTCAAATAAATTGGTTAGTCTCTAAGATGCCACGAGTACTCCTTTTCTTTTTTCTCTTTTTAGGAATCTTAGTCTAAGAGCTACAAAACAGAAAAGGTGCAGAATATGATTATATCATATATCTGCTTGAACTGGAAATTAGGGATGGACTCTAAGGGCCAAATTCAGTGAAAGTCCTTTAGTTCAGGACTTAATTTGGAAACTAAACAGAAGAAGTGCAGTGATTAGAGCAGGAAATGAAAAGGCAAGTGTACTGGGTTCTGTTCCGAGTTCTGCTACTGATCTGAGTCCCAATCCTGCTCCCACTGAAGTCAGTGGTGATAATATTGGGGTATTGCAGGGCTAAAATAGTGTTTCACTAACTCTGGCAATTTTATCACAAGTCTCTCAATATTTGGTATTTTTTCCTTAAAGCTCCAGCTTATGGAATCAAGTGATTAGGTGAAAATTTCAGCTTTTTAAAAAAAAGAAGAAAAGAAAACCAAGAAAAATAGCTTGAAAATGTGAAGCAAGTGCATCTTAAAGGCTTAAAAAAAAAGGACCCCAAAGTGTGTGGGGGGTTAATCTCCCTACTTTTCAGCCAATCTGATGCTATTTGAGGCCTAACTTGTAACATTTGAACTTTTAGGGTAGGCAATACAGTACTAAAACCAGTTAATGATCGTATCGGGGACATAATGTGATATGTATTTATGGAGCAATAGAGATAGTTGCAGATAAGATTCATACTGGTTTGCATTGATTTGTATACACTGACACAATTAAACCTTTTGTTAAATGTATCTGAGTAGCCTGGTGTTTACAGGATGTACTTTAGAAAAGAGCAATTCAAAAATAGATCAGTGACAGCTAATCCTTATTAACTATTTCTATATTTCTTCATACAATGGCAGGTACTTCTTACCTGATTGGAACATGGCCCTGCATGGTTAGGCTCTGATTCTACATTTGGATGCACACGTGCAGCTCTGATTGCAGGACTGGGGTCTGAGTTTGTCTTTGAGTTTTAATTTGGAAAGTAACATTGTACTTCTTCATGTGTAGTTCTCTAAAATCAATAACACATTTAAACAGCAGGTCCGGATTAACGCAGGGGCTTCAGGGGCTGCAGCCCAGGGCTAAGGGGGGCCCCGCAGGCCAGATGTGGCCTGCTGCTTCTTTTAAGTCGGCTCGCTGCAAGTCTCCGCAGCTCCCATTGGCCGGGGACAGCGCCTGTGGGCACGGGCAGCGTGCACCATGCAGAGCAGCCTGGTCCCCCCACCTACGGGCTGGACTTGTCTGCCACCTCGGGAAGCAGAGCAGCGCGGAGCCGGGGCAGGCAGGGATCCTGCCTTAGACCGCTGCAGCACCAACCAGGAGCTGCCCGAGATAAGTGCCTCCTGGCCGGAGCCTGCACCCTACACCCCCAACCCCCTATCGCAGCCCGGAGCTCCCTCCTGTGCCCAAACTCCCACCCAGAGCCCACACCCACACCTGTACCCCAACCCCCTGTCCCAGCCCTGAACCCCCTCCCACACCCAAACTCCCAGATAGAGCCCGCACCCCAAACCTTCTACCACACCCCAATCCCCTGTCCCATCGCTGTTCCCACCCCCACAGCTGGAGCTGCACCCCTCCCGCACCCCAATCCCAGCCCTGAGCCCACTCCTAGACTCCCAGGGGCCCCACAAAAGCTAATAGTCCTGGACCCACAGGAGAGTTAATCTGGCTCTGTTAAACAGCAACCAATCTGTTTACTGCAGCAGGCAGTATAAATTCAGCTCTTTCACTAACTTGAAATAGTTATCACATTTTCAATTTAACCAATGGTACCATTCACCAGCTTTTTTTAAAAAAGTTACTACAGAGTTCACATTTACCAGTGGCTCCTGATTGAATCTGAAGACACAAATCCATACCTTCTCCCTGCATTTTGCAGGATATTTTCAGTCTCAAAATGCTCCTCATTAATTCTTCAATTAAAAATAGTACAGGGCCGACAGCTGGAAGTGCATAGATAAGGCATGCTCTGAGTAAGGGCTGAACAGAGCCCAGAAATACCGCTGCTTCATGGTGTCATGTAGATGTGCTGAAAATCCCTCACAGCGAGCCTGATTCTGCTCCCACTGAGGAACTGTGTTCTGTCCTTGATTTCAGTGGGTGGAGTGCCTTGCAGTCAGATACTGATACTAGAAGCCCATACTCAGAGTTAAATACGGAAGGTCTGTAAGCCCTGTTGCAGCTATGAGCTTGATCCTGTGTGATGCTGAGCACCCTTAACACCCACTGAAGTCAGTGGGATATAAGGGGTGATCGATACCATGCAAGATCAAGTCCTGTGTCCCTGATTCAGGACCCCGTGGGTTGCCGGGACACAGATGTGGGCTTTGACATTTTAAAATGTGTACTTAGGGCTTTATTTTTGTTAGGAATATGCCTGAGGAAACATTTTAAAGCCCCTGAATTTTCTATTGTTGCTACCTAGAATCAGAACTCCATGTAGAATTGTGTACAGGGACTTCATTTAAAAAAACTGTAAGCCCTACACCAACTAGCCTCAGTGCTTTATCACCCTGATCTAAAGCCCATTGAATGCAATAGTAAGACTCCTGTTGAATTTAGTGGGCCTTGGATCAAGCCGTATATAAGTTTGATTGATACATGGCATTTCTTCCACAATTCTAAGCCTAATGTAATTGAGAAGATCTACTACTACAAACAAGTTAAAAATTCAGTTGGGTAGATGTATCTTGGATATAAGTGACATACCCTTGGTAAAATTTTGGCTAATATGTATGTATATTTGGATATGTCATAATTGGCCACATGGCTAGTGACTTTTCCAGAGTTGATCTCTTTAGGAAGATTCTATTTTACCTTTTTTAATAATCAGTCTGAGTTATTTTCAGCAGTCCATTTTGGAGATTCTTTTTTCCCCCGTGGATGGAAATGATTTTCCTGCATTTTAAAATAGGTGCAATGTAATATTAATGTGCCCAGTGCTCAGGAGATGTGACTGGCCAAAATAGTAGCACAACAGCTCACTAGTAATAGTAATGCAATAGTAGTGCAATAGTAATAATAGCTAAGGAATTTAGTTCAGTCCTTGCAGAACTCGGCCTACGCAATTCTCCACTTACTCCTGTGTCCCCAGGCCAGTGTTTCCTAAATGGCAGCACAACTGAATGGAAGACGACAGGGTGACTGGTACTGCTGAGGGGTACAAATAAATCATCGCTTATGATTTTAGATGGGGAGAGAAATAATTGCCCACAATCAATGAGTAGAATTGGTTGGTAATCACAGTAAAGGGGAGCGGCAGTTCAAAAGCTATCATTTTCCAGCTCCTACCTCCATTCCCAAATGTACAGTAGACCTGTACTCAGATATGTTTGGGGCTATGCAGGTTTTGAGGACATGACCAGTAGAAGGAAGAGAACAAAGGAATGGCTGCTCTGGGTGGCATCATTCCCCTGCTCACCTCTAGAAATGCTTAGAGAAATTAACTTTGATCCTCTGATCTCTAATGATCATGAAAACCCATTCTCTCTCATCCTTCTGGGAAGGAGGATATGGTGGAATCAGCTGGGGACAGGAAAGTGTTAGCAAGAACACAACTCCTAAGGAAGCCATGTTGCCAGAAAAGAGAAGCAGGGGCCAGGGAAGCAGGAAGGGGCAGAAGGAAGCCCATAGGTGTCCCTACTTGCTGCACTCATGGCATCAAGATCGGTCAGGATCAGACATGATAAAGGTATAGAAAATAATACATGCTTTAGAGAAGGTCAGTTTAGAGCTCCTATTTACCCTCAGAATACAAGAATGAGGGGATAGCCATTGAAATGAAAAAGCAACATATTTAAAGGCAATTGAGGAAAATGCCCAATTAATCTACGGAACTCTGTCACATTACATTATTGAAACAAAGGAAAGAGATTAGTGGGTTTCAGCAAAAATTGGCCTCACCTCACCCTTTACATGGCTGTAAAAGGGACTCCTGCAATAGCAGTCCTTGGGTTTCCTGTTCCTTGAAGAGTGCAGGGACTCTGGGCTCCTGCCATGCCCTGGGGAGCACGGTGCCAAAATGGAAGATGGGGAAGAGGCAGAGTCATGGTACCTATTGCCAGCAGTGCAAAAAAGTCCCCAATACATTGATTAATAACTTTTCCAGTTTCTCATGTTAAAGATAATATTTGGCCAGCAGAGTGAGACTGGCTTGCCAGGGTGATGGACTAGATTGCACAGCCCCTGTGTTCATGGAGAAGCTGTGGGAGAAATTGTGCCTCAAGCAGTCACAACCTCTCTGGCGCTCCTCCTGGGGTGGTGCAGCTCCGCACTGCCCTCTACACAAGGCTGTGGTGTAAATGCTGCAGTCTGTTTTAGTGGACATCTAGGAGCATGAGAAATGATATCCCATCTTTGACTCTGCTCCAAAGCCTACGGAAGTCGGAGACATCACCAGACTGGGCCAGAGCAGTGTCTGATATCCTGTCTCTGACAATGGCTAGTACCATAATGTTTCAGAGGAAAGTAGAAAACACCAACAATAGATCTTTTTAATAATGTGCCTACAAGGAAAGTTCTGTCCTAACCCCAGGCTGTTAGGGCCTGATCCAGAGCCCACTGTTTGCAATGACTTTTCCTTGATTTCCCCACAGATCTCAGGGAACACTCATAGAGTAAGAGAACCACACCCATTACCCTTCTTTGGCTATGAAAACCCCAGTCTCCCACTGGGATGATCTGTGAGAGAAAGCACGTGGGGTTTCCTTTTATCTTGGCCTTCCTGGTAGTTTTTATGGAGGAGGCATGATTTGGTCTTTAGTGTGGTAACCTGGTCTGGGAAAACTGTTATATAGACTTTCCCATTTATTTTAAAGTATTTCTCCCCGCCCTTAACTGAAAAATATACAAAGTTAGTTCAGCTCTAAAGATCTGGTTTACACTAATAATTGTCATTATGGATGTTGTTATATTTGGAACCAGAAAACCAAAGACTTCAGTAATGAGCCATTTGCTCATTGAACCTTGGCTTATTCAACCCATAAAATGAACAGTATTGAAAATTTCACATGGGTGGCTTAATTAGCTGGGGATGTGCAACATCAAAAAAGAAGAGTCTATCGCAATGTCCATATAAATAAATAATACACTCTTTGCTCATGGGTCAGTTGAACCCCTTTCACTTCTTACAGAGAGTATCTTTCTAATATACGGATCCTTTTCTTTGACAATGATCTGATCATTGAAGATTTGATAAATGAGGATTATTTTTACAAGGGGATAAATCTAATGCGGTGCCCATTTAATCTCCGTGATCTTTTATTACAGCTGCTCATCTCTTCTAGCTGAAAGTAATTAGAGTAGGGATGAGCTCTTGGACCCCTACACCAAGAATGGAGTATATAATATAGTCCCTTTCATTTAGATGGTCTCAGTCTCTTTTGAAGGTATAGCTGGGAACCTGCAAACCTTAAATGTTGTTAGACTGCCAAGACAGGATAGTGCATCTTGGTCAAGCAAAACAAAATTATGAATTACAGTAGTGCCCTATGATCCCAACCAGGATCAAGTCCCTGTTGTACCATACTGCACAAGCATATAGGAAGGCATGTACTCTGGTCCAAGAAGCCATAAATATATAGTGTATTTATGTGTGTACATATGCATGTATATATAAAATATCTTTCATTAGATGTCTTCATAGCCTCATAGAAGATCATTGCATGACAATTGAGGAAAATGGGAGTTTTATCTGAGTAAGATCTACAGTATTTCTCTCTTTGAGACAACTCGCCTTGTACAAGAGAGTGATTTTTGTGTGTGCATGTCTGTTCCCTTTCAAGCATATTTTCATCCAGGAAATACAGTACGTTATCATGTTATGCACTGTTCTTCAAGGGCTCACCAGCATGAGTCACAGTTCTATAACCTAACCTTATATGGAGTGGGGAGCAATACTTTGTACCCTTGGGTGCTGTGTGATTTACACGATCCTCTTTTGTTTCCTTGTGTTTGTGGAGATGGTGACCATCCTAATTAGGAGCTGAGAATGGGAAAAATGGTGCTGAGAATGGGTATTAAAAACTTCCCAGGAAAGCTAGAAAGAAAATAGAATTCTATAGCAAAAACCTACAACAGTGCAGAGTAAAGGTTGCTTAGTAGTAGGTTGTCCCCTTGCAGAATGCTGAGTTGAGCAAATACCAGACTTCTGAAAACCAGGAAATTCACAGTTAAAGTTGCCCATGCAGCCTTAACTCTGCCCTCTTTCAGCAAAACCCCAGTATGCCCTGTTTATCACATATACCTTTATTCTGACAACCCCAAAGTTGCTAAAAGCTCTTCATTTTTTACAACCCATTCATACTCACACACAGGAGTCCATCTCTAGCACTGCACAACCCCCCGCCCCCAAAAGCCCCCCATATCTAGGTACAAACATGGGAGGAGAGAATACAAATCTGACAGGTTCCCTGCCCCTATTTTGCTCTAGTCCCCTTTCCCATTGTCCCACCCTTCCACTCTCTCTAAACCCCATGCCTCCCTCACTTGAGTCCCCAGCGTCTCTTCCCCTCCCCTTCCATCAATCCCCATTTATGCCCCTCTCCCCTTATTCTCCCATTTCTCCATCCCCTAATTATTCCTTCTGTTACCAGATTTGCCCATTACTTCAGGGTATGCTCATTGATTAGGGTTATTCTTCTGGGGTGAGAGGGTGGGTTCTGTAATTCTGTCACTGTACTGCTTGTGTCCCTTGTGCTCTCCTATAGAGCTCTACTTTTTCCTGCTGCAAGTTCCCTCCCAATGGAGCTATCCTGCAGGATCTAGGTTCCCCAGGGCTGGGTTCTTCCAGCCCCAGAATCAGCCAAACACACACACACACATTAACAGAGGACCGGGTTAATCAGCACTCTCCAGCTGACCCGTTATATGTCCCTGGACTCAGCAGGCTTGGTCGATCAGCACGTCCAAGCTGCCACCCTCATATGTCCCAGGCTCAGCACGTCCCTATCCCCACTTTCACGTTACAATTGTTCTGGTAGTAACCCACTTGATGAGCAAACCCCACAGGAATTTTGGGTGCTGCAGCCATCTTTTAGCTTAGGTACAAGGATCATTGCTGCAGAGCGAATGAGGAAGCCAAAAAAACACCATCGGGCAGGGGCGGGAGAGAAGCAACCAGCTTAACCATGAAAGTTATTTATTGCCAGGTAATAACCATAGGGAAGCCAAACAAACAAAACAGTTATAATATTAAATCTAACTTAAATTTGATTATAAAAGTCAGGTTTAGAAAACTATAACTGATCACACAAGTCAGGGTCAGAAGGCTACACCTAGAGAGAGAGAGCTGAGTTCTCACCACTCCATGAAGCTTGAATCGACTGTGGGTCCCAGGTGGTGATAGATGAGGGTCTGGAGTGCTGGAGACAGGCAGAGCCCCCAGCGCAGTCAGTTAGGAGAAGATGAAGTCCCAGTGGAACTGTTGCAGATTTTGGCTCCAGGCATCAGAACACTTACTTGATCATGGGTAGGGGTTTTTGTAGGGAAACAACAACGGTTCAAGGGAGAACACGAGATTTGTTTATGAGTAAACTGAGTATACCAAAGTTGTTTTGTTCAAGCTAGACAATAGGAACTGATGGTTCCTTGGAGGGAGCTCACAATGCAATTCAGGAGTTTCACTATTTTGGATACCAGTAAAGGCTATATTATTAGAATTGTTCTGGTAACTACTGAGCTGGGTGTGTGCAGGTGTGGGTTCATTAACATCTGGAGCAGAGATTCCCCCATCACGCAGTGCTTCCCCGCTTTCCTGGTCCCAGAGTTCAGTGCGGTTCTTGCCTTGGAATCTCTGTTCTCCACTCTGTATGCTAATGAAGATGCCTCTCTGTACCATCTTCAATGCAAATGAGGCTAGGGGAGTTTCCTTAATCTTGTCACCCTTGTTGGGAGGCATTTAGGTGTGTGTCCCACTGCCTTTTCATTGCTTTTTGTGAGTATTTCTTCTCATCGATTTTGGTTCAAGCAGAGGCTAAGGGGGGAAGGTCTTTCGTGAGTCAGACAGGCTGGGTACTGTGCCCTGGTTCCCCAAGAATACAGAGCTGACAGGTAACACTTCCTTTCCAGAAAGCATTCACATGTGTAATTTCCACTCATGACTCACAAATTGTAGCAATCTCCAGCCACTTAATCCAAAACTTCTTTGTATCTCAGGAGGGGGATTGTGATTAATTTATCCTTAGATATGTTAACTGAAGGGTGAATTCACAGCCACCAAGAGGTTTGTGATTCATCCAGTCGTTATTACCTCTCAGTTTAATAGTACAAAATGAAGGAAGTCATTTTTGGGGCGAGCCTGTAACTCAGGAACCTCTCAATCAAATGACTTCCAATTGGGAACACTATCTCCACCCCATGTCTCCAGGAGGCACACCAAATTTTGAAGCAATCCAATTAACCATTTGGATTTTAGAGCACTTACAAGAGTCAAGCTTTAAAGGGTATAAAATGGCAGGAATAGAAACCTTCTAGCCTTTTTTCTATATTGGTGCTTGTGCAGTGTAAAAAATGCGTATTTTCTTAAATACCTCTCTTAGTTTGCATCCTTCAAAGATTTAGTGGGTGTCATGCACTACCTTGGGTAAAATCCAACAGATTGAGGCCATTTTGACCTCCATCACTTCAGTAATTTGATCTCCAGTGCTGGGCAAATAAAAAATCACCTACAAACTTTTTTTCTGTAGCTATTTTTTCTAGGGCTTATATCTCCAGAAACCCTGGCTTAGATGATTCCAAATTTGGGTCACTAACCCTACCCTGCACCCACTTGAGGCTTACCAAATTTCAAAGAAATCCAACGCGGTATGTTGATTTTTAGAGCACTTAGAAAGGTCAACCTTCAAACAGATATTGTGACAGAAGCTTAACTAGAGCGATCCTGCCGCACCAGTCTAAGATGAGGTGCTTTTTTTCTGTACTAGTTGAAAATTTGCCTCTAATGCCAGACCTTGTGCATGGATGGCTTTGGAGGATTGTATTAGTCAATAATGACAGGTTTCAGAGGAGCAGCCGTGTTAGTCTGTATTCGCAAAAAGAAAAGGAGTACTTGTGGCACTTTAGAGACTAACCAATTTATTTGAGCATAAGCTTTCGTGAGCTATAGCTCACTTCATCGGATGCATTCAGTGGAAAATACAGTGAGGAGATTTATATACACACAGAACGTGAAAAAATGGATGTTATCATACACACTGTAAGGAGAGTGATCACTTAAGATGAGCTATTACCAGCAGGAGAGCGGTGGGGAGAAAACCTTTTGTAGTGATAATCAAGGTGGGCCATTTCCAGCAGTTAACAGGAATGTCCGAGGAGCAGTGGAGGGTGTGAGGGGGAAATAAACGTGGGGAAATAGTTTTACTTTGTGTAATGACCCATCCACTCCCAGTCTCTATTCAAGCCTAAGTTAATTGTATCCAGTTTGCAAACTGGAGACTGGGAGTGGATGGGTCATTACACAAAGTAAAACTATTTCCCCATGTTTATTTCCCCCACACACACACCCCACTGCTCCTTGGATGTTCCTGTTAACTGCCGTAAATGGCCCACCTTGACTATCACTACAAAAGTTTTTCTTCCCCCCTCCCCGACCTGCTCTCCTGCTGGTAATAGCTCACCTTAAATGATCACTCTCCTTAACCATTTTTTCATGTTCTGTGTGTATATAAATCTCCTCACTGTATTTTCCACTGAATGCATCTGATGAAGTGAGCTGTCGCTCACGAAAGCTTATGCTCAAATAAATTGGTTAGTCTCTAATATGCCACTAGTACTCCTTTTCTTACTGTTCAATAAAACTCCTTATTATCTCCAACTAAACAACTGCTAGGGCAAAAAGTAGCACTGAAATGCCACTTACAGATTATTTGATATGTGTAGTTTGTCTGAAACTCTCCACAGAAAGGGTTAAACAAGCAAATGGCTGGTTGCTGTGACCACATGTGGATGCTAAGCGTACTGTATTGTTTAAGTGCCTTTTTGTCTGGATGGCGACTGAAGCCAGCTCCAGTCAACACTAAATCTAGCATATAGTTGAACCTGTCTGAGGATGTATTTGTGCTGCAGAGCAAAGGGAGGGTTAATGATCAGGATGCCCAGTCCCACCTTAGTGTTGAGTGAGCTCAATCTGGTCACGACATGTGGGCTGAGGAGTTTCTCAGGTGAGGGTAAAAGGGAACAACAGTACAATAGAAGCAGTGTTGAAGGCAGGAAAGAGGGACCACGGGTCACAGAGGAAGTTACTTTCTTTCTGGCTGCAAGGATGGACACAATGATGTCTTAGCAGGAGGGTCTGCATATGAAATTGCCTGAGTGTTGTTTTACAAGCTGCAAAATCTGTTAAGCCTCAACACAGGAGCAAGTGGGTGACTGGTGTGGGGGAGGAGAATTGCTGAGTGGCAGGGGCACCGGCTAAAGGGGAGGACACGTGACCTCCCCAGGTGACTCCTCCCCAGATGACCTTTAAGAAGCCGGGACAGTATTTTTCACTATTTAAGAGCACCATGTACTACACAAGAAATAGGAGTTATTCTTTTCATCTTCTCTTCCCAATGAGATACATTATTGGAGCACAATGAAATAAGGGATGGACAAACAGATCAGGGGAAAAATAAGAACCTCTCTCCCCAGTCCTTCCCTTACAGAACCTGAAAAACTTCACCTATCTATCTAAAATAAACCCATTTGCATTATTCAGAAATGTATGGTTAAAGAGTTCCCCAAGGCTCCCGGCCCCTGCAGCATCTCTTTCCCCCCCGTCCCCACCACCCATCTCCCTTCCTGGCTCCCTCTGCCTCCCCCAGGCCACATGGCTGCTGGCCCCTGCTGCCTCCCCCAACCCTTCCCCATAATTTCCCACATGGGTCCTGCCCACCCTTGGATCCCCTTCCTTCCCTCCCAATACACTTAGACCCCAAGCTCCCTTTGCTTACCCCAGGCAGGCTAGTCCAGGCAGCCATGTACCTGAGCAGCAGGTAACAGGAAGGGACACACACAAGAGCTTCCCCGCAGCTCCCTCTGGCAGAGAGCTAGGCTGACAGCCTAGTCTTCCTTCCCTGCTCTAGGTGCCTTAGAGTGTGGATCAGCTAGCTGCTGGTGCCTTTGCACACGTATCAGCAGCTGCGCTCCAACTTCAAGTGGCAGAAATGTTTTTCCCACCCCCAGGCGTCTGGGGAGGGGCATGTGACCCTTCTTGCCTCTCCCAGACATGGCCTAGTGACTAGATTTCCATTTCAAAAAGGCCAGAAATCCAACAGTCAGGTGAAAGGATTAGGAGAACATAATAATTACAATGAACACAGGATCACATGCAAACAAGAAATAGGAAAATGTCACCTGGAAAACACTGTTTGCTCTTTCCTAAGCATATAGTAGAATGTTGCTTTTGCATGTGGGGGTTACGTAAGTCCACTGAGGTACCACGACTGACCAACATGGCACAAGTGAAGAATGTGACTCTGTACTGTCTGGTTAAAAGTGCCCACTTGGTTTCATCCACAAAGTTTCAGTGTTTCCAGCCAACTGTAGGGAATGGAAGATTGTGCGTGACTGCTTAACACTATCTCTGATTTTTTCACCTCAGCCGCTGTGGTTCATTATGTCCACTCCTGTCAAAGTAATGGATGTTAAATCTCCCTTTGAGTAAACCTGCTCTGTTAAACTTCTAAACCATGGACTACTTGGTCTATTTCTCAGATGGCATATACTGGAGGGCTACAGAATTCTGTCATTTTCATGCTCAAAGAAAAGAGAAGGAAGCACTTCAGGAGACAAAAGTGAAAGGAATGGAAAGGTTTCTCTCTGTGATCCCATATAAATATGTTTTCTTCCTAAAGCTCTGTCTGGGCTGTGTAATCTGCTCTGGTTGCCAGATATTTCCAGGATCATGTGATCTCAATAACACATAGTTATGCATTTTGTGTGTCACTGTGGTGTGTAGTTGCTGAGACCCTGATTCAGAACTGCAATTAAGCATCTGTTTAAGACTATTCTTATTCAGGACAGGAGTTAATCATGTGATTAAATCCTATAACTTCACTGGAATTTTTGCACATGCATAAGTGCTTTCCTGGACAGGGGTGCATCCTTGAATCAGGACTGAGGAAGCAAATCCTATCTCTGTTAAAATAAGTGGCAAAATCCTTTTGACTTCAATGGGTCCCGATTTGGTGTGGTATGAAAAGTGAATAAAGTCAGACTGCTTTATTTTTAAAATCTCAGTAATGCCAGATAATTAAGACCATATAAAGCGATACTCTCAGGTTAAAATCATGTATTTAAAAGAGCTTACTGTGCTCTCAATATCATTTTAGAATACTAAAATAGACAAATTCGGACTAATTTTATTTTTGTCTCCATTTATGCTATTTGTTTAAATTTTTAACTTCACTCTGCTTGGTAAAGAAAACACACTAGTCAGGTTAGTCTCTAGTCAGTCTCATTTTTTGGTTCTCACGCACTACCAAAAGAGTTCTCAAACTTTTTCAGTGTGGAGCACGTTAGCAGAGAGATTGCCTCATGCACCATCTCCCCTTCCATTCATGATCATGTTAACAACGCTGTGGCAACTGCTTAAGTAATAAGAGGAAAGCATTTAGGCAATTTTAGCTGTCCCTTAATAAAACCTAGCAGCTGGAAACCAGGAATACTCAGCATCTTGTGGCCAATCAATTTTCTGTGGGCAAGCAGCAAATGCTCAGTTAGGAAGCCTCTGCATTAGCACAGTGCTACTGTGATTGGGTTGCTAATGCTGCAGAAGACTGTTACATCTAAACAAAACTATCTTTGAATTTCTCCAGCTGTTGGGTTTCAAAAGTTCTTCAGCAACCAAATAAAATTTAAAAATCGGGTCAAATTCAGGTATGGTGTGAGCTCACTGACTGACTTGCATTCATTTACAACTGGGTTCAACTGGTTCTATTCTGTTATGATTTCGCAGCAGACTGGACTAGAAGACCTCTCGAGGTCCTGTCTAGTCCTATGATTCTATGATTTTATGTTACCACACCAGTTACCATGTCATCTAGTGCAGCGGTTCTCAAACCCGGTCCACCGCTTGTTCAGGGAAAGTCCCTGGCGGGCCGGACCAGTTTGTTTACCTGCCGCATCCGCAGGTTTGGCCAATCGCGGCTCCCGCTGGCCATGGTTCACTGCTCCAGACCAGTGGGGGCTGCGGGAAGCGGTGTGGGCCAAGGGACATGTTGGCCGCCCTTCCTGCAGCCCCCATTGGCCTGGAGCGGCAAACCACGGCCAGTGGGAGCCACGATCGGCCGAACCTGCGGATGCAGCAGGGAAACAAATCAGTTTGGCCCGCCAGGGGCTTTCCCTGCACAAGCGGCGGACCGGCTTTGAGAACCACTGATCTTGTGTACTTTCCAGTGATTCATTATATTTCATCAAAACTCAGACTGCTGCATACTTTTTCTGTATTTCCTGCCTCAATATTGCTGACTATATTTTGGGCATTTATACTTAGGCTTTGGATTTAATTTTCCTGTGTTCTCCATATTATTGAAAATATATATAATTGGATAGTAGTTTCTCTTTGATACAACCCAGGTTATATCTGCGCTTCCTCCTGCAGAGAAGTCACAGTCTGATGTTAATGACATCACAAGCTACAGCATGATTTCAACACAAGCACACACAGAAGGAGAAGACTGTACCTAGTTGCCATGATGACAAGAATGCTAAAATAGCCTAACCAAACTAGGCATGAGATTCTCATTCTCGTTCCAGTCCCTTTATGCTGGGCAAAAGGAGCTCTAACAGCCCTGGATCTAGCCAGTGCAGGAACTGCAGAAGTTAGCTATAAAGCTGTCTTCTGAGGACTCCTGCACATTAAGCCCTGGCATGGGGGTTGTGGCAGGGAATATCAAGAACAAAAAGGGCATCAGGGGCAGGGCCACCACATGCAGCACTGAAGAGATTCTAAGCAGTACTACTGTCTGCAGGACAGCCCAGGAGGCTTCCATAACTTACACAGGTCCTCAGGCATCAGGAGGGTGCAAAGTTGATTTAAAGCCACGTTAGTCCCCTCTTATGCCTGGGCTGTGTGTTCTGTGCTGTGCCTCTTACAGGTACAATGTAGAAGCTCATTCAAAGAGATGAGGTAGGAAGAAGCTAACCCTTGACTTTTATAACAAAATGTTCATAGATAGTTAAGAAAAATGATGAAACCCACATGAAAGGCAATGGCTTTATATTTAGAATATGATTAATAGTAATATTTTCTGTTATGTGCAAGGTTTTTTTTTTTTAAGTTAGTGCTATGATACCATCTGGATACCTTGAAACGGGGAAAAAAAACTTCTTGATGTTCTTTAGGGATATTCTGCTTTGATTTGCACCCTCATTTCAAATACCTGAGACAAAGTATACTCTGTTATGCCTGTGTTCCTACTGAAGCCCGCTGGCCAATTGTCTTGTCTCTTGTGCATATGTAACTTCCATGTTTTGTCTCCTTCAGTCAAACCATGGACTAGTGCCAGTCTCTTCACCCTATAATTATCCATTTATTTATATAACTTATTTACCAGTATTAACCCAGAGCTAACATTCTAAACTGAAAGCTGATCCTGTTTTCAGTATCTGAATGTAAGGGGACTGTTGCCTCCGTACTAACATTCAGTGGGGTGTTTTAGTTGCTAGCTCCCAGTACTAAAAGGGGGAAGGGTCGATGGGGAATCAGGACCCTGAGACTGACAGCCCCCAGGAACAATGGGGAAGAGGCCAATGCTCCAGGTCAGCCTGACTGACAGGGCGGGCAGGGAGGTCCCGTCCTCCCGGTGAGCTGGAATTGCCTGGGTCAGACAGAGTGGGGTCGAGCTAAGGAGAGAGGGCCAACGCTGAGCTGGGGAGCAGAGCTGGGCCAGATCCAGAGAGAGCAGATCCTGTCCTGGGAGCAGAGCTGCAGCCCCAAAGCCAGAGGCACAGCCCAGAGAGAGCAGACTTGCCCTGGGAAGAAAGCTGCAGCAACCAGAGCCAGAGGGGCCAGAAAAGCAGCCCACGAAGCAGGTCAGTGCTGGGAGCAGAGTCACAGAAGCAGCCTGCAGAGCAGACCTGTCCTGGGAGCAGAGCTGCAGCAACCAGAGCCAGAGGGGCCAGAGAAGCAGCCCAGGGAGCTGGAGGCAGAGCAGGAGCCGTGCTGAGGCAGAGTGGAGCTGGAGCTGGGGCAGTCCAGGGCCGGGTGTCGTGAGCAGCTGGGGAGAGCGAGGGGGACCCTGGGCAGTGGGCCCAGCACAGGGAGACGCCTCAGCCAGAAGGCTCTGCAGGCCAGACTTGGAGGGGGATTGGTAACCCTGACAGGGCGGGGGCAACACTGGGAAGAAAGTCCTTGCCACCTAGAGCCTGAGAGCGTGTGGCCACCACCAGAGCAAGTGTCCAACCCACAGCATCCCTGCAGCACTGCCAGGGCCTGAGAAGGAGGCCTGGGACTCTCAAGGAATGGACTGAACTGCCCCGACGTTCCAGAGACACTGTTTGTGCTGTTCCCTGCCACAGAGCGGGGTGATGTGTTTCCTTTAACCTTTCCCATTTTTCCTTATTCTTTTTAAAATTAATTGTTGATTAAATAACTTGCATTTGCTTTAAATTGTATGTAATGATCAGTGGGTCAGAGAAGTGCCCAGTGCAGAGAGAGTACTCCGGAGTGGGGACACCCTAGCCCCTGTCCTAGGTGACCACAGCAGGGTTGGGGATCGAGCCCCCCAGGAATCCTGGGCCCAGCGTTGTGGGGGTTACGAGGACTTTGCCAGACAGGAGAGTGGAAGGAGAGTCCTCAAGGGCAGGGAGGCCTCTGGGTAAAGGAAGTGGGAGCGAGGACTCGGATCCTTTCGCTAGCCCACTTCACCGGGGTAGTGCAGAAGCCAGGAAAGTTCCCCACAATAGCGGGGGACTATTCCCCCGCTTACGTGAAGATAAAAAACTATGTGAAAGACTACAGAGATTTGGTCTCCAAGAGGATTTCATTATTGTGTCTGTGCTTTATTTTCTACCTAGAGTAGGTTTAAATGATTAAAAAGAGTGGAAGATGGAGAAAGTGGGAAGACAAACAGAAATAATGAAGGTCTAAAGTATATTTACATGCTTATCACTCAAAATACGTAGTGTTTTCTTTTTTAAAAAACCTGGTGAAAATCTGTAAATTGACACCTCCGAGGGATAGTAAATTTAATTCTGGTGACGTTGGTAGGGACAGATTGATATAAACAATTACACTGCGAGGTTAAACTTAGTAAAGAAACATTTTAATCTCTGAGTGTAGGAAGAGAGCCATCCGGAGCAGCCTGCTTGAGGGCGAAAAAAAAATATTGATACTGCATAGCCCAGTAAACCGAAATGGGTTAAACGGGAATAAAATGGTGTGGGTTTGTTATTCGTCTCTGTATTTTTTGTTTTAGTTTGTTAATTTAAATGTCATTCCAGGTCTTATCCATTAGAATATAAAACCATCTCTAGCTTTAGTTATGTAAATGTAAACATATTTTTATATTTTTATTTCAAAAAGAAACATAGTTTTGTATTAGTTGCCTCAGAACAACAAGCAAAGGCAGTGGGGCACATCAGTAATAGATTTCTGTTTTCAGTTTCTCCCAGCCTTGGAACAAGATGTCAGAAATTATAGAGATAAAGTGGGCGAGGTCATATCTTTTATTGGACCAACTTCTTTTGGTGAAGGGGGCAAACTTTCAAGCTTACACAGAGCTCTTCTTCAGGTCTGGGAAGTACTCAGAGTGTCACAGCTAAATACAAGGTGGAGCAGATTATTTAGCGTAAGTGGTTAACACACAGTATGAAACCATTCACGATAAATTGGCCCATTAACATGGGTCTTGTACATACCTACCAGAACATGTGGTGTATCTCATCCAGTACACTGAATGCCCCAATATGGGTGAAACAAAACAATCACTATGCTCTCAAATGAACTCCCACAGAAAAATGATAAAAGACAAAAATACTTTATCATCTGTGGATGAACACTTTTCACAAAGCAATCACTCCATATCTGATCTCTCAGTTCACATCCTCAAAGAAAACTTCCATAGCACCTTCAAAAGACGATCTTGGAAGCTTAAATTCATAATTTTGCTAGATGCTAAAAATCATGGATTTAATAAAGACACTGAATTTGGGATTTATTATAACAATCTGTAACCCACTAATCCCCCTTTTTCGTCCTATGTCTGCAGAAGTGTTAACTGGCGTCTTCGCCTTGAATGGTCTCCTACAATATGTTTGCTAAACAATCTTTTCCACCTTGTATTTAGCTGTAACACCCTGAATACTTGCTGGACCTGAAGAAAAGCTCTGTGCAGCTTGAAAGTGGTCTTTCTCGCCAGCAGAAGTTGGGCCGATAAAAGATATTGCCTCACCCACCTTGTCTCTCTAATTTCTTGGGACCAACAAGGCTACAACAACATCGTAAAGAGAAATTATTGACTCAGGCCATATCTGCACTACCACTTATGTCGGCAAAACTTATGTTGCTTAGGGGTGTGGAAAAAACACACCCCGGCACGACATAAGTTTTACCAGCATAAGTGGTATTGTGCACAGCGCTGTATTGGCAGAGAGCTTCTCCACTGACATAGCTAATGCCACTTGTTGGAGGTGGTTCATTATGTCGACAAAGAGAGCTCTCTCCTGTCCGCTTAGAGTGGCGACATAAGAGATCTTAAAGCATAGGTACAGCTGTGCCACTTTAAGATCTCTAGTGTAGATGTGGCCTCAGGTATACGTCTTATTTGACCATTGCGCAATATAAAAAAATATACGAGATGGATCTAGGTGGGCAGGTGGTGTTGTGGGATGCAGAGTGACTGACTGTGTAGTGTACAGGCCCATGAAAGAACCTTCATAATTCTTCGCATTGTTTTGATGTGTAACTCCAGATGGACATGCATTCTGTCCAGCTGCATGCAAATGTGCATGTATATACTGAGATTTTTTCAGCCCTCTCTAAGGATTTTGTACCTGCAAGTCCTATGAGAATGAATGGGAACTGGATGTCCTAATATCCAAGGATCGTAGGTGACATTGAAAATCCCTGTCACAATTTTACAACATTCTGTCTTTCCATCTGGTTCCAAAAGCTGCTTATTCTTGCTCTTAGTTCACAATGGGGCATTAAAAGATGGCCACTGCTCCCTACTGTCATTTTCAAGAGAAATTGAGTGAAACCCATAAGTAGAAAGCATAATGAAACTTCCCAGGTTCATATTGTATTTCCTCTGTACCACCCTGAGTTTGAATGAACCAAAGGTTTTATGTGAAATTCAAGGGATGTAACACCACTCAAACCAGAACTGACAAAATAGTTGAAAATTGTGAATGGAAAATGGCACATTTCACACAGCTCTAGTTGTAGAGGCTTTGTAATATATAGTAGTATGAAGGCAAATGGAAGAGATACATGGTAAAGATTCAGTAGAAAGAACAGGTATATACTGCATTTCCAATATTGTAAAAATCAATCACTATACAAATGTAGGTAGGAAAGTCACACTGAACAATGACTTTCTTGGGAGACTATTTACAACATAAGAGTGTTTGCACGCCCTGTTTCAGCTACTATGTGATGTTTCTGATAAAACACCAGCTTAAAGCGATGCCATTATATTGAGTTTCCAACTGTCCAAAAACTTTTTCTGACTATGCCAGGGGGTAAATTAACAAACCAATGGCTTTTGAAGAAAATCCAAGGCAGCCACATTTTCAGACGTGACCGCTTATTTGGTCATTTTTAAGAACGTTGGTCTTACTATTTGAAACTGTTGAGTCCCAAAAGGTATAACTTAATTTTTAATCTTTTCACATGTCTTTATGATACGATTTCCTACTTCAGCCTATTGAATATATATCTAATTTAATCTGTTTAATATTTTCAAGGGGCTTTTCAAGTTCCTAGCAAGCCTTCTCAGTGGCATTTCCAGTAAAGTAGTGTCTGGGGGTCAATCAGATGTATTAAAATGGTGGTTATTAAGTCTGACCTGCCATCAATGACAAAGTAGACTAAATTTTCTCTTCTAGTGCTATGGTTACCACTGTGGTATCAGAACACCTTACAAGCCTTTAAACATTTTGACAAGGTTCTTAAGTTTCTCATTTCACCTCCCACATAGTTTTTATTGTGGTTATTATTATTATTTATTATTTTTACTCCTGTCGGAAAGCTAAGTAGAAATTTTGCCTTAAGTGCAACTGAGCACACAATTTGACCCAGGATGACAGTAATACCACTAGTTAATTAGAGGACTAATCAGAATCATGGCAACACCCACCACTAATTAGAATATCTTGTTCAGTAGAGTCTGGGAAATAACCACAACCATTCTTACCTCTAGACCAACAAGTTGCATGGGTTGTTTTCAGACAGCTGATAATTAAGATAGAATTTAGGCTTATGCTATCGTTGATGTCAGAGCCTAGTTCTGAAAAGCACTTCTGATAAAAGATGTCAGTATCTGAGATATGCTAATGACAGAGAGAAGTCTTGTACTTCTTTTCTATACAAATGCAACTCCCAGTAAGAGGAAATTCATATTTCAGTGTGTGTGAATTCACTCTTGCTGATTGCTGTGAGTTGCAGTTCTCTAGAAAAGAAGCTTAAGAGCCTTCTGTCTGACTTTCTCATGTATGTAGCAGAATATATTTATCAGTACTAATAAAAGATAATTGCAGCTACTATAGTCTTGGATGAGACATAGAAGAATGGTCCCAAACACTGGTGGTCATTAAAGATCTTATGACATTTTGTGCAAGAATAGAGGCATTATTTCCTGTGTCCTGGCTAATTTCCCTCCTGGATAATTTAATTCTACCTACCCAATATTTGTGCTGAAGTTTCAGTTGGAGAAGTATTTTGAACAGTAAATGCGTTCCCAAGCTGAAAAATTTAGATTTAGTATCCACGTAAGTATCTCATCAAAACACTGCAGTATTCAGATCTTGGGTTTTTGTTTCAAGCTTATCTCTACGACATAATTGTATATTTTTCCTGTGCACTGTTAAACAGTTTTTCTGTGCCATCCTGGCTGTGACTCCACTTCAGTGGGGAGTAAAGTTATTCCTAAATATCTTATCATTTGATTTATTTTTTAATCTGTGAACTTTGCATATTTTTTGCAACCACAAACAGGCATCCACAATTTAACTAATAATGTTTGTACCAGTGATTCATTGCTGGTGCAGTCCTGTGGGCCATATAAAGGCTAGGTAGAAGCTTGACCAAAAATCTAGTCCAAGAGATCATTAATAAATGTATTATTATTACTATGTGTTTCATAAATGACTACGCACATTTTAAACATATTTCACAAAATATTAAATTTCATCTTTTGTAACATAGGAAATTTAGATCTTAAAATAGTATAGGGATTTTACACTTGTACCGGCTTTCAGTGTGACTCTTTATTATGTGCACTATTGGAAACTGAGCACACACTCCTCCTTCTACAAATGTGCAATCCAGGTGATAGATCATGAATTCAGAGAGAATTAATAGTCAGAATTGAGCCTGGATCCTGCAGCACATGCTCTTCCAGTTAAGCTAAAAGAGCAGAGTCAGCCTAATCTCATTTACATGTTATCCACGGTTCTTCTGCATCAGCAGTATCCCACTGGGCAGTGGCAATAGTGTTTGAGAAAAGGAAGGAAAGCAATATTTCAATGTCTTTCTGAACAGCAAAATAAGATCACGGACATTCCAGGTTTCCACACAACAGAAACATGCAGAAGTATTTATAATTATTCTGAGTATTATATTGTTTTTCAAGTATTATCTACAGATGGGCCTGAATCAAAATCTTGGATAGAAATGTTCCCCAAGCCTTGGCAAAGAACTCATCTAAGAATTCATTAAGGTGAATATAGTTTAAGTTCCTTAGTTAGGTTTGGAACATATGACAGTGCTGCCTATTCAGTTATGATAAAGCTGTCATAGATGCCTGCATACTACTGCTCCTAAACTAAAGAGCTTGTATTTTCAAACTGCACACTTCAAGTTAGGCTCCTACATCCTTACATAGACAACCAAATATATAGCCTGGTTTTCAGAAGAAATTATTTCAGTGGGATCCGCTGCATGCTCGGAACTTTGGAAAATCAGGCCATTTACTTAATATCTATGTATGGTCTTGGGAGCTTACCTTTTAGGCATTCAGTTTTGAAAATCTTGTCCAGGATGTATATCCTTTCATTCTTCTGGTAAGCATTGTTAAACTGTATCATTATAAAGCCGCACCTTATAGGAAGAGCTCATGGAGGCCAATTTTTCTTGGTGCCTTTGAATCATGCCTGTTTTACTTGTTGTTAGTAGAACCTACTAGGCCTGTGTTATAATTATAAACTGTTCATTTTCCCAGGATAAGGCTGACTTTGCAGAGAAAAATACAGTACCTGATGTTCTGTATAGCAATCCATCTAGAAGTGGTATTGGTCCAAACAGAAACAAGTACTATTAGGTTTCAGAAACTGAGCATTATCCATCAAAACACATTTTTAAATAAAGAAGCAGCAGTGTTAATCTGCAGTTTCAAAAGATAACAGCTTTTCCGGTACCATATATTTCTAACACCTGCACTCCCACTTACATTCTTGGGAGCCAATGTAAGTAGGTTCGCTAAAAATACAATACGAGTATTGTGTAAAGGGTATTTATCTTGGACATCAATGGAACTGAGAGTCAAATGCATCAACCGTATAGAATTTTCTCTACTTTAGGAATAAATTTAACATAGCAGTAACTACTGGAGTCAGTTGACACTGACTCCACAATGCCATCAGTTTTTAAACAAAAATCCCTACTGAAACCAATTAGGAATTTTGCCTTTTTTTTTTTTTTTTTTTTTTTTTTTTTTTAAACAATACCAGATAACCTTTGTCCCTGTAAGGCACTTGCCTGAGACTCGGGAAGTCTGGGGTCAACTCCCAGCTCTGCCATAGATTTTGTGCTTGACCTTGGGCAAGTCATTCACATTTATTGATGACTTTGAGGTACTCAGATATCACAGTGGGAGCCATCTAGACAGAGATTAAAATGCTTTGTGTGCGTATTTGTATTTCATTTTTTTCCACTGATAAATAATACTGTGTTGGTATGTACTAGCAGAATGCAGCAAAATAGCAGATGTTGCACAGGCAAGTGTCAGAGCTCTGCACTGGGACTGTATGAAATACTTAAGGATATACATAGAACTAAGGTGTGGAAAAATGTTTCAGTGTAAAGGAATGACATTTGATCCTGTGTAATCAAAGGACTGTAGAACGATTTTGGTGCTATACATGGAACAGAAACTTCCTAGACACTGCTTGGATTTTGTAGTAAAAATGTATAATTCAATATGCAGACTTGAAAAAGATGGATGGATGGGACAGCACAGAACAATTTGTCAGCTGTCTGCTGCTCACTGGAAAGACAGTTCATTAAAAAGAAAAGAAAGTTTGGGACCACTTACATTATGTTTTTGCAAGCTGGAGGAAAAAAACTAAAATGCTAAGTATATTACATATTTAAGCATGGTTAGTATCAAGGGCTGGATGGAAATACCATATGGATTACAAAGTATAACACCTGTCACTTGCCTCCCATTACTCTCAAGGCCATTATAAGTATCCTTTTATAACGTGTGCTTCAGTTTGTTGCACGAATAATAGTGGCCTCAGCCTTACAAAGAGAGAGCTTATTCTTAATATTTTATTACATTATCGATTAGCACATTAGTATTCAGCAAAAGTACTGTCACTGATGTCAGAACATGTCGTACTCTGTGTGTTTGTGGCATATAATGGATCTCAACAATCATTGTTTTGCTGGACGCTGTAAGTCCAGTTGGAGTAAAATGAAATTAAAGGAAAACGGATATTCCAGAGTGGATATATTACTGTAGAGCTATGTCCCGAAAATTTCTCCATTTACTTTGTTTCTTCCTTGGCACAGATGGTTAGGCTCTTTGGGGATGTAGTAGAACCTTTACTGAACCTGCTCATCTGTGACATTCTATTCTGTGGCATAAAGGAAATTAAGACATCATGACACTCGGACACCACTGATCTGATTTCTCTTAGGAGTCTGGAGCAATGAACAATTACCATTTAGTTCTTTCTTGCACAACTCTTTTTATATCTTTAGGAATCTTTTATTGAGGAGCAAAGAATGAAGAGAGAAGAAAGGGCTGCCTGTGCCTTAAGTCAGTTCTACTGGCTCTTTTTCCCCACACAGAAGCACTGACACATTACTTTGACTCTAAAATTCAGCACATCTGATTGTAATAAATATTAGTCTTGGGAAGACCCCACACAGTGCAGTGAGGTGGCAGCGGCCAGCATGACTGGGGCATGCAGCCACTGCCACACCAACTCCGCAGGAAGGAGGAGGTGATCAGAGATGACGTAACCCAAGCCCAGGAGCCTCTGGTTGTTTTCAGACCTGACCCAACCTGACACTTGTAGTCAGGTCCCATCAGCTTTGGGTCAGGTTGCGCTGGGTTCTGCATCCTTCTTCAACATGTTCTTTGCCTGCAGAGAAACTTTGTTACTCTGTGCTGGAGGGGCAGGCCCCAAGATTTGAGATGCAGCAGAACTACTACCTGAAGCATTTGCACCTGGTACTCTTAACAAAAGAAATTATGCAGAAACAAATCTCATTTCTCACATCCGGATAGGCCTCTAATCAAATGACTGACAAACCCAATCCTCATGAAGGCCACAGGGGTCTCCTTACTGAAAGTACTATTACTAATAAGGAACCTGTCCATAGTCAGTCACCTATAAATTATATGAAGGACAAATCCATTGAATCAGTAGTTATTCCTGCTCATTCCTTGTATAAACTGATTAAAATGGAGTAGAGATCTACTGAGGTTAAAAAAAACTATTTCAAAAGCTAAGTTAATCAAAAATAGCTATAGCCTAAGATATTTGGTATGACCATATTCTATACCTCATTTCATGAATAATTCTGACAGGATAGGGAGAACTTGAAAAGACTTGGAGGTCTGGAGCCTAAAGTCTCAATTTAAAAAAAAAAAATCTTTCTAATACAGGACATGCTAAAGTCAAACAGATTCCATGCAACAGCTCCATTTGTGCTATTTATGGTAACCAATGGGGAATGTTCTCTGCCTTTTAGATGTAAATTTAACACCATGTTAAGACAATTATGTGCCCCCCACCCAGGGGTGAAAGCAACTTAAAGGACTTACCGTACTCTGGAGTCCTGAGCAGGGGGCGTGGCCTCGGCCGGAAGAGGCATGGCCTTAACTGGAAGAGGCAGGGACTTTAAATACCCGGGCCCTTTAAATCCAGCTGCAGATGGAAGCCCCCAGACCTTTAAATCACCCCTGGTGCTACCAGCTGTAGAGGCAGCTGGGAGCTCCAGGGCTCCAGCCACTGCTACTGCAGCGAAACTCCAGGCCCTTTAAATCGCTGCTGGAGCCCTGCCACTGCTCTGGCAGCTGGGCTTGGGGAGCGCTTTAAAGGGCCCGGGACTCCCCGCAGCGGCCAGAGCCCCAGATCCTTTAAAGCGCTGCCGGAGCCCTGCCACCACTACCCCAGGGGCTCTGGCAGTAGGGCTTGGGTGGGGCTCCTCTGGCAGTAGGGCTCCTCTGGCCCTCTGGCAGTAGGGCTCCCCGCAATGGCCAGAGCCCCGGGCCCTTTAAAGGGCCAGCCTGGGGAAACCGGTTCGGCATGGCACAGCGTACTGGCTATTGCCGGCACGCTGTACCAGACCGTATTGGCTTACTTTTACGTCTGCCCCCACCGCAGCTTTTCATAAGCCTACTAAACCTCTAGACAGGTTCTTGGATTTTCCATGCTTCTGTAGCAGTGGAATAAATTATTCTACCAGAGAATCCTTAGGTGTTCACAAAAATAAATAAAATTATAAAGTAAAATGCTTACCAGCTCCATTCTGCACACTAAACAAACACGGCATTTCAGATTCAGAGTGCTGCTTTCACTTGTAGACTAGCATCTGACTCCAGTATTTCAATGACTTGAGATGCAAGCCAGTGATATGCCACTTTGCCTCCTTTTTGAGGTGGGTAGATTGAGATTGTCAAAAAGAAAATTGTTAGGTTAAAGACTTAGGCAATGTGGGAGGATGGGAAGAAATTGTGCCTTTTTGAAAGGTTATACAAATAAAGTGGTTGTAGTTAACATTTTCTAAGGCACTTTTTGAAGAAGGAAAAGGACTTTTATAGATCTCAGTTATATATAGAGAGAGTTTAGTTTTATAGACCTCAGTACTGTGATGGCAGGTAAAAAACCCTCTGGAGGAAAGACTTTGGAAGAGTCTAATGAGCCGGGAGGGAAAGGAAATGAACATTTTGAAGAACTTTAGTTCATGCTTCCAAACTCTAATAACTCACCATCTGTGCCAAATATCAGAGGATAGCCATGTTAGTCTGTATCCACAAAAACAACAAGGTTTCAGAGTAGCAGCCGTGTTAGTCTGTATCCGCAAAAAGAAAAGGAGGACTTGTGGCACCTTAGAGACTAACAAATTTATTTGAGCATAAGCTCTCATGAGCCGAGAGCTTATGCTCAAATAAATTTGTTAGTCTCTAAGGTGCCACAAGTCCTCCTTTTCTTTTTGCAAAAACAACAAGGAGTCCGGTGGCACCTTAAAGACTAACAGATTTGTTTGGGCCTAAGCTTTCGTGGGTAAAAACACTCCATTTCTTCAGGTGCATCTGAAGAAGTGGGGTTTTTTACCCACAAAAGCTTAGGCCCAAATAAATCTGTTAGTCTTTAAGGTGCCACCGGACTCCTCACCATCTGTGTTTGTTTCACAGTAGGAGCCTGAATAGGGATATGGATAAAACACCCGAGTGACCGTCTTCAGGCACTCGTCGTGCTAAAGTTGGGCTTTACTTACACTAAACACTTATTTGAGTTTGCAGGATTCACAGATGACATTGCACCATTATTCCTTTCATCATCATCTTTGGGAAATTCACCATTCACCAACCTTGTGCATTGCTTTTCACATAAAATCTAGGGAAACCAGAGGTACAGATTATGAATAGCAGAAATGGATAGTATTACTTGAGTTAGTTTCTTGAGCAGTTTCTGTGGCATTTTAATGGAATGTGAGAACAGAACAGCATGCTCAGTGCAGGGCTGCCAGTAAAGAGGTTAAAAGCACATTCTCTCATCACATCAGATTGGGCCATGTTTTCCTCTTTGGCTCTCACTCTTGCTTTCCGTCTCTTCGCTGTTTCCTTCTCCTTGCACTGCCTTCCTCAGTTTCTATCTTCCTTCATTAGTCCTTAGACATTCCACTGCTTCCTATCTCTTGCCATTCTTTTTTCCTTGTCTGTTTTGCAAGACAGTGCTTCTTTTCCCTGGTGACTCCCATTTTAGTCGAAAAATTGGCTGTGCATCTCCCTGATTCTTTTTCTGAAGAAAGTATTAAATTAACAGCAAAATTAGAGCACCAGCATTTATCTAGGCATGAGACTGGGTCATCCCTTTGTCTGCCTGTGAGGCATGTTCCTTGGTGAGTCGCACAGTTGATCTGTGAATGCCCAGAAGGGTGGATTCATAAGAATATGAAGATCCTCAAATAAATTGCATTTGTAGATTAATAAATTTGACTGACTAGATATACTCCTAACAGCTTCTAGCTGAGCAAGGGGCTGTGAATATAAAGACAATGGTTTTGAGGACACACAGCACTTCTCATTTTGTCTGTCATTAACTTTTAATTTCCTACACTGATATATGCATAGCATAGTAGCGCCCATTTGAGTGACTTGACTGTCCTTTTTTGCTTTGCTTTACTTTTTAATTAAGAACTTGCATACAGAAGGGGAAGCAATAGGCCTGTTGCTTCTTTCTCATCAGTTGTATGCAGGTGAAACTCCATCAGAGTCAATGGAATTAGTCATGATTTACATCCTTGTGAAAGAAAAATCAGACCTTCATGTGTAACCTGAATGCATCTGTAGGTGTCACAGCTCTGTTCTGCTTGGAGACATAAGCTCCTATTGTTATCAAAATAATTACTTACACAGCATGATAAGTGCTGCAAGGTGTCAGCTTTGACTCCTGTGGCTGAAGTAAATGACATAATGCATAAAACAATAGAAGCATTGTAAAGAAGCCTCTGTGTTTTTCTTCAGTTTATCCTCTCGCGCCCACCGCCCCCATTCAAATTAAAATGAATTTATCTAAGGTGCTGTGGTCTACATTTCCAAAAGTGACTAGTAAGTTTGTGTACTTCCATTTCTGGGTGCCAATTTGAGACCCCTTAAAAACTTGTCAGCGTATGGGTGCTTTGTACTTTCTGAAAATTAAGCACTTTAAAGGTATCTCAGGTTGAGAACACCACAAATTAAGGCACTCAAAATCACCTGACACTTTTGAAAATGCAAGCCTGTATTTTCAGTGGAATGAGCTGGGGCTAAATAACCATCATTTTAAATGATAGCTTTTGATTAAAGAGCAAATAGTTACTATATCACAGTAGCAAACATTAACATGAGACTTTCTCTCTTGGAAGGAATACTTATGTGCAGTTTATTAACTGAAAACTATTAGATGAAAATAAAATTTTAAAAAATTCTTCCTAAGTAACTATGCAAGTACTTTGTACATATTTTTCTCTTATTAAAACTGAACCTTTTCTGTTGTCTAAATTTATCTTTAATTAGGATTTTGTAACCTTGCAAGAAAACTGCAGATGATTAAAACCAGCAGCCACATTCAGTTTGTGGCTTTAATTAGATGAAGCTTTTCATTGCCAGGAGTAGGAGGTGGTGCAATAGACTCTTTTAACATTTAATCTGGAGGTAGCTTTGCAATTATATTTCACACTATAAGGCAAAAGCTTTTAAAGGGGAAGAAAAATAAAAGGGATTGGCTATTGTATTTTTATATAATTTTTGCGTTTTGGTCTGTCACATTTTAAAGATGGATTGTTTTAGGAAGCAGATTAGCAAAGAAGGCTCAGAGAAAACAGTCCTTATTTATAAAACATCCTATCTGTTGCTTGAGCAAGTTCAACATGACAATAACAGAGATAACATTTTCTTACTGAGTTTCATTCTAATCCTCACACCACATCCATTTTGCAGATTATTTCTCTGTGATTCTTAGAAACCTGGTGACCACCAAGTTTCCAGATCTTTAAACAGCTGATTCTTGAAGTAGAAGAGCATGTAGAGAAAGAGAGTTTGTTAGCAGCATCTCTGATATTGATTCAAACCTGGGCTACTTGAAAATACTTTGCCACTGCTACAACTTTACTGTATATGCCCCATTTATTGAATGGACCAAAGTACTTTTAAGAATTTGTATTGGTGCTGGTGATTCAGCAAGTGGTGCTCTTCCCTCTAAAGGTACGTTTACACCTCACACTTCTTATTGTGGTGTATAGAGTACATACATGGCTAACCCCCCTAGCATGGCTATAAATGGCAATGTAGATGGTGAGATGCATCTTCAATAAGTAAAGAGTCACCTGAAGCCAGTGGGTATGTGCCTGAGTATATACCCACATGGCTCTCTACATGCCCAAGCAGTGCCTCCCACATCGCCTACTGCCTCCCCCTGCCAGAGCCTTTTCTTGCAGCACTGAAAGGCTCTGGCAGCAGGGAGCTGCTGAAGTCTGACTGTGCTGCCTCCCACTTGCCAGAGTCTTTCACCAACATGTGAAGCTGCACACCATAGTGTGGACACCGCCTGCTTTTCATTGTGGCATGTAGTTACACATACCCTACACGCCAACGCCGCGGGTGTGGAGTGTAGACATAGCCTAAGTTAGAACTAGAACAGTATTCTACCATGGAGCCAGATCCATAGCCCCACTCTGCTTTGCATTGTTCCTAGCTAGGGAGATCCCAGATGGCATATAGCTTGTTTCGAATTACACCTGGTAGGACATGCACACCAGTGCTGCGAATTATACCTGGTAGGACACGCACAGTTCGAATCTAGGCTGAGGCACAGAAACAAAGTCCACAACTGCAGAGTTCCCAAAAGACACTCAGTTTATTACGCTCGAGCATGGTGCCCCCCTGCTAGCCAGGAGGGGACCCCGAATACAGATTATACAAAGGTTATATACTTTTTTAGCAAAGCACGTTGCCCTCGTGCATCGGAAACCTTAGCCAATAAACAAACCCTTTTCTTATCTACCACCTGTCCCTGCTTGGTGCGTTCCTCGTGCTATACCAGTATGTTAATTACACAGCATGGTCCTGAAGCCATGCATCAGTAACTTTTATTATCAGGATGGGAAGCCTCACATCAAGGCCAAGAGACAGGGAGTTAGAGACTAACAAAAACCAGATACTGGGAGTCAAGGCAGGCTGAAGACAAGGAGGAGGATTTTCACAGGGATTCAGTATCTAAGGATCACTCCTCCTGGTGTATGATATGCTGGCATTTAAACAATGGTGGGCCCCAAACCAAAATGGAGTCACATGTGCTAACTTTTCCTTAACAAGCTGCTGTGGTGACTCCTCTGTCACCATATTCCTGACCCTGGGGTAAGGAGCATGTCCAGAAAAGAGGACACAGCTGGATACCCCTGCATCCCAGAGATCCCAGCTGCTAGAACAGTTCTTTAGGGCCACAGACGCCTTGGTATAAGTAAGAGCAGCCTTCAAGATTTCTCAGTTCAGTTGGGTATCATGGGTATTGGGATCACGGGAGCCAGGGCCAGCTCCAAGCACCAGCGAACAAAGCAGGTGCCTGGGGCGGCAGGAGGTCGGGCTCTGGGGCGGCAGGAATTCAGCAGCCGCTCTGTCACAGCGCGTTTCGCGCTCGGCAGCAATTCGGCGGCAGCACCATCACTCTGCCTCCATGTTTGGCGGCAAGGTTTTTTGTTTTGGTTTTTTTGCCTCTTGGGGCGGCAAAAACGCTGGAGCCGGTCCTGATGAGAGCATAAAGAAGGTTCAAAGCCATCTTTCCCCTCTGCCACCTGTCCCAAAGCTGGTTCCAAGCACACTTCAGCCAGGCCAGAAAATAAGCCACATGGTGTTAAAGGGCTGAGGGAAGGTGCTGTGTTTCAGATGAGATGTGAAAACTAGGTCCTGACCATTCATTCAGTCACTACAAATCCCATAGATCCTGTTTCAAGTTTTGTTTTTTTGCAGGGGGGTTCCCTCTGGAATACTAGCAAACTTCCAACTTCTGGTTACTTAAGTGCCCTTAGGATTTCCATTGGATACACTTTCTAATCTAAACTACTATTGTATTGATGTGAACTCTTAAACAGCTGCTTCACTTCACCCCAGAAAGTGGCTGCATTTCTGTGGTGGGTATAATAGTTTGGTAAAGCAATTTAAGGTCCTTCAGGTTTAAAGGTAATATACACATTTAAGATATTAATATTATGGGCTACTGGAATGGCTCTGGGATATCCATGCATACTTAAGGCTACATTTCACAGTTCTTTATTGCAAAAAACAGCAAGTGAAGTCAATTGGGGATTGAACTCCATTTTTCTAAATGGTGAGGCTCTGGTGCTGGGCTGACCCCTGTCTAACTCATGTTTAATGATACTAAAGTATCCCTATTAACCTTTCTAGATGATACAAAAAATACAGTTATTAAGATAATTAGTTACTCTTTCCCTATGAATATTAAAGTCAGTAGGAGTTTTGCTCAATCAAGGACCACACAGTTTCCTGCTCAGGCATTGATCCCTGTTTAAAAATGTCCCTGGTGAACAGTCACACCTGGCTACACTTACTGAGAGGTTGTTTTGCTGGACTAATTTAAAAAATATGCAGTTCTTCTCTCCATAAATCCACTCATAGGTTTCACTGTGGACACGTTTACCATAGTGATCATACAAAAGTTTGCAACATCATAAAAAGTAAATTCTGTAACATGCTCTTTAAAATTCAAACATTACACAACGATGAATAGCTCTCAAGGAAGAGCAATCAATTAATGTTTTACGGTAGTCTACTCTATCACAATGAGCCTTTTTTAAAACAACTAACAAAATCATCCAAAGCACAGGACTTGGTGATGGGGGACTTCAACCATCCAGACGTCTGTTGGAAAAATAACGCAACAGGACACAGATTATCCAACAAGTTCTTGGAATGTATTGGAGACCATTTTTTATTTCCGAAGGTGGAGAAAGCTACGAGGGAGGAGGCTGTTCTAGATTTGATTTTGACAAATAGGGAGGAATTGGTTGAGAATTTGAAAGTGGAAGGCAGCTTGGGTGAAATTGATCATGAAATGGTAGAGTTCATGGGAATGGTAGGAGGGAGAACAGCACAATAAAGAAAATGGATTCAAGAAGGCAAACTTTAGAAAACACAGGGAATTGGTAGATTAAAATCCCATGGGAAGCAAGTCTAAGGGGAAAAACAATTGACGACAGTTGGCAGTTTTTCAAAGAGACTGCATAGGAAAGATAGGAAGTATGGCAAGAGACAACGCAGGCTTAACCAGGAGATCTTCAATGATCTAAAACTCAAAAAAGAGTCCTACAAAAAGTGGAAACTCTGTCAAATTACAAACGATGAATATAAACAAATAACACAAGTATGTAGGGACAAAATGAGAAAAGCCAAGGCACAAAACGAGATCAAACTAGCTAGGACATAAAAGAAAACAAGAAAACATTCTACAAATACATTAGAAGCAAGAGGAAGATCAAGGACAGAGTAGGCCCGTTACTCAATGACGGGGGGGAAGTTATAATAGAAAATGTGGAAATGGCAGAGGTGCTTAAACTTAGACTTCTTTGTTTTGGTTTTCACCAAGAAGGTTGGTGGCGATTGCATGTCTAACATAGTGAAGGCCAGAAAAATGAGGTCGGATCAGAGTCTAAAATAAGGAAAGAACAAGTCAAAAGTTAGTTAGAAAAGTTAGATGTCTTCACTGGGGCCTGATTAAATGCATCCTAGAATACTCAAGGAGCTGACTGAGGAGATATCTGAGCCATTAGCAATTATCTTTGAAAAGTCATGGAAGATGGGAGACATTCCAGAAGACTGGAAAAAGGAAAATATAGTGCCCAGGTATAAAAAGGGAAATAAGGACAACCCAGGGAATTACAGACCAGTCAGCTTAATTTCTGTACCCGGAAAGATAATGGAGCAAATAATTAAGGTGATAAATAACAATCAGAATGGATTTGTCAAGAACAAATTGTGTCAAACCAACCTGTTAGCTTTCTTTGACAGGGTAACAAGCCTTGTGGATGGGGGGGAAGTGGTAGATGTGGTATATCTTGACTTTAGTAAGGCTTTTGATACTGTCTCGCATGACCTTCTCATAAACAAACTAGGGAAATAAAACCTAGTTGGAGCTACTATAAGGTGAGTGGATAACTGGTTGGAACATCATTCCCAGAGAGTAGTTATCAGTGATTCACAGTCATGCTGGAAGGGCATAATAAGTGGGGTCCCGCAGGGATTGGTTCTGGATATGGTTCTGTTCAATATCTTCATCAATGATTTAGATAATGGCATAGAGAGTACACTTATAAAGTGCGTGGACAATACCAAACTGGGAGGGGTTGCAAGTGCTTTGGAGGATAGGATTAAAATTCAAAATGATCTGGCCAAACTGGAGAAATGGTCTAAAGCAGGGGTGGTCAAACTTTTTGGCCTTATGTATGAGGCCACATCTGGGTTCTGAAACTGTTATGGAGGGCTGGGTAGGGAAGGCAGTGCCTCCCCAAACAGCCTGACCCCCCGGCCCCTATCCACCCCCTCCCACTTCCTGCCCCCTAATTGCTCCCCTCAGAACCCTCGACCCATCCAATCCCCCCCTGCTCCTTGTCCCCTGACGCCCCCTCCTGGGACCCCCCACCCCTAACCGCCCCCCCCAGGATCCTACCCCCATCCAACCCCCCTGTCCCCTGACTGCCCTGACCCCTATCCCCACATACACACCCCAACAGGCCCCCTGAGACTCCCACGCCTATCCAACCGCTCCCTGTCCGCCCCCCCGGGACTCCCTGCCCCATATCCAACCCCTCCGCTCCCCGCCCCCTTACCATGCTGCTCAGAGCACCAGGACTGGCAGCTGCACTGCCCGGCCAGAGCCAGCCACGCCACCATACAGTCTAGAGCACTGGGGCAGGCCAGCTCTCGCAGCCATGCTGCCAGGCAGGACCTTGCTGCCCAGAGCCCTGGCGGCGCAGCAAGCTGAGGCTGGGGGGAGAGGGGACAGCAGGGGAGGGACCAGGGGCTAGCCTCCCCGTCCAGGAGCTCAAGCTCTGGGCAGGATGGTCCCGCGGCAGTCGTTTACCGACCTCTGGCCTAAAGTAAATAGGATGAAATTCAATAAGGACAAATGCAAAGTACTCCACTTAGGAAGGAACAATCAGTTGCACATACAAAATGAGAAATGACTGCCTAGGAAGGAGTACTGCAGAAAGGGATCTGGGGATCATAGTGGACCACAAGCTACATCTGTGTCAACAGTGTAACGCTGTTGCAAAAAAAGCAAACATCATTCTGGGATGTATTAGCAGGAGTATTGTAAGCAAGACACGAGAAGTAATTCTTCTGCTCTACTCCGCGCTGATTGGGCCTCAACTGGGGTATTGTGTCCAGTTCTGGGTGCCACATTTCAGGAAAGATGTGAACAAATTAGAGAAAGTCCAGAGAAGAGCAACAAAAATGATTAAAGGTCTAGAAAAGAATGACCTATGAGGGAAGATTGAAAAAAGTGGGTTTGTTTAGTCTGGAGAAGAGAAGACTGAGAGGGGACATGATAACAGTTTTAAAGTACATAAAAGGTTGTTACAAGGAGGAGGGAGAAAAATTGTTGTTCTTAACCTCTGAGGATAGGACGAGAAGCAATGGGCTTAAATTGCAGTAAGGGTGGTTTAGGTTGGATGTTAGGAAAAACTTCCTAACTGTCAGAGTGGTTAAGCACTGAAATAAATTGCCTAGGGAGCTCGTGGAATCTCCATCATTGGGGATATTTAAGAGCAGGCTGGACAAACACCTGTCAAGGATGGTCTAGATAATACTTAGTCCTGCCTTGAGTGCAGGGGACTGGACTAGATGACCTCTCGAGCTCCCTTCCAGTTCTATGATTCTATGAAGTCTTATATTAGCCAGGCTCATATTTATTGAGTTTCTGATTACAAATGTACTGAACAGTAATCACCATGATAACTGTGTTTATTTCAATGAGGAAAGGTTAATATTTTTAATTGGAAGGACCCTGTGCTACGGTACTTTAAAATCAAATTTCTTCATTGTTGCTCATGGTGGCTCCTTCCAAGTTTGAAGGATTTTCTTCCTGAAATGTTTGTTCCTGAGTTAATATTACTCAGGAAGAAGCAAGGAAATCTGTAAAAGTATGAAAAGTTTAGAAGGTACCAAAGATGGTAGAACTAGTTGAAATTTTATAAAAGAACAATTTTTCATCAAATAAGTCTTTTTTCTCAAATGATTTTTTGTGTGAAAAATTGCCATTTTAATTTCCCCCAATAAATTTTGTGTATTTTATTTTTATATTTAAAATATTTAGTTGCAAATGTGATGAGAATTTTTTTTTTATATTTTTTGTTTTCCAAAAATATGTTAATTTTGAAGAAAACAAAAATGGGTCCTTTGAAGTGAAAACACTCTTGAAATTTTAGTTTTTCATTCAAGTACGTTTTCATTTGTTGACCAGCTCTAAAGAGAACCTGCCAAGGCCATTGAAACCAAAATACACGTAAAAGGGCAAGAGGGTGTGCAACTAAGTTAACAAAGATACCAGCGCTAAAGCAATTTAATAATAGTTCTTTACACAGAGAGTATTAAATGTATGGAATGACCTACCAATGACAGCAATGGGAGTCTCTCCTAGTGTTTAAAAAAATGAGACCTGATCAGCCAAGCACAAGAGCAGAAATGTGAATTTAATTCCCAGACTTTACCTTTCACTTCGTGAGCAATGACAGCCCATATTTCCCTTAGGAAGAAGTTAAAAGGCTTGTGTTGCAGCGATTCATGCTGATTGTGTTGTAGCATTGAAAGATTTGGAAGAAAATCTCACCCACATCCTCTTGGGCTGGAGATTCATGACTGTAAAGAGGAAACATTGTCCAGTGGATCAGGCACAAGACTGAGGGACAGGAGATATGGTTTCTGTCCCTGCTTCTGTCCAACTTGCTGTGCCATGTGGGGTAAATCTCTGAACTTCTCTTTGCCTTAGGGCTGGTCTACACTAGAAGATTAGATCAACCCATCTACGTCATTTCAGGCGTGTGAGAAACCAGCGCCCCTGAGCAATGTAGTTAAGCCAGCCTCAGCCCCTATGTAGACAGCATTAGGTCAGTGGAAGAATTCTTCCATCAACCTAGCTACGGCCTCTCGGGGAGGTAGGTTAACTACAGCCCCTTTCCTCATTGCAGTAAGTGTCTGTGCTACAGTGACACCACTGTAACTGTGCCAATGTAGCGTCTCCAGTGGGGCTCACACCTACTTGGCAACATGTTTTGAGGCTCATTTAATTAATGTTTGTTAAGCCCCCGGGCCAGCCTTTGGTCGGGGGGATTAGATCAGCTGCCCTGGGCAGCAACATTCAGGTGCACCATCCCATTGGATTCAGGAGTGCCAAATCCTTGGGCATGGGGGAGATAGAGGAGGCAAAGTGTTGTTTGGGAGAGGGGGTGCTTGTAGCTTTTGTCTGGGAGAAGGCGCCGAAAACATTCTCCACCCTGGGCAACAAAACACCTGTTAAGCCTCTTGAGCCTCTTGAATGGAAGCTGCTGTAGAAGTATAAACTATTTGTGTGTGTGTGTGTGCGCACTAAAATATATGCCCTCGCGAGGTGGGAGGAAGGTGTTGTATACTGAGAAAATTGAAAGGGAACTCAGGGACTCTAGCCCAGATTCAGCAAAGCATTTAAGTACATGCTTAACTTCAAACATGTGAGTAGCCCCATTTAAGCCAACAGGGCCAATGGTACTTAAAATTAAGCATGTGCTTAAATGTTTTGCTGACGCGGGGTCTCTGTCATGAGCACTATAGAAAACTGAATACAAAATTGGAGCAAAACAAAAGTGAGACTTCACATGCATTTCTGTGTTTCAAAATTGTAAATTTTCTGAGGCATGTGACAGTCTACAAAATTCAATTGAAAAAATAGTCATGAATTTAGTTCATTTAAAGAAAATGTTAGCCATTGCTAATCCTGTCAAAATGAGATGCCCGTTCCTAATGAAGGTATTTGCTGTTGGCGGGGAGTGTATTCATGGAAGTAAAAGACGCGTCAGTGACAAGTTTCCAAAAAAGGCAAAAATAGAGCAAATTGGAAATGATAAGAATGCTTGTCAGATGTGGTCACGTGTCCTGATAAAATGCCAGCAACATCAGTAGTAACATGAATCCTGCTGCCCTAATTCTAATACAATCGTTAGCATCTGAGCCAGACTAAACCCATAGGAAAGGCTGTCGTAAGTTCCAAAGACTACAGTCCTCTGCAGTTTAATAGATGTATTTTATTTTGTTTATAAAAGTAGGCTCAGAAAACGTATTGTATCAAGATTCTGAATGAACTATTATCACAGCTCTTAAGTATTCTTACAGAAAAATACAGTGCATCCCTATTCTGAGAGACTTTGTTATAAGACGGTCTCTGTTATAAGTATTCATAGTTCTTTTCATCTGCATAACTTCCATGAAGGAAAACAGGGTGGTCTGGTCTGGTCTGGTGCAGAGGGCGTGGGACTGGAAATAGAGAGACCTAGGCTGATTTAGGGGGGGGATGTCTACATTTTGAGTTGGAGGTTCCATCACAAGGGGACACACCCACAATTGCTCCAATCAAGCTGGCGTGCTAAAAACAGAAGTATAGCTGCAGGAGTATGAATGGTGGGAGGGACTAGGTGCCCCAAGTATGATTCCATCCAGGATGCTAGGTACATACTCTGCTGGCTAGCCTCTCCTGATGGTCACGTCGCTGTGGCAACACTTCTATTTTTAGTGCACTAGCTTGATCGGAGCTAGTGTGAGTGTGTCTACCTGAGCTGGAAATGATACATTTAGTGTCATCTTCGACAAGTCCCTTGCATTCCCTTTGCCTTGCTGTCCGCTTTTGTAAAATAGGGAAATTAATTTTCACCCATTCAAGTGAAGCCCTTTGAGAGCTACGGATGATCACTATATAAGTGCTAAGTAGTAACAATATTTATTAATTATTAATCATAATGATAATGGGACATACTTACAGGTGCATATGAATGGGAGAGGGCCCAGTAGAAAATGCAGAAAAGAAAATCTTACTGCCAGCAAAATTGGTTAGAAGAAAAATCACTTTTTTTTTAACTTGTGGAAAACTAAATTATTTCTCATTTTCCCCCCCTCACACTTTTTGTGAAAAGCAAAGGCAGACTTTCACATCACCAAGCTGTTCTCATAGCAAACATAGTGAAATGCATGAATTCCCATGTAGGACAAATTGATACAAATTCAGGATTTCACCTAACGGACTGAATTTCCTCATTTTCTTCTTGACTATCCATATTCGACTCCATATTTTGGAGGATTCACAAGAATATCAAAGCAAACACTGGAAGTCTTTCACATTGCTGCTCTCTGTTCTGTGTGTTGCCTTCCAGTGCCACTAAGCTCCATTAAAAACTTTGCTACTGCCTCCTGTCAATATGCAAGTTGACTCTCAAGAATAGATTTATTGAGGGCCAGCCAGGGTGCAGTGAGAAGTGTTGGTGGTAATTGATTAGGATGCACTCTTTTCTCTAATTCAATACAGTCATGCTGCTGCTGATGACATATTTCGAATTAAGCAAAAACCAGACAAAAAGGGCACTGACCACTTGCAATCCCTTGGCAGTTTCACAAGAGCAGGGGCATTAACTCTGGTATCTAGACCAAATTCCGATTTGGATCATTACATTCTCCCCAGTATTCCCTTCTGTGTTAAATTTCAAATGGAGTTGTTCTTTCGATCCTCTTGAGTACTGTTGTATAATGTTGTTAGCACAGCATGATTACAGCTTCCCAGCCCAGCAGTGGTTGCATTTCAGTGGTAGGCGAATAACCTGTTTATGTGGTCTACTAAGTGCTTTATCATCTTTCTGGGTGAAAGATGTAATGTAAATATATGTTGCTGCTATTTTGCTTTCAACTTCCCACTGCTTTTGTTAACAAATACCAAAAGTGTGATTTGAGTGTAAAAGTCCATATCTAATTTTTATGTTGTGGTTGTTTCTGTTATAACATGCCTGCTAGCACAGAGGAATGGAACATAGCACTTTAACCCTGTCACCAGAAAAAAAATTTTTTTTTTGGTTTTGGCCCTAAAATCTGCTCTACGTTAAAAATTACCAGCACCCATGGAAAAAAGGACTTGTACTCCTTTTTTTGTTTTGTTTCTTTGACTTATAAAGAAGACCTGAAAGGTGGGGATTTTAACGTATTAGGTTACTTAGAAATTCAGATCTTGTCTGTACTGGCAGACTTTTAATATGACTAATTGAAATGATGCTAAAACAGAGTCAAAAGTGAAAGATGAGGAACTGAGAAGGGAGGGAATTTTTGGTCAGGTTGTTTAAAAGACTTTGTTTTAGTTAATAGCTATTAAACTTGAATGTCTAATTAACACTTTGGAGAAAGGACAACTTTGTTAAAGGTTCAGTGTCTTGTGCACTTCAATTAAGTTGTTAGAGCTCACAATAGATATCATCGGAGTCCCTCAAGAGCTCTTCCAGCAAAACAAGGGAAGACCAGACTTGCCATTCCTGATATTTTTAAGGTAAAAAAAAATCTTTAAGGAAAAAATAATCACCTCTACCACCTTTCTGGCCTTTTTTATTCATCCTAAAGAAGGGGGGAAACGTACATAGACCAGTGTGTTTTTTTAAAATAGTGAATTAAAATATGTAAAAAATTATTTGGCAAACTCTACTCTCAATTACTCAGTTTAAATCCTCAATAATTCCATTGAGCTCAATGGAATTTTACTCAAGATTTAAATCAATGTAACTGAGCGCAGCATTTGGCTTTGTGTTTGTGGTAACTGGATATCTACACTGGACAGCTTATTGTTTTTGTGGGGTTTTTTACTCTTCAGAAATTAAGATGGAAGGAAAACATCTGGCTTGTCTATATCTGTCTACTGAATGAATAAATAAATACATAATATAATCATTTTGACTTTATATTTGCTACAGAATCATTTAAAGAAATTATCTCCTGTGCTTTGCCAAGGCATGAATCTGTTGTGAATATGCTTCATTGCATTTCCCTACATAGTGATAGGTGAATAGTTTCCTCCAATAGTGCACAGCAGTGACACCCCTTCCTAACTCCCCTTTGGTGTATAAAAGAGAAGATAAAAGGCCATTTGATCTCAAAAATATTCAACATAGTGCTAAGCAGATTTTAAGTCCTTAAGGGTGCACTTTTTGAGCATTACACAAGAGATGCCTGCAAGAAGGAATCCACCAGGTGATTGCACATTGAATCTTTGTGCACACATCCTCTGTGCAATGTTGAAGAAATTTTAGCACTTGGCTTTTTTTTAGATTCAGCCTTCAAAAACCCTAACTTTTACCAAAATCCTTAGCAAAGTCATTTGGTTCAATTTGTAATTTTTTCCCCTTTAGTCTTTTTATTTTTATTTTTTGGTTGGTTTTCATTCTGTTACCTCTTATTTGATGGCTTTGTGAATAATCAAGTATTCTTGTGGTTTCTCAATGTATATAATTATGAAAATTATATCAGAAGCCACAAAGCCTTCTGGAAATGTTCTCCAAATCCATTGTGCTATCAAAGCTGTTTGGCTGAGCTTGTATATTAGAAAGTCTAGAAAAACTATGAAGTGTTGACATATTCAGATTTTGAGACCAACCATTAGCCTTCAGTTAAATAATTACAGCAAAATGGGGGGGAGGGGGAGAAAACCTAACAATTGCATCCAGTTTATTCTACTCTCCTGGTGAAACCAATAAATAGATCCCATTCCAGTAGTGTGAGTCTGTTTGAGGGCCTGATACTCTGATGACCTAAGCACTGTTAAAAAGATTCAGTGGGAATTTGATGTGCACTCAGCACCTTGTAAGATCAGATTCTGAGAGAATTCCTTGAGGACCCCGGTTCTATCTTAGGAACCAGGGTTGTTTAAAATTTTAGTTACATTTATTTGTTCAGTCCATGGAGTCTTGGTCACAATTCTGCAAGCCTTCAAGAACTCCAGCTGAAGTTACTGGAAGAGTTGCCTGAAAAAGGACTTCAGGAAAGAGTCCCTTCCCCCATCCCCCCACACCTGTAATATGTGCTTGTTCACCAGTAACACACACACTAGACATGGATGAACCATTTACAATAAAATAATAGCCAACTTGAAACTTCCTGCAAAACTCAAACCAAGCTTTTTTTTCCCTTTGAGTTTTGAGTAAAGTTAGATAATATTTTCCATCATGAACATCCCTGATCCTTGGAAGTGAAAGTGCCAGAATCACACAAGTTGAGACTGTTCTCCTGAGATTTCAGGTTCAATTTTGTAACCTCAATCAGTTCTGAGTTTAGTGTATCAACTTCGGGGTGATTATTTGAACTTCCAAAGTTAAAACTTGGTTTTGCCAAGATTTAAGCATGTGGGTAACTTTACCATGAGGTCAGTGGAACTGCTCACACAAATAATGTTATGTATATGAATAAGTGCAGGATCAGGCTGCTGTAGAGGCTTATCCATCACAAGCAGACTTCAATAAAGGAGACATTATTCCCTCACTGCTGCAGAGGGAAGAAATTCAGGCAACTCCAATTCTGAGTCAATGGGAATTACAAACGCACCACCTCCACAGATTGATGGGAAAATAGATCCGAGAGTCATAGTAGTCACAGTCCATTTCTGCAATCACTTGATTGATAATCATGGATGATAATAGTGTAAAGAACCTTTCAGTATATCTAGTTTAACTCCCTACCACTTGCATCAAACACTATACTAATCATGCCAGACATTTGTCAATGTTGATCTTGATAACTTCTAGTGATTAAGGGAAATCATGCAATAAACTGTTAAAATGTTAACTTGTTCCTCCTACATGTGAGAGACTAATCATGGTTCTAACTTGATTTAAAATTAAGATCTGTAATGTTTGAATTGGAAGTTATTTTTCATTGTTTAGCAATCTGCATATTCTGCTGCAAAATTTGTGAACTTGGGCTCTCTCCAAAATTGGGTTCCACTGGGTTTCATCTTCTCACTCCTCTAGGTCAAGGAGCTGTTGAAGGGCTAGAGAAAAGGCGTAGGATGCATTGCCTTCATTATGCTCATGGTACCCACCACTAAGGTCCAACTCCAAGAAAGCACTATAGCATGTGCTTAACTTTAAGCACATGAGTAATCCAGTTGATTTCAGATGCAACTACTAGTGCTTGAAGCTATAGCTTACATTTGTTCACACATCCATACACACACACACACACACACACAAACTGTGGTTAGGGCCAGGGCTTTTATAAACCAAGGTTACTGTGGGTATCTGGTCAACCTGTACCTTGACCAGCTCATATTGTTCACAAACCTCTGGAATCCACATTGCTTATTGAAAAAAAATTATTGATACATGAGTTAACTTTCCCTCAAATACCAGCAGTGTTCCACCTCAGACACCATTTATGGGAGGACTGTAGAGGCAGTGCTATGGCCCACCCCTGTCTGGATCACAGAGTTACCTCTTATTTACTCCGAGGAATCCAAACAGCCAAACCACACATTGCCAATTGTATATATTTTATTAAGTAGACTAAATAACTAAGCAAAAGCATGAAATACATATAAACAGGTCAAATTGAAACAAAGTGAGTTAATATAAATTCATTAAATTAATCTGATCATCAAGTTGATTAAATCATATCAAATAAATCAGCTAGTCTGTATACGTTTTATATAATAATTTGGGAAGGCAGCAGTCTTATTTAGCTGTCAGACCCAACTTAATAGGGCTTTATCCAGCTCAATGTCAATCAATATATTTAGGTTCTGGCCAAACAGATGATACAAGGAGGGTCAAATCATTCCCAGGTTCAAGTTAATGTTGAGACTACAGCTCTAATGCCAGTTAAGGTAGCCTGCCCAAATTGTGGGTTGTAGATGGATAGCCAGTCTCTTCTCCCTGCCATCCCATCATAGGAAACAGTGAAACATTCAAATACAATAAAAGATAACACTGCTTATTTTCTCAGGACTAATTATACAACTCCTAACCCATAAAATATGTGTGTGTGTGAAATCTTTTAGACAGCAAGGTTGTTTAATCTACAGCTGCCTTAGATATTTGGAGAACTCTATTGCAGGTACCATTCTCAAATACATTCTATGTGTTCTGTACACACACACCCCTGCGCACTCATGACCAGCCATCTTTTGGAATTAAAAAGAAATGCAAGATTGCTGAAGTAGAAGTGTCACCCTACTAATGAAGATTGGAAAACCAAACTAAAGAGATTGATACTTATGCAGTATGGTTGTAGCAACTGGTGGTTTCATTCAGAGTGAGGAAGCTGGTATGTGATTGAAAGGATTAGCTAGTGGTCTTGTTGGCTCCAGGTTTTAACATCGGTGAACTTGCTGGCTAGCTAGGGGTTACTTGTAGATGTGAATCTTAGGTGTTGCATGTTGCCGGACTCCTGCCGCTTGGTGGAAGGCCCCAAAGGCGAGGAAGCATAGGTTTCTTTGTCAGGCATTGTGCCATTGCATAGCCAGAGGCCAGCAACCAACAGCTGCTGCAGCAGCCACTGCAGGCAAACCGGCTCAAGCAAGCAAGCCAAGCAGCAGAAAAGCTTCTTCCTTTCATTTTGTTTTTGAAGGTGGTGGTCTGTCTGTTTCCTCCCCCTTGGAATTCCTCAGCAGCTTCTGGGCAAATCAGAATGGGGCACTCATCTTCTGAGGTTGCTGGCACTACTAAATAAGATCCAATTAGGGTACCTCTGTGCAAATGAAGAGCCTCTCTATTCTAGTAATTTTGGCCTCAGAAAGTTCACGGATCCAAAAATATACTTAGTCATTTAGCAGATCTGTAGGCATTTTGAGACTTTTGAGGACATGGGTCAACCCAGACACATTATCTCACCCATCCTAAAAAGTCATAACTCAAAAATAGTTCTAAAAATCTAAAGCTAGCTAAAAGTTGGAACTGAAATCATAGGAATATACCAATTATACATTCACTGAGCCAGGCTCAGTGAAGGACATTTCCTGTTTTACAGACAAATGCGTATAAATTCACCTTTGTTTTGGTACACAGCAGCTCAGCTTTGAGCATCATTTTTTGTCACACAGACTCCAGAAGAAAGGTTAGAGTATAACTCAGAGTAAAAAGTCTTTTTCTCCTGAAATCACAATTTTGGGTTCAGTTTTTATAGGCAGGCCTAGCTGCCTCATACAATTGATGCAAGAAAGGCAAGGACGTAATAATATTGTCACCTTGAAAATACACACAGGAACAATGTGAATGTTGCATCATATACACAATCACTAAAGCAGTTCTCATTATACTTAAGACACACACTAGAATGAGTGCTAACCAGCCATAAAGCAAAATGCTACATAAAGCTAAGGAGTTCTGAGGTTCTACAGTAGAAATTTTATTTTTGTCTACTTTGTCCTTCTTCCATCAGATGAGGTTCATTAGTATGTAGTGAAAGAAAGTTTGATACTTGCCTTTCAAAGAACTACATCAGCAGGATAACTCTAGTAATTTTCCACGCAGATATTTAAAAACCTGTTTCTCCATTTAGCTGCCCGAGGATTCAAGTTCAAGGTTTCTCCTATTGATTTTTTTACATATCAGTACCATTTCTCTTTTTAATTTCTTCATTGTTTAGGTCTTCATACAGGTGAATACCATACCTTATTTTTTTAAAAGGGCTGGATAACTTTGATCTGTTATAATATTTGCCTGCAAACTAAAAGAAGGGTAATGCTTTCATCACATATTAATAGATGTCTTACTTGTTCAAAATTTGTTTCTCTGAATTGAATTAGTGAAGATAATGGCAAGAAGAGAGAGATTTTCCTAACACAAGGGGGAGAGGTAACATTTGCTGTATGTCAAGAATTATATTTTCCACAAGAAACAAGTGAGAGAAAATAAGAAGTTAACAGAGGTGCTTAAAAAGTACTGGATAATAAAACCAAACTCTCTAACTGAAAGATGTAAGTTTCATCTGAGAAACATTGTGGAAGGAAAAAATATACAGGATTTCAGAAGTGACTAGTGATTTTGGGTGATTCTAGTTTTGGGTGCTCAATTTGAGATGCTTTAAAGGGGATTGAGTTTCAAGAGGTGCTGAATTCCCACCTTCTGAAACTTGGGTTCCTTCAGGGTATCTCATTAGATACCCAGAGTCAGTGATCATGTCTGGAAATCTTGGCCATAATATCTCTGGATTTCTAGCCATTCTGAAAAAGCTTCCTGCTATCTGTCATTTTCGGTTACTTTTTGCAAGAAACTCTTGGAGATCAAATTGGCTTTGGAATAAAGAGAAAGAGGCTCTTGGACATGGTTTATAAAATGAAGTCTCCCTGGAAGGAGCTATGGATATAGCTTTAGGGCCTTAGTCTTAGCTAGTGTAAAATAAGCAATTTACTGGGTGTATGGCAATTTACACAAACTAAGAATCTGGCCCTTAATGTTACTTCTAAGGAAAGATTATTTTATGTCTTAGTGGCTTCAAATTCATGTACAAACTAATACCCAAATATTGGTATATTGGTTAGTTTTAAATAAAATGTTGCTGTCTTCTGGTTTATGTTCAGAAAAAGACTAAATTAAGCACAGTTGTCCACTTTTAGTAAATCAATAAATCTACATGGGAATGGTTAAGAGCCTCTGTAGTTCTGCTGTGAAACTTTAGTCAAAATCTACAGAACAGCTGGCCTTCCTTCTTTCTCCTAGGAAAACAGGCAGCAGTTAGGGCACTAGCCAGTGCTGGGCAAAATTTCAGATTCCAGTTTCTCATTTCTTTGGTGCTTCAGGCATTGCTCTTCCATCATAAAACAATCAATAACAATTAGGAGCTGTCGGAATTGAAATACAGTTCACCATCATGTTTCCTACAGAGGGAAGAATAAACTAGTTTAACTTTCTTCAAATCAATGAATGAATAACCCTGAAGGCTACAAGGTCCATGGTGAAAAGATTTCTGCCCCCGGATCACACAATAGCTAGAAATGTGACATGCTATTTGACAACAAATGCAATATAGTGTATAGAAGTTGATGTATTAATAACCTTAGATGCAAATACACAGCATTATATGTTACTCAACATACATTGTGTGATCAGGTAAGAATGATCCCATGTAATGCATACCTGCAAGGATGCAAGATTAAAGTTCCTTTGTTTGTAAATACAGATTAAGAGGCTCCACATTCCTGAACAATCAAAATAACTGAATAAAATATGGGGTTTAAATGTTTAGTTTGTGTCTTTTATTTCCTAAACCACAAAACCTAACATTTAAATTACATACTGTTAAGTTCTGAACCAACGGGGAAGCTGTTCCATTTGGGACTGTGTTACAGAGTACAGTTATTTTGTGCAATATTATCTCCAGTTATATTTGTACAGTTACTAACTACAGATATTTCTAAACTGTTATTATGCCCCCTTTCTCTATCTATAGCTATCATCTTTTTTCTGTTTTAATATTTCTGTAAAGGTCAGTGCCTTCAGCTTCTGTTCAAATATGTTAGTCTCTAAACTTGCTCCAGTTTCTTCAAAGGACTCCCAACATAGAGGATTAGCACATTAGCTGGATGTTTCTACAAAAATAATACTCAATGAAGTAGTAAAGAGTGTTAACATTAAAGGCCCCAGTCTACTCACACCTGCCTGAGGAGAGCATTAGGCCCCATATTGTCATCATTAGGTTTGTAAAATTAACATCCCATTGAGATGAATGGGACAGTTCATACTGTCCTTAGAGCTGTTGGGCCACATTCTGATGGAGTTACTCTGGATTTACACAGGTCTAACTTAGATTGGTCCAACTGACCCATTGTTTATGTCTGCAGATTCCAGAAGACAGCACTGCATTGGTTCAAGTTGGGAAAGTTATCTGTGCAAACAAATGAGCAAAAACCCAGAGAAAGAACCAGAATCTGTGAAATATGCTAAAATTCCACATTTATCGATTTCCGGGACCTCTAACTGCGATTACATGTTAGGTTCCAAAATGATGAAGTAGCCATTGCTCCATTTTGTGTCCTGAGGCAATGATGTGCAAGAAAAGTTACCATTTAATCTGGGGCTGGTCTATGCCAACCTGTTTGTGCCATGCCACAAGATAGGTGTGTCATGGCAAAGCCAATCACTAAATGATGTGATCAGAAAACTGCCATATTTTGGATGAGACTTTTCTCTCTGTGTTACTTGATCTTTTGATCAAGCATTAAATGTACAGCTCCCGATTTGGCTTCTCACTGAAGCTCTGCATTTAGGGGATGATACCAGTTCATTTTTGTGTTTCTGAGTGTATCATTCTCAGCTATGAGTCGTTTGATGTTTCTAAGAGGTGATTGAAGGATTATTGCTCTAGTTACAATTTCCTTTGGTTAGTCATGAAACTCTTGGGAACTGGATTATATATCTTTCACAAGCTGCCAAACCAATTTTATGGCTTATTGGAAGACCTAGCCTTCAGGGAACGTTCAAAACCAATTAGATATTCCTGCTGTTAGGTTTGCTTTGCTTAGCTGCCCTTATTTTAATAGATGTACGAATGGCTATAGATGTAATGTCCGTCCATTTGCCATGTCTGTCTGGCCCCAATCCACAAAGGTATTTAAGTGCCTAGCCCCCAGATTTAAGCACCTAAATCTTGGGTTTAGGCACTTAAATCCCAGTTTTAGGCTCCACTGAGATGCACAAAACTGCTGCCAAATCCTGTAGCTGCCTAAACTCACTCAGCACTTATGTTTCCAGGGTGAAAGTTCCCTTGGTGCCAGATATGTGCACCGCTGCCTCAGTCTCGGCAACCTATCCAGATGCCTATCTCCTACCTAAGCTACAGAGCAATTAACAACCCAGGGATAGATAGGCGTTCATCTGCCTAAGTCACCTGCGGGTCTGATCCAATAGGCCTGTTCGGAGGCTACTTACCACAGCAGGTTCCATTCAGAATCTGGCAGGAGGGAGGTGGGGTTGGTGGTAGTGCATCCACCTTCTTACTTTTAGCTCGATGATTAGAGCACTCACCTGGGATGTGGGCGACCCTTATTCCATTCCTGCCCACCCCCCTGCCAGAGGGGGAGAGAGGATTTGACATGGGGTCCCCTACCTCCCAGGAGAGGGCTCTAACCACTGAGCTATGAGCTCTTCTGATGTGGGGCTCCTTCAGTCTCACAAAACTGGGTGACTGGGCAACAAAATGGCAGATGGAATTCAATGCTGATAAATGCAACGTAATGCACACTGGAAAACATAATCCCAGCTGGATAGTAGACTCCAGTGTCGCAGCGCTTTGTGCTTAAAAATGCCCTTTTGGACAGTGGTTTCTCCTAATTTGCAGGGATTTTGCAGCCAATGCAAATACTTACTTGGTGTATGGAAGTATCTTGCAAATTAACCTTTCCACATGGCGGCCAAGATGAGCTTTCATTAGGTAATAATGTATTAATTTCCTGTGTTAGCCTGGCTATTGAGACCATGCAGACTATTCTGGTAAAGCTAAATCTATATGAGTTTAGCACTTTATTTTGCTTTTTATCATTGAGACATAAAAGTTAGTCATTTGGCTTATTGCAGATTTAGCTTTTCTATCAGCTGAGTTATCCTCCAGGCTGGCAGACCAAGTAGGTAAACTATGCTGATTGGCTAGCAGATTGGTTGTCTTCTCCTTTTCTTGACTATCCAGCATTCCTCCTTCATTCTCACCCTCCACTCACTTTTTCTCCTCCCCCCCTCCTCCACCCTTCCTTTATCTCCTTTTTTGACAAGAAAACTGGCAGGTGAACCTGTCAAATTGCAATACAGGGCGGTAGGGTTGGATTTTTGGTTTTGCTGCTTTCGAGATGTAGGAGTTATACTGGAGGGTCCAGTCTACTGACATCTGTTAGACTCATTTCTGTAAACTGTGGTCTGTATTTTGCCATCTGGCGATGTTGTCTAATGGTGAGAACATCTGAAAGTGGCAGCTTGCCGAGTTATTTGCATCTCATATGTAAACTCTATTTTGGAGTGGGTTGTGTTCAGCTGCAAGAAGTCATGAAAGTGTATTCTCATTATGATGATGTCACTGACGCAAATGGCTTGGTTTTGGTTTGAAAAGGATTAGTTGCACTATTATGTATCAATGTTGCAGATATATTTCTGCAATTACAGATGACGCTGCTGATCCCCATTGCTGAGCCATCTGTTTGCTTATCGTTGTCGTGCTGCCAGAGCAGCTCATTGTGGTGAGACGTACTCTGGCTGGTAGTACAATCAGGTGTGTAAGGATTAATTATCTCACCAGACTATTCACTGTTTTCTTCTAGCAACATCTTTATTTCTTTTGAAGACTCCTTTACTGGCCCTGCAGGATGCATAAAGAAAGTTGGGTTGATGAAAATATTTAAATTGACTGGGCTGTAGGACTGCTCTTTAGAGGATGGTACTCTGTGCCAAATTCTGCTTTCCTTCACGCTGATCTCAGATTACTGTAGTGGTGGTTTTTGGTTGTGAATGCTTGATGTATTGAACCCATAGTTTCAGTTTATAGTTCATAGTTTATTGCAGTTCCTCATGCGTTTATGTATGCTGTTACACCATGTTGTAGGCGAAAACATCAGTTTATCTTTTACTTGTGTTCCATCTACAGTCTGAAACACCTTTGGGGTCTTTCACTATGTATATCGTGTAAAGTCTGCACAAGTCTGCCAGCTCCTACCAGTATACTGAGAGTTTCTTGAACTAAACCAGAATCACTTTTTATTAAGTTGCTGTCAAGTTTATTGAATACGTCTACCTGCATGAGTATCCCAGCATACTTCTGACTGAACCCTCACATTCCTGACCCAGCATGCCCTGGGTCCAATGTAAATCCTGGTGTGGATTCTTCTGCAGGTGGTAGTTTCTCTTCAGTTCTTTCAAAGTCCTGATCAGGTTTCTGAACTTCTTCTTAGGACATCTTATGTTACGTCTCAAGGTGAGAAGAAAATAGGTTGGGGGTGTGTGTGTGTGTGAGAGAGAGAGAGAGAGAGATCAATATATATTCTCTCTCTATCTTGCACACTTTTGGAAGGACATCAAATCTCATTGTCATGCTGGAGTAGATGGATCTTAGTTGCTGCTGCTGATACAGGAGGACGCAAACTGTGTCCCAGCACCAATGAGGCAGCTATACTCCATAGAGCAGGGGTGGGCAAACTTTTTGGCCTGAGGGCCACATCAGGGTTGCGAAACTGTATGGAGGGCCGGGCAGGGATGCCTCCCCAAACAGCCTGGCCCACACCCCGTATCTGCCCCCTCCCACTTCCCGCCCCCTGACTGCCCCCCTCAGAACCCCTGACCCATCCAACCCCCCTTGCTCCTTGTCCCCTGATAGTCCCCTCCCAGGACCCTCTGCCCCTAACCACCCCCCCAGGACCCCACCCCCTATCCAACCCCCCTTCCCCGCATCCCCTGACTGCTCCCTGGGATCCTCTGCCCCTTATCCAACTCCCCCGCTCCCCACCCCCTTACCATGCCGCTCAGAGCACCGGGACTGGCAGCCGTGCCACCCAGCCGGAGCCAGCCACACCACCGCGCAGTCTAGAGCACCAGGGCAGGCCAGCGGCTCTCACAGCCGCACTGCCCAGCAGGAGCTCGCAGCTCCGCCTCCCAGAGTGCTGGCAGCACGGCGAGCTGAGGCTGAGGAGGAGGGGGACAGCAGGGGCGGGGCCGGGAGCTAGCCTCCCTGGTCGGGAGCTCAAGGGCCGGGCAGGACTGTCCCGTGGGCTGTAATTTGCCCACCTCTGCCATAGAGTATGTATCCCTGAGGGAAGACAGACAGTATTTCCACCACGCCCGTTCTCACTCAGTAGCGTTAATTTGCACCCAGGGGTCCAGAGCAGCCACACCAGTGAAGACTGTCTAGAGAATTTGCTGGATCAGAATATCCTCCAGCTGCCCTGGCCCTGCCCCTTGGCAGCACAATCCATGTTTGAGGCTCTTCTAGCTGGTACCAGGCCATCAGAAGACTAGAGCTAATAGAAATGAAACCAGATATTATAGGGATAACATAAACATGATGGACTAGTACTCATGACTGGAGTACTGATGTTGAAGGGCATGTGTTCAGGAAAGACAGAAATAAAGGTAATGGTGGTGGAGTAGCATTGTATATTAATGATGAGGTAGACTGTAAAGAAATCAGAAGTGGTGGAATGGATAAATCACTTTGGGGAAGAAAGCTACCAGAGGGATAGTGCTTGCAGTATGCTACAGACCCCCAGGATCCACTTTGGGGAACCCAGATAATCCCCATCTAAGAATATTAAAGGAACTGGCACATGAAGTTGCAAGCACAATAGAAAATATTTTTATTGAATGTGTGAACTCAGGGGTCACACCCTGTTACTGGGGAATTTGTTAATATAGCACCTATTTTTAAGAAAGGGGTGGGGGCGTGAACTAGGAAACTACAGGCCTGATAATTTGACCTCAGTTGTATGCAAGGTCTTAAAATAGATTTTGAAAGAGAAAGTAGTTTAGGACATAGAGGTCAATGGTAATTGGGATAAAATACAACATGGTTTTACAAAAGGTAGATTGAGCCACATCATAGAAGCATAGAATCATAGAATGTCAGGGTTGGAAGGGACCTCAGGAGGTCATCTAGTCCAACCCCCTGCTCAAAGCAGGGCCAGTTTTTGCCCCAGATCCCTAAATGGCCCCCTCAAGGATTGAATTCACAACCCTGGGTTCAGCAACCTGATCCTTTTTTTTTTTTTTTTTTGAGAAGATAACAGATTTTCCAGATAAGGGGAACGCAGCAGATCTAATCTACCTGGATTTCAGTAAGGCATTAGATACAGTTCCACATGGGAATTACTAGTCATGGCGGAGAAGATGGCAATTAATATGAGAATTGAAAGGTGAGTAAGGAACTGGTTAAAGGGGAGACTGTAACTGAAAGGTGAACGGTCAGGCTGGAGGAAGGTTACTAGTGGAGTTCGTCCGGGATTGGTCTTTTTAACATTTGTATTCATGACCTTGGCACAAAAAGTGGGAGAGTGCTTATAAAATTTGCAGGTGACACAAAGTTGGGAACTATTGCCAAGATGGAGGAGGACTGGAATATCATACAAGAATAGGGTTGCCAACTTTTTACTCGCACAAAACAGAACACTCTTGACCTACCCTCTGCCCCACCCCTCCTCCAAGGCCCTGTCCCTGTCCCGCTCCTTCTCAGAGGCCCCACCCCTCACGCACTCCATCCCTCCCTCCCTCTGTCGCTTGCTGTCCCCACCCTCACTCACTTGCTCATTTTCACTGTGCTGTCTCATGGGGTTGGGGCCCAGGAGGGGGTAAGGGCTCCAGCTACAGGTGCAGGCTCTGGGGTGGGGCCAGAAATGAGGAGTTCAGGGTGTGGGAGGGGGCTCCGAGCTCTGATCAAGAGGTTTGGAGGGTGGGAGGGGGATCAAGGCTGGGGGGGGAGTGAGGGCTCCGGCTGGGGGTGCAGGCTCTGGGGTGGGGCTGGGGATGAGGTGTTTAGGGTGCAGGAGGGGGCTCCGGGCTGGGACTGAGGGGTTCAGAGCACGGGAGGGGGATAAGGGCTGGGGTATGGGCAGGGGAGTAGGGGTGCAGGTTCTGGGGGGCACTTACCTCAAGCAGCTCCTGGAAGCAGCCCCTATGGCTCCTCTGCGGAGGCACAACCGGGCAGCTCTGGGCTCTGCCCCGTCTGCAGGCGCCGCCCCTGCAGCTCCCATCAGCTCTGGTTCCTGGCCAATGGGAGCTGTGGAACCAGCACTTGGGGTGGCGGCAGCCTGCAGAGCCCCATGGCTGCCCCTATGCATAGGAGGCTGAAGGGGACATGCCGCTGCTTCCGGGAGTCTGCCTTAGCCCCACTGCACCGCCAATCGCACTTTTAACGGCCTGGTAAACGGTGCTGACCGGAGCTGCTAGGGTCCCTTTTTGACCAGATGTTCTGGTCGAAAACCGGACACCTGGCAACCCTACAAAAGAAAATATGGATGACCTTGAAAACTGGAATAATAGAAATGGGATGAAATTTAATAGTTCCTAAGTTCATGACCTTGCACTTTGCACTAACAACAAGAACTTTTACTATAGTTGGGGACATATCATTTGGAAGCAACAGAGGAGGAAAAAGACTTGGGCGTATTGGTTGATCACATGATGACTATGAGCCACCAGTGTGATTGGCCATGAAAAAGGCTAATTGCAATCTTAGGATGCATCAAGCGAGGTATTGCCAGTAGAGATAGGTAAATGTTATTACCATTATGCTAGGCACTGGTGAGACCTCATCTGGAATATAGTGTGCAATTCTAGTCTCCCAAATGATGAATTGAAACTGGAACAGGTGTAGAGAAGGGCTACGAGGATGATCAGAAGAATAGAAAACCTACCTTATAAGAGGGAAACTTCAGGAGTTTGGTTTGTTTAGCTTAAGCAAAGGCTGAGGGGAGATGTGAGTGCACTCTATAAATACATGGGGACAAATACCAGGGAGAGAGAGGAGTTATTTCAGTTAAGGGCCAATGTTGACACAAGAACAAATGGATATAATCTGGCCATCAACAAATTTAGGCTTAAAATTAGATGGAGGTTTTTAACCATCAAAGGAGTAAAGTTCTGGGGAAGGCTCTGAGTTACTACAGCAAATTCTTTCCCAGGTGTCTGACCGGTGGATCTCACCCACATGCTCACGGTTTAACTGATTGCCATATTTGGGGTCAGGAAGGAATTTTCCCACAGGTCAGATTGGCAGAGACCCTGGGAGGGGGTTGCTTCCCCCCCTCAGGGAACACAGGTCACTTGCTGGTTTGAACTAGAGTAAATGGTGGATTCTCTCTAACTTGAGTCTTTTTAAATCATGATTTGAAGACTTCAGTAACTCAGCCAGAAGTTAGGGGTTTATTACAGGACTGGGTGGGTCAGGTTCTATGACCTGCGATGTGCAGGAAGTCAGACTAGATGATCACGTCAATCCCTTCTTGTCTTAAAGTCTATGAGACACCTTTGACTGATGCAAACATCTCCTCAGGTAGACTTGATACTGCCACAAGAGGTCTTGTACTATGGTCTGAGTCTATGAAAGCCAGGGCAGACCTAAGGTTAATAGAGACACTTCCATGTGCTTTTGGCAAAACCCTGGCTGCGTGTTCTGTTTCTTCACCAGTCTGCGTAGTTTGCTGTTGCTGCTGTTACTATCTGATAGTTGCATGATATCTACTCATGAAGATTGTGGGTCTCTGTTTATCAGCTGCAGAGATGAGAGATGACAACTTTCTTCAGAGATGTGTGGGCTTGCATTAATTCAGAGTTATGTTCTCTTTGATTTTCCTCCTGACAGTTCCTTCCATTGTTTTGCTTGAGATGTCCTGTTTTATTTCTTGTCTGTTCATTTATTCATCTTCTATCAGGCTTCCTCTATTTCGCCTGTGGAATCCATTATGTTGAGTTACTTTGCAGCTGGCTGGAAATTTAGCCCTTTTCCTAGAACGGCTTTCCTTTGATTGCTTTTCAATCCTGCTATAGATAGATTTGCAGTCTGTCTGGTTTTGGATTGGATTTCTGATTTCTCTAGTTCAGTTCCTTCTGTTAGTTATGTTTCATAAAGTTGTTCACATTTTACTTATCTGGATTTGCTTGTGTTTACTGAATTCTTGATTGTAAGCCATGTTTCTGAATCCTATTACTTTATCATGGTCTTCTCTGTTTAATGTGGTCTGCAGCATTTTGATTAGCTCCTGTAATTCTCTGTTTAGAGATTTGATTTTGTATTCATATTTTCTGATCCTTTCTTCTGGCAGTTTACTATATGTTTGCTAATCAGCTGTGCAGATCTACAGTTTTATTTAAGTCTGACATTAATTAAAATATTCAGTATTACTTTCTTTTGCCAAAATCCAAGTGAGAAGTAGAAATGGTTCCTTTCCTTCCCTGTAGTTACTGACTGGGGCAACTGATATTTGACCCTGTAGTTAGTAATCATAGGATATATAGTTTGATCCACTATTCTCCAAGTGGGTATCGGGGAGTGGGGGCGTGTAATTTCACAAGACTTCCTCCAACAATGTAGATTCATCTGTCACACTGTTCCTGGTCTGCTGATCAGTGCCTTTTATTGGGTATCTGTCTGGCTTTATGTAGAAAAAGTGGACCACTGAGCACAGGAGGACTCTCCCAACTGATGCATCCGTATTTTAGGCACAGCTCACCTATCAGAAGCACTCAGTGAGTGCACCCAGTCACATGGAATGCCCGGTTGTAGAGAAGGAGAGTAGAAGTGGCTGCAATTTTTCAAATATTGACATTTCTATTTTTTTTAAAAAAAACACAAAGGTTTGGGATTTTTTTTCTCGATAAAATGTTGTGATTGCTGGTTTGACTAGCTCTAGATGAGTGAGAACTTCCTGATGGTGCTGAGTTGGCACCTCTGTTGGTACATCTGTTGTCTGCTGGAAGGAATGTGCTGACTGCAACAGATCAAATAGCTATGCTTTCTAGCAGCTGACCTAAAGAGGGTGTAACAAACAAGCCCTAATTCTGACACAATGGACAGATTCTCCTTTAGCTTATGTGATACAGGCCGGAGTTTGTTCATCTGAAAGGATCTGCTTTCTGTACTAGAAGGTGCATATGCGCAGTGACAGGTGACTGTGATGCCATTAAGTAATCGAACCTTTCATGGTGCCTATCTGGTACTCTCGGTAGTGAAGTCAAGGGGCACTGACTATTCCAGCTCACTATGGAGTGTTCAATAGTCGGAATATCATAGGGGATGAAGAGAGACACAAACTAGGTTCTCTCCTTGATCCCAATTTCTGTGTAAACAAGAAGCACTGCTACGTTCTTCCCATGACTTAACTGAGTCACTGTCTACAATAAAGCCAGTTTCAGTACAAAGGATGGGAATAACATGAACAAGATTCATTCTGGCTTCTAGTTGATTTTTAATCAGTTATTTTAATTGTCTTAATCAGTCATAGATTGATAGGTTTTAAGACTAGAAGGGATGATTTTGACCATCTTCTAGTGCAGGGGTGGGCAAACTTTTGGCCTGAGGGCCACATCTAGGTATGGAAATTGTATGGTGGGCTATGAATGCTTGTGAAATTGGGCTGCGGGAGGGAATGAGGGCTCCGGCTCGGGGTGCGGGCTCTGAGGTGGGGCCAGAAATGAGGAGTTCAGAGTGCAGGACGGGGCTCCGAGGTGGGGTAGGGGATTGGGGTGCAAGGTGGGTGGGGACGGTGAGGGCTCCAACTGGGGGTGTGGGCTCTGGGTGGGGCTCGGGATGAGGGGTTTGGGGTGCAGGAGGGTGCTCCAGCCTGGGACCAAGGGGTTCAGAGAGCAGGAGGGGGATCAGGGCTGGGGCAGGGTTTGGGAGGTGGGAGGAGGTCAGGGGTGTAGGCTCCAGCCAGCGTTTACCTCAAGCAGTGGCATGTCCTCCCTCTGGCTCCTACACAGAGGCATGGCCAGGTGGCTCTGTGCACTGGCCCGTCCGCAGGCACTGCCCCTGCAGCTTCCATTGGTTGCGGAGCCCCTACTGCCCTTACACGTAGGAGTCAGAGGGGGGACATGCTGCTGCTTCTGGGAGCTGTGCAGAGCTACAGCATGCGTGGAGCAGGGCAAGCCCCGACCCCGCTCCCTGGAGGGAGCTCGAGGGCCAGATTAAAACGTCTGACAGGCCAGTCGCGGCCTGCAGGACATAGTTTGCCCACCCCGTTCTATTGGATAGGGCACTGGAATAGGACTCAGGGAACCTAGATTCTATTTCTGCTCCTGCCACCGATCTGTTGACGTGACCTTGGATAAGTCACTTCACCCCTCTGTGCTTCAGTTTCCCCAGCTGTAAAATAGGGATAATTATAATGGTCTCCTTTGGAAAATATTTTAAGATCTACTGATGAGAAGTGCTATATAAGAGCTTGGTATTATTATTGTTATTTATTCTTAGTCTTTCCTGTATAACATAAACCATATAATTTCAGTCAGTAATTGCTGCAGTGGAGGGAATTACTTTTCTCTGTCATTTAAGCGTTCACTGATTTGGAAATGCAGTTCACTCTTTTGCCATTTGTGTAAGCTCAGCAAATTAAAAAAAAACCCACATAACTTCATAACCCCCCACCCCCCCCGCATCTGTCTCTGTCACTGACTCACATGTTTTATAATATTGCCGTGTGGCAGCACAAGCTGTGGTTGGGACCAGAAAGAAGTTCTGGTATGTGGACACCACAAAGAAATAATGGCCTCCTGCTTTGTAGATAGTGATTTGCATGAATCTTACCTTGTGGAAAGTGTTATGGCCCCAAAACCAAGGCTGAGACTAAAGAGATACAAAACTTTTGTATATAATTGTAAACGTGGTCCAGGTTTGCCAGAAGCTTCTCTGTAATGAAGCACAATGTTTTGAACGCTCTTCCCTTCTCACAGGTTCTGGGGAGTGATTGTATGGGTTTGATTTAAAACCATGCAGGGTGGATTTGATTTAAATCATGAGTCAGGAAGACTCGATTTAATCATGGATTTCTACATAAAAGTGCATGCTTGTTGGTTGTTATACTCTTAATACATATTCTTCACAACTCAGAGATAGACGTAGGTTTCATTTTTAGAAGGTATACACTATACATTTTTAAAGTGATTTATTTTGAAAACTTTTCAGATTAGTTTTACAGCTATATCAGATTGTTTGGTTATTTCATTTACCAAAGGTAATTGAAGGAAATATTTATGAAGTCGTTGGGAGGTGAACTATCTCCAATTCAACAGGTTAATCATTAATATTTGGAGGATTTTCTTGCCATGCTGTATTAGGAGAAGAACATTACCAGACAGACTTTTAAATTGTTTTATTTAACTAAAACAACAACGTTAAGTATTCTGGATTTTTTTCTTCAACAGCAAACATAATATTTTAACAAAACAAGCATATGAATTTTTTAATTTAGTTAAACATTCAAGTTTTTTAAAATCAGGTTTGTTTTTGTTAAAATTGTTTTTAACTAAAATAGTTAAATGAAATATTTTTTTCAAAAAAATAAAAATTAAATCGACTATGTCAGCCAGGTCAACATGAAAACCTTAAAATATTGGCTTCTGCAGCTAACTCAGTCGTCTTCACCTTCATTTTCCTGTTTGTTCATAATCTGGAAAAGAAGAACAAGTTTTCCTGCTTTTTCAGGTCCCAAACGATTTCTCAGTTTGGAATGAATTAGTCCAAAGGAGGAAAATATTCTTTCTACACCGGCAGAAAAACCTACTCCTGTTAAAAGTGAGATGATCACTTCAACAGTCTCTGAATCCAAGTGTTTAAGTGACTTCCACCAGTTCACTGGTGTGACTTTCTTTAAAACATCATCAGCAAACATATATTTCTTGACTGGTTCACCCTTAGCTCTGAAGTTTATTATAGTTGGCATTATGGAGGGATGATTGCTGGATGTCCATGTCATAGCCAACTCCTCTTCTTCAGCAGTTAAGGTTTGACCCTAGTACCGAGTATTGAGAATATTTGCAAGAAAAGGAGCTGGAGATAGTGCTTGTCCCATTCATTTTTTTAATGCCTGTAATTTAACTCTGTCATTGCATATTTCTCTCTTTAAGATCTCACTCAGTTCCTTCCAAATTTCAACAGTGTCTGCAATAAAACAGCTATTTCCCTGCATTTTGTTCAAGGCTACAGAAATAGGCTTCAGGGTACTCGGCATGTGTTCAGCATTTCTCTTAAGCCCAATGTTGAGAACTTTGACTGTGACAGTGGCATCTATTTTTTCATGAGTTTGTCCACAAACTGTCATCAAATTAGGCCAGTTCTTGATATAGTGCTCAAAACAGTCCATTGCACGTCTTGTGGGAGAGTTAGCTTGGTTCCTCCCACTTTTTTCAGAGCAGCTGCTGCAAAGTGGTTGTTACAGAAGTATTTTGCAATTTTAACAACATTAGCTTTTATTTCTGGAACACTGAAGTCTTTGGCTGCGAGGTGCATCAAATGGGCACTGCAACCGTATGTTATTAGCTTGGGACTCTCTTCACTCTCTTCTAAATAATTTCTTCTCATCTTCTCATTGTCTATGACCAAACTGTGTACTAGACATTTGAATTTTTTTTCACAGTTTGTTACAGCTTTTACTGCTACTTCTTGTAAGTATTCTGCTGTGTGTGCATTTCCTGATGTATCAATTGTTTCTGTAAGGAAGACATTCCCTTCTTCTGTTGTCACACAAGCACATACAACAGAATCATTGTGGACATTGCTCCACCCATCAAGACTCAGGTTAACAATTTTACCCTCTAGACCTTTTGCATACTGCTCAATTTCTCTTTCATACACTTTATCCAGCAATTTCCCTGCGACATCTGCTCTGTTGGATGGACTGTATCCTGGTCTTAACGACTGAACCATGTTAATGAAGTGTGGGCTCTCAATCATACAGAAAGGAGAGTTTGTTGCATAAACAAACCGGGACCTTTTTTTCATCAATTACCTCTTTGTGTAATTTGCTGGTTCTTATTACAAACTTCTCTGTGGTTGTTTCTGGATGATGGAGATTTTGTTTTCTTTTTGCTACAGGTGATAATATACTGTGGCTATGTGACATACATGATGTGACTGAAACACTATAATTGGCGGATAACTCTGAAACTATAGGAAATTATGGTGATCTTGAAGGTGGATAGTCTTCAGAATCCTGTATGTTGAGGATGGATTCTCCTAAACAAAATAAGTCAATGCAGTTATTTAATTATTACCATACTGCTCATTTAGTATTACTCATTGCATTCACTGACACTCAGTACTACTTTAAAGGTGAAATTGTAAAAGGAAGATCTGCCTTTTTCAGCTATTTATTTTTTATCACAACTGCATCTAAAATGGTAGTACCATAGAGTAACAACTATATTTTTTGCTCAAACATGAGAATTCAAGAACAGACCAGAAGGAAGACAGGCAGTCCTTAAGAAAGAAGTATGAAATAAAAAAGTTTACCAACCTGAAGATCCTGCATGTTCAGACATGTTCCTTTCATCATCTTCAACGCAGCTTCCTCCTGAGAAGGAACAATTCTCATGATGTTGTTTCATTGAGGCAACCAGACCTTGCATTTCTTTGTTGTACTGTTTGCATTTTGCACACATGCCTGTCGTACCCACAGGTAGAGGAACTTCATTAAAATATTCCCAAACTGGGTCTCTTTTACGGCCTGCTGCCATTATAGGTTTTCCCTTCTAGTGAGAGAATGGTATGGTAGATCTCAAATCAATGAAGACGACACTCAGAAAGACCTCAAGACTTCTGGAATATGCTGCTCAAACAATTTCACTTTTGTTTCTACTGTCTGTCCTTCCCTTCTCACATTTATCTCCAGACTTCTTCTCCTTGTCCAGATCTATTCCACCCCCAACAATCTTCTATTCATTGAACTTTTTGAAAGGTAAGGGATTGACTCTGTGTACACAAATTTGCAGAGGGACAATAGGGTTGAGGTCTGTTATTTCTCACCTCTATATATTCTTTATTTATTTAAAAACATTTTTGTTGTTAACAAGCATGTTATCTCTGGAGACACAAATCCAGTTTGAGAACTGCAAAACTAAGCATCTCTGATGTTATCTTCTAGACAGAGCACTGAGTCCCATTGGGTAGATAGAAAGATTAACCTAAATAATCTATACAGAAGCTCCTGGAATCCCATAAAATTGGGTCCCTAATCCATGAACTATTGGAACTTATTTACAAAACTTTTCTTAAACATTACATAGACATTAATATATTGTCTCATACTATAGAATTAGAATTTATAATCCCTATTCCATGATGAGATATCTTTGAGCTATAAAGTATCTTAATTAAAACTATCCTTCGATAGGTTTTTTCCTCAAAAAGCATTTTATCAAAAAATCCAAATTTTTAATTTTATTTTTAAATCATTGATTTTTATCTACCCTGAAACCATGCAAAACTGAATGAGTTTGTTCAGTTTCAGTTCTAAACAAGACAAAATTCAGTAGTTCAGCTGAGCTTACTTTGACTTTAAAGTTCATTCAAACCACAGACCCAAAGCAAAACTCAAGGATGTCAACTCATATGAAATGAAACTAGGATGATCAGATGTCCCAATGTTGTCAGGACCATCCCAATAGTAGAGGCTTTGTCTTATATAGGCAACTCTTACCCCATCCCCACTCCTCCATCCCAATTTTTCACACTTGCCATCTGGTCACCCTAAATGAAACAAACCAAAAATTAATTGAGCCTCCTGTGAACTGGAACCTGTGAGTTTTGCCCTGCTCTGTCTGAGACTTTCATCCACGTTATTTCTCTTTTCAAAACTACTCATTTAAATCAAACAGGATACTAGCTGACTACCTAGAAACTCCATGTGTGTGAAAAACAAGTTTCAGGATGTCTTAATACACAGTTTACTGGTGCCTCTCATGTGAGTATCTCATGAAAATACATATCTCTCCTCCTTCATAATTCTAAAGGGAATGGTGCATGTTTGTGTATCTTCACACCATGGAGCCAGTAACTTACATTTATTTTCTAACTATCCATATTTGGAATATTAGAAAATCAAATTCCGAATATTGATTCCAGATATAGTTTACAAAAGAGAGAGCTCTTGCCATGTTGTAATGACCTCTGTTGACTACATGACCAATGAAAAATACAGTAGTCTTTAAAAGGAAGAATTCAGACTAAGCATGCCACAGTGTTCCCTTAGAGGAAAGCCCAGGGGGCAGCCTTACACAAGAGCAAGATTAAGATCCATCTGCCTAGAGCAGATTATTTTGAGTGTTGATTGTCATCCCTGTAGTTTAATCAGCAGCATGGTATGTTGTGCAAAGGGTGGCAATCTTCTCTCATATATGTGTTGGGGACGCTGATGTGCTACAGAGGTGACAAGCTTGGTCTGGGAGAGATGGGTAGGAAGGGTTGATTGGCTGATGTTTCCTCAATACATAAATGTCTCTGTGGCGGTTTAATGCAGCAGCTTAAGCACTGGGCACACAGGCAGCTGTATGCTTCACCTTCTCAGCTGGAAACAGTCCCTGATCACTGTTATCGTGGAGCATAAGGGTTTATTAAAGGAATAAAGACAAAATAGTGGTATGTTTCCAGAATGAAGGGGCAGGAAATCCTTGTGACCTTGTCTAGACTGTTCTGATTTTCATGGATCAGACACAGAGAAAAGGGCTACTTGAATAACAGAGGGGTGACCCTGCTTTTAAAAAGGCTCAAAAACACTGGCTCAGAAATGTAAATAAAAATATTTCTTATCTTTAATTTTATCAAACCAGATAGGAAACCGTATACTGTAGATCAGAGTGGCAAAATATGCTCTCTCTGTGTGCCCATGTGCGTGTCCTCTTTGTCTACAAACCAGCAACTGAAAATTGGTTTATTTAAAAACTAGTTCATTTATTTTGATAGCAGAATAGCATTTTAAAACTTAATTAATTCCTATAGCAAGAGCTTGCAAATGATTCATATCGTCCTGGAAAAGGAACCATATTGTATGAATGGACAAAACAAGGTTAATCAATATATCACTAGTAAAAAATCCAATGGAAGGAATACATCTTAAATATTAATTATACTTAATTTTCCCCATCACTGAAGTTACAAGGTTCTCAAGAATCAAAGGTTAATTCATAAAGGTCTTTATTTTTCTTCTCTGATGAATAGATCCCTTCTAAGTGCATAGTGAATAACTTTATCCTGTACCAGCTTCCTCCTTTGAAAAAAATCCTTGGCAAAAGAGCTTTCAGTCTTCGTCAGGGTAATTCTGAGCTCTGCAGGTAGTTCACATTGTTCAAGCTGTTAGTTCGCTATGAGTTTTACCCATAGGCTTTATGAACTGTAAGTTGTGTATTTGTGATTATCTCACCCTGATTCCACAGCACCTTAAGGAGAACATGCACATAAATATACAGGACTTGTTTGGTGGGGAGAAGAGTCCTAATAAAGAAAAATTATTGGTTCTTGAGTTTTAATATCATCAGGTCCTGCTGTCACTCAGAGCTGTCCTTAGATGAACAGCCTGACAAGCCCTTCCTGTAGATATTTTGGTAACTAAACTCTGGTTCAGTAGGGTAGGTGATTAATTCTTTGAGTGTAGCTGCCAAATCCTTTCTAATGGACACAGGAGACTTTTTTTTAAAAAAGAGCAAAGTTCTTGTTTTTAGCCCAAATTTTGAACAGAAGCTTTTGTATCATCTTCTGCTGTGATGACTATGACAAGCACAGCTTTGTTACAGGGACTGTGAAGAAGCTGGTGCGCAGACAATCATCCTAAACAATCTATGATTAGACTTCTACATAATTTAGCCTAAAAAAATAGTCTCTCTGTGTGTGTGAGAAGCATTTCTCTCTACTTAGCTGTCTGGCTATCCAATTATTTTGAAGAGGGGACTCTGTCTGCTGTGATTTTTTTCACTATTTCTTGTCTTTCCGATTAGGACTGTTTGACTAAAACCTAATATCTGCCTCTCTGAAATGTTGACTTCTATCCATGAAATTACCTTATTCCTTAACACTAGTTTTGATTCCGCAGGGTGTAGAATGGCGTGGGCTGAAGCTCTTCACTTATGCTTCTTCCTGAGTATAAAAAAAATGCTACTTGTAATGCCTTACGGAGTGACCTATGGACTAAACAGAGAGAGTATGTGTGAGTGAGAGAGAGAGAATAATTTGGTCCATCTGCACATGTATGTACTGTGCATGCACACACCCACACATATTCCTGTGTGTATACATATGTATATAGATACAATATACATTGGTTATCTAGCTGCCCAAGGTACAGTTTACTATATCAATTTTTCAAAATATCGTTTAGCAATACTTGACACTTTCAGTATCTCCATTCAGTGAACAGTGCTGCTGCCTGTAAGCAGGTGTTGTTATTTTGGTGATATTTCTTCCAGCTTGGTTTCCTGTAGAGAGGTACCGTTAGGCAGAGTGAATGCACTTCCCTGTTTAAATGAATGAGAAATGAGAGATTTTGTTGAAAAAACAGTTCAACAGGCTTACGTTTTTCCTATTTATTTAAGGCCACGTCCTGCACCACTGAAGTCAGTCAGAGTTTTATCATTTAGTTCAATGGGGACAGGCTCAGGACCTCACTGTGCTCAGTGTTTAAAAAGAACAAAGCTTTAAAAACAATGCCAAAACAGGGCAGCATAAAATCCCACCTAATCCAAGGAAATATAAAATGGCAGGGTCTTGAAGCATTTACTCAGGCAGACTCCCACTGAAGCCAGTGGGAATTTATCCTAAAGAGGACCTAAGCAGCTCAGGCAGCCCCTGGGCCAGCTGCACCAGCTGCTGCTGGGGCAGTCTTGGCCTCCCCTCCCCCCGGGCCTCCAGCAGCAGGAGTTTGGGTGGGGGGTGGCTCAGGGCTAGGGATTGGGGTGTGGGGTGGTGCTTACCTGGGGGTGGGGGCTCCCCGGAAGTGTGACAGGAATGCTCCTCCCTCAGCTCCTAGCTCCAGGTGCTACCTCCACCCGCAGGCACCACCCCCACAACTCCCATTGGCCATGGTTCCCAGCCAATGGGAGCTGCAGAACCGGGGCTTGGGGTGGAGCAGAAGCAGCACATGGAGCTAGGAGCTGGAGGTCGCCGCTTCCCGGGAGCCATGTAGGGAACCTGCCCCAGCCCCCACAACCCCTCCCAGGCCACACCCCTCCCCTGCATACCCGTGGTGCCCCCCGAGGGCGTGCTCCCCAGAGTATCCATGGCACCCCCAGGGCTGCTCCCCCAAGTCACCCCCTCCCAAGTTTTACTTAGGGGCATATAGTAAAAGTCATGGACAGGTCACAGGCAGTAAACAAAAATTCATGGCTCATGAGCTGTCCATGACTTTTTCTAAAAATACCCGTCACTAAAACCTAGCCTTATTCATAATCAATGGAACTTCTGCTAGTGATGAAAATCTGTAGGAGTTGTGCTCATTAACCTCCTTTAGGATGACCAGATGTCTTGATTTTATAGGGATAGTCCAGAGATTTGGGGCTTTTAGGCTCCGATAACTCCCCCACCTCCGTCCCAATTTTTCACATTTGCCATCTGGTCACCCTACCCTCCTTAGAGTCCAAGGGTGAACTCCTGGGCCCATTGAAGTCGATTGCAAAACTGCCTATCACCCCAAGGGGATAAAAGACCCAACTGTCCCTCAGTTCCTCTCTTCTAGCTGTTGGGGAGCCTCTCCATGCATGTATCTCATGTATCTTGCAAAGTTGAGTTCGCTGTTTTTATTGTTCTGGTAGTTAATAACAGTTCATCATTAGAAAACCTGTTGAACTGTTAATTTGGCTTTTTGATGCTTCTTATGGGATCTATTGAATTACTTTTTTAGCCTGTGTAATCATTTTCTGGTGCTTGTTGGCCTATTTTGGCTTCATTTACTGTTTACTGTTTTGTCAGATAATCAAGACAAATAACCAGGCTTTCAAAAATGCAAAGCCCTTGATAGCAAGATGTGTGTTTCAGCTTATTTAGATCCAACACTCAGCAAAATGCACAAAGTGTAAAATTTTCAAAAGGGCCAAAGTGACTAAGGGTATGTTTACACTTTGAGCTGCAAGCGTAAATTCCAGCTCAAGGAGACATACTCTCGCTGGCTGTGCTCAAGTTAGTGCACCAAAAATAGAGAGTAGCCACAACGATGCAAGCAGTGGCCACTGACTTGCTGTCCTGAGACCATATCAGTCAAAGATGCTGTGCATGTACTCAGGGCGGCTAGCCCCTCTTGCCACGGCTATACTTCTATTTTTAGTGTGCTAGTTTGATCAGAGCTAGCACAGGTATGTCTCCTTGAGCTGGAATTTGTTCCTCCAGCTTGGAGTGTAGCTGTACCCTAAGGCTCATTTCAAAAGTGTCTTAGGTACTTAGTAGTCTAAATCTCACTGAAAGTCAGTGGGATGTAGGCTCCTAAATATCGAAGTCACTTTTGAAAATGTTATCCATATAGTATAGCTATTAGGTCTCTTGTAAGAGATTTGTTATGTTAAATGTAGAGGGTGATCAAAGCAGCAGATAATATCATCTGGGACATACATATAGACATAAAACTGTAGAAGGTGATGGGGTATTGGGTCTGAAGCCTTCTATTCCAGTATAGAGAACAGCCTTTAAAGGCTAATTGACATTAGAGGTCAATTGGACATGTTCAAGATAATATGATGATCATTCTGGGATTTCAGTGTGTAAGGAAATGTAAGTGTGTTTAATATACACAAATGTTCATATATTGCTTTTTTTCAGATGTTAGATGTTGACGACTTGTTTTTATTTTTTTATCTGGAGAGATATATAATCAAATCTAAATATTAGATAAAAAAGGAGAGACAGAAATTACTTCCATCAGACACCGTACCTTTTATAAGCAGAGTTATAATAGGCACCAGGGCCCAGGCCTTAGTATCTTAAAACTGATCATCACACAGCATATATCTAATAGCAAACAAGTTGTCAATATAAACCTCACCCATCCTCCAAGTACGCAGTGTCTCCTGACTTGAGGAACAGAGAACTCGCAGCCGCACAACCAGTGGTTATGTTCTCATGTTTGGAGGGCAGGAAAAGTCATTTCAGTGCCTCTTTCACTTTAAATCTGTCTTGCACAGCTTGAAGTTGCTTCCTCCCAGTTCATTTTTTGTGTGCTGGATCTGACAGGAGAGCATATGGCTCTAGGGATTTGCCCTTGACTATGCTTCCTTTTTGGCAAGCTATGCCTTGGTTTCTCACAGAGCACACAAAATCTCAGCAACCCCTATGCATCATTTTATGCACCCCTTGCTCACTCTCCAATACATGCCTGAATGGACAGATAAGGCCAATTACTTTTTGATGTCTTAGTTAACTGGACATTGCTTTAAAATTATTGTTGAACTAATCAAACAGCGTGATTCTATCTGTCTTTCTGGTGCCCTGATCACCATGGTATCTAGGCACCAAAATAAGAATTATAACGTGTTTGACCAGATCCTTAACTGGTGTAAATAAGGGGAGCTTCATTGACTTTAATGGAAGTTCTCTGATTTACACCAGATGAGGACATGGCTCTCGTTCATCCTGAACATAGCCTATTCTCCACTTCCCCCTTCACGAGGGTTGTATTTCACAAGACTCCTTTCTTTGGGAAGAAATCCATAAGAGGAAGGGGACTTGCCAGCATAAATGTCACTGCCTCCTTTGAGGAAAGACCTCTTCAGACATGTCTTGCATTGTGCCATAAGGGCCTGAATTTACTCCCGCTGAAGTTAATGACAAAATCCCCATTGACTTCAAAGATGCAGGTTCAGGCCCTTTAAAGGAGCTACGGCATGAGCTCATCCTGATCTGGTATGGGAAGGTTTCACAGCCAAATGCCATTCACTGACAGTGCTCCTTCAAATCTCTTTCCATCTTCCCTTCTCCCCCCTTCCACGTGAATTATACCCCATTCTCCTCATTGTTCCTAATTCTCTCCAATATCCTAGGCTCATATGTTTGATGAAGCAGTGAGAGTACAGAAGTGCACCCCAATAAATCAGTCTGTATTCATTTGTATCAACAGTCATGTTACAACTACCAGCGGAAATCTACAGAGTTGTGGCTGTCTCTGTTTTCAGATACTAATGGGACTGACTTTTGCCATTGACTTCAACTGGACAAAGATTTGGCCCAGAGAGTAAAAATAAATGCTATAAAAAGCACATGACCTTTCAAAATTGCCTTGGCGTTTATTTTTGTATTTAATCGTACGTTTGTCCTTGCATTGTAGCTCTGGAAAGAAAAATATCAATGAGGCAAAGCAGAGAGGAGCTTATAAAACGAGGAGTCTTGAAGGAAATCTATGATAAAGGTAAGAGATACTTGTCTACTCAACTTTAAATTGACAATACTGTATGTACAGTCTTATGGCCTGATCTTGTAATGTTATAATACCAGTAACTTCAATGGCCTTAACTCGTGGTTTACCTAATGAGATCCAAATCAGGCCTTCATACTTCTCTTTTAATTTTACTTAGGTTTGTCACTTAGAATAATTGTAAAAATCATCTAATGAGAGTTAAAAATTAAACATGCGTAAAGTAGTTGAAGGATAAATTATATCCGTGTTTGGCAATCACTCTTCTCTTACTAACAAGGACATAATGAAGAAAAATGGAATGACCCCATGGTGCTGTTGATATCAACATTCTGGCTGAGTCACTGCTGGATTAACTATTGTGGAAAGGGAAATCATTTACATTGCTTTGGATTGCTTAAAGCACAGGGCACCACAGATTCCCATGGCAAATCTGAAAATCCATAATACTCATGACCTGGATACTTCACAAATGTGACAAGAAAAATAACATTCACACCCAAGAATGAAATTTCATTGCTTTATGTCATCCCATTTAAGTAAGGGAAAAAATACACGTTGCCTATTACGTATTTGTCAGTCGTCTAACCTCTCCTTCAGTTTGTTCTGTTGTTTCCTGTGTGAAGAGCACAAAGATGATAATTCAGCCAAGCACTTAAGCCCAGATCCACACAGGTGCTTGGTTGCCTAAACCCCAGATTTAGGCACCTAATCTCATCCTAAGGTGCCTTTCAGTGCCTACATCCCAGTTTTGGCTCCACTGTGATTCACAAACTCCTGCCAAATCCAGTAGACACACAAATTTACTCAGCGCCTAACTTTTCAGGGTGAAAGTTCCGTCTGCACCTAAGTTTTGGCCTCTGGGCATACCTCACTCTTGGCATCCGGATGCCTATCTCCTACCTAAGCCCCAAAGTGTTTCACAAGCCAGGGTAGACAGGCATTCACCTGTTTAAGTTGTGTCTGGGGCCCAATCTGGTAAGAGGCCTCTGAGCACACCTCCCGGATAGTGTGCCATTCAAAACCTGGCTGGAGAAGGAGGAGGTGGTGGTGATGCTGCTGCACACCTAATAACATTTAGCCCAATGGCTATGGGAGGCCCAGGTCAATTCTCCCCCTTCTTGATGGAGAGAGAGGTTTTGAACAGGTGTCTCCCACCTGTTAGAAAAGTGGTCTAGCAACTGAGCTATGGATATTCTGATATTGGGGCTCCCTCTATCTCTCCAGTTGAAGCTGTTCCATTATGGATAAATAATGAAAGAATGAATAGAGCTGGGGAACTGGACCCTGGGTCTCCAGTGTCCCAGGTGGATGCCCTAACCACCGGACTACAGAATCATTCTCTCTCTCTCTCTGGCCCAATGGCTGTTCCACTGTGGATAAATATTGAAATAGGCCACCTCATCGTCGTCTTCATCCTGTTATTGTTTTGTGTGGAGTGAGTCAGGCACCTAACTCATTCCCATCCCACAGATTACAACCATTTAAGTGAATTCAAAAATGACAGTGTTTGTAATTAAATTACACATTTTAGCTTGTTTGTTTTAGCTACTTTTTAACACTTTATTTTTAGCAGTACTTCTGCCTTACTCTTTGCCCTTATTTCTGTGAAGTAAGCTCAGATGCTACTTCATTGTGGAAGCTTGCAATTCTTGTCCACTTAACTAATTTTATATATATCTTCGGGCGTCACCAAGAAACATGAATAACTCCTTCCAGTGATTAAAAAAATAGTCTGTTGCACTAAATATGTCATCAGGCTAATTTCTATGCAGATGGAAGTGGGGTTTGGACTTGGGCTCAAATCTGAGTCTGAGTTGAGGCTTAGTGTGCTGTGTAGACATACACTAAATGGGTCTGTCTAAGAGATCCTTTCTCTCATCATGGCCCAGAGCTACAATTGAGATAAGCAGAAGCGCTAGAGCTGGAATCTGATTGAATTAGGACTCCCCTGCATTAGAACTTACTCCCCACCTTGCTCCGGGAAAGGCTGAATCTGATGACCTTTAAGACATGTTGCAAAGCTCATCTTTTTTTTCCCCTGAACATTTGAAATGGGCAGGGGAGACCTGTGAGGGTGATTTACTGTTGAAGAGGAAAGGTAGTATCAACGGTTCGTTTGCCTGGTTTGCTAGTTGGGGATGGCTATAAGGGCTGGAATGACTGCAGTTTAGTTATAATGGGGTGCATTTTTATTTGTATTTTAAGTTATCTCAAGAGGTCTTAAAGCAGATGGAGGGTGGGTGCTCTTTTTATAGGCCCTAATTTGGGAAAGCACTTGAGCATATGCTTAAATCCATCCCTGTGTAGTACAGCATTTCCGCTTATGCTCAGTGCTGTCCTGAGTAGGTTATGCTTTCCTCAATTGGGACCATAGTACATATATCTAAATAAATAAACAAACATCTAGTATTTAGCACCACTAAAGAGGGCTCACTCTACACTGATAGCAAGAAAATCCAAGTGCAGAAGGAAAATCCCCTTCCACACATACATATGTGACATTGTCTTCTGTAATGAAATACTATATCATCAAACACTATACCTATCATTAGGAACTGCATCCCAGCGCCTCTGAAAATCAGACTACTTTTATATGTCCCCAAATATGGATTTGGGTGCCTAAAATAGGACACCTAAGTGTGAAAACATATGCAATTGTGAGGAAAAAGAAATAATGCATAGTATTAAAGTAATGACCTACTGCACTTTGAAATACAGGATTATGAAAGGTTTCAGAGTAACAGCCGTGTTAGTCTGTATCCACAAAAAGAAAAGGAGTACTTGTGGCACCTTAGAGACTAACCAATTTATTTGAGCATGAGCTTTCGTGAGCTACAGCTCACTTCATCGGATGCAGCATCCGAAGAAGTGAGCTGTAGCTCACGAAAGCTCATGCTCAAATAAATTGGTTAGTCTCTAAGGTGCCACAAGTACTCCTTTTCTTTTTGAGAATTATGAAAAAACTCTGTGTGTGTGAGACAGAGAGAGAGCGTGCTTGTTTACTGTACATGGTGGTGTGTGGTGGTAAACGGTTTTATTGGCATGAGTTTGTAAGATCTGCTCACTATCCTGTATTGTACTACAAGAGCAGATAAGGCAAATCACTATAAAAGAATATAACATATCCTTACCGGAGGCTGTGAAAGGGGAATTCAGGACAAAGAGGATTACTTGAAATCCAGGGACTACTGGAATAATTTATCTGTTCATAAGGTAACCAGTTGTTTGAATATGTTGTTTATCCTGGCAGAAGCCATAAGTGAGTTATTTTAGGTCATCACAAACCTGTCCAATAAAACCATTTTTCACACCAAACAACATAATTCGTTTTAAATAAAAAGAAAAAGATATTGGATTGTCATATAAAGCTTTACAATATTTCCTGGTTTCTAATTTAAAAAGTTTTTTTTTTATTTTTTTGCATGCCTCTGCAGTAAGATTACTTTAATACCATGGACAGATTTCACAGTGGCTGAAATGTTAGAATAAGGCAAACACTTACATATGTGCTTGACTTTATGTTTATGAACATTCCCAGTGACTTCTGCTTCTATCATGTGACATCAATGGAAGTATTCACCTGCATAAAGATAAGCATTTTTCTGTGGGCTTGGAGGCTTAATTTTTCAATGTCCAAGAACTCTAAAATAGCTTTCCTATTATCAAGAAGGCATGATATCATGTGACCTGCCAGGGACAGGTAAAAATATGAGCCACAGACCTTCAAGTGGTCCAGGGGCAGATTTTCCATTGACTTTAATGGAAATCCAACACAGGAAACAATTTCAGAATTTAATCACTGGAACTTCATCGGAAAGCCAAGATTCCTTTAAATTAATTATATATCCTTTAAATTCACTTTTCCACGACTAAATATACTTTACCATGATGTTAGAATTTTTAAATGTGTCTGATTGACATTTGTGAGGAAAGATGGCTTTTATTAATATATATAGTTTTTGCAATATGCTTTGTAATGTGGTGTGAGCAGAGAATGCAGAATCACCGTAATCCCATTACCCATTTCAGCCCTTGCTACAGCCAATCTTCTGATCTTCACGTCAGATTTTCCATGCCAGTCGTCAACCTGGAGAGAATTTTTACAGTCTGGAAATCAAAGTTCCTATCTGTGCAAACAGCATCACTACTGCATTTCCATAGCTTCATACTTTGCTTTAGTCATCCACAGTTTGTTATAGCTTTAGAATGATTTAATATAAAACATTGTATAATAGTTTTTAACACTGCAAAAATAAGCCACGAGCAGTACATTCTACATCTGTAGAGAAGATTTAGTTTTTGAAAAAGAGAGCCAAATTTTTAAGTTTTGAAAGAGAGAGAGAGAGAGAGAGAGAGAGAGAGAGAGAGAAATTGTGTAGCCTGATCCAGCTCCCATTGGAATCAGTGAGAAGACTCTTACTGGCTTCACTTGGAGCTGGACCAAGAGGACCACAGTCACTTTAATAAAAGTGGCCTTGTTTTCAGAGGTGTTAAGCACCCGCAATTACCAGTGAAGCCTAGATTATGTCTGGAGAGAGGAGTGCATTGTGGGGAGAAGGAAGAACAGTAACAGCCAAACTCATGCATCTTCCTGCAGTAAAATGCAGTGACTAATAAGACTCAACTCTCATAGAAAGTAGTTGCCTGTATCAGTGTGCTGGTAGAGAAATTTTTGTAAACCCTGCATTGAAGAGGAAACATCTTACATGGGAGAGTTTTACAGTGGATATTTTTAGCTCTAATTTCTGACCGTGAAAATGTTTACTGCCAACACTGGTATTAGGAAATTGATGAAACCTTCCAACTCTGGCTTCTGCAATTAATTTATAGACACACAGGGCCAAATTCTCTGCAGATGTAGATTGGCACTGCTCCATTTACTTCAGTGGAGCTATGCTAATTTACATCAGCAGAGAATTTGGTCTGCTAGTGACAGGGAATAGGTTTTGATTTGTTTTAAAAATTGTTTTAAAAATCCTTACCCATATGTGGATGTTTTTTCTCTACAGCTAGATGTATGTAAAAAGAAAAAGAGAAAGCAATTGATTTATTACTAACCTGTCCATTTGAAGTTAGAAGAGCAGGAAATTAAAAAAAAATCAAATGTACAAAGAGGCTAATTTTAAATAGCACTGTTTAAGCCATTTTTAAAAGTGACTGTAAATTTAAAAAAAACACTTTTTCCTCTGTTCTGACAATAACCATAAATCTTTTGAGACAAAAATCCTTTCACAGTCCTGACTTAGAGATGTGTGTGAAAAATGGCCTTGTAATGGAAGTCTTGTTGATCATCTCTATGTAACATAATAAAGGAGCAGGAATCAAAATGAACCATGTTCCCCATTGCAGTTTAACAAAACTGATACTTAGCCAAATGAAAACACTTAGGAAAAGGTCCCTGAAATATGACTGAAAACAAAAGTTAGGACGTTGCCCAAAAGATTTGTCCAGACTTTTAGGCTGATCAGCTGAAAATCTGCTGTCAGTTTTGTTGCTCAATGAGGGCAAGAAAGAAAAGCAACAAGGTGTCTGACTGTGTGGAAAACGCACCTGTGCTTGCATGTTGATGTCAAAGTAGGCACCCGGGTCAAGGCTTAAATATTAGGTCTCCTGCAACTTTGGTAACACCAAGGCAGAAAACAAAAAGCTGTAGTAGTTAAGCCTCACAAGGCATCAAGATAGAACATAGTGTACCATGCTGAATAATTGCCCTCATCGTGTGATAATGTTCTGGCTTGTAATATGGTATTGTCCTTCAAGAAGCAGATGAAAAGTTGTCCAGAGTTCCTCACCTGAAAACAAGCTGTGGAAATTCTGCTCTTCCTTTGTATTTTATTTTTTAGCTTTTCATGTCAAGAACAGCAGAGACAGCATATAAAAAACTTGGTTGTGTATCTCTCTTCTCACAACCTACAAAACAGACGATGACCTTTGGTGTTATATGATTCTGCCTATCAGGAGGCAAGGATGCAAAAGAGTGAGTCTTCCTCTATGCAAGCTCCAGTCTCCCCACCACCTCCATCATCTTCTGGTTAAAAAGATAGGAGTGTGAGAATTGGCACCAATCTTTGAAAGGAAGAAGGGGAGGCTGTAAGATGAGAGAACATAGTGAAAATGGAATTACTAATGAGTAATTTTCTGTTGTATGTTCCTTTTCTCCGATCCTGTGGGACAGTCAGAAGGAATTGGTGGTGGACCTGGCAAACAGTACTCATAAAGAAGGACCTTATTGTCCTAATTGTAGTGCCTTCTTCCCAAAGGAAGCATCTTCTGCAGACAGTAGGTCCCTGCCTCCCTTTTTCATAAGATGAGAGCAGAGCAGACAGCAACAAATAGAATTTACAAATGAATGAGTTTTTTTCCTTTTATGTTCATTAAAAAGACTCATACTTAGCAAAGTAAAAATAATATAGATACATTGAACTGAGTACCTAAAATGCTGGATCCACAGCATGCTTTAGCCTCTGCCTTAATATTATCTTGGATGAAGAAAAAGCAGGATTAGAGAGCTGGCTTCCTGCCTTTGTCTCACAGCCCTTTCAAGATATCTCACTCCTCCTGTCCCACTGAGTGCTTGGTGACTTTTTTGATGATGTAGTGTCATCTGGCAGGTGAAATCTAACAAGACACAGTACATCACAGTGCAACATTTCAGATGCAACATTCATGGAACAAGAAAGGTGTTTATCACAACACTGACCCCATATCTTAAATCATTACAAGAGAAATCACTCAAGAATACACTGCATGAAATGACCAGGCATTGGCAAGGAGTTGGCTAAACAGCTTAATCGGTTTTAAAAAGAAAAGGAGTACTTGTGGCACCTTAGAGACTAACCAATTTATTTGAGCATAAGCTTTCGTGAGCTACAGCTCACTTCATCGGATGCATACTGTGGAAAGTACGGAAGATCTTTTTATACACACAAACCATGAAAAAATGGGTATTTACCACTACAAAAGGTTTTCTCTCCCCCCACCCCACTCTCCTGCTGGTAATAGCTTATCTAAAGTGATCACTCTCCTTACAATGTGTATGATAATCAAGTTGGGCCATTTCCAGCACAAATCCAGGTTTTCTCCCCACCCCCCGCACAAACCCACTCTCCTGTTGGTAATAACTTATCTAAAGTGATCACTCTCCTTACAATGTGTAGTTTCTAGGATTCTGTGATTGAGTCTATGAAAGTACAAGCCAGGGTTTGCAAGTACTGCATATATTTAAAAAAAAAAACTGTTTGATTAGATTCCTGCTGCTCTAAATGGTTTGTGGTAGATAGTGTTGTGAGTTTTAAAGTATAGCCTGTATCTGCAATGCAGCATTTAAAAGAACCCATTTTTTTCCTAAACCAGTCATTACACATTTTAAACTGATTATCTGATGTCTGCCACTACACACAGATACACACTCGTATCTCAGACCTTATTCCCACTGCCTTGCATCTTGTGTAGTGAGTTTAAAACACTATCAGACAGAATTCCCCCATGGTACAATTTTATATCCACTTTTCACTCACCCTGTGCAGTCATAAGTTGCTTCACAAGGCAGTAAAGATCAGTCCCTAAGAGTCCAAGGGCCACATTGTCTTACAAAGATTTGGTTGCACTGGCTATGGAGTAATTGTGGTCATGGCAACACATCCCCTCAACAGCCATCATCAGTGGGTCTCCTGTGTAGAGTTTAGTTTAAATTAAAGCTGCTACCTTGAGCAGCAACACTTGCCATCCCATGGGTGACATGGCCTGGGGACACAGTGGGCCAGCTTGTACAGAGAGAAGAAATTTTTGCACCCATTTATGTCAACACATGTGAATCTGACCCATTGACTCTGTTTACAGGCACATTTCAAACATGTCTGATGTTTGCTCCTGGGTCGGGTAAGCGTCCAAAATGTAAGAACTTCTCCACACCTCCCTCATTTTCATATAGAAAACAAACTGTAAGCATCATGAAAACAAGCTATCTTTCAGAATGTCCATTGTTCCACGGTTTCAGCCCCAGGAGTACTCTTTCTCATAGCAGTTTGATACCTGTTTTGTCTTCACTACCGACATTAAAGCGCTGCCGGAGCAGCTCTCTAACGTGGCTGTGTAGTCACGGCACCAGCTCTGGGAGAGAGAGAGAGCTCTCCCAGCCCTGTACAGAAACCAGCCCCACGAGGGGAGGAGCATCTCCCTGCACTGGTGGTCTGTCTACACTGCCACTTTACAGCCCTGAAACTTGCAGTGCTCGGGGTGTTTTTTCACACCCCTGCGCGAGACCGTTTCAGAGCTGTAAAGTGGCAGTGTAGACAAGGTTAATCTAGGTGAGAGTGTTCGTGAGAAGGAATTTATTGAACTTGAGGCTAACAGTTGCTTAAGAGATGTGGTTACAATGGCTTCATCAGAGAAGTGGTGGCTATCTCCACCTTCTATAGACTCAGTGTCTTTCTGCTGGTTTTAACAATATGAGGGACATTGATCCAAATTTCTGCTTGTAGCCCAAAGTGCCTTGAGGATTTACTGACCTTGAGTGTGTGAAACCTGCTGAAACTTGCGGAGAGAAGGTGCTGTGCCTCCTCCTACTAGGACAAGTGGTGGTGCTTTGTGTTTGTGTGTGGTGGAAGGGGGAGCCTCAGTAGTGCAGCAAGGAGGAGGGAATGTGATCAGCTGGACAGCTTGGTCACCTCCAGTATATCACTGTCAGCTAGAGTGTTGAGCTCAGAATACATTTCAGAACCCAAGGAAGTATTTGAAAGTTTAAAAAAACAAAAACAGAAGAAAAGGATGAAGCTGAGTGTATGCGCTGCAGATGGTGTGGCCCAATTATTAAATGTAAATATTTGTAGGATAATCGTTCTAATTCTACAATGGAAAATGGTTTATTCAAATGAAAAGTTTTATTTGAGGATTAGAGATATATTGTTTTCTGAAACTCAGAAGTGGCATTGTGTTTTGAGTTCTGTTTTAGTTCTGCAGCAAACCACACTGAGGAACAGAATTCAAAGCATTAGTCTACTGAATACTTTTCCCCCCTGTCTTTCCACCAAAATAAACCCTGATATTTACCCAGAAAAATTATTAGTAGTTTTTTGCACTGATTTTCACCTGTTTTTGTTTTTGTGGTAATAAATACTGATAAATTCTCAGGGAAAATTAAATAAAATAAAAACTGAAAACGAAGGGCCATTTCATCCCTAATAAATATGGGTACACAAAGCAATCATGGGCCACAGAGCAATCTCAGACATTTAAGAGTTCATTTCTTGGTCTCCAGAATATAGTACATGATATTTCAACAGACATGGCAGATTGCACTTGTCTGTCTGAGAAAAGGGTTGAGCTCTGACCTTAGAAATTCCATTAATTACTCATTTGTAATCAGTAGCCAAGATTTATTTAGAATAGATTTTGCTGTCTGCCAAAATAGTAATAAGAGTGATTCCCTAGGAAGTAATGAAAGAAATGAAAGATTCCTTTTGTTTTGAATGTGACATTGAAATCTTTAGAGCACATCACTGAAAAAATAAGTCTGGCTGCTTCCTAACCACAGTATTGCACCCCTCAGAACCAGCCACGCCCCAGTGAGTGTCCTTGCCTGGACACAGATTACCTGAGAGGAGGAAAATTTTCAAGGAGACAACTGATATAGACCTAAATAATCCAGTATACAGAATTATTATTTTTATTATTTCATTATTTGTTAGTGATAGCACTCAAACATAGAAGGTCCCTGCCCTGCAGCACTCAGTCTAAAGAAAGATAGACAGGTAGGCAGAGTTCCAGGAAGGCAAACAACAAAAAGAGTTTTCTATAAAAATGAACAAGATTTTGCTAGAGGTAGCTCAGCAGAAGTATGTTTTCAAAAGTTACATAAAAGTGGAGATGGTGGAGGCAGTGTAGAGGAGTTCAGGAGAATTAAACCATGCTTAGGAGGCCATGTCTTCCCAGTATCTGTTCTACATACTTAGACTTTCAGCCTCATGGTGTTACTTTTACAGGCTATGATGGATCAAAGTGTCAGTGTAGGATCTTCCATGTTATATAGTTTCCTCTATGGCCATGTCTGTTTTTTAAAATGACTAGTAGGTGTGCTATACCTACTAATTAGCAGAGAACAATAGCCCTCGTGTTCCTGTTGTAGAATAAATGTAAGTTATTCTGTTCATTGTCATTTAGCTAGAGTTCATTTATGTTCAATGTACATTTCCAAAAGCTCATGCGATGTTGGGGAAAGTAATTCTGCAGTAGGTAACAACATGCTCCATGCAAATATGCAAAGGATTTTGCAAATGCACAGAGAAACGAGTATGTGTAGTATCTTTATGCCTAAATTAATTCTAAACTCATACTTCAGGACTAAATCATTTTATACTTTGTAATTGCATTACTAGATTCTAACTATGCTGAAGTTAGATTCTTTTCAGTTGTATTTCATTTATCCAGAGCAGCTTTCAATGCACTTTAAAAAAATTAATTTGACTTTTATATCTGGTTGTCAAGCATACCTGTGAGCCAGGATTAATTCATGCTGGGATATTCTTGACTCTGCAAATGACCATTGTATCCAAGCCATTGATCTCTCCCTGTGCTGTTAACTAGCAGCCTTTTATGTTGCTCTGCTTTAAACAAGATCAAATTTTGGGCATACTGTTCAACAATGGTCCCTAAATGTCAAAAGACTGCAGCACAATGCAAGCACCAAAGGGCAATTATTGGGTTTTAGAAATTAAATGAAGATGAGTTCAAAATAAATAAATCTTACCACCAGCAAAAAGACTTCTTGTGTTTTGCTGCTATGCAAAAATAAATAAATAAAAACAAAAGTATTTGTGTTGTCATCTTGATATTTTTTCAAACACGTCTCAAATGGTAAATTTTAATACCACCTCTTAATAAGTGTTGAACACCTACAGAGACATGCTAAAAGCATGAAGTCAGTAGGACCTGAGGGTGCTTAGCTCTAGAGCTGGTCGGGAATTATCCAATGAAATATTTTTTCTATGGAAAATGCCAATTACAAAGGATCCATTTTGACAGTCTCCCAATTGAACGGAATGTTGAAAATGACTTTGTTTCAAAATTTCAGTTTATTTGTACTAACAACAAAGGTCAAAAATGGAAATCTAAATGATAAATTTTTGAGTGACCCAATTCAAATATATTTCAGATTCTCAGTTTGAAAAAAACAATTGAGATTTTGACTTTTCATCCCAATTTGGGACAAGAAAAAATATCAAAAGCTCAAAAACTGTCCCAGAATGGGAAAACATTTCCTATCCAACTCTACTCAGCACCTCAGAATTAGGCCCCAGATTTATTTTAAAATGTATTGTTTTTCCTCAAGCAAGTGAGTCTTGCTATTTTCATAGTACAAACTTTATTACCAGATATGGTCAAATTTAGCTCTAGATCAAATGAACGTATATTGAAATACTGTGTTTCAAATTGGAAATACTTGCACGGAAGAGCTGAGAAAATTGAACTTAGCTCTAACGCAGCGTTTCCCAAACTGTGTTCCACGGAACACTGGTGTTCCGCACGATGTGAATAGGTGTTCCGTGAAAGAATCGTAATTTAAAAAAAAAGGGGGTCTTGCACTTGATTTTTGTACTACTTTATACATGCTTTCCAGTTAGAAATTGTTAGTTCAAGTTATTTAAAATTTGTATTTTTGCTTTGTTTTATAAAATAAAATATATTTGAGCAGAAATCATGCAATTTTTTATTTGAAAACCAAACGACTACAAAATAATATTGGAAGTATTCCATAAATGTTTACAGGTGTTCCATGGCCAAAAAAGTTTGGAAAATGCTGCTTTAGTGGTAGAGTAGAACCCTGATTCTGTTTTCAGATCAACAGAAGTCATTCTACTGCCGTCAACAGAATTACAGCAGTCTAAAATCAGGGCAAGTGAGATCAAATTAAGGCTACTGAGTTAACAACTGACTAAAACCTACAGGTTTTATTAATATTATCTCCCCTTTCCAACTCAGCTAAGTGCTGAGAAAACTACGATTCAGGTTTCAGCTTCTTGTGATGTCACTGTGCCATGTGAGTTCTTGTGCCATGTAATGCTAGTCCTCCAAAAATCCTCCACCCAAACCAAGGAAGTCATGACCCTGATATTCCTAATAATTCCAAGGTTAAAAATAAGCAGAAGATCATCTTCATATTTCATAAAGGAGTCTTAAAGGTCACAAACATGATTTTTGAATTCTTTGCTGCTAATCTACCTTCAAACGTACTAATTGCCATTGTCCTGAGGCTAAACTAATGGACTTACGCTTTTCATTTCTTTCCAAACTGATATGCACATCTTAGCCTTCTAAGCTGGGAATGTACTTGTCAGATGATTCCTCTCACTTTGGTGATGTACATCTCTGTTTGGTGAATTGGAATGTAGCAGTGCCAACCCTAAGTGTTCAAAAATCATAAGTCAGGCCCCAAAAATCCTGATTTAAATAATAAGGTTTGGGGTCTTTCCATTTGCCTTCTGGCTTCTGAACTGTTAGGGTGCATTGGGGTCATGTGTGACACTACACCCCATATGCATCATGCGGGTACAGTTATGATATGGTTATGACATAATTATGATGCAATTTGTACAAGATGAGTCATGTAAGATGTCACTGGAAAAATTATGATTTGATGACTATGATGATCCTTTTTGTATGCATGTATTCTTTTTGGACCTGAAGTTATGAATTTTGAATAGGTATCTGTATTTCAAATGTGGTTACATCTGGGTAACACCCACTAGGCAAAATGCTTCCAGCCTAGAGAGCTGGTTGTAAAGAGTCTATTCGGGGTAATGGGTCATTAGGAAAAACAATAGGCCTTAGGAAAACTTATCCCCTGCCTGGTGAGCCTTCCTGTAAGTAATGGCTACAATGACTCTGCAAGGGATGTGACCAGACCACATCACTCTGCACTCCATTTTGGGTACCTGTATTTTTCCACAAACTGGTCTAGGAACCAATTTTGGAAAAAAAGGGTTCCCACCATATGGAAAAGCTATATAAGGCAGGGAGTGACATCATCCGTGGTTCTTCACCTCCCCACAACTCAACACCTGAGAGAAGCTCTGAAAGAAAAGGACTTGGAATGGGGGTGGGGAGCCCAACATGCAAAGCAAGTGCAGCTTGTGCCTTGAGAAGCTGCAAGCCTGCTTGTGTCAGTCAGGGTAAGAAAATTGCTAATTCATATCCCATCTTTCTAGTATTTTAGGCTTGGTTTGCAGTTTTATTTGTTTACAAGGTAATCTGCTTTGATCTGTTTGCTATCACTTACAATCTATCTTTTTGTAGTTAATAAACTTGTTTTATGTTTTAATCTAAACTAGTGTGCCTTTAAGTGAAGTGACTGGGGAAAAATCTTATCTTGGTTAACACAAGTTTGTTGCATATTCCTCTCCACATTGAGGGAGAGGCGAACTGGGTAATGAATTCATCCCGGTCGGGGTTTCAATCAGGGCAGGATGGTACAGCTCTGGGGTCTTAGGCTGGGGAGCTGGGCGGTTATCTTAGCTGTAGCCTCTCTATTGTTGGTTTGTGCAGTGCCTCATTGGTGCCTGCATATAACTGCAGGTGGGTGGGTCCCTGCCTCTGTGCATGCTGGTTGGAGTGTACAGTGTGAGAGGGAGCCAGGCTGGTGGGTCCGAGAGCTCAGTGGAACCCCAGTTGCAGGTGGCACCCCGGGGGGAACCTGTCACATCATGTTTTCAGGCTTTCATTTTTCCACAACCACAAGGGGTAGAAATTTACTGTTTTTCTTTGTTTTAATAAATGCTGAGGGCATGTCTACACTTACCTCCGGAACGATGGATTCAGCGGGGGTCAATTTATCACGTCTAGTGAAGACGCGATAAATCGACCACCGAGCGCTCTCCCGTCGACTCCGGTATGCCACTGGAGCGAGAAGCACAGGCAGAGTCGATGGGGGAGCGTCAGCAGTCGACCCATCACAGTGAAGAACCGCAGTAAGTAGATCTAAGTATGTTGACTTCAGCTACGTTATTCACGTAGCTGAAGTTGCGTAACTTGGATCAATTCCGCCCACCCCCACCCCAGTGTAGACCAGGATGCTCATGCCTCCAACAGCTGAGGTGTTAGGAAAAACACCAAATATCATGAGACTTGCAATCAAATCACAAGAGTTGACACCTTTGAGAATAATAGTAACTCTCTCTCTCTCATGTCCTGAGGTTTTTAGTCCTGACTAGTATTTGATGGGAAAAAGAAATCTGTTGCTGCTACAGAAATTGGTGCGGATAAAGGAGAGATTTTAAAGGATTTTATGGGTGGGTTTTCCAGCTAGGATTTGCTACATGCCAATATTAAGGCCTGATACCAACTGGCCATAAAAGTTAGTCTATCACTTTAAACTCTTGGTCATGCTGGGAGCTTTAATGGTTAAGTGGTGTGTGAAATAGGGATATACCTCTGTGATGTTATTTATATGTCTCCTATGTCATAAAAACAAGTGGAGGGGAAACCAAATTAATACAAAAGCTTCATAGCATCAGTTCAAGCACATTCTCCTCCCCCACTTCGCAGATTTGGCAGAGGTGCAATACAAATAGGTTTTTGGACCATATAAAGGTGGAGAAGGAATGGGGATGATTCACATTTGATCTCATTTCCGATTATCATAATTATTTTCTTGCCATAATCCCATGTCCAACAAGAGCATTTTTCAGGATTTTCCCAAATCTTGAAACCTCTTTTGAAGTGAGTGAAATGCCATTAGGTGCAAAATTGCATGTCATTATGTTACAAGAAGACATCTCAACCTGACATTGCAGAAAAGTTTCATTACAACATACCTAGCTTGTAACGCTGTGATATAAACACCAGGATATTGCGAAGGAGGAGTTTGTTCCACTGGAGGAACTAAGAAAGATTTCTGGGGAATGTAAATAAGGCTGCTGTAAATATAGGCCATGCCTAAATAACTGTTAAATAAACTGTTGCATTGTGCACTGTCTGTTGGATGTGTAGTCACCATTTAGGTACTTGGGTCATGGATAACGCAAAGGAAACCACAGCTTTAGGGCAGTCTCTTTGCAGACATTGTTTTATTTAAATTCTTGTAATATCTTACTTACTCTTGATCTATTATCATTGTGCTTTCTTCCAACTGCTATCAGATGGGGAGCTTTCCATACCAAATGAAGGATCATTGGAGAATGGGCAGGCTCTGAGCTCCAGCCAGATTTCACTACCAGGCCTAGCAGAACTGGAATCAGGTTCCGCGTCTGGGGAACCCTGTACATATGAGGTGCTGCCAACCACAGATATCATGGATGGGGCAGGTAACATTTCTGTTTTCATTCTAAGATACAAAATATAGAATTTTTTCAACATTAGGCTCTTTAAAACTTTTTAAAATTGGATTCTGATGGTTTTTGATCTTTGATACTTAATGTTTAACACACAGGAGTGCTCTTGACATACAGAAGTAGATATAAGCCAGAACCGGAACCTCAGATCCAAACACTTCAGAACTTGGGGAAAGTTTGGATTCAGGTCCAAACTTCGTAACTCGGTCCCATCTATATGCAGGACTACAGACTAGGGTTACCGTCTTTCTGTAAATATACTACTAGTGAGTAACGCATGAATCAGAATGCAAAGTAAAATCGTTGTACATTTCAAGTCTGGAAACTGTATAGATTTAATTTCATTTTCTCATTGATATTCTGTGTTCTTTGCTATTTGGAAAGGAGATTTTGTAATGAAAACAGAAGCCTGGCACATCTTGCATACTTTCAGATTTAGAGAGGAGAGTTTTATGTTTCACTGATTGTTGTAACAAAGCAAATAGCTTGGTAGGTAATTCCGAGGTTCTAACATGGAGGGGACCTCTGATAAGGAGTTCTGAGGGATTCTCACATCTAGAGCAGAATGAGAACATAGTTAAGATAAAAGAAAGAGCAGACCATTTATCATGTGGACAAGGTTGAGACATTGTATAGCTCAGAAGTAACCTTCTGCTTTCCAGTTCACAAGACTAGTGACTCAAGAGCAGCTGCTCAATAAAGAAAGCTCAGCACAGGGGCTGTGATTTCAGATCTTAGGGTAAATTGATAGGTCAGAAAAATCTACTCAGACCCATTGGATCACTGAGTGGCAAAAGAGCTATCTTCACATAAGGAATGAGAGGTCTAGTTGTGGATGAGGGAGTGACAATGTTCAAGTTAGCTTTGGGCATCTCTTAAAAGATTTGGAGTGTCTGTTTAGATGAGGAGGAACTTCCAAAAGTCTAGGTACTTAAGCAAACTGTCTGAACTCTTTTTCTCATGGTATTTCAGCATATGTGCTGCTGGTCCTGGAGAGGCACAGGCATGAAAATATGGGGGGTTGGAGGGAAGCAACCACATTATTATTTGTATTAACATCAGAAAGGTTGGATTTAAGTCTAGGAGCAAACTTAATTTAACTTCTTATTTTATCTGACTTGATCCACCTGTCCCTGGTGCAGATGCCTAGACCCATCCCTTCACCAGCTCAAATAGAGAACCTTATGTAAAGAAGTTCTGACTTTGGGAATCTAAAACCTGACCATTCTAAAGAGGCCACTGGTAGCGATCCCTTTCACAGCTTCAGGACGACCAGCCAGAACCTCCTGTTAAAGAACACCTGCTTTAGTGTTCAACTTCTGCTTTTGCTGTCCTTGAGAAAGTTAAATGGGGTGTCTCTGGTGAGAAACAACGGTCCACTTGAGCTGCGTCTGATCGAATCAGAAGTAATGCCTTTGGCTTCAGTGGAATGCCTCTGAAATCACAGTTTGACTAGAAAGGGGTCACAGTCTTCATACCTCGGCTGCATATGCTCAGCTGAGACGTGGATCAGCTAGGCCTTGCACCTGTTGAAGAAAAAGCCGTTCAATTATACTGTACAACAGCAACAACATAACAATTTCCATGTCTGTTATTTTGAGAGAGAGAGGGAACTGGGTGGAAACCACAATACCATTCAAATAGTAATGGGCCAAATTCAGCCCCGCTGTAAAAGGCATAGCTTCAGAGAAGAAACAGTTACATAAGAAAATAGCATTCTTAAGAATCAAGATGATTGACTCTGGTGTTGCCTTTCAGCTATACCGTTCAGTTCTACAGCAGACTTCAGAAAGCATTTTGGAGGCATGTGCCTTTCACCAGCTGTGTGGCGACTATTGCACATTGCTCCAAAGAGGAAGAATGAAAAGGAATGTGTAATTGGTATAACTGAATATCCGTGATCCTGCACAACTGTGTGGTCTTTTGAAAATATAATGGACCCTGACAGAGAAATGGGCAGGATGCCGTTGTGTGGAAGCATAAACCCGTCGACTAGCTATTTGTTTATTGATTGTGTATTGTTACCCGTCTGGAGAGTCTGGGGTTTGACATTTCAAGGCTCTTGATTGTGTTAAAGGGGTGTGGGACTAAATTCTACTCTGATGTCAGTGAGAGATGCTCCATTGGTTTTAATGGAGAATGACCCAGTGCTGAAATTGGCCTGTGGTGTAGAGGTGTGTGTGTGTGTGTGTCTTTCTCTCTCTTTGTGTTTTATGATGTTTGAGCAAAATCTTTTAGTTATGTTTTTAATCTGCATCTCTGTGCTGCTTTTCTTCTCTTACTATTACTGTACCTGCTGCCACTCTGCTTGTAACGTTGTTGCGTCTATGATGTGGTTGTGTCCTCCAGTGTCTGAAGAGAGCCCCACATCCAGTGAGTCTGGAGTCCTCCTGTCCCAAGATCCTTCAGCTAAACCAGTCCTGCTACTTCCCCCCAAAAAATCTGCTGCTTTCCCTGGAGACCATGAGGACACCCCAGTGAAACAGGTGTCCCTCCTCAAACAGCCCCCTGCCCTGCCTCCTAAACCCATTGCCAGGATTGCCAACCACTTAACTGGTAAGTAGGTGTTCCTGAATGCTCTGCACCACTGCTTCCCTTAAAGGAACAGTCCACTCCTGTACTGAGGATCTCAATGTCTTTCTTTGGTAAAGCTGCTGTGTAAATGTTTGCATGTGTATCGATATTGTATGTGTGTCATGGCTGTACTGATACAGCAGGACAGGGGCTCTCAAACTATTTCATAGTGTGGACGACATCTTAATAGAGATGGACACCTCCCGTCTCATCCACAGTCTCACAGACTGCCACTCCTCCCAGCCTCTTAATCATGACCCTGATCACCAACATGTGGCTTCGCCTTAGCAAATACAGCAGTCACTTCAATGAAAAAATAATGATAGGAAAGTACTTTTGTAATCTTGAATCATGTTTCATGAGATAAGCCCTTTGTTCTTTTGGGGGGCGGAATTAATCAGATTCTCTCCCTTTGCTCTTTGTTAGATCTTCTCCAGCTTTCATGAGTGCTGTTCTCCCCACTTTTTCCCTCCATTCCTCTGCACATGCTTCTCTTAGACTCATAGACTCTAAGGCCAGAAGGAACCATCATGATCATCTAATCTGACCTCCTGAACATCACAAGCCACAGAACCTCACCCACCCACTCTTGTAATAAACCCCTAACCTCTAGCTGAGTTACTGAATTAACTCATGATTTACATGATTTAAAGACTTCATGTTACAGAGAATCCACCATTTACACAAGTTTAAACCTGCAAGTGACCCATGCCCGATGCTTCAGAGGAAGGCGAAAAACCTCCAGGGTCTCTGCCAATCTGACACAGGGGAAGAGTCTTTCCTGACTCCAAATATAGCGATCAGTTAGACCCTAATCAGGGGCAAGATCCACCAGCCAGACACCTGGGAAAGAATTCTCTGTAATAACTCGGAGCCCTCCCCATCCACTGTCCTCTCACCAGCTGTTGGAAATAGGTGTATTTGCTGCTGGCAGTCGCAACTCAGCTATGTGCCGTTAGAGGCAGTCTCATCATACCACCTCCTCCATAAATTTATCAAGCTCAGTCCCCTTCTTTCCCAATTACTCTGCCCTCTGGTTCCTTGCTCCTCTGCTTCCTTGCTCATGATCGCTGGCTACTCAGTCTCCTTCTCCATAGCTTCCCACTGGTGGATGCTAGTGGTGATTGACAACTCAAATTCCCCAATTGCTCCATTCCTGCTCCAGTCCCTGGAGGATGCTCTGGTTTCCATTCCTGCTGTGTTAGAGACTGTAATGGAGGCAAGTTATGCAGTCTCCTCTGCCTGGTTTCCAGCTGCTTCTATATGTATCCAGGCTCTTCTTTGCAATTAAGAGCCCAGTTATCTGTAAAAGCTATTAGAAGCAAGGAGGAACAATCAACCATATGTGACCAGTCAACCCTCCCTGGACTACCATCAGACCACTGCTGTAGAGAAATATTACAGGCACACACACAAGGACCATGAAACATTTAAATATTCCTAAAATACATGTCTATCCTTTTTGAGATGTGTGTGCACAATTCCCGTTGCTTTCAGAGAGAGCAGCACAGGTTAGGAGGCTATAAATTCCTGGGTTTTAAACCAGTTCAAATAGTAACTCCCTCGGTAACTTGGGCAGATCGCAGTCTTTTCCCCTCAATTACCCCTCTGGTATTAATACTTTCCTGCCTCACAGTGGTGTGGTGAGGATGATCGCTTCCTGTTTATACAATGCTATGTTTTGTTATTTTTTTGCCGGATCATTTTGTTTTATTTTGACTATTATAAAGTAAAAGAATCTTTACCAAATTGTATATATTGCTTTTCTCACCTGTTTCTACATAGCATTCTATCTAGATGGGCAACTGATTTATGCTTTATTTACTTTTGTTCACTTTTATTTGAAATTTATATGGGATTTCTTCACTTTTGCCACCTGCCACGATCAACTTTAAATTGATTTATTTTTTGCCTAAAACTGCAAACCAAAAGGGCTAAAGCAGGCACCATTCTTATTTACTTCATTTGGGGCTACAGCTGCTTGCACCAGCTCTGAATTTGTTTCCCATCCATTCTTGTAATTCAGTTTACCCCTATGAGTTATTGCTCACAAATGAAGACTCAATGAAGAAACTAACATAAAGGGAAACATCTTCTGCTAACTGTGCATTGTACAGAAACATGAGGGGGGAGAGAGACCACCCTGCTCTTTAAGTTAGCTAGAAAAACAATGGATGGAGATTTGTGTCTGCTTCTATGTATTTTGTAATTCAAATTTTTATATAGAGTTGTCTTTAGTAACCACTCAAGGGACCAGCATGTGTCAGTTGTTTAACAGAGATGACCTTACAGTAAAGATGAAGCAGAATTGTATTCTACTTCTGGGGCTACTTTGAAATGGTCTTTAAAGACAGACGGTTGCCTGATTAGGGGGATTGCTCAGCTCGCTTTCGCTCTCTCCCACTCAGACACAAACTCACTTGCATGTAGACATAGACAAGTTTCACACACACACACACACACACACGTCTCTGTGGGAGAGGAGATACAATTTCAGTCACAAGGTCCTAGTTTAGCAGGTAGTTGCCTCTTGGTAGAGCTGACAGCTTCACCCATATATACCCTTATAAACACTAATGTCTCAGGCCAATAGGTTTGACTTTTTCTTACTGGGAGGGTCTAGGGACATATATTTCTATATGCCTTAGGCTAGCCTTTTAGATTATAGTAGACTTGCATAATCCCTGAAAATGAGCAGTGTGTTTTAATGAATCATCCTCACCACGAGAAAGCTAAATTAACCCTATTCTTTTACTAATTACTCCAGAGACATCCTTAGTTTGTGTGTGAGAGAATTAATAAAATAAGACTTCTGGAGCTCCAAATGAAGATTTTTCAGGTTTTCATTGCACTTTCAGTGTCTGTTTTTCTATTGAGGATTTTGTGAGGAGAGTGAAGGACAAATTAAGACACACCGAGCATGACTGATAGAGAGTGACAGTAGTTAATGGTCTGGTAGATCTGTGCAAGAAGGATATGAGAGGAAACATGGTCTTGGCATGAGTTTTATTTCAGGTATATTGCTGATGTGGAGCTTGCAAAAATGCTTCTGATCTTTTATCTTGTTTTGTTTTATCTTGTTTATAAAATCTAATACAAGAATACCTGAGAATATATAATTACAAAATCTCCACAGGCATGGTCAGCAGAGGAAAAAAAAAACAGATAAATACCTCAAATAGTGTGACGGTTCAGTGGCTTAAAAATCAGACCACCTTCTTGTCAGGAAACTCTGGGCCAAATCCTCATCACCTGCATGAAGAATGACTAAAGGGGTATGCTCAAGGGACCTTGTGCGGATCGAGCAGGACTTGGGAGACAGAATCCTCCCATCCAACAGGATCTAAGATCCATCTCACACATCACCGCTTTCTGTACAAGTGCAAGGCTTTGTCCTTGCCCTCAATAACAAATACTCGTAGCAGAGCAGGTATAAAATAAACAAAAATAAATGCAATTCAATTTTGAAAAAGAAAAAAACCCTCAGATTTATTATGGGAGTGAAAAGGGAGAAAGAGAATTGGGGGGAGGGATAGCTCAGTAGTTTGAGCATCAGCCTGCTAAACCCAGGGTTGTAAATTCAATCCTTGAGGGGGACATTTAGGGATCTGGGGCAAAAATTGGGGATTGGTCCTGCTTTGAGCAGGGGGGGTTGGACTAGATGACTTCCTGAGGTCCCTTCCAACCCTGATACTCTATGAAAGCATGTGGCAATTTCTAATCACATAGCTTAGTGCAGTTCTGGTAGGCTCTCGGGTACTGTGGAGATGAGGAGGATATAAGAACCTGAATAGAAGAGAAAACAGAGCAGGCTGGGAGTGAGACTGCCTCCTGGAGTTTTTTACTGGTAGGGGGCTTGACATCTTGTAGTTCAGAGACCCATGTTCCTGCCCCATCCACTCCAAAACCATCCATCTTGCTTTTATGGAAGGAGCAGCCAGAGAGAACTTCTCTACAGTATATGGAGGGTGTTGGAATCCCCGAGCAGCCTTTCTGTTGCCCATTCTCTGTCTTGCATGCTCATAACATGAGCAGGAAAAAGCAGCATTTGCCCTGTAATCATCAAGATCCATCTCTTCGTAGTACAAAGCAGTCAGCCCTAGGAAGAGAACATGTCTTGTTATTGTTTCAATATAATTTCACCACTCAGCATTCTTCACTGGCCAATTATTTTACAATGATCCTTCTGCCAGTTGTTAAATATGATCATTAATAATAAGCCATCCTTGATTTATAAAGCCACTTTCATCCATCAGAGTCCTAAAGCTCTGATATACCAACTTTACACAAGGATCATCTTCACCCACCACTAAAAAGTAGATATCTCTGAGGTGGAAGATAGCAGTTTACAGCAGCGTTACATAACCATTTGGGACAAGAATTGCAAAATACCATATCTGGTTGAAATTGTGGGGGGAATTCAAATAACCGTCTGAGACTGAATTTGGCTGGAACCTTGGGATTTATTGCCAAGAGATCTCTAATGACCAGAAGCGGCCAGCACATTGGTTTTATATCTTATTTGAAAAACAACACTCCGTGTCACAGTGCCCCTTCGTCCCATTGTCCGTTAATCCATTGCTTCTCAGAACCAAACTTGAGTTTTTCTGGGATTAACCCAGCCACATTCAGCTCAAAAGAATGAACTGCCAGTTATCCATGAAATTCTCTAAAAACTTTGGAAGCAAAACATTTGGGGCATAACTGTTACACCTGTGTAAATCCAGAGTCAGTGGGTTTACTTCAGTTTTACATTTGGTGTAACTTTGAACAGAATCTGGCCCTTTAATTCAACAACCATATTAGAGCTTTTAAAAATCCTTTTAGCATCTTTTCAGTTGTTTCATTCTCGGCATTGGGAGGAGGAAGTTTGTCCCGTTTTTAGTTCTAAGAACACACAATCTAGTTATGTCTATATACAGTAATCAAACTATCAGCTGGCTGAATAACAGCAGTAATTCAAATATAGAGCAACTAGCCATGGTTAGAAGTGAACATTTAACAGGGAAGAAAGTGTTGTAAGTCCATAAAAATAACTACTGATAATGTGGACCTGTTAGGATTGAATTCCAGAACAATGGCTGTAAGGCCTCTTGAAACATAGTTGATCATTGGTTACAACATTACAAAGCTATTTAGAACTACAAATTTACCTGGCAGATAATCTCCACAGCCTGCAGTATGTTCTAACCCAGCATTTACACATGTCTGGGGTTGCTCCTCTGTATATGAGCCCATTGCAGCAGGCATGAGCCCTCTGCTCTGTCATACCTCCTCCTGCTTTCTGCACCAGTATGCACATGGCTTATTCAGTTTGAAGTAAATTCTCTCCCCAGTGCACACTCTGAGTACCCATGCTGCGCTCTTGAGGAGGATGCAGCAGAACAGGAGCAGAGTGAATGCATCATCTCCCCCAGTCTGCAGAATGGCAGTGGGCCGGACCCTGGGATTGTAGTTGCTTCCACAGGTCCTGTGACTCCTGCTATCTGGAGAGCAATAGCCAGTGGATCAAGGTAACAGAAGAATGTCTGACCCTGCCCTTAATGCCTGCTGTGAGACTATGCAGACAGTCCCTGCAGAACTGGGCTTTGTGGCATTCAGGGCATGCACACCCTCTGCATGTGCTCCCAACTCCTTCCCCTATCTCTTCTGTACACATTGTGCAGAAGAACAGAAAAAGATGTGGGAGCCAAAATTGGCCTAAGATGCACATGTGCAATCCCACTGCAGTCAATAGGCAATGCTTGTCTCACAGTTATTGGGCTAACTGCATCTCTGACCCCTCTGGGTCTTTTTGAGTGTACTCCCGTGTACTCCCTCTCCAGTCTCAGGCCTTGAGTTGTCACCTCTAGTTAGGAGGAATCATTTGATTCTCCCACTCTTAGGCCAGGCCTTGGTTTGCCGTCCCCTGGAACTAAATGTAACTGCCTCGGCACCTGCGATTCTGGTCCTTGGGAGCTATGTCCCAGTGGCATCCAGAGATCAGCCAGCCTTCTTAAAGCTGAGTGTTGTTTTTTTCGACCAAAGGACTTTGGAGAAAAAAATCTTAACATGGTAAACAGATTATACGTATGTCTTGTTTACCTGGTGTCTATCCATTTTGCACGTGGGGTTAAGCTTCCTACAAACAGCCCAAGACCTCTGTTGTCTTGGTGACAACTCCCATGGAATTAAAGCAGTAGAGATCTATAATAAGCATTCCACTAACTAATACAGTTATGCAGTCTAGCTCAATAACTAGCTTACATACAGCATTCATAAAATTATACATAGCAGCTCCATGTCCACCACAGCGTCTGAGAGCAGAATTTGACCCTTCATAATGGACCTGATCAAAGCCCACTGAAGTCAGTGGAAAGGCTGCCATTATTTTCAATAGGCTTTTGGAGCAGTTCTTCTTAGGCCTTGTCTACACTGGCAGTGGCACGTAGAGTATGAAGGCTGTGTCCACATTGCGGTGAGTAGCTACATGCAGCAGGGAAAGGCTCTGGTGCGAGGGGCATAATGGGGAAAAGCTCCAGCAGCTCCCCGTTGCTGAAGCCTTTCCACACTGCAGGGAGCAGCCAGACCCTTTCCCTGTGGTGGGGAAAGAGTCCAAGGCAGCAGGGTGGTAGTGGGACACTACATTGTTAAAAAGCAGCGGTGTAGGTGTGGAAGGCACTGCTTGGGTGAGTAGAGAGCCATGTAGGATGCGTACCCTAAGGTTCTGGCATGTCTTTACTCATCTAAGCAACACCTCACTGTCTACACTGCTATGTATACCCATGCTAGGGTTGTATGCACTATATGTACTCTACACACCTCTGTAAGTGTAGTCCTAGCCTTAGAGGATCTGGGAACTAGGGATAGAGAAGTCAAATGATTTGCCCAAATTCATACAGTGAATTAATGACAGTGCCGGGAATATAACTCAGATTTCCTGAATCCCATTTTAGGGTCCTGCCCACTGGGCAACACTGCCTCCTAAATACATGCAGACTTTTACAGACTACAGAATTCACTACTACAAGAGGTCACAGTTAACTACTGGAATAGGATTTCAAGGGAACTGGATATTCATAACAAGGAGTTACATTTGTAGTTATATGTACTTCAACAAGGGTAATAAAAACTCATGCTTTGGGGCATCAGCTGGTCATCATAGGAGTCAGAAGGAATTTTTCCTCCCATGTACAGGATGGTCACTTGGCTAGGCACATTGTGGAGAAGAGGAAGGGGCTGCCTTCTTCATGGATCAGTGCCCCAGTCTGGTGTAGCAAATTTTGTCTTCTAGTTATATATTTGTATATAACTATAGTCCACTGTCATAAACAGTGATAAGGTTTAATTTTCTAGCATTATTTGCATTAAACCCAGCATAACTAGGACCTAATCAAGCAAAATGCTGAACAACCTCAACTCCTGTTAGTGCCAGGGGAAGTTGAGCTTGTTCAGCATCTTGCAGAACTGGTCCCATTATACATAATACTGGATACAAGGGACCTCAGGCCTGAGATTAATCTTTTTTGGCAATTTGCTACTATCTTGTCATTCAGTGCTTTGTGCGAAGATTTAAAATTGCAGTAAAATTCCACTGGGAGGACTAGTAGATTTTCATGAGTATTTTTCAAAGATGTGTGAACATGAGGTGAAAAATCATGGGCCAAATCCTTAGCTGGTGTAAATTGGCATCACTCCATTACTGAAGTCAATGAATATATGCTGATTACTCTAGCTCCATGTGTTTAAACAAATGTCCTTACCTGTGGTACGAATAATATTTTAAACAATTTAGACTAATTTTACAAATCTCACTCACTCTTTATGCTTTTTTGCCTTTCACCTACCAATGAAAATAAACTAGTGAATTTCACTTTCTAGTTCTAGTTATCATATGAGACTCCAAGCTACAGTCCCCCAAAGCAACAGTTTTGGGGCTGCAAACCTAGTGGGGGAATATTTTCATTTAAAAAGAAAAATATCCTTTTCATGTTCATGTTGTTGTTTTTTTAAATGGAAGCATTTCTATCTATTTTGTGCCTCAATCAACCTCACAAATTCCACTGGCTCCCAGCAGAAAATCATCTTTTTTAGTACTTCAGAAACACAGGAAGTTGCCAATTCAATTGCCCTTCCACCTTTTCTTCAGCCAGGAGCAGGAGTGAGCGGCTCCGGTGGATGGTATCACTTTGAACCCTCCATTGCGGATGTCTCCTCTACTTCATACACAGAGTGAAGGCCTGGGATTAAGACAGCATTCCCTTCCAGAATACCACCACCTCTGTGAACTAAAGCTGTTCCTTGAAGTACACCAGAGATTAGACCAAACCAAACACCCAGATCTGGCTACTGCAGAAGTTTAGGGAAGTGCAGATCTGGATCGCAGCTTTGTAGCTCAGGCCCATCTTTTAGTAGTAAGGTATCCTGGAGAAATAATGTATTAAAATGTTTTGTTACAACAAATTGCATAGGAGCCTAATTCTCAGGGTTTTATTCAATTTACTCTTTATTGTCTCTCTTACGTTTTCTTGAAGACAGTGTGTGCTTTCATACAGGGTACAAAGATAAAACATATCTACTGTGCATGTATGTGCATAAGAGACATGACAGCTCAGCCTGTTCTGTGTTTAGGTAAAAAACTCACAAAAATTCTAATTGCAAAATATGGAAACCAGTCCACTTTAGAAGACTGACTGTGTAGCTGACTGACAGCTCATGTTTGCCGGCAAATCCAAGGGCCGTATTTGGCTCTGCACAAGGGGGTGCAACAGGTATTGACTTTAGTGGAGAGACCATAGTCTAGTGGATAGGACATGCTGGACGGGGGGTCAAAAGATTTGGATTCTATCCTGGCTGGCTGTTTAGATTGTACGTTCGTTGGGACTTGGTCTGTCTCTTACAATCTGCGTGTTCAGTGACTAGCACAATAAGGTCCTGACCTCAACTGGGACCTTTAGGTGCTGTTGTAGAGCTACTCTAATAAGAATTAATAGTAATGTCAGCCTTGAATTTGGTCCCTGTCATCTTCTATCTTAGTGTCTTTTTTCAGTTTGATATTTCTGGAGAAGTGTTGCCCCAGGAGCCATTTGTACCCTAGCTACTAGGGTTGGCCCCATTACTGACAAATAAATACTCAGGCCAGAGATTATGGATCGCTAGTGCAAACATGAAAATTTATAGAAGTGCTCTTAAAAACTGTGATGCAGCTCACAAATATGTGGTGGCCTTTGAAACCTCAGCAGCAGCTTATCTGGTGGGCTTTGTCAACTCCCAAGAAGCTGTTGGCACTTTTATCTCTTCATAGTATTTTAGTAAGGTGCATGAACTCAAATAAGAGAGGCTAAATATGTTATGGTGCCAGAACTCCTTTACAGAACCCGAATGCCAAAGGTTTGCCAGATTTGAAAGGGTTCATTGAGGTCACTCACCTCCCAACTTCAGGAGGCCTTTCTAGCTCCCTCCTTCCCTATAACTTCAAACAACATCAGCCCATAATGTAAACTCCCAACTTCTCTTATCCCCCAACCCCAAGTGGCTACTTCTCCATGGCCTTCCTCATTCTCAGACTTCCAGCTCCTCTCTTTGGCTCTCTGACATTGTAAACATTTTCATAATGCAACCCAGCCAGTCTCCTTCCCCCTGCTGAGCTCAGGCAGCCAATGCATTGAAATTCCATCTGCTTATAGATGTCTCCATTACATGCACCTCTGAGGCCTTATCCAGTTCCCATGGAAGTCAACAGGAATCTTTCACCCATGGGTAAACCCCATAAAATTATGTATTTTCGAGGAATGCTGAATGGAGTTAAAAAGGTTAAAATCCACAGCATGGGAATCCAGAACAAAGTTTGTTTGCCAGTTGTTTTATAAAAGTATAAATTAATCCTACCATTTCCCTCCATTTTTGCTGGATTATCCTTGTACCTCATTCATGATTTTTTTTTTCATTAGCGTAATTCTGCTACACCAAATGTTCTGCAGGTCCACAAAAATGTGAGACGTGACGTGCAGTAGTCAGACCGTAGCAGTCGGAGCCAGAAATTCCTGAGTTTTAATCCCCGCTGTGGTGATAATGATTCGTTCTGTGACTTTGGGCACCTCGTTACTCTACCTCAGGTTACTCATTAAATGGGGGATAATAACACAGAGCTCACAGGGATGTTGTCAGGGTTAGTCCCTGGTAGAAAGTGCTTTGAAGATGAAAAGCACTACATAGATCTTGTGATTACATGAACTATTGTTGTTTAAGGCATTTCTTATTGAGAGTCCTCAAATGTTTCTGTGAGGCTCAAAAATGTTGTGACGTGAAAACTTCCCTTCTGAAAACCATTCAGAGTGTTATAGGGTACAGTATCTTCCTTCACCAGCAGAAAAGGGGTAAGTCCAATGCAGATTCACCTGTTGTCTTTACTGGCAACCTTTGTGCCTGATTACCCGATATTGTGGTCTTCTTTTTAATGCCATAGAAACTTACGTGTGTGCCTCTCGTTCTTGTGTTTTAGATCCTGGCGGTCCTATGAAACTGCCTTGTATGCCAGTTAAACTATCGCCTCCACTACCTCCAAAGAAAGTCATGATTTGCATGCCTTTAGGGGGGCCAGACCTCTCTCTTGCATCCTATTCCATGCAGAAGAGTTCCCAGCAGCCTTTGGCTCCACACCATCACTCTGTACTGCCATCCCAATTAGCAGCACACCAGCACCAGCTTCCATATGGCAGCCACAGCCAGCATCTGCCTTCTGGATCCAGCTCATTACCTATTCACCCTTCAGGGTGCCGGATGATAGATGAATTGAACAAGACACTGGCCATGACCATGCAGAGGCTAGAAAGGTAATAGTTGATTTTTAAAAATATTAATTTATATTGTGTCATTACAGCATCAGAACATAACATCATACAATAATACATTGCACTTACAGAGGGCCTTTCATCTGAAGATCTAAAATCTTTTACAAAGCCAAGTCATTACTGGGGAAGCTGAAGCACAGAGAGATTAAATGACTTGCCCAAGTTGATGCAGTGAGTTAGTAGCAGAGTCAGGAATAAACCGCAAGTGTCCTGAATCACAGTCTCTTGCTCTAGCCATTAGATTATGATGCTACTAGATTAAAAAGCTTTTAGGAATCTCCTGTTTTGCAACAACATAACACCCGGTTTCCAAATAAAGGTTTGGTTACATGGAAGACAAAAGAAAATAAAATGAAAAAAAAAAGTGGAGGATTTAGAAAAGAACAATAAAGACCAAATGTGTTGCCCCCACCAAAGAATCTACATGCCACTGATGAGCTGGAGGGAGCACATAGTGATTTGCATGAGCTATTTAGGTTTTTTCATGTAATCTAAAATGCATCTGGGAATAAAATAAAATAAATGTGTGCTGCGGTAGAGGGAGTGTGTGTGTGTGTGTGTGTGTGTACACAAACGCAACATAATTGTCACTGCTGTTTTGTAGCAATCCCAATTGTAGACTGCAAAGGGGATAGAGAATATTAATGCCATTCCATGCAAGATCCCCACACATATTTTGTAAAGTGAGTCAATTGAATGCGGGATGTATCCCAGTATATTGACTTCCTTGCACGGATTCCACCAGCTTGTCTCTGGTCAAAAGCACAGGCTTCTGAACAGCAGTCCTTAGGCTTTCACCAGGACATCTGAATTAACTGGAGCCTTGTGGGGGCTCTCAGGGAGGGTAGATCCAATACCAAATTATATGACATATGGAGCTTCTTCCTGGAGAAACAGTCTGTACACCCTGTAGTGCACAACATAGTCCCCTATAGGAATTTTTACACTGAATGCTTATAGTCTGAAGAAATCAATAAATATAGGTGCCCAGAAATCAGTGCTCAAAGTAGCTCAAGAGGAGCAGTGGAAATATGGCTTAAGGCTTGGCCCTGCAGTCCTTGTTGGTGCCAGACCAGTCCCCAGTTTAAATTAGAGTAATCTGAATATTGCTGTAATTTATATACAGGAGAATTAGCTAAATGGACAGTGAAAACACAAGGAGGTAGCTGGGCAGTTCACCACGGACAGTTCTATTGAAACTGATAAGGTGATAGGAAAATAGGAAATTGTACAGAAAACCAAATACGTGCAATTTAAATAGACAAGAGGCCAGATTCTGCCCCATGCTACTAGTCCTTTGCACTGCCAGAGTAGTAAAAAGAGACCTTTGTAGCTGCTCTGAAAGGGCCGCTGTAGATTTTCCCAGTGTAAGGGAATCCTCAGCTGGTGTGAAGTTGACTAGCTTGTAGTGGGAGGTTCCTGTTGCCACAGATAAGGGGCTCCAGTGGTGAGGCAGGAGGTAGCATGTTATGAGCACAAGTCATTATAACAGGGGTAGAGATTTGATGGGACCACAGTCCTGCCACCTTTCACATAGGCCAGCACAGCCTAGCAAAAGCACCTTGCAGAACTAGCTGCATCATCCTGAGATACCAAGTACTGTACACACTCCTGAGTGCTGGGGGATGTCAAGAGGGATTGTCTCCCCCTCTAGAGCAGTGCAGCTTCACACCATTCCTAGCACAAGTCTGGGTGTTAATTGCACAATCTGGCCCTGATACATGCAAGCTGCACTTCATTATTCTAAACCCAATGATATTTCTCTTCATATGACTTCATAGTGGCATCTGTTCCCCCCTTTTCCCAGCAATGGATGTTCCAGTTTCTAAGCTTCCATCAAGTCTGTGTTTACAAGTATGTTTAATTGGTTTAAAGGAGGTGATGTAAAGATTGTGGTGGTTTTTTTTTTATTTTTGTTAATTTTTAACATTTACCAGAAGCTGAAACTGAGCTACTTGTTAAAACTGAACAAGCAAGAATCCAGTTCCCAGAATGAAGCAATTGTCTCCCATCACAGAAGAGAATATTTTTTAAAAATGGGATTAGTATTGATTTTACCTTTAAGGGACTCCTAGCTCACATTAATATACAGAACAGATTTTTGATTGTTTCTTTTCAGTCAATTAACTGGTTTTTTTGTGCCTCAATCAATATTTCAGTCATGGAATAATGAATCAAGTATTTCAGTTACGCTCATTGTCCAGTAAGTCAGTAATGTTTATGGTACTCAAGGAAAAAAAGAGTTGATGACTGTTTCTTCTGGAAAGGCAGTCACTAGTTTCATAATGTATGCGGACAAACTGTAAAGTCGACATGTGCTGTTAAATTTTTTAATTTATACTTCCAAGGGACTCTCTGTTTTTAGCAAATGTGCTAATGTCTCCAAGGAGATTAGTGTAGGTTTTCAGAATAGATTTGATTTGGGAGGGGATTAGGTACACCAGGTGGTATCTTTTCCTGATATTATTTTGACAGTAATGCTTTCTTTTCTCCCTAATTGTACAAAAAAACAGGTTTAAACCCAAATTACATCACATTGCAGTGTTTGTTATGAGACACTTCAGCTCAGAAGCCTTGAAAGCCTTGTAAATTGCTTATATTTGAGATCTGTTTTTTCTTCAATATACAATTTTGCTGTGTGATCATGTCTATCAAATATGTAGAATCTGAGATTGGTTCCTAAACTTTTCTACTGCTTCCAAAATAGCATGCTGCTGGGCCCCTGCTCCCAGGCCAGCAACTGTGGAGAAGAATGTAGAACATAGAGGCAAAGGCAGGATGGCTAATGGGAATGAGCGTATGAAAATGGAAATGATCACATCCAAAATAGAAACAAAGCTCAAAGAGTTTAATGCTCCCAAACTGGGGGGAACAGATAATCTCCAACCCAGAATACTGAAAGAACTGGCACATGAAATTGCAAGTCAGGTAGCAAGTTATCATATGACTGGAGAATAGCAAACAGTTATCTGTATTTAAGAAAGGGGAAAAAAGTAGTCCAGGCAACTACAGATCTGTTTGTCTGATCTCAATAGTATGCAAGGTTTTAGAACAAGTTTTGAAGGAAAGAATAATTAAAGACTGGAGGTAAATGAAAATGGGATAAAATCCATCAGGGGATTATCAAAGGTAGATCTTTCTTTGATAAAATAATTGATTTTTTAGACAAAGGACATGCAGTGAATGAAATCTATCTAAAATTCAATAAAGCATTTGGCGTGGTACTATATGGAGAATTATTAGTAAAATGGGGGTTAATACAGGAATTGTCAGGTGGGTAAGGAAACTGTGTAAAGGGGAGAGGTCAGTGGGTTGTGCTGAAAGGAGAACTGCTGGGCTGGAGGGAGGTTACTAATGGCATTCTTCAAGGATCACTCTTGGGACTGATCGTATTTAATATTTTAATTAGTGACCTTGGCACAAAAAGTAGGACTGTGCTAATTAAATTTGCTGATGACAAAAAGTTGGGAGGCATCATCCATACAGAGGAGGATCAGAATATTATACAGGAAGATTTGCATGACCTAGAGGCCTGGAGTATAGAAATGGGGTGAAATTTAATAGTACAAAGTGTAAGGTCATGCACTCAGGGACTAACGACAAGAATCTCTGCTATCAGCTGGAAATGACAGAGGAGAAAAACCTGAGTGTGTTAGTTAATCACACGATGACTATGAGCCACCAATTTAATGATCCCATAAAAACACCAAATGTGAACCTGTGGTGTTGGTGGCCTGTTGTATGCAGGACAGACTAGTTGATCTAGCAGTCTCTTCTGGCCTTAAACTCTATGACATTATGAGAAAAGGGGGTGCCTAACATCACTTGGTGTAGCACACATTTCAGCTGATCCCAGATATTATCTACAAAAATTAAATACTTAAGTATTCTAAAATAATCACTCCAGATACTGCAGTAGTTCTACTGTCAAGTGATGTGAAGCATTACCAAAGAACACTATAGTATTTTTTTTATAAGGGAAGAGGATACTGACAAGCCTCAGTGTGAACCATAACCAGCCCTCTTCAGCGAAAAGGGTGCCTTTTTTTTTAATTGTTAAAAGCAAAGGCCTGTTTCTTCTTGCTTTCTTCCTGAATCAGTGGGATTTCCTCGTTCTGGTAAATTCAGCTGGTGTGGGTTGATCCCTGAGCCCATCTGTAATTTTCTCCCTAAACTCTCCAGCATTCTTTTCTTAAACCTCACGCCCCTAAACCATTCCCTCCTCACCCACCTCTGCGGCCAAGAATAGGGATAGAAAGAACACGCAATCCCCTTCTTTTAACAACGTAGATTTTTTGCTTTAGAAGACCAGGTCTCCAGAGAGCTGACTGTCTAACAACATCTGAAGGTAGGGTAAAGGTATGAGCTATGTGAAAGGAAGTTAGAAATGATTTGCCAATGAGTTAGAAGCATGCCAAAGAAAAATGAGGACTACCTGATCATGGAGTAGGAACCAGGGACCACGTTTTTGTGTGTGACCTTGATCAAGTTACTTAACTTCTATGCCTCTGTTTTCCTCTCTGTAAAACGGGTGATAACACTTACCGGCCTCGCAAGAGTGTTGTGAGCATTAACAGGGCAATATTTTAAAAGCATTTTAAAAATGAAAATTGCTATGTAAGTGCCAAGTGGTGTTATGATTTTAAGTGACACATTCCTAACTCTCATAAAGGATCTGCACTCACTCCCTCTTCTTGTAGCAACAGTGGGACAAGAGCTAGGCCGCAATTTTCCTACATGAGGATAAAATTGTGTCACAATTTAAACAAAGGGATAATTTATGCAGCCAACTTCTTTAAAATCCAAGAAAATTTTGGGTTCCACGATGTAGATTTGCTATCAGGGTACCTCTCTTCCCCGACTTCAGTATGGCTTTTCTGACATATAGTTTGTGCCCTTCCTGTGTTCCTGAATGTTGACTTGGAGGGGCAGCTACTTGGCGTGACATGCTAGTCTAATCTCCAGCCATGCACCCAATCAGTCTCTCTAATGAGGCTGCCAATTAGTGTCAATCATGATGCATACTCTTGTAAACTCGCAACTGGGGTCAGACCTTATTTCTTACAGGATACTAAACAGCTAACAGATGGTAATGATGGGTAATTCCAGTTACCAATGCCCTGCCCTGGGATAGAAAGTGAAAACCTCTGTATCAGAAAGTTTCTGTAATCAATTGTCCTTAGACATCCAGTTCCCTCAGACTTCAAATTTATAAAATAACTCATATTAGACCTACCTACCAGAAGTCTTGTAGTTCTTATCGAATGCATTTCAGTCTATAAAACTTTTCAAGAGAACTACTTTTGTCTAAACTTCACGGCCTGAGGATAGACACTCTCAATATGTATAGCTAATCCCATGCTCATCCCAGTGTAGTATTATATTAATGAATGTACAGTGATCTGAAGTGTTTCTATTTTTAGTTTAATTGATAAGCAACAAAACAATATACTCTTGATCTGACAACATTTTGATAGCATCTTTTCTGGTAACTCTTCATTCTGTTATCAAAGAAGAATGTGTGATAATTTGTGGGGATATGTTTTATCCCACTAGATTTTTACAGGAGTGATTTCCCTGTTCTATTTAGAGTACACCCTTGAGTAACAAGAATATCAGTAGTTGTCTGTCTAATCCTTAAATTCTGACTTCTCATGAAAATCTTTTCTTAATAGCAGCACTGTAATTTACATATTAAGATAAATTCTTTTTTGAAACCAGTGCCCGCATAGCCATGGTCTTGATCTCTAAACAACCAAAGCAACAAAATCTGAAACAGCTTTTAAAACTGATGATCTGAAACATTTAGTAGTGTAATTGTTCAGTACATAATACTACTACTAGCCCAACAGCCTTTACAAATAATTTTGTAGTAGACCACATGACAGTGCATATTTCCTACCAACAAAGAGGAAATCTATCACAGTAGAATTACTTGTGCCCTTGATTGTTTTTCATAAGTAAACTGCAGTACTGCAGGTAGGGCAAAAGTGCACAACACCTTGTCATCTGACTTAGCGAATGAAATTAATAGTGTGGAACAGAAATCAGGAAATACATAAAATAGCAGGAAAAAATAGGGCTTAAAATAGCAAATGGTATTATTGGTGGACTGCATGACTGAGGAAGTTGTAAAGAGATGGAGAATCTTCCACTGCTAGGACACCAGTTCAAATCAAGCCTCAGTGTGATAGGGATTGAAACTTGCTATTACCATCTAACTGCTGTATGGTAACCTAAATTGTTGAAATGTACGCAGGACCTCAGGCATGAATAGCCCCAGCCCCCCTTCCCTACCCCCCCCCCAAAAATACTTTGTCACAATTAGCACCTGGTTGGTAACTCCAGGAGAGAGGTAGAGGCAGACTGAATGGGCATAAAGACTGAGCTACCCTCCCACCTCTTCTGTTACTTGGTGAACTTGTACTGCGCCTGACAGTGCTGTTTTTAAACTGAGCTGAATGATTTTACTGCCTAGCGTTCACTGTTTTTTTACAGAACAGCATTATGCTGAGCTTTATCATCTCTAAGATATTAGATCTGAGTCTTCGGGATTTCGTGTATCTGCCACTGAAGAGTTACACAGAAAAACAGATAATCAGAAAAAGAGAGATTTTTAAAAGAAGTTAATTGAATTTAAATTATTAAAGCATATCAATAAAATAAAAGTTAATTGAAAGTTTTTAAAGACTGTAATGCATTTATATATCCTTAGAAGAATTCAGCTGATGCATCCCAAAATTACTTTTTGGATAAAAATAGTATAATGTAAAATTCATTGAAATCTAATAGAGAAATTCACAACCCAATTCTTCATGAATGTTTAATACTTTGTGCTACAAAATGTAGAATATCTCTAGGCAAATAAATTCCTTTCTTTGATATGTCCAGTCAGTAAATATATGCAATATAAGCTGCAATTACCAAATGATCTCTTTGACGTCTAACATAATGATAACAAATGGTATCACTCACTTATAGTATCTAGGGCCTTTTATCCCTATGAATCCCAAAGCACTTTATGGGATAACAGTTCACCCCCCTTGAAAATGCAGTCATTTCTGGGGTGAAACTTGGCAACTGTTTAATGGTCCTCATCAACACCACACAACAGGTTAGGGCAGAACATTAAGATAACATCTCCAACTGATGTAGTGGAAGGTGATTTAAATAGTTAAAGGGCCCAGTCCTCCAGGGTGCTGTGGAGTATCTACTGTGGTTCTGCACATCCTAGACTCTCTAAAGGAGTAGCAGTTGCTTTGCAGGATCATACCCAAATCTGATAGTTGCCTCAAATGGAATGTGGCCAGGACAGCTGGATTAATGTCCATACTCATGTGGAAAGGAGCATGAGAATTTTAACAACTGCAAGGTCAAGAACTCAGATTTACTTCTCATCCAAAGAGCAGCATCTCCAACAGCAGAGGGCCTCCTGATTTCATACAGTTATTGTTTCTGAAAGAAGAGCACCTACTACTGAATCACCAACACCACTGCAACACCCAGGATTTTTTCTGACAGTCTCTGATCCTAGTAGAGGGAGGCAATATGGTCTGGTGAATAGGGCACATGGCTGGAAGGTAGGAAATTTCGGTTCCTTTCCTGGCTCTGCGCTTCACCTGCGATGTGACATTGGACTTCAGCTCTCCCGTTCTCAGTTTCCCTGTCTGTAAAAATGTACCTGCATTGATACTTACGTTCCCTTATGAAGTGCTTTGAGATCTACATGTGAAGAGTAGTAATAACAACCAGGTTTGAACCTATTAGGTTGTGGGAAGTGATGAGCTCATAACCTAAGATACTATATGGCAGTAGCAATAGGACTGAATGTTTAGAGAGTAAAAGCAAATTGCTCTTCAGTGTCTGGCTTTTTGGGCTGTTGCACAGACAATTCATGTGTCTTGGTATATCCCATTTGGGATCTTGCTAAAAATAGAAAATGACCACTGGCGCTCCCAAGTCAGTTTGTAGACAGACGGCTCTAATGCACATTTCCATTTCTTTTTGATTCCTGTAGGACCCCTTGCCTGACATTCACAAATTAAACACAACCTTGGTCGTATATTTCATCTGAGACACAGTTCATCTGCAGATAATGTATCCCCATTCATCTTTTGTACTGTTCTATTGTAAATGAGGTGAAGAAAAAAATCTCAGAACTTACATTTCGCTTCAGTTTACCTTCTTCCTGTAGACATGATGTAAAATACCAAAATAATGAAAGAAATTATAAAACCATCTGTTAGTCCAAGTTATTTGGCAAGCTTGGAATGGTTTAATTAATCTCCCCTCGCTCGGTAAAGATTCCTATGCTGTATTTATATTTCCCAAGGATTTAAAGTTTCTTGGGGCAGGGGGAGAGTTGGAAGCCCATGCTGTCACATAGGTGTGGCAGTTTGGCCAGTTAATCCACTATCTGTGCAGTCTCCTTCATACAACTAATGAAAGTGTTACATGCAAATTAGCTGTAGAGTAAGAGTGGTAATTGGCTGAGTCATAGGCGCCGACTCCGTTGGTGCTCCGGGGCTGGAGCACCCACAGGGAAAAATTAATGGGTGCTCTGCACCCACCGGCAGCCAAGCTCCACTCTCTGCCTCACCTCACCACCTCCTCCGCCTCCTCCCCTGAGCGTGCCATGTCCCCACTCCTCTGCCTACCTCCCAGCACTTGCTGCCACCAAACAGCTGTAGCAAGCTCCGGGAGGGAGCGGGGAGGAGTGGGAACGTGGCAGGCTCAGGAGAGGAGGTGGGGCCAGGGCAGGGATTTGGGGAAGGGGTTGGAATGGGGGCGGGAGGAGGTGGGGCAGTCGGGGCGGGGCCAGGGGCAGAGGGGAGTCGAGCACCTACCGGCGCCAGTAGAAGTCAGTGCCTATGGGCTGAGTAACCCTTTGATATCACAGTGCTCTGGGACTTTTAGCGTGGTGTAGATATATGCCTTGCTGTAGCTGGACGCTGCACAGGTGTAGTTAGTACAGTCAAAATGGCTGAGAACTTAAAAATTGGACAGTCACAGACTGAGTATCCTAGAGATGATTGAACCTTGTGATATTCTAAACAAAAAGAGGTCTCAACCATGCTTGTAGCTGTTTGAATATGTCATCCTAGGCTTCAGAGTGACAATCCTTGAATTTGAGAGAGATGTATATATATTACACACAGAAACCCATGTTAAAAGAATATTATTAAAGTTAAGTCATGCACTCAGAAATAAGATTGTATATGCAACCTTCATTCTTTCCCCTTGAGCTTTTAAATGCATGATCGCATACTGTTTTTTCCACAGGAGCCCTGCTTCATTAGGTGCACAGGATGGAGGGTGCTCACTCAATGAGTAGCTGTTCAATATTTTGTTTTCTCATTGTTCAATGTGTGACCCTAGCAATTGTTTACTGGACCCTGTTCAAACTCTGCTCTGAAGACAGAATTATTAATTTCTCCAGGTTTTTCTTATGGCGCTTATCACTGTAATATCGAGTGCTTCACAAACATTAATCAATTGAGAGGTAATGTGATCCTTCTGTAAGGATCAGCAGGAGTTGAACCAGGCCAGTAGGGCTACCAAGCAGCTGAATCCCCATGTTGCTGCTTGACAGCAGCTGTAACCTGGCCACTCGCTGCAACTCATAGTCTACAGAGGTTCAATGCCATGACAAGGTTCACCTCGAGTGATCTGACTGACAGTGGTCTTAGCAAGCCCTGATTGTCTCCTTGTCCCTATAGAAGCCCAGGGGGCATGCCAGGAAGAATCCAGGCAAAAGGCAGATCCCTAGCTACCTGCCATGACCACTCTGCTTCTCTGTTCCTGAACGCCTGGTACTGACCTTGGCTCTGACTTGGATTTTGACTCCTAGTTGACCCCCTGGAAACTCAAAATGAACCTTGATATGTGGTATTGACCATCAGCCTGATTCCTGACACTGGCTCTGACCCTAGCTTCAGTTCTGGGATCTCAAGCTCCTGCCACTAGTCCTGCCTACCTGCGCCCAGAATCCTAACACCTTGGATGTATAAATAGGAATATTGAGTAGGAGCAAGGAGATTATATTACCTCTGTATTTGACACTGGTTGACCACTACTGGAATACTCTGTCCAGTTCTGGTGTCCACAGTTCAAGAAGGATGCTGATAAATTGGAAAGTGTTCAGAGAGGAGTACAAGAATGATTAAAGGATTGGAAAACATGCCTTATAGTGATAGACTTCAGGCTCTCAATCTGTTTAATTTAACAAAGATAAGGTTACTTGATCACAGTCTGTAAGTACGTACTTTTGGATCAAAACTTTGCTAATGGGCTCTTAAGTCTAGCCGACAAAGGTATTACAAGATCCTATGGCTGGAAGTTGATCCTAGACAAATTCAGACAAGAAATAAGGTGGAAAGTTTTAACAGTCAGGGTAATTAATTTTACAACGGATTTTTGTTAGATTCACTAGTAATTTTGAAATCAAGATTGGATGTTTTGCTAAGAATATGCACTAATTCAATCAAAAATTAATTCATGGAAATCCTATGGCCTGTGTTATGCAGGAGATCAGATTAAATGATCTATGAATAGTCCAAAAAAAACCCCTTGTGAGATTAGGAAGTGGTTCTAGCCCCATTTTGTGATGGGGGCCTGAGACACAGAAATTAAGGCCAAAAGTTTCCACTAATTTTGGGGGCCCAATTTGAGACTCCTAGGACTTGATTTTTCAGAGTATTTGGCCTTAAATGTCATTTGATATATTCAAAATACAGCTCCCATTGACTTACAGCTGTGAGTGCTCAACACTTCTACAAACCAGACCCTGAGGTCTCAAGTTGCGGACCCAGAAAATGAGAAACATACAATTAGTAACCACCTGTGAAAAGTTTAAGTGACTTGCCCAATGTCACATAGGAATCTCTGTCTGAGGCAAGATAGAATCTAATTCTCCAGGGCAGCATTCAACTGCCTTAACCATGAGACCCTCCTTTCCCTCCATACCTCATTCTCTACACACCTTCCATCTTCTGCTTCATTTGTCACAGGGACAACAGCCTCCTTTATACACAACCCTGGCACATTCCCAGAGCAGGTCCATCCTGTGCACTGAGTGAGGCAAGGGTCCTGTGAAAAAAATAGTATGTGATCATGTAATTACAGATTGTATCATGTGTATACCCCAGGGGCCAGATTAAGATTACTCATTCAAACTTGATTCTGGCCTTTTTGAACAGCTGACGTGCTTAACTTTGCAACCTTAATAATGTTCTTTTTAATATAGTTTTTTCTGTGTAATTTCCTAGGTGTTTTAGAAAGCAAACTGGAAAAACAAAAATTCAATCATGTGGCATCATATTGATGCCCACATGAGTCATCATTGGGTTTGGCACCTTTAGACACACCGCACAGGCTTCTCCAATGCAACTGAGTAACTGATAGCAGTAGCAGGTTGTCATTCTTCATGAGGACCAACCCTAGAGGGGGCTGAGACATGCACTATGCCAGTGAATTTCACAGATATATGCTGACAGCAGAGGAATGGTGAGACTCAGGAATCTTGGGTCCTCCCCACACTTGTTCCTAGTCCCAGTTTCCTTGTCCAGCTGGTCCCAAACTCCCTCCTATAACTTGTCCCAGTTTATGTGGATTTTCACAGGGATAGCAAAAGGCACATCCCTGGCACACAGGCCACAGCTCCTGCCAATTTTTCAACATGTGCTCCAAAATGTTGGGGCTCTATAGCTTTTCAGTGCAAAGGTCAGCAGAATTTTTTAACATGAGCAAACCGTCATGTTTTTCCCTAAACTCATTCTCAGAAACAACAGAACCAATTTCACCAAAATTTTCCAAAGAAATTCAGCCTCAGGCAGACACCAAGCATGGAAAGTTTAGTCCAGATGATTAACATTTGGCAACATTATAAGCAACTGAAAACAGGGTCATATATTGGGAAGTGTCAGGCAACCTTAATAATAGGTCCTTTCTCAGTTCTGGTTATGCAAGTTTTTAAATTGGAATTATCCTTTAATTCCTTACTAACCAATGTAACTTAATTTTTCCTGTTTACCATGTTTTAACCCATTCTTGTTGGTAACTATAATCCTTCCATCTTCCCCTCTTAAAAAAAATGTCTGCAGTATAAAAAGGCCCTTGTGCTCTGACTTCAGAGAAGCAGCCCTGACTCCTGCTAAGCAATTTTCTCTAATTTTCTTAATTTCTCTTTTTAATTCTCCTTTTCCGATAGCTCTGGTTTACACCCGGGTGACAGTGTCACGAAAACAGGACCTGGAGGCCTTTCCGACATGAGACAAGTGCCAACCGTTGTGATCGAATGCGATGACGATAAAGAAAATGTGCCTCATGAATCTGACTATGAAGATTCTTCCTGCCTTTACTCAAGAGAGGAAGAGGATGACGAGGAAGATGAAGATGATGATAGCTCATTATTTACAAGTAAGACTCATCCTTCCCTCTCCCCTTTTATTGGTGTTGTTTTTTTTTTAATTTATCCTCAAAGCACAAGGAAATCACAAGCAAACTGGATATCTTGAGCTGGATTTTCTTGTCACTTCACTGACCTAAATTAGAATAAACTCCATTGACTACAACAGAGTAACAGCAGCATAAAATCAGTGATTGTGAGAGGACAATCAGGTGTTTTATACTTAATAAGTACAAAGTCATGTCAGAATATTTACATACAGGTTTTTTTTTAAAACGTGTCGGCGTCAAGTCAAGAAGGCAGTGGGAGTTTTACCAACAATTTAAATAGGATCAGAATGAGCCCAGTACTGAGCAGTTTTGAAACAATACTAAAGTAGGGCCAGGTCTGGAGATCTTGACTCAGGTTTTATTCAATCCTCGTTTAGGAAAAACTCCCATTTAAGTCAGTGTGAGTATTTTGCCCTGGAACTTTTGTCCAGGTAAGTATTGGATAAAAAACGAGGAAGGACTTCAGGATTCACTCCTAAATTATTGCTGGACATCTGCTCTTTATTTTAAATACCACCCTTAATGGACAAGGGGTAGTTTTTGAAATAGATCCTTCCAGCACTGACTGGCATTTCTGGTTTGTACCTCATACAGTGTGGATTATACACATAGAGAAAGCTCAGCATGTTCTCTAAGAACAAAATAACACAGGTACACTGTTTTTTGTTAGGATCAGTATCCACGGGGGTCAGGGCCAATTCTGCTCACATACTTACTGAACTCATTGAATACTTGAGTACTGTGGGCAGTATTTAGCTCTCTGTATGCTGTGCTTGCATTTTTCTTAATTTAGTCCTTACTGATTTAAAAATCAAGGGCCTGAATGTGACCTTGCTTACAGCACTCTTACACCAGTGTAACCCTGCTGACTTCTTTGGAGTCACTCCTGGATTACACCAGTCTAAATGAGTTCAGAATCAGACTCCAAAACCCTAAGCTACAATAAGAAGTGTAATTACTAGTAAAAACATGATCCTCATTCTCCACTACCCTGCACAATGTAGCGTAATTTACATCTGTACAAATGCTATCATCTCATTTGGTATCATTTTACTCCCACTCCACACGGTGCAAGACAGCGGAGAATCAGGCCCACAAATGACAACTCTACGTTAAATTTAAGACCTACGGTTGCGGGGTTAGCTGCATCTCTTCCCCCTTTCTGGTTGCTCTCTGAGTGCACCCCCCTCCAGTATTTGGCCTCTAGTCCATAGCTCTCTCTAGGTGAAATCTCACAATTCTTCCACTCTTTGACTAGAACGTGGGTCCGCTACCCTGTGTACAGCAACTGGATATCACCCTGAAGGTCTGAATGGGTTGCAAGCACCTGCATTTCCTCCCTTCAGGATCATGTGACCGACAATATTGACCAACAGCCTTCTTAAAACAAAGCATTTTTATTGAGCACTTAGAACAAAAAATTAAAGACACAAGATTTTAAAATAACGAACATCCTACTTGCATATTTAATGTCATCTAATCTTATGCTTCACTACAGGCTAAGTTAGATAGACTTTCCTCTTAAATGACAAGAACAGAACAGAGCCACCTCTCAAAGCCCTGATCCTCCTGTGTCTGTGAGACTCTCAGTCTGGTTCTCTCAGTTAGTGTGTCGACTGCCGCTGGGAGCATGCCTCGCAGCCTGTCAGTGGCACCAATTCAGATATTTCCTGGAAGGTGCAAATTCCGGTCCCTCTAGCCAACCCTCTGGCAAGGGACCCCATTCCAGTCTCTGTTCATGCCCGCCCTCCTCCTGCAGGAACCCCAGGTCTCCCTCAGCTGGTGAGCTTCCCTTTCTCCTACTGCATGAGCTGGTTCCGACAAAAGTCAAGTTGTCGGCAGACTCCCCTGCACCCTGCTGTATCTGAACAGACTTTGCATGTGCCAGTCACAATACCGATTGGGCTGGCCACCCCTCCGCAGCCAGGCCAAATCTGAGTAGTATTGAGTCGTATGCTCTGGACCGCGCCAGCAGCAGCCATACTGATTTAGAATGGGATCACTGCTTAAAAGGGGTCAGGCCATGGGCCCTGCGGCTCCACAACCTATGCAACTTTGAGCAAGTGCAAAAACCTTGGAGAGAGATGTTCATTCCCCTCCAGCCTTCCCCCCAGCCCCACCCTCCCCAAACTGGTGCCACTGTACCCCACACAGGCAGACTCGCACTTGCTCTCCTCGAGCTAGCACAGTAAAAATAGCAGTGTGGGTGTTGCAGAATGGGTGGCAGCTCAGGCTGGCCAGCCAAGCTCAGACCCAGAGGGACATGAGTAGTTAGCCCGAGCCGCCACTAGTGCCACAGCGCCACACTGCTATTTTTAGCATGCTAGCTCAAGCAGAGCTAGCACAAGGCTGTCTACCTGGGCTGGGAGAGACACTCCCAGCTGCAGGGTATACGCACCTATTCTGACTCTCACTGTTCAAGCTGGTCTGGGTGCTGCCCAAGGACAGCAGGCTTGACTCAGTAAGGATACATGCTCTGGCATTGTCTCTTCGTGAACCTTAAGTGTAAGCTGTGAGGTGACTATGAGAAAAGACCTCCTCCCTCTTTCTCTAGGTGGACAGGCCCAGCTACCCAGTCAGACGCTGAGGGTGAAATATCCATTCTGTTATATGGCACAGAAACCCCACGCTAGTGGCAGATCCAGATACAATATTAATCATTATTAAAAAACACCCCCACAATTGTTACATCTGCATCTTATTCTCTTCACCTGTTGGACCAAATTCTGTCCTTCACTGTAATGATATACAGTAACTCCTCACTTAAAGTCATCCCGGTTAACATTTTCATTATTAGGTCACTGATCTATTAGAAAACATACTCATTTAAAGTTGCGCAATGTTCTGTTATAAGATTGTTTGGCTCGCCCCACTCTGCCCACCTGACCGGCGCTCCTGCCAGAGAGCGGGGTCGGGAGCTCACCCGCTCCCCAGCTGGAATGCCGGGTGGGCAGAATGGGGCAAACCCCTGCACCCTGACCCCACTCCCCATCAGGAGGACTGGGTGGGTGGAGCAAGCCCCCGCACCCCAACCCCGCTACACCCCTGCCTCAACCAAGCCTCACAGTAATCATTGGTGAGTACAGTATTAAATTGTTTGTTTACAATTATTTAAAACTTATACTGTATATGTATATAATGTCTTTTGTCTGGCAAAAAATATTTCCCTGGAACCTAACTCCCCTATTTACATTAATTCTTATGGGGAAATTGGATTCACTTAACATCGTTTCACTTAAAGTAGCATTTTTCAGGAACATAACTACCAAGTTAAGTGAGGAGTTACTGTGAATTAAAAGTGACTCCACTGAAGCTAATAAACAGGTGTAAATCTAGAAAAAATTCGATCTAAGGCTACCCCTTAAAATTAGATTGACCTAGTTACATCACTCAGGGCTATGAAAAATGTCACACTCTGAGCGACATACTTAGGTCAATCTAACCCCCACCGTAGATGCAGCTTGATCAGTGGAATAATTATTTTGTCAATTTAGCTACTGCCTCTTGAGGTGGCGGTTTAATTACCTTGATGGAAAAACCCCTTCCGTCAATGTAAGAAGCATCTACACTACAGCACTGCAACAGTGCAGCTGCAGTGGCATAATTGTGCCACTGTAGTGTAGACTAGAATCTAACTTAGTTCACTCTGCTTATCCTCTCCTGACGGTTACCGCTTTGCCTGCTGTATGATATGGTACAATGTTGACATCCCCTTTGGCAAGACCTCTCTTTTCTTCCATAGGTTCTCTGGCAATGAAAATCTGCAGGCAGGATTCTTTAGCAATCAAACTTAGCAACAGGCCCTCCAAACGAGAGCTGGAGGAAAAGAACATCCTCCCAAAGCAGACGGATGAGGAGAGACTTGAACTGAGGCAGCAGATTGGAACAAAGCTAACAAGGTAAGATCCAAACACTTTTCTAATGTTTACCATCAAGCAATGGGTTGCTGGGAGAGTGGACTGCAAGATACAACTTTTATCCTTGGGCTATGGAGATTTTAAGGTCATCTATTCGCAATGCTCTACATGTGAGATGTCACCCAACAGGCTGAAGAAAACCAACAGCTCTAGGCTTTGCCTCTGCTTCAGTATAATTTCCCATACACAGCCCTATCTCACCCTCAGGGGTCCTTTGCTACAGAAAGGCCCATGGAAATGTGCTTTCTGCATTGATGCTCATTTTCTGCTTCCCAATGAAAAGGTGTAGCTTTGGGGACATTCTGGGCTGTAACATGTGGAACCTTCTTTATGTACTCTTTTGTGAAACCATTGGTGCTACTAAATGACTGACATGAAGCCCCCTCCTGACTGAGCAGCTAAATATATTCCTATCCAGCAACACTCCAATACCTATCACACACAACCTGATTTTGGGTCAGGCTTGGGCCGGGTTTCTCCTTTTGAAGACTCATTCATCTCTCTAATCTTATTCCTTTCCACTTGATTTTATATTTGCCATGATAGATGTGGGCTAGAGTAGAGAGGTGATTGATAAACATGAAGGGTAGAATTTATTACCTCTCTTCCTCTCAGCAATTAGTTGCATTCAGAATAGTTAGCATTCCTTGGCTATATATGTAAGATGTTGGAGTGCTTTCCTGTATACTTTTTACCTATGCTTTCTATGTTAAATCTAATACTCCAACTAGCCTGTGGGGTCTGGCAGCAGTATTATGCAGGAGTAGGCAGTAATAATGCTTTATGAACTAAAATTTTCAACTCTACAGCTTGCTTAGTAGCTTGGCTTAGTGTATTTGCACAAAAAAATCCAAATTGATAGTGAGCTAAAAATAGAAGTGTCAGGAAGAAAAGGAGAAGCGTGTATCTATATGCAACATCTGCTTTATCACATACAGTACTCGGGAGTTTCCCTCAGTGAACCCTGTGTTATTGGTACAGGTCAGATTATTTCTACCGGGTGACTCTTAACTTGCATATAGGAACATAGGATTCCATGTTGAATCTGACCAAGGCTCACCTAATTCAGTGTCCTGTTTCTGACAGTGGTCCACACCAAATGCTTCAGAGAAAGGTACATGAAACCTTGCAATAAGCAGCTGTAAAATTATTTGCCTCCCCACATTAGGTATCCTTATAATCCCTATTAGTTAGAGATTCTCTTAAACCCTGAAGTATGTGGTTTAATATCTCTCCAGAATGTATATTAATCATTACAACTTTGAATAAGCTGCTTTTATATATAATGTCCAATCACTTTTTGAATGTTGCTATGTTTTTGGCCTCAACAACATCCTATGGCCATGAGTTCCACAGATTAATCACATGCTGTGTGAAAAAATATTTCCTTTTATTGGTTTGGAATTTGCCACCTTTCAATTTTAATGAATGTTGTCTTGTTGTGTCATCAGACAGGGAGAATAGATGCTTCTAATGTACCTTCTCTATATCATTCATTATTTATATACTTGTCCCATGTCCCCTCTTACTCATCTCCTTTGTAAGGTAAACAATTCCAGTCTTTTCAATCTCTTTATGCCCCTAATCATTTTTTACACCTTTCTCTGAAATCCCTCTAATTCTGCCATATTTTGGTTGTGATGAGTGAGCAATACTGTGAGCAGTATTCCAGACGAAGCTGCACCATTGAATTATATCATGGTATTATAATATTTTCCATATTATTCTCCATCCTACTCCTTATTCATCATAACGTCTTTTTTGACTGCAGGTGCACACTGAGTTGAGGTCTTCAATGAGATGTCCAGAGTGGCACCCAGATCCTTTTTCTTAGTTGATACAGTTAATTTAGAACCCTGTAAGGTATCTGAGGGATTTAATTTTTCCCTCCCCAATGTGCATTATAGAATCATAGAATCATAGAATATCAGGGTTGGAAGGGACCCCAGAAGGTCATCTAGTCCAACCCCCTGCTCAAAGCAGGACCAATTCCCAGTTAAATCATCCCAGCCAGGGCTTTGTCAAGCCTGACCTTAAAAACCTCTAAGGAAGGAGATTCTACCACCTCCCTAGGTAACGCATTCCAGTGTTTCACCACCCTCTTAGTGAAAAAGTTTTTCCTAATATCCAATCTAAACCTCCCCCACTGCAACTTGAGACCATTACTCCTCGTTCTGTCATCTGCTACCATTGAGAACAGTCTAGAGCCATCCTCTTTGGAACCCCCTTTCAGGTAGTTGAAAGCAGCTATCAAATCCCCCCTCATTCTTCTCTTCTGCAGGCTAAACAATCCCAGCTCCCTCAGCCTCTCCTCATAAGTCATGTGTTCCAGTCCCCTAATCATTTTTGTTGCCCTTCGCTGGACTCTCTCCAATTTATCCACATCCTTCTTGAAGTGTGGGGCCCAAAACTGGACACAGTACTCCAGATGAGGCCTCACCAATGTCGAATAGAGGGGAACGATCACGTCCCTCGATCTGCTCGCTATGCCCCTACTTATACATCCCAAAATGCCATTGGCCTTCTTGGCAACAAGGGCACACTGCTGACTCATATCCAGCTTCTCGTCCACTGTCACCCCTAGGTCCTTTTCTGCAGAACTGCTGCCTAGCCATTCGGTCCCTAGTCTGTAGCTGTGCATTGGGTTCTTCCGTCCTAAGTGCATTACTTTGCGTTTGTTGATATTCAACTTCATTTGCCATCATGTTGCCCATTCACCTAGATTGGTTAGGCCCTTCTGAAGTTTTACACTCCTCTCTGGACTTCTCTAATGTAAATAACTTTGTGTCATCTGCAACTTTTGCCACCTCATTGCTCATTCCCCTTTCCAGATGATTAATACATATATTAAACAACACTGCTCCAACTGATTTAATGTCCCTGTGGGAACAAGGTGTTTCTGCAGTTTGATTGTCAACTGAGTAAACCAATTTTGACAATAACTGGAGCATTTCTTAGTTAGGCCTCATGTTCTCACAATATCACTGCCTTTTTCTCCAGTGCACTCATCTTGCTATTTGTGCTCCTTTACTGTCGGAGGTACGAAACTGGATATTGTCTTCTGATGTAGCCATGGGTTAGAGAGTGAAAATCCTAAAAGTTTAGAATGATAAAATATCTGAGCTGAGAAAAATACAGGACCTGATTCATCACTGCATTACTCCAGTTTTATACCAGTGTAACTTCATTGAAGTTAATGGAATCACAATAGGAATAACATAGTGGTGAATCAGGCTCTGTGACAATTGGAATTTAGAGTTTTGCATCTCCCTCTGCTGAATAGAGTTAGAAGTAGAATTAAGAAACTTTGGGAGAAAAATACTTCCTTAGCCAGGCTGCAAATACAATAGGTCACAAATGCTGCAAAACTAGACAGGATTACAGGTCTCGGCATTAAAAACCTAGAATGTGTCTCATGTCTAAATACAAAATATCAGAGTATAAATACAGGCTATCTATGGCTAGCCTGTAGGCTGATAGATATTATATTTATTTGGATGGAAATGTCTCGAATTTGGTGTGCAAAAATGTGCCATTTCCATGGCTTGCAGAATAATTTTCAGAAAACTCAAGTCGATTTTTTTTCTGTTGTGTAAATAACATTTCAAAACCTCATTATTGCATCCATCCTTTGTTGTCACATAATGATCCAAATCGCAAGCAAAATTAAAGGCGTACAGGATTTATAGTCCTTGGGGAAGAACTGAGATGCAGACTATGATTGCAGTTGGTAAGTTTAATAATATTTCTGAGGAATTTGTACCATTCCAGCAATGGGTCCCAAAGGTTTGAAATAACCAGCCAATTAAATTACATACATTATTTGCAGAAGAAATATAAAATACAGAATAAAATCTTTTGCAGATAGTTACCATTGTCAGCAATGAACGGGATCAATTTGTTTTCACTAGAACGCTGATTAGGACACTTCAGTATTTATGTGCATTCTTCTCTATGCTTAGTTAAGGAGAGAACATTAGCTGCAGTATTTGGAAGATCAGAAATTAGATCTAAAAAGAGAGTGTTATTTAAAAAAGAAGCTTATGGGCAGGCATGCTAAGATTTCGATCTTTGACCTACTGCACAGGGCCACATTCATCCCTGTGTAATTCCACTGACTCAGAAGTGTCTGTTCATATTGTATTTAAATCTCAAATTGTTCTCAGAAAATGCTTATGACTCTATTATTGTGTCTGCCAACTCATAGCCAGATACCACAGCACATTTAATAAATCAAAGTTCACCAGCTGAACCAGTTCTAGCCTGATTTGCACCCCGGTGATGCCGCAGCAGTAAATAGGGCTGCTGAGCATATTCCACAGCAGAATTTGGCCTACAGTAGGCTCTTTGAATCTTAGCATCAGCACAATGCAACGCAGGAGCTTCACGGTCCATAATAGCAACAGTCAACATGTTTGTAGCGCTTCGCACAAGTAGTAAGTATCGTTATCCCCATTTTACAGATCAAGAAACTGAGGTTCAGAGAAGTAAAGTGGCTTACCCAAGACCACAAAATGAGTCTGTGACAAAGTAGGAAGAAAACCCAGGTCTCTGGAATCCCAGTCACATGCATTGGCCATGGGACCATGCGCTAATACCCATCAGTTCAGAAGCAGCAATGCCAGCAAATGGCTATATGGAATCCTCCCTGTGGCCAAATTAGAAGGAGCTGTTCCGATATGTTGGTTTCTAGTAGTGAAACAAGATACTGTCCTTCAGTTTGTAACACTCATGAGATGCGGGTAGGAGTTGAACTCTGTAGACCAGTTCCTCGGCTGCTGTACATCATCGTATTTCCATTGACTCCCATGGAGCTATGCTGGATTACACCAGTTGAGGATGGGGCACTTTAAACAAATCTTTTTTTAAAACTGTGTATTTCAAAGTTTGTGTTTGGAAACTTCTTTATTAGGTATGCTCACCTGCTCACCTACACCTCCTATTGTTTATGTTTTCTGGTGCCTCCTCAACCCCCCGGCTGCACAATAAGGCAGAGGTGTGCAATGTAAGTGACATTAGGCCGGAATACGGTAATTTAAGCAAAATTGGGACCTTACAGTTGTCACAGTTACTGGTGGAACTGCACCTCTGGCCCCTCCTGGTTTCTTTGAGTGCACCCCCGCTCAGCTCTCAGGCCTCTAGCCATTACACCATGATCCAGATGGAGTCACACCACAACATCCTCTTTGCTGTTCCAAAAGTCCCGTGTTAAGATAGATCAATACGGGATAATCTACTAACCCAGTATACCATAACTTCCCCTTCCCGACCAGCTCACATACAATGTTAATGAAATGGTTACATCTCCGTATGCATAACATCATTACATATCAGCTCTTTCTGTCACAACATCATCCTCAGAATACTGGTGTTGCAGCCCTGTGTGGTATATGCAAATGTTGCCCACAGAAGGGCAGGCCAGAGGAGTGCCACACCATCTTCCAGACAATGTGCATATGCTCTAGGCATTTTGGCCAGGTGCCCGTTAGGCCTGCAGGGAGCAGACGTAAATTGCCCTCCCTTCTGCAGCAATACTCGGAGCGTGTACTGTGCCCCTGCAACACACTGTTATTTGCAAAGCTATGTCTAAGCATTGCCATGCTCAAAATGTCCTTTGAAACCCATCCAAAGTAGCACAGGGGAACCATGACTCCCATCCTGTCTCCATCCACACATTTAAGAATTAAAAGGATTCAGTTAAAAAACAAACAAACAAAGGAGTCTCTTTCCAACACATATGCATTCTTTTTTGTGATCTGCCCCCTATCCTCACATATCTGAGTAAGGGGCACCTAGATAGTGTGTTGAGATCTGCAATGCAAATAAGGCTACGGCTGCACTGGCCCTTTACAGCCCTGCAACTTTCTCGCTCCGGGGTGTGAAAAAACTTTGAAGTTTCGAGTGTAGCCAGGCCCTAATACAGTGTTAACCAGCACATACTTCAGTAACATGCTCCGCAGAAAGGCGTAAGAGGATAGTGCTCTGCACTATATTTTGTTCTATATTTCTAAATTTATTCATTCTGCAACACACTGTCTATACCACCGCCACTGGAAAATCTGATTTCAGGCAATGCAGATAATACACTGCATGTATCACAAGACAAATATGATGTATGAGAGTAGTCTATTGAAACGCATTCCGCATAATATATCAATAAAAACAGGTGTGACACAATACAATCCCACAGATTATTAAAAAATAAGAATGAAGTATTTGTGGTTTGGCAGTATTGTGGTAAAAATCACACGTCAAATCTGTTATTGAGTAGCGGACTTGACAGATGGTGGTCTCCCACAGTTTTATTGGGGAAGATAATCTCTTCTGAACACTCACCTTACCTATGCTTTGTCTGCCTTGACTGTGCTGAAAAACATTGCCTAGGAACAGATAATTCTGCTTATCCATGGAATTCCCGTGGAAGTAAAAGATCACCATACAATTCTGAAATGTCACGTATCTGTTGTGGGATTTTACGACCTATTCAAATCAAGTTCTGATTGCCTACATGTGTGAGGGACTGTGTGTGCACACACAGGGGAGAAAGAGGGAAGAGTGGACAGATGAAATGGAGTGAAGAGGAAAGAGAACTGGGCTGGCAGGGAAAAGGTGGAGGGGAAATTATGTCATCAGTTCAGATATGATTTGACCATAAGGCTGGCAGAAATATCATAAGTATTAAAGAACTGTAAATCTGCAGTGTTTGCAGAACAGCAAGCACCATGGCTATTTGGATAGTCAAGTCGTCTTCAGATAATTTGACTTGTCTGAAATTTGCTTCAATGTTAATTGTAATGCAATAAAAGACAATCAAATTATTTAAGTCAGCTGCATTTTTCAGGTTGACAGATCCTTATAGAGGATGATGTGTTCAGAGGAGATGTTATTATCCCATTGGCAGAGACAGTACTTCTTGGTAGAAAGCTGTCCAAAAGAATTTATTTTTAACAATAAAATTTGGCAAATATTTCTATAAGGGACCATGGCATCATTCATGCCTGTAAAAGTAGACCAGCAATTGTTGAACATGCCATTCAGAGGATGGCTTGCTGGCACCTTCAGTAACATCATGCCTTCCGTAGTCCATGCCATGGTGTTGACAGATGCAGCAAGGACTGTAACTGTGACCTCTATTCCTAACACAACATTAGTTATACTGATCGACCAATTCTCACATGAGCAGGTTTTTCGTTTCAGGTTCTAAATCTGAACTTTGAGAGACAAAGTCAGTTGGTTGTAATGTGGAGAAAATGCTAACTATCCCTCTGAATCACTACCATGGCCACACACACATTATTCAGTGATAGAGTAATTGCAGTTGTACTGTACTACATGTCTTCACCAACCAACCCATGAATTGCTCAATGTTTTTAAATGCACAAAGGCTCTTTAAAAGGCCTGCAGGAAACAGCCAAAAGAGATCATTTTTGTTTACTGAAAGTTTTCTGCTATGAGGACAGAGACAGCTTTTTGAAATGATTTATTATTTAACCAATCCCACTTAGGGTACGCAGACTTTATTCAGCCACAGACTGGCTGCAAGGTAGCCCCTGCCAATCGTGACTGAATGATTGTTCTGGATCCAGTTCTCAGGATTTTCATTCTCTCACTATCTCAGAATCTTTTAGGGATAGCCAGGCAGTGATTCTGGGCTTTGCTCAAAGATTTTATTTTAGTTCTTTAATGTGAAATCATTTCTTCCTAATTACCTCTGAGGTCTGCAATTCTACCATTCATCGTTAGGCTTCAGTAATGAGAGAAAAACATTCCCCAAGGCAACAACTCATCCTTAATGGCAGCAGAGTGTTTGGAGCTTGCCTCCTCACATTTTGCATGTTAAGGAAAAACTACGTGGAAAATAGAATTGTGTTAAACAAGCTCCTCTAAATCCTGGATTCAGGGGGAGAGTCCAGCAGAACTAGATGTCTGAGTGTTGTCTGGTGAAGAAAAGCTGAAGAGAGCTGAGCCCGTGTTTTGGTGATGATGGTTAATCAGAGTATAACAGAGAGTGTCTTTGCTCCTGACATCTTGCCCCATAGAAACTGCCTACACTCCCACTAGCTATACATTCAGAGTGCCATTTATTTTGAGTTCCCACCAATATCAGAAGAGTCCCTGTGCAACAGTCTGTTTACAGTATCTTCTGTGCTTTTGACCCTCTCATCAGGACTTGAGGGCTTAACTAGCCCTCCCTGTCCTCCCCCCATCCCCCTTCCTTCCTGTGCCTTTTTATCAGATTTGGGATGATGGGCTCATTGGCTCTCTATCCCCAACAGCCTGATTATCTAATTACCTCAGTCATCTTTCCCTGGGAAACTAATTGGCATCTAAAGGTTATGTCTACACAACTAAAATCCATGTGTCAAGGTTCCTCCCCCACTCTGAACTCTAGGGTACAGATGTGGGGACCTGCATGAAAAACCTCCTAAGCTTATCTTTACCAGCTTAGGTCAAAACTTCCCCAAGGTACAAAATATTCCACCCGTCGTCCTTGGATTGGCCGCTGCTACCACCACCAAACTAATACTGATTACTGGGGAAGAGCTGTTTGGACGCGTCTTTCCCCCCAAAATACTTCCCAAAACCTTGCACCCCACTTCCTGGACAAGGTTTGGTAAAAAGCCTCACCAATTTGCCTAGGTGACTACAGACCCAGACCCTTGGATCTTAAGAACAATGAACAATCCTCCCAACACTTGCACCCCCCCTTTCCTGGGAAATGTTGGATAAAAAGCCTCACCAATTTGCATAGGTGACCACAGACCCAAATCCTTGGATCTGAGAACAATGAAAAAGCATTCAGTTTTCTTACAAGAAGACTTTTAATAAAAATAGAAGTAAATAGAAATAAAGAAATCCCCCCTGTAAAATCAGGATGGTAGATATCTTACAGGGTAATTAGATTCAAAAACATAGAGAACCCCTCTAGGCAAAACCTTAAGTTACAAAAAAGATACACAGACGAAATAGTTATTCTATTCAGCACAATTCTTTTCTCAGCCATTTAAAGAAATCATAATCTAACACATACCTAGCTAGATTACTTACTAAAAGTTCTAAGACTCCATTCCTGGTCTATCCCCGGCAGAAACCAGCATATAGACAGACACACAGACCCTTTGTTTCTCTCCTTCTCCCCAGCTTTTGAAAGTATCTTGTCTCCTCATTGGTCATTTTGGTCAGGTGCCAGCGAGGTTACCTTTAGCTTCTTAACCCTTTACAGGCGAGAGGAGCTTTCCCCTGGCCAGGAGGGATTTCAAAGGGGTTTACCCTTCCCTTTATATTTATGACACCATGGCTGACTGCAGGTCTGTTTCTGAGCCCAGAAGGTTACACAGCAATGAAACATCCCTGCAGCCCAAGCCCTGCGAGCCCAAGTCAGATGGCTCGGGCCAGCTGTCAGTTTTTCTTTGCTGTGTAGATGTATCGTTAAGTGATGAGGGTGCAGGCTCATCTGTTCACTCCCTGCATCCAAGATCAATGGCATTTTTTCTTCCTGTCAGAGCTTGATGAAGGAAACCATACTTTTCTAGACACCCCAGGGCTATTACTGCTATTATCATCAGGTGGGATGCTGTCAGAGAGTTATTGTGAGAGGCAAGATAATGGCAAACTGAGCTGAGTAATCATTGCACCTGTGAGGCCAAACCCTGCCTCTCTGAAATCCATGTGAGCTTGGTTGGGTTGAAAGGAAGGATGGCCTTTTGCAATTAAGGAACTGGACTGGGTCTCCGGAGATGAGGGTTCAGTTCCTGGGCCTGGCACAAACTTTCTGTGTGACCTTGGGCAAGTCATTTAGAGTTAGATTTGTAAAGGAATTTTGGTGTCTAAATATGCAGATAAGTGTCTAGTGGGAATTTCAAAAGCGTCTAGGTGCCTAACGCCCATACATTTCAACGCCGAGGTGCTTTTGGAAATTCTAGATGCCTATCTCCATCTTTAGATGCCTAAATACCTTTAAAAATCTGGCCCTTGGCATACTGAGGTACTTCACCAAGGTACTGAGTCCCCTAACTCCCACTGAAATCAGTGGCAGTTAGGTGTCTAAATACCTTTGTGAATCCCACCTTTAGTCTCTCAGTGCCTTGGTTCCCTATCTGTAAAATGGGATTCTAATTTGTCCATGTAGATTTTAAGGTTTTGGGACAGTGACTGTCTTACTATTCATTTTCCGTACTAAGCAAAATGGAGCCATGAACTCGGGGTTGGGGCTGTAGGTGTCACTGTAATGCAAATAAAAATAGGATTGTTCCCTATATCAGGAATGAGGTTCCCCTTTTAAAGCAGAGGTCCAACCCCTTACACATTGTAGGAATCAATACATTAATAATTTGTTCAATTTTTTTAAGAGTTAGACTTCTTAATATATTAGGCTCCTAAGGGGCCAATCCAGACCAGAAAGGATATGGAGCAGGCCAGGAAGAGGGAAGGGGTCATGTCCAGTGTCACCACAGAATGCACTGATTCAGCACATCCCCTCATCAGGCTCCCTCATCTGCAAACTAAAGCTCCCCACCTCAACTAGAACTCTGAGAATTGGTAGCAGATGCATCATCCTCTGCCCTCCACCCTCCAAACAGGGAAACCTCCACCCCAGGATAAAATTTATACCTCCCTGTGCCAGTTTCAGCAAATCGAGTCCAGTGGATGCCATGTGTGTGAGAGCAGACTTGTATGAGTGGAGGTATATACTAGCTGACTGCAGTCTGTCCTTTTGGCAGACATGACTGTGTCAAAGCCTGACTTCTCAATGTGTCAAGATTATTTATTTTTGTTATTTTAAATGATGAGACTAAAGGGATGCTCTTGTCTTAATCATAGACAACTGTGACTTGAAAGTGTAATTTCAGGACAAAATTTCCCCAAAGGCATCAGTGTGGTCACTCGTTAAATGGAAAGTATTTGTGTTGCATTAAAGATTTGTATTTCAGTCAGAGGTGCTACCAGTCATGGAACAAGTCTATTATTCCTATGCCTCTCAGTACCCCTGCTGTCTGCTGTGACAGACGCAGTACACATCACGCTACATTCTCATTGTGGTGCATGTTTTTCCAGTCCTTTCTTTGTGGAAACCAAATTAGTGAATACAACTGGGTTACCAGTTCCACCCCCACACCGTTTATTTTTATACAAACCTAGGTATATTTGCCCAAATACAGGCCTGAGACATGTTCTTACCACTGCAGAGACTAAAAAACTTTGTCTACTTAACTTTCCTCTGCAATTTCAATGGGATGGGATGTCCTTTGTTTCCTACTCTAAATTGTTGTGTGGTGGTAGAGTTAGTTGTTACACAGCTAACAGTTTCTACCCAGAGACAGCTGCATTTCAGCATTGGGTGAAATCATTCCTGATATGTCTAGGGTGACCAGATGGCCCGACTTTATAGGGACAGTCCTGATTTTTGGGTCTTTTTCTTATATAGGCTCCTATTACCCACCACCCACTGTTCAGACAGCAAACGTGAAAAATCAGGTCACCCTAGATATGTATAATATAATGTGAGCTTGCAGTAGGAATAATAAAAAAGTCTTTATATCACTGCTATAAATAGGAGAACCACGAACAATCCAGAGGTTTTTACTTGGCTAAAGAATGATGTATTTAAATAAAAAATTGAGACATAGTCTGGAACTAAAACAAGGAAATGGCTGTTTACAAATTTATTGCCTTAGATCTAAAACAAGAAAATAGCTTTTTCCCTGTTATACTGAATGCTGACAAATATAGGACAGCTGCACTAAGAACCAGGTCATAAATTTCCACCTTGAAAAATCTCATCATACATCTTTCGTTTTGTGTCTGCTGATTGTAGGGAGTTAATCATAAGAACAATTGTTGTATGGATTGGATGACCTTGTAAATTCTGTAAAGGAAACAAATCAGAAAGCAATGCAAGTAGATAAAGGAAGCGGACTGACAGGAATAAATTTCATTTGTATAGACTGATGATTGTAAGATGAAGAAATTGCTTTTTTGGTCAAAGAATTTAACTTCTCTTAGTTTTTCCTTTTTTCTCAACATGTTATGGCCTGATTGACAATTGATGTGTGGTTTCAGAGTAGCAGCCGTGTTAGTCTGTATTCGCAAAAAGAAAAGGAGGACTTGTGGCACCTTAGAGACTAACCAATTTATTTGAGCATAAGCTTTCGTGAGCTACAGCTCACTTCATCGGATGCATCCGGTGAAGCGAGCTGTAACTCACGAAAGCTTATGCTCAAATAAATTAATTGATGTGTGTTAACTCCCATAAAGCAGTCAACATGCAAGGCCAATTCTTTAGCCAGCCTTTAAATAGGCATGGACATGTTCATGAGCACAAGCTGGATTTTTGGACTTGTAACAATCCAGTTTGCATGCATGATCACCTATTTGTGTGTATAAACATGATAATTTCATGTGCAAGTTGATGTATGTGAATAATTAAAAGTAACTTTTTAAACATTTGGCCTGTATTCGGGCTGTGGTAAGTATTGCTTCATGACCTTCACATTACAATTTAAGGGAATTAAATGATTTTTGGATAGTCAGATCAGTTTCAAGAAAACTACCATATCTACCATTATGTATGATAAAATTATACAAGCTTGAAATATTGCACATTCTTCCTGAAAGACTGTGGAGAACCTCAAGGGTCACTTTAAGGTCAAGAGAGATGTGTTTTATTTGCATGCCTAGTCACAACTACTTATTTTACAGGAAAACATGGCTAAGAGGTATGCTCACATCTCAGTGCACTGGGATTTATGGTCGCAGCTCACACCATATGTGGAGATTAAAATATACCCCCCTAGACTATGCATCTTGATATGTGGAATTATAAAGCACATTAATAATGCTAATTAATAGAAACATGCTTTGGTCCACAGTGAAGAGAATGGTTTCAGAGTAGCAGCCATGTTAGTCTGTGTTAGCAAAAAGAAAAGGAGTGCTTGTGGCACCTTAGAGACTAACACATGCATCCAATGAAGTGAGCTGTAGCTCACAAAAGCTTATGCTCAAATAAATTTGTTAGTCTCTAAGGTGCCACAAGTCCTTCTTTTCTTTTAGTGAGGAGAATGAGTGCTGTACCAAATCTCAGTGTCCTTTAAATCCATAGCTGCAATACTTGCTGCAAATATTGGGCTCACAATGGAGATTTCTAATAATCTGCAACATAGCAGACTACAGGGAAACCACATATTTATGTGGCACACCCAGTTAATTAAGTAACCTAGCATCTTTGATAACCCAACTCTTAACTGAGATCACTGAATTTCATGGACAGTGATGCCAGCGATGAATTCTATATCATAGGAATAGGCATTCAGGATGTTACTTTTACCCTAAGAGTGGATGTGTTTAGAATAGTTTTGGAACAGTGATCCAAAAAAATACCTATATTCTTCAGTCTGTCTCTTCTTTTGTTACAGTAATAAAAGTGGACACTGTCTGTTTATTTCTTCTTGCTGACAACTGTCAGGATTAAAAACTAGCCCTGAAAATTTGGAAATCCTAGTCCAGTATGATAGGGGTTGGAGGGCAGGAGCAGTGTGCTGGTGTTTCTGTAATCATGCTGAATGCATTCTTAATTGGGCTGTTGGTGATAAAAGTATTTGGAGAGATTCTGGATTTCTTGGTCTCCTGGCCTACAAAGGGCAAGGTGCTCCACCAATCAGCAGGGTTGTGCATCACTCAGCAATGACATCTCAGCTTTTTAAGGAGCAGCATTGGCTGGTTCCAAAGGCTATCCTCTCCAGGCCTCCTCCACCAAAAGGATAGTGGCTGGCAGGGCCTTGTGCAAGGGGCCGAATTTACCTGTGTAAAGCAGGTAGATTATTATCCAGGGGTCATCAAAGAAGCAGAAAGCCCCTCACCTCTCTCAGAATAGTAAGAGATTATACTAATATTTTTACCCTCTAAAAAATATATATACTGGGGCTCTGTCATGACTTAATGTAATATGAGAGCAGGGAAGAGACTCTACAGCAATGGACGGTTCTGGCTTTGCCTCTAGAAGCCACAACAGAGTAACTGCTAAGCCTTTTGAAAAGGTATGGCATGCATTTGTTCCCCCTTCTTCTGTTTCTCCCCTTCCACTTTATTTTGACTTATTTGTACTGCAGTAGTCCTTAGGAACCCCAGTAACGGACCAGAACCCCTTGTGCTAGGCACTGAACAAACACAAAAAAGATGGTCCCTACCCCCAAAGAGTTTACAGTCGAAGACTAAACAGGTGGATACAGACAGATATGGGAAGCACAAGGAAACAATGAGACAATATTGGTCAGCATGATAGGCATGGTCTCAGCACACCCAGCTGCCTACCATTGTCACACTTGCTATGTCAGCTTTGATCTTCTGACTTACATTCCTTATGCCCTGTCCCTTCCCGCATCTTTGTTTATCTGCACTAGATCAATCACAATCTGGCCCTAAATGTTAACTGCCAATATTAAAATAAACAAGAATGAAAATCCTCTATTATTATTGTTAAATGTAAATATGTATTTTCATGCATGAAACTACAGGAGCCAGCAGCATAAAGGATTTAGCACTATGCTTCTTTTCTTAAAAGTTGCTTTTAAATACTAATCAGATAATTATAAACATGAGCACCGAGAACAATTTACAACCCCTCTGGCATTCGCTGTCGGCCACAAACGTCATCCCAGTGCTTTTGTTGTTGGAGCGGTTGTTTGTTGGGCTTTTGTTCTTACGCAGTGTGTATGACAATATGTAGTTCTTTGGATGACTGAGTAATGTTCAGTTCAGTATTCAGAACCCTGCTACCCAAATAAACCCTGCCTCAAAAAAATCTAAGGAGAGGTCCTTAGGAGTGTGCAGTGTGAAGCTAGTGTGATATAAGTAAAACTAACTCCTGCTTTGTAGGGTTACACGGTCAATGTGTGCCCTTCAAGATTGGGCTGGAAGGGGGCAAGTCCTTTTGACACTTCTGTGGAAGGCTGATGAATGTGAAATAGCAGGTTTTGTAGTAATGGATGAAATTAAGCATAAATGTGGAACAGGCTTTGTGCATGGTTTCCCCATTCATTTCTGACTGTGTTTTAACACTGACTTGCAGTCTATCTACTAGCTTAGTCCTGGGCCAGCCGTACAGTGGGCTCTTTTGGTGATGTCAGTGGACACTCATTATGGACTAGGCTGAGACTACCTCACTTACTTCATTTGTTACCTCCCAAAGACAAATTTGAAACCAAGTCCCCAGTAGCTACGTGCATAGCAGTCAAGAGAGTATCCCCTTGGAGCAAGAGTTCCAAATTACAGGGGAAAATAATTCACGGTTGGCATCCCTACTACATGTAGGACAGATCAGCATGTCTGCAGGACTCTAGGGGGAAATCCAGGACTCTCCTGTGGAACGTAGACGAGTTAACTGCTATGAACACATGCCTTTTAGCTCTTGCATACAGAACATTCTGTAATAATAACTCTATTCAGCTTCTGATTCTGAGCATCATCCAAATAATTTATTCATGTTAGTGAAAAACTCAAAACACAGTTTTTACTTAACTTTTTTTTTTAATTTCTTTAGAGAGCAAACAAAAACGATTTGTCATTTTTACTAGTCTCCTCTTTTGCAATGTCTTTGTCGAGAGTTTAATTTATGACAGAATCCCAGTGGGGTCTAAAGATCAAAGTATTTTAAAGTGTAAAGGGATAATGATTCTTTAGACAAGTTAGGCCAGGATTATAGCTCCTGTTCTATTTTGCAGAAAGGAAAAGGTTGTTGGGCCTCCCCCCTCCACTTTCTTTGTTTAACATCAATTCTAATTAGGAAATATTCCTTATTAAAAGGTTAGCAGTCCCGCAGGGACCATTACACTTGGATTAGGATAATAAAGCAGGCTTCTAGTTTGGTGAAGTTTCTTCAGCCTTCAAAATACAGCCTGAATGTTACTGGCAAAGAGGGGTGGATGTGCAGGAGGAGGTGATAGTATGTGCATGGGTATTTCAGAAGGTGATCTATGGAAAGATGTCAGTGAGTGCGGACCGAGCCCTTGAAAATTCATGGAATATGTAAAAAGCTAATGTAAAATATTATTATTTAGAGACAGTACTGCCTCTATAACATACCATGTTGTTGGTTTTTCATATCCCTCTGCATGTTTTTTCTTTGTGTGATCATGTTTTGTTCCCTCCCCTTCCCTTCCCTCCCCCCCGTTGTTGTTTTTTTATTTAAGGATATTTGCGTGGAAACAGGATCTTTGCTACTTTAGAGATTATCAATTCCTGCTGCTAATTCCTCATTTGAAATAATAATCCTATTTGCAACATTACATTTGTTTGCTGTGGAAATAGTTACGGTGCAACAAAGAAAGGATTATGACTTCCTGGCCCAAATTCATCCCAAATGTAAGCGGGTGCAACTCCCTGGCCTTAAGTGAGGAAGTAAGTCCAAGAGGGGAAAGACTTGTCCTGAGGGGGAATAAATCTATCAGCATACAGATGTCCTTAATATAAAAAGGTGGAAGGGAAAATCGAGTATGGGCTAAATTCTTCTGTTATTTTAGTGCAAATCCAGCACAACTCTACTGAGGTCATTGCAATTAACTCCAGATATGCTGGTGTAACTGACACAAAACTGTCCTTTGATCTCTAAAATAATAATAATTCATAATAATAATTTCAAAGTTTTCCAAGAGGCATCTGTGCCTTTAACTATTGCACTTCTGTTTAATGAACCAGATTTATCAGAGAAAAAACACTTCCAGTATTGCATGCATCTGATACAGCATGTTTTCCCTGAACTTCCAGGGAAATGCTATCAGTTAAAAGATTATTCCTGTGCTTTGCTAATGTATAGAGGCGGAAGTAGTTGAAGGCACACCGTCTAGAGAAATCTGAGAAGGGGAGGGGGTATGAACGTGTAGTTAAATGGGAATAAATAGTTGTTGGGAAGTTTAGAGGGCAGGAGACATACGTGTTGAATAAGTAATGGCTAAACGCAAAATTCATGAAGACATTAAAAAAAGATAAGGGGTGATTTTACATGTGGTGACTCACAAAAAAGATTCATAATAATAAAAACAAATGAAAACAACAAATCTGACTACCAAATAGCTACTGTAGGAAAGCTGTATCTTACATGTACTTTTCAGAGAGCCAAGGTGGGGGAGGTAATATCTTTTACTGGACCAACTTCTGTTGGTGAGAGAGACAAGCTTATGAGCTTGCACTTTCTTCAGGTCTGGGAAACATATTCAGAGTGCCACAGCTGAATACAAGGTGGAACAGATTGTTTAGTATAAGTAATTAACACACATTTCAAGAGACCATTCAAGGGAAAGTCACATTTCTCAGATCTGGAGAAAAGCTCCTATAAGCTCGAAAGCTTGTCTCTTTCACCAGCAGAAGTTGGTCCACTAAAAGACATTACCTCACACACGTTGTGTCTCTAATATCCCAGGATCAACACAGCTAAAACATCCCCACATATATTTCTTAGGGCACAGCTCCTTGCAACCATCCACTACTCTTCATCCACCACTCTTCATAACAAAGTGAGAATCTGAAATGCCTCCAGCCTGAAGTAGTTAACCACTCTTAAACATCAAATCCCTGTGCAGTTCCCAGAATTTTCCACTTCATTAACAATACAGAAAGAGAGAGTGTGGAGATTACATTATTTCCCAAGCATCCCTTCCCTCAGAACCTTACTTGCCATGTTTTAAATTGTTGAAACTTTATTATTTTTAATTTTAAAAACACACCTTTGGAATTCTTGTGAAGAATAAGAATCAATGAACAGACTAATTTCTGTCTTAATGTTTGGAAGGTGATGTTTCTTTATGATATCACTGGAATCTAAAACTAATTGTTTTGAGTTAATTTTGATTTATTAAGTGATTTTTACTGATTGTATGCCATTGTTCATCCCTGGCACTGACAAATCTTTTCAGTGTGAACTAATTTTGTCAGAGGGTACACAGAACAACTCCATTTGCCTGTTTTCTTTGAATAGTCTGTATTTGCTGTAATAACAGTGGAGATTTTGCAGCATTAAGCAGTACAAGTACTGAAGTATTGAGTGTATGGATTATAACTGATAGAATTCCCAATATGTGATTCCTCATTTTGGATGGACATATTTGTACTTAAGGAACACATGAATAAATGAAGTAGTGAATAGTTATATGCCCTTTATAGAGACCTTTTTAAAAAAAAAAGCTAATTGAATATTGGCAACACTAGAAATGGAAGGCATCTATTTATTCACAGAACACACTTAGCAGGGGGAGCCATAGTAAATCCACAATGGCCACCAACAGGTCTCGGCCTTCACTGAATGAATCATCTCTATAGGTGACAGGGTTCTTCTCTTTCCATACCCATTCAGTCTTTGCCCTCTGTGTTGAGTCTTCCAGCAAGTGTGCTAATGGGATTATGGCTTTTGTGATGTGAAACACCTACTTACCTGGGGTTGGAGAGAGACCATTAGTGCATTTCACATACACTGCCAAACAACCATCAGATGAACGTGACTTTAGTTACTATTACCCTTAGCTGGATTTGAACAAGTGACTGAGAGTTGAAAGGTTCTAGGTCCCATCATCTATCCCTTTATTTACGAGAACAGTCCAAAGGACTGCACAGGAGGCTATTAGACAGCGGATAATCAGTGACTCCACTGCAGTTACACCAGGAACCAGATGGTTTCACAGTGGAGCCTCCAAGTATTAGATCGCCACAGCAGTATACGAAAACCAAATAAAAGTAAAATAGAGGACAGCAAAGGGCTTTCTAAGCTGTGATATTTATGGGGGGAAACAGAGAATTCTGAGTCACAAGGAGGAACGTATAAAGAAGAGAGGGGCAATAACTGAGTATCCATGAGGTTCTCGCCCTCCAAAACTTTTATTAAAAACATACATTTAGAGGCCTGTTCCTGAAAAGAAAAGTGTGTTCATGCACAGCACAGATTTAGAGAGGCCCAAAATTAATTAGAGGACAGATCTACTAAACCAAAGTTGTGACCTTGGCCTGGGAACATGAGAAGAAGATCTACTAACCTCTGCATAATCCTCATAGTGCCTTTTTATTCTACAGGTAATGCATTGTAATTAATTGAACTGAGGGCAGGAAGACAGGAAATCCTGAGCTCTAATCCTGGTTCTGGATTATTGCTACTCATGCTAGACTTGTAAAATTAGATTTTGGACCAGTGTTTCTGTGTCTGGGGAACTCATTTTCTTTCTGCGATATGGTGTGTACAATAAGAGTACAATTGAACAAGATCTCTAGCATTTTAGAATAACATGTTTGCTTTATTATTATGGGTCCTAATATTCATCTGATAGCCATCTAGCACATCTTAGATCCCCAGCCAGCCATTGTAAAGTGTTTTTATTTTGTTGCCCATGAAATATATTTTTGAATTAGCTAATTCATAGTAGGCACTCTCCTTTCAAAGATTAGGAATTTGAGTACTCAGAGTTTCCCCAGAGGGAGATGTTATTGCTGTAGAGTTATTATTGCATTGTGGATGCAATTGTTATACTTCTGTTATTCTTTTTTAATGAAACAGTAAGGCGTAAAGGGTGTTCCATTTGGGGATGAGGACTAAAACCTGATCCCGAATGACAGAAATCAAAGGGAGTTTTGTTGTTAATTTCAGTGGGAAGACGATCAGGGCCTTAGTGCCTGCCTTTTGTGCTAGGCTACGGCTTCATCTTTTGACAGCCCTGAGAAATGCAATAATTCTCCAAGAAAATACTGAGTGCCTGGCTGTGATATTCATCGTGTAAAAAGGACGTTCATTTTCAAAAAGGGACTTTATTGGGTTGGTGATGTGATATACCTGTGATTTTATTGAAGATTATGGGCCTGAATATGTCATTGTTCAAGCAGTCATACAGCTCCATTTGTATCCAGTTATACACCTATCCGTTCATTCCATTTTTTGGACTAGATTCAGTGTGTATGGATGTTCTAGCAAAGATTACATCTATCAGGACATTAGACAGTGTCGAGCTTGGGGTTTGTGGGGGTTTTTTTTAGTTTTTTAAATACATAAACCCCATGTATTACAGGCAAAATCTCAAGAAAGTTGTCTTATTTTTTTAGGGATAGCAAATTAAGAGAATCTACATTTTGACTATGAATGGTGATTTTTTTTTCTAGAAGACATCATTTGATGCATTCTGAACAGCCCATACTTTTCTGAAAAATCTTAAAGACCTTTTCTTGAATAACCTGTAACTTCTCCTGAGAGTAAAACAAAATCATAATAAAACAATTCCTTACTGAGCTGGAACAGAAGATAAACATAGAAGTGTACGGCTGGAATGGACCTCAATACACCATCTACTCCAGTCCCCTGCACTCAAGGCAGGACTAAGTAATAACTAGATCATTCCAGACAGGTGTTTGTCTAACCCATTCTTTAAAATTTCCAATACTAATAAACTTTTGGAGATGTCTCAAACAGAAGCTGACTTGCTTGGCCTCAAGGAGGTCTAGAAAAAGAAGTAATCAAAGCAACCCAGGTTTGGGGCTTTACTCAGAAGCCCAGTTTTACGATATTTTTGACTATCCACAGATGTTTGAGCAAGGCAATAAAGCAAAAAACTGTTGACTGGATTTGCTAAAAATCTTTCCAACAGTGTAAACTAGGGCTGGTTAAAAAATTCCCATTAAAACTGTTTTTCAACAGGAAATAGGTTTTAGAGTAAACACAATTTTTCACAGAAAATTTCAGTTTTTCATTCAAAAAACCCCAGAATATTTCACATAAAAATCAAAATATTTCAATTTGGATAGGCTGCTGCAGTGCCTTATGGGAGTTGTAGTTTGGTTGCCTCACATCCCCATTTTGCTCCATGGGCTGGTCTTCCCAGCCAAACTACATCTACCATGATGCACCAGGACCTGGGACTCCCATGTAGCTATCCAAGAGGGGAGACTGGCAATCATGGGAACTGTAGTCTGACCAGGAGCCCAGCCAATAGAGAAGAATGGGAGCATGAGGCAACCAAACAACAGATTCCACAAGGTACCACTGCGGCATTTTTAATCATTTTTCAAATGTTTCAATATTCACATTTTCTCCAAAAATCAAAATTTTCCACAGGGAAAAATCCATTATCCAACCAATCCCATTCTAAATTCATCTTCATTGGAGTTGAATATGGTCTTGCATCCGCTCTGGCTTGCTCTAGCCATTGCCTCACTCATGCTCTTGTATTTGCCTGCACAAATGCAAAAATCTAACTGGAGCTGAATGTTTAAAATCAGCAGGAAGGCAAAAGATAGTCGTTATTTGATAGCTGAAATTCAGCAAATGCACCTTACGGGTTTCCTTGGGAAATTAAAAATCAGTAAAGAGAGAGAGGGAGAAGCATTGTCAGGAAAGGTACCAAGAGACCTGCAACAAAGAGAAATGGCAGGAAGAACAACTTGAAGGAAGAGAGTGTGTGTCAGGCACATTTTCAGTTTTAACAATATCTTAATGAAGTTTTCTGTCAGGAATTGTACAAGTGTAGAGGTCTTATGTTTAATATTGTGCTTCTCTGGATAGGGATTCCTTCCTTGAGAAGCCTTCAGTTTAGCATGTAGGCAATTGAGAACTTAATTAATTGACAAGACAGTGTTTTCCCCCACCTCATAAATCCTAATTGGAGAAGACTGACTAGAGAAGGCTGATTCTCAATAGGAAAATAAACCCCTCAAGTTTGGTATCCTACTTCTAGCCATGCTGCAGAAGAAAGTGAAAACTGATGCTGCAGAACAAACTCCTGAGCCTCATAAATGCACTTATCCACTTGTGCACTGCTGGGCCAGGAGGTGTGAAGGCAGCTCTTTCCTGACCTCTGCAACAGTTAACATATGCGTGGAAACATGAGATTTGATTATTGTTCTCTTCCCTAGTTCTCTTCTAATCACCTATACTTAGTATTGGATTGCAGAAAACTTTTGGAATCCCATGAACAGCATTTGTTTAATATCTAGCTATCATTTTGGGGAAAGGTATGTCACAGTTTCAGGGTAACTGCACCTTTGACCCCCTCCATGATCAGCTCAAGGAATGCCCTCTCAGGCCTCCAGCCAGCACCTTTCTGGGCAGGAACCTGTGTTCCTTTTCTCCCCAGATCGGGTTTTAGGCTGAAGTTATCTCAGGCAGGTCTGACTAATGGCTAGCCCCTGCACTTTGCTTTTTTTCCAAGGGCTGTGACCAGGGAATGCCAATGGTTATAAGTGACCACACAGCTCTTTCAAAGCGGAGGACATTTGTTTAAGGAAAAAATCATACAGAGAAAACATATTAAATAGCCAAAGGATCATGCACTGAATGTACCAGTGGTCGTCTATTGACCAAATGGAGGAGTCTGACAGGGCAAAGTTCTTCCAGCCTTTCAGCAGGGTTGGATCCTTGCTTGGACCAAAGGTCAGGTCCATTTGCTGGATCTAAAGGCAGGCCCTTCTGTCAGTATAAACCCAGTCTTTTATACCAAAACTCTTGCTTTGTCTCCCAGTCTCCTGAAAATTTCCCCTCTCCTCAGGAGGTCATGCCTCAAAAGGCTGGGTAATCTAAACTACAGAAGAGGTTGCATAGTGCTCATGACTCCATTTAAATTTTTCAGATGGTCCTGTCAGAAGATAAAGCCAAGGGGCCAGGCCCTCAGCTGGTATAAATCAGTGTAGTTCTATTGCTTCAGTGAAGCTACATTGATTTATGCCAGTTAAGGATTTGCCCTCGAGAGTACATCTTTCATTATGACTTAAATGCTCGAGTGCTTAAATCAGTTTTTACTCATTCCTCACTCAACCAAAAACTGAAGTCACAGGATTTGGCCCTGTGCTCGGAAATGGCCAGCTTTCACTTACTCTGATGTCTGAAAAATATGAGATTTTTAGCTGATCCTTTTTAATCCCATTTTGTTTTTTTACTGAGAGCAAAAGGCCCTTGACAGTAACATCCTCCTCATAAAGTCACAGGGATTGCTCTTTTTTCTTACCATGTGCTGTTTGTCCTGTGGAAAACTCAGATGCTCAGTGGCTGGAATTTGGCCTCAGCATTCCTCCGATGCATCTTCCTGAGAACTGTCACAATGTGATGCACAAGAAGCATTATGTAACTCAGTCAACAGAGCTACGTATTGCCGAGCTAAACAGTGTGACTTTATTCTTTGATTCCCACACACTGCTAGTAACAAACTGCTTTTAATGGCCTCCTTACACTAAGGTGAACTATCTAAACATCCCATTAGCAACGGTTACTGTATCTTAAGGATAATGATAATAAATAATAGTGTTTGAATAACACTTTCCATTTTCAGAGTGCTTTACAAACACTCATTCATTCTGAATTAAGGATGAGTTTCTGTCGTTTTCAGCACTTTTCCAATGAAGTAATTGTCCAGTCAACCATAGCAAAGAGACCAAGCTAATGGTCCTAATTCTCTACTGCATTAAGGTCACTTTTGGCTGCTGCAGTGGTGTAAATGAATCATAAAACCAGCATATTTGGCCATGGGATTATACCCCCTGCATATGGGAATCTTCACAGAGCTGAGTGGTGGTACCTCTGGCATATTCCCCACTAAGCATCTGGCATAGGGTGTATGCCTAGAGGAAGTCCCAGCACTGCTGTGAATCCCAGCTGCTGTAACAACTCCTTGAGGCCACAGGGAATGAGCACAATGAAGAGCAGTCCCCAGGCTGCTGTAATTTATGCCTGGGTACCGGATTGGCACACAGTAGCTCCGGGATCAATGGAGTGCAAAGATGATTTGAAGATACTGCTGCACTCCCCTCCTGTGATGTGCTGTGCAGTCTTTGGCTGCAGCTGCGGATGGGGGGCCAGTTTGTTCTGAGAAGCCTGAAATCATTTCCTGAACTTTGTCAGACAGTAGCCCTGAGCCTACATCGTATCAGGCGGCCTCAGCTTCCATTTATTTAAATGAGAGTCATCAATTTCCCTGATGTAAATGACTGCATTGTGTGTGGAAGGTACTCAGCACAGGATCAGGCCCCAAGTTCATGTTTTGGATGGTGATTAATGTTCTGTTACTGCTCCCATTGGAAGCAGTGACAAGACTCCCATTGACTTCAGTGGATGTAAGAGCAGTCACAACAAATGTTAATTTCTGAGGTCATCTTGCTGGTTTTCTTTGTTTTTCTAATACCCCTTTCCGCTGCGCTCTCTTGCTTTCCAGTCGGAGTTTTCTGATTGCTTCTGTTTGCAGTCCCCATTTTGTAATTAGATCTTATTTGTTGTGACTGTATTACATACAGGTTGACTGCCAAGTGATTTCAATTCATGTTCATTTGTAATTAGTACATTTAATAAAGCTGTCCAAGGAGGGAGTGAGAATGGAGGAGGAGGAGAAGAGCTGCTATTGTTCTGCAGTCTGCGAAGCCTAACCATGCCTCCTTGTTTCTGGGGACTGGCTTTGTGTTCAAACTCTGATTGGACGAGCTGGGTACAGTCGGGAGGCTCACACACAGCAGACTGGAGGGCAGGGAGGGAGGGAGCTAGAACTAAACTTGTCATATTTGTGGAAGTCAGGAAACAGTCATGAAAGGAAGGAAATTAAGTGAAGAAATCTGCACAGCCTACCTTTTAGCAGGCTTGCCCAGGGTGGGAGTGGGAAGGTCACATGTCTAACATGACACAACACATTTTGGTTTTTGTGGGTTGGAAATAGAAGAGCAAAGTATACGCCATAATATCACGCAGTGTGTGGACATACTGTGTAGATAATGGAGCAATGTCATTGTCCCACTCTCTGCCTTTTGCGCCGCAAAGTCGCTCTTATACACATTGAACTAAGGAGGATGTGATATGGTCCAAAAACTGATCCTGGATTTTTTTCGCAGACGACTGAGCCAGAGGCCCACTGCTGAGGAACTGGAGCAGAGGAACATTCTGAAACGTAAGCATTTGTACCATTCGGAATTGAACTTGGTAGCTGCTCAATGTCTTTTATAAAGCACCAAATCAAGTCTGTAGCTATATCACAAATAAGTAATAATATATATAAGAGCTATGGTTGGGTGGGAATGACTGTAAAAAAGACATTCAGTAAGATAACCAGTATAAGCAGTCTGAGAAGAAAATTCAAACTGAGGGTCATCTTCCAAAGTTCTCACACAGGCAAACCTCCCATGGAAATCCAGTAAAGACTTCAGGATTTAGCCCACAGTTTCTAAATTCTAATCTGTATTGATCCTTTAAACAAACAAACCTATGGGGAGTTGCAACATCCCTAAAGTAATTAATGATATTTTAAAGCCACAAAAAACACCCAGACAGCCTGATCCTGTTCCAGTTTACCACTGATTTCAAGGAGAGGAAGATGGAATCTGAAACAAGTTGTTCTGGTGAACGAATCAGATATTGAAAAAGTATGGCAGTTATTTTTTATCAAAGTAAAATGATTTTAAATATAAAAAAGATAAAGCTGTTTGTTTGAAGGTAACTAGCAAGAAAGCAGAGAACAGCAGGAATACAATTTTCACTGACACTCTTGCTTGGGTGATGTATCCTGCATCCTTTCTGGAGCATGGAACTAGAGTATTTTTAAAAAGTTACAAGAAAAAAATATTGTAAAATAATGCATTTAAATTCCTTAGTGTGTCTTTAGATAGGATCCCATTGTTAAACATTGTATATTCATTGTTGTTTTTTAATTTCTACATTGAACATAATCCTAGAGGCATGTAATGGGTGATTAGCTCTCTAGAAATTAGTAAAATTAATTGATTAAATACCATGAAATCAAATTTCTAACATATTTTAGTGGTGCAGTTAGGGAATAAAATGTGCTGGCACTGCAGTGATTGGTTTTCTGTAAATATGGCACATGAATAGACAAATAGCTATAGATCTAGAGCAGGGATGGGCAAACTTTTTTTGGCCGAGGGCCATATCTGGGTGGAGAAATTGTATGCAGGGCCAGGGCAGGGGGTTAGAGTGCAGGAGGGAGTGCGGGGTGTGGGAGGGGATGCGGTGTGCAGGAACGGGCTCAGGGAAAAGGACTGGGGCAGAGGAGCAGTGCGGGGTGTAGGAGGGGGCTCAGGGAAATGGGTTGGGGTGCGGAATGCAGGAGGGAGCTCAGGGAAGGGGTGCAGGAGGGGTGCAGACTGCGGGAGGAGTTCAGGGCAGGGGGTTGGGGTTCAGGAGGGGTGCGGCAGGGGCTCAGGGCCAGGGGCTGGGGTGCAGGAAGGGTGCGGGGTGCGGCAGGGGGCTCAGGGCAGGGGGTTGGGGTACAGGAGGGGTGTGGGGTGCGACAGGGGGCTCAGGGCAAGGGGTTGGGGTGTAGGAGGGGTATAAGGTGCAGGCAAGGAGTTGGGGGCGGGGTGCAGGAGGGGTTCAGGCTCCGGCCCGGCACTGCTTACCTAAAGTGGCTCCGGGGTGGCAGCAGCATGCACCAGGGCCGTGGCAGCAGCATGCACCAGGGCCAGGGCAGGCTCCCTGCCTGCCTGCCCTAGCCCCAGGCCTGCACAGCCCCTGGGGGATGAGAGGGACACAGGACTCTGCACGCTGCCCTTCCCACGCCTCCAGGTACCTCCCCCGAAGCTCCCATTGGCTGCAGTTCCCCGTTCCCGGCCAATGGAAGCTACGGGGGGCGGTGCCTGGAGGCAAGGGCAACGCACGGAGCCCTCTGCCCCTGCGCCCCCCCAGGCTGCAGGGACGTGGTGCCGGCCGCTTCTGAGAGTGGCGTGGGCCCTGCGGCACCACAGGGGGCAATCCCGCCTGCCAGATCTAAAGCCCTGATGCACCAGATCCGGCCCGCGGGCAGTAGTTTGCCCACCGCTGATCTAGAGAGAAGATTAGATTAGCTATCAGAGCCAATTTAAGCAGATATGGGGTCATCATTCACTTATGAGTGTGTCATCTCCTACTATATTCTCTAAACTTCTATGTCATGTCAGGTGGAGGGAGTCTCCTGGGGAAAATGACTGGAAAAAGAGGCGAAGTGTCCAGAACCTAGGGTAACCAGACAGCAAATGTGAAAAATCGGGACAAGGTGTGGGGGGTAATAGGAGCCTATATAAGAAAAAGACCCAAAAATCGGACTGTCCCTATAAAATCGGGACATCTGGTCACCCTACCAGAACCAGATTCTCCAGAGAGCTCATATTATCACCCCAGAATTCCCAGTCAGCATGAACCATCTGATACCACACATCTCCTGGCACTGGAGCATGACCAGTAACCACCACACTGGTACTGGTGCGGTAGGAGTCGGGGGGTCAGGCTGCAGCTTTGGCAGCATTGTCTGAACCATAGACTTAATGGCCAACATTTAAAAACCTAGGTATCTAAAGATAGGGCTGTTACAGGTAAAATTTTCAAAAGTGCCCAAGTCATTTAGGAACCTAAATCTCAGTGGGACTCATCCCCCTGAGTCATTTAGGGATTTTTTGTAAAATGGGTCTTAGGCTCCTAAGTGACTTAAGTGCATTTGAAACTATTATCCTAAATCTAGAACTACATTTCGACACCTAAATAAAACATAGATCTGCCATAGAACTCCATATGTCTTGGTAAATGAAAAATTTCCTAAATACTTGGGGGGAAATTGTTACATAATAATTGTATTTATAAATCACCTCACACCTTTGCTGAAGCACCTGCGTGATGAACAAATTATTGAAATATTATGTAATGAAAACATCAAATATTAAAAATCCAAACTAAGGAGCATCAGATACCAGTATGGTCAGCATTACAAGACAGCATCGTTCACTCCCCCTTGAATAGTTCAGTGACGCAATTTAAATAAATATATAAGAACATAGATAGATGGACAGATAGATGATGTGAAACAAGAAAATTAAGTCCAAAGTTCTTATCCCAAACAAGTGAAACTATTTTTATTAGCCCAATTTACAATACAGTAAATGAACACGTGGTGTTTTTCAAAGTTAAGTAAGTTGGTTTTCCTCTGTGGTTAGAGCTGAAATTTCCTTGATGCACTTGTCACGGTTGACATCACTGTGTTCTTATATGTCAGTTTCCGTTCCAGGGGGGAAAACAAAAGGAGGCAAAATTTATTGACTCATCCAGTCTTTGCTCATGCAAACATCACCTGTCCATTTCCTAGCCCCACTATGACGGAATGAATAAGATAGTCTTGCTGATCTAATTCCAAAAGCACAGGTACTCATAGCATAAAACCCACGGCCACAGACGGCACTAGTAAACTTATGGTTGTCTGAGAAGAGAAGCTGAGGGCCTCCCATGAAATGCCACATGCCCTCAACTCCCATTGACTTAAATAAGAGTCACGGGCAGGAAGCAGCTTGGGTGAGGAACACAGCACTCTGTAGTTTTGTGTGCTGGATAAGTGTGAAGGCTGAACTGATGCTCACCCATGCGGAGGGTCCTTCTATGGCATGGGTGAGACGCATTAGTTTATGAGGAAACTTGCATGGTGACTGTATCTGTGATGAATACAGGACTTCAGCTTTTAAGGATGCCAGGTTGGCACCTTCAATGAGCATGAATTCCCTGTAAAAAGGCAATGAGATTGGATCTGATGGGTCTGACACGATTTCAGTCAAAATGTCACACTGGCACTGACATCAGACCTGAAAATTCCAGTTCTTCTCACATAAAGAGGCTAGAGAGAAAGAGAAAATCTCCTGACCACTTAAAACAAAACACACAAAGCAACAGTTTTGTAAGCTCTGTAGATCTAAAAGGACTTCATCAATTTTAGCCATGTTTTAAAATAAAGAAATCACTTTCTGGCTTCAGACAAGGACAATTGCCAATGACCAGCTTTCACTTGGTAAAGGTTTCACCCTACCCAGTTGTCTCTACAGCTTGGTAACTGGGCTAAAGGAAACAAGGAGACAGGAAAAATAGTGCAGTTGTTAAGAAGCCTCATTTCTGCCCTTTCAGACACTTATTTGTAGCCTTCCAGCCAATTTGTTCTATTCCGAGCCCTGTTAGAAGCTGTTTACCTCTCCCAGTTCACAGCCTGATCCTTCAAAGATTTACTCCATGGCACTGTTTCTGTTAGTAAACTGTTGACAAGATCAGCTCCTTAGATTTTGTGTGGAACAATAAATCAGTCTGACTGGAGACTGATTGGAGGGAGAAACTATGCAGGAAACTTAAAAAAAAAAACCGAAGAAAAAGAGCAACAATTGAGCAATACATGTATTCGAAATAGTATAGAAAAGGTGCTTGGGGTCTGTCCCCTGCTGTCTCCTTATCCTTCTGCTATTGCATGAAATTCCTTCCTCCAGAAAATTTTATTTTAAAAGTATTACTGGAAATCTGCCATTTGAAATTAAAGAGCCCTATTATAATAGGAGACGATCATGCACAACATGTATTGAATTGCTGCATTTTTAGTGGGAAATCCTGGTCCCACTGAAGTTGGTGGGAATTTTGCAACTGACTTCACTGGGGCCAGGATTTCTCCTGTACTGGTTAGAGCCTCAGACTGGGAATCAGGAGACCCGGTTTCTAATCCTAGCTCTGCCTCCAATTTGCTCTGTGATCGTGGACAAGTCAAATAGTTTCTCTGCGCCATACGGCTGGTCTATGCCCACTTTGAACACCAGTTTAATTGCATCGTTTTAAATAAACTCCAGGTGTGGACACTTTTAGATTAGTTTGAGTGCCTTAAATTGGCTTAACTTAATTCAGCTGGTAACTGAAAGTTTTAAGAATACCCACAGTAGGGATTTGCCCGGATTGAGCTACATTGGTTCCAGCACCCGTTCAGTTAAATCAGTGCTCCAACTGTGTGTAGAACAGCCCTTAGTTTCCCTTTCTCTAAAACAGGGGTAATATTTACCCACAATTGTAAAATACTTTGAGATCCTTGGATGAAAGGCACTGTATACAATAGACTGTATGTGTAAAGTAATAGTATATTATTATTATTTCTTGACTCATTGAAGGTGCTCAGCCTTAAGAGTCCGCTCCAACAGCTCAGTAATGAACATTTTCTTGTGGCTTATTGCTTAGTTACCTAAGCTATCTGTGTATTATGATTGTGCCTAGACAATGGCGTAAGCTTTTCAAAAAGAGTGTAAATAAGGATATGGTCTCACTGCAGAATTAACTTGGGTTAACCCCTCAGTGAAGACAAGCGCTAACTGACTTAGGAGCCTACATCCCATTGTTTAAATTCCTACATCTCACTGACTTTCAGTGAGATTTAGACTTGTAAGTGCCTAAGTCACTTTTGAAAATGTGACTTTTAAGAGCTTTGGAAAGTTTTGCCCTCAGCCTATTTTTTAAGTTTAGGGATCAGTGGGGCTTGTGAAAGTTTAATAGAGCTGGCAGTGCTAGATATTACTTTCCTGAGCCTTTGTGACACAGGCTTGTCTTGGTAAGAAATTGCCACGTGGCCTATTTGGTTTTAGTTTGTAAAGCGTGTTGTCCCCAGTGTTGGCTGTTGCTATGCAAGGCCTGTATCAGAAGGCCCTTCTCACCACTCTGTTAGACAATAGCTCAGATAATGGCGGGCTATTCTGTGTGCTGTGCCTGGGACTTTACCCAGTACCCCTATTGTGAGTTTCATTTCCAGACCCTCCACTGAGTAGCTGTGGACAAATTATTCTGTGGCCAGGGAAAAAATATTTCTGCTTTCTCCCGAACTCCTGCCCTCTCAGCCTGTTCTTCTCAGAGGCTAGCTGTAATATCACTGTCCACCGCTAGGCCACCAGAATGCAGACAGTGGTTTCTGAAGCACTGGCTGTATGCTTGGTAATGCTAGAAAGTGAAACACACAAAGAAGTAAAATTCATAGTGATACTGAGGCAGAAGATGTGGATATTTCATGAGGCACAGAAGGAAGTGCAGTAGCAAGTGTGTAGGGAATTTTGCTGTTCCCAGAAGCACTTTCTCTGCATTTGTCAAGCCATGAAACATAAGTAGGGCCCTACCAAATTCACGGTCATGAAAAACACGCTATAGACTGTGAAATCTGGTTTTCCTCATGAAATCTGGTCTGTTGTGTGCTTTTACCCTATATTATACACATTTCATGGGGGAGACCAGTGTTTCTCAAGTTGGGGGTCCTGTGTTTCTCAAGTTGGGGGTCCTGACCCAAAAAGGAGTGGCAGGGGGGTTACAAGGTTATTTTAAGGGGGTCACAGTATTGCCAGCCTTACTTCTGCACTGCCTGCAGAGCTAAGCGGTCGGAGAGCGGTGGCTGCTGGCCAGGCACCCAGCCAGCAGCAGTGCAAAAGTAAGGGTGGCAATACCATACCATGTCATCCTTACTTCCACGCTGCTGGCGGTGGTGACTCTGCCTGCAGAGCTGGGATCCCGGCCAGCAGCTGCCGCTCTCCAGCTGCCCAGCTCTGATGGCAGTGCCACCAGCAGCAGCAGCATCAAAAGGTAGCAATACCGCAACCCCCCGCTACAATAACCTTGTGACACACACACACACAACTCCTTTTTGGGTCAGGACCGCTACAATTATAAAACCGTGACATTTCAGATTTAAAAAGCTGAAACCATGAAATTTACGATTTTTAAAATTCTATGACTGTGAAATTGACCAAAATGGGCCCTGAATTTGGAGGGCCCTAACCATAAGTATACTGATGTAGAGTCTTATTTGTTGCATACTGTGCATTTTGATCATGCCAACAGTCTAGAATCATGTAAATCTTTTTCTAGCTCGGAATGAGCAAGAGGAGCAGGAGGAAAAACGGGAGATAAAGAGAAGATTAACACGCAAGGTGAGAGGCAACTTTTATACTGTTGTCATCCAGCTGGAACTTTCTACTGACTGCATAATTCTTTGCCTTTTTCTTTTCCAGAGCACCCTTTTTAAAAAGAGAACTTGAAACATTATTGAACGAAATCTTAAACAACTGTCTATGCATTTTAAGGGTGAAAACCCAGGGGAAAGAGAGAAGCATCTCTGGGGACTTCCAGGGCAATTATTAGAAATAATGGAAGGAAAATAAGCAAAGGAGAATTTAGGCTCAAGAGCAGGAAAGCATTTCTTAGGCATAACAAGGAAGAGTAAAAGGCTTAGCATTGGTCTAATGCTGTTTCCATTGAAGTCAGTGGCTCCCAACGATTTCTATAGGAGCAGCGTTAAGGCAATGCTGAGTGCTTTTGAAAATCCTACTCAAGACGCATTATACCGGGGAATGGACTTTTAATGGAAGAGAACTATTGCCTGAGACATTTAAAACTAGATAGGAACAAAGCAGTAGAGATCGTGTGTAATGCAGGAAAGGGAACAATCCTGTCTTGGCAAAAGAGGATGGACTAGATGACCTAATAGGTCTTTTCCATCTATGATTCTTCTACTCTTAAGGGTAAACAGTAGTAATTTTATATATACTTGGTGAGCTGGTGTGAATCTTCATCAGAGCAGTGGTGGGCAACCTGCAGCCCTCCCCCACTTCCCACAGCTCCCATTGGCCACTGGGAGCTGTGGGCGGACGTGCCTGCGGACAGTCAATGCAAACAAACTGTCGCGGCTCGCCAGCGGATTACCCTGACGTGCCGCTGGTTGCCCACCACTGTCATGGAGCCATTGATTTCAGCGGCACTATACTCATTTATATTCGTTCAGGACCTTGCCTGTTCTTTTTAAATAAAGTTTGTTTTGCAGTTTGTATCAATATTTCCCATATGAGGAGAGAGATGGAAGAAGCACCACTGTGAACTCATACTGTTATATAGTTCTCTTGTCCAAACAATTTTATAAACACCAAGAAGTTGAATAGACAGTAGTAAAATATATAAATAATAAAACTGAGAAAGGGCTATAAACAGGATATTTGTTGCAATGTGAAAAAAAAAGTTTTAATTCCAGGCTAATTTTTGGGTCAGTTTGTCTTCTGTCCAACCTTGGCTTCTTTCACCCTTAGAAATAATGGCCCAGAGTCTCAGTCTGCGTAAATCAACATAGCTCTATCTTGTCAATGGAGGTATGCCAATTTACAGATGAGGATCTGGCCCACTGAGCTACAATGTTTTAAAAAAAAATCCTGACAACAAGGCTAAGTACACTTTCACTGCCATCCTGCTATACCGATGTTTGAGGAAAAGAATCAATTCACATTGCACCTACTTCAAGGCAAAGCTTGTGTTAATCTCTGCACAGAAATGGCAAATATCATTTTGCAAGTCTTTCATTCTTGTTGTATTTAGACTGGCAAACATGTACAGGAATCCAGTCCAAATGGTAGTGCTATTTGCTAAACAGACCTGCAAGATAGAAATATTACACACACACACACACATAATTGCCAAAGAATCTGGCTTTCATACACCAACTTGCCCTGTCACTGTACAGTTCCCCACCACACATCCGCCCTTCAGGAAATGCAGAAGGCAAGAGCAGCTACTTGCACTGAAGAGGTCACCGCTACAAGGACTAAAGTGTTCTGTCTACTGCATTGTTCTCAAACCTTTTTATGCCCAAGATCATTTTTTGAATTTAAGGACAACCCAGGATCTACACTGCCCCTTCCCCGAGTCCCTGCCCCTTCCCCAAAGTCCCGCCCCATTCACTCCACCCCCCCACCCACTCACTTTCACCAGGCTGGGATAGGGGTTTGGGAAGGGGTGCGGGCTCTGGGCTGGAGCTGAGGGGTTCGCAGTGTAGGAGGGGGCTCTGGGCTGAGCCTGGGGTAGGGGGTTGGGGTGCAGGAGGGGATACGGGGTGCTGGCTCTGGGAGGGGGCTGGGGCTTGGGATGCAGCCTCCCACCAGCCAGCACTTACCTCTGGCAGCTCCTGGTCAGCGGTGCAGCATGGCTGCTACTAGGGCAGTCTCCCTGCCTACCCCGGCCCCACGCTCCTCCTGGAAGGGGCCAATGTGCCCCTGAGGATCCTGGGTAGGGACAGGTGGCATGTGGCTCCGCACGCTGCCCCTCTCTGCAAGCACCACCCCCGCAGTTTCCATTGGCCGCAGCTTCCCGTTCCCGGCCAATGGGAACCGCGGCGGCAGTGCTTGCAAGCAGGAGCAGCGTGTGGAGGGAGACCCCTTCGCCCCCTGCCCCCGGGGATGCGCTGGCTGCTTCCGGGAGCGCCATGGGGCTGGGACAGGAAGGGAGCCTTTCTTAGTGGCAGCCCCACTGTGCCGCCGGAGATCGTGATCGACTGGGAGATCCTCTAGGATCGACCGTCGATCGCGATCGACCAGTTGGTGACCACTGGTCTACTGTATAACTGCAACTGTACCTGTGAGCCTGAAGGTTTCAGTTACTTGACAGGCAGTTCCTGTTTGCACTTGCAAACAATAGCAACAGTTGAGCCTGGTACTGCACACCCTCCGTTCCTATTAAACTAGGTTCTTTGACGCTCATATCTAGACAAATTCCTTTTGGCCCTTTTTGGACTTTTGCTAAATAAGGATCTGATCTCATGAGCTCTACACTGAATTTCAGTGGGAGCTTTGTGCATGGAAAGCTCCTGGGATCAAGCCCTAAGTGGATACATGGCTTAGGTTGTTTATCTGTTTTCAATTTGTAAACTAATTGTTCTAGTGACAGCTTCTAATTGTCTGTAATTATACAGAAAGAACCATGGTACTTCACTAGTATTGGATTTTCCTGTGATCTACAAATGTACTGTGTCCCTGTAGAGAACAAATGCTCAGAAATCACTAGAGAGAAGGAGTGAATAAAGTTTGAAAGTTTACAAATAACAGTTAGGAATGCCAAGTACCTGGTGAATTTCAGAAAGATTCCAATTATTCCCCAAGCTCTCACTTTCATGAATATGGCCCAGATATGTCTCTGCATCTTGAGTACCATGGCAGGTTCTCTCTGCCCAGCTGTACTGGAGTCTAATTAGCAAGGAATGTTAAACCTGAGATCGTGGACAAAGCTAACTGGTCTTTCCAAATGTTTAGTCCACTATACCTGCCTGTTTCCGGGTGGTATTTAATGCACACGCACACACACACAGCAAATTCAAGGTGAAGAAATATATGCAGAGCTTTATTCAAGTAGCATTGTATGTCTAATAACAACAGGGAAAGACGCTTCTGTAGTTTCCATTCTAAAGTCTCTTAACTGTAAGAACATTAAACAACACAAATTGTTACCCATCTGGTTTTGTGAGACCATCCTGTCTTCAGTGGAACAGTTCCTCTTTGGTGTCCAGGGGCACCTCCAGAAATTCTTCACGTGAACCACGCTCACACTGCAATGGCTGGACACCTATCCCAGGGGGCTGAGCCCGGTTCCTGGGCTGAGCCCGGTTCCTGGCTCTGGGCATTGCAAATTGGCATACAGGGTCACAATCACTCTCAGGTTTGCCCAGCAGCCATTCCATCCAGGAGCCACTGAGCCAAACCTGCATGGCGTTGTGACCTCACATGCCAGGTTGCAACACCATTTGATTTGGGGGCCCCCCTCTTAAATGGGAGGCCAAAGACAAACTGCCCCTTCCCCCCCGCCATACCTCTGGGCAAACCTGCTGCCCAACTGGTACCCCTGCCAGTGCTATGCACTGTGCATAATATGTGTGTGGCTGCGAGCACCACTGACAGTGTCCTTGAAAATCTTCAGGGCTGGCCTTTTGAAACAGCATGATGATGATATATTGAAATATGACGCACTATAAGGACAAGAGATTTTACCCCGTGGGCAAACTGTTAAAGGTTACGTTTTTAATACAGACATCCAAATGGAGACTACTTCTCAGCCCAGAAAGGATTGGAAAGGAGCCGTTGATGATTTCACAAGCTTCATTACACAGAAATTCTCAGTGCTATTCAAAGAGCAACTTAGATTTACTGTAAATCTAAAACCTGAAATAAATCTCTCGCAGACCTAGATCCAGATCAGGGACAGAGTAACGCATTCCTAAGGAGTGTGTGGAAGTCCTTAAGAATGGATCAATGGTCTGAGGGCACTGTAGATGGATCAAAAACTTTCGAGTAAGCGAAGCACTGGAGAGACAGGGAGAGAGAGTGTGTCAGCAGGAAGCATCAAGGAGTTTCAGGATGGTGAGGGAAGAGAGCAGAGGCTGCAGATGAACATCACAGGGGTTGTTGGGGAGTCTGTACAGATTGTTTGTGCCTCCTCCTTTCCTATGGCAACTTAAAATGCAACAGTTGTTTCCTGTATGGCTCAAATGCTGATAGCCTAACCCACAGAAAGTTCAGTTTGGTTTTGTAAACTGGTTTTTTGCCTGTGTTGTCCTGGCAGACTAATTCCAGCTTGTGGATTTCACTATATACATACATCTCTATCTAGTTATTTACATAGCGCTCATCACTGTGCAGGCTTTCTTGGCCCTGGAGAGTGTGAATACATTGCCCAGCTGTCATGCCTCAGCCTTCCTTGCAGCGTCTTACTGAAAATGGGGCCAAAACTACATGTTCTTCGTCAGGTGGCCTCTGCACATTCCCACTCTTGGAATGAACTGACAGTGCATCTTGAACGAGCAGAATCTTCTGTTAGCAGTGCCCATTGGGGAGCACTCTCCTGGCCCCCGCTCCTCCCCTTGCAGCTCCAAATGTCAGGGCCTGGCACACAAACTGCCTTCGTTCCTTCCAACCATGGTAGCAGATGGACCAGGAGCCTTGCCAGGTCTTTGGATCATTCCCTGTGCAGCAGCCTTCAATTAGATTTTAATTTGTTTTACATTATTCTTTTCTTTTCTTGTTTTTTTTAACTAAGGATCTGATGTGTCAGAATTAACGACAGCAAAGAAACCAGGGTCCAAGAGGGGTGCCCCTTGCCCTGCCGTTTTTCTAAACCCTCTCTTTTGTAAATTTAGAAATGGCATGCCTGGTTTCAGAGTTCTGGGATCACTTTCTAGGAGTAAGATTAGCCTGCCAGCTCAAGATGGTTTATTAGTGTCTGCAGTAAATACCTGGCTAATCCATCATCTGGACAGACAATTTTAAAAAAATCAGATAAGCTATACCAGTTGCATCCTGCGGGTTCCCATCCTGCCAGATACATCCAGGATGGTGGCTGCTGTTCAAAGAGCAAGAAGAAGTAAAGTCCACAATTTGGTAACGCCATATGACAGTCTCTTTTTTAAGCAAGCCAGCTCATCGCACCAGCCAGAGAGAATAATGCTGCTTGACAAACTCCCCAGATGTGCAGAGACCACTTGAAGAACGAAGTTCACTCATCTGTAACAGGAGTTCTTCAAGATGGACTCTGCACATTCGCACTCCCCTGCCCACCTCCCCGTCTTCCTCAGAATCCTAATTTTAGTTTTGTACCTGAGGGGGGTAATGAAAAGAACTGGGGTGATTGGCACACCGTGCACCCACGGTATAGCCCTGCCCCCCAACCATTCAGAGCCACGAGGAAGGGGGCACTCCAACAGACACTGCTACTAGAAGCTACCCCAGTATGACCTGTTCCACTGGTATATCCAAAGTGTGTGACCCTGCAGAGTCCATCTTGAAGAATTCTGATTACAGGTGAGTAACCTTCCTTTGGAGGTTCTGGGTCATCGGGAAACGCTGCAAGGAATTTATCGTCTGTTAGCGGTGCATGAATTTTGATGGAAACTGGGGTGGATAATGTGAGAGTAAACACCCCATTAGAACTTCCATAGAACCCTAAGGAGATAATGATTAAGTGACGGGCTACAGCAACATCTTAGGGCTTGTCGCCTGTGGGGAAAAGCCCATAATAGCTAGTACAGAAGAGCTATTCTGCACTAGCTTCCCATGTGAGCACACTTACTCCGCACTAACAATTCCTTGGTTGATATTGGTTTATCCACTTTGGAAGTGGATTAAGCTAAACCCCACAAAGGCACTCTTAGTGCAGAGTAAGAGTGTACACATGGGGAGCTAGTGCAGAATAGCTATTGCACTTTAAATTCACATCCTTGCTATTTCGCACTGACTTCCCCATGAATTCCTTGTATAGCCAAGCCCTCAGCTGCTGTTACACTAGAAATACAGAGCAAGTTCAGCATTTAGTTGCATACCTAGTAACATCCCTAGGACAGATTGCTGAACACGATGTTATTCTCTGCTATACAGGGGATTGGTGGTTTGGTTTGCCAACCTGAGGAGACAGCACTTTTATTTTGTTTTAGCTTGCAAACGGGGTTGTTACCAAAGGTTGCAATTAGCTGCTGTTTTATCTCCAGTGTTCCTGACAACACTGAAAGAAATCCCCTTCTTCCCCCGCCCCGTCCCCCCTTCCATACAGAGGGCTGGTTCTGATCTCATTTACACTGATGGAACTCTATTGACTTCAGGGGCGTTCCTCCTGATTTCCCTAATGTGAGACCAATATCCAGCCCAAGGGATTACATTCCCCAACTCCCCAATATTCACACACAGGCCCCCCCCTGTATACACCCAGAAGGAGGAAAAGATACATGCATATCTCATTGCCATCACAAATGGGAGCAACGAGAATTCCCTCTGCTTAAAACATGCTCATTCCAGATATTGACAGTGAAACCTGTGCTAGTGAACACCAGCTTTTTTAGGAAACTTCCCGTCCTAAAACACTGCCCCAAAGCATCCCTAAGCACACTGGGAGAGAGCTTAGCTTCATTAAAGTCTGTAGCAAAACATTCATTGACTTGATGAAGCCAGGGCTTCATCCACTGGGTACAATTCTTCTCCATCTTTATGAGTAGACCACCTTCATTAAGCAACCAGTTGTGTCAGGCTCTTGACTGAATGCTTGAAGCAAGTTTCACTTTTTTTATAATGGTGACGTATCCCACCTGACCATTATGAGGAGGCAGTCATCCGTTTTATTAGTTGTCCACTAAGTAGTTACTTTTGACCCAAGATACTGTAGCTCAGGAGATATAAACTAAATTCCCAGCAAAGGTCTCAAAGCAAATAACCTGAATGTCCTTGCCAAGAACAAATGCTGAAGTGGTATATACTGTTTTTCTGCTTAAGGACCCAGCCCTGCAAAGTACTGAGCATCCTGAACTGCCACTGAGATCAGTAGGATTTGAGGGTTCTCTGCACCTTAGAGAATCAGACCCACTGGGAGCTGAGGATGCTTAGCAGGGTACAAGAGGTGCTCATCCTGTGCAGTATTGGGCCCTAAGAGAGACTGTAAATAACAGGACTTAATCGAAATAGAACGAAAACGAATTGCTAACAGATCAGTATGTTAACTATGTAAATAACCGCCTTATTTATTGCAGTCTATCTAAAGCACACACGTTCTTTGTAGTAGTCTCTTATTTTATTTATTATTATCAGATCCTTATTTGGTTTAACGTACTGAGTATTTAGTGTGTGTAAATATGATTTTTATTATAAAAATTATCTATATGTGTGTATGTATAATTATCAATATTCTTTGTATTAACCATAGCACGTACAGGCCCTACTCCTAAGCTGTTCAAGCCTTTGTTGCAATTTTGAGCTAACACACCTTAATGAAATAAACTTCAAAATTCCATGGCATTGAAGCCGCTTGGCACCTGTGCCTCCTTGACATGTGAGAAGCACCACCCACCCATATACCCACGCACTAGCTTGGCACTGTATGCCATGGTGCATCAAACGGCATCCTCGTGTCTGCCTCCTGCAGGGAAAATAAGCAAATAATTTAGTATGGCAACATCGCCCAAATATTAAATCAGGTTAAAAGGGCAAGGAGCTATGAAAGAAAAACAAGTGTATAAAAAAAGCCTTCCCTCACCCCAAAAGGACTGCAGTAATTTATCAGTCAAAATCTGAAAAAATTGACTTCCGTGTTTCCTTTGAATCCATCTTTTAAAAACTGCTTTTAGTTGACAGGCTTTCATCTTTTGATCAAATGTCATCCCCTACTATATAAATAGGGCATTAAATACCAAAGAAAAAATCTCTACTTTTGAATAACGACCAAGATCTGTCATGAACTGACAAGAGCTCAGAAATGAAGAGACACACTGACACTTCCTTAATTCATGTCGTAGGGAAAAGAGGCATGTTGACTCAAATAAAAGATGGAGTGTCAAACTTATCTTTGAACGTCCTTGCTTTTCGTTCCTGCCGTGATATTATTTAAATGTAGGGGTGGTTTGGGGATTTTCTTAGTGGCTCATTTGCGGGTTAGATAAAAATTTAGAGGAGAAATAATCATGTTTAACCTGCTGCAGAGCTGCCTGAACAGCAACGTTGTAATGTTAACAGGGTTGACAGCATTTGTTTCTCTATTATTTTCACATGCACGGAACCCCTAACACATAATTCACAATTATATTTGATGTGAGCTGTAATACACAGAGAGAAGGACCATCTATGAGATAAAAATAACCACAGTTACAGCCCAAACATGTTTTGTTTTCCTTGCTTTTGAGGACAGAAAAAAACCATGTTTGAGAACCATGCATTAACCCTGATATAGCCTATAAATGGCTCCTTACCATGTTTTGCAGGTGGTGGTTTTGCTTTTTCTGCCCTGCTAAGTAACGACAGAGTGTGTTTATAACATAATCATGTTTCAGCCAACCTTATTGGTTGTTGGTTATCTCTGTAGTGTGGAGAGAAGCACAGAGACAGTTGTACTTTATACACATTTCTCTTTTCAGCTTGACTGACAAAGTACTGTGTATCCCAAAGATAGCTTTGTATTATTGCCTGGAACAAATAGTTCACAAAAGTAGCAAAAAATATTGTACAAGCTAAGGTGCACTCTTGTTTTCAAAAAACAAGATGGCTTGCGATGTTATTAGCAGAGTTTAACAAAGCCCCGCTTTGACATCACAATGTGCATTTTCCCCGCCCAACCCAGCATGCTCAGTGTCTGCTGTTTTTCCTGAGCGTGGGATTGGGCATAGGCAGTAGCTACTGTTCTCAGGCCACTGTTAGTACAGTTTGCGCAAAAATGATTGTAATTGTTTTAGTGAAATACACACCACAAAATCCTCCCATAAAACTCTGACTTCATATCAAAACATGGTGTGAGAGAGAACAGCTGCTTTTAGGATCTCTGCAATTTCAGCTGCATCAGCAATATTCTGCAAATAGTAATCTTTCTTTTTTCTGTTGTAATAAGAAATTTTGGCTGCATCAGCAATATTCTGCAATCAGCTTCTTCCCTGTTAAATCAGCCTTGCAGAAAATTATTTTCATCCGTACAGTAGCAGCAGCAAACATAGGAATTTGCCCCATTCACCTCAGCGATGTGTGAACACCAAAGCCTAATTGTCACCATTGAAATGGTATCATCATTAAGTATGGGCTTTTTTTAATCTTTGTTTCTTTAAAAAGCTTAGGAAATGTAACATTGAGGAAAAACTCTTAGTGCACCATTGGAGTTGCACAGAAATCACAAAGGGTAAATTTTCAAACTATCTAAGTGATTTTCAAAAACAATTTAGGCACTTAGGAGCCTAAAGCTCATTGAAAGTCACTAGAATTTTGGCGGGGAGGTATGTGCAGCCCAGGTCCTCAAAGAAATTTAGGCACCTAACTTGTATTGGTTGACGGCCTAAATACCTTTGAGGATCTGGGCCTCAGCCAGTTTTGAATATGGGGCTTAGGCTCCTAAGTCACTTAAGCATTTTTGCAGATGTTGCCCTTCGGCTTATTTGAAACTTTTAATCAAAATTAAGAAATGCAAAAATTAAGATTATCCCAGCACTATTAGCTCAGCTATGTTGCACATCTGTAGTATTTACCATTTCTGTTTTTCTAGTTAATTGGGTAGCATTATATGTTACGTATATAAAATGTTGAATGGCTTACTCAATCCATTTTCCATTTTAATGCAGCATTTTGAGTTGGTGTAGAATGCCTTCATAATGTTGATTAATTTTGTTGGAATTCCGTATTGTTTCACAATTTTCCACATTGTTTCTCCATTTACACTGTCTAATGCCTTTTGAAAGTCCACAAAATTGATGGCAAGACTGCCTTGGAATTCAACTGTGGTCTCAATAATCCGTCTCAGGGAGAAAATAGCATCTGTGCACGATCTCCCTTGTCTACATCCAGATTGTTGTTCACGTAGGATGGCATCCATCTTTTCTTTCATTCTGTTCAGGAGGACTGCTGCTAATACTTTTCCTGTGACAGATAGAAGTGTTACTCCCCTCCAATTTGAACAATTATTTAGATCACCTTTCTTTGGTAACTTGATTATGATACCGAGGGTCCATTCTTCCGGCATGTTCTCCTCCATCATATTTTGTTGCATTTCATCACAAATGTCTGAGAAGAATATTGGGAATAACCTATAGAGATAGGAAGACGGATGAAGAAGTCAGGAAAATTACTGGACAAGGCACCCTCTCACAGATAATCTACAAAAGAAGAGAGCAGTGGCTGGGACATGTGCTGAGAATGGAAAAAGAACGCTTACCGAATACCACCCTTGAATGGAAGCCAGAAAACGCAAGAAGAAAGAGAGGAAGACTGCGAATAACGAACAGTTCTGAACAACATCAAGCACCTCAACATGAAATGGGAAGATTTGGAGAGAAGGGCAGTTGACAGGCAAGGATGGCAAATGTGGGTAGCCCAATGTGCAGCAAAACACAGGATGGACTAAGGTCTGAGGTAATATAGAATGTATTTTGTGCCATAAAGCTTATCATATGGGCAACATGGCCAAGTTAAAATTGCTATTGGAACTTTAATTTTTGCAGTTTCTTACATACTGTGAGTTTAACTGTTCAGCGATAATGCTGGATTAATGCAACTGTTTGCATCGAATATGTATATATAGTCTCTTCCTTAGAAAAGTACATATAATTCCAATTGACAGTAATGGCAATTCTGTGCGTTCAAAGAGAATAAATCCCTTACAGCCAAATTCTGCCCTTGGGTACGTGACTACAGTATGTGTGGACTATGGGCATATTATTTCTGATTTGTGTTTTTAAGCATGGTTGGCCTACATTTCTGCAGAACTCAGAAAAATTGCTTTGGAACAATGAAGATGGTTTCTTGACATGATGCAATACGTGCCTGAACATTTTTGCTTGTACTCATATAATCTGTTCAAAAATCCAATATGCTGTGACAAAAAATCAAACTAAAGCATAAAGTGAAAAGCTTAATGAGCAAAAGCCATCCTGCCTTCCTTCCATGAGGTATTACAATGGTAAGTAATGGCGCTTTGTCACCTTTAGATCATAATTCAGAAAGGGACAGGCTCACTTCCTCAGCCTGCAGCCTCCGGTACAGCAAAAGAGCACACATCACAACCCAGGAGTGGGTGTGCGGGTGGGGAGGTGCTAGGGTGACCAAATAACAAGTGTCAAAAATCGGGACACTTTTTTTGGGGGGGGAGTGGTAGGGGGGGTAATATAGTTGCCTATATCAGACAAAGCCCCTTATACTGCAACAGTGCCAATAATATCAGACGTCTGGTCTCCCTAGGAGGTGCGTGAAGGTGACTAGTCACCTTTGTGCTCTCCTGATCTTCCTGTGCCTGTTGTGCACTGGGCCAGTCTCTGGTATTAGCTTGACTTCTGCTGGGTATCAACAGCAGCCAGGGATCAGTGAAGCATAGGGACGTTCCAGCCACACTCCCTCCCCAACCTACTGCCCCTGCTCCAGCCGTAGGGGGGATGGCATATAAGTTGCTATGCCGACTCTGTGCCACTGAGGGATCCTCCTGCAACCAGCTACTCTAACTCTAGGGCCTTTTTTTGCCCCCTCATATCTGGTATTCAGAAGGCAAAACAGTGGCTTGTCTTCCAGCCAGTGACTATACAGAAGATAATTAAAACTAATGAAGCTGGCCGTGTTACCATTGGGACCTGCTATCATTATGATCATTCTGCCTGTAAAATAACTCAATGAATACCACTGGCGAGTGGGGAGGAATTAAGTTGTGGTGCCCTTTCTCCCCCTGTACCTGCAGCTGAGCCAAAGGCCCACAGTGGAAGAGCTGCGTGAGAAAAAGATCCTCATCCGCTTCAGTGACTACGTGGAAGTGGCAGATGCTCAGGACTATGACAGGAGGGCGGACAAACCCTGGACGCGACTCTCAGCCGCCGACAAAGTAAGCCCAGTGAGCTTAGGATGGGATAGGAGCTGTGTATTGATCACAAGGTTCTGTAATGCTGGTGTGACATGACACTGCGAACAAGGGCCTACCCTCAATTCAGTCTCCTTCCAAAGGTGTACAGGGGAAAGGCTAGAATGCCTGGTCTACCCACAGATTTTGTATCTGCATAGCTATGCTGGTTAGGAATGTGATTGTAATTAATATAGTTATGCCAGAACATTCCCTAGTGTGGATGCAGATCTACCTATACAAAGGTGCTTTATATCAGTATAACTTATTCCCCTTCCTATACAGGAATAAACTATACTGGTGTAACCTCTTTTATCCCATCATATATCTGCATGAACACTAGAGGGATTGTACTGCTTTATCTATACCTGTATAGTTAAAATAGTACGACTTTTGTATGTAGACAAGGCCTAAGAGCGGCTGGCTGGAAGGTAGAGGGTGAAATGCCTTTGGGAGGGTACTGACCATCTAGGGTTGCAGGGCTGTGTTGAACTCGGAGCTGATGAGTTTTCTGTTCCTTTTCTGCTTATGTTAATTTATTTTGTTTTCTGGTTGGAAATGTTGAGCCTCATTTGCCAATCCCAGTAAACCAGGACTAATTCCGGTGAAATCAATGGAGTTACACTGGTGTAAAATCAGCATGAGAGGGGAATCAGGCCCTGTGAGGAAGAGACCTTGCTGACTGCCCTTGTATTTGTGCATGTGTGTGTCGGTTGGTTGCGCTGAGTAATTCTACCACTTTATGGGTGGGGCGCTCCTACAAGCAAGGTTGCGCATGATACCGGGAGACAGAATTAATGAACCAGTACCTCAGTGGCACTCACCAAAGCTGTAGTTGCATAATTAATTAATCCTTGGGTGCAAAATGTCAATGGATAAAATTGTCAAAAGCACCTGTCCAATAGAAAGCCATTGGGACTCATTTGCTTTCAGGACCGGCTCTGGGCACCAGCAAAGCAAGCACCTGCTTGGGGCGGCCCTTTTTTTTTTTTTTTTTGCTTGGGCAATTGTGCTCTCGGAGCTTGGCCAATTTTTTGCTTGGGGCAGCAAAAAACCTAGAGCCGGTCCTGTTTGCTTTTGGAAATTTTACCCAGTATCTTTATCTTAAGGCAGGAGGGATAGAACATGATTTTGGATCACCTGAAGATTGCCCTATTCTGTTCATTCCCTTTGAAGAATCTGGCATTGGCCACTGTCAAAGACAGGATACTGGGCTAGATGGACCATTGGTCTGACCCAGTATGGCTGTTCTTATGTTCTTTCCTGCTCCCCAAAGGTTTTTTAACCACCTAATTATTGTCTTGTGTGTCATATATATTGAGAAAAGCAGTTCTCTGTATCAAGTGCACCTTCTTTTGAGTGTTAGTGGAGTTTGGCACATCAGTTGTGCCAATATTCTACCACCACGTTGAGTCTGTGGTGGGAACTAGCAGCAAAGGGCTTAATGCCCTGACATTCTATAAGTCACACTGAGGTTGCAGAAAGAAGGTGGACTGTATTCATAGTTCAGGCTGTTTCTGCATGTTTCTTTGTCCTACTATGTAGAGCGCAATGTCTATCTCAAGCAGAGACAAGGTGATAGCGTCCACAAAGTGAGACAGAGAAATTTAAACTTTTTATTGCAGTTCTCAAGACAAACAAGACTGTGGGCCTGAGAAATGTTACATCCACTCTTTGGCCCCTTTACATTGCCAGTGTGATTTAAAGGGTCCGTAGTGTAATGAAAATCAGGGTCTACATTTTTTTAATGTGGAACTGTGTCAACCCAGCATGTTACCACCAGGCTGTGTAGTCCAGTGGACAGGAAATAAGACTGGGAGCCCTGATTTCTATTCCTGGCCCTACAGCTGACTTACTGTGCAACTAAGGCTGGTCTACACAGGCATGTGTTAGCAGTTACCACCAGTATAGCTAAACCAATATAGTTATATTAGTATAACTACCCAGGGGGACAATCTGATTCTAGAGTGGCTTTCTTCAGTTTAACTTTAATCCCTTCCAAAGCAATGAAAACCAAACCGAAACAAGGCTTACTTATTCCAGAATAAGACTGTCCATCCTGGGCATTATGTGGAGATAACTATATCAGTTTCAATTCACATCTTGGCTTATACTAACATAACTTTCCTTTGTGGACAGGCCCTTAGTCAAGTAACTTAACCAATCCGTACTTTATTTTTCCTCATCTATAAAATGGGGATAATAATGCTTGTCCAGCTTTGTAAAGTGTTTGTAGATCTGTGGCTGAAAAGTAGTATAAAAGTGCTAAGTACCAGTATTAAAAAAGAAAGTAAAGGAAAATAAAGTAAATATGGGAGAAAAATGCAGCTGGGACCGTTATTTATGGTGTATGTAGAAAGCCAGTCTGTATCACTGAGTTCTTGTGGTCGCTGATCAAGACCTCCAGCAAAACAGAGGAAACAAGGCTTGGCATTCCTTCTGCATGTATAAGGGAGCAAAAAAAGTGCACTAATCTATTTTTCCTTCTTCAGGTCAGGTCCTGTGGAAAATATCCTGATTGCTGGCATCTGCAATGCCTGCTTTTCCACATCACCATTTGCACCATTTAAACAAAAAATAGAAAAACAATTTGAAACCAGCTCTGACAAAACCAAAACTCCCCTATTGAAGACTATTCCCCTCCACAGCAACTATTCAGTAACTCTCTGTCTTCACAGGCCAGGGCGAAGATTTATTGCAAAAATATATTTTTCTAATGGATTTTCTGTTTGTCAAGTTAATCTTGCTCTCCATGTTCTGGATGTGCGGAATTGTGTTCAGTCTGACTTCATCTTTACCAACTGTAATGGTCTGAGGAATAAAAAGGGCATGTTAAAATCTCACCAATAGATCAGGAATGCATGGGGTAATAGATTTCAGACCTTGTGGGAGTCAGCCGCCTGTGTGGCCCTTCACAGTCACTTAGGTCGCAAATCAGTCTGCTGAGGGCAGGCCCTTGAGCTGCTGCATAAACAGTCAGTCTTTTCAGTGATAGATAAGGCACAGCCTGACAGTCATTTCCAAAGTAAATAAAACACCAAAGCTGTATTTGAAGAGCACAATGGGCCCAGTTTTGTAGCCCATGCAAAGAGTTGGGCTTAGGGCTTGTCTAAATCAGAGGCAGTGGTAGCCCACTGGAGACCCTCAGCAGGAATATTTTGGGGGCCCCTTAAGCTGCGCGGGGCCCTAAGCAATGGTTAGGCTATGTCTACACTGCGCACCTTACAACGGCACGGCTGTGTCACTGCAGCCGCACCATTGTAATGTGTACGGTGTAGCTGCTCTTTGTCGCCGGGAGAGAGCTCTCCCGGTCACAAAATAAATGAGGGGTGGTAGTGTTGTTGCCGGAAGCATGGCTCCTGCCGACGAAGTGCTGTCCACACTGGCACTTTTCCTCCTTCAAACTATTCTCGTTTGGGGGGTGGGTTTTTTCACACCCCTGAGCCACAAGTTTTAATGACGAAAGTGCTAGTGTAGACATAGCCTCAGTCTGTTTATGCCTGGCGTTGGTTCTAGTCCAGATGAAGGCAGTTTGCTCTTGGATAAATCACACTGGCACACATCCTGTTTTGCACTGATGTAATTTATCTGTATTAGGGGGTTATACCAGTGCAGATTTCCTTAGAGATAGCCCCTTCCTCCCATGAGTAGCATTTACCAGTGGCATTACTCACATGAGTAAAAGGTTTCATAATCAGGCAGTAAGGTAGAAGCATAAACTGATCAGACCAATGGGAAAAAAAAGTCAAAGTTCAAGGTTTTTCGATCTTGGGCTAGACCATCAGCAGCTCTCTATAAATATATCAGAGGGATAAATACCGGAGGGGGAGAGGAATTATTTAAGCTCAGTACCAATGTGGACACAAGAACAAATAGATAGGAATTGGTCATCAAGAAGTTTAGACTTGAAATTAGACGAAGGTTTCTAACCATCAGAGCAGTGAAGTTTTGGAATAGCCTTCCAAGGGAAGCAGTGGGGGCAAAAGACCTATCTGACTTGAAGATTAAACTTGATCCGTTTATGGAGGAGATGGTATGATGGGATAACATGATTTTGGCATTTAATTGATTTTTAAATATTCATGGTAAATAGGCCTGATGGGATGTTAGATGGGGTGGGATCTGAGTTACTACAGAGAATTCTTTGCTGGGTATCTGACTGGTGAATCTTGCCCATATGCTCGGGGTTCTGCTGATCACCATATTTGGGGTCGGGAAGGAATTTTCCTCCAGGGCAGATTGGAAGAGGCCCTGGAGGTTTTTCGCCTTCCTCTGTAGCATGGGGCCCGGGTCACTTGCTGGGGGATTCTCTGCTCCTTGAAGTCTTTAAACCATGATTTGAGGACTTCAATAGCTCAGACGTAGGTGAGAGGTTTATCGCAGGAGTGGGTGAGTGAGATTCTGTGGCCTGCGTTGTGCGGGAAGTCGGACTAGATGATCGTAATGGTCCCTTCTGACCTTAATGTCTATGAGACTGCTTGGAGGCTAGACATTCTTCAATCTGGGCCTAGTCCTGACCCACGGAAGTTGCAGGATTGAGACTTTAGTGATTTGGGTGAAATACTATCCAGTTACTCTAGCTATTTTAGGATTTGATGCTATTTCTGTACTTTGCTGAGTGCTATCTCCTGCTAGAAGTTCTTTTTGCAGAAAGAATATTGTTTTAAATAAATAATGAAGCAATCCAAACTGTAAGATGTGTTGGGCTCCGGGATCGCCAAGCATCATTGAAAGTCAGTGGGATTTAGGAACTTTTGAAAATGTTTCCTTGTGCCACAGTTGCCGATGCCTTTGGCACTTCTACTCCAGAAACTGCTATGTGCTCTACATGGGACCACCCTTGCAGATCACTCTGAATTTTCTGCTTGTGCAGAATGTGGCCATCTGCCTGTTAAGCAACAGACCAATGTGAGCAATTGGCACTCATGCTTTTTGCCCTGCACTGGCTTCCAGTCTGCTGTGGGTGCTGCAATTCAGCGTTCTGGCATCCAGGGCCATTCCTATCCAAACGCAAAGTACGCAGCTGCGTAGGGCACCAGGAAATTTGGAGTGCCCTAAGCAGCTGCGTGCTGCTTCAGCCCCTGCTCCACCTCTTCCACATGGCCCCCGCCCTGCTCTGCCCCAGCCCTGTCCCCACTCCACCCCTCCCCCAAAGCCCTTGCTCCACCCCAGCCCCAGCCCCACCCCCACTCCCCTGAGGACTCCAGCAGCGGTAAGTGGAGCAACCCAGCCCACTCCGCTCCGCCGGTGAGTGCTGGGGGGCGGTTTCCCCTCTGCCCCCCAAGCTCCTCCCCCCCTGCAGAGGCCCGGGGCCAGCCCCCCTATCGTGGAGGCCTGGGGCTCCACACAGCACCCCCCCGTGGGGGTGGGGGGCTGCATAGGGCACCAAAATGGCTAGGGACGGCCCTGCTGGCATCTCTTGTTTATATGCCCTGCTGCAGCATTTCTGTTTGACTGTAATGGTCTTGCTGTCTCTCCCAGAGGTTGACTTAATAGGGATAAGCAGCAGGGCATTCTGTGTGAAAGGCACTCAGCTCTGGTGCTCTGTCCCTTATGGTCAGGCATAGTCCAAGTTTGGCAGCCATTCGTCTGTTCCATATGGCTTTTTGTTAATTTTGCTTTTGCAACATATATGTGCACCCACTGTGGGGTATTTATTTGAGGGACCAGAACTAGGACTTATGTCAGCATTGTTTACAAAGAGCCTCTCCTTCTAATAGATACAGCTCACTGAAACATTCTTCTGCTCTTGCCTTCCTGTGATTTTTAGATCGGGTTTATCTCTCTTTTTTAAGAAATATTTTAAAGAGCCTTGTATATGCTTTCTCTTCTACCTGCGAGAACATCGTTTAATGCCTCTTTCATGTTTGTTAATCAAATATACCATTTTGAATAAAAAGTGAGCTTATTTTGATCTTTTATTTGCATATTTACTTGTTTCTTTGTCATTTGCAGGCAGCCATTCGAAAAGAGCTCAACGAATTTAAAAGCACTGAAATGGAGGTTCATGAATTAAGCAAGCATCTAACAAGGTTGGACTTTTCTGTTCGTTTGTTTTAAGATTAACAATTGACAGTGCTGATTTCCAAAACATATAGACATCCTCTTTTCCCAAACATGCACACACCAAATACGTAGCCACACACAAACAGCATTCACAATCAACCCACCACTCAAGAGATATGCCCGTCAAGATTACAGGCTTGTATGCAGTTGTGCGTCATCTCTGTAACAATATTTAATCTCTTTTTTTATTTTGCTTGTGTAGCATGCTGGTCATTTTGCATTTCACTGTTCTGGTATCTAAAATAAATGGTGTTGGTGTCCAGAAGGAAAAGGAAAGCAGAAAGGGTATAACAGCATTTCCAGTTTCAGAGCTCATACACTGTAGGATGCTAATTCACTGCAGTGTGAACACAAATAGTATAGAATACTCAGGTTATTCTATTATTAATCCCTGTGTTTCAGTTCTTTCCATAGGCAATTTAGGAGAAAATCTCAAACTCAGCATTATAACTGGCACCAGTTCATATCCTTGTAGGCTGTGTGGACAGAAAAGCCCAGGACTGAATGAGCCAGGAGCCTGAACTAACACGCTCATCCCTAACAATTCAGGGCTGAGGCACATTGCCTTAGCATTGTTCATGCTACTTCTATTCTGTAATTTTCTGAGGTGTTAAATCCCTAGAATTCCAGCTGAAGTCAGTGAGAGCTGCAGGTGCTCAGCACCTCTGAAAATCAAGCTCTCTGTGGTTCGTAAAGTCCTACACTAAATTAAATTACATTGATTTTTCATAGATTTTTTTTTCAGATAACAATTGTAGGAATTCATTTCAAGAAAGAGAGGTCTCAAGCAAGTCACTGTCAATTATCACTTTTGGAATGCCCTGGAAAAGCATATGGCTGAATTAATTTTGCATTTTGTGGATCTTTATTTACATTCATATACTGTGACAAGGTCGGGCCAGATGGCTATGGGAGAGTAATAGAAGGCAGATATATTAGCCCCAGGCTAAGTAGGTCCCTTTTCCCTGGGTAAGGTAACAGGGAAGGTTCCAGAACAATCAGGAATCTTCTGGAGACCATTAAGACAGGCTGATTAGAACATCTGCAGCCAATCAAGAAGGTGCTAGAATCAAGTAAGGCAGGCTAATCAGGGCATCTGGGTATTAAAAAGGAGCTCACTTCCATTTGTGGTATGTGTGTGAGGAGCTGGGAGCAAGAGGCACTAGGAGCTGAGAGTGAGAATGCGGATTGTTGGAGGACTGAGGTGACAAACATTATCAGACACCAGGAGGAAGGTCCTATGGTGAGGATAAAGAAGGTGTTGGGAAGAGGTTTTTCCTCCTTCCCCACAGCGGGTTTCAGGAAGGGGTCTGTTCCCAGCCCCCCTAAAAAAGGAGCAGCTAGAGTAATCCCCACCACAGGTGTTGACCAAACCTGGTATTTTACCACTTAAAAGGGAGGGAAGGTGGGTCGCTTCAGCCTTGGTCTGTGTAAAAAGGAAGGCTTCAGGAGCTGAGCTTCCCCTTTGAAACCCTGTATTCCCAGGGTATGAGTCAGCAACCACACTGACCACACCAGCCATAAAGCACTGTTCCCTTCACTCAGCCAGCCAGCCAAACAACCCCCCGCTTAAAGGTGCAGGGCAGTCATTTGCAAGAGACAAGCAGCTGCCTTTGAATCATGAGATCTTAGGCCAGTTCTAATTTAGTACTTGCACACAACGGTCATAATCATCTCTGACCTAATCTTTTGACCTCTCAATGCATTTACATGAGGGTTGAGTTTGTCCTGCTAAATTCAGCCTCCAGATGTGAGATACCTATAACTGGTTACAGTTCTAACAGGTGCTGAGCGCTGTCAGCTTCCATTGAGAGCTCAACAACTCACCAGTTCAGGCGTTAAGTCTAGAAGCATGTGGCTTGATCTACACCTAAAACTTAGGTTCACCTAGGTACATTGCTCAGGTTTGTGAAAAATTTCTAACCCACAGTGTAGACACAGCTAGATCAGCAGACGGATTATACTATCCAGCTACTGCTTCTTGAGGCGGTGGATTTACTACAGCAGTGGAAAAACCCCTTCCATCGCTGTAGTAAGTTTTTACGCTACAGAACTACAATGGCAGTGAGCACCAGCTCACTGAAGCACTGCAAAACTTAACAATTTTGGTTTGCAGGCGTGTCTGCGTGAGCTTTCTTTCAGTTTGTTCCCTGTGGGTTTGCAGCCAGAATTTTGCTTTTGTTTCCAAATCTTGAGGAGACCATTCATCTGAAGTCTCTTGAATTTTGTCTGATTTCCATTTGAATCCATAAGTTGGTTCTGATTCAGTCAAATCCGGCCTGGGCTCAATGAAAGCTAAGCCCAGCATACTTGAACCTGGAGAAAGATTCATTTAAAGTTCAACAGGGTTGTTGAGCTGTTAGTCTAACCAAAAAATATCCACATAAATTAAACATACTTACATGAAAGCGAATAATTCTCTTAAACTCAGATAAGTCACCATTATAAAATCATTAGCAGGGTAACAATCTATTTTTGACATTAAGATAATGACATATATGCTCGGTAAAGGATATGAGTTTTGCTCTTCTAGAGGAATGGATACTTTAGTTGATGATAGAGTCAAAGACCAACACTTACAAAACAAACATACATGGCTGGAAACAAAAGCCTCTGGCACATTTCAAAACAGCCTCTGCAGAGAAGCTGCAAATTTAACTTCAAATGTCTCTTTAAACTTAAACATTAATGAATAATAATTAAGGCAACGAGTTTGTCATGGAACTCACGGATTTCATGACTTTCCGGGACTTCTGCCCTGGCCGGTGCGGCTGGCCCAAAGGCTGCCCGAGCTGCTCAGGCCACTGCTGGGGCAGTCTCAGGCCACTGCACCCCCAGCAGCAGCAGGAGTTTGGGTGTTGGGTTTGGGCTCAGGACTGGGGGTTGGAGCACGGGAGGGGGTGAGGGCTCTGAGGGGCACTTACCTCGGGGGGAGGGGAAGGAGCTCCCCAGAAGCAGCGACATCCCTCAGCTCTTAGGAAGAGGTGTGGCCAGGCAGCTCTGCATGCTGCCTCTGCCTGCAGACACCTCCCGCAGCTCCCATTGGCCACGGTTCCCAGCCAATGGGAGCTGCAGAGCCGGCACTCGAGGCAGAGGCAGTGTGGAGAGCTGCCTGGCCACACCTCTGCCTAGGAGCTGAGGAAGGAGGATGTTGCCACTTCTAGGTAGGCACAAAGCCAGACAGGGAGCCTGCCAGCCTCTCCAACTGTCTCCCCACCAGCACCAGCAGGGGTCCCGGGCCGCCTGCCCCCAGCACCCACGGCCCTCTCCCGCCCCCAAGATTTTGTCAGGGGTATATAGTACAAGGGTATGTCTACACTGGAAACTTCAAAGCGCTGCCGCGGGAACACTCCGGCAGTAGCACTATGAAGTGCAAGTGTGGATTAGCTCATGAGGGGATTAGCTCCGAGTGCTGGAAGCGTGGGCTCCCAGCGCTCGGAGCCTGTCTACATTAGCACTTTAAAGCACTCAGACTTGCTGCGCTCAGGGGGGTGATTTTTCACCCCCCTGAGCCAGTAAGTTAGAGCACTATAAAATGTAAGTGTAGACAAGCCCCAAGTCATGGACAGGTCACGGGCCGTGAATTTTTGTTTACTGCCCGTGACCTGTCCATGACTTTTACTAAAAATACCAGTGACTAAAATATAGCCTTAATAATACTTTGAATTTATGTCAAGTCTATTATTTGAAGATCTGAGGGCTTGCCTGCACGTGAAAATTATTCTGGAGTAAGGTAGGCCTTGAATTTGAAGTGGAATAGCTATTTTGGAGTAGCTATGTGTCGACACTCGTATTCTGGAATAACTACGTGTTGACACTTTTATTCTGAAATAAGAGTGTCCACACTGAGGAGTTATTCTGGAATAGCTATTCTGGAATAATTGGTGTGTAAACAGGTCCTAAAGTTCTGATCCAAAAACGCTAATTGACTTCAGTGGGCTTTGGATTAGGCCTTTACAACAACTCGGTGAGTTTGGTAAGTGTTAATGTTGCTAAACCCATTTTTTCAGATGGATAAATTGAGGAATAAGGAAGTTTAAATTACTTTTCCAAGGTCACATAGTGAGTCAATAGCTGAGCTGAAAACAGAGCCCAGGAATCCTGGTGTCCAATGCCATTGCCCTAAACCATTAAATAATGCCACCTATTTGATGACATATAATACGTATGTGAGAACAAGCTTGTTGCAAAGTATTGCATTTTTCATTCATCCTTTCTCTTTTAGGTTTCATAGACCGTAGCAGTTCAATTCTGCTTGACTACTATGCCATCTTTAAAACCTAACTAAAAAGAACCGTAAGTGCTGGTATTATTCACTTCCTGTTACGTACAATGTAAATCTTCTGAACTGCCTTTTTAAAATAATTAAATTAAAGAAATAAATGAAAATAAGGGGGGAAGAAGCAAAATGGAAATTGTACTTACATGTGATGGGTACTGCTACATCATCAGATCTGCTGGCACAAGCTTCGATAATAGAAAATACCCCTGGTGGGAATCATACCAAGAGCTGGCATCTATGTTTATGACTTCCTGGCATGTGGATTCACCATATTTGTCCAAGCCCAGCTGGTAATGCATCCATTCTGTCTTCAGTCACCCCGCATCCTTGCAAGTATCTGTCACCTGACTCCAAAGAAAGCTGAGGCACTTGGTGTTATTCTGGCAATGACTGTGCTGGGTGAAGTCTCCAAAAGGCCTGCAGCCACGTTAAAGCACTTTTAGTCCAAACACTTGTCAGTTTAGGAGCACCTTAGAAGGACAGTAGGGGAGGAGAACTGCTCTCAGGACCTGCCCACTTTCCGAGTACAAAGAAATTCACTTTCCATGGAGGAGTTTGTGACTGGTTGATCATCACCATTTTGGTTCACAAGAAGAACAGCATTACTTATTGAAGGCTGGTTTCACTCAATCAATTTTTTGTTTTCCAAACCTTATTATGACTCCACAAACCTTAAGTAACAATAATATCGGTAAATAACGAGCAAAAGGCACCGCCTTGACCTTGTGTAATCATTTATACCTGTGCCAAGTGATCGTAAAGGCGTGTCGAACACACTCAAATCAGAATAACCGTGTTTGCCCTCCAGTTCACACAACTGTAAGGCAGCAGTGAATCAGGTGAAAGGTCTGGATTCCAATAAGGTATCCATGGGATATGTATTATTCTGTACGTATGAGATTTTTAAAGGGCAGATTGGGCATGTAAGGGCCTGCACTTCAATCATATTGAGAATAATCTTTTCTCGGTTCTGGTGTAGCAAAATGTGGGCCTGGTGTAACAAAAATATACTACTGTATTGTTGTGGATGGCTCAGAATTATCTGCAATATTTAGAACCAAGGCAATAGGCAAAAACCCCGAGGCTTTTTTATATTGGCATGCTTTTAACTGTTAAAATGGCCACTTACAGCTCAGCACTGCAAGGGGTGATCACTCTAGCCCTGACCCAGCAAAGCACTTCAGCCTGTGCTTAACTTTAACTAAGTATGCACTTTGAAACCAGTGAGATTATGCAGATGCTTCATTAAAGTCAAGCACAGGCTGAAGTGCTTTGCTGGGTCAGGACCAGAGGGTTCAGCCCCTTGCAGCATCCAGCCCTGATTCAGTATAAACCTAACAAGCTGGGAACAAATGTCTGTGATGCCATCCCTTATGAGAAAATATATTGCTACACTCGATATAAAGTGGCCAAAATGCTGAAGTAACATGACTGTAAGTTGCAGTGCTCTGGATCGTGACTGTGGAATAATATCAAATGTTGTTTTCCTTTTGAAAGTTTGTGCAGGGAGGCCTATGTTTTCTATGACAACGGTATCCTGTGCAAGAGTTCACTTGCACGCACAACCACTCACACTTCCTCCCATTCTTCCCCGGGGTGCCCTGGTAATGCAATACCCATCCCCTCCGCTGATTTCAGACCAGCATCAGATTGAGGTTGCTTTGACAGGTGTATATTATGTGTCCAGTTATGTGCAGAGCGCGCTCAGCTCCTCTTGGACCTGTTTCTCATCCCACTTACCCTGGTGTAAATCGGCTGCAACCTCATGTAACTCAGTGAAGTTACGTTAGTATAAAGCCCATGTAAATTACAACAGAATGACGTCTATTGATTTCATTAAGGAACTGAGGCTGGTCAGCACCTGCCAAGACTGGGCTGTATCCGAGAAGAGTGGAAGCGTTTCAGTCTCATCTGAGGTCACCCGTGTGACTTATGAGTGAGCATTTGGGGAATAGTGAATGTCTGTTGCAGGGTGGAGGGCATTAAAAAGAAAAAAAACCCTCAGCCATTCCCACAGGAGCCAAAGTACTGACTGTTGCCCTTTTTCCTCATTTCTATTTGAGGCAATAGGTCTTTGAAGTTATTACCTAGCACTGTTTAGTGGTTTCGCGATAGCCTAAAAATAAAGGTGATTCCTGCATCCCCATCACACGCACAGGATATACTTACCTGGACTTGTCAAAAGAAAATAATAATCCCAATACACTCTGGGAGAAGAAGATTTATCTCAGACAGAGGCATCTATGTAAATATGATCTGCCAGTGACCAGTTCTCCGTGGCTTGATTGCAGGATATTGCAAAATAAAGTTAGTGGGGAAGTACAATGCACTTCCTCAGCCAAGAGTTCACCAGCAGTGAGAACCTAATGTTCAACATTATCAGCACAGTGCAGGAACAGCAGAGCAGGTATCCGCCTAGCACGTATTGCTGCAGGGTTTTTCCCCTGACATCACAAAGGGGTGCATATTATTCAATTCACTCTCACGCATGGCTTGAAAGAAGAAAACAAAGGTCTTGGCATTTGTATGTGCACATTGCATTATGAAATGGCCCAGAGACATGGCTGCTTCAAACAGCTGCAAGCCACGGGATTCAGAACGTGCCCTCCCACAGCTGCCCACATGTCCTGGCTTCTCTGCCTTGTTGTCTGAGGTTGAGTCAGATGGGAGGGCTGAGGAAGCAGTAGGACGGAAATCAGAGTATTCAGAACTTGTGTGTTGGTGGGAGGCACTAAGGAAGGGGTGGATTTGGGTTTCTTGTTAAAGAGGAGGAATAAGAGGCTGAGATAAGGGGATAGGCATCCAGCTGTTGCTATCACTGCAGACTTCTTAGGCAACACTGAGCCACTGGTGGAGGAGCGAACACAGGAAATGCCACTGTAGCAATACAACCTGTCCCTGGTGTGTCAGGGCCATGCCGCAACCCCCGGTTCACCTGCAAGTCAGGCAGCCGGACTGAACTGGCCCTGCTCAATGGTTTTCTCGTTTACAGTAGAGTTCTGGCTCTGGGTATGGTCATAATATTACAGACTGCCATGTGGCTGGAGATAAGATCCCACTGAACTCCCAGGAAGTTTTTTTCAGGATTTGCTCTGCACTGAGACAAGATGTGGAAGGCGCTTGAGGTATTATTCCATTTGCCTGACATTCTAGCAGAAGATACCGCAGTTCCACTCTGATCTGAAACAGTATTCATTGGAACTGCCATATTTCTCATGAGCTGCAGCTACAGCAGATTGCGGAGGAATCCAGGTGAAATGCCCAGCGTAACAGCATCAGTCCATGCTGCACGGTTGGCATTTCTTCTGTTTAGCAGGAGTTACGCAGTGACAAGGCATCTTCCTGAAAGGTGACTTGTTGGTGACTGAACACTGCATTGTATCCTCAGTTTACTTACATCACTCCACCTGACAGGCATGGAAGTTTAAGACCGAAATGAGAGCAGACTTTTTTTTTTTTAAAAATCTCTATTTTCTGCAGAAGTGCAAATGCTTTTCCCATCAAATACTCTGCTACAGCCACGTCCAGTGTGTTACTGTACTTGGGATTCCATCTGGAACAAGGAGTGAGCTTTTTTTAAAAAAAAAATTGACGAAGTAGAGCTAATAATAAAGCAGATAATTTTTCTACTTACCGTTGTTATCAGCAATGAGTTCCATTTGTATGAGAAGGATTTATAATAGCACGCACTTCACTTTACCTGGTTTAAAGAAACAAAACTAGGTTGGTGAGAGCAAAATTTTCATCTACTCATCACTGATTGCTAAAAACTATGTGGAGGAAAAAATGCCAATGGTGAAAAAGAAAATATCTCGGTAATAGTCTAACGAATCAGTGGTGTTAATACTTACAAGGTGTGATGCAACATCTGCTCGAGAACTTATGGAAACATTAGTGGAAAATTGAAGGGGAAAAAACAAGGAGTTGTGGTAAAAATAATCATAAAACTTTTAACTAAACGTTTTGCTTGAGATAATTTAATAATTTAGTTTGAGAAAGTGACACAAACTACTGAGAAGTGATGGTGACGTCTATTCCTTCACCTCCAGACCAGAAATAGTGTAGAATAGAGCTGGGTGAACTATTCATAGTGAACAATGTACCGTGCATTATCCATTTCAGATCTGAGTAGGTTTCAGGATATAAACTCTTTGGGGCAGGGCCTGCACCATCTTTGTGCATCTGGTGCCTAGGACGCATTACCAGGAAAAACAGTGAAGAAGAAGAAGAATAGGCTTCTATTTTTACTAATTTATTTATTTGTAGTTATTCAATGAACCCTTGAGAGGTTTCAACCTCTGGGTTACATGCAAGCACTTCACTTTGTCATTACTATTCTCTCTTCATCAGGTGTGATTGGTCACCTGAATAACATTTTACTGCTTCTGCATGCCGACTGGACAGCTGAAACTTTATAAACAGGAGGAGAGCACTTCCAAAAATGACCAGCAAATACTTGCATTCACACACAAATACCCAGGTTCACATGCAAATAGGGTTATGACACGCAGAACATCCATTCCCCAGTGTTCCTGCAGATAAACCCACTTTGTACAAATATCCATGGAAGAAAAGGATGAAAACTTGGCCAACAGAAATGGTTACAAATGATCTTCCCCACTGCTCACCCAGCTCTAATTTAGTATCACACGTCTATAAAAACAAAGTACGTGAAGGGTACATTAACTGCTTTTCCATGTGTCTCTCATATTCCAGAACCAGTTGCATTTTCCAGCTGATATCCAAGTGTATGTACATAGTTTGTCTTTGTATAGGAGTGAATGTGGTGACTGTCAATCATGTGCTCTTCCAGTATTGTAATTTAACAGATTATAACTGTATGAAAACAGTGTAAATAACTAGAAGAAAAAGTAAACTGGATCTCTGTCCTAGATTTTGTACATACTGAAACTGCATGGTATTTAAATTATTGTTTGTCTCTGATGTATGCAGTTTCTTTAAAAAAAAATCATTTTAAAAAAAACCTTTCCTGGTCTTGTGTATTTTATTCACCTCCTGTTATATGCTTTGCCAGATATTGCCCAAAAAAAAAAAAAGTACTTTAAGATACGAGCCCTGCTAGGGGGTTGTAAGCACTCAATACCTCACAGTATTAGCCTGTAAGGGGAAAATGAATGTAATCAGGATGATGGATCCTCACCTGGTGTAAATTGGCATGGCACTACTGACTTCAGTGGAGCAATGCCAATTTATAGCAGCTGAAGATCTAGCCCACCATCTCTGGGAAACCTCTCTGGGTGAAACCTGTCACCATGTATCTTTGGGAAGGCTCAGCAAAGATGACTGAAGGAGGTTGGCTGTTCACTCTGCAGCTTCAATTGTCCCAAACATTAATCTAGTAAACACTGGTCTTCACTGCAGAAAAATCCCGCTCAGCATGTGAATTTTCTGGTTTTTGCTGTCCTTCGAGCGCTCATTACAGGAGTCACATCTGTAGTGGTCTCCTTGTTCTGGAAATCTCAAGGCACAGAAGTTTGGTGGATTGTATTAGAGCAGATATTGATCAGACAAGCGCAAGCAGGAGCAGCAGCAAAGGCTCATTACAATTTAGCAAAAGCCATGGGAAGAGAAATACTCATTCAGGCTCTTGCAAACAAAGGGCTTCTGCTCCTCTTTTTTCTTTTCTCCAAGTGCCTTCATTCTTTATAAAGGTTGCCAGCTTGACAGCACTCCAGAGTGAAATTTCCTATCCATGAAGGCAGAACAGCTTGAGGTGCTGAAGTACAAGCTTCCTGACACTCCACTATTAATATTATTCTCTACACAGATGTGAAGGTAACACCCCTGCCATGCCCATTCAGTCCAGGGTAGTAATTTGTGATGTGAACTAGTGTCTCCAGAGAGCTGGGCTAAAACCATCAAGGATAAAATCCACAAAGGTATTTAGGTGCTGAACCACCACTTTGTGCCCCTGAGATTCTTAAAGTCCCTGCTCAGTTGCTGCCTAACCCTCTAGGCACCTAAATGTCCACTAGTAAACTCCCTTAGTCGCCTCAGTTTCCCCCCGTGAGCATACACAAAACTGCCTAAGTCCTGATAACACCAAGCTTCTTGGCATTGTAGCGGGATGCTTAAGGACCTGGTGGGATTCTCAAGCTAGGTGTTTCCCTGCCAGTCTTGCCTGCAGGGCCTGATCCATTAGGCATTCTCAGAGCATGCCTCACCAGCACAAAAGAGAGCAAGGGTGACCAGATCAGGAATTCATGGGGCAGGCTGGCTGGCACGTGTACGACAATACCCAATAGCGCAGTAGCTGGGACACTCACCTGGGATGTGGGACGCCCATTTTCAAATCCCCATGCTGCTGGGTTTGGAGCAGGGACTTGAAACTGTGTGTCCTGGGTGCGTGCCTTTACCTTCCAGCCTACTGGATATTCTGGGGTGAGGCTCTTTCAGCCTTTCCTGTTGGAGTTGTTGCTGGCTTTTGTGAATCCCATTGTTAGGCACCTAATTCAAGGCTGTGAATTCCACTGGGCAGCAGGACACTTGACAGGCATTGCAATGCATCATTCCCTATGACAAATTAAACAAGGCAGCTGTAGGTAGTCTAGCTGGCTCTAATCAACCACAATCCCCTCAGAGGCTGTTGGGAGTGATAGGGGGCCGGGTGGAGAGGTCTCACGTGTGGAAGGGAGTGTTTGCTACTGCTTTTTTCTGAGGCTGGCTTAAAGAAAGCTTGGTGTGTGGAGAGTGACAAGTAGCAGAGGAAGGCTAGACTGGAGCCTGGGAGCAGAGTATGGGAGAGAATGACAGACCATTGGAAATGAAGGTACTGAAGTGGGCATAAGCTGGGCTTGTCTCCCTTTAGAGACTTGTACTTTGGGTTCCTGAAAGGGAAAAAAAAGTCTTTGATTGCACTTGTGAAACCCAGAATGTGCAGGATTTATAGAATCTGTGCCTGAAGAACTGCTGTGTTCTCTGTCTCCTCCCTTCCCTCGTGTCTGTGGTAGTCAGGTCATCCAGGTCTACCAGGCAGTAACCTGTCCTGGTGACAGTGCCTTTGTAGATTTTAGTCCCGATGTGCTTCACGTTGGTCTCTGAATAACTCTCAGATGGCAATAGCATTTGCTCTCTAAAAAGCCAGGTGGATTTGGATTGCTCAGGTAGAAGAGAGAGTTCTATGGGGAGGGGGGAATCCATTTACTTTGACTAAACAGCAACAAGATACTATGTGTTTTAACTACGGATCCATGAGTTACCACCATTACTGAGTTACAGCTTGGCAAGGCTGCCTGCATTACAGGCTTGGTTTATACACAACTTGCTATTACCCATCAAGTATGGGGCTAGATTTTCTACTTTTAAATAAACATTTGCTCTCTTCTATTAGTTGCTTTCTGTCTCTTCCTTCCCACCCCCAACTTCTCAGCATCTGATATTGCCTCAGTCTCATTGGCCAACTTCCACATTTCATCTGTGCAGCTGTACAGCCTGCCTTAGTTATTATTAAGTCCAGTAAGCAAGAGAAAAGCCCATTCAAAACTTCCAGTGATTAAAAAAATGAGGAGGAACATCTGGATTTGCCATTAGAACAGATGAACCTAGACTGCTACAGGTGTCTGATTATATTTCTTGCTGGAGACTGACTGCTCTCTGCCTGTAAACAGACTAATGTAACCTTCCTGAATCAGCTGCTTCTTTCAAACTTTACAAGCTAAAGTAGTGCTCCAAACTGGACTAATGAAGGAGAGGCCTGTGCTTTCATTAATATTAGTTTATTACCAGCACTTGCTCAGTCTGGAGGAAGGGGGTTCTCCTAATCTCCACTGAAAGGTACACTCTGGTGGCCAGTGTGGGAACAGCAGTAGTGACTTATGCCAAAGCAGCAATTTTAGACCAGCTTTGTTTAATGCTTGATTAGTCTAAGGGTTATAAAATCTGTACAGTGAATTGCATTGTCTTGATATTTGGCGTGCCTCATGGGGGTGCTGGTGAGAGTTAGTAAACCAAATTTAAGACCATTTGTCAAAGGGGTTCCCAAGATACAGCCCCCTGTGAAAGTGTTTCTTAAGGTTTATGGATTCTTCCAACTTCTTTCTGTGCAGATAGGAATGGAAACAGGACTGTGATTGTTTCACCAGGAACTCAGTCACTCAAGTGTTATCCCTAAAGAGGGAACGGCACCCACAAGCCTTTTGGTGACCAAAATTCCAAACAGTCTTCGCCCAAGAGTCTCTCTCTCAATTTAGGTGCAGGCCTAAAAGTCCTAAGGGTGGCTCATGTGCCAGTCTGATTACACTGGGTATGTGTAGCCTGACAAGCCAAGAGGATTGATAGCAACATGCCTCTTTTTATATCAGATTTCTGCTACAATCTGCCTCTGGCAAAGGGCTTTTTTTATTTGGGAGGGGGGTGCAATCTGAGTGCAGCAGAAAATTCAGAGGATGCTGAAGCTCTCTTACACGTGTGAATGCTTGCTGGGAGAGGGGCATGGGGGCTGCGGCAAGGAATGGGGGCATTTGGGGGGGTGGGCTGGGTGACAGAGGAGTGGAGCAGTGTTGGGGGAGGGGTGGCTCAGCTCAGTTCACGGGGAGGATGTGGAGATTAGGGAAGGGATGGGATACTGGGGTTGGGGGAACATGCTGGTGGGTGCCAGGGTGAGTGGGAGAGATTGGGGGTGGAGGCACCCGTCAGCTTCATTCTCTCCTCCCATGTGTGCTCCAGGATCTGGGTGGGGCATGGCCAGGCCCTTTTAGTAGGTATCTGAGCCGTCGTTGTCTCTTGGGAGCTGGGATATGGGGGACCTTGTCTTTCCAGGTGGATTACAGCCCCTCTCCCTGTCCCCCCCCCATGTGAGCCCTCTGGGTGGGCAGCTGAGAACAAGTACACTCAGAGCATGCTTCAAGAGAACACGCTGCTGACACTGGTGTGAGGCTTGATGCATATCTCAGGCTTCCAAGTACTCATTGAGGACACCCACTGAGTATACTGAAGTAGTTCACGTCTCAGCTATTGTTTCAAGCTGCATTCATCTCCATCGGGTGTTCTCCTTCAAATGAGGTTCTCACCCTGAATGATCATGGAATAGGCCGCTTCATTCCTCTCAGAGCCTCCAGTGCTGGGGATCTGGATATAGCAAATACATTGGTGATGACTAACTTCCTTAAAGCAAGGCACCAACCTCTGCCTTAGCTTCCTGTTAAGGCTCAGCTAAGTCCTGCATGGTAACTCAGATTCCCTTGAAACTCTGGGTACCTCTGTGGGACACGTGGTAGGGTTAGTGATCCACAGTGGGGGACAGTTGAGTGCGATACTTGAGATGCAGCTTTTTCTACGTTCAGATTCTAACACTTTTCATGCACACCTGGTTTCTGAAGTGCTTCTGGGACAGGAAGGGAGGGGTGAGCTGGAAATGGGGGGAGGGGTACTATATGTTGCAGAGGACGTAGGAGAGAAAAACCAGTCTTCCGTCACATGATGATTAGAGTAACTTTAAGCATGCAATAGTGTCAAGTTTTGGGACATAGACCACGTCTGGGATTTTTCTCACCTATGCACGTCAAGGCACAATCATTATCCCCACTCGACGTTTACAAAATTTTACAAATTTTGCAAATACCTGGAGGATGGAGGCAGTGATGAGCTGCCAAAATCTTAACAACCGGTTCCCTATAAAAAGTTCTGATTTAAGGGATGTGCCCCAGTATGTATTTTTTGTACCAACAGGGTTACCATATGTCCGTATTTTCCGGGGAGAAATTTTTAAAATTTAAAAATTCCTCTCGGACGGCAATTTAAGAACCAAAAAGCCTGACCTGTCCGGGAAAACACGGATATATGTTAACCCTGCCTAAAGTTCTTTTTTAAAAAGATGGGCCTGAACTAGAAATGAGCTCCGTTTCACATGTGTGGGTCCCTGCCACTCCCTGGGGGTGTGCTCGGGTGACCAGATGTCCTGATTTTATAGGGACAGTCCCGATTTTAGGGTCTTTTTCTTATATAGGCTCCTATTACCCCCCCACCCCCTGTCCTGATTTTTCACACTTGCTGTCTGGTCACCCTAGGGTGTGCACATGTGTGGGTCCCAGCTGCTCCCTGCCCCCCTCATTGAAGCAGGTGTCCAGGGTTACTGCCCTGGGAACTGCAGGGCACCAGTGGATGTGGGGCCAGCTGCAGACAGGGGTGTGGGGCAGGGCTAGTTGGAGGCAGGGGGTGCAGGGCTGGCTGCGGGCAGGGCAGAGGGTGTGGGGTTTGCTGAAGGCAAGTAGGTGCGGGGCTGGCTGCGGGCAAGGCAGGGGATGCGGAGCTGGCTGGAGACAGGAGGGTGCGGGGTTGGCTGGAGGCGAGGGTGTGTGGGGCTGGCTGCAGGCAGGGCAGGGGGTTCAGGGCTGGCTGGAGACAGGCTGGCTGCGGGCAGGGTAGGGGGTGCGGCAGGGAAGAGGGTGCGGGGGTGGCTGGAGACGGCCTGGCTGCGGGCAGGGCAGGGGGTCCATGCGGCAGAGGTTCGCTGGATACAGGGCAGCGGGTGCAGCAGGGGCTAGCTGCAGGGAGGGGGTGCAGGGCTGGCTGGAGACAGAGCAGGGGGTGCGTGCGGCAGGGGCTGGCTGAGGGCAGGGTAGGGGGTGCACACGGCAGGGGCTGGCTGTGGGCAGGGCAGGGGGTGCATGCGGCAGGGACTGGGTGCGGGCAGGGCAGAGGGTGCGGGGGTGGCTGAAGACAGCTGGCTGCAGGCAGGGGGTGCGGGGGTGGCTGGAGACAGGGGCTGGCTGCGGGCAGGGGGTGTGGCAGGGGCTGGCTGCGGGCAGGGGGTGCGGGGGTGGCTAGAGACAAGGGCTGGCTGTGGGCAGGGTGTGCGGGGGTAGCTGGAGACAGGGGCTGGCTGCAGGCAGGACAGGGGTTGCGGGGGTGGCTGGAGACGGGCTGGCTGCAGGCAGAAGGTGCGGGGGTGGCTGGAGATGGGGGCTGGCTGCAGGCAGGGCAGAGGGTGCGGCAGGCGGTGCAGGGGTGGCTGGAGGCAGGGCTGGCGCAGGGCAGGGAGTGTGGGGGTGGCTGGAGGCAGGGCAGGGGGTGAGGGCAGGGGGTGCGGGGGTGGCTGGAGGCAGGGGCTGGCTGCGGGCAGAGGGTGCGGGGGTGGCTGGAGATGGGGGCTGGCCAAGGGCAGGGCAGGGAGGTGCGGCAGGGGGTGCGGGGGTGGCTGGAGATGGGGGCTGGCTGAGGGCAGGGCAGGGGGTGCAGGGGTGGCTGCGGGCAGGGGTTGCGGGGGTGGCTGGAGGCAGGGGCTGGCTGCAGGCAGAAGGTGCGGGGGTGGCTGGAGATGGGGGCTGGCTGAGGGCAGGGCAGGGGGTGCGGCAGGAGGTGCGGGGGTGGCTGGAGATGGGGGCTGGCTGAGGGCAGCGCAGGGGGTGCGGGGGTGGCTGCGGGCAGGGGGTGCGGCAGGGGCTGGCTGCAGGCAGGACAGGGGTTGCGGGGGTGGCTGGAGATGGGGGCTGGCCGAGGGCAGGGCAGGGAGGTGTGGCAGGGGGTGCGGGGGTGGCTGGAGATGGGGGCTGGCTGCGGGCAGGGGGTGCGGGGGTGGCTGGAGGCAGGGGCTGGCTGAGGGCAGGGCAGGGGGTGCGGCAGGGAGTGCGGGGGTGGCTGGAGGCAGGGGCTGGCTGCGGGCAGGGGGTGCGGGGGTGGCTGGAGATGGGGGCTGGCTGCAGGCAGGGCAGGGGGTGCGGCAGGCGGTGCAGGGGTGGCTGGAGGCAGGGGATGCGGGGGTGGCTGGAGGCAGGGCAGGGGGTGAGGGCAGGGGGTGCGGGGGTGGCTGGAGGCAGGGGCTGGCTGCAGGCAGAGGGTGCGGGGGTGGCTGGAGATGGGGGCTGGCCGAGGGCAGGGCAGGGAGGTGCGGCAGGGGGTGTGGGGGTGGCTGGAGATGGGGGCTGGCTGCGGGCAGGGGGTGCGGGGGTGGCTGGAGGCAGGGGCTGGCTGCGGGCAGGGCAGGGGGTGCGGCAGGAGGTGCAGGTGTGGCTGGAGGCAGGGGCTGGCTGAGAGCAGGGCAGGGGGTGCGGCAGAGGGTGCAGGGGTGGCTGGAGATGGGGGCTGGCCGAGGGCAGGGCAGGGGGTGCGGCAGGGAGTGCGGGGGTGGCTGGAGGCAGAGGCTGGCTGCGGGCAGGGGGTGCAGGGGTGGCTGGAGACGGGCTGGCTGCGGGCAGGGGGTGCGGGGGTGGCTGGAGATGGGGGCTGGCTGAGGGCAGGGCAGGGGGTGCGGGGGTGGCTGCGGGCAGGGGGTGCGGCAGGGGCTGGCTGCAGGCAGGACAGGGGTTGCGGGGGTGGCTGGAGACGGGCTGGCTGCAGGCAGAAGGTGCGGGGGTGGCTGGAGGCAGGGGCTGGCTGCGGGCAGAGGGTGCGGGGGTGGCTGGAGATGGGGGCTGGCCGAGGGCAGGGCAGGGAGGTGCGGCAGGGGGCGCGGGGGTGGCTGGAGATGGGGGCTGGCTGCGGGCAGGGGGTGCGGGGGTGGCTGGAGGCAGGGGCTGGCTGAGGGCAGGGCAGGGGGTGCGGCAGGAGGTGCAGGTGTGGCTGGAGGCAGGGGCTGGCTGAGAGCAGGGCAGGGGGTGCGGCAGGGAGTGCGGGGGTGGCTGGAGGCAGAGGCTGGCTGCGGGCAGGGGGTGCAGGGGTGGCTGGAGACGGGCTGGCTGCGGGCAGGGGGTGCGGGGGTGGCTGGAGATGGGGGCTGGCTGAGGGCAGGGCAGGGGGTGCGGGGGTGGCTGCGGGCAGGGGGTGCGGCAGGGGCTGGCTGCAGGCAGGACAGGGGTTGCGGGGGTGGCTGGAGACGGGCTGGCTGCAGGCAGAAGGTGCGGGGGTGGCTGGAGGCAGGGGCTGGCTGCGGGCAGAGGGTGCGGGGGTGGCTGGAGATGGGGGCTGGCCGAGGGCAGGGCAGGGAGGTGCGGCAGGGGGTGTGGGGGTGGCTGGAGATGGGGGCTGGCTGCGGGCAGGGGGTGCGGGGGTGGCTGGAGGCAGGGGCTGGCTGCGGGCAGGGCAGGGGGTGCGGCAGGAGGTGCAGGTGTGGCTGGAGGCAGGGGCTGGCTGAGAGCAGGGCAGGGGGTGCGGCAGAGGGTGCAGGGGTGGCTGGAGATGGGGGCTGGCCGAGGGCAGGGCAGGGGGTGCGGCAGGGAGTGCGGGGGTGGCTGGAGGCAGAGGCTGGCTGCGGGCAGGGGGTGCAGGGGTGGCTGGAGACGGGCTGGCTGCGGGCAGGGGGTGCGGGGGTGGCTGGAGATGGGGGCTGGCTGAGGGCAGGGCAGGGGGTGCGGGGGTGGCTGCGGGCAGGGGGTGCGGCAGGGGCTGGCTGCAGGCAGGACAGGGGTTGCGGGGGTGGCTGGAGACGGGCTGGCTGCAGGCAGAAGGTGCGGGGGTGGCTGGAGGCAGGGGCTGGCTGCGGGCAGAGGGTGCGGGGGTGGCTGGAGATGGGGGCTGGCCGAGGGCAGGGCAGGGAGGTGCGGCAGGGGGCGCGGGGGTGGCTGGAGATGGGGGCTGGCTGCGGGCAGGGGGTGCGGGGGTGGCTGGAGGCAGGGGCTGGCTGAGGGCAGGGCAGGGGGTGCGGCAGGAGGTGCAGGTGTGGCTGGAGGCAGGGGCTGGCTGAGAGCAGGGCAGGGGGTGCGGCAGGGAGTGCGGGGGTTGCTGGAGGCAGAGGCTGGCTGCGGGCAGGGGGTGCAGGGGTGGCTGGAGGCAGGGGCTGGCTGCAGGCAGAGGGTGTGGGGGTAGCTGGAGATGGGGGCTGGCCGAGGGCAGGGCAGGGAGGTGCGGCAGGGGGTGCGGGGGTGACTGGAGATGGGGGCTGGCTGCGGGCAGGGGGTGCGGGGGTGGCTGGAGGCAGGGGCTGGCTGAGGGCAGGGCAGGGGGTGCGGCAGGGGGTGCGGGGGTGGCTGGAGGCAGGGGGTGGGTACTCACGGGGAGAGCAGCAGGACGCAGCCCAGGCCCAACAGAGCAGCCGGGGACCCACCAGGCAGCAGCGGGAGCCCCAGGGCCAGGGGAGCAGCAGTAGCAACACGGCTAGTGCCCAGGGCCAGGCGGCAGCCCCCATGGCTCCTGCAGTGCAGCGCCCCCGGTGGCTGGAGGAGGAATTACATCACTTCCCAGCACCCATCAAAGCCTCAGCGCCCCCTGCAGGGAAGCGGGTTAACAACCGGTTCTAAAACTGCTTCAAAATTTAACAACCGGTTTGCACGAACCGGTGCGAACCGGCTCCAGCTCACCATTGGATGGAGGGGTGATCACTAGCAGCCACCATGGATTTACTAAGAACAAATCATGCCAAACCAGCTTGATTTTCTTCTTTGACAAGGTAACTGATTTTGTGGATAGGGGAATGCGGTGAACATAATATAACTGGACTTTAGCAAGTCTTTTGACACAGTCCCACAAAACATTCTCATAAGTAAGCTGGAGAAATGGGCTCAGTTGAACTAAGTGGATACATAATTGGTTAAACAACCGCAAACACAGAGAAACTAATAGAATGATGTTAGATTGGAGGGAGGTCTCAAGTGGAGTTCCAAAGGGATCTGTTCTGGGTCTGGTGTTGTTTTACGTCTTTATTAATGACCTGGATGTAGGAATAGAGAGTGTATTGGTCAAATTTGCAGGTGACACAAAGGTAGAGAGGGTTGCAAAGTCTTCGGAAGATAGAACTAAAATTCAGAGGGATCTTGATAAAGTATAGAACTGGACTATAGATACCCAAATGTAATTCAAAAAAGACACATGTAAGGCACTACACTTGGGGAAGAAAAACCAAATTCACAAATACAGAATGGGGGATAACTGGCTTGGCAGCAGCACTGCTGATTCATCGGCGCCAACTCCGTGGGTGGTCCAGGGCTGGAGCACCTATGGGGAAAAATTAGCAGGTGCTCCGCACCCACTGGCAGCCAAGCTCCCCCCACCCCATCCCCTCCTCCTCCTCCCCCAAGCGCACTGTGTCCCTGCTGCCCCCCAACACCTGTTTGGTGGCACTTAGGACTTTCCAGGAGGGATGGGGAGGAGTGGGGACATGGCGCGCTCAGGGGAGGAGGCGGAGAAGAGGCAGGGAAGGGGCGGGAACTTGGGGAAGTGGGTGGAATGGGGGCGGGTCTGGGGTGGGAACAGGTCGGGGGCGGGAACTTCGGGGAAGGAGTAGAATGGGGGTAGGGCAAGGGCAGTGCAGGGGCGAGAAGAGGCGGGGCAGGGGCGGGGGGGGTCAAGCACCCACTGGGCAGAGGGTAAATCAGCACCTATGGGTGGATCACAATCTCACATGAGTCAACAATGCCAAGCTGTTCCAGAAAAAGCAAATGCAGTTCTGGGTTGCATTAACAGAGTCATAGGATGCAAGTTGCATATATGGGTGTAGATTTGGGGACTGTGGAGGTGGCATTGCCCCCCCCCCAAACAAAGGCGATGTATGGGGAGCACATGCAGGGGCACATACCACTCCAATCCCACCCCCATGCCAATCTTTGCAAGCGCTGAGCTGTCCTGCAGGGCTTGCACTGCTTAGCCTGTGGTGGGGAGGGTGGGCCGTCCTTCCCACACTGCGTTTCTCCCACCCGCCAGGCCAAGCAAAGGGAGCAGGACAGAGCAGCTGCTCTGGGTTGCTGCCTCAGCAGCTGGATGCTACCTCCTGGGTCCTGGTGCCCACTACAGTTGCCAACTTTCACAATAAGCCAGAAATCAAGCGAATCCCATTTCAAAACAAGGCCAAAACAAGCCAATCTCTAAGAACCCCAACACTCTATGTGACTAGATCCTCCGGCCTGCAGTCTGGAACTGTGGTGGGCCCGCCTTGCACCCCTGACTCTCTCCCCCACTTGCTCCAGCTTGCCGGGAGCTGCTGATAAAAAAAGAAGCCACAAGCCAAAAACTACCCAACAAGCAATTCACAAGCCAATTAAGCCAAAATCAAGCCCAATTTCTGCATTTTTTTCCATGGGTTGTGCATGTCTGGTTGCAGGGCCACACTACGGGGATGGAATGGGGGAGACCCTGGGTGGAATGGGGCGGGGCCCGGGGAAGAGACAGAAAGGGGCGGGGCCGCAGACGGAAGCGATGGAATGGGGGAGGGACTGTAGGTGGAAGGGATGGGGAGGGGCCCCCATTTGCTCTTGCCCAGGGCCCCAAGATACCTTAATCCGCCTCTGGTAAGAACAGTAGGACAATGGAACAAACTGCCTAAGGAAGTGGTGGAATGTCCTGCACTGGAGATTTTCACAGAAGAGACTGAAGAGCCCTGGGCGGTGGGTATCATAGGCCAGGGCAGGCTGAGCCTCCCCTGACCCAGGCCGGGCCCTGCCCATGCCCATGCCCTGAGACACCCACACGCACCCCAAAGCTGGCAGGGCGCCAGAGTCTCAACTCCAGCCCTGAGTTTGGGCCCGCTAGTGGCCAGGGGCGGCACTGGGGTTAGCGCTTGAGAGGGGGTGGAGCGGGGCTCCTCCAGCTGCAGGAGGTTGCTCAGGGCTCTGGAGGGGTGGGGCCTCAGGTGGCATGGAGGGGCTTGCCTCCCTGAAAGGGATGGGGGGGCTCCCCTACCTCCCATGTGACTAGCCATCGGTTTTGAGTGGTTTAGACAAAACAAATCCTACATCGTGGTAGGACATTAAACTAGATGACCTTGTGGTCCCATCTAACCCTATGATTTTATTATATATCATGAAGTTCAGCAAAACTGAGAACCAAGAATTATGGAGTTAAGATTATGCGAGCATGTACCGTAACTCTGCTTCCCTGGAGCCAGCAATAGCCCCTGGCAATCAGCTTGCAGGGCCAGCTGTATTCACTGTGTTAGGTGTAGCTGTATTGAATGACGGAGGAATTGGTGGGAGCAGTTTGGAAGAGCTGTGACTGTGATATGAGGTGATCTGGGGGGGCTGTGTGAATCCTTCTCCCTGATCCCCAGGTGTGCTATCAAAGGAAAGAGATGCATGTAGGCCTCATTTCAGCACTGCATTGTGTAGGCTGTCAGTAGAGGGGGGTCTTCCTGCCATGGGTATAGTCAGTGGTTAGATGGGAGACAAGCCTGGTCTGTGAGTTTAATGAAGGGTAAGTGGAAAATGTGGCATTGGATAGCATTGTGTGCTTTAAGGAAAAGAAGTTGTAAAATTTAGCAGATGTGGTGTTCTTGCTGTCAAGCAGGCTAAGTTTTTGGGCAAGTGTAGGTAGCTCCTGTTTAGTACAGTGCAAATACAGAGTGAGTATGCGTTATAGGTGTATTGGGGCATTGCTCAATGAGGGGACTATCTCGCTATCGCTAGGCCACTAAGAGGCACCCCAAGTTTCAAGGCAGTGCAAGTAGCAATGTGGATTTTAGAGTACTTAATCAAGCTTTAATCAGAAAGTTCACCTTAATTTTAAGTGTAGCATAGCCCACTATAATTGTCTGCAACATGGATTGCAATCTTGCAGTGTCTTGAGGATGTTCTACTTCCACGTTGAAAGGTACACTCTGGTGGCCAGTTTGGGAACAGCATTAGCAGCTTGTGTAGAGCAGCAGCTACCTTGAAGCTTTTTCTAACAACTCTCGCTTCAGAGCCTTAAGGGCTGAGGGACCTCCTAGCTTTGTCTACCCGTTTGACAGAGGTAAGAAGGGGAAAGCAGAGGAGAGGGCTCTGTTTAGAGTTGTCCTTTTTTTAATGTAAACACTGTAGGTTTAAGTATAACCAACAAAGCTAACACTTGCATATAGTTTCTCCTGTAAATACTACATTGCAAAATGCTTTGTTAGCAGGGCACAAAGCCTAATGCGCATTTACACAGCACCTTCCATCTGATGAGCTCCTAGAGCTTTGCAAACACTAATGAATTAAGCTGGTAATGTGGGTATTACTATACCCCTTGTTTCTCATGGGGGGAAATGAGGCACACAGTAGGGGGCTAGATTTACAAAGGGACTTAGGTGCCTGAAGTCCAATGTTTAGGCACCACTGACCAAACCACTGCTCGGCTGCTGCCTGACCATCTAAGCACCTAAATCCCCACAGGCATTAAAATTTCTGCCAGTGGGCATGTACCAACCTGTGGGTCAATATGAAGACTTTGGCAGTTAATCATAGAATATCAGGGTTGGAAGGGACCTCAGGAGGTCATCTAGTCCAACCCCCTGCTCAAAGCAGGACCAATCCCCAATTTTTGCCCCAGATCCCTAAATGGCCCCCTCAAGGATGAGCTGCTCAGAACCCTTCCAATGCCAAATGTTACCAGCTTTCCCCGTTACTTCGAGGTATGCTCGTTTATTAGGGTTACTCTTCTGGGGGGAGGGCGGTTTCTGTACTTCTATCAATGTACTACTTGTGGTCTCATACGGAGCTTTACTCCTCCCTTCTGCAAGTCCCCTCCCAATGGAGCTATCCTGCAGGACCTAGGTTCCCAGAATCAGACAAACACACACACATTAACAGAGCACGTTTTAGAGGACCGCGTTAATCAGCACGTCCAAGCTGCCACCCTCATATGTCCCAGGCTCAACACGTCCCTATCCCCACTTTCATGTTACAATTGTTCTGGTAGTAACCCACTTGATGAGCAAACCCCACAGGATTTTTGGGCGCTGCGGGGATCTTTTAGCTTAGGTATAAGGAGCGTTGCTGCAGAGTGAATGGGGAAACCAAAAAAAAAACCACAAGGGGGAGAGAGAGAGCGAGATTCAACCAGATTAGTTATGAAAGTTATTTATTCCCAGGTAATAACCATAGGGGAGCCAAGAAACCAAACAGTTATAATATTACATTTAACTTAAACTTGATTATAAAAGTCAGGTTTAGAAAAAAGAAAAGGAAAGGTTTAGAAAACAATAACTGATCACACAAGTCAGGGTCAGAAGGCTACACCGAGAGAGAGAGAGAGAGAGAGCTGAGTTCTCACCGCTCCATGAAGCTTGAACCAGTTGGGGTTGCCAGGTGGTGGTGGTAGCTGAGGATTAGACAGGCAGAGCCCCCAGCACGATCAGTCAGGAGAAGATGAAGTCCCAATAGAACTGATGCAGCTTTTGGCTCCAGGCATCAGAACACTTACTTGAGCATGGGAGGGGTTTTTGTAGAGAAACAACAATGGTTTAAGGGAGAACACGAGATTTGTTTATGTGTAAACAAGGGAGTCTACCAAAGTTGTTTTGTTCAGGCTAGACAATGCGAGCTGATCATTCCTGGCTTTGGGCGGTGTTCCTTGGAGGGAGCTCACAGTGCAATTAGGGAGCTTCACTATTTTGGATACCAATAAAGGATTTATTACTAGAATTGGTCTGATAACTACTGAGCTGGGTGTATGCAGGTTTGGGTTCATTCACATCTGGAGCAGAGATTTCCCTGATCATGCAGTGCTTCTCTGCTTTTCTGGTCCCAGAGTTCAGTGCGGTTCTTGCCTTGGAATCTCTGTTCTCCATTCTGTGTACTAATAGAGATGCCTCCTTGTCCCATCTTCAATGCAAATGAGGCTAGGGGAGTTTCCTTAATCCTGTCATCCTTATCCCAGGCGTTTAGGTGTAAGTCTTTCTTCTGATCGGTTTTGGTTCAAGAAGAGGGTGGGGGGGGGGTGTCTTTCATGTGTCAGAAAGGCTGGTTCCCCAAGAAAACAGAGCTGACGGGTAACACAAAGCCCTGATGGGATTCGCAGACTAGGCATTCCTCCACCTCTCTTGCCTGCAAGACCCAATCTAGGAACCATGCTCAGAGTTCACCTCACCTAAAAGACAAGTGGTCAGACAAACGTGGAACGGAGCTAGCTGCCTGACATGTGCATGTCATTCCATGCACTGTGTAAGAGCCAAGTGTTATCAGAATTGCCTGGCAGATGTAACAGGAGAGTCTGAGAGACTCATCCCAGAATATCATAGAGCCTGGTGAGTAGGGCGCTCACCTGCCATGGGCAAGAGCTGGGTTTAAGTTCTGACTCCAAATGGGACACAACAACGGTCATCCCCTCCAAATGGTGGGACGGGGGGGGGGGGTCTCTCTCTCTCAAGGGCTGAGCTGGTTTAGGCACCTAACTCCAGGAGACATGTCACAGCTAAGAATCCTGAGCAGAAATAGGTGCCTCCCTCTGGCCTGTCAGTCATGTGCCCAAGGCCCAGATGAACAGCAATGGGGCACATAACCCCAGCTCCTTTCCTCTGCATTTCACTCCTGGCTAGCTTAGACAGCTCTGTGCTCATCTCACTGGCTGCTGGGAACCACTTTCTTAGGCAACTCTCCCCATACTGACAGGTTTCAGAGTAGCAGCCGTGTTAGTCTGTAGCCGCAAAACGAACAGGAGGACTTGTGGCACCTTAAAGACTAACAGATTTATTTGAGCATACGCTTTCGATACATAGAATACCGTACCATGCAGGAGGGACATTGACACCTCATTCAGGGCTGTGAATTCCACTAGGCAGCAGGGATCCTAGGACTTATATGTTGCAACACCTAATTCCCTTTGTGGCTCTAGCCCCGTATACCTACAATCATCTCTCTCAGTTAGATCTATGACGATATTTATGTCCAATTCACAAATGTGCTATTGGCTCACTGTTACTGAATCTTAGCCAAGGTTTTTCTGTGATCTCTGTGGGGTGGTAGAGAATTGAGCCCCCCCCCCCCCCCGCCCCATTGGTGGCGTCCTCTGCTGGTCAGCATTATCTTTATCAGCTGGCGTCTTTGTTCCAGTGCCACAGTCACACATTTGGATGCTGCCAGTGTGAGAACTACACCAGGCAACGTGGTCTCGGCTAGAGCCAGGGCATCTTTTTAAGCCTCTGAAGGAAAAACAACTGCTTTTGGGTACAACTGGACCAGATCAAGATGATGCGACTTGCTTGGCAGAGCCATGCAGTTGTTTTCCGGGGGGGGCGGGTTCCCCCTCCAAAATAAATGCTTCAGTGCTCTTTCTATTTTCCAGCAGACTTACACTCACAATTATGCAGCCACCAGCCTTATGCCTGGCCAAGGGAGGAGAAATAATACACCTGACACTTTAGTTTCCAGCTTCCAAGGGGTGGAGTGGGGGGAAAGTTACCTAAAAAAACCCCAACAACCTATGATCAAATGACTTAGTGTCTCTTGTACAGTGACAGGAAGCTAACAGAAAATGTGCTAGCAAAGCTAATCCTTTATTTGCCCCTGTGGGCTAAGGGCCAAATTTAGACCTGCTACAAGCTACTCGTGCTCCTTCGCCCAAAATACGTTCTTGTACGTATTTAGCACTATTCATTTCAAAGGCTTCCAAATGTCCATGTACTTCAACTAGGTCGGCCAGGCGTACATTGCCTCGCACAGCCCAGGCCTACATTTTACACAGTAGCATTGAGCAGATGGTCTCTTCGCCACCCTGCTGCTGCAAAATAGCCTCCGGCTCAGCAGCACGGCTCAGCTGGCAAACCACAACTGGATCCCTACCTGAGGCACAGGCCAGCCAACGAGAGCTGGTAGCCATCCAGCTACTGGCCCTTCCGCCTCTGCTTAGTCCAAAAGTAACAGTGCTACCCCCCTGAGCTTAGTTCCTCCAGCCCCTTCACCAATCTACTTGTAGTTCAGTGGCTGACAATCCCAATTTGATGAAGCACACCTGTGGGCACAGGCACTGACCTTTATTTTTCCCCATGGGTGCTCTACCCCCAAGGCCCCACCCTTGCTCTGCTCACCTTCCTTCCCCAACCCCCGGCCCACCTCGTGCAGCTTGCTGTTCTCTTCCCTCCCCTGAGCACCCGCCAGAGAACTGTGACTAGTGCGTGCTGAGCACCCCCTATTTTTTTCCATGGGTGCTGGAGCACCCACAGACTCAGCAGCTATGCCTGTGGGTTTTTTTCCTCCCCCAGGGATGTGTGCAGCTGGGCTGGAGTGCATTTCCAGCAGGGGTGAACCATAATGGGAAAGAATGGATGTGTGTGAGAGGGTAGAGATGGTCCCTTGCCTCCCTAATGGTAATTTCCCCCTGCTCTTTGCTGCAGCCCTTCTGCCTTTGGCCCACTGTCTGAGGTGAAGCCCCCAAACATCCCTAGACACAACCTGCCCAGCCATTAGCAGGGATTTCCCCCAGCTCTCTCACCACATCCCTGCTCAACTGCATCAGCCTCTGACAACCCTGCTTCCCACTCATGCTCCCCCATCTCGCCACACTTCCTTCTCACCTCAACCCTCCCCTTCATCTTCCAGTCTTCTGCCCTGGCCCAGTGCTGAGCTCAGCTAGCGATACAGGGCACTGACAAGTAGCTCAGGAAAGAGCTGATCAGTTCCAGACTCTGGGCATAACTCCTTTGAGGTATGATTAATTACCTAATATTTGACATCCAGTGTAGGACGCAGGTCACCACTAGGTGTGCAGAGCTGGGGTTATGAAGATAACACAGAGAGCAGGGGTGTAGCAGTGAAACTTTATAAAGTGAACACACTTAGAACCATCTTTTGTCACAGTAACTAATTGCATGTTCTCTCTCTCTCTCTCTATATATATATATGTACACACACCCACACCATTTAATAGGCATCAAGAGTCAGTATGACAAAACTCCCTCATTTATGTGTGAAAAAATAGGGCTCTTAGTCCTGGTCAAAGTGAAACGGTCAACACTTTAACTGTTGCATCACTAACTAATAGCTCCATAATATAAGAGTTTATTTAAGAGGAAAAAAACATTGATAAATCAACCCCCGAGTGCTCTCCCGTTGACTCCGAAGACACCACAGTAAGTCAATCTAAGTACTTTATTCACATAGCTGAAGTTGTGTAACTTAGATCGATCCTCCGCCCCTGCCCTCCAGCGTAGGCCCGGGCTGAGTATCACCGCATGATTTTAATCTTATTCCCAAAGTTTAGGGACTGACAGGTCCACTTGAAGCATAATTCCCCTGACTTCAGAGACATTACTCCCAGCACTTGTGTGCACACCTGGGGAAAAAAAATTGGTCCCCATCTATTGCTTTCAGTCAGAGGGCCACATGTGGAAACAGGCATGAGTATATTTATGGAGCTGCTGGTCCACAGTTGATAATAAAACAGAGAGAGATGGGCCTGACCCAGATCCACAGCACTCTTAGGGAAGCTCACATCTGTTGCTAAACTTTCCGACACGAGGCATACACCTCACCCATGGGACTGAATAAAATCACTGAGTTGAAATTTTGGGTCCGGTTTTAAAATAAAACTAACCTCTCATAACCAGATGGTAGGTGCATGGAGCTGAACCAACTTGTTCTCTAGGCCCAATCCTGCCTGAAGAAAGATCAACTAGTGAAACTGCCCCAGCATGAATAATGCACTTAGTGAAAAGAAATAGCCAGAGCTAAGATTGCAAATGAGCTTTCTGGCTGGCATTTTAAATGGTGGTGTTGGAATGGAATCCTGACAGCATGTGAAGATTCATTCAGTGTTTACTAAAATGTTTACATAAAATAGCTATTGTTAACATGAGAAGTTCAAAACGGTTTGTATTGCTTATCACAGTACCCTTTGGGACATACCTGTCCTAGTAAGGCATTTTGTTTGCATTTGGTTAAGTGGTGAGTTAAAGAACATTCTCCTGCAAACCTGAAAGCAGTCTGCATTAATGGGCACTTCTGATTAAACAAGCTCCTCTTCCCAGTCTACAAGTTATTGATTCCTTGTCACTACAGAACACACTTTCAATTAAAAAAATAAAAAGTCCAAATGTAATCTGCAGTCCAAAGGTTTAGACATTTATTCTATGCCATACCTGTTTTTAATATTAGACTATACTGCTGACTCAGTCTTTTTTCTTTTCACTGAAGACTCCATTTCAGAGGAATTGCTCTAACTAGGTGCATCGCAATGGACCTTTTACAGAAGGAGTTCTACAGCCATTCCATGGAGTACTTTGCCCTTGAGATTCTTCGAAGTGCTGCTGGACTCCATTTAAACATAAAGGATTTATTTGTTATGAAAGTGTAAACAAGCCATGAGAGGCAAGCAATGGTAAAGACTCTTTACTGGTGTCCTTCTGTTCCATGATTCCAGCTGGAATGTCTCCAGGCTTCAATAGGTTGGTTAGAGATCTATGCCTAAAAGACAGCCTCTCTCCCAGAACAATGACCGGGGCACCAGGAGACCTCACACCCTACTGACCACTCAGTGAAACTCTAAGGCCTGAATTTTGCAACTGCATTATTGCAGCATTAAGAACCAAGGTAGAATCTTTTTAAAAATAAAAAAGCAAGTTAGTGTAAGAGTGACACCCACCTGAAATGTTTTTTACTGAAGAGTTTTAGGTACTACTCCTGCCCAAGACCTCTTGACAATGTATATGGTTTTATAATCACACTTTAGTAACTTGCTCTTCCCTGTTGTTGAGGAAAAGACCCACACAAACACTGGGGGGGAAAGAGTGTGTACTAAGTGCCAACTGCACAAAGGAAGAGAGAATTTTTCCTCTTTCTACTTTAGAGATCTTAGTTCCAACAAAAGAAAGTACACCACCTCTTTTTATGCTGAAGGTTTTTTGGATTTAGTAATGGGAGATGTGCTGTCTCTGGCCAATGTTAAAGCATGTCTGAATTTCATTTAAGTATTTAAGAAAAGTTTTTTTTCTATATTCAGACTGCACTCTTGTTCCAAAAATCCCTTTTTAGCAACATGGATTGTTTGAAGCACCAAGCAGGAAACACTGATGTAAGTCCATCAACTTTACTTTTGTTCTGCATTTTCAAAGACAGGTTGATTTTTTTTTCCCCCCTTTTCCCCACTTCTGGTTGTCTGGTAGCCCTTAACATGTTGACTTGCATTTACACTCAAATTGATGCTTTTTTGCTAACCAGGATATAGAGAGCATATTAATGCAGATTCTTAAACACCGAATGATTTATTTGTGACTTGTATCAAGCTCTAGGTGAATGGAAATTGTTAATCAACAAAAACCGCACTTTTAAATTGTTTTTAAATCTTCCACATATAAAAATATCCAGCAGCTAAAGTAGTTTTAGCAAAACGTGTGACATTTTAAATGGATTAAAGGAATAGAGTTAGCAAACAACTGATCCTTTTTTGTTTGAAACAGCTGAAACAAACCCCCTTTCAAATTTTCTTCCTTTTCTCAACTGAATCTATTTGAAGTTGACCACAATTTGTTTCAGTGCCCCCACACAGCCATCCACCCCAAAAAAACCTCACCCCTCTCCACACAAAGGAAGTGTTTTACTTTGCAGTTAGAGAATTGAACTGAATGTTTTTGGTTACCATGTCCTTCAAAATTTTAGAACTAGTAGAGCTATTTTCACACCTAGTTTACTAACAGACTGGGAACTGAACAAAGCAGAAAAGCTTGTTTTCTTCTTCCAAACAGGTTGGATGAACTAGTTGAATAAACTGAAGTGAAGAAAATATTCTCTACAGCTGCAAAAGAGACTACTACCATCAAAAGCTGGTTTAGCACTCAAATGCTGGTTCCAGGTGCTTACACACTGACTTTCATTAAGACCTGGCAGCAAAAACAATGTGTGTTAAACAGGCTTATTTAAATACTCTCAATTTTTTTTAAATCCACCTCATCTGATAGGAGAGATCTGTTCATCACTTGCTCAAACCTGTACACAGCTTGACCCTGCAATACGATGAGAGTCTGATTCTCAAGAGGCAATCTTCAACTTCCACTGGCTTGAAGGAGAGATGAGGTGCTCCTCACTCTACTGTATTGAACCCATAGAGGAAGGTGTTGGTTTGGAAGAGATTAAAGCCACCAAACATAATTTTGGTACAGCATTTCAATCATGGCTACTGAGCTGTCTCACCTGAATTAGAAGGGAGGATCTTGAGGATGGCAGTGGTAGCAGAATCACTTTCTTCTTAAAACAGAGCAAACTGTTAAGTTCTCTATAAATGCCATTTTAAAAAAAAAAATCCATCTGTTTCTGCATTCCAGAACAAGACACAACAATTCACAATTGTATACAGTTTTTAGCAAGCTGCTTATCCACCATAGTCTAATGTACTGCTGCCACTGTTCTTAACCATAAATTGAGGTATTACCTAATAACAATTAACATTTTAAAGCCTATTCCCTTCTGTGTTCAAAACACACTATCACTTTTGTTACAGCATTGAATTACATACAAAGTTTTTTTCCCTTAGAACTTGATTTAACATTTTTAATTACATGGCACTAAAAGGCAGTCATTTTATTAGTGTGTATATATACCACCAAAGGACAGCTTCCTTTAATTGTCTTATTTAGACACAAAATGTAACTAGTTTAGTGGGTCATAAAGAGGCATGCAAATCTGTTCTTGGATTGCATATTACATCCTCCCCTGCTAAACAACTTACGTTAATGCCACAATTCAGAGGACCCTAGCCCAGTGGTTCTCAACCAAGGAGATGCATACCCCTGGGGTATATCAACTCATCTAGATGTTTGCCTAGTTTTACAACAGGCTACATAGAAAAGCAGTAGCCAAGTCAGTACAAACTAAAATTTCATACAATGACTTGTTTATATTACTCTCTATACTATACACGGAACGTAAGTACAATATTTATATTCCAAATAGATTTATTTTACAATTATATGGTAAAAATGAGAAAGTCAGCAATTTTTCAGTAATAGCATGCTGTGACACTTTTGTATTTTTATGTCTGATTATGTAAGCAAGTAGTTTTTAAGTGAGGTGAAACTTGGGGTACGCAAGACAAATCAGACTCCTGAAAGGGGTACAGCAGTTTGGAAAGGTTGAAAGCACTGTACTAGCGCATTTGAATGTTGCAACTATATTACCAAAATTAATGCTCATCACAGCACAACTCAGTCTTTATTTTTACTGCAACAATTTACAAATTAATCACCATGATATTTACAGCACAAATGTGAAACAATTTAACATCTACAGATACTAATCTAGGGAAGTACCATCAGAAGGTACGTCCTTCCAAACCGTGAGGACTGCAGCAAGTTCTCATACCAAATGTACCGGTGTCCCACAATGTTTGTGCCACAGATCAATAGCTTTGCTCACTATTGCATCAGTGTTATCTTGAGGAATCTTCAAAAGATCAGGAGAAAGGTTTGTGTTAAGTTTAACAGGGTAGTCAAAGAGCCTAAAACAAAATATCCAGTCACTCAAAGTAATATTTCTATTCTCCATTCTGTTTATTTCACTTTCCAAACTTGTCATCTCTTCTCCCTAACCAAAATATTTACAAAAATGGCCATAGGCAGGACCTGCCTTTGGATGGATCCAATGTGTTCAGGCATGGCCAGATTGGCACCCCTCTCTCAGAGGAACAATCTCATTGTTTCCACATAAAGGGAGGTGGAGGGGGTGTCACGGAGTCCCTGGGCGATGCTCTGGAACTGCTCCCTATGAAGCCAGTCAGGACTCTGGGGAAGTCTCCTTTCTGTGAGCAGCCTGTCTTCAGGACACACAGCTCACACAACTTCCACCTTCCTGGGTCTGACCTCGGAGCATTCAGCATCCTCTGCCCCTCCGTGCGCTTCCCACAGCGACTCCACCCAGGCAGGGTCCTGGGGAAGCCAGAGGGTCCTGCACCCCAACTTTGCAGTCAGACGCGACTCTCAGCCAGCCATTAAAACAGAAGGTTTATTAGACAACAGGAACATGGTCTAAACCAGAGCTTGTAGGTGCAGAGAACAGGAACTCTCAGCTGGGTCCATTTTGGGGGGCAGAGAGCCAGACAACCACGTCTGCACTTCACTCCACATCCCCAGCCTGCCCCAAACTGAAACTCTCTCCAGGCCCTTCTCCTCTGGGCTTTGGCCCTTTCCCAGGCCAGGAGGTCACCTGATTCCTTTGTTCTTCAACCCTTTAGCTCTCACCTCGCAGGGGGGAAGGGCCCAGGCCATCAGTTTCCAGGAAACAGGGTGCTGGCCATTCTCTGTGTCCAGACCCCTGCACACACCTGCCCTCTAGGGCTCTGCAACGATCATACCCCTTATCCCACCACCTAGATACTTAAGAACTGCCTAGGGGGAACTGAGGCATCCCCACAATATTCAGAGGAAACATTAAGAACAGTCCCGCTTCGTCACAGGGGGTGTTTCAGTCACCTCCACAGTGAGCACTCTTTGGGGAGAGAGCAGACCAGGGCCAGGTAGCCTTGTGCCATCAACCTTGTAAGGAATTTCAAAAAATTAACACAGCTTGAAGCTACACTAACTTTTCCACAGAAATCTCTCAGTACCACATGAGCATGAGTAGGATCCAATGCTGGGATACAACAAGTCCTCGCAAGATGGCTCAAGGCAGTGCTGAGGCATTGATGGTCCATGCAGAGAGCCTATTGCCTCCATGGATGTCTGGAAACCTCCGCTCATTCAGTGTGGGGGAAGAAGAGAAGCTCAAATCACCCCCAACAGAACAATTGGGGGAGACTTAAAGGACAGTGGGTTCTCCCCATAATCCCTCCGATGGATTTTTCTGAAGGTGGTCATCAATCTGGCCTCTAAAGGTAAAAGCCTACATCAGCCATTCCTAACACCCTGGGACCAGCTACCTTATGGATTCCTTTCCTCCTAAAAGTTTGTAACATTGTAATGACTGCAACTGTTATTAGAACTATGGTAAACTTAAAATTTAAAATATTACCTCTAAATAAAAATACATACAAACATTGATTGTGGGTTTAATGTAGAAAAGCAAACTGTCACTGAGGGAGATAAGGCAGATCGAGTATTACCCAGTTCTCAGAATTCTGGGTAATGTTATGAAACTCATTTTGCAATGCTTTTTATCCCAATTGAATTAACAAGGGATAAACAGTTTTTTTTTTTAAACCTGAAAATATTTGCTATACCACAAAAACAATGCACAGCTAGGACAAGTACTTACATTTTCCAGAAACTGTGTGATCTTCTCTGTGTTAGTCAGGGCCATTATCTTCATTTTAAAGGTTAATAAAATCTCCAGAGCAACAAACACAAGAATCTTGCAGGATCCACTAATAACTTTGTCCCAAACCCTAAAATAGTAAGTAACGAAGTCAACAAACCATATTAATCTGTTCTAATCTTTTATTCATTGCAACAAATCTCTTTTCCAGATAGTTTCCATGAATGTAGCAATGTATTAAATTATACATGCAGTACCTGTACCATCTATATTCAAAAGTAAGGAAATCAAATGTCACAAGTTACTGAATTCTACTAAATCTCTAACTAGAATGGATTAAGGGCAGAGCAGCACAGCAGTAGTGCCTACTGCTGCCAAGCTTACACAAAGACCCCAATTAGAAATAGAACACATACAGATGTTCTGCACTGTTAGACGATTATAAGCTAAAACTTAACAAGCAGATCTTGTTCTGCTAAGTTTAATTATTACACATGGATGACTGTCACCACAGTATCAGTGACAATGAGATTTTTTTTTTCCTGATGCCAAGGAATAAAATTAGCGTATCTATAACGATAGTTGTCAAATAGTTAACCAACTGAAACTAAAAGTTCAGAAGGAATAAAGTGCTGAGCTAACTAAACAAGGATACCTACTGTGACCAAATATTCCATCTTATTGTATGAGAAGTGAAACTGATATCAACATGGTATTGTCAATTATGTTTCTGTAAATAATAATTATATACAGATAACAGCTACTGACCCTTCCAACCCACTTTCTTCCTCACATCCACACCCCCAGTATGCTGCATAAACCTATAGATGTACTAATGAAACCATGGAACCTGGACGGTAAATTTCCAAGGGCTATAAATACTTTTACTACATGACTCCCTATTAAAAAATAATCCCACCCTCTTTCAATTCTTCAACCTTCATTATCATAGCTCTTCATGTCACCATTTGTCCTCATTCTCCAATCATTGCAAAATCTACACGGGACGTGAATTTCTAAAAAACCATAAACCCCTTAGGCCTCCTTTATATATCACAAGTCAAGAAGAAAAGGCACAAGCCAAATGATAGTGCCCCAGACAATGTTTACTTCCCAGATACTAGAAGTATAAATTGTAGTGACTGCATAAAGAATTATAATCCTAAAAAGATCAGGGAAAGAGTCTTTCCAACATGTACTAAAACTAAGCTGCTGTGACACATCCAGCCTTCTTTCATGATTCTGCTGCCAGATTTAATTGGTGTGGTGAATGAACTCATTACAGAAAGGGGTGGGGGTTTTAAAACCCCCCGAAACATTTCCATTGATACTCAACCTGTTCCCAAACAAGCATTGCAGTCATTTCATTTAAATGCTCATATTAAAACAACTACAATTAGTTAACTAATCCCTAGTTCACACCACCCAGGAGAATCTTTATGAAAGAAAGGAGTGGAGACAAAAGCAGGGCTACACTTAAATGCTGCATCAGCACAGCTGCACCAATGTAGCGCTTAAGTGAAGATGCTCCTATACCAACAGGAGAGAGCTCTCCCATCAGCATAGTTAATCCACCTCCCCAAGAGGCGGAATACATGGGGGTTAAATTCAGTGTAACTACATCACTCAGAGGTGTGGATTTTTCAAACCCCGAGAGACGTAGTTATAACAGCGGAGGCGTGTAGTGTAGACCTGGCCAATGTTAGCACTAACCAGCTCCGTCTCCTCTTGCGCTCTCTTCTTAACTTCCAACTATTATTACTGCCCATGCAGCTCAATTAATTTAAAACAATAACTGGAATGTGAGTGTGTGACATGATGATAAATACATCAGCAGTGGTCAGTGCCTTGTCTATGCTAGTGCTACACCACCAACCGAGCTGCAGCAGTAGAAAATTATAGAAAAAAGGCTAATATAGAAGGCCACGGGGTTTATTTAATGTATTTATTTTTGTAATTAGGTATTTTTTACATGCTTTCTACACATTACATCTTTATTAGTTCAATTGTTCTGATCCTAACTTTTAGGATCAGACATACTTTCACAGTTTATGCTTCAGAAAACTTGTGAAGGTTAATTTATTATTATATTGATGGGGAAATGACTACAGAAATTTAAACTGTCCTAGAAGTCCTATCCACTGTCACTGAAAGTTAAAGCAAACGCTCTACGTGTTAGGATGGGTTAGTGGGATTTTTTGTGTGAGACTAACATCCTTAGAAACGCATAGGTGTTAAATTAGCCACAGAAGGGCTCTCCTACCATTCCTTCACTGGACAGAAACATACTGACAATTACAAGGAAAAAAAAACAAAATGAAACAAGAATATGAAGCTTAAACAAAGTAAGCTTCGTGCAAAATCCTATGCTCATCAAGTTTTATTTACTGTGCATTGTTCTGTCAAAGAATGCAAAGAACTATTCCACATCTACACTTTTCCATAAACAAGGCACACATTACAAGTCTGTGTAAAAAGAAATAAAATGCTAGAAGGTTCTCAGGACAACTTCTTAGATTCCTCATCAAGTGCACTCCTTTACTAAAGTAAATTCTTATTCTGCCTTGTCTCAGTTCATTACCAAGACTTTCAGTAACTGTCCTGAAATACTGTTGTTTTTTTTCAAAAATTGGCAATACTTCATTCACTACTATAAAGTCTGTACAAATATGCACCTATAATCCCCTTCCTGACACATTTAAGCATAAAAAACAGTTACCTACCTACCTTTTGTAACTGTTGCTCTTCAAGAGGTGTTGCTCATATCGTTTCCATGTTAGATAGAATCTCCATGCACAGCTGCTGGAGATTTTTCCCTTAGTGGTATCCGTAGGGCCAGCTCTGGAACCCCCTGGAGCCCCATGCTCATGTGCCGGTATATGGGATGCCGCCAGCAGTGCACTCTCTCAGTTCCTTCTTACCGTCAACTACGACAGTGGGTAGGGGGCGGGTCATGGAATGGACATGAGCAACACATCTCAAAGAACAACAGTTATGAAGGATAGGTAACCGTTTTTTCTTCTTCGAGTGCTTGCTCACGTCGTTTCCATGTTATGTGACTCACAAGCAGTATTCCTGGAGATGGGCTCAGAGTTTACAGACATGCGACCTGCAACACCACTCTACCAAAGCTGGCATTGTCCCGGGCCTGCTGGGTGATGGTGTAATGGGATGCAAGGGTATGGACCAAAGACCAGGTAGCAGCTCTGCAGATACCTTTAATTGGTACCTGCGCAAGGAACGCCCCTGAAAAAGCCTGCGTTCTGGTGGAATGGGCAGTTTGTGCCCTGCTTTTTCATAGCAGAACTTGATGCAGGCAGTTATCCACGACTAGATCCTCTGAGAGGAAACCAGCCGGCCCTTCATCCTGTCTGCCACTGCGACAAAAAGCTGCATCAACTTACGGAAGGGCTTAGTTCTCTCACTGTAGAAGGCGAAGGCCCATCTAACATCCAAAGAGTGCAACCGATGCTCCTCATTAGTCTTGCCAGGCTTTGGGAAGTAGACTGGTAGGAAGATGTCCTGATTATAATGGAACTGTGACATCTTTGGTAAGAAGGCCAAGTGGTGACGAAGCTGGAACTTGTCCTTATAGAACACCATGTAAGGGGATTCCCGATGTCAGTGCTCTTATCTCAGAGTTCCGGGGTTGAAGTGATCACTACCAGGAAAGCAACCTTCCACAAGAGGAGCAGCAGGGAGCAGGAGGATAGTAGCTTGAACGGTGGGGACCTGTGAGCCAAGAGATCACCAGATTTAAGTCCCACGGAGAGACTGGGTCGCGAATCTGGAGGTAGAGTCTCTCCAACCCCTTCAGGAACCTGATCGTCATTTCATGGGAGAAGACTGATCTGCCCTGGATTGGAGGGTGGAAGGCTGAGATAGCTGCCAAGTGCACCCTGAATGACAAAATGGCCAGGCCTGGGTGCTTGAGGTGGAGCAGGTAGCCTAAAATGGATTGAAGCGAGGACCGGGATGGGGAAGGACTCTGGCCCAAGGCCCAACATGTTAAGCATTTCCACTTGTCTAGGTAGGTTGCCCTGGTGGAAGGCTTCCTGCTACTTAACAGAATGTGTTGGACTTGCGCTGAGCAGGGCGATTCCTCCACATTCAGCCATGCAGAAGCCACACTGTCAGATGCAGGGACTCTAGTTTCGGGTGAAGCAGATGGCCCTGGTTCTGCGAGAGCAAGTCTGGACAGAGCAGGAGCTCTAATGCAGTTGCTAGGGAGAGCTCCAAAAGCGTGCTGAACCAGTGCTGGCGTGGCCACGCCAGAGCCACCAGGATGATTTTTGCTTTGTCCGTCTTGACCTTCAGGAGGACCTTTTGCACCAGGGGTATTGGTGGGAAAGCATATAGTAGTGCTCCTGTCCATAAGAGCAGAAAGGCGTCCAATGGGGAGCCTCTGGCGAGCCCGCATATCGAGCAAAGCTGCTGACATTTCCTGTTCTGCCTGGACACAAATAGGCCCACTCAGGGAGTTCCCCTCCTCTGGAAGATGACACTGACCACCTCTGGATGGAGTGACCACTCGTGGCAAGAAGAGAAGGACTTGCTGAGGAGATCAGCCAGAAAATGTTGGGCTCCCAGGAGATGACACGCCTCGAAATGAATGGCATGCTGCACACAAGTCCCACACACTGAGACCCCTTGACACAGGGGAGACAAGTGGGCTCCACCTTGCTTATTGATGTAGATCATCATGGAAGTATTGTCTATCAAGATCTGCATTCTTCTGCCCTTTAGGTAGTGTAAGAATGCCTGGCAAGCCAAGTGTACCACCCTGAGCTCCCTGACATTTATATAGAGGGAGCAATCCTCCTGGGACCAGAGGCCCTGCATACTGAGGTTGCCAAGGTGGGCTCCCCACCCCAAATCCAAGGCATCAGGAGACCAACGTCACCAAAGCGAGCAGGGCCACAAAGGGAACCCTTGCCAGCACCGATTGCGGGTCTGTCCATCAAGTCAAGGAGGACAGTATATTTGACAGAATTGTGACCACTAAGTTCAAATGGTGTCTGCCAGCGGTACAGACCAACCCCAGCCACACCTGCAAGGGTCTGAGGTGCAGCCATGTATGCTGGACTATGTAAATACATACTTCCATGTGACCTAGTAGCCTGAGGCAAACCTAAGCAGTCGTGAGCAGATGGGCTCTGATGCTTGCGATGAGCTCTGACATAGCTCGGAATCGGGTCTCCAGTAGGTAGCCTTTGGCCTGGGTAGAGTTGAGCACTGTGCCTACAAACTCTATTCTCTGGACTAGGGTCAGAGTTGATTTCTATTAGTTTATAAGGAGGCCCAGCACCTGACAGGTGGCTTATACCAAGTCAAGGCTGTGTTGGACCTGGGCTTGAGATGTGCCTCTGATAAGCCAGTTGTCAAGGTATGGGTAGATCTGCACACCTCAATGCCTCAGGTAAGCTGCCACCACAGTCGCACACTTCGTGAAAACCCTCAGAGCAGACGATAGGCCAAAGGACAGAGCCATGAACTGACAATGGTGCTGGCCTACATCAAATCAGAGGAATCTCCTGTGTCTGCAGAAAACAGAAATATGGAAATCGGCGTCCTTCAAGTCAAGGGCAGCGTACCAGTCTCCTAGATCCAGGGAGGGAATGAGAGAGGCCAGGGAGACTATGCAGAACTTCAACTTCTTGAGATATTTGTTGAGGTGGTGCAGGTCTAAGATGGGCCTGAGGCACCCCCATTGCCCTTCAGGATTAGGAAATATTGGGAATAGAACCCCTTCCCTCTCAGCTCTTGAGGAACTTCCTCCATGGTCCCTACATGTAGGAGGGATTCCACCTCCTAGATGAGAAAGTGCTCATGAGAAGGGTCCCTGAAGAGGGACAGGGAAAGGGGGTGGGAGGGAGGGGTGGAAGAAAACTACAGGGTATAACCAGCTGTTATGGTATTGAACACCCAACCATCTGAGGTAGTCTGGGTCCATGCAGTAAGAAAGGGGGACAAACAGTCCAGAAATAAAAGGGGGTGGGGATCCTGAGGTACTCTGGTACGCCATCCTTGGGCACACCCTCAAAATGCCTGTCAGCCCATCAGAGTGGATGCAGGACCCGACTAGGGGGTTGAGGATGACGGGGCAGACTGGTGACATTTGAAGCCTCTGTCTTTTCTCCTCTAGAGTCCCTGCCGAGGTGGACCCGAGAGCCTGGGTGGTGGCCAGAAGTGTCCTCTCAAGACTGGCAGTGTATACAGCCCCAGGGAGCATTGGGTGGTCCTGAAGTCCTTCAGGCCATGCAGCCTGGTGTCTGTCTGCTCCTAAAACAGAGCATTGCCCTCAAAGGGGAGGTCCTGGATGGATTGCTGCATCTTGTGAGAGAATCCAGAGGACTGCAACCATGAACTGTGCCGCATAGAGACCACTGACGCCATCAGCCACATCCAATGCCACCTGAAGGGAGGCCGTGGCCACTGCCTTGCCCTCTTCCATGATGGCCAAGAATTCCTGCCTTGACTCTTGGGGCAATGAGTCCTTGAATTTGGCCATCGAATCCCATATGTTGTTTTTGTATAGCCCCAGCAAAGCTTGCTGGTTGGCGATATGCAGCTGTAGGCTGGCAGTAGAATACACCTTCCTACAGAAAAGATCCACTTTCTTAGTGTCTTTATTTTTAGGGGTTGTGCTAGATTGCCTATCTGTCCCGTTCAATTGTGGCTGAGACCACCAGTGACCCTGGGGATGGGTGCAAATACATGTACTCAAAGCCCTGGGGAGGGACATGGTACTTTTTCCCTGCCCTTTTAGAAGTTGGGGGCACAGAAGATGGAGTTTGCCACAGTGCTCTGATGAGCTTCAGAACTCTGTCATGCACTGGAAGGGCCACCTTGGAGAGAGGCGCTGCAGCCAGAATGTTGAAGAGGCTATCGGTAGGCTCCTCAACTCCTTCACCTCCAACCCCAAGTTCGAGGCAACTCACTTGAGGAGTTCCTGGTGGGCCCGAAAATCATCTGGTGGCAACAGGATGGCAGGTCCTGCGACCGCCTCATCAGGGGAAGACGAGAAGGTGGCTGTCACTGCTGGTATGGCTGGCTTTCCCTCCACTACCAGTACTGATTGCACCGGAACCGCTGGGTTTCAGTATCGGGATCCGGTTCTGAGTTGAGCCAGTCGCATCAGAGCCAGGGTCCATCCTTCGGAAACTACTCAGGACGCCTGCTGGGAATATGGTCCCAGCATGGGAGGGAACCCCCAGGGGTTCCAACATTGCCACTGAACCAATGGCCCTGGCCCCAATGACGGACCTGCCTCTTCTTCGGCACAGGTGAAGGGAAGTGGTGCCGGGAAGAGCATGGTGCCAGTGGAGCACTCCGCACGGAGGCAAGCGTGCTCGGTGCCAAATCAGAACGGGACAGCTCTGAAGCTGGGCGGAGGGCGGCTTCCATCAATAGGGCTTTCAGCCAATTGTCTCTGTCCTTGAGAGGGCATAGCCTGATGCCCTTGCAGATCCTGCACTTCTCTTTGACGTGTCTCCCCGAGGCACTTAAGGCAGCTCATGTGTGGGTCACTCACGGGCATAGGTTTGTGACAGGCAGCACATGGCATGCCCCATCCCTGGGACAATGTCCCAGTTAAGACTCTAACTAAACAACTATTGTAACTATTTACAAGAGAAAAGTCTAAAACAGTCCAAGAAAACCACAAGGAAACTTGCAATCACAAGAAGCATTCCTGCAACTGTCACGGGCAATAAGAAGGGACTGAGAGGGTGTGTGGCTGGCAGTACCCCATATACTAGCGCAGGAGCACGGGGCTCCAGGGAGCACCAGAGCTGGCCCTACAGATACCATTAAGGGAAAAATCTCCAGCAGCTGTGCACTTGGGCGCGCACACACCTAACATGGAATCGACATGGGCAAGCGCTCGAAGAATTAATTCTCAGAGTGAAATGAAGAGGAAACAATTGTATTAAAATAAATAGGGGTGGCTTATGTTTTTAGATTTGTCTTTTGTTTCTCAGACATTGACAGAACAAGAATGCCACTTACCATGAGTGACTTATGCATTTTAAAGTAAATATTTTAAAAAACACTTAGCTACTACAGTGATAAACAGACTCCAATCCTTCAAGCTGGCATCTCCACTAGGGGCTCTGCTGGTGTAACTATACGAACATAGTTGTATTGGCAAAGGTTGTGTAGTGTAGACTAGCCCACAGTATGCTTTATTTTCATGAACTTTGTCATACTTAACATATCAAGTGCTATTTTTTAAACAAACTCTCCCACTACATTTTTAAATTAAATGACAATAAAGAGTAAACATTCATTTAGTGAAGCAATAACTGCAACTAAAACATCTGAAAATTTAGGTGCCTTTAGCCCGTATGTCACAAAATAGGGATTTGGGGTTTTAAATACGAAGAAGCTGAAAGTGGTATTAGCACATGCAGCCAAAATTATTAAATTTTAACCTCATCTTTTTTAAATACCAAAAAAATCCACACTTTTAAAAAGATCTTATATCTGTAATAAGTGGAGTCACATCAAATTTTGTTATGATTTCTAAATCAGTGCTACTTTAATCAGTTTTCCTCAAATCTAGTTCATATTCTGGGTGATGAAATAAGAGAAGTTATCTTCTACTAGCAGCTATACAAAGCTGAAATTCCTAAACAAACGAACACAAGAGAACACTTGCCTCTGTAAACTGGATTCAGGTAAACAGCCTGCAAAACACTTCTTAAACCAAAGATTGTAAGGAAGTTTGCTCACTGCAGAGCATGCCTTCAGATGCACCAGAAGTCTGTTATCTTCAACATTCAAATACTGTTCAAGAACTTTTGGCTGTAGAAAGAACAGGGAAATCAAAGTTTTAAATACCTCACATCAAATGGAATTCAGAGTTGATTCTCACTTTAAGAGAAGTGTCTCAAAATTAAACATATGTAAAAAGCAAATGCTAAAATATTAACATTAGATAATGTACTGCAAGGTCACATTCACCTACAGCAAGGGTTATTGAACTCTACAATTTGGCTGATAGCATATTTGCTAAACAAACTTCTGTTCACCCCTCCTAAAAAAAAGTCACCTACCATTATGAGGGCTTCTAAATACTGTAGTGTTTGTTCCTTTGTGTAGTAAAGAGTCAGAATTTCAGGTGATTATACCTGCACTAAACTTTCACCCTTTGGGGACCAATGTTCAATTGCTGCTACCATCACAAGTCAAACTGAGTTTAGTTCATCTCAAACCTAGCTCCATTTGAGCAATTCACAAAACCAACACACAATGCAGCAAAACAGGAGAAATCACATCTCAGAGCAAACCACTATGCAATGTATTAAAAGCATTGTTTGCTGTGCAAAAAAACGCCTGTCAGAAGTGCTTTAGGAAAGGCCAGCAGAATAGCATATAATGGTGGGGTTTAAAAAAAAAAAAAGAGTGAATTTAAAAAGTCATTATGCATTTATAATTCCAATATTTTTATATAAAATCACAGAAGTTTCACTATTTTCTGACACAGCTGGGCAAATGACTAATTTTTTCAGTTGTTAAAGGACAAAGATTTTCCTTTGGCTATATTCCAAAATTCCTATTTTTGGTAGAATACATAAAACTATTGAGAAAAATCTGGGAGCGAAGGATCTATAGCCCCTTCTCTTGCTAATGGGAACACTTGTGAAAACACCCCTTCAGGCATACAAACACTAATAATTATGGCAATTGATGTAGTTGTGTTTATTAACTCCAGTAACAGATGGCGGGTTTACAAAACAACTATTTTATAACAGCACCATGTACAGTATCTACATTAAGGGTTTGAGCTTCTACTCATTGACTTCAATTTTGCAGAATCATGCCCACCGGTATGTATTTACATGAGTGGACACTGTTTATGAACAGGTTTCTTACTGTAATGTTATTTGACAAATTAGAAAGGTCTAGATAAAGCAATAGATTTCTTATAAATGCTAGTAAACCCAAAAAATTTTTCTTCAAGTTGCCTTTAACAAAGAAATTCTGCAGAAACTCAATATTACCTGCTTTAAATGTCCACTAACAAAAGAACTCAACCTACTAAACTGACATTTTATTGCAATTTGATTCAAAATGTATTGTTTTCCTAAAACAAAATAACCTGTTCTCAGTTCAAAACCAGCACCAGCAACTGTTGCCTGAATACCGGCTAATGAAGGCTATGTGACACACAGCAGAAAAGACAGAACATTTTAAACAGCTCTACAAGTGGTCTGATGTGAAGTACAGAATTGTCAATGTAATTAGGCTTGTGACAGATTTTGTTTAAAATCAAAATAGTTTTTAAAAAGTGACTGCAGTTGTAGGAGTTCCAGTTGAGCTTGGATACAGTGACTCTAGGCATCCCTGTATTTATACCCTACACACTACTCCAATAATATTTGTACAAAATATGCCTTCTGAGTTATCATATGAAAGCTAAAAATATGCTGATTACTAACAATATTATAAAATGCATGTGTTAACCTCATATGCAAAGTTATAAATTCCCTCTGTATAACATTACTAGAACATGTTTAAGACCTGGTCTACACTAGAAAACTAGGTCAGTTTAATTAGGTCCATCATAGGTGTGAAAAATCCACACCACTGAGCAACACAGTTCCATCAGCCTAGCTACCGTCTCTCCGGGAGAACCCCTCCCATTGGCATAGGTAGTGTCTACATTGAAGTGCTGCAGCTGTGCCACTGTAGCATTTTAAATGTAGACAATCCCTAAAACAAAGACAGTTTAGCCTTGGTAAAGGTGATAAATAGGTCTATCTTACATAGAGGAATGTGGGTTTACCTCAATTTACACATTAACCAAAAACAAAGCTATCAAGCTAAGCCAGTCGGAGTTATCTTGAACCTGAACTCAAGGGACAGAGAATTAACATGGCTCCTGCACCTCAGAGAGACATAGGAGACTGAATACCCAGGAAGTCTTTCTGATTTGTAAGACAAAGACATCTCTTTGGGTATAAAAGGAACAGAGAGATACTATAGGGCTCCTTCACCTTAAGGAGACAAAGAAACCAAGCAATTTGATCTCTGTGATAGGTCTCGGCCAAGCCAACCAGGAAAAAGCCGGCAAGGACACTTGGTGTGAGAGAAACCATCTTGAACAAAGACTATATCTTGCTAGATTAAATTTTAGACTTTTTGATATGTGTTTTCATTTTTGTTTGCTTGTAACCATTTCTACCTTTATCTCTTTTACATGGTATCACTTAATCCATGTTTTTCTATTAATAAACTTGTTTTACTTTTACTATAAACCAACTCAGTGCTGTTTGAAAAGACGGATGTATTTACCCCAGTTAGATTAATAAACCTATGATGTACTGACTCTTTAACAGAGGGGCAAACTTAATATCTTCTGTGAATGCACACTGGTAAGGGCTGTGCGTTGCAGAGAAACATCTCTGAGGAGATCAGTGGTGATTATTACCTGCTAGGCAAGGTCTGGGCCAGGGGAGCCTTGAGGAGCTAGCTGGTGAGGGAGTCTAGCTGATGTAGCAGAGAGCTGAGACACAGTCTAGTTGCCTGCAAAACTCACTCTAGCTGAGGCACAGGGTAACCCAGTGGCTCACAGTGCTGGATATCCGCAGCAGCAGGTTAGAGATACAAAAGTTAAATCATATCTGTGCTCGAACCTGTACATTTTTGTTTAAGTCTAAAAATTTAATATGCAATTGAAACATGTTTTAGCAAACAAGACCAATTTCTTACACCCCAAAGTTTCTACCAGGGAATTTACAAAGCACAACTGGAGGCCTAGATTATTATTTTATAGTAGCTAGTGGCAGAATAGAACCAGGTCTACTGACTTCCAGTCCCGTGCTAGCTCCTAGACGCAGCTCCCAAGATGTTCAATGTGTACCAAGTCACATCTGCCCCCACTCCACCCAGTGTCTCTTTTCACAAACAATACTTACCAGCTGTGGTAACAAATCTTTGTATTTGTTGTTTAACTGATTCACAAAACTACTGACAAGCCAGTAGCAGTCGATATTATCCTCCACCACTTCCTCCATGGCTTTAGCTATGGCAAGAAACACTTCATCTTCTGGTTCCTAGAAAACAAAACAGAAAATTGGGATCCACATAATTGTTGGGCTGCCCATGTAAATTATTGCGATTCCCTGACCCGGTAATTTTGATAGATGAACTGGACAAATGTGCGAAAGGTGAAATGGTACTGACATAATTCAAGCATTTGGTAATAACTGCATAACTGTCTTTTCTGTAAAAACTGAAATAAACAAATAAACAAAAACAAACAAACAGGAGTTTATATTTTTAAATCAAAGTGACAGAAGTTTAGCATGGCTCAGTCATGTAATAGAAACAAAAAGTTCTCAGCATCAGGTGATGTGAGTCAATATTAATAGTGTGTGTTCTATCAAATAAATGGGGCCATCCACCTCCCTTTCACACCACAATGCTTGCTAGTTTATAGAACTGCTCTTTGTTTATAGATGTTGATGTGTACAGAATTATTTTGTTTTAGATAAAAGGCCACTTCTGTACACTTTTAATTACCTGGATACTAGTAAACTCTACCCCATGGGACAAGGCACCTTATTCCCAAAATACAACTCAATATGTACCTGAGATGCATGCTCTCTTCCTTTCACTAAATGTGAGATTTCCCTGTAACCAAGATTATATCATGCTCTCTGCTTTTAGACACATAAAGGGAACAGAAGTCATGGAAATTAACTATTAGATAGCAGGACTCCCATCATCAATGGTCAAGTAGTTCTGGAGCAGCACTAAATACTTTAATAAAACCCCAAAACAGCTCAGGCTAACAAAAATGCCAGGTTAGTAAATTGCAGTAACTTAGGAACACAATGTAAATTGCACTAAATCACTACTTTTAGTGGCCTGGCCCCAAGACATTCAGGAATCTCTGCTGCAGCAAGACTGTCATTTGCTTTAAGGCATTTTAGACAAAAAGAAATGAAGGTAGGAGCTAGAATAAAAAAGGCTACAAAGCCCAGAAAAAAATATATAGAAAAGCTTTTACAGCATAAAAGCTTATGCAAGATTTTTGGGAAAATGAACAAACGTACAGTTTGAGTAAAACCCAGTATTTGATATTAGTTCCTGTTTTACATTCACTTCATTTTGTCTCTGTGTATATCTTTTGTGCTATTAATAGTTTCAGTTTAATGTTTCTTTTGTTTGAAAGAGTTCTGTTGAAAGTCAAAATTAAAAATGACTGACCAGAGGAAAAGCCAAATTTCGAGGCAACCTTCCTGACTCCAGTTGATGCATGCGGAGGAAAACTTCAACCTGTGGGGTAGAATCCTTGATAAACCGAATTACTTGGAGGGCATGATACACATCCCTATATTGTTCCTTTCGGTACTTCATCACCAGAGCATGAGATTCATGGTGAGGAGGAATAATTCCTAAAAAAGGAGAGAAAAGGAAAGCAGTGAATCCCCTTTCTAGGGGGCTTTGCTTACTTCAATGTGTACTAATATTCAGCCTGCAGAAGATGTAGGTCCCAATCATGCAGCTCTTACTCACATAAGCTTGGTTAAAGTTACAGTATACACTCCTATAAAGTCAAGACGACACAGACCAAGCAAATAATAATATTTATTAAAACTGAAGGTCATGTGTTGACTGAATGCAGGAATGATTTATTCACGGACTTGGTTTTCTGATCCCCTTTTAGGCCTCAGCATCTGGCTGATCATTTTTTGTCCATGAGGTCACTGGAGGCTGGTACATTGAGAAGAGGTTTCATTGTTTGGAATGAGGGGAAATTAAAAGTTTAATGATGTAACAAAATAAATGCATTTTTAAAAAAATCTAAACTGCCATTGGCTTGGATTCATCTGTAGTATTTACTATATTGCGTTTCCTGTGTATTTGTGCTGAACCTTCCCTTTGTTTTGGAGATAAACATAGATGCAGAACAAATATTTTATTCCTTAGTAATAAAGGCATTCATGGTCTGACAGAAAAAACAAAATGGGCACTTCCTATACAAATGCCTTACCAACAGCATGACAAATCAGCAGTAGCCTAGATTGAAGAGCAGTGATACAAAAACAGAACAGTTCCCTTTCCAAAATTTTACAGTCCCTCTGAGAATATCAGGGATGTGTGTGTGCATATAAGTAACACAAAGGTACTGTGCAACTTTCTTATTTAATTTACATTACTCACAGTGGAACCTTCTTTGCAGACTTTACCAGAGAGATCAATCCTCCTCTGAATCAGTGGTGCGAAGTAATTTCAATAACACAGGATGAAACAATTTCAGGTAGAGGCCCCATAACCATGTCAACCAAAGAAGCATGTAACACACTAAATTTTCCTCACATAACACAGCTGATTATGTTAAACACCAATCTTTCTACCACCATTACAAGAAGCATAAGTTATCTTTCCACTGTCCCGATAAATGATTTATGATATCCATAACAGACTCATATGACATCTTTACTCTAGTGCTCTCTTAATTGAGCACTTTCCTTCATCCTAATGATTTCACCTCACTTAGGACTTTATTTTGCTACCACTGAAGTTAATAGCAAAACTGCCAGTGACTTCAAGAGTAAGATCCTGAAGAGGCCAAAGCAGAAATGCTCCCATGTATCACTAATGGTGTAAAACTAATCAGTAGTTTTGCAGGAACTAATCAGGAGGCGGCAGTCTTCAAAATTAGTCTTTAATCAGGTTAATCTGCTGCTTTTGCCTCTCTTTAAATGAAGGAGAATATTACTCCCAAGTGTTAATCCAGGAAATTGCAGAATTTGAGTACCAAACAAAACAGATATAGACACTTTTCTTCAAACTGCCAGAGCAAATCAGGTTGCATCCTAACAGCTGGGATTGAACAAGCCATCATAACTCAGCAAGTACATGCTGCTAAACTTACATGTTAAATCTAGATAACTGGCCCTAGGCAAACAGAGAAAAGGAAGTTTCAAAAAATGCGGTGAAGTCTATAAATCATTTCAGTGCAATAGACCCTCCACTTAGCTATAATGAGCCATACTTTGTTGAGGAAATTAAGCAGGATATGTATATGGCACACACTAACCCGGGAAGGCATCAGGGCCTGTCATCTTTCAAATCCAATTTCAGAAGTAGTTCACTGATGGGACTGCAACCCTCTTGCTAAACTAGTACATTTCTTTACAAGAGACATAACACTTCCCCACAGAAATGGATAAGGTTGTTGTTCCAAACATCAAGACAGAGATGTTTTGGATTGCAGTTCCTGATAAATGTTTACACTAAGAAAAATCCTTGAAGACATATTACAAGAAATTCTCCCTGCACTCAACTATCCCTTGTGCCTCAGCAGACCCAAGGTGTCTGCAGAATGCTTTACCCTATTCTGGGTTGTTTAACTGAAAAGAGTTCACATATTTAAAGTTTCCAGACTGAGTTCTAAAATGAGAATTTGTAAACATGTTTCTTATACTTGCTATATACTCAGAATCAGACTAAAATATAAGATGGTATATAAAAAGACATAGAAGGACTCGACCTATCCAACTTTTAATTGTATCATAGGGTTGTAAGATTCACAAATCATGGTATCTGAGGCAGTGAACAAATGCTACTGGCTCTAAACTGAATTACAACTTTGCACAGAAATTCCTTTGTGCAGTTAACAGTGCAGTTTTGGATGAAAGATCTTCTGCTGTTACTTCTGAGGAAGAAATATAGATGGTGCTAAGAACATTTTAAAGGATTCTAAATCTCCACAACTTTCAGTTACCTGTCTCAAGAACTGTGTTTATCCCTAAGCTTAACTCTGCTATTGCTCAGGGTTTCATTATGTATGATCATTTAATAAAAGGAACAGTATCACAAGGTTCAGAATCAACTTTTAGGTTTTGCACCAAAAAAGGGTTTACAAATCCTAACATGGACATTCATGAACTTTTAAAATAATTCACTTTTGAAATTATTTTTAAATAAAGAAAACAAAAAAATGTTTAACGAGAAAAGTTTTAGACAGGATTTAAACGTTCCTCTCTCTGGTGTTTGCAACCCAGACACTAAAGCATTGTATTGGTGCATGAGAGCCATGAAGTGACACTGAGCAGACAGAAGACTGACATTTACTACTCTATTTTTATGGTCATGATAACAATGAATAAAGTAGACAGGCAGACACAAATAGTTAAAAAAAATAGATTCCAAAAGTTATTTCAGTTTCAATGAACTAAAGCATTATTAGGGATTTAAGTACGGATTTTTTTTTAAAATGTTCAAACTGACATTCCTTTAAGGTTAGCTAATGTTTGAAAAGCATCCTAAAAGGTGAAGTTTGGCATGTTCATAGTTCTAAGAATTATTATTATTGCTGGGCTCTGCACACCCCCAGCTTCATTAGTTCACATCTAATAAATCCAATAAACCGAAAAAGCGGTTCCAAACCACAATTAATACTGTTGGAATTAGTAATTTGACTCACTTGCTACACAGAATCTAGGACTTGGCCTATTTATAGTCCCTGTTTCCTTCTCCTCTCCAATGGCAAATATCATTTAACATTAGAAAAAAAATTAGAGCAAAACCTTGTTGGAAAGCTTACTACAATAGGGAGTCTAACCATAGACCTATTTTATTAAATAATCAGTTCCATACAAATCCCTAACTTTTTAAAATCTAGTTTTGATCAGAGATTCAGTTTCACTCAGATGTCTAATTTTTTTTGACAATACTGAAAACTCTATTAGATGTCAGCTATTTATATTAAACATCCAACTTTACCCTCACTAATTTATATAATGTACATGACATTATAAGCACATTTATAGAAGTTCAATTCAATTACCTAATTTTGTAAAATTGCATGTACAAGAGTTCCCAAAATGTATGCATAAAACAGAGATTCAAATCATTGTTAACTTGCATGTGCAAATTAAATGTTCTCTGTGTGAAACTTCTGAGTATGCAGAAGCGGACCCATGGCTATCATTAGCAGCTGGTCACAAAAAGGAGTATTCCATGTCTTTACTACCCCCAAACAAATGACAAATACCCAGCTTATTCTTATTTCTACAGTTAAAACCACAGTCTCACATGTCATACCTAAAAGCACCTTCCACACCAGGATACGATACATGGATGGGAGAGGAAATCTTTGACTAAATGTGCAAAGCTTCTCAACATCTGCAAAGAAAGCAAATATTTCTCAAAACATTTTAAACTTGAAATATTTCAATAGTGGCATTGATTCACCGAAACAGGGCAACTCTTCAGTTGCAGATCTACATCTCCAAATTGCACTTTAAAAGGACTATGTATCAATAAAAGCTGATCAGTTTTGGTTCAAAATGGATAGAAGTGGCATACAAACTGCTCCAATGATTCTACTGAAAATTTAAATCTTAGCTTGATTTAAAATGAAGCCATAGGTACACCAGATCTAATCGGGGGGGGGGGGGGGGAGAGACACACAACTTAGCACACCTCAGAGACCAGTAGAAATAATAATCATATCACAATCCATTGTGACTTTGAGGAGGAGGAATTAGCAGCAGAAGCTGAGCAACTCTTGAACAAAAATTACTTTCATACAAACATTTTCAGTTTCTTGGCATAAAGAAGAAGAAGATGAAAAATAGCAAGAGGTTCTAAATAAAATATCCACTGCTTCTCAAATGCCCCTCCAGAAAGCTATCAGTACCACTGAAGTCTAGAATGTCCCCTAGTGATTTTAGATGCTACTCTCTATGCAACATTACTATTAATATCACAGTAAAAAACATAAAAAGTTTAAAGACAAAGGACCTGATTATCAGAGGTAGTAAGCACCAGCAGCTACCGCTGACTTCAGTTACAGTTGTGGGTTTTCAGCACAACCAAAAATCATGCCCAGATAGTACAGGAAATAGTGGAATCAACTAACCCAATCGATCATCTTTCAGTAGGATTTCCAATGATTTCTTTTCTTCAACACCACGAAATCCCACTTTTTCATAGTAGACAGAGCGGAAGTTTCTCTGAGAATCCTCAGCCATCTTTCATTCTGCAGGAGGAGATGGGGGAGGAGGGGTTCAAAAAAGTACATCCACAGTGTATTCTTACTTTAGAGAAAACTGCCTTTGTATATTGATGATAATTAAATTCCTTCATCTTTATGGCATGAGTAACATCTAGTGAATTTGAAAGACTTTCAAGGCACATGCATCTTTAGGCAGATGCTACTGAAATACAGACTTTGGACTCAGCAGGGTAGATCTAAGATTTTAGGGAAAATAAACTGGGTAATAAGTTATATTGCTTTAGAAAAATAAAGACACTTTGTTTTGCAAAATCAATTAAAACAATATATGATTATTTTGTGAGAAATCTGACTGCTGACAACCTTGGACAAGTAGAACTACTATCCAAGTAAAACTGTCAATACCTACTACACAAGGATAACTGAGGAAGCCAGAGATAGGCCAAGCTTACATCAGCCAAAAGAGCATTAAGCTCAAAGAGTACAGGTGGATGAATGCAGACTGTCAAAGACTATGCAGATTTCAATAAGACACTCACGTTGTCGTCATGCACTGCATCAACCACAACCGTAAGCTTGTCATTCCAGATCAAAGAAATATAAATAAATTATCCCTATATTAAAATATATGTTGTATATTATACAATGTGTACATTATATTTTGTGATAGAAAATCTCCATTGTGATTGAACTCAATTTTTTACAGAGAGGATCTCTTGTAATTTGAGGATTTGCAAAAGCTAAGACGCTGGAACTCAAGAGTAAAGAAAAACAATCCTGACCTTGATGTCCAAAAATATATGACAAATTTGACAAGAATTTTTTATTTATTTATTTTTTTACAGTGAATAGCACAAGCATAGAGCCTTTTCAGCTATGGTTCTCTAGTGGCTTGTAGAAGGACCAGGAACAAAACGTATTTATGGATATACACAAACGCCCTGATCTTGCAAAGACTTTTGAACACACTTAACTTTAAGCATACAATGAGACTATTTATGTTTCAAGTTAAGCCGGTGTGTAGGTCTTTGTTGGATCAGGGCCAAAATTAGCACCCAAAACCAAGAAGTAGTAAAAGATTTGTGTTTATTGTGTTTGATCGGATCAAGCTTAGATTTCAAACCTAGACAGACACTATTCACATTACTGGTGACATATCCCTCTTTGAGGATGATCCCAAAATGGCTCACTTACGTAAACACTTGAGACTTTTCACAAGCCAAGCACTGCAAGATTGGGCCTTTAAGAGTATTTATTGTTAATTTGTATTGCAGCAGTACACAGAAGCCCCATTATGCTAGAGATACTGGGTAAACAGCAAAAAACAAACAAAAACAAAAAAACCCCAAACCATTCCTGCCCCAAAGAGTTTTGAATTTTTACTCGTGTTTGACATATAGTATTTAGACAGCAAATTAGTCTCACTTCTCTTACAGTTGGTGGAGTGACATTTTAACTGATATTAAAGCAAAGGCACAACTAAACCTACAGTGACAGAATGCTAAAAATAAGAGAAACCTAAAAAACTATGGTACAACTGTACAGAGAAATGCTATTTAAACCGTCACCATAGCAAAAACATTTAATTTTGATTTACTTGAGAATCAGATAATATCCCCCCAAAACTGGAAAAACTACATTTTTGTCAGGCAACCAAACAACTTTAAAATCTTGACTTCATATGGTCAAATTGAATAGGAAAAACTGTCTTCAGCGTGTTAGTTAAGAGACCTCTGCAGGAAAAAAACAACTCCTCCTCCTCAATTGGTCTTTATATAAATATTTTCATTCTCAGAAAACACTTATTACCATGTTATTAAATCTAAAAGGCAGCAATTTAGGAATAAGTAGTAAAATACTATTAAACAGTCAGGCATGATGTAGACAGAGTGGTGCCCCTTTATAATAAAACGAAGCTTGAAAGGATTAGATTTTTATTGGTAAGCGTCAATTTTCCAGGACATGCACATATGGATGAAAAAATATTTCTGTCAACAATAGTCAAAGTAAGAAAAATGCTGCTTAAGAACTTACTAGGTCTTACTTACTTAAGGATATTTACTTTGTATATTTTGACATGTGATGTTGACAATTGGTTTTTAAGCATTATAAAGATTTAACTTTTTGAACGTCAATGTCTCATTAATTGTCTGACCCTCCCATAATCTCCTACAACTGTGAAAATTTAAATTGATAAAAATAAAAACATTGATAATATTCATCAAAATTATAAAAAAAAATTAAATTCTGCCAAGTCTATTTATTGCTATAATAGAACCTTATTAATCAGCACTTATACTAGGGTCCTATTCTGCAAACAATCCCAATGATTTCAGTGGGAGTATTCACTTACATAAAGTATGCCTAAGTATCTGCAAGGTCTTGACCTAGGAGGTTTATTTGCAGATCAAGTGAATTTTGCCAATCAATAAACAACAGAAAAGCAAAGACGCAGCATTACAAAATATACTTTGTTAATCTGATAAGCATAGTCTAGTTGATTATAATACCTCATACCAAGCTAGTAAAATGTCCTTTAGCATATTTTTGAAAATTAATATTCTCTTAGTAAAATGACGGAGTGGAAGATGGCAGCCTTCATGGGCCCACTCTGTTAAGTGAGAATTCACAACGAATGCCATCAACTCAGCAACCGAACGCCGCTCAGCAATTTCCAGGTCATTAGAGCAGCAACTCAACAAATCCTAAAGCTCCTCCTCAGGGCCATACAACGTGCCAAATAGGCGCTGGGATAAGAATCCTGCAACTTAATGTTGAAGGCCTCTGTCAGGGTTCCTTCCCCTCTCTGAACTCTAGGGTACAGATGTGAGGACCTGCATGAAAGACCCCCTAAGCTTATTTCTACCAGCTTAGGTTAAAACTTCCCCAAGGCACAAAGTCTTTGCCCTGGGATTAGGTAAACGCTGCCACCACCAAGTGATTTAACAAACAATCAGGGAAAGGACCACTTGGAGTTCCTATTTCCCCAAAATATCCCCCCAAACACTTACACCTCTTTTCCTGGGGAGGCTTGAGAACAAACAAGATGAGCACAGACCAGCCTTGGAGTTTTAAGACCCAAAAAACCCAATCAAGATTCTTAAAAAAACAGAACTTTATTAGAAGAACAGAAAAAGATAAGAGAACAACTCTGTAAGATCAGAATGGAAGATAATCTTACAGGCAGTCAGATTCAAAACATAGAGAATTCCTCTTGGCAAAACCCTAAGTTACAAAAAGACACAAAAACAGGAATACACATTTCCTCCAGCACAATGAATTTCACAAGTCAAAACAAAGAAAACCTAACCCAGTATGTAGCTAGATTACTTACTAACATCACAGGAGTTGGAGGGCTTGCATCCTTGATCTGTTCCCGGCAAAGGTATCACACACACAGACAAAAGCCTTTCCCCCACTCCAGATTTGAAAGTATCTTGTCCCCTCATTGGTCATTTTGGGTCAGGTGCCAGCCAGGTTACCTGAGCTTCTTAACCCTTTACAGGTAAAAGGACTTTGCCTCTGGCCAGGAGGGATTTTATAGCACTGTATACAGAAAGGTGGTTACCCTTCCCTTTATATTTATGACAGACTCTCATTGGCAAAATTCAAGTACCTTGGAAACTTGCTGAAGACTTACAACATCGATGTCCTCATGTTGCAAGAGACCCATCCATGTTGGCAATGACCAACAGGCTAGGCACTACCATATCTATGGATACAACCTAATGACTAGCCATTATCATCCTAAATATGGCTTGTCAATATACATCAAGGACACCATCACAGATTTCAATGTTATTCCATCAACCAAACAGGAAATCACATTTACCACAACTATCAAAGTAGGGGAGCTCCACATGATCAAGGTCTATAAAGCCCCTAGCTCAAGATGGCCAAAATCGTCACTACCCCGCACTCCTATTCCATGCATCTATGCAGGTGATTTTAATAGTCACCACACTATGTGGGACTATAAAACAATAGAAATTGATGGCGAAGATCTCATGGACTGGATATCTGCACAAGACTTACAACTAATCTCATCGTAACATGTGAAGTACTATCGGCATTTCCAAACAGCCAACACAGGCCTATAATGATATACATAGGCATAGAAATTCCTGTGTTCTTTTTGAAATAGGTACAGTACCATGATGGAATTTTGCTAAAGCTGACTGAGATGCCGACAAACAGACTGTTGAGAAAACCACTGCAAGGATTCCAGCAAGACTGAAATGCTACCAACGGTTCACAGAGCTCCTGAAAGGAGCTGGAAAGAACATTCCCTCAGGCTTCCGAAAAAAGCACACTCCCTGCTGAAGGAGAGACGCACAGGAGTTGCTCTGGCAATACAATCAGACCAGGAGCTCTCATACCACAAAAGCCCTGCTATACTCCTTTGACACAGCAAGATGCCAGTGCTCTCCTGATTGCGTGCGAAACCTTGATTTTACACGTTCAAGTTGTCGAGCCTGGACACAACTGTGACGTCTTGGGGCTGCTAATCCCACAGAGTACTGGCCACCAAAAATCTGGCCAAACTCGATAGCCTCCAAACTGGTGGAGAACACAGAAGGACCACTTGATAAACACACAAGAAGAGAAGTGTATCAACAACTCTACCAAACCCATCAATCCCACAAGGAGAACCTTTCACTATCAGTATTGAGGAAATAAAAGGACTTGCAACGATGAAAAAAGGGAAGGCTGCAGGCCCTGACGGTATTCTGCCAGAATTCCTCCACCATCTCGGCCCCAAAAGACTACAATGGCTAGCAACATTGTACTTAATTACCTTAAGGACAGTACAGAACCCTGAAATATGGTGTGAGTCAATGGTAACTGCCATTCCAAAGCCTCGAAAGCCCCCTGATGAAGTGGGAAGCGATAGGCCAATTTCTCTACTATAAACGACCTATGAACTTCTTGAGCATATCATCCTCAAAAGAATATATCCTTTTTCTGAGCCGATTATCCCTGTCGAACAGGCAGGTGTCCGACCAAAACATAGTTGCTGTGACCAAGTTCTGGCACTCACAACTCACACTAAGGCTATCAAAAAAACCCCTAAAGACTGGTGCAGTATTTGTTGCCTGCTGTGGACCATGCTGAGTAACAGATGCCTATAGGTGTCCTGGGTAATAAGAACAGCTCACCCTGTATCATAAACAATGGGCTACCACAAGGCTCTGTACTTGCGCCAACCCTTCTTAATATTTACGTAAGTGACATGTCTCCAGCTAAATCACGAAAATGTGGATATGCAGATGATCTTGTCATGACAATCCAAGCAAAACTCCAAGACATTGAAAAAGCATTAACCGAGGACCTCCAAAATATGGAATATTATTTCCGGAAATGGAGGCTCAAACGAAACCCTAAAAAAAAAATAGTAAGCACATTTCATCTTGATAGTAAGCGTGCCAAAAACACACAAAGTAGCTTTCTATGATAAAAATGTGCAACACGATTACTCTCCAACGTATCTCAGAGTGAAACTCAACCCCACCCTCACCTTCCATGACCATCTTGAGAAGGTAGCTGCAAAGATAAAAACAAGAGCCAACATAATCCCCAGAAACTAGCAGGTACAACCTGAGGTGCATTAGCATTGCTAACATCTGCAATTGCACTTTTATATTCAGTAGCTGAATATTGTGCACCAGTATGAAGCAGATGCAGCCACACATAACTTGTGGATAGCCAGCAGAATACAGTGATGCGGTGCATCACGGGAACCCTTAAGTTGACTCCAACACCCTGGCTACCTGTCCTGTCTAACATCGCTCCCCCGCTGATACAACATTCGATGAAGCTCAGCGAATCCAGGAAAACAGATGTCTTCCTATTCACCAACATCTTGACAACCCCCACATGCAACGCCTTAAATCCTGCAAGCCTTTCTGGGAACATTCGTTTCGCCTCATACAACCAGGCTATGATCAGGATGCTTGGAAAGTAGATTGGGCTAAACAAGACTTAAAAAATAAGCACCTTGTGCCAGATCCCACACAGAAGGTTCCTGGGTTTGACCTTCCACAGTCATCTTGGTCAACTCTGAACTGAATTTGAATCAACCATGGTCGATGCAGATATCTAATGCACAAACGGAAAATCAAGGACTCCTCGGTGTGCAAGTGCGGTTCCCATCGAATATATCACTACCTACTGCCCAGCTTATAAATATGAAGGAGGCATTAGTGCAATAAATTCTGCTACTCCTAATGTAGGCATTTGGCTTGATCACCTTCACGTGAAATTGTAGTTGCTGCTCTACACCAGCCATACAAAAGAAGTAGTAGAATGACACCTTACTTCACCACCTTGCCATAAAATCTTTGCAAAGAGGGAACAACCATCTTCTGCCATGCACCTTATGGAGCTATGTGGATTAGCAAGGTTCTACAGCATACACTCATTCTGGAGAAGCAGCAAGTGACACTTCTACTGTGTTGGTCCATACACACAGCTCATATTTTGTAAGTTTTCTGCAAATTTCACCATTTACAAAGGAAAAGCTTCTAGCATATATTTATTTGGGAAAGTGGGGAAGGGGTCACCTACCCCAGGGACGAAATTAAAACTACTAACACAAGCTCCCCTCTTTGGCACCCCAATTCATACCACTCTCCTCTCCCTACCCGCCTCCTCCATCGAGGCCAGGGGTGTTTGACACTTACCAGAGATACCAGCTGCACGGAAGGAAATAATGGGGGTGCTATATTGGGCGGAAGGGAACAGCACCCTGCTACAGGAGCTAGATGTTGACAGCGAGGAAGCCAATGGGTGGGTGAGTGGCTGACGGGGAGGGGGATAGGGGAGTGAGTGTCGTGCTACAGAGGGAGGAAATGGCTGAGGGAGTCAGGTAGCATAATAGCAGAATGCTGTAGGGGGCAGGTGAGCAGATGGTGGAGTACCAGAGAGGATAGTAGAGTGCTATCGGGGCTGGGAGGTGGCTATAGGCCAGTGGGGTGCTATAAGGGCAATGGCTAGAGGTCAGTGGGGTGCTATAAGGGCTGGGGGGTGGCTATAGGCCAGAGGAGTGCTAAAAGGGCGATGGCTAGAGGTCAGTGGGGTGCTATAGGGGCTGGGGGGTGCCTATAGGCCAGTGGGGTGCTATAAGGGCGATGGCTAGAGGCCAGTGGGGTGCTATAAGGGCTGGGGGGTGGCTATAGGCCAGTGATGTGCTATAAGGGCTGGGGGGTGGCTGGAGGTCAGTGGGGTGCTATAAGGGCTGGGGGGTGGCTATGGGCCAGTGGGGTGCTATAAGGGTGATGGCTGGAGGTCAGTGGGGTGCTATAGGGGCTGGGGGGTGGCTATGGGCCAGTGGGGTGCTATAAGGGTGATGGCTGGAGGTCAGTGGGGTGCTATAAGGGCTGGGGGGTGGCTATGGGCCAGTGGGGTGCTATAAGGGTGATGGCTGGAGGTCAGTGGGGTGCTATAAGGGCTGGGGGTGGCTATGGGCCAGTGGGGTGCTATAAGGGTGATGGCTGGAGGTCAGTGGGGTGCTATAAGGGCTGGGGGGTGGCTATGGGCCAGTGGGGTGCTATAAGGGTGATGGCTGGAGGTCAGTGGGGTGCTATAGGGGCTGGGGGGTGGCTATGGGCCAGTGGGGTGCTATAAGGGTGATGGCTGGAGGTCAGTGGGGTGCTATAAGGGCTGGGGGGTGGCTATGGGCCAGTGGGGTGCTATAAGGGTGATGGCTGGAGGTCAGTGGGGTGCTATAAGGGCTGGGGGTGGCTATGGGCCAGTGGGGTGCTATAAGGGTGATGGCTGGAGGTCAGTGGGGTGCTATAAGGGCTGGGGGTGGCTATGGGCCAGTGGGGTGCTATAAGGGTGATGGCTGGAGGTCAGTGGGGTGCTATAAGGGCTGGGGGGTGGCTATGGGCCAGTGGGGTGCTATAAGGGTGATGGCTGGAGGTCAGTGGGGTGCTATAAGGGCTGGGGGGTGGCTATGGGCCAGTGGGGTGCTATAAGGGTGATGGCTGGAGGTCAGTGGGGTGCTATAAGGGCTGGGGGGTGGCTATGGGCCAGTGGGGTGCTATAAGGGTGATGGCCGGAGGTCAGTGGGGTGCTATAGGGGCTGGGGGGTGGCTATGGGCCAGTGGGGTGCTATAAGGGTGATGGCCGGAGGTCAGTGGGGTGCTATAGGGGCTGGGGGGTGGCTCCGGAGGGTCGGGGCGCTACAGCGGGTGGGGTCACTGGAGCTGTAGGGACCGGGGGAGGAGCCCGTAGGGCGCTGGGGGGCCACGACCCGGGACTGGAGACTCCCCAAGCCGCGGCCCCGACTCTCTGCAAACCGTGCGCTGAGCGGCGGCGGCGGCGGCGGCCCCCCCCGGGCCCGCAGCGCTGAGCCCCGGCCCGGGCCCGGCCACAAACACACGACGGAGGCGGCGCCCAGCCCGGCGCAGGCGCCGCCGACCTGCCCGGTGGAGAGGAGGCGGGCGGGCGCTGGGCTGGAGGGCGGGCCGCGGGAGAGACACTCGCTCAAATCCACCCCCAGGCTGAGCGCAGGAGAAACACCCCCCCCCAGCCCCAGCCGTGCCCCTGCCGGGGAGCGCGCCCCCTTCCCTGGGCGAGGGAAGACAGACACACGCACCCCCGCCAGGTCCCGGGGGAGACTGTGACCCGGAGAGCAAGTCCCAGCTCCGTCCCACGTGGGAAGAAGGAGACGGAAACACTAGGAGTCCCATGCTGCCCTGCCTGCTGCCCCCCGCGGGAGAAGGGAGAAAAATCCAAACCTTACTCCTCAGGGTGGGATTTCATAACAGCCAAGGTTTCCGTATTGCAACTGCCAAGCGCTCCAACAACCGCGAGATCTTTAAAATAAGAACCGGTGGGGTTTTCTAATTTGCCTTGGAGGCTTTGAACTTGTGGGGTTTACGGTCTGAAGCTTTTCTATGCAATCAGAAGGGCTAGAAACCTTTTTTGAAATGACAGGTTTCAGAGGAGCAGCCGTGTTAGTCTGTATTCGCAAAAAGAACAGGAGGACTTGTGGCACCTTAGAGACTAACCAATTTATTTGAGCATGAGCTTTTGTGAGCTACAGCTCACTTCATCGGATGCATGCTCACGAAAGCTTATGCTCAACTAAATTGATTAGGCTCTAAGGTGCCACAAGTCCTCCTTTTCTTTTTTTTAATGGGCTCTCTGAGTTTCTTTAATAACGTCACTCCTGGAGCTGAGTCTTTAAGAACAACACCAAACACCAAGAGACTCGTGAATTGGCAACACTGAGGGTTTTTTTTTTTTAAAGACCTAAAGTTAGGCACCTAAATCCATTTATAGGCACCAAAATACATAGGTACCTGATTTTCAGAAAGAATGAGCATCAGTTTGTTTTGAATCTTGACTGACCTGTTTTTCCTGTACGTGCTGGCAAGAAGATATTATAACACTACTGGGCAACAGCTCTGCTTAAACGTTATTATTGTCGAGCATGTACTCAGTTATTTAAGGTTTCAGAGGAGCAGCCGTGTTAGTCTGTATCCGCAAAAAGAAAAGGAGGACTTGTGGCACCTTAGAGATTTTAGTCGCTAAGGTGCCACAAGTTCTCCTTTTCTTTTTTCAGTTATTTAAGTGTATTGCAGTAGTTCTGTACAGCACCAGATGGCAGACTGCTGTCATTTTTTTCTGCTTTTTTTGACTGCATGTGTCAAAGCAAGGGATGATGCTTGTCTCTGTGCATGGAGTGGTTCATGGGTTCTGTTTGTGGTGTTCCTTTATGGAAACAAGCTTATCAGTTTCACAAGCTTCAGAGTACTGTTGCTGAAGCTCACTCAAACCTCCATCTTACTTTTATTTTAGGCCTTGTCAGCACTCAGAGCAGAATCATGCTGGGTTTTAAGAAAGTGGACAAGGTGGGTGAAGTAATGCTTATTATTGGACCAGCATCTGCTCATGAAAGAGAGAAGCATCGGAGCTTACACAGAACCCTTCTTCAGAACCTCCGTGAAGCTCAAAAGCTTGCCTCTTTCACCAATGGAAGTTGATCCAAGAAAAGATATTACCTCACCCACCTTGTCTCTAAGAGCCTGGGACGAGCACAGCTACAACACCACACACACACACACACACACACACACAAATTGCTGCTAGCACAATTTATTTGAGCACAGTTCCCGTGTAAAGCATCTGTACAGGATTTTTTTTTTCAACTGTGGTAGCACATACTGCGCTAAGGAGCTGCGGTATACTATTATTTATTGCATTATCTCAACCTCTAGAGGCCCTAATCAAGATCTGAGCGCCATAGTTTCAGGTGCTATAAAAATACAGAGTGAAAAATAATCCCTGCCCTGAAGACTTCGCAATCTAAAGGCTACCCCCGCCATCATTTCTGAATCCAGTTTGTAATATGTTTTACAGCAAGTTAGGTTTAGACACAAGCCATGTTACAACTGTGTTTGATCATAGCTGTGTTTGAAAACAGTTTCAAACATGGTTATAATAGAGCCTAGTGTGGACATCACCTGAGGCAGGAAATTAATATAATTAGTATGGATTTTATAGACATAGGGAGTTCATTCTATCCAGGCTTTTGGTTATCTTAACCAGCTAAACCTTCCTCACTATCTAGCCCCCCTTCAGGAAAAAAATAGCTAACCATTAAAGTATTTAAAAAACGCAAACATTAACCACGGAGAGACAAAATGTATCACGAATACCATGTTACATGATTTAGTAAAGCTGGTTGCATTTTCAGTTAAACAGTTGGCTGCTAACTGTTGAAAACTGCCAGTTGGTTGTGCTTTTCTGCTTTTAACAAGCATTTATTTCTTCTTGTGCAATAGTGCCTCATAATTGCCTACACTGCACATCGCTGAAATGTCTTCCATTGTACGTGTAGCAAAGGACACTGGTAGTCACATTAACTAAAACACCATAGTATAAGCCAACCTACAGAAAGTATGAGCCAAATTCTGCTCTTATTTACATTGATGCAAATCTGGACTAACTCCATTTATTTCAGTGGATTTGCCATTGTAAATAAGAGCATATAGTACGTTCTAGGACAATCTCCTCCAGATTCTGATTAAGACTTTATAACAATTGAGGCAGAGACTTGCTACAGAAAGAACTCATCCCAAGAATGAATTTAGTGCATGCTTGGAAGAGACTTTGATAATTTTGTCCATGCAGTGTATATTTGTTCAAGAAAGCCTATTAATAACTCATTTGACTAGGCCACTTTGCCAGTCTAGGGGCTGAATCCCGCTCTCACTGAAATCAATTGAAGGAGTCTTATTGACTTCTGGGGGGTTGGATCTGGGCCACAGTACTTCAAGGAGCTCCCAGAAATTCAGAGCACCACCCACCCCTCCTCAGTGCTGCATACCACGTGAATAGTCAAATAAAAAATTCAGCAAATTTGTTCTCTTTCGGTTTTAAGTGATATGTTCATTCCTTACAGGCAGTTTTCTTAATGTTTTGTCCACACTGTGGCTTCTTCAGGGTTCACCCAACTAAGCAACAGTGCTGGTTATAATAAAATTACAAATATATTGTATAATATATAGCAATATATCTATTAAACTACCATTGCCTAAATGTTGAATTTTTTAAAGTGTCACAAAGATATCAGAAAAGGGGACACAACAAAGAATAAAAAGGGACTTGAAATTATATGGGTGTTAGCTGGCATTATAAACTAATTACTAATCCCTAATAAACTACTAATTAATTGATGGCATACTGTATCTCTTGATTCTTACTTGTTAGTTGGAATGCTAATGTATTTGTCTTTTACAGTGATGCTGGTTTTGCTCAAGTTAATTACCCACTGTCTTACAAAGCAAGATGAGGATGAAGCCAGACTGGTGTTAATTATTTTATTGCATTATCCGAACCACATAGTGTCCATTGTTACCCATGAAAAGAAGAGCCTTTGCTATTAACACCAGAACAATTTTATGGCAGCCATGTCCCCTTAAGTATTATGGCTCCTTGAAAGTGCTTTGTTTTCTAGTCCCTCTTGTATCATTGCCGTATCAATGGGATGACAAAAGCTTATTTGAAGCTGCAAAGATGCATAGTAATGTCATTAAATTATCAAAGGCAGATTGAGCTATGAAAAGGTGTATGAAAAGCCAGTGCAGTGAAATGACATCCACCATACACAGCACAGGCAGCTACATCTGCATTGTATTACAGTGCACGTGATGCTGCAATGTACTAGAGCTGAGCCAAGTAAACCAGGTCTTTGGTTTCAGTTTTGCAGAACTAAACCTGAGCTAGCTTGTATGGGTGTAGAATTTGATCTGAATAGAGGCACTGCTCATCTGTTTGCAGGCACTCAGCCTCAGTACAGCTGACACAGTGTGTCCCAAGTGTGCACCAATAGCCTAATGCACACCCCTTGTGGCTTTTTGCCATAGTGACTGGATAATACACAATAATAACTATCATGGGGAAAGGAAGGGCATGAATACTTAGTTGGGTCAGTCTAGATTTTCTGCAGATATGATTTCACCTCAGCTATTTTCTTCAGGACAGTGAACATTTATTTTAAAAAGTGCTGTGTGCGGGGGAGAATATACTGTATTCATATAAGCATTTCATTGTGAGTTTGAGCAGAGCTGGGAAAACTTGGCTCCATTTCCTGGCAACATCCTGGCCATAACAGGATCACTCTATTGTTTACATTCTACCTGCAGAAAGAATGCAAATGTTTTCGCCGTAAGTGTTCACAAACTAAATTCCTTCTTGAAGCGAGAAGCAGAAGAAATGACAGTTTAAGATAATAAAATCATAATTAAACGGTTTGGAGGAAAAGAGTCTAACCTTTCTTTTTAGCATGGCAGCACAGTAAGCACTCTAGGTTTGTTTCTAAGGAGATTATGGATAGTATCTTTAATCAGGGAAGCAGTTAAATAAATACACTAGAAAGCCCCATCATATAACAATAGGGAGGGAGCCTGATGACTCAGTGGGCAGCTGCCCTTGGAAACCTGGGTTCAGAAGTGCCCCCTGTTTCCCCTTTTCTCAGGCTAGTGAAGAGTGGAAGCATTGTAGAAGTGATGTTCACAAGCTTTAAGGCAGGAAGGGTGGATACTGCAGATTATGAAAGCTGAACAATGTCCAAAAAATGACTGTATACACATGTGAACTCTGGCTTAAGCAACCACCCAAGGAACCAACAAAATTCAGTGGCTTGGTCTGAAACGAAAAAACTGGTGCTAGAAAACTTGGATGGGATCATGAAAGTACCTAGGCACCTAAACTTATTCCAAGTTTTGGCTCTGCTGCAATCCACAAAATTCCTGCTGAGTCTGGTAGGTGCCTAATCTCACTGAGCCCCTAAATTTTTAGAGTAAAATTCCCTTGGCACCCACTTTTCTTCCTCTGGGCACGCGGACACCTAGCTCCTGCCTGAGCACCAGAGCGATTTACAAACTGGGAAAAGATAGGTTTCAGAGTGGTAGTCATGTTAGTCTGTATCAACAAAAACAACGAGGAGTCCTTCTGGCACCTTAGAGACTAACACATTTATTTGGGCATAAGCTTTCGTGGGCTAAAACCCCCTTCATCAGATGCATGAAGTGAAAAATACAGTAAGCAGAATATATATTATAGCACATGAAAAGATGGCAGTTGCCTGACCAAGTGAGGGAGTCAGTGATAACAAGCCAATTCAATTAAGGTGGAAGTGGCCTATTCTCAACAATTGACAAGAAGGGGTGAATACCAAAGGGGGTAAAATTACTTTTGTAGTGCTAATGAGGCCAATGCAATCAAGTTGGCCCATTTCCAACAGTTGACAAGAAGGTGTGAGTATCAGCAGAGAGAAAGTTACTTTTTGTAGTGACCCATCTCCTCCCAGTCTTTATTCAGGCCTAATTTGATGGTGTCCAGTTTGCCAATTAATTCTAGTTCTGCGGTTTCTCATTGGAGTCTGTTTTTGAAGTTTTTTTGTTGAAGAATTGACACTTTTAAGTCTGTTATTCAGTGTCCAGGGAAATTGAAGTGTTCTCCTACTGGTTTTTGAATGTTACAATTCTCAACGTCTGATTTGTGTCATAGAATCATAGAACATGAGGGTTGGAAGGGACCTCAGGAGGTCATCTAGTCCAACCCCCTGCTCAAAGCAGGACCAATCCCCAATTTTTGCCCCAGATCCCTAAATGGCCCCCTTAAGGACTGAACTCACAACCCTGGGTGTAGAAGGCCAATGCTCAAACCATTGAGCTATCCCTCTCCCCATTTATTCTTTTGCATAGAGACTGTCCAGTTTGGCCAATGTACATGGCAGAGGGGCATTGCTGGCACATGATGGTTCATCATAGGACCTAACTGCATTAGCCACACCATCAGGGGCTCATTCACCTGCACATCTACCAATGTGATATATGCCATCATGTACCAGCAATGCCCCTCTGCCATGTACAACTCTTGCTGGTGGCCACACTGTTAGCCCAAGACAATTCACAGGAGATGGGCTATCTGCAGTATTCTACCCCGCTCCATATCTATCAACGGTGTTTTACTGTAGTTAATACACAGGCAGACTAAGGTTGCAAACAACAAAATAGTGTTTATTGGGATACGCAACAACAAACTAGAGTCCCTGCAACTAAGATAACACAAAGAATAACTGCTCAGTTGTTAACACCGCATAATAGGGATGAACCCCAGAGCTCAAACCCTTGCACAGTGGGGTTTTGCAAGAATAACAAAGGACTATACCATGTCTTGCAGACACTGGACAAAAGAACAGGAACAGGAATGCAGACGTGAACCAGGGCCTCAGGGACAAGTGGAAGGATTAGAAACCTCTGTGACAGGTAAGTAGATCTTCAGTGGGAGGTCTTCTGCCTTCTACTCTTGACCTCGATGTCCTGCGTGCTGAATGCGGATACTACACTGTAAAAAGAAAAGGAGGACTTGTGGCACTTTAGAGACTAACCAATTTATTTGAGCATAAGCTTTTGTGAGCTACAGCTCACTTCATCGGATGCTGTAGCTCACGAAAGCTTATGCTCAAATAAATTGGTTAGTCTCTAAGGTGCCACAAGTACTCCTTTTCTTTTTGCGAATACAGACTAACACGGCTGTTACTCTGAAACCTGACACTACACTGTGTGATGGTTTAACGGGTGAGTGAGGGTAAATCCAAAGGAACCTTATGAGGTGTTGCTAGTCCACCTTCGGCCTTATTCTCTTAGGGCTATAGCCAACAACAAGGCTGGTGCTGTGGGTTGACTTCTGTGCCTCACTGGAATGACCTGTTTTCACAGCACCCAGAGACATAGAAAGAACCAACCCTCAGCACTTGAACACACCTTTATATACGTTCCCTGTTGCTGGTCAGATTTTACTATCATGTGACTCTATCTTTCCCACCTTTCCCTCTGAGTTGACACCAAGCTTGAAAAAGAGCACCAAACGAGTTGAGGGAGAAGGGGTGCCAAGATGGAGGACAGGTTGTTCTTTTACCAATCCAAAATGGCGACTATGTACACTTAATAAATTGAACCTTTTCTTCCCAACAACACTGACACTTTTTCCTAAAATACTTCATTGACTTTAGGAAAAAATAAATAAATATGCCCATATACACGTCCAAATCATTGTCATTTATTTATGTAAGGGTTTGGGTTGCTTTTTGCAGACTCAATAAAAAAAGTAATGCTGTGAAAAGTGATATTTGTATGTTTGTTAATATCACTTTTCAGAGGACACTTAGTAGCTACCTGGGAGGCTGTGAAAAGTGATAAGTGATATTAACAAACATACAAGTATCACTTTTTACAGCCTCCCAGCTAGCTAGTAAGTCTGCTGTGAAACGTGATACATACATGTTTGTTAATATCACTTTTCTCAGCAAGCCCCAGCACAAATGAAACCCTGGATGGGGGGCTCGGAGGCGGAATCAGCAGGGGCCCAGAGCGCTGGTGGGATGGATGCAGCCAGGAAGATAATGGGGGCCTAGGGGATGGAGGGATGGATACAGGGCCACGAAGGCAGCGGAGTACAGGGGCAATGGGGGTGATGGATGCGGAGCCAGGGGAGGTAGCGGGGTCCAGGAGCAATGGATGTGGGGCCGGGGGAAGTAGCAGGGGCCAGGAGTGATGGGGTGGGCGGTAAGCCCTGCGGCCAGAGACGGGGGTAGGCGCCAAGGACGAGTGCCCGCTGCCACATGGCCAGAAGCCAGGGCCAGTGTCTGTCACGGCACGGCCGGAGCTGGCTCTTGCTGCTGTACGGCCGGGGTCGACACCTGGGACTAGCACCACTGGAGCCCGAGGTCAGCGCCCGCTGCTTCATGCCAGGGCTGGGGATCGGTGCCTGGGGCCAGCGGCTGCTGCCACATAGCCAGCGCTCCGACTCAGCATCCAGGATCAGTGTCCGAGGCCGGGGATCAGAGCCCACCACCATGGATCTGCACCAGAGGCCAGCGTCCGCTGCCACATGGCAGGGTCCAGAGGTCTGCAGCTGCGGCTGGCACCTGCCGGAGCCCAGGCTTGAAACCCACTGCTGAACGCCAGGGGCTAGGGGTTGGCAGCCAGGGCCAGGGCCTGTGGTCAGCGGCCAGGACTGGGGATCAGCACCGACCACCTGCAGTCAGGGCTGTGGGTCAGCAGCTGGGGCTGGGAAATCGGCACCCGGGGTCAGTGCCCACTGCAGCATGGCTGGGACTAGGGGTCAGCGGCCAGAGCTAGCACCTGGATCAGTGGCGAGGGCTGAGGGTTGGAGCATGCGGCTGTGGTTCAGCACCCGGGGCCAGCAGCCACCATCAGGGGTTGGCACAGCGCAGCCAGAGTTGGGGATTGGAGCCCGCCGCTGCATGGCCAGGGATTGGATGGAGCCTGAAGCCCCATGGCTGAAGGCTGGGACCGCGTGGTGAGAGCTGGGGGATCAGCTCCAGAAACACTGCAGCTGGAGCAGGGTGTTAGTGCCCAAATCCCCATGTCTGGAGCCCTGGTCCACGCAGCCAGGCTCCGTAAGTCCCACCACCAACCACCCCAGGGCTGAAGCTTGCGCCTCACTGCCCGCCCCATCCCCATAGGTTGAGAACTCACCTTGCTTCTTCAGCATTGTGCCTCACCTGTCTCCAGAGGTGGTGCAGGGCGGTGCATCCAGGAGCAAGAGGGAGGCAGGAGGGGGAGGGATTCTTTGTTCTCCCCTCCCCCCCATCACCGCCCAGGAGGTCTGTGGCTGCATGAAAAGCCCCTGGCAGATACATTTGGCCATGGTGGTCCATTTGAGAAACACTGAGCGCACTATCCAGATAACAATAGTACAACAACACTCTGCGCCTGGCTGTGCAGTCTGTACTCACGCAAGTGGTCCAAATGGCCCCGATTCTTGGGTCTGGCTGAATTGTGTTCAGCATGGGATTTGAATGGAGGTAAAGGTGGTTTTATGCCACCTCTGTGTTCTCCTGATCCTGGTGCCAGCCAAGGATCAGTTCAGTACTTGGCACAATTTAGAGTAACCAGAGATTTTCTAAAGTGAACCCCAGCTGCCAACAGCTTCAAGGGGTTGTTCCAACAGCCAGGGCCACTGAAGTACAGCTGCACTCCAAGCAGGCTTCCTTTGCCATAGCCAACACCCCTATGCCAGGGACTTCATACCACCTGGCACATAGCTAGCTACTTGGGGATATTTGAGCATGCTAGGGGAATCCTCAAGAGACAGAGTAAAGTGGATTTACAGCTCCTTTGTGCTAACAGAGCTGTACAAAAGGGCTGTAGCTGACACAAACATCTGGCCCAGTGACTTTAATGGGATTACTCCTGTTAGTAAAGGCTGAAGGATTAAATCCTAAAAAAATAATACTTAGCATGTACCTAACAGTTCACATCTTCAAGGAATTTTCCCATCTAAGGCTCCTTCCTGCAAACAGATCCGCTACTATGGACCCTGCACGCACGCAGAGTCCCATTTACTTCAGTGGGGCTCAGGGATCTGTATTAGCAGACTTACTTGCAGGATTGGGCCCTAAATAATTATTCCAAATTATATCCGTCATGGCTCAGGTTTGTTTTAATATGAAAGAACTAGTGCTGTTAAACTGGAAGACCTGGTATGTTTATTTTGTGATGGGGCAATGTATTGTATACCTCTTTCCTGTTCCTCATTTTCTGGGCTTGTTTTTTTTTTTATAGGTCCCTATTTCCCTTGATCATTAACAGCTCTGATAGCACAGCTTACCTGCTGGTTGTTGGTTTATAGCATAATACTGAGCTGTGAAAGTCACAGAATAGGACCCCCAGAGACATGTAGAATTACCCTGGGGTGGTTGTCAGCGGGCTTGCCAGATAATTGCTTGCTGCCACTGCCATCTAAACAGTGCAGTAGTAAATCACTGGAGGGTTCAGTAAAGACCTCTGAATAGAAATAGTCACCAAAATGAATAGAATGCACTGCAGGATGCAGGGAAAAAGACTTCTCCTATGTCTCCCGACTCCGATGTTTGTTTCTCTACTTATCATTTTAAATCTGTTATTCTAGCAGCCTATGGGACTTCTTGGTTTTGGTAACTGAGCTGGAGTTGTTCATACTGATTATTCCTTTAAGTAAGAGCTGATCTACGCCTTGTTTTTGTACCAATTTAACTATATTGGTTTAGAAGTGGATACAGTTAATTGGGTGCAATGCCTTGGCGTGGGCACAATTATGCAAATCAGACAGGTCTATAAAGGTGATTGTGTCAGTAGAGCTACCATCTTTAAGCTCTTTTCCAAACTGATATGATTAAAATGGTACAAAAACCATGCCCAGGCACTCCTCACATGCTAGTGTTCATATGCCACAGCATATTAGAAATGGATTATGTATTATAACTATGTGTTCTATTAATTATATTTCATTATGATTAGATTAGGGAGCATGAGTAAAGGGAGTGGAAATTAGACCAGGCTTCTGTTCCCAGCTGTCACTGACTTGCTGCATGACCTTGGGTGAGACAGTTAACCTCCCTGTCCTTCACTGTCCAATGTCTAAAATAAGGATAATATATAGCCAGCAGCAATTGAGATCCCATGATGAGAAGTACAACATGAATGCAATTTATTAGTAAGAGACTGGTTTCTTTGTTTGTTGAGCCTTTCATTGTGGGCCAGATTGTGAATCTCTTACTCCCATGGGTGACACAATAGGACTCATTTCAGGGAAACATCCTATTACATAAAAACACAGACCAGTTGAGCTTGTAGCTAGTTTAAAATGAAAGACATTAAAGTTGCATGTACATTTCATAATGATAAACTGCAAGAAAGAACAATTCGGAATCATTCTTCTTGAATTTGGCTTTTAACACATAACATAGGGTCTGATCCAGGCTCTAAATTTAATATGTCATAAATGGTCCTCGCACTAGTATTACTGACAGCGCAGCTGTGCCTGCCTGTGAAATTTCAGCCAATATAGGCCACATGTGTGTGTCTCACCGATGACTGAATCACTGGTAGAGATGAAGTCTAATCATTTGAGCAGGAGACTCGAGGAATTTAGGAATTCTAAACCAAGCGATCATACTGACTTTCCCGATGGCCTCAGACAAGATAAATAACTTTTCTGCCTCAGCTTTGCCATCTGCAAAATAGGCAAGTATGATTATTCCCATCTCATGGGAGCACTGTGTGAAGAGTCATTCATGTTTAAGTGCTCAGTATTTTAATACACTGTTTGTCAACTGCTTTCTTCAATCCTTGATGGCTCAACCCCTGGGTCTGTTGGCCAGCCTGTTTCCTCCCTTTCTCCAGTAGGCTAGCCCACCAGCGGCCAGACAACGGCAGTTAGTCCTACCTAACAATTGGTACGGTTAGAAGGGGCCTGGCTTCCATTACTACTGCAGCAAGATCAACTGGAGCACTGATTTTGCAGTTGTGAAACCACAAACAGAAGTCTTAAGAGAAATGGATGTAAAAAGAGGCCATTTTAAACAAAAAAAAAGATGCCAGAACATCTCAGCAGATGAGCTTTCAAGCACTGGGACTGAGATCCAAGCATCTCATCACAAACACAGTATTTTATACAATCTGTTAATACCAGCATCACTGAACTCAGCACATTGGTTCTGGAATCCTTGCAGCTTTTTGTTAGCTGTTGTATGTACTCAATAAAAGAGTCACTAGCATATTTAAAATATTTATATTTAATCTTTAAACACTAGCGGAATTAACAACAACACTGTATTAAAAAGAAGGAGGATAGTCTTTGTGGCTGAAGCAGAAGGCAACAGAAGGCAAGAGATTTGTGTTAAGTCCGCAGACTTGAGGTAACTGCAGTGAACACATACCTGGAGTTATCTACACTTAGGCCATGTCTACACTACAAAATTATGTTGACCTACCTTATGTCAGCGTACAGCCACCACAGTTATAAAACCGCTTGTGTGCACGCACACTTGCCTGCTTGTGTGGAAGGTGCACGTCCTCACCAGGAGCGCTTGTGTCGATAGTACTGTCAGTGTGGTGGGACGGCTTCTGAAGGCCAGTAACAGTTGACATAAGCAACACAGTGTCCACACTGACACTAATTACATCAACCTTGACTCTGCGCCACTCGGGGAGGTGGTGTCACGAAATCGGCATAGAGAGAGGCACTTACCTCATCGGGAGCCAAATTTAAGTGAAGACACTTCCAGAAGTAGGTTGTCGCAAGGCAACTTACGTCAACCTGTGTAGTGTAGTCCAGGCCTTAGATTACATCTCTTTAGTTAGCCTTGCTCCGATGAGAGAAGTCACACTGTGAAATAACACTCAAGTGGCTATATCAGCACTGGTGCTGCACTCACTCATGTGTGGCACTGAGACTTCTGGGGACATGTCCAAGGGTTCTTTGCACTGCAGTATGTTGAGTTACTCTATGCATTCTTTCCCCATGAATTACGGGAGAACTTGACTCTCCTTTCTGGGCACGCAGGGGGATTGTGAGAAGGCACTGGAGAACTGGCAACACACGAGTGGCACTAGCCTGCATCCACATTGCAGAGAGTCTGTTAGGAGCTAATGAGTTGTGCTAACTCAAGCTTTAGCTTATGGCCCCTGAGTTCAAAGCATTACTACATTCAGTTTAAGGGGTTTTGTGTGTGGACAGGAGTCAAGTTAGATGCAACACTTGTGAACTTTGCCATGAAGACAAGCCCCTGATGTGTGACCTTGGACAAGCCATTTAACATTTCAGTTTCTTCACCTGTCAAATGAGGATAATACTTACTTCTCTCAAAGGATGTTGTGAGAATTAAATCATTGACATTTACAAAGAGGTTTAAGATCCTCATGTGGAAGGTTCCAGATAAATGCAAAATATTATGCTGAAAGGGGCACATGGCTGCCATCAAGTTGGTCTTGAATCCAAAGAATCACAGACCCCGGAAAGCCAGTGGGTGTGCCAAGCACTCTTTCAGGCTTGACAAATGGAGCAACCAAGCCCCTTCATGTAGTAAAAAAGCTACAGTCATGGTGATGACCCAAGACAACAGGTCCCCTGGCACGCCAGAGTGAGCCCAGAGAGATTAACAGATTTTCCTGGTTGCAAACACAGGGAGTTAGGAAATTGGTTGTAGACTGTAGGTGTCAGAAACAGCAGAAAGCCAGGAAGTGTTGTGCGACTCTGGGAGGAAGACAAAGCACAGGGCTTCTTGGGCATAGAGCTCACTGAAGTGGCAGACTTGGGGGGTTCTGAGCAAGGGAATTGCCTCTTGTTGTTTCTACTGAGTTCAGAGAAACAAGACTTTATATGCACTTTTTGTAAAGTAACAAGTTTAAACAAAGAATATACCTGGAAATAGCCCTGCAAGACCCTGAATATTGGCTACATACTTGGGCCAAAGGGGCAACATTATTTTATTGTTTTTTGCTTAGATAAGAAGTTAGTTGTTTCTGGAGTGAGCTCAAATAAGTGCTAAATGAGCTGACTGGGTAGCATATATGTGCCTTAAACCTATGTACAACAGGTTCCTAGTTCTCTGAAGGTATGTGGCAGCTCAAGATCCCCCCCCCCACCCCCATTTTTAAAAAAAACCCTCCGAAATCTGAACATACAATATTATTGGTTTTAGGGGGAAAGACTGGGGAAAGCAGACAGACATATTCATAGAAAAAAAGCAGCTTAATATAAGAAAACTGACATTGCACTGAAAGAGATTAGCCACTAACATGCAAACTATACTTCTGCTTTCTTATCTACAATAAATATAAAACTAATGATGGACAACAGTGAATAACAAGGATGTTATAAATCACAAGAGCAAGTCCTGGCAGAGCTAAGCAGGAAATTATAAAGTGTTCTGAATGACTGCTGCTCTGATTTAACATTTGCACTCTCATATAATAAGATATACACTATGGACGCAAATCTCCAGTCACACTGTACCCCTGTGCTTGTGGAGTTTTTTCCTTTATTTTCTTGAGAAATAAATCATTTGGGAGGACTTTAAATAATATCATCCGCTGAACTTGCTTTATACTACACAACACGCTACAGCCGATGCATTGCTTCCACACTTCGGCCCAGTTTAAAAATTGTTCAGCAAGGGATATTTATCAGTGTTTTCTGTGAATTTACATTTTATCCCGTTCTTGATTTTCTTCTGCACACATACATCTTTTCAATCATCTTCCTCCTAGTGCTGGAGAACACTTACTGGAGTGTCAGCAGGAAGTTAATTATTCTAAAAAGTTAAACATTAGTTTCAAATTTGGTTGGTTGTTTTTGATACCCTGGCTGGATAGCGTGAGTACAGGTTAAAGCTTTCAGACTTAACTGCCTGAAGTTAGGCACCTGAATAAGCAGCCTAATTTTCAAAGGTGATGAGCATTGGCAGCTCCCACTGATTTCACTGAAAAGTCTTTGTAAAGCAGGTTCCTAAATACGGATTTAGATGTCAAACTTTACCAACCCAACTTTGAACATGCTGGCCTTAGTATTTAAAAAGCTTCATTAGTATGGAATTTTGTTTAGATTTACGGTTGTATTCAGACGCACCTGTATAATTATATATTGTATGCTTACACTAATCATCCCACTGTATCTTTGGCACTTGTTTTCATGCTAATTTCCCCCAGGGCACAGTTGTACAAGGATTAATTAGTTTTTACCGCAGAAATAAAAGTAGGTCTCAGGTTTATGTGAAATTGTTGGGAAGGAATGAGATGTAAATTTCAGCCTTGTGCAATTTCTGAGGGAGAAAGCATTCTGCAAGGCTGGCTGACCAGTGTAGTGATATTTTGGCCTACATGTGGCAAACAATATTTAAAACAGAACATTCAAAAGATATTGATTTTACACTGCTTTGCACCTTTGCTCTGTTTAGACTAGGAGAAAAAGGTGGTTTTTAAAAAATGTATTAGCTAATGTGATAATGTGATATTTATAAATGCGACTGGTGTAGGTAGGTTTTCACACATTTTAAAGGTGTTCACTGGTTGTGGTTCACCCTAGCCTCCCCCTGGGGTGGCTGTACTTTGATGAATGAAGTGATTGCCCTCACACACACACACACACACACACACACAGTTTATATACAGTACATAGCACTTTGAGACCCTTTAAGATGAAAGACTCAGTAAGCCAGATTTGTAAAGGTATTTAGGTGCCTCAGCAAGCAGATAGGCATCTAGTGGGATTTTCAAAGTTGCCTAGGCATTTCAGGATCCTATCCGCTTCTTCAGGTGCCTAAATACCAGTACAAATCTGGCCACACATGGTGATGTTATCATTAATGAGTTTCCACACTGCAATGGATTTAAAAGTGCATCAGAATAACTGCACTGTATTTATGGTTGAGAAGTGGGCCAGGTCTGACAGAGCAGAGTTTTAACACCTTTTTGGTGTGCTTTACTGTCAAAGCAAAGAAAATGTAAAGAATACATTTGCAAACTGAAAGAAGTCAAGAGGGATATTGATAAACTAGAGAGGGTTCAGAGAAGGGCCACGAGAATGATTAAAGGAATAGAAAACATGACTTATAGGGACAGACTCAAAGAGCTCAATCTATTTATCTTAACAAAGAGAAGTTTAAGGGATGACTTGATCACAGTCAATAAGTACCTACAGGGGGAACAAAACATTGATAATGAGCTCTTCAATCTAGCAGAGAAAGGTAAAACATGATCCAGTGGCTGGAAGTTGAAGCTAGACCAATTCAGACTGGAAAGAAGGTGTACATTTTTAACAGTGAGGGTAATTAACCATTGGAACAATTTACCAAGAGTTGTGGTGGATTCTCCATCACTAGCAATTTTTAAACCAAGATTGGATGTTTTTTCTAGAAGATCTGCTCTGGGAATCATTTTGGGGAAGTTCTGTGGTCTGTGTTAAAAGGAGGTCAGACTAGATGATCACAATGGTCCCTTTTGGACTTGGAATCTATGAAAAATACCCTGTTCCTTGAAGAGAAAAACACAATGGGTCTTGTAAAGTTACAAATTCCTCACTGCTTGCTGAACACTAGTACCTTGCAAATCCCTGTGGATTGTGCAAATGTGGTTCTTTCCTTTGTAAGAGAGAGAGAGAGAGAGAGGAAACCTGTTTTCTAGCAGACCTTGGACAGGGGCTATACATCCAGACATGGGATAGGACTACCAGGGTGTTTAAATTGCTACCCCGTCCTAAAGTGTCTTTCTGCAAACACAAGAACATTTCTGCAGGTTAAATCATTCCAGAAGGAGTCAGTTCAAAAACTTGCTACAAAGTTAAACCTTCTAATATCTACTGCTCCCTTCCCTTACCCCACAATCACCTCAAGCACCAATCTTGTGTATTTCGCTCAGACGTGCTGAACTTAACAATCACACCAGAAGGCAGAAATAACTGATGCTGTTTCACTGCACAAAACACAAGAGGACGGGGGAAAAATGGCTGACAGCTGGAATCATCTCCTTTTATGATTTTATTTGCCATTTAGGATCCTTTTATTCCACCAATGCAAATATGCAGAACAGCCAGAAACCATGTTTTAAGCAGCATATACCAGTTGGCTGAGTATAACTAACTACATTTCCAAAGCAATATAAAATTAACAATGCACATTACCTTCCAGGAGAAGAGACAGATATTGTGGCAACTGAGAAACACAGTAGGCAGCTTCCTTACAAAGTAGTTTGGCTGTTAAAATGCTAGAACCGTCAAACTGTCCATTTCTTTAAAAAAAAAAGTCCTACTATAATTTAAACACTATTTTTTTGCTATCTACATTATATATAAAATATAGACTCTGTTTACTTTATAACACTTATTTTTGCTTGATAAATAGCTCTTTAAAATATCTACTGTACATATGTCCATGCACTGACTTTTATATATATACACACGCACACTTTGCATTTGTGTTTGAAAAACAAAATAAATATATTTAATAATGATATAGCAACAAACTGAAGATACTTTTGCTTTTAAGATTTAAAAAACCCAACAAGACAGTACAGAGAGAAGCAATGGGCACCATTCATGAACCAGGCATAGCAGGGAGCTACTGTCTGTCCTAGCTGGGCAATGGGAATGTAATTTATTCGAACTCAGTGGATTTTTACTCATGCAATTTTTTGCTTTGGGATTAGCTTCAAATCAGCAATTAGCCACCTGACCTACCCTGTGTTACACAGAGTGAGAGCAAAACTGATGAGGAAGCAAAAGATACCTTTCTCAACATATACCTGTCTTGAGGGCCTGCAGTGGGATGAGAAAGAAGGTGCATATCAGTGGGCCTGATTGATGGTTAAAAAGAAAGAAGGCTGTGGGAAGGACTGTAAAACCATATAAACCATATGGTAAACGTGTTAATCCTTATTTTAGTGCTTCTAAAGATGATAGCTAGCACTGCAGCATCAGAAGTGGAGAACCTGGATTATCTATAGCTAAATCCATGTAATCAACCAGAGTTCCTATATAGAACAATGGCAATATATGAGTGAAACACACTGGGCCAAATTCAGACTCTGACAATACAAATCTATAGAATTGTACCTGTTTATACCAGGACTGAATCTGGCCCAATTAAAACTAATTCAGTGCTGATCTGGCCATGATGACTATTTTGATTTAGAGGCAACATCCTCTTCAAAAGAAGAGATAATTCAGGTTCCTTGTTAGCACAATCCTGGTCATTCTGTGTTTCAAATGCTTGGCATCAGAGCAGCAGCAAGAAAGAGACAGAGACAGTTCAGTTATGGATGGGTTCATGAATGCAGCCCTATGTACAGTCCTATCTATTTAAAATTCCTCCTTTCATGCAGGAAGGACGTGGGGATTTTGGGGTGGGTGTTTTTGGACATCATTGTTATTTAATGGAATATACCTTGTAGGTTAAGAAATCCACAGCAAGGAGAGAATTTTAAGTGAACGGGACTAAAGATTATTCATTCATACTTCATCTACAAAGTTTACAGACTTTGCTTCCAATTTTAACAAGAACAAGAAAACCTGCTATTCTGCATAATCCTGCCATCTCACAGCTAGTCCTAAATACCCAAAAAGCCATCTTTAGAGGTCAAACAGTGCAGTGTTGAGCTTTTCAGCTATTTAAGGCATATCTCTTGCCCATCAAGGAGGTAAGAGTGTTAAGACAATGCATTAAATAGCTGCACAAAGCCCAAGGTCTGCTAGATGCTTTTAAACTCTTATAGGTACAGAAATGAACAGTAAACAGATTACACTCAGTGTATTATACTTACAACAACATATAGAAGTCCAGGGCTAAAAACTTCCAGTGACAAGCATTGCTGTCAGTAGTAATCTATGGATCTCTGCAAAGACGCAATGGAGATGCTAAAAGAAAAGGAGGACTTGTGGCACCTTAGAGACTAACAAATTTGTTTGAGCATAAGCTTTCGTGAGTTACAGCTCACTTCATTGGATGCTAAGTTTGTCTTTTGTTGTGAAATAAAATCAACTAAGAATAATGTTAATTTTTGTCAGAACAGTCATTTTTAGTTGTAAAAGGGTTTTTGCTATAGTTGTAAGGACATAAAAATAAACGGGTTAATGCCAGAATTGAATAGTTTATATGCCAGGACAATGTGGAGCAGAGATAGGGATACCCCTTCTCTTCTGTGGTCACTGTAATTCAAAAGCTATTGAGGAGATGAGAAAAAGAAAAAGAAATTCAGTACAAAGTGGAAAGTGCCTCTGATTGCCCTAAGCCAGCTAGACAGGAATTTCTCATGCTTTCATCCAAAGGTTCTGCTGAAACTCATGCTGAGTCTGAGCTTGTCTATGCATGCACTGACTCTATGCCGTATAGGGATCCTGGGTAAGAACGTATTATCTATACATAGGTATTTTCTAACTATATAGGTTGAATGCTACTAATCCAGCCATGTGCAGGATATGAGATAAGGGAAAGCCCAAAGCTTGAGGTTGCTAATATTGTTTAGGGTTTAACTGAGCCCTGCATTGGGGCACAGCTCCAGGGGGAGTTCTCAGAGGAATTTTGCCCTTGGAAAAACATGACTCCTTCCTGAGCTCCCTGACACACAAGTGGAGTGCACCCGTTACACACGTCCAGGAGATATACTTCACTTGCATGGCCAGCTTATTCTGCTAGCTGGTGTATACAGGGCCATGGACCCACCTTCTCACCCACCTGGGGTATCTTGAAACTTATGGGGCACATGGAAGGACTGAAATTGTGCCTTGATGCTACACAGGGACATGAGGAGGGGCTGCCCTCCATTTACCTGGAGGTAAACAGTTCACTTGATGAAAAATTCAATTCCACATGGAGTCAATGGGAGTCTTTCTACTGAATTCACTGCAAGGCATAACTTGCCTCTTAATGAGGATTGCTTTGGCTCTCTGCCTCTTTTGCGGCAGATCACAATTTTTAATATCACATGTACACAAGTAACGAATGGCAAAGGAAAGAGCCTCTCCAACAGCAGCAGCCCTAGAAAACAAGACTATCTTTGATTTAGCAAGTGCACAAGGTTACTTCTGGGCTATTGTACATTAAATAGTAGCCTGGATTTGAATAACTGGGTCTGCACCAATTCTAGCAGGAGCTCAAATCTTATGGCACTAGAGAAAGAGTAGCATTAAAAGTGCTATTCCAAATACATTGGTAAAGTACCAGGGACTCTCTTAAATTAAATACTGTAAACCTTTTTTAACCGTTGGCCAAATTCTTAAATGTGATGTGAACTCCAGGGGCCAGTTGCAGCATTCAGCTTAAGGTACTTCAAACTGTCCCAAAAAATAATGAGGGTTTGATACCGCAAATCTAAATAGCCCTATTATAGAGTAAGTCATAATTTTATTGGAATATTATGACACATTCTACAAATAAACTAGTCACTTGTTCCTTTCATTCAGATGGCAGTTTAATATATTTACATCTGATGCTACCAAATCCTTGCCCAGACAGCAGTATTGCATCTCACTTTACATCCTGGAAAGAATGAAAACTTCATTCAATCCTGACTGCAAGCAGTCACCAGTTGCCACCCCAGTTAGAGTTAAACTCTGCAAATTGCAGTATCTGAACCAATAAGGCTAAGGAGAGGAAGGGTGACGCACACCACCTGAAAGCTTTCAGCTCAGGGACAGAAAGATTGAATTCAATAGGACTCCGCATTCTGCCTGCATGGAGCTCACTGCAGGAACAAGGCCCAGGATTCTAGCACTTATGCTTCAGCCAGAACCATAAAACTGCAGAGAGGCACAAACGTTAAAAATATAGACGGCCAAGATATTAAATTTTGTGCACCACCTGGCACAATGGGGTCCTGGTCCATGACTGGAGCTCTGTAACCCTATCACAATGCAAATAATAAATGAAGAGAAACTAAAAAATATTTTGGTTTAGATTTAATTCAGGTTTTTGGGCTATAGTTTGGGATGGTGTTTTCTTTTATCGGACTTGGTTTATCATATCTAGCTCCCTGCCATTGATTTTTCTGTCCCTTAGTCATCCACATTATCCTGCATCCATGACTCTACCTTTGTCCTCAGTAAGGAGATTATACCATACTGCATTAAAAAAAAAAAATCAATATATGTCTCTTGACCCTCTCTGATTAATATCATTCTTTTGCTAAGAGAGATTTCGTTTTTGATCTGACTGTCCCTCTGTGGTGGGTGGGTGGGGGTGGGTGTGTGAGATAGCAGGTTTATTTAAATAAAGGAATAGTGTTGTATGCAACGATGGTTATAATTCTGGTTATTTCCTATTTGCTTAATTAATTGCTTAGCTGACAACTATTTTCCAAGGAATAATTTTAAACAACTGGAAAAAAAAAATACAAACTTGAGATCCTAGCAGGAGAAGCCCTGCATCCTTGCCCAAGGCCATAGCAGAAGCAGTAAACAACAGATACAATTGCTAGAGCTGGTCAAACAGTAATCATCCAAATCGACTGATTCATTTCACAATATTATTTTAAACAAATTTTGTGACCTTTTTCCTCCATCATTCATGCTATTTATAGATCTCAGGGAAGAAGTCATGAAAGTTCACAAATATCTAGGATTTTACATATTTTTTCAAATAAAATTTGTACTTAACATTGCTCTCCCAGTTCAGTGAATGCAGCACTAAAGCCTAGACTATGGCAGTCAAGAGAACAAGGTAATAAGGTAGGGGTCAGTAGCAGGATTCCTAAGGGAGCTTTAAGCATTCATAAAGATGACAGAGCTGTAAACATTTTTTTTTAATTTAAAGAGTCATAATTTTTAAAATCTAAACAATCAATTAGTATACTGACCTGGCATCCCTGAGAAAAAAGGTTCAAAATTTCTTTTTCAATCCTTATAGCAAACATAAATCTCGTAAGAGTTTGTCCCCCATCAGATTAACCAAAACAAGTGGTTTTGCTACAGTTTAAAACAAATGTAATTTTGCTTTGTATTCTTTTGGGGATTACATTTTGTTGTGTTATTTTTCAAGCTGAAGCCCCGATGCTGCAAACTCATGAACACATGAGTAGCTTAATGCATAAGGGGAGTGCCACAGAGCTTACCAGGACAGTTTACAAGCATCTGCATAAATTGTTTGCAAGAGCAGGGCCTAATACATTAAAGACAAAGAGAATAACTAAACAAGAGACCACTTGTCTGTTCCTGCGTTGGTGACAAAGGGAACAGTCAGGACAGTACCTGTGGCTGCTGACTTTAGGCAGGTAAGGAGATTTTTACTTTTTTCCCTGCAAATCTATAAGAATTTTTCTCATTCGTTGTGGTTTTTCATTCAGACCCTCCATCATCAGAAGTTGAAAGCTTGTGGGCTGAGCAATGTGGAACTTGGTGGCTGGTGCAGATTTTTTCTTCTAGGTTGAGGTTCACATACATTTAAAAGAACACAAAAACTCAAAACATAGCTCTTGGGTAGAAGCCCACTTAGTTTTGTATATTCTCCACCATAATTCAAGCCCGGCTCACTGAGAACTCAATCCCACGCTCACAGGAAAGTCTGTAAACCTGGCCCAAGTTTTGGTGGTGTAACAAATCCCAAATCAGAAGAGTGTCACGTGGCCTGGATGTTGCTGATGAAGGTTTTGCACAACCCGTTTTTATGAGCACATCTTTACATCTAACACTGAAGCTTAACATGAACTTGTAGAATGCTTTCCCCATCCCCCACACTTATATGAGCTGCTGTTGGAGACTGACTTGTTTACAAAAGCCACAATGTTCCCTACTTAATTGCGTTAACAACAAAAACAAAAAAAGAAAAAACACACACCTCAGAATAAGCTATAAAAATTGAGCTGCCAAATTTGTCCAGGTCACGGGACACTTGGTCACAACAAGTCTTATTATTCTATGCACTGGTTAGTAACGTAGCAGTAGAGTGTGGTGTTGTCAGCTGGCATGGTGGGAACTCTTCACGTCAGATGCCACAGGAGACTTTCTGACATGACAGAGCCTTCACAGCCCTCTGGCAGGACAGGTAAGTCAAAAAGGATCTTCCTGAACTTTCACAGTAAACACAACTGTTCCCATGATATCTCGCTATCCAGCCAGTTAATACTGCTGCTAAACAGGTAACACACGTTATTTATGTCAGCCCTTAAACAATTCTCATTTCCATCTGTCTAGCTTAGGCATTTCTAATGCTCCCATCACCGTTGTATAGAGACACCAACTAGTTTAGTCGGTTTAAACATCAAATTTTCATTTCCCATGTTGTCAAACTTTTACATATCCAAATCCTTATGCTGTCTGAATTATTCTTTAAGAGCTGTGTTGTTTCCATTCCTTTCTAAGAGCTGAGTGAAGCTAACAGTACAGAGACATTCTGCTCCTACGCATGGCTTCACTGATCAGGTATGCAGGGCTCAGTTCTGGCTCTTCTGTCATGATTGCAATGTTCTGCCATTCCCCTAGTTGGTTTGACTTTTTAATAGTGTCCACTACGCACAAGGCATACAGGCAGTCATCGAAAGTCGCAGCCATGGTGAGGGGCCTCCCATCCCAGGTTCTCCTGTCATCCTGGTCCTCAAATGCTTGCCGGATGGCCTGCACCATCTTAATAGTGCCCTGAAGGTATGGGGATGGGATATCACTGAAGGCCTTCTCAGGCAGTAAGGAGTTACTGACTGGCATAGAGTCCTTTAGAAGGAGCTCTCTTTGAGGAGAGCTGTTGCTCTGCCCATACAGATCAGTGCCTATTACAATCAGTCGTCCAGTTGAACCTACCATAATAATATCTTGTTTGAATTCCCCGGGGACATTGAAGTTGAGGGTCACAGTGCAGCACACCCCGCCTTCAAGAACCATTTGAAACGTGCAAAAGTCATCACTGGTGATCTGACGTATTCCCTTGATGTGGTCTGTCTGTTTCACAAAGGTCTTGAGCAGCCCGTGGACTTTCACAGCCTTCTGGCTGGTGAGGAAGGTCAAGAGGTCGATGATATAGGTACCGACCGAGTGCAAACCCCCACCCCCCATCAGGTCATCACAGCTCCAGTTGTACTTCTTGCCCAGCAGACTTCCGCTGTGCACCTGCACCTCGCACACCAGCAACTCCCCCACATAGCCCTCCTGAATCAGCTGCTTCATCTTCACAAAGGCAGGCAGGAAGCGGAGAACGTTCCCCATGATGCTCATGAGCTTGGGGTAGTAATGGGCCGCAGACATCATCCTGAAGGCATCCAGGGGAGTTGCTGTTCGGTCACAGATGACATTTTTTCCAATGCCTGCAAAACAGATTTAAAAAAAAAAAGTGAGTGAGCTCATTTTAATGGGCAAATATTGATCAAGACCAACAAGAGACGTCCTGGAAAGAAGACAACATTTTGTGAACCAGTGGTACCATATGCACAAAAATCCCACAGTGTATTCATAAGATATATCAGCTGACTGAGCACTGCAATGAAAACGAACCCCTTCTTGTTTTCAAAATTCATTCATGCCGAAAAAGGGGTACAAAAGTGAGACGTTAATCCAAGCTTTCCCTCATTCTTATTTGCAGAAGCGCATGGTAGAGGAGATCTTATGCCCATAGTAGCCCATACTAGGGCACTGAAAATCCTGGGATTTTCTTCTGAGGGGACTCATTTCTCCATCCCCACCCTTCCTGTTTGATGGATTCTGTAGGGGAGGGAGGTGTATTGGATTGATGGATTATTTTGGGTGGGGGAGTGAGAAATAGTATTTTACCCACAGAACATCATGAATCATTCTGGCTGAGGTGCAAAATATTTGAGGGAGCCCCTTGTCAAGACATTAGCAACATATCTAGGATGTCAAAGACGACCTGTGATGTCTCAAAAGAGGTCAAACATGTAAGCATATAGCTGTAACGATCTGTCCTCCCACATTTCCCATATGTGCACATTGTTATATTGAACTTTTTATGAGGGTTCTGTTTTAACAAGCTACCTGGGTGTGTTGAATGCAATGCAGGCTTTAATATCTAATAGTTGTTTTATTATGGTCTTCTTGATGACTTCTTTCTTCCTGTACATATACAAATGCAGTGCTGGCAAGGTAAAGTTACACGAAAAGACCTGCAATAACTGCTAGCATGCAGAAAGCAATTCAAAATGACAGCGGGGTAAATCACTTTGTACCATTGCAATTTGAGCATTAGTTACAAGTGACACCTGTTCCCAGACAAAAAAAGACTCAAAGTGTTGTATATATTATGGCTGTACCTGGGCTTTTCACATGGAAAGGAGGGTGAAAAGACCTGACAGTTCTTGAAATCTTAATTCCATTTATAATAGCACAGATAGATTTTTATGTCTGATGAGCAATGGCAGAACTCCTATCACCTATCCGGCCCTGCATTATGTCCTGCCTTTGTCTACACAAAAGCCTGAGAGAAGGAAGGAAGGTCTTGTGGAGAAGGACTCTGGAGATGCATGTTCAGTTCTTGGCTCAGACTAAATGTGTGATCTCAGGAAAGCCATTTAATCTCTGTGTGACTCAGTCCCTTGTCTCTAAAATGGAGTATAGTACTTCCCTCCTTCATAGGGATGTTGTGAGGATACTTTCGTAAATGTTTATGAGGTGCTCAGATAAGACAGACAACCCCTTGGGGTCAGACTGGGACCACTCACATAAGTAACTAACTGCTCACCAGTGGGGAGGAAGAAGGGTCACAATCTGGCCTTGACAATCAATTTATATACACTTCCTATTCAGTCTTTGTCTGCTACATGTTGGACCAATCAGAATTGGAGCTTGGGCTGTCACCACCGAAGAGGTAGTCAAAACTGGTAAATCATCTCCACAGGATTAAAGGCCCTGAAGGGAATGAACTCCCCCCACCACCACCTTTTATAGGGCTACTGACAAATAGACCTTGTTTACACTGGTGACAGCATGTAAGTTACGTGTAGCCACACATTGCAGTGAAAAGCAGACGGTGTCCTCACTGGACTGTGTAGCTACATGCATCAGTTAAAGGCTCTGGCAGTGGGAAAAGGGTCCAGTGGCAGGGAGCTGCCAGAGCCTTTCCCCACTGCCGGAGTCTTTCTCTGTGGCAGGGAAAGTCTCTGGCAGTGGGACACTATGCTGCTCAAAATACCACTGTGGATGCAGAAGGTACTGTTTGGGTGAGTGGAGAGCCATGTAAGGTTCTGGTGTGTCTTCACTCTATTCGCCTAAGTAGTGCCTCACCACCTACACTGCTATTTATACCCATGCTAGGGGGAGCATGTAATGTATGTACTCGACATGCTGCTGTAAGGGCAGACATAGCTATAGACACAAACTTTTTCTAATTGTGCTATATTTTACTGGATTCCCTTTCAAACAGCCATGGTTTTCTTTTCTACATTTCCTTTCTCATCTTTACAGATTACCTACAGACTGGCGTCTAAGAATTCTCCTTTATAGTCAGTCTTCTCCTGCTCCTGTGTAATCCCTTCAGTGATGCCACAGTGCAGGATGTGTTTGCATTCATCTTCCTGACCTATATACCTTTAACAGATAATGTTTTGCTGTACCATTTGCTTCAGATACAGCTCGGTGATTATTTCAATGGGCCATTTTCTGTTACATGGATGCTTTACAGTGGGTCCTAGTTTGGACCATTAGCCATGAACACAGAGAAAATGTTGGGTGCAATTATATCCTAGGGTGTCATTATGTGATGTGAGAACATGAGACTAATAATAAGAAATTCTAATGATTATTCCTAGACAGACAGTATTTCATAAGGATTATCTCTGCTTGCCACAGTTTTCTTTAAATCTTCGCTGGAAGAAAATAGGAGTGGTCAAATGGTCCCCGATACAGTCAAATCTCTCAATGAGGAATCCCCAGGGGCTCAATCGTGAGCTGATCTACACAGTGGAAGAGAGAGTCCTCTGGGTTCAGTTCCTGTTCCAATTTGATTCTCATCCTCCTCTCCCAACACTTGCTGCTCATTTTTTTCCTGTCCTCCACACCGTCACTGATCACATAAAATATGCAGCTATGCACACGTGTGTACATGAGGGCAAGACTGCACTGTATTTGTAAATTCTTTGGAGCCCCAGGACAATCTTTACAATATGTGTGTACAGTGCCTACAACAACTGAGCCCTGATTGGAACCTCTTGGTGCTACCAATATACAAACAAACAGACAACAACAAAATAAGATCGAGCACCCTATGGGCTCTGAGACACAGGGGAATTGCCTTTAGAATCAGTGGGAGTTAGGCCCACACATGGAGGGAAGAGCAGAACCGAGAGAGAGAGAGAAAGGGAGGGGGTAATCTTGCAGTTTCTTCTTGCAGCATTTTGATCTGTTTTTGAAATTGGATTCTTTATTAATTAAAAAAGCCGCAAATACAAATCTTGAGAGCATACAGCCCTGAGGAGTTATTTCCTGCGGCCCACCATAGGTGCCGACTCCACTGGCAGCCAAGCTTCCCCCCCTCCCCCCCCAGTGCACCACATCCCCACTCCTCCGCCTACCTTCCAGCACTCCCTGACACCAAACAGCTGTTTGGCAGCACTTAGGACTTTCCAGGAGAGAGGGGGAGGAGTGGGGACATGGCGTGCTCAGGGGAGGAGGCAGAGAAGAGGCGGGGCTGGGGCAGGGATTTGGGGAAGGGGCGGGGCCTCATGGACTAGATGAGCAATATGAGGTATGAAGTTCAGCATGTATAATTCTTTGCTGTGAGTAGTTGGGAAGAATGTTTGTTAAAAGTGGCAATGTATTTTGTATGAATAGTTACTTTAAAAAGTTCCTGCCATTACAGCTACGTTGATAGACAGTTAGTGTAGATCATCATCAGTGTTACTGACCACATAAGGAATAGTTGCAGGAGTTAATATTTTATTAAAAGCCCTCTTCACATTGCAGTTCTTAAAAAGTTAATACATTGACTTTTAATAGCATACTATATTACTCTTCATTTTTTTCATTTTTGACTACACTTTTGTAATGTTGTATGAAAAGGTTTCAGTGATGCGGCCCTCGGGCCAATGTACTAGCCCTCATGTGGCCTTGGTGGTGATTTGAGTTTGAGATCCCTGCTCTACCCTGTCGGGGATTTGAACAGCTTTCTGCTTTGTGCCCAGATAGCTCTTATATTATCATCAGCACGGGTCTTTCAGGATGACGCGGTTCAGCATTTGACTCTATGCCAGTGGCTCTCAAACTATTTTACTGGTGATCCCTTTCACATAGCAAGCCTCTGAGTGCGACCTCCCCTCCCCCATTTATAAATTAAGAAAACTTTTTTATATATTTAACACCATTATAAATGCTGGAGGCAAAGTGGGGTTTGTGGTGGAGGTTGACAGCTCATGACACCCCATGTAATAACCTTGTGACCCCCTGAGGGGTCCTGACCCCCAGTTTGAGAATCCCTGCTCTCTGAGATACAAAGCTCTGTTCTCTCCCCAGCTGTACATTTATAAGTAAGCTGCTACAATCGTTTTCTTGAAACAGGGAGAACATGAAAGGTTTGCACAAAACAGCTGATTTAGAGCACTTTGACATGTTGGTGCAGACAGAATAAGAAACAGGGAGATCAAAATCCACCCACCTCTCCCCGCCACCCCCAGGTTTCCTTCTCCTAAGGAATGAGCACCTTAGCTTTGAGCTGTGGGAATGAATCAGCTGCATGCTGACCAAAAGGCAGGGTTGAAGGAGAAACTCTTCTTTAAATATTGACAGTCTCAAGAAAACATATGCATTTCTGGCTGCAAGTTCCAAAATTGGATTCTTTAGGAATTAACCTAGATACAATATTTACCTCCTGCTGCCCAGGCCTAGGGTCAAGGTCTAGTCATGTCCACTGTTGGACATGATACTTTTGAGAAGCCAATTTAGCAAGGGGAATAACGGTCATTCTCCTGGTCATTTCATCACTGCCTTTAACTGAGCTAAGCGCAGCTTTTCCTACAAACATCTTTCACAAGAGCAGCTCACTGTTGCAGATAGCAAGAGCCACATTAACGACACAAAAGCTAAGGAAAACATAGCAAGCTTATTTCAGCCAAAATAATAAGATATTTACCCACAGTGAGAAGCACCAGATTCAGATACATCTAATTTATATAAAACAATACGTATGTTGTGAATCTCAATAGGACTGGCTCTTTTGCAGGTTCTTATCCTTGTCCTGGAGTTCTTAAATAAAATAATAATTTTACACAAGTATGGCCATCCAGAGCGCTCAATCCGACCCCATTCCTGAGTGCTCTACTCACCCCCTATTGCTGTATTACCTTCAAGGGGGGTGGGGGGAATTCACACTTTGTAATAAAATAAGTTAGTTTGCAGAGCTTCAGTCACCATTTCTATCATCCTATCTTCAAAAGCCCCCCCACTCCCAGCTCAAAGAGACTCTCTCTTTGGCTGGTTTCAGAGTAGTAGCCATGTTAGTCTGTATCCGCAAAAAGAAAAGGAGGACTTGTGGCACCTTAGAGACTAACCAATTTATTTGAGCATAAGCTTTCGTGAGCTACAGCTCACTTCATCGGATGCATTCAGTGGAAAATACAGTGGGGAGATTTATATCCACAGAGAAAATGAAACAATGGGTGTTACCATACACACTGTAATGAGAGTGATCAGGTAAGGTGAGCTATCACCCGCGCGTGGGGGGGGGGGGCAGGAAGGGGTGGAAGGAGAACCTTTTCAAGTCAGAAAGTGTGGCATTGCTAAAAGGGGTCACTCCACGTAATGGGCCAAATTCTGCTGTCAGTTCCACAGGCGTATCTCCATCATCACTCCAGTGGTTTCACTCTGGAGTCAGACCTGTATAACTAAGCTCAGAATCTGGCCGAATGGTGAACAAGGTGCTGGTTCTGAACAGTAGAAATGGGTGCTTCAGTTCCAGGTTGTTTTAAGTATTGTAGCTCCCACAATGCTCCTGTGCCTTGTCAAACTGGAGAGAGAGAGACAAGCAATGTAACCACACCAGGCTATCACAGGCAGCAGTGCAGTCAAGTGTTCTGCTCGCCTTGAGGTGAGGGGACTAGTAGTTCAGGAGATTGGCAAAATGACACAAGAGGCTTTGGCTTCTAGGTCACCAGTTTACATTCAGATATGGGCACTTGTCACTGAAAGCTGGTGGCATCTGTCAGCTTTTGAAATGAGCTGGTAGTTTTAGTCTAAGTCCAGGAGTCTACTTCAGAAAACCATCACTAATATTATCTCCGCTTGGCGTCCCTGTTAGCAAGCTCAGCAAAGGCCAAGAACTGAATGAGCTATGGAGACTGTACTAATTTTGAGAGTAAAATACACCCTTGAGCAAAGCCCTATGCACACACACACACACACACCCATACAGGGCCGATGCACCACTTAGGTCCTATTCAATCCTTATTTTGGGCATGTAAGGTTTGTGCTGGCCCTCTATACAAGGATGAATTTTCACCCTAACTCCCTGGACGTGTTTGCTCCAGGCAAAGTGGGGCATCTGCCTGTTTTGTAGACAAGATAATCTGATACCTTTCACAAGCCCAAAGATTTAACACAACATTTTCAATGCTATCAACTCACATGATTTTATTATCTATGTCATATAGATATCATTTATAATAGTTGGTGCTTTTCTTACAGCAACAGCTTATGGAATCATGTGATTATGTGTGAATCTCAGCTTTCATTTAAAAAAAAAAATAAGTGTCTAGCCCTCCTGGTTGCAGAGAGAAGCTTGAAAACACGAAACTAAAGGCTCAAAAACCACCAGGCAGTTAGAACACAAACTTTATGTATATTTTTAAAATTTTAAGCCAATCCCATGATTTTCTGGGGACCCAACTCAATGATATTTCAATGCTTGGGACTGGCAATACTACATTTTATATAAGTCATATAGCTCTTTGGTTATCTGCTTTCCAGCAAGTCACTCTACCCACACACAATCCCTGTACTTGCCAGATGTCCTAAATAATTAGCAGAGAATATATCAGGTTCCATGACTTGCCCAATGCACGACAGCCCTAACTCACTTACAGACTTTCCAATTTAATCAATTCTCAAAATCTGCAATGCCAGCTTTATTTTTCCATCTGCTTGACTCCTTCAAATACGCTGACAGCCCCATTTTCACTGGAAACAAAATTAGATGTCCAATGTCCAGCTGGAACGAGGCTAGCCCTGGACTTGTTCAGTTCAGGATGTGAACCTACAATCAAATATTTTCTCCTCCTCCTGTTCACATGGAAATCAAAAAGGCCTTTATTTGGAGTCTGGGCATCTAATCAAAAACTGCATTTACATCACAAAGATTCATTAGTCCAGAGCCTGCACCTATCACTGTTGCTCAGGGAGTTTTCAAGATACTGAGATTTGGTGGAATGAGTTAAATTAGTCAGCAGAAAAAAGTATATTTTTTGAAGAGAAAGGGCAGATTTAGACATTTCAAGGATAGTCTGAATGTTTAAATAGGGAATGGGGTCCTCAGAGTGTAGGCTGAACTCCCCCACCTGTGTGCCATGGTGGATAAAAATAAAAGATTTTTTTTAAAGTTATTTAAATCAGATTTTTTTAATTTAAATTAAATACAATTTTTCTTTTAAAAAATGAACCTGTTTAAAATTAAATGTGAAATTATGACAACCTGTAATAAGATTTAAACTTACTATAATTATTAAAATAATTTAAATAATTAAAAAGAGATGCTGCTTTGATGAGTCCTCATCAGTTTGAATGAGCTTTAATTATATTCAGAATCAGGGAAAACACATCCTAAACTTTTGAGGTCAACTCAAGCTTTATAAATATGTCACAATGTTCCGCACTGCATTATGTATCTATATTATGTTCAGTCTTCACACTGGAGCAACAGCCGGTATTTCATTTTTGCAAATCTAAGGGAGTTTCAGTTCTCAGTTTTCTGTTGTGCAGAAAAGCTTTTACCTTAATTACTTTTCGGTTCAGTTGAGCCAGCAGGTGCAGAAAGGATATTTTCTTCATGTGGATTAGTTTATTCAAAGTTTAGACATTTATTAGGAGTTAACAAAGCTTGTTTTCCTCTTCCAGACTATGAATACAAACCAGGTGGGAAAGGATGAGATCTACTTATTCTAAAAACAGGGAAGAAGAGGAGGAGCCAGATATTCAAAGGTATTTAGGTATTAAGATTTGGAGAGGCACCTACTGAGATTTTTAAAAGCACCTTGGCATGTTAGACACTTAATTCCCATTGACTTCAACATGACTTAGACACCAAACCTGCTTAGGTACTTTTGAAAATCCCACGAGACACCTCTCTACATTTCTAGGCACCTAAATAACTTTGAAAATCTGTCAATTCACTAACCACAGTTAATGCTACCTTTGTTTAATCAATGACAGTATATTCCCATTTATCTAAAACCCTATTATCCAAACCTCCACATTGTCTTAAACCCATCCTTGTCCGCCAGCATAAGATACCTGACCTCTGCAGCATGTACTTCATGCTGAGAGATGGGATTCGGACAATGGTTCGGATAATAAAGCAGAGAATTGCTCCTGCGGCAGCAAGGGAGCCCTATACAGCTCTGCTCTCCCGGGAACGAGTAAGCGGAACAGAACAGAGCAGAGCTGGCAGTGACACCTGATCCCTGCACACACAAGGTGCAGAGAAGGTGTTGTCCTGGCAGGGCAGAGCAGAGTCCTGTCTGGGGGTCTCTGCTTTGCCCCACAGCCCTCTTCCCCCCCCCACGGTCCTGCAGGGAGTGGGTGTCACTGGCAACCAGGGAGCCCTCTGTTGCCCTGCTGTTACAGGAGTGAGTGAGCAGGACAGAGCGGAGAGAACCCTGGCCAGAACTGCAAGGAGGAGTAGCAGCCCCCGACCACAGGGACCACCAGACTGCTGCTGAATGGCTCCTGCTATCTCGATTAACCAGACTCCCAGTTATCCAAATTAAATCTGTGCTGTTCAGATAATTGGGAACATACTGTAGTTTTAAATGCAAAACATGTTTTGATAAAAACTTTTTTTCCTTGTGTCCAGAATATTTAAGGTTGTTTTATTTAATTAATAAAAACCTATTCTAAAATGATGTGCTTGTGCATTTTTAATTGAATTTTTAATTTAATTGCAATTTCCATCAAATGCAGCTGGAAACAAATCATGAGTAAAAAAGTCATCATAATAAGGAAATGCGTCATTCACCATTTTCCAATATAATAAAAATGTAAAACTGAAGAATATGAATAAATGTATGTTCAACAATATCATTTCTTAAATAAATATGCATAGATATAGTATATCCTCCTGGTTAGCCCAAAGAATATTGTCTAAAAGTATAGCCAACTAATTGACTATACTTGCGGTTCATTATTAAGAATGTTCAAGGGACCAAATAACCCGGCTCAGCCAAATTTATTGTCTAAAGGCAAAGTAACATGGTACAGGAAAGAAAAAAAGAAAGTACCTCACCAATCCTTCCCAGGAAGCAAATTCTCACAGCATGTTCAGTTTAACTTACATAGAATGCCCCCTTAAACTAGCCATCTTTTATAGGATGGCTATTTATAAGTTACACAGCACTGTTCATGTCACTTAAGTTTAAGTTTAAACTACCCTTCCTGTATTTTCCCCATCTTTTGTTTTGAATAGTAAATTCCAAATATTAAGGGGCATGAAGACACTCCCTAATACAAAACATCCATACACCTTACATTATATCCTTGTACCACACTGTATTTTTGTTTCATAACACTCACCTACCTAGCTTTGGACAGCTTCTGTATTTACCTCAGCCAAGTGCTGAGTTATACCTCTCCTAGGGCAATATGGGATATATGCTTTAGCATAAGTGAGTAAGAATAAGCATAGAACAATTTAGCATGATTACCCAACACACACATATAGATATATACATATATTAATACCAGGTGCTTAATACCTTTGTGTGTGTGTGTGTGTGTGTGTGTGTGAGTGAGTGTGAGAGAGAGAGAGACCTGTATGCATGGGCAAACAAGTAGTACTAAATTTAGTATAAAGACTATATTTAGTTGCAAGTAAACACATTTGAATGGTTACCAACCAATGAGAATCAGCCTCTCTTTAGGAAACTAACTAAAAAATATAAATACAAAGAAAGATTAAACTCAGTTATTTAAATTAATACACGCTATTATATGCATGTATACCTTCTGGTACAAAAGGTGACTGGGTGTGTTAGTAAGGAATGTAAAAACCTCTGAAGCCAATTAATCCAAGCCATCCCATTTCTTTGAGTCTGCAGATGAAGATGTGTCTTTATATATTTGTTTTGGTCAATATTCCGCCATTACCTCAAAAAATCTTCTCCTCAACTATCTAAATGTATTGATTATAGGAAAACAAAACTTGAGTTTGGTAAAGCAAAGTTCTGTGGGCGTAAAGCTGGAAGGAAAGAAGTACAGCTACTAGGAGTTGTATTTGGATGGAACTTTAAACCGTAGGTCAGATTTATAGAACTGACAGGATGCATGCATCCTACACCGCACAAGAACGGTTTTAATATTAAACTCAGTCACATTCTGATTTATGTGAAGCTGGACTAACCATTTTCAGTTTTACTACATATAACTAGCATACACGTGTGAGGCTGGCAGACCAAGTGCCAGCTCTTGCCAAAACTGCCTGCATTAGCTAAGGACTGACAAACTCATAGCTGGAGGCCAGACTGGTTCACCTATATGTTAGTTTTGCTCAAAACAAGTGTTAGTCTTATAAGAACATATGTAGTGTTTAGACTCTATGAAGTGCTTGTAAGTTGCTGCATGCATTAATCTCTCTTGTAATGTCAGTATTCTATGCTATAAGAAAATATGTAAGTTTTGCTTTGAACTTGTGAACCCAGGCATGGGAATCGTCCCCCTATCCATCCAAGAGGACTATTAAAATGGGCCATTATAAGAAAAAAGCTTTGTTAATTGCCCCATCCACCCATGGAGACGTATGTGCAGAAGGCCTCAACCCATTGATCCGAATGCTGGAAGAGGGAAATAAAAATAGTGGATATGAAGATTCTTCATCTCTTTGCTGTTTGGTTTCTCTGGTCCTGTGAGAATTCAAACTGAAACCAGTTAGATGGTAACTCATTTGTGTGTATATGTTTCCTTGCTTTAACCTGTAAATAACACTTATTTCTCTTTCCTAGTTAATAAACCTTTAGATAATTTATTACAGGATTGGCTACAGATGTTGTCTTTGGTGTACAGATACCCATTGATCTGGAGTAAGTATCTGGTCTCTTGGGACTGGGAACAACCTAAATATGGTGTGATTTTTGGAGTAACCATTTATCACTAAGTCAGAGGTGGAAGTAAGCCGATATGGTCCAGTATGTCAGACCGGCAAGAGCCGGTACACAGCCAACCGTACCGACAGGGGGCAGCTTCCCCACGCTGGCAATTTAAAAGGCCCCTGGGCTCCCGGCAGCGGCCAGAGCCGTTGGCCCTTTAAATCACCGCCAGAGCCCTGCTGCCAGAGCCCTGGGATAGTGTTGGCAATTTAAAGGACTCGTGGATTTAAAGGCCCTGCTCTTTCTGCCTGAGGCCCGCCCCTTCCACCTGAGAACAACCCCCCCCCACCCCCACCCCCGCTCAGGACCCTGGCCCTGCATATCAGTAAGTCCCTTAAGTTACCCCTGCACTAAGTCCAGCTTGCTTGGGTGGCAAGATACTATGGAGTCATAGTCTCCAGTCTAAGACTGTTATAGTGATCCAGGAGTTCACATTTGTCACTGGCTAAATATAGAACACCACCAGTTTGGGGTGTCTGCCCTGTTTTCTGACAGTCTGCCCTGAGATAGGCACTCACAGTTGTGAGCCACTCCAGAGTGGACAACATGTACAAGGTTGAGAGACTGCAACAGGTAATTCAAGACTGACATCTCAGAAATCATATGCAATTACAGAACTTGAAGGCACTAGCTCATGCTGTCATTCTAATTTATTTAAAAATTTGATCACGATGATAGCTCTGGGAAATAGATATTCTCACTGGTCTCTCAGGGGCACCATAATCATAGAGTCATATCTCAGCATACTTCAGGCATCACAAGGCATACATCTTTGGCACCATAAATCAAGATTTTCCATTGTCACATCTTAAACCCAGGCAACATATAGCGGGCCAGATTCCCATCTCAGTTACACCTGTGCAAACTCATGGACTTCAATGCCATCGCTCCAAGGGGCTGCACTGATGATTGAGAGGCTCTCTTAGCTCATTAGACTTTAGCTACAGAAAATCTTGCCATACAGCGTCAGGGTTTCAAACATTACTGTCACATGGGCAAGTGCTTCTGTTATTTAGCTCATCACTACACTGCTGTAAGGATTAGAGAGACACTGTACTTATTATAAAGGAGCTCCCAGGACTGAAAACATTACATGTAGGAACTAATAGCATATGGTGTAACAATGCTATCTACCTAGGCCTCAGGAGACACTCCCTCCACCCCGCCCCAAGCACCTTACCCAGGATTACTCAAAGAAGAGCCAAGGCCCTCAATCTTCTTTTCCACGTCTAGTCCACAGGGGTATAGAATTAAACCAGGCGGGGCTAAGTAGCTGGTGGCCGAGGCAGTCTGTGGTGTCTCCCAGTAGCTCAGCCCACAGGAGCAGAGACAAGCAGCAGCAACAGGTATACGGTAACGTTGGGGAAAGGGAGGAGCTCTGACACAGGTGGCATTGCCCATCCCCCAGCACCCCTGAATCCAGAACTGCCACGGGAAACGCCCCACTCTGGGGGCATCAGGACCCATGCAACCCCACCCCTCCCCAAGCCGTACGAGCTCAAAGACGAAAAAACTTCTGGGAGGACACATCCAGAAACTCAGCTGGCAGGAGCAGACAAGCAGCTGCAGCGGGGACCTACAGATGTTAAGGACGTCACCAGTGCACAAGTTTTGTACAGCTCTGACTGTGGGCTCACTGGCGATTTGCTCCAGCTCCCTCCCTCAGTCTCTTCTCTTTAGCCTCACTACACCTGCCCTCCACGCTGTCTTTCTTCCCTCCTTTCTCCTATACTCCTTGCTCTACCTCCTTTCAATGCCCCTCCCCATTCCTTTCTCTCTCTCTGTTTAGCCAATCCCCTCCCAACAAAACCCCACCCAAAGCATTACAAAGAAACCCAACAAAAGGTCATGGCACTAACATGCTGTTTGCAATTGCAACCATCACTCCGGTTGTACATTATATCCCTTCCCCCCAGCTCGCACCTGGCTTGTCGGTTTGGATTGTAAGCTCTTTAGGGCAAGGACTGTCTATTACGCTGGGTTTGTATAGTGCTCCATCCATTGGGGCCCTGATTTTGGGTGGAGTCTCTAGGCACTATTATAATACGAATAATAAATAACAGCTGGGGACAGAGCTGACCGGGATAAAGGAAGAGCCTGTAACAAGCACATTGCAGCACTTTTATGCAAGATTAGTTGTAAAAACAAAATAAAACCTGCAGTTACTTCATGTTTATCATGTCAGCGGGGTTGGAATTGCCTGCCATAAGCAACGGGTTAATGAGCTATGGAAAGCTGGTGGTGGTGAATTTAAAACTTTCAGGGGAGTGTTTTCCTACCAGGACTAAAACATTCCACTGCTCTGTTACGCTTTACCCAAGCAATTCTCTTTGCATGTTATTGCCCTTCATAAGTATATTCTAGAATTATACAGGGTTGGGAGAACTACCAGTGCCTCTCATTGCCCCCACTGACTTCAGAGAGACCAGAATTTGGCCCTTTGTGTAAAAGTAATCACTATCCGTGAGATCTGGCTGTTGTGAAATGACATGCGGAAACCAACTAGTTTGGAGACCACAGGTATTTCAACACCCACATGGGGCAACTGACAATTTAAATATAAAAAACAAAAACACTTTGGTGGTGGTAAAAATAATGATGGAGGAGCAAGAGATGACTTGCAAGAGAGAAAGAAGGATTTTTCCTATTCAAAAGCTTGGCAAGCAAAGACCAGGAGAAAGAATCAAAGCTCAAAATGGGGTGAGAGAGAGAGTGTGTGTTTTTTTCTTTCAGGCTTGAGAACTATAATACTGAGCTAGCTTATTCAGTGGGGCCAGCATTTTTAGATGATGCATGAATCATTTATTGAATTCTGATGTAAAGCTTTTGAATTGCTCTGAAATTGATCTAAATCAATATTAACCTGAACATTTCCAGCACTAGCAATGGAATAGTTATGCAGGAGACAGATCTGGGCATGGAAATGAAGAGGACACTTTGAGATGTGTTGTGGAGGAGGGTGCCCTTGAAAAACAAAACTTACTACACAAGGGTCTGAAGAAATCCTTGTATGTATAACAAGAAGCCCTGACTAAAATATATAGTATATGATACTCTAACCATTATTGTCATGTAATTATCACACCCTAAGTATGATATGCTGTCAGTTACTTGATTGGCTTGAAGACTAAAATTAGTTCAATAAATATATCCGTAACGGGAAAATTTATGGCAATACTACACTTCTTTGAGAAAACCATGCTAAACAAAATTCCTGACAAAGGAATGAATTTGGCAGAGCTATACATAGCAAGGATGGCATTAATCATGGTTGTACCATTGGCTTATATAATTTTTATTAAGGCCAGCATAATTTACAAAAGTAAATTGAATCTCTTTCCCTTATCTGAATATTATAAAAAACAAATGAATATACTTTTTATTTAAAGCCAATTGAGAGAAGGTCCGTCACTGCCCAACAATGGAATTAATTAGCTTGTAAAAAATGTTTAGGTCTCAAGCAGCTTGTTTAGATCTGCGTATAAAGTATCCTACCAGCAACCAGCTTGCCCCAGAGTTATGTTTAAAAAAACAACAACAACTCAACAACCCAGAGTCTGTGACTCTGTGTGACCAAGTCTTGACTATTATGGAACCTCAAGTTATCCCATAGTTCAATGGTTCTCAACCTTTCCAGACTATTGTACCCCTTTTAGGAGTCTGAAGCCTAAGCCCCACCTCCTGGGGCTCAAGTGCAAGCCTGCCTTTCAGAGCTTCACAGGGCCCCCTGTGGCATGGGGCTCTGGATCTATTGCTCTGCTTGCCACCCACTAATACCAGTCCTGCCCTTACAACCCCCCCCAAACCCATCCCACGACCCACCAGGGGTTTGTGACCTCCAGGATGAGAAACACTGATCTAGATGAGTTGACATACTTCCTGGAAGACCTCTGCATACACTCAGGGGCAGGCATACCCCCGGTTGAGAACCACTGCAATAGTTCATTCTTAATGTTACATAAATGATGAAAACATACACCTTTCAGAGAATATTGGGAATGCAGATCTCAAAGGACATGACCTATTGTCAATGATAAGTAAGGTGTCACCCAGGTATTAAGACCCACACACCTCACATGAGCAGTGTGAGAGCTGGAAGAAGCAATCTGATTTTATTGTCAAGGCAGGAATCCACAGCTGAGACAAGAAAGCAGGTGAAATGGAGATGTGAAGAACTGATTTTGGAGGAGACAATTTTACTGTGGCAGTGGTTTGAAGAGATATTAAATCAAGGAAAGAGAGACAGCTGGTTCTTCTTTAAAAAAAAAAAAAAAAGAGGCTAGACCCCTTCAGGATAGGCTGTTTGGGCAAGATGTTGTGCAGGGGCAACCAACGCACAGATCACTTGAGAAAAGGTGCCCCAACAACAGCATGTTACAATGGAGACTCTGGATAGATGAACACCACCTAACCAGCACTGAAGGTACAATAGTAGAGGGAAAAGTACAAAAGTGAGATCAGTGATCATTATTTATTATCACTTATATGTATTGAGATAGTGCTTTAACGCCCCAGTGAGGGCTCATGGCCTCATTGTGCTAGGCACTGTACACGAATACACATATTATTTATTATTTTTATTGCAGGGGAGCCTTGCTGCCCCAGTCAATGACCGAGCCCATTGTGCTAGGTGCTGTACAAACACAGAACAAAAAGGTAGCCCTTGCCCCAAAGAGCTTACATATTAGTATGCTTTTGACTACTCAGTGCCTTGAGGATCAAGTCCACAGTAACTTTTCTAATAGCTCCCATATTCATTTTTGTTTGCTTGCTTGTTTCTGTTTTTTGTGCATGTGGTGTTTGCTTTGTTAGTTGTGGATTGCCAAATTCTTTTAAACTTAAGTCTTTGGGGGGGGGAGGTATGAAGCATATGAACGTACTCAAAGCCTGATCCTGCATCACTGAAGTCAATGGGAGTTTTGCTGTTCATTTCAATGAGCCCAGGATCAAGGCCTTTTCCAGCAGCTGAGTCTGCTTTCCTACTTACCCATGTATCATGGCAAAGCATGGATTCCCAAACTTTTTATAGCATGAACCACATTTTGATGGAGATTGGTTTAAAGTCACCTTCTTTCTCATTCACAATCACATAACATCCCTGTAACAAGTTGAGCAAATGCTTACATGGGCAAGTGAGATTAATGAAGTATTTAATGTATTTGTAGCTGTCAATACAATTTGACCCCTTGAAATTCAGAGGAAGAGCCAACACCATCTGTCCATCAGTCCACTATCCACAGACCACCAGGATGAGCTCCATGAATCACAAGCTGAAAACCTCTGTGCTAAAGCATCTGAAACATGCTCAGACTTATCCTTCCCGAGCAACTGTCTGGTGCTTTTCCGTGCCACCAAAAGGACTTGGGGGAAGAAAAAAAAAAAATCTATGGTCAAACCCTTCAGTCTTTCCTGAGTTTCTACTCAATCTTTACTCACACAAACTTCCATTAAAATCATTGACCCAAAAGCTGAAAATCCTTATTCATGGTCTACTAAGGCAAAACGCCCATTAACTTCAGCATGTGGGTTTTTTTTTTTTAAATATAAGAAAAAACATTTTTTTTATTCAGTCTTTAACTTCAGTGGGAATTTACTGGGTAAGGAACTTTGTATTTGGTCCTTTATTTGCTCCAATTACTTCCAATTGCTCTACATTCCCCTGACAGTAAAATGCAGTCCACCAATTCAGTCTACATTATAATAATAAAAATCATATGGCTATGACAACCTATGGTCAATCTCCACTCTACTCAGGCATTAGCATCTGCCTTTAATATGTTTCTTTTTGTTAGCTGAAAACAACTAGATGCCCAGCTGTTGTAAAGGATTTGGGAAGATTAGGCAATCGGGCAGATTCATTTTCTTTAGGCTGCCTTGTCCTGCACAGAATTGTTTATGCAGATATGAATGGGTTACATTTACAGCTGTTAATCTGAGTCAGTTCTCTTTATGTTATTCTCTCCTAACCCATTCCCCATCCCACACTCAACAAGCTAATTGTAGTCTGGCACTGGCCCTGACGTTTCACAAAGAAGAAACGTCAAAGACTGATGCTTTGGAGTAATTAATGCAGCCATTACACTGACAGTTTTGTCTGCATTCACACAGCCCTAAGAACACGGAGGAAATTACATCTTGTCTGCAGAGTGATGGGAAAGTAATAGGAAATTCAAGTCTTCATTTAGAGAGAACTACAAGCTGCCGTGTCAGGTCAATAAGTGTATTGCACACAACATAATCATCGATGCAGCAAATCGTGCATCCTCCACACACTTTATGGTTTGGTTTGTTGTTTTTTTTATAAACTTCTACCCTCTGTCTGAGTGAGGTACTCCGTAGCTTTATCACTGTCTTTATTGTAGGATGATGATATAGGAAGCATGAGCATATTTTGTTATGAATAAGATTTACTATAGCTTGGGAACTGTGGTACTGTAAACCTTTGGTCTTGTAAACATTCGGTTTTGTTTAACTTAGGAACAGCTATCTTTCTAGGGTAAAATGGGATTGGTAAATCAGTCTTTCTTTCTAAATGAATTTGAAAACAAGCTGGTGTTCAGGACCTGAGGCCTGTTTCCTTCCCCTTTGTCTCCCCTCCTCCCTCTCCACCGAAAAAGGTTACAAAGGACTTGGCTTAAGCACTTGTCATTAAAGAGCCTCTGGCATTTTTGTAAGAGATGGGAGGGCATTACTTCCAGTGTCCAGATCTAATTCCAAACTGGGTAATTACATTTCGCCTAACCATAATTTCCCATGTAGTTTCAACTGGATAAAATATAATTCTCATACTGAGAATCTAAGGGTGTGTCTACACAAGGAAAGTGACCAGCATAGCAGAATAATTATAACAACATTTTTCTGGAATCAAAGTGATTTGATTCCAGAACAGAGTGTCCATACAGGAGAATTATAGCAGCATCACTGATACTATTCTTCTCCCTAAAACAAGCCCTAACTTGCCATCAACTGGCTAGTGGAGTGACTTTAATAAATCCCCTCCAATTCTCCCCCAGTTTGGATTGTACCAAAATACAATAGGCAGCAGGCCTCCTCTTTACCCTATATTAAAAATCAGATTACAGCCCTGTTTGGTTTCATTGTTTATTCAGATAAACTCTGTCCCTACTCTAAGTGAATAAATAGAGTTATACTGTATCTCTTATTAGGTCTGGCTCCAAGCTGCCGTAGGGTCCAGTTCCATTCGCCCCTTGACGTCAATGGGAGTTCTGCCATGGACTTTAGCGGAAGCACAATCTGGCCATACCAAGCTTCAGGCCAAATTCATCACAGATATAATTCCACTGACTAGCCAGAGTTACACCAGAAATGAATTTGGCCCGTCATACAACAGCAATAAACAGACTATAAGTAATGCATGGTTTAAACCAGGGATCTCACTCAAATCACCACGAGGGCCACATGAGGACTAGTACATTGGCCCGAGGGCTATATCACTGACGCCTTTTCATATAAGGGTACAAAAGAACCTCCCCTCCCTGCCCCGCTCCCACTCAACCCCTTCCATGAGGCCCCACCCCTTCCCCAACCCCATTCCAACCCCTTCCCCGAAGTCCCCACCCCAAGTCTGACCCCTCCCTGCCCCATTCCAACCCCTTCCCCAAATCCCCGCCCCTGCCCCGCCTCTTCTCCACCTCCTCCCCTGAGTGCACAGATCCCCTCTCCTACCCACATCTCCTGGAAAGCGCTAAGCACCACCAAACAGCTGTTTGGTGGTGGGAAGCACCTGGAGGTAGGCAGAGGAGCAGGGATGCAACACGCTGGGGGGGAGGGGAGGTGGCGCGGGAGGGGAGCTTGGCAGCCGCAGGAAATAACTCTGGAGTGGCGGGGGGAGGGAGGGCGGGGAGCTTGGCGGGCTGCAGCAAATACCTCCGCAGGCTGCACGTTCGAGACCCCTAGTTTAAACTAACTGTTACATCAGTATCTTCATTACCATTTCATCTGAAATTACTCCACAATTAAATTAACATTGTTCTTCTTTGGGAAATTTGTTAAGTCTTTTTTTATTTTAAGATAGTAGCTTAATGTTTTTAGTTAATATTTTATTCCTGACAGAGCCAGCTCAATGCTATTAAACGAGCCATAAACCCATTTTGAAAAGTAGCAAATATAACCTATCTTGTGAGGATCAAAGTGAATCCGCAGTTCTAAATACGTGAGCTGCTCCACCTCTGGATCCATCGGAAAGATTGATGCATGTTTAATTACTCCCCAGGCTACAGAGCTTACATCAGGGCCAAGGTCTCAGCCCTCAGCCCAAGCAGCTGACTGAGACAGAAAGAATTCATCAGGTTCCAGCTGCCTGGATTCCAGCCTCCCCTGTCCACAATCATTCTGTAGCTTAATCTTTCTGAATGCAATTCTTAAAAAATGCCATTCAGGCTCAAACTGGTTAAGCGTGACTTAGGCTGCCCCGCTACAAGACACAATTAAATTACACTGCAGTGAGCAATGATGGCTTAGGCCATATTCACTATATTTTGCCATTTGTTCGTTTTAATTGAGAATAAGTACCCTTTGCTCCAACTTAAAAAGTTTAAGGAACTCAACAAATCTCAGCATTCCCGGGTGGTCCTGCTTGGCCTGTGGGCACTGATGACCAGCTCTGTGTCTCCCACCAAAGTGGACATTGTGGGTGGCTCGTGTTGTTCTACCTCATTCAGGCAGACTTTCTGCCACTAGACAACTCCAGTCTAGGTTCCTCCATCTTCTAGCATGTCCTAAGTCAGGGTCATTGTGTGTGTTTCTCAGGCCTTGTCTACACTGGCACTTTACAGCACTGAAACTTGCAGCGCTCAGGGGGGTGTTTTTTCACACCTCTGAGTGAGAAAGTTGCAGCGTTGTAAAATGGAACTGTAGATAGTGCACCAGCGCTCTCCCAGCTCTGGTGCCACGCATACATAGTATGCGACTACACGGCCACGTTAAAGCGCTTTAACATTGCTAATGAAGACACGTCCTCAGGCAACTTCTCTCAATAGGGCTCAGGAGAGCACCAGGCAGAATTTAAAGCAATTTTTCCCAGGTAAACTCCTAAGGTGAGGGTGCCTCTGAATTTGAACCCCCCTCCAGTCCAAGTGTTCCCATGGGTGCAGGGGCTGTAGTTTGCATCTATTTGTGCCCGGGGTAGAATGAATCTGGTTCATTAACTAATGCAATATCCCTGTCAGTTGGTAATCTGTATTATCCCCATTTAAAACTTGTTGCAATTCTTAAGTTTGCTCTAGAACCAAACAACACGTTTGATTGAGGGGGAGGAAATGATAGCTAGAAAGATAGACAGATAGAGACATTTAATTCACTTTTAAGTGAATTAAGCTACAGCAAATTAAAACCACTTTTAGTTCTGAATGAAAGCATCCCCACAGGGGCTTAATATGCTTTTAACTAGTGCACTTTAAAGTCACACTTTTACTTTTCAGCTTATCTTCCATGTAGACAAGCCCTAAAAAGATTTTTCAACCTAATAATAACCCATGATCTAAATAACCAGCATTCCCAAACACATACTACAATCTACGTGTAATCCCTAGGAGGTTGAATGATTATGAGTGATTCAAAAAGACAGTTTTCAGATTGATTTTTTTCACTGAACACCAAGCAGCCAACGTTGTAACCTCACTATCAGTAGGAAACCCAGGGTCTGGATGTTAGAAAGAAAACTAACCTAATCAATTGTATTTACTTTTCTGACTGCAATGTTTACCTGCACTGTTGGACTCTGAGGAAAAGCACTAGTGTCTGTGATTAAACCCCCATACTATGAACTACAAGTAAAAACTGCAGGTTTCAGAAAACTAGATTTCTAGAAAACCACAACAGATTTATTGTAGGCAAAAAAATATAAATGGCAATGGTAAAAAAAGAGGTTGCAAATCGCTCTCCATAATGACAGTGCGTATGTCAAATGGAAGTGACTCCAGCACAAACAGCAACTTCAATTTAACAATTGTATAGCTCCAGTATCTCAAACTGCTGCATAATAACATGAACATAACTTCACAACACTTAATGTAGTCCCAATTTCTAATAACCAAAGTAATACCTTAATAAACACAAACTTAAGTCTGGCCAAGGGCTCATAATTTCTAAGGCCATGTCCATACGCGAAAGTTGTATCACTGACTATACTGGTGGCAGTTAGAATGGATACAGGTATACTGGTATAAAGGTGCAGCATACCAGTATAGTTTATTCCTGGGGAATAAACTGTACTGGTATAAGGCATCTTTATACTGGTATAACTGCACCCACACTAGGGATAGTACCAGTATAACTATATTGGCTTTAAAAAAAAAAATCACACCCCAAGTGACATAATTATACTGGTACAAAAATTTCTGGTAAACCAGGCCTAATACTGGGAGATTTGTGTATTCTATGGCAGCGGTTCCCAAAGCCGGTCCGCCGCTTGTGCGGGGAAAGCCCCTGGCAGGCTAGGCCGGTTTGTCTACCTGCTGCATCTGCAGGTTTAGCCAATCGCAGCTCCCACTGGCCACAGTTCACCGCTCCAGGCCAATGGGGGTGCGGGAAGCGGCGAGGGCCGAGGGATGTGCTGGCTGCCGCTTTCCTCAGCCCCCCTTGGCCTGGAACAGCGAACCACGGCCAGTGGGAGCCACGATTGGCTGAACCTGCGGATGCAGCAGGTAAACAAACCGGCCCGGCCCGCCAGGGGCTTTCCCTGCACAAGTGGCGGACCAGCTTTGAGAACCACTGTTCTATGAAATAATCAAATCAAAGAATTTCAGTGTGGATGAGATATGTTTCCAGTTACAAAACCAAGTGTAATCATGCATGGGTTGATTCAGATAGGAGCTTTGCTCATGACTCCAGCACCAGAGGAGTGCTAGAATATCAGCACTTGGGACTGTGTGGATGTAGAGAGGAACATGTCCACGCAAACAGTGCCCCTGCCCTGGCTGATTATATCATAGAGCCACAATATTGTTCCTTGACGGGCTGACTCACCAACCTTCTCAGATCCACCTGCCACACTTGATAATGTCTAGCAGTAGAGGGAAAATAATTTTAAAAACAATCTTGTGGTTCCTTTTCCATACTGTTTGTTAAAATGACTCTAGACTAATTGGACCTGCATGGGTATCTACAGAGACTTCACATCAGCCACCTTCTTGAGGAAGTTTCATAGGCAGAGGAATTTGACCTTCCAGTGCCATTCCCAACTTAACACAGAGGTTGGATCTGCACCTGTCATGGGAACGTTTAGAGTAAACCATCCCTAATTCAGCCCATGCTGCAGCTTGCAGGAACAAGGCTAGCTGGCAAGCAACCTAAATAAGACTTTGAAAATAATCAGAATCAGTATTTATAGAGCATTGTTCATCCACAGATTTCAAAACACTTTACAAAGGTGGGTATCATGAACCCCATTTTAGAGACAGTGAAATTGAGGCACTGTGAGGATAAGTGATTTGCCCAAGGTCACATAGTGAGTCAGTGGCAGAGGCAGCAATCTAGCCTAGTCTATTCTCAGTCTGCTGACCTTTCCACACCAGAGGGTTTCACAATTTTATTGTGAGCCTTGCAATGTTTGGTCTTCTCGTTAAAGCCCCACTTGCTGAAGTCAAGAGATTGCAAGAAAATCTCAACTTTCATTTAAAAAAAAAAAAAAAGAGTAAGTTCTAGACCTCACAATTGCATAAAAGAAGCTGGAAAATGTGGAGCGTTCACCTGCTAAGACTCAAAAACCAGAGGGCAAATAAACGCTCAGCCCAACATTTTTTAATCTCATGATTTTGGGCCTGCCTCATGATTTTTTAACATTTGAGGCTGGCAGTACTGCAGATGAGGCTCATAATTAAAAGATTATAATCTTTTATAGCTGTGCTGCGTTATTGGAAAACACAGTGTTAAAAATATGGTGTGCTAGCAAAATGAAGTGTTACCATTCACAGATGAGTACTGTAGACTGTTCCTTATTTAATCCATTATGCTTGTCCTCAATAAAAAAAAAGTGTATTTTACATTACTCCATTCTGTGTACTAGTCTCCTGCCACTGTGGACACTATTCACAGGCAAAAATGTAATGGGGACCAGTGTAACATACTTTAGAAAGAACAGAGGATTGGTCAGATGAACTAAAGCAATAGTAGCAATCTCCAAGGCACTGACCTTCACTTTCCCAACTGCAGCTACTTCAAATTTTAAAGGATTCCTTCTGACATGTTTTTAAGATCAGGGGAATCACGTTTTTATACCCTCCTGTACACAACTGCAGAAGATACATGCCAGTGGAAGGGAAATGGTACTCTGGGCAGGACTGGGGCGACTCACCCCTGTTTATTGTGCCCTCTACCAATGTCAGCCAGGGCACCAGACTCACAAAGCAAAGAGTCTAATAGAGGGAAGGCTGGAGTTGTGGAAAGCTGTTGCAAACTCCCTTTTGCTGGAAGTGGGGCCAGTCCTGGCTTGGAAACAGGTGTGACCAAGGCAACTAAGGTCTGAGCTGATGATTCAGTGCATCCTCTTAGTAGCCACCTTTCACCCACAGAGTTCCTATAAAACTTCAGAGGAAACTAGTTAGTTGTCCTCCCTGTCATAAAACCTATCCTAAGGCAGGGTGGCAAAACCCTTCAAAACAGTGGAAACAACTGACTGGACTCCCAGATGTGCAGCAGGCCTTGCTGGTACAAGTAGGTGCACTTTGTACCTCCCGGTGCTAGTCAGGGTGAATCCAGGCCCTTATCTTCAGTGTTTAGTAAAGAATCCCATGTCTGTTTTTACTGTCACTCCTTTTAGCTTCTGAGATAGCTGGAAAAGAAAGCCAAAGGCAAACTGATGGTGCAAAGCCTACCCACAGCGAAAAACACATATGAGGCTTTAAAAAAAGCAAACATGATGAGCTGAACTTCAATGTGAAGTAAAAAGAAAAGGAGGACTTGTGGCACCTTAGAGACTAACCAATTTATTAGAGCATAAGCTTTCGTGAGCTACAGCTCACTTCCTCAGATGCATATCGTGGAAACTGCAGCAGGCTTTATATATACACAGAGAATATGAAACAATACCTATTCCCACCCCACTGTCCTGCTGGTAATAGCTTATCTAAAGTGATTTCCAGCACAAATCCAGGTTTTCTCACCCTCCACCCCCCCACACAAATTCACTCTCCTGCTGGTGAAGTAGCTCTTTTTAGCTTCCCAACAGATTCAGTGTGTTATTCCTGCATTGGGCTCTGCAGATAGGCATGACGTGGGCAGTCTTCATATGCAAAGCTTTCAAAGGCCAGAACAATGGGCACAAAAAAAATTATTCGTAACACATCTTCAGTTTCCAGCTGAGCAGTTAATATTTGCCTTGATTAACTGACAAGCTGGAAACAAAACAGTAACAAAAGGCAAAAGAGACCAGTTTCTGCATAGGCCTCTTGTAGCGGGCAGAACTTCATCCCTAGGATTCAGTGCATCAAGAAGTAGCTGTCAAAAATGACTTTGCTCTTTCTAATTTGGTAAGTTTAACCCAGAAAGAGGTCTTATGGGGAATTGGAGAGCTCAGGAGAATTAGTGTGAAGATATAGGACTTTTTACCTCTGTGGCACAGGCCAGAATTCAGCTAGGTCAGTACCAACTCAATGAATGTCATTAGATTTGATGGCTATTTGGCAACCTATGTGGAAACAGGCCTCAGTCCAGTTACGGGGGACAGTTGTCCATACCACAAAAACTACCTTCACTGTTGGTACTAATTAGCCCTCACAGGGCAGTCCCAACAGAGAGGCAAGCAAAGGGATTCATGAGCCACGGAGAGTGACCCATCCTCATATAGTCATCCTCACACAGTCTGAGACAGCAGCCATAATTGCCTCCTCTTAAATCACTAATGTTGCTGTGCCTTTGTGACACAGACATTTTTGCTTTCCTCCCAGGGCACTGCCAGCTGAGATTCTACACACTAGAACAAGAAGACAGAAGTACCCATGGCATGAACAGTTCCTCCTATTGGGCATGTGCCATGTTCTTTTTCCCGAGAGCATCCCTGGCTTGCATATGGATGACGACACACTGGCCGCAAATTAATTCCACTCAGACAAAGGGATATTGAGGCTGGTATGGTTGGTAAAGAAGTTGGGAGAGGTGGGCTTCAGAAGCAGGAGATGTAGATAGGGCCTGAGCAATGCAGGGCCTTGGATAAATTTAAATCGGATTCACAGCTCAGTAGGGAGCCAATGAAGCGACTCAAACACAGGGATAATATGGATGAAGAAATAAGTGTCTTCTACTTTTTTTTTTTTTAACACTGGCAAAATAACCTGTATGTAGGTCTGGGCTCCCATGCAAGATAATTTTAGAATATACCAGCAAAGACAGATGGTATAGAGCAATGATTGTCTGCCATAGGAAAACATTTTGTACAGCATGGCCAATACAGTCAGAATATTTGCGCCAGTCTCTGCCAAGGCACTTGTGCCTTGAATGTTGTTTGCAGATACAAGATATGTACTTGTGCCCTCGAAGAAGCCTGCCCTGGCAATCTGAACAGAGCAGCTACCAATCTAAACAGAGCAGCTGCAATACTTAGGTACTTAGGTGAGGAGAGATTTCAGCAAACTGCTTATGTCTCAGAAACTCAAAGTACAGGGAACTGTCAGACTGCTGGGTCCCCCAGGGATTTAATATGTGCACTGCTACTGACTATGTACTCTATGCAACCTGTACATTCATTAAATCAGTTTTCCATAATACAGCATAAATAAAATGTGTCTATGTATGCTTTCTCTTCTTACTCCAACCTTGAGGTCCTGGCCATACTGGGGTGGTTTGCACCGAAGCAGCTACACAGCACAAACCTTCAGTGTGGATGCACTGCACCAATGTAAGATGGAGCTTATCCTGTAAGGGGTCTTGGAACTTACCCTGGAGTGTTAGGCGATTTAGTAGGTGGTATGTATTGCTGTGGTCAGATATATTTGAAATACCTCTTTTTCGTGCATATTACTACTTGGGAAAGTGGAAGACTGCCATACCTGGGAAACTGAACTCCAGTTTATCAAAAGAATCAGTGTGACATGGGGAGTGGCAGTGAAAGCTTTCAAAACACTGTATATGACCAGAGCAAAAATCTTCCCTGGTGCAAGCCTTATTTTGCACTGAGACTGTATGTGTTTACAGGGACTTTACACTGCTATTGTTACACTGATGTAATTAGACCAGTATACACTTCCATAACACTGTGTCTACTCTATGGAGTCTATACTGGCAACATACCCATGTAAACCTATCTTTTAAGTGGAGGCCAAGCATGATGTTACTCCTGGTTTGGCTACTGATTTGAAATTATTTTTTTTTCTTTAAATAATGATAAACCAGTTAAAAAAACAACAACAGCAAACATCAAAAAGAAAGTGACCAAATCCTTCCTGGTGTAACTGTACTGATACCAATGCAGCTGCATCAGGGACTAGTTTGGCCCTGCTTAAGTTAAAATTAAGCTGGCTCTATAAGAATCTGGACACTTACCTTTGATACAAATCCAGTTGGACTAACCTTAAAAAAAACCAACTATGTGTTGTTTGTTCTCAATAAAACCAGCCTCTAAACTAAATTCTTTGGAGATTATTTTGTTCGCTAACTGTTATGGTTTAAGGCTCATTTATTTATTTATATAATCCACAAATGTCCCTTCCAAAGTGAGAACCAGTTAAACACAGACATCTGGTCATGATATTCTGCTGACTCTAGGGGTGCCAACTCAAGCTGATTATTTTTTCTTCTGCTTCCACTTCAGAAAAGAATCAAATACCTCCCCCTCACTAATGGAAAATAAACATTCTCTAGTGTGTATTCATTACATTATTGAAAAGTTTTGCTTGCCATGCAAATAACTTTTTTAAAGAACAAGCACTGAACATAGACAGTACTAAATACAACAACCTGTGTTCATTCATTCACATCTGCTTCCCTGGTTAACTGGATCAGCTGTTCTATAAAATTTTAGGGTAAGGAAAGGAACATCTATTTCTGGGAAGGAAGAAAGCAAGGAAGGAAAGAGACTGGCTGACTGGCTTTGGACTAGCTGGCTTCTGGACTACTGCACCAGTCCTATAAAGAGATGAAGGTACCCCTTGAAGAGGAGGGAACATGCTGGACGAATGGAACATTCAGTAAGCAGCAGGCTGACCACCATAGATATGTCATAAATGTTGATAAAAATCTGTAAGTAGCCCATGATTTTTTCCACAGAGTGCTTGATAAATTCACTGCACGTTCTCATCGCACATGACAGCTAAAACCAGAAATCATAAACATAAGTGAGACATACTACTCAAGATGCGACAAATCTATCACAGACGACACCCTTCCGACATGTCCTCATCCAAAAGTGAACACAGAACGGCACTCATCCAGAATTCACATAGATGCGACTATCTGTGTGACACCAGCTCAGCCCAGAAGGACATACATGGGTCTTGTGCAGACTCCAATGACTGTCCTCATGTATTACATGTGAACAAGCACTTTTTTTTTTTTGGGCGCCTTGGCAAGATTTTAAGTTATCTGATCTTTATGCTCTTAGCCTATGCTGTTCTGATAGACAGCAAATAATGGAAGGGATTTGGCCTCCTTTTTGGCAGGGAACGTGCACTTATCCTAATAAAGTGTGCAGGACATGAGTGACTCACATGCATTGCTTTCCAGCTGCTACCTCCATGCTCTCAGATGGTCGTACCAAAGTGCAGTAACTTTTTGGTCTCCTACTCCTTTTTCTACTTGCTGGAGTGCAATATACTCTCTTTCTTTCCAATGCAAGTTAGAGCTCAAAGAATGATGCTGCCCTTTGTACACTGGATGTTAGTGATTTGTTCCCATAAGGACAAGGAAAGGTTTTTAGGGGGGGTTGGGTGAAAGCAAAAGGACTCTTGATGCAAGAAGGCAATTTTTTCCCCTCCAAAAACCAAAATGTATTTTACAGTTTTCTCTCACAGATGATGGCTACAGGGGGCTTTCCGAGGTTTGTGTCTGCATGGCTCTGCATCCTGCTGGCTAACTTTACACAGACCTGCACCAACGGCACTCAACATGGACTGCCAGCCGGTGAAGCCACAGAGTAGAATCTCTTATCTGGGATCTCCTTGCTCTCCTGAAACTTGGTAGGCAAAGCTTTCCATTTCTGGCCTAGTAAGAAGTGAAGATGTGGGAATTGAGGATGCTCAGCAACTCTCAGGAGGTGTTAAACACTTCACAGGACCCAAGTCTCACAGGTGCTGAATGGGAGTTGAGAATACTCTACATCAGTGCTACTCAAAATGGTGGTCCGCGGAATTGTCCCTTAATTCAGTATTTATCCAATGTGTCAATCTGGTATAAGGGAGTGTTTCACTGTTGGAGGTGCTGTTTATCAGATGAAATATAACACAAAGATCTTGATCACTTGCAGTCATTAAAGATCTTATGGTACTTTTCATAAGAGTAGAGGGGTGATAGCCCTGGTGTAGTAGGTAACTATATTCTGCTTACCTAAATTTCCCCTACAGTTTCAACTTGACACTATACTCTTTGTTTTAACCTGTTCCTGTGTGCTTCCACAACTGTTGTGCTCCACCCCAGTGATGGCTGTATTCTGAAGTGAAATAATCTTTATGCTATCTGGAGGGTAGTTTGTGTATTAGTTTATTAAATTTACTAAGTGTCTTGGGATCCCCTGGGATGAAAGATGCTACATATATCACCATTACTGTGCTCTATCCTGGGGTCTTTAGTCAGTTTCAATTCAGTCCTTACTCCTTAAGGACTTCGGGATTTAGCCAATTAAGGCACAGACAGGGGATTGGAGAGCAGATGCTGACAGAATAACATTTCGGTGGAGGTAGAAGGCTCCCCTTTCTTCACAACCTGAAAATAACTTTCCAGAAGTACAGTATTTTGTTTTTAAGCCCATAGCTTGCAAATCTGCTTAACTACCAGCAAATTTTAGAGGTTCCACCCTCTATATTTTTAGGACTGGATAGCACAGGATAGCACAGGGTTGCTCACAGAATATTTTTTCCAGCTCAGGGACACATCGAAACAGCCCATGGTTACAGAGCTGAGATTACTGTTCAGTACAAAATGTTTTTACCTCTAGAAGTACAATTACTTTCAAGGCAAAGATCACTTGCATAGCGCCATGGATGCACCATGTACGTCCTAGCAAGAAAAGGCCTGACTCCCCACTGCCTTGCATCTTGTGTAGTCACTGACACCTGTGCAGAGCAAGTGTAAAATGCAGCCATTCTGATGTGACAGCATTTTACACCTGCCTTCCGTGGGTATAAATGTGAGAGGCAGTGGAGAACCAGCCTACATAATGTATGCAGGAAACAGGAAACTGCCTAACAAGTGGCCCTACATGATCTATCTAGCATGATACAAGAACTTGAAACTCCCAAGACCATTTAAGGATGGGGTTTGAGAGGAAATTAGCGAACAGTTTCTAATTCCAGGAAGCTCAACCACAGATCTGTACAGGATATTCAAACACAGCCCGGTCAACTTGTGGGGCTGCATCTGGTAAAATGAATAGAAACAATTGGCATTTTTCCTACCTTGGCACTGAGAATGTACGTAGTCAGCCAATACAAGATACCGCCCTAAATTCCAGGAGGACAAAGTGCCACTAAATATTTAAATATGGATTTTTAAAAAGAGTCCAAAATACATACATCAAAAGCAATGACATTTAATAGTAATTCATTGCAGCTTTTCCTAAATCCCCTTCCAAAAATGCTTGTTTCTTTATATACTGCTGTGTAATTATTAAAATAAATACTAAAACCATAGTAATAATAAGCTGAATTCTAGGCTGAGTTTATGCAGCCATAAAGGGCTTATTCCCCCACCTCACCCCCCCCCCAAGCCTCAAACAGGCCCCAGAACAATTGATCCTGTGGATGAACAACCCAGTGCATAGAAAGGAATGGAAGGTAACCATGGACTGAGAACTCAGGTCAATAAGCCCTCTGCCCCAGTCAATGAAGTTAGGGTGTTGCACAATATTTCAACAGTAAAATATTCCACTACAAACCACTTATTTATCTATCATTTATACAACTGAAAGTCTCAAGAAAGAGGGATAGTGGGGGTCAGTTGGGGACTGGGGTCATAATCTACAACTCCTATAAATAAAAGGGTCTGGGGTGTTTCTTGAAAGTGGGAGGAGATGGATGTAAGAGTGAATGCATTCCCAAAGGTCCAATTGCCTGCCGATCTACAACACAATGGTAGGGTTCTTAAGAGGTGGGCGGAGTCTGAGCACAGGCATCCATCTGAATGAGACTCCAGGAGAAGGTGTCAAATGTGCCATTAACTGCTTCAAAAAACCAACAGTGCTGATATAAAAATCAATCCACCTTTTGACAGGCAGCCAATGTAAAGAATGCTGGACAAGAACAATGTGAACCTGAGAGTGACCAGGCTCCTTCACTCTGACCAAGCTGCGTGTGGTGGAGATGCATTGCCAGCAGCTCTGATGAGAGTGAATGGCAACAGTCAAGACTTACAGTCCCAAGGAGAGGTTTCAGAGTAACAGACGTGTTAGTCTGTATTCGCAAAAAGAAAAGGAGGACTTGTGGCACCTTAGAGACTAACCAATTTATTTGAGCATGAGCTTTTGTGAGCTACAGCTCACGAGATAGGTGCTGCTGTTACAAGTTTCTTGTGGATAAACAGCAGCACAATTTGGAAATCAAATTTTTGTATCGTATCTGATATGTGGCCATAGGTGCTAGAGGTATGGCAACACCCCCTGGCTTGAAGTAGTAAGAGCAACCAAATATATAGTAAAAGCTTTCAGCACCCCCACTATAAAAATTGTTCTGGCACCTATGTGTATGGCTCTCCATGGAAGAGCATGGTTGAATGTAGCAGCAAGACTCTTAACTTTACTCACTAAAGGAGTCTTCTCAATAAACAGAGACACAGAGGAAGTGAGAACACCCTCACAATGATTACTATTATTCTCTGTATTACAGTAGTGCCCAGAGACCCCAATCATGATTCAGGCCCATCAGAAAACACTGATTCATCTAAACTGAAACATTTCAGGGTTGGTTTCTACAAGCTTCTTGACTCAAAATTTTTTTTGAAAGAAAGTGTTTTGAAATTTTTGAAAAGTTTCATTTTGACATTTTCAAAACAAAAATTCTGGCTTGCTGGTTCAAAATGACTGTTTAAATTTTGAAACAAACAATTGTAGTAAAAAAAACCCAACAGTCTTTTTAATAAAAAATAAAAAAAGTTGAAGTAAAAACCAAACATTCCCAAAATTATTGAAACAAAACATTTCAATTAACCCATTTTGTTGGGGGGGGGGGATTTTGAGTTTGTTGACATTTTTGAGATTCCGACTTTTTGTCAAAAGAAAAGGAGTACTTGTGGCACCTTAGAGACTAACCAATTTATCTGAGCATAAGCTTTCATGAGCTACAGCTCACAAATGTCAAAATCTTGAAAAACCAATTCCTGCCCAGCTCTAGCACTGATCATGAGGCACTTAAATCCCCATTTAGGCTTAAAATGAAAAATGGCCCCATTTTTGGAGGTGCTGAGTGAGAAAAAAAGAAAAAAAAACCTGCCACTGAAATCAGTGGGAGCTGTGAGTGCTCAACATCTCAGAAAATTAGGCCATTTATTTAGGTGCTTACCACGTAAGCATCCAAGTTTGAAAATGGACTTGTCCAAGGTGACATAAGTCAGCAGCACAGGCAGGAATAAAACCCAGTAATCTTGACTCCCAGTGGCCTTCTCTAAACCCTACGCTGCATTTCCTCCAACAATTACCCAACAGTTCTCTGCCAACCAGTTATATGATAAAGAACTTTCATATTAACAGACTGGTCTGGTCTAGTGCCTCTTCCGGGCAGGCCTTATCCCGGTGAGCCAAGAAGAGGCTGACCTATAAGAACAATTAATCATGATTGGCCAACCAGGGCTTTTCTGCACCATGTACTGCAACTTCTCTGTCTTTTCTAGGACAAGCCATACAGCCATCTCTGTACTGCCTGAACATTCCTACCAATTCTGCCCATAGAGCAGCATATCTTCACCTTTACATCTTTAAGCCTAAGCAGCTGTACGGCTCTAACCATTTATGTTGGGCTTTAGTATTTACTGCAACATGAAGGACCAAAAAATATACAATGGTGCTTCTTGGTCTATCCATGCAATCTATTCTTCCATCCATCCAAGGATGTGTCCAGCACTGTGGTATCTGGGTACAGTGATACTTGATCACATTTTCCATGAGAGAAAGATTTTCTGTGTCCTTTCCATGCTATGTCTCCATGAACACCAATGGTTACAGCCTCTCACAGGAAGGACTGTTTTTAGACCCTAACAGAGTGGCAGCAAAATGACAGCATTTGGCACCAATTGGATTGTCTACACCATAGACTTCTGCATTCCAAGGACAGCTCTATGCAGGAAAAAAATTGCCCTATTCCAGCCTGTGAGAGGGCTGTGAGGCCAGAAAAAAGGAGCTCCAAGCAAGCAGTCTCTGCAAAGATCTTAAGGATTTCCACGGGACCACACAGAAAAGCGAACAAAGATTATCAACCTCCTTCCTCACAAAGGATAGTCAAATGGAATGGTTATCCAGCAAGGTAAGGCAGCTCCAGCTAGCCTGTAAGTAGTTTAAATCATGTGCTAGGGAGTCAAGTGATAACATTCATCATAATTTAGCATCTTGGTCACCAGAGATGGCATTCAAAAAAGAGGCGGAAAGGAGTAAAACAGGGAGGATACTAAGTCTCAAATCTTGGGGTAATTTTGAAAATTGAATACAGGAAAATATATGTGTGCGCAATAGTTGCGATAATATCTACACAAAAAAAGAAAAAAAAAGTGTTTGAACCAAACATTTGAAAACTGGATTACTACTCTCCAGGATAGGGAGATCAATATGGTCAATATTGATCAATAGTGGCCACTCTTTTAGGACTACTTGAGAGCCCAAGAAAATAGTCACACTTCTGGTTAGTCCTCATCTGGCCAAAGAGAGCAAAGGTGGCAGTGTTTTGTTTATATCACCCAAGTGCTTCCTCCCAAACCAAACAGTCATAATATAATATATCCCAGAAGTCCAGTCGTTCTCTTTGTATTACTGTGTGCAGATGTCTGTAAAGCTCCTGTGTCACATTTCCTGTAGGCAGGAGGGATGAGGACATGACTGATGTTGTGGTGAAGCTGAAAATAAGCCAATGTTGCTGCAAAAGCTGCTTATTTCATAAGCCTGCATCTTAGGGGGAAGGAAAGGACAAGGGTCTCTTTTTTCCCCAAAGTGGCACAAGATGCTCACAGACACAATCATTTTACTTGGGCCATCTCTGCTTGCACGGTCCTTTCTAAGGTACTTATAAGGCCACACAATGATAGCGTCTAAGTCTGACTTCACAAGACTTCACAATACCTTGAAAGGTAGGCGGGTACCATTATCCACATGGGGAACTGATGCACAAAGACTAAGTGATTTGTCCATGGTCACCCAGGAAGTCTCTGACAGAGCAGGGAAATGAACCCAGGACTTCTAAGTCCCAGGCTAGTGCTTTTACTCCTGGAACATCTTTCCTTACCTTTCCATACTGTGCTGTCCCATGCTGCAGTTCTGGCACGTCTGTGCCTGACAAACGGGGATACATGAGCAAAGAAGAGCTCAACTACAGGTGAAAGTCATACAGATTGCTAAAGGGGGAAGGCTCAGGCAGGGGTGTTGATCCCCGGCCTTCCGCGAAGCCCAAGCTTGTAAGTTGGAAAAGTACGCCCCCCTGGCCAACACCCTGAGAGAGAAGGGCTACAAGGTGCAGGTGGATGCCCTGGTCATCAGAGCCCTGGGCGCCTGGGACCCCTGCAACAAGCGTGTGCTGCGGACCTGTGGGATGGGTCAATGCTATGCACGGCTCATGCGGCGCCTCATGGTCTCGGACACCATCCGATGGTCCAGGGACATCTACATCAAAACACATCACCGGCCACCAACAGTACCAGGAGGTGTGAGCCGGAGTGACATCATGCATCAACTATGAGAAAGGGACCAAGAGACTTTTTCCATTGGACAATATGAACTGGAACCATAAACTCACTGAACATTAAATCTCACCACATGAGGGTCAATCCGTCCTCATCATCCACTCATTATACTCCACACCTGAACATAGCCATTATATGAACAACATACCCTCATGTCTCAATGTCTATACTTTGACCCATTAACCTTTTATCCCCAATCAGGGATGTTGCAGATTATGTATTCCTCACGCCATCCGATCTTAAACCGAACTTCGAACCCCTTGATAATCTGTACTTTATTCCCTGATAACCAGAAACTTCTATGCTTCAACGCTGTACTGTTTTCTTTTTCTTTTAACATCTTAATAAAATTATTAAATTAGTTAGAAGCCATGGGAGGCTGTAAACAGAGCCCAACCACCTGGTACAAATTACAGTGTGACTTGCCTTTTCTGCTTGATAGCATCCACACAGAAAACCAAAGGTTTGCGAAGGGTAGAGAAAGGAAGTGGGGCTTTCAGGGCTCATGCAAACAAAGGACTGGCAAAGCTAGCTGAAGCCAATGACAGTGCTGCAGACAGGTTCCGATTCCATCCTCCGATTCCGCCTTCCATCCGCCATCCGCCTTCCATCCGATTCCGCCTTCATCACTGATTTCCAACACCTTGGCTCTTCACTTACAATCCTAGTTTACAGCAGCTGAGGATGCTGCAAACTGAAGCTATGACAACCGACACAAGCGGAGGAGCTTGTCCCTAGCACAGAAGCTAAACGGGGAAGTTGGTTCCATAGACAAATGTTTCACTAAGGAGTCAGACCAGCTTGCAGATGATCTCACCAAATTTGTTTCATTTGCGACTCAAATTAGATGTGAATCCAGGTCCCAGGGGTGAAACCCTAGAGCATTAATTCACTGTATCGCCTCCAGGCCAGGCCTATTCTCTCATATCACTTAAGTTAATAAATAAATAAATAAATAAATAAAGCTTGTTGAAACCTAAAGTCTGTCAATAATGTTAGAACATTTGATAGCAGCTTTTAGGATGGCCATGAATGAAAAGTGTCATTTCTAGAAGGCAGCCATATATCACATACACCCCCACACAGAGTATAGCTTTAAAACCATTCCAGTATTTTGGCTGGATTATAGTTCCTAATGAAATGAGGAACAAACAAAAATCAAATCAAGAAGGGTGCATGAATGGGCAGTATTTGCCCCCAGAAAATGTGTCAATATCATTATTTAATCTTTTAAAGGTGTGGAAATTGTATACACAAAACAAAGCTTTATTGATAAAACAAGATCTCATGTTACCTAGATGCAAAATTTGAAATTCAAAACTAAATATTGATTTATACATTCATATTTCTCCCTGCAGAGAAAAGATCAGGAATGCCCATGAGGAATGCCAAGCCTTTCACACTTTATGCCTTCCCAGTTTTTGGTTATGCCAGCAAATAGATCAGACTCAACATACTCAATTATTTATAATCTAAAATAAAAAGGTGACAATTCTTGGAGGAGAGGTCAAGAGGGTAAAACTTCACAGCTGATCTGGTCTAAAATGCTTTCAAGAACACATCATACCAAATCAAATGCTCCAGGGTACATCCAAATTGGTGCTATGTGTGCAAACACACAGAGGCCAAATGGAATCAAATGCACTCACAGATGGGAAGACCCTCTAAGCAAGGAATACTCCTTTATCGTTCCAAATTGGTAATTGCAAACAAAACAAAACCAAACCTCAAAGGTGCCTGATGCTATATAGCTAGCCCCGCCCCCCCCCCATTATCAATGTTTCATGGCACAAATACTTGAAATATTGGAAGTTTAGTAAAGATGGGCATAAACTACAAAATTAAGACTCAAATTTAAAAACATTTTACCCACACAACCAAATTTGGGGGAATCTGATCCAGGTGTTTGACTCAGGCCCATTCTACTCTTTAGCTGTATAAACCTCAGGGCAGTATTACCCCAATCTAACTATCAGCATTGTACAGGAAGGGGCAAATCCTGCCATCCTTGTGTAACACTGACAGACCCCGGTCATCAGCGGGCAGGATCGAACCAGGGACCTCAGTGCATGAGCCTCTACTGCATGAGCTAAAAGCCAACTGGCTCTTAACTAAGGCTATAGAGCAGACTCATTTTACCTCTCTCTCTTAGTGGTCTTGGTGCCACTAGATGGGACAGAACACCACATGCAGAATGTGCATGGGTTACATACTTCTCCTAGCTGAGGAAGCGCGTCCCAAGCTTCAGAGACTTCCCCACTGAAACCCCGAACGAGCCCCCCCCCTTGTAACGCTGACAGACCCTAGTCATCAGTGGGTGGGATTGAACCTGGGACCTCTAGAGTTTAAAGCATGAGCCGCTACTGCATGAGCTAAAAGCCAACTGCCTCTTAGCTAAGGCTTTAGAGCAGACTCAATCTCTCTCTCTCGCTCACTCTCTAAGTGGTCTTGGTGCCACTACATGGGACAGAACACCACACCCAGAAGGTGTGTGGGTTACACTTGCGCATACAAAACTCCAGCTGAAGTCAGTTCCATGCTACCCCACTAGGCCAATTCTATTTAAATTAGCAAAACACCCACCCACACAAGAATAATCTCAGAGCCCTATTTTGTCTAGGCCTCCTTCCCAGCCTGTTGTCTTCTGCTCTTTACACAGCAAGCGGAATACGATGGAACTACACGAGTATGCTAGGGTCCAATTAACCATGTTTACTAAATATACACAAAGTGCAAGGCTTTGCTACAGATACAATTCCAGCACCTTCTAAAACACAGAACATGGTGAGCACCACTAGTGGGCTCAGAAACTATTTAATAGACTGCACTCCCCTTATGCAATGTCATCTATCCCTACATCATGGCATCTATAGGTAAACTGGGGTCCACGCCACACATCTACCACCAGAAGTAGAGCTTACTGCCATGAATAACCACAATAAATTAATTGTTTTACTTATGGCAACAATAGGCACAATGCCTGAGAATGTTTGCAGGATTGGGCCTTTATGTTTTAAGCTCTTTTGGTCAAGGACTAAGTTAGAGTTTGCTCTCACCTGTCTTTCTTCTCTCTGTAAAGTGCCATTCACACCTAGGGCACTTTATGTTAAATATATTTATCTGAATGCATCTGATGAAGTGAGCTGTAGCTCACGAAAGCTTATGCTCAAATAAATTGGTTAGTCTCTAAGGTGCCACAAGTCCTCCTTTTCATATTATCTATTATTATTCTTATGTGACTGCTGTTCATTTTCTTTTCTTTTTTTTCCTGAACACGTCCAAGAAAACCTCCAGACTGGCAACCTCACAGAGCCTTTCACCTTGTGCACTCTGCTGAGTGGTTTGTGTCATTTCCGGGTTCAATCTGTAATAAACAGATAGGCCTATACGTTCAAGAGGGGCCTCTAAGTTTAGGTGTCTCCATTTTTGGGTGCTCAACTGGACGCTGATTTCTGCAGTACCCACTGGAGCCATGGGTACTCTGAAGATCTTATTCAAAGTGTCAGAGACTGCGCAGCCAGAAAATGAGGCACCCAAAAATCCATGAATCCTTTTGAAAAAATGTGGCCATAAGACATCAATTCCTCCCACTGCACTGCAATGGAATGCACTCCCTGACAGAGAAGCATTCTTTCAAAAGGCCTGATATTCTAGTCCTTCTATGTTCATGCCATTAAGGATTCAACAGAAGCAGGTAGCTAAAGAATGGAGAACTTCCTGAGTGGCACAACTGGAACAGATAGATATCCCTGTCAAATGTTATCCTCTCTTAATTTAAAAATCCCAGCTACTCCACTCTTCTTTAAGACTGCATGTAATTTGGTGTGGTGTGATATGTTTGTAATGGAATAGTGTAATAAAAGGTCAGCACCACCACTGCACAGTGTACATGACAGCCCTGGTTTCACTGAATTGTACGCTGTCTTCCTGGAGCACCATGTGAGGATTTCACTGTTTCTAAGAAGTAGAAACCTGACTGCCCATAAGTGTCAGAAAGCAGGGGGCTGAGCAATATGAACAAAAGCTCATTGAAAAGGGAGTTTAGTCAAAAGAAGTGGGATGAGGAGGAGCAATTTTGCTGCTGGCTCCATCAACTTCTTTCTTCCATGTTTATAACAGCCCGATACCCCAGGGCCTTCCTATGTGCAGTGAGGCAAACAGTGTGATACTCCTCAGCTATGTTTCAGGCATTTCACTACCCCATCCAGTCCTTACTGATCCATTATGACAGTTCTTATTGCAGAGGTCCTATTCTTTTTCTGGAGGTGCAGTGCATAAATCCTGTTTCCTCCCTTTGCATTTTATTTAGGAGTCAATGATCAGTGGCCATCAAATGATGAATCTGAGGCTCTCATATCAGTGACAAAGAAGAGAATGCAATAACATGCTGCTCACTAATTCACTAAGTTTCCCTGTCTTAATTTACACTACCTTACACCTATTTTTAGCCATGGGGCATGTAAGCTACACCATCATATGCTCCCTTACATTCATACATTGGTAAGTGGGTGTAAATTGGTCAAAGGGGGTCTAACTGAGAGTCTGAGTGTAATAAAATCTTACCTAAACCTCCATCGAGACATATTGTCTCTGAATTTTGCCCTTTGCATTTTACCTACATATTTAATGGACTAAAAAAAGACAAAACTTACCATGCCAGCTCCATGGGTAATTTGGTTCATATGAATGGCATTTAAAGCCAACTGTTTATGTTGAGGAAATTTCCTGTCAAAATACACTAACTTCAAAAATGAAGGGACTGCTCTCTGATCCGTCTGTGAACTGTGTGACCTAGATAACATGAAGCACCGATTCGTCCTAGGCTGATGTGGACCCCTTAAATCTCAGTTGATTTCCTGTCTTGCTTTTGCCTTCATGTTTGCTGGTTGGAAGACTGAATACAAGGAGCCTTACTGGGGTGTTTTGTAGACAGAGAAGGGTTTTCAAACTGGAGTCAGCAGCTTCCTTGTAACATTGGCACATGGAAACAAAAAGCTTTCCCAACTGGGTCAGACATTTTGCAATTAGAACAGTGCGGACAACAACATCAGAGAGTCAATACACTAGGAAATCCTATACACTTTCTTAAGTGGGTCCAATCCTGCAAGGGGCTTAGCAGTCTCAGCACCCAATAAGCCCATGACCCTCACTCTTTTACACTAGTTTCAGAGTAACAGCCGTGTTAGTCTGTATTCGCAAAAAGAAAAGGAGTACTTGTGGCACCTTAGAGACTAACCAATTTATTTGAGCATAAGCTTTCGTGAGCTACAGCTCACTTCATCAGATGCATACTGTGGAAAGTGTAGAAGATCTTATTATGTACACACAAAGTCCTTCATCGGATGCATACTGTGGAAAGTGTAGAAGATCTTATTATGTGCACACAAAGCATGCTCTGCAATCACACAAAGCTTCAATGGGTTCCCAGCGCACGAGTGATATTGCAGTATCAAAGCTTCAGTGCATACAGTTGGAGGGACTTTTCCTAACAAACACAAGGGTTACCAGAGAAGCACAATTACCAGTGGTTCTGAACCTTTCCTATACTGTGACTCCATGGTACGTCAGAAGAAAAAAAAAAAAAGTCTCTGGACCCTCCCACTCCCCTCTAGCTATAAACAAAGGGAGGGTGATCACATTCTAGAACCCACATTCTAGAAAAAAAGGATGAGACACACCTAAAGGTTCCATACAACATTCCATGAGCCTGCTGCCCTGAGGGGGCATATCCAGCCCCACAGATAGCTAGCACATATATGGGTGTCAACAAGTGCTAGCCACAAATATATTCCATCTTGTCCAGAGAAGCAGCAAAATGTGCTTGCAAGTATGCCCTAATCCTGTCCATGAAATCCAGCCCTATCTGGCAGGCTTTCTATACTAGAGAATCCAAGACAGAATATGGTCCCCAAATGTATTTTTTTAAATATCAATTTAAAAAGGACAGCGGCAACTTACAAATCACACTACTATTACTAAAAGTGGAAACAGAAGTGTTCCACAATTGTAACTATGGCAATACAAATAATAAAATAAAATAATGATAACTGTAATTGTAAAACCACAAAAACTGGCAGAGGGGGTCCTTAAGAAAAAGTAATCAAAACTGCTTTAAAACTTATTTAGCTGACTAAATTTCAAGTAGATTGTATCCCTTTAATAATAGACAGCATGTGAGAACTTTCTTATTCACTTCTAGTGTCATAGTGCAAGGGAGAGCTGCTGTCCGCTCACAGCACATGAGAATTGTGTCACCACCACAATACCCAGTTTTACTTCTTAAGTCATCAGTGACTGTTCCCAGAATACATCTCCCAGACAGAATCAAAAGTGATTTATGTCTCAACAGGAAGCATGTATCCTTCCAGACACTACTGGCTTGGCTCCTTTCATTTACACAAAAGATTTCCCCCGAAAGCATGGAGAAAGGGGCTTTTAAGCTGTTCTATTCTGGCCTTTGCTTGTAAAATTCTCTTCTACTGGAAGTATGTGGTACTCAGACTGCAGTTGTTTTGAAATCCAGTTTGAATCTCTTGATGATTTAGCACATATTGTTTGAACAGATTTTTGGTGACATTACTTTCCTCCTGTAATGAGTCATTGCTCTATCTTGTTTTATACGCTATTTCTAATGCATTGCCTGAAAGGCACCCTAATGAGAAGATCCAGTTATTCCAGTGCTGTAACACTTGCAGAGATTTATTCTCTGGTTCTTTCCCAGAATGATTCCCTGGTATTTCTCTTACACAACCTTCCCTGGTGTTTCTCTCACCCAACAGGGATAGGTCTGCACTAAGACCAAATTGACTTTGCTTCACTTGGTTTTTAACACCTGCCCCCTGCCCTGCATTCTCCTGGTCCTTCTTCACACCCAACAAGGCCATAAGCTCTTGGGGCACAAGCTGTGTTTTCTTATACATTTGTGCAGTGCCTAATGTAATGCAACCTTGATCTTGAATGGAACTTGTAGGTGATACAGAAATATAAATAATAAAAAACGAATACATTTAGATCACTGACCTCTTGAATCTGGTCTGCTTTGTAGCCAACAGAGCCAATACTCCTGCTCCTTAAAAACCAAGAAAACAAATGAATGTATCCTACACAAGCATAAAGTGTTTATAAAAGCTACTTTAAGCCAGGACTATCTGCATCATATGCTTCTCCCTCCCACCAGTCACTGTATTACATAAAAGTTGGCAGAGAACAGATAAACATCAAAGGGAATAGGGAGAAAAATGAGAGTCAGATATTCACGTTCTTTGACTTTACACAAGAAATGGCCTCCTTTTCTATGAGTGATGTCTTGGAAACAGAAAAACTATGTACCAAAGAGAAATGCTGTACACCAAAACGAGAAAGCCATAAGCACAGCCTGATTTAGTTTAGCAAGATAGAAGAAATGAGTGCCAGGAAACCACAGAAACAGTTTTGGACACAGATCAGAACTGCAGACATCAGTGTAAGCCTCAAGTTTTTCCCAGCCTGTCATTTATTGTGATATCTGGGTCAGAGGGCAGGTCACAAGAAACTAAATAAAAAGTTCCTAATAGTGAGAGACAGCAGGAATCATTTTTGACACTGTACCATTTGGTACACTGAGCCTTACTAGAGCAGAGAAGAGGTAATATGGGGAAGGGGGAGGGAAGAACATGTCTTTTTCATCAGCGAGGGATGACTAGATGACACATAAATATCAGTAACACTCCACGAAGTGAAAACAGAATGACAAAAGAAAACACTGCTGCATGCATTTCCAATTCGTTTCCTCTTTGCCATCTTTGAGAGAAGATGTGAAACTGTGTTCCTTACCACTGTGGTCTTTAAAAATACTATGGCCCTTCGTGCAAGAGGAAGGTCATGTTAACCTCACCATGCTGGCCAAACTCCATTCTGGGTAATTATATTAGGCTTGCCTACAATCCCCCCTGTAGTTGCAGTTGGACATGGTATTCTTCTTTGCTTCCTTTATTCGACTGCTGCATAGTGTTGCTTTGTGCTATTCAACAGCTGCCCCATTCCAGTGCAGAGGAGGTAGCATTTCATGACTGAGTGACATGATACTTGTACATACAGAGAGCATCAAATTCTACCAAGCATCTCAAGAAAATGCAATTGTCATCTCTGAACTCACAGATCAGAATCACCCACACAGCTTCAAAGAAGTCTTTAATGGATACCTGTTCACAAAGTGCAAACGAATTAGAAGAACATTCAAACTGAATGCAATTTACACTGATCTGAGCTTTGAGTGCAGAATGTAGTTATTTAACTTCAGTCTGATAGTTGCTGTTCCTACAAAGGTTTGGCCTTTGTGAAGTAAATTTCTACAGCTGCAAGATAAGGTGCAAAATTTCAAAAGCAGCTTCTCATTCTGGAGGACTCAGTTTTGGGGTGCAACTAGAGACCCCTTTAACTTGATTTTCAGAAACCAGTGGAAGCTATTGAAGGGAAGCCCCATCAGCTATTGAAGTCAATGGAAGCTACAGCTGTTGCTCAGCTCTTTCTGAAAATCAGGACAAGGCATTTCAGGCTGGGCATGGGTACCCCCAAATGTAGATACCTAAACTCAATGGCCGCTTTTGAAATGGCCTAACCCTGCAAGGTGCTGAATGCCCTCCATTCCCACTGAATTCAAGAGCTTTGCTTGATCAGGCCCTAACGTTGTACTTCCAGATTTCCATCCTTTGAATGTCACTGTGTCTGCAACCAGCAGTGACAAAGCACAAGGCCTACCTGTGATTGTTTACCAATATAGTTATACAGTATGCAAGTTTAGTGGTGTCATAAATATAAAGGGAAGGGTAAACCCCTTTGAAATCCCTCCTGGCCAGGGGAAAGCTCCTCTCACCTGTAAAGGGTTAAGAAGCTAAAGGTAACCTCGCTGGCACCTGACCAAAATGACCAATGAGGAGACAAGATACTTTCAAAAGCTGGGAGGAGGGAGCGAAACAAAGGGTCTGTGTGTCTGTCTATATGCTGGTTTTTCTGCAGGGGATAGACCAGGAATGGAGTCTTAGAACTTTTAGTAAGTAATCTAGCTAGGTATGTGTTAGATTATGATTTCTTTAAATGGCTGAGAAAAGAATTGTGCTGAATAGAATAACTATTTCTGTCTGTGTATCTTTTTTGTAACTTAAGGTTTTGCCTAGAGGGGTTCTCTATGTTTTTGAATCTAATTACCCTGTAAGATATCTACCATCCTGATTTTACAGGGGGGATTTCTTTATTTCTATTTACTTCTATTTTTTTATTAAAAGTCTTCTTGTGAGAAAACTGAATGCTTTTTCATTGTTCTCAGATCCAAGGGTTTGGGTCTGTGGTCACCTATGCAAATTGGTGAGGCTTTTTATCCAACATTTCCCAGGAAAGGGGGGGTGCAAGTGTTGGGAGGATTGTTCATTGTTCTTAAGATCCAAGGGTCTGGGTCTGTAGTCACCTAGGCAAATTGGTGAGGCTTTTTACCAAACCTTGTCCAGGAAGTGGGGTGCAAGGTTTTGGGAAGTATTTTGGGGGGAAAGACGCGTCCAAACAGCTCTTCCCCAGTAACCAGTATTAGTTTGGTGGTGGTAGCGGCCAATCCAAGGACAACGGGTGGAATATTTTGTACCTTGGGGAAGTTTTGACTTAAGCTGGTAAAGATAAGCTTAGGAGGTTTTTCATGCAGGTCCCCACATCTGTACCCTAGAGTTCAGAGTGGGGGAGGAACCTTGACAAGTGGTATAAAGGTAGAACTATTCCTGTACGGAAGGGGAATAAGCTATATGGTATAAAGCACCTTTTTACTGATATAACTGCATCCACACTAGATATTATGCTGCTTTAACTATATCAGTATAGTCTTCTAGCGCCCACTGAAGAAACTGGATTGTGTGTGAAGGCAGCTGAGCCATATGCAGTGCACATAACCCTTTAGCTCCAATAAATTAACATAAAGCTGCTTGAGGGACTAGCTTAAAGCCACTGTTAGGGATGCTGCCGCTTTCAATAATTAACCTTTTGCAGACTACAAATTACTTGTATATTTCCCTTCTCCCCACACAGCAGCAGGCATAAATTGCTTCTTGTAGTCGCTTCATCTCTAAAACACGATGTGCTGAAACCGAGTAAGGAAATGTTATGCTGCCAGGGCTATCCAGTGCTCAGGCAATTGGACATATCGGGCTCCTCTCTCACACACCGGTCTTACATTAGTTGCTTAACTCTGATGGCTTTAATGGAGGTACTCTGGATTTAAAACTGGCACAATTTAGAGGAGAATCAAGACTCTAATGTCTAATGTGTGCATAAATCACTATCAGATTCCCATCTACTCCCTTTTCATAAAGGGTAGTCAAATCACTGTATGAGCCTTTTGCATTAGGAAAACAGTAGTGCCCCCAAATACACAAAGTAGCTTGTTGTATCGTGCCCACATTTTCAACTGCTGCTCTAAAATTGTATCTGCAATTTTATGCTTGCACTTTTTTCATGCCAGAGGCGCTGCATGCCTAAGATCTTGGCCTTGCGCGGTTATAGGCACAATCTTAGAGAGTGAAACCCTGGGGAAAATCTGACCCATTGCCATGTCAATGTTACTGAACTTTGGTGTTTTTAGTGATCAGAGCAGTCCATATGGGGATCCTGACATAATATGGCCTTCAGTGCAGAAAATCTGTGCCAGCTGTTTAGATTCTGCCACCCATGCTCACACTGAATAGTACTTCTCTCCACAAATAGGCCACTGATTTCCCACTGCTAGACTGAGGAGCTATTACACATTTTGATAAGCACTACCTTGTACAAATGGTCCCACTGACTTCAGTAGCTAGATTGTGAGCCCTGACCCATGTGAAAGCAACAGGACTACTCAAGGTGAGTAAGGGATTCTCAGTCTGGCCCACTGGGACCATCCAAGGAGTGTGAGTAAGGATGGGAGAATCTGGCCCCATGGTGTGAGCTCTCTTAGATTCTCCCAATTTCACTCACTCCTCAAGTAGTCCCATTAAAGAAAATGGGACTACATGCGGAGCAATGTCCATGCAGTACTTGCAGGAGTAAGGGCAGCAGCACCTACCCCTTAAATGGCTACTTTAAGCATGATGTGTCATGAAAGAGAGGATCCAAAAGATCCGGGGGGCCAAATCCTCATCTGACGTAAATCAGTGTGGCTCCAGTGGCTGCTGGCATACAGGTGAATGACGGTTTGTGATGACTCCCATTAACTTTCCCCATTTGGAGCATTATAAGAGAACTGTGATTCTTCTAGATGATTCAAAGGAAAAGCTGAGATTTTACAAGGGATATGGAAGCTTGCTATTACAAGGCTACTCTCCTCTCCTTTCCTTGTCCCCTGGAAAGCAGCTAGAGTGACCAGACAGCAAATGTGAAAAATCGGGACGGGGGTGGGGGAGTAATAGGAGCCTATATAAGAAAAAGACCCAAAAATCAGGACTGTCCCTATAAAATTGGGACATCTGATCACCCTAGAAGCAGCAAATGAAAGGGTTAAACTTCCACCATCAGGAAGAAAGGCCGGATGGACAGCAAGATGAGAGACAGACAGACAGGTAAGTAGGTGCAGCTGAGTGCAGACTGAGCTTTTTTCAAGGGAGGCTTGTTCACTTAAATGACAGTTTGATCACTTGTACCTAATTACCACTTGGTAACGCTATGGAAGCTAGACACAAAGAAAGGCCTCCACCATTTGTACTAGCAAAGCATGGGGCAAAGGAAATCAGCCTATTCCCCACCAGCTCACAGCTCACACAACCCTCCCTTTTTTCCCCTCAGCTCAAAGGCCAGCATTCCTGTGAAATAGTAATAGAGTGGAAAAGTCTCCTGGGTCCTGGCATGCAAATGAGCACACTAATTAGTATAGCCTAATTTTGCGTCAGGAGGAGAGGCTCATTATGAAAGTCTCATTCTCCTATTATCACTGAAAAACATGCTCCTCTGGCCTTCTGCGTGGCTCGGTGGAAAGGGCAGGCAGGGATTAGGAAGGTAAAATGCACTATGATGCTGGCTTCCATGTGGGGTGATGGTGCCAGCTGGTCTGTGGGGTTCCTCTGCTCTCTCTAGGATAGCAGCTCACCCAGCAGTTTGGCTGATTTCAGCCGTGACAGTGTTTCTGCTGGAATCCAGTACAGCAAAGCTCCTCTTCCTTATATACCTGGCTGGAACAGTAGGGACCACTACCACAAAGAACCATCTTTTACTTTGAAAGAGATCTCCATGGCTAGACCAATGGTAGCTGAGTGTCTTCTAAGATGGACCTTAGCTCTGAAACAAGAAGACTAGGGGGGCTGAGGAGAAGCTGCACCCGAATTAGCAACAGTGGGAATTTTTAAGTAAAAAGAGTCTAACTTGTGCAACTGAAACGGATGGATAGTAGTTCAGACGTATCATTAGCAATCTTTTGTCATGTGACCATTCGTCTAAGGACTGGTCTACACGGGCAATGCTAAAGCACTGCCATGGCAGTGCTTTAACGTGGCTTACGTAGTCGCACTCTCCCAGCACTCTAAAAAACCCAGCTCCACGAGGGACGTGGCTCCCAGCGCTGGGGCACTGTCTACACTGGCGCTTTACAGTGCTGAAACTTGCTGCGCTCAGCGGGGTGTTTTTTCACACCCCTGAGCGAGAAAGTTGCAGCGCTGTAAATTGCCAGTGTAGACAAGCCCCAAGTCTTTTGAACTAATGAATGCTATTGGCTTCATTTTTTAAAAACACCTGCAGCACTGGATGTGTGTTTTGTAATATCCATAAAACATGATGGACTTCTCCTGTGCCTTCGGCTTGAGACTCTCAGGTGCTTTACAGCCATTAATGGGTTGAGCCGCCCAATACTCTGTGAGATAGGGAAGTACTGCTGGGTTTGGTTTTTAAACAAATGGGGACACTGAGATGTCAAGGTCAAAATTGTCAAGACTGGCCACTGATTTGGGGCATTTTAGATTTTGGGAGCCCAAGATTTTTCAGGAGTTCTGAATGAGCCAATAGCTCCAGGAGAAACCTGTGGGATCGGCACCTGCCCAGTACTTCTTAAAAGTCAAACCAAAGATGTCTCAAGATGAGTGCCTAAAAATTGAGGCTCCTGAAATCACTGGCCACTTTTGAAAATGTGTCTGAATGTGAGTTGTACACTGAATTTGAACACCCCTTTTATTCCCAATTACTAACACCCCTCCAAACACCCCCCACAGCCCCTGCCCCAAGTAGAGTTGTGATCCGGAAAGGGAGGCACACCAGAGACTCCATGAAATCCATTAGGGACTTTGCTTCCAACTGGTTGTCTGTCTCGCTCAGCATTTTATACTGCTCCCCATCGCCATAGTATATAAGCACCTTCCACTTAATAGCAATAGCAAAGCTACGAACAACACCAGCTCTACTGATTTCCATCCCTGTGCTTTAATCACAAGCCCACCGCTCCCTTCTTGTAGGGCAGGGGTTCTCAAAATGGGGGTCATGACCCCTCAGGGGGTCACAAGGTTACTACATGAGAGGTCGTGAGCTGGCAGCCTCCACCCCCAAACTCCGCATCGCCTCCAGCATTTATAATAGTGTTAAATTTTTTTTTTTTTTAAAAAGTGTTTTTAATATGTAAGGGGGAGGTCACACTCATAGGCTTGCTGTGTGAAAGGGGTTCACCAGTACAAAAGTTTGAGAACCACTGTCGTAGAGTAATTATTATATCAAAACCTTTATTAGGCACATTCTTAGCAGTTCCATAAGGTCTGAAAAGAACTGGTCTTGTTCTATTATTTCACATACACAATAATATTTTCTTTGCCTATATTTGGAGAGGGGTCTGGAAAAGTGATATCACAACTGGAATGAGGAAGCGTTTATTCCCTGGCTGCAAAACATGACGGTGAAGTAAGACTGCTATTTGAAGAACCCTATTTATATTGACATTTCCTGAACCAAAACAGGACTGAGAGAAACTCGGGACAAAATGTTGTGTCATTGCTACATTCTGCAGGAACCACTGCCAGCGTTTCACAGAAGTTTGAATGACAGCAAATTACAACTGCGTTGTGCGGCAGGCAGGCTAAAGATGATAAGTGGAGGGTTATAGAAATAGATCATTGTATCAGACAGACTCCTCTTCTTGGGGCAAAGATTAGCATTTGTTGGGACATGCCTGGATGGGCTTGTTTGCCCATGACTAACTCCTGTTACATAAACCTAAAATGTTTGCTATTGAAAAAAAATGGACATAAACAAATAAAGCCTGAAGGATTAACCCATTGCAACATCCATTGTCGTAATCAATGCCCCTGACAAGTTTGACTTATATACACATGTGAAGCACATCTATGTTGGGACAAATCTTTGAAAACCTTCTCACTCATAATTTGCTAGTGATATAAATGCATGTGAAATGGACAATGGTTATAGCACAATCAGTGTGCAATGACATTCAACACAGAGTAAAATCTGATTTTAGTTAACACTGCTTGTAGTGTTCACTCTGTTCTATAGATCAAAAATTACTCTCCCAAAAGCCATTCCCTGTTGCTAATGGATCAGTCAGGATTTGATTGTGAGAATCAGTTATTTAGAAGTGATCATTTCTTTAAAAAAAAAAATAAATAAGGATTACAAAGGGAAAGGAGATCTAGCTGAGACCCACTTTCTAGGCAGAGATCATATGAATTTATTATCTGAACACCTTTAGGAAACACTGCTAAACCTTCCTCTGATGAAGCTTTTCCACATAACCAGAATGTCATTCACAGCATCAACCATTTCCTTTCCCTACTGCCTTTTAAAAAAATAACACACCCGAAGCGCAGCTTTCTATGCTTGCAAAACAGTGAAGAGCCAGAGATTCTATGAAGTCCACTAGGGACCTCACTATTACCAATATATTTTATGTGGAAGGTCCTCAGACACTACAGTGAATGATGACAGTACAAAAAAGTGATTAGACAAAGATTTCACACCTCTGAGTGCCAATTATCTTCAACTGAAGAATGTTACAAGTTCATAAGTGTACCCGTTAGATCCAATAAGAAGCTACATTGGCATTAAAATAACAAATGTTACATTAATATACCCAACAGATCTTACTCTGTCCTTGCAAAATTGGGACAGACTCGCAGATAAATCGAGGTGCCTCTAAGTTGGTGTATCATATATGTTGAAGAGCCCAGAAGACGTAAATAACACCAGTTAGGTAGCCTCTTAGGCTCCTTTCTGAATGTGGTCCTTTGTTTCTATGCATGTGGCTTCTGTCTGGAGTTCATCCATATCCATCTTTAGTAACGAAATAAAATCCTGAGGTTCTTACACCTGGCCAAATTGTGCAGTTCACAATTAAGCAAATTTCCATTGAGTATATGTGGTTTTGCCAGACTAAAAACTGATGGAAAACCTTTGGGCGGAGCCAGGGGGAGGATGAAAAAGGATTGGGAGAGGAGATCTCTGCAACATTTTCCTCACTAACATTGTTTCCCAGCCATTCTGTCCAGCATGGAAAAGGACCAAGGGCCAGTCCAGAAACACCACAGACCCCTGACCAGGGTGAACCCATGGCTGTTTGTGAGGAAGCCCTACACATCCATACCAGCTTGGAACCTCCAGTGCCAGCCTCATAGGTAGCTCAGTTCCAGTCGAGCCACACTGCCAAGGCTTCTGCTGCTCACCCTGAAAACCCCATAATTGGGGATTCCCCATCTCAGCCTCTGGCCGTATTGCGTATCTGATATGAGCTGTGCTGGGTACAGAAGGGGACACCATGCACCTACTGCAACCCCACCCTTCCCCTTCCTCTAATGCTTCACCCACTCCCTGCCTTCACATTCCACTTAGAACCCAACCCCTTGGATTGGCCTCCATGGTGTCCAAGGGAAGTAATGCTACTGCACGTGTCTCTAGGCTGTGCCTGGAGATCCTCACACACAGAGGGCCTCAACCTCAACTGTCTTAGTGACAAGAGAAGGCCCACAGGATTTGGCCTGATTAAAAAAAATAAAATAAAATAAATCAGCGGCTATTATTTTACTGAGGGTAGACCAGTGCAAAATTTTTGATTGAAACCTTCTTCTTTTTTTAATAAGAGATGGCTTTTTCATCAAAGTAGAAAATTGCTCAGGAAATATCTATTTTCAATGAACTTTTTCAATTTTTTTATCACCCCTCCCCCCCAAAAAAGTTTCAGTTTTGGGCAACTGAAAAATTTCAGCTACTTAGGGAAAATTTTTCCAGTAAAACTAACCTCTCTCTCTCCTCCCACCCCCCCAGACTGGCCAAAACTGTTTGATTTTTGGCAAGCCAAAAAAAAAAAAAATTCACTTTGGGGTTTTCAGTTTGACAAAACCCCCCCAAAAACTTTCTAGACTAATTTTGACAAAAATCAACATGAGAAAAAAAATTTCCGCAATCAGCTCTAAGTGAGGGGCATCTGCTACAGCAGGGGTAGATCTTTGTCCAGCAATAGAAGCTACCCTTGGATCAATCAGAGATATCCATTGAAAATGTCCTGGAAGAAGCAAAGACTTCAGTCCAGAAGTTGACTAATTAAGGTACTTATATGGACTCCTGAAGTGAAGAGGACAAGAAGTGTTTGTTAAGCCAGCTGAAAGAGTATACAGACTTAGTTCTTACAAATCTACAATCGTGATTTCTGGACTCTACTCAACCTCTACATAGCTTTTACAGACGCCTGTCTTATAAAACACTTACAGTTGAGTGGAGTGAGGCACTACCAGCAATGGGGCTGCCATGTGCTCAGGACAGAATAGAAAATTTTGAACACAGAGTGGAATATCATACGACAAACAAATGAAGATTTAAACTTCAAGTTCTTTATCATCACTAGTGGTTCGACCCAATCTTTGTGCTACGTTTCCTGGGATGAAAGAAGTTGGAATTCATCTCTTGCTATTCCCAGTCACAACAGCTACAGTTGAGCGTTCTTTTGCCTCATTGAATAGAATTTTGTGTTCTGAAAGAAGTCGTCTTCTGCCTGATCACGAGTATATCATGAAGGACTGGAAGTAACGGACACATAAAAAGACACAAAAGAGTGCAAAATTATAACAAGAAACCAAGAAGGATGTAGATGTAGTGCTTCATAGTAGGCGTGAGTAGCCAACTTTAATTTTTGTGATGATTTTAAAAAACATGAGTTAAATCTAATAAAATGGTCATGAAACATTTTTCAGTTTTTACTTTGGTGCCACACAGCCCACCTTCGCCCTCACGGTCTCAACCCTTGTTGGTCCTCACCCCCCCGAATATTCCAACACCCCCCAATTTCAATGCCTGGGGAAAACATTCTGCGTGCATCATGCACCTTTCCGGACCAGCCTGCGTTAATGTCTGTGAAACGCCCACGGTGATCCACAAGTGCCTAGAGAACCATAGAGAAATACCCCTTCCAATTAATGTACTCGGTGGCTAGGTGGTCTGGTGCTGAATTAGAATATGCGTGCCATCGATCGCCCCTCCGCAGTTAGGGAAGCCCATTTGTGCAAAGCCATCCACAATGTCACGCACGTTGCCCAAAGTCACGGTCTTTCAGAGCAGGATGCGATTAAGGGCCCTGCACACTTCCATCAACACATGTCCAACAGTCGACTTTCCCACTCCAAACTGGTTAGCGACCGATTGGTAGCAGTCTGGAGTAGCCAGCTTCCATAGTGCAATCACCACGCGCTTCTCCAGCAACAGGGCAGCTCTCATTCTTGTGTCCTTGCACTGCAGAGCTGGGGCAAGCTCATCACACAGTCCCATGAATGTGGCTTTCCTCATCCAAAATCCTCATTCTGCAGCCACTGGTCATAATCCCAGATGTGCATCACGATGCACTCAGTGCTTGTTTCCCAAGCCGAAAAGTGACATTCCACTATGGTCAGCACCTCCATGAATGTCACAAGCAATCTCGCCACGCGTACTAACTATGACACGAGAGCAATGTCGCACTCCTCTTGACTTTGTAGTGTATAACTCCACTGCCACTCGTGATGTATTGGTCAGAGCAAGCAGCATATTGGTCAACAGTGTGAGATCCATTCCTGCAGCCCAAAGAGGCAGGGCGCGCAGTACACAAACCATTGAAAGATGGTGCCAAATGTGGACGGAAGCATAGGGATTGCTGGGATGCGAAGCAATGCATCATGGGCACTGGGACAGGACCCAGGATGTCCCGTGACCCCACTCTGCCTTCCCACAACTCTAAGCAGAAGAGGAAGAGATGCTCTGTGGGATAGCTGCCCAGAGTGCACTGCTCCGAATACCGCTGCAAGTGTGAACACGCTATTGCACAGGCAGCTGACAGTGCGAACACATAAGAGCGGTTTCTCTTCAGCACTCTGAACGGCACTGTAACTGCCGGTGCTGTAACTCTGCCAGTGTAGACATACCCTAAGCTATACTGGTATAAAAGTGACTTATACCAGTATAGCTGTGTCCACGGTAGGACTTTTGCCAGTGTAACTATTTGGGATTTTTTAAAATGACACCCCTAACCAAAATAGTTTCTGTCAGTAAAACTTTTAAGTGTAGACTAGGCCTAATTATAGGATAATTACAATGCCACATAAATTAATATTATATGGAACAATCCTTCCCAGGCAGGAGAACAATCTGGAAAGCCTACAAGGAATTTTCCATATTTAAGTTAGATTATTCTTAAGGCCTGTGAATGCTATAAATGTAACCAGTTACAGCACAGTTTTCCCTGGCCCTGGTGCCTTTTGTAATGTAGACGGACCATAACTTGGTTCTCCAACTTGGCTTAAACCTGTTTTGCCAGTGGACAACAAGGTTCCATTTTGGTTGAATTTATAGCGCAGGCAGGCCCTAAGAACAAGACAAGACAATGGTATGTATGCCAAAGGCCTAGCCACCAAGGAAATCCTTTGCTTTTCCAGGCATAAAGCTGTAAACCAGGCTCAGATTAATCAGGTTTAACTGTGTGAAATGTTTTTAATCCAAACCCCTAGGTGACTCAGTGGGTTTGGTGGAAGCCTGAATGACAGAAAGGGTCAGAAGGGAATTTTACTGCAGTGTCTGCTCAAAACCACAGCCTGCCCATAAACTCTCAATAATACCGTTTCCGGATCAGTGGCCAGAATGTAAAACAAAACTACAGCATAGAAAGCTTGCTTGAGGCTGACAGGGCTACAGTATGCCTGTCTGACCCATCAAGGTTCATATGCCAATAATAAAGCACTTTTGTTTAAATCCTTCCTTTAATTCCAGGCCATTTTTCCAATGCAATACATCCAAAAATACATTAAAAAGGGAAGGGGTTAGGGAAGGGAATGTGTATGTCTGTCTTTGTTTTCTGTAGAGAAATCACAAAATTACTGGTTTCAGAGTAGCAGCCGTGTTAGTCTGTATTAGCAAAAAGAAAAGGAGGACTTGTGGCACCCTAGAGACTAACCCATTTATTTGAGCATAAGCTTTCGTGAGCTACAGCTCACTCCAGAAGTGAGCTGTAGCTCACGAAAGCTTATGCTCAAAATAAATGGGTTAGTCTCTAGGGTGCCACAAGTACTTTTTTTTTTTTCCCTCCGCAAAATTACTGCTTCCAGGAAATAGGTTTTTACAGCCAAATCAACTGTTTCTTCTTCTTTCAAAAATTACTTTTTTTGTTTCAGTGTCAATCCTCTTACAAGCATACATGTGAAAAGAAACTGTAAACATACCTGCTTTCATGACCCTAATAAAACACAGGGTGGCAACAGAAAAGAACCTTAAACATTAGCTTCATTCTTGTCCCCTATGATGTGTAATTCTAACTCCCCGCTCAGCAACAACGCCATCGTACAAACACCTTATTAAACCTTTACCACAAGACCTCTTGCAGGTGTCTATATATGGTATACCCTACCTACATTTACATTAATCATCTAAACCCTGTGTTTACTCATGAAATGAGAAGCACTTATTTGCTGTAATTCATTACCAGGTGGAAGAGGTCACAGCTCAGAATTCATATATTGTGGTAGCCCTAGCTTAACCACGTGTTTCATTTGAGCTGGGGGGGTGGGGCGGGGGAGAGGAAATGGCAATAAAAGCTGAGCTGATGTAAAAATGAACCCAAAAATTTCCCCCAAACCATTTCATTTTCACACGTACAAATCCCACACCTATATAGAGTTTAACCTGCAGCTCTAGTTAAACATTAAATGCTTAAAGGATCTCTCAGACGTAAAAACATATTGTACGATATAAATGGACTTGCCCTTCAGAGATAATAAACACTTATCTACATGGGGGAGTTATTTTGTAAGAAACTATTCTGGACTGCGTAACTCCCTTTATCCAAAGTGGCTGAAGCGAATTTGGAATAAAGCACCGATTCCAGAATGAGAGTGTCTACACAGGGAGTTAATCAGGAATAGCTACTCCACTTTAAATTCACACCCTACCTTAATCTGAATTAACTTTACTGTGTAGAGAAGCCCTAAAGGCTTGATTCTCATGTACACTAAGGCCCCTTTATATCCCTCTGGCAGAATAAAGAGCCCTTAAGGTGACTGTAAATTACACATGCCCCCAGTTTTAAGACACCTTTACTGTACCAGAACAATGTAGTGTAAATGAGAATCAGATCCATGATAGTTATCATCATACCTCTATTTCATGCACAGAACTTTCATTGTAATCAATGGGAGTTTTGTGCAGAAGCTGATGACAAGCTGTGACGCTGTATGGAATATGTGGAACACACTCTATAATATTGTTGATACCAATATTATTATAAAATTGCAAGGAATCTGACCAGATATGCCATGTAAGGGATCTGTGAAAATGTTATGATTTGCCAAGTATGATGATCTTGTTCATGTTTGTATCCCCTTTATAATATGAGTTATAGATATGTATGGTATATCTGAATTTCCAAACTTGTGCTGTGTTTCTGGGTGACACCCCCAGAGAGATTGGCATCAGCACTGCCTAGCCTGTTCGATGGCCCATCAAGGGTCATCAGATGTACAAAGAACCCATTGAAAGAAGCCAGTGGCTACACCTTATGAGTCAGTGGGACTTATAGGGGTATGCCTATGGACAGGGGCCTCCAAGATTTCTCCATTGCATGTGCTGTGACACTTGTGTTTGGGACACAGGAAGTACAAGCCACATGGCAAAAGGAATATAAAGGGCAACTGAATCTTTTCCATTTTGTCTTCGTTCCTGCTTCTTACCTCTGGAGCAACTTCTCCACAAACTGAAGCACTGAACAAAGGACTGAATGACTCATCTGAGCCATGGATGTATGTATTCCAGAGGGACTTTCAAGCCAGCAAACTCACCAACACTGATAAGAACCTGATACGTGGACTTTGTAGTCTTATGTATGTATCTGATTGCTTGACCATTTAACAACTCTCTTGTTCTCTTTCTTTTATAATAAACCTTTAGTTTTAGATGCTAAAGGATTGACTGGCAGTGTGGTATTTTGGGTAAGATTCAAACTGATATTGACCTGGCAATGTGGCTGACCTTTTGGGGACAGAAGAACATTTTGTCTAGTGAGCAAAGTTTTTAAATAACTTCTCACTCTACTGGGCCTGTATGCTGATTGGGAGCCAGAGAACTGGAATGCAATAAAGGGGCCTGTGTGATTTCTTTCTTCAGCTTCTTAATAACCAATGTAGGAGGATCAGAAGCACAGTTTGTGACTGGTTGGTAAGTTTAACTTCAGTGTTAACCACCAGTTTTGGGAATATCTGCTCTCCCTTTTCCAGCCTGCCCTGACCTTGGCATTTTCAGTGAGGGCTGCCCCAGGGACACCAAGTCACACAAGCTACAACCATAGACACTAGCCTAGTCCACCCATCGAGCTCCCTACTGGCATCCGAGACTTCAACATAAACAGGAACCAAGAATTACTGCTTTGAAAGTGTGAGGCAATGTAAGTGGAAATACAAGGTGGTTACTGGAGTTTGTATACTGTAACGACCCTGTCTGGGAAGGCACTATAATATGGCTGGCTGTACCTAGAGGAAATAGGTGTGGAGCTTGTCTGCAGCAGAGAGGACAAGTGTGAATGTGTACAATAGATATGAGGACCAACAGGGCTCAGGTTTGGTGTTTTGCAAAGCATAGTTGATTGGATCTCAGCTTTGCAAATCCAAAGTCCAAAGCTAAGGTGGTTCAGCTCCAAGTCCCATTTATCCAAACTCACAAAACACAGGTGAAGGTGTATTGCAATTATTCTGTTTTGGATCTACTTCTATATGTTTTTCACGTACCTGTGTAGCGTACACAGTGTGCAAAAATATGTTGATAAGGCTCTTGGCTACATGGCAAAGTTAGAATTGTTGCTGTTTTGTTCATTTCGGATTTGTATATGTGGCTTGTTTAACACTGTGCATGTGTTATTTATTATGTGTATTTCATCACCAGATTCACACTAAACTTGTTTTTAAATTTCAGGAAAGCCCTGGTAAACAGGACCACATCATCCACTGCATTTGGCATGCACCTTTGGACACCTCACCCAAACTGTGTCCATTAATCCATTTCTGCCAGGACTACTTCTGACATTCCAAACACTAGCTTTCTTAGAATTATCAGTAGTTTCTAGTTCTTCTCTGGGGGGGTGAGGAAAAAAGTGTCTGTCTAGGTCTTACAAAGCTACAGATGGATGCAAGAGGGCTAGGACTACATGGAGTCAATTGTCTTAAATCCCAGAGCACGGAAGGGAAATGCCGGCTGTTCAAACCCATTGGATCCCACATGATCCCCACCACCACCCCCCTTCCTGGCTCCAGATACCACAGATACCTGGCTGTGGAGCACAGTAAGATGGAATAGTAACTGAGGGAAATGAGATAGGATTGATGTCAGTGCTCCACTTGTACCCCTCTCCTTTCAATCCCCAGGCTCCTTGCAGAGAGGGTTGAATTCACACTGAGACCTTGTCTACACTGAAGAAAATGTATCATGTTAGAAAGCATGTTAACTAGTTTAACATTTCATTAAACACAAGTTAAAATCCTTGTGTAGACAAGGCAGTTGTAGTTTTAATACATGCTAGCTCGTCAAGATAAACTATAGTAGGGAGTATATAATTAACCATGACCAAATACCAAGTTTTAAAACACGTTTTGCCGTGTCTACAATAGGATATGTCATGTTTAACAGGTTTGTTAGTTAATTAAAATGTTAAACAGGTTTGGTAACATGATACATTTTCCCAACTGACACACGCCCTATGTGCAGAGCAGAGATTTACATCAGAAGAAATGGTCAACTCAGGCAAATAATGCACTTTTCTCCATCCCAGACCAAGACAGTTTTGCTCGGAGGCAAATGAATTGCTGAAAATTAGGTCATGTTTTGCAGTCCATCAAGCCCATTGTTTCCAAAAGTAAATATCCATTGTCCTCAACTTACAATGACTCTCTTTCCTTAAATCAATGGTTTTGAAGACATGAGGGGAAAGGCTTGGTTGTCCCGGATAGCGCTAGCCAGAAAAAGCAGCCAGCTTTTGTCCTTCTGTATTTCCAGGAAGACTTGTTCTCTAACAATTTTTTTTTTTTTACTGAAAGCTTTTCCCACCACCACCTCCATCCCCACTCCAATTAAATGATAAAAATTACAAGAGCTTAGAAAATAATGGAATTTCCATATACCTTCTCAGAGGGGTTTGACTTTCTTTGGTCTGTGCTCTCTTTTGGTCTGGTTAGTATGTGCACAAGGGTCAGAGCTGAAGTGGTAAAAATGGCTGGCAAGTAATAAACCCCTTGTCTACACGAGAGCTCCCATTCTTGTTGCCTTGTGTGGAGCTACCTGCAAAGAGACATTATCTCATTCCTTAGTAGTAGTACTATAGGGCTAGTAGCAATTTACGTCTTTGCCAGCTGGGTTCTGGTCTAGACCTCATCCCCTGGCATCAAGTTAAGGCATATTCTGATAGACTACAATTATGTTTCCCCAGGAGACTGCCAGCACCAACTGAAAAAGCTTTGGGCAGTGACCTGTAGATGGACTTGCTTTACCTTTCTCAAGATCTGCCATTGGTTTCAAGCATCTCCATCTTTTTGGACACATAGAGAGGGAGTGAGTTGTAACATTGATTAAGGTAATCAGGCCAATATGTAGAGAGAGAGAGAGAGAGAAAATTGCATCTCCGGGGGGGGGAAATACCTGCTCTACATCCTGTAAATATTTTCCCCCAACCTCACTCCATTATAGTTAAACAAACAGAGGGTGTTAAATCCCAGGGATTGTCAAGAAAGCTCAGCATTGATCTACTTCTGCTCCCACTGAAGTCAATGTCAATGGAAGCTAATTTAAGACCAGTGCTGAGTGCTTTTGAAAAATCTCATACATAGCTAATAACGGGTCTAATTCAAAGCCTACTGAAATCAATTGAAATATTCCCATTAACTTCAAAGGGCTGTGGATCCATCTCCAGCTGCACTAGTATCCTGTGGGTCACTGCGTTTCTGTAATTTACTGTCCAACAGCTCTTAAAAGTTTTCACCTTGTCTCAACCTCAGCCTGGTGTGACTGTTTATTATTTGGGTAGCATTCACAGTATATTTGGGGATTACTCCCCCCCCCCCGTATAGTCGAAGTGACTGAATCGGACTACCATTGCTGCTGAGGTATTTAAAGTTACAGTGCAATGAATTAGGGAGAAGGGGGTTCATTACAGACTCTGGGCATAATATTACATGAGTTCCATAACAGGCCCTGTCTCTGCTGAAACTGTGAACATCCCAGGTGATAAAACCTAAACTGGGAAGACTAGCATTGTTAACCTACCTGATTCGTGGTATCAAGACAAATCAGGTAGCCATTAAGAAATGTTAAGTAGGAAGATGCCCCGTTTTTTGTTGTTGTTGTTTAAAGTGGAGTTGAGATGTGTAAAACAGGGCAAAAGCAGGGATTTAACTGGTGTAAAGAAGTTTTGCTCCAGTTACATGTTCCAGCATCAGCCCTGCTAAATTCAAATTAATGTGTAAAGGGGAAAACAGGATTTGCGGATGATGTGGGAGTACAGAAGTTTTCAGAAAAACATCCAACATGGATGGATAGAAAGCTGGAGAGCAAAGAATTGGGAAGCTGAATTTCCACAAACTGATGTGAATCTTTTTTGGAAAGTCTTTGGATTTCAACAAATGTATTAGGAATCTGTTCTTCTGACGTCGAGTTGGTTTGGTTTGGTTTGTTTGCATTTCTCAAATACTGGATGGATGCCAGCTTCCTCCCCTTAGCAAGAGAAGAGAGACCAATTTAAGTAATCTACTAAATTTAGACCATTTGCTGATACAATGACTAGAGAGCTACTGTGGTGGCCAACCTCATGGCTGACACACTGGAAATTGAACCAGGCACCTCCAGAGCTAATAAGCATGAGCTGTGACAGCTTGAGTTAAAGAGCCAAAGATCTCTTTGTGAGAGTTGTAGAGAGTCATCTATTCTGTGGATCATGCACGGAGAGGAACCTGAAACATATTCTCGCTGCTTTGGATTAGACAATCTTTTCGCAACTCCATTTTATCATCATCATACTGAATACACAATTAACTGGGACTTTTCTTACATACATACCTGGAAATAACAACAAAAGATCATTAATAATAAATAGCAACTTACAAATTAAACCACCTTTCATTCAGACAAGATCCTCCAAATCTTTACAGACCTATGAATAATGGGCTAGATACTGACCTCAATTTCATCATTTTTAACCACTATAACTCCATTGACTTCAGTGACTTTATGCTCACTTAACAACACTACGAGAGCAAAATTAAGCTCAGTGTATACAGGAATCACTCTGCCTAACATTGAAATGCAGCAACATTATGCAACAGTTGATCACATAAAGTGAAAGATAACCATACCATAGAAACCTCCTCTAAAAATATCAGGGCCAGACTCTGGAGTGCTGTCCCAATGGCACAAAGCTGATTTATACCTGGCTTAATTAGCCAATAGAGCTCTCTCTTTTACAGGGAAATCTGCCTATGCCACCCCCTTCCCTAACTCCTGGCCTAGAGGTCACGGCTAGGATGCCCCAATGCCCAGCTGATCCACGGCTGCCAGAATGGTCCTTTGGGGCTGTTAGCAGCCAGTATAAAATAGAGTAGCCCCCACCATGTCCAGGATTGAGATGCCATAAAGCCAAGGTAGCTAAATGCCATCTTAACTCAATGCTTTTTTTGCCTCTGTCTTCATAAACAAGGTCAGCTCCCAGACTGCTGCACCGGGCAGCACAGCATGGGGAGGAGGTGGCCAGCCCTCTGTGGAGAAAGAAGTGGTTCAGGACTATTTAGAAAAGCTGGAAGAGCACAAGTCCATGGGACTGGATGCGCTGCATCCGAGAGTGCTAAAGGAGTTGGCGGATGTGATTGCAAAGCCATTGGCCATTATCTTTGAAAAATCATGGCGATTGGGGGAGGTCCCGGACGACTGGTAAAAGGCTAATGTAATGCCCATCTTTAAAAAAGGGAAGAAGGAAGATCCGGGGAACTACAGGCCAGTCAGCCTCACCTCAGTCCCTGGAAAAATCAAGGAGCAGGTCCTCAAGGAATCAATTCTGAAGCACTTAGAGGAGAGGAAAGTGATCAGGAACAGTCAGCATGGATTCACCAAGGGCAAGTCATGCCTGACTAATCTAATTGCCTTCTATGATGAGATAACTGGCTCTGTGGATGAGGGGAAAGCAGTGGACGTGTTGTTCCTCGACTTTAGCAAAGCTTTTGACATGGTCTTCCACAGTATTCTTGCCAGCAAGTTAAAGAAGTATGGGCTGGATGAATGTACTATAAGGTGGATAGAAAGCTGGCTAGATTGTCGGGCTCAACGGGTAGCAATCAATCGCTCCATGTCTAGTTGGCAGCCAGTATCAAGTGGAGTGGCCCAAGGGTCGGTCCTGGGGCCGATTTTGTTCAATATCTTCATCAATGATCTGGAGGATGGTGTGGATTGCACCCTCAGCAAGTTTTCCGATGACACTAAACTGGGAGGAGAGGTAGATTCACTGGAGGGTAGGAATAGGATACAGCGGGACCTAGACAAATTAGAGGATTGGGCCAAAAGAAATCTGATGCGGTTCAACAAGGACAAGTGCAGAGTCCTGCACTTAGGACGGAAGAATCCCATGCTCCGCTACAGACTAGGAACCAAATGGCTAGGCAGGAGTTCTGCAGAAAAGGACCTAGGGGTTACAGTGGACGAGAAGCTAGATATGCGTCAACAGTGTGCCATTGTTGCCAAGAAGGCCAATGGCATTTTGGGATGTATAAATAGGGGCATTGCCAGCAGATTGAGGGACGTGATCATTCCCCTCTGTTCGACATTGGTGAGGCCTCATCTGGAGTACTGTGTCCAGTTTTGGGCCCTACACTACAAGAAGGATGTGGAAAAATTGGAAAATGTCCAGCGGAGGGCAACAAAAATGATTAGGGAACTGGAATACACGACTTATGAGGAGAGGCTGAGGGAACTGGGATTGTTTAGTCTGCGAAGAGAAGAATGAGGGGGGATTTGATAGCTGCTTTCAACTACCTGAAAGGGGGTTCCAAAGAGGATGGATCTAGACTGTTCTCGTTCTGTCATCTGCTACCACTGAGGAGTAATGGTCTCAAGTTGCAGTGGGGGAGGTTTAGGTTGGATATTAGAAAAAAAAACTTTTTCACTAGGAGGGTGGTGAAACACTGGAATGAGTTACCTAGGGAGGTGGTGGAATCTCCTTCCTTAGAAGTTTTTAAGGTCAGGCTTGACAAAGCCCTGGCTGGGATGCTTTAGTTGAGGCTTGGTCCTGCTTTGAGCAGGGGGTTGGACTAGATGACCTCCTGAGGTCCCTTCCAACCCTGATAGTCTATGATTCTTTGCCCAGCCCCTCTGGAGCTGCACCAAGAGCAGCGCAGCTGGTCCAGAGGATCTAGGCCATAGGTTTGTTCATGGTAAGGAGACGTAACATATTTATACTACTTTCTGAGAGCTTTGTATTGTACACTGCACTGCAAATCTCCATGCCTCACATAATGAAACAGCTTAGAAACATATCCTCATATGCTTAGAAGCACGTATGTATGGTACAGTCTAAGGCAAGCTATCTTGTGTGTACTAATTAAGCCACAAACTAAAGCCTGAAGCTAATATCAAGGCTCCAACAACTTCACCCCATAAAAGCAAAAGAAATACCATAGAATGAAAATGCTCTAGTGGGGAGAGAAGGGCACTGGTTCCAGTTGTAGAGGATCAAAGCTTGAAGCTGGAGTTGGGAGCTAGACACAGTTCTGCTCTACTAAAAATGTTGTTAATGGATTCTGCATAATAAGTAGGCTATAGACTAGGGGTAGTCAATAGGTAAGGCTACGTTTTAGTCACAGGTATTTTTAATAAAAGTCATGGACAGGACACGCACAGTAAACAAAAATTTACAGCCCGTGACCTGTCCATGACTTTTATTATATACTCCTGAATAAATCTTGGGTGCTCTGGGGCGGGGACGGACACACAAGCAGTGGTGTGCAGCCTGGAACCCCCACTGCTGCTGTGGGGGTGGCGCTGTTGCTGGGGGCAGGGGGTCACAGTGGCCCCCGGGCCAGCCGTACCAGCCACTGCAGAAGTCACAGAGGTCCTGGAAAGTCATGGAATCTGTGACCTCTGTGACAGACTCGCAGCCTTATCAATAGGTGAACTGCAGGCCAAGTCTAGACTGCCAGATGCTTTTGAACAGACCCCAAAATCTTTTTATTTAATTATTATCATCATCATTATTTTTTCTTTTTATTATTATTTTGTCTGGACCTTGACAAAAATAGACCGATATAGACTTAAAGTTGTGCTAAGGGGAAATTGGAAAACTTCAAGATGATGCTCTCTGAAACAGTTGTGATTACAAGGAGTATTCTTCTAAAATGAAAACCAAATTTATTCAGTTAAATTCAACCATCTGCCACATGACTCAAGGTCTGATCTCAGAAGCTGTCAGACCTGAATAACCCAGGGGAGGTAGAACATGGGTAGGGGGTGTGTGAGTGTGGTTAGAATGACATATTTATGAAGGCTGTGAATTATAGATGAGTTTCTGTATAAACCAGATGTGTTTAACTGTACCCTACTTCCTTCACACAGCACATATGGATCTCATAATATGGCAATTGCACTTTATTATTCAGTGAATTTAAGGCTGACAAAAGTGCAAGATTGACAGCCCTGGAGACTTAAGTCCTCTATTTATCAACGGGATAAGTATAACACACAATATAAGCTGATCCTCCATGGACCAGATGGGCATAGGGGCATCCCAGCCACACCCTCTAAGCCAGTAGCTAAGGAGGGGGTGGCACAGGAGCATTTCCCTAAGTAAGGAAGGTCTCTGATGGCCAATTAACCCAGGTTTAATGTCAACATGTCCTAATCTGGAGGGACCAACCAGTCTGGAGGAGTGAGCGAGTTTCAGTCTCCACAAGAGCAGTTAGTAACTGAGGACTTTAACTACCCAGACATTTGTTGGAAAAGGAATACGGCTAAACACAAAATGTCCGATAACTTCTTGGAATGTATTGGGGACAACTTTTTGTTTCAGAAGGTGGAGAAAATAACCAGGGGGTGTCAAGGTTCCTTCCCCACTCTGAACTCTAGAGTACAGATGTGGGGACCTGCATGAAAACCTCCTAAGCTTACTTTTACCAGCTTAGGTTAAAACTTCCCCAAGGTACAAACTATTTTACCTTTTGCCATCGGACTTTATCGTTGCCACCACCAAACGTCTAAAAGGTATATAATTGGGAAAGAGCCCGTTTGGAAATGTCTTTCCCCCCAAAATCCTCCCAACCCTTACATCCCCTTTCCTGGAGAAGGCTTGACAAAAATCCTCACCAATTTGCACAGGTGAACACAGACCCAAACCATTGGATCTTAAGAACAATGAAAAAGCAATCAGATTCTTAAAAGAGGAATTTTAATAGAAGAAAAAGTAAAAAGAATCACCTCTGTAAAATCAGGATGGTAAATACCTTACAGGGTAATCAGATTCAAAAGAGAGAATTCCTCTAGGCAAAACCTTAAGACACAAAAACAGGAATCTATATTCCATTCAGCACAGCTTATTTTCTCAGCCATTTAAAGGAATCAGAATCTAACGCATATCTAGCTAGATTACTTACTAAGTTCTAAGACTCCATTCCTGTTCTGTCCCCGGCAAAAGCATCATAGAGAGAGAGGCTTTGTTTCTCCCTCCTCACAGCTTTTGAAAGTATCTTGTTTCCTCATTGATCATTTTGGTCAGGTGCCAGTGAGGTTATCCTAGCTTCTTAACCCTTTACAGGTTAAAGGGCTTTTCCTCTGGCCAGGAGGGATTTTAAAGGCGTTTACCCTTCCCTTTGTATTTATGACAGGGGGACAGCCATTTTAGACTGGATTCTGACTAACAGGGAGGTATTGGTTGCACATCTGAAGGTTGAAGGCAATTTGGATGAAAGGGGTCATGATATGATAGACTGCATGATTCAGTTTACCTGATCCTGCATCAGCATAGGGACTGAACTTGATGCGTTCTTGAGGTCCTTCAAGCCCTACATAAAAAAGAAAGCTGGAAGTTTCTCAAGGAGACAGTCTTAAAGCAGCAGCAACAAACTATCCCAATGCAAAGGAAAGACAGGAAGAATAGTAAGAAGTGGAAATGACTCCATCAGGAGCTCTCTAGTCACCTGAAAATCTAAAAAGGAATCCTCCAAAAAGTGGCAACATGGACAAATTGCTAGGGATGAGAACAAAATAGCACAAGCACGTAGGGACAAAATCAGAAAGACTAACATACAAAATGAGTTATATCTATCAAGAGACACGAAAGACAATAAGAAGAGGTGCTATAAGACAAAAGGACAGCAAGCCAAAATAGGGAAAGAACAGACTGAATAATATTTAGCTAAATTAGATGTATTCAAGTTGACAGGGCCTGGTGAAATTCACCATAGGGTATTTAAGGAACTAGCAGAAGCTACCTTGGAAATATTCATAATTATCTTTGAGAACTCCTGGAGAACAGATGAGCTCCCAGAGGGCTAGAGAAGGGCAAAAATAGTGCCTGTCTTTAAAAGGGGGAACAAAGAGGACCTGGAGAATTCCATTTAACTTCAATACCTGGAAAGATACTGGAACAAATTATTAAACAATCAATTTGTAAGTACCTAGAGGATAGTAGGTTTATAGTAATAGCCAACATGGATTTGTCAACACCAAATCATGCCAAATGAACCTAATTTCCTTCTTTGACAGGGTTATTGGCCTAGTCAAAGTTATTGCCCTAGTGGATGGGGGAAAAGCAGTAGATTTTAGTAAGTCTATTGACGCAATCCCACATGACATTCTCATAAGCAAACTAGGGAAATGCGCAACCAGTTGAAACACCATACTTAAAGAGTAGTTATCAATGGTTGGCTGCCAAACTGAGGGAACATAATCAAGTGAGGTCTGTGCTGAGTCCGGTACTATTCAATATTTTCATTAATGACTTGGATAATGGAGTAGATGATATGCTTATAAAATCTGTGGATGACACCAAGCTAGGAAGGATTTCAAGCACTTTGAAGGACAGGACTGGAATTCAAAACAACTTTGACAAATTGGAGAACCAGTCTGAAATCAACAAGATGAAATACAATAAGGACAAGTGCAAAGTACTACACTTAAGAAGTTAAGAATAGATATATACCAAAATGGGGAATAACTGGCAGTAGAACTCCTGAAAAGGATCTGGGGGTTATAGCAGATCACAAATTGAATAAGAGTCTGCAACATAATGTATTTGCAAAAAAGATTAATATTCTGGGATTTAACAACAGGAATGTTGTATGTTAGACACGGGAGGTAACTGTCCTGTTCTACTCAGCACTGGTGAGGTCTCAGCTGACGTACGGTGTCCAATTGTGGACACCACGCTTTATATGATGTGGATACCTCCCTCGTAGGAAAGGAATTGAGACCACCAACTCATTTCACACAGGCCACTAGATTTTGTGATGCTCGGAAACTCATAAGATAAGAAGTTCAGTTGACAGTAGCACCATAAACAGTCCAAATTATGACATATAGTGCTAGCACTGTGGAGTACATATTTTATGATGATGTGTTATATCTTTCAGTGTACAACCACACATATGTATTCTCAGTTTTTAATTATGCAATGACAATGTTTCACCATGAACTTATATTTCAGTATAGCCCAGACACATTTCCGTAAGTGTTCACGAATAAGATATATGCAAACATCATGCCTGTCCCTAATGGCCCCCGATATGACTGAATACACAGACTCTCTCTAAACAGAGCCTACAGCACTATGTATGTGCCTAATATTTGAATGAGTTTTACAAAAAGCCCAACATCCCCCCTCCCAAGCCCCCCATGAGATTCTTCTGTCTTCACACTGCAGCATTTCAGCTCCAGTGCTGAAGATAGAACAAACCTTTCTTTAAAGTGTATGCTAATTTTTAACTGGCTGCATCTGATCAGATGCTGATAGAAATATCACCCTCTTGAGTGACAAGACTTACTGCCAGACTAGCAAGCAACAGAATGTGCCATTCATTAAAGAGTTTAAAATCATGGTTATTGTCTGTCTACCAAACATGGCTAAGATCAATGGACATAATAGACTCCACTCATATCCTGCCAACTTGCTATATGCAGTACAATGCAAGACAAAACCTAACCATTCCAAAGACTGTACTTTTTGAAGTAACATATTCTGATTTTCTTAAGCAGTCTTTTCCCCATGATCCAATTGGCACCTCAGCAATAATTCCCTTTCTTTGCACCACAACATATGCAGGAATTTAACTGTACAAATCCCATGGCAGGACTAAGCCCCTGACCATTACGCTGGAAATGCACAGGGAAGAGCAGATGGATTGTGACCACAATCTCTAGGAAGCACAACTCTGAAGACATATAGACCGTTTTCTACTTATTGCTACGCCACTTAGATGAGAATCTGATGTGACTTCAATTGGAGGAAGGTGTAACTTAATAATGATGCTCTGTCCCAGTCAGAGTGTTACTGTCATCTGAATGCTGTCTGGACAGGCTCTGAGAAGTAAGGTGTCTGATGGGACTCCAGCAATGACACTGAAATGTGGGTGCACGGGTGAAAGTAGGCTGGTATGGCATACCAGTAAGAAGTGGCCACCAGTACCAGCCCATACACAGCTGATGTTAAAGCACTGGGGCGGCAGTACTTTTACGTTGCTGCCTCTCTCCCCTCCGTGGCCCCCCGTTGGCGGCCCTGCAGGTAGGGACCCTACCAGCAGGGCTGCCGCCAAAGGGGTGTGGTAAAAGTCAGCTGTGGGGCCTGGCGATTTAAAAGGGCCCTGGGCTCCTGGCCGCCACCGCTACTACTGCGGAAGTGGCTGGAGCCCCAGGCCCTTTTAAATCACCACCAGAGCCCCGGGCGGTGCAGACCAGACAGCGCAGATGGGCTGGCTGGTGGAGGCTGACCCCCGCTTCCGCCCAAGGCCCTGCCCCCTTCCAGGGGCCCAGAGCCGGGCCCCCGTACGGGTAAGTCCTCTGTGTTACTTTCACCCCTGTGTGGGTGTGATGTGTTGGTGCAGAAATCTCTAAAAGCAGACAAAGAGGAACAATAACTAAGGCTGCGAGTCTGTCACAGAGGTCATGGAAGTCACGGATTCTGTGACCTTCTGGGACTTCTGCAGCGGCCAGTGTGGCTGGCCCGGGGGCCTCCTGAGCAGCTTGGGCAGCCCCTGGGCCAGCCACACCAGCCGCTGCTGGGGCAGTCTCGGGCTACCGTGTCCACCCTCCCCCTAGCAGGAGTTTGAGTGTGGGAGGGGGCTCAGGCTTGAGGCAGGGGGTTGGGGCAGGGGTAGGGCGTGAGGGCTCCAGGTGGCGCTACCTTGGGGAGCTCCCCAGAAGCAGCGACATGTGCCTCGGCTCCTAGGCATAGGGGCGGTCAGGCGGCTCTATGCGCTGCCTCTGCCCACAGGTGCCTCCCCCACAGCGGTTCCCAGCCAATGGCAGCTGTGGAGCAGGCGCTTGGGGTGGGGGTAGCATGAGGAGCCGCCATGGCTGTGCCTCCACCTAGCAGCCGAGGGACACGTCGCCACTTCCGGGTAGCTGCGCAGAGCCAGGTAGGGAGACTGCCAGCCCTGCCAGCCCGCCCACTCAGCACCAGCGGGGGTCCTGAGCTGCGTGCCACCACCAGCCCCCACCCCCCAGCACCAGCAGGGGTCCCAGGCCATGCAACGCTGCCTGCCCCAGAGCACCCAAGATTTAATCAGGGATCTATAGTACAAGTCATGGACAAGTCATGGGTCATGAATTTTTGTTTACTGCCTGTGACCTGTCCATGACTTTTACTAAAAACATATACCCATGACTAAAATGTAGCCTTAACAAGAACTACCTATACATATCTGAAGGGTGTAAACATCCAGGATGGAAATGAAGTAAAGAACAAGATCAAAGAAGTTAAGAGCAGTCACAAAAGTGAAATGCCTGCAAGCTGCATGGAAACTTCTTCAAAAGAACCACAAACTATATGTTAATGCCAAATTTAAGGGGGGGGGGGAAAAGTAAAGGGACAAAAAAATATGTCACCATGGCTAAACAAGACAGTCAGAGAGTCAGTTAGAGACAAAAAGACATATTTTAAAAAACTGGAAATCAAATCCTACAGAGGAAAATAGAAAGGAGATTAACATTTGATTTGTCAGAGTTTAAGTGTAATTTGTCAGGAGAAAAAAAGAATTTGAAGAGCAACTAACAAAAGACACAAAAACTAACAGCACAATATTTTAAAGTACATCAGAAGCCTGCCAAACAATCAGCGGTGCCACTGGATGATGAGGTGCTAAAGGAGCACTCTAGGAAGGTAAGGCTATTGCTGAGACGCTAAATGAATTCTTTGCATTGGTCTTCACTGCAGACAGTGTGAGGCAGATTCCCACACCGGAGCCATTCTTTTTAGGTGACAAATCTGAGGAACTGTCCCAGATTCAGGGGTCAATACAGAAGGTTTTGGAACAAATTGATAAATTAAACAGTAATAAGTCACAAGGATCAGATGGTATTCATCCAAGACTTCTGAAGGAACTCAAATATTACTCCTGAGGGGATTCTGCGCCAAAAAATTATGCACACAATATTTTAAAATTCTGCAAATGTTATTTGTCAATAAATAAATGTGGCTCCAATATGGCAGTGGGAATCACAGGCCACTGGCTGCATTGAGGTGGGAGATTGCCCTGAAGCCCCCAGCTTCCCCAGTACAGTGACTCAGCAGTGAGGCTGCACCTGACCCTGACACAGCACAAGGGCTTGGCCTCCCCCAGAAACACCCCGGGGCCCTGCCCCTCTATGACAGGTGTGGGTAGGCAGGCTCAGCCCAGCAGGATCCAAGTGTGGAGGAGCTTAGTGCGTGGGGAGCCCCAGCTGCTGCCGAGGGGACGCCACATGCTGGGCTCCCGCTTCCCACTGTGATTCCCCTATCCCCTTTTCTTCTCCATCCCCCTCCCCTCACTCCCACATTCCCCTCCCCCTGCCCTATTCCATCCCCTTCTTTCCGCCCCGCCCCATCTCCTCACAAAACAAAAGAACAAGGGGTCACCCAATGAATTTAATAGGCAGCAGGTTTAAAACAAACAAAAGGAAGTACTTCTTCACACCATGCACAGTCAACCAGTGGAACTCATTGCCAGGGGATGTTGTGAAGGCCAAAAGTATAACTGGGTTCAAAAAAGAATTAGATAAATTCACAGAGGATAGGTCCATCAATGGCTATTAGCCAAGATGGTTAGGGACACAACCCCCATGCTCTGGATGTCCCTAAGCCTCTGACTGCCAGAAGCTGGGACTGAAAGGCAGGGGATGGATCACTCAATAAATTGCCCTGTTCTGTTCATACCCTCTGAAGTATCTCTCACCAGCCACTGTCGGAAGACAGGAGACTGAACTAGACGGAGGATGGTTGCTCTTATGAAATTTTTAGGGTGTTACAAAGGTAACAAGGAGTAGTGGGATGAAATTAAGACAGGGAAAATGTAGACTGAATATCAGGATAAGTTTCCCAGCTAAGAGATCCATCAGTCTGAGTTATTATTTCCCAAGAAAAAAGGTGAAAGCCCCATTGTTTAGGATATTTAAAACTAGACTGCATGAAAAATGCATTGCAGGGAACAATCCTGCAGTGGCGAGGAGATGGACTAAATGATCTAATAGGCTTTTTCCATATCAAATTTCTATGAATGTCTGAAGCAATAAAAATGCTTATTAGTTTTTCTGAGCAATATGTCCACATATGAATAGCTATAGCCCTGCTAAGTCAATCGTTTTTACGCCTATGATGTGATATGACCAGGGCAGTACTGTCATCATAATGGAAACACAAAGGTACTTCCAGTCCACTATGATTATATCAACCCTCTAAATGCTCTGATTTCTTTGCAATGATCTATGACTACTTCAAGAACACAGCCGTCCTGGGACTGGGGATACCACAGCACATCTGTGCCCACAAAATATCCACATTTAAATAAATAATACTAACATGCAGGGGTAGAATATGTTCTAATGGCAAGATTAATCTGATCTACTGTGTAAGAGTACATTTTGCTATATTATGCTGTAAGATGTTAACATGTACACCTGCTTGTATCTTCTTAGCCTGTTACATATAATGCTTAGATGGTAAGGAAATGAATAGAGATAGCAAGAAGCAGAGAGAGATCATTTATTGCTTTATCATCTAAGCATTGTCCAGGGATTAAAGTCACCCAGAGAGGTGGCAGCTGATACAGTCAGCCCAGCAAAGGAGTTTGTGGGTTGAAAGACAGAGTGCTAAGGGTGTGGGAAGAGAACACAGTTCTTCTTCTGTCAGTCACCTAAAAAACCCGGCATAAACCACAGAAACTCCTTCAAGACTGTGACTAGATGCACTGGGATACCACTGAGAACAAACCAGAGGCGGCTTCCCTCCATTCCTGTCTTGCTGAGCTAGACACACCAGTCAGCTACAGCATAGACCAATAGGTTGGGCCACGCCCCCTGCAGTGCACAGAAACTAAGATTAATTTAGGCTTCTCAGTTAACAGGAACTTTCCCAGCACCTAGTATTCAGTCTTTCTGGGAGCCTAAACCCCAAATGAATCCATTTTACTCTGTATAAAGCTTATACAGGGTAAACTCATAAATTGTCCGTCCTCTATAACACTGATAGAGAGATATACACACATTTGCTCCCCCAGGTATTAATCACTTACTCTGGGTTAATTAATAAACAAAAGTGATTTTATTAAGTGTAAAAAGTAGGATTTAAGTGGTTCCAAGTAATAACAGACAGAACAAAGTAAGTTACTAAGCGAAATAAAACAAAACATGCAAGTCTAAGCCTAATACATTTAAGACACTGAATACAGGTAAATCTCACCCTCAGAGATGTTCCAATAAACTTCTTTCACAGACTAGACTCCTTCTTAGTCTGGGCCCAATACTTTCCCCTGGTACAGTCCTTGTTCCAGCTCAGGTGGTAACTCGGAGATTTCTCATGAATGGCAGCCCCCTTTGTTCTGTTCCACCCCCTTTTATTTATAGCTTTGGCACAAGGCAGGAATCTTGTGTCTCTCTGGATCCCCATCCCTCCTTCTAAATGGAAAAGCACCAGGTTTAAGATGGATTCCAGTTCAGGAGATGTGATCACATGTCACTGTAAGACCTCCTTCGTCATAGCCTAGTAGCTGGAAGACAGGTACCCAGAAAGGCTTGAAGGTAAACAAACCCATTCACAGTTCATGGATTCTGAAGCACCCTTAATGGCTTCCACTTAACATGTTTATATTAGTAATACAAGTTTACATGTTTCAGAGTAGCAGCCATGTTAGTCTGTATCCACAAAAAGAACAGGAGTACTTGTGGCACATTAGAGACTAACACATTTATGATGAAGTGGGCTGGAGCCCACGAAAGCTTATGCTCAAATAAACGTGTTAGTCTCTAAGGCGCCACAAGCACTCCTGTTCTTTTTACAAGTTTACATCTTATTCTCCTAACTCCAGACATAGAAATAATACATGCAAACAAATGGGATGAACACACTCAGTAGATCATACGCTTGTAGGATACCTTACAAGAGACCTTTTGCATAAATCATATTCCAGTTACATTATATTTACACTCATAAGCATATTTCCATAAACATATGGAGTGCAACGTCACAAACCCTTCAATAGATTCATGTTGCTATATCTGCTCAGTTTCCTTGTACTAAGATGCCTCAAGAAGAAACACACTGTGCTGAGCTTACCACAGACACTTTTCCATATTAATGACATCACTGTCAGGACGAGTTGCAATGGTTGCTTGCTGGTGCACTCTAGTAACCAGGCTGGGTTGCAGCCAGCTAAGCTGTAACATCTTATACTCTAACCCCTTAAACCTGTTAATTGGATTCTGTAAACTCCTGCCAGGTGAGGTATGCTTTCGACAATATTATGATTCAGAAACACACAGCAGGTGGTCAAAACTGACAGCTTCTAATTAATATTAATATTCTTTAGTCCTCCATATGGCAAGAAACAAGAGGGTGCAAGGATGGTGTGGAGGGAGGGGTGTCCAGATCTCCTGGCATTCTCTCCCATTCACTTTGCTTTTACTCACAGCAAAGCTTCAGTACCTGTGGATTATGTTGTTATAAAAATACTAACTAATCATTAGTGAAATTGAATGAGCTTCTGTATCAACTCCTGATCCACAGTACAATCACAGATAAATCAGTTTGATTATATCAGCTCCCCTCTTTACTCTTCATTTCCTTCAGTCACACACAACAAGTAAACAAGAAAATAAAATTAAAGCCATGCTAGAAAAAGAACAATTCCTCTATATCTAGAGAAACAGCCACATTACACTCCCGGGGAGCGGAGGGTGCGTGCGCGTGCGTGCAGGCGACCAGTTCACATCCAGCTTATGGTTTCTGAATATAAATGATTTTCCGAATATTAGGCTTGTCTCTTTGAAAGACAGCATCCTGTATCCCAAAATTGCCTGGGTAACTGCTAATCTTTAACTCTTCTCTCACTCTGTGTTTAGGACAGTCAAGAAGATTTAGAGAAGAGAGGAGGCATGATTCACCACTCACACCAGTTTCAACTGGTGTAACTCCACTGACTTCAACAGAGTCACTCCTGACTTACATTGCTGTAAGTGACAGCAGAATCAGGCTCCAGGGTAGTTAACTCGTCTACGGGGAAGCACCTGCAATTCAGGAGTGAACCAGGGAGAGCTCAAGTACTATGTAGTATCGTCCACCATCATATGAGCCAGCCGATAAATATACAGCATTAGGTTCTAAAGCTGCAGTCCTCTGAACATTCAGGATGACAAAAATGAAATAGTAAAGAAACAGCATCAGAGGGAAGCACTAAGACAGAATCATGGGCGGTGAGGTGATGAAATATTACCTCCACCCTCACAAAAAAAAAAAAAAATCTATGATCTCATGTTGGCAGTACGCCCAGCATGTTTGACCTCAGGGGATATGTCAGTAAGCCAACGCAGCAGGAGTAGCAGACCTTGAAATTTTATATCTGCTCCTCCTTGTAAATCTTATCTAATCCAAAATATTTCACATTAGGGAAAATAAATAAATAAAAAGAAGCCAAGATAAGCACAGTCCAGTTATATGAAGTCATGCTAACTATAGAAACAGCCATGGTAGGAAAGGGTTAGCTGTTCATTTGGTCGAGTTAAGCTAGTCACAATTAGGACTACCTGTGGGTCATAAACCTGTACATGGGAACTCTGAACTGGAGCAATGGCAACCAATTAGCCTTAACTATGTCTTGACCATTTTAGTGACTAACCCATTTTTGAATGTGCTGTTTCTCTAGATATTTCACCTATAGATGAACAGTCCTTTTTCTAGCATGGCTTTATTTTGTTTATTTACTTGTTTATTTTACAGGTCGTGCTGGGGATCAGTCAGATCATAATGGCTGTATTCTTTCACCAAGCTAGCGCCAGTCGTGAAGAGAATGTTCAAGGCACAAAGGTTGCTAGGCTCCCCAAAAAACAAAGAAGGTCTCTTAGTGGACAAGATCTATCCTTCATCCACTTCTACTCGCAAGGTAACAGTGAATGAGTGCTTATAGAGAGGCTCATTCAAATCACAGCATACTGCTGCTGTCCAGTCATCAGCCCCCTTTGTGCTGTCATGCAGAGCACCTAGCCAGAGGGGATAACATATACATGGGCTATATCTGCAGTAGGTAATTCCTTACCTTTTTCTTAGCAATCGTTCATGCTGCGCTGGTGCTACTAACAGCATTTTTACCAGCATGTCATCTAACCCATTTCTAGATGTGGTAGTAAAGATACCTATGGCCATCCCACATAACAACTGACAGCTTTCATAGCACCATTGCTACTTGAGGACCTCAAATTTATGGTGATTCTGGGCCCCTTTTAACCTTAATCAACCTCTAAACACATCTTGCATTCTGACTAGATGACACCTCATTAACCTGTCTCCTTTGCACCCCAGCAACCAATTCAGGAGGGAGAAAGATAGCACATGCATTTATAAATAAACGCAGAGAGACGTAATTGAAACAGCACTTCCAACCTAACAGCAACTGTGCAGAACATGTGCTTGGCAAAAACACCTTCAGTTACACCAACTTACTAAACGCCTCATAGTTTAGTAAAAAGAAAAGGAGTACTTGTGGCACCTTAGAGACTAACCCATTTATTTGAGCATAAACTTTCGTGAGCTACAGCTCACTTCATCGGATGCGTACAGTGACTGAATGCATCCAATGAAGTGAGCTGTAGCTCATGAAAGCTTATGCTCAAATAAATGGGTTAGTCTCTAAGGTGCCACAAGTACTCCTTTTCTTTTTGCGAATACAGACTAACCCAGCTGCTACTCTGAAACCTGTCATAGTTTAGTGCTACTGCAACAGATATTTACTGCCTCATTTAAATTGACTAAACCTGCTTAACTTTAAATGTTTGTTACCACGTTTTCTGCTGGTGAAGCCTTTCTCCCGCTCCCATCCCCCGCCCTTTCTTCCAGGATAGCCTCAGCCCTCCTGTTTAACCACTACACTGTTACTCAATGGACTGCTGCAGTTTTGGAACCAAAAGCATTTTCTTTTTGAGCAACAACACTGATTGTTATGCCCTGTAGCCAGTAATTCAGTGTGGAGTCAGTGACACCAGATAGGTTACTCTATTTGTCCCCCTCAAAAAATTCTTCTGTATGAGTCTCAGACTGTGAGGCTCATCTCCCTGGAGGGAGGCTTCGATCCCTTTCGACAGGAGGTTTGAGCAAGGTCAAGGAAAACAGAATAAGGAAAATCTTTTAATTCATCTGCTTAACCCTTTCCACTATAAGCCTCACAAGAGCCAGTGGACAGCATTTTCACTTTCAGAGGTGTTCACTAATCCTGTGCACCCCTATGTTTGGTTGCCCAATCTGAGATACCACAGAGGTTCTAAGGATTCTCCAACCCATCCCAGTCTCCCTGCCTCCAAGGAGGACAAATGCTGCCTCTTCTGCTTTCTGGAAAAGAACTTTTTGCAAGTGGTTATTTCCCTTGGGAATCAAGCTTCCCCTTATATTTTACCTTGGCAATTTTATCCCTGTGCCTTCACCCTGGCCTCCATATTGAAAGGAAAGGGTCTTCACAGAAGCACTTTGGGGAGGACTGAGAACTCCCTTGACCTAGTGGTAGATCCCCGGCCAGCCTTAGGTGCCCTAATAGCAAGATCAAAGGGCACCCATTTCCATGCTCAAAAGAGGAATTTTGCATTTGGAATTGAGATCAGCCCTTGGGGCAGATTCCCTTAGTGACTGAGGTTTCCCCCAGCACTTACCAACCCATACCAGACTGCCTGCTCCTGCAGCCACTAGATTAGCTGCCTCCTGCTTTGCTGCACAATGGATTGGGGAGGTCAGCAGGTTGGTTTTAGAACCTGTGATATTGGCCTATTTTTTATTTAATAAAAGATTTTCTTATTACCCTCACAAACATATTTCCATCCTGCAGCAGCTTATATTTTTTACTCAGTCCCTTATGAAAGCAGAGAAATCAGTGTTAGAAAAAGAAACTGTGCTCTGTAGCACATCCTACCACGGTATTCTCCACCAACTATGGCATGGAGTGAGGACAGGAAAGGAGACAAATCCACTGGCGGGCTGTTCGCCAGGCACAGAAATGGGGTCAATCAGTGGCACTCTCGATGGATGCCTCCATCAGATGTTTTGATTTCCATAATAATCCAAGGAATTTCCAAAGAGAGTAAAACTAAATCCCTTCTCTGATTGCATCTGAGATCTTTATTATTACTGAGCAGTGAAGGAACAAACAGCTAACCCCAGCAGCCTGTGCCACACTCAGACTCCCACCAACCCTCACTCCCCAGAGCCATTTGGTGATTGTTTCTGAATGAAAGGAATGTACAAATATCTCCTAATATTCCACGCTAATTATTGCTTATCCAGGTGTGGAGGGGATGAGAAGAGGCAGGAAGCTGAATGGAGCCTTGACTCCAATCCTCCTCCAGAACATACCAGCTACCAGAGCTGAGCCACAATTATTACAATAGATCGAAACAAGAGGGGGAGCGCTCTCCATACCAGCTAAAGAAGATGGGAGTTCTCCCTCTGCTTTTAGCAGAGGAGGGGGAACTGAGTTTCCACCCTGCTCCCCACTGCGTCCCCTGAGCCAGCAGAAGGCAGGAAATATCCTACACCTGACATGGGGCTGTAGCAAATTAATCCCCTCCTGGAGAAAGGCAGGAGAACAGGAGGAATTGTGACTACAGGTACAGTCTAGCCATGGACTCAGAGAAGCAGCAACAGCAGCTCTCCAACTGGTCTCTCTTTCCCCCTTCATTTGTAATCAGTCTGGTCACAGTAATATATCACGTTGCTTAAAATGCTCTTTCACCCATGCTCTCTCTCCCTCCCTTCCCTACTGAGCTGTATTCAGTTGGTTTCCTGTCAGCCAGATTTGTCAGTCAGTGTTTCCATTTCAACTTTCTTTGTTAATTTATTTTTCCGTTCTGATGGCTGAGGTGTGTCTCTGAGAAAAGTCCCTCCCTGCTTATCTTTTCACCCAAATCCATCCGCCTTTCCAAATCAAAAAGCATCTGATGTTTTCTAGCTTCACATAAATTTGTGTTTTCAAAAATAAGAAACATCCAAGAATGTTAAGGCTTTATAACAATACTTTACAAATATGGGTACAGTATGATCATCTCGGTTCTACAGACGGGGGAACATAAACAAAGGGTCTTGCTTAGGGTCACATATGAGAGAGTCAGGTCCACAACCCAGATTTTATGACTTCTAATTCTGTCCCCTAGCCACTGGATCACTCTTAATCCCCTTTACTCTTTAATCACCTATCCTCCAAATGCAAGTTATGAGCCAAATTCATCTGCATTCCTTCACTGGAGTTATCCTATGAGTGCATTTGGCTCACTATCTGAACTTTTGCCCCCGAAATTCTTCCCAATACATTTAGAAATACCGTTGGTATTCAATCCCATTTTATCCCTACTCACACCACTTCCATGCCCCTCTCCTGGGATTAGAATGGCCAACAACCCAAGAAAATAAGAAAAAACAGACACTTACACACAAAGAAATGAATTAAACTCTGTGTTTTGTCTAAAGGTTGCTGCTGTGCAAAGATACTGTACAGTACTCTATTGACACCAATTGCACAGCTATGTTCTGCCATACATTTCCATTACAAATTCCACTCCATTATCCTAGTTTCAGGGTTTATAACTCAAACATAAAAAGGTGCCCGAGAGATGAAACTTGGGAAGAAAGCCTCAGCCTGAGAGTAAGCCCTACTTTTAAAAAAAAGTTTGCTTAAAAGAAAGAAAGCAAGCCATATGGCCATTTGTAAGCTTGAAAAGTGCCAAAAAAATATAAGTGAATGGATCAACTTTCTGTTTTATGCTAATGAAGGCCAATCTCTTTAGGTGTTTTTGGACACTTCAGTAATTTGTATGGAAATCAGCTACTGTTGAGGAAAATTAGGGTGACCAGATGTCCCAATTTTATAGGGACAGTCCCAACTTTTGGGTCTTTTTCTTATATAGGCTCCTATTACTCCCCACCCCGTCCCGATTTTTCACACTTGCTGTCTGAGGCAGAATCCATTTTCCTTAGGGTGACCAGACAGCATCCACTCCCACTGCATGCTCTTTGACTCCTTCCTCATTGTTATAGGGCATAATGGAAGGCCAGCAGCTATTGGCAACATAACTTACTTTTCCTGCCATTGTGCTGTAACTTACGATATCTATGAAGGAGCATAGAAGAGAGGTCACTCCACAGAGCTGAGCAGGATCCACAGGATTGGGGAACCAGATCCCTTTAGATTCCTGGCCCTCTGCTGCCCCCACTTTTCATCCCTCCACATCTCTGCCAATCAATCCCATGTTCTGGGGGAGAGGAGAACCTTGTCAGAGTCCAGAGTACCCTTGGAGCTGCAGAGTTTGGGCATTCAGTCATCCCCCTCTGGGATACTTTAGCACAGAGGGGAGCATATTAAACTCTTCTAGGAAAGCCACAACTAAATCATCGATTGTTCCACACTGGTCTCATTTCTGTTTTGTATGCCTGTGACACAATAGTCTGGATTCTCAGAGGAGGTAAATTGGCATAACTCCACTGGCTCTAAATGCTTGACTATAAACTATGGCTCTGCTTTGCACCTTGTGAAGTCATTTGCACATGTGCAAAGCGAGCACAAAGGGAATGCAAAATACTTTGTTTTTTAAAAGCAGAAACAAAAGATAGTAGCTCTAAGATCAACCATTCAGAGCAATTGGAATGTATTTTTCTCCAGTTTTCTCTAACAGCATCTCAAATATGTGAGGCATGTTACTCCCCATGCAATTCACAGTCTTTTCATGAATACCATAAACTACTGTGCACATGAATCCAGTCTCTCGTCATCTTTAATGACATGCTTAAGGACTGAGGCAGGATATTTTTTGTTAAATCTCTAAAGCAAAGTTTGATGTACTCAATTTTCCTATCTGAACCTCAAGACTTACCTGACTTCTCTCTTACCATGGTCATGCTCTTTCAAGAAACTACCTCAATTACTGGGCACCTATCTGTTGTTAACAAATCAAGAGAGCAAAATTACCTGCATCTTTAATGTCCCAACTGCTAAATTCAGGTCCTGACATACCTCACTGTAACAGATGAATCCAGGAGAATGAGGGAGAGAAAAGGGAAGAAGCTACATAAAAGTAAGCCATACCTCCAAATATTGTTAGGGCTCAGTCACCTGCTCTTTAACTACCATTTGATTCTGTAGTTGTACTAGGGCATACATCCTAGGGTGACTGGCTTCTTTAAGAGAGAAAGGGTCCAGTGCACCTGTGACTAGTTAGTTGCCTCCCAATGGGGCCTAATAGATGGCACCTGGCCTCTATAAAGACCCAGGGATCAGGTAAGAAAGAGCTAGGGAGTACTACTTGAGACAGTAATAAATAGGAATGACTGGTGCCATAAGAAGACTGAGGATAGACATACTTTAAGCTAGGGAATTCTGCTCAGCAGAAGACAAGTACTGAGGCCCTCTAAGTAAAGGGGGAGAAACAGCTCAGTCAAGGGAGGCTAAGCCCTGGAAAATGGGGGTTGATTCTGGAGGGACATTCCTAATAGAAGCAGCTCAGCCTGGCTAGGATTTGCAGCTCAAAGGGGGGCTTTGGGAGTCGAATGCTGCAGGGAGCAGTCTTGCAGAAGCCCTGAGTTGAGAGTTGTAGGAGCAGACCTCCAAGAAGCATAGAGAATTGCCAGACATGTGGAGCCCTTGGAAGAGTGGCATAGGAGTTAAGGAAGAGGGAGTGTTTACTCACAGGTAGATGGCCTGGTGAGTGGGGCCTGGAACAGGGGTAGAGGAACTGGAGAATGGAATGGGTGTTTGATTCATGAGTGGGCATCCTGGGGGACTGTAGGAAAAACTGAGACAAAACTTACCTTCACTGTTGTGAATGGCTTCAGGAGGGTGTGCTGGTGAGGTGAGATCTGTTAGCAAAGTGCAAAACTGGACCTTGCACCCTTCTAGGCAGGATGACACCACCACAGATAAGTTTTCTAGAACCATCTTGTTCTGTTTGTACGTTGCTTAGCATAACCGGGTACTAGTCCATGGGCTATTAGACATTAGTATAACAAATTTGATCAGAGTAGAATAATTTGTCAAGTTAAGTAGCCTCAAATCATCTTCAAACCTCAGCCAGATCCTGGTAAGACTGCTGGGATGTAGAACATTAAGAAGATGGAATGGTGAAAGGGCCAGGCAATTTTGCTGGGATGGAAGGAGAAAAACAAATGTAAAGTATGTGTTTTTAAAATATCCAGTGTTGTCTGAGTATAAAATGGCTTATTTAGCTGGCTCAGGGCCAGGAGGTAATGGTTTTCTTCTGTTCCTGAAGATAGGGAGAATAGGAACCTGACCCTGGAAATGTCCCTGAAAATTCTACTCTTTAGGCTACCTTGACAGTGTGCTCAAGATCCAGAAGAACAGTATGAACTGCATAGCAATCTGTTCCTTCCTGCTCCTTACCCTCTCCTGATCAACTCCTGGCACAGCACTATTAATCTCAAAGGAGGCTACTAGCTGCTGCCTTAAGAGGGGGGGGGAAAAAAAGGATCCATTCTAGTTACCACTAGAGGAAGGATAACTGAGGATACAAGTGCACTACTGTACTCCTGGTACCTGCTGTTCCAATCTAGAGTCCCGGTCTCATGTACAGGACTTAAATTTATCACCCACACTAAAAGAATGTCTTTAATGGACAATCTTTATTTTTTAGAAGTTTTTCTTTAAAAATTCTTTTACGTAGAAATTAAACAATTACTGATGCATAACTCTGCAGTCTTCTTTATTATATAGCTTCCAGCACTCTGCTTCTAGGTGCCTGATTTGCATAATCAATCTACATACATTTTGCAATACACATACTGTATGTGGATCCTTATATTTGTGTTTGCTTACAGCTATTTTTGGCCATTCAGAGTGAAGGGACTTGCAGAATCTGATAGCCTTACCCTAATTTAGTAGCCCCTTACTCCATAAATAGTACTATTGATTTCAGTGAAATTATTTGTGGCTTGAGGCACTATTCAATGTGAGTAAGGCTATTGAAATTTTGTCCTGTATGGTTATTTTTAATATGAATATGCACATTTCTTCACGCTGATTACACTCCATATGCTCTAGTTCCTGGGCTCAGAATTTCCAGCTCTGAACATAACCATCTTGATTTTTTTTCTGTCACTTAGATTAAAGAATTCTGCCTATTTAATCAAAATGGATTTAAAATATAGAAATATCTTACTAGCTCCATAAGTTTGTTGTCAATGTCTGCTACTTCCGAGCAGGAAATCTAAACTGGCTGTGTAGATTAGGAACACTCTTGAATGCATGTGAAAGCAGTGTGCTTTCAAAGTTCTTATAAGGTACACTCATTTTTTAAACAATTTCAGTATCTTTATGCAACTGGATTCTCTGTATGACATTAAGAATTCTTGCTTTCATGCATTCAAATAGAATATTTCCTAAATCTCAGCGATCTAGCAAAACAGCACTTCCTATCTGGTTAATTAGGGTGAGACTGAATCCCCTGTACACAATGGTCTTCAGCATAACTGTGTGTAACTCCTCATCAAAAGCTGGCCCTCTTTCAGTAGGGTGGAGTAGATGCAAGACTATAATGAAGGTGGCAGAAGATCACATGTAAGATGCATCAAAAGAATCTTTAATGATATATCCTTTGTAATCTGATTCAGTAACTACTAGAGTATCATTAATATTACACTGCAGTCTTCCTTTAAATCTACTGTGAGCTGACTGTCTTTAATCTAGGTGACCCTCTAGCTGTTTATCAAAGTGGCAAAATGCATAGAATATCCACAAAGGGAAGCTGAGTGTGGCTGTTTATAATAGGGTTTTTCTCCACAGTTTTATTTTGTGCTAGGTCATTAATAAGTACAGTCATGGTATGGTGTGACTCAGTTGTAAATTATCTCAAATTCAGAAGCTGGCAATGCTATACCTGCTTCTTCCCAGTGCTTTGTGACTACTCTGGTCCTTCTTTGTTGCATGTTGGAGGTGGTGGTTGTTGTGTTGTAGGTTGTTTTTTTTTTTTTTTCTTATGCCCAACACTAGCGTCTCTCCCCCCCGACCCCAAAAAAGTGAACACCACACATGAGATCATAAGGTCTGTAACACTTAAAAGAATGCCCTGAGATGATTCGTAGCATCTTTTTAATATTTGAGCATCTCTAACTGCAGCAGCAGATCTGAACTTGCTTTTGTTGGCAGAGCTTTTTGCTCAAGGTTGTATTCGCACAACTAACATTATATGCTTATTTGCCATTAAGTTGTTTGTTTTCCAACATATCAGCTGCTCAGATCTACCCAGAAATGTACTGACTCCTTTCCAAATGAAGAGGAAAAAGCTTTCCGAGCACAGAAAGGACCAAATCATATACTGAACATCATAGAAACCTCATTAAAAATAAACGTACATCTGCTAGCTGTAGAGCCATTGTTGCTAGTATCAAGCTGATTTAATACTATCTCTGCAGCAGCCACTAAATAAGAGCCAAACACCAGAATGACTATATGCAACAATAATCAAAATAAAATTCAATGGCAAATATAATCCTACAGCACAGCCACAGCTCATGGTCACATCTTCACTTTGCTCTAAATATTACTCTTCCTTCCCACACTGGGTGCTATATGCTTGTGGAGCCCTATAAGGCTCTCCCTCAACTTTTCCTTCATTTTTAGCCTGACACCACAATCATGATCCTTCCCCTCGAGAAGATTTGCACTGCAATCAGTTTGAAGGCTGTCCCATAACCAACAGAAATGTGTGCCACTGAGTGAGTACCTGACTTGCTTTCAACATTCAAGAGACTGTGGCTTTTTTAAGCTTGTATTGCAGCTGGAAAACCACCAGGCTGGAGGAGTAACACACAGATCTGTCCTTCAGACATTAGAATGACCTTGTGTTCATGGCCTAAAGTAGCTAATCCTATTGATGCTTTGTTCATTTGGGAGAAAGGAGGGTCTTGTGGCTAAGACACAGGTGTGGAAATCAGGAGACCCAGATTATATTCCTGTCTTTGTCACCACTTTCCTGTGCGACCTTGGGTGAGTCTATTAACATCTCCATATTTCTGTTACTCAATCGGTACTTCTGAGGGGCTTGAGAGGCAAAATTCATTGTTGTGAAATGCTTTCAGATCCTCAGTCACAAGATGCTGTAGAAGTATTGCTACTTATTTTTATTGCTCATTTTGCCTTAGAAATAAGGTCACAAATCTTTTGTTCATAAGCGTGGGATGCTTATAATGTAAGTTACTCTTCTCCTGTAGCCTCATCTTGGAGTTAGAAAAAGGTCTGGTATAGAGACAGTTTTATCTTAATCACATTCTTCATTTATGTGGCATCTTGCATCCGAGAAGATCAGAGTTCTTTACAAACTCTGGATCAGTTCATCAACTCGTATAAATTGATGTACCTCTGTTGATTTCTCCATGGGGTTGCATCCCTGACCATCTTGGGTTCAAAAAAGAATTAGATAAGTTCATGGAGGATAGGTCCATCAATGGCTATTAGCCAAGATGGTCAGGGACGCAAGCCCATGCTCCGAGTGTCCCTAAACAGCTGATCGATAGAAGCTGGAACTGGATGACAGGGATGCGTCACTCAAAATTGCCTGTTTTGTTCACTCTCTCTGAAGCATCTGGCATTGGCCACTGTCAGCAGACAATATATTGGACTAGATGGACCATTGGTCTGACCCAGTATGGCCGTTCTTATTGCTTAATTCTCATATCCACGGAATGAACACCCTATTGTGGCATTTTGAAGCATCTCATTGCAAAATACCTTTCACGATACTAAATAACAGAGCAACTTCACACAAAGTAATTACTCACAAAAGACTTACAGGTTTTATCCTGTTCACTTGCTGAACAGTACTTTTGATGCAATAGATATGAAAGCTGAAGTGAGCAAGGATTTGCAGAGTCAGCCTCAGACGCAAATAATTTTCTAAATTGTCAAAAAAATTCCCCACTTAGATGATATTGCCCTGCTGTCTGCATTGTGCTACTAGTCGTATTCTTTATGCCATAGTCTGATCTCAGTCATACCAGTTGTCATAAATATAAAGGAAAGGGTAAACCCCTTTGAAATCCCTCCTGGCCAGGGGAAAGCTCCTCTCACCTGTGAAGGGTTAAGAAGCTAAAGGTAACCTCACTGGCACATGACCAATGAGGAGACAAGATACTTTCAAAAGCTGGGAGGAGGGAGCGAAACAAAGGGTCTGTGTACTGTCTATATACTGTTTCCTGCCGGGGATAGACCAGGAAGGGAGTCTTAGAACTTTTAGTAAGTAATCTAGCTAGGCATGTGTTAGATTATGATTTCTTTAAATGGCTGAGAAAAGAATTGTGCTGAATAGAATAACTAATTCTGTCTGTGTATCTTTTTTGTAACTTAAGGTTTTGCCTAGAGGGGTTCTCTGTTTTTGAATCTAATTACCCTGTAAGATATCTACCATCCTGATTTTACAGGGGGGATTTCTTTATTTCTATTTACTTCTATTTTTATTAAAAGTCTTCTTGTAAGAAACTGAATGCTTTTTCATTGTTCTCAGATCCAAGGGTCTGGGTCTGTAGTCACCTAGGCAAATTGGTGAGGCTTTTTACCAAACCTTGCCCAGGAAGTGGGGTGCAAGGTTTTGGGAAGTATTTTGGGGGGAAAGATGCGTCCAAACAGCTCTTTCCCAGTAACCAGTATTAGTTTGGTGGTAGCAGCGGCCAATCCAAGGACGACGGGTGGAATATTTTGTACCTTGGGGAAGTTTTGACCTAAGCTGGTAAAGATAAGCTTAGGAGGTTTTTCATGCAGGTCCCCACATCTGTGCCCTAGAGTTCAGAGTAGGGGAGGAACCTTGACACCAGTGTAAATCAGAAGTATCTCTGTTGATTCACTAGAGCTACTTTCGATTTACACAAGGTAGCAGAGATCAGAATCTGGCCTTCTGTTTTTATATTATTAACAATGCATTAACTCAGCCATGATTATTGATATCAGCTGAGCACTTTCCAGCTGTTCCTTACGTTATTTTCTTTCTCACCATATAAAACTGTAGAATTATGTTCTTTATTGACTGAAGAAGTGAAGGAAGCAGGGAATTTCCATGCACTTTTAGAATAGATGTTTTTCACCTTAGTTTTGGGATATATATAATGAGTGTGTCCTTGTTTTTTAATTCACTTTATAGTTTTAAGCAAAGTCATTTGATAACTATTTCCATTGGATGCTCTTGTTTGACTCCACTGTAAGTGTGCAGTTTTGAAAGTTGGTCTGAATAAAGCTTTTTTTATGCATGTGAGGGCTAAGGCTCCGGGGACTCTCATTAATACAGTAAAGACCTCTCTTTTTGGCACTTCCTGGCAACTAATGATCAGCTGGAGGCACTGAAGGCTGCCAACCATTCACTGCAAGGAAGTGCCAGACTCAGAGGTCCTTACTACTGTTATAAGCCATGGAAAACATAAAAAATACAAAACAAAACAATTACCTTTTTTCTGTCTGCTGGACTCAAAGCGTGTATGCTGCTAATGTGGGATTCAAGGCATCAAGTTTTATCCAATAGTTAAAAAGTGGCACAGTAACTGATTAGAGGAGAATTTTTATTCCCAGTGTCAAATACGGTTTGCTCTTATTAGTAGCATTCATTAGTTACATTAATTTACCTGCCTTGTAAACTCCTCCGCGCAGGGAGCATGTTTTGATTTTTCTCTGGTTAGCACCCTACTCACACCTATGTGCTACATATGTTCAGTAATAACCCTCCTCACCATCATTTGCTGAGTGCCATCTGTGTGTGCTCGGTGCTGTACAAACATAAAGGAAGTCACAGTCCCTTCTCCAAAGACTTTATAATCTTAGGCCCCAATTCTCCAACTGGATCCGTGTAGGTAAGCATGAGTTTGATGTGGTTCCTTCCACCAAAGTAGATCCAATTGCAGAATCATGCCCCAAATCTGGCACACATGATAAACCAGAGGCAAATTCAATCACCTAGAAGTACAGCTATAAAAAGCACCAATGGGGCCCAACCAGAAACAAGGCCCCTTAAGTCAGTTCTACTAAGCTCATAATTAGCAGGTGCAGGGTGCCAGTTTCTTGGCTTTTTTTTTTTTTTTCTCTCATTGTCTGCTTTCCCAACATCTAGTCCTAGGTGCTCCCAGAGCCCTGGACACGTGCCCGCACCCCAACCCCCTGCTCCAGCCCAGAGCCCCTTCCTGCACTCTGAACCCCTCAGTCCCAGCCCAGAGCCCCCTCCTGCACCCCAAATCCTCATGCCTGGCCCCAGCCCAGAGCCCGCACCCCCTCCCACACCTCAACCCCCTGCCTCAGCCTGGAACACCTCTCCCATACTCTGAACCCCTTGGCTCCACCCCCCAGCCCAGAGCCCCCTCTTACACCCCAATCCCTCATCCTTGGCCCCACCCCAGAGCCCGCATCCCCGGATGGAGCCCTCACCTGCTCTCGCATCCCAACCCCCTGAGCCAGCCCAGTGAAAATGAGTGAGTGAGTAAGGGTGGGGAGATCGAGCGACCGGGGGGGGGGGAAGGGAGATGGAGTGAGTGGGGGGAGCGGCTTCTGAGAAGAATTGGGGCAGGGGCAGGGCCTTGGAGGAAGGGTGGGACAGGAGTGGAGCAAGGGTGTTCAGTTTTGTGCTAGTGGAAAGTTGGCAACCCTACTGCCCAAGAATGGGGTCAGACATGGGAATGTGTCTGAGAGACCCAGAGATAGGAACAGGGACCAGCTACTACCCAGATGGCTTAGAAGTATATGGGATTTTGTGATTGGGTCCACTCACCAGAGAGCCAACAGGGACAGGTTGCAACATACAGGCTGTTGAATGTATAACATGGACATCCTTTCTCCAAAATGTTCATTAGACGCTAAGTTGTGGGGGTGGGGGAGATGTTGTTTGACATCTGACAATGGAGGGGAGGGATTAGGGAAATACAAGGTTTAGACAATATAAAGTCAGTGCATTATTTCCATAATGTAAACAGATTTTTTTTAATATCATCCTATTCAAATATAATTTTCACAAAAAAGGGAGTCGCTGCAGTCAATGGAATTACATCAGGAATTAATTTGGTCATAAATCTTGTTTTAAACTTTGAACTTAGACGTCCAATGGTTAGGGTGCTAGCCTAGGACTTGGGAGCTGTTCAATCCCCTGCTCTGCCTTGAGCAAGTAAATTAGCCTCTCTGCCTCTGTTTCCCATCTGTGAAAAGGGGATAATAGCAATTTCCTACCACACAGGGGTGTTGTGAGGACACATGCACTAAAGACTGTGGGGTACTCAGATGCTATGGTAATGGGGGACATATGGGTTGAAGACTCACTACAACTAGTTAACAGACTGTGTATGTATAGGTAGAAAGAAAGTCAGCTGTACCTGGATGATACTTTGGTTAGAAGGAAGATCCCATCTGGAGTAAAAGATGAAAGAAACAGAATAACCTCACTTATTTAAATGGCTCTATAAATCACAGTAAAGTAACAGATCTGTGTTTTTAAAGATTATTTTATTTAGCTTTGCTAAGCGAGGTCAGGGCTAGTGAAATGCCAAATTAACCACCCTGGAGCTGAGTTTAATTTTCTAATTTAATACATTAAGAATCTCAATCAATATACATCTCAGTTCACTTAATATCAACTTGCCTGATTTATCTAAATCAATATAATGCACTGTTAGGCCTTGTCTACACATACAATTTGCACGGCTCTGTAACTATACTAGTATACTTTAAGCAATACAACCCCATTTCCCCCACTTCATAAACATGTTTATACTGGTATAGTGTATTCCCATATGGGAAGGGGAATAAGCTATACCAGTATAAGGCATTATACCAAGATAACTGCACCCCAGGTTGTACCGCTATAACTATAAAAAAACACCACACCCCTAATCAATGCAATTATACCGGCACAAATCTGTGCAGATCAGGCCTTAAACTACTTTAAGAGTGTCAACACAAGGGAGTTGCACCAATCTGGTTACACCAGTAAAACATATTGTAGAACTTAGACTGGAAGCCCTTTGGAGTAAAAACTGTCTTTTTGTTACAAGTGTGCACAGTGTCTGCTAGAGTGGGACTATTATCTTTGACTGATGACTCCTAGGAGCTACTGAAACATGAATAATAAAGTAGGAAACATGCTTCTGCTGTGGTGATTTCATCCTCAGCTTGAAGAAACCCAGATCACTTGTTTTCAAATCCTGGTTAATATAGTGGCAAACTGATGACACTGAATGGTCTTGGCCAGGGATCAGCAACCTTTGGCACGCGGCCTGCCAGGGTAAGCCCCCTGGCGGGCTGGGCCGGTTTGTTTACCTGCCGCACCCGCAGGTTCGCCGCTCCAGGACAATGGGGGCTGCAGGAAGTGGTGCGGGCCGAGGGATGTGCTGGCCGCCCTTCCCGCAGCCCCCATTGGCCTGCAGTGGTGAACCGCGGCCAGTGGGAGCTGCAATCGGCTGAACCTGCAGACGTTGCAGATAAACAAACCGGTCCGGCCCGCCAGGGAGCATACCCTGGCTGGCCGCATGCCAAAGCTTGCCAATCCCTAGTCTTGGCTATACTGATGAGCTGGAATCTAAAGCATTTAATGGAAAATACCAGCCTTATCTACACCAAGGATTTGTCCTGATTTTCAGGCAGTGGTACCCGGTTCCCACTAGTTACAGGGGGGAAATCGCTAAGATAAACTGAAATAAACTTCCATTTGCCCCAGTGCAATTTTCCTGAGTTTCAAGCAGTGGTAAACAGCACCATGCAAATTACAGGTTTTAGACATTTATCTGGTCTGCACTGGGCCAGCTACAACAGTGGATGTCCACCAAATCAAAGCAATCCCCTATGTTGTATAATATCTCCCACTCTAAAGAGTCAAAGTGCTTTCAAAAGGAAGAAAGCTAGAAGTGACAATAGCAGGGAGCTTGTAAAGCTTGAAAGTTTACTTTTCAAAAGGATTGTCATTGGTTTATTTTATCTATACATTCCTCCTTAATTACGCTGCTGCTTAGAATTCTTCCAAAACTTAAAATCAGATGCATAGCACAAGTACTTTATCTACAGAGTTCTTACATAAATACAATGTATTGTCCTTTATCTGTACCACTGCGCCCAAGAGCACCAAAACATGAAGAAAAAATCCTTTGAGGTAAACTTTTGAAGTAGAGTCAGAGAATTTAACATTACAATGGGCTTGAGGACTGGCCACAAATTCAAAATGAAGGCAGAAGGCCATGCAAGTAAGATAAATATCTCGGTAAACTAAGGCCTGGTCTATACATAGTTTTTGTACCAGTATAACTATGTTATTCCAGGAGGAGGTGATTTGTATTTTTAATCAAAACAGTTAAATCAGTACAACTCCTAGAGAGGACTCAATTATATCAGAATAAGGTGCCTTTTTATCAATAGAGCTTATTCCCCTTCCCATATAAGAGTAAGCTATTGTAAGTACGTTTAGACAAGTATAACTGTGCCCACATAGAATATCAGGGTTGGAAGGGACCTCAGGAGGTCACCTAGTCCAACCCCCTGCTCAAAGCAGGACCAATCCCCAATTTTTGGCCCACATCCCTAAATGGCCCCCTCAAGGATTGAACTCACAACCCTGGGTTTAGCAAGCCAATGCTCAAACCACTGAACTATCCCTCCCCCCATGATTAGGATTGTGCTGCTTTAACTATGCCAATGTAGTTTGTGTGTAAACAGAGCCTTGGGATTTGTTGAATAACAGAACTAAGAACAACCTCTGTTATAATTTTAATAGTACTGACTAATATAACACTTTGAGATACAGCTTGTATGAAAAAGGATTTACAAACTAAAAGTGCATTATATGTATTGTTGCTATTTATTTTGCTTAGTGCTGACCATGTGCTCAAACTCGTAGAAGACGTGCAGATAAAGGAGATCCCTGCCTAAAGAGCTTACAGTGGAAGGCCTTGTCTATGCACAATATTACCTGATTCAGGAACTGGTGCAGATCATCATCAGGGGCCCTACGTGTAGACAAGGGCAAGTCATGATTTGCCCCAATTTAGCTAATCACTGTTTCCCGTGATTCCTAAAGCCTTGTCCACACTAAGGTAAAAATGGTTTGTAAGATACCAGAGTTAGCATCAGTTCAGTTGAGTCTCTATTATCCATCTGCACTGGGGCTCCCAATGGTGCTATCTGGCTCTAGTAGCCATTTTCAGCACCATGTCAAATAAACCCACTCAGAACAAGTCAGAGAGCCAGCTAAACTATGGGCTTGTCTACACTGGCAATTTACAGCGCTGCAACTTTCTCGCTCCGGGGTGTGAAAAAACACCCCCCCCACCCCTCCGAGCACAGCAAGTTTCAGCCAGTGTAGACAGTGCACCAGCGCTGGGAGCTACGCCCCTTGTGGAGGTGGTTTTTTACAGCACTGAGAGACCTCTCTCCCAGAGCTGCGCCGCGACCACACAAGCCACGTTAAAGCACTTCCATGGCAGCACTTTAGCATTGCCAGTGTAGACGAGCCCTATGGCTTCCAGTGCTGCTAACCCAGTGTTAGCAATGGTGGGTGTGACAGATGTGGCAATATCCTGGAAAAATCTTGTTGAATTAGGTTGAAGGATCTTTGGAGTCCATTGTATTCAATGCAAAGTTTATGTATTATTGTGGGCCTGGATGATCAAAGGACTCTGTTGAACAATGTGACAGAGAAGAAAGGTCTTTTGGGATACTATGTGCGAAGTGGATTTCCTGGGAAATACCTAGGGGGAGGTGAGTGCAAATTCCACCCCTCCCTGGTTACAGGAAAACCCAGGCTTTAGACATTACAGCTTAAGGAAGGGACCATTGTCTTCTGATTATCTGTTCCTAGACTCTGAAGATCAAAGGCCCAGGCTGTTTCAAGGAAAGACTAACCTATGCATGGGTGTGCTTGTTCTGAACTGAGGCTGTTATGAACTTGTAACCATAGGAAAAACTCCTTGGTGTGATTTGAAGTACTGACTTCTAACAGAGCCCCTGTTGGAGTTGGGGAGGTGATTTCTGGTAAGCTTATTAGCATGTGTGTAGGTTCTTTTATTGTTATATGTTTTCTGTCTAATGCTTTCACTTTAAGAATAAATGTGCTTGCTTAGAAAGGGCTGTATGGTCATTTATAACGGTGGGCAATTAAACTGTTCATAGACACTGAAGAGAAAGCAAAGCTCAGACACTGGACTGATTAATCAGGAGTGAGAGAGAGAGACAGGTCTCCACTCAAGAGAAGTGATGGCAGGGGAGCTGGGAGCCTAGAGTGGGTTGCTTGCTTGGACTGCGAGGGGGAAATACAGGTGAGCTGCCCTGAACTGTGACAGTGGGAATGTGTTGAAAAGATTCCCTAGTGTAGACAAGGCTCCCAGATGCATCTGCATTAAGACTTTTCATGCCACTGATCTACAACCAATGAAGTTCTGCCAGTGGTAATGACGATGGGGGAAAATGTCTATCCCTGTCTACATTAGTACTGCCACGGTTGCTAACTGCCACTGTGGAACTGGACTAATGCTAGACCAATGATGCAAAAAGTGCTAGTGTACAGAGAAGGCCTTCACTGCAAGCACAGGTGTGCTTATAGGCTGAGTATGCACACCTGCCCTACCTTTAATCTAGCTAGTACAGTAACAATAGTAATGAAGGCCTGGTGGCATAAACTTGTACTTCGGCCAGTCACCCTATTACAAGCCCACTAGGCACCTGGGTATGTACTCCAGTAGCTAGCCTATGCTGAATCCCATATCACCATGTCTTCACTACTACAGTTACCTGTTCTAGCCAGACTAAAGATAGCATGGGTAAGCCAAGCTGTGCTACAACCATACCTTCACTTTGCAGTGAAGTCATACCCAACGACCTTGACTATATTGAAAATTTTGGAAAAAATAGCACAGGTGGTAGTAACTTTGCTCAGCTACCCCAGTGGTAGTGATGATGGGGGGGAGGGGACGATGCTATATGTTATCTACATGAGAGAAATTTATTGTTCTAAGAATTTATCTCACGTCCTAGTAAAACACTTGTAAAACACTTTGGGCCTGATCCTCTGTTACATTTCTTGACTAATATATGCTGGCTAGCATATAAATATATATCATATTAATAATATATATTATCAGAACGTAAGATGTTCTTATGTTCTCTGGAATTCTGGGAGCTAAACCAGGAATTGTGGGATAGGTACCAAGAGGGCACGGCAAATTAAATGGTTTGTAGCAGTACTAGTTTGGACAAAACTGCATCAACTCCAAGTAATTCAGCATGGCCAGAGTGGACTCAGTTAACTGTACTTAAATTGGTTTAATACAACTGCTTCCATTATAACTGGTGTAATTCTCTAGTGTAGAGAAGTCTCCAACAACTTCCCATGTTTTTACCAACAAGTGAGTCAGACAGTGGAGGAGGTCAAAACCTTGTCTACTCTAGAATTCCCACTAGTGCTGCTCCTCCTAGAGCAACTGAACTGCTAGCAGCACCAATGGGAACTTCCCCCCTAAAATTTTGTAATGTAGACAATGTCAAAGACAAATTCAGAGAAAACAGGACAATGTGGGAAATCCAGAGAAGTATCCATAATTGGAGGGACAGGATGGAGAGGACACAAAGGAGAGTGGGTTATTGTTGTTGGTGTTCAAGCACAAGCCAGGACTACCATTGTTGTTATGAACTTATGACTGTAGCTACTGATTTATATTGTATCTGGATCATATACAGTAGTATTTTCCCTGAGTAAATCAGCACCTTGACAAGATCACAGGCACAATCCTGCCATATTCCAGTAGGAGGTTTGCTGGAATAATGATGGAGTTGGAAGGGCTTCATGATTGGACCACATATCACTAAAAGAGTTGGTTACCTTTTCCTGTAATACACATTGTTTGTTCAACTGGTATTGAGTATGTACAGCTGATGGCCAATGTATTGTTTGTTTTGATTTCCTAGTAGGTGGCTTGTGCAAAATGGGTACCCCTCACAACTACCCCTGACTGTGCTGTTTAAAGGTGGATTGCTTTTTATCTAACTTTTTCATTTGTCATATGATTGACATAACTCAAGTTTAATATTCTGCAAAGTCATCTATTTACCAAGCACAAGATATTCTACTCAGTGTCCTTGCTGCTGGGCCACATTTATACTGACTATAGCAGGACAGATATTACATTGCTATTAATAAATAATTATGCTGTTTGCCTTAATAGAGCTTCTCATCCCAAAGGACTCCAAACCTTTTTACAGACAATGGATCAAGTTCTACCACAGTTACAACTATTCAATTGCTTAACAGGGTTAAATGGGTATAAAGGAAGGTGCAAATTAATTATAGATTAGATTCATGAATCACTTCACTACCACTGACGTTACCTCTACTTCTGGGGTAGACGTGCTGCCAATATTTTGGTACCAGAATGAGGTCCTGACCTGGCTGGCCTCTAGGTGCTACTGCAGTATAAATGTTTAATAATGTTTAGACTATATTCCTGAAAAATATACTGTAAATATTTAGAGCATAGCAGAGTGTTTAATCTGCATAATGTGAAATGAGAGAGGAGGCAAAGTCCTTATCAGAGGAGCTGAGGGTAACCCTCAGTGACATATTTCAAAAATATCTGACACTAGACCAAAGGCAAAACATTTGCTCCTTAGAAGCATTTACATGAGCCCTGGCAGGAATGGTTTAGCAGCACACACACAGTGGGGGAATTCCAGCAGAGACAGATAAATGATCCCAACTCTCCTTTAAATTTACAGGTGACATTTTCACAAGGATTTCCCAGGAACCACCTCAGGTACATTAGTGGCTGTCATGCAGCAGCTGTTTAGCAGCACACAGTAATACTATACAACAGTTTCAGGGAAGGACTGAGGAATATCATATTTAATACATTGTCAGAATTCATGTATTGACAATTTTTAACTGTGCGGAAAGTTAGAACTTTTTCCAGAGGGATAAAATCATGTTGCCAGTACCGGTAACTCTTCTAGTGCTGAATGCTAACGAGTTCTGAAAGCACATTGTCTTTCTGTCTAGACTTGCTCTGCCCCACCTCTCCTAAACCTACATTAGCACCAGTGTTATACCCAGGGTGCATTCATATTGCAGTTGTAGGCAGGTAGAGGAAGAGAAAATTACTTCCAGCTCATGGAAAAAGAACATGAAAACAAGTTGGCGCAAGTGCCCCAAGCCTGCCAAGACCAGTGAGAAAGAACAGAGTTCATATTAAATACGAGAATGGGCCTTCATGGCCATTCAAGCCTTGATCTATCTTTCTTCAAGAGGGAAACCAATTGTGAATGCATCCGATGAAGTGAGCTGTAGCTCACGAAAGCTCATGCTCAAATAAATTGGTTAGTCTCTAAGGTGCCACAAGTACTCCTTTTCTTTTCTTTATTTGGTATTTGTATTATCCTAATGTCCAGAGGCCCCAACTAACACTGGGTTTCCATTGTGCAAGGTGTGTACAAGCAAAGAGCAAGGGACAGTCCCTGCCCACAAGACCCTATGATTTAAACAGACAAGGCAGACAGAAGCGGTTTTACTATCCCCATTTTACATATAGGAACCAAGACCCATGGAGTTTGATTATTTTTTTCCACATAGAAACTGGACTCAGACCACCAACTCATTTCACAAGGGTCACTGAACAGCCCTGGATTTAAAACAACTTTTTGTCTCTTTCCAAAGCAGGCTGGCTCTGAACCATCTCAGGCCTGGGCTGCACTAGCCTTTTGCCTGCCATTAGTCTAGCTCAAGGAGCAATTCCACCTGCAGGTCAAAATGGTGAAGCATGGTAAAGATAGGGCACAAGAATTTTTATCACTGTGTTGTCTAAACCGGGGTTAAGCAGCACAGCTGTAAGGACACCCACACCCATCTACACCAGAGCTATCTTCAAGGACCTGTATCAGAAAAAGAGCAGCAGTGGGGAAAGTGCGGTAAATTCCCAGTGTAAAAGGTCCCTAGAGGTGACAGTGAAATACTGTGTAACCAACGCTTTCTGCCATCTGGTTCCCCAAGCTTTTAATTTTTAATAACAAAGCATTTCATACTGAAAACAAAACAACTTACTATTGCAGGTGAAAGGTCCATGTTTCATGACAAACTATTGCTATGAGTAAAAGAAAGGTGTTCTCCCCTAAAGGCATAGTACAGAGCTCCAGCAGCAACAGGATAGTAGAATGGATTTCTGTATAGAATAATACTGGAGAAACTCCTATGTCCCTCCGGCTTTACTGCCATAATCCAGGACAGCAGTGTTTGTTTTCAGTCCTTGTTACAGACTAATTCACCAAGTTAAACTCTTAGGTATCACTAAGTCCTATCAGTGACTACCTTGCAATACAAATGTTTCTTGCAGCCGGAAGTGAAGCATGAAGAGAGAAACAAACAAATGGAAAAGTAAAGAAGAGATAAGACCCATTTACTTTCTTTGTCACAGTGGCTGACAATTTCCATCAGGCTACATTGGTACCCTGAGCAGAGGTGGAAGTTTGAACACATTTCACCGGCTTAGGAAAGATTTATGGACCTTCTTATTTCAGAAATAGTACACTCCACCTTCCAAAAATTGAGATTCCAATGACTCAAAGAAAGTCATCACTTTCTAAGCCATTTTACAGTATTTGAATCCACAAAGATGTTCATTTTTGCAGAACTAATGCCTGAGTTTAAAATCAAACTGCTCTCGAAGAGATCACTTTGAAAAGAGTGAGGGAAGGAAGTGCTAATAGATAAAAATATTTCTGTAAATAATGTTTTTAATATTTACATTTTAGATTGCATGCCAGTGTAACCCACACACTTCCTGGGTGTGGTGTTCTGTCCTCTCTAGTGGCACTGAGACCATGTAGCACTTAATGAGTCTGCTACAGCCTTAGCTCATGCTTTTAGCTTCAGAGGTCCCAGGTTGTATCCCGACCACCAGGGTTTGTCAGTTACACCAGAACCTTATATCATGCTCGGATCTCTTATGTAGGCACCCTTTCTCATTTTTCTTTCTTACCTATTTCACTGCAATTGCAATACAAAAATAATACCTACAAATAGTGAAGGGCAAGTTGACCATAGACAGATGGGAGTGGGAGAGGTACTATCCATCAGTAATGTGAAAACATCATTTCCTTTTTGAAAATGTAGCCTGAATTTATTTTGGCAAACCAACATCATTAATAATTTCACCACAGGTCTGGAAATAATGTTTTCCAGTTAACTGCTGCTACATACATACACATATCGTAAGATGAACAAAACATGATGTTCACTCAAAACTACTGTTTTTCTTTTTGATTTCATAGATTCTGATCCTGCAACAGACCCCCCTCTCTCTTCACCCCCACTCCTCCACCCCCCAGTGCCTGTGTGGAATCCCATTTTGTTCTGTGGGGTTGAACATAGAGACATGGTACACCCAAGCACAGGCGGTAAGAGAAAGGTCTTAGTAAAGGAGTAGTACGTTAAGGAGGACTGCGGGAGGGCAGGGGGATATTCAGAATTTGCAGGACTTTCCCAGTCAAATTCTAGCAATTTTATATTAGATCAAATTTGAGGTCTAAAACCTTGACATTGTCTTTTTAACTCCATGGTAATTTAAATTCTCTGGGTCATTTAGATCTACATTATAAAACCATTAACACATACTTTGACAGGCAAAGCATAAATAATATGCAGTCTAGAAAAAAGTCAAAGATTTGCTATAAAAAATGATTGGGTTCTTTTACCCAAAGACAAGAACTATTTCTGATCAGAGATATTAAAACACTGTGGCAAAGCTTGCACTGCAGATGCTTGCACTATACCTGGCCTGTGAATAGAGAACTAAAGTTTTTTAGAGCTGGTTCTCAATTCTTCCTTTAAAGACTGAAAATGCCCATCGACACTAACATCACTAATGATATCTTAGTATTACTATGCTTTCTAGTAGCAATGTAATACTGCAATTTTTGCTACTATGATGCAATACATAGCCATGGCCATCAGCCCACAGAACTGCAGAAAGAAACTAAATAGCCACCTCAACATACCTTTGTCAGTTACAAAGATGACTCAACACATTTCCCCTAATTTACATTTCCTCATTTAAATTTAGAGGGCCAAAGTCTGATTCCAGTGACACTGGTGTAAATCTGAGAGTAACTCCACTAAAGTCAACCTTGATAGAAAAACAAATACTTTACATTGGAGGCCATGAAGTTAGGGTGATCAGCTGTCCTGATTTTATGGGGAAAATCCTGATATTTGGGGCTTTGTTTTATATAGGTGCCTATTACCCCCCACTCCCTGTCCCAATTTTTCACACTTACTATCTGGTTACCCGACACGAAGTAAATGGGGTAAATCAGTTTTCCACTAGTGTAAATTAAAGCAGAATTTAGGTCACAGTTTTTACATGTGTTAAAGTATAATTAAATCCAAAGATTATTTTTATAAGTGTACAGTATGCCTATTTTTCAGTCCTTTCTTTGTGTGTGATGTTTCACGGGGGAAGACCAGCATTTCTCAAATTGGAGGTCCTGCCCCAAAAGGGCGTTGCAGGAGGTCACAAGGTTATTTTAGAGGGGCCGCAGTATTGCCACCCTTACTTCTGTGCTGCCTTCAGAGCTGGGAGGCTGGAGAGCAGTGGCTGTTTGCTGGGGGCTCAGCTCTGAAGTCAGCACCACTGCCAGCATCAGCGCAGAAGTAAGGATAGCGGTACCTACAATAACCTTGCAACCCCCCTGCAACTCCTTTTTGGGTCGGGACCCCTATAATTACAACATTGTGAAATTTCAGATTGAAATAGCTGAAATCATGAAACTAAAAAATTTTAAACTCCTATGGCCCTGAAATTGACCCAAAAGGACTGTGAATTTGGTAGGGCTCTACCCAAAATGTTGCAGAGTAACTAGTCCCGACATCAAGCATTTAAAAGTGAACTCTTTCAACACTGGGAAAAAAGAGAGATGGGAAACACTGAGCTGTAGCTCACCAAAGCTTATGCTCAAATAAATTGGTTAGTCTCTAAGGTGCCACAAGTCCTCCTTTTCTTTTTGCCAATACAGACTAACACGGCTGTTACTCTGAAACCTAAAAACTTCCAGTATGTTGCCTTAACGAGGTGTCTGATACAAACGACTGATGATATCTCAAAATCCATGTATCCAAATCTTAAAGACCGTGACAGCTTTCATAATCCCACTTTTTAGCAACTAAATCACCTCAGGCAGTTTCAGTAACCCTAAAATACCACAAACAGTGCTTCAATAACTGCACCTCCCCAGCAGGGCTTCCTACAGGACACTCACACAACCCAGCTCTCTCTCACACACACCCCCCCTCTCCTTGGAGTGACTGACTGGTTTATTTACGCACAGGGAAAAGCTCCGCGGGGAGACCTCCACACGTTCAATGGGTGGCCACAGATGCTCCTCCCATCCCCAGCCATGGGGATCCCGCACATGCTCCCCCGACCCCCGGAGATGCTTCCCGAGCAGCCCTAGGCGGAGGGGGAAGGAGACGCTTCCCAGTGCGCGCAGGGAGGAAAGGGCGTCTGGGTGGGACTCACTCACCCAGGGTTTTCACCGCGATCTGCCTGGTGAGCGGGGGCGGCAGGTTGATGCAGACCAGGTCCACGTCCTGGTGCAGCAAGACCTCGTCTATCCGGCTGGTGTAGAAGGGGACGCTCATCTCCTTGGCCAGCTCCTCCGCCTCCTCCTGGGTCCGGCCCCAAATCGCTTTGACCGAGAAGCCCTCGTCCTTCAGCAGCGGGATGATGACCCGGGCGGTGAGGCTGGTGCCGAACACCCCCACCCCGGGCAGCATGGCTGCAGCTCCCTGCCCCTGGCCGGCTCGGCGCCCTCCGCCCCTGCCCGCCGCGCGCCGAGGAAGGGCGCGGAGCTGCGAAGCGCCGCGGCAGCCAGCGGCCCTGCAAGGAGCGATCAGACCCAGCCCAGCGCCGCCGCCGCCGCCGCAGCCCTGGGAAGGGGGACACGCCGCCCCCGAGCCCAGCAGCAGTGGCTGGCACGCCGCCTGGCAGCTGGTCCCTGCTGCGCCCCGCGGCTCCCGGAGCGGCTCAGCAGCAACGCAGCGGCCCCCGCTGCTCCCCCCTGCTCGCCCTCCATACTCGGATCATCACACAGCCCAGCGCGCCTCTCTTCCCCACCACACACGCACACGCAGCCCCGAACCCGGGGGCTCTTCCCCGGCCGGCTACCTCTTCAGCCCCCGACAGGGGAAATTGCGGGGCAGCCAACAAGTTGTAGAGCGAGGCGGCGGCAGCAGCCTGAACCTTACTCTGCATCTGCCATGTTCACCACAGAGCACTCCTGAGCACTGCGAGAAAAGGAGGAGTTTTGCTGTCACCTACTGCTTTCCTGCAACGCCCTCTTTAGAGCTCACATGTCATTGGCCACCACTCTGGTTTCTTTCCCAGTGCGATCGAAAAATAGCACCAATTGGCTGGCATGCCCTTGGCAGGGGGCAGCAGAGGGCTGGTGGCACTAGTTGGGGCAGGGGGATATAGAAGCAGGCAGAAGGATGGGCTACCTAGATCCTGAAAGGCTAGGCTTCCTCAGTTCCTCTCCCCTCCCTCCCTCTTTCACCACCCACTCTCCAGCTGCTGCAACCCTCTCCCTTGGGGCTCAGGGCTTGTTAGGAGCTTACTCAGCCTTCCCTCCACTTTAACTCTTCCCCCATCTATTTTTGTTCTTATTGTTCGGCTTGAGACCCAATATACAGACTTGCCAAGTCTGGAGGGAGACTCTCTTCTTTTGCATCTGTTAGAAGGCAGGGGCTTTTTAAGCTTCTCTCTTTAATAAAGAAGGATTTGGCTGCACATCTTTCAATGACACATCTAAATGTCTCTCATTCAAGTTTTCTCTGGCGTATCATCATAAAAAGAAGATTGCTTTGCTAATGCTAACTGCTCCCACTTTAAAGCTTGTAAAGAGGGCCTAGACACCAGGGTACTGGGAGCCCTATAAATGCAGGGAATGATATAAATACAATAGTAGTAAAATATACTGTTTGTAAGAGAGATAAAATACACTAGTTAAATTTCTTCACTAACTTTCATTTTGTATTCCCCCCAAGCTGGCTTTTTCATCTCCTCCTTTCTACAGGTACTACTGCCCTCTTAGTCTCTGTAGAAACAGGGGAGGAGGGTCCAGCAGAGCTATCCAGCTATGAAAGATGGAAGTGCCATCCCTGCACCAGCATTCCCCTATCCCAGGAGACACTCTGTGAAGACTGGGATCTTCCTTGTGTAGGAGGGCAGTGGTGCTGGAGGGGAGGGAAATCACTGGGTGTGGCATTAGACCCGCATCAGCTCCACATGGCCCTCCCAGGTAAGTTATTGGTGAACCCCATCATGATGCAGCTCCCCCCTGACAAGAGGTTCTGGCCATAGCAGCTGGCAGTGGATTCCCTGGCAGCATGTTTCTTAAATGTTCCTCATTTTGAGAGACATCACTTAGTTTAGTTCCAAAGTTACCTGCGTCCCAGAGAAATGTCGATGTCCCCTCACTTCTATCATTCAAAATTATTTACATCAGAAATAAGGAATCATGAAAACTGAGGTTACAGAAAGTTATATGTACAAAAGGAAAGAATTGTTCAGCACTTTAAGTTTTCTGAATTAATATTTTTGACCCCTCATTCTGAGTGTTTATCACACATTGTGTTCCACATCAGGCCTTGGCAGGTTGAGAGATATACAACTCAGGGATAGTGTTGCCAAAGGGCCAGAGGTAGTCTGGGAGGGCCAGCCAAGAACCACTGCAGATGCACAAATTGGCTTGACCTCTGTTGATTCATCAAGATCTGTACAGATCTCTGGAGATCCACTGATTTTGCAGGACAAACCCCCTCTACTTCCACAGGCAGAATGGATGAGCAAAAAATGTCTCACCCAATTCTGTGCTGCTCACTTACACTGGTGTAAATCCAGAGTAACTCCATTGAGGTCAATGTAGTTTCAATGGTGTCATACCTGAGAGAGAAAAATCAGGGTCAGGAAGTTCGTTGACCCCATGTAGGGGGATTTCAGTCAATGTCATCTTGGTTTTCAATTTATTCTCCACTCTGCTAACCCCTATACAATGCAACCCATCTAAAGAAACCATTTTATTATTCTTGTTTCTTCACTAATTTCCTTTTGCATTTATGTATTGCATTGCAATGCAATTGAAAACATTTTTTTCTACCTTAGATTCCTGGAGTTGTGCCAGGGACATTTTTGCAACTCACCACTATATGAAAATTAAATTAAGATTAAGAAGCAAGCATTCCCTTTATCAGCTGCTGCATGGAGATTCTGTTTTTTCTGCCCTCATCGAGGGGGCAAAGACTTCTTTACTGAAAAAAAGAACAGAAGCCTGGAGGATCACTACAAGTTAAACAGTCTTGCTTGCTATGTACTCTGCATCTTTGAACTAAGCACCATCAGACTAAACTGAGACTGATACATTTGAGCTTAAAACAATTGAAACATGATCCAGGTCCATTTGTCAAATAACCACAGCAGCATTACCTTACCGTAGAATATCAAGGTTGTATTGGGTCCTCAGTCAGATGCTCAAAACTATTTATAGATTATGTTCCTGGGATGAGTAATTTGGAAATTTTTCTTTGTCTTACTGTCCTTGTCTGTGTATAATAATAAACCCAAGAATGTAGCTAAATCACAGGAATAGACTGGAAATGGAGCATGAATTATGATTTATTAATTATATATTTTATATTACTTCAAACCCCCCCCAACATGGACTAGGAACTTTACAAAGATGCAGATAAGGTCCCTGTTGTGAAGAGCTTACAATCTAAACAGATAACATGTAGTTGTAGATGAAGGGTGAAGGATAGGATGAAAGTGACTGAGCGGTAAAGTTAGTACTTCCTGCTCATTCCCTGCTTTTTATAGAGAAGTTTCTTGTTTGCTAGTTGTTTTATTTCATTACTTCTTATTTTGTTAACATGTCTTTGTCAACAAGCTCACCCTTACGATATGTCTCCACTGCAGTTAGCCTAGTCCAGCCATACCACAAAGCCATATCTGAGTTACGGTGTCCTCATTGGTGCTCCTGTGCTGGCTCCCCCATGTGTGTTGCTGGGCCTCTTGAGACCGTATCCGTGGTTCTTTGTGCTGCAGTAAGTCAACCCACTCTATGATTCTTTCCCAATGAATTGTGGGAGAACTTGTCAGTCCTTCTGGGCACAGGGAGGGAATTGTAGGAAGGCATTGGAGTGATATAGCCTGTGACCTCACTGCAAAGGCGGGTTACTAGCCTAAAAGAAAGGGGAACTTTCCATAAGGGAACGTACAATTAGAGTGACCAGATGTCCTGGTTTTATAGGGACAGTCCTGATTTTGGGGTCTTTTTCTTCTATAGACTCCTCTTATTCTCCATCCCCTGTCCCGATTTTTCACATTTGCTGTTTGGTCACCCTATGTACAATCAGAAATCCTTCCTACCTTCCAGTACCTATATTCAAAGAGGTCTCTTGGAAGTATTAGATTTATTCAGCATTCTGTATAAAAGGCTCTCTAAAACATACAGTGTTTGCAGATAGGAACTGTTATGGGCACCTGAATAATCAGCTGCTGCAAGAGAAATGCAGGAACCTGGCAGTCTTTTGAACTCAGTCACCTCTTGGCAGGTAAAAGCTTTCTGTTGACCTTTAAGATGTAAGGTTCCTACACATATATTCTGTTAGATTTCTATCCAAAGCCCACTGAAGTCAAATGAAAGATTTGGGTCAGGCCCTTAATAGTCTGAAGCAATTTCTTTGGTCTCTTTCTGCACTTAAAAAAATCTGTTCATTTAAAGTCTATTTTAACAACAATTGTACTACCATTATATTCTATAACTGTAGTTCTACAACTTTTTAATACACCTGTTGGAACAACAGTGAGCAAAGCTGAACAATACATAACTTCTGTGATATCAGGAAGCAGAGCTTGCTAGCTACCAGAATAGTTTTCAAATCCCAGAATTTAAAATATGAATTAACTTATTTCCTTTTACATAAATCTGGGTCCTCAAGCATCAAACAGTTGTGAAATTTCTTTAAACCAGTTGGTTCCTTCTGGATTTTACAATTTGTGATCATCATGACTGGGCTTCTGTACCTCTGAGAGCTGCAATTGTTTTACTCGAAGATAACAGTGATTCAGAGATAAGGAAACTTGGTGATTCAGACCAAGTCTGGTTCTCCCACTCAAACCGTATTAAGTGACACATATATGGTGCCCTAGAAACGGTACATGAGCTGAGCTGCTCAAGTTTATACATATAGATATGAGATTCCAACACATTTTGCAGTTTCTCAGACTATTGAGAATTCGTTCTTTCCAGGAGGCATACATTTTATTTCAAGGTCTCTTTAACTGCATTTCCACTGAGACAGCTCACAAAGTTCCCCTACTTTTATTTAAAGGGAAGAGCTGTGTTAACATTTATTGTATTAAATGGCCCAGTGTTCAAAAGGGAACTCTACAGCAATGTAGGCCATATAAGCTAGTAGAGGACTCAGATAGGGCTTGATCCTGCCCCACTAAAGCCTGGTCCATGTACATTTGAAGCATACCAATTCCATTAGTCTGAAGCCATTCTTTAGCAGATACGCATCTTAAGTATGTAGCGCTATAGGGAAGCAGTGGTGACTCTGAAATCCCCAATCATTGACATAATCCTTGTACAGGCATTTGTATGCTGTGCAGCTAGGAGCCCTGCATTAAAGGACTGCAGGTCCACAAAAAGGGGTTGAATAATAACACCATTTAACACAGAGAATGATGTTTTATGTATAGATCTCACAATATTTTACAATGGTGGGTAAGTATTATTACCCCCATTTTACAGATGGACAAACTGAGGGAGAGAGAAAGTAAGTGCAAAATTTTCAAAAGTGTCTCTTCATTTTGGGGCCCTCAGTTTTTAAGTGCTTGTCCCCAGCTGGCCACCAAAAATGAAGTACTCAGAATTAGTGGACACTTGAAAATGTCGGCTGAGATGACAGCATGTGGGACCCAACTCAGCAAGGTATTTAAGCAGCTGCCTACCTTTAAGCATGTGAGTAGTCCCATTTAGTTGCACCAAACGCTCCATGCTGAATCAGGGCCATAGTAAATCAGTAGCATAGAAGCCCTGAATTCTGAAATCTAGTTTTGGGCCTAAGCACTAGACCATGTCATGACTCGTACTATATGTTTGTAAAGTGGTGCATAAATGAAATGTGCTATATAGCTAATAAGTATGTTTTTAATTGATCACATTGCATTTCTTGCACTGTGGCTAAGAAGTTAAGAACATAAGAAAGGCCATACTGGGTCAGAATAACAGGAGCCAATGCCAGGTGCCCCAGAGGGAATGAACAGAACCAGTAATCATCAAGTGATCCATCCCCCGGTGCCCATTCCCAGCTTCTGACAAACAGAGGCTAGGGACACATCCCTGCCCGTCCTGGCTCATTGCCATTGATAGACCTATCCTCCATGAACTTAAGTAGTTCTTTTTTTAACCCTGTTGTAGTCAAAATGCTTTAGGAAGAAGATCGTATGGCATTGTGAGTTTTTTTAGACACTTTAAAATATGTAAAATAAAATTAACTTGTTTTTGAGAGTTATGAAGTATCCCATATAAAACATGTTTAAAAGAGTCAAACTAGGTGGTAATCCATTTTTATATAGGAGCATAGCAATTGCTAGACTGGATCAGACCAGAGGTCCATCTAACCAAGTATTCTGTTTCTAAAAGTGGCCAGGACCAGATGCTTCGGCGAGAAATTTTGGAGTAGGCAGAAAATATAGCAACTCTAAAAAATAATGCAGACATGCAACATATGTTAAATACTGCAGCCAGGAGAGATCCAAAATTCATTCCAAATAAATAAATCTTGTTCCATAAAAGAGCGGACAGTGTTGTCAGCCTGCTAAGCCAGGCTTCCAAAATACTGAGAATCAGTTACATTTCACAACAGGAAGTGCTGCTGTTCTTTACCTACCTCAGCGATTCAAAAAGCGTAGGCACAAATTTCATTTTTACCTTTTGTAAATACACAGGAGGAGTGAGCTAAATGGACACTCAATCCCAGGAGCAGAAGAACTGATGACATTCTTTTGTTTCATCTATTTGCCTCTTTAAAGAGGACTAGCCATGTTCCAGTGCAGGGTTTTGTTCTGCTGGGTTGTTGTTGTTGTTGTAGTATATTGGTATTTTTATTGCTTAATTTAGGAACTTGCTGCCCTCCCTTGGCCCACCAGAGCCCAGATTTATTAACCTTCCAGGCACATTGAAAAGCCCATTTCCCCCCTCCTCTTTAAAGCTGTTGAAGAGGGTATAGGCTGAGGTGGATGGATTTATGGGGAGTCCTCTGTATATGTTGTGATTTTTAATTTATGGCATAGGCACCCAGAGCACTGGATGGGCAGCTAGAGATTTGAAGAAATAAAAATAAAAAATTGTTCTTGGTTATGTGCCATGCAAAAAAGAAGAAGATGGGGAAACAATTCTGGTTAGATTGGCCAGGTTAGGCAGCTATATACCAATAATCAGCATGTTAACGTATTCATAGTCCAGAGCAATTTTTGTAATTTGTTTTCAAATAATTCATCTCTACACAGCTGTGATCCCTTCAGGTTTTCCAGCGGTGCTATGTAATACTATGCCAGGTCATTTAACTCTGCAGCTGTATTATCTAACTCTGTCAGGCTTTTTGGGATAATAGTTTGCATGAAAGATAGTACTCAAAACAAAGTTACAAGGATGGATCTAGATCCTATATGAGTACAACTCCAAGGAAATCATCATGTCTGAAATTACTTGTACTGTTTGGCCCAAGTTGTTTATTTGTTAAATTCACTATTCTAAATAATTTATTTGTTAAGTTCATTGCTGGAAGAAACCCACTGAAGCAAATGCATTCTCATCAAGGATAAATTTAGCCCATTATATCAGTCCTATGACGGCTCATGGAGATTCGCCTTTATCGCAAGTGGTAGAACTACTGCTTTTGGGACTGAGGGTGCTTTGTTAGAGTCCAGGCAGAACTGATTCCTTATAACTCAAAAATTAAGTCATGCAAGTAATGGCCTCTTTTTCAGGGAGAGAGTTTTTCCTAGTGGTTAGAGCAGGAGACTGGGTTCTATTCCTGTTTTGCCTATGACTTTCAAGAATCAAGGTGGAGAGCATCTCCTGAGAAGTGCTGAAAGGCTCAGCACCTTGCAGCATCAGTCTCTTAATAGTCCAGTGTTTTAGGGCTCATTGTTGCACACTGTTTGGTATGGGTAGACCAGTGATACTCAGACTGAGGCTTGAGACCTGCTAGTGGTTCTTTAATGTGTCTCCTGTGGCTCTTTAAATCACACAGTGTTTTAATAACGTGTGCTGCAAAGATTAACCAGTCTAAGTTATTAACCAATCAGGATGCTTTAACTATGCTTTTACCCAATTGTAGTTGATAAAATAATAATACTTGGTCAGTCACATTATATATAACTAAATATTTTCCTGTCATACTGTTTAACTATGAATATATGGTACTATAGTAAATGAAACAATGAATTCACACTACTGTGGCTCTTTTTTGTAATGTTGATCAGTAATTTGGTTCCTGATTCACTGAGGTCTGAGTATCACTGGTGTGGTGTAGAGTCAGACTATGCTGGTGCACACTAAAAATTCCCTCGTGCACTTTAACATCGGACTGAACAATACTACATTAAAGCATACTAGGGAACTTCTAGTGCTCACCACCAGAGACTGTAGAGGTCAGTTACCGTGCAGCATATCAGCGTGCTTTAGAAGTCACACCCTGTAGTGCACTTTCCACACCATGTAGACAAGCCCTTATTTTACACAGCTTTAAAATAATTGTTAAACTAATTACTTACCCCACAAGCTTAAGGTGAGGATTAATGTTGTAAAGCACTTTCAGATCCTTGATAAAAGTGCTATAGACACATATTAGTCATTCCTGTTATTATGTAAATGTTGCCAACCCTGTTTGGTTTGTTCTCACATGCTTCTCAGTTAAACATACATATATTTAGAATATCTTACATAATTCCTCCATGCAGTCAATCAAGACACATAACAATCTCTTATTGTATTAAAAGTGCCACATAAGCCATTTAAAAATATTTAAAAACACTGGATAATTAGAAGATCACCGCATCATTTAGGAATTAAAGTTAGACTTTGTAAAAAAAAAAAAAAAAAAGGGGGGGGGGCCCCTTTACCAAATCTAGCATGAATAAAAAAAGTGGTTTTTTTTAATTTAGCCCCCAAAAAAGAGTTTGTGTTCACATTCTCCTGCAGTGCTGTGAACCCTTGTCCCTGCAAATATACAACATTATGCTACAGCACACGAACCAGAAAGTAAAACAGATTATAAAGAAAAGTCTAGGTACCTTGTCCAAATAAAGGGAAATGTAAAAAACAAATAAGCAGCTGATAAAGTGAAAGCACATGAGATTTTTTTAATCCTTTCAGTTCTAGTGGCCAAAAGCAAAGTTTCCCAAACCTTTCAGAGCTGAGGCCCCAGTCAGGAAAATTAAACTAATCACAACCCCCTTCTATTCCTCCATGTAGTGTTACAGGCCTACCCAAAATGAGCTATCACTCAGAATCGATTATATAGATTTCATAACATTATCCTTCCTCTTCTTTCTTATCTCCTTTGATGAATGGTAAAATAGTTAACAATGTTGACATTTAAAGTGGTTTTGGAATCCGAGTTTGCACCCATTGAAATGAACTGGGCAGCATTATTGCTTCCGGCTCTCCACAAACTCAGCAGGAAGACACTGATGCATCACTTACACCGAGGTCAGATTTTCAACCGTTCTTTGCAACCATAACTGCCAGAGATGGACGCCCATCACAATATTGAGGATAATTTTCTCATCAGTAACTCTAGTTAATATTATGCAAGTTATGCACCTAAATGTCCCTGTCAACATGAGAAAACACTTTTTAATAGGTACTTTATATAGGTGGGAAATGTTCCAGGGAAACTGGTTCAGTAGGCCAGAAAACTATATATGGCCTACCTTTAGATCTTTAATTAATAGTGATCCATTGATATTTACTATTATAGTAACTGACTAAGCAAGCTTGACTCACAAAGTAATTCTCATGGAAGTATCTCATGGACTTCAGTGGGACAACTCACCTAACAATGGATGGAGGACTGGGCCCTTAATCTCCACAAATCTAATGGAGCATTATAATGTTCCAGTTACAAATACTGATGCTTCATGAGAGGCAAAAGACACCCAGACTTTTAATATAGAGTAAGCACCCAAAAATCAAATGGACGAGGAGCCAATAATGTGGCAATCTTTCAGAAAGGTAATAAGGCTTCTGTTTCAGTGCTCAGCACTGCTAATAGTAGTAAATCATACCCACAAAAAGTAGGGCAGCGTTATTAAGGACAGTGTGAAATCATGAATCTAATACTAGACACAAGAGCTGTGTTTCACATATTGGATGTGGGACACTGAAAACCATATGGCTGGGCGCCCATTGTTCTATAATGAAGCAGCAGGAAAGAGGAAACTGTGAGACAGTAATGCAAGAAATGAGAACATGCAACTAAATATTTACCTCTAATGCCCCACTTCTGTGCTCTAAATCCCCACTCACATCAGTGGAAAGCTATTGCTTTTCATCACATTAGTCAAACCACATTCAAAAATCAGATTAACGGATCACACTCACCCAATAGATTTGACATGATTCGTTTCCATTAAAACATAGTTTACTGTGTTTGTCAGAGGCTGAGCAATGGTTCAGTCTATCCCCCAGCAAGACCCAAACATAGACTGGACAGGGCTGGGTGAAATAATCACAGTGAAATGACATAGACCTTGAAAATTGAGGTTTCCACTTTTGTTATTATTTGGTCTAATTTCACACAGGAAAAAAAAATCTGAAATTTCAAAAGAGACTAATTTCTGAGCAAAAAATCTCAATGTTCTGAAATTTGGAACTTGATCTTTTGTTTTGACAACCATTTTTACCCTGAAAGTTTTGATCATTTCACATAGTTTAATGCAAAAACCACCACACCGTGAATTCAGGGCCTGAAATGGCCTGCAATGAAATTGTGAATATTTGTCAAGACAAGTAGTGGAAACAATATTAGCTGTCATTCTAGTACCGGCTTAAATCACAGTTTCAAAATAGCATCATGATGATACAAATCCTGCTGTATAGCTGTGTTTAATGCTTTGAATTAGCATAGACACGGGACCTAAAATTTTGAAATTATTCTTTTAATTTAAGACAGACAAACTTGCTTAGAGGTGGTTCCTCCACCTGTCAGATTTACACTACATTTAACTGGTGTCTACTGGGCTTTAGCTGTCACTGATTGCCATCTTCTATTTCCCTTTGTATCCCAGGCAGTGCATCATGTAGTGGTATTTGATCTGAATGCTGAGGGCTGCCAGCATGCCTTACTTTTTTTTTTTACAAAGGTACAAAGGCAATTATAAATGGTCTCAGAATAATTCAGAAGCAAGGGCTGGGATTACAGAGTTCAATAACCTCCACACATACAGCAGCATGACAGTGGAAAATGCTGAACTGCACCTTGGAAACGTAGAAGCCTGATTCCTTCCTATTCCTGAGGGAAGATCTAACTGTAAATACTGGGGCAGATTCTGAAATCAATTATACAGCATAAAATCTGGAATCACTCCACTAACTTCAGTGGAGTTATGCTGGGTTCCTGCTGGTTTAATTTAATGCCAAATTTGGCACAGGCCCACTAATGTTATGATTTCAAAATCAAGAGAGTAAGCATTGAGCAAACTAGCTCAGAGAAACAAGGACCAAAGATGAACACCAGCCCTTCCTGAATGGAAACTAAATGGAATCCTTTATGGATATTCCCATCTCAATCCCTATCCTTCAAATCCTTATTCCAGCCCTTAACTGTCCACTTTTCTCCCTATAAACTCCAATGGACCCCAGCTCCCTCCCTTCCTGCAACTTCTAAAAGGTATTCTGCAAGATGTGGAAAGTCTGATAGTATGTCTGCTAGGCCTTGAGCTGCTGCTGCATTGAATCCTAGGGCTCTCTAGGGCTCCCCTGGTCAGAGGTACACAATGCCTTCTGAGATATCTCTTACTGGGGATGTCCTCATATGTGAGATCTGTTGGAGGTCACAAAAGGGTAACACCAGGGATAATGAGACAGGGACGGCATGGAGGGTGAGGGGAAGGTGCAGTGGAGGAAAAGGTGAGGTATCTATCTTGGTGGGAGAGAGAGAGAAGAAGGGAGGCAAAAGATAGGGAAAGAGTATGTTTTGGATAAGGATCCAAGTTTTGGGGGGGCTAATCTGAACTGAAACCATGCAAAGAAACAACACAGCTGATAGACTTTCATGAAAGAAAACACAGTCCTGAATGAGTAAATTTCCTACCTTATGTCATGACACACACACCACCTAGCCATGTACACAAGCAGTAGCACTATGTGCAGGACATGCAAAATTCAACTTTCAGATTGGCCTCTTGCCCCCCACCCCGTTAGGTTTGTGAGAACAACTAGGTCCTGGAGGGATAGGGGATGTACCATTTTAATAGCAGTCCATAAAGGATTTCTTTTCCTCCAGGCACAGCACAAAGAGGAATACTATCTGATCACTCAACCGGGCCTTCTGTCAATTCACCTACATTTTTAAGGGCAAGGGAAGAGCCTCGTTTAGATTTTTTTTTGACACCAAGACAGAAGGGAAAACACTCACAGACAAGCACAACAGTGCTTATGAGAGGGAGAGCTGGCTAGTGAAAGGAGAACTACCCAGCCCACTTCCTGGATCCCAGTAGGATCACTCTCCTGTCCCTGTTATTTCATTAGTTGTCCCCCGGAATCACTTGGCTTCCAGGTCCTGTGGATCCTCCCCTTACGCTGAGTGGGGGTGGGGGGAGGGGTTCCTTAGCAGTGGGCAGGCTTCTGCCCGCCCAATTCCTAGATCCCAAGAGGGTAAGCTAAGATACGTGTCTACTTCTATTGCTACCCCTTCTCCTTGTAAAAGATCACTTATTCTGATAGTCTTCTCATTATTGTTGCCAAGCTGCCTGCTAAGCAATTTGCGGCCCAAGCTGATCTTTCCACATGCCGAATCATTATTTCGGTACTAATAGTTGGAGTGTGTCTGCAATGGGAAATTTTGGACCCCTCATCCTACACCAGCACAGCTCCACCAGTGGTAGCAACACTGGAAGTTGCACTGTATTGTAAACAGGATTTAGGTATTTTTTCCACTTTGTCACTTAACTTCAGAAGAGCTTATCTAGGAGCCCGTCCTTCTCCCCTGGAAGTTAATGGCAACATTTTCATTGACTTCAAGGGACAAAGGATAAGGCCCTTGATGGACAAACAGCCCTGTGGAAGAAGGAAGCAGAAGACTTTATCAAATAACAAAGAAGTGAAGTTAGAAGGATTGGGGAATAAGGGGAAGCAGGATTTTTTTTTACTAGATCTCTAACATGTAGTTAGTTTACTGCAGTGGAAACTCATTTATCTGAATACTGGTTCTCTAAAACCTGTTTATCTAAAATGAGATCATGTCCTCTTAGTGTGCATTAAGGCCAATACTGCCAAACTTGGATGACTAAATTTAAGCATCTAAGTCCATAGGTAGGCATCTACCATAACTAAGCGGCCTGATTTTAACTCTCATTAACTTCAGTACGCAGCACCACTGAAAATCCGGCCTCTTAGTTATTTAGGTGTATAATATATAAAAGATACCTGTCTCAGGATCTGAGTGGCTGTCCACAAATTAAAAATACACCCCAAAACCAGAAAATAATTAGCAATGATTCAATCAAAACCCAATCAATATCCCCTCCCCTTTATCACAATAACTTTAGGCACCCAAATGTAAAGTCTGGCCTGTATACATTGAAAAGTCCCCTGCTTATCCAAACTGTCATTCATTGTTATCATGTTATTATTTGTATGGCCCAGCCAAGATTGGGGCCCCTCTGTGCTAGGTGCTTAATGAGAGATGGTGTCCGGCCCAAGGCACAGACTGGGATGGGAAACAGAGGGACAAACACTTTCCCAAGGTCACACACAGCAGGCCAGTGTCAAAGCCAAGCATAGAACCCAGGTCTCCTGAGTCTCAGTCCAGTGCCCTACGCTTCCTGTCATCTAACTTAGTTCTACATCCCTGTTCCATTTGGAAAAATTAAGTTTAATTGGATATATAATTAAGAAACAGCAAAATCTGTACTCAACCCTTTCTTGTTTTACACGACATGGCCAAAGTATCCACATCGCTACTGAGTGCAAGTTTATTAGACCATCTTTGGTAAGCAGCCAGTTTTTGTCAGTCCCTTGCAGGAATGCTTATGAGACATTTCCTTTATATAATTTATTCATTATAATTGTTCTGATTACACCAGGATAAGTAAATGATAATGTAACTTTCTTTTCAATTATACCTCAATATATATATATATATATACACACATACATACATACATACACACACACACACACACACCACTGTACTCTAATGGAGGGAATCAAGTATTAATTCTGTCCTGTCTTACCCATGGGTTGCAAATCAGGGCAGTATTTAGCCCTTTGCGTTATATATTGCTGTCAGGCTAACTACACCAAAATATAAAGTGAGTTGTGCAACTGAGAAATCTCACGTGGAATATGTATGTCAAAATACTTAAATTCCTGTGTCTGTATCCGTAAAATGAGACACTGACTTCCTTTGTAAAGTGCTTTGAGATCTACAGATGAAAATGTAAGCTATATATGAGGTTGGTCATATTATTATTATTATGGCCTGCTATCATATGGCAAGTGATATGCTGTTTCAGGTGAATTTTTTCAGCCTCAGTGCTGTGCTTATTGACTTGACTAAATGCAGAAACAGAATGAATATCTATAAAACCTTTGAGAGAGGAGTACACCTCAGAGTTTTGAACACATTGAACGAAGTTTACAAATCCCAAGACTGCCTAACTTCATGTCAGTTCCTCACATCACAGGACTGTGCCTGGGCCCATATCTTTTTCCCCAGTCCCACACAGCAGTGTCAATTCTTCTTAAAGTCACATTTTTCTGCTGGGTGGGATCTCTCCAGGAGTCTCTAAATAACCACAGGACTAAACAAAAATGTAATCTGTGAAGCAGGTTATTACCAAACTGTTCAATTTTAATCTTTTCAGCTTCTGTGCCAATAGATGTTTGAGGCTGGAGATACCTGGATTGTGGTTTAAACTGAGAAATTTCAAACTCAATACCTCTAGGAGACTGGGAAAGCTCTGCCATGCATGGTTAGCCATATATTAATGCAAACATACCTTTCGATGGGAGGGGGAGATCTTAATAAGCTACACAGTATCCATAGGTTTCAGAGTAGCAGACGTGTTAGTCTGTATTCGCAAAAAGAAAAGGAGTACTTGTGGCACCTTAGAGACTAACCAATTTATTTGAACATAAGCTTTCGTGAGCTACAGCTCACTTCATCGGATGCATAAAGTGGAAAATGCAGTGAGGATGTTTTATACACACAGACCATGAAAAAATGGGTGTTCATCACTTCAAAAGGTTTTCTCTCCCCCCATCCCACTCTCCTGCTGCTAATAGCTTATCTAAAGTGATCACTCTCCTTACAATGTGTATGATAATCAAGGTGGGCCATTTCCAGCACAAATCCAGGGTTTAACAAGAACGTCTGAGGAACAGTTGGGGGGGGGTGTAGGAAAAAACAAGGGGATTAGTGATTAGTCATTAAGTTTTAATCACCAAATACTGCTGGATTGTACAAGAGGAAACAGGCATTAGCCAGTCAGGATGGATTCTTATGATTGATCAATAAGTCTAGGAAAGTGCTCTTCTCCTTATCCACAGACAGTGGGTAAGCCCCTGGGAGCACTCCTATTGCAGGAGTGAGGATGTGTGTAGGGTTTTTTTAAAAACTGGAGCAGAAGCAGAAGGGATGATCCATCCCCTACGAGCCACATGATTAAGGGAGGCCTCGTCCTCCTAGTTTTCTGCTTTCCTATTCCAGCATCTTCCTGCCTTAAACTGAAGGGATTTCTAGGTGGTTACTTTTTCCCGCAGCAGAACAACTATTACCAGCTATGAGCGTGCCCCAAAGCCCATTGAAAACAATGCATCTTGGATCAGATCTCATGTGCACCTGTGTTTTGTGTACAACAAATACAATGCCAGGGGGAAAAATTCCTTCCCATTGGTTTTCTGTTTGGATTCTCAGCTGCCCATTTTCTGAAACTTCCATTGAAACCTACAGGTTGTTGGGATCACTGGTTTTGCACAGCCATCTATTTAGCATCATACAGATTATAATGATCTCATCTTTCTAATAAGTGCTTATTGAACAATATTTATGAGCTGTTTCCTCTCTCTCCTCCATAGGTACTAAGAAGCTAGTGTTCAGTGACAACAAACAGTGAATCAATTTTCTCTACTGCTGTGATCCACAGGCCCTTTGGGGTGGAACAGCAATATTGTCAATGACTGGCTGAGGTAACAGTGACTCAGAAGCAGACCTGAGACAAAAGATACAACTAGCATTTGGAATTCGTTTCACAAAAGCACTCCTTTGAATTGAATCAGTCTGAGGAAGATGCAGAAACAGGAAAAGGGAGTGGGGAAAAGAGCAAAACTGTGTTTGTTACCATGGAAAAGCCAGATGAAGACCTTTAGGAGAAATGTCAAGAAAGAAATGAATAAACGGGTAACTTAGAAAGCAAATAAACCCCTCCATCACTTATTCAGAGGAGCTCCCTATAAAGAATGGCAGCATGACAAAGGAAAAGTGAAGCACCAAATCCCAGAGTTCTTTGGGTGAACGGTCTGGCATCTGTTTGCTTTTGGGGGCAAAACTCAAAACTGTTTTTGTGCAATTTGTCACACTTGGAAACATTCTGGACATCTTGCCTTGGCTTCAGAATTCACATGTAGCATAAGAATTTCACAAGATCTTTCATTTGTTCAGTCAAAAGCAGCTCTCACAGCTACCAATAATGGGGCCCTGAAAACCAAAACACAAAAAGATTTAAACTCTTTTAAAATAAAGGAACAAATTGCTCTCAAATCCTCCCTACAAACACACCCCACTCCTTGCAATGCCTCACAAAGACAAGGGGCTTCCATTTTGTATTCAGTCCGTTACTTCATGGTATACCTCAGGATCTGGAGGCCTTACCTTCCCAAAAGCATTTTTCTCCTTTTGTCTCTGAAGCAGCCAGTCCTATAGAACTGTGGTTCTCAACTGGGTTTCAGGAAGGGTCTGCCAAAATAAACCAGAGAGCATGCAAAAAATAAAAGCCATTTCACCTCATGCTATTTGGACACATAGCTTTTTCTTCTCTTTTCTTTTTTTACCAGAACGTGTGTTAATTTTTCTGCATGATATGCTGAAACCTATTGGCTTCAGCAGGGCCCCCTGTGGCATGGGGCCCCAGGCAGTTGCCCTGCTTGCTGCCCCCTAACGCCGGCCCTGCCGGAACTATCAATTTAATACCGTTTTTAATCTACTGGATATGCAGAAAAAGAGTTATTGGGGCACAGGTGGGCCATGGGCTTTTTATAGCATGTTGTGGGGGCATCAGAAAGAAAAAGATTGCAAGCCCCTGCTATAGAACTTCCTCTGAACACCTAAACCAGGGGAACAGGCAAATGAACTGGAGTTAACCCCACATTCACCAGATAGCAGAGAAGGCCTCTGTAACTGTTTCTTTTTTCATCTTAAATTAAAGTAAGTTGCTCCCTCTCCCTTTGCAACAGTTGAAGCTCCTGTTAGGCTAAGAGACCCCCTAGGAATGCTGGGTTTCATAGAGCGGGGCCGGCTCTTAGCAAACCATGCTGGTTTTCGCCACATGATTAGGGTTCTACCAAATTCATGGTCCATTTGGGTCAATTTCAAGATCATAGGATTTTTAAAATCGTACATTTCATAATTTCAGCTAGTTAAATCTGAAATTTCACAGTGTTGTAATTGTAGGGGTCCTAACCCGAAGGAGTTCTGGGAAAGGTCGCAAGGTTATTGTAGGGGGGGTTGCGGTGTTGCTCCCTTACTTCTGCACTGCTGCTGGCGGGGCGCTGCCTTCAGAGCTGGGCACCCGGCCAGCAGTTGCGGCTCTCCAGCCCCCCAGCTCTGAAGGCAGAGCAGAAGCAAGTGTGGAAATACCACAACCCCCCTAAAATAACCTTGCGATCCTCTGGCAACTCCCTTTTGGGTCAGGACCCCCAATTTGAGAAATGCCGGTCTCCCCTGTGAAATCTGTATAGTATAGGGTAAAAGGACACAAAAGACCAAATTTCAAAGTGGGAGACCAGATTTCACAGTCTGTGACTCATTTCTCATGGCCGCGAATTTGGTAGGGCCTTACACATGATATATGAACAACTAGGACACCATAATCCTCCTGACGACTGGAATTGGGTAGTTTCTCTTCAAATAATTTGCAGGCCCTCAAGTGGGCCTCCTGATCTTCTACTGCAGAAGCCACCGGAACCCATGCCGCAGTATGCATACATAGCTAGGCCTTGTATGTTTGTATATAGTTAGTAAACACAGTTGTTTGGAACTGTGTTCCTGTAGTTTCCTCATATTCATTATGTTGTGTAAAGAGCAAAGACAACAATGTCGGGAAAGGTTTTACTAAGAGCTAGTCTAATAAATTCCCAGGTATCACATAAATGTGGGTGACACACTTCCTTGGAATGCCCAGGACTGAGAGTTACCCCCCTGCCTCCAGCGTGCGGGAGTCTTTCTTGTGGGAGCTGGGTGCCAACACCTATACAGCACCAGCCTTTCAAGCACTCTCCTCAGGACTCTCCCTGTTCCACTTTGCTCTGCAGGTTAGCAACAGGTGCACCCTGAGCCCTCTTGAAGAGTGTTCCTCTGAAGCGTCCAGCCCCTGTCACTGGGCCCTCACAGTAATTACCAGGTTCGCTGCTCCCAAGGGAATACAGTATACACACACCAGCTTGTTTGAGTCAACTGTCAGCTCCAGTGTAACAACCCAGCACTGTAATCTATTTATAGTGAAAACAAACACAGTGAATGTTTATTAACAAAGGTTAAGATTTAAGAGATAGTGAGCAAGAGTAAAAAGAACAGCAAGTTACAAATAAAACGAAGTATAACATCCTTCCTAGAGATCAAAACTTAACAGGCTACAATCCATATCTAAAGCAGTTTTATCTCACCTAAACCTTTTCTGTAGAGCTTGCTGGTTTTCAGTCCAGCGTCCAGAACATTCACAAATAACACCCCCACATATACCCTGCCACAGGTGTTCCTCAGTGACACCAAAATAGATTCATAGATACTAAGGTCAGAAGGGACCATTATGATCATCCAGTCCGACCTCCTGCACAACGCAGGCCACAGAATCTCACCCACCCACTCCTGCGAAAAACCTCACCTATGTCTGAGCTATTGAAGTCCTCAAATCGTGGTTTAAAGACTTCAAGGAGTAGAGAATCTTCCAGCAAGTGACCCATGCTACAGAGGAAGGTGAAAAACCTCCAAGGCCTCTTCCAACCTGCCCTGGAGGAAAATTCCTTCCCAACCCCAAATATGGTGATCAGCTAAACCCTGAGCATATGGGCAAGATTCACCAGCCCCAGGAAAGAATTCACCATACCCAGAAAAGAATTTTCTGTAGTAACTCAGATCCCACCCCATCTAACATCCCATCACAGGCCATTGGGCCTATTTACCATGAATATTTAAAGATTAATTAATTACCAAAATCATGTTATCCCATCATACCATCTCCTCCATAAACTTATAGAGTTTAATCTTAAAGCCAGATAGGTCTTTTGCCCCCACTGCTTCCCTTGGAAGGCTATTCCAAAACTTCAGTCCTCTGATGGTTAGAAACCTTCATCTAATTTCAAGTCTAAACTTCCCAATGACCAGTTTATATCCATTTGTTCTTGTGTCCACATTGGTACTGAGCTTAAATAAAAATGTCCTTTTGCTTCTCCTTATACTTCCCCAAATCCATTGTCTTTGTTCCCCAATCAGGCTGACCTCTCGGGTACAGACTCTGCTGTGCTTTCCCCTGTTCAGTTCACATCCCCCTATTGGTTCCCTACGTAAATGGGTTTGCAGTATATTGGCTTACAATATTAATTTACAATGAACATAGATAAATCAGCATTCCTTTGTCTATGAAAGCCTCATTGGTCAACCCTGCCAGGGACACAGACGCTAAAATATATTTTTAGTACATACCTACAACTTCTTAAATATCACCCATACATACATCACACAATGACGATGAGGATCAGTATGACATCAGCTTTCATCCGACACCCCACATGACCCTGTATGGATAAATACTGTGAATCCCGTGTGTTAGGTGTAGTGAATTTGTCAGACCTCATAGGAGTGGCTGTAACAGAATAGGGGACCCTTTGCCAGTTGGCATTGAAGGGCTCTTAGGGTCACAGTGAACACTTCCCATTAGCACACAGCAAAACCTTATCCAACATCCCCCAGTACCACAGAGTCAAAGACAGCACAATTACCAGTACAAGCACCAGTGTTCGTAATTCTAGAAGAGTGAGCTGAAAAATAATTTTTCATGTGGACATAAACGAATCTAAGAATGAGTCAAAGGTACAATAACTGTATGAGGAGGCCATCAGCTGGGGCTGTGAGATAGGTCCCCTGCCTGGTAAATCAACACTTGAGCAGATCTGTTCCGTTAGAAACCGCTCCCCCATTGAATGGCTGTGTGTGCGCTCATCCTGCACATTACCCTAGCTGAAACTCTTGTGGTTTCTAGGCAGCAGCTCCACCAGCTGCCCAAAATGAAGACTCTCTCCAGCCAAGTTAGACGGAGCTGTACTAAGCCTGATTTAAGTGGCTTTTTATATTTACCAGTGCTTTTTGCTGTGTGCAGAAAGGTGTGTACAATGAGTACATAAGGCTCATTGTTTTAAGATCCATGTAATAACAAGGAAGATACTAAATTTCAGATAATAATACCTAGCTCTTATCATCAGTAGATCTCATAGTACTTTGCAAATTATTCCCATTTTACAGATGGGGAAACTGAAACACAGAGCAATGAAGTGACTTACCCAAGGTCACCCTGCAGGTGAGCGGTGGAGCCAGGAATAGAACCTAGGCCTCCTGAGTTACAGTCCATTGCTTGCTCCATTAGAAGCACCTAAGAATTCCTTATGCAGCACTGCTAATCCTCCATTTCGCCCACTTTCATCTCTTCCCCGAGCCCCACAGGCCCCATGTTGTAGGCTCTATCCTTCTCTCCATGGCAATGCAAAGTACCTAATTACTAAGCTATTAGGGTTAGCCAACAATGATCAATTTTCTCTTTCCAAAACATATGTGATTTCTGCACTGATCAAAAGCCGACAGTTCTGTTAGTCATTGCTCTAAGCGAAGATAAGAGTGAAAAATATCACTCCAATGACGAAGGGCCAATTTGAAGCTGTAACATTATTAGCTCTTTTTTGCTGTGAAATATAAAAGGGCAAGAAGATTAAACAGCATTTTGTGAGCAACCTGCTCTTTTAGGAAAAGCCAAACAAGCTGTAGGAGATTGCCTAAATATAAGAATTACTGCGTTTTTGAGTCCAGGCTATAGAGCAAGGGAAGCTCAGATAAAAGGAAATGTTCAAGGGAGAACAGAGTGCAAAGAGACATTTCAAAGGCAGCCATCTAAAGCACAAAGAGCCTGATCCTGCAGTGCTAATGCAGGCAAATCTTTACCATGGCAATTTGCCTACGTTAGGACTGCAGGATCTGTGTCAAACGTAGGAGGAGGAAGAGAGCACATTTTCAGGAACATCCTTCATTTGTCCTCTAGATAATTCTCTTTGTCTCTGGCCATGGTTTAGCATTGCCACACACAAAGCACTGGGATTTCTGATATCGCTTACAATGGGGGAGGGGGTTACAATTATAAGAAGGAGCCTAATAATGTATGTAATAATTGTGTGTTAATGTCCAATATTCAACTGGGAGACTAGAACAGCTACTCTTAGACTGGGGGAAATGTCTTCTGTTCTTTTTTTGTGTTCAGATCAGAGATTTACCTGAGAAACTGGGCTGTGTAGAATAAATGCCCTGTTTATATCCTTCTTGGAGAGATTTGTTTGCTCAAATATACTATAGGTTTTTACATATATATTATTAACTCCTTAAAGGGAAAAAATACGAACAAGCTGAAGTGGTGACATAAACCAAGGGCCCAGACTTTCTCTGTAAGTCAGGCAGTTGGGCCTCTAGTTTCTCCGTTTGTTCCCACACAACTCCCCTACCGCTATGTCCCTGGCAAAAGTTAAAAAGACAAAATCTCAGCCTGGACTTAGAATTTCCTGGTTTTGTCAGGCTGTGTCACACCTTGTGTGTTGGTTCTCGGGATGGGTCTTCACTGCAGAATTAGCCTGGGTATCGGCACCCAGATCCAAGCACCCTGGTTAGCCTGGGTTGGCTATGACTGCACAGCACACTGCAAGCCCTATCTGAGTTACTGTATCTTCTTCACTGGTGCTGCACCCCCCTGCATGTATCATTAGGAGCTCTGGGGCATATCCCATGGCTCTATGACTTTTCCCAGTGAATTGTGGGAGAACTTGCTTGTCCTACTGGACACATGAGGGAATTGTGGGAAGGCACTGGAGGGTTATCAAGAGATTCAGCCTGTATCTTCATTGCATAGTGGACAGGTTACCACCTCAAGTAAAAGCAGCACCCAAGCTCTGAACCAGGCCCCACTCTGTGCCAGGTAGCTTGGGTATAAAGCAGCACCAAACTTAGTTGAGAGGGTTTGATGCGTGGATGGAAGGGGAATAGAGGCAACCCAAGTAAGAGCCTAGGCTGACTTTGCAGTGAAGACATGCCCTGTGTCAAATAAATAAAGACAATAAATGCATGTCCCAGTGGTCCCTGCCTTTGGATTTTATCCCATGTTCCTTTCCCCTCTCTTCTTTACCCACCCTCCCGCTTCCTCTTTTAAACTTCTTAGACAGGCCCCTTGCACAAACATCTAAGAAACACTTTAAAGCAAGAGAGCTTTTAAATGGTTTTTTTACCCTAGTGAAAATGAGTGTGACATGCCTTCAGGCTGCACAGGAAATGTAACCACCCTGGGCAGGAGCTGTACACTTGTGGTTGTTGAGGTCCATTTGCCATTTCGTCACAGCATGAATCAAGTTTAAAAAACCAAGCAGAGTCCGCCTAGAGGACATGACACACAAAGAACATGTATTGGGCAAGTCACTAGCCACTCTCTGTCTCTGCAAAATACCTCCCCACTTCACAGGGCTGCTGGGAGGCTTAATTCACTACTATTTAAAAAGCACATTGGGAGTCCTCAGCTGGACCACAGAGCAGAGCAAAGTATGAATATTTTAAACAGTGCGGGTATTAAAAAATGACAGTAACAATAACTAACAATAATTAGCTTCCTGTTCATTTCCAGATGCAATTCAAAGTGTCCATGTTCTTCTTGAAAACATTTTGTGGTTGATGTCCTAGGTGTCTAGATGCTGTCACATTTCTTTCTGGGGAAATTCTAGCCACCTCCTCCATGGTTATGTAAGGTCCCCTGCCAGCATAGCTTGGTGGCACCAGGAGGAAAAGAATTTGAGGGGTCAGTTACGGAGTGCACACCATGTTTGCTGCACAGTCCCCTGCATGGGATCTGTGTTCTGCATCATGCAGGGGCAGACTGGAGGATGTTTGGCATCAGGGCCAAACCAGGGAATCCCCCACAGTACAGATCCTCTTGTGCTTGCTTGTGTGAAGAATGTGGGCGAAAGGGGAGCTAAAGCAGACTTCATGACATGGAGAGAAAGATTTCCCCAAGCCCACGCATCAGCCCATTATCCAGCCCAGTTCCTTGGGTTAGGCACTGGGCTGAGGATTTGGCCTTTAGTACCTTAAGTACCCAACAGTTGGGATCTATGGGGATGCTCGAACTTAGAGCTCCAAGAGGTATCCATGAGGGCTGTGAGCTGGAGGTCTCAGTGGAGGGCCCTTGACTCAGTAATTAGCTCTTCCACTTTGTCTGACAGAACCAGGCTGTTGTACTCTGTGGCACGCTGCAAGGTTGATCCGAGCAGGTGGTTTTAGAAAGGAGGGGTTTCGTTTGGATGGGCTTGTTTAGCTGGGGTAGGCGATCTTTTCGGTGTCTCTTTAGCATGATGAGGATTTGAATAGTGTATGCATGTGGGGTTTTAAGTATGTGTATGTGCCCAGAGACTTGCTGACGGGTGCAGCAAGCCAATGGAAAGAATAAATAAAACAGCTTAATGAATAAAATGTGACAGGAATTAGTGCTACAGAAAGTCACGTTGACTCTGAAACAGGGCTTCATGTGACCGTTGGATGTGTGACACAGTGCTAGTCTGGAGACCACAGAGCAGCCTGGCTTACGGAAAGTTTACCCTTGCTCATGCTTCATAGGAGCATGTGCCTCAGCTTCCTGAATGAAAGCAGCTAGTTACTCACCAGGACTCCAGTCATTCACTACACATGTGAGTAACTTTATATGAGTGCATAAGTGGTTGAAGATCAGAGCCCATGTTTTCTGCAAGCAGCCACTTTCCTGCTTCTTTAGGGTGGAGCAGTGTGGGTCAGGGGTAGGAGTGTGACAAGCAAATAAAAAGGAGAGACAGGAGAATTGCAATGTCCTTTTATGAATTCAGTCTGAACAGTGCTTGGGCCAAATTCTATCCTCTGTTACACCTGGGCAACTTCAGTGGGTCAGCACTGCCGTGGTAGATTAGGGATACAGTTACAGCAATTCATGTAAAAATCACAGTGCGGAGACATTAATTTCATTGTTATAGATCCCTGTTTACGTGCTGCAGCCAAAAGGGGAAAAATACTTATTGTTATTACTATAGCAGCTAGATTTGGGTCTCATTGTGCGAGGCACTGTACAAACATATACTAAGAGACAGTCATTGGGCTGAAGAGTTTAGAGTCTAAACAAAGGGTGAGAGAAAGGAGACGCTGTTAGCCCCTTTTTACAGACAGGGCACTGCAGCACAAAGAGACTGATTTGCCTGAGATCACACAGGAAGTCAGTGACCCGGAACTGAACCCAGATCTTCAGTCCAGTGTCTTTACATCTCTGGACAGTACTGGGCAAATTGCCTCAGTGACATTCTGTGGATTGAATAAATCTTAATTACACCATTTTTACTGGAAAAGATGTTAGTTTGCCGGCGACATTATAGACTGACTTGTAAGACTGATTCATAGTCAACTAAACTATTTTATAAAAGAGCTACATCCCAGGCTTGTTTGACTGTAGAGAAAATCTAGCAAAACCAAGCTTATTGGCATGCATTTTTCATTCACTGTGTGACCTGACCATAAATTTTCTTTCCCCCATCATCTTGTCCTAAGTCTATAGCGTGTTATGACCATTCCACACTACTGCACTGGTGTCATTTTCTGACCATTTCCATTTTCTGATTCAGACTGTAGAGGAACTGCTTAGAAAAGGAAGATATCAGGAAGGAATATGTATAAACAAGACACGTCTGTTGATCACTATTGTATGCAACAATGGAGGGAGGGATAGCTCAGTCGTTTGAGCATTAGCCTGCTAAACCTAAGGTTGTGAGTACAATCCTTGAGAGGGCCATTTAGGGATCTGGGGCAAAAACTGGGGGTTGGACTAGATGATCTCCTGAGGTCCCTCCCAACCCTATTCTATGAAAAGGTATAAATGCTTGCTCTAATTATTTACCTAGCAGAGACCTGCCTAGGAAGGGGGAATCCCTGTCCATGTGCACTCTCCCCCTTGCAATTGCTTGAGAATAAACTGTTTGTGAATAACTTGTTGCAAACAACTTAAGAGTGAAAACTGCATTTTTCTTCCACAATTTGGTGCCGTGACTCAGATGGCAATGCCCGGCTGAGACAGGAACAACTACTACGGACCATTCCCCTTCGAAGCCCATGACATCACAACAGAGTTAAGCGACCTTTTGAAATCTCTATTGGGGTATCGGAGGAGGACTGCCCGTGGGGCTGCCTGTCACTTTGGGGCTTACGCCATGCGAATTTATTGATTAAGCAACAAGATCAGATGCAATGCGGTTCTGAGGAATGTTTTGCTGCCTTCAAGTAAGGTTAGTTCATGCGGTTCTGAGGAATAGTTTGGCGCTCTCAAATAAGGTTAATGCATCGGTGCGGAGGGGTTTTTTGCCGCCTCAAATAAGGGAAAGGTTGTATTAAGTCTGGACATAAAGAATTAAGGTTATTGTTAAATGAGATGCATCTAGATATGGGGAATGAGTGTGTGTGAATGAACGAATGAGTGGTATGAGCTGCTGACCAGGTCTAAGACGTAAGCTGACTCCAGCCACCCCAGGGCTACCCCACGTGGGAGTTCTGAAAGCAAGGGGGGGGGGATCAGCCGAACCTTGTGACCCAGCGGAGAATTTGTCCTTACTTATGAGTCACTGAGCAGGTCCAGACTTAAGCCGCTAACTGTGACCCAGTGGACCCTTTCCTGAGGCGTGAGTGAGTGAACGACTTCCCTACTTTACGAGCCACCGAATGGACAGCGGTCCCATATGAGCCGTTGAGCGGCCACGGCACTCCCCTGTGTGATTGCAAAATGGGTGGGCAGTCTAAGAACTCCCCCGCAACACTGAAGGGTACCCCTGCGTACTAATGTATGTGCATTATGGTCCTAGGACCTGCAGGTATTTAGAAAATTGGAGGTTTTTATACATGTGATAATCCATCTAAATAATTCCCACTAGAAGGTACCTTCAATCTAGATAAAATCATACATCTCAGAGGAACCCTTACATCACTAAAAGCCTCTGACATACAGTGGGAGCAATTTGTTTATTGGTGGGAGGAAGCCACAAAGAGACGCCATGAGTCTCGAGTGCAGCGTCTGAAGGACTCCCAGGAAAAATTTAAAAACTCAAGTACAGGATTTGAAAACTAAATGCAAAACATCTGGATGCCTCCTTACCCAAGCAATTCCCTCTGCTCCTTTATACCCCCAATTAGTTAAGGCTGAAAGCGAGGAGGGAAAGGAACGGATTAATCTGAAAAGTCGGCTTGGCCTAGAGATCAAGAGAAAGCTGCTCTGTGTTCAAGGTCAAGAATCAACACAGACCATGCCAAGCAAACAAAAAAAAACTGATTTCAGCCCCAGCTGGCTGTGAAAAATATAGACAGAGGCAAAACAAAGGCAAAACAAGTTGCAGGACTGAGATTACATTTGCGAAGGCTGGCTGCCCAGTGAGACCCAACAGTCTGCCTTTGTGACCCTGGAGCCGGTGTGGTCTGGGGACGCTGAAGAAACCACTGGCAGCCAGCTTGGACTGGAATACCTAGCAAAGGACTCTGAAAGGGATGCCCCAAGAGACCCCAGGGAGTAAAAAAAAAAAAACCCTCCCAAAAGCGGAAGCAAGTTGGAGATTTTTGCGGCGTATCTCTGGACAACCTGTGCACAGGATAACCTCCCATCCACCTCTCTCTCTCTGTCTCTCCTATCCCCGGGCCTGGCCAGCCCGGGAAGCGTGTTTGTGAATATGAAAGCGGGTCATGGTTTGAGCACTAACGCTTCTTCCTTCCTCTGAATAATGTGAAAGCCTGGTAAGGTAAGCGCCGCCTGGAGCCCGCACCCTGAACCCTCTCCTGCACCCCAACCCCCTACTCCAGCCCTGAGTCCCGTCCTCCCGACCCCAAATCTCTTGGCCCCAGCCCAGAGCCCCCTCCTGTACTCCAAACCACTCATCCCCAGCTCCACTCCAGAGCCCGCACCTCCAGCCAGAGCTCTCATGCCCTCTCTGCACACCCACCCCCTGCCCCAGCCTGGAGCCCCCTTCCGCACCCTGAACCCCTCATGTATGGCCCCACCCCAGTGCCTGCACCCCCAGTTGGAGCCCTCATCTTCTCCTGCACCCCAACCCCCTGCCCCAGCCTGGTGAAAATGAGTCAGTGAGTGAGGGTGGGGGAGAGTGAGCAACGGAGGGAGGGGGGATGGAGTGAGTGGGGGCAGGACCTCGGAAAAGGGGCGGGGCAGGAGCAGGGCAAGGGTGTTCAGTTTTGTGCAATTAGAAAGTTGGCAACCCTACCTAGTACCAATTTAAAAATCTACTAGTAAACATTAAAAACAAATCTCCCTTTCTCTCACTCCTTCTCCCATCTGTTTAGACTGTAAGGTCTTTGGCACAGAGACTTACTGTGTTTGTACAGTGCCAGCAAAATGGAGCCACAAGTTCTGTTAGGGCCTCTAGACACTACTGTAATACACTAATAATAAAGTGCTAGCAGAATATTATTTGGCATTACAGTGTGGGTTTCTTAGACATACACAGAGCGTATTTATAAAGAGATCAAAATCCATATACCATTTTTTTGGTATGTCAACACAAAAGAGAAAAATAATTGTTATTTTCAATTACAAACTAGACTAAGAGAACACAAAACATAGAGGTTACAGTCTCTTCCTTGATCCAACCCCTCTGTAATGCTTTGGACTGCAAAGGGCTGGAAAGCCCGCAGATTTCCCTAGCTGGGGATTTTTCAACATGGGGGAGTCCACAAGTGACATAGAGCTGTTTAATTAGCTCCTATGCCACCCACACTGTGGTCCCTGCCTTAGCAGGCTTGGAGTTGTGACTGAAGTGCGACAGCACTCTGGCTATTCTCAGCTGCCATACTGGTCCCTGCAGGATACACACAACCAACATACTTTAAAAGAGTCCTGAGTCTGCTCTAACCTATGCTAGGGCCAGGACTGGTTTAGAACCACCTCCAGAGGGAGGGAGCCTCAAGTCACTCTTTGTGGGCTCCTCAACCCTTCAACTGTGCCCACAGAGGCAGCTGAAATATAGGCCAGTGACTGAAATTACTCAGTTTCATTCTCTTGTAAGATATACACTGAGCAATGGACTAACAAGCCCGAACCACATGGAGCTTCATTCACCCTGCTGAGGAGAACAAAAGGAAACAACAATGGTTTAGTTCACAACCCTACATGGAAATATCCAGATGGGGATATCCAGGAAACTCATTGATGTTCACCTCACAGAGCTTCCACAGAAATCCTCCCTGGGAGTCCAGCACCCAAACACTGCAGATCCCCCAAGATCCACAAAGATCTCAGGGATCTGCTGGGGGTACAGGGTGTTTGTGCCTCAGTACCAGCTATGGGCCCCCAGGCAACCTGGCAGTTACACTGCCACAGACTCAAGTCTTAAGTGTCCCATGGGGTTAGTAGGTGCCAGTGCACTTCCCTCACCAAACCCATCCCATTTATCCCACCTCAACCCTCCTCACTCCTTATCAGGGGCCCTGGAAACAACTGGTCCCCCCCTTTTATGCAGGGAAGGGGAATTCCACTCCTGGGTCCTACAGGTGCAATCTGGCCTGGCGCTATTTTCTATTACAAATTGTAACTGCATTATACAACACGAGTCTACAACGTGCACAGTGACTAAAATGGTCTACTTCAGTCTCTTCTCCAGAGGAAGCTATTGCCTCAGCTGTCTCATTTTCAATACATTTCACAGCAGCCTCTTGAGAAATGAACACAAAAATATGTCCTCAGTGAGGAAATGCCCCCCTGTTGGAGGTGTCTTTTAGCATTGGCAGGAAGCAAGGGAGTGTTTGCATTTCTACCAATCCCTAAAAAAACTCCCTCTTTTCTGTAGATCTTTCTATTTAAAGGGGAAAGGCACATTCTAAATCACTAGGTAGGAGAAGGAGATAAAGGGGTAGAGTCTCAGTTTGTGTAAATCAGTATAGCTCAATAGCAGTAGTTGAATTCAGCCACCTGGGATTAACTAGCTACACTGAGTTAAAACTACCTGTGCCTTGCCCCCACTAGGGTTTTACATCAAGATAGCTGGCTCTCTCTTTTTACAATGAAGACATAGCCTAATAGTTCCACAGTCAGGCTCTTAAGCCTATATTAAACAAACAGCTCATTTACAAACAGCTTTTCTGGGAGAGGAAAAAGTCAGCCAGGAGGCAAGGAATGACCCCTGTAAAAGAGCTACCTTGAAACAGGCCTGCAGGTTTCTTTGTCTCAGAAGATGAGAGCTGAATTCTCAAAGCAGGAGACTGGAAACCCAGGGGAGAACACACTTATAGTTGCTTTCTTCTGGCTTTTTACGTCAATTTCTGTTGCTTTAGTTCTTAATTCCTCCCCACACTGTTCAGATTTTTGTAGACGTGGAGCAGCTCAGGAGCCAGTTGGATTCACTCTGTCTCTGGAATGGACTGTACCGGAACTTCAGTGTCTACCTCCATATCAGACAATGTTTGATAAAGAGCCAGAGAACAGCAAACATTCCTGAGGTAAAGAGTCACTTATGGAGAGCTTTTTCACATGTCGCCATCTTGGATTTTAGAACAAGACTCAGTGAAAGCTCAATGAATGAGGTCACTTGAAATGGCCCCGCTAAATTAGAAACAATTAATGCTAGTCTGACCTCTCCCCTGCTCTTCTCTGCACTCTTTTCCCTGCACACTGCACTATGGATGTGCTAATTTGGGATGGGGAAAAGGGAGAGATTAGCATTAATTAGGTCTTGTTTAACAAGGCTGTTTAAATGACTAACCCTTTCCTTTCCTAGCTTGGTTCTTACCCTGAGTATTGTGTCTTGGGAGGGTGCATGGTTGACCTTTCCTTTTCATAACTTGCCCATTTCAGGGTTGGGAGGAGGGGTTATGCTGAGTAGAGAGTGCTGGCTCTGTAGGGAAGATACAATACAGTATCTGTGCCTTGAGTTTCAGATCTAATGCAGATTTATAATTAATACTCTCACCTTGCGAAAAGCCCAGGGGGACATATTCTATAAATCAAACACATTGAATAAAATCCATGGCTCCTGTCCCTATTTCCTGTTAACTCATATTTCTTTCTCTCTCTCTGGCCGTCTCCCTCCCTCTCTGTAAAAAAGTTAACAGCCTCCTGTTTAACGTTCTAAGCAATATAGGAACAACTGCAGGTCACCGCCATCTCTGCCACAGCGGCTCCGGGGGCTGTTTGGAGGAGCTGCTGTTCAGCATTTGGTCGACGAGAGACTGTGCAAGAGGGCAGGAAAACAGGAACGGGTGGCAGCAGCCGCTAACAAAGAAGAAAACCATGAGCAAAGAGGGAGCCGCGTGGATGTCCTTGCGCATGTGTGTACAGATGCCTGTCAGAGTGCACAGAGTGTGCGTGCTGGGCGTGAGCATCATGGAACAACACTGTGATAAAATCCCCACTGTCATTAGCAGAAAAGCACTCAACATGCTGGACCAGATCTCTGCTGCATGTAGCTAACACTGGACATAGCAGAGTGGGGGCAGGGGCCTGGCAGGGAGCCAGTTTCTGCGCCCTCATTCTGCCTTGGCCCTGAAGCAGTTTCACATAGCCTGCTATAAACCATGCCACCTGGCAATGGTCACCTAGCTACCATGTGCTAGATGGGGCTTGCCAGAGTGCTCAGTGCTCCAACCATGCACTCTGCCTGCACCTCCCAGACACACACCTGCACATCCTCAATACACGCTGGGCCAGAGGGAGATAGTTGCGGGAGCTGGCTCCAGGCCTGTCAGGGGCTCCCCTTCACTGGAAGTATCCCCAGCTGGGGCCTTAGGAGAGGTTTCCGCTCCCTCTGTGCCGCCTGAGAATCTGGACCACTATGTACCTCCTGTATCTAACTATTTATTATTTTATGATACCCAAAAGTGTGGTAGGTGTTTCCAGAAGACATAGTCCCTGCCCTGCCCTGAAGAACTTACAATTTGAGGCCTTGGTCCTGCAAGCTGAACCACCTGGGCCAAACATTGAAAACTATTGACTTCAATGATGTTCACAGCCATGAACCAGCTTGCTTGATCAGGGCCTACACTGTAGATGTGACACAGCAAGCAAGGCTGGAGTGGGGTGAGGAAAGATGGAGGATTACAGCAATACAGCAGGGTGGATACTCAGGACTGTCATGTGCACATTGTGGGCAATTCTGTTTAGTTACTTCTAAATCTAGACAGAAGTAGAGCTAGAAGTTAGTGACTATTATTGACTAATTATTGACTATTGACTATTATTGACTAATTTTTCATAGGCATCACATGTTTTCAGGAGGGAGATGAGTGAAGAGAACGGTAGAGTTTCAGCAAACCAGCACAGGCAGGGCAGCGTGAAAAAGGCAATGAGACACTTATGGGAGAAACAGATCAACAAGGCACCAAGGCTGTATCATGGGCAGAGCTAATGGGGTAGAAGTTGATGCAATGGGAGACCCAGCAACAAATCCTCTGCTGGTGTAAACTATTAATACACCAGCCATGACAATTTACACCAACTGAAGATCTGCCTGCAGGTTGGGTAAACGGGACGGAAGCAAGTGATGTAGGGTCTAGAAGGCAAGGACATTAAGTTTAAATGTGACGGAGGATCGGGAGCCAGGAGAGAGGGTAAACGATGGGGATGTCGTGGTCAGACTGACAGGCCAGGACAATCATGTTAGCAGCAGCTTTGTGGATAGGAGCAAAATTAGTAGGGGAGGTTTATGTTACTGTTCTTCATCCATCACCAGGATGTCTGAGCTCTGACTCCCAGTCATAAAAATCTTCTATTTGTGGAGAATAGGGCCAAGGAAAGAAAACAAAAAGACCATATGGACTAATCTCACTCTTTCCTCAACAATTTTGTGGATTACCTTCCCAACCCAAACTAATTAAATATAAAAATTTGGATATGATTATTAATTATTAAGGGGTATTGCAGTAGCAACTAGAAGCCCCAGTCAGGGACCATATCCACATTGTACTGACTGGCAAATACCATATGCTGTGAATCCGACTAGTGTGATTACTTATAAAACACTTGTAATCCATCTGCAGTACATGTCACGTGGCAGTTTCTTTATATAGGGTGAGGATGGCAGAGGGGGAGTCAGCAAAGAAAAATTTCACTTTAGAAGTTAGAAGCATTTACTTTCTTCCCACTGCTCTTCATCTATCTCCTCTCTTCCTTGGGTGTAATTTTCTTCTCTGCTAGATGTGGTGCTGAATATTAATGAAACAATACTTGGTTCAAGCCCAAAGGACGCTGTTCATATTTACAGGGGAGCATGTGAAGGGGACTGATAATTTTGGCAGATCCAATAACCCTACTAACTAAGGGATGTTTTTATGTTACTTGCAGCAGAAAGCTGATTCAAGCCATTGCCTAGAATTATCTGATAATGTCCCTGCTTAAAGAGCAAAGATATCCTGCATCCTCTCCCTGTTTATACACTGAACAGGTGACTAGGCTATGTTGTTTATATGATTTAATTCCCTTCTGCTAATGGTACGGCAGAACCTAATTCAACTTGTCAATTGCTTACACATCAGTATTATCTCCACGTACTGTATCAGTAGGATTAGATGCTTAACTACCATGATGTTGCTCACATGAGTAAAGCTAAACTGATCTTCAGATATAAAATCAGGAAGGAATTTTCTGCAGGGCATAGGGGAAAGAATGTCAGGGTTTCTACTGAATTTTCTTTATTAATATAATTATTATTAGCCTTCCTCTGCAGCTCTGAGTAGGGGATTGTTCACTAGGATCGAGGGGTGGAAGCATTTCCCACATGTTCAATTTCCTGCCTTAAGAAGGGGATGTGTATTGAAGGAATTCTCTTCACTCTGTTGTCTTTGATAATAAATATTTTGCTTTCTCCTGTTATAAACATAGCTGCAGTTCTAGTGCCCTCTGTTGTCCCACTTAATCAAAAATAGGAGCAGGGCAGCTGCCAAGAAAATGCATTGCATATATAGAAGAGTTCTGTGAAACCCCTGAAACAAGTGTTGCTGCAACTTGCCCAAGCTTTCAACAAACCCTCACTATTTCTGAAGGGCAGAACACCACATGTGAAAACATAGTTCAAGCTTAATAGAAAGCCTGTGTGAATTATTCTGTGTCCGGGTATTATCTTCCTAATCACAGGAAGCAAGCTGGGGAGATACATGGAGCAGTAGGTTAACAGCAGCTTTTCTTCTATCCCCTCTTCGACCATCACTGGAAACCTTTACTTAATACACAAAGGCCTGATCTTCACACACATCTTGCACAGGTATAACTATTTCAGTTAGGGGTGAGTTTTTTTAGCAATATAATTATTCAGAGAGTTTAAGGCCAGAAGGGTCTGCTAGATCATCTAATTTGACCTCATGTATATTCCAGGCAATTAAATTTCACCCAGCTATCCCTGTTTAAAGCCCAATAAATTGTGTTTGACTATAGCATATCTTATGTACATGTCACAAGTCTTACTCCATCACCCAGGCAGCATGGTCCTCATGGTGGAACCACCGCCATGGACACAGTTATACTGCTATAAAGATGCTTTATAATACTTATTCCCCTTCCCATACAGAAGTAGCTATACAGGAAAAAGTACCTTGATAAGCAGTATAACTCTTCCCACTCTTGGGGTGGAGGGTTGTACTGCTTTAACTATACTAGTTAAGGTCATGCAACTTTTTTGTGTAGACAAGCCCTGAGTCTTAAAAATGACCTGCAATGATTTTTGTTTTAAACATGGGCATGTGCCTTTCTGTGCTTCTTTATAAAGGGACCTGGAGGGTTGGTTACTACTGCTTGATCTCTTAGAAATATCATGAATATAAAGGCTTCCTTTTTTCCCAAATGTTAATCAGATATTGGAGTTAAGCGGGTGCTAACAGAAATACACGACCATCTGACTAAAACTTCTTTCCCTTTCTAGTGTGTAGCTTTCAGCCTCAGGGCTCTTGTGATGTCATCATTTCACTCGTGCTCCATTTATCATAGAATCTTCCAGCCTAGAAAGGACCTGAATTTCTAATGTAAAAGACAGACAGACAGATCAAAAAAAAGCTTAGTCCTCTTTATACACCCTAAAGAAGCCAAAAAAATCACAAGCCCAGTATTTTTCTTGTTTTGCAGGTCAACTTTAAAGCAAAGAACTAGCACTGTACCTTTATTTTATACCTCCCTCAAAGGTGTTTGCATAGAGCTGACTTAATATTCAAGTCTGATTGCAATGGAAATGACAATGACAGTCTCACTCTAGTTCCCACAATGGACCTTGAAGCTTGTGGGACTAAGAAGCAGCTGGGGAAGTACACTGAGTTGCCTCTTCTACAGAGAGGTCCTTTACCTCCACGACTACTCCCAGGCTCCTTTTGGACAGCATGGCTGTCATGGTGCATATGTAAATAAACCCCACTTCTGGCATACTGCTCCCTAGCCAAAGATCTCCCGTCACCCCAAAAACCCTCAGCAAAGGCAGAGGGGAAATGATGCCACAGATATGCCTGACACCCGTCTTCCACCAGGAGACACAGGACGAGATCCATTGATGGAAAGGACTATCCGTATGCTGATCCCAGGGGGATAAAATAAAATGAAATTGTAAGAATGATTTGCACTTATACAGCACTTTGCAGGAAAGGACCTCATAGTGATTTACAAACATTAATGAAATAAGCCTCCTGAAGCTCATATGAGGTAGATAGAATAAGCTTCCCCCATTTACAGATGGGGAATTAGAGGTACAGAAAGGTTAAGTGACTTGCCCAAGTTCACACAGCAGAGCAGTGTCAGAGCTGGGAATAGAACCCTGAGCTCCTTGCTCTCCCCACCTATGTTGCAATCTTTAAAATATACTGACATCTCCAAAATACAGCCACAGTTGTGATATACTACATTACTCTGTCAGGTGACCTAGCAGTGACACTGATTCCTCCAAATACACATTTGTCCTACTGTGATTCTTCCATTAGATTAATACTCTACCAAATTAAAAATAAAAACTATATTAACTATTAGGAGGAAAAAAGTAGCAGCTGGAGGCCCTAGCTCCTGAGATTGGGACTCAATTATGCTAGGTACTGTACAAGCACACAATAAGGGTCAGTCACTGCCTTGGAGCTTACACTCCAAATAGAAATGCTGGACAAAGGGTGCGTGTGTGTGTGCGTGCACAACTACATATATGTGTGTGTATATATATATATATATAGAGAGAGAGAGAGAGAGAGCACGCAATTGCACATGGGCAAGACAAGCAAGGCCAGGTTTAGGATAAACAAAATAAAAAACAAAACTAGGTAAATGGTCTTGATCCACCCAGTGGCTTCTGACTCAGCAGTGTTCAGCTTGGGAAGACCTCCAAGGAACTCAGCACAAAGAGCAACCATCTGGCATGTGCACAGCATCCTCCACAGTCCCACTGATGCAATGTGTGCAGTGCTGGATGTCCCAAGCATGGTCGGTGTTGGGACAGCGACCTGCACCACACCTGAAACTGTTAAGCTGGTTCCAGAGGCAGCACAGAAGCTCAAAGTCAGGTAGTCTTTCTATTGGCCTGCTGACGTGGGAGTTTTGGGTCGTGGCAGAGGCCCTCTGCCACAGTGAGCTGCTGTTTTATCTGCTGGAGGGAGAATGTGCAGCACTGTCCAGACAGGATTTCTGCTACGCAGCCAGTGGCAGGGTGCCTTTCACCTACTCCTGAACAGTGGCAAGCGTGGCATTTGCTGGACCTTAGTGATGAGTTTGTTGGCCGTTTCTGTTGCCAGATGTTAGGTGGAGGAATATTGGGCAGGGCTGGAACCCTTGTGAGTTTTGTTATGGGAGAAACTATGATTATCTCCATTTTAATAGTTGGGAGCAGTTGCACAGAGAGAATAAGCCATGTGCCCAAGATCACACAGGACATCTGGCAGAGCTGGGAATCTGGCACCAGAACACAAGGACGTTTGATCTACTCCATTGTGGCATATCTGAAAAGCAGGAGGGGTGGAGTTGTCACCACCTCCCACACTCCTTTGTGCCGGTTCTTAAATTGGCATTTTACATTTTATTTTTTTAGGGGGTGTCACAGGGGCTAGCTCTTGCAGGGGAGTCAGGGACCAGCCTACCTCAGACAGTCTCCTCTAGGGGAGCACAAGCCAGCTCAGACACACCTGGATTCTGGAAGTAATTAAATCCTGAGGTGGCTGGTTGGCAGTTAATTAGCCTGATAAAGGATTACCAGTGCCCAGCTGAGGCGGTTCCCAGAGACAAGAAGCTCTTGAGGGAAGGAGCTTATCAAAGGAAGGGGCCCGTAGTGTACTCTGAAGCCCCGCCCCACAACATGCTATAAAAAACTCCACAGCCCAGCTGCCAAGGTTCCTTCCCCACTCTGAACTCTAGGGTACAGATGTGGGGATCCACATGAAAGATGCCCTACACTTATTTTTACTAGATTAGGTGAAAAACTTCCCCAAGATACAAACTTTGCCTTGTCCTTGAACAGTACGCTGCCACCATCAAGTGTTTTAAACAAAGAACAGGGAAAGAGACCACTTGGAGACGTCTTCCCCCAAAATGGCCCCCCAAACCCTACACACACACCCTTTCCTGCGGAAGGCTTGATGAGAATCCTCACCAATTGGTACAGGTGAACACAGACCCAAACTCTTGGATCAGGTTCTTAAAGGAAGAATTTTAATGAAAGAAAAGGTAAAAGAATCACCTCTGTAAAATCAGGATGGTAAATACCTTACAGGGTAATCAGATTCCAAACATAGAGAATCCCTCTAGGCAAAACCTTAAGTTACAAAAAGACACAAAAACAGGAATATACATTCCCTCCAGCACAGCTTATTTTACAAACCATTAAACAAAAGAAAATCTAACGCATTTTCTAGCTAGATTACTTACTAACTTTACAGGAGTTGTAAGGCTGCATTCTTGATCTGTTCCCAGCAAAAGCATCACACAGACAGACAGACCCTTTGTTCCCCACCCCCCTCCAGATTTGAAAGTATCTTGTCCCCTCATTGGTCATTTTCGGTCAAGTGCCAGCGAGGTTATCTTAGCTTCTGAACCCTTTACAGGTGAAAGGGCTCTGCCTCTGGCCAGGAGGGATTTTATAGCACTGTGTACAGAAAGGTGGTTCCCCTTCCCTTTATATTTATGACATCAGCTGTGCCACAACAACTGGTTTTCTGCATATAAAAGCCAGGGCCAGTGTTGGGGGGAGCAAGTAGGGCAATTGCCTATGGCCCCATGCCACAGGGGGCCCTGTTAAGCTAAATTGTTCGGGCTCAGGCTTCAGCCCCACAGTGCTTGGGCTTTGGCTTTCTGCCCTGAGCCCCAGCGAGTCTAAAACCTGCCCTGCTTGGTGGACCCCTCATTCAGAGCCACTGCTCTGAGTGACAGAGAACTCCCAAACAGTGACAGGAAGCCTCACCTGTCAGAAACTAGATGCTGCCCCATAGAAGAGCAGCTGCTGACAGATCTCTGCCCAGCCTGGCTCCAGGGAAAGATGTTTTAATTGTAAGAGACCCTACTACAGGGAAAGGACCTGAACTGAGAGAACCTTGCTGAAGGGAAGTGATGGACCCAGATGAGAATGGATAAAGTGAGACTGACTCAGTCTCCCAGCTAAGGTGCTGGGGTAAAGGCTTTCTTTTCATTGGACCTTTAGTTAATAAGCTAGACCGTTCAGGAGTATTGTTCCTTATGTAAAAAATCTTAATTTATAGATGACATTGGGGGAAACTGAGGAAGCGAGCATCTGTAGCATCACACTTGGCCAGAATGGAGTGCTATAGGACAGATACACCGTGGGATGGGGGATGTTAAGGAACAAAGACTTTCCATCTTATGTAATAACTGCCTGGAGGGTGCCTGGTCCTTCTTTTCCCAAAGATTAAAATGTTCAACCAGAGAGCAAAGCTGGCAAGCTAGGAAGTTTAGCACTGTAAAATGATACTGCTTAATACCTCAGGCCATATTTCTGAGCAGGTATTGATCCTCAGCCAGAGATGCCAAGGTGCCATCAGCTCACAGCACGATAAATGACAGAACTAGGACATGGCAAATGGCACTTTTAAAGCCGTCAGCAGAGTGACAGCTTGGTGGATGCTTTGCATTAAAAACAGGGAGTCACGTGCTATATTCTTAGAGCAAGGGGTAATGCAAGGCAGATCCTTGTTAAAAGAGAAATGGTTTCCAAGATATAACCAAGTTTTTTCCCCAGCTAACTAAGGCTTTCTCCTCCTCTGCAGTTTGCTTTCAAAGCTCAGTTTTCTACTCACATTATTTCTGCTAACAGTGAAATGGGTTTTGATAACTTGAAGGAGTAAGCTTTTAATTTACTGGAATTCAGGGAAAACATCAGCTGCTGAACATAGTGGTGTTGCTGAGTCAGTAGGTAGCCCTCCCCTTCCCAAATCAGTGCAGTCTTTGTACCGCACTATGGTAGCAGTGGTCATTGTTGCTATCTTTGGGATAAAACCTAAGGTTCTGAACACTTATGCTTATTAAGATCTCCCTCCCCCCCAGAGTAATGGGTTTTAATCCTGGAATCTTGGCCAGATTCGAACTGGTTAGATTCTGGTGACCTAAATCCACCTTGGGTACAACATGCTTCGTGTTTTTAATTTTTTTTTTTTTTAACCTAAAAGTAACTAGAGGGGTTTTCTCTGCCTATTTGCCTGGAGACAAAGGCGTTAAGGTTTTTTTTTTTTTTGGATTTTTCTGTAGGCTGACAATCACTATCAGAGAATATAGGTAGCCTATTACAGCACAGCAAAATTTTACAAGCCAAGTTTTGTTTGTTTTATTTCTAACCCTCAGATGTAAAGTTAGTTAAAAACAGAGAGGTAAAGATGACAGACACCAAGGCACTACACAAATTGGAGTTAGCCAAACTGGAGGCAGTGAAAGAAGCTGAAAGAGCCCTAGAAGCTGCTCACAGGAGAGAAATGGAGGCAAAGGACAAAGAAAGGGAGGCAGCGAAAGAGGCAGAACACCACCAAGCGGCTGCTTACAGGAGAGCTATGGAGGCAAAGAAAAAAGATATGGAGGAGAAGGAAAGAGAGAGGAAGCATGTGGAGGAAGAGAAGGAAAAAGAGAGGAAGCATGAACTGGAGATGGAGAAGGCAAGGGCTCAGCAGAATATACCAACAAACCCTAGCAATCCTTCTCCAGGTACCACTTCCCATCCCAGAAAGTTCCCCACCTACAAGGCAGGTGATGATACTGAGGCCTTCTTAGAAAACTTTGAAAGGGCCTGCCTTGGGTACAGCATCTCTACAGACCAATACATGATAGAGCTGAGGCCGCAGCTCAGTGGACCCTTAGCTGAGGTGGCGGCTGAAATGCCTAACGCACAAATGAGCCAGTATGAACTGTTTAAAACCAAGGCGAGAGTCAGAATGGGGCTAACACCCGAGCATTCCCGTCGGCGATTCAGAGCCCTAAGGTGGAAACCATCATTAAACAGGTGCTCAGTTCCACCCAAGAAGTGGCTGCATTTTGTTACTGGGTGAAGGGATTCTGGTATTTGTAAAACACTTTAGGATATTTCAAGTCAGCATAAATATCATTATAAATTACTATAAAGATGTTATACTATAAGACTGTACTGGATCAACCCTATCTTCCACAGCTGAACTACAGTTTAAGCCACAGACTGCACAGAAAGCAGAGATATGTTCATGATTACAAAATAAAGTCACACCTGTGTCCATTAACTGAAGAGATGCTACAAATGCTCAAGCACTGTTAGAAACTAAAGGGTGATTAGGGAAGACCAGAACTACAGAACTGATTTTATACTCCGAATAGAAAATGCAAGTGATTGTGTATTTTAGGCTGACTTCAACAGTTCAAATACTCTTGCATAAATCTTGCTGAAATTATCCACAATAGAGGTTTCTTTTTTAAAGAGTCTTTAATGCAGTGTTAACACAATGTACACACGTAATTCTGTCTTCTTCCCCACCATTTAAAAAGTTACCTTTCTTTACATGATCAAAGACTGCATTTGGAGAACAGTGCACTGAAAAGACTTTCTTAAGAAAAGGTAAGCCACAGGAAGGGCACAAACCTGCCCCAATCCAGACTTGCCCAATAAAGGATATAGTTTTGCAATATAAATTCTCAGGTTTTATTAGTATAAAGATCAATCTCCTTTAAATGACATTTTGCTTAACATAATTTTGCAATGAAATATTCAGTTGGTGTTAGACATTCTTACAGCCAAACCGCAGTCAGGTAAAGCATTCTGATAGTTTGCATGCAGAGTAACCATACAGATTTGTATTGTATTTGACCAAGTACTCCTATTGGCCCACAGTGGGAATTGTCTTTATCATGATGTTAGGCACCAGTTCCCTAGCCCTCATACGTTGTCTATACTTTTTTTTTTTGGACTGCTCAAAATGGGAGTGGTTAATGAAAGATGTATTAGGAGAAATTTAAACTAACACTAACCCAACTTCTCAGAACAAAGTAGGGATAAATATTGACTGCTGAAACAAATGATATTTTGTACACTTAACATTTACCCATGCCATCAAATTTCCCCATCTTAAAAAAAAAAAAGTTATTTGATGTAAGAACAGTTGTGTACTCTCTGTATATTCAGGCAGCTGCATTTTCAGGCTTCCTATTGACCCATTCAGTCACAATTATGGATCATGGGGCTTTTCAATCATCTTCAGTCCAAGTCTCCCAACCATTAACAGACTGTTTAAAGGAAAACATTGTAAGTTCATTGAAATTAAAAAAAGTGCAGAGCAAACTTCCAAATACTCCCCACAAAAACATAAGTAGAAAACTGAAATTATCTGGTTTTAAAAAGATACATGGAATCTTATTTAAATATTTTATAATCCTAGAACACAGTAATTTAACCCCAATGTAATTAAATAGGAGTGACTCAAACATATGGAGTAAGATTAGAAACAGCATGTGGTGTAGTACCTGGCACCAGCAATTAATCCTGCAGGCATGACTTTTCCAGAGTTGTAAAATCTCATTCCCATAACTCCAGTCAGTGTTCCAGATGCAACTAAATGAAAGATCGGATGACCAGTCAGAACTATTTCAGAGGTATGTGTGCAAGAGAGACATGCTAACTCAGAGCGAGCAAAAAAGAAGTGATAAATAGATCAAGTGTGAAACACGATTAATTTCATAAAACAGAAAAATCAAGAAAACTGTAAATTTTTTTTTAAAACCCACTGTAAGGGGTAATATTTTAAACGCAGGTTTTACACACCTATCTGGTGTCCTTATAGTTCCCTTGGAAAAAGATGCATCTTTCATCAGAAATAAGTTATTCTAACCACAACTAAGGCATTGACTCCCTCCGAGTCTTTGGGCAAAACTTGTGCACCTCGGTTTCCCCAATGCGTGTGTGTGCGCACGCGCACGCATGTGTGAAACAGTGAGAATATATTTGTTCACCTATCTCTCAAAGGTTTCTGAGGATTAGTTAATTTGTGTTTGTAAAAGACTTTGAAGATTTAGCACGCTTCATATACCTTAAGTATTGTTAATTTATTTCAAGAACCTGCACTATCTTCCATTAGCTGAGCTAAGAGTGAGTATTATCCATCTTGATCAGTTATTCCTGGCACTGTCCCCATGCAAATTCATGGAGCTGCTAAAAATGAAGGGCCAAACCGCTGACTACTACACACCCCTCCAATGAAAAAGCTGAGTGATTAGAAAAATGTGCAGAGCTCATTCCTCAGCACAGAAGACATATGGAGGATGAAATCCTTAGCCCATTCATGGAGTAGCCAGCCCATAGCAACAACTGCAAAACATAAAAGTGAGCAGAATGGCAGACCCCTGTCACCACCTCCCTTTATGGGGGTTTGATTAGCGGATCCATCTGTGCACAAATCCACTGCTCAATCCTCTACAAATAATTTTAATGGGCCTATTTACTCAAGTTGGGGTTTGCAGGATGGATCCCTAGTTTGTATACAACTGTAGTCTAGGGTACTGATCAGAACTGGCATTTAACCTTGTCGCCTTTCACAAATATTTTGTTAAAACTGCCTTAAGTCCTAATGGACTGATCACCATAAATGTAATCAAACAAAAATTATATTTAGTGGCAATTAAGATATCTCCACTCAAGACCTTACAAACATGTATATATGTGAAGATGGGGAAACAATTTATGTTTTTATATCAGGGTGGGCAAACTACAGCCTGCAGCCAGCCCATCAACCTTTAAATACAGCCCTTGAGCTCTTGTGGGGGAGCGGGGTCAGGGGCTTGCCCTGCTCTGGTGATCCAGCTGGGCAGTGGGGTCGGGGGCTTGCTCCGCTCCATGCGTGCTCCGCGCGGCTCCCGGAAGCAGCAGCATGTCCCCACTCTGGCTCCTATGTGTAGGGTTAGCCAGGGGGCTCTGCATGCTGCCCCCGCCCAAAGCACTGGCTCTGCAGCTCCCATTGGCTGGGAACCATGACCAATGGAAGCTGCAGGAGCGGTGCCTGCAGACAGGGCAGCACGCAGAGTCGCCTGGTCATGCCTCCGCGTAGGAGCGGGAGATGGGGACATGTCGCTGCTTCTGGGAGCTGCTTGAGGTAAGAGCCACCCGCAGCCTGTGTCTCTGACCTCCTCCCACATCCCAACCTCCTGACCCAGCCTGGAGCCCCCTCCCGCACCCTGAACTCCTCATTTCTGGCCCCAACCCAGAGCCTGCACCCCCAGCCAGAGCTCTCACCTCATCCCGCACCCCAACTCCCAATTTTGTGAGCATCCATGGCCCGCTATGCAATTTCCATACCCAGATGTGGCCCTAAGGTCAAAAAGTTTACCCACCCCTATTTTATATCAACAGATCAGCACATCTGACTGTCACACATTCCATACATTTGGAAAGTTATTTTGCCTTAACACTGCTGACATTAAGGTTTTGTGTTACTGCAAGTTTAAACAAAGGTGGGGTATGTACTGCTTTGGGGCATCAGTTGGAGATGGAAGCAAAAGCCTTACGGAGCCCTGGAGTGCGTATCAACAGTGCTATAGGCAATATGAAGGTGAAAAGGAATACACAAGTCTTTCCCCATTACTTATTTCCATAGTTCTAAAGTTTGAGTGGGTGGAGTGCCACAACCTTAACTGCCATTAAATTAGTTTGTGTTTGCTAACTTCTTGGTTTTTTTTTTTTTAAACTACAGCTTGGGTGTATAATTCCCAAGAGTCAGTGAGAAAGGAAGTGGCACCTGCCTGGGAACCAGAGGAATAAATTGCACTGTTGAAGCAGTGTCTATATTGACCCTTATGATGAGTGCGAGAGGCTGTGATGTTCCCCAGTAAACTGAGTGCCTACCATTTTATCCCCATTTATAAATTATTAAAAAGTAAACAAAGAGCAACCCTCTAGATTTAGCAGTGAAAACATAACCTGTCAGCTGCAGGGAACCTCTGTGAAGTAGCAGTTGCAGCAGCAGGGTGTCATCCCTGCATTACAGCAGATATGCCTATTGTGCTCCCTCCTCCCAGCCAGTATAAAGCACATGGCTCAATGTAAGACACCAGCACATGTGACAACCGTCAGTTTGCCCAAGACCGGGGACTGAACCAATGACCTCTAGAGCTAAAAGACTGAACCAATGACCTCTAGAGCTAAAAGCATGCAATTTTACAGCTTGTTCTGAAGAGGTATGCCCTCAAGCTGAGAGTTGTCACAGAGGGACGTCCTCTGTGGATCAGACATAGAGGGTTACGCTTCACACACCCCCTGCCTCCATTGGATTACACAAACAAAATGTTGTGACAAGTGGCTGCAATACAAAACATGTATTTTGGGGATTCACACCATATTACAGATTGTAATTTTTAACCAAAAAACCCTGACCAAAAGTATTTTTTTCACTATGTGAATTGCATGCAACCATACACTCCCGCCTTCCAGAAGCAGCAGAGTTTGAACTCCTTGACCTTCAGGTCCCCTAACTTAGGCTCTTATTATTTGAGCTACAGGAGCACTTCCTTTCTAGACCAGTCACTGGAGGAGGACTTGACACACACTTCCAAGTGACTTACATTGTTTACTAGTCAGCAGTAGAACACCGATGATCAGAACCCCTGGCTCTGGGACAAGAATGTGGTTTACAGCTGTTAAGGACAAGATAACCCAAAATGGTTTTAGTCTCTCTGAAAGACAGTGTGGTGCAGAGGGGAAGATTAGGGTTTGTTATCTTAGACCTGAGGTCTGGATTTGTAGTGAACTTGCATAAACTATTAACTTATTTTAAAAGGAAAGGGGGCTGGGGGGGAAAAAGGGTGGTGTCAACAGCTCTTTCCTAACTGTCTTCTAGGTAGGAGTTCATGACTGTAGTCAATAATAGGGGTAGTGAATTGCAGAGGAATTTAAACAGCACGTAGAAGAGGTGAAAGCTGAACTCCCACCTGGTCTCCTCTTTCCTCTAGGCTACTGGCAGCATTTGATGAGGGTTTCTCTCTCACTATCTGGAAGTGATGACCATTCATACCCGCAGCAGATTTTTCTGCAAACTGAAATTTGGCAGGTTTGGCTTGGCATATGTTTTCCTTTAAGGCTAAAATGTCATACAATATTCTATAGACAAACACACCTGATGTACAGTATAACTGATATTCTAGGAATCAGTACATGAAGACAACGATGTGGCTAAAAGCCAGAGCCTGGAGTGATTTAAATTTATTGCCAAACGAGTACAAAGAAAAGTGAGACAGTCTAGCAGGGAGGGGTGGGGAAGACATACCAAAGGGGATAATTATTAAACTCTTATTATTCTCTCTATCAATTCATTTTTCATTAAACCATCATGAAAATTTCAAATAGTGCTCTAAGTTTATATTCAATGTATTGCTTTTTGTCATTTCAGTGAGAGTTCTACAAAATAAAGGTTTTAAATGCCCGGTTAAAACTGAACTTTGAAGCACAATCTTAGCTATGGTGTACCCTACTGCTGCACCATCATATCTACAGCCTTGAAGTGTTATTAACATAACAGTATGTTTGTTTTACATAGATATTTTAAAGTAGACTCACTCAGAGAAAGCCACACATTTTTTGGATTCTGAGACAGCTGGTAAGCACCCAGTCCAGCTAAGCTCCCGAAGAGAAGACCAGCAGCTAGAGATGGGACACTACCTTGAATAAATCAAACATACTGCACTTATTAGAAGATCAGACATAAACTTGGTCCATAAACCAAGCATTTAAACAAAACAATCATGTTCGTTCACTGTTATAAGGTAGACTAGAATTTAGATCAAATGTGAGAGGGATGTTAATATTTGAATAGGCTGGCTTTTATTAAGAAAGTCATGATACAGATCCTAACAAAGTACCAAATAACTCTAGATTAGTTGCAGGTAACATTACAGCATTTAGTTCTTTAACATGCAAATAAGTCATTGATAAATTACAAACAGAAAAAGAGTCACTAGAATAAAAGCATTAGACATGACTTTTGATGGGTAAAAGAATTTGTCCCCGTCCCCTCCCCCCGCCGCAAATGTTTCCAGAAGCTCGAGAGGTACTAGCGTGAAATAAAGGGATTAATTATGTTGGGTGGTACAGATCTCACATAGCAATGACCTGAGATTAGAAAAAGGAAATTTAAACTAGGTAGGTGTCATAAATATAAAGGGAAGGGTAAACCCCCTTGAAATCCCTCCTGGCCAGGGGAAAGCTCCTCTCACCTGTAAAGGGTTAAGAAGCTAAAGGTAACCTCGCTGGCACCTGACCAAAATGACCAATGAGGAGACAAGATACTTTCAAAAGCTGGGAGGAGGGAGAGAAACAAAGGGTCTGTGTCTGTCTATATGCTGGTTTCTGCCAGGGATAGACCAGGAATGGAGTCTTAGAACTTTTAGTAAGTAATCTAGCTAGGCATGTGTTAGATTATGATTTCTTTAAATGGCTGAGAAAAGAATTGTGCTGAATAGAATAACTATTTCTGTCTGTGTATCTTTTTTGTAACTTAAGGTTTTGCCTAGAGGGGTTCTCTATGTTTTGAATCTAATTACCCTGTAAGATATCTACCATCCTGATTTTACAGGGGGGATTTCTTTATTTCTATTTTTATTAAAAGTCTTCTTGTAAGAAACTGAATGCTTTTTCATTGTTCTCAGATCCAAGGGTCTGGGTCTGTAGTCACCTAGGCAAATTGGTGAGGCTTTTTACCAAACCTTGTCCAGGAAGTGGGGTGCAAGGTTTTGGGAAGTATTTTGGGGGGAAGGACACGTCCAAACAGCTCTTCCCCAGTAACCAGTATTAGTTTGGTGGTGGTAGCAGCGGTCAATCCAAGGACAACGGGTGGAATATTTTGTACCTTGGGGAAGTTTTGACCTAAGCTGGTAAAGATAAGCTTAGGAGGTTTTTCATGCAGGTCCCCACATCTGTACCCTAGAGTTCAGAGTGGGGGAGGAATCCTGACATGGATCACCCTTTACAGGTGAGAGGAGCTTTCCCCTGGCCAGGAGGGATTTCAAGGGGGTTTACCCTTCCCTTTATATTTATGACAGTAGGCAAGACGATTAGGCAACTTACGAAGAAGGGCTAGAAGGCACCAATAATAGAAGTATTCAAGGTTAAACACACAAAAGGCCCAAATCCAAAGCCATTGGAGACAATGGTAAAAATGATCCCCATGGACTTCAGTGGGCTTTAGATCTGGTCCTTAGTGCAAAAGGATAACCCTGCACTATTGACAGAAGATGCATGCTATTTCCAGTCCTATCCTCAGTGATTTGTAGATAACCTGTAAATGGAACTGACAAAATGTCATCACCTTTAATAAGTGATGAATGCCTTCATCAACCATGCTAAGAGCTGCATTCCACGCCTATTAATGGTGATAGCATTCCATCTGTTCCATTTGCAGGTCACCACTAAAATGGTCTGAAATTGTAAGGCTAGTATGATAAAAGTCTTTACTCAAAGTTTACCAGAACAATGAGCACTTAGTGCTGTAGGAAGCTGATCATTCTTCAGTCATTAATCGTCAGCTGCTCTATTGGTTCAGATCCCACATCTGGGATAAAGCAGGGGATGGAGGGAGAGGAGGTGCAGGACACTCATTTGTGTAAGGAAAAGACACGCACATTAGCAAGTGGCTACTCTAGTCCCATCCAGTTCAGCAGCGTAGCTACAGCTTTCTCCTTCAAATTGAGTAACTGATTTTCCTCAGAATGGCCACCGCATACCTGAATTTTGCCTCAATGATCAACAGTAATGAGATGCCCATGCCCACAGCTACTCACACATGGTACCCGCTTCCCCCCCCCCATATTCCATAACACAACTGGGCAGGGGATGGGAGGTGGGGAGGGGATTAGGTAGCGTGATTTCCCTGGCATGCCTGCAGATTGGTTTTGGAGCACCCCATTGAATACAACATAGGCAAGATATGTTTCAGTACTTATGTTGGAGCCAAACAAAACCTTAAGTTATTACAAACACACTTGGACATTCTGAAGATATGGTCAGGCAGGGTCTCCACCTATAAAAGATGAAGGAGATAATGCTCCCTAGATTTGCACTACAGTAATAGATTTGACATATGAACGTGATATCGCAAGATCATAAGGATCTCCACACAGGAATAGACAATAGAGGTAATTTACACTGAGAACATTTTTTAAAAAAGAAAAAAATTATTAAAGAGCCTACTCTGTCAGTAGTGACATCATTATATAAGGCATCTCTTTTTTGCAAGGATATCAGAATGGTCAGAGATCTGACTGGTTGAACATTTTCAGGTTTAAGTTAAAAATAGATAACTATAGAATAAAGTGAATATAATGATGGACAGAGCCATTTGCTCAGCTACTCTTCCTTTACTTTTAACATGCTTGTCCCGTACTTTTACTGGCACAGGCAGGTCTCAGTTATTAGCAGTCTCTCATACCAAGTCAAGTCACCTCACTTGCTTTTACTCCTCCCCTCAAAAAAATCATTCCTCTCAGATTGGGAGTCAGGAGTCTCAGATTGGGAGTCAGGAGACCTGGGTTCCATGCCTCGCTTGGCCAATGAATTACCACATGACCTTGGAAAAGTCACTTAAATTCTGGGTCTCAGTTTCCCTATCTGGAAACAAAGGATAATAATGCTTATCATTTTGTAAAGTGCTCTGAGAAACACTAATCAAAAGTTCAGTGCAAGTTCCAAATGTTGTCCATTACCTCCGTCCTGACTGGTCACCTACACTACAGGATGAAACAAGCTAGTGGGAGCACATTAACAAGCTCTCTGGAGCTCCAATTTATTCATATTTGTGGGCAAAACTCCTACTGAATTCAGGGATGTGGGAGCAGGCCAATGGGTAACAGCGAACTCCTCAGTCCACATTAAACATGGGTCTATCCTAAAATTGAGTGAGGGTTTCCATATGAATTGAGGCCTCCCATTGCAAGAATTTTAATAGCTGATGATCCACGGTTCTGTATGAAGGAATGAAAACCAAGAAAAGCAGAACTGGAAGCAGCAGATCAGGGAATGAAGTTCCAAGTGCAAATATATTCAATGCAGCTCTGCAAAGAAATATTGCTAAATAACTCTGACACAGCATAAACAAGTCACACTACTTACAGAAAGGTTAAAATGGAAAGCTGAGCTCCCTAAATACTTGCAGTTACTCTTCTAAATGTACCATTTTTAGAAGTGATAAGGGGACCACTTGTACTTGTACTTGTAGAGTACAAGATGGGTGTTGGTATCAAGTGTAAAAAACAAAATTAAAAACTACTAGCAATTAACCTTTTTATAGGTTATCTGAAAAATATATAAGTAGGTCATTGATATTCAAGACATCAGCTATAAAGCCTTTCTGAAGCAACCTTACAGCGATTCACCCAAAGAACATAAAGCCATCAGTAGACGACTAGTATGCCTGATTGTGAGTTTATCACAAAAAACCACCAACTTAAATTACAGCTGTCCACTCCCAACTACAGTGAAAGATCTGCATAAACCTTAAACTGTCAAAGTTAAGAACAGCATGAACATTTAGATAGCCTCTTTCTACAAGAAGTTACACTGTGCAGAAAACTTGATATTTTGCTTTTTATATGAGGGGGTGGGGGTGGTTCCATTTCCCAACATCTGATTCAATGATGCACCAGAGAGTTTGAGGCTTTATCAATACTATACCTGCTTTTGCGTAGCCAATTATTCCACCTGATGTAACCAATGCTGCATAGCCAAAGCCTATCCAGTCCAAACCCATTCTAGGAACATAACAAGGAAATCAGAGTTATATTAATTCTTTTCATTCCCTCCTTCCTTGAGGCAGCTTTTATGCAAATGTAAATTTATTTTTAAACTTACTTTAATGCTCTCAAAGGTATTAACTTGATAACACTTGAAACGGAAATCCTCTATTGATGTATATAGTTTTTGTATAATGACTAAAGGTTGGGCAACAGTAATGCAAACTTCCCTATACTGCTCTGTTTTTAGACAAGGTATTGGCAATCATTGAGAAACAAGAACAAACATGCACCACAAACTTAAAATCCTAAGAACATGAAAGCATATACCATGATATCAGTGTATCTGGATGCAAGTAAGCAGTAGAAACATCTCATATGAATGAACAGTTCTGGACTAAGTGAAAGGATATCACACACATTAAGTATAGAATATTAAAATAGATTTTAAATGGGTTTGATGAACACTGAACCTGAAGGCCAAGGAGAAGCAGCGTGTTAGGAAGGTGGTTCAGGGTCTAATGGCTTGAGACAGATGTACTGAAGCTGCTCCTTAACAGAGGCCATTTGTAATGTTTCTGTGTCAAACATCTTAGGCAATTCCCTATAATGACAACGTAAGGGGTAAGATTTCAGAGTAACAGCCGTGTTAGTCTATATTCGCAAAAAGAAAAGGAGGACTTGTGGCACCTTAGAGACTAACCAATTTATTTGAGTATAAGCTTTCGTGAGCTACAGCTCACGAAAGCTTATGCTCAAGTAAGTCTCTAAGGTGCCACAAGTCCTCCTTTTCTTTTTGCGTAAGGGATAACAAATCTCATGGTCCTGCAATAGCTCTAGCCCAGAACTTCCCTGAACAGGCAGAGAGACTGGGCCATGTTGCCATGATCAGATCTGGATCTGAACTTTCTCCAGGCTCAGGGGTGTCTGGATCTAGGTCTGGGTTCAGCCCAGTACACACACAGGTGCCAGCCACAAATCTGGATCCAAACCTCCCCACGGCCTGGGGAAACTCAGAGGCGGGGGCTGGTTCAGGCTCGTTTCTGTAAGAAGGGTTGACAGACCCCTGTGATCACCCCCAGAGGGATGCAGAGTGACTGCGGGAAAGCACTTTGCAAGACGCTAGCAAACAGAGAACAGGGCAGGGCGAGGAACCAGCCGTGACCAGAGGGGAACGTCACCATCTCCAGGGTCCCCAACCGCAACACACAGAAAACACCTCCTCCCCCCTCCAAACACGCCCCCGCAGCCCAGCCTCGCTCAGCCCCCACCCCACGGCCCGCGCACGGAGCCTCGCTCAGCCCCCTGCACAGCTCGGCTCAGCACCACGCGAGAAGTACCAAGCCAGGTACTTGCCCCTACCGCTCCCCCCCGCCCCCGGCAGCCCCAGGGCCGGGCGCGTGCCCTGCAGGCCGGCGGCACTGACCTGCCCTCCCCTGGAGCCCAGCTGCCGCGGGAACCTTCGCACCAGGGCCTGAGGCGCCCCGACCTTCCACCCCCGAACCTTCCCGGGGCGGGGCAGGGGACGGGCCAGCCAATCAGAGCCGCGCATCGCCCGGGCTTTCCCGCCGCCGCGGCCCAGGGGGCGGGCTGGCTTGGCTCCCTCCGCCTCGCGCAGCGGAGCGCCTCACCCTCCCAGGACTGGACTTACCACGGCGCCCAGCCCCCTCCCGCTCCCCCTCCCGCGGGGGCAGAAGCTCGGTGCTGCTGGCGCTGGGGCTCCGGCTGCAGCTGGGCAGCCAGGCTCCTCCCCCCAGCGTGCTCCGTTCCGCCCCTCCCTCTCTCCCTGCCGCCGATCAGCTGTTTGCCGGCAGGGGGAGGGGGAAGAGCAGAGCCTCAGCACGCTGGGGAGGGGGTGGCAACCTTGGGGAAGGGGCTGGAATCGCGGCATACCCCCCCTCCAGCCCCCTGTCCACCCTGACCCCTGCACCCCCTCACACACCCCCCAGCAACTTCTACACCCCCAGCCTCCCCATACCCTGACTTCTGCACCCCCCCACACATCCATCCTGAGCACCAAACAGTAGCTCCTGCACTCCCCACCCTTCCCACCTGCACCTGATAGGAGCCACCCCAGGTAAACTTTCCATCCCCAACCTTCTGCCCCCAACCCTGAGCCCCCTCCCTCACCCTAGCTCCTGGCCAGACCCCACACCCCAACATTTTTTTTTACAGTATTTGGAAAGATTATTAAGTGGTCTGTAGAGATCCTCAGCAATTTTTAAGAGGTCTATAGAAAAATAAGTTAGACTACAAGAACAATCAAGGTACCTCACTTTATTTTCATCTACTCGCTGTTACTGATAGGAGGAGGATGAAGGAAAAAAAGAATGAAAAACGGGTGCAGGGGGAGATAAGAGAGGAGTACTTGAGGCACGTTAGAGACTTAACAAATTTATTTGAGCATAAGCTTTCCTGAGCTACAGCTCACTTCATCAGATGTATACACTGGAAAATAGAGTGGGGAGATTTTATATACACGGAGAACATGAAACAATGGGTGTTACCATACACACTGTAACGAGAGTGATCAGGTTACAGTGTGTATGGTAACACCCATTGTTTCATGTTCTCTGTGTATATAAAATACCTGATCACTCTCGTTACAGTGTGTATGGTAACACCCATTGTTTCATGTTCTCTGTGTATATAAAATACCTGATCACTCTCGTTACAGTGTGTATGGTAACACCCATTGTTTCATGTTCTCCGTGTATATAAAATCTCCCCACTCTATTTTGCACTGCATGCATCCAATGAAGTGAGCTGTAGCTCACGAAAGCTTATGCTCAAATTAAATTTGTTAAGTCTCTAAGGTGCCACAAGTACTCCTTTTCTTTTTGCGAATACAGACTAACACGGCTGTTACTCTGAAACCTGAAATAAGAGAGAATGTTCTTTTTCTTGGCTGGGTCCCAAGGAGGGACAAACCAACCAACCACAATAGGTGCAGTTGTGATAAACAGATGATGGGCCATTGTGCCCAGTTCTTCTGATCTCCGCTCAGCATGTCTGTCTTATCAGAAGCTTCTCTCCTGGATTTGCTCAGTAAAACAGAAATAGGTCTTTACTATGGGTTTCATATAGACTGTACTTATTGTGATAAGAACATGCTATCAATGTACAGTGTGGGACATATGTTTCAGCTAAGAAGTGCTTACCTTGCAGAACTCTTTTTTTTTTAAACACATATATCTTCAGCCCTCACACTGGTTATTGCTGAATTACACTTGCTAAAAGTATCTGACAGCAGCATGTGGAAGAAAATGGTTGGTCTGTCACTGCATACACCTCTCAAAAAAAAAAGGCTTAATGGATTTTGGTGAAAGGTTTTTGTTGTTTTTTAAACGTCACCTCTGACCTAAAAACAAACATGAAAAACATTTCTTTTCAGCCCAAAAGGAGTTTGAGAATGTTATCAATAACTTTAATAATAAATAAAAAGAGAAACTGCAGTTGACAATAGGAGATTCATTTCAGACTTAACTAGGATAACTGCCACTGTAATGACTGCTGACTTATGGAAATTTTGTTGACTATCCAACTTTGGGCCTATAGTTAGCATAAAATGAATAATAGTTTATATACGCCTCTATAATTAGAGAGGTTAAAAAACTAGCGATGGGCCTAAGCAGAAACTCCAGATCCAAACCTCACCCACAAATTCTTAGGAAATTCATATCCAGACAATAACTTGATTACTGGGATCATATCTAGTAAACAGTATTATTCCACTGCAGTTCAGTCCTTATCAAAGTGTAACATATACATTTCAGATGTTATTGATTAGTAGTTTTTTTTCAATGTTTCTTCTGTCTAGTAATTAGCTGAAAGCCCAGTTACAGAAGATCCCTCTGGCCCTCATCAAATGCATTCACAAGTGTGGTAAATGCAACAGTTTCTTCCACTATAGTAAGTATGCAACACTGGTAAAAAGGACACATTTGCTGAAGAAAGTGTTTTGCACTAACATTTCCTGCCAACACCTTGTGTACTGTGAGGTAAAATATATCCCAAAGACATATGAAGGATACAGAAAAACAGGATAGGGTCTTAGCCAATAAACTCAAGTTTTTGATCCACAGTCTTAAACACGTATATGCTTAATTTTTTGGGTGGAGATTAATCTGCATATTTCCATATTGCAGTGTTTGTGAAAATTCATCCTACATATTTAAAAAACCAAAATTGCTATCTACTAGTCTACATGTATAAATGGCATCCATCACCTCAGCCCATAGACATATTAAATAGAAATAAAAATAGACATCTGAAAATACTATACAAAATATGGTTCTAAAAGAACCATACACAACTCTCAATATCTGCCATTAAAATGGCCTAGCAGTCAGTTAAAAGTTTGATTGGATATATTTCACACTGCACCCTCAAATGGATCAGGCTTATTTTATATAGGTAAAAGCTTTGTATAAAACCAGAAGCTTCTAAAAACTATTTTAGGCCTTAATGTATATTCAGAGTTATGCAAGTTTAAATAAAGGTGTGACTTTAAACTGTCCCTGTGAAGCTAAGCTAAATCAATATAAACCAGGTTTAAAAATCAAATTAACACAGAAAGGGTTTAGTTCAACTAAATAAGGGAAAAAGTTACAAAAGATTAACATAGATCCCTACTCCAAGAGCACATTGCCACCATAAAGTGAAAGATCCTAGCAGAGTCCAGATTATGTTTGTTTTGCTTTTGTGTCAGAGGACCCTTTAGTGCTCAGGCAGAGTCAGGCTGCTGTGCTAAAATACTTTACAGGTTTTATTTTATGTCCCCCCCAAGATACACTGCATTCCTTTTCCAGTGTGGCCCCATTCATTCTGTTGAGTTTTCCTACCCCTTCAATACTAATCTGGTCCTCTACATTCAGGTTAATCAAATTTTTATATAGAGTAGAGCAGGGGTTCTCAACCTTTTTCTTTCTGCGGCCCCCACCAACATGCTATAAAAACTCCACAGTCCACCCGTGCCACAATACCTGGTTTTCTGCATATAAAAGCCAGGGCTGGTGTTAGGGGGTAGCCACAGGCGCCCCAGCGAAGCTACATTGCTCAGGCTTCAGTTTCAGCCCCAGGTGGTGGGATTCAGAGCCCCAGGTTTTAGTCCCAAGCAATGGGGCTTCGGCTTTCTGCCCTGGACCCCAGCAAGTCTAACACTGGCCCTGCTTGGTGGTGCCCCAGAAACCTGCTCGCGGCCCCCAAGGGTCCCTGGACCCCTGGTTGAGAACCACTGGAGTAGAGAACATTTCTGCTTTAGTGCCTATTGTCAGCCATGATTCTTATTTTGACTGAACATTCTCTGCTCACTTTCCTTTAAAGATAGGTGGAATTATGCCCAGTACGAATACTTAGCACAATGGTATAATGGTTCATCAGGGAGACAACTTTACATACATAATAAATACTACTCTTTCTCTGTTTTACACAATAAATCTCAAAGCACAGACTTGATAAACTTTTTAGGGGAGAAAAGGAGAAGGAAAGAAATTAATGTAAGCTTTTCCAACTTAACTAATTTATATTACATTTCTATGAACATAAAGATTTAAAACATATAGGACATCTTAAAGTTGTTCTAGCCCACTTCCTATTAACACTGGCATTTCAACAGCCTGAGAGTAAATGTAAATACTTGTAAAATGCCTGCATAAAAGTTACAAAAGTGTTTGTTTCAATGAAAAAAAGAAGAGGAGTACTTGTGGCACCTATGCATCCGATAAAGTGAGCTGTAGCTCACAAAAGCTTATGCTCAAATAAATTTGTTAGTCTCTAAGATGCCACAAGTCCTCCTGTTCTTTTTGCGGATACAGACTAACACGGCTACTACTCTGAAACCCGTTTCAATCAAGTAAACCAACTCCTAGAAAAAAGAGGACATAAACAGAGTTGAATTTATGGACACAGGCCTTTTTAAAATTAAAGACTTGAAATAGTAGAAGGCAAAAAATATACAATTTGCTTTTTACACCCTCTTTTCATTGCTGTCTTACGGGTTAAACACAAGTTTTCTTTTTGTGAATATATGAAGGATATTTTTGGTAGTTCTATTTTTATGACATCATGGAGTATATATTAAGATTGTCTAAAGATAACCCTTAAAGTGATAAAGGCAGGCACATTTTTTTAGTAAAAAAATCCAGCCTAGTAGGTGTATTTAAAACACAGTTTTCCCTGAATTATATAAAAAACTGGTCCCTTCCAAAATTAAGTCCTCCTAGATACAAGTGTCTAAACACTGTGGAAGATCTTTATGGGCTGCGAGTCCTGTTGCAAACAATTTAACATTGTAGAAATGGTTAACTGCAGACATTTTCATTGTATATTTCACTGAAACCTATTTTCAAGTTTTAATTATTAAAACGAGAAAATCCAAGTATATTAACGCAGAACTGCAGCAATTTTTGTAGTTTTAAACTGAATTTCAGAACTGTTCAAAGAGAATTTTTATACTATATTTGATATAATTAAAAACATAAATTAGATATACATCATTATGCGTTTACCTCTGAATGGTATATTTCAAGAAAAGTTAGTACCATCAGATTTGCCACCTTACAAAATTCTGAATGGTCATTTACCAATGTAGAAAAATTTTCTACTCCCAAAATTAGATAGTTTCAGAAATACGTGCCCTGTTGAGATGGCAAAAAATGGCTTGAGTAGAAGTGATAGGTGTAAAAAATAATGAACAGCGATAATGAAATTTACTAATATCAGCTTATTATTTGAGTGGTAAAGAGGTTACATTCATTTTGAGCTCTGTAGTTTCGTTTTCTTCTTTTGCTGTGCACCTTCTGATTTTCGTTTCTTGGGCGTCACTTGCCTATCTCCCTTTGCTGATTTCTCACTATCATCAGTCCAGCAAACTTTCTTTTTCCTAGTTATCAATGGCTGTTCATCTTCATTTACTGAAACAAAGCAGAACGTTATTCATCATGAGTATTTAAGTTCAATATTTGAAATCTCTGCTGGCATGAAGTACATATTTATTTCCCCCCATTTAAAAAAGAAATTGAAACAGAATGAGCTCTATAATCTATTTTAGTGGAAGAAAGGAGAGTGCCATGTATGTTACTTGGTATGCAATGTCCAAATATCAAGTGAGCAAGTAAATGTATTTTAGATGGTCATGCAGGACTGCCAAGTAAAAAAATACTGGGCTAGATTTTCTAAGTTAGACCCATGATATTGGGTAAATACATCTGTACACACCTACACACCTGACATGCAAGTGACCTATTAGAGACGCAAAACTGCATTGAAAATCTGACCCAACAGGTTTAAGAACCCGTGCACAGCATACTGCCAGTCAAAACCAGTACCCTAAAAGCCTGAGCATTTTATTTACCTAAATATTACCACATTAATTCTTACTTAAAGGTGCTTAGAGAACACTGCAGAAAATTAAGATTTTGGTCAGACTAGCTGTGACCCTCAGAACACCGCAATGCCAGATGGGCAGGGCCTCCCTGGCATATAAAAGTAAATCTCAGCTGGCCTGACCAGCTCAATGAACTTCACACACTTGTCATAATATTAATTTAAAAGGTATCTTGTAGTGTATCACTGGAAAACCAATAACCCTGCTGGTCATTAATATCACTGTGAAATGTGTGCAACCAGTGGTTCTCAAACTTTAGTATTGGTGACCTCTTTCACATAGCAAGCCTCTGTTTGTGACCCCCCTTTTAAATTAAAAACACTTTTTTACATATTTAACACCATTATAAATGCTGGAGGCAAAGTGGGGCTTGAGGTGGAGGCTGATAGCTTGCGACCCCCCATGTAATAACCTCATGACCCCAGAGGGGTCCCGACCCCCAGTTTGAGAACCCCTGCTGTAAGCAGACAAAAGAGAAAGGCCAACACCTCTTTGGCTCAACTGCAGATTGAACCAGGTGTGACAAGGACAATGAGCCATTCATTTGCATCAGAGATTGCAGGAATATCATTTGCATTGTAAATCTCAGGAAACTGAGAAATTGACACAGCATTGGGTCCCTGGTGGAGACAGAATGTTGAGCCCCCAGGAAGGCTTCTTGGCTTTGAAGACAAAGACAAACTTTGGAGATATAAGGAGTTGCGACAAGACTTTGGGATATTCATCACCCAAGACAGCAAAGAAGCCAGCGCTTTGTATCTATGAAAGATGGGTCCTCCTGTTACAAGAGGCTGCAAAATGCTGACAAAAGAACTATGTTACGCAAAAGCCATATCTTGCTAGAATTAAGTTGTCGACACTGGAAAGTGTGTTCTTTTTGTTTTGTTTGTAGCCCTTTCAGACCTCTTTCACTTTTGTTTGAAATCACTTAAATCTATGTTTTTTGTTAATAGACTTATTCTCCGTTTTACTACGAACCATTTGTGCTGTGTATTATGATGGAGTGCGATCCCCCCAGCTGAGCTGACAAGCTGTTTTGTGTACTGGCTTTTTGGAGGCAGTGAACTTGCTGTTATCTCTGTGAGTGTCCAGTAAGAGGGACTGGACACTGTAGGGGAGATGGTTTTGGGGAGACTTGGGACTGGAAGGTTGTTGAGTCACCCTACAAGGAGCAACTGGACTGGTGGAAGCCAGGGTGAGACCATTATACTATAGCATGCTGCTGGTGTCAGGGCTCTGAACCAAAGCTGCACTCTAGAGGCACCCAGGGTTACAGGGCAGACAGTGACAGAACCCATTAGTGGTCTGGGTGGACATCCAAAGTGTCAGATTGGCATGTTTCAATAATACAGTCAGCAAGTAGTGTCATGTGTATTTGAGAAAACTGTATATTTTTAGCTGGGAAAACTTAATCCTTCAAGTGGGTTCCATTTGAAAAGTGATTCTGCAAAATGCCGTTATATGGTTGCTTATTTATTGAGTCTTCAGTAGTTCTGGCATTACTGCTCCAGACTGAGCCCTGGTCTACAGTGGGGGGGCGGGGGGAATCGATCTTAGTTACACAACGTAGCTGAAGTCGACGTACTTAGACCTACTCACCGCGGTGTCTTCACTATGGTAAGTCAACTGCTGCCGCTGTTCCGTTGACTCCACTTGCACCCCTCGCAGTGGCAGAGTACAGGAGTCAACGGGAGAGCTCTCGTGGGTCGATTTATCGTGTCTAGACTAGATGGGATAAATCAACCCTTCCTGGATTGATCGCTGCCTGCTGATCTGGCGGGTAGTGTAGATATACCCTAAGAGAGTATTAGGCCAGAAAGTTTGCACCGTCTATCAGTATGATGCCCTAAATAAGTGCTATCATGTCCTTTAGTTTTAACAGCACCACATTCATCCACAAAACATGCAATAAAAACTCCTACCTGCTCTCGTATTTTCTATTTTCTCACTATATTAATAGCACCTAAATAGGACTTATTTTCAACATAAAATAATCAGGATCCACCTCTGTTACCATAAGAAGAGGTTGCAGCGTTGTCAGGGTTCTCTTTGGTTTCTGAAGTTCTGTCTAGCCATACTGCTAGACATGTAAGCCTGGCTTTGGTATTGACTTCACATAGCAAAGATGGGCTATCCTGGATCTGAGGAAAATATAGAAACAGATTCATTAAAAGGTTATTTCAATATAATTTAGGTCACTTAACCTGTAAATCTACTTTTAAGGCTTTATATCTCCATGCCACAACTGTTAACTGTAGTTTTGTAATGCTGTCAGACAGATGGCTGCCTTAAGGGTACATCTTGAGGGGCAAGACAGGTGTGTTTTTTAATTACATTGGTTCCACTGAGAGAGCTCAACACAACTCAAATCATTAGTTGGCTGGCTGTAGCCTGGGTGAATCTTGGCTACAACAAAGATTGCTAGTCTGCAACTTAATGGGGCTCAATGGTGTTAAGCTAATATGACTGAAATATATCCCACCCCCAGTTTATTTCCTCAAATACAGGGTTACAACTGGTTACAAGTAACATGGTTCAGTGTATGTGCACGCAGCAGCTTTTCTGTGATCACAATCACATTTGTGTATCTACATCTACCATACTGCTTAACTGTTTGTATCAGTGCACTTTGGGACAATCTGGGCAAACATTCCATAATATCTCATCAAGACAAAGTGTGTCCTGAGGGGACACGCAATAGCAGCCCATGAAGCACTGCACTTTGGAATGTCCTACCACACAGAGAGCTGGGAGGAGGAAGGAGCAGGCCCACCAGTTACGTAAACATGTTTAGGACAGCTGCTCTTTGGGGGAAAAAGCACGCTGAACCAGTAACAGTAAAACAACCACGTGCCAGCCTTGGTCTCTGGCTGAAGCCAAACAAACACTGTTAGCTGCCATGGTTGCTGAGCTTTAACAATATTGTTTGAATCTTGGAATGTGAACTTCTTGGATCAGGGATTGTCTTTTGTGTCATTTGTACAGTGCCTAACACAATGAAGCCCTCTTTGTGGTCCTTAAGTGCTACAGCAATAACAATAATGATGAAAAAAAGTGAGGACACAACCCACAATTAGAGCCAACCAAGGCAATAATTGGCTACAAACTTGGTTAAAAATTGTAGTGAGAACGGGGCCTATCACATTTCAATGAAGAATGAATAATTTATAAACCTTGGCTAACTACAGTTACTAAAACTGTTCACCTTTTGCATCCTGGGAAAACGCATTCGGATAAAAATGCAAAAGACACATTCTGAAGTGATTTTTTTTTTCTGCTTTGTCAAAAAATAAAATGTTTGAATGAACACTGGAATAAAAGTGCTCAATATAAAATTGAAATGCCTGGTGTATCACCATCTTTGATTTTTTTCAGTCAAGACTGTATTTTTCCCCTCTTGAACACAAAAAGTAAATAATATATTTTGCGTTTTTAAAGAATGGTGTTAGTCACCAACATTACAAAAGATTATAGTAACCACCAAAGCATAAAAGATTGATTAGGAAGCTATAAGAGTGGCCAGTTAGAAATCAGGGAGAGCATAACCTTGCACGAGATGGAGGGTGAAGTTACTTGAGAATTTCAGAGATTTTTTTTTAAATCACCACTAAAAATTAAAAGTTTTAAAGTTATGGTAAGAGGAATTGATAGCCAAAAGATCTAAGTGCGCATATATATATATAAAAATTTGCCGATGAACATGGTGTGGAGGAAGTTCATAATTTCTAGTTTGCAAACAGGTTTATTCAATATTTAAAAATAATTTATAAATGCATGTGTGACACTGCACCCCATATTCTTCACCATGATATTATTATGATACGATTATGACATAATCATAATGATTTTTTGCAAGATAAGTCATGTGAGGTGTCATTGGAAAGGTTATAGTTTGCTGAATATGATTATCCTATTTGTATGCATGTTTCATTTTTGTATCCAAAGTTATTAATATTGACTATATATCTATTTCACATGTAGCTATTCCTGGCAACACCTACTAGGTAAAATGCTGTCAGTCTAGATAGCTGGCTGGCAAGGGCCCATTCAGGTTAATGAGCCATTAAGAAGAAACAACAGGCCTTAGGAGACGCTTATCTCCCACCTGGAGAGCCTTCCTGAGGACACTACAGACAGCCTCTGAGTAATGGCTGCTGTGACAGGGACATCTGACCAGGTCACCTGGTGCTGGTCTCCACCTTGGGATACCAGTATTTTTCCATTGACTGGCATGGGGAAACAAATTCTGAAACAGGGGAGTGACATCATCTTGGTTCTTCACTGACTCCCAACCCAAGAAGACTCCTGGAAACACCTAAGGAACAAAGACTGAGCTGGGGGAAGTGCTGGACCCAGGATAAAGGGATTTTTAGCCTGTGGATAGAACATCTGGGGATTCCAAGCTATAAACTAGTACAGCTTGCCCCCTAAGAATCTGCAGCCTGCTTGTATCATCACTTTGGATATGAATAGCAAATTCTCACCCTATCTCTTTAGTTTAGTATATTAAGCTTAGTTTGTGTTTTTGTTTATTTGCAACGTAATCTGCTTTGATCTGTTTGCTATCCCTTATAATCATTTAATCTGTCTTTTTCAGTCAATAAACTTGTTTTTGCTGTATCTAAAACCAGTGTGTGGGAGTCATAACTCAGGGCATAAAGCTATTTTATATTCCTGTCCACATTGAGGGACGGGTCGAATTTCATGAGCTTACGCTGTACAGTTCCCTGCATAGCGCAAGATGGTATAATTTTGGGTTTACACTTCAGAGAGGGTGCATGCTTGAGTAGCTGGGAAGTTCCCTAAATGAAGCATTCCCATGCAGGGCTGATCACAGCATCTGCATGTAACTGCAGCTGGGTGTGTCCATACCTGTATGTATGCTGGTAAAAGTGCAGGCTGGAGCCTGGAGAGAGAGCTTGTCACAGCAATATAGTGTAAAGGGAGCCCAGGCTGGTGGGTCGGGGGGCCGCTGTGGTACCCTAGTTCCAGGAGGTACTCCGGTGGGGGAACCCGGCACAGCATGCTTTTTAAAAACCTAATGTTCACTTGTAAATTAGTTCTCCACAATTTTTCCATGAGTTGTTAATGTACTAACCTTATCGAGTTCAAGATTCCACAATTTAATGTACCCATCACTGGATGCAGTAATTATAACCTGTAGTCCTTCTTTTTCAAAACTGTAGATGTCTTTTATTCTAGAACAAAATATAATACCTGGATACTTAATAGCACGACAGGTGGCTTCAACTAATAAGGACAGATGGTAAGAAGTTGTCAGAAATTAAAAATCAAGAGAGAACATTCTACATGTCATATAGAGAGCCACAAACTATGGATGCTTCATGTGAATATTTTTGATTCAGGCATGTAAGATACAGTTCATGCACAAGACTAATCTGTTTTGTATTCTGCCATTTGGAGCAATATGTGCCTTTGAAAAATTCATGTTGAGGGCTGTTAGGACCCTGATTCAGGAAAGCATGTAAGTGCTTAATTTTAAGCACATGCTGAACACCCATTGACATCAACCGCACTTTAGCATATGATTAAGTGCTCTGCTGAATTGGCACCTAAATTAAGACAGAGTACTAGATATTTCTTTAACGATAAAAGGAACATATAAGACTTCCTTTTTACTGGCTTGGAGTCCAACTGTGCTATTTTACATGGGTGTCTGTTTGGACACCAGTGCAAAATTATAAATTGGTAACAGCCTCTTAGTCAATGCTTATGGGGATTCAGTAAAGATTAAAAGACTCCTTAGGCCATTTTTTAAATTTTTATTTACAGATTTAAAGACCAGAAGGGACTACTGTGATCATCTTGTCTGACCGCTTATATAACAAAGACCATAACTTTCCCCAAAATAATTCCTAGAGCACATCTTTTGGAAAAACATCCAATCTAAAAATTAGCATTGATGGACAACTGTTTGTTAGTATCTGGTTTTGAACAAGACTCATGACTGCTTTGTGGAGAAGACCAGGAAAAGGTGCAGACACTACCAAAACAACTAAGTACTGGTACATGTTTGTCAAAACACCTGTGTGGACATTGTGGCTTGGGCTGGAGATCGGGTTCTCAAACTTGAGGGTTGAGGTGGACTTCAGACCCTGACCACGTCAAAGCAACCTCTACACGGCTATGTTTAGTACGCTAGCGCGAGCCCCGCTCCCATAGGTCTGTGGACCTGAGCTGAAAGACTCACTCCCACAATAAGTGTAGACATACCCACTGTGTTTTAGAACAGAAGTACATTCTTCCAGTGCAATTTGTTCCACCTCTTTTTCTGCTGTCTCCATCCTTTCTTGGCAATTTATACTTCAAACACACCTCCCTCTCCTTTCTTACATGCTTTGACTATCAGTGAAATATTGAACAATATAGATGATTAAATCATTATTATTGGGAATCTAAGCTAAGACCATTTAGATGAACGGAGCAGTTCACACCTCTCCAAGCTATAATATGCCTGCACCTGCAGAGAACTGGAAACATCTCTGCATTGGTTTACATTTGTTTTGCTTGTTTTCAAGGTTCTCTCCTCAACCACAAGGGCTTGAAATTTTAATTAAAACAAAAACAAGAGTAAGCTGAGATTCTGGAGAACAAGATAAAAAAATGCTAAGTACCATTTGGCATCCTGGTGCCAAGGATAGATTAGAAATGAAAAACCTGAAATCTTTACCACTGTTAAAAAGTAGTTCCTCGAGAACTGATTTGAGGCACACTGGTGGGACAAAATAGGCAATTCTGCAATTCTTGTGCTGTGCTGTAACTATTTTATGGATAAAAAAATCAGAATCTGGAGGTATAAATCCATTTCTCTTTAGAATACATCCACGAAAGATGCGAGCGCAAACTCTTGTTGGAAAATATTGGCATGACAATTTAAAATCACATACACACAGAATACTGTATTTAACATATATAAAAAGACTTGCTTGCATATTTTCCATTTTGCTGTCCTTCCTCCCAAGGCTTTTTTATGGTATGTGGATAGTCCCTTCCACCTGACAAGGGCTGACATGGATCCATCCAGACCATATTATTGTCAAAATCATCATATATCCAGTGGGTAGGTATTAAAATAAATTTCACACCGGGATTCCTTGATGTTTCATATAAAAAGAGGTGTACACCCACACTCAGTGAGAATGCACAAATCTGTATTGAATTTGCAACTCAGTACATCAGAAACAAGGCAGTCTACTTTCTATTTTAAAAATAAAAATAAACTGTATTAAGCCAAGATGTTCTGAATGCTGCCACTAACCAGGTAGTAGTGTGTATTCAACACTGCCATAAATTTTAAAACAATTTAACAGGACAAATATAAAATACCTGTTTTCATGAGCTTTAAATTCACAAAGGCACTTTTGTGAGTCACAATCGTACAGTCTTATAACTTCATCATCTCCGGCAATAGCAAGAACAGAATCCTTGAAGACAAAGAGAAGAAAATGCAGATGAGGCTAAAGTAATTCAAACAAGTTAGCTTTCCACCCCCTTCTTTTATGTACTTACTGTTATAAATCTAACTGAAGAAATTCTTTTCTCAGTTGTGATGGCACCACTGACAGATGCTGTTTCAAGTTTGTAGACATCCACTTTATTAGTTACGACCACCACATACTTCTCTCCACTAGGAGACCATTTAACTATGTGTGCATCTGAACAATTTTAAGTAAAAAACAACCAGAAAGAATGTAAGTTTTGCCTTAATAATAATTTTAAAACTCTGAATCTCATTCTCGACATCTTTACTCTGCAATCTTTAACATGCAATGTATATGACCCCAATCCTGCAAATATTTATGCCAATGCTTAATTTATTATCAGGAGTAGTACTATTAACTTCAATGATACTCATAGTAGTAAACGTAATCATGTGCATGTGTGTTTGCAGGATAGAGGATTATATTACCACCCGGAAGGGGAAATCATATCAAATCTTCATATTTACTGGAATAAATCTACTCGTAGCAAAACAGATTTTTAAAAACATTGTTAGGTCCCAAAATTTAGGTTTTGTAAAAACAAGCTTGTACAAAACCCTACCAAAAATCAATGTTCCAAAGAACTAAAAACAGAAACTTCCGATAAAGAGTTATATTTTAAAAGAAACATTTTTCTGTAGTCTTTGCAACCCAAATTCATATTAGCGCATAAGAATCTAAAAGTGAGAATCTTTAGAAACTGTCCAGTCGATTTTTAATGTCCAAGCTGAAATAAATGCAGAAAGTAAACAAGGAACACAAATACTACTACTACCACTAACAGAATAAATAGCAAATTATTTTTTTTAATTTTTCCGTTTTGATCATCTAAAGTGTTACAATTAAAAGGGGTACAGAAAAAAAAAAAAGATTTTTAGCCTTATTTCTTTGAGGAAAGAAATAAGATTTCTGCTGTAGTATTACTATACCCTGTCCATTGCAATTTCTGTATTCAGGACATGCGCCTTTGATCTTTAGTAAAAGGTAGAGCAGAGTGAATTAATTAAAAAGTCAAACATTTGCAAGTCAAAGGCTACCCTAGTGTAACTTTTAAACAAATACGCACATACACAAAAGGAACTCAGCTAATTTTAGTTATAATAAATATTTTGCAGATTAGATTGACACACTCACTTTGCTTCAGATTTTTGATGAAGGCAGATCGTCCTTCTACAAGATTCCATGTTCTGTAAAATACCAAAAAGGGATTGAATATGCATCACTTAAAATAGCACAGAGAAATTAAAGTACCATTTACTAACCATTGGTAAGGCTATGTTTTAGTCATGGGTATTTTTAGTAAAAAAGTCATGGACAGATCATGGACAGTAAACAAAAATGAATGGCCTGACTTGTCCATGACTTGTACTTTATACTCCTGACTAAATCTTGGGTGCTCTGCAGGTGGGGCTTTGGGGGCGCCACGAGTGCTCTGGGACTGCTGCAGGTGTTGGGAGGGGAAGGGGGGCGGGAGCAGCATGTGGCCGGGGACCCCGTTCACACAGCCCAGGACCACTGCTGGTGCTCAGGGGAGGGGAGGAAAAGGAGGGGCAGCACAGTCCGGGACTGCCACTGGCGCGCAACGGGGCGGGGGAAAGGGGGTGGCAGCATGTGCCTGGGACTGCTGCTGGCGCTGTTCTTTAAAAGAATATTTTAAAATGCTGGTGCTATTTTTAAAAATGTAACAGTCTGCACTCCTGTCTAGAGCAGGCCATCCAGTCCTCCTCCCAACACCAATCTCTTAGCTTTGTATTCTTCCCTGAAAGGTTGGCACTTGTTCCACATGCAACTGACATCACTCGAGGCTAACAGAAGACGTCAATCTAGCAGTTTGATAAAGATGGGCTTCCCTACTCCTTTGGGTTAAAAGGCCAGTTTTGTATACTACAGAGTCAACAGGATGAATATTAACTCTTTAATATTTCAATGGAGCTAAGAGGAAATTTCAAAGTGCTAGGTACAACTACACTATAGAAACTTCACAAGTATAGCTATATTACCATAACTATGTCGGCATGACCCCCTAGTATTGATGCAGACTTGATTGATGGAATGCCTCCTCCCTGAATGATGGTGGCTACGTTGACGGAAGCCCTCTTCCATCAACATAGCTGCATCTACGCTGGGGGTTAGGTTGGCATAGCTAAATCGGTCAGAGGTGTGTGGGGTTTTTTTAGAATCCCTGACTGACATAGCTATGATGACCTAATTTAAGTGTAGGCTAAGGCACAGAGGTACTAAGTAAAATTAAAAGGTACATATTGATAGACCAGGAATCCTGCAAGTGTGAAAACATACACAGTTACATAGGTTAACTGACAGCAGCATCACAGATGCTTCCCTGATCGTTGCTTCACAATCTAGCCCCAGTGTATAATCCTTTCTTATAATTCAATGAGATCATTTAGTAAATTTCACTAAATAAGATTTTCAGCCAATTTTGACTCACCTTAATGTTTTGTCTGTTCCTACTGACAAAGCTAATTTTCCAGACGGGTGAATAGAAAGAGATGTCACATGCCCCCTAATAAAGTCAACAACAAAAAAAGTTAATCATGTATTTTCTTTGTCACATAAATAACCAAAAATATCTAAAAAGAAGCAGTTCAGAAGACTCACTTATGTGCTTTAATGGATTTCAGACATTCCCATCTCTTTGTGTCCCAAATACAAATTAATCCATCTTCTGCTCCACTTAATAAGTGTGCATTCCCATAGAACTCCAGGCAAGTTATCGTGCCTACAGATCAAGATCAGCACTATTAATCTACATTATGACATCTTGAATAAAAATACTACACAAAAAATAGTTTTATATAAAACGTCAAGATATTCACTTAAAGACATGCTAATATTTTAAAACTTAATTGCATAATTTCCAATAGAGTCACACACATGAAATTATATTTGAAGTTCAAAATGAAAGTCACTTAAATTGTTTTCATTTTGCATCACACCTATAACACAGATACCTTTTTACATAATACATGTCTAGGAATTACAACACTGTAAGCACACCTCATACATAATTTGCAAAACTAACGCATGCACAAAACATGCAGCAATACCTCTGTATCTGTGAAAGAACAGACTGCTTCCAGCATCCAAACATGCCAGCCTTTTGTTCTACTTGTTAGATGAAACCTGGCTTACTTACTACATATTTCGTCATAAAAATAAGTTTAATTACCATATTTAAAAATCACTGATGCCCCTCTCTTGTCCTTGTCTGTAGTAGCATACAATTTTGAATTCTGTCTGATTCCTCACTCTCTAACGTAAGTCACATTTATTTATATGCATTTAATAATTCCTTAATCCATTTCAAATGTATCTCAACTAAGGCACCATTAAAAATTGACAGTTCTCTGTTACAGAAACACACCCATTAGTAAATCATGTAATTAATACCTCTAAAAAGAAAAGTTTCCTTACCATTATGATGAAGCAATGCCCCATGTTCTATCTTCTTTTTCATGTCATATATTTGGATCGTTTCATCTCTGCTACCAGTGACTACATATCTGTTATTCACAGCTACTGCTGATAATGAGGCAGTGTGGGCATGATGGGTAAAGTCAGGGATAGGCATCCAGTTCTGAAAACAAAATATAAAATGAACCTTTTTTGAAACACAACCAGTGTGATATGTTCTAACTTGCCTATGATCAGATTATAAATATCACAGTATAAGACTAATTTTGAAATAGCAAAAACTAGCCATGTTCATTTTGCTAAACATACAAAAACGTTCTATTCTGTTACAGATCTAATGGGAACCTGTGAAGGATGTTTCCTAGTGGTCACTGTGTGACTAGACCATCAACCTAACAACTCAGATGTATTGCTCTAAAGAAGCAACAAACTCAGAAGACCAAGGAGGAAGCAGCAGAATATACTAAGCTTTTGGCTAAGAGAATGAGGGAGGTCAAAGACAAACGCCAGGAGCAGATAGCCAAGAGACGACGACTATCCTCATTGAGGGCCTCTACATCTAAATCTGAGTCAAGCCAAAAGTAAAACATGTAAATGATTAAGAAAATAAATCTTTTATGGTGACAATACCCTCCCCACAACTTCTCCACTCTCCAGAGCTTCCCTTGTGACTAGTGATGCAGATGGATTGGTGCTGTGTGGAAAAAGGTTCTACAGTTTCCAGAAGAAAGAGACAAGTTGAGGCTCTTAGGAAAATCCAAGCCAGTCCTCCCCTTTCTCCTTCAGCACTTTGGCAATAACTGCCTAGGAAGGAGTACTGCGGAAAGGAATCAAGGGGTTATTCAGTGGATCACAAGCTAAATGAGAGTCAACAGTAACACTGTTGCAAAAAAAGCAAACATCATTCTGGGATGTATCAGCAGGACTGTTGTAAGCAAGACATTAGAAGTGATTCTTCCAATCTACTCAGTGCTGATAACTCCTCAACTGTGTCCAGTTCCGGGAGATACATTTCAGGAAAAAAGTGAACAAATTGGAAAAAGTCCAGCGGAGAATAACAAACATTATTAAAGGTCTAAAAAAATGTAACCTGTGAGGAAAGATTGGAAAAACTGGGTTTGTTTAGTTTGGAGAAAAGTAGACTGGGGGAAGGCGAGGATGATAACAGTTTTCAAATACATAAAAGATTGTTACAAGGAGGAGGTGAAAAATTGTTCTCCTTAACCTCTGAGGATAGGACAAGAAGCAATGGGTTTACATTGTAGCAAGGGAGATTTAGGCTGGACATTAAGAAAAACGGGAGGTTGTGGGATCTTTGTCAATGGAGGTTTTTAAGAACAGGTTAGCCAAATACCTGTCGGGAATGGTCTAGTTATTATTTTGTCCTGCCTTGAGTGCAGAGAACAGGACAAGCTGACATACTGAGGGCCCTTCCAGTCCTACACTTCTATGATTCTATATTCTTGACATCTTCCTCTCCACCCTTACTATGCAGTCTTGATGCTTCCCTGGGTAGCTGAAGTAGAGGTGATAAACTGTGGAACTAATGTGCCATTAGTTGCAATCACACAGTTCATTCTGCAGGTATATTCCACCCCACTGTGTCTGTCTTTTCTAGTTAGGGTGTAAACGCTTCAGAACACAGACCATCTAGTGTTCTATGTCTGGGCAATCCCCAGCAAAACAGAGCCCCATTCTGGGTTGGTTGTTAGGTATTAAGGACCGCAATAAACGTACTAAATAATCATCATAACAAGTGTGGCGCTCTGTGCCCCTCTAGAGGTAGCTGGGCCAAAGAGAGCGTGGCTATGCCTACTGCAGCCGGGTAACCCGGGCGGCAAAGGCTCCTGCTTTTAGAGCCCCGCAGGGGACAAGGCCCCCAGGCATGCGGAGCTGCACCAGCATGCGGCTGGGTCCAGGGGCAGGGAGGGCTGGCAAGGAGCTGGCGACGGGCAGCGAGAGCGAGGCGCAGTGTTGGCTGCCTGTAGCGGGCACCAGGCAGAGCTCCCGGCACCCCCTGCTGCAAGCCGGGCCCCGGCGCTGATCAGATCAGCTGCGAGCAGCCCCGCCCGGCCCGGCTCACAGCTCGCTCCAAGCGCTCACCGCACCGGCCCCGGCCGCGAGCGCCCAGCAGGGGGAACCCCTCGGCGTCGCGGGCGCGCGGAACCACCCTGCTTAAAGCCCGCGTGGAGGCGAGCAGCGGCCGGGCGCGCGCGCGCACACACCTCCGGGGTAAGTTACCGGGGGGCCCCCCAGCAGCTGCCGCCCCGGCGCCGTTACCTCCGCCGGCCGCACCGCGAACCCGAAAAGAATCTGCTCGTAACAGCCGCCGACTAGCTCCATCTCCCCGCCGCGACCCGGGTCCTCCTTCCCCCACGCTCGGAGGCGACGCCTGGGGTCCTTCCAGCCACCCGTCGCAGGGGCTGGCCACGCACTGCCTGAGCCGGAATTGACAACGCCCGGACACCCCCGAGCCCGAGGCCCACCCCTCGGGTTTCCTAGCCGGGGTGTATCCCTTGGAGTCCCCGAGTCGCATAGGGAGGGCGCGGGCTGTGGGCGCGGTAGGGCCCTGGGGTTGGGGTAACAGGCGTCGCTGGGGCCAGCTCAGCGTGAGGTCCCGGGCGGGGGCGGAAGTAGGACCCGTACGGCTCCTTATGGCGACGCCGTGGATGGGAGACGTTAGTGCCGGGACCGGGCCGGGGGGGGGTTCGCGAGCGGGGGGAAGCGGGTGGGCTTCTCTCGCGCGCGCTCCCAGGATTATCGCCCCCTCCCCCTCCTGGGGGTGTGGGTCTGGGCCTGTCCTTCCCCGGGGCCTTTCCCGGAGCCGCCGCCCCTCCCCCCCGGCGGGCGGCTCCCCCCCCCCATGGCAACTCCGTTCTCAGCTCCGCCCGCTGACCCCACTCCCGGGAGGCCGCGGGGAGTGACGGGGGGAATCCGTCCGGGGGACCGGTGCGGGTCGGGTCACTGCCCTCGGGGTCAAACGGCGGCCCTGGGTCAGTGAGTGAAAAAATCCCCCCCCCCCCGACCCTTTCAACGCTTCTGCCCGGGGCTCTTTGCGCCTTGGCCGCGCCACACAAATACCGTCACGCGCGCACACCCCGGGCAGCGGCGGCGGCGGCAGCAGCAGCAGCAGCAGCTTCCCCGCGCCGGCCAGGCAACTATAACCAGCCCCCCTGAGCCTCGCCCAAGGCACCCACCCCCACCCCCACCCCTACCCATCCCGAGCGTGACCCCTCTGTGTTACTGTCTCGTGACGTACAGCTTCGAGGTCTTAAACGTGCCTCTGAATATGTGATTCACTGGCCATGGTTTTTCCATTTTACTATAAAGTCAGAAAAAAGAACAGGAATTAAGGATATTTATGCAACATTAATCTCATAATGGTCCTTTTTTGTTTTGTTTTGTTTTGTTTTTTTTAAATGGTCTTACTTTTAAAAATCTTTCCTTCATGCTACTGCCTGAAAAAGTTAGGCTTGGTCTACACTAGAAAAGTTTTACTGATAGGACTTCAGTTAGCGGGTGTGATTTTTCCACCTATACAGCTATAAGCCATATTTTGGATGCAGTTAGACATGTATAAAAGTGCTTTATACTGGTATACCTTATTTTCCTTCCCAACCCAGAATAAGTTATACTAGTCTAAGCATTTTGATACAAATATAATTACATTCACCCTAAGGTATTTTTGACATTTTAACTACATGAGTATAATTAAAGAGACAAAACTTTCAGATACATACAAGCCCTTATGTGCATGCTTAAAGTTAAACATGAGTAGTCCCATTGAGTAGCACTATTGGAGTCAAATACTTGAAGTTAAGCATGCAAGTCTTTCCAGGATTGGGACCTTAATAACTAAATGGTAAATTACCTATGTAGCTAATGTTAGTATGAATAAATGATGTATCCTATTAATGTGTATACCTCTAACTTTTTTAAAAATTTGTTTTGAATTGCAGTGAAAAGATCAAATGACAACTATCAAGCTCAGAGAATAAAATACCAAAATTATTGTTTCATATAGAAGACCATGATAACTGTGATCAAGATATTATTGCATCACTTTTTTTTCTGACTCAATTTTTCTGCGGTCAAATTGCTTTTTTATTGTGCTGCAGCTTGAATTAAATGTTCACACAGAGTGGTAAGTCCAAAAACAAACCGCATAAATGGTCACAAGTAAATTGGACAGTTTTTAATCTAAAGGCCTAGTATTAGAACTTTTTTGATTTTATTTTTTTATACAAAAGTGAAATTTTGTTGGCTCTGTCTCTTTAAATAGCAGAACTATAGTAAAACCTTGCTGATGCACATTTTGCTAATCTGTGCATTTCATAATTTGTGCAAAATGACATCCATCTGTATCAGAAAAGTTAATAGTAGAGTGCTGTTGTAAAGTCTCCCATATTGTTAAAAAATTAATTGCTGAAATTCAAAGTGAAGTGCTGCTCCTGAAAAGATTAAAGCAGTGGTCTCCAACCTTTTTATGCCCAAGATCACTTTTTGAATCTAAGCGTAACCCAGGATCCACCCCTTCCCCAGGCCCTGCCCTGCCCTGCTCACTCTCCCCCATCTTGACTCACTTTAACCGGGCAGGGGGTTGGGGTTCAGGAGGGGGAGTGGGCTCTGGGCTGGGGCCAAGGGGTTCACAGTGTGGGAGGGGGCTCCGGGCTGAGTGTGGGGCGGGGAGTTGGGGTGCAAGCTCTAGGAGGGGGTATGGGGTGCTGGCTCTGGGAGGGAGGTCAGGGCTGGGTCTGGGATTGGGGTGCAGGATGGGGTTTGGGGTGCTGGCTCCAGGAGGGGATTGTGGTGTGGCCTCCCGCAGGGTAGCACTTATCGTGGGTGGCTCCTGGTTTGCGGTACAACAAGGTTAAGGCAGGGTTCCTGCCTGCCCTGGTCCCATGCTGCTCCTAGAAGGGGCCAACGCGCTCCTGTAGCCCATGCGGCGGGGGGGGGGGGGGCGCAGAGGGCATGTAGCTCCGAACACTGTCCCTCTCTGCCAGCACCGCCCCCTCGGCTCCCATTGGCCCCAGTTCCCCATTCCCGGCCAATGGGAGCTGTGGCGGCAGCGCTCGCAGGCAGGAGCAATGTCAGGAGACCCCTGCCCCCCCCCCCCAAAAGGGGGGGCCGTGGGGCTGTGCTGGCCGCTTCTGGGAGCGTGTGGGACCAAGGCTTGCTCCCTGCCTGCCTAGCAGCAGCCCCACAACACCACCAGAGATCGTGATTGATTGGGGGAGTCCCCAGGATCGACCAGTCGATTGCAATTGACTGGTTGGCGACCACTGGATTAAAGCATGTGAATGACTATTCATGTGAATAGTCCCACTGAAGTCAGTGGGACTACTCGCCTCTTGCAAAGTTTTGTGTGTGTTTAAGGGCTTGTCTACACATGAAAATTAATTTGCCTTAAGGCACGTTGTGAATTTAAAGGACAGTTGCTGTTCCTGAATAATTCCATATGTAGACAAGCTAAGTCTTCGCAGTACCAGGGTTTTAACAGTTTTCAAACTGAGTTACTATTGTGATTTACTAAATTCACGATAGTTCCCCTAGTCATTAGAATGAAAGATGTACTATGTATTTTGCCACATAGATCCCACTTTAGGGTAATATGTTACAAAATCTGTTATGTGGAATAATACGGGGTGAAATTTCATCAGGCAAGCATTTATTAAAATGTACAAAGTACTGAATGTAAAAATCATTTGCAATGGAGTAACAGAGTTTAAAAAAATTGTTGTGAGAGAAAGTGCTGTGTGCAGTGACATGCTCTTATCCCTAACATTGACTAGTGAGGTGATTTAAAAGAAAATACATAGTGAATAGCTATTTCAGATTTTCCTTAAAAATTGTATAGAGCAAGTGAGTGAGCTAAAGGGAAAAGGCATTGAAACTAACGACATAACTGCACAAAGCTGTAGCCCTAGCATGGGCCTTTGGCCGCTATTGTAATACAAATAATAATGAGAGGCTAAATTCCTAGGTGGCTAAATGGCTATGTAAGTTACAAGTCAGTAAGAGGGTGAAATTTACATACCAAGCTGGCAGAAGGGGGGTAGCTAGAAAAGATACAGGAGGGCAAAATTCTCCCTCTGCTTTACTTTATACTGTCTTGTTTCTTTTACTGCTACAGGTGCCTCTTCCATATGTACCACTCTGCACTCTCTTATTGATTTGTAATTTACACCACCAACCAAGGCACCTTTGAATTTGGCCCAAAGAGAGGAAGAACCAAGAAAACCTCAAAGGCCCATAAAAATGAGCTAGCGATCTTTTTAAGCTTTTGGATAATAGATCTTTCCTCACTTCTAAGCTGACCTTATATCCCCCACCAACCAAACACATGTTTAAAATAATAGTAGGGTGTGGCCAGATATATATGGAAAACCTTGAGGCAGTGGTGGAATAAGAATAAAAACTCACAACTGTCCTCTAGAATAGAGAAGTTGAAAGATAATTACTGGTCTTGGTGAATAGAAAGGATATGTCTGGTCATTCCAGGTTATCCCCAAGTCAAGCTGTGTCATGATATGATGCAATGATTATTTGATCCACAAATAATCAATGGTTGCCAATAGCAGTCGTCTGCATAGGTGTATTAAGGTGAGGCTTTTGCAATGCAAGTCTGAGCTCTGGAACCTTTCAAAATTCCTCAAGTTAAATCTGATTTAAGAGAAGGTGAACAAGTTCTTAGCTGTGCAGCAACCATTTTTTTTTAGTTGAATTACTTTTCATAAAAGCTTCTCCTCTCCTCCCCTTTTTCTTTAAATAGAGGATCAGAATAAATTGTGAAGCAGTGCAGCATTCCTTGTGAAGAAAACTTCTGAACAGTGGCAAACCAGGTAAGATCATCTGGTGAGAACAAGTTGAGGTCCACAGTGCTTAGGAGGGATACTAAACCATATCCAGAATTCTTAGCAAATATAAAACTAAAATAGTTTCTCTGAGTAGGTGGATTCTAGCCCTGTGCTTCCTTCAGGTAATTTGCTAATTAATTACTCTCCCCTACTCTGGAAACCTAATTATATCAACTGAAGCAGGTTGGGGGACCTGACATGAAGCATTGGACTTCTCATTGTTTAAAAGTCAGTTCTCATGGAGGGGCTTGCCTGTAACACTCTCTGAGCAGGATATATGCAAGCACTCACACAGACATTAACGTTCTACTTCTAGTAAGTAAAATTTATTGATAAATACCAAATGTATTAACTCTTGGAGCCCTAAGGATGAGAATCCTCATTCTTAAGATTCTAAGGTGAGGAACATGACCTGCGTTAACTCTACCATCATCTCCCTTCTTCTCTTCTCTTTGTAGTTGCCCTACCTCCTTCCTCTTTTTTGAGTGAGGCATGCTTTGTGCCTGTTTCTTCTTTGCCCTGCATCTGGGCATGAGTTCCCCTGGGCTCCAAACTAGAGTCTATCTGTCCCTCGCCTGCTTTCCCCTTGCATCACATCTACCAACCTCCTCTTGGTTCTTGGCCTGAGCGAGTGACTGACAACTAGCTGTGAGGAGAGGTGTCTCACAGCAGCAGGAAGGGAAAAGCTTCCAGCAAAAGGGAAGCAGGGCCAGTTGAGGCTCATTTTAGGCAAGAGTGATGACCTAGCTGTGTCTTTCAGTCACCCAAAAAAATGCTACTAGAGTGCTCTAGCACAGTGTTTCTCAACCTTTTTTATGCCGGTGACCAGCTTGCTGCTTTCCTAAACTGTGTCAGGAAGATTTCAGGAACTAGCGCTGGTCCACAGACTGGTCATTGAGAGACATTGCTCTAGCAAGTCCTACAGAACGCTTAGGCGCAGTCCGGTCCTTAAAGTGATTAACATTTAGGATTGGCCAGCATCTAAAGGATAACTGCTTTATTTTATTTTTTTTTAATTCCAAGAGGAAGCTTTCAATCCTTTAGCCAGCTTGACAAGTCAGGGGAATATGGCTGTTCATACAATCCTTTGGCTCTGTTATTTTTGCCAGGCATTTTCCCCAGAGGCTGCTTTCCCTCATGGGAGGCGGAGGGAGAGATGGGACCCCAGGCTTCTTTCAAGGGCAAGGTGAATATGGGGAAATCACCTGTGGTGATGGGGAGTGGGTGGGAGGAATTTAAACGAGACTAAGTACTATAAAGCTTTTTTTTTTTTCATCCCAGCAGGATACAATGGGAAAGCACAAAAGAGAGTCCCTACAAACCTATAGCTGGTGGAGAGGACCACAGAAAAAACGAAAGAAAAAGAACAAAATAAAAGCAGGAAGAACAGACTATGTTAGTGTTGTTAATCTTCCAATCAGGTAAAAAAACTCTTGAAACAGAACAAAAGAACAAGCCCCTGTCCATAATAATCCATTTAAATCAATAGTGAACACTGAACAAATTCTTTGAGATTCTTAAATGGAGGTTCTTATGTAAGTGCCAAGTATTGTTTATGCTGGTATATTTTGTAAAAGTAAGTCTTTGTAATGAGATTTCATTACACCACTCTGCTATTAAATCTTTGCTGAAATGTGAGTGACACCAATAGCGTATATTTTTGGGGTTATCTTTTTACTTAGTACTTTGAGATCCATAAACTATGCATTTATTCATTTGTTGCTGGTATTTTTATCACTCCTCTTCTTTCCTCTTAACTAAGACATAGTAAAATCCAATCAGAGTTTGTTTGTTTTTTTGTTTTTTTTTTTTTTTTAAAAGGTGGATTGACTTGGACATCTGCTCACTCTCAAAGCAGAAGTAAAGCCTGTTTAGCTAGAGCAGTAGGCTGGACTCAGCTTTGAGCATATTGCACCACAGTGGTTGTACAGTACTACAAGATTTGGACCGATCTTTCAAATTTGTACACTGCCAAGTACAATGATCACTACAGTGTGTAGTGCTATAGAAGACCATGGTGTTTGCAGGATTAGTCCCATAGTTATATGCAATAACTTAATAGCTTTCTGAGCAGTCTCTTAAGATTTCAATATTCTTGCAATCTAATTATTTCTTTTCAATCCTTTTTAGACCAGATTTCTCAATAGTTGTAGGAGAGCTAACTCCTGAAGTGGATGATTTTCAGCTCTATGATTATTTTGTGAAAAGGTATCCTACATGCATTGACTGCAAAATAGCCACAGACCTATTGGGATACTCCAGGTAATTTTTACACAATCAAAATGCTGCTGATAAAAGGAGTGTAGACTGTTATTTGTAAACCACTTTGTCAAACTTAAACCTGGATCATGTTTCTGTGTTTTTTCCCAAAGCAAAGAGAAGGTAGAACAGAAGTTAGAGTCTATAAACAAAGCAATATTAGAGGAAAATCCCTTGTGCGATTTCAAGTCTTTGTCTGGATTGGGCACGTAATAGGCTAAATTGTGATTTCACTAGGCACATATTTGCATTCCAGAAAATGTACCTGGGGAGGCAAAGAAGATGTACATTGAATTAATGGGGCTCTGCTCCTGCCCAGCAGTGCACCTACGCATAATCAAGTGCGGTACTGAGGGCTAAGAATTATCCCCATTTGTTGGATGGGGAAAATAGACAAGGGGCCACATAAACTGAAGTCAGTGGAGTTGAACCTGCTTATACCAGCAGCAAAAAGAGCCCGTGACTTGCCCAGGGCCACCCAATGGATCAGTGGCAGGACTGGGACTATAACTCTTTGTTGCTGGTTCTCTATTAAGATCACAGTACACTTTGGGGGCAAGAAACACAAAATACGGAGAAAGTGAACTTTTCTTCTTAAAAGGCTAAGTACTGTAAAGTGATAGCTCTTGGTTAACACTAATTGAGGATGTGGGTAAATCAGTTGCCATATACTCCATTAATATGATACACCGGTAACTACATTATTTTTAATTAATTATTCTTTTGTTGAGAACCACCATTAAAAGAAACTTGCTCTATTAATCTGACTGCAGTCAGCTGTCAGTATTTGCTTTTTGACACAAGTTTGAGTTCTGAGAGAAAGCATTTAGCATGGGTGTTTAAAAATAAACAAACCAGGTAGAAAGCAAATATGTACTGTAAGCCATAGTAACTACAATGCTAAATAAGGGGTTTGTCTGCAGAAGACAACACTAAACTTATTAACTCTGTTATAATGCTGTGTATAGTGGAATTACTAAAATCTCTACATTTTGGAATTTGCAGGGGGTATGGCTTTGTCAGATTTGGTGAACAAGGTGATCAGATGAGAGCACTGCAAGACTGCCAAAATGCACCAGGTCTAGGTGGAAAACGAATCCGACTGAGTATAGGAATTTCTAAAAGGTAATGAATCAGTCTTGTACTGATGCAGGAATTAAAGGTAGTCATTAAACACTTGTAGCTTCACCTTGTCAAACCATATGTCATCTACTGTAATGGTGGTGTCATCCCATATTTCATGATATAAAGGATCTAGTTTTGCAGTTCTTCTATTTAGTGCTCCTCCATCTGCTTTTCCTGTCTGGAACCATGAGGTACCTAGAGCCTGGCCAGAATTCTGGGGTAAATTTTTTCAAAAGCACCTAAATGAGCATGTGTTTAACTTTACTACTGTGAGTAGTCCCCCTGAAATCAATGTGGCTATTCATAATAGCAAAGTTAAGCACATCATAAGTTATTTCAGGGCCTTAGGGAGTAAATAAAGATTTTTCCAGTGAAAATAGTACCGGGTTTATTTTACAGTGATCTGGTGAAGTGAGGGAGCATTCTTAAGCAGGGAGAACAAAAAAAAAAAGTCTATAGTACAAAAGCCAAAATCAGATCCCAAATGCGATATACAGAAAATACACCAATTTCCATCAATGTTCTTTGCTCTCCAAGGATTCCTGACTTTGAAGCTCTTAACATGCAAGTGAGGACTGTGAATCACTCTTAAAGGTTCCTTGTTCTGCCTCCTAAACTCTTGGTCAGTGATAGGCACTTTTTGAGGCAATCCCCGCTTTTACCAGTTAGGTTTGGGTAGATTGATATCAAATTGACATACGGTTTCATCCAGTACATGGGTGAAATAGCATGTAACAAAGAGGAGGAAAGCTCTTTGAAAAAATTTCATGAATTTTTCATGAAAAAGCTCATGAAAAAATTTTCTTTTATTATTTTTTCATGCTTTGTGTGTATATAAAAAGATCTTCTACACTTTCCACAGTATACATCCGATGAAGTGAGCTGTAGCTTACGAAAGCTTATGCTCAAATAAATTGGTTAGTCTCTAAGGTGCCACAAGTACTCCTTTTCTTTTCATGACAAAGGCACTTATGTGTAGGTCCTATATTGATTTATATTTCTAGTTTAGTAATGGCAGACTGGTTGACTTCTGTGCCTTTTTAAAAAAAAAAATAATTTAAAATCTGGAAGACATTACCCAGGAGACATTTAATCTGTTTCAAATTTAGGTTTAAACTAGAGGTTTTACTTTATTTTGGTTTATTTTAGATTTGCTTTCTTTGTTAAGGTGCAGACTGTACAACTGGCTTTTCTGTGTCTGTGTAGAGAACTATGAAAATAAATGGGGACCTACAAGTACAGGAGTCTGCCTGCACAGGGCCACATTTAGAATTGGGTATTAAATATGGAAAATCTGATGTGTCTCTGGAATGTGCAATCAGTCCATCTGACTTCATTGTATAGTGTATAATGATCAATGAGTATCAGATGAATCTAAAATAGGGAGTTTTCTAATTTTTCTGAAGAAAAAATTGTCAAACTATTTTACATTTCTTCCTTCACTCTATTAGTAAATGAATCAGGCTCCTTTTTAGAGTTTGTGCTTTTGCTGCTTATTCTCCACTTCTGACTTCATAAATTGTTGTGGCAATGATTGTCACAAACAAGATTATAACTTCAGATGGGAAAAAAAACCCTGGCAGCTGCTGAATGCCAAACCAGTCTCTGTGCAAAACAAGTTCAGGCGGAGTGTGTGTGGGAGGGGGGATATGTGAGGTGGGTTTTTTTTTTGTTTTTTTTTTTTTTTTTAAAAAGAAATAAAATCCCAGAAGTTTCAGATGCTCCTTAAAATGTAATCTGTTCTCTTTGGGATTTTTTGTTTTTTTTCCCCCTAGAACAAAGATTTAGTAATTAGCCAAGCAAAACATAAAGGGCTAAATAAAACAGAACGTAGCTTTAAAGCAGCTGTACTTGATAGCTGTTTGACAAGTACTACTTAACCAATTTATAGCAGAGCACTAGACTTTAGCTGCAGAAACTGTGTTTATGCTGACACTGAAACTTACTTTAAAGTAAATGGATAGAAGTAGTAATAGTTTCATGGATTTGGATTTTACTCAGGATAGTAATTACTATTGGTATTGGCAGAGGTGAGACCATTTACTTCTGTATAAACACAGATGAAAAGCACTGTGCAGTGATTTTCCTCACCCTTTCATTTCTGGCAACTTTTTCAGAGAAATGTTCACCATCATAATTTGATGTACAAAGACTTACTAAATTGTTTAATTTTAAACTAAAATCAGTTTACATTCAGTTCTTAAATTCTAATTATAAACTTTTAAATATGTTTTTAGAATGAAAGCAGAATTCCAGCGGTATCAGTCCTATAACTATAATGATTATTATCAAGATTATCAGAACTACTACTCACAGTGGGGTTACGATCCTTATGCTGATTACAACTATAGCTATCCTTCCTATGACAACATGCAAGCTGTTGGAGATTCTGCTATAGGAGACTCAATTCTGACTCCAGCTGTATTTGAGGTATTGATCTTACTGAATTTACATTGAAGATAAGTTCTTCCCAAAATCTTAAATTACATAATTAATTTATAACAGAGTTGTATGTCATTTTCCCCCCTTTGGTTTTAACATGGAAACCATGCTTAAATCCTGTGATAATGTGTAAAATAAGGACTAAATGGCAGTCAGAATATCCAAGCCTTAATGTGATAAACTTCTCTAGTATTAGACCTCTATAATCCTCTAAATGTGTACCATTTGTCCTTGCATTATTTATTTATTTGCCAAATGTGATTCTGATAACATTATCTGTATGTAATTTTTTTATCCTAATAAGTCTGTCCATAAGGCACATAGTTTAATTCTCTAGTTGTTCTAAGCCAGTGGTTCTCAAAGTTTTTTGTACTGGTGACCCCTTTCACATAGCAAGCCTCAGAGTGCAATTCCCCCCCTTATAAATTAAAAACTCTTGTTTTATATATTTAACACCATTATAAATGCTGGAGGCAAAGTGGGGTTTGGGGTGGAGACTGATAGCTTGCAACCGCCCCCCCCATTAACCTCGTGACCCCCTGAAGGGTCCCGACCCCCAGTTTGAGAACCCCTGTTCTAAGCCATACTTAACTATTAAATTGGCTTTCTCCTGAATGTCTATTTTTTAGAAAGGAAATGGCTTGAGGTTGGAAAAACCCCATTTTTTTTCACAGCTTTTAACTTTTTTTTTTTTTTTTTTAAATGAAGATGCATGCATGCATTGAAAATCCTTTTTTCAGATAATTGAATGTAAAAATTTCTGGAGAACCTGGAATTGATAATGATTACACTTCTATAAAACTAACATAGACATATTCTTGTTTGTTTCAGGAGACCCCAACTGTGGCTGAAAGCAATGATGAACTAATAACTGAAGGTAAGGCTAATGCTGTCATATTTCCAGATTGTTTGGTCCTAATAATATCTAGTGTTATAAAATTTCTATACAAAACTGCTGACAAAGTAGTGCTAGTTCATGAAAAATATCTTTACAAATGTTGCATTCGCATTTCCAAATGAGCTATTCTAAATACTGGCACAGAGGTCAACAAGTTGGGAATGTAACGTAATTTACATTGTATGTAAAATTAGGAGTTTTCAGACTTGGCACTCTTTATGACAAATGACTTTCTTCTAATTTGCTCTTACATGAAGACGAAATAGTCTTTTGTCCCACTCTGCTAATTTTCATCCATGTGTTATTGTCCACCTTATCATAACTTCTCTAGCTTTTTACAGCCTTGACTCTGCTTTAAAAAATCTCAGTAGAAAACAGGGTTCATAAATCTTTTACAGCATGTTTAATATCAGTACTGCTTAACAGAATCCTATTCTAAAAAGCAAAAGAGACATCTGTTATACATATATATTTGTACAGAACTCTTCCCCCTCATCCCAAACAAAGTGCGATGCCCTACCATTTATCTAACCATAATGGTATGCTAGCTTATGCCAGAGGGCTCTTCCCCTGCTTGAATTGCTGTTTATCATGATTGTCTGTCTGAACCTGACCAAACGTCAAAGTAAGACTTTGAACCTAACTCCTTCAGCAACTTTTCACCCTCATGCCTGAAACATAAGTGTATGTTGGATACTGGGATATTAGGAAAGCATATCCTGGCATGCATTTTCTCTCCTTTTTAAATGTAGGGGTAGTGATATTTCACAGGTTTGTAGCGATGGGTGTATAATTTAGGTTAATACCTTCAACAAGTCTGTGCATGTGTGTTTTTAATATAATTGATTTTTTCACAAAGTAGTAATGTAGTCTCCATACTTTAACCCTAAGCATTAATGTAATTTAATGTTGGTTATTTTAAAGTCCAGATTGCAGAGGGTTTTTTTGGTGGTTGTTTTTTGAGTTGGAAAGTTTGGTGTAATGAATAACAGTAACCACATGTCACATATGAAGCTCTTGCCATTAATTTTTGTGTATGTGCCTGTGTAGGTCTTCAGTGCTGGGTTCAATTTTTTTTTTATTTACTGGGTTTATTTTTGCAGATCCACAGCTCCATCTGGATGTTGATGAAATGAACAGACAATTTATGGAAAGAAGTGAAGAACTCTATGACTCACTCATGAATTGTCATTGGCAGCCTCTGGATACGGTCACCTCTGAAATCCCTAATGCTTTCTAAAAGTGTCTTACATGAATATATAGCATGACCGTTATGACCAAGGTGCTAACATTACATTTCTTCTACATTACTCTAGACCATAAGTTTTAAAGCACAAGGATGGGTTGTTTTGCTAAGCTTTTGACAGCCTTTGTAATTTTTGTTCATCACTCTACTCATGAAGCATCTTGAAATCATGTAAATATTCTAGAAATGTAAAGAGTTGAATAGAATCTCAAGATAGACTTGCTTGTGTAAATAAAATCTCGTTTCTGCAAACCTGTCAGTGGGGAATTTCACTTCTTCACATGTAAGCGATTGGTACATGTTCTCTTTTGGGCTTGCAAAATCCAAATGGTCTCCTTGTTTCCATAACTTTCTAACTTCTATTTTGGAACTGACACCATGCTATAGAATGGCTATAGCTAGAGTGAACATTAGATCTAGCACCAAAGAAATATCTGAAAAATAAATATAGATGTGAACATATTCTGAAGATGCTGTTGGCTCAGTTAGCTAGCAGCCATCAGTGTTGGGGACTCCCACACTTGGGAATGGAGCATTCATTCCCATGGCTCTCCTGCAGCCTCCTGATACTGAAGAATTGCAGTTGGGCAGCCACTTGCTCCATTATTGGTTTTTATTTTTTAATAAACGAATTTAAACTAGTTAGAGGCATGCTTAACTTATGCAATGATGTGCAGCTGGGGCAGTTGGCATCTGGCACTCCTGTCCTCCTATTTAATATACTGTCTGTCAGCAGTCCACTTTTATTTGTATAGTGTTTAAAGGTTCACGGAAACCTCTGAAAATATCCTTGACATCTGACAGTTACTTATATACAGAGAGCCCAATATATACCATATTATGTATCCTTATAATCCTACTGTGAAAACTCATTCTTTTGTACCTTGCTTTCCTCACTGCATTTCTCTTTTTTGGCCCTTTGGCATGGAAGTAAATTGTACCAACTCAAATTTCTGTTAATTTTAGTTAGGGTTCCTTACGCTCAAACTCTGTGCCAAGTTCAGTTGTAACATGCAAAGAGAGGGGTTGTACATTACATTTTAGTAAAAGGCTATACAGAGACTCCGTCTGGACTTAAATGTTCTCATATTCACACCCTGTGTGTTGGGGGAGCTGGAAGAAGATGTGTATGTTCCTTCATTTCTTTCAGTTGGACTCTGAATCGGAGGAGTCCAATTGAAAGACTTCACTACTTTTATATAGGACTTTAATCCTTAAGGACAATAAAGTATGTTGCAGGTACAGGGATCCCTTCACTGTGTGTGTAGTTTGGGCCTGAAACTGAAGAATAGTTCTTAAGGGCCCTGTGAACAGAAACTACTGTCATTACTAATTTTTGCCAGTATTAAGACTATGGAAGGTGCTATGAGTCTTTTAACTATCACAAGTAATCAGGATCTCACTTTCACATCTGATCCTGGCACCAGCAATATGACATGCTTGTTTTATGATGTTGGTGGGAAGGTGGTCATTCTAGTTCGTTAATTGTCTCTATTATGATTTACAACATAAGTGAGGTTCATAAACCATGTACTGTATCATTATACATTTTTAATAGCTGATAAATACAATAGCTGTTGAATCAATGATTTTGTTTTAAATAGTGCCAACACCTAATCATTGACAGTTAATTCCTTGTACTGTAGCCAATGGTGAATTTGGTTCTGAAGTGCAGGGGGGCTTAAATTTAGTTTTATGACTTGATTTGTATCAAATTGAAGCTCTGAATCTTGAGTTTTCTGATTATTTATTAAAAACAAAGTGATCAAAACAAAATCTGGGAGGGCTGCCTAAATGGCAAGCAATTGGCCAATTTCATAAACCAGAAGGGGTTCAAATAGCCCTCCCTCCTTTAAGGGGCTGAGTGGTGAGACTTTGCAGACTTGATTTATTGTGCTGTTTCTGAACAGACCAGTAGTAGTAGCTGAGAAGAACAGGCTGCCAAGGAATGCAACAGTAACACGAGTACACGCTCCACCCACAGTGCTGTGTCTTCATTTTTCCCCTCACTACTGAGCGTGCCCCATGCCACTATTGGCTTTTCTGAATGCTGACCAGAAATTTCTGTTTCTTCATCTCTTACTTGCTGTTGGGATGCTCTCTGAGCCCTGCCACTGCTTGGCAGATAGGAGGCATCTTCCAGCCATAAAGTCTCTCATAGACCTGCAGGAGGCTCCCTTACTCTCCAGCTGTTAAGCTGTGAGAGTGGAACAGGACTGATAACGCAAAGAGCCTCCTATATGGCAGGGGGCGCAGCAAAATAGAGTGCCATCACCAGGTGCCTTCCTCCCTGCTATTAAGAGCTCACTCCAGGTGGCGTAAAGAGCTTGCCCAGTCAGTCCATAGTGTGAAGTGACCAGCTTTGCATCCAGACCCACAGTTTGGGAACCCCTTTAAGAGGGGACTGAAGGAGGAACTGGTGGTTTGGAGGGAGAGTGGATGAACTGGATGAGGGTGGGAGGGAGAGTTGATGGATGTGTGTGGGGAGGAGAAGGGAGAGTAATTGACGGACTCGAGGGGGAGTGGGGGTAAGTGATGTAGGTGTAGGCCCCTTGAAGCTTGATGGAGAAGGTTTGGTAAGGACTTAAGACCTTTGCAGCTCTGGAAACTGAACTCACTTTATTGGTATAGTTTGCCTGTGGTGTTGAGCTCTAGAGCATGTGGCTTGAATTTTCTACATTGGTAGCAGTGACCCCTACACCTCTGATATGTAAGCTACCTAATTTGGGGTCCAACCTCTATGAAGTTTGTAAGCCCCAGATACAGTAACTACATGTCGTTGCTAAACCCTGGTACAATTGTGCCCTGCAGTCCCCCCACCCATGCATGATTCTCACTAGGAGCCAATGCCCCCAGTGTGAGTTACATAGTCCAGGGCTTCCCAAATTGTGGACTGTGGCCCAAAGGTGGGCTACAACACAATCTCAGGTGGTCCACTGGCAAAACTGCATTCTCCCATCAAGTCAAGGGCAGAGATTGGGGAGGGCTTGTAGGGGCATTGCCACCCCCTCCCCACCCCCCCACATTTTCCATTCCCCTCCCAACCCTGGCCCCCAGCGCAGCTCCAGGACACGCAGCCCCTGCCTGACGGACCGTGTGCAGGGAAAGCATACAGGGCTGCACTCAAGGGCTGGAGTCAGCAAGGGGCTGAAAATTGAAGATGAGATCTGGTTGAACCTCAATAATGTGTCCCCAACTGGAAAAACTGTGCAAGGAGAATCTGGCACTTCCATCCCATTAAGAAGACTCCTGGTCTGTAAGTTATTTTATATTTTTATTTACAATATTTGATTCTTTTCTAATTAACAGAGAGTAGGGTTGGGTTACTTACAAAGCGCAGAAATTCAGATTTTACACTTAAAAAAAATTGAAAACGTAATATAGTGTTCAAAGTTGGACAACTATTTTGTTTTAAAACCAACAAATAACATTGTCTTTTAACTATTTTGTTAAAACCGTTGTTTTGCTTATTTTCAGTTTTATACCAAATTGAGTTTTCCCTGTTTGAACACCACACTTTGCTCTCAACATTGTTTTAAAGTGTAGTTTTACTACAACTGTTGGGTTTCAAAGATTTTTAAGCATTTTTTTTTGAGTGCATATTGCTAGGACTTACAATCATTTATGTTAAAATGAAAAGGAAACATTAGATTGTTTATTTACTGTGAAATTTATATGTATGTAATCATAAAAATAATTTTCTTCAAGAAGTGTTTAATGGTGCGCCGCAGTGCCTATTGCAGCTGCATAGGTGGGCATCAGGGAAAAAGTTTGGGAATCCCTGACATACTCAACCTGGTCTAAGGTCTGAAGAATATTTTGCCCCTCTTAGGCACCAGTAGGCCAGCTGGATGATTCGGCCCTACTAGAATGCTCCAGCCAGATACCTCACAGGATTCCGCATTCCATCCACTGCCAGAGAAGGGAGCATCCTGGCAGCACAGGGACCAATGGTTTTGTGGTTCACTCCCCGGCACTGCAGCCCTGCCAGAGGCTGGGGATGGGGAGAGAAGGTCCTCTCCCTGTTATCCAGTCAGCCCTGCTTGTTTCCTGGGCCAGGAGGCCTTGGCTCTGGGGGACCTGAGCTGATTAGCTGTTTACTCAGGCTCTCCAGGCCTTGAGTGCTGCTGCTCCACCTTTCCCATTCCTGTGAGTCACAAACTGGCTGTAAAACTGTTCTGTGCCTCTTGGGTTGGAGAGAGGGGCTGGGGCTGCTGTGGCGGTGTTCCCAGGTGGCGGGAGGTTGAGGATAGCGCTGTTTTGGGTTGGGGCTTCTGTAGAATGTACCTTTCCCCTGTCTTGCCCCCCATGTTCAGCACTCGGCTCCAGGACAGGGAAGTGCCAGTTCAAGAGCCCTTGAAGCCATTGCCCCAGAGCCCCTAAAAAAACTACATAGAATCCCCTGCCCTGGAACTGAGAACATGGAATGAGGAGTTTTGGGACTGGGTAGTGGGCAGAGCCAGGTGGAGGAAGGGAGCGAGCAGTTCCTTCATTGAGGGTGTGGCTTGCACAGATGCACATAGTTAATACCAAGGCACCTACACCATGAGCTTCTAGAGGGCGGTGCCCATTGAGTCATTTGCCCCTCTCTCCCATTCTCTTGCAGGGGGTTCCCATGATATAAAGGGGGAGTGGCCCCAATCACCCTTCCTTTCCTTCTGATCCTTCCACTGAGAACAATGCTAGGCACGTTAGGCACTATATAAACACATTGTCAGAGACCATCCTTGCCCCCCAAATTATTTCATTTTATTATTATTTATTAACTTATATTAGCACCCACTAAGGGCTTGATTCAGGAGAAGTGCTATAACATAACTTTGTAGTTTCTCCAACCACCTATGCAGCTGTCCCTCAAGAATCCTGAATCTAAGTAGTGGATGTAAGATTTTATCTCCTGCAGATTGCGGATTCCTGCTGTTGAGGGTACATCCTGGGGCTGAAACAGTCCCAGTTTTCATTTAGGTTTTATAAAGCAACTATGCAAAGTATTTAACTAGTAGCTTCTGTCACTTCCCCCTTGGTATCTTGGATTTGGCCATACCATCCAATCTGCAAGCTGGGACTAAGGACTGGCCTGATCATGCTCAAACTGTGATTTACTGGTGCAAAAGAGTTACAGGCTTCTGCAACCTCCCACCCCAAGCTGGAGGAAGAAAAAACAGGATCTCTGGATCTAGAAGTGGAGCACCTGTGGCCCACCATCCTAGCTGAGGAAGGAGCAGATGGTCAGCTCCTCCATGGAGGCTAGTGGAAAAACACTCACCAAAATTTCTACTCCGTGTTCAGAAGTCTATTGGTGTCCTGAAAATAGTGAATGAGACCCCATAAGTGGTTGGGGGTGAGTGGATTTTGGAAAGTTAAAGGCTTGGGGGTAGGTTGGAGCCAGATGGATGAGGGAGGAGGAGAGAGACTCTGAATAATTTAGGAAGGAGAAGGGCAAGTGGGAAGAAGGAATTGATGCAGGAAAGGAGAAGATGAGATATGTAGTGGGAGAAGGGAGAGATCACTGCTTTACACAAGGGATGGGGAGGTGCATAAGTCCCTAAATGTTGGTATCCAAGTTAGAAAATGTTGATGTAGCACACAGTTTTTATGTCAACTTGATTTTATACTTGTGCACAACAGTCTGGGGCTGTGATGGGAACTCATAATGGGCATGCTTGGTGCGTGCTGCAAGCAAACTCCTGTAGTGTTTCCACTGTTTCTGTGGAGACTAGCAGACAATGAACAACTCTTCCCACGCAAACTTGCCTCAGTCTTCCTCACTTGGCTTCTTGTCCCATTCTCTTCAGCTCATTCTAGTCTACCAGCACTGCCTCTAATAAGGGTTAAATGATTTACATAGTATTTTTCCTGTCAGGACTTTCCATGCCATTACTCCTGACTTAATTTTATTCCTATCCAAATTTATTTAAAGCCTGTCACTCCCTGATTGATTTTCTTTCAGCAGTTTGGAAGGGCTGCTTTTCATTGACTCCTGCAGTGTGTCCATTGTTTCTGTGAAGTCTGCGGGCTGGGACAACAATGAAGGACTTTTCCCATTCTGTTTTAACAGGGCATCCATTGGTCTTTCAGCCTCAACTAAACAGTGTTCTCAGTTTCTTGGGTAGTCAAGTTGGAATTCTGACTCTCTGGTATCTTCTCAGATGAACCTTCTGGGTAATTTTGGACTTAGTCCTGGTATCCAACTGTATGCTATTCACCACTTCATTTATTTTTATCAATACTGTACAGAATCCCTCCCAAGGTTAATCAGTTTTAGGGCTCCTACCCTTCCTTCCACTAAGACTATGGAATCAGATTAGCCCCCCCCCCAAGTTTCCCCATATGATCTTTATGGTTAGTCTTTTTTCATTTTCAAATGCTTTCAAATTTTCCAAAGGAAGTGTGTGCTTTTTCAGTTTGGGGCTGTGGAATATCTGCATAGTTCAAATGATCCAAATTCCTTTGTCCCTTCCCAGAAGCTCTACAGAAGAGATTTCCTGGGGTCCCTAATTTATGTCCAAACATGAGGTGCATGGGGGTTCATTTTGTACTTTCATTGACTGCTATCTTATAGGCCATCAAAAAGAATGTGAGATGCTGGATACAGTTGGTTTGATGCTGTTCTGAAACGGTAGCCTGCTTAACCTTTTTTGACCCATTCCACCTTCCCACACAATTGTGGTGTGAGTCTTATGGATTCCTAGAATTTCATAAACCTGTTGAAATACTTTTGAATCAAATTTTTCCCCTTAATCTGTGTGCCAATCACCTAGAACCCCAAATCTGGTGGTGAATTCGTTCATTAAAACTTCAGTGACTGGCACAGCCTTTTTGTTTCTTATTGATTAAGATTCAGGCCATTTGTAAAGAAGACCATCCCATATTTGTGAACTGCTCTCTATAATGAGAAAGAGACCAGACAGAAAGAATAAATGGGCACGTCACAACTGATTGACTGTTTCTTCTCCAGGGATCAATGAAGGCAATTCGTGGGGCAACATTTTCTCTATAAACCTATCTGGAAGGGCATTTTTATATTTTACCGCATTTTTGACATAGATTTATAAATATGAGCCAGATCATCATCTGGTATAAATCAAGTTTCAGAGGGGTAGCCGTGTTAGTCTGTATCAGCAAAAACAACGAGGTGTCCTTGTCGTACCTTAGAGATTAACAAATTTATTTGGGCATAAGCTTTCATGGGCTAAAACCTACTTCATCAGATGCATGAAGTGAAAAATACAGTAGGCAGGTATAAATATACAGCACATGAAAAGACAGGAGTTGCCTTACCAAGTGGGGGGTCAGTGCTAAAGAGGCCAATTCAATCAGGGTGAATGTGGCCCATTCCCAATTGTTGACAAGAAGGATTGAGTATCAACAGAGGGAAAATTACTTTTTGTAGTGACCCAGCCACTCCCAGTCTTTATTCAGGCCTAATTTGATGGTGTCACATTTGCAAATGAATTCTAATTCTGTAGTTTCTCGTTCAAGTCTGTTTTTTAAATTTTTTTCTTGAAAAATGGCCACTTTTAAGTCTGTTATTGAGTGTCCAGGAAGATTGAAGTGAACTTCATTGGCTCGTTTTAAGCAGCTGAGACTTGGCCATTTTTGGTGTGTTTGTTTTTATTAACACTTATTTAACTTATGCATCCGATGAAGTGAGCTGTAGCTCACGAAAGCTCATGCTCAAATAAATTGGTTAGTCTCTAAGGTGCCACAAGTCCTCCTTTTCTTTTTGCGAATACAGACTAACACGGCTGTTACTCTGAAACCTATTTAACTTTAGTGACTAAATTTTTGCTAGACATGTTGTTGGTCTGACTTCACCTAGAAATAATTCTGATGCTTGTGTGTCGCTTATCAAACATCTATATGGGACTTATCTCCATTGACACATCATGTGCTTCTCCCTCTTCCCTGCACCACAGCATAGCAACTCTGTCCCTCCAATTGCACTGTGGGCTTTCATAACAGCCAACCAGAATCTGGCCTTGTGGACCAAAGCAGTTATGGATCCAGTGGCAGATGTTACTTTTCTTTACCGCATTTTCTGATTATATTGATTCAAATATTTTTGATCGCTGCAGAGTAGAAATCATCCACCAGCATATGTGCTGATATAACATGAATGCACACAGCAACATTGTCAACCTGAAGCCTCCAAAATTATGTTGAGCGCTAAATAATCCACACACTAGCCTTAAAAAACCCCACACGATCTAAAGAGCAATAAGGGTGGAGTTCTGCTAAATGCAAACTGCGATTGGAGCTGGGAAAAAAACACCTTTGGTCTTAACCTGGCTCGGTCCCTACCTACCCTTCTCCCAGCGCCAGCTGCTCCTGCCACTTCCCGAAACTACACTTCCCATGACCGTTTGAGGTGGGGCGCACTAGCTTCTGGGTAAGACGCAGCAGGATGACGCATCCACTTGTGCGGGAGTTAGTGACGCGGCCTGCCCGGGCGGGCGCTGTGTGGTTGGTCGGGCCGGGGGGAGGGGTGCACGGAGTCGGCCGCGGCGCGGGCGGGACGGAGCCGGCAGCAGGCGCGTGAGGCCCCGGAGTCCGCGAGACAGGCCTTGCGGCGCGTGGCGGGGGCATCTCCATAGTGACAGTGACAGCACAGAGGGGAAGGAGGGAGCGCGCGGCGCGGCCAGGCCGCGGGGGGAAGGGGGAGCGAGCGGGGGCCGGGCCCGCTCTGCGCCGGGGGGCCGGATCCCAGCATGGCCTCGGGCGGGGGAGGCGGCGGCGGCGGCACTGGAGGGGGGAAGATCCGGACCCGGCGGTACCACCTGGGCGCCGCGAAGCCCTACCCGAGAAACAAGCAGGTGAGAGGCCGGGGATGGGCCGCGCCGCTCTGCCAGGCCGGGGGCTCTGACTCACGGCGGCCCGCCCGGCCCGGGGCCCGCGGGGTCTGGGAGCCGCCGGGCCGGGCGGAGGATCCCCGGTCTATCCAGGCCCCGCGGGCTGGGGACCCACGTGGAGCCCGGGGGCGGCGAGGCCGCGTGGGGGATCGGGCTGCTGGGGGCGTGTGAGGAGCCGCGGCCCGGGGTGGGGTGGGGGGGATAAGGGAAGCTGGGGGGGTTCCTGCGGGGCTGGGGGTGCGTGTGGGGGAGGCTTTCCCATGTGCTGGGGCCGGTATGCATGTGTGGGGGTTTCCTCTTGGGCAGCGGGGAGGGGTTTGGGATTTCCCTCTGGGAGCGCGCGGGGGGGGGAGGGGGCGGGGGAGTTAGGGATTTCCTGCCCCCTTTTTTTTTTTTTTTTTTTTTTTTTTTTTTGGTGAAGCAGGGAGGGGTCAAGAGAGGGAAGAGGAAACGTGTTTAGCACTTGGTGCCATGTGTGAATTAACCCCGTCTCAGTTTGCCTCAGACAGCTTTGATGGGGCGGGAAGGGGAAAATAAAACATTGGAAGGAAAAATCTGGAGAGCGTTTCCTGTCACACAGATGCGCGTAGGGTGCAGATTTTCCCAGGATGTAAACTTTACTCTGCCCATCCTGTAATATCTCTGGGCCTTGGTGTAGCTCCACTCTTGATACAATCTTTTTCTATAATGCCCAATTTACTAGATGCTTTCCAACTCAGATTGCTAAAAGATATTTATCAGGAGGAATAATTTGTGTTCACGTTTGGGCAAACATTATACACAATCAGGATAAACCTCTAGAACAGGGGTTCTCAAAGTGGGGTTGGGACCCCTTAGGGGGTTGGAAGGTTATTACATGGGGGGGTCACAAGCTGTCAGCCTCCACCCTAAACCCCGCTTCACCTCCAGCATTTATAATGGTGTTAAATATATTAAAAAGTGTTTTTAATTTATGGGGGGGGTTGCACTCAGAGGCTTGCTATGTGTAATGTGTCACCAGTACAAAAGTTTGAGAACCATTGCTCTAGAATGACATTATCTTAAATAGGTGTTAGTTAGAATACAGTGAATTTTGAGATTTGACCAAATCTTTGATTCTTATTTACAAGTTTCAAAACATCTTACAAACCACTTTATAAGAGCAGTATGAAGTTAGTTGTCCTTGTGATAATTCAGTAGGCTAATAGTTCATAATCTTCAGCCCCTCACATACATTTTTTTTGGTACTGTCATTCTGTGTATATCGGTTGCTAGCACATTGTGGATGCTAGTACAGTATAAGTAATAATATTAAAATATGTTTTGTTTTTTTAAATCTTGCTGAAGTGGTGGATAAATAACAAAATAACTTGTTTATATACTACAGCACTTGATACTGCAGGGCATTTGTAGATAAAAATCCAGAAACTAGGTGGGATGGCTGGTGGACAGGCAAATAGATCCTTCATTATTACTGTGTGTGTTTCTAGGAGTTTTAGCGTGCTCATATACCTATGTACTGTAGAAATCTCATCTGTGTGGGTATATATGTATGTATACATTTGGGAATGTGTTTATGTAAATATTGAACTAGGTTAATACATTATTTAATGAGTAATTTGAGAAGCCAGGCAATTCAGTTATGTTCTGTTTGTATATAAAGTGAGGGTCTGTCATACATAAATCTTATAACATACTGCTTCTCAGAATAATAGAAAGGAATTGTAATTTTTCTGCAGCCTTAAGTATATTTTTACAATTGTGTAACACTGTTCTGCATCTGTCGCTGAAGCTCTAGGATAGGGGTTCTCAAACTGGGGGTCGGGACCCCTGAGAGGGTCATGAGGTTATCACATAGGGGGTCGCGAGCTGTCAGCCTCCACCCCAAACCCTGCTTCACCTCCAGCATTTATAATAGTGTTAATTAAAAACACTTTTTTATATATCTTATATGGGAGGTCGCACTCAGTGGCTTGCTATATCAATGGGGTCACCAGTACAAAAGTTTGAGAACCACTGCTCTAGGAGATAGTGGTTTAATGATGTCTAAACAGTAAAAATCAGTTTCTTCATCTCTAAGTGTAGTATTGAAACATTTGTGGAAAAAGCTAAAGAAGTATTGAAATAGCAAGTAATGAATGTGTTGATCACTGCTAGTTGAGGAGAAACTTTGAAGGAGATGTATGGAAGGGTTTACCATAGTAATTATGGACCCAATCCTCTAGTCTGAATGCACCAGTTGTGTTGTCTTTGTATATTCCCAATGGGTTCATTTGGATAAGTGCTGAAGTAAGCATGTGTTTGGGAATATTTGTAGGATCAGGGCCTAAGAATAGATACTTGAATGTACTGGTCAAATTTACAGATGTAACTTGGTGTAATAAGAAAATTGCTTTCTTTATTATAATGCTTTAAAACTAAATTTTTCAGGCAAAAATTGTAAAGCCTGAAAGCACAATTATTTGTTTTTCCTCCTTGGGTAAGTCAGTTTTTACTGGCGAGGCTTTTTAAAGCCTGCCACCAACCTGTATGTTCACGTTAAGATTCAGACTAATGGTTTTAATCTTGGAGATATGTCATCTGTACTTTTAAGGAGTTGTCTACCTTTTTGTGCACTGGTGTAAAAAGTGACTTGAACTGGCTTACCTGTGTTTGAAACTTGGTTAAGCTGTACCAGGGTAGTATATCTTCACAAGGGGTTTGCACAAGTGCAACTACATTGATGGAGCTGAAGTATTGCACCCCCCTCCCAAGTCCTGGTCATGCAAATTGCTTTGAGCATCTGGAACCCCACTGAAGTTGTTGAGGCTTGATACCTGGGTCTGCGCATGCAGAGCAATTGCTCTTTCAGGCCTAATCCTGCACGTACCAGTGCTTTAAATCTTTTTTTTTTTTTCACATGAACAATCCCTCATTCTAAACTGATTTCAGAGTAACAGCGTGTTAGTCTGTATTCGCAGAAAGAAAAGGAGTACTTGTGGCACCTTAGAGACTAACCAATTTATTTGAGCATAAGCTTTCGTGAGCTACAGCATCCGATGAAGTGAGCTGTAGCTCACGAAAGCTTATGCTCAAATAAATTGGTTAGTCTCTAAGGTGCCACAAGTACTCCTTTTCATTCTAAACTGTTGGTTGTTTTGCTTCTGAGTGACATGAAATACAAGAGCCAAAAGAGATAAAAATTTGTCATATATCTGAACTACCTGTCCTGCTCTGTGAGGAACATCTTCTCATTGTCTGCTGCTGAATCATCCTAGGAAAAAAAAGTCTCATGATTAGGCATAACTTCTAGAATTTTGCAATCAACAGTATAATTTGGTGATATTCTGTAAATGAGTTGGAGATTTTTTAGTTTAAGGATAATAATGTTCATTTGAGTATTTTGTGTGTCTGTCTCTACAAACTTTAGTTCAGTAGTAGGCTGGTGTAAGAAACTGAACTGAAGTTTGTTTTCTTTCAAGAATTGGGCTGTAGTTCATTTCAGCTCATGTTTTATCTCTGGTACCATCTATACGTAGGTGGCAACCATGTTATCAAGAACAGCGTTTAACTATGGTTCTTATTAGCAGGTATTAACACAGTTTCCACCATTAGCATAAAAATGACTCCTACTCCACAGGGGCCTATCTACACTGAGAATTTTTAGCAGTTGTCTCACATTTAGTCTAGCAGTTGTGCTAGTAAAGCTGGAAATGCTAATGTAGAGTGGATACAGGCATTTTTACCAATTTTCGTCTATCTCAACTCACTTTAAATATAGCTTAGCATAGTTTTGTGAAACAATTTATAGCAGGTTTCATTAGGGTATGTTGACCAGGGAACTCATATTAGCATGTAGTTCCATCACAAATGTAGACGAGACTATAGGTTCATAACCGTCCTTATTGTCCTTATTGGTATATACTTCAGTTCTGTCTCAAGGCTTAGGTTCTTTCATTCCCAATGGAAGAATAAAGTTTGTAATGGAGAAAAGTCCTTTCTGAAGCAGAGAAATAATGTTTACATCCTGCTGTTGTATCTTATCCTAGGTAGTTTATCCATCAGTTTAGAGTATGAGATTCTTTCAGAGTAAGAACATGCCTACATTTTTTTGTCTATATTACTGTTTCTGAAAGTGGTCCGTGGACCACTGCTGACTTACGGAAAACTGACAGATCATGTGGTGCAGGCTCTTCTATTTTTCCAGCTGCTGTGTCACATGAAAGATAGCAAAAAATTGATTGAATTGTTCATAATCTTTTTCTGATATTGTATTTAATGCATAAATATTGTGCAACTGCAAATTGTGAAAGGGAGGTATTCTGCACAGTGACACAGGAGAAAAAATGGTCCCCAATATAATCTTTCTGTTAAAACATGATCTGCTATGAAATGTTGAGAATCCCTGGTCTGTACTACATTTTGTATAATATACCCCTGTGGTCACTCGTGCTATAGAAGTAATAATTATGCTGGGTATTCCAAAATGCTACTTTGCAGAAACCCTTTCTTGTAGTCAAATTTTTAATTTTGACTCATTAGAACAGAACCTTGGGATTATTCCTCAGTTTGTCCACTCTTTCTGTATTTAGTCTCAAATCTGATTCTTTCCAAGAATAGCCACGAAAAATTTGGACAACTTTCAGGCTTTGCCATCGGATATATCTCAGTCTGTCCCATTGTCTGGGCATTCACCAGATTGAGTGAGTGGTTTATTTCTTCGACACTTCAAATATCTGCCATTTCTTCTTTATCCCACTGTCAAAACACTTATTGAAGGCTTGTGCACACAAAGTTGCACTGATTTAATCTAAAATGGGAATTTAAATCAATATTGTTAAACAGGTAAAAACCCCTGTTTGGACGCTCTTATTTTGGTTTTAGAGCAGTCCTTTCTGGTTCAGTTTAAGACTGTTGAACAAATTTAAGATAAACTAAAATGAAAGCACAGGGGATCACTCCACTTTAATTAAACTGGTTTAAAAATGATTTAAAGGGTGGACTGTGGTGGAAAGTTATACTCATAGCTGCTGAGCTATGAACGTAAACCAGTATAACTCCAGGTGTGGATATTTTTGTTCTGGAAAAAGTGTGTCCCCCCAGGTTTATTTAACTTAAAGCCTCTTTCTAAGTGATGTAAGTTTTTATTCTGGAGAAAATCGTTCACACGGGGAGTTATATCAATTTTATTATATCCGTTTAACTCTGCACTTGTCCTTGAACCTCATCAGATTTCTTTTGGTCCAATCCTCTAATTTATCTAGGTCCCTCTGTATCCTATCCCTACCCTCCAGCATATCTGCCACCTCCCAGTTTAGTGTCATCTGAGGGTGCAGTCCACGCCATCCTCCAGATCATTAATGAAGATATTGAACAAAACCGGCCCCAGGACCGACCCTTGGGGCACTCCGCTTGATACCGGCTGCCAACTAGACATGGAGCCATTGATTGCTACCCGTTGAACCTGACGATCTAGCCAGCTTTCTATCCACCTTATAGTCCATTTATCCAGCCCATACTTCTTTAACTGGCTGCCAAGAATACTGTGGGAGACCGTGTCAAAAGCTTTGCTAAAGTCAAGGAATAACACGTCCACTGCTTTCCCCTCATCCACAGAGCCAGTTATCTCATCATAGAAGGCAATTAGGTTAGTCAGGCATGACTTGCCCTTGGTGAATCCATGCTGACTGTTCCTGATCACTTTCCTCTCCTCAAAGTGCTTAAAAATTGATTCCTTGAGTACCTGCTCCATGATTTTTCCAGGGACTGAGGTGAAGCTTACTGGCCTGTAGTTCCCCGGATCTTCCTCCTTCCCTTTTTTAAAGATGGGCACTACATTAGCCTTTTTCCAGTCATCCGCGACCTCCCCCGCTCGCCATGATTTTTCAAAGATAATGGCCAATGGCTCTGCAATCACATCCGCCAACTCCTTTAGCACTCTCAGATGCAGTGCATCTGGCCCCATGGACTTGTGCTCTTCCAGCTTTTCTAAATAGTCCTGAACAGCTTCTTTCTCCACAGAGGGCTGGTCCCCTCCTCCCGATACTGTGCTGCCCAGTGCAGTAGTCTGGGAACTGAACTTGTTCGTGAAGGCAGAGGCAAAAAATGCATTGAGTACATTAGCTTTTTTCACATCCTGTCACTGGGTTGCCTCCCCCTTTCAGTAAGGGGCCCACTCTTTCCCTGACCACCTTCTTGTTGCTAACACCTATAGAAACCCTTCTTGTTACTCTTAACATCTCTTGCTAGTTGCAACTCCAATTGTGATTTGGCCTTCCTGATTTCACTCCTGCATGCATGAGGAATGTTTTTATACTTCTCCCTGGTCATTTGTCCAGTCTTCCACTTCTTGTAAGCTTTTTTGTGTTTAAGATCAGCAAGGATTTCACTGGTCGCCTGCCATATTTACTGTTCTTTCTACACATCGGGATGGTTTGTTCCTGCAACCTCAATAAGGATTCTTTAAAATACAGTCAGCTCTTCTGGACTCCTTTCCTCTTCATTTTATTCTCCCAGGGGATCCTGCCCATCAGTTCCCTGAGGGAGCTGAAGTCTGCTTTTCCGAAGTCCAGAGTCCTTATTCTGCTGCTCTCCTTTCTTCCTTTTGTCAGGATCCTGAACTCGACCATCTCATGGTCACTGTTTCCCAGGTTCCCATCCACTTTTGCTTCCCGTACGAATTCTTCCCTGTTTGTGAGCAGCAGGTTAAGAAGAGCACTTCCCCTAGTTGGTTCCTCCAGCACTTGCACCAGGAAATTGTCCCCTACACTTTCCAAAATCTTCCTGGATTGTCTGTGCACTGCTGTATTGCTCTCCCAGCAGATATCGGGGTGATTGAAGTCCCCCATGAGAACCAGGGCCTGTGCTCTAGTAACTTCTGTTAGTTGAGTGAAGAAAGCCTCGTCCACCTCATCCCCCTGGTCTGGTGGTCTGCAGCAGACTTCCACCACATCACCCCCCTTGTTGCTCACGCTTCTAAATTTAATCCAGAGACTCCCCGGTTTTTCTGCAGTTTCATACTGGAGCTCTGAGCAGTCATACTGCTCTCTTACATACAGTGCAACTCCCCCACCTTTTCTGCCCTTCCTGTCCTTCTTGAACAGTTTATATCCATCCATGATAGTACTCCAGTCATGTGAGTTATTCCACCAAGTCTCTGTTATTCCAATCACATCATAATTCCTTGACTGTGCCAGGACTTCCAGTTTTCCTTGCTTGTTTCCCAGGTTTCTTGCATTTGTATATAGGCACTTAAGATACATCGCTGATCATCCTGCTTTTTCAGTATGAGGCAGGAGTTCTCCTCTCTTGCGCTCTCCTGCTCGTGCTTCCTCCTGGTATCCCACTTACCTCAGGGCTTTGGTCTCCTTCCCCCAGTGAACCTAGTGTAAAGCCCTCCTCGCTAGGTTAGCCAGCCTGCTTGTGAAGATGCTCTTCCCTCTCTTCATTAGGTGGAGCCCATCTCTGCCTAGCAATCCTTCTTCTTGGAACACCATCCCATGGTCAAACAATCCAAAGTCTTCTCTCCGACACCACCTGTGTAGCCATTCATTGACTTCCACGATTTGACGGTCTCTACCTGGGCCTTTTCCTTACACAGGGAGGATGGACGAGAACACCACTTGTGCCTCAAACTCCTTTATCCTTCTTCCCAGAGCCGTGTCGTCTGCAGTGATCCACTCAAGATCCTTATACAAATTACAAATTAACAAATTCCATTCATATTTTTTTTTACTGCAGCTATTGCTATGGAGTTGTAGGCTGGTCTACAAATTGTCTTAAAAAATTTAAATCAAGTGAATTAAATTAGTGCAGATCTCTAACATAGCTGTACTTAAACTGATTTAACTCTCACTTTAAATTATTTTATCCTAATTTGGTTAGTAAGGGTCAAACAAGTTTAAGTATATCTGTATTAATGAGTTGCACTGTATTAACGAGATCGGTTTTTAATAGACTTAATTAAACTGGTGGAACTTTTCTAATGTAGGCAAGTCCTGATTGCCTTCTAGTAGTGCATTAATTGACATGACTACCATCTGTGTGGAAAATTTAGGAAATAAAGGAGCAGTGTCCTGAATCTTCACAGTATATGATGCTACTTAGGGCTTTCAGCACGCTCACCTCAGGTTAATTAAAATAAAAAAAAATTGCTAATGAAATCTTAAAATTACAGATATAAATACACACAAGTTGGGGAAATGGGTATTAACATTAGTGACATTAACTTGCCCACATTCAATATATATTTTTGATTTGCACTTTGTAACCTTAACATTGCCTTAATATATAATATTAAATTGATGTTTCTTGTGTTTTGTTTTTTTGAGAGAGACAAAATGTTTTGACTGATCGTGTTTGAATTGAAATAGTTCCAATTTGGTTTTGATGTTCACACCTCACTGAAATGAATAGAACAGGAGAGCTGTTATTACCATCTTGGCTGCAGACATCTTCCATATAGGTTAGAAACATATTGGGGCACCTTAATCTTCGCCAGTGAAGAAGAAAATTGGGACTGGTCTACATTAGACAAACTATACCCACATGTTCAAACCTCTAGTATAGATTCACTTAAACAGTTTTCAATCTTACATCTGTTTAGCTTAAGTCAATTTGTTTAGTTACACCAGTGTTTAGTGTTTAGTTTACACCAGTGTTTAGTTACACCAGTGCAATTTTTATAATGTAGAGCAGTTTTGTTTTTAACAGAAGATTAGAAAATACAAAACACTACAGAATGAATCAGAAATTGTAGACAACCATGATGAAACTGCAGAATCTGCCATTTTTGCAACCACTGGTTTATCTTGTGACTGATGTTGCATCTGTCTTCAGAGGACCTTGTTGTGTGCTTCAGTGGGATACTTACAATCTCCCTTAAGCACATTGTCCAAGTGGCAATCCTTGTGTTTATCAGACTGGTCAGAGAACACATAGCAGGATTAGACAAAATGTAGATTTAAAAACTCTTGAGCCCTGACTAAAGTAACTACAACTTCCACTGTTGCTACCCAAAAGTGAATTTTGGATCCTAACTCTTCTGCTGTAGACAAAGCCCCTGTATGATGCTTAAAAGTTGATAGAGCTTTGTTGAGCCATGCTAAAAATCATAGATGGCCACTGAGCATAAGAAGTGACTTTTCAATTATTTACCTTACTTTAATATTTCCCATTTCATCACCCAAACTTAACAAGATGCTACTTCTAAATAAGGGCTCTCTATACATGCAAAGTTTCAAATTCAAGTATAGTCTACATTAGGATTTTACATGGGTATAGCTATGTCTCTCTGGTGTGAAAATACACGCTCCCCTGAGAGATGTAGCTATGCCAACCTAATCCCTGGTATAGACAGTGCTAGGTTGATGGAAGAATTCTTCTTGTGCTAATGGGAGAATCCTTCCCATTGGTGTAGGTAGTATCTACAGTAAAACGCTACAGAGTTCATGTCTAACTCAAAAATTGCGTCTTCACTAATAGGGAGGACTTGTGAACAAGATGAGATGAATACATAATAGGATTGGCACATTCAGTGTTTGAATCACAATAGCTCTATCATATATTGGCTCAGTCTATAATAAGGAATGGAGGTAAAGACAGAACAGCATTGATTCTTGAAGAGTTTTTGTCTTATACAGATCCTGTTAAATCATATGGCTAGAGAGTAAACAAAACCAAGCCAACTGCTGACACCACTTGTAAGCAATGAGTAATTTTCCTAGTGTAGACCCTGCTACAATGCTAAAAACACTTAGGAAGTTCTGGGCAGCTAGATGACACAGTCAGTGTTTACAATGTTAGTTAGTTTATATTAATGCTCCCAGCTGGTATTGCTGTAACTGTGGTAATGAAAGAATAAAAATCATAAGTCTTGGGTGGGCATAGCGGTCTTTTACGTTATGTATGCATAATGGTGCTAGAACCCACTCTTTGCTAATATTGTTGAAGTGCATTCTAAACAGAGCTTAGAAAAAACCAAATTGGGACCTGCCTACAAAATTAACCACATTTAAACATGATTGTGTTTAAGCCATATTATAGCACTTTTTTTTCTTTCTTGCATGGACAGATAACATGTTGAACTAAGTTTTAATCCTAGTTGATATTTTTACATACACGTTCGCTTAATTGTCTTAGAGAATGTTACTAAAGTGCATTTCCTATCAACGCAGTCACAAAAAATCCAGGAAATCACCAGTTAGGCTACACTAACACCCGGAGCAGCTTCAGTTCATGTAGTTTATTGCTCTAGTCTCACCAGTCCCAAACCTTCAAAGACTCTAACAAAGAAATTCCTGCTGATGCCAACTGGCATTGGCACAGTTGGGGTTCCCTAGTAGACAAGGCTCTAGTGGCTTCGATTGGCTTTACTGCTATGTTAATTAAAGCTGCCAAAGTCTTGTCTATGCTTGAGCTCCCACTGTTGCTAACATGGGTTCAGCTGAACGAGTAATAACATTAATAGGAAATTCTTTTGTAAACAAAGCAATAGATTCTTTACTTCCACAACAAACTTTCACTTCCCATATATATCTACCCAGAAAGCACGCATCCAGTTTCTCCAAATCTCAAAGAAATGCAAAGGTTTAATTATGACCTCAGCAAGACATTAAGATAAGAATATGTTGCTTCACTGTGAAAGTATATGAGTTTTTACTACCTTAAAAATTCAAGGTCCTGGTTAACGTTTGTATATGAAAGTTGTGGGCATGGGGGGAAATGACAAGGATTTTTATGGAGGCAATGGCAGCAAGTGATTGGGAGGTTTTGGGTTAGAGGGTAAAGAATTTGTCAAGGTAGCAGAGGTGCTTGGAGTTTGGGGGCAGGGAATGATGGGGGTAGTATGTAAGGAGAGCTGGGGTACAACATGAGAAGAAGGCAGGGTTTGGCTAGTGTTTCCTTGTTTTCTCCATCCAACAGATACTCCTGCTGGAATTCTGTGCCACTGCACAATGCAGAATTTAATTTTTCATGCAGAATTTGTGACAGCCAGAGCCCCAGCTGCCCACATCTGATGGTGGGAGCCCCAATCACCCATTCTCCAGTTTATCTGGATTTTTGTTTATCCAATCTGGCCCAGATCCCAGTTAGATCAGATAATCAGGGTTCCACTGTACTTTTATACAGCATATTTTTATATAATGACTTTGTTTAAATGAAATATTTCATTTCACTGAAAAAAAAAAAGATAACTATCAACAAAGATACATCAAGTTCGGTATTAATATGCCAAGCAAGGAATCTGTTTGTCAAAAAACATTTCCTGAAACTTTTATGTTGTCTGTATTGTTACAGTTATACTTGCTGACAGGTATTTTGAAATAAATTGCCAAGTAATTGAAACTGGCATGATTATATTGTGTTGTTTTGTCAAAATATGCAGAATTTTAAAATAGTGTGCAGAAGTTTTAATTTTTTGGTGCAGAATTCCCACAGGAGTAAAGAGATGTGCAGAGTGACTTAATTCCTCAGCAAACTTTATCAGATGTGATGGGTGGAGAAAGCAATAACGTTCTAGTGCTTCCCTGGTTTCTTCATTTCCTGTACTTGCATCTTCACCAACATGGTTGCTCTCTCCTTACATGCCAGAATCTCACTACCTCATACTCTACAAACCCTGCTCCCCTGTATGTTAACACAATCTCACTGCAATTTTCCCCATCATTTGACAGCCCCGATGGCTACAGTGGCTCAGCGCAGTCTACATGATATGATGATAAAAGTCGGTGTGTAGTCTACGCCAATAACTTGTCACTTCTTCGAGTGCTGATCGTTTTGGGTATTCACTATGAATGCTTTGTTTGCCTGTGACCAGAAACTCTTCACTAGCAGTGTCTGTTGGTTTGCACCTTGCACCTCCTCATGCTTTCATATGAGGGCAGAAGGGGCAGCGCAGACTGACCACCTCTCCAGAACCTTGTGTCCATTCTTCTCTTCTTCATTCTCCTACCTAGAATCTGTAAATATTGTAAACAATATTTTAGCTGAGATAGTTTAGTCTAGTTTTAGTGCTAATTAGTGGAGAATTGAGGGTCCTCCTCCATTATCTCCCCTTTGTCTTGTTTACCTATTATGCCCAAGGTACCATGCTTTAAGCCTTGCCTGGCCTGCCCCTGGGTCTTCCTGGTGAGCGACCTGCATGACAGGTGCCTGTATTGCCTTGGGGAGGTTCACATGCCCTTGAGGTGTGGCATCTCTTGCTCTTTCCCCTCCATGTACAAGGTAGTCTCATGAACTCAGGCTCTGAAAACACTTCATGTAGCTCGCCATGAGACCCTGCTTGTATCCTGAACCCTCCTGCTTCCCTTCAACCTGTTTGGCGTCACTGGGCAGTGTTCCTCTGCCATCTGGTACCAGTGGTTCAAAGTCCTTCACCAAGCACAGGGGCTCCATGAGGCAGAGGCAGGAGAAGGACAAGGGCAAACACAAGAAGAGGGACAAGTCCCCACATAAATCTTTGAAAAACAGGTCTGCCTCACCTCTTCCTCTAGTACCACCTGAGACTTTGCACCCCGGAACAGGTGCACTCAGAGCTTGTACTAAAAAGGCAGTGTTGGTGGTACTGGGAGCTTCCAGTGCCTCAGTGCCACACATTGAAGGACGTTAACAACGCCTATGCCTCATAAAGTCAGAAGGGATTCTCCCCCCCTCCTCCATTTCAGTGGTGCCAGCCACTTACAGATCCTCCTCCTTCAAGACAGCACCAATGGTCTAGACAAAGCCAAAGACATCAATCAGCTCAAGGCCCTGTAATCTTCTGGAAGACGTAGCTATGTATGCAGACCTGACATCTCTGATTTTCTCTGAACTGATCCTGCTCCAGGAGGTCTCCACTCCATCGACTCTCCATTCATTCGCCAATACTGTGAACCAGCTGGAGAAAGAGGTCAGCCTGATCCTCTCTACTTCCTGCTTGTCCTTGCTCCTGATTGGTGGGAACCATCCCATTACGCCACCAGCCCCACCACTGGAACATGAAGAATCCTGTTCATCAAACCAAAATGAGCTTGTACTGACTGACCCTCCAGATACCTGACAAAGAGCCATCAACCCAGACTGCTTCCAAATGCACTCGCTTGCTCTCATGTGCTCCCCAACAGCATTTGTTGTCCTGAGACTAATGGTACTCTTGATGTGGACCTCCACAAGTACCCCTACACCCCATCCTATATCTCTGTTGAGGTCCCTGGGAACCGTACTTCCAGGCACCTGAATATGAGGACCCTATATTCTGGGCCCAGTAGTGGTTACCACCACTAGTCACCAAGGGAGCAGCTGTTGGAGAGGGAGCAGCTGGATCCACCAGTGAAACCTTGTCCTCTCCACATGAGGCACTATCACCAGCATATCCATTACCCCTAGATTATTTTAAACAGTCCCAGGATCACCTCAGGAGAATCACAGATGCTCTCCAAATTCCACTAGAGGAGTTCCAGGATCCAGCCGACTTGCTTTTGCACATCCTCCAGGCTACGTCTCTGTTTTAAATGGCAGTCCAGATTGGCAAGGCCATCATGGAACCTGCCCGATTTATCGTGCACGTTACTGCAACCTGTGCCCCAGAGAGGACTGAGAAATGCTACTTTGCTCTCCGCAAAAGCGTGGAATTTCTGTTTTCCCACCCTACCTCCAATTCCTTGGTGTTCCAAGGAGTTACAAAAAGAAGCCAGCTACCTCAGACAAATCCACTTCACTGAATAAAAATACCAAAGGACTTGAGCTCTTTGGAAGAAAGATGTTTTTGTCAGCTTAGTTTAGCATTCTGAATAGCAAACTACCAACTTCAGTGTTTAAGTATAACTTCTTGAATTATAGCAAGCTCCTTCAGGAAAACAGACCTTAGTTCCAGACCATCCTGGATGTGGGAAAACTAGTGTCAAGATCTTGTCTCCAGGTGTCCCTTGATGTAGTGTCACAATCCATAATCATGAGATGGGCATCATGGCTGCTGGCCTTGGGGTTCCTCTGGGATGTCCAAACCACCCTTGAGGGCTTTCCCTTTGAAGGTCACAATCTCATTAGGGACAAAACAAGTGACTGCATACCCTCTGCTCTCTGAGTGCTTTGGCACTGTGTAGAAAATACTCCAGGTCTCCTTTCTGCCTTGACATCAACCACCATCTTCTTCCAACAGAAGATGTGTGAACCCCTAAAGCAATGACAGAGGATCCAGCTGTGTAGGCACCCTGCATCACAATCCTCCAGTTTAGTGTCAGCTGCTTCTTGTGTTGCAGCACCTGAGGATTGACAGCCAGTCTCCACAATGTCTGCTGCTGTCCCCTTCAGAGGCCACCTGGTCCATTTCCTTCTGATGTGGCACACTATTACAATGGACAAATAGGTCCCGGACATGTCAAATGGCTACTCATCAGAGGGTTTGGGCATTTCTCTTGTTCTGGAGTATCTTTTCTTGCAAAAGACATGTGGCTTGTCTGTCAGGTCCCAGTGGGTACATATGGCAGCTCTTAGCTCTTCCCACCCAGTGGGGAAGACTACTCAGTCTTTACTCATCCTACTACTGCAAAGTTCCTGAAGCATATCATAAGGACATTCAAATTGCAAAACTAGTCCTTGCCTAGGATCTGAGCCTCATCCTCTCTTCTCTCATGAGATGACCATTTGAACTCTTGGCTTTCTGTTCCTTTCTGCACCTTCCTTGAATGTCGCTTGTTGATACCAGTTACCTCTGCTAAAAGGGTTGGGGAGCTTGGGTTCCTTATAGTGGACCTGCCTTATACAGTTTTTCACTAGAACTAGTTTTCTTTGTGACTACATCCAAAGTTCATACCTAAAATACCTTCTGAATTTCACCTTAACTAGACTGTTCACCTTCCAAAAACCTGAGAATGCAGGGGGCACGACTCCATTCCTTGGACTTGTGTAGGTCTCTGGCCTTCTACCTGCACAGAATGGCACCTTTTTGGAAGACCCCAAGGTGTGTTTGGCACTGTTGCTGAAACAGTGAAGGAAAAGGCTGTCTCTTCCCAAAGGGTCTCTAAGTGGATTTCCTCCTGCATCATTCTGTGCTATGATCGTATAAAAGTCCATCCTCCTCAAACTGTCAGGGCCCATTCTGTGAGAGTCCAAGTGCTGTCAGTACTCTCATTACAGGGAATCCTGCTCTCAGAGATATGCAGAGCAGCTACTTGGGGCTCTGTATTCACCTTCACCAGGCACTATGCTCTGGTCCAAGCTTTGGCTGTGAAATGCTTCCTTTAGCACAGCAGTCCTGCACTCTGTGATATAACAAACTTCCTTGTGCCCTCTTCCTTAATGAGCACTGCTTGGGAGTCACCCACAGTGAATATCCATAGGGACTAGCACTTGAAGAAGAAAGGAAGATTACTTACCTTACAGTAACTAGAGTTATTTGAGATGTGTGGTCCCTTTGAATATTCAAGACTGCCTTCCTTTGCTCAGCTCCTTTTGGGATCCATGTTAGAATCACAACTGGAGAGGCAGTTGGTCTGCACTGCCCTTTATGCCCTCAGTTGAAAGCACAAGGAGGCGCAAGTGCAGACCAATGGATGCTGCTGTTGAAGAGTTTCTGGTCCCCAATGTACAGAGTGTATTCACACCCACAGTGACTACACATCTTGTACTCCAGTTACTATAAGATAAGTAACCTTTCTTTCTCCATTCCAAGGGTTAGATGATACATTGGTAAAAATGCATATATATATATATATATAATATCAGAGTTGGAAGGGACCTCAGGAGGTCATCTAGTCCAACCCCCTGCTCAAAGCAGGACCAATCCCCAATTTTTGCCCCAGATCCCTAAATGGCCCCCTCAAGGATTGAACTCACAACCCTAGGTTTAGCAGTCCTGTCTATGCTACAGTTTATATCATTGTTCCTACATGTGTTAGACTGATTCTACTGATAAATTGTGGGGTCTAATTTTTCTAGTCTAAATAAGGCATTTCTGTCCATATACATTAAACAAAGCAAACACCCCCACCCACCCACCCCGAACACACACACATTCAGGTTATGCAATCACATTTAAACAATTTTTTAGAAGGTTACCGTAGGATAGGTCATCTATCACTTCATCATATATGAGTGTGCATCATGTGTGAATGAGTCCTTCATAGATTAAAAAAAAGAAAAAAGCACAAGAGACTTGTCCTTACTAGTGTCTCACATTTTTATTTTCATGCTTAATTTATTTGAAATCTTACTCTGCACAGTAACGTAGCCCCACTTTCACTGTTCTTAATTAAGTATGACGCAGCTAATTGTTCATACATCTAATTGAGGACTTTAAATTCCGATAGTCATTTATTTGCTAAGTATTTTGGCCAAAGGTGTTAAGTTATGATTCTGTTTTATCTTGGGGGTTCTTAGCAACGCAAATTGTCACAAACAGATCACTTCAGTTGTCCATTTTCTGTGCAGTCTCCCCATTGAATAGAGAAGTTATCTGTCCTAAATTTCAAAGCTCTTCATGGGAGTGGTGCTATCTCCCCTCTCCCTGAGAGATTGCCTTTTCTCTGATGACCTTGCACGATAGCTACATTCCACTGGAAGAATAAAACTGTTGACCAATAGGTGGAAGTTTGTAAATGTGGAGACAGAACTTTTATGGGAGCTGGACTTTGGCAATGGAACTCTCATAAGAAGTGATGATATTCATAGACATCACCACTTTTAGAATTAATTGTGAATCATATTTCTTCGTCATTCTCTCTCCACATATAACGTAGTTAGGGAGAGCAAAATCAGACAGCTCTTCCACTGAACTCACAAGTAAACATACAAAAAGTTAATTGAGCTATTTTTTTTTTTTACAGACTAGGAAGGAAGGGAGGGAAGAGGGGTGTTATTCCTATTTTTAAATACTATGTAAGCATTCAGATAATATGGTGAAGGGCCCATATAAGCACGAAATCTGAGATGGATTGGAAAAGGTATTTCTGGATGATTTTCTATTCAGTACATGTCAAAGTATTTGTCAGGAGTGTTGTACTCTACTTTGCCATCCTGCTGCCTTGCCTGTTTTTAAATAAAGGTTCTAATTTTAGTCTGAAACAATTTTTCTTTATATGAATAGCACCAGTATCATCGGTTTTGAGCTGGCTTTCCATTATTACAGTTCTAAATTATGTTTTTGTTCAATTGTAGATGTATTTTACACTATGTAAATATAGAAGTCTTGATGCAAACAAATACAGTTAGCTAAATCCCCAGTCTCTCTTAGAATCATAGAATCATAGACTTTAGGGTTGCCAGAGATTCCTCTCAATTTTTCCTTGCATTTTAGCGTAGTGCCCATAATAGTGGTTAAGGTGCATATTAGTATTTTAAATTTTTCTTTTTCTTTTTTTCTTTTCAGTGTTGTAATTGATGGCTTTCTCAAGGTGTTATACCTAGCATGTGCTCTGATAGAATTGATCAGTGACAGGCACAACATATTACTAAGGCTTGCATGCAGCCTGTAGTCTCGCATTTTCCAATCCTATGTGGTTTTATGAAATGTTTACACTATATACTATAGGATATAAACATAGAATATATTTACCTAGACAAAGACCCTCAGTACTGGGGGAGCAGGGCAGGAACAGGCTTTAACCAACTGGTAACCTGAATTCCTTAGAACCGTGAATGTCTGGGTATGACTTCTCTTGTAGCGTATACAATGTGGATTGTTGGTAATGATAGGCTGGGTGTTTGCTTTGCAGATTTGCAAGCAGTACTAAAATGTAGAACGCTGCAGTATCTTCTCTGGGATGTTTGGATCTAGTAAACTAACTAGATATTTTTTAAAGCATTTCCAGGTCTCAGTTCAAATAATGAAAGAAAAACAAGCTGGTATCAAGAGACACAATCCTTCATTCAGGATTTTAGAAACAAAATTTTGGAAGTATTCCAATTGCCCTAAATGAAGCAAACATTCCAAAGGGTTATGTAATTGGTGGCATGCCAGTAACGTTGTTCGGAGCAAAATACTGATATTAAATCAGAAACTTACCAATGCTTCATTTAATAATAATAATAATAATTAATAATAATAAAAAAGGCCAAATATGCTGTTCTGTCATACTTTACTCCTGGGGGAATTCTGCACCCAAAATTAAAAATTCTGCACACAATATTTTAAAATTCTGTATATTTTATTTGTCAAAATAACACAATATAATCATGCCAGTTTCAATCACTTGGTAATGTATTTCAAAATACGGGTCTTCAAGTATGTCTGTACAGACAACAAAAAAGATTCAGGAAATGTTTTTTTGACAGAGTCCTTACTAGGCATGTCAATATAGAACTTTGAGTAATAATTCATTTAAACTACAATACAGAAACGTATTTCCCACACCCCTCAGGGTCAGGGAAGTAATTGCTTGGGAGGAGCCTGGGAGTAAACTTGGCAGGTTGTTGGGTGTAGGTGTGAGAAGTATGGAACAGTTTTTGGGGGGGGGGGAGAGAGAGGGAAGAATTGTTAGAGAGTTGGGGAGCCTCCCCCATGCAGAACCGGGCTGACCCCTAGCCTCTGCCATTCAGAGACACGTCTGCCCCTGTTCCCATGTGTCCCTGAACCCCTCCTCCCCGTCCCCATGTGTTCGTGCATCCCATTCAGCCAGGCATATTGGCATATGTCCCCATATGTCCCTGCACCCCCACTCCCCATTCAGCCAGGCATAGCTGCCCCTGTCCCCATATGTCCCTGCACCCCCACTCAACCATCCCCACTCCCTCTATCCCTGTGTGGCCCTGTACCCCCACCCCATTCAACCCTGGCTCAGTGTTGTCACCTCATTAGCTGCTGTTCCCCCACCACAATCTGCCCCCCACTAGCCCTTCTAAACCCCCATCTGTGTGAGCCCCCCCCAGCAGCCCCTTGTGTGCCTCTCTCTTCTCCCCCCTTCCATCCAGTGCATCCTTAAAGGCCCCGTGCGCAGGGCTCTGTGAAGAAGGTAGCCTCTGCCCCCTCCCTCTCCACAGCTGGCTGCTCCAGTCCATGGGCCAGCTGCCTCTCTTCTAATGCCACATCAGCCCCTGGTGAGCGAAAGATGTAGTTGCAACTTCCCTTCACTTCCCCATCAGAATCAATTATTCTGCGGGGAAGGGGAGAATCTGGGGGGGACATTAATTCTGTGCTTGCATGGTGGTGTAGAATTCCCCCAGGAGTAATACTTCAAGATCACTTTGTTACTTAGGCATAGCAATATGCAGTTTCATTTTGAGATTCATGCATTCTAAGAAATTAGAGTAAATTCTGACAAGAAAAAGAAAAATCCTGAGAACTTGGCTGGATGTGAACATTTACAGCCTGATAAAGATGCTTATTGGTGGCTAATTTCCACTTGTTATTTACATTAGTGAGTGTATACCTTTGACTATTTGAAGGTATGATCTGAACTTCATGCATAGTCTTTTAGCTTCATTAAGTACATTAAGGCAAATTGCAATTTTGCAGCTGATCTTTAATGCTGTTGGCTTGAAATCTAATCAGTTTTTTTAAAGAAAAGAATTGAATGCAGTTTCATATAACACACTTGCTCTGGGTTCCCTTACTACTTGTTGTAGTTTTTCAAACACGTTTTCTTCTTTTAAAATTTTTTTTCTTTCCTTTTGCTGTGTGAAAGGCCAATGCAAATAGGTGAAACTGTCACATACATAAAGTAGTTTCATGGTATATCTACATTTACAGACACTGTACACCCAGCTACCAGGGGTATAAATGGCAATGTAGTTGGTGAGGCACAGCTTAGATGAGTAGAGTGACCTACATGCCTAACCCTAGGGCAAGAGTTCTCAACCCTTTTCTTTTCTGAGGCCCCCCCAACATGCTATAAAAACTTCACGGCCCAGCTGTGCCACAACAATATTTTTCTGCATATAAAAGCCAGGACCGGTGCTAGGGGGTAGTAGGCAGGGCAATTGCCTGGGGTCCCACACCACAGGGGGCCCCGCAAAGCTAAGTTGCTTAGTCTTCAGCTTCAGCCCCATGTGGCAGGGCTCGGGGTCCTGGGCTGCAGTCCTGCATGATGGGGCTTTGGCTTGCCGCCCTGAACCCTAGCAAGTCTAACACCAGTCAGGCTTCCCGGACCCCCTGAAACCTGCTCACAGCCCCCCAGGGGGCCCCGGACCCCTGGTTGAGAGCCACTGCCTTAGGGTATATACCCTACATGGCTCTCTACGTGCCCAAGCAGTGCTTCCTGGATCTATACCGCTACTTTTAGCAGTGTAGCGTCCTACCATCTCCTTGTTGCTGGAGCCTTTCCCCACCACGATGAAAGACTCCTGCAGTAAGGGAAAGTTCTGGAAGGGGGAAGGCAGTGGGGAAACGTTCCAACAGCTCTTCTCTGCCAGAGGCTTTCCCCATTGCTTCCTGCCACCACAGCCTTTCGCAGTAGTGAGTGTGGATGCAGCAGGCCTTTCACTGTAGTCTGTAGTTACATGTACTCTACACACTACGACCAGTGTAGACAAGGTCTCAGATGCAGAAAGTAAGCTAAAGGAACGGAAGGGTTATTTTAAAATAAAGTTGGGGAATGAAATTGTGACATAAACAGTTTGCACATTTATTTGTTTTATATACTTCTTATTTCTGCTTGTGATTCCTTTTGAAGAGTGGATATTTAAACCCCCCTCCCCACTGAATTTTAACATTCATTTATACTGGTTACAGCTGCTAGTCAAATCTTCATCCTAGATAGAGGCTTGACTTGATTTCAGAGTTGCATCTTTGTATGTACTAAATAGCCATCAAAATTACTTCTAAATAATCAGCCAAAACTGTAGGTACTACCACCTCTTCTAGATAGTACTAGTGTTATTTTTTTAATAGAGTTAAGAACATAAGAATGGCCATACAGGGTCAGAACAATTGTCCATCTAGCCCAGTATCCTGTCTTCCGACAGTAAGCAGAACCAGATGCAGAATGTGGATAATTGAAGATTAGTACTATATGTTTTCAAATATCTGTTCTTCAACTGCCTACCTTATTTCCAGGATTCCATGTTTCTATGATATGTAGTGTTTTCCTACTGTTTACACTAGAATGAGAATAAGATGTAAATGAATTTAAACTGGTCAAACTGTTATTGTTATTACTAACAATAGCATCTGAAACTGCTGTAACGTGTGAGAGATTATCTAATTCAATAGCTGTCTGCCATAGGGCTAAATAAATATAATGCCTATACAGGATAGTTTGTGATTTGCCCAAAGTCACACAGGAAGCCTGTGGCCAAGCCAGGAATTTAGTCCATGTCTCTGACATTCCCGTCCAGTGTCCGATGCACTGAACCATCCTTCCTACCCTGAACAAGCGGATAAATTTTCTTAGTCAATTACAAAAAATAATTTTAAAAAAATCAACAAATGGCATCTTATAGGAAGGCCAGGTTAAGGTGTTGGCACTGTAGACATGTGCCTAGGGCTCCAGCTTCTGGAAAGAAAGCTTTAATATAAAATAAAAGTTCTGTTCCTAGCCCTTGTGGTTGTGAAGGAAAACTTGAAAACATGACCAGGATATAACCCATACAGTAATGTCTGCCTGAGTCCACAGACAATCTCTGATGGTAGCTTTGAGGTGTGAACTGGCACAACACATTTTAATGGTGTTAATTCTGAAATTCACTGTTCTGGTTGGCTCCCACCAACACCACTCTGGGAGGTGCCTCGTTGCTGCTATTCAATTATGACAGAGCAAAAGTCATCTGTAATATCTTTTCTTCCTCAGTTTAAGTAGTTTGAATCTTCAGTTTACTCATTTGATCATGTTTATATATAATCTTCTACAGTGAAGTCCACATAGTTTAGTTTTGTTTGCTTTTGAAGCATTGAGGACCAACATTCATAATGTCCTGCCACAAGTCTATTGATTTTGATATAGTAGAAACAGAACGTGAACTGACAGTTTTGCATTTTTTTAAGTCCTCTGAAATTCCAGTTTCAAATTACTGCTTGAGTGAAATAACCTGACATGCTATGAACAGTTTTATAGTGTTTTCTTATATATTGTGTTACATTTATTTTTCCTTCAAATTGGAAAGAAATGATTCAGTGGACTGCGTAACTAGATCATGATTAAATCTGTTTCGTTGTGTGATTTGGATACAGTCAACTATCCCTGTAGGGAAGCTGAGGTTTGGTGTTTGTACGGTACAAGACGCCAAGTGCTATCTTAGTAGTAAGTCTGGATTACATATTGTGTACATTTGTGTGTCTGTTGTGATCTTTATGATGCTATTTGTAAACAAGATTCCGTATTTAAACAAGGAAAGCTAGAATGACACCACTTTCTTTCAGATCAACCAGCTGTGGAACTTTTTCTGCAGGAAAAAAGCCATCCAAGCTGGTTATGCAAGCCTTTTTCATTTTTTTTTTTTTAACTTCCATCACAAGTGTTTATATGAACTTATTTGAAAGACTTTTTTTTGTTACAAAGTCTCTGATTTCAGTCTGTGAATAACTTTTATTCTAGGAAGTTGAGTACAGCAAGGTTCTTGTTCTGTCTATTAAGAAAGAAAAGTTACATAATTACCTAGAAACCTAGACCCAGGTTCAGTAAGGTAGTTAAGAATGAGCCTAACTTTAAGCACTTGTGTTGTCCCATTTACTTTAAATAGGACTGCTCAAGTTCTTAGTTAAGTATATGCTTAAGTAGTCCTATTTAAAGTTAGAGGGACTACTTAGGTACTAAGAGTTAGCATATACTTATGCATCTTGCTGAATCGGGGGGGTTGAAGAGCATGACTAGTGGATGGAATTGACTGGAGTGCTGACATTGAAGTGTTTTGAAATTGAACTTTTTACAGAGGGTCTGAACACTTTGAAGGTGTTTGTAGTATCTGATATAGTGATTCTATATAAATCTGGTTAGCTCATCTTTTCTCATTTCAAAATGTGTAGAATTCAGTAGGGTATTTCTCATTCTAACTGTAATAGAGTTGAAAGCTGTTGATCGATACTTCAAATGGATGATTAATGTTTAGTGATTACCAAATGGTGTCTAAATAATGACTCGACATGCCTGAAGTAAAAGGAACAGTAGGAATCAAGTGACGTGTAGACAGAAGTAATGAAATCATAATCTTCTAAAGTAAAATATAAACCTTGCCAAGAATTATTAAATGGAAAACAAAAGCATTTGTGTATTTTAAAAAGTGCAAAAAATTAGGTTTTGGGAGTTCTTAAAGATTAAATGTGTCACTGAGTGAAACTTAACCAAGGTAGAAGAGCAGAACACTAATTATTTTGACAGTCCCACATAGATACATTCTTGATGCCATAGATGCTATTGAAATGTAGCCAAGTTTCTTCCAACTAAGTTTCAACAGCAACTTAGTTCAAGAGCACACTGTCTTCAGCCCTCAAAACTTAATGACCAATTGATTACTCTTTTTCAGTAACACCAATATAAGAATGATAAATCAGCATTGATTACTCACTCATGTTAGCAGTTCATCAGAGGATACAGATATCTGTTCAAAGCATAGTATTTTATAGATTTTGATACAAGTAGTCAATGTTTAAAGTGCCATGAGCAAAAAATCATGAGGTTCATGGTTTGTTGGAAGTAGCTTGATGTCACTGTAGATGTTGACTAAGGGTTTCTTTGCACATATAGTTGTTCCTGATTAAGTCCACATAGGGACACATTTATTCTAGCAAAAGAATATTCACATATGGAATTAATCAGGAGCAACTCCACGTGTAGACAAGCACTAAGAGAAGGGGTAGGAAGAAGGTCGTCTCACAAACTGGAGGAAGGATGTAGCTTAGTGACCTGTCTCTTGAAGTTCAATCAGAGTTGTGAGAATTAGGGAGATTAAAAACTCTGATGCAGTAAGTAAATAAATTGTCCAATGAATAGTCATCTTATTTGTCCTCGAGGAATATAATACTTTCTTTAAGGGTTTGAACTTCTTGTCTGTTGTATTCATTTTCTCAGCAGCTCTTGCCTGACGTGTCTTTAGTATCTGTGTAATGTTGTATGTCAAAATATATTTTTGAGTTCATGCTTGTGGTTAAATATAAGCACTTTCTTTTTCAAGCAGGGAATCATTAGTAGAGTTACAGAATCAGTGAAGAATATCGTACCAGGGTGGTTACAAAGGTATTTCAATAAAAGTGAAGATGAATGTGTAGATGCAAGCGAACCTACAAGCCAGCAGGAAACTCCAGTAAACTACCATCATGGTTATGCAGATGATGACACCCCAGTGTTTGATGGGAGAGTCACTCCTGAGTCAACAAGAATTAATTTAGAAGGTATGTGAGAGTTTGCAATCAAAACTGTAGCCAGGTAGTTGAATAATCTTTATTAATAAATTTACATTTCCGAATTAATTATAACTTAAGAGAAATTGGAAGGAAAAGCGATTTTACAAATTCTGACACAAATGTTTTAATAACTTTTTTCAATTTTAAGTGCAAACGTATCATTTGAAACATTGTCTTCCTGTGTTCTCTGAGGGGTGTCCTATAGGGAATTATATGTCAATGAGTTTCACATAATACATTAAATAGCTGTTAAATGGTCATGATTTGTACTCAGAAGTAAGCTGGATTGTTTATAAACAAAAGACCTCTAGATGAAAAGCTCTTATCCCATTACCATAGAAACATTCATTATGTTTCTAGATACTGATGAGCAGTCCTAGAATGAGTGGAAGATACCCTCCTCGGAGTCCTGACCTTTTAAATCAGGCTCCTTTGATCAGTAATACAGGTGGTAAATTCAGGTTAGTTCTTAATTACCTTAAAATTAGGATACTTATAAACATGACAAGGTTGGCAGGACATGGCAATAGTTTCTTAGATTTGCAGTGCAGGACTATCCAGATACTCCCATCTGTGAGCATGTATTAAAAATGTTTGCTGTGGTGGCGATCACCAAAAGTGCTAGCCTGGGTAAGGAGGTCATTTGTGTGCATCTATCATTATATGACTGTCAAATTGGAGAAGGTTAGTTGCCTCTGCTAGCAACACCATTTGAAGAAGACTTCAAGGGCAAATAAGAAAATTTACAGCACTCGCAGTCCTTGACTAGAGAGCAAGTTTTCATAAAGGAATAGGGGATGTCTTCAGGACAGAGGAACACATACTGTCTTGGGTTGAGAAGTACTTACAGGACTTCTCAGCAAGGACAACCACACAGCAGATTTACTCAAACAACTCCAAAGGATTAGGAATAACACTACTGTCCAGAACTTTGACCAGTTATGATGCAAATGAGGAATGCCACAGATAAATCTTAATGACTTGAGAACGGAAAAAAACAAACTCCATATAATCAGCTTTCAGGAACCATTGACCTGAAGCACAGATGCTGTCTCCCAAGCTGGACCTTTAGCCTGGTGTATATAATTCCTCTCAAGATGTTGTCATAAAAATCTGCTGGAGGTTGGGCAGACTGGTTAGTGACCGCACCATGGTTCTGGACACTGAGCTAATCCATAGATGCTGATATTAATAGCATTTGCTTTCCTAGAATGTCTGAGGAAGGCCTCGGGCTCCTTTTGGATAAAATATACTTTAATAGCCATCTCCTTCTCACAAGAACTATAAGAACTAATCCACCAATAGCCTTTCAGACCTTTTGATTTATTTGAGAAGTTGCTACTATAGGGTGGCATCACTTTCACACAAACCAAGAGGTTTGTATCCTCTCTGTATGCTAAAATCCCAGCAATAATTGATGGCAGGGACACAGCATTTTTCATCTGTAGGGGGAGCCAGTACAATAAAATTTAGAGAAGATACAAAAAAAAGTACCTTTATTGCATATAATCAAGTGACTATTAATACTTTCTATCTAATAGAGATTGTATTAATTAGGTGAATTGTCTAATGTCTGAATCTCATCATTTTCTTCATACGTGCATTTTGTAAATTTGCATATATTTTGTGTGATGAAAGACTCTATTTGAGAGCAATTGGACATAGGGGACAACATTAGGGCTGCTAAGGAAACCTTGACACTGAATTCCTTACTTCTTTGTAGTTTAAAATTTTGTTTAATGTTGCAGGAGGGTAAGTATTTGCATGTAGTGCTGCTGCTGTCATCAGACAGTTAAGTGAAACCCTGTATGGGTGAGGAAGAAGTTAAATTTGGCTTATCTCTATTTTTGTACTTGACACATGGCAGTAGAGTGACTGTTGATAGAAAACAGCTCTTGATTTCTGTGTGCTTGTACACTTACCTTGCCTAATAGAATGCTAATTGTGTTTTTTTTAATTCCTCTTTAGAACCGTCCACAAGTAGATCTGCATTAAACTTCTCAGATGTATTAACAAGACCCTCTCTTCATCGGAGTCATTTGAATTGCACCATGTTGGATTCCCCATCACCACATTGTCAGCCCTCCACATCCTCTGCATTTGCAATTGGTAGTTCTGGACTCTCCCTTGTAAAAGAAATCAAAGATTCTACCTCTCAGCATGATGATGATAACATCTCAACTACTAGTGGCTTCTCCTCTAGAGCATCTGATAAAGGTAACTTTTATTTTACTACGGTTATATCTGCCTTATATGATGATCGTGTTTCACAACATGAATAAATTGAGTTTGTTTCATATGCCATCTGTCATCTTAGTAAATACAAAGTTTGTTAGTGCCAATTACTTAGATGTATATCTTCTGGTATTTAAGAATTTAACTTTGTTTAAGTATCTGAAATATTACATCACATTGTAATTTTTAGATGAGTGTTCTGAAAAATGCTGTTATGAGGCTAGGATGTCTCAGGACTTGGTGATGGAACACGAAGCCTTTCACCTAGGTTATACTCATATCTAAGTTGAGGTAGTAGTGACTGACAGCTCATTGTACTCATGAAATTGGGTGGTGGTCTCAATCAGTTTAATTTTAAATGGATGTTCATATCAAAATCACCAATGTAATTCAGTATTGAATGGCAATGGAAACCCTGAAAATGGGCTGGGGTGTTCTGCAGGTCAGAGCTGAGCCATACGGTCAGGGTCATGTGGGGAGACTTGCACTGCTTGTGCTTTATCTGTTTTGTGGACAGAGGACTTCACTTTTCAATACTGACAAGTCTGTCACATTTCATGAATACTACATTCACGAAGGAAAAACATTCTCAAGATTTTAAAGTAAAAATTTTAAGTTTTGGACTGACACCTTTGGATTCTGAGGTCCTTTATCTTCAGAATAAGTGCTAGACAGCACAGGCAGCCATATTGCAGGTCTCCTCGTACTGTGCATCTACCATTGCTCTCCCCCTTTCTGGAGGCGCTATCCTTGGTGAGGATAGTTGTTTCCATGCTGTTGCGATTCTTGGCCTACCTGAATTTGCCGGTAAGAATGCTGGTGGCTTCTATGGACTATTTGATAGTAATGGGAATAAGAGCATTACCTCATTTCAGATGGATAACTAAACAGTTACCAGATTTATGAATGAGTCATTTCTGACCTGGGCTAGTCTTGAACCATTGACTTACGTGTGAAGGATTTATAATCTGATTACCAATCCCCATGTGTTATAGTCTCCTTCTGTCTTCATCAGAAAGAAGAAATACCGTTTTATAGTAAATCCATCAGTATTCAGTTCTGTTTAGTTCCTTGAATTTCCATTCTAAGGGCTAGTTGTGTATACACTTTTGAGAACAGAGCCTGGGTTCAGGGATGATGTTGGTGCTCCTACTCTTTGAAACAGATTATATTGCCATAATACACAATATTAGTCTGTTTAAAGAACCCTGAAACCCTGGGGTAGAATAGTGCAGGATTAAATATTGGATTTTATTATGTCTCTCCTTAATGCTGTTTTATATCCAGTTTTCTTGCGTATTAACTAACTTACAATATGATTTACACACACCATGTGTTCTTTTGTCAGATATAGCAATTTCAAAAAATACATCAGTACCACCTCTCTGGTCCACAGAGGCTGAACGATCTCATTCTCTCACACAACATTCTGCTACCAGCTCTAAAAAACCTGCATTCAACTTATCTGCTTTTGGAGCCCTATCCCCTGTGAGTACTACACAATATAAATTCTAATCACATTAGTTTTGTCTCCATTTTGCTAACTACCTATTAATATTTCTCTCTGCAGTCACTTGGTAATGCTTCTGTCCTTAAGACAAGCCAGCTTGGGGATTCTCCATTTTACCCTGGAAAAACCACTTATGGTGGTGCAGCTGCAGCAGCAAGGCAATCTAAAATACGAATTACTCCTTATCAGGTAAGAGAAAGCATTGATTATATGGGCAGGGAAGAGCAGTTGAAATGTAAAATGAAAATTTTGTCTTGAAAATGTGCATTCAAGATAGATCAGAAACTTACTTTATTATCAAATACTTCAGTAGTAGACACTATACTATTATAGGTTTCAGAGTAGCATCCGTGTTAGTCTGTATTCTCAAAAAGAAAAGGAGTACTTGTGGCATCTTAGAGACTAACAAATTAGTCTCTAAGGTGCCACAAGTACTCCTTTTCTTTATACTATTATAGAGATATCACTGACATTCAGTAATGGGGGAGAAAACTGTCAAATGTAGAAGTCTTCAACCAGGAAAGCTTCCAATCTTAAAGGTAAATTTCATGAGCATATTAACCAGTGGGATTACTGGTGATGAATAGTTGCTTATTAAACTGATTTTTAATTTAAAAACTGTTGTAGAGCAACCATTGCTTCTCCAGTGTGCATACACACTCTTGTGCAGTTTTTGTTTCAGCAGCCAGCCACTAAAAGGAGTGTTGTAACCATGTTGATTCCAGGAGAGTCACAAGGTGGGTGAGGTAATAGCTCTTAGCGGAGCAAATTCTGTTGGTGAAAACTCAAACTCTGTAGCTTGAAAATTGTCTTTCACCAACAAAAGTTGGTCCAATAAGAAATTCACCCACCTTGTCTCACTTGGAGCAGTGGTACTCAATCCTTGGCTCTCATGGAGACTTGTGCTTCTCTTGTTCTTCCGGATGTAAACCAGAGTAAGTGAAACACTGAATATAGGTTTCCATGATGAATTCCATGCGTCCTAATCTCTGCTGAGTAGAATAGTAAAGGGTCAGTGCCTTGTTTGTGTAATAGCAGTCTGGCCTTAGGAATGTTGTAGAAGTGATCAGTGAAAATTACAAATAGTACAATGCTGTTTGTTGTCTGAGAGACAGGGACAAGCTGTATTATAACACAGATATACTTTATCATGTATCTTTAAATTGGAAAACTTGTATTATAGCAGAAACAGTAGTGATTGCTTTAAAGTTGCATAACAATTTATATATAATTTACGCATGCTTCACTATACACACAGTATGTATGTGTATATAATGTGTGTGTAAAACATCATGTAACCTTAACTACAGCAGGAACAGATGTTCGTGCCTTTTTGAAAGTTTTCATATTTAAAGTGACATACTACTTAACAAACAACGTAGTTTTGCTGACCTTTATTCTTCTACCCAGCAGAGATTAGGGTACAATCCTAAGTGCAATGTCAAGATAGACACTGTAACAGAATCCATTTAAACATTTACATAATCCGAATGGACGTACATGCCACTTTACAAAGATACAACTCTTAAAGACAGATAATGTCTTATAGACTATAGAACAGGTCTAATATCATAAATGCTATACACAGCCAAAAAAAATTGATTGCAATTTTTCAAAAATCAGTTTTAAAAAATAAACATAATTGGGCCTGGGGAAGGGGAACTAAAATGGCAAGCTTCCTTTGAAGGAGGGAATAAGCTCACATCCTGCCCATGCTATTTGCTGAGGATTACAGCCAGTGTTACTAGCTGCTTGTACCCTCTATGCTTTGCTTCCTTCCTGCACATAGCAGCAGTGTGATGCACAGCATGTGTCTGTGATTACACAGGGGCAACATAGGATCCCAACAATAAATTAGTATTCAAGGAAGCTTTCCGAGTATTCTTCCTTTTGACCTTTGTTGCTTCTCTTTTATAGTTATATTTGATATGTATTGTTGTAAATATAAAGGTTTCTCTTCTTTACAAAGAAGTTACAAGGCACTGTAGTAGCAAAATATAAACTCTGAAAATAATTAAAGAGAAACTACAAATTGGAATTCCTAATCATGATGTACACTGATTAAGATGATTCATTATACTGTCATGTAAATCTGACTTCTCTTGCTTACTCAAAGTACATTCTTCAGATGTGACTTGCAATGAGCCTTTATTTACATTTTCTTCCCTGCCCTTTTTCAAAAAAGATAGCAGGCCCATTATTTTTTTTCTTTTTCAGCCTTTTACATTTTGATTAAAAGAATATGAATTGAAGTGATTTAAGATGTCACTTTGTCCCACACCCATCTTTCAGGCACAATCCAACTCTTGCTATGAAGCCAGTAGACTCCCATTTTCTTCAGTAGGTCCTCATTGAGCTCATTCCCCACATCTCTTCTAAAATATTGGGATCCAACCCATTGTTGTCCCAAAACAAATAAATATATGAATGTTGAAGTCCAACATTTTAACATTTATCATGCTAACTTTTCAGACACCAGTCAGAAGACAAATGAAAGCTAAGCAAGCAAATGTGCAATCCTATGGAGTGACAAGTTCCACAGCGCGGCGCATCTTGCAGTCTCTGGAGAAGATGTCAAGTCCTTTAGCAGTAAATGGCTCTCATTTTACTCTATTGTGTTTCAGTGCAAGAGCATGTAACACATTCTAAACTTACCTGCACCATATTGGTGAAAACTTTCTTAATATAGTTTAACTTACTGTAATATTTATTTGACAGGATGCTAAAAGGATTCCATCTTCTGTTGCTTCTCCATTGTCTTCTGTAAGTTTGTCTCTAAACTGTCTTCTCTTTTGTTTCATGCCAATGTCATTGTAAAGAATTTTCCTCTAACGTGTGGCTTTTTCCTTACAGCCTGTGGACAGGAGCATGCTGGATATTACTCGCTTCCATTCAAAGAGAAAACAGGTAAGGATTCACTGATACCCAGGTAGTTTTATCAATTTAATTAAAATATTCATTAGTTTTTAAGTACTGTGAAGTTTCTGCAAACCTATAGTGTATACAAGGAATAGGATATTAACTCACATAACATTAAAATTATATTTTGTTTGGATTATTAATGACAAAAAATGTTCTCTTGTACACACTATATCTGGGAGGGCTGGGACGGTTATCCACTCCACTTCTGGGGCAGGCTAGTTTCGTGTTGCTCTTTCCTGAGATCTGTTACTAAGAGGAACATGGCTGGAACTCTAAAGGGAGCTTTGCTTCTTCCCGCTACTAGTTGGCAAGCAAGGTGTGTGTTAGACAATAGTTTGAGGAAGCTCTTGTGCCGGAAGAGTGACCAGAAATGGAACAAATAATAAATATTTATAAATGGTGCTAAATGACTTTGCCAGACTTGTATTTAAACCAATGATTTAAACTTGTTACCTGTGCTTCTTAGTGCTTCTGTCTTGAAAAATGGTGGCTTGCTGAGGAGGGATGGAATTTTGTAATTTCTGGTCACCTCTATAATTTTAACCAATGTTCTTACACATAAGAATAAGTTTAAACTGTTGTTAAAGAAGCCCTAATTAGTCATAATGGTATGGTAAATCATGATTCCTGTCATGGTGTTAACAAGTGAAAAATGCTAATGGATTTTTCAGGTTTTTCAGATACTTCTAATATTGCATAAATTTGGGATCTGAGACCACTATAGAAATAAAAATATTGTTTTCCTTCCATAGCATCCACCACATGAAGTTTTACACAGAAAATGGAGAGAATGTCTCTTAAATTTTTGTACTGACCTTTTGACTAGAAATAGTATTACACTTGACAGTTTACCAGAACATATTAGAATCCACATCTTTTGTAGTTGAGCATTTGTTGAAAAGATGACACTCGAACACAAAGTATAGTGTGTAATTTCTTCAGCATAAGTGTCATGTAAATAAACTGCAAAGAAAACTGCAGTATAGCATTTTCAGTTAAATTATAGAGCCACACCTGTGTTGAGGCATTAAAAAAGATGTAGCGGTTATGCAACAGAGAACCTGGCGACGTCAGGCTAAACGAATGTTGCACACAGCTGTCTCTGGCTGAAAGGAAAGGAATTGTCTATTCATACTGCAATATTTGGCAAGAAAAGGGAAGCCCTTGATGGTAGTAATTGCTGGTCGAGACAAGGATTGTTGGGTGTTTTTTTTGTTTGTGCTTAGCTGCCAGAGTAACTGGACTGTTGACAGAACACTTGTGTACTTAGTAAAAACTGTTTCAATTGATACCAGTGGTGCAGTACATTTCTTACTTTAAAAACCCATGTAGGCCAGAATAGCACTCACATTAGTGCTTTTTATCTGTAATCCCTTGTCAGAAAAATGTCCGCCTACCTTTCTTTATAATGTTTTGATAATGCACATTAAAATTCACACTGCAAAATTCTTCCATTTAGAGTGGACTAGATTGACGAACAAACTTAGTTTAACACATACTTTATGGAAGGTATCCGAAGCAGACAAGAAGTATTGTAATGAGCTTCTAAAAAGATCCTTTTCATGAAATAATCCTTGAAATTACATTAGGGGAAATAAAATTTGGCTCCTTCCTGAGTTATAGGGATATTGTTAGTTTAAAAATAATATTGTAAATTATTTTCTCTACTGGTGTTTGACAAAACTAGATTACTGCAAGTGAAGCAGATTATAAAATTCAGATTAATTTTCACTATTTACATATTCAAACATTTCTTTGTTAGGACAATGAAAATCAATGAAGTCAGTTTAATTTTTAGATATGTATGTAGTGTAGCAATGTATAAGTTGCAAATATAGTGCATGTGGTATTTGTTTAAAATAACTCTTAACGTTGGAATGTTTGTTAAAAAGAAAATAATTTAAAGATTCTTTTTGTGTTCATCTTTTTGGTTCTTCTGTAGAAGCTTGCTTTACGCAAAATCCAAAATTTTGGATAAAATTTGAATTGACATTGTCTTTTTAAAATGAGTCAGTAAAATAAAATGTGGGGTAAAATTTTCAAAGTGCCTGCATGGTTTGAGGGCTTAGTTGACTAATGCTGTTGTATTTTTTTTAGGATGAGATTTGTTAGAGTAATCAAATCCAGAGGGTTGATTGATTAGCCATTAGCATTTTGACATAGAAGTCTATTTCCTGGCTTCAGCTATGACCACAAATTTCATTGTGTGTGTAAAACAGAATAATACTCTAATTCACTGAAATCATCAATGTTCCTAAATGTTACTAAAATTAGCTGAGGAATCCTGGTTTTAGATTCAAGACACAGTTGAATACCTTGCTTGACTTTCTTCCTAATTTCTCCATGCGCATTGAATACCTGTATAGCACATGAGAGCACCTCACTGAGTGCAGTGATTGCGTAGAGGTAGTTAGCTAGTTTAATTCAGGTTTTTAAGTAAATATAAATGATCTCAAAGTCTCCAAACTAACTATATTGATTGCTGCTTCTTTTAAAGGTGGAATCCCAGCACCCTCCAGTCCAGAAACTAGTGGCACCGAAGACAATTTCTCAGTCAGTGAGCCGGTTACAGTATTTTAAACCATCTCTGACTCCAGCTGCTGAGTCAGGCAAGATTACACAGGGAGTAGACGTAAAGCACAAAGTAAGTATGCTTTCTCTTAACTTTGGAAGAGCTATAAATATAAATAGTTCTCCTATTGAGATGTTCTTACCTGTCAAGACAATTTATAACATTCAGGGTAGGGTAATGCTTAAGACAGTAGGAATCTTTGTAGAAGGAATATTTGAATTCATGTCGACTTTTATTGTATTCATGGACCATTATGTGATTGGTTGGTCATCCTCAGTGTAACGATGTGCTGCTGGCTTGGACTATATTTGGACTGAAAGGATAACGCAGAAGCGCAGTAAATTTTGAGACCTAGTTTTGATCAAATCTCTGATAGTCTTACAAGAAACTTCTGCTGAAATAATTATTTAGCAAAACTTGGATTACTTTCATGCTAAATAAACATACTTGAGCTATGTATAAACTATCCTTCAGTTAAGCTATGGTCTCCCAGTGATCTAATTTGTGAGATCCTGTAGGGCATTTCAGTTTGTGTTACTCTAAAATTTTATAGGTAACTTATAAAATATATAAACTTTTGCAGCTTGTTCTAATATACCATAGTTCCCAGACAAAAATTGTACCTTGTCCTTTCCTATTATGCAAATACTGGGGACTGGAAAGTCGGGAGGGTCTCTTTTGAGATGGTTGAACCAGAAGAGTGAGGGAACCCCCCTGCCTGTGCAGTTACCTGTTTTGCCAGAGATCGTCTTTGGAGGAAGATGAAGTAGCACTGACGTGAGTGGGAGAAACCAACCTATGGATATTTTTGAAAGTGAAGTGTATGGGTTGTTAAATTGTTGAACAACCAAGTGGCATAGGCTTGGAGGAAAGAAGGTGCCATTTATGTTTCTATAGAAAGCATAGTTAAAATTCGGAACAAGTATTGATATTTTCACTAAGTGTTCTCCCTTGGGCTCTTCTGAGTAAAGCTTGAATGGATTTTAGGCAGCACACCAACATATTATTTCCCAGCCACAGACATTTGTAATACAGTCTATTATGGTGGAGTTGGTTATAGCTCAGTAGTTAAGTCTGAGTTCCCTTTTGTCCTTAAAAGCAGGGATTTAACCTTTTTGTTGTTTAAAAAAAAACAAAACAGCTTACCCTCCCCAAACTTACAGGACTTGCTCTTTTTACAGAATGAATTTTCTGAGAATTTACAAGTAAATCTGTTAATAAGTTTTGAGTTAACTTTCTTAAATGATTGATTGTCTATCTGTCAAGTTTTTTTGTTTTCCTGAGTGATCTTAATAAAAGAAAGACAGACACTTCAAACTTATACTTAAAATCAATTGAAATCTTTTGTGCATAGGCTATATTTGAAGAAATTAGGTTGTAATGAAGCTAAATTAATGATTGCATTTAATGGTTATGAATATAGAGGCTACAGAGTTATGTCACTGCTCAAGTTTGTGAGAGTGATAACTTGGTCACTGCCTCTTCTCTACAGTTTGTTTGCTTGAAGCCGTTCTGTTGGTTGTAATGAGTCAGTGGCATGAGAAGACTGGACTTGTGTGTCAAGAGTTCTCATTGGTAGATGACTTGGCACTTAACTGTCACTACTTTTAGAGGTTCCGTGGCCGTAACTTGGGCGTTAAGGCCTGAAAGGCTGTCCATGGCACTGCTCCTTGAACTCCCCATTGTGAACCAAGGCAGCACTGCTACGGGGGAGTTGAGACAGGAACATACGGTGAGCTGTTAAAGTGCAGAGACATTGGGGGTATGTCTACATTGCAATAAAAAACCCACGGCACTGCGTCGCAGAGCCAAGGTCAGCTAACTCGGGTTTGTGGGGCTAAAACTAGAAGTGTAGATGTTCAGGCTCAGGCTGGAGGGTTTTCAGTTTTACAATATTGAACTTAAATTGAAATTTTGAGCTGTTATGTAGATAGCATAAATATTTTATCATGATTTTCATTAGACTCAAAAGTTGTCAGAATCAAATAAATATTCAGTGAATTTTGAACTCTAAATGGGAACTGTCTGCTAGTAAATAACTCAGCACAGCTACCATATGTGGGGGTGCCTCAGTTCAGCATTTTTGTGTTTAACGTTTCAGTTTGGATTTAAGTCTCATGTCTGGAAGGGCCCAGGGAGCAGGAGGACCTGTTTTATGTTGTTGACCTTAACTGCCCCTTGTAACTCATAATGATTACATGTTGATGCAAGTGAGAACCTAGAGAAGAAACTCATTGCAGTTTAGAGGGGGGAGTAAAAGTGTTTAATAGAAGAAAAATAAGTAGTTGTAAAAGGGAACTAGAGAAAGAAACCTAGTGGTTGTGATCTGTTAGGGCTGCCTGCTTAGTCAGCAAGAGACTAAAGATGTTTTATTCCAATAGCAACTCTCAGAAAAAATGCATACCTGCAAGAGGTAGAGCTAAGATTATGTGTGCAGGCTTAATTTTGGATTTTCTAATTTTTTGAGGGTCTACCTCTCTAACCTTAATGTTATCTGAATATTCCATACAAAACTCCACGTTATGTGTATTTTAGTGACTAGCTGAGGCTTTCTGTTATATTACAGGGGAGAGAGATGAGCTGTATTTCACAGTCATCTGTGTATCTGTTCTAATGGGATTTTCCCCCACACAAATACAAATACAAAGTTCTATGCAAATGAATACAAAGTTCAATGCAAATGGCATAATCAGTGTGGCACATAGTAATTGCATTAAGAACTGGCTAATAGATCTCACAAAGTAATTGTAACTGAGGAACTGTTATCAAGTGGGGCATGTTTCCAGTGGGGTACCTCAGGAATCTGTTCTTGGCCCAGTGCTATTCATTATCTTCAGCGATCTGGAGGAAAATATATGATCATTGCTGGCTACTTTTGCAGATGATGCAAAAATTGGTGGAGTAATTAAAAAAAAAAAAAAGACAGGTCAATTCTGCAGAGCCTTCTGGATTGCTTAGTAAGCTGGGCTCATTTGAACAACATGTATTTTAATATTGCCAAATGTAAGATACATTTAGAAACAAAAAGTGTGCGTCTCACAGTGAGGGGCTACATCTTAGAAAACAGTGACTCTGAAAACAACTTAGAGGGTCATGATAAGATGCCATGCTAAGAAGGCTAACATAATCCTTGGATGTATAAGCAGAAGAGTATTGAGTAGGATAGAGAGGTGGCAGTATGTCTACGTATAGTGTTAAGGAGACCATTAATGGAGCCCAGCATCCAGTTCTGGTCTCAGTGCTTCAAAAAGGACGTTGAAAAATTGGGGTTCAGAAAAGAAGGTTCAGACGAATGATCAGAGGTGTAGAAAACTGTCTTGCAAAGGACGATTTAAGAAGCTCAATCTGTATAGTTTATCCAAGAGAAGATTAAAATCACGGTCTGAGTACCTACACAGGGAGAAAATTTCTGATTAAAGGGTCTTTAGTCTAGTATACAAAAGCATGACCAAGGCCAATGTCTGGAAAAAGAAACTAAACTAGAAATAAGGTATACATTTTAAATAGGGTAACTAACTGTTGGAACAAATTACCAAGGTATGTGGTGGATTTTCCATCACTTTAAGTCTTAAAATCAAGATTGAATGTCTTTCTGAAGATATGCTTTACCTCAGATTGAAGTTATGGGCTTGATGTAGGAATTACTGAGTAAAATTATAGGACTTGTGTTATACAGTGTCAGAATGGATAATCATAATGGTAATTTATGGTCTTAATATCTATGAATTCATAAATTGTTTAGATTGCAGAGTTTGTGTTTTGTCCTGATAGAAGATTGATATGAGTCAGATGTCAATAGATGTTTGTTTCTATGGTTAATGGGATTGTTAAAATGGCATGCTCTTTCTAATGTAAATACCTTGCTAGTATTATTTGATATACTACTTAATTTCAGTAAATATTACCTCAGTGGGATTGCATGGACTGTAAAATCAGCCCAGATTTTGGTCCAAAAAGTTTATAATATATTATTTGGAATCCAGTGTTTGTTAAAATTGGTACTTAATGTGTCTTGTATGCAGGCTATGCTAGTGAAATTTGGTTAATACAAAACGAATTTAATCTCCCATTATTTTAATCAGTAATAGTGATAAACTGATGACACCCATTGGAGCTGCAAAGCTTAATTTGAGTGTGTCTGTAATATTGACTTAACTCCAACGTCTAAGTAGATGCGGTTAGATTTTTCTAGTTAGTTTAACTAATAAAAGAAGCAGAAGAAATGTTGTAAGAATTGCCATAACTATAGTCTTGTTTTGTGCTTCAAATAATAGCAAATTCAGAGAAACCGAAGTTATTTTCCTTTATTTGCAGGGAGTGAGGGAGAAGAATTTGACTGCAGAACAGCAAGTAGAGCCACCTGAAAGGTATGTCTGACCTCCTAGATTTAATCTAAATTACTTACATGGGAGAAGGGTGGTGGCTTTGTGCATCCTCTGCTGGAATCTCCGTGCTTACCCTTTTTGTAAAGGAAATAAGAAATATTTCTTGATCACACAACAGAATGTGAAATTGGGACTCTTTAGTTAAGAATTGTTTCTCAGAAATGGCATATGAAATGTCTGAAGTCTGTTAATATACACTTAGTGGAAAAGAAGGGAATGATGATAGATAAATTAATAACGATAGCAGTAGTTATACTAAATGAAAAAAGGATACATGAGAATAACATGATTTACAGACAACCACTTATTAGCCAGTACATGTCTTCCTACCAGCAAATGAAGACGGGAAATAAACAAAGTTCTTGCAATGTCACTCTTGTAGAGGGGGCTGTTTGGCTGGTGAGGCATTGTAATTTCCCTTCTCCAGGAAGTGTGGACAGTTTTTCAGCTAGCTGAACTAGATTTCTAATATTACCTTCGCTCCTTTGGCAATTCTATCAGGATTAGATGTTGTAGAAGTAAGGCATTTTGCAGTGAAGATGTTTCTCTTAGTTCATCTGGGTACTCTGTATGGTAGCAGCCTCACGTTTTTCTAATAGTTTGGAATGTGAAGCCTTGGTTTAAGGTGCTCTGAGCTGACCTACCACTTCCCGTGACATGACAGAAGTAACCCGCTTAGTGGACTAGCCTATGTGGTTCCACCTGTCCTACACTCGCACCTTCAGTTTTGGCTCATGATATTGAAGAGTATATTAACCTAGCAACCAATTGATGTATCAGTCCTGTTGTACACGTATGGTTACTACAGTGAGGTAGGGTTCTCTCTGAGGGAAGTTCTTTTTCGTGTGAACCAGTACCATTTTCTTAGTTAAAGAAAAGGAGGACTTGTGGCACCTTAGAGACTAACCAATTTATTGGAGCATAAGCTTTCGTGAGCTACAGCTCACGTCATCGGATGCATTCAGTGGAAAATACAGCGGGGAGATTTATATACACGGAGAACATGAAACAATGGGTGTTACCATACACACTGTAACCAGAGTGATCACTTACGGTGAGCTATTACCAGCAGGAGAGTGGGGGGAGGAGGGGAACCTTTTGTAGTTATAATCAAGGTGGGCCATCTCCAGCAGCTGACAAGAACGTCTGAGGAACAGTGAGGGGGTTTTCTTAGTTGTATCTCATGCTCTTTGTGGAAGGCAGCATGGCCTTATCAGATGCTTTGCTGTGTGTAACATACAGGACAAATTGCTGATTCATCCCTAGATGAGTCACAAGGCTCTGTTAGCCTTCAGAAGCTAGCCCTCACCCTCTTCGAGCAGTTCTGTGGGCCTTGGAAATGATTACCTGAGTTTTCCTCTATGATTTTTATAAGTCTCTGAACTTTCATAGCCTCAGTATCAGTTTCAGTTTAGCATTTCCCCCTCAAAACGGATTATTCTATAGCGAACATAGGATTTTTCTCACAAGATATCCTCTGCATGAAGATAATGAACTTGTACAAAGCCTGGCTTCTGTGGATTTCTACTCTTCTGCAGAGGGGATAATTACACCTTTTTTGATATTGTTTTTTTTGCAGGAGAGTCAATCCAATTGTATTAATTGATCAAGAGAGTCTGCACTCTAATCCATGGGTCTGTTTAGTTCTTGGGTGGCTCTTGATAAGAAACAAGGGAAGTCCCTTAGGATTTGTGCAAAAGTTTTCCATTTTTGAAATCTGGGTAAGGACTTGTAAGTCAGAGTCTTTCCTTTCGGGACAGAGGAATGACTTCCTCCGTAAGTGACAAACAGGTGTATGCAGAAAAGGTTACATATTTTGCATAAGAGTCTGAGTCAGGCTCTGGTGCAGGAGTAGTTAAATTGAGTAAAATATGACATTTCTAAAATTCTTGCTGCTCTTTTAAGTTTGGATAGTTAAAGGTTGAGCATCCAAGTGCTAGTTAGGCTTTAAGAGGCAACAGAGTGCTCTTCCATAGGTTCCCATCCAGAGCTGAAGAGATTATTCTGGAGCATCTAACAAGGTTAAACCAAGGCTCTGCCCTCATCCTCATGGGGACTTGACCTGGGGCTTAAAAGCCTTCATGTGTGCTTAAACCTGCCTTTTTAGTAGTCATCTGCTTGGCCAGAAGAAGAGCTTCAATATAGGATTTCTTTCCGTTGGGCACTTTTATCTCTCTCTTCATCTGGGCAAGGTATAATGCTTAATCTTGTTCCTTTTTCCTTACTTTCCTCGGGTAGTTTTTCCCCTTTCCACTTGGGTTAGAATATCTTTCCCCTTTGTTCTGTCCAGGCTTTTGGAATGAAAAAGAGAAAAGTCCATTACACTTTATAAAGCTCTTTGATGTATGTGTATCTGAAAAGAATTCTGGGATGTTAACACAATCAGAACTCCTCTTTGTTCTGTTGAGGGCCATATAAAAGATGCAATAGCTTCTAAGGCTTCTGTTTCTCACTGTCATGCTGCAGAAACTGGAGTCTCTGCCTTCTGTCAAGGTTCATTCCATAACAGTGGCAGACAGGTACCTTGACATCCTTTTATATCTTCTCTATGCTGAAATCTTGATGTGTCAGTGTTTGCATGTAATCTGATCTGTTCTCCCTCCCACGATACACCCATTCTATCTGGTCTCTCATTTGGTGCTGAATATTTCATTTGAAATGTCCACTGTCCAGGCTAACAATAAGGGATGTGGGAGAATAACATATTTTACTAGCTAACTTAATTTTTCCATCTTCCTCTCTGCTGGCTCAGACATCACACCTTGTGGAGTTGGGACTGTTTCTGATTGATTGATTTTTTTGATTGATTGACTCTCTTTTATAGTTATAGCTTTTTCTATTTAGCAATATTCTTATTGCTTGGGATGTCTATTTGACCAACACAAGACAACTTGGACAAGAACTTTGCTTTTTCCGGACTGTTGGTAGGAAGGTTTCTGTTCCAGCCCAGACTGAGGGTATAAGAGCTTAAAACAATTAAGTAATAAGAGTGCGCTCTAATCATAAACTGTTTATTTCTGTGCTAGCAATTTCACATACCCCAAATTCAGTACACCTGCATCCAATGGATTATATTCTGGAGTGGGAGGTGGTGGAGGTGGCAAGATGAGAAGGGAAAGAGGAGTACATTATGTATCTCAACCAGGACAAGAAAAACAGGTAAGAGAAAATACTTCAGTTAAATTGCTTTATTACAGTGGAATTTTTCAAAGCATGGATGCAATGAAACTGAAATATTTGGCTCCTAAGAGACTACACAAAAAATTAATAGTTACAAGCCAGTCATGTTTGTACATTGCCTAACACAATGAGGTCTGGACTATGATTGAAGCTCCTGGGTGCTGTGATAATACAAATAATAAATAATAATAGTTAATTCTGTTGGATATATAGGCCCAAGTCTTCAAAGAGCTGCTGATTTTGAATGCCTCAGTTTTGGTACTCAGCTTGAGACACCTGTCCCTGACTTTTCAGAAGTGCTGAGCCACTTCCATCTCCAGTTGAAAGTCAATAGCTACTCATCACTTCTGGAAATCAGGCCCTAGATTTCTGAAGTTGGGCACCCCAAATTAGAGGCTGCATTTGGAAACTTTGGCCATATTACTTTAGGAGTTCTTCCAATTGTATTGTAGGGTTTCCCTGCTATCAGCTGAATAAATCTATACAAGAAACACTGAGTAAATATGTCAGGGTAATATGTACAGTTTATTTTAAAGGATTAAAATATTAAATAAGTGGCAGTAAGCAAATAAACTATTACATAATTCTATCTTATATGACTTAATAGTATAGAACAAATCAAAATTTTGAAATGGAATAAAGCTGAAGACAACACTATATGTGCATGCAAAAATATTAAATATGTTAGAGATCTGTGAGTGACATTGACTAATGCTTCCCGGGTGCACAAATTAGCCACTCCCTCTTTATTTTTTTTATAATAAAAAATCAATTTAATAAAATGCATAAATAGTAGTACATGTCCACAGAATTATTTCTGTGTTTAGTGTCTCAAATATGTATAGTCCAAAGCATACAGTAAACTATACACTGCCTCTTTTGTCTTAAGTATAAAGTTATGAATCGTTAGACCAATCTTTTGACTGAACTGATGTAGAGAGAAAATCCAGCTGGATATTGGAGATCTTGGAGGGTATTTCTGTAGCACAATAAGAGAACTTAGTATAAAGATTTGATAGGTCTAATTTTTCATTAAATATGTTGAAATGAACCAGTATAGAAGTTGGGAACCCAAATTCCTTTGGGTATAAACACAGGGAGAAAGTTAGGTCTTAATTTATCCACACTTAATTGTTTCTGCATAGATACAAGTGCCACTAATGAGTTGTCATTAAACTATTTAAATCTTTATAATACCCAGTTTAATTTCAGCAGCTAAATACCTTAAAAGAAATGTCTTTATGCTTCAGTGGCTTCTGTGTTTGTTGCATAATTGTCTTACACCTTACCTTAACCTATGTGACATACCATGAAGTCAGACAGCATACTAGACCGGATTGACCACTGGTCTGATCCAGTGTGACAATTCTTGTGTTCCTAAAATAGGGCTTATGCCCTTTTGTGTCTCTGTGATGTATAAAGAAGGCCCGAAAGATTTGTGTGTGTGTGTTTTAAAAAAAGAACAAAACTTGCTTTCTGTGTTTTTTACCTTAGAAATATCAGAAACGTCAAGACTGGTCTTCCTTAGCTTTGCTAGAGGATTTCTTGCAAATCTCAGCATGTATTGAAATCCCACCTCTTAATTAAAGAGTAGGGAGGATCAACTAGCACAACTATCCTTTCTCTAGAATTTTGGTTATTAAAGTTAAATGATGTTCCTTTCCATTTAAAACTTGTTTTTGTTGTTAACAACTCAGACTCTCTTTCATTCTATGTTATTTTTATGGCACATCCTATGGGCAATGGTTGAATTAGCAACTTTGAGACAGTCTTCCCTGTTCTACCTACTGTACACATGATGATCATGGCATACCCATGGAAAGTGCCTGCCAAAGGTTAAAAATGTTCTAGTAGACTAGGGTGGGGGGTTGGATATACATTTTATTTTAAATTTGACTTTGCTGCTTTTAATTTTGTATAGATATTAGAGGGGGAAATGTAGTTTCTAATGTAGAATAGAAAAATAACTAAATAAATGTACAATTTTAGGAGGCGGAGGCACCAGTACTACCCAAAATACCCTTACCAATTAATACTGTATCACTGCCTAACTTCAGCTTTGGCGCCCTTGCCAGTACTAATGTGTCGTCATCACCAATCACTAATACACAACCAGTGATTAACAAGGTAATTTTTTACATTGTATGTACTTAAAACTTTACAGGATTAGAATTGGTTTGTCTTGTTCATTCACCGTGTTGCCTATTAGATATGTTCTTAGTGGTATTAAGGGGTAGACTAAGTAGTGTTAGTTTATGTACAGCTGAGTAAATGAGGGCCATTATATTCTGATGTGTAATAAGATTGCTGAAAGATTTTGATGTAGTTTCACAAAGTTGATGGATTAATTATTGGATAATACAGACGTATGGCATCTGGAAGTGCTCTGGAAAGCCTGTTATTGTTACAGTATGCCAAGATTTATTCAACAATTTACAAGTACCATAAATGGCATTGGAAGCATCAGTAGGAAAGAAATGTCATCACAATAATTAGTGTATATAACTGCAATAAAAATAAACATTAAAAATGTCTAGAGACATTTTAATATTTGTGTACAGTTTTTAAAAAAGAATTGGAGACCCATTTATTTATGGAGGACCTTGTATATGTTGAGTTAAATTTAAGGTTGTTTAGGTGTCTTGGCTGCATTTTTGTACCTTAACATATTTGAATATGTTTTCAGTGTAACCTCAACTCTGAATTTTCTGAGTTTATACCATATGGTTTTGGAATAATTAAAACATGACTCTGATATATTTTACCATAAACTGCTGATATGTACTCTGAACCTTAATTGCATTTCATCATAGTTCTTGTCTGGGAATGATAAATGTCAAAACTAGCTTTCCGAAGTTCAGTGCAGAACTCCTGATATTTTTATAGCCTTAAATAGTTACTGGTTTTTCTTTCAACATATTTTTTTTTTAGATAGTCCTAATATTTTTATTTTTGAAAATTTAGGTGCAACCAGCAAGTAATGCTAGCAGTCCTGTGTTCAGATTTTCATCTCCAATTGTAAAATCTACTGAGGCAGAAGTGCTACCTCCACTGTCTGTAAGTAATGCATGTAGAAACTCTGCTGTCCTTGAAGCTTTTGCTGTGGGCTTAGCAAAACATTTCAAAACAGTAAAGTGGCATTCGTGGCAAATAATGATAAAAGGAACATATGTTTCGATATTCAGTTGGATGCCAAATAAATTGTATGCTAGAGAATTGAAGTCTGAATTTGTACTTCTGTGTTAGACTGAATTAAGATTTCTTCCTTTTGGCATTGAAAAGATCTTTTTTTTTTCCCCTTCCCCTTCTTCAGATTGGGTTTACATTTAGTGTTCCTGTTGTGAAATCAACACAAGCTTCTGGATCCAGTGACACTCCAGTGCCACTTCTGATTAGCCCAGGTAACTAAAAATCCAGTATTTCAGACCTGAAATGTTTTATTTTTTCTAGCACTAGATCTGGCTGGTGGGCATATCCTAGCTGAACTGTCTTACCCCACCATCTGCATTCTCTCAGATGGGGATCATTTTCCACCAGATATTGGAACTAGTGTGTCACCAGGAGGAGTTTCTAGAACAATCATCCCACTCCCAGCCCTCACTCTCAATCTTCCACTTTTCCTCCTATAGGCTGCTATTTTATCCTTTTGTGTTTCAATCACAATGCCTAAGTAATGATTTTTAACGTGTTTGGTTTATCTTGAGACTTGAAATTTTATTTCTTTGACTTGTTCCTTCTGAAAGCATTAATAGTTCCCAACCACAACCTTAAATACTTCTCTGTTGCAAGGGATGTTTTTTTATTTACATAGCCAGGGTTTCTTCTGGCATAGTGTGTTATATGAAAATGCCACTGAAATGTTATCATGTAAAGCATACTTTAATCTGTGCATAAGTTATGGGGACACTGTAAATTTAAACCACACTACTGTTGGAAAACTTTATATACTATTGTTACAAGCAGCAACTAAGATTACTGTTGTGAAAGGTTATAGAGAAAAAATTCTTTTAGTTTAACTTCTTGCATTTGATAGCATTTTTTTTTTTTAAATATTCAGTTTCCTCTGTTAGTGGGTGTCTTTCACACAGCAAATGTTAGAACTTTTTTTCTTTTTTTTTTTTTTTTAAGATAGGAAAACCAGATTTTTAAACTACAAAAACTGGCAGGGAGACTCCAGGGCCCTGAAAGTATATTTGACTAATTTTTTTTTAAATTGACTATTTCAGATTGTTTGTTTTAAAATGATGTCAAATCCACATCTTACACACTAAGGAATTTCAGAACATTTGCTGTGCTGTAGTTACTGCACATGAAAGTCCTGTTATTAACTTATTCCCTTCCCTTCTGTCTTAATAGCTCTATTCCATCAAAACTGGGGTAAATTCCCAGATTTTTTAGGAACTCTTTCTAAATGTCATTTATTAAAACTACATATTTGTGCCACCACAGTTCAGGTTGTCTCACCATTTTAATGATGAAATCCTATCTTGTGGTATTTATAATTTAGCTATAGAAATTGTCTTACCAGAACTTTGGCACATATGGCCCCAGTCTAGCAGTACAAAAACTAACAAAAAGTAATAAAAATTGATGTGACATTTAAAAAAGTGAGTGGATTAAAAAGTAGTTTACGGTGCACTTTGTGTCAGATCAATCATACAAATACTATATTTATAGTCCAAGAGACTGAAGTCTTCTGTCCATAAACAGACAAAACTTTCTCTAAGTATAAAATTTTGGTAGCTTGAAAGCAACTCTTTTTCTCTCCTTTTGAGTCTTCCTCTTTCCCATTCCCACTCTTAATTGCAGGCCCTAATAGTTTGTTTTCAGTGATAGTAAGGAAGAAAAAAATCTTGGGGAAAACTGCAACAGTGGATGTTAATACTACTGCATATGACTACAGTAAAAATGAAAATCAGAAATTCTGCTATTTCTACATTTCTTTTCAGCCTCAAGTGGAACAAAATGTTAAAATATCAAAAAAAAATTGTGGAACAAAAAGTTCTGAAAAATTGATTCAGAAGCGGCAAAACGTTTTTACATTTCTGCATTTTTGATCAGAACAAAATGCTTTGATATTCCCAAACTGAAACCTTTTGTTTCAGTTCAGTTCAATGTTAAGTTGCATCTCCTTCTGGTGCTGCATTGTCTCATTGGATTTGTCGTTTGGGTGCCTCCTGCCTTCATTCTCTCTTAGAGACTGGGCTCTCTAGCCATCCTATATCTCTCATGATGCATCATATGGCCCAGTCACAGGAGAGACTGGCATGGGAGCCTAACGCATAGGAAAGAATGGAGGCATGATAGATCCAAACTACAACGCTCATGGGGCAAGGTGGCAGGATAGGAGGATGCAGTTTAATCTTGAACTGACTGTATAAACCAAATGTTTTGGTTCATTTCAACAAACTGAAATATTTTTATTTGGCATGAACTGACCCAGAGTGAAATATTTTCCTGTTGGGGAAAATATAAATAAAAAAAACTAGCAAAATCAGGTTTTTTTCTATGAAAAATTTCAGTTTTACAGAAACTGCATTTTCTGTGGTTATTTTTAAAAAATGTTTTTTTTAATGGAAATTTCCAAATGGAAAATAAGCTCTACATCCAACCTCTCTTTGCAGGAGTCTGCATTAATTTTATTATGCTTGTCAACTAAGTTGAAAGTGAGAGGCTGTGTAAATGTTTCTTGAAAGTAGAAAGTAACTTTGTAATTATACATAAAAAGTTGATTGGACTTGTATAGTTCTTGTAATAATACACGCATACATAAGTTTCTATCTTGTGTGAACATAAAATTTTAAATCAAATTAAATCAAAATTAAATCAAATCTTGGAAAGTAGGAAGACTTTTGAAAACTTTATATTTTTGGGAGGGATGGAAGAAGGAAATAACCTTTTGATTCACTTTCTCCATGAAAGTAGTAAACTTTCTGTTTAAAGGTAGCACTGCTGTAAATAGCACCAGCAATAAGAGGAAAGAAAAGGAAGAGTACGATGGCGCCTTCAAGCCTGCAGAAGTCCTGAAAGAAGGGAGTGTACTGGATATTCTAAAAAGCCCTGGTGAGATAATGGATTCCATTTTAAAAGAATTTACAGTAAAACCTGGACTAGTATGCAGCGTTGCAGTTCTAGAGAAACTTTAATTAAATCATTCATCTAAGATGAAGTTTTGCTGACAAATTGAAAACAAGCTCAGTGTTGAAAGACTGAATGGAACTCCATTGTGGTCCAGGACTCCAATATTAACTATGGAAAAAAACACAAGGGTGGATGGTGTAAAGCTTTTTTACAGTGGCTTTACCACTTCTGTTTTTATGGTACTGGAGTCCTCCCCTATCCTCAGGACCCCCATGTAGATCTCCTGTTGTGTGGTGTGATGAATGAGGGCTAAAAAGAGTTCCTCAAAGGAGCTAATGTAAATGTGCCTGATTTTGTGTTTATATTTTTCTAGACTTTACTTCTCTGAAGACACACGCCCCTACAGCCACACAGCCTGTTTCAACAAGCACAGAAGTTTATACACGGCCTGCAATAAGTAATTTTTCTGCAGGTTCATTGGGATTTAGAGAGACCTCTAAACAAGCTTCATCATATTGGCGCTGTGACACGTGTCTCTTACAAAACAAGGCAACAGACAACAAATGCGTCACCTGTCAAGCTGCTAAAGTGCCGACAGCAGACCCTGCTAAACAGAGTGGAATGTTGACTCTAAGCAGCACTGTTAAATCAACTGCTCCTGCCACAGGAACACTGGGCTTTGGAGACAAATTTAAAACAGCAGCAGGAACATGGGATTGTGATACATGTCTAGTCCAGAATAAACCTGAAGCTACAAAATGCGTGGCCTGTGAGACACCAAAGCCTGGAACAGGAGTAAAGCCTGCTCTGACATTGCCAGTGGTCACAGAAAATACAACAGTGACTTCCTCTCCTAGCTGCACTGGAACTACAGTCACTTTGGGGTTTGGAGACAAATTCAAAAAGCCGAAGGGTTCTTGGGACTGTACAGTGTGCCTTGTGTCAAATAAGGCAGAAGACAGTAAATGTGTAGCTTGTCAATGTGAGAGACCAGGTACGAATTTTTTTTTTCTTTTTGTATTTTAACTGTCCATGCTTGCTTAAATATTTTTTTAAAAAGCCTTTGTCTTTAAAAAAAACATTCTGTTTTATTTGAAGCTTAAAGTATAGAACATTGAATATTCTGGTTTTAAAATTGAGGATTAAGGTTAATGTATAAACTCTTTAACACATCTGTCTCTTATGACTTGTATCTAAATATTTGATTCTGTTTTCTGGTTACCATTTCTTCCAAGTTTCTGCTTGTGGGCCACTGCTTTGGAACTAGCATCTGGTTCTCCTCATTGCCTGGAATGAAGTAGTTCTGCCCCAAAAGGTTACGCTTCCCTAAGCTGTAGCTCATCTTCCAGCACAAGTTGATAACTTAGTTAAACTCCTTTTGCAAGACAAATGACTCATTCTCCTATGGCGTTTGTAGTACTGCATTATAGAGAGGAGAAGGAAACCACATTGTCTTGAACTGTGGTTCCAAAAAGTCTTCAAAAACACATTTACAGATGTACCAATGTGTACTCATCAGAGAATGAAGGTAGGAATGGACTTCTAGTTTATATCCTGGCAGTGTGTCCACATTCCTTTTATGTTTAAGTAACTGTCAGTCCATTAGTGGAATGTCTCTTGATTTCTAGATGGCAGGGGAGAGCTTCAGCTATATAGTCTTCATTAATATAAGCACATAGCTATTTTGTTATGAATGAGAAATAACAAGAATTTGTGCTATGAGCTGGGGACATATCAGTTGGAAAAGACCTAGGTACATTGGTCGATCACTGGATGACTATGTGGCCGTTAAAAAGGCTGATGCAATCCTAGGATGCATCAGGCAAGGTATTTCCAGTAGAGACAGGGAAGTGTTTATTACCATTGTGCAAGGCACTTGTGAAACCTCATCTGGATATTGTGTGCAATTCATGTTTAAAAAAGGTGAATTCAGACTGGAACAAAAGCAGAGCAGGGCTACAAACATGATAGAGGAATGGAGAACCTAACTTACAAGAGGAGACTTAAGGGATGTGGCTTGTTTAGCCTAACAGAACGAAGCCTGAAGGGAGATGTGATTGTTCTCCATAAATATATCAAAGGGATAAAACACCAGGGAAGGGGAGGAGTTATTTAAGGGCCAATGTTGGCACAAGAACAAATGGATATAAACTGGCCGTCAAGTTTAGACTTGAAATTAGACAAAGGTTTCTAACCATCAGAGGAATTAAGTTCTTTAACAGCCTTCCAAGGGGGGTAGTGGGGGCATATAAAACCCAACTTGTTTCAAGACTGTCTTTGATGAGTTTATGGAGATGATGGTACAATGAGGTTTGTTATAATGGCATATGGCCCATTCGCAACTACTATTAGCAAATATCTCCAGTAGCAGAGATGGGGGTAGGTAGGGCTTTAAGTTACTACAGAGAATTCTTTCCTGTGTGTGTCTGGTGCATGTTGCCCACCTGCTCAGGATCTGATTGCCATATTTGGGGTCAGGAAGGAACTTTTCCCCAGGACAGATTGGCAGAGACCCTGGGGATTTTCGCATTTCTCTGCAGTGTGGGGCACAAGTCACTTACTGATCTGAACTAGTGTAAATGGTGGATTCTCCGTAACTTGAAGTCTTTAAATCATGATTTGAGGACTTCAGTAACACAGCCAGGGCCTATTACAGGAGTGAGTGGGTGAGGTTCTGTGGCCTATAATGTGCAGGTCAGACTAAATAATCATGGTGGCTCCTTTTGGCCTCTGAGTTTGAGAAGCTACGTACACATACTTTCATTTTTATGACAGTTGAAGAGAACCACTCTTCCGTGCAAAATCTTTGAGCTCTTTATAAATATGTTTTGACCCTGACTGCATCTGATTTTTGTGTGTAGTGTATTTATATGTCTAAAATTAATATTAATATATATGTTTTGAGTTTTATTTATAATTTTATGCACCTGACTGCCACATGGCTACTTTCAGTAAAGTGGGTGGGAGCAGAATGAAGGGAGATGCACTGAAATAAGGCCATCTATCTTTAGGCATAAAACTAGGAACATCTCCAAGTTGGGGCACCTTTTGCAGGAATAGGCATCCATAGAGAGAGCGACTAGCTCGCCCACCCTCCTGGCCTAAGCGATGGCCAGAGAGCTAGAAAAAGGGAATCACATTAAGGGTTTGGAAGTCGGGGGTGGGTCTGTAGACCACTAAGCCAAGACTCCAAACTGACTATTGGCCAAGGCTTAGTTTGTAGATTTTCTGTGAGCTGTAAAAATCTGGATTCTAGGTTGGTGGGAAATGGTGGAAAACCCTTCTTAAAGGACCCCCTGATGGACTTTAAGAATGAGTTGTTCTAGTAATATGTAACGTGCTATCAATCACCTTTTTAAAGCCTTCCTGAAAAATTCTGGCAACTGTAAAATGAGCTTGAACCTAGCTCTCCAACCACTCTGCACGGTTAGAGTGGAATTTCTTCCAAATATATATTCAATTCCAGAGGTCGTTGCTTTTGTGGACTTTCATCACCATAGTGAACACCTTGTTACTTCAGGGACTTGCTCATGTGAGCTGGCCCTTTAGATGTGGCTTGTCTGGCTTTGGGCTATTGCTGAGAGGTGTTTGGGAAATGAAAGATTTCAGTGAGATCCCCATGATGCAGAGAACTGCGTGGCCTCCAGGTCCATCAAAGATGAGAATTAGAGGGGAGAGAGAGGGCAAAAAATATCCGATCATTCTAAAAGTTAAGTTGTGGGATGAGGGTGAATATCTTCCCTATCTTCCATGGTTGAAGTCAAAGGAGGGTGAATTTGAGGAGAAGAGTAGAAGGTAGGCAGGCAGTTCTTCAATCTGACTGCTTCAAAGACCCAGTTCAACAGGATAAATTTGCTGGGATGCAACTGGTGTTCAGGGGACCCTTTATATACGTGCTGGATTTGGATTTGTGCTTCAATCTGAGTATTCGTTATGGAAGTCAGAAGGCCTGCTACGAGAGCAGCATCCACTGACACACTGTTGGGGGATGACGATGGGTCTAGGTTGTAGGACAGGCGGAAGGAGCCAGCTACTAATGAGAGCATGCCAGTGCTGCAGATAATACGGTGCCTTCCATGTCTCTTCAAAGAAGCCTCTGTTGCTGTTGTAGACAGTTGGTTTGGGTGATTGAGCATGGCATTGGGAGTCTGGAGCTCATGAGATCTAGCTCTTGTATCACTGACAGGGGTGTGTGGTTTTAGACAAGTCTCTTCTTTCTGCCTTATCACCAGCCTTTCCTCTTCTCCTCCAGCCTTTGATAGTTCTGAGGGGGTAGAGGGTGGGAGTAGCTTTAGCAACCACCAAGGAGCAGGAGGCGGAGAAGAGTCACTGCAGCTGCAGGAGTGTTTAGTCCTCTATTCAGGCTTGCCGGGGCAGAGGGGAAGGAGGAAGAGATCTGGTTGGAATTTGCTGATGAGTCTGCTTAGTAAATAACTTCTTACCTCATATCATTTTACAAGTTGGGCCAGCATTAATTCCAGCTCTGGTAATTACCTTCTGTCAACCTGAATTTCTCTTGCAGTTTCAGTTGGTTACAGTTTCCTTCTCTTTCTGTCTTAAATAGCTGAGGTATGTTGCAGTAGCCTATGAACTTCATTAGCTGTTTAAACCTAGCATTGGCTGCATTTTAGTGTGCTTCAAGTAATCCCTCTATATAGTCTGTATATTACTTTTAAGTTTGTAAAGCTCTTCAAGATTCTTCAGAGATACTCAATTTATATTTAAAATAATCTGCAGGTTTTGTTTCCTCTTCTTGTGCTTGGTCAGTTTATACATTACAGCTTGAAAGTGTATTTGAAACTTAAGAGCTTCATGAAATTATCTTAGTTAGTTAGTTAAATAGACTTTTAACACGTTCCTTTGTTTCCTAGGGTGTTCATTGCCTGTGACTAGTAGCAGCACATCCTCTTTCTCCACTCCTTCTGGAGGATTTCTGGGATTAGACAAATTCAAGAAACCTGAGGGAAGCTGGGACTGTGAAATATGCTTGGTACAAAACAAAGCAGAGGCCACAAAGTGCATAGCTTGTGAGAATGCAAAACCAGGCACCAAACCTGAGCTACAAGGTAATGTTTGCTTCCTGAAGGAAATAATAATTGCACTCTTTCCGTTGTTTTTTTTTTTATCAGTTGTAGTGGAAGATTTGTGTGAATTGCTGCATTTTTTCCAAAGTGTGTGTGTGTGTGTGTGTTGTATATCAGAAAAAAGAAAATAAATGTTCACAAATGACTTGTTAGGGCTCAGCATTGTCTTTGTGTGTATGTGTGAGGAAAATATCTCTTGTTGGGGGCAGGACAGGGAATATATTCTTGTTGTTAAAGTATTCCATATCACCAAATCTGTTAGTTTGAAGTGTATAAAAAGTTTAGGTTTAGAGTGAGTCCTGAGTACAGTTCTTTGATCCTAGTTGGGGATACAGCACCACTCATTTGAGAGGGTCTGTATGATAAAGTAACTGACAATCTACAAACAAAAGGCATTTCTAGTAAAAGTTTTTTTTTTTTTTTTTATATAATTGGCTCAGGAGAGGATCAGGACTAGAATAGCAGTGTTGTTGCAGAGCAGGACTTAAGTGCATGTGTCTGTATTACAAATGTAGTCTATTATTCCTTTCTACAGGGTTTGGTACTGCTGCTGTGTCCTCAGATGCTGCTGCACCGTCATTTAAATTTGGTATTCAGTCATCATCCTCTGAGTCATCTCAGACAGTAGGAAGCACAGAAAGTTTTAAATTTGGAGAACAAGGGGGTTTGAAGTTTGGTATTACATCAGAGTCAGGATCTGTAACAAACAACATGACTGGTGGCTTTAATTTCTCTAAAACTTCAGGGGACTTCAAATTTGGAGTCTCTTCCTCCGACTCTAAATCAGAGGAGAGTAAAAGAGACAGTAAGAATAACAATTTTAACTTTGGACTTCTCTCTGGTACAAGCAATCCATCTACTTCAGCATTTCAGTTTGGGACATCTAATCTTGGACAGCAGGAAAAGAAGGAGGAACCTGTTCTAGGGGGTTTCAGTTTTGGCACAAGTTCTACTGCCTCCATTGCTACATCAGAGAATAAAACAGGAGTGAGTGGATTCAGTTTTGGAACGGTGGCAGAAAAGGAAGTTGCAACAACTCCTTTTTTATTTAAAAAGGCAGAGGAGAAAAAAGGTGAAACTCCTTCGGCAAAGGGAGGCTTCAGTTTTGGCAGCATGGAGCCTGCATCTGCCTCACAGTTTGTCTTGGGAAGGACGGAGGAGAAACAGGACACTGTTACCTCTGCTACTTCGTTAGTGTTCAGGAAGACGGTTGACAATGAGGAGCCAAAGGTGCAGTCCATCTTTTCATTTGGGAAGTCTGAGCAGACCAAAGAAGAAAGCACAGCAAAACCCACTTTCAGTTTCAACTTAACAAAACCAGAAGAGAAGGAAACTGAGCAAACAAAGCCAGCTTTTACATTTGGGGCACAAACCAATACTGCAGGTAAAAGAATCTTTTGCTTTAAACTTTAGTTGTCTGGTCAAGTCCATGAAGTAACAAAATTAAGTCACTGCCAAGAAAACAAATATATTCGAGTGATTTGTTCATGTGTTAGGTCTTTAGAAAAGCTTTTGTTTACTACATGAAGATGAATTTACAATTCTGGGTCTTAGAGGATAACAGGATTGTTACAGTTTCTCTATGGACTTCAGTGGAGTTGAATACCATGGATTGAAAAATTGAGAAAATATTTACTGCATGTAAGAACCATTTTCTATTAGGCCTTGCCTAAATACAAAAGTTGTACCTCTTGCTTTCCATACCTCCATAGTTAAAGCAGTACAGCGTGGACGCAGTTATCCCAGTGTAACGGTGCCTTATACCTGTGCAGCGTATTCCAGTGTGGGATGGGGAATATGTTGTACTGCTATAACTGTGGCCACACGAGAAGTTATACCACTATAACTATATCAGTAAAAAAGATAAAATAAATCACAGCCCTAACTGAAATAGTTATACTGGTACAAAATCTGGTACTAGTATATTGTCCCACATTAGTCCATATATTGGTAATATCTCCACCTTTGCAGGTGAAAATGAGCTTTTTAGTGATGTTGCTGCATAGAGGGCTTTCTGGCTGTTAAGTTCCAGTTGTGCCCAACTACCTGTCATGTTTTAAAACCGATTTTTTTTCTCTAAAGGATTAGCAAAGAGTTTTGTCAGTAACTCTGACTAAAAATAGTGTTTTGCAATTAGTCTCTTCACAGTGTTATGTTGTTCAGAATCATAAAACTGCATGATGATGTTGCTAGACAAATAGTAGATGAGGGCTCAGAGTTCTGAGATGAAATACCATGACATAAATATTTACAGTGTTATTTTAATCCCAGAGTCAGTGTCAGCAAGGACTCTTGTTAGTTCTAATTGAAAAGATTTATGACAGTCCTTTGAGGAATTAAGTTCCCCTTTCGGCATAAAGTGGCCCCATCTCCATCCCCAAAGAAAGGGGGAGTTGAAACAGAGACCTAAGTAATAGAAAAATGGAGACTGAGAAATGAAAAGAAGATGCCAGACAATTAAGTCTGAGAAATGGACACAGCAACAGACTTAGTGAAAGCTTAAAGCTTTCCAAAATGTGGGTAAACTTAGTTTAATGTCTTAAAACAAAATGGTTGATGAAGAAATTGGACTGAGGAGGGTTAGTCTTATTTGCTTTTGTAGGAAATCTTGAAGGTACTTAAATATGCATATTTATATATGCACTTTTACCAATTTTAAATTATTTTCCAGATAGCACAGGGGTTAATTAGTAAACTTTAACCCCCATTAGGGATAAACAGGGCACCCTGGAATTTTTGTGAAAGTATAACTAGGGTCTGACCTTGCAGCCTTTACACAGGCTAAGTACTCACTTTAGTTGTTGAGTTTTGCCTGACTTAGGAAAGCAGGATCAGGTCCTTAGATTCACAGTGGGGTGGAGAAGAAAAATCTCTAAATCAGTCTGTCCCTTCTCCCCCCCGAAGTAGGATCCATTTAGCATAGCCATGAAACTATTTGTTCTGATGTCTCTTGGAAAAATTTACTACCAAGCATTTCCGCTACTGGTGGCATAAAAACAAAACAAAAAACCCTAAGTACTTGTACCTATGTAATGCTACTTCATATTTCCTTAGCAAACATCCCTACACTTGCCAGCCACAAGTAGAGCCAAGACAGGAGTGCCTTTCCTCTGCTTTGTAGTCGTCTTCATGAACCCCTCCCCCCCACCCCCCCGATTGTGTTTTTCCTGGGAAAGAGACCAGTTTATGCATTTCACCTTGGTTTTACATAGGTGAGAGAGAAGCCATGAAACTGAAGTGTCATCCAGTGGTGTTGTTGGCATTCAGTGCTTGAAACAAAACGTATGTTGTGCCTTCAGAGCCTCATTTGCCATTCATTTCTAAAGTACTTTATAATTGCTTTCCTTCTTTTCAGATCAAGGGGCAGCAAAGCCAGCCTTTGGTTTCTTGAGCTCTGGTTCCTCCAGCACAGCCATACCAAGCACTTCAGCTAACAGCAGTAGTGTGTTTGGCAGCAGCTCCTCCTCTGCCTCAAATCCTCCACCAGTTGCCGCTGCCTTTTTGTTTGGACAGGCCAGCAACACTGTGAGCAGTTCTGCATTTGGCAATGCTGCTGAATCCAGTGCCCCTCAGTCATTTGGGTTCTCTCAAGAAAACAAACCAGCAACCACATCCTCCAGCACAGGTGCAGCTGTTGGGTCATTTCTCTTTGGTTCAGGAACAAGCAGTAACAATACTGCAACCTCTGGTTTCAACTTTGGGGCCACAACCACATCAAGTTCTACAGGTATGTATACAATTTAGTGCTGGTAATTTCACTGTTGTGGGTAGATGAAGGACCAACACAATTTTATTTCCATCAGCATTTTACTGTGGAGAATACATGGGCTGTGTACAGGGCTATTCAGTAGTCTTTGTACAACAAAGGAGTCACAGTCATTAGTGGGGCTACCTTGTTATGAAAAAAAAATCCTAGCTCTTAGTATTTTTCATCAATAAATCTCAAGGACTTTGTCACAGAAATTTTTAGGAAAAGTCATAAGGCATTCCTATTGGAAAAAGGCATAAGTATTAGAAATAGTTTCAGAGCAAAGTGTCACAGTCGTTGTTTTATACACCACATAACCTCTGTATTTGGTTTTCAGTTCATATAACTAGAGTTCTACTTCCAATATGGAAACCGTAGAGAAATTTGATTGAAGTTATGGAATATTGCTGTACCAGAACCAGTTTTTGAAAATCCAGCCTAACTTCCCAATTCTTTAAAACGTGAAGAGATTAAAAAAAACCAAACAACCTCTTGGAAAAGTTAAAGCCCTCACTAAATGGTCTGGGTCCATTTGTTGCCACAATATTGTTGCTGTCATAGTTACGTTGCTGAGCCCTTGGTTCTCAATTTGCCTCCTCTGCAGCTCAGATCAACTTGACAGCCCTCAGGCTTCTCAGTGAAAATGGTCATTTATTTACCTTCCCACTCTACCTTCCACATGTGAAAATCCTCAAATGTCATTAGTATTTTTAAGCACAGAATTCTTGACTTCTTTACCTTAGTGCAGCCTTCTTCATTAGTGCAGTGTTTAAGCACAACACTCATGCATTTGCTGCTGCTACTATGACCGGTTCATTTAAGATCAGATTTGTTTCTTCCAGGTTAATGGGTTAAGAACAGTGATCCTGTTTATCTCCCACTGATTCAAACAAATTAGAGATTAGAGTCTAAAATCCTAAAATGTGTCATCTAATTTGGCATGAGTTTAAGTTAAACTCAGAGGTACAGGCTCAAACCACCCAGTGATTTAAGTAAAATTTATTTCGTTATTCTTTCTATTAAGAAGCAGAATTTAAATTTGGTTGTCTCCAACCCTCATAACCCGAGAAGTTAAGTTCAGGAACTCCTTGTGCCAGAAGCAGCAGTTCAGAGTTTGGACCTGGAATTGCCATATGAAGAATTCCACATTTTTTAAGAACAAATAATATCCTAACTCTGAATTATGGCTTCTTTGCCAGCAAACCAGGTTGTCACTTTGAATAAATCGCACTGAATCTGAGGCAAAAATGACAGAATTTCTAATGCAGAAATCCAAAATTGTATGTGCAATTAAACAAATCTGTTTTCCTTGATTCTAAGTTATAGTGCAGTAGACCATGCTCTTTTCCTCTGTTGTGTAATTGCTGCCTGAAATGTCTTTAGACGAAATGAAAAGTCATTGAAATAGTGACACTTGGCAGATGTTTTCCCTGTGTGTTCAGTTATTACTGTATGTCAGTTATATGCAATACTTAAGTTTCTGTTCTGCTTCCGTGCTTTTCTAGGTTCTTCCTCTTCATTTGTGTTTGGCTCTGGGTCTTCAGCACCTGCTGCTGGTCCAGCATTTGGTGCCAGCCAGACACCAACATTTGGTCAAAGTCAAGGTGCCAGCCAGCCAAATGCTCCAACCTTTGGATCATTATCATCAACTTCATTATTTTCAGCTGGCTCTCAGCCTGCACCTCCAGCCTTCGGGTCTGTGTCAAGCAGTAGTCAGCCTCCTGTATTTGGACAGCAAGCAAGCCAACAGCCTGGTTTTGGCTCCAGTACAACACCTAATTCCAGTGAGTGCAAGCCCTTCATGTCTGACATTTATTTTGGTCTCAAGATGTAGGTTTGTTTCTAGAAAGAACTCTCCTTAACTGTTCAGTAAGTAATAAGGCTATGTGGGATTTCATGCCAACTTTTGGTAAAACACTACAACTTTTAAGGAATAAATTGTTTTATTTTTTAATCTCCTTTCTCAAACACAGTGCATATTAAACACTTTATTACAGATAAGAAACAGAATCTGATTACTATAACATGTAATGTCCATTAACAGAATTATTCAGTAATTTGCATCATTCGTAGAGGTCAGATGGTACCCCCCACCTTCATCAGAAACTTCCCCACAAAATTCATTAGGGTGAAATTAAGATTTGTTCTCTTTCAAGAATGTTAGTGTTAAAATTAACAAATGTTAGAAAAACACAGTATAAAAATATATGAAACTCACACCACGAGGTTGAAGGCAATGTGACTTGAAGATGAATATACTCTAAGCCTGGACAAGGCCCTGCATTCATGAGGATCCTCCTCTGTCACTGTAGTTTATTATTATTTTGATTATGGTAGCTTAAGTAGTATTTTCTCAGAATAGAATGCATATTTTTTATTAAAAGGAACAATTTCCCAGCTTCCTTGTCTTTGTGGGAGCTTTATTCACTGACTAGGGGTGCATGCAGTAATTCTATAGAAATTACAAACATCATCTAGGAAAATAAGCAAATAATACAGGTCAGTAATCAGTTATGCCTAGCAACAATATTGACACTTTATTTCTATTCATTTGAAAGACTTAGTCAGCCCTCCCTTGATCTGGTGGCATTTAGAGATCAGTGTCTGTCTGATTACCTGGTCTGCACAGATTATTTAACGTTTATATTGTGGTAGTGCCTAACTCCTTGCATTAGGTGTTAGACGAACATATGGACTGTTGTTGAGCTTTCAGGGTGGTGAATTTATAAACTTCTTAGCACAGTATAAAATGTTTGCTTAAATATCAAAACCACACACTCAACTGTAAAGTGAGACTTTATTTACAGCTAGGCTTGTAGCTATAAGGTTACTGCTGTAACAGAAAATAGGGAAACAGTTTTAAAAGGGCACGATAATACCCTTAAATGTTATGACTCATTCTTAATAGAAAAATTGAAAAGAAAGTTAGATTTATGTATTTTTTGCATTTCACTCAGTTTGGACAGTGAAAGTACAGTAGTCAGTTTCATTTTTTAATGGATTTTGTTTGTCCTGTAACACAGGGCTGGGTTGTAAACACTGCAAGGGAACGTTCAAATCCAAATAAACTGTTCAGATTGAAATAGTCAGGCCCTAGTCCTGCAGTGGGTGTAGTCCTCATCGTAAGTCTGGGGTTTAATGATTAACTTGAAATCTAAACTACCTTCAGCAATTTTTAAAAATTGCCTACCTTTTGTTTCAGGCAGTACACCTACCCTGGAGTCTGCCTCCCGGTTTTAATGGTTTTGCATTAATGGTTTTGTACAACGTTTACGCTTCAAAATAAAAAAATACAATAAGAATGAAAATGAACATTATTTTATTTTATACTTAGGCACCTAGCTAAATAGCCTAAATTTTAGAAGCTCTCCTATAGATTTAAGAGACTGACTTTAGGGACCCACTTTTTAAAAAATCTTAACTTAGGTTCAGTAACACTTTTTTTTAACAGCACCAAAATTTGCGTGTAAGCCCTGGGAGTGTCCCTTGAAGTTGAAATCACAGAGTTGTGACTTTAGTATTGAAAAATGTAAGTTGCAAAGAAGTACTTGGTTAATAAGAGCGAGGTGCCTTGCCTTGCCTTACCTAGAAGGGTTCTGTTCTGGAGCCTCTGTCTGTAACTGCGTCCTCTCACTGAAAGCCTGTGTGAATATGTTGAAACTCTTTTGTTTGATAATAAACAATACTTGAATACAATTCTTGGTTCAGAAAACTTTATAGTATGTATTTTGATTTATGAATGACCAGATAAATTGTAAACCACTCCAAGTATTATGCATAAATCCAACCTGTGGGAGGCATTGCCTGTGATTATAAATATATTTTAAGTATAGCTCCTCAATGTGCTTTTCAGAAGGCTTCCTAAAAATGTTCAGACCATTCAAAATATGCCACATGCCCTGCTTTTATAATGAATTATTCTGACTTCTAAAGGCACATAATCTGAAATGCACAAATATCCAGAATAAAGAGGAATTGACTGTCACGTACCCTAAATGACTTTAATAAACCTGCTGCACATATTAAAAGTTGCTGCACTCACAGGGCCATCACCTTGTATCTGAATCAGCAATGCTGCAGTAGATGTTGGCTTAAAAGTCCCAGTCCTCCATGAAGTTGCCCCACTTAAATGAGTGAATACTTTTAGTGTAGGTTTTAGCAATAGCGACTTTGGTATCACTGCTTTAGGGAAGCCTGTAGTCTTGTTGTGACACAAACTTATATGATAGAATGGCAAAGGGGAAGAATCGTGGGTTTTTTGTTGTTGGTTTGTTTTTTTTGCATCGGATGGGGGAGTTAAACATAGACTTTGTCTTTTTTAGGTGCTGTATTCCAGTTCGGAAGTAGTAATAATTTCAGCTTCACAAGTAATAACCCAGGAGTATTTAATTTTGGTGCACCAGCGCCACCAACCCAGCCTTCTGGCTCTTCAGGATTTCCATTTAACCCGACTCCATCATTTGCAATGGGGTAAGAATATCTTTTAAGTGACTAAAAGGGTGATGGTGGTGGGGAGGAATAAGGATCCTAATTCATAGGAATTATAGCTGTTAGAGTTAAGTATGTGCAGCTTCCAACTCCCAAATCAGTCTTCATTTACATGATTACTTTAGGTGTTCACATGAACAATGAGCTCCATATAAATACTTAGACTGAATTATGTTAAAAGTGCCAGATTTGGCACCCAAAACGACTAGTCAGTCATCATCTTAAAGGGGCCCCGTTTTCAGATGTTGAGCATCCATCCTCTGAAGATCAAGTACTTTTTAAAGGTTTCAGAGTAGCAGCTGTGAAGTGAGCTGTAGCTCACGAAAGCTTATGCTCAAATAAATTGGTTAGTCTCTGAGGTGCCACAAGTCCTCCTGTACTTTTTGAAGTGTCTCAAGTGAGGCATGAAAATTAGGCTGCCTTTCATGTTTTCAGACCTTGCATCTACTTTAAAGCCAGCAACTTATTCATTTTGTTCTGTGTGTAATACAGTAAATGTGGGTGTTTGTTTTGTTTCTGGAATCCTTCTCTTGCTGTGGATTTTATGAAGTTTGGGCCTAGCTAATTGCTGTCAGAATACATATGATGATTTTAAATTATTCCAGAAAGATCCTGAGATTTGCAGTGGCAGCATGCTAGACTTTTGACTACTTCTGAATTCTTTTGACAGGTCTAACGGGAAAAATGTGTTCTCTGCTTCTGGATCTTCAGTTTCTGGGCGGAAGATAAAGACTGCAGTTAGACGTAGAAAATAATTGTCAGTCGTTATTAGACAGCAATTTTCACAACAGCTGGTGCCCTGCACTTATTGGATTGTACCTCATGCTGGGTTTAGCTGAAGTCAGATCTGCCTAAAGAAATTCAAAACTCTGCTGTCTTTTTCCCCATTTAGTTTTTCTGGTAAGAGGTAGAGTTGGCAACAGGAAAGTTCTCAAGCAAAACTATTTTAGAATCCAGTAATTTCTTTATTCAGACTTGGCATGGTCTGGCTATAGACATGACGATAGCCTGCACAGCAAATAGCTTTGTATAATACCTCTTCATCTGCACCACTGTGTGCGTTCATTTGCGTTTACTGACGCCTCAAACTTGTAATTATATCAGTGAAGGGATTCTGTATAGAGTAGAGAATGTTGATAATGAATGATTTCCATGCTGAGTTTGTGCTGGTGTATGTGTGAAGTGAGTGAGTTGGGTGTATTGTGCACTAAAATTTTCTGATAGAGGAAGACTGATTAAAGGATGGTCCCTGCTAAGGACTTGTTAGATCTGTAGTTCTCCATTTAATAATTATATGCTATTTCTATATTTTCATTCTTACGGCTCTTTATCACCTGTCTCGCCTTTTTGTTATTTTATTATGAAAAAGTGTAAATACAATTTTGTTTCTCTTTTTTGGCATAACAGATCTGTGAACTTGAAATTTTAATTTTGTGTTATGGCAATTTTTGTTTAGTATTGTCTCAGATTTTATTATGTAAATCCCATTATTCAAAGTTGCCTAAATCCATTTGGAAAAATCTTTAAATAAAATTGGGAATTCTTAAAGTGAGTTTATTGGCTTTTCTGATCCATTTTTGTTTGGACCAAAAACCAGTATTGTACAAAGTATTAAGTATATATTTTTATATTTACAGAAATGGACTGTGGTGACTTTGGATAATAAGGAAAAGTTTAATATTAAAGCCATGTTTATTACAGTATAATTAACATGTTAAACCATGGGATAAATGCCATCAATAAAAATTATGAAATATTGTCTGTGGTAGTTTTAACTCACATTGAAACCTATCTGTAAGATGAAGCATTGTGTCCACCAGAATAGAGGTCATACCTCTCTGCAACGTTTCTGCTTTTAACAGAAATACGGAGATTGGTATAAATGTGTGCTCTGTGATTTAATGGATCCTCGAAACGAGGGGATGTTTAAACTTCTCAACCCAGAGGGGCTGTAACTGGTTACTTACCTAGAGCCTGAGGGCTGTACCTAATTTGCATATACATTTACATACTTTTAAAAATCAAAATAAATGCACATAACCATAATATTTGCCTGTACTCGTATTTTACTTGATTTAATTAAAATTGCTGCTGCGTGGAGTTCAACAGCACTGAAAACCAACCAAAAAGTCAAGGCATTCAGAGAGCTGTAGCATATGGGACTGAGGTGAGGCCCAGAGCATCTCAAACTGCAAAGCACTTGCTGGTGACTTGGTTACATAGGCCTGGCTCCTTGTCCTTGTTCCAGCTGTTAAATATTTTCCTAGTATTCTTCTATGTAATTGTCACAGGGATCTTAAGTGACTGCAAATAGGAAGGGATGGTGGTCTGTGAGACTCTAGTGAGGATGTTAGAAAGCCTCTGAACCTAGAATAATTTTAGGGAAAAATCCTAAAATCCCTACCACCAGGTCATCTGGTATGGTGGCTTCCACTGTACTGATTAAAACTTCTAAGGCAGCAGTAAGTATTTCTTGCAGTGAGCTGGTGGAAGACAAGCTGATCTCAGAGCTCGCTGGGGAATGGTCAGACAGCCACTTCTGCTGCCAGAATTTAACAATCTGTGCTTGCCAATATTGTTCACAGTCCAGAAACAGACTAGTGGGAGGATTACATAAGTAAGGAGGCATTCCTGGAACTAAGGGTGTCTTGACAAAAACATCCATTTCCCTGTGGAAACAAGCTACCGCCGATTGTTACCGTGAAGGTGGTCCAGAGGTTTATCCAACTGGATGTTCAGAAACATGGATTGGCTGGAACCCAGGTATCCATTCTACTGTGTTAATAATTTAAGTTATGTTACGTGTGCTGAGGAGCTACAGGTGGTTAACACTTCAAACTTCTCTGCTGTAGACAAATCCAAAGCCTACTCCGAGGAAGACTCCTCACTTAAGCATTGAACATAATGTTCTAGCCTATTAGAATTACCAAAGCAAACTAGTACTAAAAATTTTAAAAGTGAGGTGTTTTGATAGCTAAGATATTTATGGTCAATCACACATCAAATTATATTTTGAAACAGCTTTGTAGTTAAATGTGCTAGTCACCTGAAAATGGGGAATTTGTCACTCTTAGCTGCTTAATTTCAGTAGCTTGACTGTGCTGGAACCTCAAGTTTCTCTTCATTTCCAAAATGGAGGGTTTGACAGACTTCTATCTTGCTGTAAAACCCTAGTGGAGACAAGGTGGAGGTATTTTTTAACAAAGTCTGTAGTAGTCTCACCTAGCTCCATTGCTCTAAGCAACCTCAGAAGACTTAATAAAAAGTATGCTAGTCTGTTTCCAGTAGGGCTCCCCTAAGTGGAGCTGTACAGGTGATAGGGGCAGATTTAAACAGCTGAAGGGGTAGCTCCCCACTTCACTCCTACTGTACTGATCACCTTTGCAAACAGTAATTACCTGTTTCAAGGGTTCACTCTCTGTACACTGCTGTTGCCACACATTAGCTAAACTCAAGTGACTGGCTGCACAAAATGATTAGATGAGCAGCAAGGTCTCCCTACTTTATTAAAGCCAGGTCTACATTTGGAAGGCTTTGCTGGAATAGCTGTGTCAGCATACCACATTGGCAAAGCTCTCCTACTGTGGACACTTTTACTGGTATAACCAAAACCAGCAGCTGGGGTGTTTCCCACATCCCTGGCCTCCCATGAGAGAAAGAGATTATACTAGCAATAACACTGTTTTGCTGGTATAAGTGCATGTATTTGAGGGGCTTTTTTTGATCTGGCCTAACCTGAGCTTCAGTTTGTAGCAGATGATGGGCGAACTCGCTCAGGTTTAAAGCACCTAATTCAAACTTAAGATTTGTATATGGACAGGAGGTGGGTTAAGGCAACACAAGTTGTATGTTGAGTTAACACTTCAGTAAAGATAAGCCCTGAAAGTTACCAAGGAATTATTTTCACCCTCTCCCACTGTGGGCAGAAAATGGCCTCCACACAGGAAGGAAGGAAATTGTAGCAGTTCCTACAGTATGCCTGAAGTGTTAGCTAAACCTTTAAAATAAACATCCCTTTTATCCTAGCCAAGCCATACTTACAGTGAAGAGCTACTGATGCTCTACAGGAAAAAATGTCAACTGGTGGCAACTCTCCAGCAATAGTATTAGCAACTTCCAGAGCTGCAACTCTTCCCATTGCTGCAAGGATTCTGCATCTGAGTTAACTTTGTTATAAAGCAAAGCACACACTCCTACCAGGTAATTTCTTCTGAAATATGCCTAAAGACTGAAGCAGAACATTCTTCTTGCAAAGAGAACGTTTCAACCTCCCACCTTTAGGTAGTCTCCTTCACAGACCTCTGAATTTTAATATCTAGGCTGATCTTAATCACTCCTCAACAATACAACACTTCTCCAAAAGAGGAGACACACTTCAGTCCATGATTAGCTTGTCCTTTTTCCCTGTCTCTATCTTTACCTTGCATCTTTCATACCTAATGCTTTAGCTGAAGTAGGAATACAAAAGGGTACTTGTATTTTATACAGACCAGCCTACAGTCACTGACTGGCAAAAAGCACAACTGACAAGCCATTCATTTTCCACAAGCACAGCTGAACGATCCAGTTTTGTGATAAGTATAGCATAACTTGGTCACATTTAATTTATAGTCTACTGTTAATTTAGAAGTGAATTCTTAAAGCTTACATTGTAAATAGGCAAACAGCTGTAGATTAACTTTATGAATGACAGCAAGCTATGACCAAGTGCTGATAATTCAAAGGAATTAATTTCAAAACTCAAATGTTTGTGGTAATGTCACTCTTCATATAAAAGGACACTTCAGGGCTTAGATTTTTATTGAGGAACTGAATGGTATAAATTGTCTTTGAAGTATCAGACGACTGAATACCCTGACCAGTTCCAAACAAAACAGTGACGGCAAGCACCTATTTGAGTGTGAGAAACAGACTTAAGCCAGAGGCAGTGACATTTGAATTCAAGTACTTTGTAGAAACAGACTTTTATTTGAGATAAGATTAAATATATAAACAAGAGGAAGTAAACAGTTAACTGCAGCAATTCACCATAAATCTGGTCATCTGATTGACATCTTGAGCACTTAAGAGCAGAACCTTAACATGAGATGTCAAGTTTTTTTCTTGATTCTACAATCTCTGAAGTTTTGCTCTAGTACAGCCTCACTATGGTGCAACAGACAACACAAAGTATCATCTATAGGCAACTGATAAGGTAACATGCAGCCTTTTGTGATACAGAGAATGAATTCATTTATATAGCAGAAACTAGATTCCTGTTTAGAATGCTATGAGCCTTTCAGAAATCTGATTTGGGTGTTGGTTAGGACTAATCTTAAGAGTTCAAAAATGCATGTCTTCAGGGAGAAGACCCATACATCATTAGAACAATTTTATGCTGGTACAATTAAGCTTGAGCCACACCTATAAGACATTCCCCCAAGAGTTTGGGGTGTTAGACATTACAGCCTTAGTGAATAAGGATTAAATGGGAAGTTATATTCTGTCTAGCCAGTGGAATGATATTTTACCTTAACTACACTATTTACTGTTAAATTTATTAAAACTGTACACTTATTTTTGAAGGAAAAGTATGTGCAAAATACACCTTGCAAAGGTGGCTCCTTTTAATGCTAATGATTTCTTCCCTAAAATAGCAAGCCTAGCTCCAGTTGTTTGCAATGACTACAGTGTAAAATAAACCCATTACTTTTTAAATCTTTTCTTCAACTGTAATTTCTTTGGACAGGGCTCATTGGACTGTTTGTACAGTGCCATCATAATTTGGGGCAGGGGCACTCTTTTAATACAAAAAAAAAAGATGTCTAATTGATGATGGGTCTAGGTTTGGAATCTGGGTCTCCAGCTGAGACAGGTTTGGTCAGTGTCCTGACTTTAGATACAAGCAGAAGGTTGCCCATCAAGCCAAATAGCCACCCATATCTCAGGGATGGGCAAAATTTTTGGCCTGAGGGCCACATCTGGCTGGGGAAATTATATGCAGGGCAATGAATGTTGGGTTGGGGCACAGAAAGGGGATCAGGCCAGAGGGTTGGGGGCTCAAGGCAGGGGGCTCAGGCCTGTGCGTACCACTCCCAAAGCTCCCATTAGGTGCAGTTCCCCATTCCTGGCCAATGGGAGTTGCAGGGGGCAGTACCTGCAGGTGAGGGCAGCACACAGAGCGCCCCTCCAAGGGGCCACAGGGATGTGGTGCCAGCCGCTTCTGGGAGCATCGCAGGGCCAGGGCAGGCTAGGAGGATGCCTTAGCCCCGCTGCATCATGGGGCTGGCAATCCTGCAGGCCGGATCCAGCCCACAGGCTGTAGTTTGCCCTCCCCTGCCATATCTGTACTGAAAAGCAATGGCTTAAGCAGAGTTAGCTAGTCATCTCTATCTAGCAGTAGTTCATATTCACTGTTACTGTCATTCTCCCAAAACCCTTTAATTATACTAGTATGACTAACTCAGCTATTCAAGGTTGTGGTGTAGATTCATCTCCCAGCTTTCTGTCATCTAACCTATTCATGCTAGTATTGTAGCCAAATAGTTCTGCTTACAGCATGTGCAGAACAGGAACTGCTTAGTAAGGGACGGGGAGGGGAGGGGGACACCACACACAATGTGCTGGTGAAACCTGCTGCCCTATCACACAGTGAAACCAGAAAGGAAAGTAGAATATGGTTGTATTTGTACTGTGGCTGAACTCAGTGTTCATCGACTTCATCAGTTCTAGGAATGAGTATTAGCTGAGGTTCAGATTATAAACAGTAGCTCTGCAGTTTAAGAAATTGGCGGTTTCTAGGCAAGACTTAAAAATTACAATGTGTAAGTGGAGACAAAGTTTACAAGAAGCAGTGAGCTGACTCTGGGATGGGGGAGCGGGGGAATCTAATCATGCAAATGAATATACACATCTCTGTAAAGCAGACAATTCAACCTTTTGCAAGTAGTAACCAAAAAGCAGATTAAACACCACAGTAGTGAAAATTAGTACAGCTTTATGCTTCCTTAGATCAGAACACTCCCCCAGGAACACTTCAATACTTAGCCCTAACGATACACCAAATAATCGTTAAAATGCTGAACTATTATGAAAGTTGATAGTGGCACTCACCTTCCTAAATTATTTCATTAACAGTACAAATGCTTGTTCTATGTTTAAATTGCACATTTTAAAATACCCTCCCACAACACCCTCTTGCACAAAGTAGATGACAGTCAAGAGTAACTGCTGCAACCACTTGTCAATATTTAGTCCTAAGCCAACTACAGACAGTAATGGGGAATTCCAATTCATTAAAAAAAAAAAACACACTTAAGCTTTTAACAAAAAGTTGGCATTGTTCTTCAGAAGCTCTTTCCCAGTCAATATTACATGAATAAACATAAATGTTAACAAAGCTATGTAATCATGCAAAATATTAGGCTTCTTTATTCATCAGTAGGATCCAAGTTATTTGCATATAGCAGTGACTAGGCAGAATTTTAAAATATAAAGTGAAAACCAATTTTTGAACTTATCTATACAGTTAGCCATAATTTGTGTTCTGGTTGATATTTCTACATGCTACATATAAACTCCATCTATCAGTTTACATAGTCTATCTGCAACAATTTGAGGGAAGTAAAAACTTTCCTTCCCCTACAAACAGAAGCAACCATTTTCACCTTTTGTTTGTAACCATGTTAATTTTATAGCTCTGAAGTTATTTACACAAACCTAATTCACAAATACCACAGTAACTTATTCTTCCCACAAAGTAGTAGTAACTTAATTTACCTCTTCATTAGGACAGACATAAACAGTAAGTGACTTAATGCTTAACACAATCATGCAAAAAACCTGCCACAATACATGTTTCGATAAGACATTTAAAAAGTGGTAAAGAAATACAATTCTTGAAGTGAAGGAGTTCACTAAGCCTTTTAGGGGTTGATAATACCCAACCACGGCACAATGCATCGGTTTAATGGAAACATTAGCTATATTTTTGCCTCCATCCCCCAAAGAAACACTGCAATCCCCTCTAAGGGACAGTTTCTGTAATGTGTTTTGTAAACATCAACATAGACGACAACTACATTCTCCAGCTTATTTTTGCCATAAAATAATCAAGTTGTAGAACTAGTACTTCTTAAGATGGCAATATTTCCAGGCATCTCCCTTCTGGAGACTGAGAGATACTGTCCTTTATGGATAAATATAAGCAGTTTCCTTCCCGTCAATCTAATGTTAATACTTCCCAAATTGAATAGGTACTATTTCTCTGAAACCTCTTTGGCATTTAAGAAAAATCAATACTTCCAAGATAATCATTGCCACCATACTGGAATGACTCATTGTTTAACGTCCGAATCTGTCTCCAGTTAGTTTGGGCAAGCAATACTGATGGTCTTCTTTACTTTGTTTTTTAGGAGTTAAAAAAAGTTTGGTAATCTGGGCTTCTTTTGGTATCATCTGACTCCATTTCTTCTTACCACAATAGTTCCTGCTACAATGTCATAGGCTGTTCTATTATGCTGAAAAAATAGCAGCGTAATGAATGCAGGAAAAAAGGAAGCAATAGAAAAATTCTTGATCAAGGCTCGTATTGTAGACCTAGAATGAGAAGGAAATCGGCTTGTTTTAATTTTCAGTCCCTGCCCAGAGTAGTTTTGCCACTGATCCAGTACCTTAAAGTTATACAGCACAAAGTGAATCATATGGATTTAGAAATCAAGTATTTTAACATGCAAAGCTAAAATATGCCTTTCTGTTTACGTGATTAGATAGTTAGTACATGATTCTTGGGTCACTGCAGGATTCTGTCTGATAAGTCTCACTGCCAAAGAGAGGGAGTACTTGTGGCAATTTCCATAGTATGCATCCGATGAAGTGAAAAGGAGTACTTGTGGCACCTTAGAGACTATTATGCATCCGATGAAGTGAGCTGTAGCTCACGAAAGCTCATGCTCAAATAAATTGGTTCATCTCTAAGGTGCCACAAGTCCTCCCGTTCTTTTTGCGAATACAGACTAACATGGCTGTTACTCTGAAACCTGCCAAAGAGAGAGAAACTTTAAGGCCAGAAAGGACACACTGACCTTCTGCACATTGCAGACTATAGAACCTTGCCCACCCACGCCTATAATAGACCCATATTTCAGAAGAACTAGATCCCCTCAATTCTTTAGTGTTAAAAGGCAGACCTCTCACTACGAAGTATGGACTGAGAGATCTCATTATACATGACTGTTTTAATAAGGAAACAAATCAGCAAAATGCTGGCAAAGTAATCTTATTTCAAATCATGTACTTTCAACCCTATTAATTTGTGAGTGATACATTTAAGTGAAGAGTACTTACGTTGTTATGCTAACATTAGAGGATGGAATCACTAACACACGATTTGGTGCAATAAGGACAGATGTATCACATGTCACAACTCGAAGTCCAAGCAGGAACTTCCCTGGGGTTGCCCCACCAGCTCCCCAAATGCAGATTATCTGCAAGAGAAATAAACAAATTTATTTCTGCAACCCATCACTACTGGTTGCCCAAAATGTATATAATTTTAGTAAGCCTGATCTATAAATAAGAGCAATCCAAATGGCACCGAAGTCTTAATCTTAATACACTGAATATTTAATTTACATTTATTCTCATGTAGTAAGTTTACATTTAGAGTTTTAAAATAAAAGGTTTAAAGTTAGTTTAGCTTGGGTAAGAATTACATGTGTGTTTAGTAAATTGTGTAAAGAGCTAAGCAAATGTAACTAATCCTTGAAAAATAATTGGTTCAAATGCTAAAAAAGAATGTAACATCGAACAAGACAAGTTTTAGGAGAAGGCTATTCTTGAAATATGGCTAAGAGAACACTAACAAAAACTTGGTTCTAACAGACAAAAGGGTTGTGATGAATTTATAGTAACCTCCAATATTCTCTTAAAATATGGCAACGTGTAAAGAGATAAACCAGTTGCAGCTAGCTTTGACACAGAGACATTCAAAGAAAAAGGCCCACACTGCCCTAACCCTATCTGGTCTTAGCCAAGGTCGATGGAAAGCTAAGAAAAGAGCAGCCCCAGACTGCCCAAAATTGGTTTTTAGCTGAAGTAAGTAATTGGCAATGGCATCACTTGTTTGTTATACTGTATAAAAAAACCCCATGTTTGCTAAGGGTAGTTGTCATTCCTATCTGATCATGCTGATGCCAGTCAGGATGAGAGGTGTGTCCCTAGGATGGGCCTTTTCAGAGTGTACTAATCAACTTATGTTTGCTACTGTATAGATGTATTGATTGCTTATTGTTATTTAGATTTTTAGAGCAATTGTATAATTTGGCCTTTGGATTTAATAAAGGAATTTATGGTTAAATGAACTTCTAGTAGTATCCTATATTAGTAATTCCAACAACTTCAGTTGGTATATTAGTGTTAAACTTCTTAACCAATTAACTAATCAGTTTTCAAATATTTCTGATAGTCATGGAACAACATTTGACCTGAACATCCAGCTGATAAGTTAGGATTTAATATTCATGACTAGTTACCTCATAGAAGCAGACTAACAACCTGTAGATAAGGGCCACTACCATCATTTTCTGCAAGTCTTCCATGGATGTGTCTTCATCTATTTCTTCTACTATATAGTGCATAGCAAACTTGGAAATGTCCCTGTACAAAAGAAGACTTCACTTTAACAAGTGAGCCATTTCACAAACCTAATGCATTTGACCTTCATTATGGTATTCCCATACCTGCAGCCACCACTTCGGTTACCCCTTTGGAACCTAGGCCTGGTCTACACTGAAAGGTTATATAGGCATAGCTATGTCCATCAGAGATGTGAAAAAACCACTCCCTTGATAGATGTAGCTATACCAGTATAATTCCTAGTGCAGATGTAGCTTGTTGACTCAGCCTCAGCCCAATTCTACAGTACAAGTTATGTTACGTGGGCATACAGCCACAATTATTAAATTGTTCGTGTGCGCACATTTGGCTCCTTGTGTCAGCAGTGCACATCCTTACCAGGAGTGCTTGGCGTATGGACTATATTGTCAGTGTGGGACATTGTGGGGCAGCTCCTGGAGGCCAGTAACAGTCAACATAAGCAATGCAGTATCTAGAGTGACACTGCATTGACCTAATTACACATACCGTGACAATGCCACTCGGGGAAAGCGGCACAGAGAAGCACATTGGCAGCAGCCAAATTTAAGTGAAGACTCTTTCACAGCTAGGTCACAAGGCTGCATACGACCTGTCTAGGACAGACCAGGCCACAGGCTTTTAGGCCAGAAGGGACCATCACGATCATCTAGTCTGACCTCCTGCACATTGCAGGCCACAGAACCTCACCCACCCATTCCTGTACTAGACCCATAACCTCTGGCTGAGTTCCTGAAGTCCTCAAATCATGATTTAAAAACTTCAAGTTACAGACAATCCACCATTTACTCTTGTTTAAACCTGCAAGTGACCAATGCCCTATGCTGCAGAGGAAGATGAAAAACCCACAGGGTCTCTGGCAATTTTGACCCAAGAGAAAATTTCTTCCCAACCCCAAATATGGTGGTCAACTGGACCCAACATTCAGACACCTGGATAAGAATTCACTGTAGTAACTCAGAGCCCTCCACGTCCAGTGTCTCATCACCAGCCATTGGGGATATTTGCTACTAGCAGTCGCAGCTTGGCTACATGCCATTGTAAACAGTCTCATCATACCATCCCCTCCATAAACGTATCAAGCTCAGTCTTCAAGCTAGTTAAATTTTATGCCTTCATTGCTCCTCTTGGGAAGCTGTTCTGGACGTTCACTCCTCTGATGGTTAGAAATCTTTGTCTAAGTTCAAGCCTACAATTGTTGATGGCCAGTTTATATCCATTTGTTCTTGTGTCAACATTGGCACCTAACTTAAATAACTCATCTCCCTCCCTGGTATTTATCCCTCTGATGTATTTATAGAGAGCAATCCTATCTCCCCTCAGGTTAGGTTAGGTTAGGTTTGGCTAAACAAGCCAAGCTCTGAGTCTCCCTTGCATAAGGTAGGTTTTCCATTCCTCTGATCATCCTAGCAGCCCTTCTCTGCACCTGTTCCAGTTTGAATTCATCTTTCTTAAATCTGGGACACCAGACCTGCACACAGTATTCCAGATGAGGTCTCACCAGTGCCTTGTACAATGGTTCTAATACTTCCCTATCTCTATTGTAGATCTCATTTGATGCATCCTAGAACTGCATTAGCCTATTTCACAGCTGCTTACATTGGCAGTTCATAGTCATCCTGTGATCAACCAGTACACTTAGGTCTTTCCCCTCCTCTGTCACTTCCAACTGATAAGTCCCCCCCGCTTGTAGCAAAAATTCTTTTGTTTGTCCCTAACTGTGTGATCTTGTACTATTAAATTTCATCCCATTTCTATTACTCCAGTTTTCAAAGTCATCCAGACCTTCTTGTATGATATTCCCAATATGGAGGAGGACCGTAATAGCCCTCATCTTTTTGTCATTCACAAATTTTATTAGCACACTCCCACTTTTTGTGCCACGGTCATTAATACAAATGTTAAATAAAAGTGATTCCAAGACCCATCCATGAGGAAATTCACTAATAACCTCCCTCCAGTCTGACAGTTCTCCATTCAGTATGGCCCATTGTAGTCTTCCCTTTAACCAGTTCCTTATCCATCTTTCAATTCTCATTAATTCCTATCTTCTCCAATTTAATAATTTCCCATCTGGAAATATATCAAATGCCTTACTGAAACTAGGTAGATCTACTGTATTTCCTCTCTCTAAAAAGATCAGTTATCTTTTCAAAGAAAGAGATCAGGTTAGTCTGGCATGATCTACCTTTTGTAAAACCATGTTGCATTTTATCTCAATTACCTTTTAACCTCTATGTCCTTTAACTACTCTCTCTTTCAAAAGCTGTTCCAAAACCTGCATACAATTGAGGTCAAACTAACAGGCCTGTAGTCTCCTGGATCATTTTTTATTCTTCCTTAAAAATAGGTACTACAGTAACTCCCCACTTAACGTTGTAGTTATGTTGCTGAAAAATGCCACTTTAAGCAAAAACGATTTAAAGCTAATCCAATTTCCCCATAAGAATTAATGTAAATAAGGGGAGGTTAGATTCCAGGGAAATTTTTTTCACCGGACAAAAGACACACACAGATCACAAGTTTTAAACAAAATTTAATACTATACACAGCAATGATGATTGTGAAGCTTGGTTGAGGTGGTGAAATCAGAGGGTGGAATATTTCCCAGGGAATGCCTTGCTGCTAAATGATGAACTAGCGCTCAGCTGAGCCCTCAAGGGTTAATACATTGTTTTTAATGTAGCCTCACACTCTACAAGGCAGCATGAATGGAGGGTGGAGACACAACAGACCCATGGCAGTGGCTGCACACATTCCCTGCGGAAACTGAACATGATGCTGAACCCACGCTATCCCACTGGAGCGTACCACTCCCTCCACTTTCCAAAGTGCTGGGAGGGGGTGTGTAATGTGGTGAGTGCAAGTGTGAGAGTGCGAGCGTGAAAGAGAGTGGGCAAGCACGAGAGAGAGAGACAGACACGCGCACTGCCCCTTTAAGTACACTGACCCCCACTTTAAGTACACTGCCTTTTTAAGGAGATCAGCAAGCTCTCTCCATCCTGAGCCTTGTCATGTCCCGCTCCTGCTCTGTGGAGATGGGGTACAGGAGCAGGTGGAGGGGGACACCCTGACATCAGCACTCCTCTTCCCCCAGACCCCTGCACAGCAAGCAGGAGGGTCCTGGAAGCAGCTCCAAGGCAGAGGGCAGGAGCAGCACATGGCAGTGGGGGGACTGATAGCTGAACTGCCCAGCAATTGATGGGATGCCAGCGGATGCCACACAGGGAACTTAGGGGAGCTGATGGGGGGGCTGCTGGCCCACCCTGGTTCCAACCCCCCACCAGCTAGCTCCAACTGGCTGCTCTTCCTGCAAACAATGGACAAAGCAGGCGGCTGCCAATCATCGTCCTAAGGGAGCATTGCACAACTTTAAACAAGCATGTTCTGTAATAGATCAGTGACGTAACAATGAAACAATGTTAACCAGAACGATGTTAAATGAGGAGTTACTGTACCATATAATTAAGCAGTACAACTCCTAGTATGGACACAGTTACAGCGATGTAAAGGTGCTTTATACTGATATAGCTATTCCCATTCAGGAAGGAGAATAAGCTATGCCAGTATAGGGCACATTTATACTGGTTTAACCACTTAAAAGAAGCCACACCCCTAAATGAAAGAGTTACACATGCCTAAATATCAAACTTGCATACTTCAGTTACATGTATCCAAAAAAGAGTTGTGTTGTTGTAAAGCCTAATAATTTAAGTTAAGTTATAAGGCATTATAAAAAAAATCTCTCCCCCAAAGGCTGCTTAAATTAGGTCATCAAGAGTAGGTGGTTCAAACAACACAGATCCCATCTTCCCATGCAGACTGAGTAGAGTAGAAAAAAGTTTTTCCATGATTAGGATAGCAGTAGTCCCTATAGCTTCTAATCAAGATCAAACCCCATTGTGCTACATGCTGTGCAAATATGTAGCTACAAAGCCCCTTCCCTGAACAGTTTACTCGGAGAAAAATTATGAAGAGATTCAAAGAGGCAAGGAGAAGGGGACAAGAGTAAGAAACTGGATCATGTAGTTACATAGATTAGTTATGTTGCAGTCTCATGATTCCAATTATTCTATCTCAAATTAACTCACTCTTCCCATAACTGCTACACATACTTAAAGGAAAGCCAACCAATGATGGCTGTATCACAGCAGAAATGAGTCTGGAGAGAGTAGTAGTCTTATCCGTTAATTCAGCATTCCAAGCATAAGGGCATGCATAGAAAGAATGAAGATGTTTGCAAAAGCAGACAAATAAGCCTTAAAAATTTGCATCATTTGTGCAGTAGATAGGGGAACAAACTGAGTTAGAAAGGGCCTTGAAGCTGAAAAAAAAAAGTCATCTGTAGCAGATTCCCTCCATTCCTTCTTTTGTATACTTAACCAAGGAACAGAACGATTTTGACCTCTTAAACAGGCCACTTCTGGGCTACTGCACCAGGTTCGTTATGCCTCCTTCATTATTCTAGATTACCTCTCAGTTTTATTAAAGTAGATCCTTCCTCTGTATACCCACTCGCAGGATCTGGTGCCCCAGGTGTTGAGGTGAGGAGCTGTCTTGACAAGCAATATCCTTTGAGGGGCACACAAGAGATTTTACAGGAAGGCAGCTTCATCACCCAACTCGATGTAAGGGAGGGGAGCCTCAACTACTTCAGTTCCTACTCTGCTGCCACAGACAGAAAATGGAACTTGCCTTCCTGTCCTAAGGCTAGAACTTCCCTTACGCTAGATTATTTTCATATAGGATAGTTTAGAGTACACAGACTGCCCTTGTCCCGGGGAACAATTGACTCTCCACTGGGACCAAGTTGAGCCCCCAGCCCTTCAAGATGTATACCTCCTGACTGATCGTACCTTATACATCCAATACCTTCTTTGCCCTGGTCTACACTAGGACTTTAGGTCGAATTTAGCAGCGTTAAATCGATTTAAACCTGCACCCGTCCACACAATGAAGCCCTTTATTTCGACTTAAAGGGCTCTTAAAATCGATTTCCTTACTCCACCCCTGACAAGTGGATTAGCGCTTAAATCGACATTGCCGGCTCGAATTTGGGGTACTGTGGACACAATTCGATGGTATTGGCCTCCGGGAGCTATCCCAGAGTGCTCCATTATGACCGCTCTGGACAGCACTCTCAACTCAGATGCACTGGCCAGATAGACAGGAAAAGAACCGCGAACTTTTGAATCTCATTTCCTGTTTGGCCAGCGTGGCAAGCTGCAGGTGACCATGCAGAGCTCATCAGCACAGGTGACCATGATGGAGTCCCAGAATCGCAAAAGAGCTCCAGCATGGACCGAAAGGGAGGTACGGGATCTGATCGCTGTATGGGGAGAGGAATCCGTGCTATCAGAACTCCGTTCCAGTTTTCGAAATGCCAAAACCTTTGTGAAAATCTCCCAGGGCATGAAGGACAGAGGCCATAACAGGGACCCGAAGCAGTGCCGCGTGAAACTGAAGGAGCTGAGGCAAGCCTACCAGAAAACCAGAGAGGCGAACAGCCGCTCTGGGTCAGAGCCCCAAACATGCCGCTTCTATGATGAGCTGCATGCCATTTTAGGGGGTTCAGCCACCACTACCCCAGCCGTGTTGTTTGACTCCTTCAATGGAGATGGAGGCAATACGGAAGTAGGTTTTGGGGACAAAGAAGATGATGAGGAGGAGGAGGTTGTAGATAGCTCACAGCAAGCAAGCGGAGAAACCGGTTTTCCCGACAGCCAGGAACTGTTTCTCACCCTAGACCTGGAGCCAGTACCCCCCAAACCCACCCAAGGCTGCCTCCTGGACCCAGCAGGCGGAGAAGGGACCTCTGGTGAGTGTACCTTTTAAAATGCTATACATGGTTTAAAAGCAAGCATGTGAAAGGATTAATTTGCCCTGGCATTTGCGGTTCTCCTAGATGTAGTCCTAAAGCCTTTGCAAAAGGTTTCTGGGGAGGGCAGCCTTATTTCGTCCTTCATGGTAGGACACTTTATCACTCCAGGCCAGTAACACGTACTCGGGAATCACTGTAGAACAAAGCATTGCAGTGTATGTTTGCTGGCATTCAACCAAAATCCGTTCTTTATCTCTCTGTGTTATCCTCAGGAGAGTGAGATATAATTCATGGTCACCTGGTTGAAATAGAGTGCTTTTCTTCAGGGGACACTCAGAGGAGCCCATTCCTGCTGGGCTGTTTGCCTGTGGCTAAACAAAAATGTTCCCCGCTGTTAGCCACAGGGAGGGGGGGAGGTTGAGGGGGTAGTCACGCGCTGGGAGGAGGCAAAATGCGACCTTGTAACGAAAGCACATGTGCTATGTATGTAATGTTAACAGCAAGGTTTACTCTGAAAGAGTGTAGCGACTGTTTTATAAAATGTGTCTTTTTAAATACCGCTGTCCCTTTTTTTTTCTCCACCAGCTGCATGTGTTTCAACGATCACAGGATCTTCTCCTTCCCAGAGGCTAGTGAAGCTTAGAAAGAAAAAAAAACGCACTCGCAATGAAATGTTCTCTGAGCTCATGCTGTCCTCCCACACTGAGAGAGCACAGACGAATGCGTGGAGGCAAATAATGTCAGAGTGCAGGAAAGCACAAAATGACCAGGAGGAGAGGTCGCGGGCTAAAGAGAGTAAGTGGCGGGCTGAAGAGAGGGCTGAAGCTCAAATGTGGCGGCAGCGTGATGAGAGGAGGCAGGATTCAATGCTGAGGCTGCTGCAGGACCAAACCAGGATGCTCCAGTGTATGGTTGAGCTGCCGCAAAGGCAGCTGGAGCACAGACTGCCACTGCTGCCCCTCTGTAATCAACCGCCCTCCTCCCCAAGTTTCATAGCCTCCACACCCAGACGCCCAAGAACGCGGTGGGGGGGCCTCCGGCCAACCAGCCACTCCACCACAGAGGATTGCCCAAAAAAAAAGGCTGTCATTCAATAAATTTTGAAGTTGTAAACTTTTAAAGTGCTGTGCTTGAAGTGCTGTGTGGCATTTTCCTTCCCTCCTCCACCACCCCTCCTGGGCTACCTTGGTAGTCATCTCCCTATTTGTGTGATGAATGAATAACGAATGCATGACTGTGAAGCAGCAATGACTTTATTGCCTCTGCAAGCAATGATTAAAGGGAGGAGGGGAGGGTGGTAAGCTTACAGGGAAGTAGAGTGAACCAAGGGGCGGGGGGTTTCATCAAGGAGAAACAAACAGAACTTTCACAGCGTAGCCTGGCCAGTCATGAAACTGGTTTTCAAAGCTTCTCTGATGCGTACCGCGCCCTCCTGTGCTCTTCTAACCGCCCTGGTGTCTGGCTGCGCGTAACCAGCAGCTAGGCGATTTGCCTCAACCTCCCACCCCGCCATAAACGTCTCCCCCTTACTCTCACAGATATTGTGGAGCACACAGCAAGCAGTAATAACAGTGGGAATATTGGTTTCGCTGAGGTCTAAGCGAGTCAGTAAACTGCGCCAGCGCGCCTTTAAACGTCCAAATGCACATTCTACCACCATTCTGCATTTGCTCAGCCTGTAATTGAACAGCTCCTGACTACTGTCCAGGCTGCCTGTGTACGGCTTCATGAGCCATGGCATAAGGGGTAGGCTGGGTCCCCAAGGATACATATAGGCATTTCAACATCCCCAACAGTTATTTTCTGGTCTGGGAATAAAGTCCCTTCCTGCAGCTTTTCAAACAGACCAGAGTTCCTGAAGATGCGAGCATCATGCACCTTTCCCGGCCATCCCACGTTGATGTTGGTGAAACGTCCCTTGTGATCCACCAGAGCTTGCAGCACTATCGAAAAGTACCCCTTGCGGTTTATGTACTCGGCGGCTTGGTGCTCCGGTGCCAAGATAGGGATATGGGTTCCATCTATAGCCCCACCACAATTAGGGAATCCCATTGCAGCAGCGCCATCCACTATGACCTGCACATTTCCCAGGGTCACTACCCTTGATATCAGCAGATCTTTGATTGCGTGAGCTACTTGCATCACAGCAGCCCCCACAGTAGATTTGCCCACTCCAAATTGATTCCCAACTGACCGGTAGCTGTCTGGCGTTGCAAGCTTCCACAGGGCTATCGCCACTCCCTTCTCAACTGTGAGGGCTGCTCTCATCTTGGTATTCATGCGCCTCAGGGCAGGGGAAAGCAAGTCACAAAGTTCCATGAAAGTGCCCCTACGCATGCGAAAGTTTCGCAGCCACTGGGAATCGTCCCAGACCTGCAACACTATGCAGTCCCACCAGTCTGTGCTTGTTTTCCGAGCCCAGAATCGGCGTTCCACAGCATGAACCTGCCCCATTAGCACCATGATGCATGCATTGTCAGGGCCCATGCTTTCAGAGAAATCTGTGTCCATGTCCTGATCACTCACGGGACCGCGCTGACGTCACCTCCTTGCCCGGTATCGCGTTGCCATGTTCTGGTGCTGCATATACTGCTGGATAATGCGTGCGGTGGTTAATGTGCTCCTAATTGCCAAAGTGAGCTGAGCGGCCTCCATGCTTGCCTTGGTATGGCGTCCGCACAGAAAAAAAGGCGCGGAACGATTGTCTGCCGTTGCTCTGATGGAGGGAGGGGCGACTGACGACATGGCTTACAGGGTTGGCTTCAGGGAGCTAAAAATCAACAAAGGGGGTGCCTGTACATCAAGGAGTATTTCAGGCAGGACTGCACGGAGGGTTCCAATAAGAAATGGTGCACCTAAGTTATCGTTGTTATTGGAACAAGGAGGTTAGCCTGGTCTCTGATTGATACATGGCTAGATTTACCTCGCTGCACCTTCTCTGTGAGTGACTGCAGTGTGATCTAGACAGGGGAGGAGGCAAATGAGTACAAAACAAATCTGGTCTATTTCTTGTTCTGACCCACTCCATCTATCTTTTACATCTTTGGCTGGCAGCAGACGGTGCAGAAGGACTACATGCCATCCACATCTCATGGCTGCTCGGCAGAAGATGGTACAGTACGACTGCTAGCCGTCTTCATCTCTTGCCTGCCTGGCATAAGATGGTACAATACGACTGCTAGCAATCCTCATCTCTTGCCTGCCTGGCAGAAGATGGTACAGTACGACTGCTAGCAGTCCGTATCGCCTGCCCGCTCACCATAAGACGGTTCAATAGGACTGCAGGACTAAAGAGAATGACCTGGTCAAGTCACTCCAAATTTAGTCCCTGCGCCCATGTCTGCCCAGGCGCTCCCAGCCGACGTGGCCAGGAGCACCTTGGACACGACGAGGACGACTACCAATCGTATTGCACCGTCTGCTGCCAGAAGGCAATGGGTTGCTGCTACTGTGCAGCAAAGCCGTACCGCGTCTACCAGCACCCAGGAGACATAGGGTGACGGTTACCTGAGCTGGCTCCATGCTTGCCGTGGTATGGCGTCTGCACAGGTAACTCATGAAAAAAGGCGCGAAATGATTGTCTGCCCTTGCTTTCACGGAGGGAGGGAGGGAACGGGGGCCTGACGACACGTACCCAGAACCACCCGCGACAATGTTTTAGCCCCATCAGAGTGCTCCATTGTGACTGCTCTGGACAGCACTCTCAGATGCCCGATTGTTTGCCATTTCTCTGACGCTGGGAGGGGCGCTTACAGGGTTGGCTTCAGGGAGCTAAAATCAACAAAGGGGGTGGCTTTACATCAAGGAGTATTTCAGGCAGGACTTCACGGAGGGTTCCAATAAGAAATGGTGCACCTAAGTTATTGTCCTTATTGGAACAAGAAGGTTAGCCTGGCCTCTGATTGATACATGGCTAGATTTACCTCGCTGCACCTTCTCTGTAAGTGACTGCAGTGTGATCTAGTAGAATGAGTCCCCTAGACAGGGGAGGGGGGGGAAGCAAATGAGTACAAAACAAATCTGGTCTATTTCTTGTTTTGATCCACTCCATCTATCTTTTACATCTTTGGCTGGCAGCAGACGGTGCAGAAGGACTGCATGCCATCCACATCTCATGGCTGCTTGGCAGAAGATGGTACAGTACGACTGCTAGCAGTCCGTATCGCCTGCCCGCTCACCATAAGACGGTTCAATAGGACTGACTGCAGGACTAAAGAGAATGACCTGCTCAAGTCACTCCAAATTTAGTCCCTGCGCCCATGTCTGCCCAGGCGCTCCTGATCGACCTCACAGAGGCAACCAGGAGCACCTCGGACATGACGATGACGGCTACCAGTCGTACTGTACCGTCTGCTGCCACAAGGCAAGGGGTTGCTGCTACTGTGTAGCAATGCCGTACCACGTCTGCCAGCACCCAGGAGACATAGGGTGACGGTTACCTGAGTGGGCTCCATGCTTGCCGTTGTATGGCGTCTGCACAGGTAACTCAGGAAAAAAGGCGCGAAATGATTGTCTGCCCTTGCTTTCATGGGGGGAGGGAGGGAACGGGGGCCTGACGATATGTACCCAGAACCACCCGCGACAATGTTTTAGCTCCATTAGGCATTGGGATCTCAACCCAGAATTCCAATGGGCAGCGGAGACTGCGGGAACTGTGGGATAGCTACCCACAGTGCAATGCTCCGGAAGTCGACGCTTGCCTCGGTACTGTGGAAGCGCTCCGCCAAGTTAATGCACTTAATGCACTTAGAGCATTTTCTGTGGGGACACACACACTCGAATATATAAAACCGATTTCTAAAAAACCGACTTCTATAAATTCGACCTAATTTCGTAGTGTAGACATACCCTTTGTCTTGCACAGCTTGCCACACCTTCACTCCCTTGCACCCCCACTAGAAGGGGGAAGACACTTGAGGCTCAAGGCTCATCTGGTTTTTCCATGCCTACAGCCTGATATTCAGACAGGGCCATTGAGGGAACCGAGACTAGCCTCTGTGCCAAGATCCTCTTACACAGGACCCAAACAGATATTGCCATTCTGGCCTTAATGTCGCTGTCTCTCACAGGTCCAAAACTGGAATGTCTTCAGCCTTATACCAGGAGCAAATCCCTTATCCAGCATTGTTAGTAGCAGCTAAATCAGAAGTGGCACGGAAGACCAAACCATCACTGTCTACTGAGACTCTAAAAGTCTTGGCAATGATGCAGGAAAAACCCATCTGAGCACCTACTCCTCATTTGGCACCAACTTTGGACCCATCTTCCAGTGCCAGTACCTTTGTAGTGATACTGCAAGTTCATGTAGATGCTCATCAGGGAAAAGAAAGCAGACCTTTCCACACAAGGGGAAGAGTCATCCCTTTCCTCCTTTTTATTATGAACCAGGACTTGGAGATCTTGATGGATGATCAATAGCTGAACATGAGGTCCAGGTGAGATGCAGTGGCCAAAAAGGTTAATGCAATCCTTGGACGTATAGCCAAAGGAATCTCTAGTAGGATTAGGGAGACTGTATTATCTCTATTTGACACTGGTACAACACCCACTGGAATACTATTTTCAGTTCTGATACCCACAATTCAGAATAAACTGGAGAGGGTCAGAGAAGAGCCATGAGAATTATTAAATGATTGGAAAACATGCCTTATAGTGAAAGGCTCAAGGAGCTGAATCTTTTAGCTTAACCAAGAGAAGGTTAACAGGTGACTTGATCAGTCTATAACTACCTACATGAGAAACAAATTCAATAGAGGGCTCTTCAATCTAGCAAAGGTATAACAAGATCTGATAGCTGAAGCTAGACAATTCAGACTAGAAGGCACAAGGGACAAGTTTTTAAACAGCAAAGGTAACCATCATTGGAACTTACCAAGGGCCAAAGTGGATTCTCCATCACTGACAATTTTTAAAATCAAGATTTGTTGTTTTTTCCAGTTCAAACATGAATTATTTCAGGTCATGCTAGATGATCCCAGTGGTCTCTTCTGACTTTATAATCTATGAATGTTCTCATGCAACATGTTCTCAAGTAGCATTTAAAATTACAGTTTATACAAGGAGCAAAGAGAACAGTCAAGGTTGACAGGTTCCATATCTGACTTATCTTACCTCCTACCCATACTAAAGAATTGCAAACAAGTGTTTCATTTAGTAAATGCTACTTAGCCTTTTTCTTTAAAATAAATAAAAATTCCACACCAAAGACCGTGGAATTTGTGTAGAACAACTGATGCAGGAAAAAACCTTCAAATATATCAGCCTTCAAAGTTTTTCTAAACAAGGCATAAGAGATTTTTGAAAAATCCTAATAGTCTCTTTTAAAAGTACAAGCTAGTTTAAAGTGTTTTCCCAACTGCTCACATTCAGAAATTTCATTTTTAAACAAACTGTGAGTGCCAACTATTAAGCTTATTTAACAAAAAAAGTTAACATTTGAAAGCATTTCTAGGCATCTACAGTAACTTTTTATAATATGCACACCTGTATAATGCATCACTTTAATAAAGATCTATTTTTAAAAGACAAAATAAGTTTGAAAGGAGCCTCTTATCAATTAAGGTTCCATCAAGTGCTTCTCCTCTGTGTAACCCTAGCTACTCCAAAATACACAATATATATATAATATTCAATCACAAGAGTGAAAAGCTTTATATAATAATGCCTTAAATGGTTTAACTTACTTTATTCCACTGAGATGCATAATACTTAAGACAATGGTTGCCTTTATAAAGAAAAGAATAAAGAAATCCACCATCTCTGCTATAAACCTGTGTGCCAAGGATGGGATAATGTATTCCCGACCTGTAACAAAAATAGTTAATTACCTAAAATTTTACTGTGCTAAAGCAATTTATAACTTAAACGTGAATGTACATTAGTTAGCACTATGCAGAATAAGAGGCAATATTAAAATGGTATTCCACATTGTCCCACTGCAGGGAACATTTAAAAATCCTTATTCTGACCCATGGAAGCTCATATCCTTTTTATTCAATTACCTCCTTAAAATGTACTTTGATACAATGGGAATTGGATGACAAGTTAACTAAGCATGTACCTAAACCAAGTAACATATCTTTGCTGTTGCTTTTCCTAATCCGATCCCCTCCCTGCTCTGTCTGAGTCACATATTACACCCTTGAACAGCTTACTTTTTGTAGTGTATCATTTTTGCCTTCTATTATGATATTTAGAAGGAACTTGATATAGAATGTTTTCCTGAAGTTCAATTTTTTATCTGGTATTAAAACTGCCTCCTTCCCACCACTCACTCATTCCACTTTAGAGAAAGACTTCAGAAAGAACTGAGCACCAGCCCTGTGAAAATCAAGGAGGGTCCTTTTAGATATCTCAAGACAGGTGTCCTAAATGCCTAGCCACTCTTGGCCCCCCAATTTTTTTTTTTTTTTTTTTAAAAAAGACACAATTAAAGACCAAAAAGTTGTCTATTTTTTTAAACTTCAGGAGAACTAGACAAGCATTCCTATGCAGACATAGCAGGTTACGCTACCATGAGAGAACAGGAAAATGAAAGTGGCTACTCTGGTTTAACAGGCTACTCTGGTTTAACTGGCCCTGGTGAAAGAAATGCAATCATTTTTAAAATGGTCTTAATAATCTCAGGTGGTGGTAGTAATAATACAAGCAAGCTTTTTCTTTTTTAAACCAAAAGGAAAAGTGCCATATAAAAGAATTGTGGCTAGGCTGATTCTCCACATTGTATTTCCTCAGCAGCACTTACAGGAGCGCCTGTATGAATGCATCCGATGAAGTGAGCTGTAGCTCATGAAAGCTTATGCTCAAATAAATTTGTTAGTCCCTAAGGTGCCACAAGTACTCCTTTTCTTTTTTGTATGAAACTAATATTCTAACAATTACAATTTAAATATACTCATGCACCTGACTTAATATAACCTTGTTAAAATTCACAAAGTATATTTTGGAAGGGAGAAGGAACCCTTTACTATTCCACTTCTTCCCCGCACAATAACCTCTCCTACCAAAAAAGGTATCTTCACAAGGCATCCACAGAAGCTGCACAAATGGCACTCTGAAAACTAGCCTCAACAAATTGCTTGAGAGCAGCACAAAGCTCTCCGCCTCTGTGTTCTTGTTTTTAAAAGGCAAATACAGTTAGAAGAGCCATTAGGTAAGAGGGGCACCATCTTAATATTTGTTTCTGTGCATCTTCCTTTTATATCTGCTTACCTCACTGACAAATTCAGTCTCATTAATGCTAAAAAATAGCAAAACAGATTCAATTCCCATTCTTGCATTGTCACAACTGTTGAATAAATCCTAATTGTACAATCTTTAACCAAAGATGAGGCAAGAATGTGAAGAACACAGCTGGACTTCCTCACACCAGGTTGAGCATGCAGTGCCAGAAGGTAGAAATCAAGTCAACTTTCTAATATGAGAATGTTTAATATGAAAGTTAGTGATATGGAACCTCTGATTTTATTCTCCCGACTACAGCCACACTAATATATCAATTAATATATATTAATATATATTATATTAATATATAACATATTATATTAATTAATATTAATATATTAGCAACAACTGGTTAAGATGGAAGGTAAGCATTAAGGCGGATTTAAATATGACAGACTTGTTAAAGTATCTTAGAATTCCAAAATCTATTAACATGGATGGTGCTACTAATATAATACTGCACATGCTATTATTTGAGGATAACCGTCTATGCTGAATTAAGAAGAATTATTTTATTGCTTCCATGAAATTTTGACTGTGGTCACAACCACTGTTCCCTCTAAACTGTGCACGCACACACAGATCCTAAACCCCGCGCACACGGCGAAACACCACGAGCACAAAAATTTGAACAAAAGCACAACAATTTGCACAGAAGAAATTTTTTGCGCACACGGCCTGTCAAAAATTAGAGGGAACATTGGTCACAACTATCCTTGGTATTCAAAATCACTTTCAGATGCCAGTGAAACACAAAATACCAACTATCCATTATTCCACACATTATCCTCTGGCATAGTACATTACTGTACTGATTTCTGAAGAGAATAAAATTGTTGATTCAATAATAAAATGATTTTATTTAGTACTTGAATCACCACCATTTCTTTCATTAGGCAGCTAAAGGGGGTGTCATACACTCAAGTTCAGAGGCATTAAACAATCCCAACAACACTGGTGCTTCTATAAAGCTCTTTGAGGATTTTGAGAAGCATTACAACCTTAGCACCTAAACCTCACCAGTCATAGTTCCCCTACAGTAAAATGAAGAAACTTTTGAAGCACAGAGATTAAGTTTGCCTACACACCACAAACCAGTGGCAGGGCCTGGTATGAAATACAGAAGCTCCCACTCCCAGGCCAACCACAACGCTATGCTTCGAAAATATAAAATGCTAAATATTAGACCCGAAGAAGGGCTCTGTGTAACTGGGCTCTGTCCCTAACAGAAGTCAGCCCAGTCAAGGATATCGCCTCACCCACCTAACTCATAACAGCAAAGCCCCATCACAGACAAGCCCGGTCCGAAGTCCGCCCAGGAGTGGGAGAGGCGGCACGGGGGAAGACAGGCACCCGCAGGACGCCCCGGCCAGTCAGCTCAGAGACCCAGCCGGGGCCACCTGCCTGAGTCGGACACGAGTTAGGAGACTCCTTCCCCAGCTGCCCCCGAGCCTGCCCCTCGGCCGGGGTCTCTCGCCAGCCACGGCCCGCCCCCCCTCCCCGCCAGTCTCACCTGCCGGCCGCCCGCTCCCCCTCGGGGCGCTGCTGGCGGCGGGGCCGGGCCGGGGCACCGCGGCCAGGCGGGCGGCTCCCGGCCAGGCGGGCGGCGCGCGGGGTCCCGGCGCGGCGGGGGCGGCGAGGAGGTAGCAGGGGCCGTAGTAGGCGGGCGGCGGCGGGGGGCTGCCGGCGGCGGGCGGGCCCGGGCTGCCGTAGGGGGCGGCGGCGGCGGCGGCCAGCAGCGCGGGGAGGCTGCTCTGCCAGCTCCAGTAGCCGCAGTACGAGTCCCAGAGCCACTGGTGCACGCGCCGCGCGTACTCCCCCGCGCTCAGCGCCTTGGCCTCGGAGCCCTCGGCCCCCGCCGGCTCGGGCTCGCCCGGGGCTGCCGCGACCTCCGCCATAACCCGTCCCCTCCTCCGCCTTCCCTGTGACGCACACCCGCTCCCTGACCCCCGCTCCCCGACTGCGCAGGCGCGGGGACCCGCTCCAGCCCATCCAGCCGCCAAGAGGGGGGGGGGCGGCATGAGACAAGCTGAAGAGCTCTTCGCCCCCCCGCCGCCGAGGTGAGATGGTATGGCCCAGGGTTGAGCGGCTAAGGCGGGAGCTGCTGGCGCTGTGGGGGCGGAGCTCGGGACCGCAGAGTCCCGGGAATGGAATTGCAAGGGGGCGGGGCCTGCCTTTGCGCTGCAGGGACCCCCCTTTCCATCCGCCCAGGTTCAGTGCAACGGGGCCGCCCCTAAATCAGGTGACCCGGCTGGGAGGACGGTCCCTAATTCTGAGTAGCAGGGGGTAGCCGTGGTCGTCTGTACCCACAAAAACAACAAGGAGTCCGGGGCACCTCCAAGACTAACAGCTTTATTTGGGCATAACCCACGAAAGTTTATGCCCAAATAAATCTGGTAGTTTTTTAAGGTGCCCCCGGACTCCTAGTTGTGAGCATTTCAGTGTCACCAGGGGTAGGTGGGTCTAGGGAAATCACCCCCAAAAACGTTTCAGAGTAACAGAGCCCCCAGGAGACTGCCCTGCCCACCTGGTGGCAAAGAAGAGAAAGATTTCCCGCAACTCCTAGCCCCCTAACGCCCCCTGCCACTGCTGCTGTCAGAGGTGGGTCAGATCTGCTTGGGAGTGGGTTTTGTCACCTGTGTCCTTTTGTCATTGCTGACCCTTTGTGGTCCCGAGGCAGGTGCAGGTGGCTACGTCAGCTTTCTCTCTCCTTTTTCCAGTTTGGCCTCATTGCTTTTTGAGGAGGAGTCCTTAATAGTGTCTGCTCATTTGAGAAAAATATCCTTCTTGCGCTTCCACCTAGTGAGTACATAAGAACGGCCATAGTGGGTCAGATCAATGGTCTGTCTAGCCCAGTATCCTGTCTTCTGACAGTGGCCAGTGCCAGGTGCTTTAGAGGCAATGAACAGAAAAGGGCAATTGTCAGGGTTCCCTCCCCACTCTGAACTCTGGGGTACAGATGTGGGGACCCGCATAAAAGACCCCCTAAGCTTATTTCTACCACCTCACATTAAAACTTCCTCAAGGCACAAATCCTTTCCTTGTCCTTGGACAGTATTGCTGCCACCACCAAGTGATTTAGATAAAAATCCAGGAAAAAGGGCCACTTGGAGTCCCTGTTTCCCCAAAATATTCCCCCAAGTCTCTTCACCCCCTTTCCTGAGGAGGCTTGAGAATAATATACTAACCAATTGGTTACAAAGTGAGCACAGACCAAACCCCTGGGTTTTTAGGACACTGAAAATCAATCAGGTTCTTAAAAGAAGAATGTTATTTAAAAGAAAAAAGTAAAAGAATCACACCTATAAAATGAGGATGGAAGGTAACTTTAGGAGTAAATAAAAAGATTTAAAACACAGAGGATTCTCCTCTGACTCTGCTTTCCAGTTACAAAACAGGAATGAAATTACCTTTTAGCATAGGGAAAATTCACAAGCTAAAACAAAAGATAATCTAACACATTTCCTTGCCTTTACTTACAATTTTTGTAATCTTAAATGCTTATTTCAGGTAGGTTTTTAGGAGATGTTTTTTCCTGCCTAGTCCCTCTCTCGTCCAGAGAGAGAACAAACAAAGAGAGCACAAACAAAACCTCCTCCCAAGATTTGAAAGTATCTTCTTTTCTTCTTGGTCCTTTTGGTCAGATGCCAACCAGGTTATTTGAGCTTCTTAACCCCTTACAGGTAAAGGAGGGATTTTATGCTACCCTGAGCTGTATGTTTATGACAGCAATAATCCAGTGATTGATCCTGTCCACTCCCAGCTTCTGGCAGTCAGAGGCTAGGGACGCCCAGAGCATGGGGTTCTGTTCCTGATCATCTTGGCTAATAGCCATTGATGGACCTATCCTCCATGAGTAAAAAGTGTGTCTCTGCTCCCCACTAGGTTTAGACTGCTTGTGCCTCCTGCTTTCTGCCTCTAGATTATGGTCACTGATTCTGTACTTGGTGACAGTTCATGTGAGTCTTAACACATTTCACTCAGTGGGGTAGTCTGTTTGTCTGATGGGTCTATGTAGGGATCAGTACTCCAGCAGCTAAAGGTGCAGGGAAATGACCCCAGGAATTTCCACAGTAAATCATTTAAGATAACAAAATAATGCCACTAATGCTGATGAGAGCCCAGAGAGCAGCAAATGTGATGGTGAGAGCATTGCTGAAAGATTTCTCAACAGAAATCTGTGTAGTTGAGTACTGATTTCTTTATTAAATGTCTTAGTATTAAGAGTTTTTGAGAGAGACAACTTTGTAGTCTAAGCTGCTTTAATATCTTCTCAAATGACCTCCTGGTCCCAGGGCTGCCTGCATGGCAAACCACAGAGACCATGTGCACAAAGATTTTTTTTTTTAATGTGAGAATATTAACCTCCAGCTGAAACACGTGTAGGCAAACCCTTCATTCCCAAAGGCCTTCAGCTGTATTCCTTAATTAACAAGTTTCTTTAGTCAATGCATGAGACATTTGGGCTCTGCATGTTTGTAGCTCTGTTGATAAGCAACATGTCTTGGTTTCATTGTTCCTATAATTTAAGTTATTTTCATCCCAATGCTGTCCTCCATCACACCCAGGCAATTCTACTGAAGTCAGTGGTGTTACATGGGGTGTAAAAGATAGAGTGGAGCTTTTGTACAAACCCCATTACCATGCTGAAATTCCATTCTGAATTCAGAACTGAGTTTAAGCTGGTGTAACAGATGTGCTAAGGGGGCAGGGCATAAGTTACCACTTAAGCTTCCCATAAACTTTCCTCTGAATTTGGTCGACATTACTGATGAATCAGTCTTACCAACAGTTACCTTGTCATGCCAATAAATCTACTGACATGATTAAAATGTGCTCTCACCCTACCCTACATTTCTGAGCAGATGTAGCTGGATAAATTTAATTTTCTTTGTTGTTCTTGCCCATCTGTGCTTTCAGCTTGTTTGTGGCCTCTGGCTACTTTCAAATCACTTTCTATTCTGAAAACAGAATTAGGTTTGCAGTTGCATTTTCTAAACTGAAATTAACTAGAGGACACAGAATTAGCTAGAGGCATCAAGGCTCAGGAGGATGGGAGGTAGTTAAAAGTTGCCATTTTTCTATGTATCCTAGTTGTTTCTAAGGCACTTGTCACCATGGTATCTAATGACAGGTTTCAGAATAGCAGCCGTGTTAGTCTGTATTCGCAAAAAGAAAAGGACGACTTGTGACACCTTAGAGACTAACCAATTTATTTGAGCATAAGCTTTTGTGAGCTACAGCTCACTTCATCAGCTGTAGCTCACGAAAGCTTATGCTCAGATAAATAGGTTAGTCTCTAAGGTGCCACAAGTACTCCTTTTCTTTTCATGGTATCTAAGTCAGACAGTATCTTTTTGCCTTGAGACCTCGGCCTCTCATCTTTTCTGTCTCCCTCTTCTCTCTTTGCAAAACTTGGAAGTGTAAGAAACTAAATTGGGAGCCTTACAGCAGCTTCCAACTCAGCTGTCTAAAATTAACTTTACATTTTTAAACTACTTTGCTGGTTTCCAGATGCTGCTGAGCACCACAGCCACTCTTCAGTAGGAAGTGATGGCTTTCCTCTGAAGATCCACCTTCAACAGGGCTGGCAGCAGTACATCTTCCCCTTGCTGCCAAGCTATGGTGCTCAGCAACATTGGAGAAATAACTGTCTATATTAGAAAGACAAAACAAACCTCACAGGGATTAAACCATATTGATTTTGAAGCCAATCTAGTTACTTTGTTGCAAGCCCCTAATACAGATGGATTGAAAGACATTTAAATCATGCTTAAACTGATTTAACTGAGTGGGACAGACGTTAGCTAAATCAGTTTAAGCACATCTGTAGTAGGAAGATCCACACTAGTGCATGTTTTCTAATATAGACCAGACCAAAATTAGAGATCAGATTAAGCAGATGAATTGAGACCTTCTTATACTGCAAAGTTTGGCATAAGTGGGGAAAGATACGAGAAGAGGGTAGTGCATAAAGTGGACTGAAAAAAGTGTTTGGGTGGATCTATCATTTTCTACAGAACTGAAAGCGGTATCGCATCGGCCTGTCTCTGCAGCTCATCAATTCTGTCCCTCCAACACTTCACATCAGGTCTCCTCCCACCTTGCCTCATCTCTGGTCCTGCAGCTCTTGGGGTTCTTTGCCCCCCCCCGACTCAGGGGCTGCACTGGGGTCCCCTCTCCCCTTTCCAAGCTGCGGGGGGCAGCTCCAGGGTCTCCACCCCCACACACTTTCCATTCCAAACCATTTGGGGGTGGGGTGGGGGTCCATTAACCATCCTATGGTTCACAGGAGGAAAGGAGGGAGTGGAGCTACCCTGAGTTTTTTGTGCTCCCTCCAGTGAGAAGGGCTTTGGCTCTTGAGAAGAAGGGGGGAGAGCACAGCTTGTTTCCTGCAGCAGCTCTGATTGACTGGCCCCAGGAGATGGGCAAGAGAGGAAAGCAGGGTATTTTTTGCCCCAGGTAGGGCTGAAATGTCACCTCTGCTTGAGTTTTAGAATTTTATTTCTGGGCCTCTAACCCAGTGCACTTTAATCACTGAGAGAGGGAAAGGAGAAAAGATAAGAAAGGAGGTAAAGAAGGGTGAGCAAATGAGAACTGCACAATGTGATTCATGTAAGATAACATTTTGGAAGAAAGACCGTGGGATCAGAAACTCTTACAATAGAGAGTTGCTCTGCTGCTGAATGACTATGGCAAGCCCAGGGATTTTTTAAGAGATCCTGAAAAACAGATTTATTTTAAAATGTTTATTAATCCTTAAGTGGACATCTATTCTGTAAAGGGACTGTAAAATTGGTATCATGGGGCTCCTTGTTCATTACCTTTCACTGATTTTTATATTAACTGTACTTTTTAAAAATTTTGCTTTAAATAGGTTTTCTAACTTCCAGCCCTGCAAATTCAACTAGCCTCCAGAAGTCCAACTTAGTTCTTTCCTTCCTGGGCATTACCACTGGCATAAAGAGTTCTGAAGGCCAAATTAGACCTCCAGTTACATCTGTGAAATCTTCCAGGCTTCAGGTATGCCCTCAGTGACACCTTTGCAATCCCATTGCCCTCAGGGGTTTTACATAGGTGTAACTGGCTGGAATTTAGGAGGGGACGGCCTTTAACAGCTTATTATTTTCTTCTCTAGAGCTGAGACCTAGAGGAAAGCTCTCAGTTCCTCAGGGCAGCAGTAGCTAAGGAATGGAAGTCCCTTGGCCCATGCCTCTTCCCGCAGCCCCCATTGGCCTGGAGTGGCGAACCGCGGCCAATGGGAGCCACGATCAGCCGAACCTGTGGAAGCGGCAGGTAAACAAACCAGCCTGGCCCACCAGGGGCTTTCCCTGAACAAGCTGCGTCCTACGTTTGGGAAACACTGCTCTACACCTTTTCCTCTCACCCCTCTAAGTAACCAGAGGGCATTAGAGGCTGGACTGATAGTCACAGAGTCTTTCTACCACCATGTGGATCTTCCAGTCATCCCCACCCTCTGGAGGTGCAAGGGATATAGAGAGAAATCGTGGCTCCACTGAAGTCAATGGCATCAGCATTTCACTTACGTAGGCTATTTAGCTCTTAGGCTGGAGATCTCCATTGACTACATGATATGGGCTGATGTTTGGGAGTAGAATTTGGGGTTTCAGGTGTAGGTATTTCTGGGATATGTGTATAATACAATGGCACTAAATCAAATACTGGATGCAAGTTCTACAGGGCATGGACTGTGACTTGTACAAAGCCGAGCACTCTGACCACACTTAACAATTAATAATAACATGAATGTTTTGGTTGAACACACTGGAAAGATTTCTGTATTTCAAATTATTTCCTCTGTCACCTTCTTCAATGACCCTGCTCACTAGATTTCAGTGTTTTAAGCCAACTAGGTATTTCCTGTTGCGTGTGTTTTTAAAATGATTATTATAGAAGGACAGCTAAAAATAGATGAGCTGACTTATTCACTGACACCTAGACCTGGATGTTCTTTCCCTCCCCGACACTTTCTAAACAAATAAAAAAAAATACCCTCTCGATTTACTCAAACGATCATTTTCAGAATCAAATAATCTTTTCTTGTTTTTAACAATGTAAATTTGGCCTCGTTTTTGGAGTGTAAACTTTCCTAATTCCTAGATTAGCTGCAATTCTAAATTAGTACATGTATTCTGTATAAATAGTATAGTTCCTACATTGTCTGATTACCAAAACAGCTTGGATTTTCTTGCACCACAATAGTTTTCTGCCACCTGGTGGATATATAGGGTCAGTACCTCAATACTTACAATCTCTTATGTTTTCCTATATTTTTAATGACAAGTATGATTAAATAAATCAGGATTTTTACAGTTTCCTTTTTAAGATAATATGAAACAAAGGGCCAATTCACCATTTCTTGATAACGGTTGGGGAATTACTGTATTTACTACCTGAGTTTCTGCTTTCACATCAGTCCGTATCAAAAATTGGCCCAGATTCTATTATATAATGTTGGGATTATTTCTAGAACTGCATATCCCTTAAGGTCTGATCCTGATGCCATTAAAATCCATGGAAAAACTCATGTTTTTAATTTGGCAAGAGCAGGCTCTGTAGGCCCAAATACTACACAAAGTGCAAGGCAGTAGAGACAAAGGCTAAGGGCTGGTCTACACTGGCAACGTTAAAGTGCTGCAGCTGTGTATTCGTGGCACAGCTCCCACCTCACGAGGGGCGCAGCTCCCAGCGCTGGGGCACTGTCTACACTGGCGCCTTGCAGCGCTGAAACCTGCAGCGCTCAGGGAGGTGTTTTTTCATGCCCCTGAGTGAGAAAGTTGCAGCGCTGTAAAGTGCCAGTGTAGACAAACCCGTAGTGTCAACAAAGGGTGATGAACTTCATACGGGATATGGGATGTTGCCCCACAGTATGAAACCTTTATTATTTTGTGGCTTTCTACAAACTCGATCATTCTAACATCATTACATGCGAACTTTGTATTCTGCAGTAATTATTTTCATTATTTGGGAACACACATTGCACGTGTCCTTTTGGCCACATACATACAGTATCACTGAAATGCAGTCACCTTTGGTGTGGCTGGCAGCGGCCAGCGAACAAACAGCACAACAGTGTGGAGAAGGGACACTTTTGGCTAAGAACAATGAAGCGACCCCCTAATGTTGTGGAAAGTGTCCTAGGATCTCTAAGATCCATGCAAAGCAGACAGGCCCTCAGGGAAGGTATGATAATAATAAAGAAGGACATATACAGTAAATGACTTATGGTGCTCAGTTTATACACCTTGGAAAGATAAAGGGCGGAAGTGATGCCAGAAGGATTTTAACCTGTGGTTCCAGAGTCTAGATATTGTCTCTAGGAGTAAAATTATAATAGTTACATTTATCTATAATTACACTGATGAAAAGAAGTTGAGATGTGTTTAGAAGATACAATCTTGTATCCTGTATTTATTACCTTGGATACAAGGCTGACTCTTCACTCATAAAGCTACAACTCTTCAGCCACTAAAATTAGAAGCTGCTATTTTGGCCACCTGATAACTCCCATCTCTTTCCATTAACAAACAAAAATATACAGAGAATGACAACATTGAGAATAAAGGCTTTAAAGTTCAAAAGGGCCTGTTCCCTGCATTATTTCCAATATTTATGTGGGTACAAAACTTCATGAAAATCACACTACGTTGATTGTTTTAGAGTAGCAGCCATGTTAGTCTGTATCTGCAAAAAGAAAAGGAGGACTTGTGGCACCTTAGAGCCTAACAAATTTATTTGCGCATAAGCTTTCGTGGGCTACAGCTCACTTCATCAGATGAATTGATTGTGTAATTCTTCTTCAAAAAGGTGATAACTGTCCTAGGTGCCACAATTATCCCCACAGATAGCACACATGTTTAAATAATTGTTCTCTCAAGATCATTGTATGCACCCAAGTGGGTTCTAGCTAGTGTGATGCTGTACAATTTAAATTGGTGCAACAATTAGTTTGGAGAATAACCACAATTTTGGGGCAGAAAAGCACAATTAGGGTGTGACTTGGACACAGATCGCTGGAATCGGTACATGATAATACACAACAATCTTCACACATTAGGGCTGCAACAGAACAGGGGAAGGCATTAAGTGTAGATCAAACTTGCAGACAATCGATTAAAGTTGGCACAGTTCATCAGATCGTCATTATGCAAAATGCCTGAAGGATGTAGGTATCTACGTATCTTGACCAACATGATTTTATATATGATTTTCAGTAGAGGATTATTCTTTAGAGGCAACTATGCACAGATGTGTATTAAGTGGAGTCAGAAGCTGGGATTTTTTTAAAAAAGATCCTCTTCCTTCATGTCCTGTAGATACATTAAAGATGGGTTTCCGTTGTAGGGCAGGGGGCAGCCCATCCTACATGACAGTGCATGGCAAGGAAGCTAAACTGCACTTTTAAAAAAGTGTAGCAAGGGCACATGTATCTGATATCAACAGTTAATACGATAATTTCTTAGAAGTGCCTTTTCTGCAATATTTGTAAACCATTTGCAGGAACATAATCCACAGGGAGAAAGCTGTACCACAGTGGTGTTTTCCCTGCAAATATTTAGGAGAAAAGTTATACAAGTATACTGCCCCTCAAACTGCCACTTATTTCAGGGGAGAATCAGTATCCTGGTTCCTCACTGGGATATTTTGAAATTATTTGCCTGCCTACTATAAGTCAGAGCTGTATATCTGCTTCCTGTTGTTATTGAGTATTCAACACTTGTTTTGCTTCAGCAGTCCAAAGGGTTGGTTGGCATCACATTGCTGAGTGATGACATATATAATATCAATATCAGATGCAGTATTAGAAGAGAAGTCAGTGGCTCAGGTTTAGAATGTTCCAATGTATGATTGTTTTACTGCAGGAATTATTAGTGTAATTAATGTTAATAAACTGTTCGGTCATGACCTACACCGGCTACCCGTTCCTTTAGGTATGTGCTCTACATCCAGGTGAAATACATTGCACAACTAGTGGATGGTGCTATGCTGTGCACCTCTGACAATCCGACCAGAAGGGTCGTGCCCAAGGGCCCACAGTGAGTTAGTGGCAGAGCTGAGACTAGAAACAAAGTTTCAGTGACTCCCACTTGAACATGGTCATTTCCAGGACATACCCTACAGCACATACAGGTGCTCCAAAAAGAGAGAGTGATGTTATATATTGCAATTATTTAAAGTAAGGGCCTCTGAAGTTCTGTGGTTGCCACTAAGGCTTTAATTTTGAAACTGCACGTCTGCCCATTATCACTAATATGTTATATCCAAGCTATTCTCTGGGAGGAGGGTGGGTGGGATATGATGTACAAGAGACAGTCGGTCAACTGCAGGGAGTAAGAGCTGCCTCCCCTCATTCAGACCTTTTGAAATGGCATTTAGGAAAATGGATGAAAACACTTAAATGAAGTGCACTCTGAACTCGCTGTATTTAAACCAAGTACAGACTCCTTTTTTTATTTCAGAATAGGTTTACCGTTGAAAAATGCTATGTACTAAAGCCACAACACTATACATACAGATAAAACATCAGATAATAAAACCTTATTGTGTGAGCACTATTGGTTGCAGTACAATCAGATACCTTAAACCTGAAGGAATCGATGTATTCTGAAAAGGTGCAGGAGGCACAATGTATATCCTGTAACTAGCTTTCCAAGCATATAACCATGAATTCACTCTTACAAAGGATTACAAGTGATCAAAAATGTATGCTGAATGTTGAGTACTACACGCTGAAATCGTAAAATGTATAGCACACGCCACCTTAGTGTTGAAAAAGCATGTAAATAAGAACTGTAACATAGAATCAAGGGTCTTAAACAAGAAAGAGTCCCTTTAATTTGGGTTCAGAATTCATATGGAATACATCTATGGCTTTTATTTATGGACATATTTGAAGATTAGTATGCAAATCTTGCAAGTGACTAAAAAAACCAAGCAAAACCCTGGGATTACATCCCCAACAGACAGCTTATACAATAGAATACTTTAGAGAACCAAAATCAGCAAGGAAACCAGTTATAGGGCACCTGACACTTAGCATGTGCCCAAATCATAAAACAACCCTATCTCAGGCTATGTCTACACTACCATGGAAAATCGACCTACGCTACGCAACTCCAGCTACGTGAATAACGTAGCTGCAGTCAACGTACCTTAGGTCAAGTTACTGTGGGGTCTACACTGCGGGGGTGGGGGTGGGGGGATTTCAACAGAAGAAACTCTCCCATCAACTTACCTTACTCTTCTCATTGGTGGTAGAGTACAGGGGTCGACTGCAGAGCGATCTGCTGTTGATTTGGCGGGTCTTCGCTAAATTGACCACCAGTGGATCGATCTCAGAGCAATGATCCTGGATGTAGTGTAGACCAGGGGTTCTCAAACTGGGGGTCGGTCGTGAGGTTATTACATGGGGGGATCGCGAGCTGTCAGCCTCCACCCTAAACCCCGCTTTGCCTCCAGCATTTATAATGGTGTTAAATATAATTAAAAGTGTTTTTAATTTATAAGGGGGGGTCACACTCAGAGGCTTGCTGTGTGAAAAGGGTCACCAGTACAAAAGTTTGAGAACCACTGGTGTAGACCTGCCCTCAATTTTTAGAGCAGGCTGTGCAGTACTGTGTGAAGAAAAACAAAAAAACCCAATTCCTGCCCCCCCAACCCCAAATAAAGGAACACAAAAGAAATCAGAGAAGTGAAAAACCTTCAGATGATATGCTGAACATTAAATAACATTTTCTAGAAGATATTAGGATTAATAATTTACAACCAAAAGGGATACAACAGGTCTGTGTAAACTGAAAGCTGAGGGATACTCTACATATACATATTAGAAAAATGTTTGATTAAAATATCCTGTTTTTATATTCCACTGGCAAAATGTATTGCTGAAAATTGTACTTTTGTGTCTTAAAAATCCCCATGATTATTAGAACAGATCTACAAGAATCACACATTTCCTAAAGGTACATGTTCACCGCATCATACATGAATTGTCTAAAAGGTAAAATAAACATCTTAACGGTTTTAAGATTATTTTTGACTAGCAGAAACATGAAAAGGAATGCACTGAAACATGATTATAACAAAGTATATATATCATGCAATATTTTGGCTTATTGTGTGCAGTGTAATAGCCAATAACGCGAATGGAGTATTTTTTTTAAAAAATCCCTTATGTTCACATGACATCATGTAGAATCAAAACCGTAAATGAACGCAAACTGTGTGGAAACTTTAAAAATATCAGAATGCCTAATAAAAGCGTGCCAGACATGTCATTGTTTCTAGTGTACAGAGCTGCTGTTTGAAGACCTACTACAGCAGTATAAGCTACTGTTACTTCTAGTTCTTTATGTTGCTGTTTTATTTAGGCTGACCTTGGTCTGAGATCGTGGTCAGCGGGTGCTGTATGGCATTAGGAAGTTAACCTACAATCTCTGCAGGTTCAGTGACCAACTTAGATCCATCCCATGCTGTCTTAAACTGTTCAGGAACAGGAAATTCTTTCTGGTAAATGGAAAGAGCAACAATGATTGTTAGATAAACAGTGGATATCTTATAAAAACTGATGGAATACTATTAGTGCTGCATGATTGACAAGGCATTTATAACTCAGACATGCCTGGATTACAAAGAGGCCTTCTTCATTACGCGCAGGAAACTGTTTCAATGTCACACAGAAAACAAGCTCATTATTACCATAATTCACTTAGCTTTGTTCATGTGCTAGTTTGTAACAGCCCCCTTTCCTCATTATTTGGGCAAACTACATCAATATAACTTGTTTCAAAAAAGACTATGGACTCCATTAGCAGGCAGTCAAGCTAACTGGATGGGAATGTAGAAAAGAAAACTTGGTAAATACCAGTAAACTTGGTAAGGTAGTAACAAGACTAACAGGAATTTTAAAGAGAAAAGTGATATCCTACAGAGCAAAACCCATGGTCAATCCCCAGAATTTGGTGGCAGATGTAATCTCAGATCTCAAGATAATTGTTCACCAGTCTTAGGTGGATGAACAAAGGTGCATGTTAACAAAAACACTGTCACATTACCACTTTAACAGTGAAGCATTCCAAAAGACACACTATGTACAGTCAATATTGCAGGACTTCACGGGAGTCCTTAGCTCATTCAGTGTGCACCTGTGAACTCTGCTGGATCCCTGGCCTCAGGTGCTGCACACCTTGTAGGGTAAAAATTGTATGATGCTCCTAAGATGTGGAAGAGAGGGCTCCTTTCCTCAGACCCTGCAGTAGACTTATATTTTCTTAAATGACTAGTGATTTTGGGTACCCAGCTCGAGACATGTTCAAAGGGGCCTGATTTTCAGAAAGTGCTTAGCAACCGTCCTCTGAAAATGAGGCCCTTTTAAGGTGTTGGAAGTTGGGCACCCAGGACCACTAATCACTGCTGAACATTTAGGCTTTTTTTTTTTTTAATTAACAAAAAACTCGCCAATGAAATTCCCGCACAAAAATATTAAGAGAAAGTTAAGGTAGCCTGGTTAAGCCCTCAGTAAAGTTGCATACACAACTTTAACCCTGCCCCTTTGTGTGTATGTATTACAACACAGCCTAATTATATGATATCCTGCTACTGTATTGCATGCAGTGAATGAGGAACAGCTTCACAGGAGGTGCTGAGATACTGCAGTCCTAAGTATAGTATGAGAACCTCAGTAGAAGAGTCAGAGCCCTTGCTTCAGGTAACGTGCCCCTTATGTATGAATCAAAAGAAAAGGAGGACTTGTGGCACCTTAGAGACTAACCAATTTATTTGAGCATGAGCTTTCGTGAGCTACAGCTCACTTCATCGGATGCTTTCCTGGACTCTGTCTGGCATGCGCAGAAAGTACTACAAGAAACTATACACGTACCAAAAGCTTGTATTTAAAAATACACTGTATTATTTGAGAATTAATATGTGATGATGTTGACCTTAACACTGGCATTTCTTGACCTTTGAGTTGATGTTCTTATAATATGTGGCAGGAAACTGAAGTTAGAAATCTGTTTCACACAGGCCAGAGACTAAAGTGACATAGGAGACACTGAATTATTTTCCATCACAACGGAAGGAGATAACGGCTCTTTTAATGTACGGAATTACTTTGCACCCCAGGAAAAGGTGTTCTTTGATGGATTGTAGCTGAGACTATTGGTATATGAAAGAGGATTTATTTCTGTGGTTTGAATCAGACCTTGCTGGGGGGGGGGGGGAATTGTGGCACTTTAACTCCTACTTGCCTCGTAATATGAAAGGCTAATCACTACACAGATTAAAAGAGGGAGAAAAACTGAGTCTTTAAAAATATTCCACTTACGTAATCTCCATTTAGGGGGATGAGAATGTTCATTTCAGATGACTTGGCACTCACAATCTCACAGTCTAATGAATCTTCACTGAGGTATATGTGGCAGCCTTCTGTCTTGTTAATCGAAATGGTTGGCACTTTCCCCATCACCTGAAGAACAATAAATGTACCTAATACCAAATGCCACTGCGTCAGTGAAAGTAACAGTTAATAACAAAAACCCTATCCACCTGCTGAGCCTAGCTTTGGCCACCAAACTCTGATGTATGGCAGCGGCATTTACATTTGGGGATTTAAACAGACTGGCATGGACCAATTAATGGATGGTGGGAAGGCTGCTACTGTTTAACTATATTAAATGTTATTTTCTAGCCCTGAAGTTCTAAAACATCAACTTTTAAACAACAAGCCTCTCACTCCCACACACATACACACGGTCTCCACCCCTTGGCCCTCTTTACCAAAGGGGATAAGATGATGGGATCCACACACACTCCCACCAGTACTAGTGCATAACTTGCATGTACATCAGTGGGACTTATGGGGAAACAGATCCCCCCCACACACAGAGTGACTGACTGCAAATAATGACAGGTTTCAGAGGAGCAGCCGTGTTAGTCTGTATTCGCAAAAAGAAAAGGAGGACTTGTGGCACCTTAGAGACTAACCCATTTATTTGAGCATGAGCTTTCGTGAGCTACAGAAAGCTCACGAAAGCTAATGCTCAAATAAATGTGTTAGTCTCTAAGGGGCCACAAGTCCTCCTTTTCTGACTGCAAATACTCCTTCACTAGAGAGATGATCCACAAGTTTCTGCTTAAAACATTCTGCAGCCTGACGGGTCTCTGAGGTACTGCAGCACATAATAAAAAAAGGATTTTTTTTTCTTCCCCTGCCAGCAATGGTACAGCTCTAAAAGTGTATTGAAATTGATTACAATTTAAATTAAACAGACATTTCTTTAAGTCAGGTTGAAAGCAAGTGCAAGATTTACTTGAGGCGAGAAGAGGAAATGAGCCAGCTCCTCTTTGCATCTGTGGGGCTGTAAACAACTCCACAAGGCAAAGTGGTTGAGTCACTGTTTGTCAGTAAGAATCCCCTTCTCTCCACCCCCTGCCCCGCAAAAAAATAAATAAATAAATAAAAAGCAGTAACTAGAGCCCCATGGTATATGATTGCCAAGATATCAAAAGGACAGAGGTTAATTAGGGTCATAAAACAGCAGCAGCAGGGTATATATATATATATATATTCCCATGTAAATAAAAAGGAGTGTTTTCTCGCATCATTCGCGCGAATACATTTTAGATTCAGTTCCTGAACAACATGCTGATACACACAGCGTGTTCAGCGGCCACGGCCTTGATTCTATAGCTAGTCTGTGCAAGTGGAGCACTTTCTCTAGGTTGACTTTAATGGAGCTCCATTGAGTCGAAAGTATGCTCCTGTATGGATCATATGGTATGCCTGGGGGGGTATTTTATTTGACAAATATTAACCCAGCAGGGAAAATAATCGGTAAATAGTTATACTGGTGGGGGTCAAGAGCCAAGAGCATTGCACTATTATTGCTGTTTATGGCAAGATCTGCTTGGTGAATTCCATTGATCTGTTACATTAACATATCATTCATATGACCAAACCTGCAAAGTGCTGACAGAGTTCAGGTGCTCAGCACCTTGCAGGATCAAACCCTTAGAAAGAAGACAGCAGCCTGCTTCAAGCAGTTGTTGTTCAGCCTGACTCATGCTTTTCTTAAGTGCAAGACCAGCCACGCTATAAGGCACTGAAATCTTATGCAACATTCATGAAGCCTGAATCATCAAAGGCATTTTGATTTTAGCAAATATATTCCCCTTTACTTGAATTTTAACGAGACGTGGTGTTCCTATTCATTGTGTATAGACATTTCAGCTTTGGTGAATAGTTCTAGCGCTAACAATCAAAATCCTCTATTTATTGAAAAAAAGATCACTATTTCTTAAATAATCATGCCCTTTTCTCTCTCCCAACTGCCTCTTTCCCGCAAAAGGAAATGTAGTGATTACCAATAAAATTATTGGTAAATGTTCAGAAGTAGACAAGTAGCTAGTAATAATAGCATTCACTTGTTTAACATTTAAAAGATACAAAATATCTTGCTGTTCCTCTCCCTGTGGTGGCTTTGACCCACATTTCTGAAGCATGGTACAGTATTCCCCATTATTAATGTCACTCACTGTGCTGTATCTGCCCATCTACATGTAAATAGAAGACCCCACTGATTTCAGTGAGGAATGTGAGCCTCGAGACGGATGGCAGGATATGAGCTGATGAGTGTTTCAGCGGTTTTATTTTTTATTGATATTTTAAAGAAAAGCCATTGTTTGCCCTTCTCCCAGCAAAGCTGGAGAAGCCATTTCAATTCCATTCTGTTGCTAACAGGGTAGACTGTCAAGGGCTCAGCACCTAGTACTCAATTAAAGTCATTGGGAGTTAGGTGCCATTTGAAAATCTACCCAAGATCCTCAGTGTGAGAAAATTAGCTGAGCCTCACAACCACCTTCTTGACTTTAGCACCAATTAGGCAAATGAGTGGCACTATGCCATGAAGCTTTGTCAAACTCCGACACTGATGGACCAGGATGCATGGAGTCCAAACCTGGGGACCGTTCATTGAGAGAACCTGACCACCACTCCCCAGAAGTAAAAGTTCCCAGACTATCAGAAAATACCTCTGCTGATCTCAACTACAGCACCAGAACATTAAGGAAAGGTGTTCTCGACAGGAAGCCACGATCAGTGGCACTTGAAAACTCAAAGGCAAAAACAACAGTAACTCTCAATCTTTTTCTAGACAAGTTAGAAGAATTTAGTGCATCTAAAAGGTAATTTTTGGAAATATACATTTTTTTTGTATACTCCAGGGAAGCTGAAATTATCTCTAGTAGTCAAATACCACTTTGAAGTTGTTGGTTCTTTTCTTCTTCTTGTCTAATTGGATGTTTACCTGAATCTGAATATCCCTGGAATTGATCACTTCCACGATACCCACGACGTTGTCAAACACAAGGCCAAACTTTCTGCAGTTGTCTACAAACAAACAAACCCGAAACGAATGAAGGCAAAATAAAAAGATCTTTTTAAAAAAAAAATCACATGACCACATTAAAAACTAAAATGCTTCAATCCTGCAATGACTTACACGTGTGAGTAACTTTACACAGGACTATTCATGTCAATAAAGTTACCTGCATGTGCAAATCTTTCCAGGACTTACTGCCCCAAAGCTCATATGTGAGACTGTCCACTCACCAATTGTAATGGAATTTATTTTTCCTTTCATTTGTAGTGTAGATTTGTTGCATTTAAAAATGTAAGCCACTTGCTTGAGTTCAGTATCAGTAATAACAAGGTCGTTCTTATCCTCTTGGTATTCCTGTTTTAAAAAACGCATATACTGGTTTCACTATCTTTAATAAGGCAGCAATAAGGTAGACTTTAAGCACAACTTATTCCAGACATTGCATCTTCACATAGAAAGAGAATGGGGAGGAAAAAAGATTCTCACTTATCTCAGCCTGTGATAAGTCTAACTGATTGGGTTTATGAGGGCACATATTCAGTGCTGTGTGTGCATGATTTAGAGCTGAAGTGTCTGTGTTGTGAAGATCTTAACACTGACCAAGACCAAAAAATGTTTATTTTGGTACTAGGTTCTTATACACTCAACTATTTAAAACTATCTCAGTGAAGTTGTTGCTTGGTTACCACCCAATTTTAGAACAAGTAGGCACCTTCAGGAATAGAACAAGTTGTTGGTGCGTACTGTTATATAATTCATTAGGGTTAGGTGTGAGCAAGGCAGTATCCAATAAGGAGTAGTGCATGAAGACCTTCCTTTCTATTTGTAAGACACTGAGGGCCCATTTTGCGCACAAGACTTCCAATTGATTTCAATGGGAGAGTTGAGGTATGTAAGCTACACACTGCGTGTCCCAGCATAGTAAAACAGAATTCATAGCAAAATGCTGGTCTACTTAGCATGTACACAGGGGCTCTCCCATGTTTTGCCTTTACTGCACTTTCCTGTCTCAGTGAGAGTACCTGGAATATTCTAACACTAGCATAGCACAACCCATGTAAACAATGGCTGTCCCTCATGCACACTGTGACCCATGCAAACAAGGGCCTATGTAAGCTACCAACTGACTAAATCATGTCTTGTCTTCCCCACCCTTATAAACAACACAACTTTCCATTCAATAAGTTGCATGCACATGCAAAAAACCACACATACCCCCTCCAAAACTAAACGAATCAAGCTATTCCTTCTATGGGCTGGGAAAGAAGATGGAGAACTATTGTTCTTTCTATTTGTAAATACTATGATATTGTGATTATATGAGTATCTAGATAGAGGTGCTCCCACTGGCTAATAAATGAGAACTTCCATTGTGTCACAACAACTATATCTCTCATACGTAAGAATGGCTTGCACAATGGGACCTTACTCAATTGGAGTTCTCTGTGGGTTTCCTTCTGAGGGACTTTTTGACAGAGTTAAGAACTAAAATATTGGTTCTGAATCTTATAAGAGTATGGTCCAGTTCAGGTAAATTCTCATACTATTCTCACCAACAAATGAAAAAGCTGTAAATCTCACAAGAATATTAAGGACTAAGCTGTGACTAGATGGGACAGTGCAGAGCCACTGTGCCCCCAGAGGAGCACTGGAGAGATTGTGCCTCAGGCAGGTACAATCCCTCTGGGGATGTTCCAGACAGAAGTACGTGTGTGTATATATGGGCGATGTGAGCTGAACTTACCACTCTCCATTTCTTTCCCTCTAGTTCTAACAAAGGAGAATGGCTCTGCTGAGGAGAATTTTTGGGAGAAGTGGGACTCGGAGTATGGCTTTTTGTAGGAGAACGAACTGGCAGACCCTGAGCACGTAGATTGGGATTCTTATGGGTCTTCTGGTCATCTGAGACATGTCGTAGCCCTAATAAATAAATAAATAAATAAATAAATAAACAAACAAACAAAGAGGTGTTGATATGACTAAGTCTCTCTCACAGCATTAGGCCCCTAGGGAGGTTAATATTAAAACAGGGAAGAGAATACCATAGCTAGTTTGATTACAATTGTATTAAAATGCCCAACACACTTTTATGCTTCTTTAGGTATTTAGCCAAAAGGGAACTGTCTGGCCTCATACTTTTAAATAAAGGTTCTTTTACTGTGAATGGGCTGGCATTATGTCTTCACAGATAAGCTCAGCAATGTCTATTGGCATCTCTCTGTTCACAAATCTAAAGGTTCACTATATCTGTCATCAGCTGTGCATGCCGCCACTCCATTCATTTTATAGGTTCATCTGTGAAAATTAGATTCTCTAGCTAATCTGATTGTAATGCACCCATCCTCAGAATACCTAGGGCCAAAGACTGAACTTTACTGTACTGTGTATATTTCAACTCAAAACTGTGTACACTAATTAAGACTGTCCTCAGTTTTATTAAGAAAAGCTTAATAGCTTTATTTAGGTGTACTTTTACAACAACATTATACAGTGGTATAGCAATCGGTACCTGCTTATCTAAACCAATGTCTCAGTACAAATCAGTGTATGCAGAAAATGCAGAGTGGACAAATTCTAGTCTCAGTGACATCTGGGCACTGCCACTGAAGTCAACAGGACCCAAAGTGTCAAACTTGGATGCCTATAATAAGGTACCCAAATTCACACTGAGGGATCTAAATAAGTGACAGGAAATTCAAAGGTGCTGAGTACCTATGAGATCCTACTTATTCAATGGGAGCTGCCAGGGCTCAGTATCTCTGAAAATCACGCTATTTATTTGGGTGCCTCAATATGGATTTAGATGCCTAAATTTAGGCTTCCAAGCTTAAAAATATACTGGCTTTGGGCCGTATAGATGTGACTAAAGGGAGAATTTGGCTAAATACATATAGTGGTAGCTAGTATCAGTTGGCTGAAGAGTGACAAGTTGAACTATTTTCCTCTAACCTTTGGTAATTGCCTCTCCCTGGTTAAGCTGGGCAAACAAGGCTGAGCGAGATGTGGTTGCTTCATCCTTTCCACTTTCTGTATCGAAGACAGGAGGAGGTCCTGGGGGCAGCGGTGGAGGTGGGGGTGGTGGGAGGCACTGCCCACTTGTTAGAGTAGACAACACAGATGCTGTTGATGCAGTTGGGCCCTATGTGTGGGAGAGATGGAAAATATGTTTAATACAGTTTTTCAAAAACCCTCTATTATGGAATCTTACTCTTTTCATACTTGAATGCTGCTGGGAGTTGGACTTCGGCCAGCAGTGGGCTTGGGAAAAATTGCTGGCACTAATGAATGAACTTACATATTAAGAAAGATTCATAGTGTAAGGAAGAAAATTTCTTCTTTCCCCAAATATCCAGATAAAATAAACCCCGGAATGATGTACATTCAGTATAGGCCAGACAAATAAAAAAGCATTTCACTCTAATCTCCAGTGAAGATAACACAATGAATAATAGGGTGGAACTTGCCCAGCCAGTTATACATATGCAAAGTGGGCATGAAATGCTACCCTTCAGATTTTGAATATACTTTGCAATGTGGTGTAAGGTTGTGGTGACTCAGGCTGTTAAATTCAACACTATATTTCAGAATTCTGATTTGACTGCTTTTTATTTTTTAAAATTTCTATATGTTTCTAACATAATAGCTCCAGGTGCAGTCATAATACCAGTTATAGACAAATACTGTAATGAGGGACATAGATATAGTGTGAATAAACTAATCTTTCTAGCAATTGGTTTGTATAATCAGCCGTACATGGTATTGGTCTGTTTGAATTATATGTCTATGCCAGTGCATATGAAAAGAAACAGAACAGCTTTATTAGTAAAAAATCAGATTCAGATCTTAGATTTCTAATTTGCCTGACTCACAGGAAAGACAGGAAGGATCAAAGGAATTGGGATTCATTTTTTCTGTCTGACCACTCAGCGAGTGTCACTCTGATTCCAAGAATCCCTCATCTGGACAGCACCTCTGCAGAGGAGGACAAAGACTATATTTTATAGGATCCATTATGGAAGATCAGACGTTTGGAATCTATACCTGAAAACCTCATTGTTTCAGGCATAACTACCACCTAGAAGCAGCAGCCCAGGCTGGTTATATGGAAGTAGCATAAGGCCCTCTGCACCACTTATATCTTACATGGGGGCTGCACAGGCAGGTCGCTAGGAAAATGGATGTATAGGAGGGCCCGGCATCTGTGTGGGTCCAGCACAATCCAATGGGGAAGGCTACAATGGGATGAGGCTGCTGGAAAGGCCATAAGTTCAATGTGAGCAGAGTCCCTGAGTTATTCCAGCCCATAGACTAGAATAGCTGTCAAGAGGGTGAAGGCTAGGCTGGGCTGCACAAAACCTGAGATGGGAAGGTGGATTTTACCTCCACAGCCACTCCACTCCCATAGAGCACAGATCCTTGAGCCTTATGTGGGATGGGTAAATTTCTCCATAGAGAAAACAGAACTTTTTGTTTGGTTTTGGGATCATTTGCCCCCCAGGCTGCAAAACTGCCTCACACCCTATTATGGACCCAGTCTAAAGCCCATTTCAGTCAATGGGAGTCTTTCATTTGAGTTCAGCAGGCTTTGGATCAGGCCCTATAACAACAAGGAAGCATTTTGGCAATTGTATCAGAAGTAAAAAGCATGGCAGTAATTGACAAAAAATATGCTAATATATTCAACCAACAGTACCTCTGTAACGTACTTTCCCACTGTTTCAGTCTGGGGTAAGATCTTTGCATTCAAGTTATGACTCAGGTAGTGAGTAAAGGATCAGAACTCTAAACACTGTAAAACCAGCAGTGTTTTGTATTCCTCCTTCTCCTCCATGGGCTAAGTAAACAATAGAGGTTACAAAAATCATTATATTCCACTACACTCCTAGAATTCATAGCAGCACTCACTGAGCCATCAAAGATTTAATGGTAAATAAGCTGCATTTTCTCTTGTTTCTTACTTTTATGCACATTTAGGTGGCTTGGGAAAGGGAGAAGAGAAAATAACAATCGACTTTGTAACAGAAATCAAGGAAGTTCAAGAGTTAAGTTGAACTTCTGTTGCAAACTTTTTTCCTGTGTGCCAAATTCTTTTCTCAATTACAGCCAAGCAACATAGACAGAATATCAGCAGACAGCAGAGAAATCAATCTGCACAACAGCCTAGAGTACAATCATGGGTTTTGGAAGAAGGCTATAAAAGTTGCTGACGCTGACTAGGAAAGTGTGTAGAACAGTGTTTTTCAACCTTTTTTCATTTGTGGACCCCTAAAAAATTTAGAATGGAGGTGCAGATCCTTTTGGAAATCTTAGACATTCTGTGGACCCCAGGTGAAAACCACTGATCTAGAAAGAAGAGTTACAGCCAAGTAACCCTATAAAAATCAACAGAATAACATGGGTGTATGTGAGAGCAGAATTTGTCTCCATAATTATTGCATAGGAGGAGATTCTCAAAACCTAGTCCCACTTTTTAACCTGTAATGAATTTCAGTCATAATTTAGGCCACTGAGACATCTAAGAACAAATCCAAGGTAATGAGATTGCTGGGGTATAATTCAGGGCTGAGTTTGCTCCATTGTACGTACACATCTCAAGGCATGAGGGACTGAGCTGAAGTTACTAAACACACCCAGTGAACACACCTGGGACAGAATGACGAGAAAAGACAGACCAATTTAAATAATTAGGAGGCATACAGAAACATACTGGTGCTGCTGTCAACTGTCTGCCTCTGTGTGTACTGTGTGTGTGTCTGTCTCTCTCTTTTAACCTGTACAATATTGAGTTGCCCAATTTAGATTAAGTAAATATTCATGCTTCATGAAATTCATTCCATGGAGGAGGACCCATGTGTAGCATAGAGGCTCCTTGGGCAAGGGTCCCCTGTTCTTTTAAAACAAATCTCACCTCAGACCTGACAATCTCACTACATCAAACGCATGTCTTACAGGATATTTAGCCATAAAGAGTAACATGTAAGGTATCTACAGAAAACTTATAACCAGACATGTCAAACCCACAAAAAAATGCAGAAATTGGGCTTGCTTTTGGCTTAATTGACTTGTGAGTTGCTTGTTGGCTAGTTTTTGGCTTGTTGCTTGTTTGGCTTGTAGCTTATTGCAGCTTGTTGCTTCTTTTTTTTGATCGGCTCCTGGCAAGCAGGGGCAAGCAGGGGAGAGAGTCAGGGATGCACAGTGGGCCCACCACAGTCCCAGACTGCATGACAGGGGGTATCTAGTCACATAGTGTGTTGGGGTTCTTAGGGATTGGCTTGTTATGGCCTTGTTTTGAAATGGGATTTGCTTGATTTTCGGCTTATTGTGAAAGTCAGGGTGCTTATTTACCGCATGGAAGTTGGCAACTGTGCTTATAACTTGTCAAGACTCATAATCTTTGCAAGATATATATGGATAATATTTAAGGAATAATGTATTTATATTGAAATTATGCTTTATCGACTTGGAGCAAAAATTAGTCACCAAGGTAGTCTTGGTGATGACCTATTCAAGCAAGAGTTGCCACCCTTCCCTAGTCAACTGGTGAGGTAATGTAAGATTCTATTGTCTACCCTTGCCACATCGCAGAACAGTCAATGGAAAACCATCAAAGACAAATGCCAACAATCAAAACAAAACCACTTGGAGGTGAAAAAGAACATTTTAGCAGGCAGGAGATTGCCCTAGCTATGAATAAAAACAAAACACTGTTTCACTATAACAGAGTGGAGGGAAAGGCGCTCTGTCTGGACCCATTCATTGAGGAAACCCTTTAACAAGGGGGCTTTCATGAACGTTTGGATCCTAGTTCTTGTGAAACCAGCCAGCTCTGCAACAAGCTGAACTTTGGGGGGAAGCCTACTTTGTTGTATATGAAAGGTAACTACTGCTAAGCATAGACCCAGGTTTGTGTTTTACGATTGTTTTGTGTTTGTAACCAGTTGTTTCCATCCTTTTCTCTCACTTCTAGTTAAATCTTTATTCTTTCTTAAATAAACCTACTTTTGTTTTATTGTAAGTGTTCACAAGTGCTGTGTGGTTTTCAGGAGTGGTGGTTTAAGGTAAAACTGGTAAACTGGGGTACCCTGCACCTCTGGGTGCCGAGAATCTGGAATTTCAGTGAGTAGCCAGTGTCTGGGGCTGGATGTCACAAGGGAATGATTCAAAGAGACTCAAGGCTTGGGGCGCACCTATTGTTAACCTGCAAGGTGAAGACAGAGCTGGCATAGCCCAGAGGAGAGTGTTTGAGTGGCTGACAGGCTGGTGGTGTCAGGGAGGTGATACCCAGTTACCAAAGGGAAGACTCCCTCTTGCTGGAGGCAGCGGTAAGAAAGATGACTCACAGTCCTGAGTACCCCGAGAACCATCACACCATGCAAGGCCCTTCATGTTGAGGAAGCCCTGAGATACCTCTTGGCAAGGGGACAGGGAGCAGGCAAGCAGACTAGATGTGCAGGAAAGTCTCTGCATCCCTAGCCTGCCAGGGCAATGGATTTTGTGCTGCTTCCAAATACGCTGGTATGGAGGGCAGTTTTGGAGTGGGCTTGGTTAGGAGGGTCCATTGGATCCATAAATTGCTCTAGTATCTAGGAATGGCTGCATAGGGATCACCGTGGGGCAGCAATCACCATACGAGCTGGAGTAGTAGCTATGTAAGGGGTATTTTATTGGGTGACCTGTCCCTGAATTGGGGTGAATTCCATTCCTGTCCAGTTTCCACTGATTTCCCTTCATAAAGCCCATTTATTTGTGCTTTGCATTGCGTGGTGTGTGTATGTGTGAGCCCCTGGGAATTGAAAAAACAGCACATTATATGCTCACAAAAGTTCATCTTTTTTAATACAGCAGGTGGTTAAAAGGCTTGCTATTTGCAAACAACTCTTTACATTAACTTTGAGCAGATGTCCACAACAATGTATCTTTACACAAAGAGTATTTAAGAGCCATTTGACTAGCGAGGGATGTTATCTGCAAGCCCCTGTCTTCTATTTTCATTTCAGCTGTTTTCCTTGGTAACAGCTGCTCTCCTCAGTGCTCTGGTTTACATACATCCATTCAAGTTATGCTCAGGGATGTTTGTTCCCACTTGCATCTTTGGGTGGTCATTTTCCATTTGTAATTAAGATCTTTTTGTTGAAACAGTGTCATCACTTGCAAATGTGCCCCTTGTAAGAAATATTAGGGAAGTGACTGACTTCAGCGCTAGCTAGCTAAAATTACAATTTTATACAAATACAGGAAGACATCTGAGAAGAAGGGAATGTATCATACACGTTTCATCATACAGTACTAGCAATCTCAATGTGGTTGCTTTAGTAAAGATTTATATAACTGGACAAAGAATTCTTTGTAGCTGTCTGAGTAAGATCCTATGAACATTGGAAAGGCTAGAACCTAGCTCTATGTGGAAATAGCTGTGTAGGGGACAGGAAGCTCCACAGGATTATCATCATGGTGTTTCCCCTGCAGCCTTCCATTGGGGTCAGGGTTTGACCCTGTGTAGGTCAGAGTCATCTGCACAGAGGCCCTGTTCCTCCATACTGACTCTGGCTCCCTAGCAGCCCCCTGTACCTCAGTGACACAGTTCCAGTGGCGTCATGCTTATAAACCTCCAACAGCTTGTGCATGCCCCAGGATTCTCTGTAAAAGGGGGATACTGCTGTGGAAGGGGTGCAGGAATGTAATACAGACCGTGGCTGTATTATGTCTCCACCCTTAGCTCCACAGAGCTACCCATATGTTCCTCCTGACCTACCTCTTTTCCCCCACTGGATGGGCCAGGAACGTGAAGGAGTAGAATGTTGCATGGAAGAAGCTGATAACCCCACACCATGCTGGAGGGGCGACATCAAATGTGCAGATCAGTGGGGAAGAGGTGTTTGGACCCAAAGCTCTTTATTCTGAGTAGCTTCTCTATGGTAGCTCTTGGAGCGTAATTTAAGCCAGGTAATGTCCCAGTGCAGGCGTTACAACCTACCTGATCACTCTTGCTCCTAGTTCCCAAGGTTAAGTTCCTAGGAAGTTTCTGTAGGGCTAGACGCAGAAAGGATCTCACTTCTATCACTCATCAAGTTCAAATTGAGTGAGCCACAGAAAGGTATCTGTCCTTATGGTAGCATCCAGACGCCACAATGAGAAATGAGGCCTTAATGTGCTAGGTGGTGTACAAACACACAGAAAGACATGGACATGCCTCTTTTTGTTCAAGCTTTTGGTGATCTACTGCAGGGTTTTATGTGTAATAACAAGGAAGATGGGAGGATGAAGGTTCCAGTGCAGTGTGAGATTACTGTGGAACATTTAAATGGGAACACATCTCATTTTGTAGTCTACTGATTGCTCTTAGTGAGGAAAGACATTGGGTATAAATATAAATTTCTAAATAATACATACAAATATATATATATATATATATATATATATATATAAAAATAACTGAAGTGAGTTAGAAATAAAATGTATCCCTTTATATCTATCTCATGATACAGGTATCTAATTGAGGACGAGACAAGTGGTTTTGGGGGGGCATAACCCCCTGAAATTCATTGAACGCTTTCCTTTTCAAGGCAACAGATGAATAGGACTCCCAATGGGGAGGTTCACTTTCTCCTCATAAAAGGATACGCCACCCCCCTTTTTATAATCCTAGTTACATGCCTGAAATGATTACTGCTCTGTGTTGTTCTCTTCATACACATGCAGTCACAAAGATGAGGATCGTAGAGCTCAAAATATCATGTAACAGCCTCTAGGAACAGGTGGACTATGACACAGAGACATAGATCTTTTGTTAAGGTGTTTCTTCTGTAAAAGTGGCTTAATGTTATGGCCCTATTAACTACAACATGTTAGGCCACCTGTCTGCAAGCATTCATGCTGCCCAATGATATGGAAGTTATAAGATGAAACAGCTGATGTGCAGGGGCTGCAGTCTTTGTGAATAAAAAAAAAATCCTCTTTTTCTGGTTCTCGGCAGGATTATTTATCTGTCCGGCTCTCCAGCTCTGAAGCCGCTTTTATGCATTTGTGCCATTTATCACCTGTTTGGGATTTAACATAGGGCCTATGTTGCCACTGAGCAATGGTACCATTCAATCACGCAATCAGAGATGTTTTACAAAGTCTGGGTTCTCTAAATCACCCGGGAGCTGAATGATGATGTACTATCATTAAGTAATTTGTTTAATGGGCCTATTTAAGCTGTTTCTTTTTTAAAAGTAAAAAAATGTGGAAATACTTCTTGTAACCTATTAAATTGATTAGTAGACATCTTTCTCTCCTTTTCCCTCTATGTATGTTCAGTCCTCCCATTCCATCCCCCTGGCTGTGTTTATACTACAGCTCAAGCTGCACTTGATGGCTGGTGTCAAACAAGTCTCCACAGGCTTCCCCTTAACTGGGGCTGAATAATGTTTGGCCACTGGTGTGGATAGGGCCAAATCAGTATACAGTGTTGCGAACCCCTGCTAGAAGGAGGGAGTGAGGACACTTTCTTAGTAAGTGTGTTGAATGTAACCGACCCTATCTACACCAGTGGGGAAAATGATTTCAGCACTGGATGGTGTTCTGCCATGTTTACATTGAGTGTCCTGAATGGCAGTTTCTATAATGTTAGTGTCTCAGTGGTGAGACTCTGTCTTACAGGGGAAAGGTGACGGCTGAAGCTTTCTACAGGAACCTCTGCCAGGCAATCTCCAGCTTGGCATTGCACCGGTAACAGTCTCGGAGCACAGTGTGTTCTGTGAAATGGAAGTGGCTAAGATTAAAGTGATTCAAGCTGGTCAGCAAAATGAGTCAGAGGGAAATACAACATGGGGCAGAAGGGTGCCCCAGAAAAGATTGGGGGGGGGGCAGGAAGGGCGGGGCAAGCCATGTTCTCTTACCAAGACCTAGAAGATTAAAACCGTATGTCCAAACTCTGCTCTTACTTATATTTGTGCAATCCTGCTGAGGTGAGTGGAGCTGCACCGCTATACAATAACACGGGGTGGAATTTCACCTGATCATGTTAACCTCTTGTTTTATGAAAAATGAGTGTCGCTGGCAATGGTGGGTGCATCGTTTATTTTCTAAATTTCTTGTTGGAAACCTGGAATTGCATCAGGTGTATGTTTATACCTTCCCAACATCTCTTCTTCTGGGGGGTGGTCAGAAAAGAAAGATGAACTTTATTCCACATAAGAACACAAGACTTATAATTCCCCCTGGGCGTGACTATGTGGCTTTTTGATAAATGGGTCGAACTAAACATAGCATGGCAGATATACTGTAAAGATAGCATGAGGTTGCTGATTGCAAAAATCAGCCTTTGCAGCCTCCTCCTCTGAGCATGCAGATGGTAGGGACAAGACAAAGTTTTATGGGGAAAATATTGAGGTGTTAAAGGAAATGGTGGCGATTCGGTGAGAGAATGTCTAGAGCAGGTGTCTGTAGCTGGGAATGAAGTGCCAAATGATTGTATTGGGACTAAATATAAGGGCAGACTGGCATGCTAATTTATGGGCTGCAGTACTTACCACTGTTTGATCTATCTCTGGTTCTCGCTGAAGATGCTTAGGGGAGTTTTAATCAAAATTTCAGTTTTTTAAAGAACATTTAAAAATATTATGTATTCCATTATGAATATTTTAGAAAAATATATGTTAGGAGATAAGACTTGCAGACACAGATAAAACTATCATTGACTTCAATGTGAGTAGGATCGGCCCACTGTAAATAAATCTCAATTTTGAAACTGTTCATAAATTGCAGATTTTCTCCTAGGTATCTGTGTTTTTTTATAAATGGGGAAAATGTTTAGTGTTTCCTTGAGATTGTGTCAAAGGGAACATTTTCACTAAATTCACCACTATTGTGAGACTATTTCATCAAATCAAAAACTCACCAATTTTGTCCCAAATGACCATGGTCTACAAAAAATAAATTATCCCAGCTCTACACAAGTAACTTGAGATGAATGTTTTGGAAAATAATCCTCAGGCAGTATTTGTTTGTTAGCACTGATTTGAGATACAGTTAGCTATAGCAAACTCTCCTTATTGCCAGTTGTTTTCAGGCCATAAAGTAAACCTGCATGAATAGGAGTGGATGTGTTTCCCTGGTCCCTCCCAACACACTCAACCCTTCCAGCAAACTAAAACTTTTATGAGACATTCCTGATAGCTTATACTACAGCTGTTCTAAAAAAGCAAAAAAAGTGGGGCGAGGGGAGGGAGAGATAGTTCAGTAGTCTCTTGCATTTCACCAGTGACAACTGAAAGAAGGAACAGTTTATTACTACAGCTGTAGATTTCGTATAGAGTTCAAAAAGTGGTAACAAGGAAACATGGTTGCAACTGTCACAAAACAGAACAGTTGTTGTGTGGGGGAAATGATATGCTGATCATTTTCAACAGTTCATCATAATAATAGCTTTGCACTTCTACAGTCTCTTCTGACATCTGAAAATGTCCAAGCATTAATGAATTACATTTTACAGAGCTCTATTAGGTAAGTAAATATTATTATCCCCATTATACAGATGGGTAAATTGAGGCACAACACCTAGTGACTTACCTAGTAGAACCAGGTATCATGACTCCCACCCATTCACATGACTTCTGAAACTTCACACATTCCAATCAATTCAATGAATCCCCAAAACCTTACTTTAGGGAAATGATTTCAGATTGAATTATTTTGGATCATACTGGCAAGAACAGTCTCTTTGAGTTGCTTGCATATCATGATGAAAATATAATTCTATATTTTATTCCATGGGTGTCAGTGGGGCTGAACAGTGGGTGACCTGTATGCACTGGTCAATTACCAAGTTGCAGTCAGGAGATAAGTCAGGGTCGAACTGGGTAAGGATACCAGGGAGTCAGGGTCAGACATCAAGTTACAGACAGCAGGCAAACAGCAGAGTCTGGGACAAACCAGGGTCAGAAGCCAGAGTCTAGGGTCCACAGCAAGGCAAGGTCTGGAGAAGAAGCAAGCAGGCAGTCTGTGTCATTGCTCAGGACAATTCCCCATGATGGCTTCTTGGTTTATATACCAGCAAGAGACAATCAGTGGGCTGCAAGGGGCTGCCACTCAGACCCTGTTGGTCAGTACTTCCTGCAGTGCCTAGCTCCACAGGGTACTCCAGCGGAAACGTGGCGTAAACTTCCTATGACAATGCTGAATTGTTAGCAGCCCAGAATTCTCATGGTCCAGGTTCTAACTCTTTCTCTCCTCCCCCCAGTTCTGGGTTGGGTTCTACTTGAGGGTTGGGGGTGGTTCCAGAGCATGAGGTGTGGTGGTACCCAGACTGCACCCCTCTACTAGCGCCTGGTCTTGTTCATTTCCTGAGCTCTTCTGAGCTGGAGAGGAGGCAAGAGAGTGTTCTGGAACCACACAGTGAAAACAGAGCTTCGCTGCTGTCTATGTTCTTTCTCCTGAGGTCAAGTGTTGGTGACCCTTGTAGACTTATATGGGTTCAGGACTGGGTCCTACAGGCTTTGGTGTAGAGGGAGGACATGGGGGCATCTGGACACCCCTCATTTCCTCCTGCTACTCACACAGCTGAGAGTTGATTGAGATCAATAGAGGCCTGTAGGCAGGTGGGGCAGGCTAGCTCATCTTTTACATACTCACTGAGCACCACCGGAATTTATGTAGTTGGGCAGTGTCTTTCCGTTGGATGTCCGCTGCACACTGTTGGAAATGAGCAACATAAGTGGCTGGCCCTTGCTCCTGGCGAAGCTTCCAGAGGGCAGCCTCTGCAGAGCAGCCACAATGTGGGTCATCAAAGATGGTTGAGAAGGCTTGCAAGGAGTCCCAATCAGAGACCATGGGCCTGCTCTACTCCAACAGGAGGGAAGCCCAATCGAATGCTTCACAGGCAATCAGGCTGACTATTAGCTCCACCTTTGTCTGGTCCATGGGGTACGTTGGGGGCACAGCAGGAAGAGCAGGCTGCCTTGGTTCAGGAACCCCTGGAATTTCCAACAATCCCTGTCAAACTGTTTGGGCGGTGGCACTGCAGGCATTGGTTCAGGCGATGGGTGGTCTGTCGGGCACATAGTGTGGCTGCTTCTCCCTGTAAGCATGCCAGCTGTTTGTGTAGGGTTTGTGCTTTGACAGTGTGCTTCATCACTCGGGTCTGTAGTATTAGGTTCTCCACCTGCAGGTTGGCAACTTGCTCTTGCAGGTCCCAGACCCCTGGGGAGCTACTGGTCGGAGGGCAGCCCACCCATTCCATCATATATGCAGGGGTTAGATGGGCTTAGAGGGTGAAGGTGGTTTGAGTAAACTGTCAGGGCTGGGCTGTGGGTAGCCTGTGTTCATGGTCAGTTACCAAATTGCAGGCAGGAGAAGAGTAGCAGGCTTGGGGTCAAGCCAGGTCAGGATACCAGGATGCCAGGGTCAGGCACCAGGCAAGTAGCAGGGTCAGAGTAAAGCTGGGTTGGGATACCAGGGAATCAGGGACCAGGTTACAGACAGCAGGTAAATAGCAGAGTCGGGGACAAACCAGGGTCAGAAGCCAGAGTCTAGGATCCAGAGCAAGGCAAGGTCTGGGGCAGAAGCAAGCAGGCAGTCTGTGTCATTGCTCAGACAGATCCCCATGATGGCTTCCTGGTTTATATACCAGCATGAGCCAATCAGTGGGCTGTGAGGGATGGCTACTCAGGCTCTGCTGAGAGGTACTTCCTCCAATGTCTATCTTCACAAAGTCCTCCAGTGGAAACCCAGCCTAAGTGTCCAATGGCACTGTGGAAGTATCAGCAGCCCAGAACCCGCCGTCATCCTATCTAGCCCCTCAGGTTCTTCCAAGGGGAACCAGTCTTGTGAATAGTTTTTCCATGAGCAAAGAGCCCAGAAATGCACTAACCCTATTTATTATTTGTTTAAAAAATCTGCAAATACAGGTGGCTCAGTTCTGCCACCTGTATGAACGTTGAGAAGTAACTTACTCCTCAAATAATTACACATATTTCAGTGGGACTGCTTAAAGAATAAGGTATTACTCAACAGGGTGGCAGAATCAAGACCGAAATGAATAAGGGTGACAGAACAGGGCACATTATTATCTTTCAGAGTCTGTACAGATCTATTTTTATCAGCATAAGCACAATAATAAAAGCTGATAGAGCCCCTGTGATTATATTATGAGGGCTGATTGCTTATGTGTGCTTTCACCCTTATGTGCCCTGTACTAGGGCTGCTATACTGTACTCCAGTACTACAGTACTACAGTAATGAGTACTGTGCTATACTGTACTCATTAAGACCTATCTTGAACCTGCCTCTTAAAGCATCCAGAACTGGCCAGTGCCAGAGACAGAGATACAGTTCTAGATGCCCTAATGATCTGATCTAATTTGGTAACTCCTATGTTCTTGATTTTGCACATTTTCCCAAGATATTTGCAAACTGGTTGGAAAAAAGTAGTAATTTGCTAATGATTTTCCAAGACACTTTTTCTCTCTCTTTAACAACCCCAAATACACTGAGTTATTTATTTTATTTGTGTGTGAGTGTGATTTCTAGCATTCCTTGTCCAGTTGTGTAGATACCAATGACAAATTATTTGTATGACATGGTACTTATAAATATGCTTTCAAGTTGGTCAAAAGTTTATTGTATACACAATAGCGATTCTGTACCAACATTTTCTTTCCATAAACATTCCTTTCTCAATGCCTAGCCAACCTACCAGTTTTTCCTTTTATGCACATAAGCGGATGCTATTCCTTTCAAGGATTAACAATTTTGTTTGTAATAGACCCATAGTACCTATCTAAGACCCTGATCCTGCAAACACCTGGGCGTGTGCCCGACTTTATACACTGTGGGTCTGGTCCTGACTTGTTGAAGTCAATGGGATCTTTGCCATTGACTTCAATAGTGCAGGATCAGGCCTTGTGAGTAGTTCCACTGATTTCACTGGGAGTTAAACCTGTGCTAAATTGGTCAAAAGTTCCCTTTTAAATGCAGTATCTTTATGATACAGTCACTTTATGCCTGGCCAAAACTCTTAGGTGTATCACTTTTGAAAGCCTGAGTATATAATCAGGGATTCACTGAAAACTATCCAAAAACATTGATATGTGACTGTTTAATTCTGACTTTAAAAAGTAAAAGAAAAATCATAATACCATTTTATAACTCCTGGATTTGTTACAGGTGTCTAGTAGAAAAATATCTAAACAGAAAAGATACATGCTAATTTATTAAACTTCTGACTTTGTAAGGTTCACTTGATGGTATGTCAATAGAATTACATATCACATCAATAAGAACATTATGTTTAGAATTTGACATCTGAGTCCCAGGTCATCTGAGATTTAACTGAACCATACTTTCAGGATAAACCACTTCAGATAGGACATATTTCAAGTGAGCGAAACTAATAATACTATGGATGCAGTAAATCATCTTTAACCAACTGTAATGGATGGAGTACTGTCTGTGGAGACGTTATATTTGATATGAACAAATAGTGGGTTTTGGTCTGTTTGCATTGAGCACTCTGATTGACAATTAAACCAAAGGAAACAGAGAGACCCTGGGTGGGAGGCTGAGATGCTGACTTACAACCAGTCAAATGTATCCTGCAATAGCTACTATTTTGGGAAAGATTGCAGGTGCCCACAAAGCTAAAAATGACTCCTATCTGACGAAATGCAAATGAGATAGCTTTGTCTTATCTTAATATTAGTTCCATACCTGTAAAGTTCCATTATGTAAAATAAAATTATTTCTTTTATATATTCGCATATATAAAGTTGGCCCTTATTCTAATGCTCATTCTGCTAATAGGGTAATAGAGTTCCTTAGCCCTGTCTTATAATCATTTCAAAATCAGTAATTCTTCTCACACCCACTGACTGGATTAAAATAGAATAGGATGCAGCAAGGGTGTAATTTTATACTAAACACTGAGAAAGAAAGTGAAGTTTAATATTTTAAACCTTTGCTAAAGAAAGAACCCCACAAAAAAGCAGCTAATTCCTCAGACACTTCAAAAAAGTTTAATATTTTACTTTGGTTCAGACCAAAAAGTACACATATTTCAGCAAATGCTAGTTTCTCCTTTGTTTGAACTTGCACTTGCTATGCTTCAAGGTCTTGCATGGTGCACAGGGAAGAGCGCAAAGTTGTAGTCCAGTGCAAATCTGAGCAAAAGCTATCCCTGGGCACAAGTAACATGATGTACTAGGCACAGTTGTTTTCCCTGAACAGAAGTAAGTTTCAAGCCCCTTGAGTGCAAAGCAAGTGCAGTGAATGTACGTGTCTAAAGGGACATGTCAAGTGCGATCCTTGGCATGCTAATATGTGTTTCTTTCTCTGGGCCAATGTAACTCCTATTAAAGTCAGTGGAAAGACTCCCGTTGACTACAATAAAAGTTGCATCAGGGCCTTTATCCTGACTCCTACTATTAGGCTGTAGTGATTTGGCAACCATGGATTTGTAATATTAGAATACGTCTCAGAAGAGGTGGCTTAGTGGTTAGGATGCAGGCATCAAAGGTTAGCGATAGATACAGTTTATCACATGGATCTCACCTCTACATATGTGCCATATATATTGGAGGGGAGGTAACCACTTCATAGCTGAAGTTAAAGCTAGCCTCCATTATAAGATACAATTTTAGCTTCTCTATGTCTTTGGATTGGAAAACTGTTTTGGCCTGAAACTGTAACGTTCTGGTGACTTGTCCCATTCCACTTAATTACAAATTTTTAAACTGTGTCTTTATTTGCTTACACAAAAGAAACTATGAACAATATTGTATGTGTGTGCTTTTAAAAAAAAATTAGGACACTCCAAAACCAAAAAATTGTTAATGAAATTTCAGGGCATAAGACATTTTGACTCACATCTAGAATTCCTCTAACTAGATAATAAGTAATGTGAGTACATTCTTTAGACTACCAAGAAAAAACTTAGACTCTTACATTTTTATATTGACAGGGGATCAAAATCCTTGCATGTGTGTCAAACACAGCAAATTCTTTATTCTTAAAGTTTAACCCTATTTAAGAGAAGAATAGACAACAGATTGCAAGATGATCCTCTAATATGGTTACATATCATAGTTGTAACACAATGAAAATGTACTTATATTGTATATATGTTACACACAATATATACACATAGCACGGAGCTCAATAATTATTTATATTCGTATAACATTGTAAAATAAAATTATCTATACTATAATAATGTGGTATGTGTCCCTTATATTTCTTTTTCTCATTATAAAACCTCCCTCTTCTCTGTCTTTCCCTGCCATTCTTCCATCTTTCAATCTCTCCTTAACTTTTTATCCCCTTCTTAACCTTTCTTCTGCTCTCTATCCCCACAAGCAATAGCGCACTGGACCTGGAGAATCTAATTTCCTTACTCCTCCCTCATTGCTGCTGAGAACTAGGAGCCCAAAGAATTTCTCCACCTCCCCAAATGTCTAGGCCACAATCGTCCTAAAGCATCATTCTGTCCATCTTTCGCACAAGTTTCAGCTGTTCTCAGCGGAGAGCAAAAAGAATGTAACTTCTGCTACTGGCTAAGAACAGTGAGCTGTGACCATTGCCTGCTCTGCCCTGGAGAAACACAGTTGTGTAGCCACATAGCCAGCACTGTTTAGTCTCTGATTTGTGTAAGACACAAAATTTCTGGGGAGGCTTCACCTCCCTGGGGCCCATCCATTGTCATGCTTTGGAAAAGTGAAAGGGAAGATGAGGGTAGACATGTCACTATCCACAAAGGCAGATTAAAGAAAGAAAAATCCTGCAGCCAGCATACATTGAGCCTAGTTTGTTCATATCTGACGACTATTATTACAATGTCCACCTCCACCCACTCAGATCTACATTTTATTTTATCAATGCACCCGACCCACTTTAGATCTCTCATACTAGGAGACTACACCAGCACTTTTGTTGGCAAAACTTTTGTCAGGGGTGTGAAAAAACCACACCACTGACTAACATGAATTTCGCCAACAAGAGTGCCAGTGTGGAGAGCGCTATGTCAGTGGGAGATGCTCTCCTGCTGACATAGCTACCACTGCTCATTGTGGGTGGTTTAATTATGCCAGCTGGAGAGCTCTCTCCTGCCGGCATAGAAGAGCTACACAGGAGACCTTACAATGCAGTGGTACAGCTGTGCCGCTGTAAGGTCTGTAGTGTAGACATAGCCTAAAAAGCTACCTTACTACAACATTCACTGCTTTGCACGGTCAACTTTTGTTTTGAATCTTCTTCCTGGGTCACATTTGTCTTATCCCCTTAAAATATTTTTAAAATTTTAAATACAGAAATGTCGTCTTCTTTTTTTTTTTTTTTTTTAAATCCTTTCCTCTCCCGGAGATAATGTTTGGTCTCGCTGCAATAATGCCAGAATCTGGTAAAAGCAGAATGAGCTAGTGTTATTTCCTGTTCTGACTGTGAAAGGGAAGGAGCACTCACGGTTTTACTCCAGGTGAGGCCTGTGGTATGATGCTCTTTGATGTAAGCCTGAAGCTCAGTCCAGATGTTCAAGTATGATTTCACCCAATCAACATGATGTAAATCACTGTAAGGAAAAAAAAAGGAAATATTTCTATGTATGATTTATTTCCTCCTCTCCTGTGTTTAAATATAGATACTTGCTACCCTGTATTTAAAGCAGACTAGAGACTGCATCTGTCATTGGCCACTGACAATTCAGTCAGAAGACTGCTGACAGACAGGCAGCCCAGCAAATGGTGAGGCCTAGCAGACTGGTGAGCCCTGAGATCCTTCCAGAGGAGAGATAAGGGAACAAGAGGGAACAAAGAGCATCAAAGTGAGCCAGGGCAGTAATAAAGCTAGATGGGGCCCTGTGCCAGGAATACAAACCTGGTCCCCTTCAGTGTTTTGATTTTTAGAGAATTAAAGATCAGCATATTCTGTAAAATGTCCTGGCTTCTGAGTTCAAAGGTAGTTTGTTGCTTTCCTATACACCTCTCAAATGAGCATGTGCTCTGCTACCCTTTCCCCTTGGAACATTTTAACCAGCACCTTATAAACTCTTAAATGCAATCAAAATATTAATCTCAAAAGAAAATGAGGAGTTCTCATAAATGAAGGCTGGTCAGGAAGCAAAGGTTATGTGCATCTTTAGGCTAGATAATATGGTGTCATGTTATAATTTCTCTCAGACTCATATTTATAAGCCAAGATTTTAAAAAATAAGTTAGGTTCCCAAATTACTATTTAGGCACCTAAATAAGTGGCCTAATTTTCCAAAACTCCAAGCACCCGGATGCCTATCATTGACTGCAATGGGACAATGAGTGGAAGTAAGAATATGTATGGGAGTAACTATTTGTAGGATGGAGCCCTTAATGGTGAAAATCCAGTTAAAGATAATAACAGTGATCACTAAAAGCCTGATCCATGGCCCGCTGGAGTCAATGGAAAGACTCCCATTGATTCCGTTGCATGGGCACTGGGATCAGGTCTTAAAGTAAAACAAAGCCTCAGAGAAAAATTTCCACACTTAAATCCTGTGTCTTGTTTGTTTATTTTTATATAACTTTTTCAGCTCCAATACTCAGAAATATCTTGGTGTGAAATACTAAACAAACATCATCCCTCTCCTCATCCCTAAAAATCATGCACATTGTTTATTCCTTTTTAAAAGGTACACTTTCCCCACTGGTGCTTATACCCGTTCAAAAAGTACATTCTAAAATGGAGTAAAGAATTACCCAGAGTAGATAATTTTGGGCTCCAGCAGGCAATTCACAACTATAATTAAAAGAACTTTCTCAAAAATTCAGATCTGCAGATTAATTTTTACTTGGGCAAAAGATTAAATTACTTGTGAGCTGCTTTCCCTCTGCTGATCAGTGTGGATGAAAATGTGTATCAACAGACCTGATATAAGGACTTGAATCAGGTATAGATTCATAGATATTTAGGTCAAAAGGGACCATTATGATCATCTAGTCTGACCTCCTGCACAACGCAGGCCACAGAATTTCACCCACCACTCCTACAAAAAAACCCTCACACCTATGTCTGTGCTATTGAAGTCCTCAAATCGTAGTTTAAAGACTTCAAGGAGCAGAGAATCCTCCAGCAAGTGATCCGTGCCCCATGCTGCAGAGGAAGGCGAAAAACCTCCAGGGCCTCTTCCAATCTGCCCTGGAGGAAAATTCCTTCCCGACCCCAAATATGGCGATCAGCTAAACCCTGAGCATATGGGCAATATTCATCAGCCAGATACTACAGAAAATTCTTTCCTGGGTAACTCGGATCTCACCCCATCTAATAGCCCATCACAGGCCATTGGGCCTATTTATGAATATTTAATTACCAAAACCATGTTATCCCATCATACCATCTCCTCCATAAACTTATCGAGTTTAATCTTAAAGCCAGATAGATCTTTTGCCCCCACTGCTTCCCATGGAAGGCTATTCCAAAACTTCACTACTCTGATGGTTAAAAACCTTCGTCTAATTTCTAGTCTAAATTTCCTAGTGGCCAGTTTATATCCATTTGTTCTTGTGTCCACATTGGTACTGAGCTTAAATAATTCCTCTCCCTCTCTGGTATTTATCCCTCTGATATATTTATAGACAGCAATCATATCTACCCTCAACCTTCTTTTAGTTAGGCTAAACAAGCCAAGCTCCCTGAGTCTCCTTTCAAGTTTTCCATTCCTCGGATCATCCTAGTAGCCTTTCTCTGTACCTGTTCCAGTTTGAATTCATCCTTCTTAAACATGGGAGACGACAACGGCACACAGTATTCCAGGTGAGGTCTCACCAGTGCCTTGTATAACAGTACTAAAACCTCCTTATCCCTACTAGAAATACCTCTCCTGATGCATCCCAAGACCGCATTAGCTTTTTTCACAGCCATATCACATTGGCGGCTAATAGTCATCCTATGACCAACCAATACTCCAAGGTCCTTTTCCTCTTCCGTTACTTCTAATTGATGCGTCCCTAGCTTATAACTAAAATTCTTGTTATTAATCCCTAAATGCATGACCTTACACTTCTCACTATTAAATTTCATCCTATTACTATTACTCCAGTTTACAAGGTCATCCAGATCCTCCTGTAGGGTATCCCTGTCCTTCTCTAAATTGGCAATACCTCCCAGCTTTGTATCATCCGCAAACTTTATTAGCACACTTCCACTTTTTGTGCCAAGGTCAGTAATAAAAAGATTAAATAAGATCGGTCCCAAAACCGATCCTTGAGGAACTCCACTGGTAACCTCCCTCCAGCCTGACAGTTCACCTTTCAGTAGGACCCATTGTAGTCTCCCCTTTAACCAATTCCTTATCCACCTTTCAATTTTTCAATTGATCCCCATCTTATCCAATTTAACTAATAATTCCCCATGTGGCACGGTATCAAATGCCTTACGTTCTATAAAAGAACAAAAATGGGATTTCAATCAGCCTAATTTGTCATGGAAGATGATGGCTAAGGGGGAAAAAAAAAACCCTAATCTGCAGGTATTGTATTTTAGTAACAATATGGTACTATCGGCTAAAAACTCTGCAAAGGCCAAGTGAATGGGATTTGTGCAAGGGTTCCCCAAAGGGGCTCAGAAAAAAGAGTCATCCTCTCACTGTCTCAGGCTACAGAACACCAGTAGCACTGCACCATATCTGCTGCAGCAACCACATGCCTCCCTGTGCCCACCCCTTAAGATCCCCATGCATTGGTGCAAAGAGAGCCCCTTTGGAAACACAGCATCAAGGGGCAGTAAAGTCTCAACTGCATGGAGCTGGACTCCAGATGATAGAGCCTAAGTGCAATTTTTCAAGCAGAAAAGCAAGATGGGCAGTCAGGGAATTCCATCTCTGCAGCAGTGTATCAGTCAGACAGGGTAGTGGTGTAGCTGGCAGTGTGTGTGTGTGTGTCGTGCGTTCACGTGTTGAATGCTTTTTAATTTTCAAAACATTTTTTTGTCATGTGTTTGCAAATAATACAGTACTCTCTAGCACCTCAGTAAAGCTAGTTCTAAGCTATCAATAGAGAAAGTGTAGACATTCACACCAGGCAACATACCTGTTTTTGTAGTCCTTTAACACCCTGTTAGTATAAAAAGTAGCAGCATCATTCATCTCCTTGACATAAGGGCCTGGTTTAGGAGACTAAGAGAACAGCACCATTGCCCAAGCAGAGCAAGAAAAAAATAAAAGAAGAGAAGAGTTAAAACATTAGTCAAAACCCCCCACCACTATTTTAGACTAAGGGCTTGTCTTCACTACGAGGGAGATCAACGCCGCTGCGAGCGATGCAGTGGGGGGGTCGATTTAGCGGGTCTAGTGAAGACCTGCTAAATCGACAGCAGAGTGCTCTTCGGTTGACTCCGGTACCCCAGCTCTCCGAGAAAAGTAAGCGAAGTCGACCGGAGAGCATCTCCCGTCGACACAGCGTAGTGAAGACACCAAGGTAAGTCGACCTAAGCTACATTATTCATGTAGCTGGAATAGCGTAACCTAGATCGACTTACTCCCCTAGTGTAGACTAGGCCTGAGTGTAGAGATAAGGAGATGGGAATGCAGAGTTAAATAATATTCAGGACTGCTCTGATTTGATTATTTGTTTATGGAGTACCATTAAGAAGTGCATTTAAAAATGCCCTAGTCTGTGTCTAACTCACCACTGTTATCCACCCAAGTGCAGGAATGCTTTCGCTGACAGCTGAAAGGTGGTTGAACATTTTACTTCCTCGGTTTCTCTCTCTGAAGGTTTGGATTTCCTGGATCTTGTCAGATATAGGTTTGAGCAGCACGGCCATCTCACTCTGCAGTAAAACATGAAACTATTGGTAACATTGGCAGACTGGAAGCACTCTGTGCTCAGCACTTCTCCGTGTAATGCCATCGATTTAGGGAGGCAATAAAGGTCAATGTCTTGTATCACTTGTAAGCCCACCACACAACTTCATTTGCCCCGCTCCAGTTACAACAGCAAAACATCCACCCATTAAATACTGATGTGCATTGCAATGTAAATTACAGTCAGCATTGGCAGTGTCTGAGATATGTGCAATCTATACAGCAGGGCTGGTCAAACTGGCTCTTGTACCGTTAAAGTGTGGCTCGCAAGCCCCCCACGTTCCCCCATTCTCTGTCTACCAGACTGGGGGGGAGCTCAGGACCTCTGCCTTGCAGTGGGGCGGTGGGGTAGGGACTTCTGTCCAGTAGGGAGGGGAGGGGTCTCCGGGCTTTAGCCCTATAGGGTGCACTTGCTGGGGCTCGGGGCTTCAGCAAGAGTGGGGCTGACGCCCCGAGCCCTGGCTCCTGCCAGGTGTGCTCCAGCTCTCGAACTTCTGAAGATTTTTGTATGTGGCTCAGAGGGCCAGTGAGTTTGGCCACCCCTGCTATATAGTTAAACAGGGACCTGTGCTTCCTGGGACCTGTGATGCTCCCCAAGGGCACCCATGGTTGTGAGGCACCTCACTACTACCTGCCTTTAGCAGACACAGACAAGACTTCTTCACACTGTGGATCAACTCCCTGAAACCAATGGCCTCTGGCAATACAAGCACTGCCTTCCAGGCCTCTGCAGGCCTCACTCCCTCTGAGCAGGTTGGCACACACCAACAGCCAAGCCCTTTCTGAGCATTCCCTGTTTTGTCCAGCCCCATATTCATTAAACACTCAGAGAAATAGCAGGATATAGAGAACATTCACACTCAGAAAACACACACAGAGAAAAAAAATGTACACATAAGGCATACACCAGCTTGTAAGATTCAGCTCAAGACCCGCACTTTGCTTAACATCAGTGCACTGAGATATATTTATAGTGAAAACAAGAATAAGTTTATTATCAAATAGTAGATATTCAGGAGATAGTGAGTAAGGATACTGGAAACATGGTTACATATGAAACAATATCATAACACACTTTCTAGAGACAGATTAACTTCCTTTCTAAAGATTTTCAACACTTTCAACCAAGGCTGGCTGAGATCCCATTTTCATGAATATAAACACATCGTCCATTTACTTCCTAGGTACAAGATGAAGCGGTATCTTCTTTGTCTTCTAGATATATCAGCAAAGTTCATGGTCTTTACTCACAGACAGGATAACCTCCCATAGATTGTCTTTTTTCCTGTGTGACCTTTCCCTGTTTGCTTCACATCTCTTCATTAATATTTGACTTCATATGTAAATGGGCAGCCATTGTGTTAGTTTACAATGCTTAATTTACATCCTGACACAGAGTCACACACATTTCTTACCTCCCGTTTGGAGGAAAACCTGTTTTTCACCTTTGCTGATGACAAACATCTTGATACAGACTTAAAAAACATATTTTCAGTGTGTGTGTATATACATAACTTCTTCATACATATCACTAGGATAGTAATGACCAGTGTGACACTGGCTTTAACTTGAGACCTCACATGACATTCTTTGAAGAAGCAAAATGTACATACTAGAATCAGGATATGCCCATAAACTTATCAACTGGCATTATGAGATTCTTGGGTCACAGGACCCCACTCCTAAAATGATTATACATTTTGGAGTTACTGTGACAATTAGTTTTTTCATACGATATTCCAGAAACTTCTTTAGGACACTTGCAATGCCCTGGGTTTTCATTTTATTTATCAAAATGTATTTTATGTCTGATTTTGTTTTTTAGAAGTACAAAATATTTGTTTTGATGTATTGCTATACCAAGTAGAATTTGCTCTGTGTTTACCAGCAACAAACAGTCCAACAGAATGAGTACTCAGTGCGATTGAATAGCGATTGGAATGAAGAGAAAAGCTGGATGAGCATAGATGGCATCTAAGCTATTCTTTTATTCAACGTGAATATTAATCACACTTGTCCAGTGTATCAGATAAACTCATTCAAAACACTAAGTCGGTGGAAAATTTACCACATTCAGTAATAGACACATGTTGCTGCAGAGTGAGAATCTGTCAGCATCTTCTTATCTGTAATATAAACTATCTTGCGACCCTAAAATATATTGCCACAAAAATGGCTCAGTTTTTGATTTTAAAAGTTCAGTCACCTAACCCATGCCACACACTGACATGTAACCGACTTGAGAGAACAACATTCCCCAGTGCCCATGCTCTTTCCTGAAATATAACCGAGGGGAGAAGTTGGCCACTAGTATTTATGGACAAAGTTGTCTGAGACAGATATTTCTTTTCACTTTTCCTAAGAGTGTAACTGTTTGACTGACTTAACTGTTTACTGAAGAAAATTCATTTTTCAGAATACTTTGAGGACCAGCATTACCATTCACATAATAAAATTACCATTATTGTACAATTACCTGCCCAGTCAAGGTGCAGGTCCATTCTGTAGTAAGAAACTGGTATATCAGAGTGCTTAAATACTGCAGTGATGGATGCTATACAATTCCTAAAATAGGTAGGTAGTGTAACAGAGAGATTAATGATCAGAAAGACTTTCCAGTCAGCAGAGAAAGATTGATTGTAAGTGGCTTCATTTGCAAAAGATGTATCCAATAGTGGGATTAGTGGAAAAGGTGAAAGCTCCTAAATGGCCTTTTGAGAGCTACACAATTTTCTTTTCCGTGCTGGGAGAGAGTTGTAACAAAGAGAAGTTCAAATGTTCCCCAGATCAGCTAAGGAATACCTTTACAGGATGACCTTCTTCCTGCCTTGCCATTTAAAATATCTCATGACTTCTGATTGAGCAACAATATCTGATGACTTCTGATGGCTTTAAAAAATAACACACAGCAGTAAGCTTTGCTTGTTTATTTCCCTCCCCTTTAACAAGTGTTTCAAGCCATTCCGCATGACGTAAGCTTCTTAAAATATTCCCCCTACTTAAAATAAATGTGTCAAAGTTACCATAAATCAACATATGGTCAAAAGGCTTTCCCAGCAACAGGGGAAAAATCAGGGGTTAAAAAATTTTAAAGGAGTCAGTCTCGAACCTTATTATTGTCACATTGAGAAAGACCAGTGCATCTGAAAAGTTGTTGATATCTGGCTTGCCTCCACAAAGGGCAAAAATATGATATTTACAATATTAACTGGATCAGAAAGGATTCTTGTTTATCTCTGGCTCCCCAACTACAAGTCATTAAGTCTGAAAAGACCCTGCGATCTCTTAAAAATTGGTTTTGTGACCATAATATTATCAAGTTTGGAAAAGTTCTTGTTTACAGTTTTTATTTTTTCATACAACACTCAGGAATCGGAGTACAACAGTGATGAGCAAAAATGAAATTAAATAAAGTATTAGCCCTGCTTTTGTGTTGTGCTAATTTGCTCCTAGAGTCTAAGGAATGTTTACAGTCTCTAGCTCATCATAAACCTTCATGGTCCAGATCCAAACAGCCCAAGAGAATGTCAGGAACAGAACATGTAGCTCCAGAAAGGCCTTGCATATCGAGGCAGCATGGTCGTGGGGATAGGGCACAGGCTTGGTAATCAGGAAACCTCAGTTCTCTTCCAGGCTCTGCCGCTGACTTATTGTGTGACTTCTGGAAAATCACTTCAGTTCTCTATGCCTCAGTTCCTTATATGTCAATTGGGGCTGATGATACTTACCTTCATTTGTAAAATGCTTTGAGAGCCAAGGATAAAAAGCCCTAAATAAGAGGTAAGTAGTATTATTACTGCGGGCAGGGGACCCAATCCTGCTTTCATTAAGGTCAACAGAAAAGCTCCCATGACTTCAGTACAAGATTATGTCCATTCATCTTACGTGTGTTAGAGTTTTCTGTTGCTTTGAATGTAGGGAGATATATATTTTCTTTTGCTGCACTACATATTAAATATTTCTAAAAATGTAGTCCATTTTACATTTTCTATTAAGTTATTTAAGCCCATCGCAGGGCTTTTAAAGATGAAATATTAAGTGCTAGAGAAACTGAAAGGAGCAGAATTTGGATTCATACAGCAGCTAGATTCATCCTCACAGTAAGTGTGTGTGTGTGTAGCTTCTTGTTACTCATGCACTTGGGCAAGGGTCTGTCACAATCCAGCCCTAAGCATCCGAACTTCTTAAAATGATTGAAATGTACCATTAGACGAATGAAATACAGTGCATTTGACTATGTGGTGCGGGGGAATTAATTAATAAAATACTCTTACTTCTGGCAGTAATAGCTCTTGATTTGGCTCTACAATAGGAGCAATATGGATCTGCTCTGCTCAGGATTCTAAAAGAATTTTCTCTTTATTAGCTACCAGCTGATTTAATATTCATTGTGATAAAGTGAATCTCTATGCTGTATCTCTAACAAAAAAAAAATCAATTCAAAGAGATGAATCTGACCAATTTAGTTGGAAAAAACTTCAACATGTCTTCTGCATGTGCTACATGAAATTTCTTGTCATGTAAAACAGCACAGTTGTTCAAGGTACAGTAATTTAGGACTCTTGGTATTTAAACTCTAGATCCATTCCTATTATAACATCATTTTACTGAAATTTAAAAAATGCAGAATAGTACAACTGAAAAATATCAAATATAATTCTTAGCTTCTGTCTTACCTTTCAGCCTTTATAATAATTAGTAATGCCAGACAAGAATCTCTTACCCTTATTAGTAGTTGTGGAGCAAAGCTTGAAAATGTGAATCCTAAAGGTTCACAAACCACAAGGCAAATAAAAAGAAGCCAACATATTATTTTTAGTCTCATGACTTTAAGCCAATCTCATAGTGTTTTGGGGCTTGACTAATTTAAAAAAACAAAACAAAACAAAAAAAGCTTGGGGTTGACAACACTTCCGGTATATATACCCAGCAACTGGGAAGGTGTTCCCCATCCTGAATCAACAGACACGCGCTAGCTCTGCTTGAGCTAGCACGCTAAAAATAACCGCATAGCCAAGGGTAGCCCAGGAGGTGGCTCAGGCTAGCCACCCAACGATATACCCTGGAGGTTGGGTGTGACTGTATTCAGGTAGCTAGTCAAAGCCACTGCCCATGATGCTATGTGACACTGCTATTTTTTTTAGCACACTAGCTCCAGCAGTGTTTGGAAGCACCCTCCAGCTGCTGTGTAGACATACCCTGAGTTCTCTCCAACCTTGTCCACACTGCAGCAGTTAGTTTGGGTTAGTACATTCCAGTTACAGCATCCAGGTTACCCGAGTTCGAGTGAGAGCAGAGAGTGGTCGCACTGCGAAACAATGCTGGAGCTACACAGTGATTGGATTAGCATCTGATGAGTTGTAACCTGAGATGCTGCATCCCCACAGCTATCTGGTCATCCTAGATCCTTCCCATCTTGGATTCCAAGTTAGAATAATTCCCTGCACCTCCACCAAGCAGTACAGCATATCTTTTACTGTGAATTGTGTATGGCCATAAGGCAGGCCAGAGTTAGTGATATCACTGTGTATTGAAGAAAAAGGCATTGTAGTTTGTTATCGCTGATGAGATGAAACTCTGTTATGGATGGATAAAATCATCTAAGAGTTTCTGGCATAACAACAGTTGCAGAGTTTGGGTGCATTAACTGTGCTTTTCCACACTTTCAAATGTTTGTGTTTCTTTTAAAGGCAATCTGTAAAGAGCATTTTTTTTATTGGACTTGAACCCTCCTTTTATTATGCATACGGAAGGAATGAAAGGTTGTTTTGTTTTTGACATTCAAGAATGTCAGCAGTGTGATGGAATAATTTTTCTATTTTATTACTAATCTGAACTCAACTGAGGTGGTGCTTGTGTTAGGCTGAGGAATGATTTTCAGAGCTGAATCTAAATAAACCCAAAACAAGCTGCTAAACAGCCTTGAACCTCCAGGGCTTGCTGTTTGGGAAATATCTGGATCCCTTGAATGGTTACAATTTTCTGTTTGTTTATTTCCTAGCAAAAATGTATCCAGCTTTCAAAGGCAGCTGCCGGACAGTTCCCTTTGCACACTCCTCCTCCTCCTCCATGGGATGAGATGATTCACCCCCCTTGCACAAAGGAGCTTTGTCTTGTGTGAGGTTTGAGTGGGAAGAAATTGCAGCCCCTCTGCATCTGCTACTTCAGCCTCTGGGCCAGAATAGCATCCGCTGCCCCTGTGCACTGGGGAGCAAGTGGGTTACTGCTAAATATATGACAGCTTTCAGAGTAACAGCCGTGTTAGTCTGTATTCGCAAAAATAAAAGGAGTACTTGTGGCACCTTAGAGACTAACCAATTTATTTGAGCATAAGCTACAGCTCACGAAAGCTTATGCTCAAATAAATTGGTTAGTCTCTAAGGTGCCACAAGTACTCCTTTTCTTTTTGCTAAATATATGCAGCTGCAGCTTCAGTTGAACTTCCCCCACCCTGGGTCCATAGGCCTTCACCACACCAGCTTATTCGGGATCAGTACAGAGATCTGTCTTCAGGGATCCCTCTGTGTGACCAATCCACTCACACCTCCCCCAGGGAGGGCTACAGCAATATTTCCATGCAGGGGGCCTTGTGCAGACCCTCCATACATAAGTGAATTTTCTGATTTCTCTTAAATTAAATGAGTCTCCAACTCAATTGTACATTTAGGGCTTGTTCCTGCATTCACAGAAGTCAATGGCAAAGCTCCGATTGACTTTAATAGTGCAGGACCTGGGCCTTAACAAGGTGTGACAAGTGTGAGGGAAAATTCCTGGCCTTACCAAGTCAGTTGTCTATTGACAGATGCATGTGATTCAGCAGTCACTTAAATGGCATTTGATGTATTTCTCTTAAAAACCACAGCAATGCCCAACCTAATCACTAATTGGTGTTCTGTCAAAACTGACAAATTACTATTTTTGTCACTTGTGGTTTTTATTTTTATGCATAAAACGTTAGGAAAGCAAACAGCCAGGAACATGAAAGATAAATAGTTTCCTAATCAGTGAAGAAACCTGGGGCTGGTGTAAATTTCAGTGAAGCTGTGCCAAGTTATACGAACAGAGAATCAGGCCCAATATATTTATTCTGGGAGCCTGGAGTCAGTCTGACAATTTTTATAATTAGAATTGCCTGCTACTGCACACTGCGTTACCTTCTGCGGTCATTCTGGCCAGGCAGCACACTGTACGTCCAACAAAGAGCCACTCCTAAGGTCAGACAAACTGTGCAGACCCACCTAGGTGTTCTGCTGCCCCAGCCAAACTGAACAGATTCCACTCCTAACTATGGGTTGCTACCCAGGCAAGACCAGATTTGCTCCTAATTTGTGCTGCTCGAGGTACTCCTGGGTTCTGTTTGTTACATGGTTTGCCCTACTCTGTATGTTCTAGCAATACACTGAAGCAAATTTCACAACAGAGAATGGCGGTAGGAGGGCATATGCACTAACTGAAAACACAGAAGTGCGCAGGAAGACTGAGCTGACTAGCTATATAAGCTACTCGGTTTTAAAAAGCAATCACATGCTGTAGTACCACTCCAACAGCTTTAAGAAGGACAATAATTCTTCTCTAAACACTGCCACTGTTAAAATCCACTCACCGGATTCACCCTGTGTTTATGATGGCAAAAACCCCGGTCGCAGGTCACTAGTGGTAGCATATTTGCCAGAGATGGAGACTGCAGCAGTGCCCAATCACCATGTTGTCTCTCCTGCCAGAAGATGTAGCGGGGGTGAGTGCAGACCAAAAGTGCTGGGAAGTGGGTGGACCTGCTGGCCAAGGGAGTGAGCTACTTCAGTTTTGGGTGTGCAAAAAATGAAGAGCATGGTCCCTAGTGGATTAGGGACTCTTACCAGAATACTTACATCAAAATGGTTTAATGTAACCTTATATAGCTCAAGGGCTTGAGTATGAGCATTTCTGCAGGGACTGAAAACTGGCTGAAGGATTATGGAGAAAGGATAAATGCCAAAAGGAAATGTTCAGGCAGGTATCCAATAAGGAGCCACAGGGATTATTAGTGTTGTGTCCAAAGACATTTACTGTTTCATTCATGAGCCTCGAGAGGCAATGAATAGCATATCCGTTAAAACGGTAAAATGGTGCTCAGCCCCTGCACGGATGTGCTGGGGGTCAAAGGTGGAAGGAGCCTCCCTCTTACTTGTGTCTGGCCCCTGCATGTGTACACGATGACAGTGCTCACACTGAGAAGTGCAAAGTCTGTGAGAGGCTAGCGATGCTGGTGGTGTCTGCCCCTCAAAAGGGTGTGAAGAAGCAGAACCGTAGCCTCACCTCCCTTCTGCACTGGCCAGAAGAGCTGGTAGGGTACAGAGAATGGACTTCCTCAATGGTACCACAACAACCACAGCCTTCCTGTACTCTCTGGAGCTCCAGGTGGCATTATGCCTTCCCGAGGCTAAGTGCCCTGCCTGCAGGGCTGTGTCTCGAACACTTCAGACCATCAAGCTGCAGAAGACATTAACTTGGGAGGTTTTGCAGACACCAATGAGGAAAGAGAAACCATACAAGGGGATCTAGAGAGGTGAGCTATGTGGGCAGGAAATAAAATTAGTCTGAAGCTGGTAAAGTGCATCTGGAGGAAAAAAAGTGAGCAATACACAACCAATGGCAGGTAGCTATTTGGAAAACAATAATACTTACCAAAAAAACAACCAAGGATGGTGGTGGACAACTGGATGTAAGTGTGCAATGCTGAACAAAAAAAAGAGCCCATGCAGTTTTGGGCTGCATATACAAAAGGCATCACATGAAGGAGCTGGGAACTGTATGCTGCCTGTGGACCCTCTTTATATGGCATTAATGAGACCACAGGCATCACACAGTTCTAGGCTTATTCATACCTGAAACATACTGACAATCAGGAAGGAATGCAGAGAACCTGGGTGGAAGGGGGAATAAGGGCCTAATGATGCAAGGTGCTGAGTGCCTCTTATTAGGGGCGCAGCACTCTCAACTCTCATTCACTTCAACCTCCACACTTTTTACCAGATTGTGCCCTGAGGGCCTAGAAAGATTTAAGAAAGAAGAAAAAATAATTGGACCAAATTCTACTTCTAGTTACAAAGGTGCAGGCTTGCTGAAGTCAACCAAATGAGTAAAATGACAGCAGATCTTGACCTCAAATGTTTAGTTTGGCTGAGCAATGACTGAAGAGGAAGGGATGTATTTAGAAAATAGGTGGTCCATGGGTGGTATATCTAGGAGCAATCAGTAATGGAATGACAATCAACAAAGAGAAATTCTACATAAGTAATAGGAAAAATCTCCTACTTGAGGCAATAGTCTCTCATGAGATGCAGTGGCCATCCTATCACTGGGGTAATTTAAAAATAGGATAGTTCCCATGCTGCCTCCACGATGTTCTGTCCTGAACCAAATCTGGCGGGTTACTGGATTAGATGCCGATGACCAACAGGTTTCTGTTGAGACTATCCAGCTATTGTGTTTTAGGTCTTCCGAGGGGTCTTTTCTATCCTGCTTTCATTAGATAAAATTGAAAATAATTCTCTCAGGGGAAGCTGGTGGATATTAGGCGCAAATGACCACACCACCTTAGAGAACGTTGGGTGACCGTCCAAGAGAGTGGGACCTGTTTAGTTGGAAGATGGGTTTCTTCAATTGACTTGAATTTGGACCATTTGATGTTTTTGAACGTTTCTGAGATGCTAGCTTCATCTGAATGGTGCTCAACTTCTTTTCAGTCTGGACAAAACAGACTGGAAAAAAACTTAAGAATATGATGCTGCAAACAATCCTGCACTCGCAGGAACGAACTGGTTGAAAACATTCATCTCTAATTTCTATAGACTAAATTTCGATGTATTTACTCAGTCTCTACTCAGGCAAATTCCCACTGACTTTAACGAAAGTCATGTCTGAGTAAAGGGCCATTTAAAACCTCAGGTTTTGCTCCTACACTCTAACTTCCACTCTAACTTCCCTAGTTTTTGTGGGATTTTGAGGACAGGTTATTGTGATTTATTTTTTTCTAGGTGAGCCCTTCCCATTCCCCACCCTCAAATTGGTTATAGCATTTGCACATTAAAGGCAGGTATTTATCCGGAATGTTTGTCTACAGAATGTTAATATCAGACCAGCTGGGGATTGGCAGACATATGCACCATTTATAGTCTGAACTGCATCTGTCATCTGAATTTGGTTGTGATAATCTCTTATGATCAGTTTCTTACATTTCTAGCTGTGCCTATTTGTATGGACACTAAATTTTTGAATGTAAAGGGCTTTACCTCAGAAGTGCTGTGGTGTAATTTTAAATGAATTGACTTAATGGCAAGATGTGCATTATTACATCATGAAAAAAGCCCCTCTGTCTCCCACAACATATCTGAGGAATAAACTTTAATGTGAGAGGTTCCTGATAAACTGGGCTACAACATTTCAGTCCAGTACCATCTGCAGTAATGTGTTTGGCACAGATCTAAAGCTGATACTGCTTATACTTATAATAATTCATGGGGAAACTTATCTTATTAATGATCCCCTTTGTGGGAACAGTGGTACAAATAGAAGATCAAACTGACAAAGCAGTTTTTTAAGATATTTAAACTCTTGAAGTGAAAAGAAACAGTTACTGAAGAAGCAGTGGCATAAAATTTATCATTCATAGAATATTTACTCCTATGACTTTGAATGGTACTATTCTGGAACAAGAATGCATTTTTTGAAGATCACAAGTAAAAACTTATATTGCTAAAAAGATAGTTACTCAAGGAAACAAATAACTTTAAATATGCCACAAAATAATATTCTGTTTGATTCAGAATTAGATTTGGAATAGAATATGTGGAATAGGAAATTCAGTTCAAAACTGTTTCACAATGTTTTGATATTTTAATTTTTTGAACAGCTCAAAAAGCATATAAATCAAAATGCCTTTTAAAATAATTTCTCACAGAACACAACACACTTACACCTCTTTGGCTCTCTCTTCACCCCTTTCCATTCCCATGTATAAATAATTTATGGTAGATAGGTTTACATTTTTAACATTTTAAAATGTAGCATCAGAAAATTACTTCCAATAAGTGGATGAATGTAAGAATTGTAGAATTAGTTTGTATCCAGCAGCCACTAGTTGGGACACAAACATTAATATCAAATGATAGTTTTGTCATGTGATCTTTTCCACTGAACCTACAAATATAGAACATGACCATAAAAAGTAAGGAGAACATGCACTCTGCTAAGTAATTTATTGCAGTTGATGCAGGATTGGTATGCCATCTGGAACAGTTATTTTCACATATACAGATGATAAATGCTGTTCACCACAAGCTCCAAGATGAAAAAATGTAGAAGCTAATAATAAGAAACAAATCTGAACAAAACCAAGCTAAATGAGTTTTAGCTAAATGGAAGAGCATTTGATAGTAACTCACTGACTACAGATATTAAAGAACTAAATTAATTAGTCACCCCAGCATTTGAATAAAAGGAGAAGAGAAAAAAATCCTGACTTCTACAAATTATGTATTTCTATTTTCTGACCTCAAAGTTATAATATTATTACCTCAACAGCCATCTTTCTAATACTGATTGCCTAATTCATTAGTTTCTTTAGCAAAGACAGCTGAGCTAATTTGTTTTTTCAGGGTTTTCTCTCTTTAGTTTTTTTTCTTAAAAAGTCACCATGTGCAACATCCCAACACCACAGGAAGTCAGTAAATCCTCTCAGTCTCCACACCGCTGTCTCTGAATATCTACAAAGCTAGTATGCCATAATTGCAACTCACTAGCTCATTCACAGCTTTACATTACTAAAACAAACAGTCTAGACAGCTGAATGACAGAATTACTCCCTTTTCTCTTGCATTTACAGATATGCTGTTATCTTCATTTGCTTTTCTCTGCCCTGTGCATTCCGATACACTAATGATTAGCTTTCCTGTTTGGATTCCACACTGACTTTGTAGCTTTAGGCTATAAATACAAGCAGACCCAGATTACATCACATTGATATAGTCATGGGGGGGGTCTCCCCTTCCTTCCCTCTCTTGGGATATTCTATGCTCACCAATTTTCATATGTGGTGCAGAAAATAATCTGCAAACTCATTAATCTGTGTGGAATTAGTAACACAGGCTTTTTTTTCTACTACTGACATGTAGGTGTGAAAAGACAGAGTGGTACCTGGAACTGCACGCTCTACAATGGAAAATACTATTCAAGCTGCTGCCATGCAAACTACATTTTGCACGGAATAAGTAGCCATCTGCAGCATTCGGGTCTGCCCACAGAATAGCTGAGTGTAAAGCTATGCAAAGAACTGGGTCTGAAAAAAAGTTAGAATGAGCAGCAATATCCTTTTTTATGGAGGCCCACCAAAATAAATGTGTGTATCAGCAATGCTGCCTAATGCTCTTGATATTAAAAGGAACAAATGCACTTGGCTTGGTCTCACTCACAAGCAATCGGAAAATAAACCTTATGACATTTTTAACTTTCCAATAGTGTTCACCTACACACTATGACTATGTGGACCTCTGTCTATAGCTATAACATTCCAGCCTTGATCCTCTAAGTCAGGGGTCTCAAACACGCAGCCTGCGGGGTTATTTGCTGCGGCCCGCCAAGCTCCCCCACCCCCCGCCACCAGAGTTATTTCCTGTGGCCCCAAGCTCCCCACCCCCGCTACCCCCCCAGAATGCCACGTCCCCGCTCCTCTGCCTACCTCCAGGTGCTTCCTGCCGCCAAACAGCTCTTTGGTGGTGCTTAGCACTTTTCAGGAGGGGGTGGGGCAGGGAGCCGCATGCTCAGGGGAGGAGGCGGAGAAGGGCAGAGCAGGGGCAGGGATTTGGGGAAGGGGTTGGAATAGGGGCAGGGAGGGGGCGGAGTTGGGGAGGGGACTTTAGGGAAGGGGTTGGAATGGGGGCGGGGAAGGGGTGGGAAGAGGCTGGGCAGGAACTCATGGAAGGGGTGGAATGGGGGTGGGGCTGGGGCTGGGGGCAGAGGCAGGGGCTTTTGTATCTTTATATTAAAAGGTGTCAGTGGTGCAGCCCTCAGGCCAATGTACTAGTTCTCATGTGGCCCTCGTGGTGATCTGAGTTTGAGATCCCTGCTGTAAGTCCTAACAAGGTAAACAAAATTGTCATGCCAGCCAAAGCGCAAGTAAAATTATGCCCCAAGTTGCCAAGTTTTGTGATTTTATTGCAAGTTCTGCAATATGTAGTGTGTTTCTTAAAGCCCCGCCTCCTGGAAAGCAGTGATTTACATGAGAATCTTAGTTTACTTTTTTTTTTTAATTGAAAGTTTCTAGCCCTCATGGTTGCTGAGAAAAGCCTGAAAATGTGTTTCAATTCTGCCAAAAGCTCAGAAACAAGAAGACAAACAAAAAGAACCCCAAAATGCGTTCTTTTTTAAAGCCAATCATGAACTTCTGGGCGGGCCTGACTCCCTATTTTTGGGTGTGGCAATACTGCACGCCTAGTGCTTAATTTATCATGACCCAGGAACCTCTTGATGTCAATTGGCAGAGGGCAAAGGGGGTTCATAGAGTTTTACAGGGCTCTCCTGAATCAGTTATATGGATAATAATGTGCCAAAGAATGTCATGTAAGGTCTCTACTGAAAGCCTGTCTCACTCTGTTCGTCACAATCACTGCAAAATATATGTACAAATAATATGGAAGGGATAATGTGCATATATACTGAAAACTGAATTCTTAAGGTATGTAAGACAGGTCACGAGAAGGTGATAAACAGCTTCTGTTCAGACAAGGGATAGGAGACACTTATCTCCCTGGCTGACCATTGTGTGTCTTAAAATGGAAGTTAGTCATTAATGGACGCCACTAATGACTGCTCACTGGAGCAGCTAGTCCTGGAACCCACAATGGGAGAGGCAATTCTTGATTTCGTCCTAAGTGGAGCACAGGATCTGGTCCAATAGGTGAATATGGCTGAACCACTCAGGAATAGCAACCATAATGTAATTAAATGTAACGCCCTTGTAGGGGAGGAAATTCCAAAGAAACCCACCACAGTAGCATTTAACTTCAGAAGGAGAACTACACAAAAATGAGGAAGCTACACAAAAATGCAGGCCATGGACAGACTATGCACAGGGACTCTTAATTCCCTGCATGCCCCATGAAGGAAGATTTGAGGGTGGGCCCATGGAGAGACCGGGATATTTGATACAGACAGATCAAAACTCAATGTATTACAGAATCTGTAATAGAGGCTCCATAGGGCTGCTCCAAGCCCTAGCTTCAAATTGTGAAGAAGGATTCAAATAACCCCCCTTTAAAAAAAATAATCATTCTGACAGAGAAATGTTTCCTCCTTCTCCTCATAATATTACCTCCTTGAAGTATTTTCCTCCCAAAATTAGTGTAATCAGGGCCTCAGGCAGGGCACGAGTCAGCCCTGGGCCAATAATAATGTTTCTATACATAAAAAGTGTTGTGGCTTTCAAGTCTGTTACCTAGTGTCCCTGCAGGGCTAGAAATGGAAGTTTTATTCCATGGGAAACAGGAGATTTCTGGCTTCCCAATGAGATACACAGCACTCACTTCCAGCCCCAGAAGGTCCAAAGGTCCCGTTAGTATTGTGACACTTTTATGCATGGAAAAACTGTTTTAGGGCATTTGGGGGATTTTATGGCTTACTCTGATCCCTGTGCAATAGAACTTTGAGCTACTAAGGTACCTTGCTTTACAGGTAGAGAGGACTGCAACAACTCGTCCTAGGAAAAAAGTTCTAAAACTCTCTAATATATTTTTTAAATGTTCTGCCATATGTGTGACAAAGCATAAATAACAGTGTGTTTATATCAGTGCTCATTTGAGAGTAGCTGCATGACCCACTTCTAGCTTTGCCATTGGTACTGCGCCCATCCCAAACTCATGTCAGTACAGCATTTATACCACACCATCACATATTCCCTCTAAATAAAGAGCAGTGAATGCACGAGAGCTTGAGTGCTGCCATTTATACATACACAGGCATTCTAACACGTGTCTCCCAAAATGTTATACTGATTTCCTTACCTCATGAGGTTCTTGATATTGAGACACTAACAACAAGAAGGCTCTCTGTGCTTGGAAAGCAGCACGTACCATTTCTGCCTATAAGAAGAGGAGCAAAACAAATTAAACTTTAATCTTGGAAGGAAAATAATTGTTAATAGTAACATTAACCTCATCTTTTTAGCATTAACAATTATTCTGTTCCTTCTTTATGCCCTAGTTCCCCCCTACAGCCTTCACTCTTCTAGTTGGTACCGCCAAGTCAAGTGTTATGACTTAATTCTCTCTTTCTGCTTCTAGTCTAACTCCCTGCAGCAGTACAGACTGGCCACAAGACAATGGAGGTAGGGGAGTCCAGCACCTTACAGGTGGTGCTCAGCTACTGGTAGCAATGGGTCCTCTGTGTTTTTGAACATGCACAAACAAGCACAAAACTTGACATGGGCTAGAATGTACCATCTAATCCTCATTCAACTGCAGATCAGGAGAATCCAATTCAGGCGTAGAGGATAACAGTTCAAACAAGCATATCTGTGGTTTCTCCTAGCCAGAGGTGGGCAAATTTTTTGGCCCGAGGGCCACATCTGGGTATAGAAATTGTATGGCAGGCCATGAATGCTCACAAAATTGGGGGTTGGGGTGCAGAAAGGGCTGAGGGCTCCAGCTGGGGATGCGGGCTCTGGGGTGGGGGCAGAAATCAGTAGTCAGGATGCAGGAGGGGGCTCCAGGTTGGGGTGTGGGGGAAGGGGCTCCGGGTTGGGGTGTGGGGGAGGGGGCCCCAGGCTGGGGCTGAGGGGTTTGGAATGTGGGAGGGGGCTCTGGGCTGGGGCTTCGGGGGCAGGGTGAGCGCTCTGGCTGGGGGTGCAGGCTCTGGGCTGGGGATGAAGAGTTTGGGGTGCAGAAGGGTGCTCCAGGCTGGGACCAAGGGGTTCAGAGGGCAAGAGGGGGATCAGGGCTAGGGCAGGGGGTCAGGGCACAGGAAGAGGTCGGGGTATAGGCTCTGGGTAGCGCTTACCTCAAGCAGCTCCTGGAAACAGCGGCATGTTTGGCCACAGTTCCCGGCCAACGTGTAGGAGGTGGTGGGGGGACATGCCGCTGCTTCCAGGAGTTGCGCAGCGTCATGGCACACGCGGAACAGGGAAGCCCCCAATCCTGCTTCCCGGCGGGAACTCGAGGGCTGGTTTAAAAGGTCTGACAGGCTGGACATGGCCCACGGGCTATAGTTTGTCCACCCCATCCTATGCTGTCTCTCATGCTTGGGAGGAACACCCATAAACATTTGCAAAGCTATTTCGTTATCCACCTTCAAAACCCTCCTTAAACTCTCCTTTACCATCAAGCCTACAAAAAGCTTGACAACAGCTAGGCTGTTGGTGTGCTGAAACCATTGTGTATAATGCTGACTAATACTTGTCTCACTGTTTCCTTGTACTCTCCTGTTGGTCTGTCTGCATACATCCGTTGTCTCTTCTCTTATACTTAGGCCTTGTCTACACTACGAAATTAGGTCGAATTTATAGAAGTCGGTTTTGTAGAAAGCGTTTTTATACAGTCGATTGTGTGTGTCACCCACACAAATGCTCTAAGTGCATGTAATCGGCGGAGTGTGTCCACAGTACCGAGGCAACCGTCGACTTCTGGAGCGCTGCACTGTGGGTAGCTATCCCACAGTTCCCGCAGTCTCCGCTGCCCATTTGAATTCTGGGTAGAAATCCCAGTGCCTGATGGGGCTAAAACATTGTTGCGGGTGGTTCTGGGTACATATAATCAGGCCCCCCTGCCCTCCCTCCCTCCATGAAAGCAAGGGCAGACAATCGTTTTGAGCCTTTTTTCTTGAGTTATCTGTGCAGACGCCATACCACGGCAAGCATAGAGCCCGCTCAGCTAACCGTCACCGTATGTCTCCTCAGTGCTGGCAGACGCGGTACTGCACTGCTACACAGCAGCCTTTTGGCAGCAGACAGTGCAATATGACTGTAGCCGTCATCGACGTAGTCTAGGGTGCTCTGTTAGCCGACTTCAATGAGGTCAGGGGTGCCTGGGCAAACATGGGAGTGACTCAGCCAGGTCATTTCCCTTTTAAGTTTTGTCTCATGGTGATTCAGTCCTACCAGCAGTGCACTGTCTTTTAATCTGCAGCCAGCAGAAGACGATGGCCAACAGTCATACTGCACCGTCTTCTGCCGAGCACCCAGGTGATGACGATGGCTAGCGGTTGCACTGCACAGTCTGCTGCCAGCAAGATGTATAAAGATAGATGAAGTGGATCAAAAAAAGAAATAGACCAGATTTGTTTTGTATTCATTTTCTCCTCTCTCCCTCCGTGAAATCAATGGCCTGCTAAACCCAGTTTTGAGTTCTATCCTTGAGGTTTTGAGTTCTATCCTTGAGGGGGCCAGTCTGTTTCTCGCAAAGCCACCCCCTTTGTTGATTTTAATTCCCTGTAAGCCAACCCTGTAAGCCATGTTGTCAGTCGCCCCTCCCTCCGCCAGAGCAACAGCAAACCATCGTTTCGTGCCCTTTTCCCTGGATTGCCCGAGCAGGAGCAGACGCCATAGCATGGCAAGCATGGAGCCCATTCAGCTCACCCCAGCAGTTATGACCAATGTAAACATCTCGCGCATTATCGTGCAGTGTATGCGGAACCAGCACCTGAAAAACCAGGCGAGGAGGTGACGGCAGCGCGGTGATGAGGACATGAACACACTTTTCTCTAAAACTGCATTCCCCCACAATTTGGAGATCATGGTGTTAATGGGGCAGGCTCATGCCGTGGAACGCTGATTCTGGGCCTGGGAAACAAGCACAGAGTGGTGGGACCGCATAGTGTTGCAGGTCTGGGATGATTCCCAGTGGCTCTGAAACTTTTGCATGCGTAAGGACACTTTCATGGAACTTTGTGACTTACTTTCTCCTGCCCTGAAGCACAAGAATACCAAGATGAGAGCAGCCCTCACAGTTCACAAGCAAGTGGCAATAGCCCTGTGGAAGCTTGCAATGCCAGACAGCTACTGGTCAGTCAGGAATCAATTTGGAGTGGGCAAATCTACTGTGGGGGTTGCTGTGAGGCAAGTAGCCAACGCAATCACTGAGCTGCTGCTATCAAAGGTAGTGACTCTGGGAAATGTGCAGGTCATACTAGATGGCTTTGCTGCAATGGGATTCCCTCACTGTGGTGGGGCTATAGACGGAACCCATATCCCTATCTTGGGACCGGACCACCAGGGCAGCCAGAACATACACCGCAAGGGGTACTTTTCAACGGTGCTGCAAGCACTGGTGGATCACAAGGGACGTTTCACCAACATCAACGTGGAATGGCCGGGAAAGGTTCATGACGCTTGCATCTTCAGGAACTCTGGTCTGTTTAAACGGCTGCAGGAAAGGATTTACTTCCCAGACCAGAAAATAACTGTTGGGGATATTGAAATGCCAATAGTTATCCTTGAGGACCCAGCCTACCCTTTAATGCCCTGGCTCATGAAGTCGTACACAGGCACCCTGGACAGTAGTCAGGAGCTGCTCAACTATAGGCTGAGCAAGTGCAGAATGGTGGTAGAGTGTGCATTTGGACGTTCCAAGGGTTGCTGGCACAGTTTACTGACTCGCTCAGACCTCAGCAAAACCAATATCCCATTGTTATTGCTGCTTGTTGTGTGCTCCACAATCTCTGTGAGAGTAAGGGAGATACGTTTATGGCGGGGTGGCAGGTTGATGCACATCGCCTGGCCGCTGAATACGCGCAGCCAGACACCAGGGCGGTTACAAGAGCACAGCAGGAAGCAGTGCACATCAGAGAAGCTTTGAAAACCAGTTTCATGACTGGCCAGGGTACTGTGTGACACTTCTGTTTGTTTCTCCTTGATGAAAACCCGCCCCCTTGGTTGACTCTAATTCCCTGTAAGTCACCCGCACTCCCGCCTTCGATCACAGCTTGCTTGCAAAGGAAATAAAGTCACTATCGTTTAAAAAACATGTATTCTTTATTAATTGATTATAAAAATAGGGAGATAACTCACAAGGTAGCCCGGGTGGGGTGTGGGAGGAGGGTAGGAGGGAAGAAAAAGGCCACTTTAAAACATGTTGAATGCCAGCCTTCTGTTGCTTGGGCTGTCAACTGGGGTGGAGTGGTTGGGTGCCCGGAGCTTCCCACCCCGCATTCTTGGGCGTCTGGGTGAGGAGGCTATGGAACTTGGGGAGGAGGGAAGGCAGTTAAGCAGGGGCTGCAGCGGCAGTCTGTGATCCTGCTGCCGTTCCTGAACCTCCACCAGACGCCTGAGCATGTCCATTTGATCCCGCAGTATCCCCAGCGTTTCCTCATGCCTCCTCTGATCTTCCTGCTGCCACCTCTCCTCATGTTCATCAGCCACCGTCCTGTACTCTGCTATTGTGTCCCTCCACACAGCTCTGTCAGTGCCGGATGACTGCATGAGCTCAGAGAACATGTCATCGTGTGTGCGTTTTTTTCGCCGCCTTATCTGAGATAGCCTCTGGGATGGAGGAGGGAGGCTTGAAACATCTGCAGCTGCTGGAGGAAGAAAAGGGGGTGAAGTATTTAAAAAGATACATTTTACAGAACAATGGCTATACTCTTTCACGGTGAACAACACTATTCACATTACATAGCACATGTGATTTTGGTACAAGGTCGCATTTTGCATCTTATATTGAGTGCCTGCAGCTTTGGTGTTAGAGATCACACACGCACGGCCGGGCAACAGAATTTGGCTTGCAGGAGGCCATGGTAAGCCTTAGTCTTTCAGCTTCTGCAACCTTCATAACAGCAGACCCCTCCTTTCCCATACCAAGCAAAGCCCGTAGACTTGGCCATTTACTGCTGCAGTTTTCTTGTTAATGTGCAGCAGCAGAAACCAAAGTAACCCCCTCCCCACATCCAATTCTCTGGGATGATCGTTTTTCCCCTCCCACCACTGCCTGGCTGGTATCAGGGAAGATGCCTGCTAGCCAAACGCGAACAGCTCAGCGCCAATGGCCCCCCCTCCCACAGTGTGGCTAACTGCGGGGAGGATTTATTTTCAGCCACAGGCAAACAGCCCAGTAGGAACGGCCACCTCTGAATGTCCCCTTAATCAAATTCCCCTATTTCAACCAGGTTACCATGAACAATATCACTCTCCTGAGGATAACACAGAGAGATAAAGAACGGATGTTGCTTGAATGCCATATGCTGGGACCATACGCTGCCAGGCTTTGTCATGCAGTGATACCAGATTACTTGCTACTAGCATGGCATGGTAAAGTGTCCTACCATGGAGGACGGAATAAGGCTGCTGTCCCCAGAAACCTTCTGCAAAGGCTTTTAGAGTACCTCCAGGAGAGCTTCATGGAGATGTCCCTGGAAGATTTCCACTCCATCCCCAGACACGTTAACAGATTTTTCCAGTAATAATACTGGCCACGAATGCATCCCAAGTCCTCAGGGCTACTTAATCATTAAAAAACGCTTGCTTTTATAACATGTATTATATTTTAAAAGGTACACTCACCAGAGGTCCCTTCTCCGGCTTCGTTGGGTTGGGAAGGTATTTCAGTCAGGGTGATAAAAAGATCCTGGCTGTTGGGGAAAACTGTGTGTTGTGTGCTCTCCTCAAGCTCGTCCTCCTCCTCATCTTCCCCATCTGCAAAATCCTCAGCCATGGCAGAGAGTATCCCATCCTCGGAGTCCATGGACAGGGGTGGGATAGTGGTGGCAGCCCCCCCTAGAATTGCATGCAGCTCAGCGTAGAAGCGGCATGTCTGGGGCTCTGTCCCGGAGCACCCGTTTGATTCTTTGGTTTTCTGGTACGCTTGTCTGAGCTCCTTAAGTTTCACGCGGCACTGTGTTGCGTCCCTGATGTAGCCTCTGTCCCTCATGGCCTCTGAGATTTTTTGAAATGTTTTGGCATTTCATCTTTTGGAACGTAGTTCTGATAGCATGGATTCCTCTCCCCATACAGCGATCAGATCCGGTACCTCCCGTTCGGTCCAAGCTGGAGCTCTTTTTCGATTCTGGGATTGCATGGTCACCTATGCTGATGAGCTCGCCTGGCCAAACAGGAAATGAGATTCAAAAGTTCCCGGGGCTTTTCCTGTACACCTTGCCAGTGCATCCGAGTTCAGAGTGCTGTCCAGAGCAGTCACAATGGTGCACTATGGGATAGCTCCCGGAGGCCAATACCTTCGAATTGCGTCAACACTAACCCTAATTCGAAATGGCGATGTCGATTTCAGCGCTAATCCCCTCATTGGGGAGGAGTACAGAAATCAGTTTTAAGAGCCCTTTATGTCAAAAAAATGGTTTCGTTGTGTGGACGGGTGCAGGGTTCATTCAGATTTAATGCTGCTAAATCCAACATAAACTCATAGTGTAGACCAGGCCTTAGATTGTAAGCTCTCCGTATGGCACCTAGCACAACAGGGTCTTGATTTCTGAACTCGGTTCTTAGGCACAATGATAATACAATTGAGTAATAATATCAATAAATGGAAAAACAGGATGACTATGTTAAATTAACCTAATAACTGTACTTTCAAATGGGAATGTACATATTGGTCCTTTTGTTTTTCCCCAATGTCTTTCCGTTATTTATCTGTCCCTCCCATCTAAAAATAAAACAAGGAAATTAACTGTAAAAGCCCATGTGAATATAACTTTTGATTGAGATTTTAAATATACATGAGTCAGGAAATTCAAAGTTATAGCAAGAGTAAACCAGACACATTGCACACATGAATGTTACCTTTAATATCATATCTAGTAACATCAGATACTATGTGAGTCAATTCATGTCTGTGGGCTAATGTTGCTGATTTCAGAGTGATTACTGTATGCCAGGAATTAATCTGGCTTTAGATACTTCAGGCTGCTGTGGGCACCAGAATGCTCATGTTCCTGGCATGAGTATTTAAATCTTGACCAAAAGGTTGTATTGACATAGCCTTTGCAATTAATATAGTATAATTTTATAAGGCCTTTTATTATCACTGTTTACTTCCTTCTCCCAGCAATAATATTTAAAGATGGTCCTACTTGAGTTCTACTGCATATCCCTGTTTATGGAAGTGTGTTAATTTCATTCCACTATGTCTCTGCAAAGTAACACAAATGCTTCTTCACAGTGAGACTGCAGTATCACTGGCTGTAATCTACCACCGCACTTTCTTTTTTAACCACCTCACAGACTTGGAACTCTACTTTACACATTTCATTGTCACCTACCTGAGGAGCCCTGCAAATCCGTTGATATCCACTTTACATCCGCAGACCATGTTTGCAGCTCGCGGATTGGATGCGGACACACATTTTGTATCCGCGCAGGGCTCTACCTTCCTGGTTCTAACTAACTAGTTATTTACCTAAACAGATACATTTATTTTTACAGAGAGCTGGTCCTTGAATAGGACTCTTTATTGAATGGGCAGCCAGTATAGTGACCGTGAGCACAGGGGTGATGTGTTTACAGTGACTTTTGTGGCTGAGCAGATCGGCTGCTGCATTTTGTATCAGCTGAAGCTTTTTAAGTTTTATTTGGCTTCCTTCCCAGATATGAAATGAAGTAATGAAGTCTGGAAGTCATAAATGCCTGGGTAAACATGGCTAGATCTGTGTCCTACTGGATGGGGCACAACTTCCGGCTATCAGTGGGTGCCAATGGATATATTTTGCAGCCATGGCTCTCCGGGCATGCAAAATCTTTGGGAGTCCTTTTAGTAGGTTCAAGGCTGTGCACAGATTTCACAATTAGTGGGCAGGTGCCTTCAGTTGAGGTGTATGTTACAGAGGAAGCAAACTATGAAGCCAATTTCTTTCTTATGGAAGTCTATAGCGCTTCCATTGACTACAATCAGATAAGGAGTGGGTCCTTCTGTACATTCTCAGTAACATTTATCAATACCCAGGTCTCGAGATAGTGAAACCTAGCTCACCGTGAACACCTCACCGCTTTGCTCCACTCACTATGCTGGCTGTACACTGAATAAAGAATCCAATTCAGGGACCAGCTCCCTGTAAAAAGAATGCTGTCTGTTTAAGTAGATAACATGTAGGTAACAATGAAATGTGTGAAACAGTCCCAACGGCTGTGAGGTGTTTAAAAAGGAAGAGCAATGGCATATTACAGACAGTGACACTGCATTTGTCCTACAAAAGGTCTCTGCAGAATTCTGGCTAGATTGCTGTACAGGCATATATACATAGAACCAGATGTTCGAAAAAGCTCAGCACCCAATAGCTCTCATTTAAGATCCTAAATAAGAGGCTGGATTTTAAAAATAATTCAGCTCCTAATGGCTGTCAATGGGAGCTGCTGAGTTCTTAGCAGTTTCGAAAATCTGCTTCCTAATGTACAAGTACAGTAAACTATGCATCTTAAGAGCACTGTGCCGTAGTTCTGCCCAAAACTTCCCCTTCTCTGGAGAAAGCATGATAAAAAACAGTATGCTTGTATCATCCTAGCTGCCACACCATACAATTAGCTCTGTGCATGACAGCTGACTAAAGAGATTAAATAAACTGTATGCTGTGTGTGTGTGTGTGTGTCTTTCAAGCAGTTTTGAAGCTGCCTCTACAATTTCAGATAGATATATTTGGGCTGATGTTAGCTAAAATTCAGGCTTCAGTGAAGGTTGTCATCAGTACATATGTCTGCAACATCTGGAGGATACATGTATTTTCACAGTGGCTGGTGGCAGCGTGTTCTCAGCAAAGGGTCCTTGACTCAGGAATTCACTTCTCCCCCTTATCCAGCCAAGTAAGGTCTTGTCTACTCTAGAGAATTTTACTGTTCTAAGAATGTTTAGTTCCCCTAGTAGACTTGTAAAATATCTCATGTCCACATACAAAAGTGCTCCGAATGGTTAACATGTGTTCCAAGAAACGATTTGGATTAAACTTCCTTTTAGACAGCCTAAACTACTGCATTCTTTTAGTGCCAGTGTAGATGGAGACTTGCCCAAATTGTAGTGATTCAAACCACTCTCCTACAGTGCACCCTAATGATGGGGTCTAAATTAGCTGTTACCACTCAATAAAGAGATCTTGGAGTCATCATAGATAGTTCTCTGAAAGCATCCGCTCAGTGTGAACCAGCAGTCAAAAAACTATCAGAATGTTAGAAGCCATTAGGAAAGCGATAGATAATAAGACAGTAAATATCACAATACCACTATATATATCCCTGGTACACCCACACTTTGAATACTGCATGCAGCTGCATACAGTCACTCCATCTCAAAAATATACATATTAGAATTGGAAAAAGTACAGAGAAAGGCAACAAAAATTATTAGGGGTATGGAACAGATTCCCTATGAGGAGAGATTAAGAAGACTGGGACTGTCTGAAAAGAGACAGCTAAGGGGAGATGTGACAGAAGTCTACACAATCATGAATGGCATGGAGAAAGTGAATAAGGAAGTGTTATTCACTCCTTCACATAACACAAGAACCAAGGGTCACCCGATGAAATTAATATGCAACAGGTTTAAAACAAACAAAAGGAAGTACTTCTTCACATAATGCAAAGACAACCTGTGGAACTCATTGCCAGGGGATGTTGTGAAGGCCAAAACTATAACTGGGTTCAAAAAAAGAATGAGATAGGTTCACAGAGGATATGTCCATCAATGGCTATTAGCCCCTATTTTCTGGGTGTCCCTAAGCCTCTGACTGCCAGATGCTGGGACTCGACGATAGGGGATGGATCACTCAATAAATGCCCTATTCTGTTCATTCACTCTGAAGCATCCGGCACCGGCCACTGTCAGAAGACAGGATACTGGACCATTTGTCTGATCCAATATGGTCTGTCTTATGTTTGTTCACTACTGGCTTTTGATGTCTCCCTGAACGCACTGCTCTGGTAGTGGTGCCAGGAACTCTGGGAGCGAAGCTTAGAAAAGATACTACAATTGAACTGTTCAGAATAGTGCTAGTTTGGACACTGGGCAAAGCTTCATTGGTTCAGAATGTGAACTGACAGGGTCACGCTGAGCCATTTGTGCCTGAACCAATTCTATACCACCCATTCAGTTAGGAACAGTTCAATTCTGTAGTGCAGGCATGGTCCTAGGCAATGGTAAGTCCATCCCTCCTCTCAGGCTGTGGTGGTGGTGGTGGAGGTGGTGGTAATTCGCTTTGTTTTGGGGCAATGTTTGTTCTTTTTATTATCTTTGCAAACTATAAATTCTGTATGTATACATTTCATACCTGCACCTTGAGTTTGGGAATATGAGCGCTGTAGGCTGGTGGGCTGTTCCAGCAGCCAGAAAGGGAAGCAAACTCCATGCCCAGGTCCCTGCATGGTAGATTGTTTATAACAAAGGAGATAAACGACACAAAATAACAACTCAGCTGAAAAATGTTGCTTGCTATCCCCAGACTTTTCCCTGCCTCAACCAGCCAAGGAGAAAGAGGCCACAGTGTTCTTCCCCTATGACCCAGTTTTTTCTTCCTTATATATCCTGTCTGGCCAGGGATAGCAAGGATCCTGTCATAGGATGACTGGCCCTGTTAAGAGGGACTGGGTTCAGTTCACCTGTGACTAATTAGCTGCCTCTCAATGGGGCCTCATAGACAGTACCTGGCCTCTATAAAGAGCCTTGAAGTAGTTAGGACAGCGTATGTGTGTGGGTACATGTGTACTGGTGGGAGCTCTCTGGGATAGCTGCATGGTGCTTCCCAGAGTCCCCTGGTGAAGGAAGCAGTAGACAGCTAAAAGGATCAGGGAATTACCCTGTAGCCCGCTCTTCTGTACAGGGACAGGGTCCTGGGGAAGGACCCAGGATGGACTAGGATTTTAAGCCCAGGCCAGGGAGGGCAGACACTGATTGCATGGGAGTTTTGTTTAGGCCCAGAATGGCTGGATGCTATTTATTCAGCTTCTTCATTTGGGGCCTTGACAGAGGTGGATTAAGATTTATTGGGGCCCTGGGCACAAAGAACATTGCCCCCCCACACACATACACCCTGCCATGGAGCCCCATCCTCTGCTTCTCCCTTTCCCCCCATGGCCCTGCCTCCTGGCCTGGCCAGAAGCCGGGCTGTGGTAAGAGCTGCCCAGAGAGCCTGGGCTGCTGTGGGGAGTCCTGGACCCTCCACCTGTCCTAGACAGCGCACCCTGGGAAGCTGGGACATGGGCCCGGGGCTGTTCTCAGGCACCCCGGCTCCTCGCCCAGGGCAGATGGAGGGTCCGGGGTTCCCCAGGCTCCCTGGGTGGCTTTTATTACAGTCTAGGGTGACCATACGTCCTATTTTGGCCAGGACAGTCCCCTTTTTAAGCCCTGCCCTGGACGTCCTGACTTTTTTGGCAAAACTAGGTATTTGTCCATCATCAATTGGCAAGAGCAAATGGGATAAATGCCCAGCTTTGCCAAAAAGGGACTTGGGGCGGTAGCAGCTCTGTGGGGGGAGGGGAGAAGGGATTCGGGGGGGCCCTAGAAGGGAAGGTCTGTATACCAATACAAGGAGCAAAGGAGCAGTGTGTATACATGTTTAAAAGAGAGGGGAAATTTTGGCTGTCTAAAAGGCTAATTCAAATGGGGAAGGAATGAATCTGAGTGAGGGTGAGAGGGGAGCTGCAAAAAGCCTACATAGCTTATATATAACATACTGGGCTGTCTGGAAAAAAACAGCTATGGGGGTATTTATTGAAGACAACAAAGAAACCGTGTACAGTTGCTACACTTTATTTTACTGCCTTTATTGTTTTAAGTAAGTTAGAACTGCCTATCATATTGCAACTTGTTTAATAAAGAAAAACATTTAATGATTTAAAATACTTCAATTATTCCTGTTTAACACAGATACGAGATGTAACTTTTTCTTTTTAAGTAGTTTGAGAAGCTGATGTAGTAAGAGCATCTCAGCACAGGCTGTGGAGCCAGAAAAATGAGTTCTCTTCTTTGCTAGGTGGTCTTTGCTTCTGGCATAACTTTGCATTGTCTGTTTCCACATCATAAAATTATTTTTACTTACTTACCTCCCAAGCAGGGAGTAAGGATTAATTATTTAGCTTTTATAAAGCAGCTTGAAATTTAAAAATACTAAATATAAAATAAATATTTATTGGGAAAACACTAGATCGTAAGCTGCTGAGCCTTGTTTATTTACATGTCAAAGAATCAAACACTGATGTAAAACAGTCAACATAGAAATAAATATGAATGAAAATAAATGGTTCACCGCACTAAAAATTTGGCTATCTTAAAGTTGTCACCTTGTCAATAAATTGTTTGGTTTTGAATTAACCCTGCTGATACTTGTGACAGTAGTTTTGGAGCCTGTAATTTCAGGTGAGTGAGTGTGGACAGCTGCAGATGTCTGTACACATAACACAGCATTATGCCAGAGAACTCTGCCTAAGTTCCAAATATTGTAATAGCTGAGACATGAGTTTTTTTATTAAAACAGTATCTATTGGTAAGTGTTGGAGACTGGCAGTCAGGACTCTTGAGTTCTCTAACTAGCAGTGATACTTGATTCACTTTGTGCTTGACTGTAGGTAATTCACTAACCTCTGTGCATATCACTATACCCATGTGTAAAATGAGGGGAAGGAGAGGGGGTGGTAGCTCCGAGTGGGAGGAAGGGGGGAGAGGGATTCGGGGGGCAGCACCGTACGGGGTATGTGGGGAATATGCTCACCCTATAACTCCTGCATCCGGCCTAGCCAGGGAGCGGTGCCTCAGGGGGAAGAGGAGGAGCTGGGTGGCAGGGAGAGAGGGGGGTGGGGCAGGGGGTGGGGCCAGAGTTCCGACAATCCTGAGGGGCCCCCCAATTCGCCAGGGCCCCTGGGGACAGGCCCCAGGGGCCCATAAGGTAATCTACCACTGAGCCTTGAGTATATTAAGAGGACATGGAAGGAAGCCTGGTACCCCATTCTGAAGGATGAGTGGGATGGAAGAGTCTGGATTGGCAGAAGATGACAGAGCTAAGTGATAAATTTTGAGCTATTAAATTGGGACTTTCTTTTCAGCTTGTAAAGGGTTATTCTGAAGCCCATATTTTAATAACTGAGCCTGGAACATGGATGGCTTTGGCTTAAAGTGCAGTGGTGGGGTGATCTGAGGGATACTGAGATGGGCAAGCCAAGGCCAGAATCCTGGGGCGGGATGGTCCTGCCACAAGGGAGTGTCTCAGGAGGGCCTGCCTGGAAATCAATCCCTCACCTTTTTCCAGGCTGTGGCTTTACCTTGTCATAAGCACATTTTATAGACAATAAAACACATAAGTCCATCAATGGCTGTTAGCCAAGATGGTCAGGGGGACAACCTGGTGAAGCTCAAATGATGCCAATCACGAAGTTGGCTCTAAGAGCATCAATGTGTTACTTTTTCTTCCAGCTTAAACATCTTATTCTATCTTACACACACACATTATAGCAATAAACACCCCAACTGACTGAGGGTCACAACATTACCATGAGCTAATATTCCATTCTTTCTTTTAAGAATTGTAAGAAAGAGTTCAACCACCAAAAGGAGAAAATGGTCTTGCCTCTGAGATACTTGTCTGTTTTCAAGAGCCTTTTGAGAGTGAAGAGGCTACTCTTTCAGAAGTATGACCTCCTGGTGGCTTTAAGGGACAAGGAAGAAATGGAGAAAGAATGGAGCTTTGATTAAACAGGAACAAGCAAATTACCCAGTGCAGCTGCAGAGACAATATGTATGCTGTACTGCTGAATAATCTGATTGCTTTTTTTTTGTTTTGGTTTGGTTTTTTTGGTTTGTATAACTGGGCCAAATGTTAGTCACTAGCAATTCTCTAAACACTGGGCTAGTAACTGAACTGGTCAAGGAAAAGGAAAGCGAGCAAACGACCACCATCTTTCTCTCATTGGCCCATGCAGAAAATAAGGGTGAATTTCTGGTCCCACTGATGTCTCTATGCAGATGACTCTAGACCAGTGGTTCCCAAACTTGTTCCGCCGCTTGTGCAGGGAAAACCCCTGGCAGGCCGGGCTGGTTTGTTTACCTGCCGTGTCCGCAGGTTCAGCTGATTGTGGCTCCCAGTGGCCACAGTTTGCTGCTCCAGGCCAATGGGGGCTGCGGGAAGCGGCAGCCAGCACATCCCTCAGCCTGTGCCGCTTCCCACAGCCATTGGCCTGAAGCGGTGAACCGCAGCCAGAGGGAGCCACGGTTGGTCGAATCTGTGGACACGGCAGGTAAACAAACCGGCCTGCCAGGGGGCTTACCCTCGCAAGCCGTGTGCCAAAGTTTGCCGATCCCGGTCTAGATTTTTACACCCTTACCCACCTTTCTCTGTGAGTAGCCCTACTGAAATCACTGATACCATTCAAAGTAAGTAATTTGTCAGAATCCTGGCTCCTTTGAATTTGATTTCCATTTATATGGTTTTGGAAGACTCCCAGGCCAAAATTTACAAATGTAGGTATTTAAAGTTAAGGCATTTAAAACTATATTTAGGTACCCTTCTGCTAAAGAGTGGCCTGACTTTCAGAGGTGCTGTGTACCAATTCAGGGTTCAACCAGGGTTCTCCAATTCATGACTTGGAGTTGCAGGTGCTCAGCATCTCTGAAAAGCACTAAAGCAGGCCAGTTATCTAGGGCCAGGTTGACACTACAAACTTACTTAAGTATAACTGCATTGCTCAGGGGTGTGAAAAATCTACACCCCTGAGCAACATAGTTATATTGACCTTAACACCCCTGGGTAGACAGCACTATGTCGGCGGGAGAGCTTCTCCCACCTATGTAGCTACTGCCTTTCGCAGAGGTGGAGTTTTTAAGTCAATAGGAGAGCTCTCTTCCGTCAGCTTAGAGAGTCTTTACCAGAAGCGCTACAGCAGTGCAGCTGCATCAATGCAGCTGTGCCAATGCAAGTTTGTAGTGTAGACCAGTCCTAGGTATTTAAATATGGACTTAGGGGTCTACTTCTAGGCACCATGTTTGAATATTTTGGGCTCTGATTTAATTTTTAGTATTGATTACAAAGAAATATGCAGTTTCTGCAGTCACGCTTGGTCTCTGTTAAACAGGTATTTTATAAGAATAAGCTCAGGAGACTAAATTCTGTCCTCAGTTATACCAGATGTAAATTCAAAGTAACTCCATTGATTTATTCCAGGTTCACAGTGATATAGCTGAGAGAAGAATTTGACCTAAGGTCATTCCTTAAATAGAAGGCTATAAAAAGATTTCAGACTTAACTACTGACTTCAAGACCCTGTACCAATCTATTTTACTGCACCTCCAGGAGCTGTTGAGAAATGTGAAATTAAATTTGTAAATAACTAAATAAATTTTTGCATTACCCACTGGTGTTTTTTTGTGTATATGTGCATAGTTCAGATTGATTATGAAGTGACACAGTATAGTTTATGATGTCATATGATAACAGAAGTTAGCAACACCAGGATTGTTCTACCCAAATTTATTCTCCAGCATTCATGAAACTGGACATACTGATAATATGCTTCAATCTGAACAAAAAGAGGCAAATGCACATTTACAATACCAGTTGCTCCCCCCTCCCGCAACATCACTCCCAGCTTATTTAAAACAACACTCAAATGGCACATCAGTTTCTCTTGTGCCTTGTTAATACTCAGTATTCACTGAACTCCTTTTTTCTAGAAACTGACTGAAGAGGCAGATTCTGAACTCATTGTTTGCATATATGCTGACTGCAATAAATAACCCCCAGTTTCCAAACCCAGCATTTCTATGCGACTCAAACAGTTGCAGCCACCAACTAAAAAAAAAAAAAAGCAGGGGGGAGGGGGAGAGGAGTTATGCAGGGCAGTGAAGGCACGTGGTCCTGGAGAAAATGAGATTGAAAATTAATGAAAAAGCTTGTTCACTGCCTGTAAAAACAAATAACTCCAATCAAGCATAAGAGAGGGGAATCACTGTTCAGCATCAGAGGAAAAGCTTTAAAAATGGACACTGAGGGGTATATTATTCTCAACTTGAAAAACTGGGCTCAGTAGCACTGCAGCTCTGAGATGAAAAAATAATAATACATTTTCCTTCACTGTGAGAGAAATTAAAACCACAGGCCAGATTCAATGGTGCAAGAAGCTGTCAACGATAGTTTGATGCAGGGAGCTCGCCCTGATGCGGAGGGCAGGTACTGCTAATTCTGCCATTCTCCCTTAGATTTTCTGCTGGATCAGGGCAGCTTTCTATTTTGGCGAGGACTACATAGGAGTCTGCTAGCACTGTGACAGGCACAGAACTCCCAGCCTAGAAGGATGGGTGGCTACGGCGGCTTTAACCCACCTTTGTACTCTCCCAATCTTGGGCTGTCTGGGACTGAAGAGGTCCCCAGCATAAGTTAGCCTTGGGGCTGTCTAAGGTATGGCCCCCTTTCAGGACTTCTTATTATTTATTTTACCATAGCTCCTAGGAGCCCTAGTCATGGACAAGGACCCCACTATGCTAGGCACTGTACAAACATAGGGGGAAAAACAGATGCCCCAAGGAATTTATAATCTAAGTGTAAGACAAGAAACAAGCAACAGGTACATGCAGACAGTGCAAGGAAACAATGAGACAGTATTGGTCAGCATGATATGCAGTGGTCTTAGAACACAAAGCAGCCTCATCATTGTCATTTTTTTTTTTTTTTTTACAGGTATCACAGCAAAGGAGAGCTTTAAGGAGGATTGCCTTCCTGCAGTGGTTCCGCATCTATGGGCGGGCACCTCTAGTGGGGTCGCTCTGTTAGTGGGTGGGGTCACAGCAATCCTGAGTGCGCAGGATTGTAAAATGGCATCCTCTGTACAGCATGACCTCACATGTATGGCGTATGCGAGATCACACTCCATGGTGGACACCACTGATGTGCAGAACAAAACGGCATCCTCTCTCAAGCCTGATTTTGCACCTCCGAGGTGATGCTGTGCAGAGGACACTGTTTTAAAATGGCATCCTTCAGATTGTCTGGGGTCATAGGAAACAATACATCTGAAAATGGGGTCATGCAGAGAAGAGGTTTGGGAACCATTTCCTAATGGCTGTGAACCTCCAAAGTCTGCCTGCTGCAGTGCCACCCCTGACAAGCCCCCTATCCTGGGGCTTAGAATGGGCTCCTTGGAAGGCAACCCGACAGCTGTCTTCTGCAGTGTGTGTGCCAAAGGAACCCTCCCCCAGCTGCAACCGGGGCTTTTAGGACCCCTTTATGACATTCAGGCCTGTTAACCAAGCAAAAAGGAGACAGAGCAGAGTTGAGGATGCCACCTCTAGAATTAAGAATGCAGAAAAGGCTTAAGTTATAACACCACACTCCCACCCGACCCCTATTTTTACTCACTTGTGACTTCCCCCAAAATTCTTCTTATGGGCTGATATTTTTCATGTTTGGTTTCTGCACAGAAGATGTTTGTTTTAAACTGAAGCTGATTATGTTCAGCTGTTTTGGGAATTACAAAAAAAAACTTGACAACATTATTTTCTATTCTCACCACCAGTTTTTATCATACCTCAAAAATTGCTGAAATTTGAAAGTTCAAATGTTGATTTAGAGACTTCAAGTGCCTGAAAATCCACCACATCCCTCCTATATTTTTCCAGTGGTTAATCACCCTCACTGTTACCTGCACCTTCTTTCTAGTCTGAATTTGTCTACTTCAGCTTCCAGTCACCTCTTAACCTTCTCTTGGATAAACTACGCAGATGAAGCTTCTTTAATCTCTTATTTAAGGCAGATTTTCCAGATCTCAAATAATTCTTCTCTTTTCTGCACCTAGTGTGGATTAGCCAACAGGCTGACAGGGCCCGTGTCCAGGGGCCCCAGCCAACTGGGGGGGTCCCGGAAAATGGTCGCTTCGCCCCAGCAGACATCTGCCGTGTGGCAGCAGAAGCCCAGAGCCCTGGCAGCAGCACCGGGCGTGGCGGGGGAAGCCCCCACGCCCCAAACCCACTCTCTGGAGGAAGCACAAGGCAGTGGGGGAAGCCCCAACACCCGGACTCCAGCAGATACCACAGGATGGACAGGGCAGGGGAAGCCCCAATGTCCCGACCCTGCTCCCCGGCAGAAGCGCCCAGCATCCAGACCCTGGCTGCAGGCCTGGGATGGAGGAGCTCTGACTCCCTGCCGCAGCCTCAGGGCTGGGGCAGGGGAACAGAGCTTCTCCAGTCTTGGGGCCACAGTGGAGGGTGGCAGAAGGGAGCAAACAGGGGCCGCAGTGGGCAGGGCAGAATGGTGTGGGGCCAGGGGCAATGCCGCAAGCAGAAGGAGCAGAACGGGGGCGGGACCATTGGGAGGGCCCCCCCACTTGCTCTGGCCACGGCCCCACAAAACCGTAATCAGCCTCTGTCTGAACCTTCCCTATTTTGTCAACATCCATTTTGAGATGAGGATCCCACGGTATTCAGTGCTGTACAAACACAGAAGAAGATACCGTCCCTCTCCTGAGAGGCTTACAGTCTAAGGTCGTGATCCTGCAAACACTTATGCATGTGTTTAACTTTACTCCCTCCCTCAAGCAGTCCCAGTGGTTTCAGTGGGACAATGTACATGCTTAAGCATGTGTGTAAATTTATGCAGAATCCAAGCCTAAGGAAGCAGGTTGTATAGAATTGTTGATAGATTGACTATTTTTGTTTTTGGGTTCTTAATGTTCTGACTTAACAAATGCCATCTGGAGGACTCCCAGTAGAATTCCCCCCCCCCCCCCTTAAACTTACAGGTGCATGCTTCTGGTGCCAGCAATGCACAGCTAGGCATGCTGGGCACCATTTCCCGATTTTAAGCAGTGTCTGTTGGACTTTTTTTCTCCTCCTTTTTAAGATAAAGCTGGCATTACTGCAACATTAAGGTTAAGAAACAAAGAACCCAATCCAATTTGCTATTAAAATCAACAGAAAGATTCTGATTGACTTCCATGGGAGCTGCTTCCAAGCAATCAAAAGTCAGGAAATTCCAAAAGTAAATGTGGGTATTGCATTGGTAATTTGGCCACATTGCACATATGTAGTATCTTGTATTCCTGTCTGTCTTCTTAACCAGTAATACGTTAAGATTTAAATTTATATTATGTAATATTTTATGGTACAGATATAGGATGTGCAATAAAGCTAAGTCAGGATTACTAAAGCAACCTTAACTTTGAGAATTTCTGGATTTTTTTAATATTGTTTTTTTCGATCAACATCATATTAAGACTATTTTTTTATTTAATTTTCTCTTTATTTTACAAAAGTGTATTTTGGATATTTTAAAAATATTTTTGCTTCATTCTTTTTTCTTTTGCTCTGTTGTTTCCCTACCCTGAAAACTGTTCTATCTAGTGTTTGCTTTCAACAGCTGAGAGATAGCCCCGCTGCATGCTTTTCATTGGGCAGACTGACATCATTCTCTACTTTGAGTCCTGACTCAACTTTTAGCACAATGCCTGAAACCACACAGCCTGTGGGCACAGCAAGATCAACATGAGAGTACACGTGTGCATTCTGCTGCACTGTAAGCACATTGCCTTGTTAATGAGGAATCAGCCAAATAATAGGTTTGATAGTGCGTGGTTAAATTAGGCAATATAAATTGTAAAAGTTGCCCATTATAGAAAGGAGATCCTGTTGAAAAATCATTACCATGAAAGTCCAATGTCTACTTCTACATGTCTCCCTGTAAAGGACAGATGATTTGAGTACAGGGAGTGTTATATCTTACAATAAAATGCTTGTCATGAACAGATGTAGATTATTACTTATTTTGTTTATAGTAGTTACCAACAGGAAGAAAAAGAAAGTTACCTTCCCTTAGTCTAATTATTATTAATGATTTGGAAACTTGATCAGTTCCACATGTGCTGTGTTTGGTCCATTTGCAGGAACAAATGGTGGGGCAAGATTCCCCATATCGAAATCCTGAATCATTGTCGAATGTCTGGAATTCAAAGCATTCTCATAAACACTCAGCTGCATTAGTCTGGGTATCTCGTTCTATTGCCAATTTGAGAATACTCAGGACCATATTTTATGGTCATCTAATGTAAGGTACCTGTTCTCGTGGTGGCCAATAGAAATGATATAAAGACACACTGAAGTCAAACGTGAAAGTATATTAGGTTGATCCCAACAACTGGGAAGCAACAGCCCACGACAAAGCAAGGTGGCTGCAGATATGTCATGTCACCATTAACTGCTTTGAAGCAAGGCACATTAATACCTTCTGTGAAAAATGTGAACAGCACAAAGCAAGGATACAACAGCCTGCAAAGATCATGGACAATCTTGTCTGTCTCCCACATAACCATGTTTCTTGCATTAGTCTGACCTTGCATGTACATGTTCACCTATAGCATTTGCTGAATCCTGGTACATGGACACTGACATGAGATTCCATCATTAATGATTTGCACAGGCACCGGCTTTTCCCTCTGCCTGGGGGTGCTCAATGCCCGCTCAACCCCGGGCCCTGCCCCCACTCCACTCCACTCCACCCTCCCATGCTCCCACCCCACCTCTTCCTGCCCCAGCTCTGCCCAGGCCCTGCTCCTACTCCACTCCTTCCCCCAAGGCCCCATCCCTAACCCGCTTCTTCTCACCCAGTTCCACCTCCTCCCCCCGAGTGTGCCTTGTCCCCACTCCTCTCCCGCAGCGGCTCCTGCATGCCGTGGAACAGCTGATTGTGGCGGCAGGTGGTGCTGGGAAGGAGGGGTAGGAGTTGATTGGTGAGGTAGCCAGCGGACAGGAGGTTCTGGGGGTAAGAGGAGAGCTGGCTGCTAGTGGGTGCTGAGCATCTGCTATTTTTTTCCTTGGGTGCTCCAGCCATGGAGCACCCACAGACTCAGCACCTATAATGATTTGCATTACAGTAGTGCTTAGTGGCCTCTATTGAGATTGGGGACCCATTGTGCTAAGTGTGGTGTATTTGCACAGCAAGAGAAAGTCCCTGCCTGATCCATTTAAAATCTAAACAGAGAAAGTATGTGGGGGAGAAGGATTATTATCCCCATTTTACAGATGAGGAACAGAGATTAAGGTCCAGATCCTCAAAGGTATGTAGGCACCTAACTCCCATTTATTTTTATTGGGAGTTAGGCACCTAAATACCTTTGAAAATCTGGGCCTAAGTGACTTGCCCAAGGTTACAGAGAAAGTCTGTGGCAGAGCTAGGAACTGCACCCAGATCTCCTAAGTCCCAGGCCAGTGCCTGAACTACAAGACCTTCCTAGACCATAAGAACAGCTATACTGGATCAGACCAGTAGCCAATCTAGCCAAGTATCCTGTCTTCTGACAGTGGCCAATGCCAGGTACTTCAGAAAGAATGAACAGAACATGCAATCATTGAGTGATCCATCCCATTGTCCACTCCTAGCTTCTGGCAGTCAAAGGCTAAGGACACCTAGGGCATGGGGCTGCATTACTGACCATCTTGGCTAACTGCTATTGATGGACCTATCCTCTATGAACTTACCTAATTTTTTTTTGAATCCCATTATATTTTTGGCATTCACCCCCGGCAACAAGTTTCATAGGCTGACTCTGTGTTGGGTGAAGAAGTACTTTCTTTTGTTTGTTTTAAACCTCCTGTATATTAATTTCATTGGATGACCCCTAGTTCTTGTGTGATGTGGAGTAAATAACACTTCCTGATTCATCTTCTCCATGCCATTTATAATTTTACAGACCTTGGATATATATCCCCTTCATCGTCTCTTTTCTAAGCTGAACAGTTCCAGTCTTTGCAATCTCTCCTCATACGGAAGCTGTTCCATACCCATAATCATTTTTGTTGCCCTTCTCTGTACCTTTTCCAACTCTAATATATCTTTTTTGAGATGAGGCAACCAGAACTGCATGCAGTATTCAAGATGTGGGCATACCATGGATTTATATAGAGGCAATATGATATTTTCTGCCTTATTATTTATCCTAATGGTTCCTAACATTGGTAGCTTTTTTGGTTGCCACTGCACACGAAGTGGATGTTTTCAGAAGACTATCTATAATGACTCCAAGATCCTTCTTCTCAAGAAACTACCTAGAAACCCAATTTAAATGTCACACACTATATACAGGGGGGTTGATTAATTTCTGCTGGTGTACGTATGTATAAAAATCACCCCATCCCCTCCCCTGTGTGCCAGCAGGGACAGCTTCATCCCAGGTGCACTGCCCAGGGAAGGCAGCTTTGAAGAACAGCCAGGGTGCCATAGGAGCCCTACAAGCAGAGGCTGCTCAAAGGACTGGCTAAATCAGCACAGCCCGTGGGCATTAGCCGGGAAGAGCCACCTTTCACTGCTGGGGTTGTGGATGGCTCCAGGACCCCTGCTGGAGTGGGGGGGGGGAGGGAGGAGGAAGTGTCTTGAGACACTGCAGCCACTTTTCAGATATACTTTGTGCCACCAGGGACTGCAGACTGTTTCTTCGGCAGAAATAGTAGAACCTAGATGGGAAGAGAGACCGGTAACCTTTTCCTCTATGGACTAAAAAAGTTGTAATGTGAGGAAAGGGAACTACGATTAGAGTTAACCAGATAACCAATTCTTTGAATACAGTAACACATATCATACAAGGTGTTTGGCAAGGAGGCTGTAATTCTTTTCTACCACGTGTCCTACAAAATATTGTCATATGGCAATCTTACGGTATCCACACCTTACCTCAGAAGACTTCTCTACTTGTATGTTCTAGTCTTATCATTACATTGTACATCTTATCTTGTACATCATTATTCTAACTTGCTTGACCCAAAGCATCCCGGAGCCTGTAATATCAGACTCCCATATAACCAACATAAACTGACTCATACTGAACACTTGACAAAGCCAGGTTCTCAGCCCCTTCGTACTGCTTGACCAGTCTCCTCAGTGTAACAGAACCACTAGGTAGAACAGATCTGGCATAGCTGGCTCTTTGTCACCCTCATCAAAGTCCTGGGAGGAGGGGATATGGCCAGGCAAAAGGGGATGTAGCTGATGCACCTCTGCTCCAGCTATCTGTGGCTGCTGGAATATCCACACGGGTGCAGTTTAAACTAGGAGGCCATCTTTGCACTCCCCTGATTCCTTTTCATCCTTGGACTCAGGTTAGAGCAGCCTCACTATGCCCAGGGGCTCTGAGAGGCATGGATTAGAGTTGGTTTCCCCAGTTATACACTGCCAGATAGCCAGTTACACCTGTTTTGTGGCCAATATGCATCACCACAGGGGCTCAGCAAGGCCGAAGATCTGGCCGTAAACATTTAATATAGCTTGTTTTCAATAGGCTATACAAAAATCCTTGCTTTTGGTTTTTGATGTGGTTAGCTATTTTAATGCATTTGACCTCCCAAAATAATCATCACTAGACATGCTATAGTTTGAATTCAAAACCATTCTACTACTAACTGGATTGGGTCTACGCCGAACTCTTCTTTAGTGAACTAATCTTTCTGAAATCTACTGCACTGTTATGTTCACCAGGGCTTACGAAAGCTAGTTATCAGTTCTCTTTTTTATTTTGTTCTCTTTCCAAAGACTAGCATACAGTAAGCTAAGAAAAACACAGGAATGGGGCACTGCAGCAGACATGAGATGTAGCTGTACTCTTCCTTTCATCAGAAACACAAACCACACCATTCTTACAGCAATAAACATGAAATGCATCACATTAAATCCCTTATTTCTTTAGCATAATATAACGTCTCCTATGAGCTCTCTCTCATATTACCATCCTGATCAATCAGGTATGTGAGGTTTTCTAGGCAACAGGTGTTTTTTGAAACAAAATACAACCTTCGGTTCAGCTTATTATGTGAAAGAGACAGCAGCTGCAAGCATAATGCTTAGGACACATGGTCTATAAGACACCCAGAAGAAAAACACTCCTGGTTCTGCTTGTTACGGTAAAGCACAGATGTTGTTGCAGCAGCAAGTAGAAACATAAAGCAACTATAGTCTGTGTTTCATGTTGTAAATTCAGAGACTAAAATTTCAGAATATTTTAACAGGTTACAAACAGAATCCCATTTTCTTTATACAATGGAAACTTGCTAATAGTTTCTATAGCTCTGAACAAACACTCTTTATCATTGTATTTATATTCCAGGAGCACCCACAATATGTCAGCACTGCCCACATTTTCAGGAAGATTAAATCTTTTCATTTAAGTATTCTTTTAAGTGGACTAATTTGTGTATGTCAAATGGTAGCCAGCTTAGAGTGGATTTACTCAATTAGCAGAGGTCTGCGGCTGGATTTGCAGTGTACCCATTACCATAGAGGAGATTCGGGATTCCATATGTAAATTAGCCCATGTCATTGTTTTGTTTGTTTGTTAGGATGCAATACTAAGGTTTCCTATTTATCATGGGGTTTTATACTGCTGCCCATCAATTGCAATAGTGAAGTTCATAGTGAACTTCATGGTGGCTCTGGCACTTCTCTATTTTTGAGGTCAAATCTCTGCTTAGGGCCTGGTTTTTGTTTTTAAAAATATTTTATTATTATTTTATAATTTGTATTCCCATAGCGCCTAGGGAATTCCCCTCCCTTTTTTAGCTTGTTTTGTTTTATTTTTTGCTGGTAGGGGCTTCAGGCTACAAGTGTTGGGAGTGTCATTTTTATGGTAGGAAGGCTTTTTCGAAGAGCCAGATTTTGCAGCAATTTCTAAAGACAGTCAGACTCTGGATCCGCCTGATCTCCTGATCCATTCCAATATGCTAGAGCTTCCTGACTGAGGCACTCTAACCCTATTGGACAATAATGTATAAAACCATACAAGAGACCCAGTTCAGAGAGCAACCTCAGAACTCTTGTACCTTGAGCAGACTGGATGCAAGGGTCTTTTGAATATGATGCTCTCAGCCGCTAAGGTGAGACACCCTGTCTTTGCAAACTCAGTGGATGCTGCATGTTTCCCTTGCTACAGGGTTTGTGGGGTAGAGTAGCAGCAGCAGTGAATTAGGCAAGGATTAATTCATACGGGGAAAGGCGTGGTCACACAGCTCTATTGAGATGAGGGAAAATCCCTGACCCTCTTTCACCTCCAACTCAGATCAGCTAACTGACTTTGAGCGATGAGCCTCCCATTTACATGTAGCTTTATGACATTACCAGGATAGACAGGATGTTGCAAGCTGTGATCAGATGAATCCATCCTTTGTCCCTCTGCTACAGAAAGTGAGCTGTAGCTCACGAAAGCTTATGCTCAAATAAATTTGTTAGTCTCTAAGGTGCCACAAGTACTCCTTTTCTTTTTAGAAAATACAGTATACTTCTGATTATCAAAACAGTGTGGGGGACACAGATTTTATCTCAGTAATTGGGAGTTTAGATAATCGAGGGCAGGAGCCATTCAGCAACAGGGTGGTCTCCCCCAGGGCCAGAAGCTTGTCCTCCTCCTCCTTCTCACAGTGCTTGCCAGGGGTCTCTGCTCTGCCCCACTCATTCAATCCCATGACAGCAGGGCTGCAGAGGGCCCCCTGTACTGCCACGGCTGGTGACACTTGATCCCTGCAGATGCAAGGTGAGGGAGGGAGGTCTTAGTGGGGCACAGCAGAGATCCCCCGTACAGGACTCTTCTCTGCCCTGCCAGGGCTGCAGCCTTCCCTGCACCTTGTACCTGCAGGGATTGGTTGTCACTGACCCTGCAGCTGTACAGGGAGCCCTCTCCAGCCCTGCTCACTCACTCCCATGACAGGGCTGCAGAGGGCTCCACACACTCCCATTCAGCAGCAGGGTGGCCTCCCCATGCCTGGGGGCTCCTCCTCACAGTCCTGGCCAGGGGTCTCTGTGCTGTTATCAGAACCTCCTCATTATCTGAATCCCATCCTTATCCCCCAGCATGAGAAACATGCCACAGAGAGTTATGTATCTCATGCTGGGGGACCAGAAGGGATTAAGATAATGTGTATAAGATAATGAGTATATTGTCACTGAATTTTAGAAAAGACAGTTTAAAAAAAATAAAAAGCCAGATCACAAAAGGGAGGTATCAGCACATAAAATGACCACATTCAGTGTGAATTAACTTTGTCTTTATAAAACTTCCTTGTTACAAAATTTATTGCAAAAGAAAAAAGAAACAGGCATAGATTTTAAAAATTGGGCAGATTAAAAACAATTTAATAATTTAAAACAAAACAAAATAGGCAAAAGTCCTGAAAATAAAGAAAGCAGATGAGGATTAAAATTAAAAAAACCCCAAAACTTAAGATCTGGAACCGAGTTGTTCACATTAATACCTTCTTACTTCATATTGCTTTTTATTCACTTGTTGCACCTTGTCTTTAATTAGGCCCCTATCCTGCAAATATTCATGCTCTTGCTGAACTGTATGCAATGGAACTACTCATATTGTGTATGCTAATGCATATGTGTAAGGTTTTTTTTTCTATATTAGCGCCTTGGATGGTAAACTCTTTGTGACAGGGACTGTATCATATTTTGTGTTCATACAACCACTAGTACAATGCAGTTTTATCTGACTGAGACCTCTAGGAACTACTACTACTAATAATTAAAGCAACAGAAATGAGAATTCCATAGCCCTCTCCACAATCAAGGCTGGTAGAGGAGGTTTTGTGTATTTAGAGACAACCACAGTTATATTGGGGAAAAATGGGAAAATACTCACATGTATCTTCACATCACCTTCCAGGATCTTGCTATTCCTGAGAAACTCAGCCACACTCCCATTTAACAGTCTATCAAAGGCTTCTACGTACGGTGCTACACCTTTGGGAGAAAGGCATTTCATTACAACTGGTTCATAAAGGCAGTAATTTGTAATACTGTCCTTTGCTGCCAGAGGGAAAAATACTGTAGAAATGGGAAAAAATTGTTGTAATCTTTTGCCATATTCACTGATTTGTAAAATCAGTGAAAATTAATGCATCACCATTATTTCCAGCAACAACCAAACAATATTGCTCCCAGTGGAACCTAGCTTGCAGCGTGAAAATAATGTAATCTATATACTGTATGTGGCTAGCGGCCTTTGTGCTAAAATAACAGGTGCTAAAATGAACATTTTTCAATATTGCAAAGTCAGAATGACCGGATAAGCATGATTTAGACCTTTTTATTAACACAGTGCTATTAATATACATAAAACAAGTGTCATCCTCCTAAAGGAATCTGTACTGAACCACTGCTATGTTTATTCCACACACCCATTCCTGAAGCTTTATAAATTGTTTGGCAGACATTAAAAACCAGTAAGTCAATTTCTAGTAAGGTGGGGCTTCAATACGGCAATAGTGCAATTCTACTATATGAGGGAATCAGTTCCTAAGCGATCAGTATACTGAAGCACAGCATTGGAATCTCCTTGTTTCATTGTCTGAGTTTACGAAACTGTAAATTCCATTAATGATAAAAGCTCCTCCGGTCACTGGAAAAAATCTAACTTTACTAAATCATTAATCTCAATGACTATGTGACCTTTAACATACCAAACTGATGAGTACAAGCACAATTTTTCATATAGAATATACTACTGTCTCCTGATACAGTGGATTCCATTTAAACTGGACGTGGATTGCCTGGACTACTGGGAAACCCAGGTAAGAGTCAGTTTCTTACACCAAACTGGCTTTCTGAATAACCTTATATATCATTTTGCCAGAGAAAGTAATCTTTTCTAGGATGTTTTCCAGTCCCTTTTTCACTCCCTGATATGCCGTCATATCCTCTCCATGGCCCTGATCCAGCACATATGCAAATTTAAGCTACTCAAGTGCTCTGCAGAATCAGGGTCAAAAATTTCTCCTGCCTCTCTCCCTGAGCTTCCCCTCTACTTGGTAAAAAGTGAAGCCTGTTCTGAAGGGACCCCAGGTTTTGCCCAGTGCTGTCTTAACCAGTTGGCACTGCACTACGGCAGAACGCTGATTAATAACTCTGAAAGCTCTTTTTGCAGTAACAGCATTTTGGCCCTTTGACAGAAAACACTAGCTTTGACAATGAGGACTTGGAATTGCCTGTGTTTAGCACTCTGTGCTTAAGCTGCTTGATGGAAAGCCTAGGCTGTCCTGTTCTCCTTATGTCACTTACTTTTCTCTCACCTTTGATTCTAAGGATTTCTGGGCTTTTGTCCATTTGAAATGTTTATGTGTAAGTTTCTTGTGGGACCTACCGCACAAAGATTTTTACAGTGGAGAAGAAAATGTTTTCCAAAGCCTATTTATATTCTTTGTAAAAATCCATGCCAGTCTCCAAGAGACTCCATTTTAAGCTTTTATTTTGGAGCACAGAGACTCAAACAGCAGCCCATCAACTACACGAACACTGTAGAAAAACAGAACACAGCTACACCTATTTTTAGGAAGCAAAGCTGCTGATTTATGAGATCATATCCTAGAGTTTGCTGTGGACCTCTCTGTAATTCAGAAACTGCATGTTTTTCCTGCAAGCCTGCCACCATGATCTTCAGGACCAAAATGTGTACTCTTCTCCATCAAGCCATGTATGATAAAGATATTAACCAACTAAGATGGAATACAATATACATTCAAGCCTAACTTATCACACATATATTCTGAAGTAAGCAATGGTAAATTATTTGAGTCATTACTATGGAAGAACATATACTCTTTTACATGAATTCCTGTTTTAAATGAAATAAAGACCTTACTATAAGACAGGTGCAACTGTAAAGCTCTAAGACTATCTAGGGATATTGAGTGATAACGTGGCTTAAAACATGTCTTTAGGAGGTATGCCCAGAGCCTCCATCTTTGAGGGGCACAGTTAAGGAAAGTGGCGTGAATAAATACAGATGGGAAACTCTGTGTGTCATGTTACTGAGCCACATTCATCTCTGGTGAGGAACTTGGGCCATCATGTTTAGCCATAGAGACTATTTGGAATGGGAGAACCTGGCCTGAAACAAACCATCACAGGCATATAATGTATAGCTGTGCTCATGACACCACACACATAACAATGGCCCAAAATGAACACTATTGCTAGAACAGCTACCATCTCTCCAAACTCACGGATTGCTTGAGTGTGACACTGTATATGATGTGGGCTCTATGCACGCTGCCAGCACAGCCTAGGTTCTGGGCTCACATCTGTGGTAACTGCCTGCGGCAGCCGTGCTATACAGGGAATATCCTGTAGCCCCTGGTCCTCCAGGAAACTTGGGACTGACGGATGCAGCCTCCAGGATAGGAAGGGCCAGATCAGCTGGAAGATGTGTTTATTTACAACCTCTCACAGACAGGCTTTGCTGGTTGAGTTCCTGTGCAGCCCAGCCAGGATTTTAAAGCAGCACTTTCCCCAGTGGTGAGCCCCCCATCTGATGTAGCTGGCCCCATAAGCACAGGGTTGTGCAAATTTCATGGGTAGATGTGGCTTTGCAATTAAAATAATCAGAACAGGGACCTTAGTAACAATGGTTCCAACCCTACAGTGAGCTTTCTGTGGATGCAGGGGTCTTCCCCGCAAGGAGCTCATTGCAGGACTGGAGCCTATGTTTTGAAAATACACAGTTTTTAATAGTTACTTATTTTCCCAGCTTCTGTGTGGGTCATGTGTTTTTCTCTGACTATTCACTCATGCAGTTTTGCTTAACCTGGAAATTTCAAGGACAACCAAAAATCTAACTTAAGAGCTGCACAGTGTTAAGTATGGCTTGGCAACACGGTACAGACAGGTGTGGGTAGACTGTGATTCCAGCCTTCCTTCCTCTGTTCCAAACTCCAGGACTTTGGAGATGCACTTCTGGGGACAGAGGATGAAAGAGAGCACAAAATAAGGCCAATGCTGCGATAGTGGCAGCGATTAGTGACCAAATGCTTAAGAGCAAGTTCAGCTGTTATTAAGGGGATCAGGCAATTACATGCAGTGTTTCTGCACAGTGAAATTCAATTCAGGGAGCTGGAAAATAAATCCAAAGTTTGCATTGCTGATTTCTTCAGTGAAATGTATGTTCTGACTTTTCAGGAACACTCATTTCTTCTGCTAATTAGCCTCAGCAGACATTTGCAACTGGTGAGCACTCTGTAACAATATAAACAGTAAAACAGAGCAATAAAGCTTGAAATATGGACTATATATTTAAGATTAGTTCAAATCTTGAATTTTCTAGGGCATGCTAATGTATGATTAAGATTAAGGATGCCTCCTGATATGTTCCAACTGAGTCTACAAAAAGAAAAAAATTGCTTTCTGCTAATGTGCAGCTCTTAAGGGGCTGGGATTGTTCTCCCTCTCTTGGAACAAAAAACATGCTCCACTTACAAGCTATATATCTGGCATTCCAAAAAAAGGCATGCAGTTCTCGGAAGAGCCACTCATACCTCCATTGACTCCATTTACAGCTCCACACTCCATTCCAATGGATCTGTGTGAATCTGAAAACAATGATTCAAGTCGAATTACAGCTTTTTCCAGCCTCTCCATCAACACCTGTGTCTCCGCCATTCTAAAAGACAGAAACAATGTTAGACATTTGAATATGAGCACAGGTTTTACAGCACTATCATTCTTCTGTAGTTTTTGGTGATTTTAATTTTCATCAATTTCTAGGTTAAGGACAGGTCTACTGATCTCCTTTATAAAAACTACTTAGCTTGCATCATTGCAACATTAGAAAAACAATCTCCTCTCTCCTCGCCAGTAAATTTAAATTATATTTTAAGGGATGCGTTTCCAAAAGTGGTCTCTATTTTTACATTTCCAAATGACAGGTACAAATGACTGTCAGTGCAATTCTGGTTATGTGCATAGCCTGACGGCACCTGCAAATTAGGTACTTAGATATCCAAGTGACTGAAATACAGTTGCAAATAATTGTTGGCATAAGGTTGTGCCTGCAATCATTTGTACCTGCTATATACAGATACAATACAGAACGCTAGTTAAGTCTGGACTAAAAGTTGTGTGAATGTACACTCTCTCCTTGGATTTCCTAGATCTTTCCAATCCTCGTATATACTGTGGTAAGATTCTGTCTTGGTTGTTTTTACTAATGACTACACACCTTCAATTCAAGACACCAAGAAAGTCTTGTATTTGCTTCTTTAAGATCTGACCTCTCATCAGTTAATGTTGTCTTCTTTCCCTTCTAAAAGTACATGATGTGAACAAATCAAATAAACAGCTAGGTTTCAAAGCATGGAACCCTCCCCCTTCATCATTTACTTAACAGGTTTCATGCACACATGTTCCATTTAAGGTTGTGAACATTTTATCCCAGTAAATGACATCCAGGGTATGCATATGTTATTTCCTAATAAACATCACTGCTAAAAGTGTTAATCCCTCAGAGATACCACATGTGTAATACTAGATTCCAACAAACTGCATATTATTAAGCTACATTAGCAACCAGAACAAACACCATTGTGCTAATTACCTGTCCCCCTACTGTGGGGAGAGTGTCTAAAGTACTATTATTAGATAGCCAAATATGCAAAGAGAGTTTTTATCATTATTATTACTACATATTTTTAATTTTTTAAAAAGATGTAACAGGGTATTAGGATTCTACATATAGATGCAGAGCTCTTCTGCTGATTCACCTTGGCTGTCAGGCTAATGGGTCCTTTTAGCTCAACCCTAGTAGTTTAATAAGGTTTGTGCGTGACTACGGAACAAGGAATTAGAAGCAAAGCCAGTGGATTCTACAGGGAAAAACCCTAGGAACAGACATTTTCAGGAAAAAGCCTTGGTCGAGGTTTATATTTTGTTCTCATTTACGTTAGCAACAAAGGCAAATCCTTGGACGTGGGTAAGCTTGGACTAGATACACTGTGCATGGTGCAGGGTGGGAACTCAACCTGCCTACAATAGATGTGTACATTGTTCTTTTTGCAAAATATAATCTGCATATTCAGTGAGTGAGTTGGTCATAAACATTCCAAACATTGTTTGTTTTTTAACATACTGGGTATTTTGTCTGAATGAAATAAGATAGATAGCACCAGGAGAGCTTCCACAATGTGCAAGATTTTGTGAAAACATAAGAACTTTTTCTTAAAATAAGTATTGTACACCCCTAAAGAAACTACAGACTCTCTTCCTTCCACATTCTACACAAATCTCATGTGCTAAAGTCTAAAACTCAAGTTGTAAAAGACTCTAAAGTGAGGTTGGGCTGACTCATCATCTTGAAATAAGGACCATCTACAGTCTAAGTCAAGACAACTATCTGATGTAAAAAACACAGCTTTCTTTTTCTTACAGTAAAGACATAGCCTACCTGAGCCTGGAAAAACCTTGGAACAATATCTCTGAAAGGTCCTCACTAGGATGTTAACTCAGATGCCCAGTGATGATAATTTAAATATCAACGCTGTTAACTATTTCATGCATGTAAAAAAGGAGAGGGGGATCATAGACTTGCACAATTTACTGTGATATCTCAATTTGGTGTCACAAGTGGCTGGTGTTGACGAGGGGTCACCATTTATTTTTTCTCCAAGCCCAAGGAGCCTAGCACAGCCTATGGAGACATGGGCAGAGCATATTTTATAGGCAAACCTTAAAACAGAATGACCATTCCTTCCCCTCCCCCCATCTGACCTCTACCTACAAATATACTTATGTCTGTAACCTAGGAAAGAACAAAACTGCAGAATAATTTCTCTGGACACTCTTCATCTCAAATATTTTCCAACATAGCAGACAAAGAAAGAGCAGCACAAATGGGCCTGCTCCTGCCATCATTCTGTATGGCTGACAGGAGAACAACATATTGCTTTGTCTCAAGTAGAAACAAGCTGTAATGAGTCCATGAGGGTAAGTAGCACAGTGACATAAGAAAATAAAAAAGTGAAAAAACATGATGACAATCAGAAGAGCAAAGATTCCAGTTTTGAACAAAGGAACGGCGGTAGCCTCTTAAGCATAGTTTTACTCTGAAAAGTAACTGTAAAAATAGTGTCATAGGGTTCCATGTTTAGTGGGCCTTTTTGATTCCTTACCATATTCACTCAGTTTAAAATTACAAAGATGGTTTGTTTTTTTCCTAGCTGCCAGCCCCTTCAAAAACAGCCTGGGATCTGAAAGTCAAGCTGGGTCCTTTCTTTCTCACATACCTCCACCACACTACAGATAGTGCAGGGCAAATTCTGCCCTCGGTTGTTCCTGTACAAACTCATGAGATGCAATTTGGAAGTTGTGTGACTAAATCCCTTGCACTGCTTGGAGAAATCACTATCATAGTCTTCAAATTATAGTGGCCCATGCATTTGCTCTCTGATAAGATGTAACTGAACTACAAAATATACAAAAACCAAGCCTCCAGTATTCTAAAAAGGTAGCATCTTAAAGCCAACCACAAATTTATTACAGGTTTAGAGTAGGTATGTAGCAATCTATATCAGGAAGGCTTTTTTCATCTGCTAGCTAAGAAAGCAGTACAACATATACTAAGTTAGGAGAAACATCCCAACATGTTCCTGGAATTCTTCTCAAACTGGAGGAGCATCCAATCATAGTTTAATTGTCATAAAACACAGCCAATGTAAGATGGAAATGCAAAGAATAGCTACTTTCCCCTGTTATTGACATGTAACCTCCTTTAAATTATTACAGGTGTGTTGGCATTTCCTGGTGAGGAACTCAAATCTTTGCTGCTCCCCACACTCAGGTTGTCCATAAAATGAGGCCCCACTGTGCCAGCCAATGCAATGGCTTATGGTTTTAGGGATTAATTCCCAGTCAGAGACAGTAAGGTGGCGAAAGGGGAGAGGAAGAATGGGACTAATTAAGTGCAGCAGAACCTATTTAGTTTCATCACCTGAAAAGGGGTGGGAGGGAAGAGGAGTAGGAGGAAGAAAAGGAAAAGAGCATGGGTAGTGAGTTTGCTTCACCATAAAGCATGAGTGGCAGGAGGAGACAAAATGGGGATTTCTCTCATAGAAGACAGTGAGATAGGAAGAGTGTGTTTGCCAGAAGCTTGCATGTTAGAGAAACAGAAGTGCTACCTTGTATGGTTAGTACTTTGTTTTTATGTTAACTCCATGGAAAGAATGTAGTTAGAGACATGCCAAATTAATGTCAATTTAGATTAAACAAGAATCCCTGCAATAAAACCCTACCTAGAGAGAGGGTGACTTTGTATTCAAACCTGAGCCTTTGGTGAGCTTTCTTCCAATTTTGCTCAGTGCTTCTATATCCTGGAAAATTTCCCCAAATCTGGGAATTTTTGAGTAAAATGTTTTGAATGAAAATTCCCAATTTCCCAAGTTGAAACATTTTATTCAAAAATTCCCAGATTTGGTGAATTTCCCAGGATATAGAAGCGCGGCTGGGAATTTTTCACCAGATTTGGGAAGATTTGGGAAATTTTTAGCACTAGGTAGGGAAAAGTTGGCATCACGATATAGAAACACTGATTTTGCCCTTGGTCCTGCTGCAGGTTGTTTTAGGAACAGTGCTCCTAAGTGCAGAGGACAGCTGTCTGTAAAAATGTTATAAATATATTTTTTTAAAATTATGCAATGCTCTTGCATTTTTATAGCATTTTGACTTTTTGCCAACATTTTGACTAGCCTTAACCGCCTTGGAGAAAAAAGGCAAAAAATGTGTGTGGAAGGGGTTTTTTGGTTAAAATTTGAAATGGAAAAAATTGTCAGTGTTTGAAGCTTTTGACTGGTTCTAGTATGGTACAAAGTATAAAGGAACTTTCATATCTGTGTCCTGATGGATACAGATAATGAAAACTGATGTTCTATTAATGAAAATGGGTCTTTTAAATATTATATATATAGCCACAAGATGGTATCCAAAACATTTTTTTCTGTGAGCTACATTCTTCAGGTACAGTGTTAAGTCTTAAAAGCCTTTTTATCAGAAGAGACCTCTATGGAGAAGAGAAAATCCTGACTTTTCCTTGTTTTCTCCTACTTATCCCCAAGTTTTTGTCCTTTGTTTGACTTCACAGAGTTGGTATGCAAATTGACTAGTACTGCAGAGCCTATCTACTGTGTGTTTGGTTTTTCTGTCACTTTTCCTCTTTCCTGTGTTTTGTCCAACAGACTAAAGTTTAAAAAAAACAAAAACATTCAAGAGGCCAGTGTGGCATTTTATATTTTGACAGTATTTTATATTGGGAGAGCTTTCATTTAAAAAAATAAAAATCCCATCCATCAAAACAGAGACTAAGATTAGAAACACATCTTAAATTTCTTATCACATCCCTATTTAGTCTCATATAACTACAGGTAAGCAATAGCACATGCCAGGATAATTATTCAAGTGTGTATGCACACACTGTGCTGAGGTCTTTGAAATATTTTACTGATTCACATTTTTGAATATAGTATGTGCATATATATTTAGTATCCCTTGAAATAGCAGTTCATTCTCTAATTACACATGAATATCCAGTTGTTTAAAAAAAAACCACTCCCATCCACAGCTGAATAATTCTTAACGCTTTATCAATGGTGATGACAAAAGTTCATTATTTAATGATCTACTGTAGCAATCAAGGATTGCCAATTTGATGGAGTTAAAATAACGAAGGCAACCCATTTCCTAGTACATCCTCCTAATCACTTATGCTACCTTTTATGTAACTGTTCTCCCAGTTCTCGCCTTATCTTTTGTCTGGTTTTACTTGCTTCTCTTTGTGACAATGAAGTGTAAGATTTTAAGTATTTTTCCCATCAATAGATATACTGTGTTCTTAGGCACCCCTTTGCCATATATTAGCATAATACTTTTCAAGTAATCAAACATTTTATAGGGCTTGCAAGCTACTTAATTACATGCCACAAGTCCAATTACTGTATGCAAGCAAAATGAGCTGCTGAACTTGGAGAATATACTGCATACGGCCACAGATGTTGGAGCTGGTGAGGTATGACTACTTCATCCAATAAGATTGAATGGTAAAATCATTAACTAAATTAGAGTTCTATCTAAGTTGTGCTTTTAAAACGCATTTGTGCTATTTAAAAGGGTATGCTTCCCAATGCAAAGAAGCTGTCAGTGTTTCACTTCTTTGACCAGACAGAATTATGGCAAACAAATAAAAAAAACATGGAAGGCAAGAAGACATTAGTCTCTAGGCAAAACTTCCAGAATTGGCAACAGTTAAGTTGCTGTTACTACCACTTAGGACAAACTTGATCATTTCTCTATAGTATACCCTAGCTCTCGAGAATATCCATACTCTGTCAAATCCTGCATTCCTCATTCAATTTTGTTTTATTCAGACAAAATGGGCTGTCAATGGGTAATCTTTTCTAAATCCTAGAATATCAGGATTGGAAGGGACCTCAGGAGATCTTCTAGTCTAACCCCCTGCTCAAAGCAGGACCAATCCCCAACTAAATCATCCCAGCCAGGGCTTTGTCAAGCCTGACCTTAAGAACCTCTAAGGAAGGAGATTCCATCACCTCCCTAGATAAGCCATTCCAGTGCTTCACCACCCTCCTAGTGAAAAAGTTTTTCCTAATATCCAACCTAAACCTCCCCCACTGCAACTTGAGACCATTACTCCTTGTTCTGTTATCTGCTACCACTGAGAACAGCTTAGCTCCGTCCTCTTTGGAACCCCCTTTCACGTGGTTGAAAGCAGCTATCAAATCCCCCCTCATTCTTCTGTTTTGCAGACTAAATAATCCCAGTTCCCTCAGCCTCTCCTAATAAATCCTGTGCTCCAGCCCCCTAATCATTTTTGTTGCCCTCCGCTGGACTCTTTCCAATTTGTCCACATCCTTCTTATAGTGTGGGGTCCAAAAATGGACACAGTATTCCAGATGAGGCGTCACCAATGCTGAATAGGTTACTCAAGATTTAAGAAAGACTGGGCAGGAATCCTCCTGCAAATTCAGGAGGTAGGGAGGGAGGGGATAAGTAGCTACTCTGCTGCTATTAATACTGCATTCCATGGGCTGTATCAGCTGTGGCTTCACAAAGCCTGATTCAACTCCCACTAAAGTCAGTGGAAAGACTCCAATTCTCTTCTAAGAGATTTAGATCAAGTTCTAAGTGAGGCCTGTGGCAAACTAACTGACCACTCTCCTAGCTCACTTCCCACCACACTCAAATCCTCTTTCATGCTACCACTCTCCTAGCTGAATTCCCACCACACTCAAATCCTCTTTCATGCTACCAGAGAAACATGCCATGGATTTGTGGAGCACTCCTCTGTCCTGCCCCTGCGATCCTAGTACTTAGGGATGGGGGAGGGGGCTTTCTGCAAAAGGAGGTAGAATAACATCATTTGAATCTGACTTACATTAATGAGAATTGGTCCATTTCTGTAAGAGAGCTAGAGTAGACTTTTTAACTGGTACTAGTGGATTGAGAAAGGAGGATGGAAAACAGTTACCATGTATATGCTCCATGATCCAATAAAATTTCACCATCAGAAAATGAGGACAGTTCAGCCATATCATAATTATAAAATCCATCACTCTTGGACCACATTTAGCCTGAACTTTATAAGCAGAGGAAGCACTTCATTCAGTACGGGAATGTATTCTGGTATGGAATACAGCATTGGTCTAACAACTCACAGGAGTTTAGAACAAGCAAAGAATACTGCCCTGTCCTGTTGAAACTACAGAAGAAATGGTAGTTGGAAGAATGTCTGGAATAGGGCTAGGACATGGTGGGTACCATTATTACTCTTGCAAAAAGTGCGGTGATCTTTACTGATGACAAGTAATCAGGCCCTTTTTTCCATGTCTCATTCCAAAGACAAAGGCTCTAACAGAACAATATCTCCAAAACTGTGCTGGGGCATGTGTTCGCTTCTGACACAGAATGAAGAGTGCCACCTACTGAATTACCAACAACATTTCTTATAGCACCTTGGTTTCTATTTGAAGATCTTCCCTCTTAATAGTGACCAAGCTCAACCTTACTCTGTTTATGAGAACTAACAGCTATATATCCCAGGGTGACAGAGTTGTATGCAACTTATCCCATGTTAGAGTTTCAGTGTGTGGAATTATGAACTCCAGAATGACCAAGTTAGCCCTGATTAGGTCTTGTTTAACTTGACCATTTGTACAGTTAACCTTTTCTAACATGGCTGCTCTGATTGACATGAAATCTTTATATGGCTGAATTGTTCTTTTCTCTAAACCACTGGTGGTTAGGTGCAGAATGTGTTGAATCACTGCTTGTCTTGCTTCAGAAAAGTAACACCTTAATATGTAGTTATAATGATGGAAAAACTGGACTGAAATATTACAAATCCTATGCTGTAATAGGATTTGAACTCACTGCCTTGGAACTAAATCAGATACTTTAACCAATTATGTAGTTGGCCACTTATCTACCTTTTAACTAGGCCACAAACCTTATTCATTGGGCCAAGTGATTCCCAATGCACAGCAGTACCTGCACATCAGGCTTTTATAATTAGTACTCTTGACTGTTCCTGCCAGCATGAGTCTTGAGATGCTGAAGACCACCGGCCACCACTGGCTCAACACTTCACAAGAGTGAGTCACTCTCTTGTATGTGTGTTAACACTTGTTGGAACCATTAGACTGAAGTCTCCAGGAGCCCAAACGCCACTGTAAGTTAATATGTATAGATGAACTAGAGGTACATACGAAGACTTAGCGCCCGAACAAGCTCTCACTGATATCTATAGGAGTCAGACTGGGCCCTTAGTCTGAAACTATTATCAGTTTTCCAAAAGATTTGGGAACTCTTGGTATAGACTAGACAGCTTTGATCACCATTCATGGGAATTTATAACTGTTAATTAAGCTATACAAAAGAACTTTCCTTTTGCATTCCAAATACAAGAGAAACATCTAGAATTAAGAGGAAAGAATTTTCAAAAATTGAATAATGCAGCCAAAGTTTCTTCCTTAGTTTGTTATAAGATCTACGTGCCTGAAAACTGAGCGCAAGTTAGGGTTAACTTGCTGTTTTGTTTGCCTAATAAATGTGAGAAGTAAAGGAACTTTCCCAATTTTTACCTATAAAAATGTCTTACTAAGACATACCTACTAAAATTATCTTTTTTTTTTTTTGCAGGTGAATTTTAGAGCAATGAAGTCTGCACAAATCAACAAAGAACATTCCATTAAAGGTACTTTGCATGTCAGCATTTTTCCTATATGGATCTCAAAGCATTTTACTACGGTGGGTAAATGTCCTTATTCCTTAAAGACTGTAAACTGAAATACAGCAAAATTAAATGACTTGCATCAAGTCACACTAAAATCAGTGGTAGAGCCAGGCACAAAATATGGATGCCCTGACTTCCAGTCCTCCTGCCTGCTCCACTGGGCCACATTCTTCCTCCAGTGTATGATAATTCAGGGTAAAATCCCAAATTCCCATCAAATTTAGTCCTGTATAGGTGGTAATTTTAGTGTTCTTTTGGAGCCACTATCAGGATTTTCAGTTATTGCTCTTGCAAGAGAGATTTAGGTGAGTTATGGTTTCGAATGTGGAAGTCTGATATGAACATAGGTAAACAAATATTTCTTTGTTTTCACTTTGGTTAATATAGGATCTTCGTATACCAAGATCACTCACCATTAGCTATAGGACTGAGGATACTATGCATTTTTTTTCACTGAAGTATTTGCCATTGTCTACAATGGATGACCAAGCCATGTAATGTGTTAGACCTACTACAGTAAATAATGCACGCCTTTTTCATTTTTATTTAATAGAGAAAACAGATTTTATTCATTACACTTGGGGTTCTGCATGTGCACCATCTAGATCTGAGCAATGCTCGCTTTCTTGAGGGAGAAGAGGTTGATGAATCACAGAAATTGTCTAAGGACCCTGTAACATTTTATTACAACAAAGATCTAAAATGTCAAACTATTCTACACACCTCGCTTCTCTATAGAAAAAGCACTGTTCATAGTATTACATTGTTTAAAAGCTTCTCCCCCCCCATTCAATTTTGTTATTAAATCCTTGTTTTAAAGTTTATAGTGTTAAACAAAAGCTAAAGGAAACTTTACTGTTCTGTGAGCTGTAAACAAAAGAAAAACCTGCTTCAATATGTCTGAGGCATAAAAATTAGCATGTGAAAATGTTCACTTTGCTAAATGTATTAATACCTCATGCAATAAGGACAGCTTTGAGAAACAGTATTTAAGAGCTTGCAATTTTGTGGGGGTTTTAACCACCCCCCACCATCTACAATATAGTTTTAAAAATGCCATTCACTCCCTGAAATATGAATGGTTTGCAGATAATGATTTCATAGAACAATGAATCATGGTACCCACTGAACCAAATATCACTTTTGTCTTTATCTCCTGCAGCATTTTTTAAAAACACAGTAGTCCCCTTTTTTTAAACAACTGTTAATATAGCTGCCTGTAGATCAATGTGTTTTTCTTTAAATATATTCTATCATTGTATTAGTAGAACACATTTAGATAATGAAACTTTGGAAGTCATTTTTTCAAAAGTCCTTTTATTTTAAAAAATATACTGATTATGATGAAATTTGGTCTGATTTGGTATAAGCCATCAACTGTGTTTGTCTATTGCAAATATATGGCTCTAAATTACCAGTCATTTAAAAAAAAACACATTTATTTTATAGTCTTTCAGGTGGGCTCATGATCAGTTCTACTCTGCTATTGTGCAAAATGAATCTGTTGAGAACATTCCTTTAAAATGTTCATTTATTTCAAAATGCAAGGTGTATGTAGGCTTTGAGTTCCTTGATTCTTCTCTCTTGCTCTCTTCCCCCCCACCCCCCTTTGGTTTTGTAGCATCCCTATAAGCAGGGAGTCTCTGTCCTCCCTTTAGCTAGTATATCCTAAACTGCTCTTTAACCCTTTGCTTTCCACACAGCTATACCTGTAGGCTAATCACTAACCTATGTCTCTCGTCACCTAACATTTTGCTTCTGTGGCTCTAGGTGTTCCCTGGCACAATTTGAGCCTAGCCACCATCAAACAGCCCTGGCTCCTGAACAAAATTAGCCAATCTTAAGTCTTGCACTGCCCGAATCAGCAGGGCATCACTTGACACCATCAGATCTAAACGAAGAACCAGAGGGTTTCCGATAATCTCTTAGAAAGCCATGGTGATGCGGGGGTGGGGTTTCTAATCCAACACACTTCATGGCTATCTACCCTCAACAAGCCAAACCCTGCAGTGCTGCTCTCAGGGGCTGTCAGACACCTTCCCTCCTCCTCAGCTGAATACGAGGTTGAAAAGCAGAATATGCAGGTACAGCTGTAATAATAAAAGCCCCGGTTCTCTGTAAGCGTGTCTCTACTGCTGCGTGCGTGCAGCTGTCAGCAGCCTGGCTTCATGGGGGGCGGGGCGGGGGGGGTGAAGTGCTGTTGGGGCTTCTCAGGGGCTGAGCCGAAAGTTGAAGAGCGACCCGGGGCCCTGGCCAGCAGCAGGCCACAGCCCCAGGCAGAGCATGTGGGGGAGGCAGCACCAGTGCGCAGAGCTGACCCAGATAGAGAGGGCGCAGGCAGCTCTGCCGCTATGCAGCCCCGCCCCAGAAGCCCGCCAGGGCAGCACTGCTTGGGGATCATGGCACAATAAACCCCCTACCCCCACCCCTCAGCATCGCCCCCCCCCCACCCACCCCACCCCACCCCACCCCACCCCCAGATGTCCTCTGCAGGCAGCAGCCGCTTGGCAACGCAGGGCCCCTCTGCACGGCCCCCTGCAGCCGCCGCTCCGCCTCGCGCGCGTACACACACAGACCGCCCCGCTCCGGATCGCCCCCCGGGGCTGCCCCCACCCCAGCCCTCCTGCGGGGCCCCCACAGCCGGCTCCGCCGCGGGCTGCTCCGGAATTACCTGGCTGGAGGAGCCCCCTGCTCGCGTCCTCGCTGCGGGGATAATCCCTGGCCGCTGCCTCCTTCCCCTTCCCTACCGTGGGAGCTGGTGTCAGTCAGTCAGCCCGGCAGAGCGACACGCACCGCCGCTTCCGGGAGCGCCAAATAAAGCCAAGTCCAGCAAGAGAGAGATGGAGAAAGACAGCAAAGGGGGTGAGGGGCTGTGTGAAAATGGAGAGAGAGAGAGAGAGGGAGAGAGAGCTGCCTCTCAGCAGCTCCACCACCTGCCCTGTGTAACGGGCGGAGAGGAAATGGAAATCTTAGCACATCACTAGGGAGCAGGCAGCCTGGGAGGAGGCTGGGAAAAGTGGGCTCGCCAAGGGGAAAGACAGCAGGTTGTGTGGGGGGGGGGGAGGGGGGAGTGGGGATGGAGCAGGAGGGGGAAGCCAGGATCTGGGGTAATACCTTGCCCTGAGTGAAAAGCTGGGCAAGGGACAAGGAAATCTACTCTGGTTTGCTACCCAGGGCAGCTCTGCTTGCTCTTCCCTCTCTAATATGGAGACAAGGTGGGTGTGAGGTAATAATACCTTTTATTGGGCCAACTTCTGTTGGTGAGACGAGAGGCGAGCTTTGGAGCTCTTCTTCAAGTCGGGAAAAGAGTTCTCTGGAGTGCCAGAGTTTGTCTCTCTCAGCAACTGAAGTTGGTCCAATATAAGATGTCACCTCACTTACCTTCTCTCTCTCCCATATTCTGGGACCAGCATGGGTGGCTGTAACAACACTGCACGTCTATTGAGATACACAGCCAGGACAATGCCCTTCATTGTCTCTCAGACATAAGGACAGATTCAGCCCCGGTGGAGTTCCACTGAAGTCAATGGAATTAGGCGTGGTCTATGCTAGAAGAGTTATAAGAGTATAAATATGTTGGTTAGTACCATGGGGAGGAAGCAGAATGTTTTTAAATTCAGGAGGTCTAGAAAAGTCAGTTTGCCCCTAAAAGGAAAATAATTGCCTGACATAAAAAATATTTATTTTCTATAGTCAACCACACAGTTGGGATTTGTGGCAGTTTCCCCTGTTGTAGGTACATATATATTTAAAAAGTCCTTATGTAACAATATAGATGATTTTCTATAATTCAGTGTTGGAACACTATAAAATATGGAACATAAAATGTTTGTTTTGAATTACATAAGTGTTAATTGGGATTGAGGAAACTATACATTAATGAAGTACTGTCTAACCAATTCAGCAGAGCTATATATTTGTATATGGTGAGATATAAGAAAATATGATAGAGAAAAGCTGATGGCAAAGATCAACAAAAAATGTCTGGCAAGCCAAACTGTCATCTTGCTGGATAGTGAATTAGTTCATAACTAACAGGAACTGGTGCTGCATCACCATATACACAATTATGAAAATATATCTATTTGGCTTGTTGGCCTTGATCAAACTCCTACTGAATCAGTAGAATGAATCCCATTTACAGGTTTTAGGAGGGAAACAGATTAATATGAACTGAAGTATCGCAGATACTCACAGATCGAGAATAGAAACAGGAGAAATGAAAAGAGGGAGACGAGAGAAAAGAAAGTATGGAGAAAGAGAGAAAAATGGAAAGATCAAAAGTTCACTGAATATATTACATTCTGAAAGATCCATTTTAATGTTCCTCTATAGTCTGGGGAGATAATAGGTTAATGTGATAGAAGGTTTAATTTGATAAAATGTAAACAGATTTCTTCCTTCCAAATGATGGAAAGTTCATTTGAGACAATGGAATACAGTCAATTAAACAGTCATTTGTAAGCACGTGGAGGAAAATAGGTTTATAAGGAATAGTCATCATGGATTTGTCAAAAACAAATCATGCTAAACCAACTTAATTTCCTTCTCTGACAGGGTTTCTGACCTTGTGGGTGGGGGGAAGCAGTAGATGTGATATACGTTGCTTTTAGTAAGGCTTTTGACCCAATTCTGCATGACATTCTTATACGCAAACTAGGGAAATGTGGTCTAGACAAAGTTACTATAAGGTGGGTGCACAATTAGCTGAAAGACCATACTCAAAGAGTAGTTATCAATGGTTTGCTGTCAAATTGGGAGGTCATATCTAGGGGAGCCCTGCAGGGGTCAATCCTGGGTCTGGTACTCTTCAGTATTTTCATTAATGACTTGGATAATAGAGTGAAGAGTATGCTTATAAAATCTGAAGATGACACCAAACTGAGAGGGGTTGCTAGCACTTTGGAGGAGAACATTAGAATTCAAAATGACCTTGACAAATTGGAGAATTGGTCTGAATTCAAGAAGATGAAATTCAATAAAGACAAGTGCAAAGTATTTTGCTTAGGAAGGAAACATCAAATGCACAGCTACAAAATGGGGAATAACTATTGAGGTAGCAGTATTGCTGGAAAGGAGCTGGGGGTTATAGTGGACCACAATCTGAATATGAGTCATCAGTGTGATGCAGTTGCAAAAAAGGCTAACATGATGCTGGGGTGTATTAACAGGAGTGTTGTATGTAAGACAAAGGAGGTAAATGTCCCATTTTACTCAGCACTGGTGAGGCCCCAGCTGGAGCATTTTGGCCAATTCTGGGCATTAGAATTTAGGAAGGATGTGGACAAATTGGAAAGAGTTCAGAGGGGAGCAACAAAAATGATAAAAAGTTTAGAAAACCTGACCTATGAGGAAAGGTTGAAAAAACTGTCCATGTTTAGTCTTGAGAAAAGAAGACTGAAGGGTGACCTGATAACAGTCTTCCAACATGTTAAGGGCTGTTATAAAGAGGCTGAAGACCAATTGTTCCCCATTTTCACTGAAGACAGGACAAGAAATAATGGGCTTAATTTGCAGCAGGGGAGATTTAGGTTAGATATTAGGAGAAACTTTCTAACTATAAGGGTAGTTAAGTTACGGAATAGGCTTCCTAGGGGGGTTGTGGAGTCCCCATCACTGGAAGCTTTTAAAAACGAGTTGGAAAAGCACCTGTCAGGGATGGTCTAGGTTTGCTTGATCCTGCCACAGTGCAAGGAGCTGGACTTGCTAACTTCTTGAGGTCCCTCCCAGCCCTACATTTCTATGAATCTATAAGCAAAAATGCAATACATCTAGATAAGCACTAGGGTTATAAACATCACCCATTTGTATCATAGACTCATAGAAATTAGAGATGGAAAAGACCTACTAGGTCAATCCCCTTAGCAGAGTAGGATTGTTCACTTGGGTACCAAGATCATAGATGCCCTATAAATATCAAAGATAGATAAATAGTTCCCTATAATATATTTTCTAGTGCTTTGTTCATTCTGGTTTCGAACATCTTAAACAGGAGCTACAGCTACCAATAGAACAAAATAAATCAGAATGGGCATCCATCACTTCCTTTAAGAGAGGCCTTGTCTACACTACGGGGGAAGATTGATCTAAGTTATGCAACTTCAGCTACGTGAATAACATAGCTGAAGTCGATGTACTTAGATCTACTTACCTTGGTGTCCACACTATGCGATGTCGACTGGAGAAACTCTCCCATTGGCTGCCCTTACTCTTCTCGTTCAGGTGGAGTGCAGGGGTCGACAGGAGAGTGATTGGCGGTCGACTTAGCGGGTCTAGACTCACTAGATTGACTGCTGTTGCATCGATCACTGCACATCAAACCCCCGGTAAGTGTAGACAAACCCAGAGTGTTGGATGACATCAACTGAGCAAAGGGAACAGCAACAAATGGTAAATTCAATAAGAGGAGAAAATGAATATATCATCATTGTAAATTACTTCGAAGTACAGAGGAAACCTAGTAGAAACAAAAGACCTAAAAGCAGGTATCTGTCAAAATATACAGTCCTAAGAGCTATGTCCACTTCTGTTGCTATATAAATAATAAAAATAATATTAAAAGACAATACAAGGAAATAGAATTCTTATTAATGGTTTTCTAAAGAGTAAAAAAGGACAAAAGACCTTCAAAATAACTCTTATGAGCCTATTTGTAGTTTACAGAATACTGTATATGCAAATGTAATGAACAGATGATTCATTATAAACTATTTCAACCTCTCAAGAAAAAAAGACAGGCTTTGGATCGCAATAGAACAGGTGATATGAAACTATATGGTACTGACTTCAAATGGAAATACATGTGTACTTAAGGATTGCAGGATCAGGTTATAATGGCTGAGCACTCTGCCCATGATCGAGCAAAACATTTATGCTTTGGTGCTTAACTTTATGCAAGAGTTGTTCCATTGACGTCAATAATTAATAATAATGATTACCTTTCAGCATGTGCTTAATTGTTTTTCTGGATTGTCAGTGTGTTCAGTCACTTTCAGGATAAAACCCTAAATCTTCAGAGAGACTTCAGTACTACTTATTAATTTATGGAGGCCTGACCTACAATTCTTACTCAAGCAAAACTTCCATTGAAATTAACAGGAGCTTTGACTGAGTTAAAAACTGCAGTAGTAGCCTCTTGCTAGAGAATTTATGAGATTAAATTTTAATGCTGCATGAAGTGTGTTGTACTGTACTTTAATGGATCATATTTAATATACCTTTGGTTGTATAATCTTTTCATTTTACTTTTTGACTTTCACACAGATTGTTGCTGCACTCAAGGCTTGCATACTTTAGTTCCTTTTCTGAAAGAAAGAGTAGTTCTGAAATTCTGAACAGATCCCACGATGAACTACGGAGTCTATTACAGAGATATACTATGTCAAGCTCTCTAAAATAAGAGAATTATATTCTATAAAAAATACTATGATGCACTTGTTTTACCTGCATACTCATTTTTACAGAGAAGGAAAATGTTAAAAATCCTCTCCTCAACCCTTATAATAATTCACTGGGAATAAAATTACAAAGCATGTGTTTGAATTTGTACTGTTGAAAAATTTTACCAATGACATAAGCCATATCTGATTGATAAATGAAACTTGGAAACAAACAAATATGGTTATTAGTTACCTTGATTTTATAAAGGCTATTTTGTTGAAGCATTGCAGAACAAAATACCATTGATTAATATTAATTAGATATTGATTTCAAGCAAATATATGTATATAACACAAATGGGAATAGCTTGTTCAGAACATCTTGGCAGTTTGAATCGCGAGGCATGCCTATCTCATATTGCAATCTACTCAGGACATATCTTGATATCTTTTATCTATAAAATCTGCATCTTAGCCTATTGAACCAAGTAAATATATATAATTAATTAATTGAAGGGAGCATTTTGTAGACACCTTGCCTGTATCAGATATCAAGATGTGCAATGAATGAAACAGATACTGTTAAAAAAGAAGAAATATGAGCAAACTAGTTAAAAACAAGGGGAGAATCTGTCTTCATCCATTTGACCACCTGTAAGAAAAGGTTAGAGCAGATTCAGATTACATGTAGTCTCAGATAGGGTATTATACTACCTCTTTTTGGTCTCATTTACTTGTTATGTCTTATCTTTTAGATTGTAAGCTCTTTGGGGCAGTGACTGTTATTTAATATATATTTGTACAGTGCCTAGCACAAGAGGGTCCTGACCTGGCTGACCTTTTGGTGCGACTACGTAAAAATGTTAAATAATAAACACATGGTTAGCTTTAAGCATGTGGATAATCTTTTCCCTATTTAGCACAGCACATAAGCATTCCATGTGTGTTTGGGTATATCTACATAGCAAAAGATACACCCAAAAATGGGCTAGCCTACCTGAGCAAGCTTGAATCCAGCTAGCATGAGTAACAATAGAGTGAAGACAGCATAGCATGGAATTCAGAAAGGGTTAGCAAGCCAAGTACATACCCGGGTCCTTACCGGGCTTGGACTGCCCACAATATGTTGTCTTCACTGATATTGTTACCTGTCCTAGCTGGATTCAAGTTAGATCAGGTAGGCTGGCCGTATGCACAGCTTTTGCTTAAGTGGTTTGCTAATCAGAGATGGAGTACTAGTGGCACCTTAGAGACTAACCAATTTATTTGAGCATAAGCTTTCGTGAGCTACAGCTCAAAGTGTAGCTCACGAAAGCTTATGCTCACATAAATTGGTTAGTCTCTAAGGTGCCACTAGTACTCCTTTTTCTTTTTGCGAATACAGACTAACACGGCTGCTACTCTGAAACCTAATCAGAGATGATTACTCACACGCTTAAAGTTCAGTGGATGCTTAAGGGTTTTGCTGAATCAGGGCCTTAATTAAAAAAAAAAGCTATAATCTAATGTCCTGAACACTTTACTAACATGAATAAAGTGATTCATGTGTCCGTTTCATTAAGTTCAGGGGACAGTTAACATGGGTAAAGCACAGGATAAGGCCCTAAATGTGCTCAGTTTTTACATTACGCTTCTCCATCTCTGTGACGAAAGGATGGGTAATGATTTAGAGTTACAATATACAGGTATTCATTCTGTTGCTAAAAGAAAAAGTCTTTCCCTACAATATTGCTTTTCTGAATCAGTTTCAAATGAAGTTTTATGTTTTCAATACAAAATAAATAAAAGCACAACAAACAAACACATACACACACAACCCCAAGTATTTTCAAGCAGAATTACTTATTTGAGAACCAGGAAAAGCAACAAAGAAAGAACAAATTCAGTTTTCATGAGAGCCAGCATAGTGTTGCTCTGTAACACTCACCTTGAATGGGTTTACAGCATTGTCCCTCACCAGAGAGCTTTACATTTAAAGGTGCAGCACACACTGACCCAGGCCAACTTTTTGATGCACTTCTGTCTCATTAGTCTGTAAGCACCGATGAAACAATAACTCCAAAGGAGTTGTGTACTTTTAGTTGTAATGGGCTATTAACTTTTTCACTGAAGAATCCTCAGCACCTCAGTTTGAGCCTTATTGATCTCCCCATGCTTTTGGCTCTCCATTCCTTTCGTTATTCTTTTCACTCAGGCAGATTGGGTCCCTTTAAGAGATTGTCCGTATGTCTTAGTTGTATTGCAGTTGGATGAAATGAGGCACTACCTCCAGCATAGTAATTGAATGCACTGCCTCTGCTTTAGGACAAACTCCACTATGGCATTAGAGAGTGCTAGCACTAAGCCACGCTACCTGCCCCAAATGCAAGTTATGAAGCATCTGAGTAGGGTAATTATAGCTAGTTAAGTGTCAGTGCCGGAAACCTAGTCATTGCTCAGGGCTTTGTAATCCATCTGTGCCTGGGGAGCAGATGTGAAAACCTGCTGCTTCCTGCATTTGAGAAACAATACCAAAAGTTCCACCTCTCTTCTCCAGACCACTGATTCACCCTTGTTGGGCTCATTCAAAATGCCCTATCCAGGAGCTCCAATCATCCTCAGACCCTGTAAGTGGTTCAGGCCTAAGAGTGTAAGGAGGGTTCTTACTCTCCCATAAATGGGCTTGTTCTGCGCGTCACAATCTAGCCATAAATAAATATCTCCTGTAGACAGACTGGATAATCTTAGCACAATGAATGGCCATTTAAATATTATTATTATGGTGATAGTGCTCATGAAAGGTCCTGAACCGAACTAACCCATATTTTTTCCCCACAGAACAGGATCGGGGCAGCCACAGTGTGAGCTTTCCCCAAACTTCATTAGCTGTGTGCCTTGATCAAGAACTTGAAGAATCACATCTCGGGCTCAGAGGATATCTCAGTCTCTGTGTCCTTCTCTGTCCTCTTAAATGAGAGTGATGACATGGATGTCAAGGTACATTACATTATATTAATTGTTCAGTTTAGTCTATCTAAATCAATATCTTTTACAAGTGATGGCTCTTTCTGCAGGATTTGTTATTGCTGAAGCCTTTTTTTCAAAAAAGAAATCAAATGTAGCCTTACTGTTTTAGGGTCTTTGCAGTGCTGATTCATATTGCTCCTAGCCTTAAAAATGGCATTGTACCCAACATAAAAGTGTTAGTGTCCTAATCAGCACAGTGTGTGACTGGGGACAATGCCTTTAAGGGCTGAGCTTCCCAGGCAGAGAATCTGCGTGAGGTGCTATGAAGCATTTCGTTATGCACCGCCAGTTGGAACTTGTTACCAGAGACAGAATAAAGCAGAGCTCTTGAAATCACCTAAAGCATTGAATGATCAATGACAACCACACAGTGGTTCTCAAACTGTGGTCTGAGAACTCACTCACAACCTGTGGAAAGCTGGGTGGGGCTAATTCACCTTGTTTCCACCAGATAAGATAAAATCAAAAGAAAATTAAAATAACATTAAATACTTTTCTAATATTAATTTTCCATATCAGTGATTCATGTAGTTGCTACAGTAATGTCAGGAATGTGAGAGAAGCATCTGCGAGACAATTGTTCTGCTACAGTATAATCTGTGCTATGAAATCTAGGTTGGTCATTTTCTATTGTAAAATACTGGTGAAAAAAGTAAAGGGCATCCTGCAGACTTTTCATTCAGGTCAGTGAGCAAGGACTGCAGGATTGGTGTAGGTATGCTCAGTCTTTCCATTATGATACTCCATCACTGTGAAGAAAGGACTGGTATCTTTTTAATTTTTCAGTTTTCAAAGGGTTCTTTTATGGTCAAAATAAAATAACTTCATTTGCAGTCTATGCTTTTGCCATTCCAGTTCAGAAGAAGGTCGTCTTTCTTTCAGTAAAAAAGAAATAATAATGTGTGTTCTCCCTTTGTAAGTATTGCAGTATGAGGCTCTTAACAGACACAGCTTTCTTCTTGTACCTGGGTTTTTGAATTGGGCTCATCTATGGATGAATTTCTACAATGAAAATATTGAATACATAAAAAATAGAGCGGGGGGGCTTTAAGATAAATGTTGGCATTGCAAAGGCTCTCAGTACATTTGCCATATTTTGCTTTAAAAATGTAGCAAAAAATTAATTCATATTGATGCATGAAATATGGACTAGAACGATCTGTAAATGCTTCAGGCTCTAGGGGTGAAATCCCAATCCCACTGAAGTCAATGGGGGTTTTGCCACTGCCTTCAAAGGGTCCAGAATTTCACTCCAAGTTCCAAGACTAAAGATTGGCTTGAATAAAGATAGGCTAAAAAGATTTATGTAGGAAAGTTCAATACTATGTGTCAGTAATATTTTTCTTTTTGTTTCCAAACCATTCCTTCACTTAATACCTCTCTCTCTCTCACCCCCCCCCACCCCTGTATTTACACTAGCTTTGTACCTACTGTAACATATATAAAAAGGCTATAATTTTCCCTGGAAAAGGAATTGTTTGTTCTGCTAAATATTTCCTCTTTGAAGTTCTCTTATTAATTCCCCATCAAATATTCCATTCCAACATCTTTCAGAGAGAAAAGAAATGAACAAAACAAACATTCTAAAGCTGATTTATGAATTAAAACATGAACATAAATACATAAAGGGTCATTACAAATTATAACTTCAGGCCAGATTTGAGTTACACATGTGTAAATCTGGAATAAGTTCACTGACTACAGGTTTTGATCCATGTAACGAAGATCAGAATTGGGTTCTTTACATTGTTTGAAAGATAAGGATTTGAGGGAAATTTGGTATTTATTCCTGGAACAATATAGTGAATGATATAGAAGAGATTTTTAGGGAAAAGATATTAGTTTGTATTATGGTTAGATACCAGAATGAACATAATACAAACACCACCGTAGACAGAATATTGTTTGTAATGTGTGCATATGCAACCACTTCCTTTATCACTTTTTTTCCCAAATCCCATATAAGTTGGTAAACTACAAATACTTTTAAAAGAAAGGAAAAAAACCATAGTGTAGCCACTAAGAAACTGTGGCACAGAGTTACACCACATGTTTAATCTTTTACTCTACCTACTAACTTATATTAAATCCCTAAATGAGATCAGTGAAGCAGCCTTTCAGCAGCACCCACTGAAGTTCAGTTGGAACCTGTTAGTCTCATCTGCAGGAGGTCATCTAGCCCAGCTGTTGAGTTGGAGTATCTCCAAGGCTTTGTTGAAAGGGGACCCCAGCTAACTATACTTTTGTCTGTACAAGAAGGGTTCACACCTTGCATCTTACATTGAAGTGTTGTTTCCAAGTCGTATAGCTCATGGATGTTCATGAAACAGTGAGGGATAATAACCAGAACAGTTTTATAGTATCTCCTTGAAGAAAGTGTAAAGAAATCTTTAAGGTCAAGATCATATTAAAGACACATGTTGGTTCCACAACTTTTAGACATATTAAAATATATAAAAGACTGTTAAGTTACATCTCAACCTCTCTCAGCTTCTTCAAAAAATATGTCTTCCTGTTCCACTTGGCTCATGATAACCAGGAGAACCAGTTTTCCATTCTATAATCAGTTGTCTCCACATGCAAAGCTCCATATCTTGATCACAGCTATCTTCTGCAGCTTCTGTGGGCAACCCCTCCATGACTGATGAGCAAGGCCATGGACTACATTGTAGGACTCATTGGTCACATTTAATCTGTGGTCCAGACTGTAACCCCTCCTGTTGTACACACAGAGCACAGTGAGCAATGGACCGCTGAGAGTCTTTTTGTGCAGCACTAAATGAGACAAAATTAAAAAGGGGTTAAGGAAGGGGTAGACTGAATTGTTGTTTGGAAAAGAAAGAGTCCCTATGTTAAAATATTCTGCAGGTAGATCTACAGTATCAGTCGCAGTGAGCAACATATACAATATCTTGATTTAGAAGCCATCCATAAAAGTTTATAGTCATTCATCATGGCTAGGGTGACCAGACATCCTGTTTTTAAGGGGACAGTCCCATATTTAAGCCCTTCTGCAGGTGTCCCGACTTTTTCTTAAAAATGGGCAAATTGTCCCATATTTTCTATCTCCCTCTGATCAGTACTAGCAGGTCCTGCTACTGGTCGGATCCCTGCTCACCAGCCACCTGCCCATCAGCAGTGAGTGGGGGTGGGAGGGGTCCAGTGGCCGACAATGGGGGTGGGTGTAAAAGGCTGGTGGTGGGGCAAAGCTGCAGCTCACGGGGCTGGCTGCTCTTCCTGCTGGCCCGTCAGTGCAGCCCCTGCTGCGTGCTGGCTCTCGGCCAGCAGGGCCCAGCCTTCTGTCCCATTTCCGGCCGGCACTGGCTGTGAGCTGAGGTGGCTGGTGAGTCTGGACAGGTGCCAGGCAGCGGCCGGTTACATCGCCTCTCCTGCCCACCCATTGGCCCTTTACGTGCTCCCCCTCTCGCTGTCCTCTCCCTGCTTTGCCCCTTCACACACACACACCCAGCCCCACTACTCCTCCATATCTCCCCTGACTGGGCACATCCCACTCCCAGTGCTGTGCGGAGAACCAGCCCCCAGTCAGAGCGCTCAGCTCACCAACAGCCTGGTCTGCAGGCTCCTTCCTTCCCCCACTGCCTCGGGCTGGGCTGGTGCCCCTGGAAAGCCCAAGACCCTCCAGCCCGGTGCAATGGCCAGGAGGAGCCGAGCCCTTTGTGTGCCAGAGCCCCGCACAGCACTGGCACGGGGCATCCTCTCCTCCTTCAGCTAGGCTCTGAAATCAGGGGAGCGGAAAGCAATTTCCAGCCTGTTCATGCCCCGACCCTGCAGGCTCCACAGTAGCACCCGGGGCAGGGGCTTAGAACCCTCTTCACCTGCCCCCCCACCAGGGAGCGCGAGGCTGTTCCATCCCTTAGGCACTCTCCTCTGCTGAGCCACCTCTCTGAAGTCTTTACAGTCAGGTTCCCTGGGCCCTGGTGCACAATGCATTCTTAGGGCTTAACCCCTTCCTGCCCGCGCTGCAGCCAGGGCACAGGAGGCGGCTGGGTTATGTCAGTGGCCAGCAGCAGCCTGGAGGTGTTAGCTGCTTTTGACACTGTGCAGGCAGGAAGGGACAAGCTGCCTCCAGCCACAGGGGAGCGGGAAGGAGGGTTAGGGCAGGGGAAGAGATGAGCTCTGCAAAGACACGGGCCAGGTCATCTCTCCCCCCCTTCCCTGTGGCTGGAAGCAGCTCGTGTCCCTTCCCTCCCACATAGTGTGGAAAGGCTGCTGCTGGCCACATTCTGGTGTGAGCCCTGGCAGAAATCTGGGGAGGGGGGCATGTGACCAGGGCTGGATTAACCTTTTGTGGGCCCGGCACCAAACATATTTGTGGGCTCCCATGGAGGCAATGGAGCATGGCGCGGGGAGGTCAGTACCCGGAGCAAGTGGCCAGCCAGAGGCAATGGGGCATGGCATGGCAGGGGCGGCCCCGCTCCGCCCAATGCGAGGGAACTATTTATAAACCAGCAGTTGCCAGAGGCACTGTGCTGCCAGCATGCCCCTTCCCCTCGGGGGTGTGCCTATGCCACACCACGCACACACCCCCCGCATCCCCCCGACTCCCTATGGCCAGAGGCCCCCCAGTCCGACTATGCCCAGCGTCTCCCCAGACTTCTCCACAAATGCACAGCACCCTGCACAACACCACCCCTGCCCTGCGCCCCTCTGCCCACAGCCCCACCACAACTGCCCAGCACCCCCCACAGAACCCCCACTTCCTATTGCCCCAACACACACAGATCCTCCCCACCCCTTCCCAGCCCAGCACCACCCCCATACTCCCTACAGACCCGCTCCTGCAAGCCCTGCCTCCCGGCCGCACTCACCAGCCCTGCTGGGAGGCGACTGTGCCTGCCAGTCTAAGCCAGCAGCGCAGCCAGGGCTGGTCCCAGGGCCAGGAATCATTCCATCCCCTCAGGAGTGGCGCGATCAGCCAGGCCAGTACCTGCCCCAGCTGGAGTCCCTCAACACGCACTTGCCTCGAGAGGCCCAGCCAAGCCCTCCACACTATTTCCCGCCCCCCCCCCACACACACACAAACCTGGCTGAGACAGACCAGGCTTCTGCACCAGTCCCAGGCAGCTCAGCTCCAGGGAGACAGGTGGGGCCGCACAGGTAGCAGGAAGCAGAGACTGCTCGGAGCTGGAGGTGCACTGGGGTCCGGCCAAGGGGCTGAAAGGAGCAGGGGGTGGGGCCATGGGGTGAAGAGGAGCCCTCGGCCAGCTGGTGGGCTGGCCAAGAGGAGCAAGTGGTGGGTGGGGGGAGCCAGTGGGGTCTTGGGGCACAGTACAAGCGGAACAGGCTGGCACCACTTCTGAGCGTGGGCCCGGCTCCATGGAGCCACTGGAGCCATTGTAAACCCAGCACTGCATGTGCCCTGTGTCTCCTTTCCCCGCCCCATGTTGCTTCGGGAAGACGCGGTGCCAGGTATTAGGAGAGGCAAGTCTGTGACAGGGGCCCAGCCAGGCATGGAGAGTGGAGAGTGCTGGGCAGGGAGAGTTGGGTTGGTCGGTCATCCCTCCTGGGTAAGAGAGGTGTACGGGAGTGTAGGTGTGTCACCTCTCCCCGTGTGTGTGTGTGTGGGGAGGTAGTTATGTGTGTGTCACCCCTCTCCAAGTGAACCTTAAAGCCTTAAAGGTAAGTCACTTAAAGATAACAAGGTAAATAAAAAGAATCCAACTACACAGTATTTTTTTTTAACAGGGGCTCAGTCAGCTTGATGTTAATTTGAACATTTGTACTGCATAGTTCTGATTGATTGCCGTTGAACTTGCTTGAATACAAATAATTTTACTAGCTATCCCATATTCAACATAGGGAAATATAGTCATCCTAATAATGGCTGACGTGATAACATTTAAACCAGATGAAGTATGATCAAGGTGCACAACTTTCCATTGATGTTTCTGTGCATTCCCAGAAACACTTCCTTACATCTTTTTTCAATGTCAGTGCACAAGTCTGTCAGAGAATCCAGTATTTCATGGTGTTCCATATAATACTTGGAACCATGTTTTTTTAAATACCCCAGTGTCCTAACCAAAATATTGTAGTCCTTTTGTATGGGCTTGGTCACTCTCCCATTCCGGTATTGTTTGGATTGCTGTGGGAGCTATGAATATGACTTTGCTCTTACTAATTCTAATATTTATTAGCACTACACTTTCTCTGCTGTTGTCATTCCTGTGATGTTGGTTCTAAGAGATGATTAGTCACTCCTCTGCGCTTAACATGACTCACAATACCATGTTTTTCAATAAGTGCAAACTTCATGTTATAACTAATAAACTAAGCTAAGATTCAAATTGACCGTGACTGATTTCTGATTGGTTGCACACCAACAAATTACAACAGTTAAAAAATTAGCTTCACATAATCATAAGAAAAAATAAGTGGTGATTAATTTTCATATTTAGGGTCTGATCCTGCACCACTGGGAGGTTAGCCATTGAAGTCAATGGGCGCAGCTGCAGGCCTTTAGGTACCAATCCAATACCAGTTGAAGTCAATAGGGGTCTTTGCTTAGGGGTTTGCTTGGGCCTTTGGTCTAATATGAGCATTAATATAATAGCACAGTGGACAGTGGCACGTACAGCCACATCAGGTACTATCGTTCAGAGTACAGCTGGACAAAAATATTCAAAATTAAAAAAATATTATGTAAAAACGGGACACACATTTTACAAAAATGTTTGTGAAAAATGGTCCCAAAAGCATAAAGGAGGATGTTGTTATTTTATATTTTGATGAGGAAGGATGCTCCAGTGGTTAGGGTGTTAGCCTTGGACTTGGGGGATGTGAATTCAATTCCTTGCTCTGCCTTAGACTTCCTCTATGACCTTCAGCAAGTCATTCAATTTTACTGTTCTTTAGTTCCTCATCTATGAAATGGGGAGAATGGCACTTCCCTTCCTCACAGGGGTGTTGTGAGGATAAGTACATTAAAGATTGTAACATGCTCAGATAGTAAGGTGATGGGGAATGTATAAATACCTAAAATAAGTAGGTAGTAACACCAAAAGACTCCAAATGAGATCAGGCCACACTCTGCTAGGCATTGTATACACGTTATAAGAGACCGTCCCTTTCCCTAACAGGTAAGATAGACAAAGGGTGTGAGAAAGGGACTATTATTATCCTCACTTTACAGATGGGGAACGGAGGCACAGGGAGGACTGTGCCAGAGTCAAGAATTGAAGCCAGAGCTCTGTGGCTTACCCTTTCTCTCTGGAGTTTGTTGTACCAATAAAATAAAAACCAGCAGGATCTTATTAAAGGGAAAAAGGCAAAATACCACATTTATTGTGAATACAGAAAGAATCATAGTAAGCAGTTAGTTATAGTTATAACATTCCATTCAATCTCAAATTTATTCTCACATTCATTCATACAAACATACACACACACACACAGGTTCTGCAAGGTTGTTATCATAGTTACCAGCCTTAGAGTTGCTCATGCCAAGCCACTGGCCAGGTGGCCTGGACATGAGGAGGGAGCAGGGCCTTGTCAGATGCTCATCTGATGCTCCTGGAAGTTGGTTTGCAGAATCAGACCCCAAAGTTCTCACTTTTTAGAGTCTATTTTTATAGGAATTTCTTCCTATGCCAGTCTATGGGAATTGCTTCATCATGCTGTTGCTGAATCAATCAGCAGATAGCACATTCCTGACGGCTCCAAGATGTTATCTTGTTCTTTGGTTCTCCCATTCTTGAGGCTGTTGGGTGGATTCCAGTCTGCCCTCCGGGTGGGGTCCTCTGGTTATTTCCACTTGACGCCTTCTTCAGCCGATGGACACTGGATTCTTAGGCTGGCACCTCCCTGATCATTCAGTTATTATCCACACCAAGCATCCATCCACATACATCCTCTATCTCTATTTTAATGACAATTGTTAATACAACAAAAGGGTGGGGAGTCTCTGGGTGCTGTTTCTGTTGTTAGAGTATTGTTTTGAGTCTCTCTCTCTGTGAACTGCTTTGAGAACAGACTCTGTCTTAGAATGTACTAACACAGTTAGCAGCTTGCAAGTTTCACACATAGAGGGAGAGAAACAGTACCAAAAACCAAGAGACCTCTTAATTAGTAATACCCTGGAATTTGAACTATGGGGAATCAAACTCATTTGTGATTTTAATACAGAACTTCTTTAATATGATCCAACATAATCCCCCTTTTGACACTAAGATTTATAATCGTCAGTGTCACTTTCTATGTAGCCTATTCAAGAGAAAGTACTGTGAGGCAATTTGAGTTTGTGATTCCAATTCTTGCCACATACATGATCCTAGTGATGTATCTTTACTACAAGGTTCTGGGGCAACAGGCAAGGTGAGGCACACCCACTTTTGAGGAGTCCATTCGGTACACCCTCTAGTGTCCAATAGCTTCCCTCCCTCCCCAGCCCACTGGCTCAAGGTCCAGGGTAGCCAAAAGGATCCCATGTGTAATATGGGGAGTGGGTTAACCTTCAATACCTTTGCCTCCAGGGACTGTTGGTGTGCAATTTTGACAACAATTTCTCCCATTAATAAGTCTGGTTTACAATAGTGGAAACATATTGCATCCATTCATATTGATAAGTGTCAAACAATGATCTCTTTCTTTTTTAACAAATGCATCAAACCCTTAATATTTCCCAATATGACCCAGAACATTTTGTGTTCCAAAGTAGCTAGTGCAAGTATCTGCATTTCAGTGCATCCCATAGCTATGGCTGTGTAGTTTCCTATTTCTAATATTTTTTTTTTCTTATGGATAAGCCATGTGGTAGTATTAAGCCATTACTAAAGATTCCATTGGCCTTTTAGGTTACCCAGACCAATTTGGACCAAGTCTACATTGGCATGTACTTGTTTTTGTATCAGGCTGTCTTGTAGCTGGGACAGAAAGCTTAATTTATTTTTAAGTTCCTGCAGGTCTTCAGTATTTTTTTTTTTAAACACACAACAGTGCTAGCAACAACACAAAACACAAGACAAAACATAGAACACAGAACACAATTTCTATTGTGACAGTAGATTCATGGTATTGGGTTGCTTTTCAGCTGGCAGCTTTTCCTGATTTTCTGAAAGACAAAAAGAACATGTTTCTACCCCTTTTGGGGTGGCAGATTATTGCTTAAAATATTTCTTTTACAAATACCCTTGCTGATTGCAGGCAAAACAGAGAAATTGCCCCCATATTTTCCTGTTTTTGTTCTATAGGCAGGCCAGGTTTCAAAGGCTTTTATCTTTTAAGGGTTATGGGGAAATTATCCCACTGTTTAGTCATTAAATCCCTGAGTTTTCCTTCTTATACAGCAGACCAAGTTTATAATGTTTTTTCTGCTGTGTTAAGCTTTAAGTTTTATTTACAGGTAATAACTGAGAAGCATCATTACCATACGACCTTAAAGGATTTTTCCAAAAATCATACACACTATACGTTGTTACAGGGATACTTATTATCATTAAATTTATTAAAATTATCTTGTTATCCCATGACTTTTATTTAGACAATTTGTTTGCTGACTAGGTATGTCCTTTATCTGCAGCTCCTTTGTGCTGCTAGTTCTTTCCTTCCTTTATCATTTAGGTAATTTGCATTTTCACAGAAACTTCCTGCTTTTGGATTTAAAGCCATCAGCAGCTCAGAGAGTCTATCTTAAAAGGGACACAATCAACTTTCACCAGAGTTTTGATTACTTTTAACTTCTGCTTCCAAAACACACAGCAATCTGAAAAAGAAAACCCAACCTATTGTGGCTCCCTTTGGAGCCCTAATAGCATTTTAATTAAGTAGCATGGTATGTTTGCATTTCTTTTGCCCCTTCTACAATATATCCTGCACATGTTCTGGGGCAAATGCACATTCCTTCCATAGTTTAACTTCTATAACATTATCCAGATCCATTTTTACATAAGGTGTCACTATTTCTTTTTTTGCTTACAGAGTTTTCATGTACCTTTATCAAAGTGACAGTCTGATTACTCAGAGCCATTTTAAGACTCAGTGTTTCTAACATTGCTTCTTTTTGTTTTGTGCACCTCACCCCTGCTGTTGCTTCAGAGAGGCACTGTCTTTTTTTAATTTTTTTTTTACTACAACTCTCATCTGCTATTTTGTTACAAAAACAAACAAACAAAAAACAAACAAAAAGAATCCAAAATATTTTTTTTTTATATTCTCCTGATTTTGACTGCCCTGCTGCAGCCACAACTTAAAAACATTTCAAATTTTGTAAAGCATTGAGTTACCTTTTAAGGGTTAAATGCCAAATCCCAAAGCCAAACAACACTAATTACCTGTGTCTAGCAAAAAGGTCTGTCAGTTTTGCAACTTTGAATTAAAGAGTCAAATGGATTTTTAGTGGCATTAACAAAAACAAAACTAACTGGTCCTTAGAACTTTACATATTTACACACACACAGACAGATACATACACATTTTCTTTTCCTTAACATCCCTTCCACACTGCTCTGTTTTTTACATCTTACATTCCCTTTATACATTTGAGGCAGTTAAGTTCCAATAGAACCCTCTTATGTTCTTTTAGCAAATTTGACTAAATTGTCCAGTCAAATGATTTTAATCAGATAGTTTATTTTTGCCTGGCTAATTTACGGACATTCCTTTGGAAAAGGGCCCATTTTTCTTTCAGAATGGCTGCAAAGAAACCAAGAATGCTCTAACACTTTTCCTTTTTAACATTTTCGGTTAAAAGTTGTTTGGGTGAAATACAAAGTTTAACTGCTTAATTCCCTCCAGCCTCTGCAGAGTTAACTTTCTTTTTTTTTTTTTTACTCTCTTTTCTCTTTGTAATTATGCCTGGGGGTGCCGTACATAGGACCTTCTCCCCCTTTACCTGCCTCCCTCCAGCCTCTGCAGAGTTAACTTTTTCACTCTTTTTGTATTCCTGGAGTGCCTCTTTCACTATTTTCAGCTGGCTTTGGATATTTGTAGCCAGCACCTTCCAATTGTCTGCTCCCTTTTCCATTTGTGCCTTTTCCTCTTTACATGAAGACAAGCGGAGGGAAGAATCCTTACATGCCTCCCACAACCACCAAATTGCTGCTGCATCTCTTTTGGCAGCACTAGAAGGTTTGTATATGAGGATATACTGAGCCAATCTATCCTCTAAGTCCGAAATAGTGCAGACATCAGCTAGGGCTTCTTTAGTCCAAGGACTGTGCCCACATTTTTGAAGGATTTGTTTAAAAGGTGTAATTTCTTTAACAAAAGGTGAGGTTGGAGTTCCTTCTGACTCCATTCCTCCCTCTGGTACTGGCTTACCCTGTTTTCTTTTAAACATCTTAACATGGATATTTCAATCTCTTTGTCACTGCTGGTATTACTTAGCAAGTGACACAGCCTAGATTCTGAAATCATAGCTTAATCTATGCGTTTTTCCCCTGCTACCTTCCCGGAGGCCAGCAGGTCCCCTGCTACCTTCCCAGAGGCCAGCAGGTCCAGTTAACCTATTTCTCCCTGCTACCTTCTCGGAGGCCAGCAGGTCTGGTTAACCTGTTTCTCCCTGCTACCTTCTCGGAGGCCAGCAGGTCCGGTTAACCTGTTCTTCCCTGCTACCTTCTCGGAGGTCAGCAGGTCCCCTGCTACCTTCCCGGAGGCCAGCAGGTCTAGTTTAATCTGTTTTCCCTGCTACCTTCTCGGAGGCCAGCAGGTCTGCTTTAATCTGTTTTCCCTACTACCTTCTCGGAGGCCAGCAGGTCCCCTGCTACCTTCTCAGAGGCCAGCAGGTCTGTACTAACACAGTTAGCAGCTTGCAAGTTTCACACATAGAGGGAGAGAAACAGTACCAAAAACCAAGAGACCTCTTAATTAGTAATACCCTGGAATTTGAACTATGGGGAATCAAACTCATTTGTGATTTTAATACAGAACTTCTTTAATATGATCCAACAAGTTCAGTAAATATGGTGCTCCTGAACCTTTGCAAAGCTCAGTCACCTTCAGTTTTGGAGAACACTGTTCACTCTCAGACACCATGAAGTTATAGACTAGAACAGCAACAGCGTGCGCGTGTGTGTGTGTACGTCCAGCAGTCACCATTCACTGGTGGAGGATTTCACCAGTCACACTCTGTCTCCATAGGGACTGATTATTCAGTTTCTATGCAGCTGCAGTGGATTTCACCTGGAATGAATACCTAATCAAAAGGCACTTACCCTGCATGTCCTCATTTAAAAAAAACACCAAAAAACTTAATGTAGATGCTAGGAGGAAAGTCAGTGGCCAAATTTTGAGTTCAGACACAGCTATATGACCTCCGTGGCTGCACAGTTGTGGCTGAGGGTAAAATTATATATATAAATAAACAATACCAGATCTGGAGGGGGCTGTCTCTCACTATGTGTATATGCAGCCTCAAGCACAATAAGGCCCTGATCTATGTTGGAGTTTCTAGGTGCTACTGTAATAAAAATAAATAATAACCATAATAATACCATATGTGTTCTTGTTACATACATTGTTTTAAATACAATGTGCTACTTCAAAAACACAGCAGACCAAAAATTAAAAAGAAATTCCATTCCCCGCCCTGGAATCCTTTCCTTCATTGATACTTTTTTGATTTGTGCCCTGGATTTTTTTTTAAAATAGATGTTTATTCTGCTGTTCTTTTAGTTTTCCATCACTTACCTGATTTTCTACATCCAGAGTGAATGCACTCATGTGGAAAATGAAAGCCTTTTATTAATCATCTTTCATCCAAAAGAATGACGAGATTCCCAGGCAGTGTAAACCACCATGCTTAATTGTCATTGATGGTGTTAAGCTGATTTACACCATCTGAGAATCTGGCCTCTTTTGAATTGTTCTAAGCTCTCTTTCTGTATTTAAAGTCATCTACTTGTTCAAAGAGCTGGTTTGGTCACTCCATATCTGAGCCACACCTTGAAAAACTGAAAACCTTTACACACCTAATTTAGAATTTAATCTAATATTAATGCTTAACCTTTTATTTTGTTCTAACTTCCAAAGTATCCTTACACTTAGAGTGCCACTGTACTCCAGCTTTTTGTTTGTTTAGCAAATCAGTTTAATATAAAATGTAGTGAGTTAGAATCAAATTCCCTAAATAATTAATTTTAGGGGCATGTTAGACAAGCAATTGGATAGGACATAAAATGGAAGCAGCAATCATAGATATGTAGTGGGCTCATTTTCTTCCACTAATAGTCATTGTAAAAAAAGAAGAAAAAAGTCTGTCTCTTGAAAAGTGTGTGTAGTGCAGTGAAGAGAATCAGACTGATAGCACTGTAAACTAAAGTCCTCCATTTGACCATAGAACAAAGACAACTCAGACAGAAGCAAATGGAGCTTCCTCACATTATCTTGCCAATGTCCTTCAACGCTTGACCTAGTGAGTGTCGTACTGCCTTTATGTCCATGGTGTCCTTCACTCCTCTGCTGAGATTTTTAACAATGGTTACAGTTATAGCTATTCACTTTTTTTTTTTAATGTGGACACTTGTTAAATGGACTGACCCCACCAACTGATTTCATCTAAGAAATGGTAAAGGTTTGAAAAACAATTATTGATTTCTGTCCTTTTAGGGCTTGATTATGATCTAGCCTAAAATATCCAGAGCCTTTTGAGCAGCAGAATCCCTGGAAGGCTAGGGAACCTGATTCCATAACAGAATGACCTTTTCTGAGGAAAGGTTAGCCTGCCATACGCAGACCAGCCAAATCTATTGCTTTTCACAGTAGACTAATACTTTTGGGCCCCATTCTAAAGGTCTGTTATGAAGCTTGACCAGCCTACCTCTTTTTGTGATTTTGGGCACACTGGGAGTAGGAGAGGAATTTTGAATTAAATCAGAGAGATTTGTGTGTGCTGGAAATAGACTTGGCAATAAAAATGTTTAAAAATCATCTTCTGAATCCCTGAATGATCTCCTAATATAGATTTTTTTTATTCCAGACTCTCTAACAAAACAGAATTCTAACAATATATTTTTTCTCTCTCTCTCATTTTCATGTCCACGCTTCTTATTTCATCCCATTAAAGTTTGAAATGTATGTGTTCCTCTTGGAGTGCCTTGCAATTGTTCAGATTATTCTAGGGTCAGAAGGTGAACTCTCTGGCAAAGGAGAAAATGGGAAGGTGAGATTTCTACTTTTATTTTATGGCTCTGTGACTTTCCCGTGTAAAATCTCAACACATCATTGCCAGTTCTCCTGCCTATGTCAGTACAAACGAATCACAAGTGGCTTGACGTTTTTTGACATCATTTGATGAATAGATCAAGTGATAGGCACTTGTTCTCCTCATCTGCCACCTTTTCTTGGAACTTGCCACGGTGAGAAAGATAATAGGAATAATACTGGAAATATAGTGGAAGCTGAATAACAACATGATCTTGTTGGTCTAAGCCTTTTCCTTTTTCACCACATCCCCGCAACTGCTCTTTATCCCCACTCACTGTGTAGTGTCTAATATTAAATTGTAATCTCTTCCGGACAAGGAACGACATCTTCATCAGATGTTATGTAAGATGAGTGCCTTTGGGCACTGTAAAGTAAAACATAGAGGAATATTTTAGAAGTATATTGGTTTGATTTTATATTTATATCAAGAACCGATTGTAAATACTCTGGGCCTGATTCTCCCTTGAAAGTCACCATAGCTGCATTGAAGTCAATGGAGCTACACTCATATACACCAGCTAAGATCTGGTCCTGTGTGCCCCATTATGCATGTAATTATCTTCCCTTGGGGTTTTGTTAAAATGTAACTTCAAAATAGGAAGGTGCATACTTCTGGTAGTTTGTACCTGAATTTATATGCAAATTTACAAACTATTGCTTTTTTGTTATAGGATATTGTCAGGTCTTCATGGAAGCCCAAAAATAGAAATAATAACAGTAATTTTAAAAAGTAGCTCTGTGGGTGAAGATTGTGAAGCCACCCAGAAAGTCAGGTCAGATAACATCTACTGTGTTTCACAATGCTTGTTTAGGGTCCTCTAACCTTCCTTTCCCAGTTGTAAATCAAGCCATAGTCACTCCATAACTCTCCTGTGTCAACAAATAAGGCAGACAGGTTCAGTCATCAGAGGCTGGGAGTGATGTGTACCTTCTGGTTGCCCTTTTAATTTTTCCCCCCTAAAACTTGAATAGCCTAATCGTTCAGCATTTCTTTTTTTATTTCCTCTTCTGTTCTTCCCCAATCACCTTTTAAAAAACAAAGACATTAAAGTTAAAAGAAAATTAATGTGATTTTAAGTTTGAAAAACCAGTCAACAGAAAATTCCTTAGTGAAGGTTGCTCTTTTAATTTTAACTGAGCAATGTTGCACATTTCTAGTATTTGACATTCCTGTTTTTCTTCATTAAATATGATTCTTAAAGCATTTGTCTTTTCACAAAGACTGGCTATGGACAGCAGTATGGAGGCAGTTGGTTGGAATACGTCCATCCCACACTCAAACCTTTAAACCAGACCATGACATCATGCATTTAGTCTCTCATTCTCCCCCTTCAATATATGGTTCGCATAACAAATTATGGGTTGAGGAGATTGCATTTGGCTCTAATTTAGATTTCGAGGTTCAAGGCCAAATCAGGATTAAGGTTTGTGATCAGATTAGATGGTATCAAAATGCCACACGCTGTTCTCACAAAGTTTTGGTCCAAAAGGTTGAAATGAAGACAAATCAGCTGTTCTCATGATGTTCCAACCACATCCAAAGGGAGACTAGAAAACAGACACGTTCCTACTTTTGGATTTAACACAGATTATCATATAATATCAATAGAAGCATGGTAGAGATCCAAAGAGACTCAGAAAATTGTGGTGTTGGATAGTTCAGGAATGAAGAGTTAGGAGTCTATGTTCATGGGTCACTATGCGAAAAATAGAGAACGATGGGAGAAACTCCGTGAAGGACAGAGAAGGAGATAAACAAACTGTTTTTTTTTTTGGTAAATCTGCAGGAAGTAGAAAGAAACTGCACCAAAATCTTTGCTATCTGGTGCAAAGAACTGTTCTATGCCATCCAGCTTAATAAAAAAATCATAACAGGCAACTGAAACAAGTTGTTGCACATAATATTTTAAAGGGAAGACTGACATTGTCAGATTACATTATACACTGATTTAGAAAATTCTCAATTAGATCAGCCAGGTCCCTCTGAATTAGGAGCTGTAACAAAAAGCTTAGTTAGTGAATGTGTTAGCAAGTTGACCATGATTGTATTTGTTACAAAGAGGTTCAAGCTTCTTACTATCAAAAAAAGATCAAAGAAGTCCTGCCTCTCTGAATGAGTGCACTTCAGGGAGCAGCAAGTTTTTTTCCCCCCTTGTTCACTGTTTTGGGTTAGCTGGGAAGTTGGAAATAAGAATGTTAGACTTGAAAGTAGGCGCTCTCAGACTGTGGTACTGGTGGGTGTCTCATGTGAAGCGTCACTGATATGTGTATTGGGCATTGGCATTTTGAAAAAAGATGTCACTATTAATTTCATTGACCATTTGGTAAGCCTCAATCCAGATGTTTACTGGTGGAACAGAAGGGAAAAAAATAAAGTTCCTGAAATTTTTAATGGCACCTTGGCTATCAACAACAGTCCATTTTCAAGTCATAAGAAATCAAAGGTAAATTAAGTGGCAGTTGTTTGCAGATTGTCCTGCTTGTAGTAAAGTTCCCTCTCAATTCCAGCAGTCAGAAATACATATTGGATCAATAGGACTTTGAAGAGCACTATTAGTTCTCATTCACTTAACAAAGCTATAACTAGGTCAGTTTTGCAAAATGCATAATTTAGGGTACGTCTGCACTATGGAGCCTATATCGGCATAGCTATGCTGGCATAGCCCCCTAGTGTGGATGCAGCTTTTTCTGTCAGTGTCGGAACACCGCCTTTCTGAACAATATTAGCTATGTGGACAGAAGCCCTCTTCCATCAACATAGCTACATCTATATTGGGGATTATGTTGGTCTATGTTGGTCGGGGTGATTTTTTTACACCTCTGACTGACGTAGCTATGCCAACATAACTTTTAAGTGTAGACCAAGCTTTAGTGTATATCTATACTACAAGTGTTACAGCAGCACAGCTGCAGCTACCCTCCTGTAGCACTGGAGTATAGACATTTACTTCAGCGGTGAAAGGAGTTTTTCCACCACTGCAGTAAATCCACCCCCTCAAGAGGCAGTAGTTAGGTCAATGGAAGAATTCTTCTGTTGGAGTTCCACCAGGCAAGTAGGTGTTGGAATAGAGCAATAATTCTGAAGGTTTCTGTGGCTACTGATTCTGCTGTACAACAGCAAAAAGACAATAGGAAAGTAATAAAGACCAGCTGTAGGATTCTAATGGACTCTACTCATGTTTCCATTAGGGAATCCACCTGAATATCAGTTGGATTTTGTTACTTTATTTTCATTGTCACTGCCACTGAGTGCAGAGAACAAGAAATTCAAGACCACTTTAAAATTAGTATTTGGCATTTTTAATTGCTGTCAGGATAATATATTATCACTGATTACTGGAAAGAGCCTCATTGCTTAAAGACCACAAATCAAGGCACATTTCACCAATGTTTCACCTTCTTTGATTAACTGAGTACACACTTTGTTGCCCAAAATGTATAGAAAGAGCTGTCTGAGAAGAAGTAATTCTGCCCTATTCTGGCCTGTTCTTTGGCAAAATATTACTTGCAGCATGAGACACTTGAAGGGGTGCTAAATAGATTACATTCCCATGTCTGTATGATCTGTTTAGACCAGCGTTTCTCATCCAGTGGTTTGTGACCCCCAGGGGGGTCAAACGAGGCAATCGGTGGGAGGAGGTGTTTGCAAGATGTTGAAAATGTTATTACAGTCTAAAGCAAAGAAAATCTCACTCTCCCACTCCCTGCACATCCTTACTCTTCAAGGTCAAGTATTCTCTGTCGAATTCTCAAAACATACACAAATAAATTATATAGGTTTATCATTATTATCATTGATACAATTTTACACTGACTTTTATAGTAAATCTAACATGGCACTTGGAAGAAGGGGTCACCAGCCTGAGAAGGTTAAGAAACACTGATTTATAGCATAGTTCCTGATGTGTCTAAATAGCTTCTTCTCTAGTGATTTCATAGGTTCTCTTGGGTTATTTATGTTCTATGGCATTAGACTCAGCCAGAATTGTTTTGCAGTTTAAAAAAACAAATGTTATAAAGGCACAAAACAAGCAGGTAGTGTTTGGGTGCAGATTGTAAATTCTTTGTAGGGAGGTCAGTCTGTCTTTTGTGTATTTATAGGGAAGTTATTTGTATTAAATACGTCTTATACAAATGTAGAATTATTTTCTCCCTTCCAGTTTATCACGTTTGAGAGATGGATAACAGTCCGGCTGCAACATGATATCCATAACAAACTGGTGATTCACCATATTTAGGCATTAGGAGATGCTGCTAATAAGAGAAATGAGCACATGGCAAATCTACTGCACGCTCTGCATTCTATAGTGTCACTGTTTTGGGAGTTTCCATGTCAAAAATAAACAAACAAATGAGACGCCATCACATCCAAGTGTTATTTTTTCCCCCTAAATTGCTAGTTATTTTGGATGTGTGTGTCAACGGTACCAAATTCAAGGGGCTTCATGGTACACCATTGGGATTAAAAGAGCAGACACTGAACTTTGTGCTGGACTTTATAGGAATAACGCTGCATTATCTTTGTATTTGAGAGTCTGAGGGATATCTGTTATTAAGGGTGCAGGACTCTTCTGGTTGCAGTATAACTCAGTTTAGCACAAATGTGTTCACATTTATGTATTTCCTAAGGTATGTAACAAGCTCCATCTGATCAAGGTTGCATCCTGGTTATATATTTTTGATGGCTAAATATGCAAACAGATAATTTGTGTCAAGATCTGTGGGAGAAGGCATGGGAGTACATTTAAATCTGATCTTCTGCAGGTTGATGATAGTAATTGCATTTTCTTTTAAGTTCTGTCTGTTTCAGAAGAGTGACAGACCTGAGTTTGTGGGTGTCCGGTCCTTTGGTAGGCTTAGAAGGAAGCCAGTTATTAGAGGGACAGAGAGGTCTATTTGAGTCTGGCAGTGGTAGCAGTTATTTGGGAAAGTCAGAGGGGATGAACTGTGATTAGCAGATACTCATATTGTGTGTGTTTAGTAGCAAACATTTGGTTGTCTCCATGGGTTGTATCCATAGACAGGATATCTTTGGTGAGTCAGGAGTCCAAAAACTGTGAGGTATTAATGGCAGAAATGCATAACACAGTGCTCAAATGTATATTATTGCTGTGTTGCAATAATGGAAGATATGTTAGCTTTTCCATTATGATCCCCTAATTTTAGGGATTTAAAGTCTGATGTAAAGATTCACGAAGAAGTGAAACTTTCTCGCAATCTTCAGATCACATGTGAATTTATTGTACAACTTTTACAATAGCCGCTCTCCCTCCAAATATTACTAGTTTCCAATGATCTTATTAAACAATTACTCCACAACATGGGCCAATCCCATGCATTAATTTTTATAACAAAATTAACCCTTAAATCAGTACTTCTTTCTGGATTATCAGTCCTACTAGTGCTTTAGAGGATTTTATATGTATTGTGTGCCTCTCCCTTCAAATGGTGGACATGGCATAGTTAATTTTGAAAAGCGGTATCTATTTTTTCCCTATAATTACTTTTCAGAGAACATTCACAGTAGAAAATTATGGGACAAAATCATTGGGATTACACCAGGATGAAACCTGGCTCATTCATTCCACGGTTACACCACAGTTAATAAACCCCTCAAAAACATATTAATCATATTTCTTATAACACTCTAGAGTTTACAGTCTGTACCCAGCTTAGAAATTTGTAAAGATCTGGACCATGAGGCACCTAAAATATTTGGAAACCATACATGGTCATTCTAGGCTATTTGCCACTTCATGATACTCCATTCTGTATGAGTTATCTGGTGATCCCGTCTCTCACATTTCACAAATTCTCTCTCAATCCATAAGCGCCTGCACACACATAACTACACCTAATAATAAGTGAGTGATCAAACAGATATTGTAGTGTGTACCATGTACAACATGGGATTTACTGATGCAGAGAGGATTTTAAAATATGTATACATTATGCATATAACCAAAAATTTGATCTCAAATTCACAATTTTGTGCAAATTAACAGAAGATAATCCTATGTGGAAAAGACATATGTGTATTATACACATAATGGATTACATATTACATATGTATGTAGGCTTTTATATTAGTTCCTATGTGAGACCAAACTAGGAATATATTTAATATATACATATGTAAAACAATGCACTATTTATATCGCATTTGCATATTACCTATATATTTTTTCCATGTGGGAGAAATTATATATATATGTAACCCTTCTGCCCGTCAGAGTTGGCAGCAACAAGGGCCGGGTTCAATATCTAGGGGATCCATTCCAATAACACAATGCAAACTGGCTCGAGCCCCCACCCAGTGACCTGGGACAAATATATACCACCCCCGCTGGGCACCTCCAAGAGGCAATACTTCCCCTCTGGCAAGCACCTAGTCTGAATGTAGCAAAAAGCTTTTTAATAACAGAGAGAAACAATGTGGCATTATGTTGGGGAACCACCATCAACAGGATTCATAACACAACCCATGAGCAAAAAACCCACCCCAAGCAAATTGGGGCATGCCCTTTCCCTTTGGTTCTTGAGTCCAGCAACCCCAAATCACCCAAAGTCCCAAAAGTCCAATGACTCAAAAGTCTCTGTCCCTGGTCAGGGCAGCCCCAGAGTTCGAAAGTTTATCTGCAGAGCTTTACCTCCCAACCTGGGTGGAGATGGGGGCGGGGGTAAAAGGCACCTTACATGATCTGAAGCTGAATGCCCCACAGCTCCATAGGCCTTCGCTCCGCTCCGCTCCACCAGCCACCCCACAAACTGCTTTGCTCAGCTCCGTGGCCCACAAGCAGCTCCCGCCGTCCCACAAACTGCTCCACCAGCCGGTCCACAAACTGCTCCACCAGCCAGTCCACGAACTGCTCTGCGTCCCACCAGCAGCTCCCGCCGTCCTATGAACTACTCCACCAGCCTGTCCACAAGGCACTCCAGCCGTCCCATAAACTGCTCCACAATATATCTTCAGGCTCCCCCACTACTTAACACAATGCTCAGTGATTTCAGCTCTTAGTCAGTTCAGCTCTTTGGTGAATTCAGCTTGTAGTAGGGGAGCCTCAGTGCTGGCACACCATTAGCCCAAAGTGAGCTCAGCAGCCTGTAACTAGACTCCTAATGGAATCAAAATTAGCTCTGATATTCTACAGAGGAGAGAGGAGGAAGTGCAATTAGCATGTAAGGCCCTCACCAAGGGGCCCATGCCACAAAGTATTAATACTTGTCCTCAACCTCTCTCAATTCACAGAGTTTTGGAACCCATGACCCTTGCCTAGCGAGTGCTACTTAGTTGATGGTGAGTCCCTCCATCATAACAAAAGGCCAAGTACAGTTCCAAGCACAGTTCCCATAATCAGGGTAATAACAATTTATTCTTCCTGCCCCAACAACAGAGACACTGGGGATCCCACAGCAGCCAAAGTGACCATTTGGGCAGCTATGGGCTCATTCTAGGCGGGGTGGGTGTGCCTATGCAAATGAGATCGGCCCCTGAAGTTCTTTTCCACAATTTGCCACACCTCACCACCAGATGTCAGGGTGGAGCTCATCCTGACACTGCTTACATATATAAACTGGTATAAGGTAGATAGATAGATATATCTAGATAGATAGATAGATATAATGGGATATTTGTTTGTGTCTTTGAGATAACATTGCAAATGATCATTTGTATAAGCCAGTGGCTCTCAACCTTTCCAGATTATTGTACCCCTTTCAGGAGTCTGATTTGTCTTGCATACCCCAAGTTTTACCTCACTTAAAAACTACTTGCTTACAAAATCAGACATAAAAATACAAAAGTGTCACAGCACACTATTACTGAAAAATTGCTGACTCTCATTTTTACCATATAATTATAAAATAAATCAATTGGAATATAAATATTGTACTTTCATTTCAGTATATAGTATATAGAGCAGTATAAACAAGTCATTCTGCATATGAAATTTTAGTTTGAACTGACTTCACTAGTGCTTTTTATGTACCCTGTTGTAAAAATAGGAAAATATCTAGATGAGTTGCTGTCCCCCCTGGAAGACCTCTGCGTACCCTCAGGGGTATGCATACCCCTAGTTGAGAACCACTGGTATAAGTGAAATAAAAATATATTTTTAAAAAATCTTTCTCTGCATAAGTATTGTATAGTGTGCATGCAACAATATCAGTTTGATTATTCACTAAATACTAAATTTGTTGGAAGAAAACACTGTAAAAGAGTCAAAACAAAATATTTTTATCTTTCTTCTACAGATCATCCTTTTTCTTCCCATTCATAAATGTAATTAATTAATAGTAAAGCTAGTTTAAATTTTTTTAACATAAAGGTATTTTCATTTAAAAATTACCTTTTTCCAATTTTTGTGGTAGTTATCAACATTTTTCATTTACCAAAAAATGTGTTTTTGGTGTTTTGTTTTGTTTTTTCAGTAAATTTTTTATTCAAAGCTCCAGTTTTCAGTAAATGAAAAATGTTGATAATAGTTTCAGTAAAGAAAAAAAACAGAAAAAAATTCAGTAAATGAAAAATCAGTCTTTTATGATCCCTGTGAAACAGAAATAGCTTTGAAATTTCTCATGGACATTTAAAATTGTTTTTGACCCACTGTACTTAATGGTTAGCATGTCTTGTACGTATCTCTTATTGTTAATCTTCATTATCACTTAATGTTGTATCTTTCACACTGAAAATATGATTGTTCTAAAAGCTAGCAACAAAATAATAATGCTGGTAATAACAATAGATTCCCAAACAATAGCTTGGCTGCATTGTTTTTATGATGCAACCTATCTTTAGTTGATACAACCTATCTTTAGTTGATTGTCTAACAGTTCAGTCTTGGAGACTCAAACTAAGGCACTGGTTGTATTAAATATTTAGTTTGAAAAAAGTAAAGGAGAGCTCCATAAAGGCAGTCCAACTTTTAGTAAAATAAATGGGAATTCATCTGAGAGTCTCTTAATTAGCTACAAGTACTGCTTTGGATTGAGAATTTCTTTTAAAACTAAATGTATATCCAACAGCGTGAAAAACTGTGCACTGGTAAAATGCAATATATACTGTGAGGCTCAGCACCATTAAACAATGTTTCTGTCTAATTCACTTTAAGGGCGGGGGGGGGGACATAAATATTGTCTAATCTCAAAAATATGTTTAATCCCATTCCTGTTACCTAATTTGATGTGTCCCTTGATCATCCAAAGGGTGGAGCTGCGTGGGTATGCTGAACACAGAGACATATTCTACTTTCTCACTGTCAAAGATATCTGGTGATCTAATATGGGAAGTTCAGAGTGCAGTGTCACAGTGAGCATATCTGGTTTCTTTGAAACTAGGGCATCATTAGCTTAGTCTTTTCCAAATAACAGCATTTCTTATTAATAGGGTTCTTCATATGGCCATGGATTATTGATAATGCTTGATAGTTATGTAGAGCTGCTTGCTATCCTAGACGTATGTGGCCGATGAGCCATTTAGTTGTAGAGTTTTACTCTGCTGCAGCTCTTGAGCTAACACACAAAACCAAGTTTTCTCAGATTGTTGTCAGAGATTCTTTTGCGGGCAGGTTTCAGAGTAACAGCCGTGTTAGTCTGTATTCGCAAAAAGAAAAGGAGTACTTGTGGCACCTTAGAGACTAACCAATTTATTAGAGCATAATAAGTGAGCTGTAGCTCACGAAAGCTTATGCTCTAATAAATTGGTTAGTCTCTAAGGTGCCACAAGTACTCCTTTTCCTTTTGCAGGCAGTAAAATCTGAGTAGGGGAACAACATTGGGATTCTTGTTCTCTGGCCTGGTGATGATCAGGTGCCTTGCCAAGACCCTAGGGTTGACATGACAACATTACATATTTTTAAACACCACTGCCTTTGTCTGCACTAAGTTTGAAAACATGTTGATTAATCTGTTAGCTAACATGTTTGTTAAAAACACCTAATTTCCTAATCTAAACAGGGCCTCGGGTTTGATTCAAAGCTCATTGAAGTCAATGGACATTTTCCTATTGATTTTACTAGGCTTTGGATCAGGCCATTAGACTCTGAGGAAGGGTAATGGATGTATTCTCAAAATACATGCCCTACTGGTTAATTCCTGGAGCACCACTGGCTTTGGTCTTGGAGGATGTCACTCACCCCGCCCATTAAGGTAGGGGAGGTAGAGTGGTCCAAGATTATACCAGGATAAATAGTTGTGTTACAGTGAAACAATGCAACTACAGTAATTCAGATAGGCAGTAAAGCTATGCAAAGATAAGACCTTTATGTTCTGTCTTTTGTATTACTTTATGATCCTTCAAGGACGTTTTGTTCAGATGGCATTTTCCTACAGGGCTTTTATAGAGTCCTAGCCAGGTTTTACATAATATCTCCTTCGTATCCTCAAGTTTGTAAGCACTTTCAAAAGTCTGACTTGACTTCAGCCAAAATAGTGGAAGACACTAAAGGTTTAATAGTAATGTTTGTCGAAGTTAACTTGTAAATTTACGTCTGCAGTGAATGTGAAGATTCATCACAGTAGCAGAACTAGCGAATGATTACAAGGTACTTAGGGTACCCCAGATTTGGGTTTAGGTGCCTAAGTCCCAGTTTTAGGCTCCACTGTTGTCCACAAAACTCCCACTGAACCCTGTAGGCACCTAAACCTATTTGGCACCTGACTTTTCAGGGTAATAGTTCCCTCAGCACCTAAGTTTATGCCTCTGGGCATGTACACTGTTGCCTCACTCTAGGCATCAGGAGGCCTATCTTCTGCCTAAGCCCCACAGCAATACATGAGCCATGGGGAACTAGGCATTTATCCACCTATCTTGAATGCAGGGCCTGATCTGGTAGAAGTGCACAGAGGCCACCTACCAGATTGGGTCTTATTCAAAATCTGGCTGCTGGAGGAGGAGGTGCCACCCACCTTATAACTTTTAGTTCAATGGTTACAGTACTCCCCTGGGATGTGGGAGACACAGGTTCAAGTCTCATCTCTGCGTGAGGTGGGAGAAAAATATTTGAATAGTGGTCTCCCACCTCTTAGGAGCATGCTCTAACCACTGGCCAATGGGATAGTCTGATGTGGGGCTTCCTCAGTTTCTTCTGTTGAAGCTGTTCCACTTTGTATAAATACTAAGGGTTTATTGGGCCACAGAGCAAGAGTGACAATGACTCAGTAGCCTGGTGCTTAAGGCACCCACATGGGAGACCCAAGGTTCAGTCCCCCTGTTGCAATCACTCTTTTGTTAGTTATACACAGTGGAACAGCTTCAACAGGAGAGACTGCGGGAGCTTAATATCAGAATAGTCCGTAGCTCAGTGGTTAAAGCACCCGCCTGTGTGTAGAAGGCTGCTGTTCAAATCCTTTCTCCCCCTTAGGCAGAGTGGGGAATTGAACTTAGCACTCCCACATCCCACGAGAGTGCACCAACCACTGGACTAAAAAATTATAAGGTGGCTGTTACCACTGCCCCTACAATCCAAAACAATAGTTTAAGAAATAGGTTTTTGATGTATTGATGACACTGATTGCATGCTGCATGAGTAAGAAAAGAATCAGGAAATTGGTTGCCGAATCATTCTGAGTTGTTGTTTGAAATTTTTCTGTATTTCAGTATTTACATTTTTAATGTAATGTGGGATGCTGAGTAGATTTTCTTACACAGAGGGTGTTACAAACTCCATGAAATCATCATAACTGAGTTTTACTCATACGAAGGCAAAGAGAAATCTTGTACAATCATGTCTTTGATAATTTAGCACCATGTGTCTTTCTGTCAGCTTCCCAGCTTTGTCCTTAGCCATAAGGAACTCACAGTTTGATTCATGACAACTGTGAAGAAGCTTAGATGAGATTCTGTTTAATAGATTTCTATATGATAAGAATTTTTTCAGATTTTGGAAGACAATCATCCTTGTAAAATTAATCCACAACAACATGCTAAAAAAGCATAGTCTGGGGAAGAGGGGGGAAAGGGGGAATGAAAGATGTCTGGAGAGCCAAATGTGGCAGCTGGAGGAGAGAAAAAATAGACAGATGGAGTAGGCAAGAAATGCTACAAGGGGTAAGAGAGGCAGCTGGGAGATTTAAAAGAGATGGCCTGAGAGGTGCCAGGAGTCTGTCGGAGAGAGAGACTGGGAGCTACGTGGCTCTGGCTATAACGAGAAATGTGCCAAAAATGAGAAGAAAAACAGCTGCAGAAAACAGAACTTCAAATGTTTTAAAAAACATTGGTGGATGTGCAAATTTTATAACTACTAAATGAGTAAATGGATTAACCATTCCTTTTTTTCCGGGGTACGTGCTCTTTAAACCACGCTACCCTCCCAGTTTGGCTTTCACCCAGGAACTCTTCTTCCTCCAGGCCCTTCAAGATTCTTCTTCTGCTCCCATGCCGTACACCCTGGTTTCCTGATGCTCTGCTGACCCCTTCTAGTGCTGTTCCTGGATGCCTTCTCCTCTGCGGTCTTGGAGTCTGATCCAAAGCCTGTTGAAGTCCAGGGAGACTACCATTCACTTCAATTGACTTTGTGCCAGGCCCATGTACTGCCACTTTTGCTGTTCATCTTTCATTTCCTGGCCAGCTCCTGTCCATTATTCAGAGAATGTCAGTTTTAATAGTGGGACATCTGTCTCTCTAAAGAGGATGTGCTGGCAGCAGCCAGTTTTAATAGCTCCTACCCATAAGGAGTTTTTACTATAAGTTTCAAAGGCTTATACTCTAAAGCGCTAATTGGAAGAGGAGCAGGAATTGGCAGAATTGAAGTGTCTGACTGAACAGTTCCTAGAACTAGCAGGTTCTTTCACAAGCTTGTAATGAGCACACACTGTCTTTGATGAAAAGGAAACAGAAAAAAAATGGATGGTTAGGTACTTAACAGGCCATGTGCATGGACAAATATACAAGCTATGCGCACACATTGGGGAAATACACATATAAGCTAGGCAGATGCCAATGTCTGTAAAGTATATACTTGTATGTGCCTACCTTTGAAAACTTGGCCCTGTTATTAATCAGCAGTAATGACAAAGGGAAAGAATGATCATAAGGAATGAAGGTTGTGGAATGAAGGGCCTACACAAGTGGAGCAGGACTGGAGGAGATCATGGTGAACCCTCTCCCATCAAGAACTCTGTTATGCAGCATCATGAAAATTACAGACATGCTGTCTAGCTTCTCCAATGTCTCCCAGGGACCTCTGATTTACTAAAGAGATAACCAAGGAACCAGGAGCTGCAGCACACTCAATTAACACATGGGAGGACAGAGATAGACAACCAGAGATCCCCATAGCAGATAGAGAGCACAAGGAAGGAGGGTGGGAAGAAAGAGAAAGTGAATGTGTGGTGGGGTGGGGCGGGGGCAAAGAAATGGAGACCTGAAAGAATGAACTTCCCACACAAAAAATAAATCCTTGCTATGCAGCAGACTTTTACGAACTGCCTGTCCTGTTGTGATGTTTTGGAGTCCACACAGACCCGTAAGGAGTTCTGTCATCACCTGCCTTGTAACTTTGGGAGCCTTTGTGCTGTTCAACTATAGTTCAATTTCCTGACACTGGTAGCCTGCCACAAGTATAAGGTCTCACTCTGGCTTTCATCAGTCTAATTACTCTCTGCAGGGTGAACCAACAACGCTTCCAGTCCTAGGTCTCCCCAAATACGTCCTTCCTGAGTTCTTAATTACCAGACACTCAAACGGTTCCCCTCTGGTTTGCACACCTATATAATGATGTCTCCTATAAAGAATAGACTTTCTTGTAATCTCCTAACCAACAGTAATAAGGGCAGGAGAAGGAATTTTGGGGTTCGTTAACTAGGGTGGTAGCATAATGAACAGTGGCAGAAATTGCAGGGCTGCATGTGCGTGCGTGCGCTAGGCACATTACCCAAAGAAGAAGATAGGGTCCTCTCTCCAAAAGAGTTTATAAGCCAAGCCGACTACATAACAATGGAAACAGGCAGGAGCGAGAACAATGCTTAAGCATGAGAGGGTTATGCAGGCTTTGGAGTGAGGGAGGGTCCATGGTGGTGGATGGCAGGAACGACTGAGCAAGAAACCTTCACACTGTGTTTATTTCCAAAGAAAGAGCTAAAAACAGCAGAGGCATTCCACTAATTGGAAGCCTTTGATTTCATATTTTAAAAGAGAAGCTTTTCTATGGACAAATCTGACCTTGTTCTTGTTAGGGCAAATCAATTAATTAAAAATGATTACCTTTCTGGAAGCCTTATATATATATCCCGTCATTCCCTTCTTTTTATTTAAATAGTTAGAGGAAATTATAATAAGCTTCATGTGGAATAGGAGATTTCTGCATGCCCACATAAGACACTCCAATGTTCCTATGATTAGCAGTGGTGTGGGGAATTTCATATTTTAAATTAGGTTTTAAAGGTAGATTCAATTTTTTAAAAAAAAATATTGATTCATGGAAAATGGTCAAGTTTCACAGATGCTTATGGAAAAAGATACACAATGTTGATATAAACAATAGAAGTGGCATTGCCCAGCTGTATTCTCAATGCATTCTCTTTCATGGTTAGTTGAAATGGCAAATTGCATACCAAATTGCTCAGGTTTCTGATTGGTCAGAAGAACCCTCTTCAGCCAATCTTGTGATTTAAGTGACCACCAGACCTTGAATGGCTCATGTCCATCTAGTGGAGACTCCTAGGCATAGATCTTCAAAGGTATTTAGGTGCCTAACTCCCACTGACTTCAAGGACTTGAACAGTGGGTCTCCCACCTCTCAGGAGGGTGGCTTATGGAATATTTTTATGTGGGTCTACGTCAGTCTCTCCTGTTGAAGCTGTTCCACTGTGTATAAATACTTAAATAGTCATTAGCTCAGCGAGACAGACACACTCTATAACTTGGCAGTTAGGGCACCGAGGTGGGAGACCCAGGGTCCAGTCGGCCTGTGCCAATGATTCTTTAGGCATAGCTAGGTGCTTCCCTGCAGCCTGGACTTAGGTGCCTCACTCCATGAGGACTAGGGGCTTAGCCCCTCTCATGAGCCTCCTTTTGGCTATCTTAGGCAGCTCCCCTCCTTATGTGCAGGCTGTTGTGGATCACATTGTTAGTTGCCTCTCTCCCCCCATTCATTCTATAGGGAGCATAGGCACCTAACTCACACTTTGTGGATCCCAGTATTGGTTGCGTGATTTCCTAGGCACCTAAGGTTTGGTGTTGCAATCCCTAAGTCCCTTTGTGGATCCAGGCCTTACTGCCTCAATCAGATAGTGCGATATCTACCTATGGAAGAATAGAACCCAGCAAAAATGGAGATGAGCCTCTTTAGATCATGAATAGGGCAGGAGGTGCCTGATGCTTCTGGAGTACATTCTTGGGCCTACCTCAGATATCAAGATTTGCTCTGTAGCTCCATTCCGTAACAGATGATCCAGGGTAAATCTGGGAGTCCTCTGTTCGGTTGGGTCTTCCAAGGAAAAGTGGGAGGAAATGAATCTCACAAAGTCATTAGAGAATCCAAGAGATCTGTCCCTTCCCAGTACAGGATTGTTCCTACAGTATTTTCTCTAATGTTTTGCCCAGTTTGTTTATAAAATTTCTACCCACTTCCCATGAGACACTATCCTCTAATCTGATCGATCTCACGCCACCGATCATCAGCACCTAAAATACAATATTCTATCCTCTTCCTCCTTGTTTCACATTACAGTAAAGAGACTAAGAAAACCAAAACAAAACCAACCCTCCACCCCGCCCCCCGCACATTCATAATTTTAAAAAAATCATGACAGCAACCACAGCCTCTCAGAGCTGTACACAGAGCTGTCTGTGTACACTGGACCAGCCAGAAGCTATGGCAGCTCTTTTCTGAAGAGAGGTCGTTGAATTATGGAATTGGTGAGCCAAGCTGTAAAGTTGTTTTGGTTTGTTTTTTTTCTTGAGATGATTTCTGTTTTATGAAAGCCACAGTACTTTTGATGTTCTAAATTTCTCACCTACCTTTATGACAAAGAGCTCAGACTATGTAATAACCTGGGCTAGATTTGACCTAGTAAAGGGTCTATAGTCTAATTACCAAACTCCTGCATTCCCTTTGCTTTAAAGTTGTAAGATTCTATGGTTTTGTCTTTGAGAGTTGTCATAAATATAAAGGGAAGGGTAAACACCTTTAAATCCCTCCTGGCCAGAGGAAAAACCCTTTCACCTGTAAAGGGTTAAGAAGCTAAGATAACCTCGCTGGCACCTGACCAAAATGACCAATGAGGAGACAAGATACTTTCAAAGCTGGAGGGGGGCGGAAACAAAGGGTTCTCTCTGTCTGTGTGATGCTTTTGCCAGGACCAGAGCAGGAATGCAGGTCAGAACTCCTGTAAAGAGTTAGTAAGCAATCTAGTTAGATATGCATTAGATTCTGTTTTGTTTAAATGGCTGATAAAATAAGTTGTGCTGAATGGGATGTATATTCCTGGTTTTGTGTCTTTTTGTAACTTAAGGTTTTGCCTAGAGGGATTCTCTATGTTTTGAATCTGATTACCCTGTAAGGTATTTACCAGCCTGATTTTACAGAGGTGAGTCTTTTACTTTTTCTTTAATTAAAATGATCTTTTAAGAACCTGATTGTTTTTTCATTGTTCTTAAGATCCAAGGGTTTGGGTCTGTGTTCATCTATGCAAATTGGTGAGGATTTTTATCAAGCCTTCCCCAGGAAAGGGGGTGTAGTGCTTGGGGGGATATTTTTGGGGGGAGACATTTCCAAGTGGGCACTTCCCCTGTTCTTTGTGTAACACTTTGGTGGTGGCAGCGTTTAACCTAAGCTAGTAAGAATAAGCTTAGGGGGTCTTTCATGCAGGTCCCCACATCTGTACCCTAGAGTTCAGAGTGGGGAAGGAACCTTGACAAGAGTCATGAAAACTGGAATAATTGCACTAATTTTTAACCAATAATGATCTGGAAATTCTGGTTTTACATTTTACTTCCCAGTATTATTACCTGAGACTATTCTATCATCAGAAATAACACCACGTGAATGGGAGGAATCTGGAAACAGTGGAGGTCTCTAGATGAGTCCATGGGATAGCAGTGTCAGTTACCAGAGATACTGAGCTTTCTGACCCTTTTTGGTCTCTTTGAGTGCACCCTTTTTAGGTGTCTGGCCTTGAGCCATCACTTCTCTTTCAAGGTGGAATCAGGCGATTCTCCTTCTCTCAGACCGGGCACTGAATTGCAGGTCCTCGTGTATCAACTGTGATTACCTCAGCAGATCTGGCTTATGCCTAGATGCTGCAGTTCTGTTCCCTCTGGAGCAATGAGAGTGGTAATTAGAACTCAAACAGCTTCTTTACAGCAAATACCATTTATTTAGAACAGAAATGTTTCAGAGAAGACAAACTAAATGCAATGCCTGCTTTTCTCTAAGGCTCACCATTCCCAACTCCTTCAGTGTCTCTCTCTCTCTCTCTGTCAGTCTGTCCGCTCAACAGCTGCTTAGACGTGCCCACCTTCACAAGAATCAAAATACTTTATTCATAGCCCTTTGACCTGGTAGGACCCAGCATTGCAAAACAATGTTTACAGCATGTTAGAGACAAGATACAGGATCTCTGAAGCTGACAGCTTGGTCCATTGGCTTTCTAGGATGTACTCAAGTGTTCTTATCTGGGAAGCCAGTGTGTTGCTTCCCTGGTTGCTCTTAACTTTATTAAATTAGATCAGTACATTCACACCAAAAAGTCTTATAACCCCAATATAATCTATACAGTGATAACTAGGTTACAGAGCTGTATCCTTAGGTATTTACATCATAGCTCCTACAGTATTCATAACATAACTACATATCAGCTCCACTTCTGTCATGAGCACTTTGAAGTTTGAAGTGCACACTTCTGTTTTCACAATCCACTGCTACTCTCTGGGTTTCAATCTAGATTTTCGATTTCTTTTGGCAGGTTCTCAGGTGGTGTTCTACAAGACGGGAAAATTGCTTTCTTGATAAGGTCACAGGAAACGCAGGGCTAAGATACAGTAGTGTAAGTGGAACTGGTGACATTTAAAAAAGAGCAAAGCTTAGAGATTCTTGAAAATTACCATATGCTTTTGCAGTTGAACTCTGTCTTGTATGGATGACAATTTATAGCATTATTGTGTTCCGATGTTACTCAAAGAATACATATCATAAAATAAATGTATCCTTTTTCATTCATTGTTAATAGTTCACCAAAGGAAAAAACCACTACATATGAACAATAAACAAAATATGTTTAGACTTGCAAACTACAGTATAATACTGGATTTTAAAAAGACCATATTTTCCTTAAATAGTGATTCTGATAACAACTACTCCTATGAAGGGAAACCGCATTGCAGTTTGTTTTATGATAAAACAGGATTTGTTTGCATCACCTATGACTAGCAAATTAAATATAATATGAATCCTCTAAGGTTAGTGATAGCACATTGGACTAGGAGAGCAGCACACTCAGTGTGCTGCATAACTAATGTGATGAACAAATGCACTGGATTTTGTTTAGTGCAGTAGTCAAAGAAATGACTAAAATTGTCATTGAAATATCATGGGGTGGGCAACTTTTGAAATATCCAGAGTTTTAATTCAGTTGAGCCTGCCCTGCCCACCAGATTTGCATACCTTTACTAGAATTTATCCCAATTATTCAAACATCCTGAGTCTGCATAATCCTGTTGGAAACCTTGTGAGAACAAGATTTGTCTCCAGCTTCCAGTATTTTGTACATCCATTCATAAATATTGCACTAACAACCAGGAGAGGCATATTCTAGTAATCTGTGCAAATGACAAGGGACCAGGGAGTCCTGGATTCTAACTGTGGCTCCGGAACTACCTCTGTGGCCTTGGGGTGAGTCTCCTTATCAGCTTTCCTCTCCATAAAGAAGGATAACTGCCTGTTTCACAGGGGTGTTGTGAATACTAAGTAATGCACTTAGATACTGCAGGGAAGGGCACTATTAAGAATCCTACGATAGATCAGAAGTTCTCAAATATTTCTTGCTGTGCCCCCCTCCACACACACTTTGCAGATTCATCTCTCACGTGCCCTTCCCACCCTAGTAAGAAACAGTATTTCTCAAAATTTTGAGGGACTGGGAGCCCATCTCGGCCGGTGTGCCCCGCTGCTCCCTGGCCTGTGAACGTTCCTTCCTGGGACGCGCTCTGGGTGGACAGTTCTGGCAGGACACAGCCAGACAGATTGCACTCCTATCCTCGTGCTCCTGGCCCTGGGAACAACCCAGAATCACGCACAGGCCATAGGCTCCTCTGGCCTTGATGCAATCCCATGCACACATGCACAAGAGCCTCACAAGGGAGTGCATGCACATCAGCCTTTGGAGAGACTAGCAAACTGGAATACCCCTTTGTGCAGGAAAAGGCCACACCCCCTTGCTCCTCATATCTCCCTCCTCCTAGCTCTTCTAGCCTGGCAGTAGCAGAAGGAGATTCAGATAGTGAGACGAATTCTTATTTTATCAACAATATTTTCAAAAACAAGAAAAAAATTCGTAATCACTGAGGTCCTCGCCACCCCTCCCCCCGATAATCTGATTGCTCCTCACATGGGGGCACACCCCACAGTGTGAAAATCAATGTGATAGGATAACGAGTGTACAGGGTGTTAAAGATGAACTCCTACTCCTGTATAAAATGCTAAGATTTCCTATTCAGCGCTTCCGGTTCTGGCCTCAGATGGCATATGGAAGTGCAGAAGACAGTACATAATGGAGGGAGGGTGGGAGGAAGGAATTGTTATCTAAACATTTTCAGACTTCACAAGGCTGCTCAGTTCAATTTCAGATGAAGGAATCAGGATTTTTCTTGTTTTAACCCAACTGCTTCACCGATTCTGAAATGGAAAGCAAATGAACCACTGCTGCAGCTCTCTCACGCGGTGCTGCAGAACCGAGCACACAACAGAGAGTCCCCACCTTTACAAAGGCACAAACTACTAAGCCCAGTATAGTTCTAAAGTAAAACCAAAAGGGGCTGAACAAATTGGTGACATTGGATATAGCAGTCCTTGTAGCAATTAACCCTGTTTCCTTAGCCTTTCACCTCTATGTGCTCTGTGTTGAATTAAGCTTTGTTCTTTATTTCAAACAAGCAAAATAAATAAATTAAATAAGACATGGGCCCAACTCCATGGGTTTTGGCCGAATCGATTGAAAACAACTATTTTTTCAGAACTGAGCTCCTATCATTGTGAAGGACTGATACTCTGTATATTTCTGGTTGCTTTGATCACTCTGCGCTGTATTTCAATTTTTTTCTTACCATTTAACATTAAACCTGATCAATTCTTGTTCTCCTCAGCTTTAGACTGAGCTTTTTGGGGGGAGGGGTCTATGTAATTTGTCTCTATGAGCATTTCATTGTAGTACACACTGAGCTCACAGTGAAAACTTGTATATGCCTTTAAAGGAGTCTGCACTTGCTGCTTACGCCAAGATATTGTCTTAGTTCCAGTTTGTCATAGGTCAGGGCTACTGCACCTGTATTTCCCCTCGGGGGTCCAGCAACAGCACCTGCTCTCAGGCTTCTGGCTCCCCTGGCAGCCACCTCTCTGGGGTGAAAACACAGGTCTCTCTTCCTTCTAACTGGGGTATCTCCAGGCTGAACAGTTCCCTGTCTTCACTGTGTTATTCCCATCAGAGACAGACTGCCCAAGCAGGCCTGCTTCCTTTCTCTTCAGAGACGGTAAACAGTGTGACTGCCCACAGTTATCGTGACCAGACAGCTCTTTTTATGCAAGCCTATTTTATTCTTAAGGTAAAAGCACTAAGGAGAAAACATTAAAAACAATAAAAGAATGTATATACATGCCAACGAGCTTACCAGAGATCACCCCAACCCTAACATGATGGGTATTGAGAGGAGCAGTCCTTCAAACCCCACCCAAGGAGTTTCCTTGTGGTTTCAGATTCATCACAGGTTCAGCTCAGAACAAGCATGCAGTCTTATGGGGTCTTGTTAGCCCTGTCCTTCTAACCCTTCCCTAAGGATTGGGTCCTTCTGTGGATTAGAGGTCTTGTCCGTTTACTGGATCAGGAAGGAGGCCAGGAGCATGTTTAAAACCAGGCTATTTATCCAAAAAAACATTTTCTCTATCCTTTGGTCCCTGGAGAATCCAGTTGGAATTAGTATATGAACCGATACAGGGGCTTCAAAGGGTCTGATAACTAGAAGAATTGCATCATTATCCCCTTCCTCCTAGAGGAGTTGTATACAAGTCTACAATAACACACACACACAATTGCATTTTTAATACAGTGGACCCAAAGGTATTCAACCTAATTCAATAAAAGTTTATCCAGGCTATTGTCAGCCTGTCACACAGTTCATGCCAATACAGCACACATGCTCCTTGGATTCTTACTGCCAACTGAGATACTAATTTGAAAGCAAGACTTCTACCAGCACTAGCATGACAGATTGTGATCATTTCACCGCCGTTACCCTAAGAACCAAGCTCAATCATTCAGCAACCCCCTAATGTTTTCAGCAATATATCTGGATGCACACTTTCCAAACTTGTATCTTGTAATAGTCTTCTTGATATCCAACCTATCACACAGATGCTGTACAATACTGATATGTGTTGTTTAATGAATCTGAATTCCTTAAAAGAAGAATATTTTTCCATTTCTTATATTATCCTAGTCTCCTCATTCTTACATTCACAGGAGCTAATGCTACACTTAAAGTTGGAACTCAACTTATATCACAATTCCCAGTTTTCATTCATTCGTTACTTCATCAAAAATTCCCTGAAAGCTAAAACGTTATATGCTTAGACGTTGCCCAGAGGTTGTTTTATTGTAAGTCTGAGGAAATTTCACTTACGTGCTTTTGAGTTACATGAACAGAAAAAAAATGGATACTTTCTGCTTTGAAAATGTTGTTTAGATGTTTACTTGTGTACAAATAACTGAAAAGGAGCCTGAACTTCAACATTTCGGAAATAAATTTAATAGTTTGTAGATCTTTAAAAATGTATTTTTATGCAGGTGCAACATAAAATGTATTTGTTTTTAACTGTGTAATTGCAAGCAGTACTATGAAGTTGCACAATTGTGTTTTGTGCAACTCTACGCCAGCCCAGCTAGTGTATAAATATTGAGATAGTAGCGAAGGTTAAATAGTCGCACTATACCACAGGGCTAGCAGGGTATTTTCCTTTCTTTCACTTTAAAACCAAACAAGAAAATTAAATATAGAAAGCTATGTTAACACCAAGTTAAGCTTGTAAATGTCAACATACAAATATCAGTAAATGAAGAAATTACAATTCCTCTAGCAATGTTAATTCATCCATATAGTACTTCAAAGCTCTGGATTTTAAGATTCTATCTGTTCTCCAGGAAGGGTGTTTAAAAAGCAAAAACTAAACATACATACACTCAAACTCAATGTTACTTACCCTACTGTGTAAAATCATTTATGGGATGGATGAAAATGTAAGGCTCCAGAACTGTACTGTTCATAACTTATTGCTAGTTGCATAGTTATTGTCTCTCAACTAAATGCACAAATCTGTGTTAATGCAATGGTTTAGGTTGCACAGTTTAAAAAAAAAAAGAGATTCTGAAGTTGAGGTCCCAATAACAATATTATCAAGGTTATATTGCATGTGTAGTGGGTCAGCAAATGTACACATTTTACAGTATAAAAATATACTACACTAAGAAGAATAAAAAATGGAAGATACTGTCCATGCAACACACCCTGAGTTAACTTTGCTGTGGGAACCTTAATGTTTGTATTTCTTGACTAGGTTATTTTAGCTGTAGCACCAGAGTGATTTACATTTAAAAGGGTCTTCAACAACAATCTTTTCTCTACCGTTACATAACTCATGCAATGGCCTGTCACAAAGCAATCCCTGGAGTGCAGTGTGTCCCCTCTTCATATCCCACACAGGGGTTCACATCACCTCAACAGCAGGAAGAACAGAGGTAGGACCTATGACTTTTTCCCCTTGCTCCCCAACTCCCTTGCATCATGTTACATGGTGGCCTAAGGAGCAGACCCAGTGCAGCATCAGGGAAGGCTAGTGTGCCACTGGGCTTCAGGAAGTGTGGCACTGTTCTTCTTGCATTCTGGGAGGAATTGGTATTTCTGAGCCTAGCCAATCCCATGTCTGAATTTAGGCCCTCATTTTCTGCCAGGGGCCTAACACATGTAGGAAAGAAGTGAGTGAGTTTAAACTATAAATTTCTGACTCATTCTTCTACTGGGTGTTTATATATCCCCAAGGAAGAAGCAAAGGAGACTTTTCTCCCTGAGCCCATGAATCTCAGGTGATCCCACAGGAGGCAGTTCAGCACCATTCTCTCCTGCCCATACTGGGCTACGAGCAGTTCATTATTTGCTTAGAAGGGAAATGGGATGCTTGTGAACATGAGTGCAGCAGTCCTGGAGAATTAAGTCCTATATACACCCAACGTGAAATTTACTCCAGAGTAGCAGATCAGCACCACTGAAGTCCAACTCGTGCCCTCAGAATAAGACTCCAACAGGGCACATACACCTTGTGTTGACCCTCTGTATGGGAGCAACTTTCACCCACAGAACTGATGCAGCAGACATAGCAATAGAGGAAGTGTTCTCTATACCACTCCACTTAAGTAATCCAGTGTGCAGAGGAGACCATATCTAGGAATGAGAGAGCAGGTCAGTCTCCATGCTCAAACCTTCATCTCTGTCATTTTTCATGGCAATCTTAGCAATTAGCATCAATTATAGTAGTGATTTTCAGGACATGGATAACTTGTTCACTAAGCATTGGCTGCCATTCATTTCATATGAGGCTCCTCTTTTAGTTGTTGGACGACAGCTGCTTTTGGTCATTAGCAACTTGGGCTGATCATGAACAGACTGAAGAGCTCTGCCAGAGAGCATGAACTAACTCTAACCACTGAACTCTCCAAAGCTTCCATTTGTAATGTTGGGAAAGCAAAAAACCAAACCAAAACAAAACAAAAAACAGCCCCCTCTCTCAAATGTTCCCTTGCACTAAATGTTTAATAACTGTCCATCTGAAGAGTGTATTTTCTACCCTACATCATCTCTGTATTTTATGATTTGCTCAATATAATTTGACAGTGCTCCATTTACATTAGTCTGCAGCTCTGAAACCATTATATGCGACACCTTGTTCTCCCCACAGTCCAGGAATTTTACAAACAAGTCAAGGCTTCTAAATACAGTTAGAAGAGCTCCACTCCTGGTTGAGCACAAACGTAAATAGACTGGATGCAACAATATTTTTTATTATATTTAATACAAGTGAATAGATTAGAAGATCTGAAATGTTATAAAGCAATATACATACTGAATAAATAGCACAGGAGTCATGTCTACATTATATAACACTGGCTAGTATTCAGAATACTTAAAATAAATCCAGTGACATTGGATAAAGTCCATAAAAATGCTATCCTGTCTTCCCTTGTATGAAATTGTTCAAGTATAAAAAAATCCAATACAGTGTAAAATATTAAATTCCAATTAGGTCAAGAATAAAAATAGCAAGTATTGCAGTTTCACAGGACAATGTAAAGCAGCATTCTCAAGCAAATGAAAAAATAGTCTACATACAGTTGTGTGTGGGGGGGGAAAATCTGTACTAATGTATTTGAGAGGCCTACATGAAAAAGTACTTAAGAGGGACAAGCATGGAATTAGCAGTACTTAATGTAAAAACCTAAAAAGTGTTAATTTAAGAGTACCCTCATACAGTGCACATACTGAATTTAAATAAATCCAAGTCAACCTCTTTAATTGATTAGGTTAATATTTAATATGCTACATCTAAACCTGCTAAATAATTTATGCCATGAGATGAATACATAATTTTACAGTGTCACATCTAAAGTTGCTTTCTTTAGAGCGCAGCATAGTAAAACTTTCAAAATAAATATTTCTTTTTTAAATAGCATTACAATTAAGGCACAGTATAAATCACATACCATTAACCCTTGAAGAACTGCAATCTCAGTAACAAAAGTTGTCTCGTACTGTATGTTCTCTAATAAATATTTTTAAATATTCTGAAATAGATACTAAAATTGTACAAAGTTTCAAAAAAAGGAAAAAAAAGAAGTTCCCTTAAAACAGTTCTTAAAGGTTTAAATTCAGCAAGCTTCTTTCTGCCTTTATTCACAAACCATGAACAGATGCAATAAATAGAAAGAGAAGGCTGTTGTAGTAAAGGGCTGATCCTATTTCAGAATCAGAATAGCTGACACGAGCAGTTAAAGTTTCCCAAAAGTGAAACAGGATGGAGAGAGGGATTAGAAAGTGACAAGCTCATCAAACGAGCACAAGTGATGTGTTCTTTCCAGAACTGTCTGTGTTATTGATTGTCTCTACAGCTGTTGCACCCATTAATTCCACATCACTTGCTCCATAGTTCCACTCATCCAGAGGACAGATAAGAAAATAACTTTGGTGCCTGTCCACCATTTTATCAACCGGCCATGTTCCTCAGATTGTTCGATGCCCATTAATGAGATAGTGAGAAAATATTTTCTCACTAAAACAAGTTCTATAGGCCATGGTGAAAACTAGAAATGACAATCAGTGCTTTACACATTGTTTCAAAAAACTTAAACTTGATACAGGCTACATATTGCTCACTGATTTTTTTTCCCTGGTTTAACTTTTTCAAATATTTTCTCACTTGTAAAAGGCAGTTTGCTTCCCTGATATTGTAAAAAATACACGTTTAATTTTTTTTTAAATATAAAGTCCCATTGTTACTCCTGCCATTCTTTCATGACAGTACATTATAGATTGTTTCTTCTCAATTGATACCTGAAACTGGTACCCCCACCCCACCCCTTCCCTAATAGCAACATGATTTGGATGCATGCTGTATGAAGACAGTGGAATAAAAAAATCTTTAACTTTGCAGTAGCATAGCTTTTCTTAAAGCTGCTTAGTTAAATGTTAATTGTCTTTTATTAACTACTTATATTGGAAGGCTGGAAAAAAGGAAGAGAAAGAAAGAGATCTATCTTTCTTCAGAAGTCCATCTGCTATTGCATGCGGTCTGTCTGTAGCTGTTGTGGCTGGTACTGACCAAAGGCTGCAGCAGCTGTCCCAGGTGCTGCAGCAGTGAGTGGTTGCTGGACTGCATAGCCATAACCCCCAGCAGTGACATATCCTGCAGCAGCTGGGGATGCTGCATACGGGTACTGGTCATAGGCAGCAGCGGCAGCAGCAGCTGCCGCAGCTGAGTATTGTGCATATGCCGCTCCAGTGTAATCAATGTAAGGCGTGGTGGAGGCAGCAGCTGCTGTAGGTTGGACATGTGGAATTACAACTCCTGGCTGCACAAAAGCCTGTGGATAGACATAATGAGCAGGTATCCTGTTGAAAGATGGAAAACAAAGTTAGAGGAAAACTTACGAATTTTAAGTACTATTTCCATATTCAGAACTAAAACAAACTCAATTTAGTTGTTGTTATGAGCATAGGGTTGCCACAATAGCTAAATTTATTTAATACACCAATGTATCATTTCAATAGCACAAAGAGATGCATTGCTCAAAAGCCCAGCATTACGAGATGACTTAATAGCATTACACAGAACACCATCAAGCAACGTCAAACGTGTTCACTTTAAAAATCTTTAGAAGGGCCAGTATTTGGGATGTCAGTTTAAGACATCTGTAAAGAAGTTAAATTTGTTTATTCCAGATCCAAGCTTGGATTGTGCATTTTTAAAATAATCTGTAAGTGATTTTGTTGCCCTAATTCTCACTAACTTCATTGACTATTAGTAAAATTCTGTGTTATGAAGACTGGTTTTATTATAACAACTATGCAATTTGACAGTATAGCCACTGTAATCAGTTTGCCAGTAGTAGATAATGCAGCTAAACAGGTTTTTTAGTTGGTCAATTCTGTAGCCCATCACTCTTCCCCTCTCACCCCCCAATCTTCTTGTAAAAAAAAAATTGCATTGTGGCAACCCTACTTAGATTGCTATGCAGACTCAGCACACATTAATTTCTCTGCAACCTCAGTCACCCTTATTAAAAATTAAAAAAACACAGGCGACAAAGGAGTTTAAAAGTTCACAAGTGTGGTAAACACAGCACGAATCACACTTTCCAAACGAACTATAGTGCAGCTCACTTGGTCACAAGAGGCCATTGAGGAGAAGCTACATAGATGCTATTAAAATTCATAACAGTGATTCCTAAGTACATGTGCATCACACTTTTGTAAAGGTCATAAGGACACAAGGGTCAAACCTGTTTGACAATCAGGCCACTGATGTCCTGTTTTGTGCCAGCTTGTTTATTTCTATGCAAGACATACAGCATAGAGTTTTGGGAGATGGGGGTAGGATTAAATCTAAATAGATCTGGTGTTTAACAAAAGCAAAAACAAGTTTATGGCTCATTAAATAACTGTTTGAACAAGTCAATAGATACACTTTCTCATTTCCTCCTCCAAATCAGAGAACTTTGCTTCCTTAACTTACTAGCCTATGATTGAACTACTTTTGATAACAGTAGTAATCCTTTCACATCACACAGATCTGCATACAAAGTAATCCCACCATTCCATTGTATCGTGTAATATTAAAGACATTCTTTAGAGTAGAGTAATACCATGTTCATTATACATTTAATCCCCCAATCCTGCAACTGGATCCATGAGTAGACTGAAGTCAGTGGGGCTCTACACAGCCATAAAAAGTCTGCTTTTGCAGCTCCCAGTGCAGGATCAGACCCTTAGACTTTGCACGAAAGTTAAAAATTTCCCTTTCCGGCTGAGTCCAAAGACAACTCCAGCCTTTTAGCATGATATTTACATTATAAACATAGATGGAAAATTGCAGCACTACCATTTGTCCTCTTCCTCCAGCTTTAAGAGCCAGACAGTTTTTTTGAAAATAAAAAAAACAAACAGTTTTACTTCCAGCTGTCAACAGTTCAATTAAATGGGACACTCAACTAAATTCATCCCAAGATTTAAAAAAATTATAAAAAACAAAGCATTAAATCTGATTGGCCTTTTAAATTATAAAAACTTAAAGACAGTTAAACTCAGACAAACCCAGTAACTAAACATTCCTCCCTGCAAAGTTTGTAAACTAAACACTGCAGCTGTAATAACTTAACACAATTGAGTTATTTCATTTTCCATTGTCTGAGATGACTGCAGAAAATTAGAGCAACAAATGACAAAAAGTAGTGAAACTGGATTTTTGCAACTAATTAATAAAAAAATGTTTACAACATTTTAAAGATGACACTGGCCCCTTAATCATGTTACTATCTTAGCTCTCCATTCAAAAGGGAAACACACAGTATCTGGTATTAGATACCAACCAGAATATAAAAACAATCATAGCATAGTTTTTACTTCTGACACGCTACTTTAAAAGGATTATAAATTAATTAAAATGTAATTTACATGGTAGCTTGATTATTAGTTTAAATAATTTTTCAAGGGTCTTTCCTAAACCCTGATACAGAGAGTCCATTTAACATCCAACAGACAGTTTAACATCCACGTAGAAGCAAATGGGCAGCAGTAATTATGGCTTAAATATTACTTTAAACAGTAAGAAGACAGTAAGACATACTACATTTCTAGCTCTTTCTCTATGCGAACACAAATGACGTTACCGAGGATTTCTTAGAACACTTGTACATGTACTTAATTTCTTTTTAAAAAGCTAGATTGAAAGATACACATGCTCCCACTTAAACCCTTGTGACTTGTTTCCTTTAAGCCAAGAAACAAAACAGGTGGTGAATTACGAAACTATCCCTTTACAACAGCATTTTAGTCTGCATTATACATGAACCCTGTGCAGGCCCCCACCATCATGCCATTTCAGATGTGGTGATTGACAGTGTAAGCTGCAGTGGGGCTATTTTTGATCCATCGGTCATGAGGCAAGGGTTTCAAGCAGAGTAAAATGACTTTATAAGGCCAAAGTAAACGTCTATCTACTGCAAAGGCAAGCATGCGTACATCTCAATGACACCGAAACACTGCTCTTTAATCTTTTGACCTCAGTTTCCCATTGTGCTGGGACACCTTAATAAAACAGTCAGGTTATTATAAAGTGTATTATTTTATAATAGATATTATAATATTGGGACAATATTTTAATTATACAACGGTCTTATGGCAAGGAAATTTTTTCCATTTTGTAGTACATAAGTTTATTGCCTCAAGCTACTGCCTTAAAGAGAAAAAAAAAAAGACGCAATGTTTAGCACCAAGTAATTTTGGTGTATACAAATGCTCTTGCCATAAGACTTAAGATTTTCATTAACCTAAGCTGTAAGAATACTTTTGCAAAGTTAGAATGTTGATTAGGTTTAATACTATAGTAGCTGTATAAATAACAGTAAACTGCCAAATATATTATTGTAAATGTTATGCATACAAAATACAATGGAAACAAAAAGACAGCCTAGGCTGATCTGGAATAGCTGCAATACATAGGAATTCAGTATTAATGGACAGAACAATTGTGATACCATTGAATTCTTGAACAAGTAGTTACTGGACTCTCCATGAGACCTGTTCCTTCTGTTCTGGATCTTGCATTGCTTCATCTGTTCTTTGTAAGTACAGTTAACTAGCAGATTTAATTCAAAGTTCAATACCAGAACAAGAGTTATGTATACACACTAAAAATTAAATCAAGCATGTTTTGGGGGTTAAGTTTGTGCTCAATGCCTTCTGCAGGATATTGAAAAGTATATACATTCGGTTTTCTTTGACCACGGCAGTTTCATTCCACAACTGTTTCAAAATTATCAGCTGCCTGATCTTTTAATTATCAGCTGAGGTCAGAACTCTTCCCTCCATCCCTTAAAATCAATTATAAGGATTTTGTAAAACTTAGAGGTGACTTAGCCAGGGTTTGATATCAGCTAACCATTCGTTGGCTAGTTTGTCCTTTTGGGACCTAATTCGGCTCTCATTGAAGTCGGTGGAAACGTTTCCATTTACTTCAGGATCAGTCCTTACACAAACAGGGAAAAAGATCTAACTGTTCATATCCTATGTCCACCTCTCCCTTCATGCACGTAATTTTCCACTGATGTTACCTCAATGGGAACAAAATAAAGATCTTTAAAAAAAATGCATTAATTCAATAGCAGCATTTGGTGTTTCAATATAAAGCTATATTTTTATGAGTCACAGTGGGATAAGTAACCAACACTGAACTCTTCAAGGTCCCTTCCTGCCCCACATTTCTATGATTGTGGTCAGATTCAGCATGCCAGGTCTCACACATATAGTAAGTGAGATTCTGGATGTAAAGAGGGGGTGAGATCAGGAAATGTTACCTGGGTGGGAGAATTAACCTCTATAGCATAGAAACCAGAAACCAGAACTACAAGTGTTTTATTAACAGGAACTAATCACGCTTCTCTTAGCTAGAGTAAAGCCATGGAGGTACCATACTCAGAATTAAGTATGTTCTCCCACTAAATCTGATGTAATGTGATGCTGAAAGTAACTGCATTTTGTCTGAAAGGTGGAACTATGACAGAGCACTGCTGACAAGAGCAAAGTAGAACCTCACTAATTTGCACTTTGCTAATTAATCCACATGCAAAAATGGCACTCTGCTATTTAATCCACACAAAAATGGCACTCTTCCCTTTTACTAGCAGAGCACAGTTCTGATGTTCCATATTACTTACTTTTACATAGCATACGGAAGTACACTTACTAGTAGTCACAGAAAAAATTGAAACTCAAAGTATGTTTCAGTGGAGCCCTGCTCTCACCTCAAAATATTACTCTTTACAGAAAAATTCTGTCCTTTTTAGCAGACCCAAACATTAAAATGTCTGAAAAATGAGCCCTTACACAACCTAGCCTGTTCCCCTTTGTCATAGTCATCACTCTCACTGTATTTTCCACTTTATGCATCCGATGAAGTGAGCTGTAGCTCACAAAAGCTTATGCACAAATAAATTGGTTAGTCTCTAAGGTGCCACAAGTACTCCATTTCTTTTTGCGAATACAGACTAACACGGCTACTACTCTGAAACCAGTCATCACTCTCTATCACTCCACTCAGTTTTCACTGCTCTCCCCAGCCTTAACTTTATCCCCTAAAATATATGCATAGATCAAAATAAGAGTTTAGTGGGAGATTCTTGGAAGTGCATCTCTTGAACATGAAGTTAGATTGTATAATCTCTTGTAACTGGAGGTAACAGAAAAGGTGCAGGGAACAAGGATAAAAATGAATACTGGATTCTACCAGTTTAAAACACATACCACCCCTTTTTGCAAAGTATGTCCCTAACTCAGATTGATATACAGTGTGTTAGAACCAGAAAAGGCTGATGGATTGGAGAAGAGAATCCATTTTTATTAAATCCCTTAAGTAGTACATAGTCCCCGTTCCTCCTTTCTTGCTATGCTAGGCAAGAACTTCCTCTTTTCCTCACAGCTGCACCCTTTGCATTCCACCAGCTCCTCTTTGTAACCCTGCTTTCATGGCCTTCCAGGTAACCCCTTCCCTAGTGTGAGTATCAAATTATTATCATATATTCTTTTCAGTTTCCCCACCATTTCTCCAAGAATATTAAGAGATACTTCCCTTCAACAAAGCCAGCACGATATATTTGGGAATATTATAGGAAGCAATAAAATAAAATAAATAAAAAATCATAAGTGAGCTTCAGGTACATTTTCAAAACTAGTTTCCTGATTATTACCATGCTTCCCAGACAACCACTAAACCACTCTACTGTGAGATGAGATGTTGTATGTGAAGTTTCTGGAAGACGGATTTCCCATCCCCACAACTTTTCCAAAAGGAAAACGATCAACTTTGAATGAAAAGCTAGCTTCAACTTTAACTATGGAGCAGCTACTGCCATTTCATAATACCAATGTACAGTATCTTAAATCTACACTTGTCAAGTAATTGAACAAAGTACATCCTTTGATGCATTCTCCTGCTTTGTTAGCTTATTTATTAATTAGCAAAATTCATTATTTTGCAGTGACCCAGTCAGTGTGAATTAGTGAGGTGGTACAGGACAGAAAATTTAAGCAGATTTCACCTCCTAATTTTAGGTCTATAAAAAGCAAGTGTTAGAAATACTTAGGAATAATATACTTGTATTTTTTTTTAAAAGGAAATGCACTACATATTAAAGTCTGATAGAGAAGTTAAAGACTGGAATTAGAAAGCCCAAGTGGAAGCACAATGTTAAACAAAAGAGCTCCACACCCCTTCATACCCCTCTCAAGGAACAAAACCAAGAACTATAAACATGCAAGCAATATGTTGATTTTCTTTATATAAAAAAAAAATCAAGATGTCACACAATTTAGCACTCAATACAAAATACAAATATGGTTAAAAAAAAGAAGTCACAGGCTACAGCTTGAAAGCAAGAAAAAAAAAGTCCCTTTGCTCCCCATGGCAAAGTCAACACTCCTCAACAACAAAAACAAAATTAAGAGACCCCAAAAAACTTTCACTACAGCTCTTTCAATTAAATAAAAGCACACAGTTTAGCTATCAACACCACTTCATTTCTGTAAAAAATAAAAAAAGCACACGGATGTCTATTGACTATATGAAAAAACATACATGCATCGTTAATCACCATTTTAGCTTGTTTGTGTTTGAGTGTACTGGTTACAGTGTTTAATTCCAAACAGAACTATTCCACCTCTTATCATCATATCCTTCTGATCAGTTATCTTAACTGTAAACGATCCCTGTCAGATTAGAAAGAGATAAATAACATTGAGTCAAGCTGGGAAAAAAATAAATAAATGGGGGGCACAGCGGTCTTGTATAAAGTCATACCACTTTGTTTTATCAGAGGGTGGTATGAGTCTGATCCGCTTGGGTTGGGACGGCTGCATACTTCGTATAGACAACTCGACTCAGCTATGGTCTTTAAAGCATTACCAAAGAGAACATATTTACAAGGTAGATGTTTTTAAGTCTGGAAATTTGAATGGCAACATTATAAAGTCAGTGACAGTACTGTGAGAGGCCACCCAAGGTTATACTTTGTTTGTGGACCTGTTTTATAGACTTACCCAAAAGGCCTCTGTATGAGAGCTGGATGAAGATGCTGAACACCAAAGGCAAAACCTACCAACAAAACACATCACATTCTCTATATGAGCATTCCATCAGCTGCTTATTTATGCTATACACACAGTAACCTTCACTAACAAGCACTAGTAAAGATGTTCAAAAGAGCGAAGAACCACAGGTTACAGAAAGGGTGTTTTGGATAATTTTTTTTTACAATCTAAACCGGAGGAACGTGATCTTGACTCTTGCCAATTTTCAAAAAGACAACTTATTTGGCAACAACAAGGAGAATTTTACTCAACTGTTATTTAAAAGCAAACGTTCTCTAGCAGCAAAGTCTAGTCCTTAACTCTAAAGCCTAAGAATTATAAACTGGATTGTAACTGGGTGAATATATGTGGTTTCTACAGACTTCATTGGGAGCCATGCATGCAAACGGAAGGGTAGAATTACTCATACTGTAATATACACTGACTTCTTACTTCCTGAAATATTCATACTGGGCCTGATTCCAAGCCCCTTAGTCACACGAGTAGACCCGTTAACTTCAGTGGGAATACTCAGGTGACTGACTACTCACATAGTCACCTATGTGAGTACTTAGTCACCTGAGTATTCCCACTGAAGTTAATGGGTCTACTCATATGACTAACAGCCCATCAATGTCAGTAAGGAGTTCACAGTCTGGCCCCTTTAAAATATGAACATTAATGCGCTACTATATTCCCATTTATTTTGCTGTGAAGCTGTGGTATTGAACAGGGCATGAAATCAGTGAGTGAGTTTTGGATCAGATCTGGCCTTGTGATAAATCCATTCCTTTTTTCATTCAGTGCAATAGATTCCATGTGTTTTAGAAGTTCCCATTAAGAGACTGACTGTTAATAAGACTGGGCACATCTAGAAGTTCCTGTATCCTAGCAATAATCTTTCACCTCAATTATACTGTAAATGTTTGTCATTTCATTCATAATATAGGGTCCAACAAAACGGAAATTCTGTATCGAGGAAATTTCTCAAAAGGGGACATATATTCCTCTATGTACAGTACACACGCACACCTTTAGTTTTAATGTTGTATGTAATCCATAACTTTTTGGCTATCTGTAAAAATGCTTTCATAAACACACACACACACACACACAAACTATACTCCAAGGAAAGTCGTGGCATTGCCTGAGAGGGACTTTTTTTAAAAAAAAAACTTTAACTCAGACTGAAGTTTTGTTCTTCTCAGAAACTTTGTTGAAGGGCAGGGGAGGGAGAAAAGAGAGAAAGAGACATTCCTCACCTGGTTGCATTATCCTTGGTTTTGCTCCCAGGTATGCCAGGTTCACGTTGGCTTTCCTGCCATCAATGATAGGATTGGGATCTTTGCAAGCCCTTTCAGCAGCAGCTCTGTCAGCCATGGTGACCTTAACAATATACAGTGCTATGAATTAAACCACTTTTTCCATTGAAAAAGCAGCAGAATTCACCTTTTCACTAAAACAACCAGCTTCTCCCCACCCCCCAAGATAGTACAAAAAATATGAAGCCTCATCTCCCTAGATGTTTTTGATACAAAACTAATGGGCTTGCTTGAATAATTAAGATAAATGGGGTTTGTTTACATGAAGACACTGAGGATCTTTAACACAAATTAACAAAAGGCCCAAGAAGTTAAAATGCATTAGTTAAAGCACATTACATCCCCTTGTGAATGCTCTCATTCAGAAATAAAGGAACCTGAGTTCTTTAGCTTAAAACTCATTGAAGTACAAAAAATACCCTTCCTTTCCTTTGTTCTGTGTTTAATTGGTAAACAGACACAGAAATCAGGTTATTTTAAGCTTCTAGTTTGCTGCAGTATAATGCTAGGGGTGTGTACATGTATAGGAGCCCCCTGTACTACCACAGATAAAACTTCTAAGTCATATCAGTAAACAACCAGCTAGCCTAATTTGTTGCCAGAAATCTGCATGTAACTTTTCATGTACAAACCACGATCCAAATCCCCTCCATCAGGGATTCCTCATTCTTTCCCCCCTCCCTCAAAAAAATTAAATAACTCCTCAAAACAAAGTACCCTTTCCCCCCAATCAGACAAGCACTTTATCTAGGGCTGCCCTCTGAATCTACCCTGCCGCAGCATGCTGGCCTTTGCCTCACAAGAAGTTTCTCTCCGGCTTCAGGCACTTCTCAGGCTACACCTGTCTTCCCACCTCCACAGGGGATACAACGCTGGCTTCCCAGCTTGTTTTAGTTTCCCCAGAAAGCGGTTGGATCCCTCCCACCCACGAAGCGGACCCAAGCTAAAAATGATGCAAAGTAGCCACGGAGCAGCAGCGATAAAAACGATCCCCCAAAGAAACCCCCCCCACGACTTACAAATCCGTATCCCCGGGACTTGCCGGTCTGCCTGTCGGTGATGACCACGGCTTCCTCGATCTCCCCGAACACCTCGAAGTACTTGCGCAGGCTGGAGTCGGTAGTGTGATAAGGCAGGCCCCCGACAAAGATCTTGGTGTAAGTGGTGTCCTTCTGAGTCGTGTGCATCTTCCGCGCCTTTCGCTGGCCCTGCCAGCCGGACAGCCCTAGGCAAACAAACGGGGAGAGTAGTGTGCGCCTGGGTGCGTTTACACGTGGTGGGAGGGGGACTTATTCCGGAGTCAAACCCCTTTTGCAATTACACTGCGTTCCCTTTTGCAAACCAATCCGCCGCTGCCGCCGCCTCCGCCTCCCAGGGAGGGCGCCCCGCAGCCTCCAGCAGTTTTGAGGTAGGTGTTAGAAGAGGAGGATGGAGCGTGTCCAGGCTGGCGGAGGCAGCAGCAGCTACTGGAGAGAAATGCAGGGCCCGGACGCTAACAACGGAGTGGCTTTTCCCTGTTTGCTTTCCCCTAAAAGCCGGGGCACCCTGGGATCCTCCGCCTCCCGCACCAGGGGCGGGGATGGGGCGGGCCCTTCTCCGCCTATTGGCCCGCTTGGCCGCAGGAGCCGACACACAGCTGTTGCGAACAGCTGGGGGGCCGATTCTCTTTTCTTGGGTCCGGCCGCCCGGGCTGCAGGGAAGGACCCGAGAGGAGCGCTGCACGCTCGGGTTTCCCCTTCAGGACAGGAGCGGCCCGAGCAGGAGAGGCGGATTCTCCCGGCCTGGTGTGAGCGGGAAGGGCCCTGAGGCTGATCTGTGGCAGGGCTCGTGGAAGTCGCTCGCCCACACCCTGGGGCGAGGTTTCTGCTTCAGCTGCCGCTGCCCTGCGGTCTCGCCGCTCCCCCTCCTGTCTCCCCTGGCGGTGGGAGCATGGACGCTGGTAGAGCTGCTCCCTCGGCCCTTCTCTTCGCTCCCCGCCCCCCCTTTCCTTGTGCAGTCACCACTGGAGAGAAAGAAGAGACCGAAAGAGCGCGGAGGGGCCGGCCTGGGGGCTCAGAGCCCCAGGGGTATCTAGCACAGTCCCAGAACTCCTCCGTGGGCCATACAGGTAGGGGAATTTGAGGCGGGAGATTGGTAGGGGAGAGGCAGGAAGGGGGGCAAAGGTAATAGGAAAGAAAAGAACAGGAGGACTTGTGGCACCTTAGAGACTAACCAATTTATTTGAGCATGAGCTTTCGTGAGCTACAGCTCACTGGACGTAACAGGGAAGAAAGGGGAGTGAAAGACAGTTGTGCATCAGGTAGAATTGGGAAAACAAAGCTATTCACCACTACTCCCCCCCCCCCCCCGCCCCTCTTAGGGCTACTATTGACTCTTCCCTCACTCCTCTGTGCTCATTGCCCCTTGGGCCTATTTCTTTGAACCCACCCCTGCTATAAATAGAAGTCACCTATCAATGTGCAAATGGGACTTTATTGTCAAAACGGTGTCTACGTTGATCACGGTATGCATCCGCTGAAGTGAGCTGTAGCTCACGAAAGCTCATGCTCAAATAAATGGGTTAGTCTGTAAGGTGCCACAAGTCCTCCTTTTCTTTTTTTGATCTCTCTGTAGCTTCCCTTACCAGAGTATCTGTGTGCCCTGTAAGATTAAAGTACACAATTTACCGGTAGAGTACCTCTAGCTCTTTCATTCTGCAGGCTACTTCACACAAGAAAGCCCTATGGCCCACCTCCGTTCCTAAATTCTCCAACATCAAAATAAGTGGTTTTCGAAATGCTCCCTTCCACACATCAGGAAGAAAGGCTCTGCAGACGCTTTGTGATCCATGATTGGCAGTTTGAGAAGTCTCTTTCCTCCCCTCTCCAGTGATCAGGTGTTCAAGGTTAAAAAGAACTAGATAAGTTCATGGAGGATAGGTCCATCAATGGCTATTAGCCAGGATGAGCAGGAATGGTGTCCCTAACCTCTGTTTGCCAGAAGCTGGGAATGGGTGACCGGGAATGGGTGACAGGGAATGAATCACTCGATGATTACCAGTTCTGTTCATCCCCTCTGGGGCACTTGGCACTGGCCACTGTCAGAAGATACTAGATACAGGATAGATGGATCTTTGGTCTGATCCAGTATGGCTGTTCTTAAGCCAATCGGCAAATAGTCCAATCTGTTTCCTGATTCAAAATATTAATGAACTTCCTGGTCAGGGAATCTGTTTATCCCTAATACATGTTGTTTTTTTATTATTACTTAATATACAATTTACCTTAAGGGACAGGTGCAGTACCTTTGTGGCAGTACCTTTCACTTCTAGGAGTGTCACACACACACACACACACACACAATTATTCTATGTTGTTTCTTTTTGAGTTACAAATAAAAATATTTTAAAAAAGAAATACAGAATTGGAAGGTTAAAGTGTGTTGAAAAGCATTACAGAAGAGATGTTGTACTGCTGTAAGTGACACTCAATCCTAGCAACACTTCTGTAGTCAAAATGGTGTCTACGTTGACCTAAGCATGAACTAACAATCTGATCATAAATAAATTGTGTTTTGGCTGAATGGACCTGTTCATAAAATGTTTCTTCCTGGAAGCATTTTTTTAAAGCAAGAAAATAATTGTTACCAGCTCTTAAGTTAGAGGAACATGATCATTACTTGCATTAGATATTTTTCTTTGTATGTTTTTGGCTTGCACGTCAATTTGGAACATTACTTAGTGCTCTGAGACCCGTACCCAAACTTTTCAAGTTGTACGTTTCAAATTGGGTAGACTTCTGGGTATGTTGAGTTCTTTTCCCCCTATTCTTTGGAAGCCAAAGTTATAGAAGACATTTTTGAATCATGGGACCCTATTGTAATACCCTCTTTTTTAACTGAAGCAGAACTGCTTATGGATGCTAAAGGGGAAATCTGCTTAAAAACGGACAGTATGACATGGGCTCAGGGGCTGTGCACATGCAGGCCTTTATACCGGTGTCCAGAGCCGTCTCTAGGATATGGCAAATTGGGGCCACTACCCTGGGCCCCGTGCTTCGTGAGGATGTGGGCAAAAAGTGAGGCAGGGGGCAGGTGGGGGGGCAAGGAGGAGCCCCCTTATCAATCTCCCCCTACCCCCAGCACGCCCCACCGATTAGCGCCTCCCCCTCCCTTCCAGTGCCTATCGCCGATCAGCTGTTTCGTAGCATCTGGAGATGCTGGGTGGGAGGGGAGAGGAGCGAGGGTGCAGCGCGCTCAGGGGAGTGAGGGGGAACTCAGTGGGGAAGAGGTGGGGTGGAGTGGGGACAGGAAAAGGCAGGGTGGAAAGAGGTGGGGTGGGGCCTTGGGGGAAGGGCCTGGACAGAGCAAGGGGGAGCCCCCCCTCTCCCCTGGTAGATAGAATCTCTGTGCCTATGCCCCGGGCCCCGCACCCCACTAGGGATGGCCCTGCCTGTGTCATATTCCATTGATTTCCATGAACCTTCAGATAGGAGGAGTCTGCATTCAGCCTTGTGGTCATAATCTCTGTATTTAATTGAGGACATAAGGTCCACAAAGATCCACAAAGCTGAGTCAGTCACCTAGGCTTACTATACAATGAATTGGAGCCAACATTCTCTGTTTTGCAACCACGGCACCAATTCTGCAAACACTCTTGCACATGTTTAGCTTTAAACATAAATCACTGAAACCATAAGTGAGGTGTAAAATGGTATTAAGGGGACTGCTCATGCACATGCTTAAAGTTAAGCACATATGTAAGTGTTTGCAGGACCAGGGCCTCAATTTACCACCTGCAAATACCAAGCAAAGAGAAAAGTACCAGGGTCTAAGCTTAATAAGGGAACAAAATTCAGCAGCACTGTCATATTAACTTACACAATTCTTTTTGATGTGTACAAGATTTGAACAATCTCCCATTGGTTGATAAGGCAATATAACAGAGATGGGTGAAACTATCCACTTACAGTATATGTTTCATAGTATAATGTTTAATAAAACAAAGCACACCAGGGGAAATGATATGCCAAGTCTTGCTCAGAAAGCTCCTCCCAGATTTCACACTGGATTGTTTTTTTCTTTTAAGAGATCATAGTAGTTTTACTAGGGAGGCCTTGACCTGGAACAAATGTCTTATTGGAGTGAATTATTTGGAGCTGCAATGAGGAAATGACTGAAGCAGAAACACTTCCACAAATAAAAGACTTCTTATATTAAACATTTTGCTCTCTTGAGTCAATGGGCTCATGTTTAGAAAGATCAGTTGTTTATGATCTGTTTAAAAAAGTTATAATCAGCCTGCTGACCATCCATGATAGGAAGTGGCTGACCCGCACTCGCCAAACACCCACCACGAGCAAAAACTAGGTTGCCTATGAGCTAGTGAGTGCTCTCTCATTCACCTGTCTAGATCAGGGAAGGTGTAAGTAAATCCAAGGAGGGAGATGATGTTTATTAATTCTGATGGGAATGGGCAAGGGGAATTCAAGATTTGTGGTTGGTTTACTTTTACAAGATTTGTTACAGCATGCGCCTAGAAAGATAGCATAATTGTTTTTTGTTATAAGTCTAAATAAATATATATAAAAGTAACGGGGCCAGTTTCCTATGCAGTTGAAGCTTCTGATATTTCCTCTTTCCTGAGAAGCAATCATTTTCCACCTTAGTTCTCATTTTCTCTGTAATTCTTGCCATGAGAGGACACATTTGTTGTAAACCCTTCACTCAGGCATAGTTTTTAACTTTTTCTATACCGATGACGAGATCAGAGTCTCTGGGTACATCTACACTGCAATAAAAGAGCCTTGGCCCAGCCACAGCTGGTCCAGGTCAGCTAACTCGGGCTCACAGGGTTCAGGCTGTGGGGCTATAAAATTGCAGTGTAGATGTTTGGGATAGGGCTGGAGCCCAGGCTCTCAGACCACACAAGGTGGGAGGGTCTCAGAGTCTGAGGTCCAGGCTGAGCTTGAACAGCTACACTGCTGTTTTGAGCCCTGTGAGCATGAGTCAGCTGACTGAGGCTCTGAGACTTAGTGCTGTGGGTATTTTATCACAGGGTAGACTTATCCTATGTGTCCTGTCCTTGCCTTCCATGCAAAGATCTGCCTGATCATTTTTGTGGGGTAGTTTTTTAATTTTTGTCTCTCCTGCAGCTGACAAGTTCACATATAATGGATTATTTATGCATTTATATGAGGTGCGGAGGCATTGGCTGTCACCAGCTTTTTTGTTTCCATCAATCACATGCTAGCTTTGGGTGCATCATGAAACTTAGCATAAAAAGTGCAGCAGCATCCTTCCTAAAAATGTCACCTAGTAATAGAACTGAACAGGAATTTTCTAACTGAACAGGGTTTAATTGAAAAAGGACTGTTCTGATCATCTAGTCTAATCACCAGTATAACGCAGGCCATAAAATTTCACCCATGACTCCTAATTTAGGAATACTAAAGTTTTCACATCTGAAATAAGGGCTTCCTGTGGAGTTTTGAACCCAGGATCTTTGGTTCCATGAGCAAGAATTAGCACGCTTAGGCATTAAGCCAGATATTGTTCATGATGAGGATTCTTCTACAGGAAATTTCAGCTGGGTTTAGGCTTCTCTTAAGGAAGGAAACAATCCTTTGAGATGCACTCATTTTCTTATAGAGCCACCAGAAATATCTTTCATATCATGTGAACTAAATCACAGAGGTTGCTGGGATGCATCCAAGGGCAGAATTGAGCCTTGTCAGTTTTAGACTTTTGAACCCATTTAATACATGACCTTTATTTTGGGGGGAAACAATGAGTAATGTCCTCCCTTTCACTTCAGGCCTTTAGCCAGCTTAACAAGTTTAATTTGTTAACATTATCGATTGAAAATTGAAAATAATTTAGTCACCAATAAACCCCCTAAATGTTGATTAATGCCCACATTTTTTATAATTTATTCTGCAGACATCTGTGGCTCTCGTTTTCATAATTGCCAGTATCCAAAGGTATATTTATTTTAAACAGAAACCTAACCCATGTTATTATATGATTCAGTCTAATACACTATTAAACATTTAGTTAATGGTGTATTAATTAAAGTAGATATTTTTCTCTGAAACAAGTATAAGGATTATAATAATTGTTGAATAGTTCAACACATACAAGACACAATATATTAATATACTAATGTTTAAACAAATGTAACTGTGTAAAACTATTTAGCCTTAAGGTCTCTATTATACAGGAGGTCAGATCAGATGATCACAATGATCCCTTTTGGTTTTATAATCTATGCATCTACGGAGAGAAATCTAAGTTTGGGCTAGCACATTCTCTGGAGCAGATGGGCTGGATGCTGGGTCTTCCACCCTGGTAACATAACCACTGGATTATAGAATCACTCTCAACTTGATCGCTTTCTCTGGCGCAATGACTCTTTATTTAACCTCAGTGGAACAGCTTCAAGGGGAGAGAGGGCTGCATCAGAATAGCCCATAGCTCAGTGGTTTGAGCATGCTCCTGAGAGATGGGAGGACCTCTCCCGTTCAAATCCTTTCTCCTCCTCCAGCAGCCTGGGGAATCGAACCTGGGTTGCCCATCTCCCAGGTGAGTGCTCTAACCACTGGACTAAAAATTACAGGGTACACAGCACCACTTTCTCCTTTGGCTGCGTTGCATGGAGTGAAGCAGGTGCCTAACTAATTCTCACCAGAAATGGCTTAGGTCCTAGGCCATCTGGCTGCAGGAGAAGGGTTCCTGGTTGCGGATTGCAGCAGAGATAGGCACCACCATGCAGTCTAGACTTAGGCACCTATCACCATACAAGAGGAGGGGGCTTAGAAAACACTCTTCTTCTTGGTATCTCTCATTGGCTAGTTTAGGTGGTTCCCTGCTTTGCATACTGGCTTTTGTGGATCACATGCTAAGGCACCTGTCATTCTCCATTCACTGTATAGGGAGTCAGGGCACCTAATTCAGGCTTTGTGGATCACAGTTTATGCCTGTGAGTTTCTAGGCACCTAAAAATTAGGTGCTACTATGCTGGGTGTTGCAGTGCCTAAGTCCCTTTTTGGATCTGGGCCACTCTTCTTTGTGACTGTCTGGTCCTGGCTATTCTCTGCCACTTCAGGGTTATGCCCTTAAAGGATTTTGTTTCCCCATCATGCCTTTTTTGTGACTGACCCTTTAAATCTGGCAGAACCACAGCCCTTTGCTCCCTAAGGTAGCCATTTTGAAACTGACTTCTGCTGCCTAAGACTCCTTCTCTCCTACTTGGTATGTACTCTGTGTTCCTGTTGATTTTCCTTTCTTATTACCAAGGAGATGGCATGTTTTCATAGTGCTTCAGAAAATAACAGCAACAACGTCAATGATAGAAATATAGAGGATGGAAAGAGAAGAAATTTACTAATTTCACTTCAATGGCTCCATATCTTGCGTAATAATTAGACATAGCAGTAGTAATGTAGGGGCTAAGTTGTATTCTTGATTACACCTGTACAAGCTAATGGAAATCAATGGGGTATCACAGACACAGCAGCAGAATTTAGTCCTTGGTGTGCAATATACTTGGGAGAGTAAGTGGCCCCACACTGACATCTTAACAGTAGTGCAATGCAAATACTGCATAGTGTGTCCCCTATGTGTTGCAGAGCCCAGATACAACTGAGAGTGTCTGTGTAGATCCCCATAATAGAAAAATCTTTCGCAGCAGAGTGTAAATACATTGCATCAGATATAATTTTGCATGCACACAAAAATGGAGGCTATTTACAGATTTTACTCTTTGAGCCTGGTGTTGAGCTTGTTCTGTTCAACTCTGCTGACTTCAGTGCAGTTAATTCATGATCAGGGCTTCTGATTTTAGGTTTTAAATGATAAACACTAATAAAACATTCCCACACACTTAGTGTTTATCTAATAAACACCAGAAAAACACTGGAGATGGTTACTTGTAACCAAAGGTTTGTCTACATAGAGTAGTAATGTGGATTATGGGGGTGTGATTTCTAAAGCACACTAATGGGGTTGTGCATTAACTGGTCCATGTAGAGCTTGCTGGTGCTCACTAAACGTTCCCTAGTGCATTTTAACATAGTGCTGTTTGAAACATTAGTACATTAAAATGCACTAGGTAACATTACTAAGAGATTACTTGTTACAGTATATATTACTATAATGAGTAACATATACAATATACATTATTCATTACAGTATATACAAAGAGAGAGACCTGAAAACCCCTGAATTTTGGACAACTACATAAAACTCCAACATTGGTAGCAGTAAATCCTGAAAAATGAAATTAATAAAACCCTGAAATTAAAAAACCCTGAAGCCCAATTATGATTTACACTGAAGTGAGACCAGAATCAGAACCAAAGACTGAGGTTGCTAGTTGGAATCTTTTGCCAAAGTCTTTAACTTTTGAAAATAAATATCAATTGACATTAATAATGAAACAAACATACAAATCTATGTCATAGTAACTTCCCAAGTAAATTAGTGGACTTCTTGGAGTTTTCTATTCTTCTCCCTTTCCTGGTTATAGGAAGCTCTATTCAAGATGTACATATGCCTTTTTTTTGGTGTGGGACAATGAGCAAGACTTAACGTGCAACACTCTGTACCTGTATCCATTCAGTGGTATGCAGGAGATGCAATATTCAGTTTCTCCTGCTGTAACTCACTGTAGTGTTCTGTGGATTAATTAGTAAATGTTATAACTGTTCTTTGAGAATGTACTGTATAGTGCTAAGTATTGTTATGAGTCATTGCTGTATAAGCACTCAGGATGAAACTTCCCAAAGAAAGAATTGAAGATGCCATGCAGTAATTGCACCCAGAGTCATTAAGGGAATTGTGGGAGTCAAAGCTCTGTCTGGCAGGTGAAGCTCTGAAGTTCCTTTGTGTCACAGAGCAGGTGCACAAAGGGAGAGTGAAAGCCTAGGCTCACCATTTTAAGCCATGTGGTCTCCCTGAGCAATCTTAGACTAAGGATTTGCTAGATAAAAGGTGCAGAGGCATAGGTACTGGAACTAGAGGTTCTGGGGGAGCTGCACACCCCCACCCCCCGCTTGAAGTGGTTTCTGTCCTATAAAGCATTTATAGTTTGATTCAATGGCTCTCAGCATCCCCATTATACAATTTGTTCCTGCACCTCTGCCCTGTGTGTTGTTTGTCTGAGGAAACCGGACTCATTTACATCTTATAAATATGGGGTTGCCAGGTGTCTGGTTTTCTACTGAAATGCCCAGTTGAAAAAGGACCCTGACGGCGGTGCTGACTGCGCCGCTAAAAGTCCGGTCAGTGGTGCAGCAAGGCTAAGGCAGGCTCCCTGTCTGCCCTAGCTCCATGCGGCTCCTGGAAGCAGCCAGCATGTCTGGCTCCTCAGCACAGGGGCGGCTACGGGGGCTCTGCATGCTGCCCCTGCCCCGAGTGCCAGCTCTGCAGCTCCCATTGGCCAGGAATCATGGCCAATGGGAGCTGCCAGGGAGGTGCCTGCGGGCAGCACACAGAGCCCTCTGCCTAGGAGCCGCAAGGACATGCTGGCCGCTTCTGGGAGCTGCCTGAGTTAAGGACTGCCCAGATGGAGCCTGTCCGCCAAATCCCCTCCTACACTCCAACCACCTTCACCAGCCCTGAGCCCCCTCCCATACTCCAAACCCCTTGTCCCCAGCCCTGAGCCCCCTCCAGCACCCTAAGCCCCTCATCCCCAACCCCACTTCAGAGCCTGCAACCCCAACTGGAGCCCTCACCCCCTCCAACACCCTAACCCCCTGCCCCAGCCTGGTGAAAGTGGGTGGGGGACAGCGAGCATCAAAGGGAGGGAGGATGGGGGGCAGGGCCTCAGAGAAAGGGCAGGGGGCGGGGCAAGGGTGTTCAGTTTTGCAGGATTAGAAAGTTGGCAACCCTGTGCTATATAAATGAACAAATTACACTAAAGAAATAACTGACCCCATACCACTGATTTCTGTGCCATATGGGGAAACTGGCCTGCAAGGACCTGGATTCTGCTACTGCTCAGCAAAGGGGCAACAATACTGTAATAAATACATCTCTGCCCCTTCTGAAGATGTATAGGCCCTAAGGGCCTGATCCTCAAAAGTATTTAGGCACCTAATTCCCATTCAAATCAATGGGAGTTAGAAGTCTAAATATCTTTGAGGAGCTGAGCTGAAGAAATCCTAACACTATATGCGGCTGTGTGTATACAAATGTATCTGAAAGCTATGAATAGGCAATACCTAGGCAGTTAATTTAGATGCTGCTGATGTTGCTGAGGTCCTTAATATTAAGAGCACAAACCTGTGGCTGATGATAACTTAGTGTAACTTAAATAATTGATAGTCATGCATCTGAAGGTATAAATTAAAAGGCTGTCTGATTTTTCTTTTGGGAAAAGCAATAACATAGTTTAACTGAAGAAGCCCCAAAGGCTATCACCTGCAATTAATTATTTTTACGGAGGCATTTTATTTTATTCTGTCAGGATCACTAGGAGTAAACAGCTTGCCAGTTTACCAAATGTTCCCAGCTACTGAATTCAGTGGTATCAATGTAATTGTATCATCAGCCTCTTTATTTATTTATAAACACCATATGCCTGTCATGTCCGAGACCAGTGGATCTCATGTAGTCATTCATTAGGATGCTGAAAACAACAAAGCCCCCCCCGATTATATTGCACTCCATTCATTCTTGCCAATGCTTTATTTCAACATGTGATAATGACCTGTGGGACATTTGGTATACAGTGTCACAGTATAACCAAATTAATATGTCTTGGATATTTGAACCAGTAATAATGTCATCAGAATGCTTGTGGCCTAAACCCTTACAATTATTCTGTAGGATTGAAGACAAAAATCAAATACTTCCTCTTTTGTTTTCCAAATAAAAACACAGTCTTGGCTACTGGGAGTTGTATTTCTGTTACAGTTCCATAATGCCCTGAAACTGTGAAAGTATTCAACTGGTAATGTTAGACATTGCTTTGTCTTGTAATCATCACATTTGTGAACAGTAAAGTCCCACTAAAAAAGGGAACAAAATGTCTAATCAGCGCTCTGTTTAATATACAGTACACAGGAGATAATCTGACTTTATGCTAGCAAATCTTAAATCCTATTGTAGATTGACTTGGTATCTGAAAAGTACACTTGCATTTTTATGTTAACATCTATGTGCAGGAGACATAATTTTATCAATCATAATCATCATAATTTTATCAATTTCCCTGCCAATGTACAATTGCTACCTATAGTATGTTCTCAAGTGCATTGGCAAATTTACTTGGAAATTACTCAATTTACGAGGCTTCCACTACTTTTCTTGGGAGATTATTTCTCCATCTTCACAGACTTTACTGTTTTGAATTTTTTTCTCTCTGACATCCATTTATCTAGCACCTGTTGCTGTAGCAGCCAGGTGATAATTAGCCTAATTTTTCTGTTGATCATTTTAAAGTTAAACCCCTAAACATAGATTGATAGGCCCTAGATTTGCAGCCCGATGGGAATCTTGCCTCGATAAGGACTGCAGGAACAGACTTAGAAAGTTCCAACTATTCAGTGGCCAAAATTCAGAGCTACTGAAACTGTGGATGAAAGTCACCAGGCTAGTATATGGCGATGTAATAGGTACTATGAGTGTGGCCTGCGGTGCAAGATATGCCTCTAGGGGATTCAGAACACACATAAGTAGGTGTAACTGGAGCAAGCTGTAGGTGGGGGAACCTGTTATATGGGCTGAGGAAAAAAGGTGAAAGGTTCATCATTACCCAAATAATAGGGGCATGTGGGATGAGATGGACATATGGTGGTTTAGTACTAGTGCAAGCTAGAGGTAGGTTGATGTCTAATGCCTGGCAGAAAATAAAGCTGCCCCAAGCTGGTGTAACTGCAGAAGAGATCACACCACACACTGATGCTGGCAAAAATTCAAAGCTTCCATATGGTTCCACCCACATCATGTCACCAGTCAGGTGTTAAGAGCTCTGCAAAGGGAAATCAAGCAGCACAGACAAACGAGTAACCTCAAATAAATGTGGTCTTGCAAACCAGCTGAGGTGCCAGCTGGAGAGTGAAAGGCAGAAGCTGAAGCTGGGCACTCACCACCCATTTGCCTGTACCTGCCATGGGCAATTGAGAAATGGTCTCCTTACAAATCTAAAAGGCATTTTGAGACACCTGAACATTTATTTGCCCCGTACAATGATAGCTGGATGGCTAAATACAATCTTCCCTCCCCCAGTCCCACTCACGTCTAAAGAACTGTGTGCACACTCCCATCTTGGTAACTGACGAAGCCGTACGTGCTCAGAGCTGCCTGCTGGGGCAGACGCCCGTAGGCTGCATCGCCACACCCACGCAACTTGCTCCGTGGCTGCACTTCGTGTATGCAGAATGAAGAAGCCTGGGATGAAAAATACTGTGGGTGAAACTCTCAGCTGGTATAAACTGGTATTCACTCCAGCAAAGCGATGGAGCTATGCCTGTTTACACGATATGAGGATCTGGCCCTGTATCAAGATTAGACATAAAGGGTATGTCTACACAGCTGCTGGGAGCAAGTCTCGCAGCCTGGGTTGACAGTCTTGCCTTAGTGGGTTACGCAAAGATAGCATGAGGACCTTCTGGCTTGGGCTGCAGCTCAGGCTCTGAAGCTGGGGGGTGGGGGTGGGGGAAGCTTTAGAGTCTGAGTTCCAGCCTTAGGTGAACATCAAAGCAACAGCTACACAGTTACTTTTAGTGTCCCAGCGAGAGGCCCACTAATGCAAGTCTGTGAACCCAGGCTGAAGACTCCTTCCCAGCAGCTGTGCAGACATACCTAAAGGCTAGTGAGCAGAAATACATTGATGGTGGTAAAAGACAGATGTCACTAAACCTAGTGTATTATAATTGCAGATGATTAAATGGATAGTCAGCAAAACCTACACTCAAATCGGCCTTGTAGCATAACGTACATCTGTGCTGGCCTAAATCAGGCACTTAGTTCAGGAAGCAGAAGGTGAATGTGTATGCACCTTGTGCAGAGAAAAATGCATTAAAATGTATGGACCCATGCAGCCAGCTGTTATGCTGGTGGCAAATATGACACCAACATTACACTGTTTAAAGGCGAGGCACTGAAGAATTAACTTCTGCACTTGAAAGATGGTGATTTTTATAGGTAGACAGAATTATCAATATTGAAATTTGTCCAGGACACCAAGTTAATGTTCTTACCCTTGAGGGAAAAAATAACATGGAATCTTCCCATGCCCCCCAAAGGTTAGGACATCTGTTGTACATGTTATCTGAAAGATGACCCCTCCAGCAGCATAGAGTGCTCCTTAGCACCATGCTAGAGCATATTTTCAGAAGTGACTCAGGGTGGAAGAGCAGCTTGCACTAATCCACCATAGCTTCCTGCAGCACCGTAGCTTTTTCTAGAAATCTTGAATCCAGATGCTGGCAAGAATCCAACCCTGCTTAGCCGATGAGATCCAATGAGATCATGGCCCAAAATGTTATGACTTCAGAACTGCATGCTCTTCAACACGCAATAAAAGTAGACATTCTGAGCCTGCTGCCATTTAAACTGTTGGAATTTTGTCATCAGATTTAGGCCTAGAGTAAATTACAGTACAATTTCAATGGCAAGATCATTCATATTACACAATTTAATCAAAAGACAAAAATAAAAGGGAAATTCTAGAAAAGTCAGGTTATATTTTGTAGATGTCTTCTCCTTAATTACTCTGTTTGAATTTACACTGACAAGGGTACAGCGTGGGCCAGATCTAGGTGTCTTTTAAGTTAATGGGTTTTGTCATCCGCTACAATGGAGCTTGTGTGTAGTATACAAAGGACAACGTCCTTAAAAAATATTGCTGTAGAACACAATGTATTGGTGTAGATTATTTGTTGTGTGTTGGCTAACCAATGAGCCAGATTCTGGGCTCACATGTGTTTTATACTGTTGTAACTCCAACAGAGTTATTTCAGTGGAAGTCAGGCATAAATGGAGTCCAAATCAAGCCCAATGAAAACAAACAATCAAAAATACCTAGACAAAATAATGAACCTGGAACATTGACCGCAAATGTTCTATTTCTTGGAAGATATAAAATTCCCTCTTATAGACTCAAAGACTTTAAGGCCAGAAGGAACCGCTGTGATCATCTAATCTGACCTCCTGCATATTTTAGGCCACAGAACCTCACCAACCCACTTCTATAATAGACCCTTAACCTCTGGCTGAGTTACTGATCTCTTCAAATCATGATTTAAAGACTTCAACTTATGGAGAATCCACCATTTACTCTAGTTCAAACCAGCAAGTGTCCAATGCTGCAGAGGAAGGCAAAAAAGGAAAGAAAGAAAAAAGCCCAGGGTATCTGCCAATCTGACCTGGGAAAAAATTCCATCCTGACCTCAGGTATGGCGATCAGTTGGACCCTGAGCTTGTGGGCAAGACCCATCAGCCAGACGCCTGGGAAAGAATTCTCTGTAGTAACTCAGAGCCCTCCCCATCTAGTGTCCGATCTCCGGCCGTTGGGGATATTTGCTAGAAGCAGTCGCAGATGGGCCACATGCCATTGTAGGCAGTCTCGTCATACCATTCCCTCCCTAAGCTTTCCAAGCTCAGTCTTGAGGCCAGTTAGGTTTTTTGCCCCCACTGCTCCCCTTGGAAGGCTGTTCAAGAACTTCATTCCTCTGATGGTTAGAAACCTTCATCTAATTTCAAGCCGAAATTTGTTGATGGCCAATTTATAGCAATTTGTTCTTGTGTCAATATTGGCACTTAAAACTTAAATGACTCCTCTCTCTCCTGGGTATTTATCTATCTGATGTATTTATAGAGAGCAATCATATCTCCCCTTAGCCTTCATTTGTTTAGACTAAACAAGGCAAGCTCTTTATATCTCCCCTCATAAGGTAGGTTTTCCATTCCTCTGATCATCCTAGTAGCCCTTCTCTACACCTGTTCCAGTCTGAATTAATCTTTCTTAAATGTCAGATGGTTAAATCAGATGCGAACTGCAGTCTGTAGAAATAAATTTTGCATTTGCTAATGGTAAATTTAGAGATATTCATTCTATTCTTTAGTTTCTATTCAGTTTCACCAAAGTAACATACTATACTCCTATACTCTTTTTTGGATTGTCTGTCAGGCAGTCTAGAGTAGCTTGCATGTGTGAGTACCAACCTCAGGGCAGACTATCAAGAAACAGGGCACAAACCCCTGGTTGTATATTCTATAATTAGATTTCACCAACCAGGTAACAAGTGTGAACTCCTAAAGCACTATAACAGCCTTAACATGGAGTCACAGACAGTCCTCCTGGGTACTCTGCTCCAGTGGTTCTCAAAGCTGGTCTGCCAGTTGTTCAGGGAAAGCCCCTGGCAGGCCGGACCGGTTTGTTTACCTGCCACGTCCTCAAGTTCAGCTGATCGCGGCTCCCACTGGCTGTGGTTCACTGCTCCAGGCCAATGGGGGCTGCGGGAAGGGTGGCCAACACTTCCCTTGGCCTGCGCCGCTTGCCGCAGCTCCCATTGGCCTGGAGCAGCGAACTGCAGCCAGTGGGAGCCGTGATCAGCCAAACCTGTGGATGCGGCAGGTAAACAAATTGGTCTGGCCCGCCAGGGGCTTTCCCTGAACAAGTGGCGGACTGGCTTTGAGAACCACTGCTCTAGTCTATATTGCCACCCAGGCAAGCCTGCTTTTGTGTCCCTTATACCAAAAATCACAACAATATTCAGGTTACACCCAGTCTCAAAGGACCAGTCACTTACCCCAGAGCAATTGTACCTCAGATCTCAAATCAAAGACAACTCTTTTAGCCAATCCTGTAATTCTAACTAAACAATTGCTAACTAAGAAAAAGAAATGAGAGATATTTGCAAGGTTAAAGTAGGTAAACATACGCACGTGAATGAGATACAGTCTTAGTCTCCAAAAGATAGTAGTAGCTGCTATAATATGCAAGCTCTATATGTCCTTATGGCTAACCCAAACCAAGCAGCTTGGGGTTCCTTTGCATGTGATTAGAAATATTGCCCTCTCTGAATTCCAAGTAGCATAGTGATAACAATTCCTCCTTGACATGGATTTTTATGCCTTTCCCCCAGAGCTGAAGCTGTGATGGGATGAGAGGGCTTGCACACGTACAGTCTTCATGGGTGTGGGGGAAGCCATCCACAAAATATTTTGATTACTGATGTTTCACAATGGCTTGTCTGGTGCCTGTAGGCCGCCTTCTGTTCAGGAGAAGATGACACATCTTGTGGTAAACTAGCATGTCACACTTGGTAATGCTTCTCCCCTGACTGTGGGGGTTTACAGTCTTAGCAAACATTTTTATAGTTACACAGAAAACACTTAAATGTTACCTTGTAACATGGGATACAATTATTATAAGTAAAATTAATACATGCAGCAACCTACAAGCATTTCATAAAGTCTAAACACATTCTTATAACTCTACTATTTATTTTAACAGTACTAACACATAGGTGAGCCAGACTGGTTTCCAGCTATGTATTTGTCAGTGTTCAATAGGCTTAGGGGTCTTGGAACGAGCTGGCACCTGGTCTGCTAGCATCACAATCTCGTGTCAAACTCATTGTTAGAAATAGTAGGAAAAGGTTCTTAGATTTGGAGGGTGAGCTCCTGGCCACACTGAAGTCACATTGAAGTTTTGCCATTGACTTCAATGGGATGAGGATTTTGCCCAGAATCAGTTGCCTATGAAAGTTACATGGTGTGTGTTAAATACACACACCCACCCACCCACCCACACATACACTTTGTAGCAATAGCTATCTATCTAATTAAGAGCCCAGTCCTGTCCCGAGTTTTGCCAATCTTGGTGAGATTGAGCCCTAAATATAAACAAAAACAGTTTAGAAGACACTTATTCTCAGAATCATAATTAAAATTTGGCTTTATAAGTATATTAAGGTGTTTGGGTAAAGGGACATAAAGGCAGCTATAGGGCTTATATACATGGGATACTCAGGAAAGTTAATCTGAATGAATTTTTGAAGTGGATTAGCTAACCTGTGTTAAATCCCTGTGTGGACACTCTTAGACAGAATTAAAGTGGCCTTAATTTGGTTTAGTTTAATTCACTATTGTACTGAGCATGCTACTGTATGGAGCAGAGACTTGGCCTATGACAGTGGCTTACAGAAAGAGATTGGAGGCTGCCCATCACAGGAGGCTGAGGAAGCTATCACATGTTTCATAGAAAGACAAAATAACAAATGTCAGAGTAAAAGAGCTGATAGACCAGGACGTGTTAGAAAATATCGTCAAAGAAAGAAGGTTCAGGTGGCTGGGGTATGTACATTGTATGAAAATGGGAGACATGCTAAGCAAGCACTGAATGGGGTACCCAACGGAGGAAAGAGAAAGTGAGGAAGGCCAAGGAAGAATTGGCAGGAGACAGGGACAGAGGATATTGAATGTGCTGGCATCACCTGGGAAGAAGTACCACAGTTAGTGAGCAACCGTAATCAGTGGAGGAACTGGACTGTCCAACGTGTAAATGGCACAGGGTGGGTGTAAGGTAAGGCTAATTCTGAATCACTGCAGTAAATTGGATCCCTTCAGCACTTATACCTAGGAGTTTGTTTTAAAAACTATTTAGATCTCATACATAGAATCTTATACATTCCATAGTGGAGATAGGTTACATTAAACAGAATCATGAAGAATTAGTAACACAAGGAAACTTTTGTGTTAAATGTGATTTCGTTGTTTATTTCCATTGGGAAGAAGATTGGTGGCTTTAGCCTATTAAGTGTTCCCTGGCTATTTTTTCCCCTACTTCATCTTTGAAACTAAATAGGGAAATGAGATACAAGCATAAATAAATCAAAAAGAAGGTTTCTCAACACCAATAAACTAAACAAAAGAAACATTATACTAGGTGGTATTTACTTATTGAAGGCATCTTCATGAATGCTCCTCTTTTTGGAGGGAAGGAAACATTTTTGTACTTGTTTAATTTTCAGCTGTCTTACTCAGGTTTTGATAATGTTGTAAAAAAGGTGCTTGAATAAAATATAGACACAAAATTTAACACAAGTTAAAAATTCATGTGAAACACCAGGGAGGAAGAGGAATTGTTTAAGGAGGTATAACATAAGGGAAATAATTTCATCCTATTGTTCTTAGTTAAGGAGAGGAAAAACTAGGTAACAGGAAGGCTGGTCTTGTGGTTGAGGCATTGGTCTGGGCCTCGGGAGATCTGGGTTCATTTTTCTGCTCCACTACAGACTTCCTGGGTACCCATGTGCAATTCACTTAGGCCACATACTTATGCGCATACTTGCCCTTAAGCATGTGAGGAGATCCACCAAAATCAGTGAAACTCCTCATGCATAAGTGTTTTTGGGATTGGGGACTTTACCCCTCGGTGCCTCAGTTCCCTGCCCTTTGTTTGTCTTGTTTGTTCATAGATTCCAAGGCAGGAAGGGACCACTGTGTTCATCTAGCCTGACCTCCCGTACAACACAGGCCATAGAACTTCCCCCAAATAATTCCCAGGGCAGATCTTTCACAAAAACTTCCAATCTTGATTTAAAAATTGTCAGTGATGGAGAATCCACCACAACCCTGGGAAAATTGTTCCAATGGCTAATTACTCTCACTATTAAAAATGTACATCTTATTTACAGCCTGAATTTGTCTAGCTTCAAGTTCCAGCTGTTGGAACATGTTATACCTTTCTCTGGTAGACTGAAGAGCCCATTATTAAATATTTGCTCCCTATGCAGATACTTATGGACTGTAATCAAGTCACCCCTTAACCTTCTCTTTGTTAAGGTAAATTGATTGAGCTCTTTGAGCCTATCACTGTAGGCATGTTTTCTAATCCTTTAATCATTCTCGTGGCTCTTCTCTGAACCCTTTCCAATTTATCAACATCCTTCTTGAATTAAGAGCATCAGAAATGGACACAGTATTCCAGCAGAAGTTGCCAAATACAGAGGTAAAATCACCTCTCTACTCTTACTTGAGATTCCCTTGTTTATGCACTCCGGGATCACATTAGCTCTTTTGACCACAGAGTCATACTGGGAGCTCATGTCCAGCTGATTATCCACCATGATGCCAAATCCTTTTCAGAGTCACCACTTGCCAGGAAAGAATGGCCTACGTTTTTTGTTCATAGATGTATACATTTACATTTAGCCTACCCAAAATGCATATTGTTTGCTTGTGCCTAGTTAGTCGAACTCTGTATCAGTGACCTCTGTCCTCTACATTATTTACCACTCTCCCCAATTTTCATGTCATCTGCAAACTTTATCAGGGATGATTTTATATTTTCTTCCAGGTCCTTGATAAAAATGTTAAACAGCTCGGGGTCAAGAAACAATTCCGGCAGGACACCACTGGAAACACAACCATTTGATGGTGATTCCCTGTTTACAATTACATTTTTAGACCTATCAGCTAGCTAGTTTTTAATCCATTTAATGTGTACTATGTTAATTTTGTATTGTTCTAGTTTTTTAATCAAAATGTCATGCAGTATCAAGTCAAATGCCTTACAGAAGTCTAAGTATATTGCATTTACACTATTACCTTATCAACCAGATTTATCTCGTTAAAAAAATATGAAATCAATTCGACAGGATCTATTTTCCAAAAACCCATGTTGATTTGCATTAATTACATTACCCTCTTTTAATTCTTTATTAATCAAGTCCAGTATCAGCTGCTCCATTCTCTTGTCCAGAACTGTTATCAGGCCAACAGGTTTATAATTACCGGGGTCATCCTGCTTACCCTTTTAAAAACTGACACAACATTAGCATTCTTCAGTCTTCTGGAACTTCCCCAGTGCTCCACAGCCAATTGAAAATTGCTGTTGTTTGGATTACAAGTATGTTTAGGGAGGGACTGTCTCCTACTAGGAGACAGGCTGCATTGTACAGCACCTAGTACAATAAGAAAAGGAGTACTTGTGGCACCTTAGAGACTAACCAATTTATTTGAGCATAAGCTTTCGTGAGCTACAGCTCACTTCATCGGATGCATACTGTGGAAGTGAGCTGTAGCTCACGAAAGCTTATGCTCAAATAAATTGGTTAGTCTCTAAGGTGCCACAAGTCCTCCTTTTCTTTTTGCAAATACAGACTAACACGGCTGCTACTCTGAAACCTAGTATAATGGGATTCTTGGTTGGGACTTCAAAGTGCTTCTCTAATATCACTCCTAGTAAGTGTCAGGAAAAATTTCCTAGCTGCGAAATCTAGTAGGCTGTGCATATCCCCAAGGGAAGTCATGAGAGTTTTGTAATCTGAGTCATTTACAATTAGACTGGGTGAAGTACAAGAAAGTACAGTCTAGGAAACCATGCTGCATTGGCAAGGACATGGACTACAGTGTCTAATGAGTCTTTTCCATCTCTAATTCCTATTCCATTCCCGTGTAACTTCTGCTCTCACTGAAGTGTGTGAAGTCAGTGCATCTCTAGAAGTGTCAGCCCTCATAGGGTCAGGTGCAACAATACATATGGCAGACTTTGTCATTGGGGGAGAAGGTATGGGAACCTTTCAGCAAACCTTTCCAAGCTCCCTGTAAGTTGAGATGAAGCTTATGTGCCAACAGCATTTGCAGATGACTTAGACATCTACTGAGATGTATATATTTGGATGCAATGCAGTGAAGACTTTTGCCAGCAGTGAGTTACTACTGCTCACAACATCATTTGCTTCGGATCAGTGTTCTGTAGTAGTCTGCTTTGTAATTCCATGGTAGTGCATGTAGTGCTTTGTCTTTGTCCTGACTCTTCCTATGTTTTTCCACATCATGCCTCCTTTGGGGGAATTTGAAGCTCTTTGATGACCTTCTGCATTGGACTCTTTTTTTTCTTTTTCTTTTTTTTTTTGTAAAGTCTGTCACCAGCTGCTAGAGGGAATCCAGGGGGCAGCTTCAAAAAAGTTTAGTTTTTGTTCCAAATAGCTTTCCTGTGGGGCTTGTGTACGATCACACAATGATCGACATGTAGGGCTAACAGGGACCTTGAGAGGTCATTTAGTCCAGCCCCCTGCACTGAAGGTCCTAAGCACAAAAAAAGGCAAGTTACCTCTTCAGCCAATATCAGTAGAGATAGAAGAACAGGTTATGCCCTCCAGGTGCAGATCTCACCCTCGCAGCACAGAAATCACAATAGTCTCCAAAATGTTCCCAGACCTATGGAGAGCCAGAGTTCAGGGGCCTGGAGATCCATATGCGGGGAGAGGCTGAGGGTGATTGTTAAGCCTCCCCTCCACTATCTCCTCATTGGGAATCTACAGAAAAGTTAATGCATCCTGAGATGACATCATGCTTCCCATGAAGCAGTCCGTGCTGGGGGACTTTTGCTCTCTTTCACTCCTAACAGGCAGTAGGAGGCAGGGGAAGCCCTGGCAGAATCTCTCCCTTGAAACCTTGCTGCCAAGGAGGTGGGTTTACAGAACAGATGGAGAGGAACAAGATGTCCATGTAGATGGACCTGGGCTCTGGCAGATGCCACTTGATTTGGGGGAACTTTGGGTTCTGGGGGTCTGGGGAACCCCTTTCCCCAGTTCTGGGTGTGTGTGGGCAACATATCTTCCCCCCCCCCCCACCACAATCATCTGGGAAAAACTCTAAACCCCAGGATTTTCCTCCCCAGTGGTGTTTTTTTGTGAGCGAGAGCAATCCAGCCCCTGGAGACTTATGCACTTACGATCTTTTAAATTCTGTGATGCCTAATCCTGAGGTCTTTACTCAGGTTTTACTCAGCCCTCACTCAGACAAGGTTGCACTGAATCTGTGAGCGGTGGTCTGAGTAAATAGAAAGCAAGGGCTTCAGGATTTAGTCCTATATTTTAAAATCTCTAAGTGTACCTGTTGCCATGATAACTATCAACTTTTGTCCTTGATGCCATTTTTAGCAGAAATCTGGAACTCTTGTATGACACAAGAATTTGCTTAATACAAAAAACAGTGACCTCCTGCATTTGCTGTGTTCACACATCTATGTGAAGAGGACCATTGTGTCTGAATTAGTTTATGAGAAAAAGGTGAAACAAGCCAAATAACATGAATGAGAGGGGTGGGAATAAACATTTGTCTGCCTTGGCAAAGCCAGAAAAGGACAAGCAAATTCCCTAAAGTGAGGACTGAGACAGTGTCAGAAAGATTATGCTTTGATAACACAGTAGCCAGAGTAGAAGCTGGAAACTTGCCGTCGTGGGAAGCTGACACCTCCAGCACTTTGTGTGCAAGAGGCAGTTGTCCATCAGTTCCAAAATGACTCTGTGCATGCTGTTATGACAGCTGTTGGAAACTGTTACATCAGTGTACCCTTTTCCCCTCTTCGGGAATAGGAAATGCTATGCTATTTTGGATATGGTTAGTACTCTGCTTGGTCTGGATCACAAGTGAGTGAGAAACACTGATAATTTTAACCAAGTATTGCGCAGACCTGTTTGTTTCTGACAAACATTTCTATAAGGAGACCATGGGGAAGATGATGATAACTTCTCTTCCTCCTCCACCTTTGTTTTCTCTCTCCCTTTCCCTGGCAAATAGTGCTGCTTTAGGTCCAGGTTCTGAGGCACTACTCCCTTCCAAAAGAAGCGTGTCTCTCCAAGTTCTCACTTTGGCACCTGGTTGTCACTTCCCTAGCAATTTCTTAACGGATACTGTCAGTTTGGTACCATCTATTACAACAAATGAGTTAAAAGTAGTTTCAGCTTCTACACCTGCGTGAGTCCTACTGCAGTGCTGTGTTTTAACCATCACATTTCCTGCTTTGCTCTTCCCTGTTGCTGTGTGATTTGCAAAAACAATGGGATAAAGTGACTAGTTATACATGGGAAATAGTAAAATTGACTGTACAAAATAAACAAACTGAATAAAATAGAGAAATTATCTGATCTTTCAGTTATAGTAACATTACCCCTGAAACATTGCAGAGAAGTATGATTTCCTCCCATTCTAAGTATGTACTGTCTCTTTTCTACTCATAAGCACAAGGAAAAAATGTCATCTGTGTCTCAGAAATTCAGCATGATGTGGTAACCCGATGGGTTAAAGAAAAGTCTTCTGGTCGGCCTTAGCACTGCAAGGAAATTTGATTATCACTTGTTGACAGGAATGCAGGGCATGCCAAGTGTTCTTGCCATGTCTATTTTAAACTGAACTAGAAGTTGTATTTTGCATTAGGAGAGAGTTAAAATGCAAGGATAATAGTTATGTCTTGCCTGGTGAATGAAAACTAGAGCATTCACAGTAGGGGCAGATTTTACTGTGTCAGGGGTATGAGGCTCTGATTAGACCAGTGTCCAGATGCCCTAAATTAAAAGGCACTTGTGCTATTTTGGATGAGAAAATGTTGATCACAGTAAACTCCGAAGAACTAACATAAAATTACTTGTCATCGATAAATGGTTTATCTTCTTGCCCATTTTAGTGCAGTTATAAAGTATCCACCTCCTTTTGTTTAACCCAGTGTTTTCCATGCTACAATTCTATAATTTAGAGGCGTCCTATTGTTGCTTATGCTGTAGGTGTTTAACACCTAGTGGGTCTAAATTTCCTCAGATATACGTCAGCGACTGACTCTATTGAATTCAGTAAGTTACTCCAACATAAAGTCGGTGTAAGTATGATCAAAAATTAGGCCCCTCAGTTGAGTTTTCAACATGCTGAAATTAATTGGCCTCTTTCAGGTCTTTCTGAAGCAGCAGCACGCAGCCTTGCCTAGGGTCAGCAAAGAGCATCTTTTAATACCTCTTTCCCCTCCTGCATAGTACCTGGATGGCTTGCTCACTGCATCTTCACCTTGTCCCATTAGCCGGAGTCAGCAGTACATACCCTCAAAGCATGTGTGACTGGCACACTCTTTCAAACTGGCTGGCCCGCCTGATGTTTTGGTTTGAAATGAGAGTTTTCCTTGTAGATGGACTGCTTGTTGTGGCTGATGAGCCCCTCTTGCTTGATAGAGGCCCAGAGAAGTGAAGTGATTTGCCCGAGGTCACCCAGCAGATCTGTGGCAGAGCCAGGAATAAAACCCAGGTCTCCTAAGATCCAGTCCTCCACCCTCTCCACTACCACTCTGCCTCAGTACCTGGTGGTAGTCACTATTTGATTTTGACATCTGAAGGAAATCCAGCACAGACAATGGCAGGTTAAAGCAAGATTCTTGAGCACCAGGCTCTAGACCCTGCGTTTGAGGAAAAACATTGAGCACTGCTCTCCAGGCACTTGCCTCCTGTGAGGTGGAAGCAGCACCTGGCAACGCTAGCCCGTGATGTCCAGTCTGATCAGTGCTCAGCTCACTGTGCTGGAAAGCGGATTGAGTGGTGGAAGAAAAAGACGGTCAGAAGGCCCTAATGTTTCTGAGATGGGGGACACTGAAATTTTGATGGATTCAATATCCATCTGGTTTTAATCCAAGTCTGATCTCAGAGGCAACACATTCTCTTCACCATGGAGACATACCTCCGGATGGACAGCTGCTTTGACATTTCAGGTTGGGAAATCTGCCCTCAGGGTACACATCAGATGCTGATACATAGTGTCTTGACTTCTATACTCATGCATGTCTGTGAGGCTGACATGCCTGTTCAAAGGTGGTATGCCCGCACTGCTGTGGTGTGAGTGCCAAGAAAAGATGGCTGCCTTGGGAAGCCAGCAGAGCACTGCAATTGCCACCTCTGCTATAGCAAATGTGTTCTCTGCATTGGCATGTTACAATTGTTCGCACCTGTTAACACTTGTGGGCTAATAAATGGCCTCACAGTACAGGAAAATAAGACATGGGGATTGTGGTCACTTGTGGTTGCCAACAAACACAAATTGTACTGCTGTAGGCACCTGGAAAACCCACTGAGTGTAAAAGAGTGTACAGTAAAGACAAGCTTTTCATAGGCACTAAGGGCTTGGTCTTCAGAGCTGCTAAAGACCTGCACCTCCCACTGGCTTTAACTGGAGTCTTGGTGCTCAGCAATTCTGTCCTCAGGAGTTTAAATCAAGAGCATGGCTGATGATGGCACCATATAATAGGGAATCAGTGCCTGAGTAGACAAGTGACCACCCAGAAAAGTGATTGGACAGAGAGAGGATTAAATGCTGTAGTGCAGATTGTTAACATGTCTAATAATGTGTAGCATAAATTAGGATGTATTGCTAAGCAGGCTATTTCTGTACTGGTATTGTATCTACAGTGTCTGCTTCTGGCCAGCCAGGCCTGCAAAATATCTTTTAGCAAATGCATTGTTAGCACAGCACAGAGGAGATGATGGTGGTTGTGGAGCATACCTTCTGTTTGTGCTTCTTGGCACATGTGAACAGAAAGACTGGTGATCCTGTCCAAGTTTAAACAATACTCTTATTCTTTTGCTTTAAAATGCTGTCATCCCTCTATGGTAGTTTAGTTATCACCGGGCTTGGAAGAATTTGAGTTTATTTTTTATCATTTTGATGGATATCATCAATGTTTGGTTTAAAGGATTTTTAATTTTTTTAAATCTATTTAAGGTTTCTCAGTTGTGGGAAATTATGGAAGGCAGGGTCAGACAATGGGGGGGGGGGGTCAGACAGTAATTATTTAATGACAGTAGGTGCTGAGATTCAAAAAGGTTTATACCTGTTAAAACACAAATTGTCAATGTCAAATGTCAAAAAAAGTAAATACCCCTGAGATCAAACCCTAATAAGTTCCCAAGCAGCATTTTTCTTACTTTGCCAACATGTACATTTCAGATATTATTAAGGGAAATATTCCGTGGTCGGTTTGTGTGTGTCTGGTGAAATCAACCTTTCCCAACATTTACCAGTAAACATCAAATCCTTCAAAGCCTAGTTTTCTCCCATGTTAACAATAAATCAGCCTCGCCATTGCGAACGTTTATTTGATAAGCTACACAGCTACGTTCAGTAAATCTCACACAATCAAAGTGATTTTGAATAGAGTCAGTTAATGGTCGTGGGGTCTTACACAAATGCTGTATATCATAGAACAGGTCAGTAGTAAATTTGGGACTAATGTTCACTGATCACATTTGACATAAAAAACTGAAAAACTCTGACAGACAAAAAAGCATATTCGATCCAGGATACTTAGGTTTAGTAAAAACAAAAACAAAAAAGCCCACTGTTGCTTGGGTTTGGGTTTCTTGCTTTCTTTCTTTTCTTTTTTTTTTTCTTTTTTTTTTTTTTGCGGGGCAGGGAGGGGGTTTGTTGATGGGAATCGAAACTGTAAATTTCTTCATCAGTTTGCAAGTATAACCTAGTTTATGGAAAGGGATTAAGTAGCTGCATTATTTTTCCAGGGAGTCTCAATCCTCAGTCAATGAACGTAAGAGCCCAATCCTGCAAACGCAGAACCTCGTCTGTAGTCCTGTTGAACTCAACGCTGAGACAGCCTGCGCTTTCCCCCCTTTTAGCCACCTCCCTTGCAGTAGAAGCGAACTTCACCAACAAGGAGCAAATGCATTAAAAGCTGTTCTTGGATCCGGACTATTTCAAGGAAAGTCTGGGACAAACTTTGGCTCTCAGCATGTAAATCTCTAACTGTGTGCTCGTTGCCCTTAGAAAGCAATAAGCAAATACATTTAGTTGGCAGAGTGCAGTGATTTCAGGACAGATGAGTGAGGAAAGAGGAAAAAATATGCTTAGAGCATCCCGTTTACTATGAGCCTATGGGCCAGCTGGAACATTTACAAGGCTCTAGGGCCAGGGAGTTGCAATAATCTAATTTTAATTATGTGACAAAAGCATGAAGCATCATTTCAAGGTCTAACAGAGGAAAATGGCTCCTGCCTGTCCTTAGATGGGAAAAGAAAACAAGCTATTCCACAGAATTTAGATGTTTCTCAAAAGATTAAATGGGATCTATCACAGCTCTCAGGCCCCTTGCTGTTAGAACACACACAATTGCCAGGAGAAGGTTACAGATGTTAAAGTTAGTTCCTAGGAGGTGGCTGGGCAAAATAACAATACTGATGCCTCCCCACAACCGCCCACCCTTAAAAAAAACATATCTGAAGTGATCAGAAAACAAACTCCAATAATTATATTAAACAGGCCAGCATGACATTCAGAATGTACACAAACCAATTTAAATGCACAGAGCTGCTTCAATCTACATTCTCAAGCACAACATTCTGGCTGTCCCAAATCAGTAAAGCAGCTATTTTGCTGTCCCAAAACATAGCACAGTAAAACATTAACAGAATTCAAATCCTCCTGCTCCACCCAGACCTCTGCCACGTGAGCATAGAAGGGCATTCTCTTTTGTAGTAACAGTATGGGGTTTATGACAAACACATAGGTGAACAGTTTTTACTCCATTCAGTAGTGCAAACATTAGCCAATTTATTACATTACATACTACAAGATGACTCTATAAGCTTCCTAAAGGATTTTACATTTTTGTTGAGTCTCAGATTGTGCAGACTTGTTTAAGGAGAAGCAATCAGGATCTTCATCCCTTTCTTAGGATGCTTTGATCACTTTTTATGCAAGTTTTTCCCTTAATTGCTTGTCCAGCAAATGTGTCCCTCCCCACATGCGATGTGTTTATACTACCTGTTTTTCTTTGTCCCTTGCTGATACATGGGAGGTTTGTGCTCCAGTTTTGTTATTACATGATACAGGTCAAATAGTTTCTGACTAGGAGACCGAATTTAAGCCTTTTCTATATGTATTATTAGAACTATTTATTTATTTCCATCAACAAGTCAGACCCAATTATATTATCAATCCCCTGGGCTTCCCAGAACCTTCCATGTAATAGCATATACTGTATCTGAGCTTGATGAAGTGCTAGAGCTATTCCTACTGCTACACCAATTAATCAAATAAGAGGAATATATGGATTACTATGACAGCTCTATCCTGTAGGATTTAGATTGCTTATTATCTGTTCTCACGTGTACCAATCCATCAAGTGAAATAATGCATTGCTAAATTTGTGCATGGCTTTGTCAACCAAGAATCATTAGCGCATTATTATCAATGTAAAAAAAAAAGTGAGTGAAAAAGAGTCTTTTCATGAATCAGAGCAATCACCATTTAAAATAGCTGCACACTAAAATAATATTTATCATGTTAGACAGATGCAGAATTTGGTGTGTGGTCAGTGCACTGGCTTAGGTCTATTTTTAACTGGATCTGTAAAACTGTAGAGAAAGTGGATCAAAGTATGCAGAATTTGTCTTCTAAATTGCCAGTTGTAGAAAGTGCTAGGTAAAGTGTTTCTTTTAAAATGGGATGGCATAGACAGCATTGTGAAGTGGGTGTAATACTTGTGTATGTGCCATGAAGATTATTTAATTTATGTCAGTAGAGGAATTTAAGACTTTTGAGCTACTGCTGAACATAAATCTTCTTACAGCCTTAGTCCCATCTATATGGGGCCAGCACTTCGAGTCCTTCTTCTCTATTCCAGTCTGTCTTGAAGCAGTTTCTCGCAAACTTCACTGCCAGTCTAATCCTTTGTATAGCACCCATCCATGTAGTTCTGGGTCTTCCAATTCTTCTCTTACCCTCCACTTCTACATTTAATAGTCTGTTTCCTATATATTTGTCTGATCTTCTTTTCATGTGCCCAAATGACCTAAACATGGATTTCCTCAGCTTTTTTATAATTGGTACCAACTTCACACTTGACGTAATTCATTCATTCCAAGTATGGTCCATCCTTGTAACTCCAACCATCCATCTTAACATTTTCATTTCCACTGCATTCAGGATCTGCTCTGGTCTCTTCCTCAGTGCTTAGCATTTGGATTCAGACAAAAGGGTACTGTCTTGATCTTACTTTTCAGTTTGATAGGCATTCTCCTATCACAGGTTACGCTACTCGCTTCTCTCCATTTAGTCCATGCCTTTCCTGTTCTGCTTAGTACGTTGCTGAGTTCACCATTTTCCTGTACTATCAAACCTAGGTGCTTGATCTTCTCTACCTTTGGTAATGGCTGGCCTACTGGATTTGTTGTCCCCAGTCTCACTGTCTTCTTGCAAGATGGTATCAAATCTACAGACTGTATACTCTGTATTACTTCTGCTGATTTTCATGCCATTTCTTTCAAGTCCACACCTCCATCTCTCTGAACCTTCATCCACTTCCTCTTTGCTCTCCCACAGATGCACTGCATCATCCGCAAAAAGCGTGCACCGTGGTGCCACTCTCTGGATGTTTTCTGTAAGCGCATCGAGCACCAACGTGAACAACTGGATATAAATGTAGGTATGTTTCTCCGCAAATTACTTTTGGGCCCATGGTGCTGTGCATCACTCTGTGGCTGCTGACGTGTTGGTCAAGTACACAAGTTGGATTTTGTTAACTTTATTCCTTTGTCTCTGTGTTTATACACCACATTTGTTTTTTTTTAACACAAAGTGCAGTTGAGGGCTCATGGATCTCAGACCCAGGTCCGCAAGTCCCCAGACAGTCCTCAGTCTGCAGCGACCACCTGGCAGCTTACTGGTACCAGTGAAGAGTGTGGGCTGGAGGAGCCCAGGTTGTCATAGGCACCACTCATGAAATGCCTGATTGGTAGAGACATCTGACTTCTCCAATGAGCTCAGACTTGCTATTTAAGCCAGAAGGAGGCCTGGCTGTTGTATTGGACCCTACCTTCTCATGTGACTCCTGCATTTTGGCTTCCTGCCTTGTTCCTGGTCTCCGCCTTCCTGTCCTGTTCCTGCTTTCTTCCAGATCCCCGCTTCTACCCACACTGCAAGCTCTGACTCCAGCTCCGATTGTTGGCTTCATTCCTGACTTTGACACTAGCTCTGATGTTTGCCTTGACTACGGTTATGAACCCTGACTCCCGCTCCGACCACTAGGCCTGACCCCCACTGCCCTCACCACTAGGTCTGACTGCCTATGTCACGGGCCACGACTGCTAGTGTGCTAGGTGCTCATATTAGAGTTGGTCTTTTGTGCCTTGTCTAGACTAGGATTTAAAGTGTGGTGTTAGCATGTAAGAGACCAAGAGACCCCTGAGCTCTGAGAAAGGACTGAGCTGGAGCTCAGTTTTGTGTCTCAGGTCCCAGCCGTACTACCTAAAAACTGCAATGCTCCATTATGAATAATGAAAAGATAAAGACATTTGCCCACTGCTCCACCTAGTGTTATATTAAGTAAACTGCATGATCACTAACTATTATTTTTCCTATTTAGTATATTAATATCCCAAGGTAGTCATGGGTATGTAGAGTGGCAGACAACACCTCTGATTGGCAGGTTCCCTTGCTAGTGAGAGCTATCAGTTAGTAAACATCCTCTCTCACTGGCTTCCTTTTACCCTTCACACTGCTTTAGTAAGTCAGCATTTCCAGAAAGGTTAAATAGCCCGTGAAGGGAGCTAGTGCTTCCACGAATGGCTAGGGGAGGGGGGAAAAAAGGGCAAGAGACATGATGTAATTTTTAAAGGGTAAATAGCTGGTCATGGAGCAATCAAGTCTTTTGGGTAGCTCTCCTATGTCTAGAGACACACATCTCTGGGGCTAGAAGAGGGTACAGTACGGGTGGGGGATAGGCAGGGTAACCCACGGTTACCTATTCCCCTCTGTGCCAATCCATAGAAGCGGTGAGTTGGTTACCACCCCAGCCGGAGAGCACTGGCTCTTTAGCTCAAGCTCTAGCTGCTCATGCTTTTAGCTCTGAAGGGCCCAGGTGCCTCAGCCAAGATGGTGGCTGTCACACCAGGATGAAATAGGCTTTAGTGTCTAAAATGACTTCTGACAAAAACAGTACTGTAGTCAAGCAGAGCCAAGATTTTAATCAGAAGCCCCAGAGAATAGACTAATTAGGCCTTGTCTACACTGGAAAGGGTTTGCCTGTATAGCTATACTGGCAAACCCTCCTAGTGCAGACACAAGCTGGCAAAAGAGGGCTTTGGCAGGTGCGCCTTTATTCCAGTTCCCTGAGTGAAATAAGCTGGTGTAAATGCATCTATGCTATGACTTTTGCCAATACATAAATATTGTAGAAAAACTCATACCCTTCACTGACATTACTATATTGGCAAAAGTTTCTGGTGTAGACCTGGCATAAAGCTATCGTTTTGCAATCTTACAGACTGATCCAGAACTGGAGGGTCAACTGCAGCCTAGTTCAAGTATGACTCAGGCTAACTTTACTAAAGCATATCCAGGAGATGATACAAGTGATCTCTCTTCCTGAGCCTCTATATTTCTAGGGACTTCCAAGGTACAAAACAGAACCCCAGATAAGGGAAGCAGTCACTTCTGCACAGCTGAATCAGAGGACAGGAAAAGTTTGTTATACTGTAAAGATTTTGACTTGGAGCAGAGTCTAACTGTTCCACTCGATTATTTTTACAAGGAAATATTTAATTGGGTTTTGCTACATTTGCTGATTCATATTTATCTCTTATCCCTGCCACACTCTAGTATAGCACCAATTTATCCAAAGCTTCTGGAGAAGAAGAATGGAACTAAAAGCTACAACAGGTGTTCAGGTATTAAAAAGTTTCAAAATCACTCATTAAAAAGTAAATAGAATCTAGAAGAAATAAGAGAAAATAAAATATCTAGATCATTGTGTGAGGAGGTAGGGGATAATGAGTAAACCTGTTTCACTATTTATATATCAGTAGGATCTTTATCTCAGAGTAATTCCACAAGGGCAAATTTCCCTTTATATAATGAAACTCTAGGCAAGAGTGCTAGTGTTAATTGGATAAAAAACTAATTGTGGTTAAGTGGATTCGCTGGTACACTAGGGTAAGTTATGCTTACCTTCTCTGTTCTCTCCTCACCACTCCCTAGGATAATTGTTCATAACAACCCCCTACAATACATAAATAACCAGCCCAGAATTCGTACACAACAGCTCTGTTGGTTTGTGTATGGAATAATGCTTCCAGAGTTAACCAAAGGTTGGTCACAACGCAGAGGGGGTAGTAAGGAAAGGGTGCAATTGAATCCAGATATAGTATCTGCAAAAGAAATCTACATTGATGTCCGGGGCAAGACTTCCTTTTGCTGGTGCCTTCCTAATCAAAAGAAAAAAGAGAGGGAAATCAGTGAGTCAAAGTCAGTCTTAGTGCAACTGATTACTACTGTTGATTTTACCTTTTTTTATATGCAATATGTTTTAAAACAAAGGAAAAGGAGAGAAAATGTTTTCTTTTAAATCCTATTTTTGGAGTGCATTAGGGATTTTTCTGTACTAAAACATTACAGTGTTTAACCCTCCCTCACCAATCTTATCCTTCCCCATATCTTTCCCAACCCAAAGGTTGGCCTTTTGAGTTAAAACCTGAGTCATAAATCAATTTGGATTTCCTCAGTAGCTATGCTTAAAAGCATCCAAGCCCCTTCTCAGCTTGTGCTAGGAGGAGAAGTGCTGGTTTCTTTTTGAAATATGTCCAGAGGAGAGACAACATCAGCTCCTCAGAGGAAATACCACCAGTTCCCAGCATCACTTAAGAAGCATCCAAGTTGTATTAAAAAGTAAAATTAATGTAGAAACCCAGATTGGTTTAAGGCTCTCAATTCAGATTTTTAATGTTGGGTCCATCTGTACCAGTAGTGTCATGCCAAGGCACATTATTCTATTATACAATAGCGCCCTGATCATGTTATAACAAAGTTTGGTCTTGCATGCATACACAGAACCACACACAGTATAAGAACTGTTACAGGTGTGCTCTATAAATGATATGCCTATATAAATGTAAAGAGTTAACAGGTAAAATGCCAGTAGGTGGCACTGAAGAATAAGTAGTATAGTTCCTGCTTTCTGTAGATCAATAAAGCTTGTCGCTGTGTACTGCAAATTACTTCTATGCAGCTCTTTACGTGGAGTTCTTAACAAAAACCATGTTATGAAACCACTTCATCCCTTGGACCAGATTCAGTAGTGCTTCATTCCTGTGTTAGGTTTGTTCTTTAATTCTAGACTGTGCTAGGGGTCTGCCCAGTTCTTGGCATAATTCAGAGCAGCCGCAGAGCTGCTGTAATGTGCCCTTGCTTTTAGCAGTCGTTGATAGACGATTACATCAACCCAGAATAGCCAAAGTGCATTGACTTCAGTGGGACTACTCATGTGACTAAGGCTATATACTTGCTTAAATTGGAAATAATTCCTATTTTCAATACAGTGTGTTTCCAATAGGAAGTGTTAGTTGAAAATGGCTGTTGGGCCGCAAAGCACTACTGAAAAGACAGCCAGGCTCATGGAGAAATAAAAAGAGGTCCCACTAATCCAGAGAAACTAAAAGGAAAAAAGTAGTCACATTTGCTCCCATGGGACTACACACAAAGAAAGGCATGGCTCAGCCTAAGCAAGGCTGGCAGAATCTGGCCCCCAGTGTTGCAATGATATGCTCATTCAGTTCTGAATGGGAGCAGGTAAATCTGAGAGGAAGATGCTGTGATCACTGATGGGTTCAAATACAAGCAAAGCTAAAGAAGTTTTTCACTCCCCGTTAATGAAAGATTAGAAGGACGGCATTTCTATTTCATCATATAAAATATGATTACATACAGTTTGCTTGGAGTAGGTTAGAGGATGGTGCAGCATTGCAGGTGGAAAAGGAATCACAATGGACGTAAGCACTCTAGAAAGTAATATGACTGGTTTGGGGGTTGTGATGGGGTATATTTATCCCACACTGGACAACAAGGGGTTAAGAAGCTGATCTGGGCTCAGCCACCTGCAAGGCATTCAAAGGCTGGAGGAGGAGCTTAAAAGCAGAACAGGGCAGGTGGCTTGTTTGCAGACCAGGGAAGAGAACAGACCCACAACCCTCAGCTCCTGAGGAAAGGGCTAACTGATGTCAGGAGCTTCCCTGACAACCACTGCCTGAGGACCACTGAGCTAGTGAAGAGAGGACCAGACCCTGATACCCCCTGAGCAGAAGGCATTCCCCCCTCTCTCTTACTAACTCAGTTTGTGCTAATTCCCCTTGTTTTTTGTTCACAGACTACTCTGTGAAAGGTAGAGACTTGGAAATGAACTGGCCAGAGGGCCAACTCACAAGGAAGAAGCAGGCCTCCACAGAGGTGGAGCAGCCCCCAGCGGGAGACCCCAGTGGAAGGAGAGCTGCTACGCCATGCCCAACCATGAGGAGGCGCCAGATGTGAGTTGACCCCTTCACAGGGACTCAGCTGCTTGGCCCTTAAATCTGCTTATAAAGGAGAGATAGGCTCAAGTTTCAGAATTTTGGATCTAGATTTTGGACACCCCAAAGTCTGAGGGAGTTCAGGTCCTAGTGGGTTTGTTCTTGCCATTATGAAGTTGGAGGTCATTTGCCAAATTCACATCCTGATCTAGGTACATATTTGAACCCACCCCAAAGATTCTTGGATCTAGTTCTTTGGTGCAGCATTATAAAAGTGCACTGCCAATTCATTTACACGTCCACAGGTGAAATAGAAGTTTCAGATTGGAACTGCCAAAAAGGAATGGAGTTTAAAACAAGACATGCTTTCCCTTAGCGTGGTTGTAATTGAGACATGCAAGGATAAGATAAAGAATAATAAATCACCCACATTCTGAAGAGAAAAAGAACTAGGTCAGAGAGAAGTACAACATGAGATGAGTAACTGAACTAAGTGAGGAATGTGGGAGAAAGATCCAAAAACAGGCATGCATATACTTTGAAGAGGAAGGATATTAGTGTAAAGGGAACAACTCTAGCCAAGTCCAAAAAAGAGCTACCATTGTCATCTGCCTAGAAATGAACTTGCCAGTCAATCAAAGCTGTTGGCCTGAAAATTTCAAACAATGGGGACCAGATTCTGCTCTGTTACACCAGTGTAAATCTCAGAAAATCCCCACTGAGAGTAATGTGTGCACTAGATTTACACTGATGTAATTGAGGGCAGAACCTAGCCCAGGAATTTTGTTTTCTTCCCCCATCCTAAACTAGTCACCTTAACAGCACATACAGTACTGCCTTTTAATAGATGGGCTTGTTGTAGGCAAAATATAGCCAAATGGTAGGAAATTGCCTATTGGAGGCCTAGGGCTAGAAATAGTAATTCAATAATTTAAGTGCAATTTTCATTTAATTTTCATTCTTCTTTCTATATTCCTGGGAATCTGTTGCCTTTGTCTGGTGGCAGGTAGCAAAAATAATGTTCATGAATTTCTTTAGCTAAGTATCCTTGAAGAATGTGATTTGTGCTGAGGGACAAATTTTGTGTGTGTGTATTTAGCTTTCTCCAATTAAAGTTTTGAGCAATTCCCTCCCTTCCTGTGCAAAAACACATGGAAATGATACATTTAATGCCAAATATCAATGCTGGTGTGCTGCATTCTTTCCTTGAGAGAGAGAGAGAGGGATTAACAGTGGCATAGCCAGGGTCAGAAAACCTCAAACCTGTGCAAATCCCAAGGATCCAGAGAATCCTGACCCTCACCCAGCAGAAATTGGGTCACTTGTGCTGAATGCTTACCCGCTCTATGTACCATCTTCTGCATCCCCTCCCATGGCCGTCACTGAGCTGCCTTTGGTCTCTGGTCTGCAACTACACACTACTCTCAATAAGGGAGGTAGAAACAGTGGATCAGAAGCTAATGCTGCAGGAGTTTCTGTGAAATTCCAGAAGGAAAGTTGTCAGGGGAGATTAATTCCTATTCTGGATAGGAATAATTTGTCAAAAGGAGATAGGGGGTGCTTTGCAATGGGCTGCTGCTGTCCAGAATAAAGGCCAAAAACAAACTTTTGCAGCACTAGTACGTGTCCAAATGGTGCTGTCCCATGATTTAGTCCTAAATTTTGATTACTATTCAAAAAAGGAGGCAACGCACGATATAAAACGATCCCAGCGCTTTCTAAATGTGTGTGCTAAAATACTTACAAACTAGTCAGTATCATTTCTCTGGAACAGAGTGACACCTGCTGGGGAGGGAGAGAGCTGATCAATTCCAATCAGCTTTAGAACAAAATCAGCACGGAGCTTGCTGCTCATTGTATGGAAGCAGCTACAGTCCTGGTGGCAATCTCTGTGATATTTAGTGTCTGTCTTCTAGAGAGAAAAAGAGCAAATAGTAGATCTCCTGGAGTATTATTCATGTCACATACTGTGTGATTTATATTGTACCTCACAATGAATCATACCAGAGATTCCGTGTTGCGGAGGTGGTTAGCTGAGAGAATTAGCTCAGAGCGTGATAGGAAGTAGCTATGGCCACTCAGTGCTGCTAATCTGCTCTCTGTGTATTTCCAGTGTTGGTTTGCAGCATGGCTGCTCTCGCTGGAGCAAGGCTGACAAGAGGAGTTAACTTGAGCTAATGGTTGCTTGCAGTGAAGAGAAGCCTGTAATTTTGCTAGAGGTGAGTAGGTGCTGGGCTGAGGAGATCGCTCTTTCTCACCTGGCCACAGTTGTTCTGGGGTAAGAGGACAAAGGGCATCTTTGCTCCAGTGGACTCTGTCTCTCTCCCAGCTGACAGCTAGCACTAACAGACAAGAATGCTGGGTAAGGGGACACCCTTGTCCTGATTGCAAAGCTGTACAGTACTGCACATGCACACTTGCTCATCTGATGTCATTTCCAAGGCTTCAGGAGACAGGGTTTAGCAGAAGCATAGAGGCAACACAGACTCTGCCCTTTCACCTGAACTACTGGGTCTCGTTCATGGTTATTGCTGAATTGTGCAGTGCATTGTTGTCCTTGGCGATGGGCCCTCCAATTACTTAAACAGATGAAAATTTTTAAAAACTTAAGAGCTATGGCCATGAGATGGTGTTAATATGCTCTGTGGTGACACATACTGGTAGATTTCTCCTACATAGATAAGGAAGGGGGACGGGGAGAGTTGCTGTTATTGTTCCCCCTTTAGCCTGAGGAGTTAGCCAATATTCAGGGCCTTGCAAGGTTGTTTTCATTAGGATGAGAAATTTATGATATGAGTGTAAACTTCTTGGTGTAAACTTGTTAATTTACAAAATATGTACACCGCATCCTGTTTCCTTGACCATGGTAGAAACAAATAACAGCAGGCAGTTTCCTTGCTCAAAAATACTCAAGCCTGCCACTCCAGCGAGCATTGTGCCCAAGAAGCCCTGGGCTTTGTCTTCCTCTCAGGGTCACGCTCACAGCTCCTTCTCCTCCCTTTCTGTCTCCAGTCCATGCAGGCTGCAACCAATATCCTGGTACCGATGTCCAGAAGCTGCAGAAGGCTCCCTGCACCACTCCTTCCCCCTGAGGCCCCACCCCTCCGCTGCCCCTTCTCTCTGAAACTCCGGCCCTCCACCAGCCCTTGCCCCTGAGGCCCCACCCCTCCTCTGCCCCTTTTCCCTGAGGCTCCGCCCTTATGCTGCCCCTGCCACATCCCTTCTCCCTGTGCCCAGCCTTCATACTTCCTCTTCCTCCCAAGACCCTGCACCCCCGCTCACTCCTCTCCGCCCCTTCCCCCCCATTGCTCACCGTTATGGCTGGTAAAAAATAGGAAGGCATATTAACAGAATACACTTTAACACTAAACAGGAAATAAAATTAGTTTGAAGCAGACTCAAGGAATATGTATATGTTCCTGTTTAAGTTAAATCTTCCTATTAAATAGATGACCCCTACAGCTGTCAACTGTGGTCACTGAAGAGGAGGTAAATATCTTGCCTATAGAGACACTGATTTACTTGCAGTCCATTCTAGAGCAGGTTATCTTTCCTTTGGGGTTTGTATTTTTGTTTGAACATAGTGAAAAATGAACCTTTCAAGATGTAAGGCCAATTTTCTGCCTAGCCTTACTTGGTCTCCATTCCTGTGATCTCAATATTGCACCCACAAATCAGGGACCAAGATAGGATAGGAAATTGCAGACACACATAACTGTGGATACAAATTTGCTCAAAAACACTGAGGCTAAACTCTGAAGATCTGGCCTTTAATGTGCAATTTTGATAGGGTGACCAGACGTCCCGATATTTAGTTGTTTGTCCTGCGTCATTTGTCCCGATATTTTACTTCGGCGGCTCTACGGCTTTTTTTTTTTTGCTTGGGGAGGCAAAAAACCAAGAGTCAGCCCCGGTGAGGGGGTTAGCCTGTAGCTGCCCCCCCATGTGTCCCGATATTTTGTTCTTGTCATCTGGTCACCCTAAATTTTGACAACACTTAATGTTGGCACCTAATTTATAGCAGTTGTTTGAGAACTCTTCTGAATTCCAAAGAAACATCTATGATGTAAATAAATATTTACAGAGCGAGTTGATGAATGATTTCTTCAAAAGTTATGTTCCATTCTCTACACTTACCAGTGCAGAAGTAAGAAGGAAAGGTGGTAGTATTACATAACCATTTACAGTTAAGCCCCAAAGGAAACTAGCTTCATCCTCTGTAACCATTCTTTTGTGAATCAAGGGCCCAATCCACTTTCCACTGAAGTAAATGGAAAGATTCAGGTTGACTTCAGTGGCAGTTAGATCAGGTTTCAAATAATTATTTACATAATTCAATAAATAAATAAATAAATAGCAGTTTAAATCTTTATATGTACATATATGCACACACACATATTTTTCCAAGAGAGATATTTAAACTTTATTTTGAAATGATTTCTAAGTTCAAATGAGTTTTAAAATGTGTTTCATACCTATGAATTTACTTGTATTTTATTCACACCTGGTACATTTAAAGCATCTTCCATTTATAAGAAGGGTATAAAAAGCTCAGCAGTTTCTTATTTTTTATAAAAAAAGAAACATTTTCCAAAACATGCATTATTGAATTGTGGCATTCGATAGAACCTCCTGAGATGGATACCAAAAACAGGTGTCATAAATATTTATAAAGAAAATCTACGCATTGTTCTGAGTCTTCATTCTGATCATTTCCTAAAGCGTTTGTATTCTGCTAGTAGGCTTTCTTGAAAGACTTTTTAACATTGCATATGCTGCATTGTTAAAATTGTTACAACTTTTCACTTTTACTGCCTTGTACTCAAATAGACTACTACTATAAGAACACAGAAACATAACAGTTGCCATACTGAGTCAGACCATGGTCTATTTTGCTCAGTATCGTGTCTCTGACAGTGGCCCATACCACAGTCTCAGAGGGGAATGTACAGAACAGGGCAATTATGGAGTGTTCCACTCCTGGATTCTGATAGTCAGAGGTTAGGGTTGCCCCGAACATTGAATTGCATCCCTGACCATCTGGGCTAAGACCATTGATGAACCCATCCTCCGTGAACATATCCAGTTCTTTTTCTGAGCTCAGTTATACTTTTGGCCATCACAACATGCCATGGCAATGAGCTCCCCAGGTTAGATGTGTGTTGTGTGAAAACATACTTCCTCTTGTTTGTATTAAACCTGCTGTCTATTCATTCCATTGGGTGACTCCTGGGCTGTGTATTGTGTGAAACGGTCAATAACACTTCTCTGTTCACTTTCTCCACACCATTCATTATTTTATTAGACTTCTGTCACATTCCCCTTCAGTCATCTCTTTTATAGGTTCACCAGCCCTAATCTTTTTAGTTTCTCCTCAAAGGAAGTTGTTCCATCCCCTTGATCATATTTGTTGCTCTTTTCTGAACCTTTCCCATTATATCCTTTTTGAAATGGGGCGACCAGAATCAGACACAGTGTTCAAGGTGTGGACACACCATGGATTTATGTAGTGGTAGTATGATATTTTCTGTCTCTTTCATAGTAGTTCCTAACATATGGTTAGCCTTTTTGGCTGCTGTTTTTGCTTTGTTTTGTTTTTTAAATGTGTGGGTGAAGCCATTTGGTTAATGAAAACCAGTGTTCTAAGTGAGGCTTGAATTCACAACCTCAGCCAGTCTCTACTCAGTGCTGCTCTATAAGTCCCATGTGCTCACCCATTGCGTAACAGGAGCACCCATTGAGCAGAAGTTTTCAGAGAATTATTTATGGTGACTTCAAGATCTTTTTCTTGGATCCCAACAGCTAATTGAGACCCCTTTGTTTTGTATGTATAGTTTGGATTGTTTTTCCCAATGTGCGTTACTTTGCACTTATCAGCGTTGAATTTAATTTGCCATTTTGTTGCCCAGTGACCTAGTTTTGTGGGATCCCTTTGTAATGCCTCGCAGTCTGCTTTGGACTTAACTATCTTGAATAATTTTGTATTGTCTGCAAACTTTGCCACTTCACTGTTCACCCCCTTCTTCCAGATCGTTAATGTATATGTTGAACAGCACAGGTCCCAGTACAGATTAATACTATTCATAGTTGTCACTTTATGCAGTACTTTGTTTGGCTCTCTCCTCCTCCCTTGGCTCCTTCAGGGTATGTCTTCCATGAAGAGTTTAATTCAAGTGATGGGGCATCTGTGTCTGAGCACTCGGGTTAGCCTAGCCTGGCAGTGAGCAGCCACACTGCAGAACCTTGCTTGAGTTACTATGTGTCCTCACTGGTGCTGCGCTTTCCTGTGTGTGTGTGCCATTAGGACTTCTGGCGGCATAGCCAATGATTTTTAGCACTGTCTTTGGGAGTCCCAGAAGGCTCTGTCCTTGGCTCATGCTTGAGACATAGTTCTTGGGTGACCTCATTTGCTCAAATCACTTCAGTCATTGTCATTTTGCTAGGACTCTCCAGTTTATTTCTCCACACTGGAATTGTCTCTGTTCAGTCTTACCTTTGTGATTCTTTCTGCAGTCGTCAGCTTGGATGGCTTGCTACCAACTGATCAGCATTTCCGCCTCAATATTGCTACTGTTCTCCACTGCTGAAAACTTTCATCCTTTTGGCAACTCATTCTCATGACACTAGGGTAATCTTCTACTCTTCCCTCACATCCAGTCCATGACCAAATCTCACACTTTCTCCCTCCATGATACAACAGTTGACAAAGACCTGGTCGAGCTCCCCCTTGTTGGACACACACCAGGCTGCCGTGTGTGGATCCGTGCACTAGAGCCTTGTGCTTTTCAGTTCACCTAGGTCTGGGTAGGCTCCAGGCACTGTCTCTTTCTTTACTGTTGCAGCCATCCCATTGTTCTGCTTGGGCCACATAACTCAGTTGTTGATGGTTCTTAGTGATTGGCCCATTTACAGGCACACCTCCAGGCACCAGTCCCTCACTCCTTGCCACAAGAAGTATGATTCAAGAATAGAGTAAAGACCATCACAAGGGTTTTAAACATACAGAGATCATGATCTCAGACAGAATTCAGAGATAAGTCCCCCTTAATCCTCACAATAGCAAACAAAAAGCCCAGCCCTTCTGCTCTCCTGATGGCTAAATCATGTACCCTAATTATCTCCAGCCCCAGCCCCAGCCCCCTGGTTCTCACTGGTGCTCTCCTGATATCCACATTGCCTCTCTCCAACCAGCACAGAATGTTGCCACTAAAACCATCATCCTTTCCTATTGTTCAGACCCTGTCATCCCTCTGTTTAAATCCCTTTGCTGGCTCCCCATTGCCCTTCACTTTAGGTTCAAACTTCTTGTTCTTACATCAGGGCCATACCCCACTCTGGCCTTGCCTACTATCCCATTCCACCACCCCTGTTACAACCCCTTACCCTTAATTTGCCTTTCTTTCTTTACACATGGCCCTGAGATACAATTCCCTCCCACTCCGTACTTGCTAACCTACCACTCTCTCCTCACTCACGTCCTCCCTAAACAAAGAAATCTCCCACATGCCTTCCTAATAAATTAAAAACATGATTTTAATGGAAGCATCAAGGTGTGTAATGCCAAGACGGAGTAACCAGGTCACTACTTTAACCTGAGCGCTTCCTTGCCCCTCCCTCCTCATCTTTTTTGTTACTTTCAATTGTTGTCACACCTACAGTTAGATTGTAAACTTGTTGTCACAGGGTAGGATGCCCCCTCTAGGGAGGTGGGCTTAGCCCCAACCTGCGATTAATCACCTGCTTCCCAACTGTGTGAGATGAAAGGCCAGCACACGTCTCACAAAGAGGGAGAGCTCTTGAGAGGCTCCTGTAGGAGACCCTGAGTCAGGGAAAGGACCTGGAAGCCACACACCAGCTAGGTGAAAGAGATGTCTGGGGATGCCTGCTCCATAGGCAGCAGCAACAACAACCCTCTGAGGCCAAGTGGCGGGACCTGGTTTACCTGTCGTGATTGATGTTGAACTATGATTGTATTTGAACCATGGATGCATCCTTCAGAACAAGGAAGGAAATATGGACCCTGGTGGGAGCTTCATTAACACACTGGACACCAAGGTGACTCACTCTCTAATATGAGTGGGGAAACTGAGGCAGAGGCAGATTCTGACACTGGGTCTGCAGAAACCCTGTTATATTTGTCTTTTATTTTTATTGTAGGGTGTCAGCGTAACTGAGGGGCTGGGGCAAAATATTCTACTTCCTGTTTGCAGTCCTCTTCTGCTCACAAACTCCATACCTGTGTAACCCAGCAAATTTCAATTCATGCTCTTAACTTTAGGAGGGGAAAATGCAACCAACCCTCAATGCAAAATGGGAGAAAGTTTTATTGTTTTTTTCATTAGACATAGATGAAAATCCAGGCGATGATTGGAACAAATGAGATTTGAATAGGACCCCTACGTTTCAAAGGCTGAATGTGTTTGAGAGAGATTTTTGCTTGTCAGAATGCTTCATTGAAACTGGTGTTATAAGTTGTATCAGACTCCACAGCACCAAAGTGTTCTGAATTGCTGTTTACAATTTCGACAGCTATTTCTTCCTTCTCCAGCAGAGACTCTGTCTCCAGGTCGAATGATAAAGGCTGAACAATTTTCGTATGTTCTTGACCTTCAGAAGTTGAATAGCCTTCCTCATTCAGCTCAGCTATATTTTGATGGGCAATTGCTGGAAAAAGTCTCCTACTCTGAAGTCTTTCTTTCGGTTGCTCTTCTTTAGTCTGAAAAATATATTGCTTTGTAATGGGGTGGGGGGGTAGGAATAAACTGTATTTGAACACACACTTTAACAGTTGCTTTTACCTTTCCGTCTGAGTTTAACTGGAATTTTACTCCAACTGATTCAGAATTTGGTCAGTTTGCACAAAAGAAATAAAATGTCTCTCAAAAACTGGGTTTTATGTATTTTGCTGCAGAAAATGGAAAAATGCTATTCTAGAATTCTCCTTTTTTGTCCCTATCTTCAGCACAGTCTTCAAACACTGAAAAACAGAAAAGTTTAACAGTCCTGCAGACATCTGTTGTTGAGAGGGATGCTCCTTCCTGTGACATTGATGTCCATGTTTTACTAGCATTTTTCGGAGATGCAGCCTCCACTAGCTCAGATTTTAAATGGGAGGTGTTTTTTAGAAGACAAAACAATCCTATGCAGCAAAATTAAATTACCTCACTTCTTTCTTCGGCAGAATTCTTAATGTCCTTCATTGTTAAAGCATTCACTTCCTTCTTTTCGATCTTAAGCTTTTCCAGCTTAGCTGGTGGTTTCTTTAGTGGCTTTTCCAGGGCTTCGCTCTGTCGAAAGACATTTTTAAAAAAAATGACAGTATCATGTGTGCAGTGGGAGCTGGCACTGGAAGGAGCTGAGTCTCATTCCACTTGTGCTGAGCCCCTTCGTGCCTCTTTGTGCAGAAATTAAGTGGTTAACTTGGACATAAAAAAGGCTGGAAGCAGTGACACATTAAATAACTAAAGACTCAATTATGCAGTTTACTCCTGTAGGTGATAACTTACGAAGTGATAGTTTCACTGTCTCATCCATATTAGTAAGGACAGTACAGTCAGACCCCATGTATTGGGAAGATTAAGCAACTGAAACTGAAGAGGTTTATAAAAGATTTTGTTGTAACTTTATAATCACTTTAAAAATGTAGTGCTGGTTTTCAATATGTGCAAATTAGCAGCCCAGTCTTGTAGCTATCTATTGCTGAGTATAGTGGTTGTTGCTGTGACACTGAAGTCGTGTTTGACAACCTCAGAGACTGAATTCTGCTGTTTATGCCTGTAGGAAGCAGTTGTGCAACCCCACGCTGCTCTGTCGATCTGTCTCAACCCTCACCTGGTGTGGGCTATCTCCAGGATGAAAGTTCATTCTCCCATGCCTGTTCTCTCTGTGACCTCCCCTTTGTCAATAATAGTGGGGTTACTTTGGGATGAGAAAACTGGATGGGGACCAGTTATCCATCTTCCAAACAGATATCAAATGGCAACAAGTTTCTGTCACTTCTGAATTCCAACTAATAACCTCTGGTGAAAAGATCTGTATTCTGTTACTAGTCCCCTGAGTCATCCAGTCACCAGATTCTATCACAAATAACTCTGCAAGTCAGGCCTCCATGTCAGAAGAATCAAGTAATGCAATTAGTATGGAGGATGACTCACTTAATGTGACTGAGGTGGATGAGGAAATCAGTAGGTGACAATAATGGAAGAAATTTGATCTACTGAAGAGACCTTTTGCATGCAAACGATGCACCAAAAACTCATGAACAATGAAAAAAGCTAATGTACTCAAAGCTTTTTTTGCCTCTGTCTTCACGAACAAGGTCAGCTCCCAGGCTACTGCACTGGGCAGCACAGCATGGGGAGGAGGTGACCAGCCCTCTGTGGAGAAAGAAGTGGTTTGGGACTATTTAGAAAAGCTCTGGACGTGCACAAGTCCATGGGGCCGGATGCGTTGCATCCGAGAGTGCTAAAGGAGTTGGCGGATGTGATTGCAGAGCCATTGGCCATTATCTTTGAAAACTCATGGCGATAGTAGGAGGTCCCGGACAACTGGAAAAAGGCTAATGTAGTGCCCATCTTTAAAAAAGGGAAGAAGGAAGATCCTGGGAACTACAGGCCAGTCAGCCTCACCTCAGTCCCTGGAAAAATCATGGAGCAGGTCCTCAAGGAATCAATTCTGAAGCACTTAGAGGAGAGGAAAGTGATCAGGAACAGTCAGCATGGATTCACCAAGGGCAAGTCATGCCTGACTAATCTAATTGCCTTCTATGACAAGATAACTGGCTCTGTGGATGAAGGGAAAGCAGTGGACATGTTGTTCCTTGACTTTAGCACAGCTTTTGACATGGTCTCCCACAGTATTCTTGCCAGCAAGTTAAAGAAGTATGGGCTGGATGAATGGACTGTAAGGTGGATAGAAAGCTGGCTAGATTGTCGGCTCAACGGGTAGTGATCAATGGCTCTATGTCTAGTTGGCAGCCGGTATCAAGTGGAGTGCCCCAAGGGTTGGTCCTGGGGCCAGTTTTGTTCAATATCTTCATAAATGATCTGGAGGATGGTGTGGATTGCACCCTCAGCAAGTTTGCAGATGACACTAAACTGGGAGGAGAGGTAAATATGCTGGAGGGTAGGGATAGGATACAGAGGGACCTAGACAAATTGGAGGATTGGGCCAAAAGAAATCTGATGAAGTTCAACAAGGACAAGTGCAGAGTCCTGTACTTAGGATGGAAGAACCCATTGCACCGCTACAGACTAGGGACCGAATGGCTAGGCAGCAGTTCTGCAGAAAAGGACCTAGGGGTTACAGTGGACGAGAAGCTGGATATGAGTCAACAGTGTGCCCTTGTTGCCAAGAAGGCCACTGGCATTTTGGGATGTATAAGTAGGGGCATTGCCAGCAGATCGAGGGACGTGATCGTTTCCCTCTATTCGACACTGGTGAGGCCTCCTCTGGAGTACTGTGTCCAGTTTTGGGCCCCACACTACAAGAAGGATGTGGAAAAATTGGAAAGAGTCCAGCGGAGGGCAACAAAAATGGTTAGGGGGTTGGAGCACAGGATTTATTAGGAGAGGCTGAGGGAACTGGGATTATTCAGTCTGCAAAAGAGAAGAATGAGGGGGGATTTGATAGTTGCTTTCAACTACCTGAAAGGGGGTTCCAAAGAGGATGGCTCTAGACTGTTCTCAGTGGTAGCAGATGACAGAACAAGGAGTAATGGTCTCAAGTTGCAGTGGGGGAGATTTAGGTTGGATATTAGGAAAAACTTTTTCACTAGGAGAGTGGTGAAACACTGGAATGCGTTACCTAGGGAGGTGGTGGAATCTCCTTCCTTAGAAGTTTTTAAGGTCAGGCTTGACAAAGCCCTGGCTGGGATGATTTAATTGTGGATCGGCCCTGCTTTGAGCAGGGGATTGGACTAGATGACCTCTTGAGGTCCCTTCCAACCCTGATATTCTATGATTCTATGACATGTTCAGTTGTCATAAAAACCTAAAATGGGACAAAATGATGCTCTGAAAATGGTCGTCTTATCATTCACGAAGAAGGCCATTCTAACAGTGTCCAAAAGTGGAAACACTAGAGTACCAGGCCCCGAAACTGGGACAGAGGCAGGGTCTGATACTGGGTTTGGGAAGGCCTTGTTATACTTGTCTCTTATTTGTACTGTAGAGTGCCAGCACAACTGAGAGGCTGGGGCAAAAAATTCCAATTCCTGTTTGCAATCCTCCTCCTCCCCACAAACTCCATGCTGTATACCACAGCAAGTTTTAATTCATGCTCTTAGCTTTAGGAGGGCAAAATGCAACCAACCCTCAATGCAAAATGTGAAAAAGTCTTATAGTTTTTTCATTAAACATAGGTAAAAATCCAGGCAGTGATTGGAATAAATGAGATTTGAATACGACCCCTATGTTTCAAAGGCTGAAAGTTGTTGAGAGAGATTTCTGCTTGTCAGAATGCTTCATTTAAACTGTTGTTATAAGTTGTATCAGACTCCACAGCACCAAAGTGTTCCGAATTGCTGTTTACAATCTCAACAGCTATTTCTTCTATCCAAACTTAAGTGTGGAGACCATAAAAATGGTGAATGGGGAATACATACTCTAACTAAACAGGAAATTCAAACAGCAGAACACTTCCCAACTTGCCCAGCATTCTCACAAATCAGGGGGAAAAAAACAACCTTATCTCCCAGCTGGATTCCTCAGTAAGGGGATATCATAATGGGTTTCAAGGAGTCCACAAATGAATGACACCAATAATGGACAAAGAGGAAATATTAACATGATTGAGGAACACAGTCTATTGACAATTAGGAACTTATAATAAGTGAATCAAATACCTGCAGTTTGCCCTACTTGAAATCCTTAGCTTTCCGGTTAATTTATTCTAGCTTCTCTCTTAATGAGATAGTGTTTATTCCTAAAACAGATTTGGAAAGTGGGTATTTTGCTATTAATGATTTAGTTATAATAATTTTTTAAGTGTTCAGCCTTCCTGTATAAATGGCAAGGGTTGGGGGGAAATAGGGGAGTGTGAGTTTTGGACAAAAGTTTTAATGTGACTGTTCCTGAAAGAGGAAGAAACCTCTTCATAGATAAACTCAGCTAAACTCTTTCAAAGCACAGGGAGGAAAATCTATCCTCTCTTGACTCGAGTATTGATGATGGTTTTGTTTTTGTGCTGAAATGCTGAAAAACCATCACCTGGGGGATATATCAATGCAGTGCAACTTGTTTATCAGTATTTTAAGTAGTTCTCTTGGTTCTATGATTCCTGTTAGAATTCAATTGACTAATTTATATTGTAGCAGAGAGTGGCTCTCTCTGACATTTATTGCCATAACATTTCTCGCTGTCTCTATCAATGGTGTAGCTCCACTGGTGGCAGGAATGCTTAGAATACAGGGCTATCTAGTCAGTGGGTATTTTAACCACAGGCTCACCTAGGTCTGCTCTGTGCAGGGAAAGACAATGTGGTGATTAAAACACTGATGACTCCCAATATTGCTACCCCACAGGCAGAGCTGCATCAATAAGAGCACTATGGGAAATGCTATAAAACAGGGGTGGCCAAACTTACTGACCCTCCGAGCCACATATGACTGTCTTCAGAAGTTCAAAAGCTGGAGGGCGCCTGCCCAGCCTTGGGGCTTCAGCCCTGGAGGGGGACGCCTGCCAGGCCTCAGGGCCTCAGCCCCCCAGGGAAGGGGGTCTCACGGCCTCAGCCCTGTGGGAGGCACCTGCTGGGGCTTGGGGCGCCCCACGGGGATGAAGACCTGAGCCCCAGCAGGTGCGTCTTGCAGGGCTGAAGCCCTGAGACCCTCCTCCCCACTGGGCAGGCAAAGGCAATGCGTGGGGGGATACATGGGGATTTTTGCCAGGGTTTGCTGTCCCTGCTCGCTCACATGACAAGGCCTAAAGGGTGTGTAAACTGTTGAGATTAGGCATGTAAGCACAGAAGGGATGGGTTCCTGCTGGGATGGCTCAGTCTTCAATATTTCTCTGCAAACTATTCTTGAAACCAGCTGTGCAAGTCTCTCACAGTGGTGTCTTGTTCATGTGTGTTGTGCACTTCTTTCCTCTCCTTCCATGATTCTAGCGCTGACTCTAGATTTTGCAAGTGCCCCTTGCATTTGTGCCAGGGCAGCTCAAAACTTCAGATCTGAATATCCCCAAATGTTGGGTGATCAAAATCCAGTTTTAAATCATAGAAACACAGTGCTGGAAGGCACTCTGAGAGGTCAACTAGTCCATCCCTAGCACACTGAGGTAGGACCAAGACCTAGACCTAGACCATCCCTGACTTTGGTTAACCTATGCTTCAAAACTTCCAATGATGGGGATTCCACAGTGTCCCTTAGAAGCCCATTCCAGATCTTAACTACCTTTATAGTTAGAACATTTTTTCCTAATATCTAACCTAAATCTGCCCTGCTGTAGATTAAGCCCATGACTTCTTGTCCTTCCTTCAGTGGACATGGAGAACAGCTGGTGACTCGATGACTCAAGGGACTAGTAATAGAATACAGATCTTTTCACCAGAGGTTATTAGTTGGAATTCAGAAGTGACAGAAACTTGTTGCCATTTGATATCTGTTTGGAAAATGGATAACTGGTCCCCATCCAGGTTTCTCATCCCAAAGTAACCCCACAGTTATTGACAATGGGGAGGTCACAGAGAGAACAGGCATGGGAGAATGAACTTTCATCCTGGAGATAGCCCACACCAGGTGAGGGTTGAGACAGATCGATAGAGTCTGCCCTCCTACATATCACAGGCCACAGAACCTCACCCACCCAGAATTCAGTCTCTGAGACACTCTCTGGTAATACCCCTTTGGGATTATGTTTCCAATTAGCTACTTTACAGCTACGATGGAGTGGGTAGTCTCAGAGGAGATTGCTCTTACAGGATGTAGTGCAGGCCAAGTTCTCCAATGCAACTGAGGAATATTTGATAGTTAACTCCCTCGTGACAAATCTGTGTTCCCGCTGTCAGGCTGCTCAGGAAGGAAGCAGACCCAGATCCAAATTAAAATATTAAGTGATAAGATGGCTAGAAATGAAAACTGCTCCCTCCAATAAAAAAATTTATTGATTTAAAAAATATATATCCTTACGGGAAACAAACAAAGAAACGTCAAAGGAGAACAGATAAAGGTTAGCTGAAGTCAATAAAATGCTACATGTAATCTGAATGTTTGAGTAGCTATTAGTGTGAAAAAAACAATAGAACAGACAGCACTCACTTGGGTGATGAACAAAAAATGCAACCAACTTTAGCCAGAGAGGGGATCAGAGGAAGGCAAACCCCATTCAGATATGCAAAAACCTGCTGGGGGGAGGCTAGGCAAACCTAATCCTTCAAACTCCACAGAAACCCTCAACATCGATTGTAGGGCTGTAGCCATCCACTCCCCAGCTGCTTGCCCAGGGGAAGAGATGTTGCACAGGGCATTCTCTCCTTCCATGCCCAGACTTGCAATCTGGATAAGCAAGTACCCAAGTACTTTTTCTTGTACAAAGCTCTAGTTCTTTAATTACACAAGTAGTCAAGACTAGAGCTGGGTGAATGGTTTGCCTCAAACCACAAAACTACTGAAAACTATTCTTGGTTTGGGTTTGAGCTGTGTCCATGAACCAGCAGTGGTTTGATCACATTTTGTTTGTATCCACAAACTGTCCATGAGCTTCTTGTGAACTTCCCTTCCCTTACATGTGGATATCCATGAGCTTATCTTGAATCTAGTCCCTAGAATAATGTTTGACAGGAAAAAGAAATTTTGCAGGTACAGGAGGGAAAAGCAGCACCGTATTTTACTAAAATAAATAGTGATACAGATTTTGTTCAAATCTATGTTTCATAAAAATGAATTTCATTTTTTAAATAAATTTTGGATGTGGGATCCGACATGAATTGTGGATTACTTAGAGACTCAGATATTTGATAAAATCTTGATTTAGCTGTAATTGTCAACCCCAAATAGTAAAAGACTGAAAGTAGATGATGTCAATTAACTTCTGCCACATATTTGCTGATTTGAAAAACAATTCAGCGATATTCAATTTCCAGTGAGCATTTCTAACAATGGACAATCAGCGCAACTCCCCACCTAAGGCCAGCATGGGGGTGCGCAAACAAATTAACAAAGTTGTGGTCATAGAATCTCAGGGTTAGAAGGGACCTCAGGAGGTCATCTAGTACAACCCCCTACTCAAAGCAGGGCCAATACCCAATTTTTGGCCTAGATCCCTAAATGGCCCCCTCAAGGATTGAGCTCACAACCCTGGTTTAGCAGTCCAATGCTCAAACACTGAGCTATCGGTGAGCTTCCTCTGCATTAAAATTAGCTTCTTAATAGTATATTTCTCTGTCATCTGACTTCTTATTTCTAAATCATGTAGGTCCCTCTCTTGAAAGGAGTTTTGTACAGAGCTGCACTAATTGCAATGGGCTCTGTGTGGGTGCAGTGATGGATCAGTATAGAGCTCGTTGCATGATCAGGCCTTTAGTGATTGTCGAAGGTTTTGAATGGCATTGATAAGATACTTGCCTTGACATCTGCTTCTCCATTTCTAAAAGTTGTACTTTGGCTCTTGATTATTCCCTGCATCATCAGCTCCTCAAGGATATCTGATGACTTTTGCCTCTCCCGTTCCTGTAAGTGCATCGGTTTATTGACAAATCCACCACTGAGTAACATGATGTCTTTAAAAAGAAAATGTTTAAAATTATTACTCTCACAGAGCTGAGATCAATTCACCAATTTAATTTCAATGTCACTTCCAATCCTGTAACTTCTCCGTGTATTTATTTACTGAGGGTGCCCAATGCACAAAGCCCTATGCATCACTTAAACTCTGCATTAAGGTTTTAAGTGGTCTTAACTGATGCACTGGCTTTGGGCTGGCCCTCTGCATTGGATGAATTGCATACTGTGGCCTCTTAGGCCAACATTCAGGAAAGCATCCCTATTCAGGAAAGCACTTGCACTTGAGGATATGCTGAGGTCCCATGGAAGTCAATATTTACATGCTGTCCTGAACTGGGCCTTAGTGAGTCCTTGTAATTCAGATTTTAAAAGATTCATTGAGCCAGTTAGAAAACTCTACCAGTTTTGGATGAGATTAGATTATCCATTAACAATGAGCTTTCTATAGATCATTGCCCTCTATGAAACAGAAACAAAAACCTTTCACATGCTTCCAGGACCTATATTTCATTGTAAGAAAGTGTATACACTTGCGTCTGATTACATTTGTTTTCTGTATTAATTATATATTTATAAACAGCAATTAAGAATAAAAAAATATTTTGATAACCCTTCTAAACTGCTATTAGGTTTCCACACATTAGACATGAATGATAAACAAGGAAGCACTTTGTTGCCAAGATAGATCAGGTTTGCATCCCTTGGTTTGCAATTACACCATCTACATTAGCAAAAGTGAGGGCTTTTATGAGATGACTTGGACCACATCAGAATCACAGTTATTTGACATCTGTCACTTTTTCATGAGTGGTGTGAAAATCCGATTGATGTATTTTATTGTGAGAAAACAAGAACAGTAAGCCTGTACAGGGTTAGTTTTTCAGAATATTGAGATCATACCTGCCCAAAGATGACTTTAGCAATCATCTGAAGCTGTCACCAAAAAATCATAGGGGGCCAGCCTTCCAACCAGCTTCCAAAAATGTGCCAGCAAAAACAGGCTTATGTGCTCACAGACTAAGTGGGCTAAAAGGATATGTACTCTTTCAGTTAACGAAGGGCCATATTGGGTAATACCCTGTCAGGGTTCCCCTCCCCCCCCCGAAGTCGAGGGTACAGATGTGGGGACCCACATGAAAGACCCCCCTAAGCTTATTTCTACCAGTTTAGGTTAAAAACTTCCCCAAGGCACAAATCCTTCCTTGTCCTTGGATGGGTACTGCTGCTACCACCAAGTGAGTTAGACAAAGATTCAGGAAAAGGACCACTTAGAGTTCCTGTTTCCCTAAAATATCCCCCCAAGCCCCTTCACCCGCTTTCCTGGGGAGGCTTGAGAATAATCTACCAACCAAATAGGTAAACCAGATTATTAAAAAACAGAACTTTATTATAAAGAAAAAAAAGTAAAAGAAGCACCTCTGTAAAATCAGGATGGAAGGTAACTTTACAGGGTAATCAGATTCAAAACACAGAGGATTCCCCTCTAGGCAAAACTTTAAAGTCAAAAAAACCAGGGATAAACCTCCCTCTTAGCACAGGGAAAATTCAAAAGCTAAAAACAAAAGATAATCTAATGCACCTTGCCTTATTTACTTACTCTTTTGCAATATTGAGACTCATTTTAGGATGATTTTAGGAGAAGGAGTTTTCTGACCTGATGCTTCTCTGCTTCCCCAGAGAACACACAAAGAGCACCAACAAAGCCTCCTCCCTGTCCCCAGATTTGAAAGTATATTCTTTCCCCATTGGTCCTTTTGGTCAGGTGCCAACCAGGTTATTTGAGCTTCTTAACCCCTTACAGGTAAGGAGGAATTCTAGGCTGCCTTTAGCTGTATGATTATGACATACCCCTTTAAAATTAACATTTTCCAAGCAATGAGTTAGCCACTCCCAACTTCCTTTTGAAGACCCCCTCTGAACTGTAATCTCAAAAGTATCATTGGTCTTTTATTCTCTTTTACTTTATATTTCTAAATGAGTGACACTCTATGAATAGCTTAGCAATTTTTGGCCAGTATATTTGCAGGCACACATGTGCAGGTAAGAAAAATCCTTTGTCTGCATGCTGTTGTATATATGGGAGCATACTCAATAGTGTGTGTGAAAAACAAGCATGCATTTGTGTGTTCAGCAAACTTTCTGGAATGCAGGACCTTGATGTCTTGGGAACAAAAATTATATTTTGTTGTTCTGTAACAAAAAATTAGGAAATGTGTATAATGCCCATTATAATAGGCCCCATAAAAGTATTTTAAATATAGCAAGAAAAATGACAAAAGATGTAATCACATTGACATTTTCTCAACATAGTTCACTTACTACTGTGATCAAAACTATGATTCATTATGTAAAATATAAAGCAATGTTTAATTGTATGATTTCAACAGTGGAGAGAGGGACAAATATGAAGTTAAACATAACCAAAACATTATGTTTATCACAAAATATGAATTAAATTATTAGTACTACAATCCATATTTATAAAGCACTCAACCCTCAGAGTGTGAATGCTAGTAATAATTGTTTGTGCTTACATAGCATTTTTCTATTGAAGGGCTCCAAGTATTTTTAGTGAGGGCAAATAAAGTTTGCTGTAACGACTTTGACTTACGTATTTCCTTAATTGTGTGTGTGTGTGTGTGTGTGTATAAAAAACATGTTACCCCAAAACACAATTTTACCCATTTAGATTTATCAATCTAGCTATATATCTTACACAGAAAGTTCTCAGGCAAATAGAGCTGTTTAATTTTAAAGTGGAGGAAATCAAGAGACATGGGAATGGAATTTAAGTTGTTTTTTAAAAAGCAACAAACTCCAGTATTTATTCCTTTAATGTTCACTTGGAAACACTGTTTTATTACAGACCTTGCTTGTGACAAAGAACAGTTACTTTAGACTTTCAGTTTGACTAAGTATGTTTATGAAATTCAAACCATTCTTAGTACTTAGAAGACAGGCAAATAGGGGATTTAAACGGCAAAATAAGTGTTTTAATGTGTACCAATGTCTGCTGTTAGTTTAGCAACTCTTACCACTGCTAAAGTATCTTAAACTTATACAAGGGCCAAAGCTGAATGTTCCCTTTTGCACTTACACAGTCTGGGGTAGATCCTCGGCTGGTGTAAATTTACATAGCTCTATTGCCTTCACTGGAGCTATGACAGTTTTCACCAGCAGAGGATCTGCCCCTAAATGTTTATTTCCATTTTGTTCCTTAATTTTAATGTGAATTTAGTGCATGTGAAAGGCCAAACTACTCCCCTGTTTAGCCACAAAACTGGAACAACACTGGCAGGGTCAATGCCAATATGTCACAACCCTGTCTGGGAGGAACGGGACCTTTTGTAGGAGCGATGTGGGAGTTCATTCTCCACGATCCATTCAACAAGCCTTTCAACAAGGGTGAAAATTACTGTCTGTTACAATTGTGAGAATTGAGTCACACAGAGGAAAAACCGGTAACTGGATATTACTGACTTGGGTCAGATTTGAACAACTGATTAGGGAGAGCAGCCCTGCAAATGCTTGGAGTCAATGGGACATTACAATGCACTGTGTAGTAACCGTTTGCAGCAGTGGGCTCAAAGGGGTGAATGGCTCTGTATCTTCTTCCTTTTGGTTGCTATGAGGTTTTTGGTTGTTTACCTGTGTTTTGCCTGTTGTTTTTTTCTCTAAGAGAAGGTAACCTTTCCGGACCTTCCCCAGGTGAATTTCCCCCACTGAGTTCATCAAGTTTTACTCCACTGTTTAAGGTGGCTTTTGACACAGTGGACCAATCCTGAAGGGTGGAGCCAGCTGCTCTCTGAGATGGGTCATTATTAGCCTGCAAGAAAAATAAACAAACACATGAGAAAGGCACTTGGGGAAATTTAATGCCATTTATAAGCAGACAGTTCCTAACATAGCTCCATAAAACTATCAGGCTTAGAGCAGAGCAGAACCCAGCTCTGCGCATCTATGCTGCTCCTGAACGGTCCTGACAGTGAGCCATATTTTCTCACAGATTGTCAGCTATGGTAATGAAATGAAGAAGAATTTCAAGAACGGAAGCAATGACCTCACGTCTGGCTGTGTCCTTGATCACATTAAAAGATAAAGTCTTGAGACAATTCTAAATTAAGCTTTGTTTGGAAATACGTAGGAAGATGTGACCACAATAAACATTCAGGAGTCTTAAATTGTCACTTACTAAGGATCCCATTCTGCATGCCTTCCTCATTCTAAACTCAGTGGCAGCTTCGGGTGTCCAAGGAATGCAGGATCGGGCCCTAAATGTATTTTATTTATTTATGCTTTTGGTTGTAACTCTGCAATAGCAAGAAGGGCAACAATCGTGTGCTCCATTTTATGGCAATTAAGCACGATCCCAGCAAGTGGCTAAGGCAGCCCTTGGTTGGGCAAAATTTCTGTGCCCCTCTGTTACGGTGTGTCCATGACAGTGTGCAGCTGGTACTGACAAGGCTGGTGACAGGGCAACGCCTGCAACCGGACTCTCCCCATTACATGCTGCTCAGAGTGCCACTCTCCTGCACTCGTGCCCTTCCTCTTTTCTAAGAGGAGGATGACACAGGACACATTTGCAACTTCCTTCAATGATAGGACACAAACCTTGTAAAGGAAGTTGCGCACCTGCTGCATACAGAACACACCATTGAACCCAATGAAACTAAAAAAAATTCCCTGCATGTGGTGGCGAGTTCATTGTCCACTCCCATAGCACAATGTAACCGCTCAAAGCAGGTGGGCAAATATGCAACATACCATCTTCATGTGCACATGCCACTCCAGAGTCCCCTCAGGTATTGTAATATATAATCTTCTGGGTCAGACTGACCTACACATACGTGATCATTCATCACTGATGTGGAAGGTGCAACTAAAGGGATCTAGCACCCTTATTTAGAGGAGTGAGGGAGCGTATTAAAAAACCCTTCCAGCCCCCATAAAGAATCGTTAAAATCAATAAACTCATATCCACAGACATACAGCCTGCCTTGTCTGTGCCCCTGCAATGCCAGGCTTGTACCAGCTTGGGTAAACTCTGTGTTAAGGGCTGATATAAAGAGTTGCCCAAAGGGAGCTTTTTTTCTTTCTTCCTACTTACCGACCTACCTACCCACTCAGGCTTCTCCTGTAACATTCTGTTCCCCATCTGCTTGGGAAAAGTTGTTACCTGGGTCTTGGCTTCCCAGCCATTTGGCAGCTCCTTGACTGATGGTTGCACCATCTCTACCTTGCTGGAACTGCCGCAGCCCATGGCAAGACTGTGACCACCTCTTTCTCTTGGTTTGAAGGTCCAGGAGGAGCTCGGCTTTGCACGGTCACTAGGGACTCACGCAGTTGCCTGGGTCCGTTGCTACAATAAATGACAACACAAAAGGTTTCCTCCTAGAGTTGGGAACATTGTAGTACATACACATCATCTTTGTCCAGGTGATCTCACCTTAGGTTGAGAGGGAACCTGGCTTTCCTGTGCCAGCCGTGGGCACTGGAGTGACAGCAGCAAGTTTGTGCAGGTCACACAAGGGGGAAGGATACCTCCGAGCTTTTTAAAGGGGGAAAAAAAGAGAGACATTTTAATGTAACTTTTTCCCTTACTGCAATTTCTGCCCAGATTCCTCCCATCACCTGTGATTGTCCATCGTTTTTAGTAAAGGCAAAAGATGCAGAAAATAAATGCCACCCAACGTAGAATTCCAAGGATCATATTGTGGGTTATGTTACTGTAATTTGTTGGCAAACCTTCTGCATTCCAGGAAGAGGTAATGTAGTCCAACAGAGAAGGAGATCAGCGAACACCAAGGATAGAACTTTCCAATGTATGTTGGAAATGCCAAAGAGCCTAATGATTTTTGTTTGTTTCTACCATCCATAGGGTTAGGTGAGTTTCCAAATGTAAAAGAATACACAGTCCTCGCCTCAAAAATCTTATATGAGAAAAGATAACAGAGAAGTGGTAGGGAAGAGAAGTACAACATGCAAGTAAAGTGATGAAGGTGATAACCTAGTATGTCTTGGTAAAGCAATGTTTTGATAACTCACTGTTTTGTTTCTAAAACAAGTGTATTATCTCCCAATATCCATAAAGCTGCTATAATCAGCCATTTAGTTTCTTGTGAGCACCGAGAATTTGCTATTCGTTTTTAAAATCCCCCTCCCGTCTTTTTTTTTGGGGGGGGGTATGTTTTAATCTCTTACTGAGAGCCAGTGAGGAGATTTTCACTTCTAGAGACCTGAATCACAAAATAAAAAAGGGTTTGTGGGCTTCTTCAGGTTCATATCACAAAACCCACTACGAAGATTTCCATAATTATCTCCTTTAGAACTGAAGTAGCAGGGGCATTCTGGGTAGATGGAACTGCATGGAGATGTTTACATGACACATGCGTATGTACTTTGTGCCAGTCAGTGGGGTTAGTCCATATGTGAGGATCACGTGAACCCCAAAAGTAAAGGAGAATGCCTGCAAACTAAAGTTGCCAATAACTTTCAGCTGTGAATCCAGAGACCCCTGAGATGCAATCCCATTTCAAGGAAATTCTCTCTCTTCTGATGTTAAATTCTGTTCTCCTTTTATATCAATGCAACTCCATTGGAGATTGGACTTTTGGGGTAGCTTTTGATTCACAGGGAGTGTGGGCTTAGCTCAATAAAAAAAATTACTTTTTGTTTTTCCAGCAAATGTTTATAGAATGTATGTGATCATAATATAATATGATTGCAATGTTATTTCTTATTAGTATATTAATTAGCATGAATCACAGTATACTATGCGGATCTGGTTGCTTGTTTGCTTTTGTGATTAAGCACTTGCAATGATAAAAATGCAGTATCAAAAGATTTTTTAAAAATCCATAAACAATTATTTACTTAATCTTAACAATAAGCCACAGATCTTTATATTTGTTCTTTCAACAACAAAATAGTAAAGTTTGAGACTAGAAATTGAATGTAAATAACTAAACACAGAAAGTTGATTTAAACATAAGTCTAAAATCTCAGGTTATTATATAATCAAAATCAGGAATGCTTTCTGACTCATGCTTCTGCATTTTGTAGATCAAGTTGTGCTTGATAGTGGTATGTAAAGAGAAAGCAAGATAAATGACAACAGAGAAGACACAGTGAGTATTTTACATAGCCTGAAACAAATTGTCTGGCAGTTTGCATATGGTCATATTTATGAAGTGAAAAGAACCTTGCTCATTAGTATGTGGACACTTAAAACCTGATCCTGGAAAGACTTCAGGCTTATCTTCACTACTGGGATAAGTTGACTTAAGCTACCTGAATAATGTAGCTGGAGATGAGGTATCTTAGGTCAACTTGCCCTGGTGTCTTCACTGTGCTGTGTCGATGGGAGACGCTCTCTGGTCGACTTACCTTACTTTTCTCAGAGAGGTGGAGTACTGGGGTCGCCCAGAGAGCACTCTTTACTAGACCCGCTAAATCGATGCCCGTTGCATCGATTGCAGCAGCGTGGATCTCCCCTGTACTGAGGACAAGCCCTTATACACATACTTAGCCTTAATGCACTCTACTTGGAAGTCCGTAGGAGCTGTAGGCTTTCACTAGGGGCTGTGCAAATGGTCTTACAGGATTTGATCCTACACTTACTGAAGTCAATACCAAAGTTCCCATTAATTGTCGAGCATTAATTGTCCCCGCTTGACTCGGCATTGGTGAGACCTCAGCTGGAGTACTGTATCCAGTTCTGAGCTTCACACTTTAGGAAAGGTGTGGACAAACGGGAGAGGGTCTAGAAAAAAGCAAAATAAAAAAAGACAAAAAGTTTAGAAAACCTGACCTATATGTAAAGGTTAAAAATACTGCGTACATTTAGTTTTGAGCAAAGAAGACCAAAGGGGGATCTGTTAACAGTCCTCAAATATATTAAGGGCTGTTAATTTGCTAGGACAGTGATCAGTTGTTCTGCATGGCCACTGAAAGTAGGACAAAAAGTAATGGATTTAATCTGCAGCAAGAGAGATTTAGGAAAGTCTTTCTAACCATAATGGTAGTTAAGCTCTGGAATGGGCTTCCAAAGGAAGCTGTGGAATCCCCATCATTGGAGGTTTTTAGGAACAGCTTGGACAAACACCTGTCAAAGACAGTCTAGATATACTTGGTCCTGCCTCAGCACAGGGGACTGGACTCGATGACTTCTTGACGTCCCTTCCAGCCCTACATTTCTATAATTCTGTGATTAATGAGGCTGGATCACAGTGTATAAATTTAAGCACATGCATAAGTCTTTGCCGGATCAGGGCCTTAAAGCGTTCTGTAGAGGTGGTTGAAAAATGTGTGTGCACATTGGGGCGGAGGGGACAGGAGTTTTCCATCCGGAAAACAGGATGCCTTTCTTTAAGAAGGTAAGTCCATAGAACAGGAGGGCTTGTGTGAGGTACAGAAGTTGAAACAGAAGAGAGAAAAGAAGAGCAAGGCCAATATTTAGCAGTCAGAGGGGAAAAAATGCAAACTACTTCTTTTTTTAAAATCAAAAGCCTTTTTATGTCTTGTGAAAATGAAAACAAAAGCCAAATCTGTGGGATATGTATGTTGGAAAAAAAATCACGGTAAAATCAAAAGCAACTTTTTTAGTAATTGCTGGGGTTGAGTGAAGGAAATTGAAATACAGCAGAACCTCAGAGTTACAAAGACCTCAGGAATGGAGGTTGTTTGTAACTCAGAAATGTTTGTAACTCTGAACAAAACAAAATGTGATGGTTGTTCTTTCAAAAGTTTACAACTGAACATATACAGCTTTGAAACTTTACCATGCAGAAGAAAAATGCTGCTTTCCCTTAATTTTTTTTATAGTTTATGGTTAACACTGTACTGTATTTGGGGTTTTATTTTTGTCTCTGCTGCTGCCTGAGTATGTACTTCTGGTTCCAAATGAGGTATGTGGTTGACTGGTCAGTTCGTAACTCTGTGGTTTGTAACTCTGAGGTTCTACTGTATATACTTTATAAAGAGTACACACAATTTCCCAAGCAGTTTAGTGGCTTGCAAGCTGGTTGGGCATATTGGACAGGAGTCAGGACATCTCAAATGCATATGACCTTTGCCACCCTGTCATGTGGCATGGCCCTTTATGATCTGGGAGGTCTGATATATACAATGACCTAGGACATATTGGTAGAGAGGAAGCGGTCCTGAGAATAAGTAATGTGTGTGGAAATCCCACTACTGTTTCTTTAAGGGCCTGGGACCAGGAGCCTCTCAGAGTGAGCAGAGCAAGGCTCCCCTCTCTCCCAGCCAGATGGGATGAGCTACAGGAAGGGACCCATCAGATATGCTGCCGCCTCCCTCCTAGCAAGAAAAAGCTTATCTGCTGTACCCTCTGAGCCTGAGATTAATTGGGGAAAAGAGGCAGCTGAAGGAGAAGCTTGTCAAGGCCTTATTGCTGGCCTAAGTTACAACTCCAGCTGCAGGGAAGAAAGTTGGGGGACTCCTGTCTGAAGGTGAGACAGAGGAACTGCCTAAATTACAACTCCCAGCTCCAAGGAGGAGATCTAGGGGCTGCTGTCATGAGAGGGATTGTTTGAAGTACAACTCCAACTCAAAGAAGGGGGCTGGGAATCCTCCTGAACAGGGACAAGAAAAACCTACCTGGATTCTTATATGAACCCACAGTGGGCATGAACTTGAGCGACTAAAGAAGCGGGAGTTACCCTCTATAGAAAGAATTAATAAACCAGAGCTCCTCTCCTCCCCCTGCCAGCTTTCAGTCCTGCCCTCCTAAACTGTTGTCCTCAACTGTTCCCCCACACCAGTCTATCTCTTGTCCCATCAGCATTCAAATCAAACTGCTTCCTTCTCCATGCTCATTGGTGGGAGGGAATGGTCACTGAGAGCACGGAAGAGACAGGCTCCCTGCTCTCAGATCAGGTGCCTAAAATTTGAAGTCTGGGCTTAGCATGTGCAAACTGTGATTTTTTTTTTAAAGGCTTATAACTTGGCCAAATTTGGGTGGATTTTCACGGGCACCAAAAAGCACATCTCTGATAGAAAGGTCATTGTTCTGCCAAATTTCAAAGTAAAGTTGCTAAAGCTTCTTAAAGAAAAGGTCACCAGAATTTTTTAACATTGACAAAGCCATTTATTTTTCCCATCTCTGGTCTTGGAAACAAATGAAATTTTTTGGCTGAAATTTTTCAGAAAACATCAGCCTGAGGCAGACATCTGGTGTGGAAAATTTCAGCCCAAACAGTCAAAGCTGGGAAAAGTTACAAACAACTTAAAACAGGGTTTTACAATGGGAGTGTCCAGCAACCTCAATAATAGGTGGTTTAAATATGCCTGGTTTAAATAGAGTTAAAAGCATCCACACTGCATCCTAATTTGACTAAATCCGTTTTTAAGCACAGTGCAACATTGTAAATAGACAAGGCCTCAGTCAGCAGGAATGGGGCTCCCTCCCCAGTCTCACTTTCTTGGGGGCTCTGACTCCAAAGATCTTTGGGGCCCTCTCACTCTTACTCTGCCACATATACAGGAGGCTCAGTAGGGATTACTGCTAACCTCGTTCATCTGTATCCATGGGGTCTAGGGGTTGCCAATTTTGGTTGGACATATTCCTGGAGGTTTCATCAAGTGACATAATCTTTAATTAAAGATTAATCTTTAATTCCAGGAGACTCCAGGTCAATCCTGGAGGCTGGCAACCCTCATGAGATCACTGTGGAGGCAGTGGAAAGGACCTATAGAGACCTTGTCAGCAGCCTGGGGCAGCTAATGAATCCATCTTACTGAGTTGCCAGGATAAGTCATACTGGGGCTGAGCTCCCCTCCAGGGCAGTAAGGACCGCACATCTTTTAAGGATTGGCCCAGTGGGCGTTAAAGGCATTCAGAACCACCTCAGAGATGCTGAACACTTAACAGGGGTGAGTCTTAAAGAAGGGTCTGGTCCCAGGTTTGACCTTTGAGAGAGTTCGGTTGCAGCTTTTCTGGGTGGCTGCAGCGTGCACAGAGCTGATTGCTGTCAGTGCAGCTGAAATCCGTTCCCTGGCTAGCACTGGCAGTGTGTGTACGTGTTGTATATCAGTGCTGTATTTGATCCCAGTGCTGTGTGTAATCTCTCCATGGTGACTGCATCGCATTCATGGCTATTTAAGGAGTGGGGGGAAGGGGAGTTTGGGTTTTCTGCCAGACTTCCCACTCAGGTAATTACATTTCTGCCGGCAGTCTTTTCCTGTAGCTTCAGCTGAAGAAATCATTTTTCCTCACTCCCACTCCCAAAAGCTCCTGGCATGGAATTGCTGCTGGGTATCTATAACCTAGCAGTAGCCACACTGCTGTGGTAGATGAAGTGGTCCTTGCCTGTACGTCATTTATTATAGACTTGTCCCTAGTGAGGAGTGCTGTATCAAATCAACAGACTCCATCGCTCCCATCCTCCAGTGTCTGACTGTAGCATAACAAGTTGGTCCTGCCAGTTACACTGCTAGATGTTATTCAAGCAGCCAGTTGGAAGCTGGTGAAGAGATTATCGAGAGCCAAGACAAAACCATAAGGGGAGAGAGGGATTTCTCACTGAACAGATATTAAGTAAAGTCTTTATATGTCTTTGAAACCCACTAGCTAGTTTTTTTTCTTCTGTACATAAGCAATATTGGTGAGAGGTAGTAGTAGGTGATTAATTAGTTACCAACTTCTTCCACCTTGCTTTAGCTCACCACAGTGTTGTAAACACTGTATATCTGAGACATCTGTGTCTTAATACTAAAAACCAGCAGAGGGCAACGATATCTCAGTGATAACAACAGCAAGTACATGACAGCAATTGTGCTAATTTTAACTGCACTTATGTTAATATAATGGTAGTATCATACTGTAGTATTTTCTAGCACAGTATTAGTATAGAAATAATATTAAAGAGACAGTGTCAGGTAGCTTGGGTCCCAAATTTAGATTTAGTAAATACATTTTTTAAAAGTAGTAATTTTCTGCAGTTAGTGTCCATTTCAGCAAAGCATATGCTTATATTCCTCTTTATTCAGCAAAACACTTAAGCACTTGCTTAACTCCCTTTGAAGTCAAGTTAAGCATGTGCTTTGCTGACTCATAGATTTACAGATTCCAAGGCCAGAAGGGATCATTGTGATCATCTAATCTGACCCACATAACACAGGCCATAGGCTTTCCCTGAATTAATTCCTGTTTGAACTAAAGCATATCAGAGCCTTACATAGAAATGTAAATCCGATGAAGTGAGCTGTAGCTCACAAAAGCTTATGTTCAAATAAATTGGTTAGTCTCTAAGGTGCCACAAGTACTCCTTTTCTTTTGGCACTTTCCTGACGTTAGTGAGATAAGACTTTCAACACCCAGGAGGTAGATAGTAAGCAGAGCCAAGCACATTCCGCAGCAAATTATTTACTCATGGATTTAGCCTCTCTCCATCTACTTAACAAATGATTACGTGCAGATTGTGATGTTCCCAAATGCACTTGTTCAGGTTTACTAAATGAATGTTGTGGTGTGTGGGGGGAGGGTTTAAATACTCTGTGGATTGGTCATGAATAGTTCGCTGGTAGCTATCGATCCTCAAAACTCAAGATGTTTTAGTTAACTGTAAGTGGTCACATAAGTCACGTGCTACTGTTTGTTTCCCTGATTGGCTGGGCATAACTCTTATAATCAGTAGGGATGCATGAAGGAGCCACTGGGGCTTTGAGTCCATCATGGAGACACCGTGGTTTAGTGAGAGGCAGCAGATAAGCAGGATTTGAGAATCTTGGAAATGTTCAATGTTTCCTTTATGGGCCACACTGACCTTGCCCAAGGCATTAAGAACAAGTTGTTATTCTTAGAAAAAGCAGGCTACTGTACTATTTATTGGTCAGGGGCACAATTTAAATGTAATCTTTTGTCATTCTATTCACATGAAGTAGCAGTGTGTATGTGGTGCTAGTTTAAAGAGTGACTTTGAATCGCTGTCCATCTCATTTAATTGCCATGTGGCAGGACTCTGAGGAGGGGCTGTTGGTAGCTAAGTGTAAGTTAGGGCAGCCATCAGGCTGCCCTAAATTATTCTGAGGGCCAGATTGGTCCCTGCCTGGCCATAGGATTGAGTTAAGATAAATGTGGCCCAAAAAGTTACTAAATGATGCTTATCTGAAGCGTACCCCTCCAATCTTGTCTGCATCCAGTTCAGTTTCTTTCTCCCAGTTCAAACTGACCCTTGACCCCCCTCTCCCCAGTGATGCTGACTGACTCCCAGCGTCTCTCAATTCTCAACCCAGATGTTTCTTTTATCTTCCAGATCACAGCAGGCCCTTTTACCTTTGCTGAAAATCCCCAATCTAAATCTCAGTGTGTCTGTTAGTCTCTACTGGGCTTGAGCTGCCAACTGTCTTCAAATTGTGGATGCTCCGGGTCTCCACAGGAACACTCTGCTTCTGATCCTGCAGCGTCCCCACAGACCATGAGGTATGAAGGCAGCATCTGGCTTAGTGGAGACATTCACCATGGATTTTTTTGGAATATCAACATAGGCAAAGTTGGGGAGGGGCAAAACATCCTTGCATTGGATATGTGGCGGGCAGGAGGGTTTAAAAGGCCTCTGTTCAGTTTGTTTTCAGGGTCAGTATTTTTCCTCCCCAAAATGAGAGGATTACATCATTCTGATAGAGATAGAGGTAGCCAGGTTTCCTGGAATGTTGTGCTTATTTGATTCTGGAGGTGCAGAAACATGCAGAGTGCTCCAACACCAATGCTGAAGTGCCCAAAGATGAAGTGGAAGCTGCAGTAGGATCTCCTTACTAGTTCTTGGCCCAAATGAAACACCCCGATGATGTGTGGAATGCAGGGGATATCAGAATCTGAACCCAGACCTGCATCTCATGGCTGGCCATATCCTTGTAATGGGGCATACCAAAGCCTCACATTTGAACAGATAGGGGGTTCAATATCAGGATCTAAATTTTGCAACTATGTTACATTTCTCCTCCTTTGGGGCCAGATGGAGCCCAGCTGTTCTGTAGGTGAGTGGGGTGGGGAAGAGAGAAGATACAAGGAACCACACCTTGTACTCCTTTCTAGCACTGGGGTACAGCTGCAGTCTCCCCATGTGCCCTTAGGTAAATGACGGCTCAGAGGGGATGAACCATGGCCATGGCCCCAGTCACTCCTTCTCAGGTATACGGTGAATGTATGATGCACCCTGGGCCATCCTTAGGCATAAGCAGCATACAAGGCTGCATCGGTCACCTGAAAATTTGGAGCACTCCTGGGTCTTAGTGTCCTCCCTGTTGCCGCTTCCTATCGCTGTTCTGACCCTTCCTGCAGGCTCCCACCACAGCTGGCTGCTACAGCCTGGTGAGTCTTCCTCCAGAGAGGATCTAGTACTTAAAAGTGAAAAAGCCTGCCAGACCTATTAGCACAACACTGGAACTGTTAAAGAGCCATTCAAGCAGTACTGAAGCCATTTAGCAGGCATTTGCCAACCCCCAGGTTTATACTGTTAGTTTCAGAATTTACTGATAAAAATAGTTGTGCATTACTGTAATATTTACTCAAAACATGTTAGTCTACAGGCCCTAAGTTTAAAATTTGCTTTAAAAATATTTCATTAGTGTGTTGCTGAAGATTATAAAATCACATCTCTAAAAAATCCTTGCATAGATTTTTAGATGCACAATCTGAGTTTTCATCTTTAGCCTTAAACGCTTGGCTCTTTAGACATATAGTTTTTTAAATAAATCCTTTAAAAGACCACCCTTATCTAAAATACACGTGCAAGCCTGGGCTGCTGTGGGCATAGGGGCACCAGTTTAATAATACTTCTTAGGTCCTCATAAATCCTAAGGACGGCCCTGGATGCACCCCATGAGTGGCCATGGCAGTAGGCTTGCTCCACACTAACCCTGAAATGGGGTTGGGCCGAACTGGCAGGATAGAGCCCTCTCCTTGCTGCATCAGCTGGGTCAGAAATGTCATAGAAGTCTGGATCATCCTTCATTCTAGATCATCATAGAGTGATTCTTTTTTAACCTGGTACCATCTGTTTGTTTCTATCTTTTGTGCTTGACGGAGAGAACCAAGAGTTATCTGAGATAGAGGTCTCATTGTGCTAGGTACTGTATAAATACACAGTAACAGACTCTATCTGCCCCAAAGAGACAATATGGGTATAACATGGGAGAAAAGGCCTCTGTTCAGTTTGTTTTCAGGGTCAGTATTTTTCCTCCCCAAAATGAGAGGATTACATCATTCTGATAGAGATAGAGGTAGCCAGGTTTCCTGGAATGTTGTGCTTATTTGATTCTGGAGGTGCAGAAACATGCAGAGTGCTCCAACACCAATGCTGAAGTGCCCAAAGATGTCATTCTCAATTTTATAGATGGGGAACTGAGACAAAGAGTGTAAGTGACTTGCCCAAGGTCACACAGGGAAGCTGTGATAGAGCTGGGAACTGAACTTGGATCTACAATGTCATGTAGCTGATCTGCAGCTGCTAGCAGCAAATATCTCCAATGACTGGAGATGGGATACTAGATGAGGAGGGCTCTGAGTTACTACAGAGAATTCTTTCCCAGGTGTCTGGCTGGTGGGTCTTGCCCACATGCTCAGGGTCTAACTAATCACCATATTTGGGGTTAGGAAGGAATTTTCTCCCAGGTCAGATTGGCAGAGACGCCGTGCATTTTTCACCTTCCTCTACAGCATGGAGTCACTTGCAGGTTTAAACTAGTGTAAATGGTGGATTCTTTGTAACTTGAAGACTTTAAATCATGATTTGAGGACTTCATTAACTCAGCCAGAGGTTAGGGGTCTATTACAGTAGTGGATGAGCAAAGTTCTGTGGCCTGTAATGTGCAGGAGATCAGACTAGATAATCATGATGGTCCCTTCTGGCCTTACAGTCTATTAGTCTACGAGTCTATCTCTTGCATTTTGGTGCAGTGACAACCAGAAATCATCCTGCTTCACCTTGCATATACTGAAAGAAGCATGGACTGGCAGCTTTCTAAGGGCTTGTTTACACTGGGAAATTTATCAGCATTACTATACCGGTGTAATTATACTTCTATAATTCTACCAGTAGAACTCCCACGTGGTCACATTCTGGAAGAGAAGTGTCCACGTGGGGAGTTATTCTTGTACAATTATAGTGGTGCAGTAATGCTGGTAGGTTTCCTCTGTAGACAAGCCCTAAGAAGGACAAAATATTGTCTTAATTTTTCTATACAAGCTACTGATCCTAGTTGGGATGGGCGCTTTCCTGAGAATGTTTAAGTGTGGTAAAGACTGAACTGAAAATCTCTCAGGAGATCAAATCAGCACACTCCACCGCTCTCAGGAAAGAAGGGACAAAACCAAATGCAACTGAAGAGGGGCCAAAGTTGGGTCCATGTATCTGAACCTCTTTCCCAGAACTTTGTGATCAAGAGCCAACTCACCTTGTCTTTAGTTTCATGGGCCAAAAAGGTCCCAAGGCTTGGCAGAGCAACAGCCACCTTGCTTTAACCTACAGATGACTTTCCCACGGTTTTCAAGCATTGAGAGCCATGGCTTTGGCTTGACCCATTATAGAGGTGAATGTAGAATCCAGATGGAAACTTTGCCAAAGTTTGTGGGTGTTTGAATCTAGCATTCTGCTTTGGGCCCATCTCCAACTACAGCTGCTATATATTGGATTTAAGATGCTACTGAAGATGAAAAATTGAGCACATAATATAGCTGCTTTCTAGGGACTTGTGTTAATTTAGATGGAATAAAGGGGCCCCTAAAGTCAAAAGTGTAAACATAACCCAATCACTGTCCAGCGTTGCACAAGGTTGGAGGTGTGGTATACAGAGACCTCAGGCTGCTTAGTACCATGGCAAACACATTATTAAACATCCTTTTAACCTTTCATTAAAGATACAAAAAAGAAGGAAAAACAGTTAAAGCCTTTGAAATGTGAAGTATTATGTAAGGCTTTCATTTTAACAACATTCCCTTTCCCATTAGCTGAAGAGAACTTTTAGAAAAAAAAAAACAACCCTCATTTGACAGTTGTTTAGCTGGTACTAATTGTCCTTTTGGGGAAAAGAGAAGAAATTTGAGTTGGGCTGAGATGGCATTGTTAAAGTCTGATCCCATTTCTTAGAAGACAAAACAAAACTCTCACACAGAAGGGGGAGAGAAAAGAATTGCAACAATAGAAAATGCAGCTTCTGTCTCTGGCCGTGATTTTCACTTGCAACCTTACAGCTGGAGAAAAACAGGCACAGTACATGGTCTGATTAGCCATTCCAAGACCTGACAAACTCACACCAGTATTGGGCTGTTTAGGTCACTGCTTGTATTTGCTTTCCTAGTCTCAGGCTTACAGCAGTAAGAAAAGGAGTACTTGTGGCACCTTAGAGACTAACCAATTTATTTGAGCATAAGCTTTCGTGAGCTACAGCTCACTTCATCGGATGCATACTGTGGAAACTGCAGAAGACATTATATACACAGAGACCATGAAACAATACCTCCTCCCACCCAATGTCTTCTGCAGTTTCCACAGTATGCATCCGATGAAGTGAGCTGTAGCTCACAAAAGCTTATGCTCAAATAAATTGGTTAGTCTCTAAGGTGCCACAAGTACTCCCTTTCTTTTTGCGAATACAGACTAACACGGGGCTGTTACTCTGAAACCTGTCATTATATACACAGAGACCGTGAAACAATACCTCCTCCCACCCCACTCTCCTGCTGGTAATAGCTTATCTAAAGTGATCACTCTCCTTACAATGTGTATGATAATCAAGTTGGGCCATTTCCAGCACAAATCCAGGTTTTCTCACCCTCCGCCCCCCCCCCCCACACACACAAACTCTCTCTCCTGCTCGTAATAGCCCATCCAAAGTGACCACTCTCTGTACAATGTGCATGATAATCAAGTTGGGCCATTTCCAGCACAAATCCAGGTTTTCTCACACCCCCCCCCCCTTTTTTTCCAAAAACCACACACACAAACTCACTCTCCTGCTGGTAATAGCTTATCTAAAGTGACCACTCTCCTTACAATGTGTATGAAAATCAAGGTGGGCCATTTCCAGCACAAATCCATGTTTTCTCACCACCCCCCCCACACCAAACCCCCACACACAAACTCACTCTCCTGCTGATAATAGCTTATCCAAAGTGACCACTCTCCCTACAATGTGCATGATAATCAAGGTGGGCCATTTCCAGCACAAATCCAGGTTTTGTCACCCCCCACCACCATACACACACAAACTCACAGGGAGGGGGTGGGTAAGAAAACCTGGATTTGTGCTGGAAATGGCCCACCTTGATTATCATGCACATTGTAGGGAGAGTGGTCACTTTGGTTAAGCTATTACCAGCAGGAGAGTGAGTTTGGGGGGGGGGGGCGGGCGGAGGGTGAGAGAACCTGGATTTGTGCTGGAAATAGCTCAACTTGATTATCATACACATTGTAAGGAGGGTGATCACTTTAGATAAGCTATTACCAGCAGGACAGTGGGGTGGGAGGAGGTATTGTTTCATGGTCTCTGTGTATATAATGTCTTCTGCAGTTTCCACAGTATGCATCCGATGAAGTGAGCTGTAGCTCACGAAAGCTTATGCTCAAATAAATTGGTTAGTCTCTAAGGTGCCACAAGTACTCCTTTTCTTTTTGCGAATACAGACTAACACGGCTGCTACTCTGAAACCAGGCTTACAGCAGTGTTACAAAATATATAGTCTTGGCTGGTTAAGCCAGACTCTTATTAGACATAAACAAAAAGGAGAGGGATGGGAAAGAAAAGGAACAGTGTGTGTGCATGTGCAAGAGGGAGAGACAAAGTCTCACATCCCAAGTGGTATTGAGGATTTAGCCAGAGCCAGTGGAGGTGGTGATGTCATCTGGCTCCCTCTCTCTGGCCTAGTTTGGTCAGGACATCCTTCAGGATCAGCATGAAGAAGGTCCAGGGGGGTGTCCCCGGAGGTGGTGGCAGTGGCAGCCATGATGGTGAAGCTCAATCTAGTAGCTTATCTTTCTCCTCAAAATCTCTGTTTTTAAGGACCCCAAAGGTGATTAATAGGGGGGAATAGCCCTGTCCTCATTATTTTGTCCACCAATAGTCCTAATTTATGACACACCAATTTTGGTTCATTTATTTTTGGTATCACTGTTCTTGTTTACCAGGAATGATCTTAACACAGTCCTTGACTTATATCAGGTAGGGCTTTTTGTTGGGACTAATTTAGATCTTTTTTGTCTCCATTTGTGCCTTTTCCCATCAACATTTGCTGGGCAAGGTGATTGTGACATCTTTTGAACTTACTCACTTTTTATAGTTGAGCTCACAATTAGGGTAAATGTATAGACCCAAATATCATAACAGACTGTCCTGTCGGAGTCTGAGTTTAGTTTCTTTCCCTCATGTATTAAACTCAGTACAATCATTTATTTTTTTAAAAAACAGCTGCTGAAATGAAGTCTTTGCAGTTACATAGAGCTCTGCTGTTGTTCACAAAAGAGATTTTTTGAAAGGGCCTGGAATACAAAGCCCTTCAAGTATAAATTTCCCTTCAAGTTGTTGGGGACACTGGGGCATGGCCACTAGGTAACTCGAGGGGATGGAAGACCACGAGTGTCGATGAAGCCCCCTTGCACTAGGTCCAAGTGTCCTTGCCCCCCCCCTCCCGCCTGGAGGCACTCACAGCAGCTCTGCGTACTAGGCCCAAGTATCCTTGGCCCCCCCGCCTGAAAGCACTCACAGCAGTTATGCTAAGGATCTGCAACAATATGTTGCAGAGTAAGACTGCCTAAAACTAGATGTAAGCAGTGTCAGGATGAGCTCCACCCTGACATCTGGTGGTAAGATGTGGCAAGTTGTGGAAAAGAACTTCAGGGGCTGATCTCATTTGCATAGGCACACCCACCCCGCCTAGAATGAGGCCATAGCTGCCCAAATGGTCACTTTGGCTGCTGTGGGATCCCCAGTGTCTCTGTTATTGGGGCAGAAAGAATAAATTGTTATTACCCTGATTATGGGAACTGTGCTTGGAACTGTACTTGGCCTTTTGTTATGATGGAGGGACTCACTATCAACTAAGTAGCACTCGCTAGGCAAGGGTCATGGGTTCCAAAACTCTGTGAATTGAGAGAGGCTGGGGGCAAGTATTAATACTTGGTGGCATGGGCCCCTTGGTGAGGCCCTTACATGCTAATTGCACTTCCTCTTCTCTCCACTGTAGAATATCAGAGCTAATTTTGATTCCATTAGGAGTCTAGTTACAGGCTGCTGAGCTCACTTTGGGCTAATGGTGCACCAGCACTGAGGCTCCCCACTACAAGCTGAATTCACCAAAGAGCTGAACTGACTAAGAGCTGAAATCACTGAGCGTTGTGTTAAGTAGTGGGGGAGCCTGAAGATATATTGTGGAGCAGTTTGTGGGATGGCTGGAGTGCCTTGTGGACAAGTTGCCGTGGGGGAGGTTTAGATTGGATATTAGGAAAAACTTTTTCACTAAGAGGGTGGTGAAACACTGGAATGCGTTACCTAGGGAGGTGGTAGAATCTCCTTCCTTAGAGGTTTTTAAGGTCAGGCTTGACAAAGCCCTGGCTGGGATGATTTAACTGGGAATTGGTCCTGCTTCGAGCAGGGGGTTGGACTAGATGACCTTCTGGGGTCCCTTCCAACCCTGAGATTCTATGATTCTATGACAGGCTGGTGGAGCAGTTCATAGGACGGTGGGAGCTGCTGGTGGGACGTGGAGCAGAGCAGTTCGTGGACCAGCTGGTGGAGCAGCGGAGCGGAGCCGAGTGAAGCAGTTCGTGGGGTGGCTGGCGGAGCGAAGGCCTATGGAGCTGTGGGGCGGTCAGCTTCAGATCATGTAAGGTGCCCCTTACCTCTCTTTCCCCCCCCCCATCTCCACCCAGGTTGGGAGGTAAAGCTCCGCCGATAAACTTTCGAACTCTGGGGCTGCCCTGACCAGGGACGGAGACTTTTGGGTCATTGGACTTTTGGGACTTTGGGTGATTTGGGGTTGCTGGACTCAAGAACCAAAGGGAAAGGACACGCCCCAGTTTGCTTGGGGTGGTTTTTTTTTTGCTCATGGGTTGTGTTACGAATCCTGTTGGTGGTGTTTCCCCAATATAATGCCACATTGTTTCTCTCTGTTATTAAAAGGCTTTTGCTACACTCAGACTATGTGCTTGCGAGAGGAGAAGTATTGCCTCTTGGAGGTGCCCAGCGGGGGTGGTATATATTTGTCCCAGGTCACTGGGTGGGGGCTCGAGTTGGTTTGCATTGTGTTATTGGAATGAATCCCCTAGATATTGAACCCGGCCCTTGTTGCTGCCAACTCTGATGGGCAGAAGGGTTACATAAACCAGGCCAAACAGGGCAAATATAAAAAAACAATGCTAAATAAAGCAGCTTTATGTATAGTTTAACAAATAATACAAAAAACAAGGGAACTAGCTGGTAACTGGATTGGCTAGCTATATGAATACTTAGGGCAGCTTGCTATTAAATAAATATGCTAAAAAAATGTATAAAAGCCTGTGTAACTTCCTGCTCTGTGTGCAGGATTTGAGATTCTATTCTCCCTGTACCTTTTTGAAGCTTCAAATAAACTTTTCTGCTTCTCCACCCCGTTGTAATTATTGGGTGAAGCACACCGGGTAGCAAACCAACCCCTGCTGTTATTTAGCCTCTCGGCACTGGGTGCCGGCAACAAAGTCAAAATAAAAAAAAATTTGGACCTTCATATACTCTTTGCTGCAGGTAGAAGCAGTAGCATGTTAATTTATTTCTGTAATTGCTATTTATTTATTTGTTGGTGGATTTGGGGGAGAGCCATGCAAATGACACAAAGCAGTTACTATGCCTCTCCTGTCTCTCTTCCTATCTTTGGAATAATTTTTTCAGTTCCTTATGTGGTAGGTCCTCCTCCTCTCCCCTCCCTCTTTCAGTGGGTGTCCCTCTGGGGTTTATCCTCTTCTCCCTATCTCTGAGTCATCTAATTCACAGACATGGCTAAGAATCAGGCACAGCCTATTATTTTTATTACTCCTTCTCCCCCCCTGCCCCCAACGTTTTGTTTCATCCACCTTAATGTCTTCTTTTTTATATTGTAGGCTTTTTGGGACAGGGAGTGTAATCTCTTTGTATGGTGACTAGCTCAAGGTAGGATTGCCAACTCCGTAGTCGCACAAAACCGAACACCCGAGCCCCTCCCCTTCCCTAAGGTCCTGCCCCTGTTCACTACATTCCCCCTCCCTTGGTGGCTCACTCTCCCCTACCCTCATTCACTTTCATTGGGCTGGGGCAGGGGGTTGGGATGCAGGAGGGGGTGAGTGTTCCAATGGGGGGTGTGGGCTCCAGGGTGGGGCCAGAAATGAGGTGTTCAGGGTGCAGGAGGGGGCTCTGGGCTGGGGCAGAGAGTTGGGGTGCGGGAGGAAGTGAGGGCTCCAGCTGGGGGTGTGGGCTCTGGGGTGGAACTGGGGATGAGGGGTTTGGGGTACAGGAGGAGGCTACAGGCTATGGGGTGGGGCTGAGGGATTTGGAGTGCGGGAGGGGGACTAGCCTGCCTTAGCACCACCAACCAGACTTTTAACGGCCCAGTCGGCGGTGCTGACTGGAGACATTGGGGTCCCTTTTCGACCAGGTGTTCCGGTTGAAAACCAAGGAGCTCAAGGAGGCCCTGACCTGATTGGCTTCTAGGTGCTACTGAAATATAAGAAGATTAAATAATACTACTGCTGCAGAGGAGTGAAATTCATCCCTAGGCAAAGAGCCTACACAGTTTACGCACCACTTCAAAAATAGAGTTTAAGTGGGATTTAAGGAGCACATATGTCTTTTGCTGTCTCTCTGCACAGAGGTGAATTTCAACCCCTGTGCAAAAGCAGTTCAGAAACACAAGGCCTGATTCTGCTTTCTCACCAATTTTACCCTGGCGCAACTTCATTGACATAATTGGGGGGTTTCTTCAGATTTATATCAGGTTAACTGAGATTTGAATTTCATTGTTTAAATATAGTTTTGTTAAGAGTGCACTTGATACCTCCAAAATGTTCTTCACTGTTTAATACAGGGATTTAGATCTTATCAGCAATATAGACCTATATAGACCAGTGGTTCCCAAACTTGTTCTGCCGCTTGTGCAGGGAAAGCACCTGGCGGGCTGGGCCAATTTGTTTACCTGCCGCATCTGCAGGTTCGGCCGATCGCGGCTCCCAGTGGCCGCGGTTCACTGCTCCAGGCTAAAGGGGGCTGCTGGAAGCGGCGGCCAGTATGTCCCTCGGCCCACGCTGTTTCCCGCATCTCCCATTGGCCTGGAGCGGTGAACCGCTGCCACAGGGAGCCGTGATCGGCCGAACCTGCGGACACGGCAGGTAAACAAACCGGCCCGGCCCACCAGGGGCTTTCCCTGCACAAGCGGCGGAACAAGTTTGGGAACCACTGATGTAGACTATTATGGAACCAACAAAAAAGAAACACTCCGAAGAAGAAGAGTTAAAAACGGCTGTCTAGAGTAAAAGCAGGACAAACAATGTTTAAGTGGGACAAGCTTTGTATTGGCCCTCTGCCCAAGGGTGAATTTCAGGCTGCGCGAGTAGGACGGTAGAATATTTCAAGGCTGTTTATACATGCACAGTACAAAAATCATTTCACTTGTCTTCAGAAAGCAGCCACTCTGGAGTTGAAGGTGGCAGCTATTTTTAGTAGCACACTGCAGTACTACACAGGAGAATACAAGATGCTGCAGCCTCATAGCTTATTTTCACAGATGACTTGGCCCAATTTGTTAAGGCAAGAGCAGGTGACAAACCATTACAGGAAGCTGAGTATAGGCACTTCACATCTGAATGCAGCCAAAAGGGCACTGCTGGATAATAGTTTAAAAAAAAAATCAAATCACATTGGCCAGACCTAGCTTGAACCATATACTGGGTGGAGAGACAAGAGCAGCTGAACCACAAAGCTTTATAAATAAGCTTCTCAGAGCGGGGCTCATCTTTTTCTTCTGTTTGAACCATACCCAGTACAATGAGTTGGAGCCTCTAGACACTCCTGCATTACAAATAAATAGTAATAAGGACTTATCAGTACATTTCTAAGAAGGACTATGTTCTTAGTTTTTCCACAGGAGTTGTAGAAAATGAAGTGTTGTAATTAAACAGTTTGCAGTACCACTGAATGCTTAGAAAGCAGGTTTGGGAAGAGTCTTGCAAGGCTGTTGAGTTTCTGAATTAACATTTTGTTTGGGCAATAATAATGTGACCATCACATTTTATCTGCTGTTGGCAAGCCCCTCTGTTGATTTCTCTCTGCAAATGACACTTGTTTTGCAAGTATACTGGTGAAGAGCCATGTGAGTGAGACAGAACAGTCTGTTACTGTTGTAAATGAAAAAGAAAAATGCAAACACACAGTCATAATATGGGAAGCTCTGGTCGCTTGTATTTTAATTGCTCACTTTTAAAACTAATATCGTTGATGTTCACTGGGGTTATTTTATGCTGTCTTGTAGTGTTGCACCTCTCCCCCCCCCACACACACAATGAATAATACTTATATAAAAGAAGAAATGTGTCTGAGCCTCAGTTGTTGATAATAGAGCCAAGGAACATACACAGAATTAGGTGATGTGGTTAATAGAGGAATACATTGCTATGAATATGATGATCAGCAAAGCAACAGGATCTGAGTAAGTAGAGTGTAAAAAGAACAGGAGGACTTGTGGCACCTTAGAGGCTAACAAATTTATTTGAGCATAAGCTTTTGTAGGCTACAGCCCACTTCATCGGATGCATGCAGTGGAAAATACAGTAGGATGATTATTGCACTACTGAAATTACAGTAGTGACACCACTATACATGTCAGGCTAGCACAAATAGGTTAGGCACTGAATGTGGTGGGAAATATGTGGTATTGCCTACCCTTAGTAATGCCTGCTCTTCCCCTCATTGTCTTAGTAGCAGGGGATGGTAGATGCCCCGCTGAGAAGGCAGTGAAGTGAACCCCTCAATCCCTTGAGATGGGGATCTGCACCTCCACCAAAAAGTCAGCCAGCATGGTAGCTGAGCCTGGGCTATGGGAGGCTGCTGCTTGAGTGGTGGCGTCTGGTGCAAGAGCTAGAGGCCTGTGAGGAGAACAGACCTGAGAACCCCTGCTCTAGACAAATTATTTGGTGGCCTCAGTGTGCAACCACCAACTCTTGCTGGTGGCTGCTCTCACACTTTTTCCTAAAATAGTTAATTACCTTTAGGAAAAACAAATAAATATGCACACATACACGTCCAAAACATTGTCATTTATTTATTGCTAGCTAGCAAGTCTGTTGTGAAAAGTGATATTAACAAACATATAAGTATCGCTTTTCACAACAGACTTACTCAGCCCCAGCAAGTTGCAGGTGCCTTCCATTATGCCCCATTTGGGAGCAGGTACAATCACAAGTACACTGGACCCTGTTTCCTTTTAAAGGTGTGGCGCTGGTCATCGCAGGATTTTAGCGCTGCATACAGCTGAATCTTAGCGCTGCGTACAGCTGAATGTAGTGTAGTAGCCAGATATAGGATATGTGGTCCTTGGAGTAAATTAAACAAATGTGCAACCTTTTTAATACCAGTAATACTCTCACATGCTCAATAAGAAGAACCCGTCACACCCATTAAAGAATAATGTGTGGTTTATTGATATAATGGCAGCTACTCAAAGATATTTCACCCAGATGCCTGTTCCTGAGTTGAAGTGCCTCTGATGTGCACTCAGGAGCACCAAGAGAGAGAGAAGGAATATTTGTAAATATTTAAGAACAGTTCCCAGGTGAGAGCATCACAGCAATAAGGAGCAGAAAGTGCCCTCCGGCCTTCAACCATCAATTACCCTGCTTCCCCCACCCCCATATGTAAACTCATAGATCCTTTTCAAGGGCGTTTGCAGCCCTTTGGTTGTAGTTCCTGTGGTTCTGTGTTCTTCATTCTTCACTGTTGTTTTTAATCTTCAGAGAGAAATTTCTCACCTGTTTTTGGATGTTTGGGCAGGGCAGGGAGAGAAGCAGCTCAGCTCTGTGGTTTGTCTTCAGGGCCGCTCGGCTTCTCGGTGAGGTCACTCTGGGTATTAACAGAATTTTATTATTCATTTTTTGTTTCTGGAATAATTGCTGTTTTTGGACTCTGGGCACGATCCTACTCTTACACAATGGAAAGTAACTGCACTGGAGTACAATGCTGGTGCAAGTGAGGTCAGAATCAAAGTCATAAAATCTATGTTACTGGTGCTGGTTAGATGAGGAGAAATGTCCCAATGTCTTTAAATACTGAGCTGTGAAGATTATTTTTTATTGGGGTGGGGAAGAGGGAGAGACCAGGGGATGAGGGAGAGGATCAGGTGCTTTTTGAGACATTCCTATTTTGAATTTTGTTGTTTCATATAATAGCATCCATGGTGCTATACTGCAGGTGATCTGTGTCAAAGACATAACAAAGTGTTTGTTTACCTCGGGCAAGCAGCAAAAAATCTGAGAGCACAAGCTGATACCATACAAAACAGAGCAAACCCAGAGAACCAACTTCAACTCAGGTAAAAGCAGTGGCCAATCCAATCACAGTCCCATAGGGGCCACCCCAGCTTGTGGCCAGGCTAAACTGGCAGAGTGTGGTACAATTTCTGTCAGCTGGGTGTGTCACCTACCAAAGTCATGTCAGGTGTTCAGTCCCCTGACTTCCATTGACCTCCATGGGATTGGCTTGCTCGGTCCTTTGAGCCAAGTGCCTAGTGGGGTCAGACCCTAGAGCAGGGGTGGGCAAACTTTTTGGCCTGAGGGCCACATTGGGGTTGTGAAACTGTATGGAGGGCCGGGTAGGGAAGGCTGTGCCTCCCCAAACAGCCCCCACCCCCATCCACCCCCTCCTACTTCCCACCCCTTGACTGCCCCCCTCAGAACTCCCGACCCATCCAACCCCCCCTGCTCCTTGTCCCCTGACTGCCCCCTCCCAGGACCCCCCATACCTAACTGCCCCCCCCGGAGCCCACCCCCATCCAACCACCCCTGCTCCCTGTCCCCTGACTGCCCCCCGACCCTTATCCACACCCCCAACCCCTGACAGGCCCTCTGGGACCCCATCCAACCCCCCCTGCTCCCTGTTTCCTGACTGCCCCCCTGACCCCAATCCACCCCCCACCCCCTGACAGGCCCTCTGGGACTCCCACGCCTATCCACCCCCCTGCTCCCCATCCCCTGACTGCCCCCAGGACCCCTTGCCCCTTATCCAATCCCACTGCTTCCTTACCATGCTGCTCAGAGTGGCAGGACTGGCAGTCGCACCACCTGGCCGCAGCAATGAGCTTGCAGCCCTGCCGCCCAGCGTGCCGGCAGTGCAGCAAGGCGAGGCTGCGGGGAAGGGGGGCCAGGAGGGGAGGGGATGGGGTCTAGCATTCCTGGCCAGGAGCTCAAGGTCCGGGCAGGACAGTCCCACAGCCCGGGTGTGGCCCACGGGCCGTAGTTTGCCCATCTCTGCCCTAGAGCAAGGTGTCAAAAAGTGTTTGTGAAGTGGAGGAGCGTCTGTGGGGCACTGCAAAGAAGATTTCTGGAGGGAGACTTCAAATCAGGATGATTTCTGAAATCCTGACCTTTTCTGTCTCTGACTGACATCCCATCTCTCCAGCCCAACTTTGAGTGCATCACATTATGGGGGGCTGCCAGCACTACCTGTTGTTAAGGCTGCCCAGTGCCTCCCATTATAAGCCTCTGTTTTCAGTTGCTTATAATATTGTCAAACTTTAACTGTTTGGGCTGAAATTTTCCATGCTGGGCCTCTGCCCTGAGGCTGAATATTTTCTGAAAAATTCATCTGGTTGTGAGAATGAGGCTAGGCAAGATGTTATGGGTCTATTACGGGACGAGGACTCGATGATCATGATGGTCCCTTCTGCCCTTAAAAGCTATGAATCTATGAAGACACTCTTTTACTTATGGTAAACATTTCTGGAGATGTTTTCTTTGAAAAGCTCTAGTGCCCCCAGGCTTTGAAGCAGGGACTTTAAATTTCACAAGGCGGGTGGCCTTTGTGCCAGGGGTGCCTTTGCTGTCTCTGAAAATCTACCTAAATTGACCAAATTATAAGTCTTTCAAAAGTCAGAGTTCACACAGACCCCGCAGAGACTTCTGTAATGTTAACAGCTCCATTCCCCCTAACAATTCTGTCTGCACTGGCATGCTGCAGCCTGGGCTGAGCAGGACTTTCCTTACAGTTGCAGCTCTGAGCTGCTGTGGTCTGTGCTGGGTCCAGGTCCTGAACTCAGAGCAGAAAGCCTGTCTCTCCTGTGCTCTCAATGCCCCCCACCCCCTACCTGCTGGGCGCAAAGGAGAAAGCACCTGATTCAAATGCAGAGAGTAGGGGACAGGGGTGAGTAGATTAGGAGAAAGAGCCTAAAGCATCCTGGAAGCTGGCAGGAGGTGAAAGGAACTGTCATTTGGAGTTGATGTGAGGGTAGAGACTGTGCCTCAGTTTCTCCCAATTTTTAAATAGTGATCATCAAGGTGGGATTGATCATACCAATTTAGAAGGTGGGAAACGCAGACACAGAGAACTGGGGCCTATTGACACTCTAGATAGCAAGTGAGTTTGTTAGCAGGTAAACTCCAAACGTGGTTCATAACGCTGCTCCCAGTGCCTCCCACCCACCAGCAGCCCCACCTCCCCCTCCCTCCCCGCACCTCCCGATCAGCTGTTTCGTGGTATGCAGGAGGCTCAAGGGGGAAGGGGAGGAGCAAGGGCAGTGCAGGCTGAGGGGAGGGAGTGGAGTGGGGGCAGGGCCTGTGGCAGAGCCAGGGGTTGAGCAGTGAGCACCCCCCGGCACATTAGAAAGTTGGTGGCAGTAGCTCCAGCCCTGGAGTCGGTGCCTATACAAGGAGCCGCATATTAACTTCTGAAGAGCCACATGTGGCTCCGGAGCCACAGGTTGGCCACCCCTGGGCTAGTGCAATCCTTGGATGTATAAAGAGGGGTGTAGTGAGGAGGAGAAGGGATGTAATTTCACTTCTGTATATAGCACTGGTGAGATGGCTACTGGGAATACTCTGTACAGTTCTGGTGTCCATGTTTTAAAAGGGGTGTTGAAAAATTGGAGGGGGTGCATAATAGAGCCATAAGAATAATTTGAGAGCGCGAGAATGTGGCTTAAAGTGAGATATTTAAGGAATCAATCTTATGTAGCTCCAGAAGAAGATTGAGAGGTGACTTGATTACGGTGTAGAAGTACCTTCATGGAGAGAAAATAAGAAGTACCAAAGTGCTCTTCAGTCTAGCCGAGAAAGACATAACAAAAACCAATGGCTGTCAGCTGAAGCCAGAGAAATTCAAATTAGAAGCAATGCACCAATTTTTAACAGTGAGAGTGATTAACCACTGGAACAAATTACCAAGGGAAGTGGTGGATTTTCTGTTTCCTCATGTCCTCACCTCACAACTGGATGTCTTTTGAGAAGGTGTGTTTTAGTGAAACACAAGCTGTTGGGCTTAATATGGGGGTAAGTGTGTGAAACTTCATGGCCTGTGAAATAGAGGCCGGATTAGGGGATCTAATGGCCTAAAAATCTATGAATCTATGAAAAACTCAGTGTGGGATGAGGAACAGACTCTGCCGTTTTACTGTTTAGCCTGCTTGCTCCCCAGAATTAATGGTGAGCAAGTGGAGAGATTTGGGGGAGTAGCTGAGCTATCCAAAGGGGCTGACCAGGTGCAGACATCAGTCCTGCAAGGGAGAGGTGGGTGTGGCAGTGACTTCACAGGGGCCTTTGAAAGGAACTCAGCCTATTGGGCAAAGGTGGTGAGGAGGCTGTGACCTCACAGAGCTCCCTTGACATCAGACATACAGTACAGGGGTGCAGGGCAGGGGGAACCTCAGAGACTCCTGTAGCCTTGCTGCAGCAAGCCTCCTTCTCACGGTCTCCCCTGGAGGACTAAGATAGGATTTGTGTTCCCGCACCTGAGTGCTAAGGAGGAGCTTCTCTGGGAGTTTTCTCCTTTCGGTCTTGATTTTGTAGAAAGCAGACATCCCCTGTGTAGAAGGTAAGATTCTCAGTGAGTTTGGAACCTGGTCAGTCTGATCCATGTGTTGCCAGCTGAACTGTAGGCTCAGAAAACACAAGTTAAGTTGGCAGAAAAATGTCCCACCTGGGAATCTGCCCCTTAGTAACTAGCTAACTAATAGGTCTCAAAATGTAAAATGAGAAATCATTATCAGGCAGGTGTCTTTCTAGTAGGGTCGTGCAGGGATTGGTTCTTGGCCCTATGCTATTTAACATTTTGATCAGTGACTTGGAAGCATATATACAATCATCACTGTAAAATCTGGAGATGACAGAAAGTTTGGAGGAGTGGGAAATAATGAACAGGAAATGTCAATGATACAGAGCCATCTAGACTGCTTGGTAAGCTGAGCACAAGCAACATACATTTTAGTATGTCCAAATGTAAAGTTATACGTCTAGGAACAAAAAATATAGGTTATATTTACAAGATTGGGGAATCTATCCTGGGACGCCGTGACCCTGAAAAAGATTTGGGGTCATGTTGACTAATCAGCTGACCATGAGCTTCTAGTGGTACACTTTGGCCAAAAGGGCAAATGTGATCTTTGGATGCATACATAGTGGAATCTTAGGTAGAAGCAGAGAGGTTATATATCTTTGTATTTGGCACTGGTGCAATCACTACTGGAATATTGGGTCCAGTTCTGGTGTCCACAGTTGGAGATAGATACTTGTAAATTTGAGAAGGTTCAGAGAAGAGTGTCAAGAATGCTTGAAGGATTAGAAAACATGCCTGGTAACAAAGAGAAGGTTAAGGGATGAGCATAAGGAAACAAATATTTGATAACGGGCTCTTCACTTTAGCAGACAAAAGCATAACAAGATCCAATAGCTGCAAGTTGAAGTTAGATAAATTCAGACTGGAAATAAGGCGAACATTTTAACAGTCAAGGTTTGAAACAATTTACCCAGGGTTGTGATGGATCCTCCATAACTGGCATTTTTAAAATCAAGATTGGTGTTTTTCTAAAAGATCTGCTTTAATTCATATAGGAATTATTTTGAGGGAAGTTCTATGGCCCATGTTATACGGAAGGTCAGACTAGATGATCAAAGTGGTTCCTTCTGGCCTTGGAATTTATGAATCTGAGACTCGCTGGGGACGTTTGGAATTTGACCTTTTTTGCTTCCTTTTTCCTCCTTCCCTCTTGTCTCTTCTTCTCTTTTTTCTTGTTCCATTTCTCTCTGCTGCTCTTCTTTCTGAGGAGGGTGGGTCTGTTCTCTAGCTGTCATTGTAAGAGGCCCTCACAAAGAGGTGGTGCCGGAAGCATGTGCTGACAATGATCTCCACCAGAGTGACCTCCTGTGGTGACTAAGATTGTCTTTTACCCATCTGTTGAGAATGCTCAGCCTCCAGTCCCTGAAAATCTCCACACCGATTGACTGAGTTTGGGATTATTGCTGAGTTAATAGGGAGGAGACTCAGGTCATTGCTGGCTGAGTGAATTGAGGCCTCACGCTGAGTTCAAAGGCATTTCTTTGTCTGGCTGTAACCCAATAATTTTGAAGACTACGTCCAATTGATTCCAAAATTTCAGGGAATTTCTAGACATCAGTGGGAAGACTGTTGTTTATTTTGGTGACAATTGGAAAACAGCAACACCAGAAAAGTCTGATTTCCACACTGTGCCCTTTAAATTGGTGCTGGAAACTGAAGGGCATTGTGACTTCAGAGTTAACTCAGTCAGTCAGTGCTAACTTTCTGCAGGTGATTTGCATAATTCAATCCCATTGGTGAAAATAAGGCAGCAAATGAACCTGCAGGTTTCAATGGGAGAGATGATCAACGCAGGCAGCAGGGTTAGGATTTAAGGTCAGGGTTATTAGAGGGAGTGAGTGATGGGTGGGTTGCTGAGTTACCTCTGACGTCACAGTGCTACTGCCCAGGCTCCTGTGCCTGCAGAGCCACATGGGCAGTGACTGTCAAGGGGAAGTTTTTGTTGATCTGAAATGTATCAAATAAGAAGAGAAGAGAGGAATGGCTTAGACGATTTGACAATAAAATGTAGGGTTTGTAGCAGTATCCTGTGCAACTGCTACTCGTTCAGGGATGGAGAGAGTATTCCTGCCCCTCCCACCACCTGTTTCCTGGGTCTACATAAACAAACAAGTGTCCAGCCCTCTAGTTTTTCTCCTTTAAGACTGAGCAAATAATGAACAACAAATTATTGATATGATGAATTTTGCTACCTTCTGTCCTTTAATTGAATACGTGCAGTTTATGACTCTCTTGAATGTAGTAGTTCTTCTAAAATCAAGGTGAATAAAAGTCAATGCTTGTTTCAAAACCAAAACCCAAAAAAAGGGATTTTTAAAAATTTTAATTGTATTTTTCAAATTTAAATTAAAAACAGGTTTATTGTTTGAAAAACAAACCTATTGGGGGTTAAATTTGAAACTATGACAACCAATATTAAGGCCTAAAGTTTCTATAACCTATTAAACTAATTCAAATTAAGTCAAAATATTAAGAAGTCCACATTTGCTGCCAAGTTTCAAAGGAAGTCAAACTACTGAACTATGGGAAGTCATTGGCTAAGCACCTGGAACCGGAGTTTATTGAAATTCTCAGCAGTCGCCTCTTCTGCAGGTGCAGAAAGAATGTTTTCTTCATTTCAGTTGATTTAGCTAGTTCAGTTCAATGACAAGTTCATTCAAATTTAAAAAACTGACTGGGAGTTGAAAAAGCAGGAAGCTTCTTTTCCTCTTCTAATCCATGAATAAACACTAGATATGAGGGGATCAGATCTACTAGTTCTAAAATCTTGACTAGGAACAATTATGTTAAATTCACTAAGTTACTTCCTTACATCAGTTAGTTTTGAATGAAAAATACGTTTCAGTTAACTTTTTTGTTTTTATGTATCCAACTCATCCAGCAAGTCAACACGCTTTAATAATTACCTATTAATGAGACTCAGTCTTTTTTTAGGAAAATAACGAAAAAGTACGAATGCAAAACCTTTTGAATTAAATCAGTCCACCCTGATCTCTAGTTCTCCCTAATGAGTTCAACCTGATCTCTAGTTCTGGGCCTAGGAGAACAGACTGAGACCCTCATTGGCTAGGAACAGCCAGGGACCCAGTAACAAATTCCAGTTCTGTTAGCATCTAAGCTGCTAAATCCAAAGAACAATTGAAGACAGCAGAAGACAGAGGAGCTCTGAGGATTTATTAAACAAAGGAAATGTTATGTGTAGTTACTGAAGTGAAATGATACGTTCAGGTCACCATGTCCTTCTAGATTTATGAACTAGTAGATCTCATCCCCTAGCACCTAGTTTTTATTCATAGATTGAAGGAGGAGAACAAGTTTGCCTGCTTTGCCAGCTCCCAATAGGTTTCTTAAATTTCAGTGAACTAGTCATTGAATGGAACTATTTGAATAATTTGAAAATAAGGAATTATTCTCTGCAACTTCCAATGAAGCTCCTGCTGTCCAAAGCTGTTTTAGCATTTTGGCTAACTTTGGTTCCAGGGACTTAGCCATCACTTCAGTGGTTTGACTGTCTTTAAAACATGGCAGTAAACAGGTTCTGTTTAATATAATTTTTTCAATTCTTTTAAACTTATTTGAAGATTTTGTAATAAATGTAGGCCTTAACATAGGTGGTCAATTTCAAAGTTAATTTTAAGCAGATTATTTTTAATAAACCCATGGTTAATTTAATTTAAAAGATCAGTTCATATTTTAAAAATAATCTATTTGTATCTACCCAGCTAGGGATAGAAAGGCCTCTTACCTCATTCCCCAACCCAGGAAGGGCTGATCCTCCTCAATCCAACTCTAGGATGGGCTTCTCTTCTCTTTACTGGGCTGAGCTGAAAGCCCAGATCCAAACAGTCCTCACTCTAGGAATTTGGATCTGACCTTTGATGGTCCAGTGCTGCATAGCACTTACAGACCGGCATTTGCTGGGTAAATCTCACAGCGCTTTACAATAGTGGATAAGTATTATATACCCATTTTACTGATGGGGACTGAAACATAGAGAGGGGGAATGGCTTGGCCAAGGTCAATAGGAAAACCACCAATGGAAGCCAGGAGTCCTGACTCTCAATATCCTGCCTTACTCACTGCGGTAGGCCACACTCCCTCTCAAAGCCAGGGAGACTGGGAATAGGGTACTGCTTGCAATTGTCAGCTCTGGAAGGAAGCTTTCCTCCAGTGGTTAGTGCAGGGGCCTGGACTCAGGACTCCTGGGCTCCATCCCTGGCTCTGTCACTGACTCCCAGTGCAACCCTGAGGCAGTGGCTTCCCCTGCCCAGGCTACAGTTTTCGGTCAGTGGGGTTGGGGTCCCTCCCCTACAGCCCAGGGCTTGCCAGGCTTCAGGAATGTGTGTAAAATGCAAAGAGACCGAGAGAAGGGAGGCGTCCTACACCTGCAGAAGGGGTCCAAACACCCCTAGCTGCTGGCCTGAGTTTATCCATCCCTTGGCAATAAAACATCATCTTGTTTTCACAGCCACTGTCGGTCTTCTGGTTTCTACAGCCTGCCCTGCTGGCAGGGCATTGTGCCGCCCAGTGCAGCACCTTTTCCAGCTCACGTTGTTGCGGGAAAGTGAGGAAGAGGGCAAGGGAGAGGCCAACTCTGAGCATCTTCCACCCAGCTCTACACCATCTAGAGCAAGTGCCTGGCACATAGCTTGTCCTCAGAGGCTTCCCTGCTTGGGGAGGGGCAGAAATGGGGGGGGGGGAATCTCCTTCCAATGAGACTAGATTTGCTAACACAGCCCCCTGCAGCTCTTCGTTCTGGGCCTGGGCAGCTCTTCCCTTGTAGGAGACTGTTCCCCAGGCTGAGAGTCTCTGGAGGAGCCAGACCCTGCCAGCTGCTGAACACCCACAACCCCAATCAATGAAATCAGTGGGAAATGGGGGCAGGGGGAATTATGCCTCATATGCTTGGGACCTTGTGAATTTTAGCTGGGGGTTCCCAGGGCAAGCTAAGACTCCTTCCCGGGTTCTGTTCTTTCTCTAGCCTGGCAGGGAGTGTGGCCTGGGACGGAGGTTGGCGGGGCGGAGCTGCTTGTCAAACTAACTGAAAGGATGAGACTCCCCTGGTGCCACAGTGCCCCAGTGGTAAGGGGGAAACTTTGGGAGCAGCCTGTTCTGTGAGCTCCTGCCCGTGTGTAGATTGCAGTCCCTGTATTCCGTGGTGGGGCGTGCGGTGAGAGGGAGTTGTCCCAGCAGAGGGAAGGTGGGTGGGAGCAGGAAGGCCTGTTAGTGAGAGGCTGCCTTGAACCCAGACTCGAGGCTGCTCCTCACTCAGTTCCCGGATGGAGAGGCTCAGGCAGATGCTGGGGAAGAAGGCTGTGAAGGTGGCTCCAGGGCCAGTGGGAAGCTGCTGCCGGCTGCCCCAGGAGGGGAGTGGCCCCTCTGTCCCCACTGGCGGGGAGGCAGGTTCTGGCCTGTCCAAGAGATGGAAGTGCCTGGTGTTCTGGAGGAGGAAGACACCAGCTCTGAGAGCAGGCCCTGAGGCACCTTCTGGGCCAACATGGAGGTGGCCCAGGGTGCAGCTGTGCGGGAGGGACCCAGTACAGGGCAGGAGCCGGGCAAAACAGCTCTGGGGCTTCCTCTCCAGGAAGCAGAGGAGCCAGGAGCCCAGCCCCAGGGCCCAGCAGGAGCCATTCCCCTGCCTGGCCACTGGAGAGCCCCCAGCCTCCCCAGAGCAGGAGATGGGCAACCCCGGCTCTAGCACCAGCAGCTCCCCCTACTCCCAAGGGGCCAGCAGCACCTCATAGGAGTGAGAGAGCGCTGAGGCTGAAGGCTCCCCCATGGCAGGTGAGGGGAAGCCAGGGGAAGGGAGGAGGACAGGGTGGGGGGACTAGTAACACCCAGACCCCATTGGTTCACCAAGGCATCAGCCCTGAGCCATGTGAGCCCCACTGACACCAGTGGGAGTGGCACAGCCACGCCCTGTGCAGGGCATTCGAGGCGGAGTCAGGGGAGCTCCAGGCTCCTGGGCCCCTGATGATGTTGGCGGGTGGCCTGACTGGCTTGGGGTCCTGAGGCAGATGGGGCTGAGAGTATCTCTGGGAGGGGCAGGGTGGGGCTTTCTCTCCCATGGGGTTCCTTACAAAGGACGGAACATTTAAGTCTTTTCTCTCCACTGCACCCCTCAGCAGCACCAGGAGTCGTCCTCTCTCCTACTCTCCTGGTGCAGGGACTCCCAGTGTCCAGCTGGAGGAGGAGGAGGAGGAGGAGGACGAGGACGTGCCCCCAGAAGAAGCTGCCATCAGGGACATCCAGAAACATCTGCAGGGCAGAGAAGAGGTACAAAAATCCCGCAGCTGAGCTACCGCCGAGTCTGTCCTGCCCCTTGCACCATCCCCACCCCAGAGAACCCATAACCCCCTGATGGGGGGCACTTCTCCCATGTTATCTGGGACCTCCAAGAGGGGGTGTTTGTCCCACAAAGGCCAGGGTCTCCTCCCCCCACAGACACTGTGCCAGTTACAATCCCTGCCTATGCAGGAGGACACTGTGGTTTTGGGAAGGGGGGGCTTTTCCTGTTCTCCCCCATGGAGGACTTGAGCCCTGGAGCTGGTTTGGGTGGGGCGGGGAGGCCCCTAGCTAACCGGCTCTCTCTCCCCCAGCCCCACTCCTAGTGGGTGCAGGACAGGGCCAAGCAGCTCCGCTTCCTGCACGCTATCCCCACTCTGTGCTTCTCTGCACAAAAGCAGGGGCAGGACACCCTGGAGCTGCACTCCAGAGCGGCCCTTGTGGAGAGCACTGCGGTGAGTGAGACCCGGTGCCCGGGCCCGTGCCGGGAGGGAACTGGACATGGGCCAGTGGGGGGAGATAGTGGGGCTGGAGGGGGCAGCAGAGGGCAGGGATTCCTGGGGCTGAGGACTGGGGAGCAGGGAAGGGGGAAATTCTGGCACTGATCCGGAACTGGCAGCGGGGGGGATGGTAGGGCTGGAGGGGTGCCTGAGGAGAGGGAGGAATGTGGGGGTTGAGCTGGAGAGAGGGACGGAGGGGTTAGTTTGATGGGAGGGAGGAAAGGGGAGTCAAGGTGGGGGGGGAGGGGTTATGCTGGCTGTGTCTGCTGCACAGTTTGGCCTCCTCCCTGGGAAGTGCCTGTGGGGCCTGAATCTCACCCGCTGCTTTGTCCCCTTTGGGTCTCCCAGGAGTTGATTGAAGACCTCCCCCTGGAGTCTGAGCCAAGCTCCATCCTCTCCAGCTCCGTGGCTGCAGTTTGCAACCTCAGGTACCAGAACCCTCCTGCCCAGCTGCCCTGACCCTGGTGCTGTTCAGGCCCAGAGCCGGGAGTCACAGATCCTCCCCCTCCTAGGTCACCCCAATTGTGGCCGAAGGGGTGGGAATGTTCACTCTTTCCTGACTGGGTGGTTGATTTCACTCCAGTAACTTTATAGGGGCCTTAGGGAGAGGATCACTGAGATAGGGGGTTATATAAGAGGGGCAGCCAGGTCCAGTGGTGAGATCAGGGGAATGGGCCCTGTTCTAGCCCTGCCACTGACTGGCTGTATGACTTCAGCTAGCTCACTGCGCTTCTTGGCACCCCTGTTTCTGTTTTTGCTGGCCTGTGCCTATTTCCCTGACATTTCACGTCCCATGGTAGTTCCAGCGCCACTCTCGTGCTCTGAAGTCTAAGACAGGCTCCTCTCTCCTGCCAGCAAACTGAAGCCGCCTCTTGAGCTGGAATCACACCTCCTGTGGGCTGTCCTGTACAGCGTTTTTACCATGGGCACAGGGAAGGACACCGCTCACTTCCAGGTAGGTCATCATCCTACTTCTCTATCCCAGGAGCCTGTGGTCCCTGCTCCCTTGGTTTGGTGGAGCTGCTGAGAATAGAGGAGGGGTGAGCAGAGCTGGGAACAGGCCTGGGCTTAACAAAATGGCAAGGAGGGCCCCTTCCCTCCAGAGGGGATTGCGTTACCCTCTGTGGCTGATCCTGGCCTTCCCTCCTCATTCTCAGCTCTGCTGCCTGGTCTCTGCCCGGGCCCCTAGCTCCCATCCATAGCAGTGTGGCTGTTCCATACCCTGCTGCATACCAAGCCCTCTGCAGAGAACTGCTAAGGGCAAAGACTGAAGAGTCAGGTGTCATCCTGCCATGAACTCTTGCTAAGTGTCTCTGGAGTGATAGGAATGGGAGAGGCCAGGATGTGTCTTTGGGGTCTTGCCAGGGGCCAGGGCTCCCCAGAGAACCCTCCTAACCATCCCCTGACTGGTGTAGGCCCAGATCCCATGGCTGTCCAGCACTCCCTCCTCTTGCAGGCTCTGCATAAAGCCTATGCAGACAGCCTGGACATTATGCTGAGGAGCCTGCTCATGAAAATCCCCACCATGGACAAGCTGCAGCACCTCTTGGAGGTGAACACAAGAAAAGGGTCTGGGGGGAATTTCACTTTAACTCCATGGGAGGGCTGCAAAGGAGAGAGTAGAAGAGCCATGTGTGATGGGATCCTGGGGTACAACCTGAAGCCGTGGGACCACTGTGCCCCTTTAACTCTGCAGCCTGAGCTGTCTCTGACAATGCTGTGCCAGTGACCAACAGCAAACCCATCCAGGCGCTGTGATCACTCATCCATCAGCATGTGGATACCCACACCCAGCTATATTGCATGACGGCTCGCCAAGCCACTCATGAATTATACAGGGAGGGGCACCAGCAAATCATCCCAGCCCCCAGCCTTACACCCCAGAAGTATACCATCGTACACTGCTCAAGACTCCCTGGGACAGCGCAAGCTCATTAATTGGTTCGCCACTCCAACAAAAGGTAGTAGAGGTGCAACAGCCCTTGTGAACCTGAGCTGAGATTCTCCATGCACTTCATCCAAAATCACACTGTTTTCAATACAATATAAAACCGATTGTTACCTACAGCAAGATAGAGATGTGAAGGGATTATAAGTAGTAGGTAGAGATCAAAGTTGGTTACATAAGAAATAAAAATAAACTCGCAGTCTAAATTCTACAGACAAAGTAAGATTTGAATAAAGCAATTGTTCACCCCACTGGATGTTTCAAGCAGTTTACAGCTCTAAAAATTTTATTAAGATAATGTTTAAAAAGAAGTGAACGGTACAGAGTTTAAGCATAGGAGTTTTTGGTTATTAGGGAATAACGTACAGATTATCAAGGGGTGCGAAGTTTGGTTTAAGATCGGGTGGCATAAGGAATACATAATCTGCAACAACCCCGATTGGGGGTAAAAGGTTAATGGGTCAAAGTACAGACATTGAGATATGAGGGTATGTTGTTCATATAATGGCTATGTTCAGGTGTGGAGTATAATGAGTGGATACGATGATGAGGATGGATTGACTCTCATGTGGTGAGATTTAATGTTCAGTGAGTTTATGGTTCCAGTTCATATGGTCCAACGGTCAGAGTCTCTGTCCCTTTCTTGTAGTCGAAGCACGATGTCACTCCAGCTCACGCCTCCTGGTACTGTCGGTGGCCGGTGATGTGTTTGATGTAGATGTCCCTGGACCATTGGATGGTGCCTGAGACCATGAGGCGCCCCATGAGCCGTGCATAGCATGGACCGATCCCGCAGGTCTGCAGCACACACTCGTTGCAGGGGTCCCAGGCGCCCAGGGCTCCAACGATCAGGGCGTCCATCTACATCTCATAGCCCTTCACTCTCAGGATGTCAGCCAGAGGGGCGTACTTTTCTGGCTTACGAGCTCGGGCTTTGCGGAAGGCTGGGGTCCTGTTCTCAAAGGAGACCATGATGTCAGCGAGGATGATCTTTTTCTGGGCCTCATTGGTGATGATGACATCAGGTCGCAGCCGGCTTTCGGTGCTGGGGATGGCACAGTTCACGATGAACTTCCCCAGGCGCGGTGTGATGGGTCTCACCAGGTGGTTCTGGATGGCGGTGTGGCGCAGCTGCCAGGCTCTGGAGTGGGGCTTGCAGCTGCACAGGATGTGGGGCAGAGTCTCATTGGAGTAGCCGCACTTCCTACAACGCTTTTCTCGGTTCCCGTGGCGGACAGCTCCATTGAGTGGGACACAGTTGAGCCGAGCAGGGTGGATGAACCGCCAGTCGGCAAAATGGGTGAAGCTGCCCCTGGTGAGGAAGTGGTTGCTGGCGTCCCACTTGCTGGTCAGCTTGAAGGCTTTACCCCAGTCCAGTTTACGCTTCAGGGTTTCCATGTACTTTTACCCCCAATCGGGGTGGCTGCCTTCAGGGTCCTCTCCAGCATGCCCCAGGCACTCGATGGTGACGATGGTGTTGTTGTCGGACCTGATCTGCGGCACCAGGACTCCCAGCTCCTGGCGCTCCTCGCACCACTCCCAGCAGCAGCCGATGCGCTTCCCCAGGCAACACGTGGCATTGCGAGCGCGGGACCACAGTGAAGTGATGTTGCGTCCGTCCCATCTGAATTCGCCATCCAGGGAACCGCTCAGGAAGGTGGTGATGTCTTGGTTGGAGGGGGCTCTGCCAATCCGCTTCTTTGTCGCGTCATGGAGGGCGTTGGCTGCGATGTTCCTTACCATGGCGTCGGGACACGTCAGCAGGCAGAAAGCATGGGTGATCACCTCAATGTCACACAGGTCGCCCATGCGGGGGACGTTGGCACCACCATGCTTGTGGGCGATGCAGACCAGCTCATTGCTGGCTCTCTGGGGAAGGAACAGCCACTTCTTCACCAGCTGTCAGATGATCTTGTCTGCCTTGTTGAGGAGTACCTTTGCCACAACGGATCCTCTTAGGATGAATGAGATGCGAGGGATCAGGAAGGTGTTCAGGGCATTTATCTTCTGCCATGGTGCCAGCAGGGAGGAGTCGATCTTGGTGGCATCCTGCAAGATCTCCTGGATGGTGTCCTTGGGTATCTGCCGGACACGGAAACCCATCAGCGTGTCAAGGTGCTGGTATGCTTGCCACTCTGCCAGGGGGATGATGGGCTCGCCCTGGATCTGGAAGCCCGTTGACTGCACTGAGTCCCTTTTGCTGCCATCGATGTGGAGAGTTCCACGTTTCTTTGCACTGAAGCGGAGCCCCATCCAGTCGGCAGCTTGACTGCTGGAGTCTAGCATACCTTGGAGGCTCTCTGGGTCATCCACGGTCAGGACCAGGTCATCCGCATAAGCCAGGATGCTCACCTTCTCACCGTGGAGGTTGAAGCCATCTGTGCCATTGGAGATCGCTCGCAGCAATGGCTCCATGGCGAGGTTAAAGATGATGGGCCTGAGGGGACAGCCTTGCTTAACTCCAGATCGGGATCTTGGCGGTCTCCGCTTCGACCAAGTGAATGGTGGTGCTGCATCCCTCTTACAGCTCTCGGATCACACGAAAGAAGTTCTCTGGCATCCCAAACTCCTGGAGCGTGGCAAAGATGTGGTGGTGGGGCATGGACCCAAAGGCATTAGCCAGGTCGAGCCACGCTACCGCGCACTGCCTCCGCACCCTTCTCAGCTCTACACAGGCTGAGTTTCCTCTCACCCTGGGACCAATCGCCCCGTTCAAAGTCTTTGTCTTCCCAATGATCTGCCAGGTGTTGAGATGGGGGAGGAGAGAGGCCAAGTGGTGATGTCATCAACCTTCACTTATCCTTTCTGTCCAGGTGATAGAAAGAGCCTTGCTGTAACATGGGAGTAGGCAGCCCCCCTTGTCCACGTGCCCTCTCTGAGGAGTCTCTGAGGATTCTTCTTAATGGGCCATTGACACATGTCTGGCTGGTCCTGATGTAAATCTGTCTTGTCAGTTGCTCCTTTGTTGCCACTGAAAGGCTAGCTGTGAGCATCTCCCAACCTCACAGCATATTTCAGTAACACACACGTAACTTCAGATACAATAATAGTACATACAGTTCAACAGGATAGTAATGTCCAACAGATCATGACTTCTCAAATGCTACCGCACAAGGCATACTTTGTACCGAACATATCATCATCATATCACTGATGAATATGGGGGTTCCAGGGTGATATTTCGAGGTACAGAATGTCACACCATCTGTACATTGTGTCCTCTCAGCTGGGACTCAGCGGGCCAGAGCTGTTAGTGCAGTGCAATGTTGGGGCCCTTTTGCCTTTACTGGGACAGAGGGAAGGATCCTGATGTGCCGTTCATGGATTCAGAGAGGATGGGACCAGCCCCAAGACCGAACTTTGTCCCAAGCTGGAGAGACAATGACAGCTTGTGACCAGCAGGATGTGGGCAGTGTCCTGGGTGCAAGAACCCCCTTTTAAAACTCTGCAATTGGCAAGTCCCGTATTCCACCCTGACCACAATATCTCAGCCCCATGGGGAGGGGGAGAGGCTCATTTGTAGAACATGTGTGCCTCCCATGATCCTCACCTGCCTCCTCCTCCCAGGGGCTGTTCTTCATAGCCCACTGGCTGGCAGATTTGTGCCTGGCCTCAGGGCCCTTGTTATTCTGGAGCCGCTGGCGAGTGAGTCCTCATAGAGAGCCCTCCCCTGGTCCCTTTGCTCCAAGCTCCCTTGGGGACAGAGAGAATGGGGGCTGTAGCTCTAGTTCCTCTCCCGCAGCGCCTCCTACAGAAGGAGTGGGAGGAGAGAGACTCCTGGCCCAGGGGAGATGAAGAGCTGAAGGTAAAATACTGATGGATTTCCCCTCTCCTCCTCCTTCCATCAGAGCTCATCTGACTTCCCCAAGGTGGGGTATCTTGTGGCACAGCTGGGTCTCTATATCATTGACCCAGCGTATGACATCAGCCGCAAGCCAGGGAGTGGATTTACAGGCTCTACCAGCTACTGCTGCAGAAGAGGGGTAAGAAACCCAGCTGGGCAATGGGACGCTGTAGAAACAAGCCCCTCGGAGCCCAATTCCAGCGGGCCATTGGGAACCCTGTAGAACTAAGGGTTCTCCTTTTAGACCAACCCTAGCTGGGCAGAGGGATGCCAATAGAAACAAGGTCCCTCCTTTGAGACTGACCCCAGCTGGGCAATGGTACCTGTATGGAAAACTGGCGCTCCTTGGAAACTCACTCCACTGGGAACTGGGACTCTATAGAAAGAAGCCCCCTCCTCTGAGGCTGACCCCAGTTTAAATGATGATTCTTTCTCTTCCCTGCTCCCTGAATTAGGAAGAGATGAGTGTGAAAGTGCCAAGGAAATTGGTTCTTTTATCTCACAGGACACAGCTGAGCTGCCATGGGGCTGCCAGCTGGTGAGGGGGCAGGAATGGAGCTGGTGAGACACATGGAGGGTAAGAGCCCACAGTGAGGGCAGGGGCAGGAGCGGGGCCCACAGGGGAAGGACACAAAGCTTTGCAGGATGTCACCAGCTGGGTACCTAGGGCCAGATCCTGACTTCAGTGGGAGTAGGTGGTTTTCAGGATTAGATGCTGTCATTAACAGGGACCCACTCCCAGAGCCCAAAGACCGTAATGGTCACATGATTTCTGTGATGAATGGAACAAGTCCCCCTCCAGATACTAAAGTGCCTGGTGGTGACCCTGTGATTCCACTGGGGCATGGATACCGTGAAGGCCCCAGCCAGTGTGCACCCAGCAATGGGAACAAAAGGAATCAAGCACTGAAACCAGAATGCCAACCTCACAAATGTGTGCGTCTTTCTCTCCCATGGCTGAACATCAGAGATGCCAAAGAGCTGTGGTGTTGGGATGGGCTCCAGGACACCAAGCACCTTGGCTATAGTAATATGGCCAGAGTGGGGGAGGTAAGGACTCTCAGCTGGTGCATTGCAGCAGCTCAGATATGGAGCTGTCTCCCCCTGCAGTGGCTGTGCCCCGATATAGGATACGCAGACCCTGCTGTGTATTTTCAGCTGACAGAGGCTGAGGATCCTGTTTCGGAGCCTTCCTAACAAACCTGGTTTGGGGTGATACATGGATCCATTTCTATGTGGCATAAAAGGAATCCCCTGGGGCATTGAGTTAATGCAGGACTGTATCTCGAGGGATCTGGCTCCGCTCACTGGCTGACACCCAAGTGTCTGAGAGGGGAGCCTCTGGGCCAGTGAGTTGGGAAACTCACACCCAGCTATTGCCTGACCAGATCCTCGTTGAATTCCCTGCTCCCAGTGAAAGCACGGGAAGGGTGGGGGATTTGCCCAGCACCATCGCGAGTCAGGAAGCAGAACTTGCACCTGTCCTGGGAGTTTGGTCAGGGACACTGAACTCCTACCCTAAGCCGCATTACTGCACTGTGCGTAAGACTCGTGGGAATGTCAGTGGCATGGGGAATGGGACCTGAGTGAGCTCTGAAAGCCACATCCCTTAGCGTGTTGGCTCCAAGTGATATCGCTGCTGGAAGCAGTAGAGGGCCCAGTATGGTCTTTGTGAGCTACATTCCAGAGTGCACCAGGCTGAGGTGCACAGACACATTCCCAGCATATCATGGCTCCTGCGGTGAATCCTGCTCCAGAAAGAGCTATTAGAGGCCTCAGTGCCTGAGACCTGTTACTGAAGGTGGTTTCCTGGGCCATGGGACCCCAAAGGTCCTCAAGGGGAATTAGCTACCTTGCTGCAGCAGGACTCTTACCCTCCATGTGAGCCACTAGAGGGATCTGGAGCCTGGTTCTGGGCAATCTGTCCAGGGCTCAGGTGCTGTTGGTTTTAGGTCTTCGGTGAGATCTTCTCAGAAGACCAGAGAAGATCCTTGCTGCAGGCGGTGCTGCTGGCCATCCATGACCCCTGGCTATGTGTCAGCCAGGCTGGGCTGGTTCTAGCCTTCTCCATCGTGGGGGAAGCTGGGCAGCTGATAGGGGATGAGGTAACCACAGAAGGATTAATCTAGCTTTGGGGAAGGACCCAGGGCCTTTCACCTCTCGGCCAGGAAAACTCACTCCCGTCCCATCCCCATTCAGTGGCCGGGGAGCAAGGAAGTGAATGAGTCATTGCAGGTGCCATTCTTAGAGATGAATTCAACTCCATGCACAGGGTAGAGCCTGCTTTCCCCCTGCTCAGCTCAAAGCAGTTCAGACCCAGCTTTTCAGCCAGGCTATTTAATTACAGGCATCACATCAACAGGACAAGCTGCCATCGCTCATGCTAGGGACAGGAAACTCCTCTAGTGACCTCTGCCAGCCTTTTGTGCCCCTCAGAGCCTCTGACTAATTCCTAGTCGTCTAGTGTCCATGTCATCTGAGCTGCCACCCAGAGTTGCCCCGTCACTGGCAGCCTTGGAGGTCAAGGACAGAAAGGGCCATGAAGACTAACCAGGCTGGGCTGAGGTACGTAGGTTGGGGAAAGCTCGCCCTGCTGCTGGCCAGGCTTGGCCTGCGCTGGGAGAACTGGAGGATTCAGTCAGCAGAGGCTGCCCATGTGCCCCATTCACCAGAGCTACCATCCATGGCTTCACTATAAGAACCAGGCCTGGGGTCACTTGGGGAAAGGTCTCAACTTCCTTCCACCCCATTTTCCTGCTGCCAAAAGCCTCCCAGTGCCTCAGCTGGAGGGGCAGGGGGTGGCTGAGAGGACTGGGGGGGGGAGATGAGCTGCTTCCCCAGCTGGGTTTCGGGGTAGAACAGCTCTCACGGGGGACTGAGAGGAATGGGGGCAGGAGCTTCACTCTGCAATGGTGGGAGTGGGGTTGGAGGTCAATAGAGAGGAGACAAGAATCAATCTGGGGGTTGGGTGGGAAAATCCATCCCTCAGATGTACGGAGGGGCTGGGTGGAAATTTTTGTGGCCTCAGGTGCTGTTAATTCCCCTGGTTGCCGTGGGGTGTCCAAGTCTCTGACTAATCCTTGTTCCCTTGCAGCAGGAGGATGTTACTGACAAAGTGATGGCCCAGCTCTATTCCATCAGGTGCTTGTGCCAGGTGCCCAAGGCGCTACAGGGGCTGTGCCCTGTGGGACACCCATAAAGGCCCCCCCCGCCCCCTCCGCCTGTCCAGCAGTTCAGACTCCTAGCTGCAGGTACTGCTCTGTCTCACTACATGGGGGAGAGGGGCTAGTGGGCGTGGAGATAGAGCCCACAGCACTGAGAGAAACCCTCTCCCTTGTGGGTGGAGTGGGGCTTTCCCCCTGCTCCCAAATCCCCTTTGTCTGGGCCCCCACCCTCCTTTTTCTTGGCCTTGCCCTCTCTGCCATGGCTCCTGCTCCCAGGCCTGATGTAGAAAGGCCCATATGTCAGGGCCTGGGCCCATGTCCCCTACTGGACTGAGTGCCCCATCTGCACCACTGTCTGACCTGGGGCTGCTGTGGCCGGGCCCTCCCCCAGAATCCTGAGCGACAGCTGGAGGTGGGGAGCTCCCTCTCAGCTACTCTGGGCTCATGCCTGCCCATGGTTGCTGTGGATTGGAGCCACTAATGAGGAGACCTGCTGGGCACAAGCTGGAAGAGGGAACTACAGCTCCCAAAAGAGCCTGTTCTAGGTTGCAGCTAGGTCAGAGGGGAAAGGCAGGGGGCAAAGCAGTGGGGGGTGTGATCATGTTCCCCAGCACATGGTCCCCTTCTTCCACTGCTGGGCATGGAGCTGAATTGTACTGAGGCCCTTTTCTTCTGTTCCCCCTCCCTCACAGGGGGCAGGGCAGGACCCCCCCCAACCCATTTTTCCGCTGCTAAGGGCAAGGGCAATGACTCCCTTTCCCCAGGGCCAGGGCAAAAGTTCCTCTCCCTGCCCCTCAGTCCCTCCCCCATGTCTATGCAGAGGAGGAATCCGACTTCAGGGAGCCAGAGCTAGAACACTACTTTCTTCTCATCACCATGCCCCATCGCGGGGCTGGGGCAGTTTGGATACTGTCCCTGCCCCATACGCAGAGGCCATTTTAGGAAGCCTCAGGCTGTCCGGGGCTTGGGTCTGGCCCAGCCCAGGACAACAAGGTTGGTTTATTACAATGAGAACATCCGTAGAATCAGGGTTTATCATCAATAACCACTGCAGTCTGGGAGAGGTGGCCTGACGTGGACCTCCTCCCCTTTGGTCATTGCTCAGACGTTCCCATGGCCCGTGTCACTCATGAGCTTGTGAATGTCTGAGCAATCCACCCACATGGTAGCTGAACCCCTCCCAGCCAGGAACGAAACTCCCCCAAGCACCCTGGGGCAGGAAAGAAGCCTCCCCATCTGACAGGTGGGGACTAAAACACAGAGGAAGGGCTGTGACCCAGGTTACACAAACCTGGGTGTAGCTCTAGGAACTGCACTGGGTCCCAGGCTAGTGCCTTCCCCCCAGGGGCAGCTTCACTTTCTGCCCTATATTCTCCCCTCCTTCAAGGGAGTCTCTGAGTGTGAAATAAACAGGAGCTAGGGATGGAGATGTGGTTCCTGGCACGTAGCCAGGGGAGCTCCCCCAACCCTGGATCAGGCCAGGGACAGAGACATTTTGTCATTGTGCTGTCCTTCTTTTATTCTTAGGAAGAGTCCTGAGGTGAGGATTCGTGGGGCTTAATCCCAGGTCTGCAAGACTCCAGGTGTGCAGTGCATGGGGAGGTACCAAGTCATCTAGGCAACAAGGCAGATCCCTGCCCTTCTGCTGAGCCAGTCCCCACCTTGATCCTGGTTCCAGCTTCTGCACACTGCCCTGTCCTGCCCTCCAGTTCCTGGCTATTGACGTGGCTTGACCCTCGTCTCCGGTGTCTGGCTGCTGACCCTGACATGACTTTTGGCTCTAGATCTTGACTCTGACCACCTGGCTTCGACCTCTGGCCTGCACCTGGACTCTGGCTATGAATCTGATTCTGGTTTGTCTGTGGACTCTGATCTCGGTTTTGACCCCGGATCTCAATTCCCTCACCCCCCTTTGCCCGGGCCCAGCCTTACGCCTAACTGTGACCTATGCTCCAACCACTAGATCTAATTATCAGCGGCAGCACCTGACACCAGGTGGTGCAAATTTTTGCAGAAAGTCAGGCCTTCCGCACGTAAGTGGCCTGTGCACAAAAGGGGACACATTACACCAGGTGTGAACAATGGCCTTGCTATCTGAGCCTGGCCCTGTGGTGCCCCTACGCAGTGTTTTGATGAGGATGACTGAAAGTTCAGGGGTTTCCTAGTTAGCCTCAGCTGCTGGACCTACTCCATTATTCTTGGGTCTGACACCCCACATTCCTGATAAATACTAGGATTATCATAGAAGATTAAGGTTGGAGGAGACCTCAGGAGGTTATCTAGTCCAACCCCCTGCTCAAATATGAATATTTTCAAAAGAAATGCGGACATATTGCTTCTGCGTCGAGACTATGAATGCTCTATTGATCACCAACCTTGGCTGAAAGTTGCCTTTGGCCGTATTTACCCAATGTCTAAACCAGAATTGGTGGCTCTCCCTGTGTGTAGTCAAGAAAAAACATCCAAAGGGTTTATTTGCTACTCAGCATGTCCCATAGGGGCCCCAGCTCTCTTTGGAAAGGAGAAAGGCAGGAATCTGAACTTCTGTGTGGACTACCAGGCCCTGAACAAAGTGACAGCTTGGAATCCCTGCTTTTAATCCCAGAATAATTGGATCACATGAAATCTGATGGATATTCATCAAACTAGACCTCCAGGGAATCTAATACTCATTTGGGCGGGGGACAGGTTTGAGCAGAAAGACAGATTTCCAAACACATTCCGGACATTAAAATATCTGGTAATGCCATTTGGACTGACTAATGGCTCTGTGACCTTGCAACACTTCATCAGTGATGTATTTGGGGACATTCTGGATCAATACATTGTCATCTGTTTAGATGACATACTTCTCCTGTTGGAAAACCCAGAGCAGCACGCGCACTAACCACATCAAAACCTGGAGAGGTTGTGGAAGCATGGTCTATATGCAAAATTGAAAAAGAATTCCTTCGGACAACTCTCCACATAGGTTTTGGGGTATATCCTCTCCCCAGAAGGCGTTAAGATGGATCCAAATAAAATGGAAGCCATTCACAACTGGGAGGTAGCTCGGAGTGCTCAAGAAGTAAAGCGCTTCCTCGTCTTCGCCAGTTTCTATCACTGCTTCAGTCCAGGGTTCACAGAGCGAATAACCTGCATGATAGCTCTCCTCCACAAAATCGCCAAATTTGTTTGGTTACCCCAGACCCAAGAAGCCCTCAAACTGCTTAAAATGCCTTCACTGCTGCACTTATTCTGGCATGATCCAACTGGAGCATTCATCATGGAAGTTGACATATCTAATACGGCCATCGGGGCTGTGTTTTTTCAAGGATGGCCCCAAGCACCTGCGGCGGCCCCAAGCACCTGCGGCACCCCCATGCATAACACTCATGGAGGCTTACCCCCCTCCCCCAGACCAAAACTATGAAATCCGTGATAATCAGTTGCTTCTGATTAAATCCTCATTTAAAGATTGGTGTCAGCTGAAGGGGGCTTGATACCCAGCAGAAGTTTTTACTGATCATAAACACATCCAGCATCTGCATAAGGCCAAAGCACTGAATTCGGGACAATTCAGCTAGACCTTATTCTTCTCCTGCTTCAATTTCAAGATTACTTAACTTATTGACCGGGAACCAAGAATGGGCAGGCTGACACCCTTTCCCATAATAGAGAATATAACCAAGAAAGAGAGAAAGCTAGCTCCTTAAGCCCTGCAACGTGCTTAATGCTGTCATACTTCAAGGGCTAATCATGCTAATTTGATCAGTCTCACAAGATGACTCATTGACCAAGGAATGGGGGACCCCTCGGAGCAATGGAGCCAAGAATGAGAAACAACATTCCACGTAGGACACAATAACATTAACTGAGAGCCGTATATGTGTTCTGACAGAATGTCCCCATTTAAAGGTACTACATCTGAATAAGGAGAACTCCCCTGCAGGGCACTTTGGATGCCTCAATACCTACTGCCTAACCACCTGCTTCATTTGGTGCTGCTGGATGTGGGCTGAAATTCAGACTTATGTTGAGTCACGTGACTTTTGCGCTTGCACCAAGGCACCACACACCAGACTTCTTGGCACCCTTATGTCTCTGGAGACCCATTGCCATGGATTTCATTGTAGAACTTCCTGAATCAAATGGCCATATGGTAAAACTGACTCTCATAGATCAACTGAGCAAGATGGCACGTTTCATCCCCAGTCACCACATATGTTGGTCTGAGAGGACAGATCAGCTCCTAGAAACAAATGTCATCTCCCTGCATAGGCTTCCTAACTGCATCACTTCTCAAAAAGGGCCCCACTTCATTTCTTGTTTCTGGCACTAAACTATCTGGCTACTAAACATCCACACCGATGCCTCCTGGTCATACTACCCACAGATGAATGGCAAGAAAGTACTGGAGCAATATTTATGTTGTTTTTCTTAATTACAACCAAGAGAACTGCTTCCCCACCCTCCTACGCTACTCAGAATTTGCAAACCCAATGGTACTTTTTTTTTTGCTATCTATAGATTTCCCCCCAATTTCATCCCACACTACCAACGGACTCTCCGAATTCAGCAGCTAGCCACCTGGTTCAATGAATCCACCACATTCAAGAAGAACTAGGGGGGCACCTCAAGGACACAGGGAAGGACTACCAATAGTATGCAAACTGCCAGTGACAGGAGGGGCCAGTCTTTTCAGTATGGAAACTATTTGCTGAAGGGAGATATAGAGTCCTTGCAACTTACTGTATCCCTAAGCCATGTCCGTGGCAGCAGTTCCTGCCCTGTTCCTTGACCTTCTGATCCCATCCTCCTCCCCTGGCTGAAGGGAGCAAACTCTGGGTCCCTTCCCCCCCCCCGGCACAATCCACCCCCAGATTGTCTTAGTCGCTTGCTGATAATGGGATTGTCCTCTCCTCACCCCTTGAGAGGGAGGAAACTATTATCCTCATTTTCCTGGCTCTATCAGCTGCTGCTGCAGAAGAGGGGTAACAAACCCAGCTGGAGAATGTGACCTACCGAAACGATCCCCTCTGAGACTAGCTCCAGCGAGCCATTGGGACCCCAGTATAACCAAGGGCTCCCCTTTCAGACCACCGCAGATGAGCAGTGTGACCCTGATAGAACCAAGGGTCTGCTCTGCGACTGACTTCAGCTGGGCTATGGGACCCCTATAGCAGTGGTTCCCCACCTTTCCTCTGACACAGCACACCTCGAGCGTCTGAGGCTCTTCTCCACCCCTGGCTGGCAGCTGCAGGAGGGAAGGGGAGGGGCAGGGGAGCCGACCCATTGTTCACATTGTGGGCAGGAGGGAAGAGAAGGAGATTGACCCCAGCTGGTTGATGGGACCTTTATGGAAAAGTGGCCCTCCTTTGAGACTCACTCTGCAGGGCTGTAAGACTCTATAGAAAGAAGACTCCTCCTCTGAGAGAGACCGCAGCTTAGATAATTCTTCTTTCTCTTCCCCACTCCCTGAATTAGGAAGAGATGAGTGTGAAAGTGCCAAGGAAATTGGCTCTTTTATCTGACAGCCCAGCTCTGTCCCCCACCCCAGGGAAATCAGCCTATCCATGGGGCTGCCAGCTGGTGAGGAGGCAGGAATGGAGCTATTGAGACACGGGGAGGAAAAAAGCCCACAGTGAGGGCAGAGGCAGGAGCGGGTACCACAGAGGAAGGACACAAAGCTTTGCAGGATGTCACCAGCTGGGTACCTAGGACGAGATCCTGACTTCAGTGGGAATGGGGGGTTCTTAGGATTAGATGCCGTCATTAACAGGGACCCACTCCCAGAGCACAAAGACCATAACAGTCACATGATTTCTCTGATGAATGGAACAATCCCCCTCCAGATACTAAATTGCCTGGTGGTGACCCTGTGATTCCACTGGGACATGGATACCACGAGGGCCCCAGCCAGTGTGCACCCAGCAATGGGAACAGACGGAAACAGGTACTGAAACCAGAATGAAAACTCTCACAAATGTGTGCATAGGTGTCGACTCCACGTGTGCTCCGGGGCTGGAGCATCCACAGGGAAAAATGGTGGCTGCTGAGCACCAATTAGCAGCCCCTTAGCAGCCCCCCTCCCTCACCGTGCCTCCCACCCGCTGTGATTAGCTGTTTTACGACATGCAGGAGTCTCTGGGGAAAGGGGGAGGAGCGAGGATGCGGTGGACTCAAGGGAGGGGGTGGAATGTGGCGAAAAGAGGCAGGGTGGGGTGGGGACTTGGGGGAAGGGGTGGAGTGGGGGCGGGGCCTGGGGCGGAGCTGGGGGTCTAGCATCCCCCAGCACATTGGAAAGTCGGTGCCTGTGAATGTGTCTCTCTTTCTCTCCCAGGCCTGAACATCAGAGATGCCAAAGAGCTGTGGTGTTGGGCTTCAGGACACCAAGCACTTTGGCTATAGGAATATGGCCAGAGTGGGGCAGGTAAGGACTCTCAACTGGTGCATTGCAGCAGCTCAGGTGTGGAGCCGTCTCCCCCTGCAGAGGCTGTGCCCGGATACAGGACAAGACCCTGCTGCGTATTTCCAACTGACGGAGTTCAGTTGGGAGAGGCTGAGGATCCTGGTTTGATGTGATACATGGATCCATTGCTACGTGGCATAGAGTTAATGCAGGATTGTATCTCGAGGGATTTAGCTCCGCTCACTGTCTCCCTGGCTGACACCTAAGTGTCTGGGAGGGGAGCCACTGTGTGTGTCTCTGAGTTGGAAAGGACACGTCCAGCAATTGCCTGGCAAGATCCTTGTTGGATTCCCTGCTCCCTGTGGAAGCATGGGAAGGGTGTGGGGTTTGCCCAGCACCACTGCGATTCGGGAAGGAGAACCTGCCCCTGCCCTGGGAGTTTGGTCAGGGACACTGAGCTCCTACACTGGGCTACATCACTGGGCTACATTGCTGGACTGTGCATAAGGCTCATGGGAATGTCAGTGGCATGGAGAATGGGACCTGAGCGAGCTCAGAAAGCCCCATCCCTCTAGCTTGTGAGCTTCAGGAGATATCGCTGCTGGAAGCGGTAGAGGGTCGTGTGTGGACTTTGTGAGCTACATTCCAGAGCGTGTGAGGCTGAGGTGTACAGACACATTCCCAGCATGTCATGGCTCTTGATATGAATTCTCCAAAAAGAGCTATTAGAGGCCTCAGTGCCTGCGACCTCTTGTTGAAGGGGGTATCCTGAGCCATGGGACCCCAAAGGTCCTCAAGGGGAATTAGCTGCCTTGGCTGCAGCAGGACTCTTACCCTCCACGTGAGCCACTAGAGGGATTTGGCCAAAATCAGGCTCCAAGAGCTCAGGTGCTGTTGGTTTTAGGTCTTCGGTGAGATCTTCTCAGAAGGCCAGAGAAGATCCTTCTTGAAGGCAGTGCTGCTGGCCATCCATGACCCCCAGCTACGTGTAAGCCAGGCTGGGCTGGTCCTAGCCTTCTCCATTGTGGGGAAAGCCGGGCAGCTGATAGGGGATGAGGTAACCAAAGAAGGATTAATCTAGCTTTGGGGAGGGACCCAGGGCCTTTCACCTCTTGGCCAGGAAAAGTCACTCCCGTCCCATCCCCATTCACTGGCCGGGGAGTAAGGAGGTGAATGAGTCATTGCAGGTGCCATTCTTAGAGATGAATTCAACTCCATGTGCAGGGTAGAGCCAGCATGTTCTCTATCTATATAAATCTCCGCACTGTATTTTCCACTGAATGCATCCGATGAAGTGAGCTGTAGCTCACGAAAGCTTATGTTCAAATAAATTTGTTAGTCTCTAAGGTGCCACAAGTACTCCTTTTCTTTTTGCGAATACAGATTAACACAGCTGCTACTCTGAAACTTGTCCTCTGAGCAGCTCAAAGCAGTTCAGACCCAGCTTTTCAGCCAGGCTACTTAATTATAGGCATCACATCAACAGGACAGGCTGCCATCGCTCATGCTAGGCGCGGGAAACTCCTCTAGTGACCTCTGCCAGCCCTTCGTACCCCTCAGGGCTTCAGATCAGTTCCTAGTCGTCTAGTGTCCATGTCATCTGAGCCACCACCCAGAGTTGCCCCGTCACTGGCAGCCTTGGAGGCCAAGGACAGAAAGGGCCACAAAGACTAACTAGGCTGGGTTGAGGCACATGCGGCTGGGGAAAGCTCGCCCTACTCCTGGCCTGGCTGGGCTTGCTCTGGGAGAACTGGAGGATTCAGTAAGCAGAGGCTACCCATGTGCCACATTCACCAGAGCTACCGTCCCCAGCTTCACCATAAGATCTGGGGGGTGACTGGAGAACAGTCAACTTCCTTCCACTCCATTTCCCTGCTGCCAAAAGCCTCCCAGCACCTCAGCTGGAGGGGCAGGGAGTGGCTGAGAGGATTGTGGGAAGCTGAGCTGCTTCCCCAGCTGGGTTTGGGGGTAGAACAGCTCTCATGGGGGGACTGAGAGGAATGGGGGCAGGAGCTTCAATGGTGGGAGTGGGGTTGAACATTACTAGAGAGGAGACAAGAGTCCATCTGGGGATTGGGTGTGGGAATCCATCTCTCAGACGTCGGGCTGGGCGGAACTTTTTCTGGCTCCGGGTGCTGTTAATACCTCTCATTGCTGAAGGGGTGTCTAGGTCTCTGACTAATCCTTTTTCCCTTGCAGCAGGAGGATGTTGCTGACAAAGTGATGGCCCAGCTCTATTCCATCAGGTGCTTGTGCCAAGTGCCCAAGGTGCTACAGGGGCTGTGCCCCATGGGACACCCATAAAGGCCCCTTCCCCCCCCCGCCTGTCGAACAGCTCAGACTCCCTGCTGCAGGTACTGCTCTGTTTCACTGTACATGAGTGGGAGAGGGGCTAGTGGGAGTGGAGATAGAACCCACAGCACTGAGAGAAACCCTCTCCATTGTGGGTGGAGTGGGGCCCTTCTTCTACTCCCGAATCCCCTTTGTCTGGGCCATAGGTTCTCTCCACCCTCCTTTTTCTTGGCCTTGCCCTCTCTGCCATGGCTCCTGCTCCCATCCGTAGAACCAGGATGTATCATCAAGAACCACCGCAGTCTGGGATTGGTGGCCTGACGTAGAGCCCCTCCCCTGTGGTCACTACTCAGATATTCCCATGGCCTCTGTCACCCATGAGCTTGTGAATGTCTGACCCACCCTCCGGGGCCTAATCCACCCACATGGTATCTGAACTCCTCCCAGCCACAAATTAAACTCCCCCGAAGCACCCTGGGGCAGGAAAGGAGCCTCCCTATCTGACAGGGGAACTGAGACACAGAAAGGACTGTGACCCAGGTCACACAAACCTGGGTGTAAATCTGGGAACTGCATTGGTTCCCAGGCTAGTGCCTTCCCTCCAGGGACGTCTTCTCTTTCTGCCCTTTAATCTCCCCTCCTTCTAGCGGGTCTCTGAGTGTGAAATGAACAGGAGCTAGGAATGGAGATGATGTCCTGGCATGTAGCCTGGGTGGGAGCTCCCCCAGCCCTGGATCCCAGCCCAGGGACAGAGACATTTTGTCATCATGCTGTCCTTCTTTTATTCCTAGGAAGAGAGTCCCCAGATGAGGATTCATGGGACTTGATGCCAGATCTGCAGGACTCCAGGTTGGCAGCGCCTGGGAGTACCAGGAAGTCATCTAGGGAACAAAGCAGATCCCTGCTCTTCTGCTGAGTCAGTCTCCACCTTCTTCCTGGTTCCTGCCTCCATACGCCACTCTGCCCTGCCCTCCAGTTCCTGGCTATTGACTCTGACATGACCCTTGGCCCCGGTCTCTGGCTGCTGATCTTGGTGTGACCCTTGGCTCTAGTTGTTGGCTACGAACTCTGGCTCAGTATTGTCCTTGTCCTCCTCTAGCCTTGCTCCAGCCCCACCACTGACCCAGTCTAGCATTGCCTCCTCCTTCTGATCCTCCCCAGACACTTGGACTCTTGACTACCCAGCTTCAAATTTCTATCTGAATCTGGACTCTGGCTTGATACTGACTTGGCTTATCTTTGGACTCTGACCACCCAACTTTGACCTCTGGCTTGCACCTGGACTCTGGCTCCAGTTCTGATTCTGGATTGTCTATGGACTGTGATCTTGGTTTTGACCTTGCTCTGTCCCCGGATCTTGATTACAGCACCACCCTTCACCCAGGTCTAGTCCTATGCCTAACTGTGACCTGTGCTCCAACCACTAAACCTAATTATAGGAACCAGCACCTGACACCTGGTGGTGCAACTTTTTGCAGAAAACTGACCCTTTGCTAGTATGTGGCCCATATGCAAGAGGGGACACATCACACCGGGTGTGAAAAATGGCCTTGCTAACTGAGCCTGGCCCTGTGGTGCCCCTACCAGAATGGTTCAATGGAAATGACTGAAAATGTAGGGATTTCTTAACCAGCCTCTGCCCCTGGACCTTCCCCACCCATCAGACTCAGGGGGAGTTGGTAACTAGTTTATTGACCAGTGAGGTGCTAGATTGGGCCTCACCTCTACTCAAACCGAATTGTCTGGCGATAACAAACTGGAGCACATTCCTATGATTGGCTGAAGCTCTCCTGCCAAAATTCTAGCAGGCACATAGGTCAGCCGTCCTGTATACCATGCAGTTCTGATGGCTTGCAGCCAATGCTGAGTGGAACCAGGTGGCCCAGTTTTATCATTTCCACTGTGCACTCAGTGAAGTGTTCAAGGAGGAGTTAGCCTGGCTAAAAGCTCTCATGGGCCTGGAAAGCTTCATCGATCTAGCCATCCACATTGAGATCTACCATTGTGAGTGCAGGGAGGAAAAGAGAGGAGGGTGTTACACAGCTGCCTCACCCAGGTTGAGCTTGAGCTCGAGCTCATCCCTGAAACCTATGCACGTCAATGTGGGCCACCGTCTCTTAACCCCCAAGGAAAGCGAGCTTGAGCTCATCCCTGAAACCAATGCAGATCAATGTGGGCCACCGACGCTTGACCCCCAAGGAAAGGGAGTGAAGTCAGTGCAATAACTTGTTCTTCTACTGTGGCAGGCCAGGGCACGCACTCACTTCCTGCCTCTCATGGACCCCAGCCAGAAAAGTATCGGGGAAAAAAACAAGCCCAAATTTTCATGGAAACCCAGCTCGGTCCACTAGGGTCCTTACCGCATCTCCAAGTTCCAGTTCAGTTTTGCATCTCCAGAGAAACATGACAGGTAGCACTGCATTAGGCACTTATTGATTCTGGGTCTGCAGACAATATCATAAATTTTGAGACAACCCAAGGTCTGCATATCTTGTCCGGCAGAAGTCACACCAGATGTTGTGGAAATCATTGACAAGATCCTCTTGTCCTCAGGACTGGTGACTCAGATGATGGTGCCCCTGAAAGCGGTAACCCAGGTACACAAATAAATACTGACATTCGATATGATATGTTCCCACATTTCTGCAGGCTCACTTGGTTAGCATGACATGACCCCCATGTTCTCTGACAAACCCAGAAGACCAGCTTTCGCTCCAAGCGCTATCGGCAGGCCTGTCTCCATAGCAACAGCAGCAAGTCCCTGGGCCCAGAGGCCCATTCCCAGACAGTGGTGGTGTTATGCTTAAACAGAGCACGAGATCTTTTCATAGGGGAAAAGGCAACACGCTGCATTTTTTGAGAATACAGCAATTAGCATATGCTTTTCAGTCACACACACACACAGCATGCACACAGTCCCACCAGTCTATGTTTATAGTTACCAGTCCAGAGTCTGGATCAATCTAGTGGCCGGCCAGATTGGTCGCAGAGGGCAGCCAGGCTCTGTTGGTCGAGATCCGATGCTCCTAGAGTAGTGGCAAGACGAACCCGAAGTCCCATGGCAAAGCACCCTGTTCTTATAGTCTTTTTTCTCCGTTGAAGTTATGGATTTTGCTTTGTCAGTTTGTGACCGGTTACTCCTTAATTGGTGTTATCTTTTGATGGCCCAAAACACCTCTGGGAGAATCATCCTGTCTGGTTTCGATTTAATCAGTTATCTTGTATTTTAAGGGTGCCAGCCTTCACCTCAGGGTTGGCAATCTGCCCCTCCTCAACCATGGATGCGTGTTGATGGTTCTCTGGCGTCTCTGAGTCTCTTCAGTTTCTTCACTCCTCCCTTGGCCATGTGGCTTCAAAAATGGCCTTCACACCTTATCTTTCCCTGATGCATACATTCCTCGTTCACACAAACAATTCTTTGCAGAGACTTTCAAAAGGTAACAAATGGCAGTATTTTATGTTGAACAAGAAAGGCGTCATAAATTAGACTGTACTAAATCCTGTAACTGTCCTTTCCCACACTGGGGCCTGGGCCTCCGAAATTCCTCTAATTTAATTAACATAGACACAGACAAAATCCTCTCTGTTATTTACAAAGCATAAAAAGAAAATGGTTCCACTATCCTATTCATTTATTCTAGTATGGAGACTGCCAATGACAGGAGGGGTCTTCTCAGTAGGGAAACTATTTGCTGAATGGAGGTACCAAGCCCTTGACACTGACAAATTCCTAATCCCCGTCTGTGGCACTAGTTCCTGCCCCATTCCCCTTCCTTGACAATCCTCCTCCCCTGGCTTTAGGGAGCAAACTCTGGGTCCCTTCCCTCGCCCTGGCGCAATCCACCCCCAGAGTGTCTGAGTTCCTCACCAACAATGGGATTATCTTCCCCTCACCCCCTGCAGGGGAGGAAACATCCCCATTTTACAGGCAGGGAATGAGGTGATGAAGTGACCTCTCTGAGGTCACACCTAAACCTGGGGTAGATCTGGGAACTGGACAGGGTTCCACTCTATTGCCTTCCCCACAGGGGCATATTCACTTCCTCTCCTTCCATTCTCCTCTCCCCTCTTGACCTTTCTTCTATGCGGTCTCTGAACAGGAAATGAGCAGGGCCTTCCTCCCCACTCTGTCTTCCAGGCTCTGGGATCTGTCTGTGCCTCCTACATCAATGGAGCCTGCAGCTGGCCCAGATTGGGGAACCATGACCTCATCCTGTCAAGCGAGAACAACTGCTTCTCAGTGATGCTTAGATGGCAAATCGCACCCCCTTCATGGAGGTAGGACCACTCACTCATCTTGGCGATTGTGGCTGTTGGGACAAAGATCAAGTTCTTGGAATATAGCCTGGCTGAGAGCATTCCTTATCCCTGGATCCCAGCCGTGGGATTCAGACGCTGTTCTCATTGTGCTGTCCTAATTTTATTCCTAGGAAAAGCATCTCCAAAGGAGGTGTAATGATCCTGGACTCTATTGCCTGCACGAAGCTTCAGACTGGAGCTCCAGCAGATTCCCCTGAAGAACAGCACCCTGTCTTTCTGTGGTCAGGCTAGGGCTCTCCCTCTGTCATGGAGGTGAAGACCGGATGGGAGCTGATGGATTGACTTTGATATGTCATGTCCTTGTGTGGATGAGGGACCTACATCACAGAGATGGCCAGTAGCAGATGTACCACACGTGGCCAGGAATGGGCTACACAACTTATAATGATAGGTAAGTATAACTATGGCCACCTATAGACACCATGGGCATTGGTGGGGATTGAACCAGGGCCCTTCAGCACAAGCCCCTCTCACTCAAGCTAAAGGGGTCACTCTAGGAGTGTAGGAGAGCCGCAGGGTCTGTCTGATGGAATGAATAGAAAAGGGAGCCTGAGATGAGATTGCTAGGCCCTTCCCAGTAGCAGGGGAGGCTGTGGGAAGAAGTGGCAGTAAAATGGGAGGAAGGGATGACTGTGGTGGAGATGTTGGCACGGGGGTGTTTGCATAGGGAGCTTTGGAGGTGCAAAGGAGAAGTCTGAACTGGACATGGAAAAAAGGGCAGCCAGAGCCAGACTTGGAAGTGGGGAAGACAGCACCAGGAGAGGAAGATCATGTCAGCAGCTGCAGTTTGGATGGCTGGGAGAGGGAAACTGGGGAAGTCACCAGAACATGATCTGGAGTCTTGTCAGTAGGAAGAGCCTAGATACACTATCAAAGAAATCATCCCCGTTTTAACAGAGGGAGGGACAGAGATGGAGCAGTGAAGACTTCCCCGAGACCTCGAAAGGAGGCTGATTGCGACTGTGTTCTGGTTCCAAGTCCTGTGCTTGGACCACACTCCAGTGCAACAGTCCATAAATTAGCCTCCCACCTGAACAACAACCAGCCAGCACTTCCGCATCCAGGCCTGGAGCAGAAAACTGAGGATCTTGCAGGAGCTTCCTCAGGTCAGTGTCAACCAAGGCTGGTGGCCCACTGGAGAGTCTGTCTGGCCCATTTGGGAAGCAGCCTCTTTGAAATGGCTGTTCCACGTAAGGGCATGGGGGTTGCAAAACCCTACCAATGCACAGAGCTCTGCCTAACAAGGCTTGTGTTCTGTCACTAGAGTCCTGATGGCAGAGACCAGCCTGCTGCTCCTGTGGTCTGGGCCACGGTGTTCTGTACTGAGGAACCAGTCCTTTCTCTTCAGGCTGCAGGGATCTGAAATTGTTTGCAGCCCCTGCTGTTGCTGTGCCCTGGAGAAGGTTTATTTGTCTGGGGCTGAATTTGTGATACCAGGGCTAGATACTGCTAACTTTATTTACTGTTGTGACAGCTGTCAGTGGCCGTTCTGTGTGAGTGAGGTTTGCAGGAATGCACCTCATCTGAACGGGTGATCTCTTACCGACACAGAACTTTGTGGGCTGGACTGTACCCTCTGTGTGCAATTCCACTGGCCAGTAGAGATGCACAAGTAGTTAGCTTTGGAGAGAAGCTTTGTCTAAACCTAATACCTTTGAGAGGCTTGGGTGGAAGCTGCTAGAGATGAGGAGACACTAATTAATGACCCCTCCCAGGCCTTCCAAGATTGGTCAGTATTATCCCCATTATCTGGGTATCAGACGGAAAGTGACTGGCTGTTAAGTCACACACAGCATCACGAGCAGAAGCCAATGCCAGAAGCAATCCTGCTCCACCCACTAGACCACGCACCCTTCCAGAGCCACAGAACCCAGGAGTCCTGACTCAGACCTGTGCCTTACATCACTTGGCCAAACCTCCTCCTGTTAAGGGAGCTGGAGAAGGGACCGTCGGCAGTGACTCCCTCCCCTACATTCCCACTGTTGGAGACCATTGCAATGCATGACAAGTGAATGAGCAGAGAGCTCCCCTGTGGGAATCCTAGGGATGCACAGTTGGGTTTCACGGGGAAGGCCTCTGGCAGCCATTGACAGAGTGTTCCATTGAGGAGATTTTCTTTCTCTAACAAAGGGTTTCTGTTCCCCCAGATCATCGGCCACTTAGCAGAATGTGAAAGAACTGAGTGGTGAAGGGCTAGAGGAGTGACCAAGTGGCTGTGCAGCAGGTGCAGTGCCTGCAGTCACCATGGGCCAAACCCTACAACCCAGGCCAAGTCCCCCCTGATTTGGCTTGGGGAATCGGTTGCTGGTACCTAGACAGAGACTGAGATGTTTTCATGAGGCAACTCAGTGGTACATGCAGCTCCATCCAGACAAGTGGAGAATGTAAGTTCAAGAACGAAGCTGGGACCTCTGTGGAGCTGCTGCAGTCAAGTGTCCACAGCGAGAAGAGAGATGGTGGGAAACTTGCTAAGATGGCTGGCAGCAGCACTGAGAAAAAGCAGTCTGGCAGCTAGTTCATTGGAAATAAATAGGAACTAAATATTAAGGGGGTTTTCCTGCCCAATGAAGTGTTTAAAATGTGTCTCTTTACTATTGCTCTAACCTTTACAATATCCTCGTATAATTTAAGGCAGGGGGCAGGGGATGTGTAAATGTAATAGGTCACTTTTAGGAGCATGAAGTATCCGGTTCAATCTCGAAGCACCTAATTCTACAACTTGAGCTGAACTCAACAAATGCCTCAGGTGGTAGCAGTAGTAAGCTCCCATCCTCTGTGCACTAGCTGCCAGGGAGGCATTCAGTACATAGGGTCATAGAGCGGCATGAGGTTCCCCTTGCAAGAGCTGCCTGTTGACACTGCCCTTGTCGGGGAGCACCTCAGGGTACTATGGACTGGGCATGAGCAACATGCCTCCAAACCTGCACAGCCTGAGGATCCAGAGAGCACTGTCCCTGATCCCAAAGCTTCCTCAGAGCAACTGAGGAGCCAGACTATACCTGGACTCTCTCCCTGCCCTAGCAGCAAAGAAGCTGTTTGCACGCATGTCAAGTGCCATCTCCCGTGACACTCATATGTGGGCCACTGATGCATTCGTAGGGTCCAGGCTGAAGGCCACACACTCCTCTGGGCTGTGGAAAGCAGGAGGACTCCTGCAGCAATAAATCTTTCTGTGCACCTGCCGAGCAAGCAACCTTTCTGCTCCTCTTGCTGGTTTCTAGCCCTCAGGAAGCACCAAGGGGTAAGGAGGCAGTGATATATTTGCCCCAAAGGTGGGTGTGGGGGAAGAAGCAGAGCTAAAAGGCATCAGACAGCCATGCTATAGCATTCTCCTTAGATTCATTCCAACAACCACGTGGCTCCTTCCTGCCACAGGTCACACCATTTAGGTTCCCATTGTTTAGGGTTACCATATTTGAACATTCAAAAAAGAGGACACTCCACGGGGGGAGAGCGGGAATTGTTTGAGCCCCTGCAGCCCTGCCCCAACCCCACCCCTTCCCCAAATCCCCACCCCCTCCCCCCAGCTACGTGAAACAGCTTTTTCGTGGTGCAAGCGCTGGGAGCTGGGGGGGAAAGCGGGCACTCTCTTGAGTGATCAACATTCACTCTCTTTCTTGAATGATCAACTCTTCTTTGCGGAAAAAATAATAATGGCAAAATGCCGGACGTTTTTAGATATTTAAAAATTCCTCCTGGATGGCGATTTAAGAACCAAAAAGCCGGACATGTCCGGGAAAATACGGATGTATGGTAACCCTACCATTGTTGAGCCAGTTCCTCCACATCAAAGCTGCCTCTCGGTCGCTATAGGCTCTCCCACTGCCCTGCTGTGAGTGAGGTACAGAATAAAGTCTTGCCACTCCACAACTGCTCAGGGGAATCCTCTCTGAGCAATCAGTGTAAGATTTTATGCAGATTTGAAAACTGATAATTTTGCATAGTGTTGCAAGAAGCTGCACAACCCTGGGCAGTTCTGTGTTTGAGCAACATTAATTCTCACATGGATTTCTGAGAGGAAATGCTGAGGACCTGAGGGGAGGCTACTGTGGACTGCAGGCCTTCCCCTGCTCCTATTCAGGTTCTGCTATGCCAGTGCTGCAGAGTTGTGACGGGAGGGGAGGCTTGAGGATTCAGAGGGAGCATGCTGCAAAGCCAGAAATCCTGTGCTACTCCAGCTGCAGAGACCTGGTCTTTCTCCCTCTACACCTGCCAGTGCAGGGAAGTGTCTGACCCTGGCAGCTGCTCCCTGGCTACAGCTAACCCATCCTTGCCCTGAGTGTAATGCTATGGTCTACTGTACACATCAGCCAGACACTCAGCTTCAGCATGCTTGGGGTGATGGCCAAATATCAATCATCAACATTGCTCTTATATACCCCTTTCATTGTGCACTGTGCCTGGGATGACGCAACCTTCCTTTCCCCCACCCCACCAGGGCTTGGCTCACAGAAACTCTCAGGGAATGGGTTCCTCCACCACAAGCCAGGGAGTGGAGCTAAGCTGCTCCATGGCTGTACTGTAGCCTCAGCTGATGTGACACCTTGCAGTGAGAGAGGGGACTCTGGCAATGGGGCAGCCTACATCTCAGAAATTGCGGGGGGTGGGGGGTAGAGGGGGAATCTGATGGGTTGGAGAATGGTAGAGCAGCCAGGAGGGTATTACACTAAAAATGCAAAAGGAGCGTGCTAAGGGGTCAAATATGGTTCAAACTCAGGGTGTTGTGAAGAGGTTAAATAGAGGTGGTAAAGAAATGTGAAGAGAAAAAACTGAATTGTTTATACCTCAATGCTAGGAGACTGGGGAATAAGCAAGCAGAAGTAGACATTCTCATTGATGAGGAAATTTGATATAAATTGGTATCATTGAAACCTGTTGGGATGATTTGCATGATTGAAATGTTAAAATCACTGGTTGCAGAGGCAACCTGAATTCTGACATTTCCTAACTTTTGAGTGCTTGACTTTGCTACCTCAGTAATGTTTTTAATGTAGGGTTTTTTTAAATGTGTAGTTAATACAGAGAACTTAGAACTTTAGAAAGATGCTGGATTGTTGGCTGTGATACTGTGGTGGAATGCACAATGTAAAAATAGCCCATTTCCTAGAAGAACCATGCTCTCCCTGGTGACTTTCTGGTCCAAACTAACATAGTTAATTACTCACACAATGTGCCGTTCTGGGGCCTGGTCCTGTAAATTTGGTAGACCCAAGCAGCTGCAGCCCTAAAGTGAGTGTTTTACAAGTAGAGTTGCTTGCTGCATCTCCCTCTCTTTCCTCCAGTAAGTACTCTACACTCTGGTTATGCCTTCCCTTATTCCTGAAGAGAACGGCACATTCTCATGTATCTCCTGAGATTGAAATCAGTGGTAAATGTAGCTCCACAAGCCCTGTACAACTTGGGTGAGTAATGGGGCCACAAACTTCTCCATGCTGCCCCACCAATGTGTCTCAGGCCTGTTCTGGAGGGACGAGCTCTTGTGTTAAGAGAATAGTTCAGTCTATCTAAGGTATTTACACGGCCCTCATCACTGTAATATTTGAGTGCTTCACAGTCTTTAAAGTATTTCTCCTCACAACACTCCTGTGAGGAAGAAAAGTATTATCCCCATGTTACAGGTGAGGAACTTGTCACACAGGAAGTGGTGATGTAGACATTGAACCCAGCTCCAAGCCCCAGGCTAGCACCTAACCATCCTCTCTCTCTATGTCCATTCAGTTCTTGACATCTCTGCTAAAACTGACAGTGGAATCTGTGAGGAAAATGCTAGCTTTAGAAAATATCACTTACAAGATTTCTTATCCTGAAGAGCATGTTCTACCCTTTCTACCTTTCAGAGCTCATGTTAATATTATTACCTCTCATCTAAAATTAATCTGGACAGAATTTCCCAATTAAACCATGAGTAGATTGCACAGATTTATTCAGCAAACAACAGTTCCTTTCAATTGCTGCCTTGACTTCGCTGTCTAGTTGTAACAGCTGGCTGTTTATTTTTTTTAGAAGGCAATGATCCTATTTATAGGCAGCAGAACACAGGCATACTTGTCTGTGCCTCTGCTGATCCAGTTTAATCTTTATTGTTATAAAAGGAATAACTGCATCAGCTAGTTTAGTGTCTGATAAAATTGGTGTCTGGGAGTCTTGAAGTTTTTTCTATTTCCATCACTATCTTGAGACAATAGAGAAAGGGGCTGCCTGTCTGAAAGCTGTGGGCAGTGGTTTTTGAGACTGTTTACCTCAGGGTTGGACTTTCACAGGGCTTCACGTGATCTCCAGAAAGTCACAAGTCTGCTAGTGACCGACCATAGAATTTCATTAATTTGTTACAAAATACTTACGCTCAGACAATGTATTGAAATACATTGAAATGCTGTTGTGTCCGTTGAAGGAGGGCAGGGATATGTTGGATTTGTTTATTTATTTTTTTGGAAAACCAGATGGCAGAGTAGACGTCAAGGTGGGAATGATAAGAATTCGGCAATTGGGGAATATGACTGCATCATCCCGTTGGGCAACTCTCCAGGAATGGGCCTAGCATGAAGAAACTGCTGCACCTGACAGGTGCTCCTCCATTGGCAGTTGACAACATAATGTTCAGGCTGTTATAAAGAGGATGGTTATCAGTTATTCTCCATACCCACTGAAGGTAAGACAAGAAGTAATGGGTATAATCTGCAGCAAAGGAGATCTATGTTAGATACTGGGAAATTTTTTCTAACTATGAGGATAGTTAAGTACTGGAATAGGTTACCTGAGGAGGTTGTGGAATCCTTGTCATTGGAGGTTTTTAAGAACAGGTTAGACAAGCACCTGTCAGCGATGGTCTAGATACACTTACTGCTGCTGCATTGTGGGTGGGGCTGGACTAGATGACTTCTTGAGCTCCCTTCCAGACCTACGTTTCTATGATTCTATAAGTGCAATAGGGGACGCTATAGGGTGGTCGTAGTAAGTGAAATTAAATTAGTATGTTGGATGTGAAGAATTTGAGGCACTGTTTATTTTGGACATGACCCTAAGGTTGGGGAAAGGATCTTTTCAGTTGCAGAATAGCTTTTCCACGTGATAAAAATATAGTACTCTAGGACACACATTTTGTAATTGAAGCATGGAATAAGGAAAATGGTAACAATTTATATTGTTTGACACTGGCAAATGCACCTAAATTAATCCAGGCCCAGAAATTACCCTATTAGTCTGAAGTAAGAAGACAATCACAAGCAGTTCTACTGCCTAAGGAATAACTCAATTCATGCACCTCATCCTTGCCTCCACGCCAGCCTCTTGGCTTAAAAACTCCTCCAATATGTAATTTGGAAATAGTTGAAGCCATAAAGTTGAAAGGCAGGAGAACATGAGGCTAAAGGGAAGGAGGACAAAAGGTTCCTTTCTGCAATTGAATGATGCGCCTTCCAACTCTGAGTCTGAATATAGATTAGTTTAAAATAGCAACTAGAATGACAAAATGTTCACTTTACTCTGCAAAGCTGCTTTTCACAACACTGTCCTCAAGTGAATGTGGAAAATCTGCCAAGATGATGTGTACGTGTTTTTAAACGAATTAGGCATTTGTATCTCACTTGTCTGTTTACACCTCTGCTAAAGTGGTGTGTACTGGTATAGTATTATATAAATCTGGATGTATTTCACATTCAGGCATACGTGCATAAATATTCATAAGCTAATTCATACATGAATAATTAACTTCCATTTATAGAATCCCAGTACATCACCCACTGCACTTCATCTCATGCCTCTGAAGATCACATTAATACACTTTGGGCCACATTCTGCATTGACTTACACTGTGTTACAGTCCCAGGGGACAAGACAGCGCAAAATCTGGTCCCTCCTCTCACCTAATATCCTCCTAAAAGGGTACACAGTAAACCACAACTGCCAAAAAAATCCAGACAATGACTTCTGTCTGCCTGCTTGTTTTCAGTCTCTTCTCATTTATTGAAAATTACGCGCAAAGATGAAGGAGTAAACTCCATTTGCTTGATATGACGCTCAGGTATATTTACATTGCAGCATATGTAGATGTGCCTGAGCTAGCTCTTATTCTAGCTAGCTTGAATACTGATAGCAGGGAAGCTGCAGCAGCACAGGCTTCAGTGCAGGTTGTCCAAGCCCACTTGGTACCCTGGGTGAGGTGGCTAGCTCGTGCTGAAGTCCATGCTGCTGCAGCTTCACTGCTATTGGTACCCAAGTTACCTACACTAAAGCTAGTTTGGTATGGATCCCTGGTGCTCAGACTCCTGTCAGAGAGCATGTGGAAACGCAGAATGCTGAGGGTGAATCTCAAGCAAGAGCACACCAGAAATATTTTACAGAATGTGTGGCTTTACACACTTTTTTAACATCTTCCATTTACTTTAGTTCTGTTCTAGGGAAGGGAAAAAGGCTACAGGTGTTCCACTTTATTTTGTGGCTGGGGAGCAGGGAGAGATGGGTGGTAGAGGGAACTAGAGGTTTGTTTGTTGCTAACGTGGATTATGGTAAGGAATTCAGGCTATATAACTAATTAAGGGGAGGTACTGAGGGTGGAGAAACTGGCATGGCTAGACATTCTCCATGGCAGACCAACTTTTGTGGCACTCTGCCTCAGGGTCTCAGTGCAGTCATCGGGAAAAGCGTCAGTGATGAGGGTGTTGTCACATATATTTTTGGTTTCATATTATTTGGGAGAACTTTAAAAAAATTGAAAAAGAGCAATAGAAGAGACTGGATCATCCTGGGAATGGGCCTGTACAAAGTTAACTCAGGAAACAGGATGGAAGTAGATTTAACTGACCCGCTCTTGGGCTGACAGCTAAAAGTGTGAGTCACTACTGCTGGAATTAAAGGAGACAATATCCCCTCACTGGCAGCTATAGCAGACTCATTTAACCCTCATGTGCACTAACCACTAGAGGGGAACAAAGACACATACTCTTCTAGAGTGGATTACGAAGACATTATATAGATTGCTTACCCTGACCTGGAAATTAAAAAGTGCATTGTTGCTTTTCAAAAACTGAAAGGAATGCAAGGGAAAACACAAATGATGATTCTAGGATCCTGAATGTTCTGGGTTTTTTTACAAAAAACAAAAAAGGACGTGTCATTGCCAGAATTTTTTGATCCTATCAGTATTATAGGCTCTGCTGTGGAATCAATGTTTCCATTAATCCAATAGCCTGGCACCAACAATATGAGTACAGATGGTGTGGAAGGGAACACTGGATCCAATCAAGCAAAGGGCCCATCAGAGTAGGTGAGAGGAACTGTTTGGTTTTGTTTTGCCAGTGAATGAAAATAGCCAAAGTGTGGCCACCCAAGGTGGACAGTGGGTGATCAGTCAGAGTGCACCTGGATTATGAATGTCTCTTTCTTTACATGTAAAACTGGTGGTGATTAATTCTTTCTGTTGCTGAGCTGACCTGCTGTGGGCTGCCATAAAATTATTGCCCATAGATTAAGTGTGTACATTTTAATATTTTTTAAAATGAATATACTATTTATCCAGCCTATGATCTCATTGAATCTGCTTTCTACTCAGTATAGAAAATACATGTGAAGTATGGATTGCTGTGCCACTCCAGACTAACTGGACAGAGAACAAACAGCAATACAGGTTCCCTGAGTTTATGCCTATTTAACCAGCTAAAATAAATGAAGGGCAACTTGTGTCCTCTTATCATAATGGGTTGATAATGATCATAATGAAGTTCAATTTGTAGCGTCAGGCCTGAAGACCCTGGGGTTGTTAACTGAAAATAAACCCACGTTCCTCCCAAGAGCATAAATAACCAGACAGCAGAAACCTGTCATCGGTGGCATTCAAAAAGAAACGAAATAGAGTTGGGCCTTGCCTAGGAGGAAGTCACAGATGCACTGTGGTGTATTTCCAGAGTGGAGGCATGCCAGAGTTGTGGGCTCTGCCATTTTTCCCCTTGTAATTCTAACATGGGAAGTCAGCAGTTCCAACCCAGTTACTCTTAACACATTATGGGACAAGGCCAGTAAAGGTTCCCGGGCTTTGTGTGATCCTTTAGTAATTAATAGTTTAATACAATCAGAGATTTTAAGGCCAGAAGGAACCATCAGATTATGCAGCCTGATTTTCTGTATGTCACAGGCCAGCCACACCACCCAGCACCTGCACGCTAAACCCAACAACTGAAATTAGACTGAAGCATTACAGCCCACAGGAGACTAGACTATTATGTACCACAGACAGAGAATAGGAGGGACCTTGAGTCACTTGCTGAACATCAGGTAACCAAAGGTAGGAAGGATTTTTCTCTTTGGAGTCTATAGATGTTTAGCGTAATTTTGGTAGGGCCTTATTTATTAATGTTATTACAATAGCATTCAGAGGCCCCCAGCTGATATCCGTACCCTATTGTGCTGGGCACCGTACAAACACCTAGTAGGAGACAGTCTCTGTGCTGAAAAATTTACAATCTAAAGAGACAAGACAGAGAGACAGCAATAGACCGGGACTAGCACTCAGGTCTCCTGATTCCTAAGCCACAACCCTATCCACTGATGTGTATTAGAACAAGTCAAGTTCAGGACTGACAGGTTGCCCAGCACGTAGGCTGACAGAGCTCAGGTGTGTCAGAGAGTTCCAGAAAGTAAGAGTATATCAAGCATTTTTTACTGACTAATTCATACCGTGGCCTTGCTCTTCCAACAGAAGACGACTAACACTATAGCAGATGTCAATTTAGACAATGAGGGAAGAAAGCAATAGTTTGCCAAAATGACAGGGAGAGGAGGACATCCATTGGTCCCCTTTTGATATGGGCTGACATGAACCCACATTCAGAGACAAAAACCACAAAACAAGCATCTTTGTGAACTGGGATTAGGTTGAACAGATTTATAATTGAATTAGACTCTGCTTCTGAAAAAGGGCCTCCATCCTAGTATGGAAATGCAAACCAGTTAATATGGACCAAGTTAAGGGGTCTTGCCCAATGATCTGCACCACCCTAGTGCGAACAAGTAACTATACATGCTTTTTGATATTAGTTTATTGTGAGCCAGTCAGTAGCTCCACCAGCAGATGGAACTGTTTGACTATAGTGAAAACAGACACATAAGGTGCAATGCCTAGACTGCTACACTTCACTTGCCTTTTAGGGGGGTAATACGCCTACCCCAATCTTTTGTGAACTAATGTATAAGCACAATGGTTTGTCAACATTTTAGTGAGCCTTGGTTTGCAAAGCTGCTTGTTTTAATGTAGCTTAATTGATCACAGAAACACCATTATCACAGGTATTTTCACTTTAAACTTAATTTGGCTCACACACGGTGTACAAAGTACCAGAGTACCATAGTTAGCCATCTATTTAACTTAACACAACATATTCTCCTTCTCCCACTAGCCTTAGTACAATGGTTCAGAAGCACTGGAAGTTCTATGGGTAACAAGTAAATTAGCATAGCATTTCTTTTCACACTGATCTCTTTTTATCAAAGTGATGGAAAAGCTGAATACTTACTTGGATAGCTAAGTTCCTACCTACAGGCTACACTATGCAGCTTTAATAGATAATTACAGAATGTAGCAGGAAAAATTACTCTACCCAGGAATGCAAATTGGAACAAGGTTTTATTCTATTTTGATGTTTGTTCATTGATAATAACACCTAATAATATGAATCCTCAAGGGGACAGCCCTCTAAATAGTAGGAAATAAAGATTTGTCTAACTATAGCTTGGTACACCTCTGTCCAAGATGTAAAGTACCATAAACCCTCTGACTGTATTTTCATCTGTTCTTCCAGGGGGGATTAAAGGAATAAGAAGGGATTATTACTACTACATGGTTTAAAGGTAAAAACACAGGTAAAGTAAATTTTGGTCTTCTTGGGCCTGATCCTGAAAAGTGCTGAACACTTGCAGCACACATTTAAGTTAATGGGATAATTTCTCAAGATCAGGTCCTTTGTATGACATTTACAGCTTAATGTTTTAGGCCCAGAATCCTTACCAACAACACTTTAAACTGAAGAAAAACTGTTAGAGTTTACATCTTAAGATCTAAAATGAACCTTCTTCCTCATCATCCGATCTGCCGTAAGTATCATAATAATATTACACTAGCACCTCTTAAAAATATGCAGAATCCAAAACTTTTCTTATGGCATTGATATTTTAAAAGTTTTAGGAAATTTTGAATTAAAATCTGAAGGCTTGCCTTGGAATTCACTTTTGTTGTAAACAAAGGTAGTCTGAGGATTTCAGTGGTAATATTGCAAGACATCATACAGCAGTGGTGTCTACCCTTTTCAGCCTGAACAACAAATTGCTTAAAAAAACTCAGTCAGCACTTTGGGGTAGATTCTCTGCCCTGTTCTGTTCCCTTTGCACCACTTAAAGAGAAACCATCCACAACTTGCCTACTAGGGAATACCCTGGCATGCAGGAGTTCCCACTGGACATAGAGTTGGTGTAGCCAACTCCTATGGTTCCCTTCCCACAGCTCTTTGTGCAGGGGACAGGGATAGTGGGGAGCAGGAATGGCTAAAGTGTATTATGCTCTGGCAAGCCATAATCAGTAGGTGATCTTTTGGGGACCATAGCCAGCTTGTGCAAACTGAACTGCCCATTGGCCCCTAAACCTGCTAAATGATCCACACGTGGACCACACCATTGTCTTCATTGGATCTCCACACAGGCTGAGATCGCCACATGTGGATTGCTTTCCAGCAGAGGGACATGAGTGGGTACCTTAGTCATTGATCCATGCATTCAGTGGGTCCTCTATTAGTCCTTTGTTCTATTAATGTCACTATAACCACCACCATCACTGTTTTGGGGTGTAGACTGAAAGCAGAAACTCAGCACTAACTCTACAAGACTTGCATAGCATTTGATATAATATTCAACCTGCCTTTTTACAGTAGGATGATCAAAGCTACACTTAGGGGCATATCTACACTGCCTTGCAGTCTGGACTAAGTGGGGGTAAATTAGCTCATACCGAAGTGCTGCACTGTAACTCCTCCATGTGGACACTGTGGGTGCAAGCTTAAAGGTCTTGAGTTCACACTAAAATAGACCTCTTCACGCTGTCATAGTCTGAACTGTGTCTGTGGGGCAATGTAGACATGCCCTAAGACTCCATGAGTCCTTACTTATTCATCTTATAGAGGGCTAGAATACTTTTCTCTAACTTACATTTGATGTTTCTATTTATGTCTTCTGGAATTTTTTTTGCTTTTCCTCCCTGCCAACTGCTAAGCCCTGTGCTGAGGGAGTTGTAGCCATGTGTATCTTTATTTCTTTCTCCTGCTTAGTTTAAAGTAGTTTACAACATCATACACTATAGTCCCTCCTTAATTTTTATCTATATCATAATAATCTTATATTTTTCCGTATACTCTGGTGACCTCCTAAATATATTCTTTATCTTATCTCAGTGTAGCAACTTGAACTTGTGCCTTTAGCTGGTACTTGGTAATTTACTCAGTGCATGCTACAGTTAAGGTTGGAAACTGGTTTGTTATCACTCCTTACTTTCATTCCCTCGTCATTTTCTGGAAAATTCTCTTTTCAGCTAGAATATTCTATGCTTGATCTCAAACGAATGACCCAGTCCTTGCCCCTAAGAAGTTACCATCTAAAAAGATAACAAATACAAAACAACCCAGAGAAAGAAGGGGGGGATTTACAATTATGTTTAAATCTACAAGATTTAAACGTAATTGTATATTTCCTCATTCTTGCTATACCCTTCTCCCTCTTTCCTTCTCTTCCCCCTTCTCCTTCTCAGGCATCTGTGCCATGACCTTCAAATGTCAAAGGTGGTTTGATGGGTTAATTAAGGGGTGTGTGACTCAGTGATGTCCCTTGTTCCTGGAGTCTCAGCCTCTAAACCCTGTGTCTATCCTATGTTCCTCCCAGCGTCCATCCATTCAGATAATGCAGCCAATGTGGAGAAGCTCTATCTTAGTTTCCAGGGAAAGCATATGCCTTAAAGGGGCCATGTCGTCCAGACCTGTGAGAAAGCAGATGGGTGCTTCATTGTTCTACCATTTCAATAGCTTCCATTTTTTCCATAAAATTAAGCTCAGTTTTTACACGATCTTCTAAGGCAGTGTCTCACCACTGTGGGGTCACAACCCCCAGGGTGAGCATGAAAGGCAAACGGGGAGGTTGCAAAGCATTGAAAATTTTATTACAATCTAAAGCAAATGAAATCTTGGTCCCCTGCTCTCCCTTGTCCTTCAAACTCAAGTATTCTCTGTCAACCTGTCAAAACACATACACAAATTATGTAAGCTTACCATTGTTCTCTTTATTGCAGAAACTTACTGGGCCTCTGTCACAGGATGGCTAGTTCTTTAAGGGGAGATGGGCCTCAGTCTCACCTGTGGCCAGGGCTGGATTTACGCCTTATGTGCCCCTAGGCACAGCATCTTCAGCTCCCCCCCAACCCTTCCCCCCCCCCCCACTGGCCGAGACTGGTCTGGCTTCTGCACCAGTCCCAGGTGGCTTGGCTCCAGGGAGTCAAGCACCAGAAGTGGATTAGTGGGAAAAGCAGCCGCCTTTCACTCCCACAAAGGGGCAGGGGGAAGGGAAAAGAAAGGGCGGGGGAAAGAAAGTCCACCCCCACCGACCCTGGCTCCCCACCCACCAGGGCAGCTTACGTAGGGAAATCTGCAACTATCCCCCAGGCAGTCTCCATGGGGAGGTCCCCCAGCTCCAGTTACAGGGAAAGGAAGCCCCCCCACCCCCACAGCTCTACCTGTCCCCAGACAAATTACTAGCCATTTTACTCTAAGCGCTGCTTGCTGAATTGCCCCAGGCTTTGCAGGCCTGTAAGCAGGCCGAGCTGGTACCTGGGACGTGGAGCAGGGGTGAGCTGCTCCGGCAAGGCTTCAAGTGATGCTGGCTCTGGAGAGTCAATCCCAGCCCCCTTCCCTTCCCAGCATCTGCAAGAAGCATGAGCCAGCAGGTTTGAGCCTGGCTAAACAGAACAGACCGGGGCGGGTGGGGGCGGTGGACCATCTGGCCTTGTGCATGGGGGGCGGGAGGGAGAGGAAGCTCTGGGCAGGACCACGCACCCAGCTCTGGGAAGAGATGCTGCTTTCCAGTGTGCATGGCACCGGGCACCCCCTGCCCGCTCCTACCTTGTTGATCTCCCAGGGAGCGGAGAGAAGCCCTTGGTGAGCAGGGGGTGGAGAGGACCCAGCAGGCAGACAGGAGCTTCTTTTGCTTCCCTTTTAAAATTTTTTTTAATTTCCTGCCCTTGCTTCTGATTCATTGGCACCCCTAGAACGCCAGTGCCACTAGGCACGTGCCTACTGTGTCTAATTGGAAATCCAGCCCTGCCTGTGACACAGTTAACTCACCTCCCCGGGGGGAATGGGTCAGGTGACCCAATCAGGCCTCTGGGATAAATAAAGGAAAGGGCTGGGTAGTAAGAGAGAAGGAATGACTGTAGAGAAGGAAGCAAGACCTGGTAGTTGCTTCTGAAAGAGCTGGGGGTCCCAAAGGAGTGCAGGAAGAGAGACTGAAAAGAGCCTGGGAAGGGCTGAAAGTTACCAGGCCCTGGGAAGGAGGGCTATGAGACTGTGTCAAGGGGTGGAATTGTGTTTGGACTATCACACAGGCCCCAGGAAGGAGCACTGTGGGACTCCTGAAGCAGTGAAACAAAGGACTGGGGCTGTGGGGCCAAAGGGTTTGTAGCTAGTGAAAGACAGAATAAATAACATCCTGTGAAAGGGAACTGTAGTGGAAGAATTGTGATCCTTGAGTCAATTACTGCAAAGCACCTGGGCAGGAAGCCTGCAGGGCTATCCCATGCAACAAAGGGGCACTCTAAGGCCCCATTACTCTAGGTATGTTTTAAGCACCTCACACAGTCTGTAATGTAGTTATGCTCATAACACCTCTGTGAGGTAGGGAAGTGCTATTGCCCCCATTTCACAGATGAGAACTGAGATGACTGACTTACCCAGGCTCACCCAAGAAGTCTGTGGCAGAGCACGGAATTGAACCCTAGTCTCTTCAGTCCCAGGCTAGCAGCCTAACAACTGAACCATACGTCTTCTGTGTACCACTCTCATCACTGATACATTTATTGTAAAAGAGTTTATTAAAAAAAAAAAAAAAAAAAGTAAGGTAGTTGTGAAAATTTTTGACTTTGACTAAGGTGTTGCCAACATGGAAAAACTGGGAAACACTGTTCTAAGATTAATGGAATTCTCTTTGGTGGACAGATCTCTGGAGTTGCTGATTTGATATTTCAGTATGATATTCTCCTTCCAGACATCACTGGCCTTGAAAGACATCTGAGAATTCGCCCAGTGTGCTGTCTCTGCTCTCTGTATGGATTCTTTGGTTTTTACAGCAAGTAGCTTTTAAACTAGCTTCTTGACTTTGCAGGATTTTAAGTACCTAATTCATATGGCACATGGTGGCATATTTGATCAAATGCTGAACAATTTCTTGGCTGATGTTCTTGACCACATTTTGCGCACAGGCATTTTTGCCAGTCGGAGACCCATTTTATTTCTATTTTGATTGTCATTTTCATTTCCTTCATTTCTATTTTTCTCTTCCAACATGACAGGTGGACTAGCTGCCCATCCTGTACCAGGACACTTAAAATCTGAATCTTCATTTTAGCAATTTCACTGGTTGGATATCTGTGCCTCAGGTTAAGGTTAAATCCTATTCTTACAGCAATATCTACCTACATGATCACTCTGTGTGCTGTTTATGACAATATCTCTTATTAAGGAATCACATAATCCGCCAAATACGTTTGAATTTTTAAGCTTTGAGTCCCTGAGCCTGCAAATAGTTATGCACATGCTTAACTTTACACACATGAATGGTCCCACTGTTAAACACATGTATTGCTGTTTGCATGTTTGGGGGGCCAAAAAATTAATATTCCTCAAAAGTAGAGATGGCTGGATTTCTTGGAACAAAAAATTTAAATTGCCCCTGTCAAGGTTCCTTCCTTGAACTCTAGAGTACAGATGTGGGGACCTGCATGAAAGACCCCCTAAGCTTATTCTTACCAGTTTAGGTTAAAAACTTCCCCAAGGTACAAACTTTGCCTTGTCCTTGAACAGTATGCTGCCACCACCAAGCATTTTAAACAAAGAACAGGGAAAGAGACCACTTGGAGACGTCTTCCCCCAAAATAGCCCCCCAAGCCCTACACCCCCTTTCCTGGGGAAGGCTTGATAAGAATCCTCACCAATTGGTACAGGTGAACACAAACCCAAACCCTTGGATCTTAAGAACAATGAAAAATCAATCAGGTTCTTAAAAGAAGAATTTTAATTAAAGAAAAGGTAAAAGAATCACCTATGTAAAATCAGGATGGTAAATAACTTACAGGGTAATCAGATTCAAAACATAGAGAATCCCTCTAGGCAAAACTTTAAGTTACAAAAAGACACAAAAACAGGAATATACATTCGTTCCAGCACAGCTTATTTTACCAGCCATTAAATAAAAGAAAATCTAACGCATTTTCTAGCTAGATTACTTACTAACTTAACAGGAGTTGGAAGGCTTGCATTTCTGATCTGTTCCTGGCAAAAGCATCACACAGACAGAACCCTTTGTTCCCCACCATATTTGGAAGTATCTTGTCAACTCATTGGTCATTTTGGGTCAGGTGCCAGCTGGGTTATCTTAGCTTCTTAATCCTTTACAGGTGAAAGGGTTTTGCCTCTGGCCAGGAGAGATTTTAGAGCATTGTATACAGAAAGGTGGTTACCCTTCCCTTTATATTTATGACAGCCCCTCCTGTCACAAATTTACAGCATTTTTTGCATTTCAGTTTTTTACATTTTTTTTCCAGTTTTGAAAACTTTTGCTGCAAACTTGAAATGAAAAGAATTAGTGTGGGTCAGCAAAATGCTGGGGTTTTTGTATTGGTCCTGTGCGAGACCACGATCCTACAATCAGTCATACACATGCTTAAATTTTAGCACAAGAGCAGTCAGTGGCATTATTCAGATACATAAAGTTGAGAATGTGTGACTGAAGGATCGGGCTCTAACTTTTGTATGGCAAGCATAATTCTGTAGCATGTGGGGTTTATTTTAAACTAGAACATTCAGTTTTCAAAATTTTCTCATTCCATTAAAAAAAAATTCACAGAAATTTGGCAATCAATTTGTAACAAACTGTTACAAAACACAACAGGATAAAAATATTTTGAATTTACTGAAATTTCTGTTGGATTTTTTTCCTCAGTTTTTTTGGACCAGCTCTTCCTACAAGTTTAACATGTTTCTGGGATAACAGAACCCCTCAAACTTATCCCAGGTCTTTGTCCAAATCTCTTTAACTCTTCCTCCCTTTTACCCTCGTCACTTCATGTAGAAGCATTCTATATCTGCAAGACTTCAGGGCCTGCCATATGGAGAAAAATCATAGACTGCATTTTAGGAATAAAACGGGAGTTTTGCCATTGACTTCAGTGGGGCCAGGATTTTACTCTAGCTGCTTTCTCTACAGCTTCTGTGGCAAAGAGAAACATTCAAACTGTTGCCTAAACTGACCTTGTTTTTCTATGTTTATTCCTCACAATGCCAGTTGAGTTGAAGGAAGGAATTGTTCTGCCTTCGGTTTGACAAAACTTGTAACTCTATTCAGTAAGCATTGAGTTTGTCTGATCTTGCAGCTTTTACAAACTGTAAATTTGCCTAATTGCCTAATCCTATTGGAAAGCCCATGAAGCATGCAGTTTTTGGAAACATATACAAGCTGCAAGTCATTTACCTTTTTGTACCTTGCATTGTCTCTTCTTTATGAAAATGAATAATGAAATTATTCACAGTAAGCATTGATGGACAGGCTGTAGAGAAGATGCAGCATATTTGTTAACTGCCTTCAGCATTAGGGCTGGTCCAAAATTTTCCACTGAAACTGCTTTTCAGTGGAAAATTGGGTTTTTGACTCAATTAATTTTTTTTCACAAAAAGTGTCTGCTTTCTGCAGATCACCTGAAAACCAGAAACATTTTTTTCTGAAATGCTGCCATGGTGCCTAATGGGTGTTGTTGTTTAGATGCTCCATGTTCCTAGTCGCGTCTATGGACCAGGTTCTGCAGGCAGATTACATCTCCCATGAGGCATGGCAGTGGCTCTGCAAGAGGGGTGACAGTGGGGCATCATGGGAGGTGTAGTCCAGCCAAGGATCCCCGTCCATACAGGAGAATGAGGGCATGAGATAACTGAAACACATCTCCTATTAAGCCTGGTGGCAGCATTTCAGAATTGAATTTTGGGGATTTTGGACAAAAATCTTCAGTTTGTGCTTTAACAAAATTTCCATTGAAACTCCTCCTCTCCCATATTTCCAACCAGCTCCACTCAACTCTTATTCAACAGCTCAGTCTGCTCAGGTTTCTGGAAACTTGAAATCTACAGTGGGCATTTTCAGAGGCTTAATGCAGGTATTAATCACCCCACATCTAGTACTGTGGTATTTATCTTTATACTAGTCTAGGTGTCCTATCTTTCAACTTAATTTCTGAAATAAAACCCAATCTATAACTGCTGTGATGACATGCCAAACTCTACTGAGGTTTCCAAAATGTGTTAATGAAATGCGTATTGCAGGCATCATGCTTTATTTGGGTATACTTCCTGCTTGGTGTATATATATTCAGCCCTCAAATGAAAGTAAAACTGAACAAATCCAAATTTCCAAGGTGCAGAGTTCTACTATTTCAGCTACAAGCCTAGAACAGTGGAAAAATACTCACCTCGGCTGCATATTTGCCAAGTTTTCTTAACTAGTTGCCATCTAATTTGCCTACATTGTATTTATTGTGGCAAGTGTGACATTCTATACCTTGGGGGAGCATCCTGGAACCCCCATATTCCTCATTTTTATATAATCATGATCTTACCTTACAAGGCATGCTTTATATGTATCGGGGAAAGGTGATGATCTGCTGAAAGTCAGATTTCTCTATCCATAGATGTAGATCATTAATGCATATGAAGTTATGAGAATTGTGTTGTATGGTTGTCACTAAAACATGCTGTAAGTTGGGGAATCAGCCAGATATTAGCTCCCCAGAGGCAAAAGCAAGGAAAGTCACCAACATCTAGGCGGGGTATCAATCAACCCATCAGCAACCATCAGCAATTGTCCAGCAAGGCAGCTACAATGCAATGACTCGCCTGCATGAAACCACACCAGGGGAATTGCTCAACCTTGCCTGGAGACTCAGCAATGCCCCAGACATGCCTGGATTTGTGCTCCCCAAGCACATGGGACTGAGGTTATAAAACAGACACAGTGGCCACATGCAGGGCCTTTCTCCTGTCCCCACCTATGCTGCAAGCAACAAAGACACTGAGAAGACGACTGAAGACTCCAACAGAGGATAATGGCCCAGATATAAGGGACAAATCTGTATATTAAGGACTGCAATATCCAGTGCAGTGAGAAACTGCTTAATCTAATTGCTGCCCAGTCTAATAGGGTTGAGAGTTTAGACTGCGTGGTTATATTTTCTTTTCGTTTGGTAACTAACCCTGACTTTTTGCCTGTCACTTAACATCACTTAAAATCTATCTTTTATAGTCAATACATTTGTTTAACTGTTTATCTTTACCGGTGAGTTTGTATGAAGTGTGTGGTAAATCTGCTCAGGTTTTGCAAAGGCTGGTGTATATCCACTTTCCATTGATGAAGTGGTGAACAAATTAATACATTTGCATTACTCATCTTGAGCAGTGCAAGACGGTATATTCCTGAGTTACAGTGCCAGGAGCTGGGAAGATTTGGCTGTAGTGCCTCTCTGTGTGATTCATGAGTGGCTCTGGGAGCATTCATGCAACATAGCTGGGTGTGGGGCTCCACATGCTGTTATGTTGAGTGTGCACAGCACCTGGAGGGGTTTGCTGCTTGTCACTAGCAAAGTATTGTAAGAGACAGCCCAGGCTGGAAAGAGTTAAGGGGGCACAGCGGTCCCACAGTCCCAGGCTGCACTCCAGGGATCCCGTCACAACAAGAATCAAAGAAATGTCGGGCTGGAAGGGATCTCAAGAACTCATCTAGTCCACCATCCTCCCCCACCTGGTGCTTTATCTGGTTCTGGTGATGAAAAGGTCCTGGGACAAGGACCATCAGATTCCCCACTTCCTGGAAAAAATCCCAAGCACTTTCTTACACAAAAAGAGTTTCACACATTTGTTGAAAATAACATTTTAACCTCCCATGAGTACCTGATCCATTGTGTTAAGGTAGACAAAGTTGGTGGGATTTGATGGTGGCCTAACCCCGTGTAGCACTGGCTATGAAACCAATGTACCTTAGCCACATCAGCCTGAGGAGCCATTTGCTCAGGGGAACTTTGACTCCCATCGCACTTTACAAGCTACAATTCAGTTTCCACTGAAATGGAACAATCGGTGGGAGTCAGAGAACATCATCCAGGCACTCAGTGTGCTGAACAACAACAAAGGGAAGGGAGATTTTAGCCAAGGAGATCGATGTCAGTTTAAACCTTGAGTCCTTCCAAAATATCAGCCATACCAAGTCTGGTCTTCATTGGTTTTGTTAGAGCAGTGGTTCCCAAACTTGTTCCGCCGCTTGTGCAGGGAAAGCCCCTGGCGGGCCGGGCCGGTTTGTTTACCTGCCGCATCTGCAGGTTCGGCCGATCGCAGCTCCCAGTGGCCGCGGTTCGCTGCTCCAGGCCAAAGGGGGCTGCTGAAAGCAGCGGCCAGTAAGTCCCTAGCCCCTAGTTTCTAAAGCCCGGTCCCCAGTGCTGGCTCCAACTATTAGCCTTAACATCCACTCCGACCACTAGGCTGTACTGCCCACAGCGTGGTTGCCTGAAACATAGTTCTTTAAGGATAGCTGTAGAGGCTCATTCTTTTGGCACTGTAGGTCCTGGGTTCAGATCCTGCCATTGGCCCAGGCAGGACTAGTTACAGAAACATGCAGATAAAACAAACCTTGATTCAATAAAAAGAGCAAAGCAGGCCACAAGCCCTTTATTTGCGTTTGAAAGTGACCTTTAAGGCTAAATCTTAGTCAACTCAATGTCTGTTAACAGAAGAGTTAAACTATTTTGAAGAGCGAATGAGAGGACTAGAAAGATATCCACATAAGTAACCCTGCTGAGATTAGGCCCCACAGGTTGAAAAATTTATTTAATCAGCCTGTTGGCTATCATTTCAGTTCATTTATGGATGAACATTGTTGGGGAACTGCCTATCAAAAGGATTGAACTTGTACTCTGTTTGTAGTGGCAAAGGCACAATAACCCAGGGCAAAGTTCCCACTCAGCTCTGTGCTTTATCTGAGGCTGGGATAATTACATGTTTGTGAAGAGAATCAGGAATGAAAGCACCTCTCAGAAAAACTGAATCTAAGAAAAGCAAAGCATTTACAGTACATATATCTAAAATCTGATCCTTCATTGGTAAAAATACCACACCCTTATTCATGCACAGAGTACAGTACATAGGAAGTCGTATCGTATGAATCACACGAAGGCAATCTGATGTAAGCTGCAGTTATGTATTAGGTACAGTGTGGTATTACAAACACTGCTGAGATATTCCCGTGTTACTTATTTTCAGATTGCTCTGATATTGATGCATTCCCTTTCATGTTCTGTGTTTCTGTGACCTATTTTTGATGCGTTTCACATCTGCTTTAGCAGCTCTTTGACAACCAGAAAACAGAACTGTTTACTGAGTTCACAGCTGCTGCTAATGCTGAGGAACTAGCCAGAAATGACTGTTTTCTTGGTTAGCTCATCCTGTTGAATGAAACTCTCTACAGGGTTTATTGCAAGTTTGTTTCAACTGGAGCAGTATCAAAAGTCCCCACGACTGGAATTCTCATACTTCAGCCTTCTTAGAAACTCGGAGACATACATATGCTCACTTATTCCAGAAATCTTTCATATCTTTCATGGTCTCACTACACCAGACTTTTCACAGATTGTCTTTATCACACTCATTCCAAAAAATGGTGGCCTGTCATAAATGCATCACAGATGAAATAACTGCTGTCATTCACTGATACCAATGTATAGTTATAGGTTCACACTTTTAAACACTATACGGAAACAGTCCTATTTATCCAGTTTAAGGAAAACCATTGCATAGGCATTTTCCATTGCACTGTTGTATTGTGGTAACCAATTTACCCTCTTATTAGCATTATTTTGTACATAAAGGACATTGAGTTGCTGGGAACATATGTCAATGCTGGTATTGCTTTTTCTTGCCTTGGCTTAGCTGCAGTGTTTTCTGTAATCGTTTTGCTTGTCCTGAGTTTGTTTAAAAAACAAATTTTGCAATATGGCTGTGTCCTTTAAGTCTGAGATGGCAGTTCTGAAGTGTCTGAGTGCTTATTAGCAGTTTGGTAGTTTAGCACGTTTTGGTCTGTGAATTATTCACTCATGGAACATTTGTTTCTGCTGATCAGTTAGATTATTGGATCTTTTTGGTGGATGGTGTTGAAATGCTTAAAGTGTTGAAATCTCATATTTGTTTTGCATATAAAGTATCGTTTAACAGCAAAGAAATGTAATGAGCTACTAGTATCTATGTGGACTATTGGATAAAACTAGAGCTGCTTATTGGTCTCGGCTGCTAACAGCTACTCCTTTAGCTCTAATAGTAGAAGCCTGTGCTTTGGAGAATCTGGATTCTATGCCTCCTGTCACCGTAATTCCAAATGGCTGTGCTGTGCAGCATAACGACAGCTGTGAAGTCTAAAGTGGGCACATTGGTTGCAACAGTTAGCATTTCTATAGCCTCTTCCACGCATGGCTCTCTAAGACCATCTGAAACATTCATGGATTTAAGCCTTACAACACCTTGTGTAACACCACGAGTATTCCTCTGTCTGTTTTACAGATGTGGAAACTAAGGCTATGTCTACACTACCACTTATGTCAGAATAACTTATGCTGCTCAGGGTGTGAAAAAACACCCCCGAGTGACATAAGTTACACCAACAAAAGCGCCGGTGTGCACAGCGCTGTGTCGGCCGGAGAGCTTCTCCTGCCAGCATAGCTACTGCCGCTTGTTGGGGGTGGTTTAATTATGTGGACAGGAGAGCTCTTTCCCAGCCGCATAGAGCAGCTACACAAGACATCTTACTGCGGCGCAATTACTTTGGTACATCTGTGCCGCTGTAAGGTCTCTAGCGTAGACATAGCCTAAGGCATATCAGGGTTAAATGTCTTGCCAAAATTGCTCAGTAAATATCAGGGTGGGATTAGAATGCAGGACTCCTGATATATTGGTTGTGTGCTTTAACAAGACGACGGTACTGCTTCCCCAACAATTTTCATGTTGTAATCAATTTTATAACTGTCTGCTTTCATTGTATCTGGTATGTAGCTTTCATTTCTTACAAATGTCATGAAGATTTTCTTTCCCAGTTCACTTTCAGACATTAATGAAACCTAGCTTGAATTTTCTGTGTTGAAATTTAAAAGCTTATGCAGGTGACCCTAGCATACTTTCTTATTCTTAGCTCTTTGCTCTTAGACAAGAACAAGAAAAGCACTGACCAGACTTGCTCTCATTTTATCAGATACAGTTAGCAGGAGATATCAAAACATTTGTTCGGACTGCTCTTAAATTGTGGAAAACACTAAAGTAATAATGTTCTTTTCAATCTGCATTGTGTTGGGCCCAACTACTATGGTAGTTGACAAAATTCCATCAAACAAAATGGCTACCATCTTCGGTTTGAATGACTAAAATGCACTCCAGCCCAGGACCAGCTCTGCAAATCCTGTTTTCATAGAACGGCAGATTAATTTGCAGTACCTTATTATTATCAATTCATATTACGTACAACTTGAGGCCTTAACCAGGTGAGCGCGGTTGTGTTAGGTGCCGTGTAGACAAAGTCAAACAGTCTCTTTCCCAAAGAATTTACATTATTAGTTTAAGATGAGACATAACAAATTGGATGTGAGGCAGGGTACAAGTAGGCATTTGAGTACTATCATCTTCATTAGTTATAATAATTATCTTTTAGTTACACAAGCCCCAGGGTTATCTTATCAAGAAGTGAGAAGAGATAGTCCCAAGCTATAAAATACAGTTTTATAGCCAAACTTTCTGGGTGTTTGGATCCAGAGTTTTGTTTTGGCCCCATGTCTAGAACTGATTATTTTGCAACACAAAAATAGCATGGGTTGTGGGGAAAGATCTCGGGATAACTGGTTGGGGAACTGGAGTCATTAGCATGATGCAAGATAGCGTAGCTGTTGAGAGGGAGGTCTGGGATAGTTTAGGCCCTGAAAAGCCCCTTTTAATAATGTTGCCACCTATGCAGGTGACACAACTTTAAAAGCTAATCTTTTAACCACTATCATAGTGGTATCCATGATACAGCAGTGTTTTTCTGTGCTTAGATTGGAAGGTAATGGCAGGGTTTGAGATATAGCAGGAGTGGCAGGTTTGTAGAGATTTTGGTGGTGCCCAGAACCCGCCCCTGCCCCCAATTCTGCCCCTCCCCCCTTCCTAAGGCTCTGGGAGGGAGTTTGGCTGAGGGCAGAAGGTCTGGGGTGCAGGCCCTGGGCTGGGGCAGGGGATTGGGGTGCAGGACAGGTGAGAGGTTAGGCTCTGGGAGGGAGTTTGGGGGGGGAGGGGGGGAGGGGTGCTGGCTCTGGGACAGAGTTTGGGTGCTGGCTCTGGGCTTGGGCAAGGGTGGGGGTGCAGGCTCTGGGAGGGAGTTTGGGGACAGGAGGGGGTGCAGGCTCTGGAATGGAGTTTGGGTGTAGGCTCTGGGCTGGGACAGGGGCTGGGGGTGCAGGAAGGGATGAAGTGTGCAGGTGCTGGGACCGAGTTTGGGTGCAGGGTGGAGGTACAGGCTCTGGGAGGGAGTTTGGAGATGGGAGGGGGCGGAGGGAGGGGGTTCAGGCTCTGGGAGGGAGTTTGGAGATGGGAGGGGGCGGAGGGAGGGGGTTCAGGCTCTGGGAGGGAGTTTGGAGATGGGAGGGGGCGGAGGGAGGGGGTTCAGGCTCTGGGAGGGAGTTTGGAGATGGGAGGGGATTCGGGCTCTGGGAGGGAGTTTGGAGATGGGAGGGGGCGGAGGGAGGGGGTTCAGGCTCTGGAAGGGGGTGGAGGACGTGGTGCTTACCTGGGGCTCCTAGGCAGGGCAGGCCGGGAGTCTCCCTGTGCTGCTACCCCCGGGCACTGACCCCGCAGCTTCCCATTGGCTGCAGGGGCACTTGGGGCTGGATACAGACCCACCCTGCCCAGGGGCTGCAGGGAGGGGCCGGCAGCCACATGGAGCAGGCAGGGAGGAAGCCGCTCAGCTCCACTGCCCTGCCAGTGGTGAGTGGGGCCCCAGGCTGTTTTAAATCACCCGGGGGATGCGCGAGGGGGGGCTGTGGGCGGAAGGCGGGGCCGAGGTAGAGACTCGAACTGAACTGGAACCGGGCCCCAGGCTAGGAGTATTCCTGCAGTGCCCAGGTACACGGGCCCATGGGACTGCAGCCCATGAGATATAGATGGTTTGGTAACCAATGGAAAAGACTGAACTTGTAAAGGTGGCCATTGTATTAAAGGTTTCAGAGTAGCAGCCGTGTTAGTCTGTATCCGCAAAAAGAACAGGAGGACTTGTGGCACCTTAGAGACTAACATATTTATTTGAGCATAAGTTTTCGTGAGCTACAGCCCACTTCATTGGATGCATAGAATGGAACATATAGCAGGAAGATATATATATATATCTTACATACAAAGAACATGAAAAGGTGGAGTAAGAGGCTAATTAATTAAGTGAGCTATTATCAGCAGGAGAAAAACTTTTGTAGTGATAATCAAGATGGCCCATTTAGACAGTTGACAAGAAGGTGTGAGGATACTTAACACGGGGAAATAGATTCAATATGTCATGAAGGGACCCAATTCCACTGCTATGTATTTGTCCTAGCTCCATGGTAATACCCTTCATCTTCATCTCTCCACCCCATCCCCAGTTCAGACATACAGAGCTCTGGCTGAAATACTTATTGACCTAATCTATGTTGGTAAATCTATTTGACTGATTATTTTCAATTATGAGGTTTCGGCTGTGTTTTCCAGGCAACCTAGCTTCATGTGTCAGGGTTGCTACAATGTTGTCTAAGTGGCTTAGCTCAGAACCTCCTTCCCCCCTGGGGTGCCAGGGAAGAAAAGAGCTTGATTCGGAGGTTCTGGAGCATAATTGGGCAGCAAGGAGTGAATTTCATGGGGAAAATGCCACATCCACAGAACACACAAGGAAGGCCCTGAATATGGATAAAAACAGGTGAGGGTAAAAGAAAAAGCAGCCAAAATCTGCTGTCAGAATCTGAAGTGAAATGAATTTGAGGTTCAAAAAAAGTTCATTCTGTCCATTAGGCTCCTCTTTTCCCTCATTTAGGAATAATTGCAGTTTTGTCACCACCATTGTTTTAAAATCTCAGTAGAAATCAGAGAACTAGATTTTGCAAGACTCCACCATATTGACTGCAGTAGGTTTTCCAATAAGAGTCTCTTTTAGGCCTGGCTAAAGTATACATTACAAGTTCAGTCACTCTGGACAGTGAGGATGCGACTGAAATGATTGGTCAGGTTTTGTGACAAATAAGCTGAACTATTATTAGGGCTATAGTTCTGTGAGACAGATCAGGCAAGTTACAGTGGAAGATAGGACAAAACCCTGAGTTCTAAAAGCCCAAAGGACTGGGGCAATTGGGATTTGGGGGGTTCCAGTCAAAACAAACAAACAGGGCTGCTCACTGTGAGAGTTTTATATTGAGTGCAAAAAGCTTCCTTAACCTAGCTTCTAAGCAAAGGAAACCAGGCTGAGTCTTTTTCAGCTAGCATTTTTTCCTTCCAGCCTCACACCAAATTGCCAGCTTCGTGGAGGCCATCCTTCTATATCTGATTTCATCACATTTGGTCTCAGCTAAACTCTCCGTGATCAGATTCTTTAACTGTGAAGTTGTGGTCTTTTGACTAGTCCAGCAGACCTTCTTGCTAAGCCCTGAATGAGTTCTGTGCACCGTATCGTATCCTACTGTGCCTGTTCCTATACTTATGCTTTGCTGCTACAAAGATGAGTAAAGAGGAGGGATTTATTACTCACTTAGGATTGTTTCTGGAAGACTTGATCTTCAGTGCCTTACCAGTTGATGGAGATTTGTAGAAGAGGAAATGCTGGCCCTGAGGATATTGTACATGCCTCAGTTCATCACTGAATTGAGTTTACTTGGTTTTAATTTTACACAATGCATGGACCTGTCAAACAAAATACAATGGAGTTTTGTTTTCTCATGCTGGGGAGAGTAGAATTCCAAAGCCCCTGGGCAGGTAACATCATGACAGAATATCAGCACAAGCAGGGCTCCCTCAAGATCCATGTCAGCCGGCTGTTATGGATGAAGAGCAGTATTAGCTGTGGCGGTGGTAATGCCATACTGCTGATGGCAAGCTGGAGAATGCTATGCAATGCCAACCCAAATTTCCCCAGAGGATGGGAAATCTATGTGCTGATTTCCTCCAGCACATAGCTAGGATAGGTAAAAGAAAAGTTGAGAGAGAAGGGATTTGGGAAAACAAGCAGAGCTTTTTTAAAAGCAACAGTAAAAAGAGAGCTTCTATGAGCTCGTTCACTTTTAAAAACCTGACTATACAAGACACTCCTGAACTACTATATTCTCCCTCTGCCTTTACTTGCAAGGGTGGATCTAAGATGTCTTTATCCCCTTTAAGGTTGCAAATTACCAGTGTTCTGCACTTTTGCTCTCCAGGGCATCTTCCATCCACACAAAATTACTTTGCTCTAACCCCCGCTACACCTTTAAAAACAAATCCACACGTTCACAAAAGGTTAACGCCAACTCCCTCGTGCAAGTGCAGAACCTCTGAGTCACTGCAGGCGTACTGAATGCAATCTGGCAGTCCCTGAAAAGGGAAGATCAGGCCTACTAATTTCAGTCCCACCCCCATATCTCTTGCAAAGGCAACGGAGGACCTGGGCTCATTACCTAACCTAGCAAGCTCACAGAAATCTCATTGTCTACAAACAATACAGGCACTGCAGTCAACAGGCCTTCATACATAACATTTTACAATGAGACAGGAAACCTGCCTGATCAGTGTTAATCAGCCCAGCCAGAAGAGTACAAAAGATCCCATAATGGGGGGAAAAAACAAAACTAAAACTTAATATGTTTTATCCAGTAAACAACGCCAGCCAATAGATAGCTCCCACGCAGACCTACCATCCCCAGTGGTTTATTCTTCAATGTCACAAGGACATCTCTTCACCTGGCACCACCATCCTGTATCTACAGTCATCAGCAGAGGAGCACAAAAGAGGGACTGACCTCAGTGCTTCATGCCGGTATCCTGTTGCATGCCAGCTAACCTGCTGAAGGATTCTGTTACAAGTTTATCGTGCTTGATCAATGTGGGTTGATGGGTCAAGTCTGATACCCGACCCACCTGATTTTAGATAGCAGCCTCACTGAACCTGCCTCTCCCTGGCATTGCTCAGTAGTTCACGCTGTTCCTGATCCTATCACTGATGTCTCTGTGACTGCTGTTCTGCTACAGTATGTCTAAGAAGATGCTCTCCTTGTCAGTTTCACACCGCATATTTGCCTGTGTTTCTTCAAGAAGTGTATTGGCAGATATTGTGGCAGTGTCTGATTGTCTTTTAATCCTCAGCTGTCCATCACAAATTCTGTAATCCTCATTTCAGTGATATCCTTCCTGAACAGAGAGACTGCAGTAAGAGCAAACGCCTGTACAGCTAACCTTGGCCATACTCAATGTGTGTAATAGAGTCTGAATGAAGTATTGTATGGTAAACCTTCCTTGGTTACACTTTTTTTCTTTTTAATACAAAGTAAGGTAGATGTATATACTTCTGCATTAGCAATAGATAACCACGCAAATCCAATTTGAGTTCCATATGCCTTTCTTGGTCTGAAAAGACGTGCCACCTTGCCTGGCTTTGAGGAGGTGTGGGTTTAACTTTGAAAGTATCCTGAACTCAAGTCACTTATCATAGAAAGATTTTAAGCCTGTATGCTTTGAAAAGCTTTCACTTCTTACAACCACTTTACCTCAGGTTCATGTTCCCTCACATTACAGTCCCTTTGTGGTTGTGGGGAGGATGGGGTGGGAGGAGCCTTAGGAAAACAGAAAGGCTACCCAGAACTCTGCAGGGCTTCAACTAATTTATTTTTGGGTGTAATTCACTTCCCTAAATATTAAAAAAAATGTCATCCAATGCAAAGTGGGGCCAGTTAAGTCACTATTGTTACATGCGTTCAAGCCAATTACTGGTGAGGGTTTTGGGAGCCAGCAGGTAAGCCAACATGCCTTTAAAAAAGGGCTGTGGGACCCAAGTACTATATAAATAAACCACTGACCTCCAAAACATGGGCAATTGTTTCACTCAGAGGTATTACATGAGTTCACTTATTTGCTTTTAAAAGAAATAAAACTAGCAGTCTGAACTGTTTTGCTCTCCTTCAGGACACAATTTGCGTGATGAAATTTGTTCCTTTTATATAAAGAAAATAAATGAACTTGCTCCATACATGAGATTAAAGTAATTTGCTAAGTTTTTGAGGGCAGCACTTTGTTTCTTGTTCACACAGACAAATTTCCAAGGTAAAATGATTTATCTGGCTACAGTTTTTCTTTTTTGGGTATATTCAGTCAGTTGGAAGTGAATTAGAGGAGGAGAACTCAAGAAAGACTGGAGAGGAAAATGAAGAGAAACTATGAGGTCAGGGTTATAAAGATAACAACCTAATCTGATGATTGTCTGTCCTCTGAAAGTGAGAAAGAGGAAATTTTGTAATTATTTAGGATAGATTATGTTGTAGGTTTAATAAATTATGTTCTTGTACATCTTTAAAAAACCTGAGCTAGAATTCATGCAAATGAACGTGGAAAACGTGACTATAAATATCTGGCACTATACAAAACAAAGTGCACAGGAATGGTCTCATGTCAGGCTAGTTGTCAATTTCTCTGTCAGAGGCAACTGAACAAAGATCCCTCCCTAGCAGAAGAGAACCTATACAGGTCTCAGCTACAGGCATGAAACCGATTCCCCGTGTCGGAGGAGTACTTTCACCCTCAACAGTGGCTAAACATTACGTGGTGTCCCAGGACACTCCCTTCCCAGTGGTGTCACAGACTCCATTGAGCCCAGTTGTCAGATATGGCAATTGAGCTTGTTGGTTTGATGCCAAAGGTTCTTTTCTGCCTGATAGTCCAGCAAAGAGGAAATTTTAAGGAGACATCTCTCCGGCAGAGCTCTGAAGTTTAGACGGTGACCCATCAGGCTATAGATGCACCTATTATTTGCCCAAATCAAATGGCTATCTTGTAGGATGGGAGAACAGCACTGGGGAAACCTACTACTTTGATGACTGGCAGGTAGAGCAAAGTCCCACTCACTTCTTTCTAGCCCATAGGCTTTCAAGAACCTGTCCATCTTCCTTTTATACTTCACTGAGGGTATTCAGTAGGAGAGGAATTGATACAAGATCAGTAAGAAGAGTTCTCTGTGTCCTGGACTCTTTCACTGACATGCATCATAACTCCCCAGTGCACAAGGTTTGGTGTCCTTTGTGTTTCTGCGGAAGGCAGACTGAATAGCATGACCTCTTGTGGAGCCTGTGTCAAGTGGCCTTCTGGAGCTTACGTTGCACAGAAGACAGAATATATTTTCTGATTAATTGAGGCCTAAGTGTTCATGTTTATAAACGTTAGTGTTGTATGAGACACGGACAGAATTAGGATCCTCCATTATGAAAGTATTTATAACTGATAACATTACAAGATCTGGTACTGGAGTGCCATACAGCCACCTCTTCCTCCTTAAAAACCCACTTCTGCCAGGAAGCCTTTCACAAAAAGACCACTGCTAGAGTTTTCCACTATCCCCTGCATGAGCTACTTCCATCTCAGCTGTGTTTGAAGTAGATTGTAAAATCTTGGGGCATAGGCTGAATTGTCTGTGTTGGTAAATCATGTGCCCTACTGGTGCTTAATAACAATTGACCAAATTTCATATGCAAACCATTGAGGAATTTGCTATTTTAATGAGTGGAGCAAGATGATGGATTTATAGGAGTAGATTGTAGGGAAATTAACCACTTCAGTTCCATGATGCACTGATGGGAGAATAACCCTGTTTTAGATATGTAGACATACTATATGATGCAGAATGTTTTAAAACATTAAATAGAAATATTTGTTGTATAAGTAAGGATCTTCCTGTAGCCAGCTCTGACCTGAAGAGAAACCTCCTATTTAACTCTGTACGGCTTTGAAATCCAAGTCCTTGAGGAATATGCAGTAGTTTTCTTTTCCTTTTGTCAGTGTGGAAGCCCTAGAACAGTGCAGACTTTTATTTTTAACAGTTGAGTTATTACAGCGGCTGCCAGCGCAGTAGGAAACACTATTAGATAGATACAAGAAAATACAATATTTCATAAAATTCGTGTAGACAACTAACATTTGAAAGTTGCATAAACTGCTCTCCACTTAAAAGCTGTCAGTCATGTTGGTTATAAAAAACCCACAGCACTTAAGGCCTGTCAATCACTTCCTAGGAGGGAGACATGACATCTTTACATTTACTTTGCCACTATTTACCGAATGCAAAAAAATGAAAGGGGAAAATGCAAATGAAAAAATACATTCAAACTGAGCACATAATACTAGCGGAGCCCTTTGATCAGTTATTGTAATTACTTGCTGAGGAGTTTCCAACCAAAAGGGGGTGTTCTGACTTAGGACCAGTATAGCTACTACCTGGATTTATGCTGGAGTGGGGGGGAGAGGAGGTTTGCAAATTACATTTGTGGGGTTCATTGAAGCAGAAGCACAGCCCCATAGCAGCATTATTTGGGGAGGAAATGGATCAACTCCACCCAGCCAAGATCAGAACAGTAAAAGCTCACCTGAGTCTGGAATGCTTCTTCCCCTCCCAGGACATTTAGTTTAGAGAAGTGAACATGCTAGAACTGTGGTTTCACAACCCTGTAGTGGCAGCCTTCCATGGGAGGGTCATGAACATATCAAAAGGGCAGAGGGGAACCATATCTAACAAGGAGGCAGCTACCTTGCTTTTTCTTATGGCTATAGGGATGTAGCTCCTGTAACTATGGGAGGAAATCCCAGAATTTCTCTTGTAACTAGGGGTTTGATATGGAAAAGACTGAGAACCGAGTTAAAACACCTCCTGTATTCTTCCCCTCATGTTGCTAGATTTAATTATACTCTACCCAGAGATGGTTCTGGTTCAGGATTGGGCACTAGTTTGGTACAATAATTATCAATATCAATTATCAATAGGAATGGAGTCCTAGCTACTGGAGTGCTAGACTCTGACAAGCTGCGCTCTCTCCAAACTGGAAAGGTAATATTGTCATGGAACAGGAGTGTTGGCTGAAGGACTAGCCAGGTGCATTTTGTCCCATCCTCACAGGTTCCCCACCCTTTAGTAGTCACAGATCCAAGGCCATTGCTGTGGTCGCTGTCCTCCAACACCATCATTTCAAGGGTAAGAATAATGTTGTCCTTGATGCTCGCTCCAAAAATTCAGTGAATCCTCTTGAAAGCAGTATGGACCTCTTGACATTAAAGGCTCTGATGGCCTTCTTTGCTCTCCAGGGACAGGCTCAAATGTCACCTGAGAGTAAGGGTGATGTGTACATATTAATAAAAGTATGACCCCAGGCTGGAACCCTGGTACCTTGCTCTGCAGTGTTCTGATTCCGGCTCTGAAACTTTTAGTTTTTTGGAAGGTTCTGACATACCATGAGATGAAACCTACAGTGCAAGTACTTAGTGCCAGCTGCTCAAAGCCTGTTGTCTGGAGGCTCTTTGGCTGGTGTATTAGAACTACTTCCATAGTGCTTGAAAAGCAGGCCTGTGAGCCAATGTGTAGCAATCATCTTTCCTGAGTACAGTACCCCATGGTAACGTGGCACATATACTTGAACTGATTCTTGATGCTTGTGATTAGTTTCTTGATTGTACATTCTGAACCAGCCTGAGGAAGGGGGCCTATAGCAAAGCAAAGGAAAGTTCCACCATGTGGGTTTTTAAAAATTTATTTTTCTAATTTATAAAAATGCCTGTCCTGAGCTCAGGGTGAGTTTAGATATGTGTTTTGGTGACTGCTCACCTGATGGCCCACAGAGAAATCATTACTATCAAGTGTGTATACTGATTACTTTTGTGTGTGGTGGATCTGGTAAAGATTTAGACACATCCAGGATCTAAGTAGAAAAGAAGATTAGCAGCTAAATGTATTTCCAAATCCCTTCTGAATATTTGTTAACTTCAGTCTGTAGCAGCTGACTGATGCGAGGAGCCACCATTTCTGCAATGTACTCCCACACCAGAATTGGGAGTCAACAATCACTAGCTTCTGGGGTGTTTCTGTCTTGTAGGATCACTCATCAATTATAGACCCTGATATTGGAGAATCCAACTCTTTGGGAGAATGGACTCAGATACCCTGTAGACTGTTTTCAGCCTGTGTTTGATTATTCTGAAGTTTCACAGCTTGAGAATGAAGTTGATGACTCCCTCTCTAGGCTGAAGTTACTGCCAGCTAGTCATAGGAGAGCATGGAGGGAGGAGGCGATTCATAGATACTAAGGTCAGAAGGGACCATTATGATCATCTAGTCCGACCTCCTGCACAACGCAGGCCACAGAATCTCACCCACCCACTCCTGCGAAAAACCTCTCACCTATGTCTGAGCTACTGAAGTGCTCAAATCGTGGTTTAAAGACTTCAAGGAGCAGAGAATCCTCCAGCGAGTGACCCATGCCCCATGCTACAGAGGAAAGCGAAAAACCTCCAGGGCCTCTTCCAATCTGCCCTGGAGGAAAATTCCTTCCCGACCCCAAATATGGCAATCAGCTAAACCCTGAGCATATGGGCAAGATTCACCAGCCAGATACCCAGGATAGAATTTTCTGTAGTAACTCAGATCCCACCCCACCTAACATCCCATCACAGGCCATTAGGCCTATTTACCATGAATATTTAAAGATCAATTAATTACCAAAATCATGTTATCCCATCATACCATCTCCTCCATAAACTTATCCAGTTTAATCTTAAAGTCAGATAGATCTTTTGCCCCCACTGCTTCCCATGGAAGGCTATTCCAAAACTTCACTCCTCTGATGGTTAGAAAACTTCGTCTAATTTCAAGTCTAAACTTCCCAATGACCAGTTTATATCCATTTGTTCTTGTGTCCACATTGGTACTGAGCTTAAATAATTCCTCTCCCTCTCTGGTATTTATCCCTCTGATATATTTATAGAGAGCAATCATATCTCCCCTCAACCTTCTTTTAGTTAGGCTAAACAAGCCAAGCTCCTTGAGTCTCCTTTCATAAGACAGGTTTTCCATTCCTCAGATCATCCTAGTAGCCCTTCTCTGTACCTGTTCCAGTTTGAATTCTTCCTTCTTAAACATGGGAGACCAGAACTGCACACAGTATTCCAGGTGAGGTCTCACCAGTGCCTTGTATAACAGTACTAAAACCTCCTTATCCCTACTGGAAATACCTCTCCTGATGCATCCCAAGACTGCATTAGCTTTTTTCACAGCCATATCACATTGGCGGCTCATAGTCATCCTATGATCAACCAATACTCCAAGGTCCTTCTCCTCCTCCGTTACTTCTAATTGATGCGTCCCCAGCTTATAACTAAAATTCTTGTTATTAATCCCTAAATGCAAAACCTTACACTTCTCACTATTAAATTTCATCCTATTACTATTACTTCAGTTTACAAAGTCATCCAGATCCTCCTGTATGATATCCCGGTCCTTCTCTAAATTGGCAATACCTCCCAGCTTTGTAACATCTGCAAACTTTATTAGCACACTCCCACTTTTTGTGCCGAGGTCAGTAATAAAAAGATTAAATAAGATTGGTCCCAAAACCAATCCCTGAGGAACTCCACTGGTAACCTCCCTCCAGCCTGACAGTTCACCTTTCAGTAGGACCCACAGTAGTCTCCCTGTTAACCAATTCCTTATCCACCTTTCAATTTTCATATTGATCCCCATCTTTTCCAATTTAACTAATAATTCCCCATGTGGCACGGTATCAAACGCCTTACTGAAATCTAGGTAAATTAGATCCACTGCATTTCCTTTGTCTAAAAAATCTGTTACTTTCTCAAAGAAGGAGATCAGGTTGGTTTGGCACGATCTACCTTTTGTAAAACCATGTTGTATTTTGTCCCAATTACCATTGACCTCAATGTCCTTAACTATTTTCTCCTTCAGAATTTTTTCCAAGACCTTGCATACTACAGATGTCAAACTAACAGGCCTATAATTACCCAGATCACTTTTTTTCCCTTTCTTAAAAATAGGAACTATGTTAGCAATTCTCCAATCATACGGTACAACCCCTGAGTTTACAGATTCATTAAAAATTCTTGCTAATGGGCTTGCAATTTCATGTCCCAATTCCTTTAATATTCTTGGATGAAGATTATCTGGGCTCCCCGATTTAGTCCCATTAAGCTGTTTGAATTTCGCTTCTACCTCAGATATGGTAATATCTACCTCCATATCCTCATTCCCATTTGTCATGCTACCATTATCCCTAAGATCCTCTTTAGCCTTATTAAAGACTGAGGCAAAGTATTTGTTTAGATATTGGGCCATGCTTAGATTATCCTTGACCTCCACTCCATCCTCAGTGTTTAGCGGCCCCATTTCTTCTTTCTTTGTTTTCTTCTTATTTATATGGCTATAAAACCTTTTACTATTGGTTTTAATTCCCTTTGCAAGGTCCAAGTCTACTTGACTTTTAGCCTGTCTCACTTTATCCCTACATGTTCTGACCTCAATAAGGTAGCTTTCCTTGCTGATCCCTCCCATCTTCCACTCCCTGTATGCTTTCTGCTTTTTCTTAATCACCTCTCTGAGATGCTTGCTCATCCAGCTTGGTCTACAACTCCTGCCTATGAATTTTTTCCCCTTTCTTGTGATGCAAGCTTCTGATAGCTTCTGCAGCTTTGATTTAAAGTAATCCCAGGCCTCCTCTGCCTTTAGATCCATAAATTCTTCAGTCCAATCCACTTCCCTAATTTCCTTAATTTTTGAAAGTCAGCCCTTTTGAAATCAAAAACCCTAGTTGCAGATTTATTTGTTAATCCTTCCATTCAGTTTGAACTGAATTAGCTCATGATCACTTGAACCAAGATTATCCCCTACAACCATTTCTTCTATGAGGTCCTCACTACTCATCAAAACCAAATCTAAAATGGCATCCCTTCTAGTCGGTTCAGCAACTACTTGATGAAGGAATCCATCAGCTAATGCATCTAGGAAAATCTGAGCCCTATTATTATTACCAGCACTCGTCCTCCAGTCTATATCTGGGAAGTTAAAGTATCCCATGATCACGCAGTTTTCATTAGTATTTACTTTATTAAAAACATTAAAAAGGGCTCTATCCATATCCAAATCAGATCCCGGTGGCCTATAGCACACCCCAAGCACTATCCCAGGGGAGGCTCTAATAGTTTTCCTCACAATCCTTCTTGGAATGTCACAGCCACTACCCTCCATCTGTAATTCATCACTGGACACTTGGGTTCCGCTCACTATGTACAAGTGAGTTTTACAGCATCTCATGGGACTGATGTGGTCTGTGGCTCAGCAGCTCCACTTTCTTGGAAAGGCTCTTAGGCAATGAAGAAGTGGGGCTGTACTCACTGGTCACACTTCTATTACTCTGTCTGGTTAGTCCTTCTCGAGTGGCTTTAGTACTGTTTTGGAAATCTCTTTTTATATGTGCAAATCCTTCATTTTTGCTTCATGCTGCTGCTGGCTAACGTGGTATAGTTGGGCACTGGCAGCTGTGATGGGATTTGCTTTATTTTCTTATTTGGAAGACCTTTTTTCTTTGTTATGTATAAAAATTATTTTAGTTGAAGGTAAATGACAAGAGGATGCTTTTGTCATAGGAATGAGTCTGGACGAGGAAGAGGAGACAAAATCCTTCTAAATACGTCTAGATCGGTTGGGGAATGAATACACTGTGACTATTTTAATGCTTCACATGTATCTGAATTGTTTAGCAGTCAAGGAAGATTTATGTAGGGAAGAGCTAAGAGAAATGGGCTGAAACTGAGCCAAGCAATATTTAGACTAAACGTCTGGAAACGTTTCCTGACAGTGATATCTACTAGAGGGTAGAATAGCTTCCTAGGAGACATGGTGGATGCTGTATAACATGGATCTTCTAAAACTAGACTGATCAAAACAATGGAGAATGTACTGTAGGGAACAATCCTACACTGACTGGGAGAATGACCTACTACATTCTCCATCCAACTTTTATCATTCTAATGCACTTCAAAGTATCTTCGTCAGTTTTGAAAAGACGACTAAATCACTTAACAACTTTTGAAATGGGAGTTAGGCACCTAAATAGCTTTGGGGATCCAGGCCTTAGTTTATTGATGATCCTTTTTTATCTTTCCTGACTTGATTCCTGACAGTTGCTGTTTGGAGTTCTATAAGAAAAAGAGAGGGGATAGTAAGTCTGGAGTCAGGACTCCTCCTGGATCCAAATCCTGCCTCTGTCACTGACTCACTGCACAGCCTTGGGCAACTTTTTTATTTATTTGTGTGTCAGTTGCCCTATCTGCATAATGGGAATAATAATACTTTCTTTGGATAGGTGCTATGAGGATTAATTAGTGTATGGCTATATAGCACTTTGAAAAGGTATAGTAAAGTGCTTTGTAAGTTATTAATAATAGAATAACATGGACTTGCTTGTGCAGTTATAATTTCTGCTGAGAATTGAACAAAGTGATATTCATTCATTTTGCTGTGAAAGAACATTGGTTTCATTTTTTAGAAGTGACTAGTGATTTTTGGGTATACAGCTTGAGATATCTGAAATGGACCTGACTTTCAAACAGGCCAGAGCATGCATCCTCTGGAAATCTGGCCCCTTTAAAATGTTCCACATTGGACACCCAAATTCACTAGTTATTTTGGAGTGCTGTGCCATTCTGTATTGCAGAATCAACATACAGAGTGGCCCAAATTCTGCTTTCATTAACACCAGAGTAACTGCATCGAAATTACCTGTGTAAAAGAGCAGAATTTGGTCCAAAGTAACAACCTTGTTATGAGAAGGTCACCATCTATCAATGGCATCATTCTTGGTTAGTTCTAGTTCTCTGTTTGAACAGAGGATGAACTTTTTAAAAATAAAATGTGACAAACATTCTTTGCCTTTGCACTAAGGCAACAAAATTCAAACAAACTGAACCAATAATATTGAAATGACTTCTAAATTATCTTATTGACTTGAAGTTTCTCAAAGGATTGAAAGGTGTTCATAATTTATGACATTTTGAAGGTCTTGTACTTACAGTACAATGTAAAGCTCTGTCAGTCTTAAGAAAGACTCATGATTTTAGGGAAACTTATTAAAATTCTTATATGTGAAAATATTTAAAAAGGATGAACTTTGGTCCAACAGCCTGGAAAAAGTCAGTTCTTTAGTGATATACAATGATGAATAGAATTCTGTTGTATGTTGGAATTTGGGAAAATCAAATATTTAACATATTAAGAAAGAACTTCATGAGCTTGTGACTTTGCTTTGCATCTTACATATTCCTTTGGCAAACTTCAGGTGACTTCCTTAGACAATTGCAATGAGTCAGTGTCCAGTATCACCAACTTCCAACATTAAAAATTTCTGAGTCAGGCTCCCAAAAATCCTGGGATTTTTAAAAATATTAATTTTTGGCTTCTTTTTATTTTACTTCTGGTTTTTGAGCCTTTAGGGTTCACATTTTCTCTGCAACAAGGGTTAGAAACTTTTAAAACAACAAATGCCAAGATTCCCATGTAATCACATGACTCCTGCAGTCAAGGCTTTAAGAAAAACACCAAATATCATTAGACTAGTTTAGGCATTGGCAACACTGATTGTCAATTGATGGATTTATCATGAAGTTTGAGTTCTAATCCCATGTAATCCAATTGATTTCAGTAGAGTTGCATGTTGTAATTCAGCATTGATTTGAACCCAAAATGTGCACAATAGCTCAACCCACTAGAAACCCCATTCTTACACCAAAGAATAGGTAGTACTGGAAATCGTGTGTGTATATCCATGCTGAATACTTGGAGATGCTGGATGCAATATAAGTAAGCCTACACTACAAAAAAGGTGACTTCTTAACTCCGGTTAAAACAGCAGTGAAGGAATGGCAACTCAGCCTTTAACTTGAGTTAACTGTGCAAGTTCAACCTCAAGCTCTTGTATAGGCTTTAACTCATATTGCTAAACCAAGTTGCCATGTCCTCACTGCTATTTTAACCCATTAGCTCATTCAAATTAAGAATACACTTTTTTTTTTTTTGTATGTAGACATACTTTAAGAGTGAATTTGGGAAGGTTAATGGATGGGTTTGGGAGAGGCTATTTTACTTGTTGTATTGCTGATCGCTCAAGAGAGGGCACTCAGTAGGTAGAGAACCACTCTGCGAAATTAGTAAGTTACCAATTTGTTCAGTGTGCTGTATTAATAGTGCGCTTAATAATTCTGAGCCAGAAGCTTCTCGTACTCTCCTATAAGCATGCGGACAAGCCTTTTCCAAGATGGTATTTGCAGCGACGTAATGGCTCATTTTTCATATCCCTGTTGAAGTGACTTATTTATTATCATCTGTTCTGGTGTTATATCCTGGACATGGGAGAACTGTTTACTGTCCCAGACTGCCAGCAATTCCTTGTTACTGTGTAATCTGACTCCAGGAGAACGAGACACTTACCTCAATGCTGACTTTGCTGAAGCGGGTAACTCCAGTTTGAGCTGACAAGAGAAATCTGAGGAACAAAGCAGAAATTGGTCATTTGATGTTTTAGTGATTTCAAAATGGAAAGCTACAGGATTCATCACCACTCTGCTCAGATCAGTTTTAGAAGTCACATTTGATTCAGCTAAATATTTAGGGCCAGATTCTGTCAACCTTCCTCACATAGAACAATACTGTATTCCACAAGTAGTTCCACTGATGTCAAATTACCTAGAGCTTTAAGAGTTTTCACTGGGATTGTTTGCAGAGAACTATATTACTCAATGTGAAGAAGCCTGGCAGAATCTGGCTATTATATTTTTAAGCTGATATTGACAGTGAATCATCTCTAGCACTTACATTTTTTCCCCACACGCAAACAAATAACACATAGTCCCTGAATATTTCAATACCACATTTTGAGAAAGGACACTAAATTTAACCTAGAGAGGCTGCTTCTGAATTCACTCACATTGCCAAGATGGAATAACATTTCCAATATCTGCATCAGTATGATCAGTTAAAGTGGCAACTATAAATGTCTGACATCTAAGATGATTCTCAGTTATTATTAGAAGGGAGTTAAGTTGATATTCATTGGAACGGTGTCAGTGTAAACTATGACTACCAAGGGTAAAACTATATCATATAAGCCATAAGAGAATGATTATCATTTTCAGTGTTTAGTTTTTAGAATGATCCAGCCATAAAAATACTTTCAGTACTAATTGTTTTTATTTAAATTACAGTAGACTCTAGAGACTCCAAACAAGATAATGGCCCCATTGTGCTGTACAAACGCATACTGTCTGTGCCCCAATGAGCTTACAATTCAAGTAGACAAGACTGCTAAAGGAAGTATTATTATCTGCAGTTTATGGTCAGGAAGCTGAGGAACTAAGAGACGGTGATTTGCCCATGGTCACAAAGGATGGTGGTGGTAGAACTGGGAACAGAATCCAAAGTGCCTAAACTACAAGATCACAAGTGCCTTTCTAGCCCAGTGCCTAAACTACAAGATCACACTTCCTCCTTTAGTACACCCCTGGGGTGGGAGCTGTCACAGGGTAGGAGAGTCCTTTAAGGGGGATGGGATCAGCTGCCACCTGTGAGTAATCAGTGTCTTCCCAGCTGGTGGAATAAAAGGCCAATAATCTTTGCACGAAGAAGAGTTTTAGGTGGCTCCTGCAGGAGGCCCTGAGTCAGGGAAATGACCTGGAAGGGGGCTTGCCACACCAGCTAGGTGAAAGTGCTGGCTGGGGATACCTGCTGTCCAACAGCAGCAGCTGTCCCTGAGGCAGAGGCCTTAGGAGGGGCCACATGGCAGGACCTGGTTTACCTGTCTTGATTGATGCTGAATAGTGATTGTGACTGAACAATAAAAGCATCCCTGGGGAAAAGGAATGAACTACTGACTCTGATGGGAGCTTCATTGAGTCAGTGGCTAGTGAGATGACCTGCTGGCTTACATGAGTATAGAGAAACTGAGGCAGCATCTCCTGCTGGGTTTGGGGAGACCCTGTTTTGGGAATTTCTTATTTTAAAGGCACATGTGATACTCACCTCCAGAATTGCGAAGAGTTGTCTGTCAGTAGGATCAGTGTAGTAATACTGTGTTGGATTGAGGGGTAGGACAGGAACAAGAATTCTCCACAGGATAGCTCTGGGTGACAGACATAAATTACCCCTTGACTCTAAGTAATGAAACAGAATACACTGATTATAATAAGGTTTATATAGTTATCTGAAGAAGAGCTGTCATTTATTGAAAGACATGCTTTGCCAGCTAGTTTAGGCCCAAACTTTTGGGGTTGGTTATTTTGGATTTTTTTTTTTTTTTTTTAAAGGAAATGTAACATGAATGGGAGGAAAGATTTAATTAATTTAAAAAAATACACTTGGTTTGGAATTTAAATTATTCCTCTCTAGTGATGGTATCCCAAACATTGCGTCACTGTGCTAGTTCATGAGAACCAGAAAATGACTAGAAATTAAAGTGAAACTAACTAATTTGCTTTCATTGTCAAAATTGGGTGGATTCCAAAAAGGAAACACAATATAAATAGTGAAAAATAAATTTAGGTTTTTACTTTTCTTTTTTTATTAATCTAAAATGTTTTAGTAATGATAAGTAAGAAACTGTTTTTTTAAATGATAATCTGACAGAATCCTGTCAAAATAGTATAGTGAGAGTATTATGCTACATCTTCTTGATCTGAGAGTTTATTAACACTCTTATTACTTGTGTGCTAACAAGATATTATTAAAATTCACCCTTTGTGCTAAGTGCTCTTACTGTCCATATTATATTTCAGATGTTTTAATTTGCCAAATACAAATGTTGAGCTATATAAAAAAGTACAGGATATGCTGTTACCAACAACTCCTATAAACATAAGGTATTACTGATATGGAGATAACTGCATAAATAAAATTAGTAGTTCTGTGGCATGTGTATTTCATTCCAGTGGGCTGTTGAAGGCCAAATTCTGCTTTCAGTGAAGTAATCTGATTCATCAGAGTAACTGTGAGTTTACACCCCTCTCACTGAGAGCAAAATTTGGCCTATAGTTGTCACTAATAAAAACAGAACAGAAATGTGCTCGTTTGTTTTAAAGGGGAAAAAAATAGTTAAGTGATTTGGCCCAAATTGTGACTCTGTGGCTGTTGAATGGTGTCTGCATTCTAAATTTCCTTTTGTACTTTAAAAATGTAGCACTCCATCACTAAGAAAAATATCAGGGCCTGTTTCTCATTTACACTAAATCCTCTTTATATCATTGTATTTACACTTACCTTAAGTAGGCTTGGAAAGATGTGATTTTTGTCAGTAAATTGTAGCAACCAGGCAAGGTACTAACAAACTTCAACAGGACTTTATTTTTAAAGTGGAAATCTCTTTACCACGCTGCTGCTGCACCCTCGGTAGCTCTCACTCCATCTCCTCAACTCCCCCCCCACTTCCTGTTTCCTGTCCTTTCAGACTTCCAACAGCCCGTGCTCCCAGTTCTAATAATTACAAGCAGCATCTAAACACCACATTCCCTCCTCTCTTAAACTCTCCCAATTAAAATAAACATCATTGTTCTAACCACAGGAACAAATATGAAACAAGACACTATACCGTTGGCAGAAATATTACACTGAAAACACTGTAGATACTACATAACAGTCTCTAGTCTAGACAGGTGGTCGTCTGGGTCTGACAGGCCATCTCTCAAGCCCCAGTTCCAGTGCAATGTCTTGTTGTGCTGATATTACGGTGAAGTTATCCAATGCAGACTGGGTGTTGGCATAATCTCCTCTTGGTGCATAGGCAGGTGCAAGATAAGAAGCATTCCATACCTGCCCATCAGAAAGTTGATAAGTGTAAGGTCCCTTCTTCTCTATGATTTTAAGAAGAGCTGTGAATTTATGGTCCCCTTTGTGTAAAATTCCAGGTTTTTGTATTCTAACAAAGGAACCACACTCAAACTTTGGTTCCTTAGCACCCCACCGCTTGTCTGTGAAAGACTTATACTTTGCTTGGTTCTGTTCAACTGTTTTTCTCACATCATCCTCATTTGGGGCATCAGGTCGTGCCTTTAACAATCCAGCAGTATTCAGTTTAGTATTCATCTGTTTCCCATGCAGTAACTCTGCGGGTGATCTTTGCATTGTGGCATGTCGTGTAGCCCGGTATGCTTGCAAGAAATCAGTAGTGAAGGGTATCCAAAATCGCCCTTTCAGTTTAGCCATTTGCAAACTCTTTCGAACTTCTTTTAAAGCATTCTATTTCCCCATTGGCTTGAGGGTAATATAGGGATGACCTTCTGTGTAAAATGTTCCTCTCTGTTAGAAAAGTTTCAAACTCCAGGGAAGTAAAGTGACTCCCATTATCTGAAACCAGTTCTTTGGGGTTACCTTCCCTGCTGAAAACTGAAGAGAGGAACTTAATTACTGTAGCACAGTGGTTCCCAAACTTGTTCTGCCGCTTGGGCAGGGAAAGCCCCTAGCGGGCCGGGCCGGTTTGTTTACCTGCCGTGTTCACAGGTTCAGCCGATCGCAACTCCCACTGGCCATGGTTCCGTAGCTCCAGGCCAATGGGAGCTGCTGGAAGCGGCGGCCAGTACATGCCTCGGCCCAAGTACGTTCCTTGGCAGGTAAACAAACCAGCCCGGCCCGCCAGGGGCTTTCCCTGCACAAGTGGCAGAACAAGTTTGGGAACCACTGCTGTAGTAGAAGAGATTTGCGAGGTAAACGCTACCTCAGGCCATTTACTGAAATAGTCTATTAAAGCGATGGCATAATGGCAGTCACTTGGAGCAGTATCAAAGGGTCCTACAATGTCAATTGCCACTTTTTCCCATGCAGATTAAGGAAGAGGAACAGGCTGTAATGGAGGGGTACATGTCACTGCTGTCTTATCATGCATTTGGCAAGTGACACAGGATTTTGGTCCAGCCTGTGAAGTTGTATGCCCCAGAAAGGAGAGTTCAGTTTGTCTAAATTTGCATTTGGGCCTATCGAGCTTGAGGCCTGCTTTGCTGATGCAGTTTAGTACAGAGTGCAGGTTAGTGTCATGCTCCTCAGAAGTATTTCCAAACACGATAATATCATCCAGATAGCACTGAACTCAATGCTCATTCTTCAGAATCAATTACCTCATTTTTTGGAAGGCACTTAGGGCAGATGTGAGACCATATGGAACACGTTTAAAACGAAATAGTCCCTCATGCGTAATAAATGCTGTGAGGTCTCTGCTATCTTCATGCAACATAACCTGGTGGTATGTGCTCTGCAAATCAAGAGTAGAAAACATCTTTGCTCCACAGAGTTCTGCAAATACTTCTGTGTGAGGAAGAGGATGGCTGTCCATCACAACAGCTTTATTTGGCTCCCTTAAGACCAAATGCCTCCACCCTTCTTCTGTGTCACGACTATAGGTGAAACCCATTCCAAGGAGTCAATGTCTTCAATAATGTCCTTTTGAACAAGTTTTCAGTTCCTCTGAAACAGCTTCCTTGATTGAAAACGGTAAGCGCCATAACTTCTGTTGTACAGGCATCACATTATTCTGCATTTTAACTTTATGCAGAAACCCATAAGCACAGCTAAGTTTCTCCTTAACCTGGTGTTGGGTCCCAGCTGAAACTGGTTTGTGTACTGCAAGAGTGCTTTGCTGAGGAAGATCAATTCGTCCATTAACTACCCAGAGATTTAAAGCAGCCAATAAATCTCTGCCAAGGATAGGAGTGCCTTTGTGGATAATGTAGAACTCTGCAGTTACACAGCAATCACCAGAAGAAGCTATTACTGGTAGGCAGCCATGTACTAGAATATGGTTTTTCAAATAGCACACCAAGTGAAGTTTGGGTTCAGTAAGAGGCACATCTTTAAAGTAATGCAAATAGATGGAATCAGGTAGTATAGATACTGCTGAGCCAGTGTCCAACATTAGCTGAATAGAGTGTGATTTGCCTGAGGTATGGTGGAAACGTTTACCGTGCACTTTGTTTCTTCTGGAATATGTGTAGTAGTGATTTTGTCCACACTCAGCACAGTAACATCTGGTATTGTAACTGCATGCACCTGTTGATTGAACTGGCTGCTGCGACAAACTTTAGCCAAATGTCCAATCTTTTTGCGATGATTGCACTGAGCTACTTTTGCTGGACATCCTGTGTAGCTTGCAAGGTGTTATGGGGATCCACAGTGAAAGCATGCTTTTACTGTATTTTGAATTTGCTGATTTGGTGATTTTTCATTAGTTTTCCTCTTGTAATTGTTTGTCTGAGGTGATAGTGAACTTTTCTGCAAAGGAGTCACAGCCTGGACTGTGCCTCCTGTATTATTTTGGCTTCATTATTAAGCCCATTATTTTGGCTTCAGCTGTAGCTGACTCAATCTGAGTAGCAATGGTTATTGCTTTTTCTAGTGTAAGTTGTAGTTCTAGAAGTAGGCGTTCTCTTACCCGAAGCATGGTTGTTTTCTCAATGAGCTGGTCTCTAATAATCTCATCTGCCATATTCCCAAAGTCACAAATTACAATCAGACTCCTCAGGGAAGCAATATACTGCATTATAGTCTCCCCTGTTTTCTGCTCACACTGGCGAAATCTGTAGCGATTAACTACTACATTCACTTTTGGCACAAAAAAGTTCTTTAATGCAGTGTGTGCAGTCTCATATTTATCATCTGCAAGGGGAAAAGTGTAAAATATATGCTGCCCTTCTGCTCCAAAGCAGTGGATTAGCAGAGCATGCTTTCTTACTTCAGAAATCTCTGTAGCACTGATTGCAAGCAGCTAAGTCTCAAACATATGGATCTAGGCAGTAGAAGCAATTGGAGGCTCACCTGGGCTTTGCAGAAAGGGTGCAGGTGGGTTCAGAGGCAGAAGATCCATTCTCATCGCCAAAATGTTGTAGCAACCAGGCAAGGTATTAACAAACTTCAACAGGACTTTATTTTTAAAGTGGAACCCTCTTTACCAAGTTCCTGCTGCACCCTCGGTATCCGCCTCCTCAACTTCCCCCCCTCCTTCTTGTTTCCTGTCCTTTCAGACTCCAACAGCCAGTGCTCCCAGTTCTAATAATTACAAGCAGCATCTAAACACCACATAAATGTCACTAAACATTGATTTCACCATACGCACACAAACTGAGCAAAAAAATTTTTGTCCATAATAATCAAAATGTACAGTTAGGCAAAGAAAGAAATATGCTGCTTGAGAACTTGTTAGAGTTCAATTTAAGGATATTTGTATATTTTTACATGTGATGTTGACAATTTGTGTTTTAATGGTTGTAAAACTTCATTTTTAAGGGTTTTTTTCCTAATTTTATCATTGTAAATTTTCACATTTGCAGGAAATTATGTGGACAATAATTATTTAATGACCACTGATGTTGAAATTCAAAAAATTAAACAGCAATATTATCTGTTGAAATTAAAACAAAACAAAAAAAAAAAAACCCTAATTCTGCCCAACCTAAATTTAAGGCCCGTTTACATGACTTAGTATACATGGCTTAGTATACATGAAAACCAGGACCTCACTGTTTTATTTACAGTAGGGCCTACATAAAGGACCTGAACCTGCAGTCTTTTCTCACAGCTGACTTAATGGGAATTTTACTTAAGTAAGGCTAGAGGCTTAGTCCTTAAAGCAATCTTTTATGTTCCCCTAGGTTTTTTTGAAAGCAGCAGTTAACTGATAAACTCTATCAGATTGTGACTGACTAGCAAAAGATTGTAAAACATGTTTCCTCTATTGGTCTCTGGAAGGTTACAGGTGTTAGCTATAGCAGTAGACATGGAAAACTGACACTACCAGCAGAAATAAAAGGAGTTACTAAACCCATCTGGACTCCAATGTGCTCAGTCACCCAAGGTCTTAAAAAAAAAAATCCAGACCATTGATTGTAAGATGGTGAAATATGTACCATTGCTAACTATTATGGCTGTGTGACGACTGTCTTTTGGTCAAACATAAAACAAACCCACATGTTTTTCTGACTGCATGACATTTTGTGTGCACAGAGGCCTTGAAGCAAACTGAAGGACATTTTGTTTAACTCTTTTACCAATATAATCAATTATTCTAATTAAATTTCCCCTGTGCATTAATTTCACATTAATATAAGGATCCCATGGTGGGAAATTTTAACATCTATGCATTCCCATAGCTGGGCAGCAAAGACAGTATCTACCTTTATATTGCAAAGGTAGTGAGTTAAAATCTTATTCAACTTGAATGAATGTTGCAATTTCTATTCCATTTCCCCCACCAGTGTGTTTGTAGCTATTCTACATCTAAAGCAAAGAAAATGATTGGGGGTAAAATTTTCAAAAGTGCCTACGTCCCATTTTCAAAAGAGACTTAGGCTCCTAAGTCCCATTGACATCCGTTGTCTGTTCCACTTGTTTTGAGGAGCCTCCATCCAAAAGTAAGTTTTCAGTTGATAATGTACTGGTCCCTAGCCCCATCCTAACCTCTATGGTACGTGAAATATCTGGGACCTCCTCATCTTCCCACGTGTTTGTACAGTGCCTACCACAATAGGGCCCACGCCTGATCAGCTGTGGTACAAATACTAAATAATAATAATTAGCTCAGGAAATTTTGACAATTCCCAACACCTACAACTTTTCTAACATGACTGTTTTGATGTTGCTCACAGAGCACAATGGCACTGTAAATGATGCTAAAGCTTGAATGAATGTGTAAGTGTCTACTCTTTAATCTATTTTTAGTGTGCCAATTACTGAAACATCTAAGGAACTGTAACACAAAAGCTATAATCTGAAATGGGAGAATACTAAACAGTTAGCTGGTTTCTATGGGGCAGATCCTCTGCTGGTGTAAAGTCAATGGCACTATGACAATTTATATCAGATGAGGATCTGCACATTGGTTTTTATCTACTTAATGTTAATTCTAAGCAAGAATGTTCTTGCATTCTTGTTTCAATGCTTCTGGTTACCTCACAGCATAGGGAAGTATAAGTCACAGTCTGGTATTGATGGAAATATGAAATTTACCATCTTCTTGCTGTCACATCAGTCTGTTCAAGCAGGTGGCACTATTCCGAATGGACTTTCATTTTTTCCCCCTTTCTATGCCTTATTCTAGTTAATATCAACTCCTTCAGCCAAGATGTCTCCAAGACATCATCTATCCTCAGTGTATTTATTCCCCTTCTTGCTAGCTTCCATTGATTTGGTTTGTCCACCCTGACTAAGTATCCCTATTAATTAGATAAACTAGTAAGCCAGTGAACAAGGAATCATGCACTTTAACTTCCTTCATACAAGAAGTGGGATCTGCTTTGTTTTAATGAAACTCTTAGCACACACACACAAAAAATCAGACGTGAAAAATGTGTGTAATCTGTTTGTACCTCAGCCTTGAGGAAAATGTTTGATGGTTAATATAAATTGAATTATTGTTAAATCCCCAAATATTTTTTGTTTGAAAGTGGGATAGGTCTATGATTTTGTATTTGTAGGAACAAGCAGAAAACAGAGCAATGAGCTTACAGAAATGGTTGTCTTTTTTTTTGGTTTGCACCAGCAAAATAGATCACTCTCTAGAATGTAATTTTTGAAGGTATGGTGTGTGTTTTGGGGGGGTGGGAGCACAGCAGCACATAACAATTATATGGCTATGACATAAAATCATCCCTAGCAAAAATATGCAGTCATCTTCAGTCTCACTCTGACCAAGAATTAAAGAGGATATGATTTAATCTGCTTTATTCATACCACTTATGCCAAACCAAGTGTTTAGCATGTGGTGTGCTGTAAACTACTAATATTAAAAACCAACAACCTCTACATGCTTCCCAGCATGCTTCATGCTTTCTTTCTCTTTAAAATTGTTGGAATACAATAGTATTTATAGAGGGACAGAATATAAAAGATAGATACAATTTTGGGTTAACCGTGGGTGTTCCCAATTTGCTCATTAACCAATTGTGCTGTCACATTTACTTTCACTTTGGTGCAAAGAAACTAGAATTTCCAGAACTAAGACACGGAAAATGGCATGGGTGGCAGAGAATTTATGCACTGATTATTTTTCTTTTCACCTTGGGGGACCCCAGTTCAACTGTGGATTTACTTCACAAGTCAAATTGTGTTTAATCAGAGATCTCAGGTGTGATTTAGTGGAGCGAGACAAGGAATAAGGAAGGGTGGCTTCTATTCTAGCTAGTTCTTTGTGTCATTCATTTTCATAAGCACTATGTTTAGTCACATATTTTGAAATATATTTAAAAAACCAACATAACTGTCATAGGGCTGACCCTTTAAGGGAGTCAGATGCCCAACCTGACTGTGACAGGCTCCACTGAAGGGAATGAGCCAATGCTGGTCCACTTGGGGACAATTAACTGACTAAGTAGCAAAACCTGCAGATGTATCTCCACTGCTATAATGATCAATACCCCACCACACCTTTCAAAATTCATGGGTCCTACACATGCTTGTCTCAATATGTGCTGTACCTCATCCAGTGCATCAACAGCCCCTACAACAATTATCCAGGTGAAACTAGACAATTGCTATGTTCTTGAATAAACTCACACAGCCAAATGATAAAAGACAAGAACTGCATATCAGCCCATGGGTGAACACTTTTCACAAAATGATCAGTCCTTATCTGACCTCTCAGTACTTGTCCTGAAAGGAAACCAACACAACACCTTCAAAAGGCAAGCCTGGGAACTCTACTGGACACTAAAAACCATGGCCGCAACAGACAGAGTGTTTTTTTGGCTCATTACAACAATTTCTAACACACCCCATTGCTCCTTCACCCTTAATTGCCCACTTCATTGGAAGTGGTTTCCTACAGCATCTGTTAACCTCATATGCTTAACAATCTGTCCCAACTTGTATTTAGCTCAGACACTCTGGTTTCTTTCCCCAGACCTGGCAAAGAGCTCTGTGAAGCTCAACAGCTTGTACCTTCCACCAAGAGAAGTTGGCCCAATAAAAGATATTACCTTATCCACCCTGTCTCTCTAAGTATCTGGAAAGCAGTTAATTGAGTAAGGAGCACTGGGACCAAATAAAAGGCTAAGGCAAGCTCAGTTGAAAAAGGCTCCTGAGAGGAGACTCTCTGCAGGAGCTTGAGCTGGGCAATAGTTTTCCAGGCAAGGAGCACTGGGAGAAACCCTGAAGAAACAGGAAAGCCTGCAGAGCTCTCCAGGCAGCAGAAAAGCCAGGTGGGGGCCTTAAAACAGAAGGAGCTGCTGCTGGAACATAGAGACTTTTGTTTTGGGACTTATCTGGACTCTGAGGTAAGAGCCTTTAAACCGTCGTGCAAGAGCTCCTTTCCAAAGGCTTTACTGAAGGGAGATATACTGCTGTAAAATAGTGTTTGGCTGCTCCTTGATGGCCCATTCTAAGTGACCTCCCAGAGGGGAGAAACTGAGGCAGGCCCCAACAGAGCTACACTCAACTACAAGGGAGTGCTCAGGAGGTGGTACACTTCTTCAGTACACGTTTCAGAAATCTAGTGAAAGCAGGATAATCTCAGGTGGTTAACCTCTTCCTTCCAGCCCACTGTGGGTCTTTCAGTATAATTGGAGCAAACTAATCTGCAAATCGGCCTCTCTGATTCCCACTGGTATATCTTATTTGTTTGGATTTATAGTACATAGAGCCTAGGTTAGTTGCTTTTATAAGTGCCTTAGCCATAACTTAAAGAAAATGATACATGGGGGGGAATGGACCTAGCAACTGTTCTGCACCACAAAACAGATGATGATTAACTAAAGGTGAAATCAAAAAATACATAAAACTCTCCCCCACCCCCCCACTTCCCCTTATTGTGCCCCTTCCTTCTCAAAGAGCTAGGGTAAATAGATGGGCCTTGCAGTGTACTCTGAGGGTCAACAGATTTGGGGTCTTGTGGACATTGTGGCGTTGTTCCAAAAGTCAGGGTGCCCCTCCTGGAGAAAACACTCTTGCTGACAGCTCTTCCTCTTTTATACTGAGGGAAACTTTATGCGGGGGGAAGGGTGGGAAGAATGCAGCTTGAGTTCCTACGCTAACTGCAGTTAGCGGCAACACAGCATGGCAGATTCATCAACCCCAAATCTTCAAGTGAATCAGGCCTCCAAAAATCATGACTGGCTTTAAAATTTCATGTTTTGAGATTTTTTTATGTGCCTTCTGGTGTGTACCCCAAGAGCCACTAAGTCTCCAGCTTTTCTGAGAAACCAAGAAGGCTTGAAACTTTCTTTTAAAAATGAAAACTGAGATTGTTCCACAGTCACATGAGTGCAGGTGCTGGGACTTTAAGGGAAACATCAACAATTGTGAGAATTGGGCATGCTCTGTGGGAAAAGAGGCAGTCACTTAAGCAGGCAGATCCTTACCCATTCAAGGTTTTATAGAGGTGAATGGACATGAGGCATTCATTGCACTTTCCCTGCAAAACTGGAAAGTTTTAAAACCAGCAGAGGAAGGACAAGCACACAGAACAAGAAAAACCAGGGAACAAGGCCTGGAGGATTAATTCCAGATCACACGTGGCATGTGAAGAGCTATTGAACTACAATTCATCTGGATGACAACACAACCAGATGAATGGAACTTTTGCTTGTGGGCCTTCTGGAGGCGACTGAAAATAAAGGTCAGAGTCGTTTCTTTAAAAATATGCTAACATTCCTCTCTGGTTTAGCAAAACTTCAGCTAATGCAAAGCTGGTACACTATGTGATGGTTCAAATTTTTCAGCACTGCATTTTTTTTCCATTCCAGTCTTCAACCATAACTACCGTTAGACTTGGTTGCATGCTGATAATATCCTGAGATACCAAGGTCTTGCTGTCTGCATATCAGTATGTAGGGGAACTATGTTAATGAAAAAGGACATAAAGCAGTTCTGTAATCTGCTTACAACATGAGTTTGGACCCTGCAAACATTTCTGCACTTACTTAACTTTACTACTCTGAGTAGAGATGACTGCTCATGGTAGTAAAGTTGAGCAAGTTCAGAAATGTTTGCAGGACAGGGGTCATGTTTTCTTTTCTATACACCCAAGGAAGACTAACACATAACAAATATCAGTCCCCTGCTCTGTTCTTGAAGTGCTAGCCTTTTGGTAGTTAAGGGTGCACCTCAGTTTCCATTATAAAACCTTTTTTTTTTCTCCGCCTCAGAATTCACAACAAATTGAATATCAGCCTCAAAATCCACAAAAGGTGAGGAGGAACACTGCCCCTGCCCCTCCAGGTTTGAGGTAAGGTGCACAAAACTCCTATACTGAAGCATTAAGAATATGGGTTTTCAGAGTGCCAAAAAATCCCCTCATGTGTGTTTTGCCACTTGGTAGCATGAAAACAAAGGAAAGAGGGAAAACATAGCTTACTGGATCTCTCTAGTCAAGAGCTACTGCACATGACCTAGGTTTAGTTGATTAACTTTACTCATTAAAAGTTACCAGTATTTTAGATAGTAACTTCAGACTGGTTCACAGACTCCTTGACATGTGGGGCTGGAAATGACCTTGAGACTGAGTCATCTACACAAGCCCCCTGTGCTGAGGCAGGACCATCTGCTCCAACAGGCTTAAAAAAGGGCCCCAGGATCTAGCTCCTCAAAGGTATTTAGGCACCTAACTCCCATTGAACTCAATGGGAATTAGGTGCCAAAATACCTTTGAGGATGTGGAATCAGGTTATTCTTTCCTTCAAAAAATAAGGGTGAAATCCTGGCGCAGTTGAAGTCAATCGCAAAACTCCCACAGCGTTTCACCTAAGTCTTTGTCTTTTTCCCTTGCAAAGACAGACCTTAAATGTAAAGCAGTTGCTAGAGGAGGGGCCAAAGAAGACTACAAAAATATTTAGTTAATCAAACAAGCCATTGGTAAGTGGACACATTAAAGGGGGGTTTATCACAGTTATGGGAATTTTCTATCACTATTTTTGCCAGATCCTAGCTTGATGATGCAAAATAAATCAAAACAAAATCAATTAAAATGTGTTGGTACTTATAGTCATGTTGTGCTCAGGACCAAACTTCTGCAGTTCTCCAGTCAAAATGTAAAGTATTAAATGTCTAAAGAAGAACACCAGGAAGAAGCACTGAACTATAATGACCTTTGTCAGGTACAGAAGGACTCCGATCACTGGAAAGTTCACCGTGGGTCTAGTGAGCATTGACGAAGTATGTCAAACCCTGCCACTACTGCAGCTCATCTACCAACTTCCCTCCCCTGCCCTAATGCACTTCAGAAATGGGAGGGAAGCTCTTCCAAAAGCAGGTCTCCTAGAAACTGGATGTAACCTGAAAGAGTCCCACATGCAGCTGAAAAATCTGCGCTGACATACCTGTGTCTGAGTTGTTGGAAACCTTAAGCTTCTGTCTTTGGAGACACTCATCTTAACAGTTTCCTCCCACTTAGGGTAATCTTAGGTAGACACTCAGGTAACCAGGATTTCTCATTCTTTGCCATTATAGCCCTGTTTTGTTCACTGTAGTTCAATCACCTAATCTAAAACAAAGAAAAATGACACCGTAAGGCCAGGCTGTGTAGGCATGTACTGTATCTCATTAGAAAGCGAGAAGATTTTTTTTTCTGTAAAAGGAAAAGATGAAAGCAGCTTGTGAGATTTAAATCGATCCAAATATATAATGCCAAGGATCCTAAATGGTTTCAAATTGCAGAAGATTACCTTGTAATTTGTAGTCTGCAGAGGAAGCTAATTTCTATACTTCCTGTGGTGGTTGTTATCCCTGTGACTGAGGATAATAATTTTATCTGCTAGTAAGCTTAATGTTATCCATCTCTTATACAGTATAAAATGAATATAAGTGCAGGCAAATGTTTTATACCACATACAATTTGTCAGCCAGCCAGATTTATGGGCAGCTTAGTTAAAAACATTATACAACGTTAGTCTTGCAGAGAGCAGCTTATTTAGTGAGTGTGGCCTATGGGATCAAACACTGGACTGGGAGCCTGGGTTCTATTCATGATGCTGTCATTTAGCTGCTTGGAGAACCTGAGCAAGTCACTTTACTTCTGCATCTCAGTTTCCCCGTCCATAAAGTCTTCACCCCTTTCCTCAGAGGCAGGTTGTGAGGGTAATATTGGCTCACTTGTGAGATGCTCGGATACGAGGGGAATAGGCAGCATAAATACCTGGATAAATACAGTGTATTGTCCCAAAAAATACTTCTGTGGATAACTGTCTCTGAGTGATGGAGTCCACAAAAGGACTGACCTCTGAGCTACTCACCAAACAGATCACCACTTATAGGGTAAGTAACTGTTACTCTGCTATGTTAAAATCAACCAGACAAAAAGAGAAATGTGTAGTGTGTGTGTACACATGCTCCTTATGCTGCTGTTAAATAGCCATCTCTCTTATGGTGTGTTTGTAAATTCTGACTAACAAGACGACACTCTTACAAATAAAATAATATGTATTAATATGCCTGTAGTGGAAATGAGTTAAACAAAGCATCAATGTTGGGGCAACCTGATTGTTCCATTGAGTAGCTGTCTCCTTGGCTATGTTATGCATCCATAGTAAAAGCAGCCAACACAGAACCACTGCTGAGAAAACTAGAGAAAGGCCCCCCTGATTTCCCTGAATTCAGCAGCAGGGATACCAGCACTTGAGAGAGAGATTCACTTCCCTGAGCAGATGGACAAATGGAACTGCTAGATGGGATTTCAGTGTGGTCAGGCAAACAGAGGAGGGTGCAGACTACCTGCAAATGGCCTTTTGGGATGTTATCACTTACTGAATTGTTGAGAATACTGGGAGCTGTGACCATCTGTAAGAGTTAATTAGCTTGTTTTCCTTCTCTTTTTTTTCCTGAAACTTTACAGCTGGGATTTTCTAGCTCTTGCTTAGCAAGGAAGAGAGAACCCGGACCTTTTGGCAGGTGAGACTTTTTTTTTTTTTTACCCCCTCCGCCTGATAAAGAGGGTGGGGGGAAATGCAGAAGAAGAGCCAAAGTAACCAGGAGGAAAGGACAAAAGCAAATTTCTTCAGATTGGGATAGAAATGAAGTGCAAACTTGTTCATAAGTAAGGAAATTAATAAAGAAAACATACTCCTGGTGTAGATTCTGATCTGCAAATACTTCCATTAGGGTGTAGTGCTTACTACTGAATTAAATGAGACTACTTTAATTCAGTCTGATAAAGACTGAATTAAAGAGCACTCAACTCAGGAAGAAGCGTTTGCAGGAACATGTACTTATATGTAGCTTACTAACAGCTCAGGAGAAGGAGCTAAGATAAAAATATTTTCTCCTTTTTAGCAGACTTTGGTTATTTTAGTAACTTGCTAAATCAGGAGGAGAAAGGAGTTAATTTAGGGGAGACAAAGGAGAGTCTCTATTGCTCAGAACCAATTTTCAGTAAAGATGATATATAGGCCCAAAACTTGGATACAGGCCTACCAAAATTCAGGAGTATACAATTTTGGTTTGGGCCTAACTTTAGATTTGAGGAATCTCCAGGGTTGTCCTCCCAAGGTTGCCATCATTCATCTTCATTAAAAAAGAGATGCCAGGACCCGTTATTTCTCATTCAGAAAACAAAGTGGGGGGGGACCCTCAAAATGCTGTCTTTATAAATCATAAATGAGCTGTATATGTGTGCACTTTACATTGCCTTTGCAGTCCACCTTTAAAGAGCTGGAGGAGGACTGCAAGACAGTGTGCTGGAAACACTGAACTGGGTTAAAGGCAATTTCTTTGGAGACAACAGTATGTGTGGGTTGCTTGGTGAAAAGGCGTAGGTTGGAGATGAACTGGCGGTGCAACTGCAAAGGGGCCAAGTGTAGCTAGCTGTTGGCACCAGATACCTGCAAGGGACAGCACAGCTGCTGGCAGTCTGCTGAGTTGAGCCACCAAATGCCATGGGGCTGAGGCCAGGTGAAAGCTGCCTGTGAGTTCTTCGGTGTGTGAATATTTTTAGCATTGGTGGTGAGACATTTGCTTTAGTGTAAACAGCAAGTCGTGTGTTAAATGCTGAAATATAAGACTGTCATATTACGGGATTAATCTCCATGTATAATTTCCACCAATAATTTATATATAACATCTGTCTGAAAGACAGCTTCCCACACTGACCAAAGCTCCATCTGGTCTCTGGCTTGGGGAGGGCTCTGCCACTCTATACAGATGCATTCTAGGCGTACGTGTGAGTGCTTCTGAGAGAGATATGCTAGTTTGGGTAAAACTTTTGGAAGCTGTCTCTGAAATCCCGGTGCCATGGTTAATCTTCTAAAAGGGGGGGTATTATCTTTAAAACACGAGTGAGCTATTTCTCACTCATATTCACGTGGTGGATTGGCCAAAATAACTAGCTACTGACTTCTAACTGGTTAAAGAGACTCAGCTAACCCACATGTGCCAGCTGGTAGTTTGGCCTACATAAAGTATTTATTTGACCTTGAGAAATGAATGGAATAGGAGTGTGTTTAGTGATTAGAGCAAAGGACTTTTTGTGGGAGCTTCTGGAGAGTCCAAGCTGTTTAGCCAATATGTGTGACTAGGAAATGCAATTGACTTGCCAGAATTTGTCTGAATCCATTTGTGACTTGTGCAAGCATATATGCCATATAACCAAGCAATCCTATGTACCTGAGCAATATGTATTGCTGCATTTCCCTGTTCAGGTTTCAGGATTTTTTTTAACATGCTCTTGCCTCTTAATATAGTGAAGAACACATCATAAACTAGCTTTTAGCCTGTGATATGCCATTTAGGTTGTGGAATGCCTCAGTAGGGGGAATAAAACGTGTGACATGACATTTGCTTTCCTGAGAGGCACACCACATGTCACAAAATGCTGTAGTTCACTCTCCCATTTTAGAAAATCAATTTCCATTCTGTCATGGTGTTTCACACACTGTGTTCTGATTAAGTTATTCTTCAACTTACTAAAATAACTTATTTCTAATTCTGTTTATGTAATAAAGATTACTAGCCATACTTGATTTGTTACAGATGAGAACCTACATAGGAAGGAGTAAAATCTATTAACTGGTGTATAGACCCATAGAGGTGGGTCCTCAAAGAACAGGTGCCTAACTTCCTTGATTTCAATGGCTGATTTGAGGATCTGGGTCGCAATCCCCTAAAGAGTTCCACAAAGTTTTTTGTTTTGTCTTAAGATCTGGGTAAATTATTTGTACTGAATAACTTATATGATGAATTTAGCCCTTTTTGTCACTTTTCTGTAATCATACTCTATTTTTTGTCCATTATTTAAATTAATTTGACCACTTTGAATATATTTCAGCCTCTGAGTTGTTCAGACTATTGTCCGTCTGTATTTTCTATTCCTTCCCGCCCCCAAGGTGTGATTCGTTATTTAATATCACACTGTATTGGTTTTTAATTCCATGACTGGTGAGTGAAACTATTAGAAAGAGGAAAGAAATCCAGAAAGGTTTCAAGATAACCACATGAAAACTTCCAGCATTCTTATGTGTATAACAGTAGTGCTTTGAAATCCCAGCTGAGCTTAGGGATCCATTGTGCTAGCCATTGAACACACAGTTAAAGGCCCTCCCTGCCCCAATGAGCTTATAGTCTAAACAGACAAAGGGTGGAAGAAAGGAAATACCATTATCCCCATTTTATAGATGGGGACCTGAGGCCCAGAAAGATGAAGTGACTTTCCCAAGGCCACAAAGGAAGTCAGAGAGAGTTGGGAATTAAATCCAGGTCTCCCAGTTTGTTTCCATAACCACAAGAGGACAGGGTGTTATATTTTCACTTTTGAGTGCTATGCCCATGCAGATGTAGAAGACAGGACTTTCAGCATTGCATTTTACTTCTCAATAAGCAGGTGCCCATTCTCTTGAGAAACTGGCTCTTACTGAAGCACAGCGGCTAATTTATTTGGGTTTATATGTGAATGCAGTATTTGTGAAAGGAACTGGATTGACAGCCCTGGAGACAGAAGTCCTCTATGCACAGAATGTCTACTTCACAGGTGTTGACTTTGCAAGCTATGGTGTGATGTGTTTCTGTGTATCAGAATGCAGGACTGAGCCATCAGCGAGTATTCGCCAACGCTGTTAATCCTCTAAGCTGTAGCCAGACACTAGAGTTGGTATTCTCATCACCTACATTCCTAAATGTACGTCTAATACACTTTCCCTACTAACACAAGCTGCCCAAACATCTGTGGCGAGACTAAGGAAAACATGAGGAAAAGGACCAGGAGATGAATTATTTCAGCAGAAACCTGGGACGGAATGCAATGTAACTTGCACACAGCCTTCTGTACTGCATGCCATAAATTAACACAGGATAAATTTATACGTATTTACACCACATAGACTAAGCTACATACATTCTCAATATTCAGCTTCCTGTGGTAGGTCTAAGCGAGCAGTTCATATGCTTAGTTGAGGTCTGTGGAGCTCTAGGGAACAAAATGTGTTTTGTGGAATTTATGATGTCAAAGAGATGACAAATTTTGGGTAATTAGTGGAAGTCCCAAAATTTGGTGTCCTGTTCCTCACCACAGATGCACAAGGAAATCTCATTTGCTAGCTAAGGCCCCAGTTCAGCAAGGTACTTAAGCATATGCTTAACTTTTAGGGACAGGAGAGTCCCATTGACATTGGGGCCTACACAAGCAATCGCTGCTCAGGGGAAGTCATAAGAGTCTTTCATCTGACTAGATGCTGAAGGCGCCTGCATTCCTCATGAAGTAACAAACTATCACTAGAGCCCCATGTTTTGCACAAATGTGAAATAACATGAAAAAATGTCAAAAACAAAAAACTCACCTTGCGGAGGTGGCTCCTGCTGCTTTTGTCCCTCAGGGCATGGCTCAGCTCTGGGCGTTGAAAGGCGCAGTGACCCTTTGTGCTAGTTCACATGTCTGGCCCAGTCACCCCTCCATCAGATGGGGGAGGCAACCAGGTCAAATCTGAGTGAGTGGCAGTGCGACCTGCTACTACTCACTCAGATTAGGCCTCGCTGCCTCCCCCGTTGTCATGACAAAGTAGTGGCCAAACCTGAGCAGTGCTGGAAACCCACGTGCCAGGTTGCAACACCCAGAGTGGGAAACTGGGTGCAGCCAAACAGGACAGGAGCTGCCTCTGTGGGATGAGTTCGGGATGGGCTTATTCTGCATCTCCCTTCTCCCCCCAGGACCTCCCTGGGAACAGGATAAAACACAACATGAATTCCTGAAAAATTATAAAAAGATAAATGAATTTCACAGGGCTCTAACTACTAAACCCAAACTCTTAACAGTCCATTAGATACTAAATTATGCCTCCTTCTCCACTGCCTTCCACCTACTATTGTAAATTGGTAGCATTTTGTACAGGTGTGAAAGACTACGCATGGTGCAAGGCATTTGGGAATCAGATCCTTGGTGGTTATTCATTTCACAAAGTGGGATCAGAAAAAGGACTTTTTAAATGAGGAAGGATGGCCTTATGTTTAAAGCACAAGACTGGGAGGTTAGACATCTCTATTCCATTCCCAGCTGTACCATACATTTCTGTGGGTTTGGATAATTGTGCCTCAGTTTCCCCATCTGAAATGGGGATAGTACTTCCAGACCTCACATTCATTAATATTTGTAATCCACTTTGAAATCGTGGGGTGGACAGTGCTATAGAATTACAAAATAAAGCATTTCCATTTCATTTTGCCATCTAAGGGGAAAAATGATGGGTAACAGCAGAAGAAGGTACAGCAAAAGTTTATTTGGGTATACAAGATTTAGCACTGCCTTATTCAAATAGGGCCAAATCCCACAAGCTGCTCTGTAGGGGCAGGACCATGTCTTTGTGTATACACATGCAGTGCCTAGCACAATGGGGCCCTGAACTTCACTAGACTGGTGAAATACTTTATAATCGTCATAGAGGTGCAAAGTGGGTTCGGATCCCCTTGAGCCCAGTGGCAGTCAAGTGTGCTCAGCATTGTCTCAGTTGCAGCTGGAATCGGTGAGGGATGTGTGCACTCGGGGGGATGCTCAGCACCTTGCAAGATTCATCATCATCATGCATAGCGATAATCCTTAAAATGTGGTCCTCTAGGGGATTGAAACATTTTTATCAAATCAGTGGATTTGACAAGCTCACAAATAGCAGGATGAAAATCCTCTTAATGAGATGGGGAAGTTGAGAGTTCACTGTCCACTGCCATCCCTCCCCCCTTTTTTTCAAAAAATTTTGTATTGTTATAAAATGTACAAACGATATGTTAAATGGTGATATTTGCTCACCTGTGTAAGGAGCTTTGACAGCTAGGGATGAAAATCATCACATAAGTGTGAAGTAGTGATATTATTTAGTTAAAATATCCAAAATATGGAGAGGAAGGTACCTGAACTCCCCCATTAAGCTGAGATCATTGAATGCTGTCATGGTTTTTGTTATTTTTCATTAAAATGTATGAAGACTTTGCACTCCCGAAAGATCTCAGACTAACAGCCACTGAACATGTACAGCATAGGCAGAGACCGTTCAAGCTTCCTAGTGCCTCCCACTGCCAGTGTGTCTAAGGCTACATCTACACTATGAGCCAAGGATGTGATTCCCAGCTCGTGTAGACCTATTCATGCTAGCTCTCATCCAGGCTAGCATGTTAAAAATAATAGTGTAGCTGTGGTAGAATGGGCTAGCTGCCCCAAGCACAACCCCACCTCAATCCTTTGGGTACATACTTGGGGCGGCTAGCCCATATCCCTGCTGTCCCTGCTGCTGCCCGTGCTACCATGGCTACAGAACTATTGTTAGCCTGCTAGCTCAATGCACATGTGCTGGGAAGCTTCCCCTTTGCTTGTAATGTCGCTATACCCTTAACTTGGAGGGGATCACCTCTCAGGGTTGCAAGATAGTTCTATCTTCTCTCATCTATGAATTTATATTGTGCCCATTGTCAGGGTATTCTAACGCTCCTAGTTCTATTTAGCCAACTTTGACTTCTCTGCTGAGACTATCAGGAAGGATGCTGGTGGTGGTGGGTATTGTGAGGTAGACTTTTGTTCTCCGGGAACTGGACTGAGACCAACAAACTAATGTAGGGAACTGAACAACCTTTGGATGGTAACCATTTTGCTCACATGCTGCCATAAGTGTGTCTTTGCAAATCCACCTATGATATCAGTGGCAGGAGTACATTAATTTCAAGCAGTGTGCCACTCTCATTACCATCTCACGGGAAAGGGTGGACTAGCCATCCAATGAAAATAAACATACGATAAAAAAAGCTTAATATAGTGCATTTATACAAGCATGTATTCATACAATATTTATTCGACAGAAAGAGCCAAAGTCCACTCTGACATAACTCCAGTGACTCAAACGGAGTCAATCCAGGAATGAATTTGGCTCAAAACAATCTCTAGCTTCTATCTGGTCACTATTATTATAGAGCCAAATCCTGAGATCCTTACTCCGTTTTACATGCTCCTTACTTGAGGAATCTCCCATTGGCCTCATTCCCATTTGGCCCCTAGGTAAAACCAAAACTGCAAGTCCATTCTTGTAAATGGCACAGTAATAAGATGTAAAATGGTAAGACCTAAATCTACCTCTTCAGAATCCTGAGTGGTGTCCCGTGTTGAACACAACTAAAAGTACATATGCCGTGTAACATCATATCTACTATTAAAAGACTTCCTAGTCCATCTTATGTCAAATTGGTAAATAACTTTTCCCACAGATGCTAACATTTTACAGTGAAATTGAGATTAGGTTTTGTCTTTTTTTGTTTTGTTTACGTACAAAGACTTTCATTACTTTGCCCTGTGTAACCTGTCAGTGAGGGACAAGTCTGTTGGAAATGAAAAGGGCATACGCTCTGAAATTGTAGTGCCACAAATGTGCTTAATAAGAATCTTTGAGAATATTGTAAATTCTCCCCCAAAGTTCTTTGCAGTTTAAATTGGACAACAGTAGCAGAGGGAGAGAAGGCTGTCTCCTTACCTCATGTTCTTGGAAGCCTGTTCCCAGTTCTTGACAGAGGACTGCTTCTGTACTTGAATTTATTTAAAATTGTGACACATGAATGACATTTATATTCCACAATGGAAATCAACTGGACGTTTGGGGTTTTCTTTACCATTGAACCAGTTAGGATAGTCTGCTCCCTTCTCTAAATGGAAATGCTCCAGGGAAGTTTTGTGTACTCTAAACAGCATCTAAACAGATAGCTTCATGAATGTGTGATGCATAATAGATGCAAGAATATAAATGTAGATTAGAGAATATTCATTCAAAACTAGTCTGTTTAGTGGGGGGTACAATATAAAAATGACAAACAGCACAATTTCTACTACTATTTCTGGCAAGTCATTCCTCTTAGACACAACTGCCTTATTATTCTGAACAGAAAATGAAATTTTACATAAATGTCTTCATCTAAATTATTTGCATTATTTACATGTGTATGCAGCAGATAATCGCACTCAATCCTCTCTATCCTTATTGCCTCTGATATCATTTGGATATTTAAAAGAATGATCTCCGTGCTGAAATCTCCTACCAGCACAGATGAATACAAATGTTAGAAGAATACTGTAAATTTTCAAAACCGCATAAACATGAATAAATTAAACCTGCTAGCAACACTGCTGTGAGTAAATTGTACGAATCTCTTATTTTATAGATGCTGAAACAGAGAGAGAGGTGCCTGGGCTCAGCCTTGGCAGAAATAGGTACTACTCCATTGACTTCAACTGAGTTAGAGCATGTCTACACTGCAATCAGAGGTGTGATTGCAGTATGTAGATGCACAGGAGCTTACTTTAATCTAGCTAGCGCAGATACCAATAGCAGTGAACCTGCGGCAGCCTGGATGTCAAAGCGAGCTATCTGCCCAAGTAATTATCCAGGGTTCCGGGCAGGCCTGTGCAGTACGTGGTGAAGCCCATGCTAATGTGGTTTTACTGGTATCAGTACAAGAGGCTGGCTAAACTAAAGCTAACTCAGGTATGTCTACATAAGCTTCACTCTCCCATCTGATTGCAGGTTAAATATTCCCTTAAACCTGCTTGCAGCTGGACTGAATTAGGACTACTTGGATAGTGCACCCCTGTTACAGGGAGGACTGAAAGATCCATGCAGCCCTGGATCCTCTCTTTATCCTGCATACCCATCACTGTTATCTTCTGTCTCTACCAAATACTACTGCTTGCCCTGTGTGTGCTGATTCACCCCTCCCCACTAAGGAATTGCAGTTAGTTGCACCTTGATTATGGTGTTTTAGGATTCCTCAGCTTTCTTCCACACTAGAGAATTTTAACTCTCCTTCCAGTTGCACCTTACTCACTAGATTTCTTAACTCCACATATTTTGTCTTACTGTAGTTTTATTGAATTAAAGTAGCTTGAAGACTTTGGTTTTCTGCTCTCACACCTCTGATTCAGTTCCTCTTTTAGTGGTAAGAAGATGACCCAGGATGGTTTCTCTGGTTGCAGCCTCTATTTTTTTCCCCTTTTCCGGGTGGTCTGTGTAACCTAGGGACAAGTGATGATGATATTTTGAGTGCTCACAATGTGCTGAGGGCCACACAGAACAAAGAGGAGTCAAAATCCTTACCCCAAGGTAAAAACATGGTGAATCATTTCCACAAAAGTATAAGAGGGTGTCACGGGGTGACACAGGCCCTTTAAGAAGGAAGAAGCCACTGCACCTGTGACTGGTCAGTTGCCTCCCAATTAGGCTTACAGCTTATTTAAAGAAGGCACCTGGGTCACAAAAAGGAAGGAGACAAAGAGTTATCTGGAGAAGTCAGTCAGAAGGGAGATGACTGACAACAGACTGAGATCAGAGTAACAGCCGTGTTAGTCTGTATTCGCAAAAAGAAAAGGAGTACTTGTGGCACCTTAGAGACTAACCAATTTATTTGAGCATAAGCTTTCGTGAGCTACAGCTCACTTCATCGGATGCATACTGTGGAAAGTGTAGAAGATCTTTTTATACACACAAAGCATGAAAAAATACCTCCCCCCACCCCACTCTCCTGCTGGTAATAGCTTATCTAAAGTGATCACTCCTTACAATGTGTATGATAATCAAGTTTGGCCATTTCCAGCACAAATCCAGGTCCCCACATATCTATGCAGGGGACACCACCACAGGGCCTAATAACATCAGCCACACCATCAGAGGCTCGTTCACCTGCACATCCACCAAGGTGATATATGCCATCATGTGCCAGCAATGCCCCTCTGCCATGTACATTGCTCAGACTGGACAGTCTCTACGTAAAAGAATAAATGGACACAAATCAGATGTCAAGAATTATAACATTCATAAACCAGTTGGAGAACACTTCAATCTCTCTGGTCATGCGATTACAGACATGAAAGTTGCGATATTACAACAAAAAAACTTCAGATCCAGACTCCAGCGAGAGACGGCTGAATTGGAATTCATTTGCAAATTGGATACAATTAACTTACGCTTGAATAGAGACTGGGAGTGGCTAAGTCATTATGCAAGGTAACCTATTTCCCCTTGTTTTTTCCTAACCCCCCCGCCAGATGTTCTTGTTAAACCCTGGATTTGTGCTGGTTTGATTTGATTATCGTACACATTGTAAGGAGAGTGGTCACTTTAGATAAGCTATTACCAACAGGAGAGTGGGTTTGTGTGTGTGTTTGGGGGGGACACCTGGATTTGTGCTGGAAATGGCCCAACTTGATTATCATACACATGGTAAGGAGAGTGATCCCTTTAGATAAGCTATTACCAGCAGGAGAGTGGGGTGGGGGGAGGTATTTGTTCATGCTTTGTGTGTATAAAAGATCTTCTATACTTTCCACAGTATGCATCCGATGAAGTGAGCTGTAGCTCACGAAAGCTCATGCTCAAATAAATTGGTTAGTCTCTAAGGTGGCACAAGTACTCCTTTTCTTTTAACAAACTGAGAGACACCGAGAAGGGCAAGTGAGAACTGCCTGAGGAGGAATGGCAGAACCCATGGAGAAACATGAGCAGCAGAGGAGAGCTGGCACAGAGAGCCACTGGGAAGAGCAAAAAGTTGATGGTGACTAGCCAGAGCTTGTGCAGAGGCCCCTATTACAAAGGGGAAGAACCAGGCTGGTTAGGAGAAGCTGAGCCCAAAACAAGGCACTTAGGAGCCAATGCTGGATGGTTGATGCTGGAGGGCAGATCATAGGATCAGGGGTAGGACTCACAGGTAGTAGTCCTGGCTGAGTGGAACAATGTGAGGAGCTCTGTCATGGAAGACCTGACTTAGGCCTACTGGAGAAGAGTTGTGAGGGAGACAGCCTGGAGAGTGGAGCCCTGGAGCAAGGGCAGAAAGAGTCTGGGATCAGGCAGGAGATGAACTCTTGGGAAGGTACATGAGAATTGTCCCAGGAGGGAGCATGGAAAATTGCTATGAACCTGTTACACTTTGGGATTTTGGAGCGAGTGGGTTGGGTCTTATCATGAGAGTTCTGTGGATTATTTCTGGGCTTGGCAGGATTTGATTTTAATGGACAGATGTCTGTAAACATCACTTTCAAATGATGCACTGCAATCAATGAAAAAAATATCTGTCGGTGACTCCTGCCCTGGCAGGAGTCATTCATCAGTAGGGTGGCCACTCCTGCAGCTGGGGACTCATCCTCCTCCTTGCCGTCCTGGCCAGGAGTCTCTGTTCTGCACCACCAGAACAGCAACCTTCCCTGCGCCCTTGCATCTGCAGGGACCAGGTGTTGCCAGCCCCATGGCCATGCAGGGAGCCCTCTGTATATCCCCTGTCATGGCCCTACTTGCTCATTCATCAATGTGGAAGCCATCCCCAAGCAAGAACTGTTCAGAAGCCCCCTGCGACTGGGGGCGGCTCCATCTCCTCTTCACAGACCTGGCCACCAGTGTCTGCTCCACTGGGCCAGGACCACAGCCTCCCCTGCACCTTTTGTCCCTGTGACTTTTTATGACCCAGATAGTCCCCTGCTGTCAGAGCTGCTCTAACCCTAACCCTACCCCCACCATAAATTCCACCAACTGTAAAAATAGTTACAAAAGCAAAAACATTCTTCAAAATAAACATCAATATTAATTTCTGAAATTAGAAAAAAATAAAAATAAAATGCAGCCAAGTCTAACTATTTCACGTGCAGATGAATCAGGTAGCCAAAAGAAGTCCCATGTCATCTCACACATGGTGAGAGTTGCATGTAATCCATGCTTGCTCCAAAATCTCTACATCTGAAAAGCTGCATAAAAATGTCATGCCTGACATTGGCTCCTAAGTGCCTAAGTCCATTTTGAAAATGGAACTTGGGTGCTTTTGAAATTTTTACCCTTAATCTATGTTGTTATGAATATTGTTCTTGTACATATAATCCTATTTGTAATCCAGATAAACTTTTGACTTCAGTAATATCTTGAGGCAATGAGTTCCACAAGTTCCACTCATGCATTGAATAAAAACATATTTTCTTGAATCATTTTTAAAATTCACTCCCTTTTTAGTTTCATTAGGTTTCTCCTTGCTTTGTATCATGTCCAGGGGGTAAATGGAAAAATCCAATTTAATGTCTCTTGGCCATTCTTTATGATCGTTTCAGGTAATTTTTCTGTGCATATAATACTGTGTACCATTTATGAACTGCCACCTTCTTTTAAAAAACAAAAACAAAAACCTCTTTTTCCCCTCTATATCCATATAATGACCTATTTCTGTTACATGTCATCAGCTAATATCATTGTGGTTCCACTGAGTGACTTATTCAATCTTTCTGACAAATTACTGTTTTCTTGTAGCAAAAAATTGTCCAACATAGTGTTTTTACTGTTTTGTCAATAAGCAAAGAAAATAAAAACCTTATGGGAATTTGAACAAGGAAGTTCATACTTCGTATGTGAGCAGTGTTTGAATTGCAATGTGGTGGGAAAGGCAGAACGTACTATGCAACCTGTTTACAGTATTGTATGCCAGCAGCAGAGTGAGATTTTTTTTCCCCTTGGTCCCGTTTGCTTGGCTGTAATTCGAGCCCACTCCCTCCCCACTTTTTACTAGGCAGCCAGTATTTTTTCAATGTTTTTATTTTTTTAAAAAAAAATCCCTAATCACAAATAAGACTAAACTCTTATTTTAATGGTGGTTTAATGATGCACTCATCCTATCAACGGAGCTGCAGTGTGCATGGGTTTAAATAGAGCACCAGTGGCTGCTCTAGCTACAGTCCCTCCCCAGTGAGACCAGCCAGTCCTGGGGTAATGCTGGCCAACTCTGAGCTCCGCAGCAGGGGAGAAGTTGTAAGAATCTTGCACCACCAATGTCTACGTGGCGCTTCTGTTGCTAGGGCTGTCTGTGAATCTGGAGCCGTGTCTACAGATAAATTTCTAGAGCCCTCTGTCAGTTAATGAATAGTACAAAGGAAGTTAATTTGATACATCCATTCATCCTTTCCCATATTACCAGAACAGGGGCACATTCAGGGAAATTTGTCACCTTCAAGTTGATCTAAAGGGAGTACTCCTTTTATACAACCCATAACTAACCTGTGAAACACAGTGCCAAAAGATGCCATTGAGGCTAGATGTCCAATAAGATTCAAACAAAGATTGTACCCGTCTATGGATAATGAAAACCTCCAAAGTTACTTTTAAATAAGATTACAATTGTTTTAGAAGAGACATAAACTCTCCTGCTCATAACCCTACAAGTAACCAGCTGGTGTTAAGGCGAAACACCTCCTATAGTGGACGGTTATTGAATAACCTCCCCATAGGGGAAATCACATCTCCTTCTGAAGTATCTGGTACTGGCCGCTCTCAGAAGTATACTAGACTAGATAGACTACTGTTCTGATATGGTTGCTACTGGCAATGAAATTAGCCTCAAATTATGACAGATTCATTTGTCTTGCTGTCCACATTCATCGTTCTGCTAGAACCGTTGCTGCTCCATCTTGAATTTTTATTTTTACAATAGACACCGCACTAGGTGTGTAAAAATGGTGGCACCATCACCCCACTTCTTCTGGACCTCCATGGCCTGGGGTGGGACTGGAAAAGGGTTGGGAGAAGCAGGGTCAGGAGAGTGTATATCATGATAACAAAGGCAGAAGAAAGCTAATGCAGCCAGAGGCAGGTTTAGCAGTGTTCTGACCATACTCTGCCCTTGGAGTCTTAAAAAAGGAGGACTTGTGGCACCTTAGAGACTAACAAATTTATTTGAGCAGAAGCTTTTGTGAGCTACAGACTAACATGGCTGCTACTCTGAAACTTGGAATCTTAGATGATCACAGCCAGTTTTTTGGAGATAATTTTCAAAAGCACCTAAACGACCTAGGCTCCCAAGTCCTATTTTCAAAACTTTAAAGATTTAGGGTATGCCTATGCTAGAGCTAGAAGGTGTAAATTCCAGCTTGAAGAAACCTACCTGCACTAGCTCTAATGGACTAGTCCTCTAGAAATAGAAATGAGCAGTGGGAGAGGCTGACCGCCCCAAGTGCATACCTATGGGATTGTCCTCTGGGTAACTAGCTCCTCCTGCTGCTTGTGTTGTCATGGCTACACTTCTATTTTTAGTGCATGGGCTCCATCAGAGCTAGTATGGGCATGTCTACTCAGATTTATACCTTCTAGCTCTATTATAGACATGCCATTAGGCACTTATCCTACAGAAGTTTTACTGATGCTCCTTTGTCAGGGTTGGAGCTGGAGGTGTATTTTCCAGCTCAAGTTTGCTGCTAGCATGCTAAAAATAACCATGTAGCTGTGCCCGTACAGCGGAGGGACAGGTTAGCTGCCCCAGGTATGTACCTGGGGTTTCAGGCAGGATTGTAGTCAGGACGGCGAGACCATCTTGCTACCCATGCAGCTGCAAAACCCTGCTGTTTTTAGTGCACTAGCTCAATCAGAGCTATCATGGGTCCATCTTCCTGAGCTGGACGTTACACCTCCAACTCCAGTATAGACATAGCCTTAGGAGCTTAAGTGCTGGTAAATCATTTCCCCCATTTTTACAGACCTAAATTATCTGATTTATTTTCAAAAGTGCTGAGCAGCCACTGCAGGAATAGACTTCAACAGCTGAAAGCCATTCATAGCACCTCTGAAAATCAGGCCATAAATAACTTGTCCAGAGTCACGCAGGAGGTCTGTAGCAAAGCCAGGAGTTGAACCCAGATCTCCCAGGCCCAAGCTTTAACCATAAAACCTTCCTTCTCTGCTCCGTAGTCACTTAATCTATTCCCATTTTAACATCTACTATGACTCTGCTATAAACCCAGCTATACATGGCATATCTGAGGGGGGAGGGGAGAAAGCTTGTGATGCTTTCTCACAAAACAAATCTATATCCACAGGTGACTGTGATATTCTGGGATAACCATATGTGCTTATTGCACCTTCCGAATACTTTACCATGTGGATATTTATGAAAGGTGTGAAATTGTTTTCCTGGATATTTATGCATAAGAAAGTTAAAAGACTGGCAGAACTGAAGTTATTTATTCATGCACAAGCCACACTAGGCAACTGTGTTTAGAATTTCTCTGTATTGGCCTGCACCAACTACCTTCTCATGGGACAAGAGGCATTAATTCTTTTTCTGGGCTGCAACAGCCTGGGCCTTTAACAGAGACCCTGTGTACCAAGCTGTGGAAACTTACAAGTTTGTAACTGTAAGTTGTTGTTAGAGTCCAGATGAGACTGAATTTTTGCTTTAAAAATCTGAGTAACAATCAGACACCATGAAAAGAGCAGAGATGTCTGTCATAAATGTTACTGTCCAAGCTGACAGAGGAAGAGCTCAGGTGGTTCCATGGGGAGCTAACAGTTATGTCTGAGCTGATATCTAAAGATTCATAGATTCTAAGGCCAAAAGGGTCCACTGAGATCATCTAGTCTGACCTCCAGTATAGCACAACCCATAGAACTTCCCCAAAATAATTCCTAGAGCAGATCTCTTTCAGAAAACCATCCAATCTTGATTTTAAAAATCCACCCTGATCCTTGATAAATTGTTCCAATGATTGATTATTCACTGTTAAAATGTATGCCTATTTCCAATTTCAATTTTTCTAGCTTCAAATTCCAGCCATTGTATCATGTTACACCTTTCTCTGCTAGATTGAAGAGCCCATTATTAAATATTTGTTCCCTATGTAGGTACTTACAGACCGTGATAAAGTCACTCCTTAGCTTTCTCTTTGTTAGACTCAAAGAGCTCAATCTATTCAGCATATCACTATCAGGCATGTTTTCAAATCCTTTTAATTGTTCTCCTGGCTCTTCTCTGAACCCTCTCCAATTTATCAACATACTTCCTGAATTGTGGGTACCAGAACTGGATGCAGTATACCAGTGCCGGTTGCACCAGTGCCAAATGTAGAGGTACAATAACATCTCTTACTCAGGTTCCCCTGGTCACGTTAGCTCTTTTGGCCACAGAGTCACACTGGCAGCTCATGTTCAGCTGATTATCCATCATGGCCCCTAAATCTTTTTCAAAGTTACTACTTTCAGAATAGACCCCTCCCCCCCCATCTGCAAGTATGGCCTACATTCTTTGTTCCTAGATGTATACATTTATATTATATATTGCTTGTGCCCAGTTTACCAAGCAGATTTCTCTGCATCAGTGACTTGTCCTCTTGGTTATTTACCATTTCCGCAATTTTTGGGTCATCCGCAAACTTTCAGTGATGATTTAATGGTTTCTTTGTGGTCATTGATAAAGATGTTACTTTGCGTATGGCCAAAACCCCATCCTTGCGGGACCCCACTGGAAACAGACATGTTAAATGGGGAATCATCATTAACCATTATATTTTGAGACCTATCAGTTAGCCAGTTTTAATCCTTAATGTGCCATATAAATTCTGTATCATTCTAGGTTTTATAACCCAGATGAAAGTAACTGAGGAACCACCATTCTAATATCAAATGACCAAGATCCTTCATTCAGGACACATAGCCTGTCCACTTCTTTGCTTCTATTTTGGATGGTGTGGAAGCATTAATTTTAAGAAGAGGTTCTATTTGCTTCACGTGTCAAACACTAAATAGCCCGTGATCCCTTCCAACATGCTTTTCTTGTCAAGGGGGAGAAGGTGGAATGAGAAGTTTTCACAATCGATAATGGAAACTGTGTGTTTGTAGTAGACAGTTACATTTGTTGTCCTGAACAGGAGAAACTGAGAAACACAAGGACCTGCACAATGGGTGGTAAGCTGAAAGGCATTTTCACCCCATACAGGATACCTTAGGCATCGGTACAGGCAATGGTTCCCAGTACAGTTCACAAGAATGAACGCTTAGCTATGTATTTTTTTTTGTTGCATAACATCTAGCCTCCCCTTGTAGAATCAAATGGGCAAATAGGAAAAACAGTGCCTCCTGTGAAATGTTGCCATGTTGTTGTGGTACTGGCAGGAGGAAGGATCTCGGAGAAGCCCATAGGTTTACAACAGAAGTAAGAGCTTTGTTAATAACCTAAAGAAGTGACACAGATAGGCAGCACTACTTCAGGATGTAATGAGACCTCTGTTGACTTTTTCAGCACCCTCTGGATAATGCCTGCTAGTAAAAAAACAAACAAACAAGCAGAATGGAGGAGAACCATATCTTGCTACTTAGGAGCAATTGATAGCAACAACCCAAAACATTATGTAGTGTCAAAATTATAATCATGCAATTAAAGATTGGATTGTAGTTAGCTATACCCAGAGGTGAAAGTAAGCCGGTACGCCCTGGTACGGTGTACCGGTTAAGAACCGGTGCACCATACCAGGACTGGCTTTCAGAGAGGGCAATTTAAAGCCCTGGGGTAGCTGCAGTGGCGGGGATTTAAAGGGCCCTGGAGCTCCAGCCCCCGCTACCTTCCCGGGGCCCTTTAAATCCCCACCTGAGCCCTGCTGCTGAAGCCCTGGGGTAGCGGCGGCGGGGCTCCCGAGGGGATTTAAAGGGCCGGGGCGGTAGCGGTGGCTGGAGCCCGGGGCCCTTTAAATCCCCGATGGAGCCCGGCCACCGCTACCCCAGGGCTTGGGCAGCAGGGCTCAGGCAGGGATTTAAAGGGCTTGGGGCTCTGGCAGCTGCTACCACAGCGGAGCCCCGGGCCCTTTAAAGCTCTGCCAGAGCCCAGAGCCCCGGGGTAGCGGTGGCAGCTGAGAGCCCCCAGGGCTCCTCAGTGATTTAAAGGGCCCGGGGCTCCCAGCTGCCTCAGCAGCTGGTAGCTCGGGGGTGATTTTAAGGGGCTCTGGGCTCCCAGCCGCCACTTCCACAGCTGGAGCCCTGGCCCTTTAAATCAAGATTTAAAGGGCCCGGGGATTTAAGGCCCTGCCTCTTCCGGTTGAGGCCACGCCTCTTCCAGTTGAGGCCTCACCCCCTGCTCAGGACTCCGGCGTACCAGTAAGTCCTCTAACTTACTTTCACCCCTGGCTATACCCAGAGGCAATGTAAATTGTTCCTGACTCTTGAGGTCTACACTCAACCTTTGCAACCTTCTTTTAATTTAAAGGTTTCTTTTTTTTAATTTATCTAAAAGAAAATCTATTTAGGCTGAAAGTACATAGTAAATCTTTGTGTATGGAAAAATATAAGAAGAGATACTCCATCCTTGACTCGTTGTCTGAGTAAAACAGGGCCTTTGGAAAAAATCACATTTGTTTCTGATAAATTGACTCCACTTACCTTCCAAAGAGTTGCCTTGAAATATTTAACTTAGATACTGGTATAACTCCTGCATGTAGAGAATAGTTCAGACTAAATGCCTCCAAATACTGAGGTTGCAACATCAGGACTCCAAGGCCAGGTCTACTCTACCATTAAGTTAATCTAACTTGCGTCACTCAGGGGTGTGAAAAAGACACACACATCCTGAGCGACACAAGTCACAGTGACCTAAATGCTGTCCACAACAGCTCAATGTCAGCGGGAAGGTGTCTCCTGCCAACATCGCTTCTGCCTCTTGTGGAGGGGGAGTAATTATACCAACGGGAGCGCTCTCTCCCATCGGCATAGAGCATCTTCACCAGACGCACTACAGCAGCGCAGCCGCATCGGTGTAGCGCTTTTAGTGTAGACCTGTCACTATCTAGACATACCTCTTGTATATGTTCCTTACAGATTTGTTACCCACACACTCTAGGGCACCCACCTTTACCCAGTTCCTAGGGGCTCAGGGTGTACTCTTCTGTGGGTTTGCAGGGCATTTTACCAGTGAAAGAGCCTTATATAGTAATATCCTTAACCTCTATTTAGTAACTGTTACCAAAGCAGAATGCACATGCTAAGCATAAAATGCTCACCACTCCCAATAAGGCAGACGAACTTTTCCCTGCTGGCCAGTCAGGATCAGGTCATCGGGGAACTCCAGCCTCTGCATGATAGAGTTGGCAGAGCGTTGAGGTCTGGCAGCTCTGATCTTGGGGCTGTGTCCTGGAGTTAAGTTCCAAAGAATTTCCTTTTGGACCCCAGTTTACATAGTTAAGCTTGAGTCCTGCTTAGCTATACCTTAACCAATCGGTATTTTTTTTTTTTATCAATCCTAGCCCATTACAAAACAATTCTTTAACTAATCATATCCCACCACCTTAGTTGATTTAAATCTTGCAATATTAGTTATGCAACAGACAGAAACAATTAAAGAATCAGACAGAGACCATAGACATAAACAATAGAGAAGTTGGGACCATAAAAGCAAAACAATAAAGAAGTATAGATTTCACAATCACAGCTGTTGATAAGTTTCAGAGTAGCAACCGTGTTAGTCTGTATCCACAAAAAGAACAGGAGGACTTGTGGCACCTTAGGGACTAACACGTTTATTTGAGCATAAGCTTTCGTGAGCTACAGCCCACTTCATCGGATGTATGCAGTGGATCTGTTGATAAGTGATTCCTTGCCAGACAGAATGCTATCAAACAAATTTTTCTTTAAACATCTTAAGATCTGTTTCTTTAGCTGGTGGTTGTAGGTACGGATAGGACAGGATTGCCTTCTGAACAGCCCAATATTTCATTGTGTTCATGTAATTTAGAAGGAATGTGATGATGTGACTTCCTGCTGTTTGGCTCATGGCTGCTGTTGTCCTAATGTGGCTGCAGAAAAAGGCCTCAGACCTTGCAGACTGAGCTAAAATACAGATTTCTCCAGATTTGGGGGGATTTGCATGCAGGATCAAAATCTTGAGTTTTGCAGCTTTGGCCTACCGATACTTTGAATATTATTTCATCTTGAACATTATAACACTTAAATCCATGCTTGTATGTTTTTATAAAACATTACCTTATGGATGTTAGTTTACAATAATTTTTGCCCCTTCTTTAGACTACAGATGTAATCAAAATGTCAGAAAACATTAAGTCCTCCTTAAACAACAGGCATTTATTAGTGAGGAGAGCAATACAAAGGAAGCAAGCTCATTTTGTTTAAACTTTGTTGCCAAAAACTACACAGTGTCCTCAACATAGCACAAACACTTTAGTGCAGGGGTGGGCAATAATTTTTGCAGGGGGACCACTCCACAAATTTTGGTAAGTCGTCAGGGGCCACACATTTCTATTCTATTAATGGAGGGGGCGTGGGCTCTGGGAGGGAGTTTGGTGCAGGAGGGGGCTCTGGGCTGGGGCAGGGGATTGGGGTGCAGGAGGGGGTGCAGGGTATGGGAGGGAGATTGGGTGCAGGAGGGAGCTCTGACCTGGGGCAGGGAGTTGGGGTGTGGGAGGGAGTGCGAGGTGCACGCTCTGGCCAGGGGAGGTGCTTACCACAGGGAGTTCCCAGCCTGTGGTGCAGCAAGGCTCAGGCAGGCTGCCTGCCTGCATGCCATGGCCCCACGCTGCTCCTGGAAGCGACTGCGGCCAGCTGCTACCTACCGGCACCTCTTTGCGTGCCCCTTGTGAGGAGGGAGCTGTGAAGACAGTGCTGGGGGCAGGGGCAGTGCACAGAGCCGCCTCCTCTCCCCCGCCACCAGGGGCACGCAGAGACATGCCAGCAGCAGCTTCTGGGAGCAGTGTGGAACCACAGCAGGCAGGCAGCCTGCCTGAGCACCCTGCTGCGTTGCGGGACTTTTAGTGGCCCCGAGATCACAAGGGAGCAGCCAAAGAGCCTGGCGGGCTGCACAGAAATGTTAGATGTGCCAGATCCAGCCTATGGACCGTATTTTGCCCACTCCAGCTTTCGTGACTGAAGAGCATACTCTCAAGTAGAAATTATACAAACGATAAGAATTTTACAGGTCACTGAGGTTAAAAAGATCTTGGCAATTTACAGGTTTAGGGCCCCTGGTTTGGATCCAGATCCAAACTTTCTGAAACTGTCATAGAAATGGGGAATAACTATGAAGTTTGAGTCCAGATTCCTGAAGTTTGGGGAGTATTTGGATTTATGCTTGTGGCTTAAGTCCTTCTCTGCTTTTCACCAAGCTGTATGACAATATTTTCTTTGGATATTTTTTTATGTGTGGGCTTTTTCCCTGTGTCTCATGCAGTATAAAGCAACTAATTTAGAGTGTGAAGGCAGACTTCCTGAAGAGGACATGGTAACACTAAATAAATCCTAGACATACTGAAGGGCTTTTGTCTTTTAGGATTGCTATAGCTTATTCTCCAAGTGGAGTGGTGCCTACAATTCATTGCAGCCATTTCATTGTGACCCAGTTTGGAAAAGCAAATTGTGGGCTATGGAGACCTGCCTACAGTGTTAGTGCTGCTTGGAAACAAACTAAAAGGGATTTGGTTCACCTCTTGTTTTTAACATGCAGCTACTGGATTGCTGAGTCAGGCAAAAGGGTGATATTTCAACAATCCCATTTAAGTGATTTGTTTTTGCAGCTAATAAGTAGAATTTATTGTAGCACCGTTGTACACCACAGAAAAGATTTCAGGTGTAAGACAACACAATTTGTCTGTATCTGAACATTTTACCAGTAGATAAAAAAGACAATTAAGAATAGGTTATTCCACTAACATTTGGTACCCTAGCTTGACATTGTCTTGCAGAATGGTAAATGTCATACTTAACAATAAAAAAGGATACATGAGAAAATATTCAGTACTGATTAAAGATGCATCTCAGAGTTGCTTCACGCAAGATAATTTTTGCTGATTCTTCTGTAATTTATTTAACATTTTATGCAGCTGCAGGTCTCGGATCCTGCTATAAACAACCCTCTTGAAATCATTAATGAAACATTAAGTCACAATAACAAATTGCTTTTAGTTACGATCTTTTCTTGATGACTTAGTTTTGCTGTAACTTTTTTGCATTTGCTTTTATTGTATTATTTGCAACAGAACAAATTTTGTAGCAAACATAAGTGTCTTTTTCCTCCCAATAAAACACCATAATGACTGGTCTATGAATGCCTCCTTCAATTTGGAAATGGATCAGCAATTTAGCTTCTCTCTCTGCTCATGGAATGCCCAGAGCTGTTAAGTCTCCTGGATCAGCTGGGATTCTATTTGTGGGTGGCCCTTCCTGATCACTTGCTTCTATCTTCCCATTTCCATTGGGAGAGCAGGGGAGCTGTGTGAGGTGGAGGTGCCAGGGTTGTCAAATCTCATATTTGGTGTTTCTCTTAAAACACAAATTACTAGGGCCATTTGGTTATGTAAGAACCTCAATATTCATTTTCTTTAAAAAGTTTCTAGTTCTCAAGGTTCTGAGGGAAAACTTGACCTAAGGCTCACAAAAAAAAAATGGCAAATAAAAAAAGAACCCAACATTTTATAACTTTGGCTTAAAGTCATGAGAATTTTTTTTAATTTCATGATTTTGGGAGCCTAACATAATTTTTGAATGCTTGGGGTTGCCAATACTGAGGTTCTCTCAGCTGCATCTCTATGGTTCAAGTCCTGGAGGACTTCTCTAGTCATCTAAACCATAGAGACAGTCCTCTGCCAACTCTAGAGCAACCACAGAGAGATGCCTAGAACACTGGATAGTGTGATGGATATGGTAGGCCGTTACTAACCGCATCTGTATGGCCATGGTGAGTTGGGGACCATGCTCTGTGCAGTGTTTTATAGTCAGGGAGCATGTTGGAGGAGGTGCAGGAAGAAACTTGAGGGAAGGAGAAGGGAACTGCTTCATAGTTACTTTTCTAAGATGAACAGTCCTAGTGTTTTAAATCTCTTCTCATATGGAAGCTGTTCCACACCCCTAATCGTTTTTGTTGCCCTTCTCTGTCCTTTTTTCAATTCTAATTTTTTTTTTTTGGCGGTAAGGTGACCAGAACTGTCGGCAGTATTCAAGGTGGGCGTGGGGGTTGGGGGGGTGTACCATGGATTTATATAGTGTGTGACAAAGTCAGGCTGGGCAGCTGCACGAAAATGGTCCTATTGTGTTCCAGGAAGTGGGTGGGCACAAGCCCACCCATTGCTAAAGGACCTTCCCCCAGCCCTTGGGGAGGAACCACAAGGTTCAGGAACTCAAATAATTATGGGGGACAACCAAAAATGTAACAGGGGCAGGTGTGAAGGTCAAAGGGTCAAACAAAGGAAACCTGAAGGGGACACCGAGCAGAGAACCCTGGGCAGCGCCCACTGCTCCTTGAAGGTGGCAAGGGAGCCAGCAGACACCGCCCAGAGGAACTCTGCCCAGACGCGTGAACAGAGGGAGTATCGGAAATAGGCCACACAGTCGCAAAGAACCCCTGCATGAGAGTGGTGGAAAGCAGGTGTGTTAGCCCTAGAATGATAAAGGCTCTTTTTCCTATAAGCTGAGAAGGTTTATCTCTGGTCAGTTAGGGACATCTGAGTCCAATTAAGGACTGCCTGAGATCTTTTTTTTTTTTTTTTTTTAAACCTCTTCTGGTGAGAGAGAAGGGGAGACAAGTTGCTGCAAGGCTAGTGGCAGCAGGGAGATAGGCTTCTCCAGGGTGAGAGGCTGTTCTTTCTCACTACTGGGAGAAACAAACAAAGCTGAGTGCCTGTTTAGGGGAAGGACTGACACCCTAGGACCAACAAAAGGACAACACCCCCTCCTCCCCCCCCCCAGCCATGGGGCAGGGAAAGATATCCCCCTTTGTTTTGTGTTTGCAGATTGGCTTCTTTCCATTTGATGGAGGAGCCCTCTTTGGGCCTGCCCTGAGGCCTACCTTGAAAATACAGAGAGGGAGGGAAGACAAACACTGTCCAGAGTGGGGCTGATTTATCCTTCCCCCAGAGTGGGAAGTGCTAAGTCTGGTGTGTCACAAGTGGTATTATGGTATTTTCCGTCTTTCATTATTTGTGCCTTTCCTAATGGTTCCTAACATGGTTAGTTTTTTTTTTATTACCACTGTATGTTGAGGATATGTTTTCACCGAACTATCCACCCTGACTCAAAGATCTTTCTTGAGTGGCAACAGCTAGTTTAGACTCCATCATTTTGTGGCTATAGTTGGGATTATGTTTTCCAATGTAATTACTTTGCATTTATCAACATGGACTTGCATGTCCTCCCATTTTGTTGCCCAGTCACCCAGGTTTGTGAGATCCCTTTGTAACTCTGTCAGATTTTACTATCTTGAGTAATTTTGCATAGTCTGCAAACTTTGCCACCTTATTGTTTACCTCTTTTTCCAGATCATTTCTGAATATGTTGAACGGCACTGGTGCCAGTACAGATCTTTGGGCCACCCCACTATTGACCCATGAGAGGACCTTCCCTCTTATCCCATGTCTGCCTACATTGCTTAAGAGCCTCTGGTGAGGGACTTTCAGAAAGCCTTGGACAAGGTCCAAGTACACTATGTCCACTGGATCACCCGTGTCAACACATTTTGTTGACACCCTCAAAGAATTCTAATAGATTGGTGAGGCATGATTTACCTTTGCAAAAGCTGTGTTGACTCTTCCCCAAATATATCATGTTCATGTATATTTGATAATTCAGTTCTTTACTATGGTTTCAACCAATTTGCATGGTACTGAAATTAGGTTTACTGGCCTGTAATTGCCAGGATCATCTCTGGAGCCTTTTTAAAAAAGTAAGTGTTACATTAGCTATCTGCCAGTCACCTAGTACAGAGGCTGATTTAAGTGACAGTTACATACTATAGTTAGTAGTTCTGCAATTTCTTATTACTGTCACGCTTTGGCATGATTGGCAGCATCTCTACTGAGAGGAGAAAAAATAATAGAAAAAGAGGGGTTATGCGGGTCAGAACGGAAGTACACAAGCAGTAAGTAATTGTATTCCAAAGAGAGACTCCCAAGATCTTATTAGAAACAGCAGTGTACTTATTTAAGTGCATAGCTAGTTGCCTCTTTTGTTCTTTCAACAGGTTAGTAATTACAGTTGCAGTAATTAGCCTTGATGGAGAGTATACAAGACGATAAATGGCTACTCTGAGCAGTAGTGGAGAATAAGCGGTGCCAAACTTATTATTTTCAGTCACAGCTAATTATCTATATTCTAATACATGACTCTTTCTTGAATTATGAGTGGGAAACTGCAGAATAGAGGTTGGGTTGTTTTTTCCCCCCATTTCTCTCCTCAACCATGGAGAGAAATAGAAAAACAATGAAAAGCTTGTTAGACAATGAGAAGATTCATCTGTAAAGCTAGTTCTGAAAGAAATTTTCTCTCATCCCTAGCTATATAAATGTCAAATGCTTATTGTGAAATTAATTGTTGTATTACACATGTGACTAGCAAAGAATTCTGACTTAAACATCAGGGAAACCTCTTCATATTTAGCCGATCAGTAGCAACAAGTTGTAGGGCTGGCCTGACCATGTGTTGGGGCTCAGTGAAGAACTCAGGAGAGGCTGCTTTCCTTTCAGCTGTGCTGCTAGGAGGGTGATTGGCCCATTAATTGATGAGGCAATAGGGGGATGTACTGATGTTCTTGACAAAGACCCCTTCCCCCAAAAGCCCTGGCCCCCAGAACAGTCACCTGCCCTGAACAGTTGCACAGGGAATGTCTGAGCAACACCATGAGGATCACAGTCTCTGGCGTGCTTATCTTGAGTGATAAGGTCATTGGGGAGATAGATTTTGATTAATAGGGCTTGTCCACACCAATAATGCAACCATGCCAGCAAATCTGGTTACAACACAGTTGTCCACTCACCCAGTCACAGCATGGTTCCAATTTGTAGTGGTGACTAGACTGATAATGTCCAGGGCTTTAGTCTAGTTATGAGACACCATAAGGTCTAGTCTATGCTGCACATCACAGTCATGTTCCAACCAGGTTCCATGATGTAGTGGAATATGTAGTATAAATGAACCCTTAACTCCCAGACTTTATCGCTCACACTGGCCAGCCCACTTAGCATGATTGACAGGAGCAGTCAACAATGACGGCTGTTTTTGGTGAACATAAACATTTGTGTACTAAGAAAGCACAGAAAAAACAGCTTCTATGTTTTCCAGTTTCCTGTACACAATTTTTTCGATTTCTTTACATGTTCCCAGGATTGTTGTGCTGCACAGAAGCAGTTTTCTATGGATGAGATTCAGCAATGCTCTTCCCCATGTTTAGAAGTGAACTTTGCTTAAAAGTCCCACAATACGCACTGTAATCCTTTTATACAACAGAACCTTACCAGTGAAATGTGTTTTTATTCATGGTATCTAATATGGGCATAACTGTAGAACAGAGGTAGCTTTCTGGCACAAAGGAGATCTGAATTACTAATTCAGATAAAATTACTGTAAATACTGTATGAGCAGAAGCAGAGCTTGCTTTTCTGTGGTTGCTACCAGTAAAACCACATCAAAATAGCATTGTCCCTTCATCTGAGGTCTATTCCACTACAAAGCTGTTAAGTCAAATAAACCATTTGGAAATTCCATCACTGAGAGCGGATACCAATTTCTCTAGTAGTATATTGTACCTCACAAAGACTCAGATTATGGAACGTGTAGTGTTACAGCTCAAAGCCAGGCTTTCCTGTTTGTGGCGTGGGTAGTTTTTTTACATATTTCAAGGTATACACATTGCTACCAAAGTTTTGAATACTTTTCCTCATTAAAAGTGAGGATATGTGTACTGTTTTGTTTAAATCTACAGCACCGTACGAATCATCTGTTTCAAATTGAGCCTGATCCTTTAGGCGCTGCATGTGAAACTCTCATTGCCTCATTCCATAGCTGAAAGGCTTGTATTAGCATTCATTCTGTATTATTTATATTATTAGCTATAATCATTTCAGGAGCTGCCTCTTCATTTTGCAGTGGTATTGCTCCTACAGCATTATCTGATCAATTCTAACACACTATGGGTATGTCTACACTAGAGTTGGTGGTGTGATTCCCAGCTCGAGCAGACATGCCAGTGCTAACTCTGAATGAGAGAGCACGCTAAAAATAGAGTAGCTGTGTTGACTAGTCGCCCTAGTATATGCCTAGGGTTCAGATGGGATCATACTTGGGGCAGCCAACCTGTCCTGCTACCTCGACTTCTCTTTACAGTGTACAAGCTTGATCAACAGCCATACACTTCAAGAGGGTGGGAATTTATTACAAAGTATCAGATTGAAGTTATTAGGTATGTTTTAATAATAGTAAGTTCAGTATACTTAACCAGGCCACTGTTCATTGGAGTAGTCACTTTATTGGAACATATAGCCAGGAATTTAAAGTCAGTGCATTAGATAAGGGTTACTCCTACAAGTAAGGGTTGCAGGATTGAGACCTGTAGGAATTACTGTACCAGCAATAATTCTACAATGCTTACTAGGAAAGCAATAACATACTAAGTTAAAACAATTCAGTCAACTATGTCTTAAATTGCCTTTTGGCAGGCATATAAGAAGTAAATCCAAGACGGAGGCAAAAAATAAAACTCTTAACTTTCACAAGACAAACATATTCACCACATGAATGATAAAAAGACTGATTACGTGAAAACGATCTATTTCATACTAGATTCTTTTGCCTGAGAATCAAAAAACTGCTAAATATCTAGCAATGTGGGAATCATAAGTTACAATATTGGTCGATTAGATCAATCTGAAAGTAAAACAGGAACATCCATTAACAATCTAAAATAACTCATAACTGTAATCTTGTGTAGACATCTCAGTAAGCCATAACTCTCAAAAGCCAAACTAACCTATTTTAGGGTTGCAGACATCTCAACAAAACAACTTTTGATGTTGTTGAGGATGGGGGTAGGGGTGAGAGACACCGAGTGTAATGTGCTGTCTTGGGATTTATCTCTGTGGCAATTGATGGATTTCATTATGTACATTTCTCTACCATAAGAATCAGAGTGATCAACCTTGTTTATGCATGTTGGGTGTTTGGCTGCGTGACAAGGTTGCTATCAACAGAAGGGATGAAGCATGAGGTAATGGCTAAGACTTAAATTAGCACACTCAGTCATACCTGCTCTCTGCTTGGACTGATCCGCAACTATCAGGGCATAGTCAAATGAAGAGTGTTTTCTCTTGCAAGTTCACAAACTGGCAAATTTAGCGGAAAATTATCTTTGATATTTCCCTCACCTCTGAAACCAAAGCTACGGACATTGTGTCAATGGCTAACTTGGCCTGCTGAGCATTTTCAATTCAAAGTATTGAATCAGTGAATTAAACAATAGATGCTGCTTCTTACACCAGGGCTCTACATTATACCTTTTTGTGAGTTAAAGTCAGGGCTCCTACCTGATGGATTTTGGGAGAAAGGCACCAGGCTTTTATATGCCATCCTTGCATATCTCTTTCCTACCTCCCCCTTAACTGAGGCATTGTCTATGCTAGGACGTTGCACCATTTTAACAGTACCTTAGTGTGGATGCACCTATACTGGTATAAAGTGTTTCTATGGGTATAACTTATTCCCATACAGGAAGGGGAATAAGTTCTACTGGTATAAGGCATCTTTATAACAGTATAACTGCATCTACACTGCGGGTTGTAATGGTATACCAATTTGTTTTTTTTCAAAATCACACCCCTAACCAAAATAGTTGTGCTGGTACGAAATCTGTGTGTAGACCAGGCCTAAGTCTATGATGATGATGATAAAGAATTTGAGCTGTTTTTGTTTTGTTTTTTAATTTCCAAATTTTTGGGTCACATCAAGATGCTATCATTTGGTGACTTCTCCTTTCTCTATTACTAATCTCTTGGGGGAACGTCTATTATGTTTGCTGGCTTCTGAGCATACTCAAAGCAGGTATTTTTTGGGGCTCAATTCAGCAGTGTGCTGAGTGCTCCTGGAATAAAACTGCAGAGGGCCAAAACACTAGTGCTCTCAGTATTTGCTTAGCACCAATGCATAGAAAGCTTCATCATGCTGTGGAGAAATAAACACATGTACGTACCTATGAACAAACATCTGAACTTGCACTAGGGCATGGGAAGGAGGTGGGAAATGGGCATGATGGGAGGTGAAGGGAGATCAAAGTCAGGGTGTGGGATTTAAAGAACATCTTAATGCTAGTGCGTAGGTAAGTAGCTGTATTTTGGAATTTCAGAGGCTCCTATTGCTAGCCAGATGTAGTAACTCACTCAAGAACTGCATGTAGGAGAAAGTGAGAGGTGGGGCCACCATGAGAGTTAGCCACTGGCCTGGAAATATGTCCCTGGGATGTAAGAAAACACTTTCACTGTGGCTCCACGTCTCATGAAGTATGCTTAGTGCAGTATTTTTGCCATCCCGCTAGCCAGCTGTACCCTATCTGCTCATCTACTACACCTTTATTGCAGGGGTCCCCAAACTTTCTTGGTCATGCCCCCTTACCTGGTGTGTGCCCTGCCAGGAGTGGGGGCCACAGTCCAGGGCCAGAGCTGTGGCTGGGACCACGCCCAGGAGTGAAGCCACAGCTGGGCCTGGGGTCAGGGCTTGGGTGAGTGGCACTCCCTCCCCACCCCATGTGGGGGCTGACTGCCTTCCCCCCCACCATATTCTCCCAAACGTTCTTCCATGCCCCCCCATAGGGGGTGCACCCCACAGTTTGGAACCACTGCCTTCTTGGATCATGAGTCACAAACCCTCATTCTAAGAAGCCCTAATGGTGGTTCATTCCTGCTCTTTCACTGTCCTCATCCTCACCCTTACAGACTGAGCACTTCTGCAAGGTTTCATTAAGTTATTACTCCTGAAGCCAGAAGATCATGAACTGACCAAGTAGCCAAACAACAAAATCTGCTGTTTTTCATAGCCCGAATTGTACTCCTGAAAGCACATTAAAAAACCGTAGTAGATTGTGAAACATCCTTACCTTGCATACCAGATGCTGAAATAAGACATCCATTTACAAGGAAGGGAGATGGGTTTTTAATAGGTTTATGCTAATACTAATAATTGTTATTGCAGTTATTCAAAAAATCATACTTATCACAGATCATCCAAAATTAGCATGTCTCACATGAACAAAAAAATCTAAAATTCATATATCTTAAAAAATATGAAATGAGAAAAATTGTAGAAGTATTAAGAGTTCCCGGTAACTGAGTAAAGTAAAAGGACTGACTTCTGCATCTCTGGATGTGTTGGAGACCTTCCACAGATATTTCCTATGGAAAGAATGTATTAATTCAAACCATAAGAGTTGTCCAGGGAAGATTAGTTCCACATGGATGCTGCTGCTGTTTTAACTCCTCCAAATCTTTTAAATTGTTAATAAACTGTATTCATAGGTGCAGGAAACATTTGCATTTAGTATTGCTAAGTTAGCTGAAGAAGTTAGTAAGTTTGATAACTTTAATGTTGAATCAGAAAATAGAACAGAGTTGCATAGTCAAAATGTGGCATTTAGAAGGGGGAAACTCCCACAGTGAACCAAATTCTGTTCTTGGTTGGAGTTGCAGTGGGAGTACACCAACATAACTCACAGCAGAATTTGGCTAGATTAATTTATTTACATTGGCCTTCTTGTGGGTTACTATTTTTTATTTAAGAAAGTTGAAACCTACATGATTTAGTAACATAGAAAGCATCCAGGACTATGTGTCATAGAACATTCATAAAGAACATATGACCTGAATCTGTGAGGAGCTGAGTGCCCTCAACTCCCATGGAAAGACATAGGATTTGTGAATGCACTGCATCTCTCAGGAAGTATTTAGCAGCATAGAAAACAAGAACCGGTGCTCTCATTTAATTATTTTCACCAGCACGGGAAAGTTTCAGCTTACCTATAGTAGAAAAGTTGTACTAGTTAAAATTCACTAGATAACACATCTGCAGTAGGGGGGAAAAGAAAGTGATACTAGGAATAATCCCCTCTAACTGTTCAGAAGTTCAGATCCCCTTTGATGTTTACCAGTGGGTATGTCTGCATGCAATTAAACGCCTGTGACTGGCCCGTGTCACTGACTTGGGCTCCAACTGTAGGGCTGTAGAATTGGTGTAGACATTTGGGCTTGGGCTGAAGGCTGGGCTCTGAGACGCTGTGAGCTGGAAGGGTCCCAGAACCTGGGCTCCTGCCTGAGCCCAAACATCTACCAGCACAATTTTACACTCCCTCAGCCTGAGCCCTGCAAGCCCAAGTCTGCTGACGCTGGCCTTTCACAGTGTGATTTTCATATTTACACCCCCGGTAAGTGCAGAGGTGCACCACAATTCTAGAACAAAACTTTGGAGCCTCCAAAAATGTTCCAAGTTGGAATTTTCGGTAACACTTTTTTTTTTCATTGAACTGGCTTCCTATCCCTACAAAAATACAATGCTGTGATTGATGAGGTAAGGACTGGATGGTTCAAAGGAAAGGGAATGAGACAAAGGGCCAAATCCTGCTTGCCCTAATGACATTGGATGGAATTCACCCCTGGAGACAGGGCCAGTTTTAGATCTTTGCTTCACTTAAGTCCCACATAAACCCTCAGACTTAAGTGCTATAAAGGCTTTGTGCTGGCCCTCTGTAGTGAGTTGAATGTGTATCCATATCCCAAGTATGGTACCCTTTTAAATCAATGGGAATTTCTAAGTGGGGAGAACTCCCATTGACTTCTATGAGAGCAGCAGGATAAACCACCGGTGAGTCTGCAAGAGTACCCCTTTGAAGCCAATGGGAATTTTCAGAAGAGCAAGGCAAGACGGATTTGGTCTACAGAGCCTTTCTGTTGCTAATTCTGAAGCTTGACCCAGTCAGGAGTGATAAAGGCCTTACTCTAATAGCTTTTCAGTACGTTAGGTTGGCTGAGTTGGTGATCTCAGTCTAGTTCCCAGTGTACAATTGTCCACATCATAAAACATCCCTCTCCTTACAACTGGCACCCTTGTTGTGAGCCTGAGCATAGAGGCCGAGGGCTGACTAGGCTGTAGACTCTTGGTTACCCATTTCAGGATTAGAGCACACTGAGAGAGCATTATGGGGAAGCTTGCCCCCTGCCATTGCTCTTTGCTCTACGAAGTATACGGAAACAGGACATGGCTCTGCAGAGCTCTCACTCCAGCATCTTGGCTCTCATTGCATGAAGCACCAGCAGAACATCAGCCCCAGTCGGGTATATTTAAAAACCCAAACTAATTGTCGCTATTGGCTAACAATTTGGAAAAAGTTTATTTTTCCTGAAAATACAAAAGCAAATGGGAATGGTACGCATGCCAAAATATTAATGTGAGCTCTACTATTATGAAACAGTTTTGGACAGTTCAGGACATCTGGAGTTAATATGGGGGAGGGAAAAGAAACATTTCTTGAATGTATTTAAAGTCTGAAATAGAATGGCCGTGGCGTATACATGCAGAAACCCTGAATGAAATACACAAATGGATATGGCAGAAAGCTTAAAAGGAAACCAGCTTGCTAGGAGCAGAACTATTTTTAGTTTTTTAATGAGGAAAGCAGCTGTATTTGAGAAAGCAAGTCACTTGCTGCTTGTACAATAAGCTGGAACTCTTTCTGGTTCCTGATGTTCATGGTTGTCAGAGGGAAAACCTCATGTAGAGGCTTTTTGGCCTAGTTCCCTCAAGGTATTTAGGTGCCTAACTCCCACTGATTTACATGGGAGTTAGGTGCCTAAATACCCTGGAGTACCTCAGGCTAGGGAGCCCTAAATGGCAATCACCTATGTTTTACAGCACAATTGGGAGTATTTGGGGACCGGAGCCAGAGACTTCAGCCAAAGTCAATGGTAGCCGAAGGAGTTCAGCACCTTTTGGAGTAGGCTCTTATTTAAAAGCCTACCAAAGTTCTCTCATGCATACAGTAAACATAACGTTCCTATGCCTTTCTAGTTCTGTGCCTGGTGATTTGTCGTAAGAGAATTATTTCCTTCATTTCCTAAAAGCTTTGGAGGCTTGGAGCAATCTATCTTGTTCTTTATTTAACATAAGTGCTTTCTGTCTTTGGGCATTGCTTGTATTACTGTTGTAGCCATGTTGGGTCCCAGGATATGGGAAAAACAGGATAGGTGAGGTAATATCTTTTTATGGGTCTCAGTTTTGTTGGTGAAAGGTAAAAGCTTTTGAGCTCTACAGGGCTCTCCTTCCCGTGTGGGGAAGGAAGCAGAGTGTCTGAGCTAAATACATGTTGGGACAGATTGTTAAGCAGAAAGGGTAATGCGTGTTGGAGGCGGTCACTTGAAATGAAGCAGGCAATTGCGGGGCGGGGTGTAGATAATTATACATAAAGAGTTTGAAGTTGGCAATAAGGGTAGCAGGCAGTGTGATATATTACAAATTGTTGTAATGAGCCATAAAACCATTGTCCCTGTTAAATCCATGGGGGTTTTTTGGTGTCTAGCAGAGTTAGGAATTTAAATTCCCAAGCTCGCCTTTTGAAGGTGTTGTACAGGTTTCTTTTGAGTATTGAAAGAGCCGATATGGGAATGATAGCTTCGTGAAAAGCATTCTCTAATGGGTGTTTTTTGTCTTTTGAACTCTCACAGAAAAATGATAAATCAAGAGCATAGTGATTGGTTTCACCCAAATAGTAGTTGGGACATTTGGTGCACCGGATGAAGCATACCACATGTTATGATAAACATCTGTAGGACCCATGGATCTTCAAAAGTATGTTTGAGGGGTATTGATCATCAGAGCAATGGAGATATGTCTGCAGGTTTTGCATAATGTTGTGCTGGCAGGATCTGGTCTGGGGGAGCTTTGCTTCTGATGAGCTTGGAGAAGTTGTGGGGAGTTGTTTGAAGACCAGAGGAGTGCGTTCGGGAAAGATTTCTTTCAGGATGTGGTCATCATCAAATAGGGATTGTAATCTTTGATGATGACCCATATGGGTTCCAGTGGAGGGTGGTAGGCGACAACTTAGAGTGTGCAGTCAGATTTTTTTTTTTTTCTGTTTTGAAGCAGGTTCTCCTGTGGTATTTGGATGGTCCTTTCCATAATGGTATCTACTTTTCTGGTGGAGTGTCCTTGTTTAGTGAAGGAGATTTTCAGTGTGTTTATATGTTTATCCTAGATTTTCTCATCAGAGCAGATGACCAATTTTATTTTATTTATTTATTTATTTTGTGGCTGGTGGATTTGTGGAGGTAAGTGTGGTGATTTGTGGGTTTCTTGCATGTAGTTGTTTGTGGTATTCCAGTGTTTAAGCTAATTGTGGTGTCAAGGAAGTTGATGCTGATGGGGGGAGTGCCAGAGAAAGAGAGAGCATTTGGATGAGTGTTGGTTGTTGAAGTTTGGTGGAAATCTAAGGAGTTTAGGTTATCTGCCCAGAGAATGAAAAAATCATTGATGTATCTCAGGTATATCATTAGTTTCATGGTGCATTTTTCAAGAAATTCTTCGAAGTGGCCTATGAAGAGGTTGGCATATTGGAGAGCCATGCTAGTACCCATGGCTGTTCCCATGGTTTTGACAAAGTATTTTGTTGTTAAATGTGAAACTGTTGTGGGTGAGGATGAAAGGAACTGTGTTTATGCACAGGATTGGCAGAGATTCAGCAAGCTTTGCTGCAGAATCAAAACTTCATCCTAAAAACTAGCACTGCATTATATTCCCACCATGCAAAATAAAGTGAACAACACTGTTTTATAAGGTAGTTTTCGGAAATCTTGAGAGACATGTATTCATTTTCTTTTATAATGTAACTCATAATTGAAGTAAGCCATTTGAATTCTATTAGTGATAAGAATGGACGTTCGTTGTCTCAAGGTCAGAGCTGTTAAATTTGCAGCCCAGAAATAAAAGGGGTTGCTTGACTCCCAACAGGATGGAGAAACTGCTTTTGAATCTAATTAAAACAAACACAATCTAAAAGGATGGATCCCAGAATTAGGTAATTTTTAAGTTGAAGCAGAAGGCCAGTGCCACCTGGCTGAGATGGCCTGGAGCTTTCCACAGAAGGGATGGTGTTAGTGGAGTGAGGGAGTCAATCTTAAAAGCGAAGCTATGCTGCTAGTTTGTCAGTCTCAGACAGCATCCATATTCCAAACTCCTCAGAGTTGTAGATGCACTCAAGGTAATGGGAGGCAGCATGGCCTCTAGAGGATAGGGGACTCAACTGGGAGTCAGGAGACCTGGCTTCTTCTGTGGCTCTGTCACTGGTTGACTTTGGAAAAGACATTTCAGTTCTTTCTCCACTCCCACCATTTATTTGTCTTGTCTGTTCAGTTAACACCCTGTGTTTGTACAGTGCCTAGCACAATGGGGACCCATCTCATGTGTAGTTTCTTGGCACCACTATAATACAAATACTAACAGTGGGTGGAAAGTTTGAATAAGTTCTATCTTGACCTCTCCATTTATAGGTTTCAGAGTAACAGCCGTGTTAGTCTGTATTCGCAAAAAGAAAAGGAGGACTTGTGGCACCTTAGAGACTAACCAATTTATTAGAGCATAAGCTTTCGTGAGCTACAGCTCACTTCCTCAGATGCATATCGTGGAAACTGCAGCAGGCTTTATATATACACAGAGAATATGAAACAATACCTATTCCCACCCCACTGTCCTGCTGGTAATAGCTTATCTAAAGTGATTTCCAGCACAAATCCAGGTTTTCTCACCCTCCACCCCCCCACACAAATTCACTCTCCTGCTGGTGATAGCCCATCCAAAGTGACAACTCTTTACACAATGTGCATGACAATCAAGCTGGGCTATTTCCTGCATAAATCCAGGTTCTCACATCCCCCCCACCCCCATACACACACAAACTCACTCTCCTGCTGGTAATAGCTCATCCAAACTGACCACTCTTCAAGTAGGAAAAAACAAGAGGAAACAGGCTACCTTGCATAATGACTTAGCCACTCCAAGTCTCTATTTAAGCCTAAATTAATAGTATCCAATCATGTGCCAGCAATGCCCCTCTGCCATGTACATTGGTCAAACTGGACAGTCTCTACGTAAAAGAATAAATGGACACAAATCAGATGTCAAGAATTATAACATTCATAAACCAGTCGGAGAACACTTCAATCTCTCTGGTCACGCAATCACAGACATGAAGGTCGCTATCTTAAAACAAAAAAACTTCAAATCCAGACTCCAGCGAGAAACTGCTGAATTGGAATTCATTTGCAAATTGGATACTATTAATTTAGGCTTAAATAGAGACTTGGAGTGGCTAAGTCATTATGCAAGGTAGCCTGTTTCCTCTTGTTTTTTCCTACCCCCCCCCCCCAGATGTTCTGGTTTAACTTGGATTTTAACTTGAAGAGTGGTCAGTTTGGATGAGCTATTACCAGCAGGAGAGTGAGTTTCTGTGTGTATGGGGGTGGGGGGATGTGAGAACCTGGATTTATGCAGGAAATAGCCCAGCTTGATTGTCATGCACATTGTGTAAAGAGTTGTCACTTTGGATGGGCTATCACCAGCAGGAGAGTGAATTTGTGTGGGGGGGTGGAGGGTGAGAAAACCTGGATTTGTGCTGGAAATCACTTTAGATAAGCTATTACCAGCAGGACAGTGGGGTGGGAATAGGTATTGTTTCATATTCTCTGTGTATATATAAAGCCTGCTGCAGTTTCCACGATATGCATCTGAGGAAGTGAGCTGTAGCTCACGAAAGCTTATGCTCTAATAAATTGGTTAGTCTCTAAGGTGCCACAAGTCCTCCTTTTCTTTTTGTTTCCTCTTGTTTTTTCCTACCCCCCCCCCCCCAGATGTTCTGGTTTAACTTGGATTTTAACTTGAAGAGTGGTCAGTTTGGATGAGCTATTACCAGCAGGAGAGTGAGTTTGTGTGTGTATGGGGGTGGGGGGGATGTGAGAACCTGGATTTATGCAGGAAATAGCCCAGCTTGATTGTCATGCACATTGTGTAAAGAGTTGTCACTTTGGATGGGCTATCACCAGCAGGAGAGTGAATTTGTGTGGGGGGGTGGAGGGTGAGAAAACCTGGATTTGTGCTGGAAATCACTTTAGATAAGCTATTACCAGCAGGACAGTGGGGTGGGAATAGGTATTGTTTCATATTCTCTGTGTATATATAAAGCCTGCTGCAGTTTCCACGATATGCATCTGAGGAAGTGAGCTGTAGCTCACGAAAGCTTATGCTCTAATAAATTGGTTAGTCTCTAAGGTGCCACAAGTCCTCCTTTTCTTTCTCCATTTATAATTACACTTTCTGCCACAAAGACTAAGAAGTTTTAGCTGGCTTCAGTGAAGAATTTTCTGTATAAACCATTTCTATTTTCGTGCTTGCTCCATTTAATTTTGCCTTTGTAAATAATGTACCACTTTGTGCCAAACTTGGCTCTCATTTACTTTGATGTAAAATTAGAGCAATTTCATCAGCTTTGGTGTATCCAACATCTTCTTTGACTGCACTTTTTATGAGAGTTTATTTCCAGTATACCTCCAGAAGACAAGTTACTGGGGTTCATCCATTGTAAGTAGATTTCTGAGGCCTCCTTAGCTGGGAGAAGCAGGAGAATATTTGAATTGTAGACTTGGCGTCCACAGGTCCACTCCTTTTAATAGACACCCAGGTTTACACCACAACAGTGCATCTTCTCTGGCTTGTAAAAATTAAAAGTTTCAACCTTCATCATGAGTGGATAGGGGTTTGAATTGATGTGGGATTGAGGTACATGGAAAAGAGAACCTGTGGAAGTTATATTCCTCTCAAAACTGTGTAAAAGTCATAAAATGTTATCTTTATACAGCATAAATATCAAATGGAAAGCACACCTGTCTCTTGCTATGTGGGCCAGTTAATTGGTTTTTGATCTATTTTTACAGTTCTCATCTGAAAGGCAATTTATTTGTTAAGTTTCACAGAAAGCTTTGGAGCTGCTATAGAGTTTTTTGTAGCTGTGAAAAATGGCAGTTTTTTTTGTTTTTTGTGGGTTTTTTTTAAAAGCATTCTCAAGGAATAATTACAATGATTGAGAATGCTTTGTTAAAAAACAGAACAAAACCAGAAACATGTACCTTTTTCACAGAGGCATAACTCTAAAATGGCTCTGTAGATTTCTTTAGCTATTGAGGAAATCTGAAAAGTAAAAGGAAACAAATTCACCTTCAGAGTTTAGCAACAGCTGAAGTTTGTCTCACAAGTATTTGAAAACTGGCTCCTCCCCACTCGCAGAAACTGATATCAAAGCTTTAAAAATAACAGTACAAATTTTCTGTTACAAGTTCCAAAAAGGAGAAGACCATGCTTTGCTCCATTTTAATCTCTTAAGAATATGATGAATGTGGTTATGTCTTATAATTTATTAAGTATTTGGCACCTCTAGGTGCTACTGCAATCAGGTACTGGTCTCCATTGTGGTAGGCCCTGCACATATACAGAACAAGACTGTCCCTGCCACAAAGAGCTTACAAGCAGAGTAATGTATGTTGTATTCTATTTCTTCAACTTGTTACTCTTTTTAAAATAATAAACTATTTGATTAAAAAAATATGACTAAGGGGCCAAATCCTAAAACCCTGGCTTCTTATAGATTCATAGATCTTTAGGTCAGAAGGGACCTTTATGATCATCTAGTCTGACCTCCTGCACAACGCAGACCACAGAATTTCACCCACCACTCCTGCGAAAAACCTCTCACCTATGTCTAAGCTATTGAAGTCCTCAAGTCATGGTTTAAAGACTTCAAGGAGCAGAGAATCCTCCAGCAAGTGACCCATGCCCCATGCTACAGAGGAAGGCGAAAAACCTCCAGGGCCTCTTCCAACCTGCCCTGGAGGAAAATTCCTTCCCGACCCCAAATATGGCAATCAGCTAAACCCTGAGCATATGGGCAAGATTCACCAGCCAGATACTACAGAAAATTCTTTCCTGGGTAATTCAGATCCCACCCCATCTAGTATCCCATCACAGGCCATTGGGCCTATTTACCATGAATATTTAATTACCAAAACCATGTTATCCCATCATACCATCTCCTCCATAAACTTATCAAGTTTAATCTTAAACCCAGATAGATCTTTTGCCCCCACTGCTTCCCTTGGAAGGCTATTCCAAAACTTTACTTTTCTGATCGTTAGAAACCTTCGTCTAATTTCAAGTCTAAACTTTCTGGTGGCCAGTTTATATCCATTTGTTCTTGTGTCCACATTGGTACTGAATTTAAATAATTCCTCTCCCTCTCCGGTATTTATCCCTCTGATATATTTATAGAGAGCAATCATATCTCCCCTCAACCTTCTTTTAGTTAGGCTAAACAAGCCAAGCTTATGAAGAGACCCTGAAAAGACTGGTATTGTTTACCTTAAACAGGAAATGAGTAAAGCCCTGTCTACTTTTGCGGTGGCGTGTAGGTATATGTAGCTACACGAAAGACAGGCTATGTCCGGACTGAAGTGTGTAGGTATGTTTGACAGTGAAAGGCTCTGGTCGGAAGGGAGCTGCCACAGCCTCTCCTCGCTTTTGGAGTCTTTTGCTGCAGTGAGGAGACCCTCCAGCAAAAGGGAGGCAGTGGAACACTACACTGCTAAAATATCCGTGTACATGTGAGAGGCATTGCTTGGGCTTCTTGAGACCCATGTAGAGTATGTATCCTAGGTCTCTGGTGTGTCTTCACTTGACTCATCTAAATAGTGCCTCACCATCTACACTGCTATTTATATCCATGCGGGTTGGGCAGGGTCTGTACCCTGTATGCTGCCATAAGCGTAGATCTACCCTGAGAGGCAGCATGAGCAAAGTATATAAAATAATGACTGGTACATAGAAAGTAGATCAGGAGCTTCTGTTCTTGTTCTGGTGTTATGAAACAGGAAGGACATCTAATGAAACTGAAAGGCAGCAAATTTTAAAAATGACAAAAGGAAATATTTTTCCCACAATGAGAAGTTAGACTGTGGAACTCATTACCACAGGACATCATTAAGGACATGAGTTTAGCAAGATTCAGAGAGAATTGGGTGTTTAAATGGATAACTATAACAACTGTGGCTATTCTTGTTAACGCTAACAAAGAGGACTTTGGAAAGGAGATGAAATCTCTGGTTTAACTCTGAAACAAATCTCTCACTGCTGGGGATCTTCAGGGGAGCAAATTATCCCACATCTTTCTACTCTGGGGTTCCTTGCACCTTCCTCTGAACCATCTGATGCTGGCCACTGTCAAAGACAGGATACTGGACTAGCTGGACCTTGGGTGTGATCCAGTATGGTAATTTCTCTGCTCTAAAATTCAACTGAAGTCATTCTTCAAGGGTCTTTCAATAAATTTATAGCAATATCACTAGCTTCTAGGAAAAAAATGATTGATTAGACAATGATATGTCAAATAGTCATTAAACTGTCCTGGGACAGCAGGAGTTATGGTTATCTATTCATGATATGGTAGAGGATGTTGATTTATGTATTTCATTGTTCTGCAGTGTTAATTATATCCTTGCTCTAATACTGAGACCTATGGAGATACTACTGATAATTTTTTACCACTTAGTGATAGCTGAAAAGTGACGTGGCCAAACACTGGATATGTGATGGTGAGGGAAAGGGTAAGAATGAATCGTGAGGCTCCAAGAAGAACTGAGTCACCCTGGGTTAAAAAGCTTTAATAGTAATTCTCTCATGTCACCACCATGCGGGGTCAGATTGGGGAAGTGAAAAAAGGACTGGCAGTGGGCTTGGTTATTCTCTTCATTGCAGAGGGGCTATTGCAACCAGAAGGTGGCATTTTAGCAGCAATAGCCAATGAAAGTTGTAAATTATTTGGGGAGGTTTTTTTTGTTTCCTTCTCCCTAACTTTTCTGTTAATAAGGAGAAGAGGTAGGTGTGAAGTGAATAGTACCTGCATGTTTGTGACTGACTGTTTAAACAGCTGACTGGTGATTTAGTCCCCGGACTTCCTTTCTCTAAGGTCCTGTCCCGAATAACAAATTACACAGGACTCTCTCATATTTCTGTCTGGGAGGAGGGGATGGTGAAAGAGTCCCATGAAACTTTCAAGCAAGACATGCATTCAATAGGTAAGGAAAGCTGTTTGAGGACCATGGTCACGAGGCCTCTGTGACACTTGGGCACTCATTTATGCCCTTGACTACTACTGCATGTATCTCTGAAACAATGATAAAATTTATGGTGGAGACAACTGAAACTATTTTCTCTATAGGAAGAGATTTGCAAGATTCTGCAGAGGGGAAATTAAGGAAATCTATGTACCATGGATGTAGTGTGATCTAGTGGTTAGAGCAAGGGTCTGCTTGCATTGCTGATTTTATCATGGTTTGCCTCCGTTTTCCTACCTGTAAAATGGGGATAATAAAACCTAACTATCTTTGCAAAGTGATTTAAGTTCCTTGGATAAAAGGCAGATTATAAATACAAATTATTATTATTTTATTGCTCATTAGAAGATGGAGAGAAATTTGACAGAAGCTACAGGCGCCTGTGGAATCTCAAAGATAATTTGAGTACAGAACTGTTCTAGAGCGGTAAGTAGTTTTGTTTGTTTAAAAACTCAGTCTTGTTTCTCATTATTTTGCACCTGACTTTTCAGGGAACAGAAGTTTAAATATTAACTCAACTTTTTAACCCCGTGGCAATGCCAGTCTGCTTGGCACATATTATTGCAGCTAGAGATAAGATAAATAAAAAGGCATAACCAATGGAATGACAACCCCCAAAGTATTATAAGAAATATGCTTTTGAACCCCAGAAACAAGGCTGAGTAACAATTTAGCCATTAAGATTATTAGGTATAAAATCCTGTACTGAAGAATGTATGCAGTTTGTCAAACAGTAGTCACTGCTGTACACAAGACTTCCAGAACATTTCTTTACAACTTACTCTTTGGAGGATCAGCAACTCAAAAAAAAACAAACTCTATCATAGATCTTCCACATGGAAGAATTTACTGTTTTGTTGGACATGGTTACAACTTTGTCCACTAGATGGCTTTTTTTCCCTCAGCTACTTCCTGCTATGTTAAATTTTGTGGATTCAGATTGCTCCATCTAAAAATAATATTCTTTACAGACTATTTTAATAGTCAGCAGTACTTTGGTCATCAGTTTCTAGTTAATCCATTCGACATGTGCTCTGTAATTATGTTTACATACCATGATTCCAAGAAAATTTACCAGTTGTTTTTACCTAAAATATTTGTCCACGTACATAGTTTGCCTATCATCTGTAATGTGTTAATTACAGTGATAATTTTCTATAGGCATTAGGATGATGTCTTTAACATTGCTCTCTCCCATCCGTGCTGAACCTCCCCTAAAATATGGGTTTGTTTGTTTGTTTTCCTCCTTGATCCAGTTTATTAACTAATCTGATACTACAAAGTTAGATATGGTGGCTATTGCAATAGAATGCAAAGGTATGGGACAGAACTCTGAAACTGAAGGCCCCCAGACAAACGAAATGGTGTGCAAAACAAATTGCTGATTTTTCATGATAAGGAAAGTGCCAGCTTCAGGAATTATACTGGACCCACTTTCTAGCTGACCAACTCAATGGTACTGGACACAGCACCTTCCTCCCTCACTTGACCGGTTGAATGAGATAGCTGTCAAGGGAAAAGGGCACTGAATGGGAAGGATGTAGGGTGGGCAAGGTGTCACAAAAGTAATACAATTAATGAATCCTAATATGGATTTTTGACTGATTATTTTGCGTGTTTCCATTCATCAAAAAATATAACCTGAACTGGCATAAACAATATTGCTTTGATTGGCACCAGACTGATATTTCACCATTCCATAGGAGGTAATAGAAGTTAATGGACCTATTCTTATCTCAATAGGGCTTGAAAAATGTACCCAACATCTACTGAGGTAGATAGCTAGTGGTGGGGGAAGTTTTAGGATAAATGCCATATGAGAAGCCCAGTGCCCTTGCCTTACCACTGTCTCAGATTTGAGGATTTGTGCTAGGAGGCTATCCTAAGAGCCTGCTTGTGGGCTCTTTTTTGATATAATCTTCCAGTTAGCAGGTGTCAAAGCTGATGCTCAGTGGAGCATCAGCTTTGACACCTGCTAACTAGAAGATTAGATCTGTTCTACCTGTTGAACTAGGGAAGGGGCTTTGTTTCTTCTCCCCTCCTGATGGCTTCAAGAGGGAAATAATCTTTTTACTGTACCCTTCCCCCAACCTCTGCACTTCTATGAGGAGAAAAGGAATCTCTGTTTCTCTACCCTTCCCTCAACCTTTATTTTTCAGGATCTTTCTCCACTGTGAATAATTCCAGTGCCTGCTTCTGCTCCTGCTCATGAAACTAACCTGACTCTTGGGAGTTCCACTGCAAAATTCTGAATAGCCCTGGTAAAACTGAACAGATTTTCTGTAGCCCCAGAAAGACAAAACTGCATCAGTTTACATTTGGTCTGGTGTTTGGGAAGATTTTCCTCTGCAACCATAAGGGCTAGAGGCTTAAGACTTTTTTTTTTTTTTAAATGAAAGTTTAGATTCTGCAAGAGTTCATGGCTTAGACCACTCCCCACATATGCCCAGGAAATCTTCTCCTTGCATCGGGAGAGTGTATGAGTGGATTTTTCAAGCCCTGTTTAATGAATACCATGAGGATTAACATGTAATTTCTATTAACATTGAAGCAGAAAGCCCCTGTATATTAAACTGAGGGTATAAGCCTTTGCGGTGCTCAGATAGCATGGTAACACACACAGTGTTTGTTTGTTTGTTTTTTTAATTGATACTCTCTCACCCCTTGGGCAATGAACACTGTAGGCAGAGCTAGCTCTTAGTATGCCTGTTTTTTGCATGAGTGAATTGGTTGGGAGAATGAGCTCATGCCCTGAACCACACCCGGCCCCCAGGCTCACCAATGCTACAGCGGCTATAATTTGGCACCCTGGGCCTAAGAGATGTAAAACAGTAACCTAAAACTGTTATTCCAGCTGGCAACAATGGAGTGGTCAGAAATGTCAATGATAATACAGAAGTGTAGCTTTTCAAAGCTCTTGGCCACAGTCTTATCAGTTAACTCACCATCAATCCCTTGACTTCACCAGAGTTTCTGTACCCCAGTGTAGTGGTGCAGGTGGCTCACGCCAGCAGGGGGTGGGGCAGAAGCAGCCAGGGAGGCTGTGGAAACCTGCAGCTAATTAGGACAAGGCTCGTTAGGAGCCAGACAGGAGGCAGCTCCTGGGGCAGCCCAGATATAAGGAGCTGCCCAGCAGAGCAGAGGGAATCTGTCCCTGACTAGCGAGGGAGGAGGACGAGGACTGGCTCCTGAGGTAAGAAGGTAACACCTTGGGACAGAGCAGTGCTGGGCAAGCTCGGGGGAGCAGAGAAGAGCTCTGGCCCCTTACCTACCAGGCTATGGCCCCTGGTAAAAAGGGCCAAGAAGGTGCAAGGGCCAAGGGGAAGTGGCCCAGGGACAACAGGCAGACAAGGGGAGAGAAGACAGAGGCTGCTGCTAGAGGGTCCCTGGGTCGGGACCCAGAGTAGCAGGTAGGCCTGGGTTCCCCCCCCTTCCTCCATGCACCACACCTGGCTGTGGAGGAGCATGGCCAATACAGACTGCAACTTGCCCCTGAAGTGAGGGGCTAGACTTCGGGTTGTGGTTGGCCCTTGCAGCAAGTGCAAGCCAAAAGACTGCCATGACCCCCAGGAGGGTGAGAAAGAAGTAGTGGGCACTGCTGGAGGAGCAACGTGGGTCTGAAACAGTGGAGTAGAGCAGACAATGGGCAAGACACCACCCGCAGAGGGCACTCCAGAGCTTGACTGATCTAATTCCCGGAACAACCAGCAGGAGGCGCCAGCAGTGGTGAGTGCATGCTGTTACACCCAGACTTACTCCACTGTAGCTGAGAGCAGAATTTGGCCTTCTCTCTCCATTTGGAACTGATGTCTCTGTGAAAGGAGGATGGTGAGAGAACAGTAGAAAGCTAAAAGGAAAACTACTGAGGTGACAAACAGTTGGCATCTAGGAAATCAAGGTTCTTAGAATAAATTAGACACCTGTCAGTGTACCTTTCCACCAGCCATAATCCACGTAAAGCAGTTAAACCAAATGTGTTGCTGGATTGCATTCAGTCGTGGATTTCAGCAGAATTACATCAGGGATGTGTTCAGCCCAGAGCCACTGATCTCAAGAAAATAAATGGAGAAGGAGGTGATGCACTAAAAATGCAGACTGCAGTTTTACTATGTAGATCTTATGTTGCTTTCTGCTTGTTTTGGGCAGTTGGCCTCTTGGAGCATGTCCTGTCTCATCAACAATAGCTGTGTGGCTAGTAAACCAGTCAGTAGCATGGAAGGCCTCTGCAGTAACCCAAGCACAGTGGGGAGTCACTGGGAAGACTTGGGGAAATGACACAAGCGGACTGGAGAATTAACATGCGGAAAGCTTGGTTAGCATAAAAAGAGGTGCATTTTGCTAGAGAGAGGTTAGTTCAAATCCTGCTTTCTATCTCTACCTACAGATCCCCGCTCCCTCCAAACAAGTCTAGTTAATTCTGTTTGAAAGTGGCGTGGTGATATCATCCTGTCCTGAATAGAATTTCCTCTAACCTGTGCGGGCTTATAAGGGTGCTCCCCAGAACACTCTCAACACACCCCTACAGCAAGGAGCAAGCAGGGGCTTGTGTAGAGTCAGCAACGTCAGCTGAGAATTCACCCATGCCAGGGCAATCATCAGTTGCCCATTAAGGGCAGTTTTAAGGTCCATTTGCACTTTTCCAATGGGTTTTTGATCTGAGAGGATGCTGCACATTCAAGTCTTCAGGCGGAAGTGACAGGTACTGTACCACAGTGATATTTGTCAGAGATGGGGCCCAAATCAAATATCTTCATCAGACACCCTCCGGAAGGGGGGAGTTTGGATCCAGCTCCAGAGTCCAATCTGAAATTTGCAGCTGGACCCTTTCTTTGTACTGGATCAAACCAAAGAAGCTTGTTTAAACTTTAAACGTAGGATGCTTTGAATTTAGATTGGAATCTTTGGATCAAAAATCTATACCTCAAAACCCATTTCTACTTCTCAGAGGAAAAACTAAGTGGTGTGATTGAGAATGAGCAGGTACACTTTGCCCACGCTTAAGAGACCTGCTGGACCCTCTTTTATTTCAAAATGTAGTGTGAATAGCCATATAGGTAGCTGTCCTACCCTTTGATAGGTGTATTGACTCTGAACAATCACAGCTGTACTTGTGACATCACTGCATAATTAGTACATTAATGTAACTCAGGCAACCAACCTGTCTTATAAAAGGTTGGTGACAATAAAAATAAATCTTGGCATTTAAGTTGGTACATCCCAGTGAGGTAGGTTAGCATATTCTGAAGTAGACTGAGCATTTCATGGCAAATTCTCATCCCTTTGCATCTCATTACTGTTCTTGTCTAACTGATAAATTACCATGTAGAAAATAAGAGCCTGATTCTGATCTTGCACTGATGTAATTCAGGAGTCTCTCCACAGATCTCAGTGGGGTTATATTGGGGGTTAGTGAGATCAGAATCTGGCCCTAGAGCTGGGTCATATAAAAGTAGTACCATACACCTGATCTTGTTCTAAGTAACCTCAGATTCCCTAGCCTCGACACCATTATGTCAGACTTGCAAGCCTTCATATCACTGCAGTGCAAGATCAGATCAGTTTTGTGAACATAATATCACCTTGTTATAATCTCTGTTCCCTTTTAACCCTGCAGAAAGATCAGTCTGTTTCTCCTCAATCGATAAGCAAGGTTTGACAGGATCCAGTTTTGCCTTGCATCTTAATGACCAATCATGAAAAAATGAGTGAAAGCTATCCACTATGAATTAGCATATGCTGTTAATTAAGTCTTTGAATATGTGTTCAGTTTTCAGGTGGATGCCTAATTACTCTGTGACCTGTTTGAAATTTCAGACTTATTCCTTCCAAAGTGTTCTTTTTTGTTTTTTAAAGTCAACGTCAGCTGCACTGAAACATACAGGATTTTCTTTTTCTCTGTGCTACACTTTTAAAAAGGGGATTTTGAATAAATGTATTTTATTAATGGGTTGACTGGGGGGGAAAAGCTGTAGGCAACTGGATGGGAAGGAGCAAAAAATTAACCTGGTACCTAAATGTTCTCTGTTTCAAACAGCTTATGCCGCAGATAGTCTAGTGTGGATACCCTACCTTAAAGGGAGGGAAAAATCACAGTCTGAAACAATATAATATTAAAGCGTCTTTGTAATTGTATCCAGGTTTCCTTTTTCTTTATGGAAAAAATAGTCAGGTTTTTTCTTCTTTGTAACTGATTATTTAAGAATTCATCCATTCATTCCTTCATTCTCCAAGGGGGTGTTCAAATGTGCTTTGTGATTATGCACTGGCAATATGACTTTTGCAGGAAAGTATCACGTTTTATGTTAGACTATAAATTCCTCCACTGATTATGTACTGAATGTTCTCTCTCTCCAGTTTTATTCTTTTTTTAATATTTTTGAATAAAAGCCATCATGCATCCCTTTAATCTAATAAGACGAGGACGTTGCTACCTATTTCTACATGTCCTACAGCTCCCTTGAGAAGCAATTGATCAGTTAAGGTGTTTGTTAGAAAGCAAGTCATTCTCTGTACCCTTTCTCTCATTTACTCTGCTCATGGATGAGAGGCTGCTGTCGCTGCCCTTCTACAACACGCCTGGGTGCGCGCGCTCTCTTGCTTTGCATAGAGCATGGTAAATCCCGTATTTATACTTCACAGAAAAAGAGTCACAGCTTTTCAGATGGAAGGAAGTTAGTCCTTTGCCTCATCAAATTACAAAAACGGATTGCTTGAGCCAATGGAGTTGGCTATTGCTGATTTTCAATAATAAACATGAACATGTGCAAGTTGAAATTTAAAAAAAAAGTAAATTTTAATCAGTTTTAAGTGTCACAGCTTAGTTAAGAAATCTGCAGGCATTCTTTTGGTTAATAGCTTTAATTGATGATCTGCAGACTTTGTTTAAAGACCGCATATTCAGAAGAGCTCATATGTGAATGCAGTATGTTGATGATGCATGGAACTAATAATTCTGATGAACATTTATATTTGTGTGTGTGTAAGAGAGAGACCGACTGACCATTTGGGCATGCATTTTTCTGAGAGTCCTCTTTAAGAAATACACTTTTAAACCTGCCAATGCCCAAATCTCGGACTCAAAAGACACAAAATAAGGGATACATTTAAATTATTTGTACAAGAAGCTTTAAGTGCTACAGGAGTCCTTCCATTAATGTCATGAAAGATCACTTTTCTTTAACTCCTGTCTCATGATTCTGCATTTTGGATGTGAAGATAATTAAAATAACTCTAAAATCCAAATGAGGGTCGCATGAGAGAGGCATGTTAGCAAGCTGTGATCTAAAACCTATTGTAAATTCCTTTTCTTTAAATCTCATAATTCAGAATTAGCTGTGATTCCTGCTGTTTGGCACACAGAGCTAAGTAAAGGTTAGATTTCTTCTCGTACTGTATTTTCATTCAGGTTAATATTTAAGCCATTCTGGTGGTTTGTCCAGGAGCACAGTTGGTCCTTGTACAACTATAAATGGCAAAGAGGCTGGGTCTGTTAGAGCTTGTCTGTCAGCTGTTTGAACAAGGCAAGCACCTTTGATACAGCTGGCCTTGGAGCATGCAGTTTCATGGCTCTCATGCTATTATTTGCCACCAGCTCTCTGATTGGTTGAAGCTGCTGTCCTCCTTGCAGCCTCTAGTGACTGTTGCTGACAGTATATCTCTCCTCAACTGAGATTACTGTGTATGACCTACTTTGAAAATGGTGTGAACCAAGGTTCACAAATGGCTTGGAAGGGTGCCACAGAGTTGGTGCACAAACATGCCTGGTCTGGGAGGCTTCTGTCAGAACAAAAATGGCTTTCTCAATGCCCTCCAGACACAGTACGCGTTCTTTTTCACAGGCCTTGAGTTCACAATTCATCTTTGTGCTCTTGAGTGCAGCATATTGATTTGCTGTGCAAGCCTGCTAAATTAGAGAGCCTCTGGCCAATCAGAAGACAAGTCCTCCATGCCTTTCTGCTCTCAAAACAGCTGAAGTAGTAATAAAGATGAATACAGGGTTTCAGGCTGAGCTATCAGCTGAAGCCCAGTAGTAGTGGAATCAGTACTACAGGTCACAGTTGCTGCTTGGTGATGGTATTTTATTTACACAGATTCTGTTTACTAAAATGTATACCTTATACTGTAATGTGAGCTTGCAAAAGCTTCCCTCCATATCAGGTAAATACTTTAACATCCCAGCCATTCCAAAATACTGAGGGAAGAGAAAATAAACTGATACAAAAGAAAGTAATTGCCTGGAGCATTTCAGGTCAAAATTGTATTTCTCTCCCCCCTCCCCCTTTCTTCATAAGTTTATTGTGCTACAGACATAAGCTTGCACTGAATCCAGGGACTGAGAGATTTTATGCAGTTGCAAATCTACTTGAAAGATTAGCCTTGCAGGGTGGGGGAAGCCTAACACATGGCAGGCAGCCCTTGTGTTTACTATCTGATAAGATAATTAGCATCAGGAGTAAGGTAATGTATTTGTACCTCTAAAGAGTGGTATTAATGTACATTACCAGACTGAGTTAAAGAGCTTGCTTATCAGGCTTTTCTTCGCAGAAGACTTGCACTATGATTTTTCTTTAGGTCAATCAGTTCTTTATTAAATTACCAATGCAAATGTGTTTAAATTTATCCATGTGGAATTTGAATGTGTTGCACAGCCTCCCACTACAGTAGTTTGGGGCTTTTTAAAGATTTACTGTAGGGAAACGGTTCCAACTTGTACTCTGAATGTTTCTTTTTGTTTTTTTTTTTATCCACTGTAAAGACATCTGTTCTACATGGCTTTCTACTTTGGCCTCTGGTCAATTTCTGTTGACTTCTATGAACTCCATTATGAAACCCAACTGCACCACTCACATGATTCTTGAGTACAGATCTATGGCATACAGTAAAATACGGCTTTGATAAGCTCTCTGGAGGCAAAACGTGATAAAACCATTAAAGGGAAATAATAACCATCCTGAGCAAAGTAAACAGCACCTTCATGTATGTTCCTCCACAGCTGAGTGACAGGAGTGAGCATTCATAGCCATGTGACAGTGGCTCAAAAATAGGGAAAGCTGAGACAAAGACCTTTATCAGCTGTAAAAGCAGAGAGTTATCTATTCCGTACAGTATTGACACTATCCTGGCTGCTGTAGTGCCTTTGCCGGTTGTGAAACACCTAAAATGCTCAGTGAGAGTCCAAGGGGAAGGGGGCTGGACATGAAACAGGAGTTTGACATCTGACATTTGCCAGGGGCGTTCATTGTGCCTTGCTTGTACTGAAGCATGGCCAGACTGTAAAGCTTGCTGGATGCTCTGCAACAAAGAATTCTGGCCTAAGAGATGTCAGTTAGGTTACAGCATTTATTACTACAATTTGGCCTGGCAGGGTCATTTGTAAGTCTCAGCTGGGAGTGCTCTCTTTTTTAAATGAAAAATGCTAATAGAACAATGATTTGTCCATGAGCCATTTTTTTTCTAGCACTTTTTTTTTAATTGTATGTATGGAATTCTTGGTGGCTCACTAAGATGCACCTTTGACTGCTGTGCAACATGGCCATTAGAAACTTTGTGGGAATAGTGGGGATACAACTTGTCTCCTACTGTTCCAAAAGCATAAGGCCCTACCATTTGGACTAAAGAGACATACTGTATTTTGGCTTTTAGCACTATTCTGGGGCTGTCAATCAGAACAGTCCCAGTTCCATCCAGTGGAGGGCAGTGGTATACATACACAGTACCAATTAAAAAGAACAGGCATACTTGTGGCACCTTAGAGTCTAACAAATTTATTTGAGCATAAGCATTTGTGAGCTACAGCTCACTTCACCTGATGCATAGAATGGAACATATAGTAAGAAGAGTGAGAGTGTGTGTGTGTTATATACACATGCATACAGAGAACATGGAAAAGGTAGAGTAAGAGGCTAATTAAGATGAGCTATTATCAGCAGGAGAGAAAAACTTTTGTAGTGATGATCAAGATGGCCCATTTAGCCAGTTGACAAGAAGGTGTGAGGATACTTAACATGGCAAAATAGAGTCAATATGTGTAATGACCCAGCCACTCCCAGTCCCTATTCAAGCTAATGGTATCTAGTGTGCATATTAATTCAAGCTCAGCAGTTTCTCCTTAGAGTCTGTTTTTGAAGCTTTGCTGTTGCAGAATTGCCACCCTTACGTCTTTTACTGGGTGGCCAGAGAGGTTGAAGTGTTCTCCTACTGGTTTTTGAATGTTAGGAGTCCTGATGTCAGATTTGTATCCATTTAGTCTTTTGCATAGAGACTGTCCAGTTTGGCCAATGTACATGGTAGCGGGGCATTGCTGGCACATGATGGCATATATCACATCGGAAGATATGTAGGTGAACGAGCACCTGATGGTGTGGCTAGTGTGATTAGGTCCTATGATGGTGTCACTTGAATAAATATGTGGACAGAGTAGGCATCGGGCTTTGTTGCAAGGATAGGTTCCTAGGTTAGTGTTTTTGGTTTGTGGTGTGTGGTTGCTGGAGCGTCTTTGCTTCAGGTCGCTTATTTGTCTGTAAGCGAGGACTGGTCTGTTTCCCAAGATCTGTGAGAGTGAGGGATCATTTTTCAGTATAGGTTGTAGATCTTTGATTATGCTGGAGAGGTTTTAGTTGGGGGCTGAAGGTGATGGCTAATGGCGTTCTGTTATTTTCTTTGTTGGGCCTGTCCTGTAGTAGGTGACTTCTGGGTACTCTCCTGGTTCTGTCAATTTGTTTTTTCATTTCATCAGGCGGGTATTTTAAGAATGCTTGATAGAGATCTTGTAGGTGTTTCTCTGTTTGATGGGGTTGGAGCAAATGTGGTTGTATCTTAAAGCTTGGCTGTAGACAATGGATCGTGTGGTGTGTCCTGGATGGAAGCTGGAGGCATGTAGGTAAGCTTAGCTGTCAGTAGGTTTCCAGTATAGGGTGGTGTTTATGTGACCATTGCTTATTAGCACAGTAGTGTCCAGGAAATGGACCGCTTGTGTGGATTGGTCTAGGCTGAGGTTGATGGTGGGATGGAAATTTGTTGAAATCCATTGATTGCAGTACTGTGGTCATCAACTCCTGACTACAGATATCTCCATACAGGAGACTTCTCTTCAAGAAATGTTTACAGTGAATTGGAAGGGAAGAGAGAGCTACAGATTCAGGGTGGAAGAAAATCTTTTCCCTGCCCCCTCCTAACCCCCACCCCCGCCGCCACCATTCCCCTGATACAAAGTGTCCAGTATTAGGGCTTTCCCAGCTAAGCAATCAGCCAACCTATTGAATGAGTAGATCACCAGGAAGGAACATAATCAGAGCAATACAAAACAGTGAGGGACAACTTTTTGTTTTTATACCATTTATAGTGTTTGAAAACACTTCAGAGTACAATAATAGAACAGGCAGAGAATCAAAGGTGTAAAGGTATCATTCCTTAACTCCTACTATAGAAAACCCAGCACTGAAGCATCCATGCTCCCTCACAATCCACAGAAATTGCCATGGTTTCTAAGCAAGCTAGCAAAAATCAGTCTGATGCCTCCTGTTAACAGCCAATATGCTGGGTCCCTCTGACTAAGGCTTCAGACAGGGCATAGTACTGAGACAGCACTTGTTATAGGTGGATGATCATCACCTGTCCATAAAGCAATAGAAATATATCCATACTCATCCTTCCAGATCTTTCTGGCCATTTGACTCGGCCCACTAAATTCTACTGTCCTGCCTCCAGGAAGCTGTTTGCATGAATGGAAACACCCTTAAATGAATTGGGTCCTTCCTTTCCAACCAAGAGCAGTTGCTCATAATGGGCAACTGATCCTCCATCACCAAACCCTCATCTCTGGAGTCTTACAAGGCGCTCTCTCCTTTTATCCATGTTGTTCAACATCTGTAAGCAGCCATTGGCAAGCTGGTGAGACAAGAGGAGCTGATGCGCCAGCACTAAATGACCCCCAGTTCTACATCTTCTCTGTGTCAAGCATAAATAGCACCACTTCTCAGCTTTCTCAATGCCTACCTGAAGTCAGCATCAGGATGAAGAGCAGCTAGCTAAAACTGAACTCAGGAAAGACTCTCAAGCCTTGTCTTCATGAGAGAGCTGCATCAATTGAAACTGTTTTTAAACCAGTTTACTTAAACTGGTGAAAAGCCCTGTGTGGGTGCTCCTCTTTCAGAGTGAGTAGCTTCTTTCAACTTCTCTTAACCAAATTCCTTATCAACTTAAGCTAAACCAAAACAAGGCTGTCTTAAACTGAAATAAGAGTGTCCGTAGCATTTTTTTACAACAGTTTAAGTAAATCAATTTAAAATTTCAGTGCAAATTTGTCATGTAGACAAGCCCCAGCTGATGCTAGCAGGAAGAAGGAAGTACTTCGAAGAAGTTGCTTCTTCAGTAACAACCCCCACTCTCCAGGGTATCTGTCCCTGATTGCTGAATTGGCCTGCATGCCTGGGTCCTTTTTTGGACTTGGTGCTATTGCATGCCCAGAATACCTGCAGCAGCAAAAAATAATCCGCTTCCATCCACAACTGGCCAAAAGATTGTCCATGCTCTATCAGACAGAGGCATGGCCATGGTAATATTGCAACAGGCTCGGTAATTACTATATCTAGGAATTAAGCCACATGCTTTGAAAAAGCCCAAACTGGTACCAAATGCAGCAGCCCGTCTGCTTTCAATATAGGTTGTCATCAATGTATCACCCCAGAGCTCTGCTGTATGCACTGCATCCTCATTGAACAGAGTCTAGTTTTAGGTCTTTGTTTTGATATTTAAAGCCCTCTAAGGGAGTGGTGCTAGCTGTCTGTGAGATTGGGTCTTCCTCCATTACCAATCCCTGCCACAACAGCTATGTTCCACTGGAACAATGAAACTGTGGAGCCTTAGAGGAAAGCTCATGAGTGGGAGATGGAACATTCCCAGAAGCTGAACCTACAGTAGAGCATGCACTCCTGCAAGAGACACGTGACTTTAGACCTCACCACTTCCAGGACTAAATACCAAACTCCTTCTCACACCTTCCCCTCAATAAATTCTACACACATACATGCATATGTAAATCCTGTAAAACTAATCCTTCTGTCCCAACCTGTCAGGGAAATAGCTTGAAGACCAAGAGAGGAGGTGGTTGCTGTGTTTATGTGCCAGGGAGTTGCTCAGCAATTACAATGAAAGGAGCCATAATTACATTGGTAGATATGTTTTGAGATGAGATTTAAAATGAGATGGAGAGTTGTTGCCCTACAGAAATATAGGAAAGGTGTTCTAGACAGCAGAAGTTACAAAGGAGAAGGCTTGCTGGTTAACAGTGAGGCTGTATGAATTAAACTCGAATTCGGTTTACAGTTGCTGGTGTGGGGGCAGCAGGCACAGCATTTGTGATGCATAGGAATTTGGTGAAGGTGCTCACAACTAAACTGTGCCTGGCGGTTATTTCAGCAAAAGAGACTCGGAAGAAATTCAGATGTTTGATTGGTAAGTTTTGTTTTTGTTTTTTATTTTTTTGTACTGTTCCCAAAAAAGAGACTCGCTGCTATGTGCTGAATAGCAAGGGGTACATTTTCAGTGCACTACAATGTGACTTAGCTGCAGGAACATTAGTGGGAATATTGCAGTTCAGATGTTTGGACCCACTGCCCTGTGCCAATGGGAATCATGATCTGTGGATTATTCTGGGTGGGTTTCTGACACAATCATCCTTGCCACAGATCTCATGTTCACAGAACAGTGTGTAGTTTTATTCTTCGTCGTCGTCACCCCCCCCCTCCGCCCGCTTGCTCTGATTCTGTGCAGAGTTCTTGCTGGTACCTTGCATTAATATTAAATTAACAACACACTACTCACATGGAACTTATATTCTAAAAAAAGCTCACATTATGCTGTAAGCCTTTTATTACAAAATAATAGCAGTCGTGAGGTTAAAGATTGTTCATACAGTTTTCTATAGAACATCTGTACTTTTTTTTTTTATGGGGGATGAAAGCTACATTCTATGTGTAGCTTAGTCATATGAATATAGATAATGAATAGTTTACTGAATTTTCGTTTGTTTTTAACCTTTGCTTACATTCATATAGAACTGGTGCATCCAAAACATACTGGATAATACTTTTTAAAATAAATGATGCCTCTGTTGGCATTCTGTGTAAGAGAGGGCCTAATATGCAAAGGATCTAGGCCTGAAGGATTTAGTTCCTAGCTGGAGGCATAGATCAGAGGTTCTGTGAAATGGATTGTAATCTGCATTTGAAATGATAAAGAATCAATTGGTCCATGTGGAGCAAGACCTTGAAAAGCTTCATTAGGACCAGACTCAGTGAAAACATTGCCTAGCAGTCAAGCCAGAAAGCCTACACAGATTTCCAGACCTCAATATTTCAGGGCTTTGTGGCCTACCATGATGCAGAAGCTGGATAGAATTTTTATTGAATCTGGCCCTAAGTAAGCAAAATAATTTTGTAACTGGTGCAAGGTTTAACAGAAAGCCAGGGAAGCTCTTAATATTTGAGTGATACGGTGGGAAAGCTTAGAGCTAGATAGAATTCTGGCAGCCAGCAGAAACTAACTGGGAGTCTGAAAAACAGTGAATCATAGTAATTAACCTGGATGAAACAAAGGTGTGCACAGGATTCTCAACACCTGGATGGGAAAACGTTCACTGTATGTCAGTCTACAAGTGCAAAATTTTAAGGGTTGGGTTTTTTCTTCTCCTCTCAAAATCTCTGCATTGTGGCATTCATTAATGGGGGAAGGTTAGATACAGTTTCCAGGCCACTTGCTGCCATTCCAGGGGCTCTCAGAGGGGTTGCTAAAAGTAATATGAGGCACTTCTAGTCCCTGATGGATTGAGCATTAACCATTGATCCTGGAAGAACAGTGTGTTGTATAGCTCAAAGACTTTAAAATGATTTACGTGGTGCTGAAAGTGTTTGTAGGTCAAATGGGCTGGTCCCATTAGCCACATGACTGTCAAATGACAACTTGGACCAAAAATGAGTCCATTGAGTCAAACCATGAATGTGAAAATGAATACATGGCTATCTAAAGGAGCCATAGGATGAGGCAGGCAACCACGCCAAGTTCTGTAAAAGAAATTGCATTCTCTCAACATGGAATTTAAAAAAAAAAAAAAAAAGGGCCAGACTTCAGGAATGACTATGAAAAGGCTATAATGTCAGCCACAGCTTTTTTTAGAGGGATTGGGAGAGGGGAACTGGAGGACTAAAGAAATAGATTGAGGTATATTCTGAATATATCAGAACCCAGACATGACGATGATTTCACCCAAGGCAGTATGTAAGCATTTCAATAAACAAAGTACACATTGTATAGTGAAATCAAAGCTATCCAATAATAACTACCCTGCAGCTAAATGGATGCATTTTTCCACAGCTGAATCCTCTGAAAGATGATGTAGTGTTTGTTCATTCTTTGTCATGTGACTTGTTAAAACAATGAAGATGCAAGAAAGAAAAAAATTGAAATCACATGGTTATTTTGAAAAAAGAAAAGGAGTACTTTTGGCACCTTAGAGACTAACAAATTTATGTGAGCATAAGCTTTGGCCAAAGTTGTACCCAATGAAGTCATATAGAGGGGGGAATTCTACCTTTCAGTCTATGGCAGTGTGTCTGTTAGAACAGGAGACTGGGAAACAATGGTTCTGGGTTCTGTTCCTGGCTCCTCTTCTAACTCACTGCATGGCACTGGGTAAGTCACATGACCATTATCGTTTTGGTGTTTGATTACAAACTCAGCTCAGACCAAGTTCTCTAAAAGGTTCACAGACTATTGGCACAAACCTGGGTCCAGCTCTGAATGAGCCTGTGTCGGCTCAGAGTTCCACGCTTACATTCACGGGTTTGACGTGAAACCAGATGAAACATGATGGGTTTTGACTGAGTTTGCTTTCAGTCCTGGGATTTGTCTGCACTTAAAATGAAGCGCAGAGCGTGGTGAACTTTACTGGAGAAAATGTCCACGTGGGACTCAGTTAAGCAAAACTATGCAGTTTAGGAACATAAGACTGGCCATACTGGATCAGATCAAAGGTCCATCTAGCCCAGTATTCTGTCTTCTGACAGTGGCCAATACCAGATGCTCCAGAGGGAATGAACAGACCAGGTAATCACCAGGTGATCCATACCCTGTCATTCATTCCCAGCTTCTTGCAAACAAAGGCTATGGACACCTTCCCTGCCCATCCTGGCTAATAGCCATTGATTGACCTATCCTCCATGAATTTATCTAGTTCTTTTTTGAACCCTGTTAGTTTTGGCCTTCACAACATCCTCTGGCAAGGAGTTCCACAGATTGACTGTGTGTTGTGTGGGGAAAAAAATAAACCTTTTCTTTGTTTTAAACCTGCTGCCTATTAATTTCATTTGGTGGCCCCTAGTTCTTCTTAGGAGAAGAAGTAAATTACACTTCCTTATTTACTTTCTCCACACCAGTCATGATTTTATTGACCTCTAGCATATTCTTCTGCGCCCCCCCCCCGCCCGTCTCTTTTCCAAGCTGAAAAGTCCCAGTCTTATTAATCTCCTCTCATACGGCAGCCATTCCATACCCCTAATCATTTTTGTTGCCCTTTTCTGAACCTTTTCCAATTCCAATATATCTTTTTTGAGCTGGGGTGACCACATCTGCATGCAGTATTCAAGAAGTTTCACCCAGTCCTATTTAAAAATCAATACCAGAGCATTCATTTTGCTATGGTGAACGCATTACAGCTATTCTTTGAGCCTACAGTACATGTCTTTTAACAGCCGAACTTCCCCGTTGTCCTGCTACACTAAGTAAGAGCACATAAATGGAAGTATAGCTACAGTCAAACAGACAGCTGTTGAAGCTGAGTGGTTCCTGCACCTGAGATGTGTACATGTGTGTTACTATAAGAGTGTCTTATTCACTACAGCTGTCCTCTACCCAATTTCAAGAGCCAGGTGTAAAACGGACTACAGCGCACAAGCCCACATCATGCATTGCCTGGGGGGGAACCTGCAGAAAGACCAGGAAACTGAATGAGTTGCAACTCAGATTTTCCTTTAAGATAGCTCACTGGGGAGTAGGGAGGGAGCAAGACTCCTGCCCCAAGACACTCACGCAAACCATGGTGCAGACAAGACGTGTGGCCATTCAAACTTAGAACTTTCCAAAGATTTCCTTGGATCATAAGCCAGAGGATTCTTGCAGAGGCTCTGTACCTTCATCCCAGGGCTCCCAAGGGAGGCCTGGTCCCACTAGCTCAGGCCTGGCCTCCTCAGACTGCCTCTTCAGAGGTGGCTTGAGGCACAGAGGAGTGGAGCCCACAATGGATAGGCTCAGCATTATTTTACAGGGGGCAATCCCCACAGTTTTGAAGGGGGATGATGCACAGAATAGCATGTCAGGGAAAGAGTAGGACAAGAACTCTCAGGAGCTGCATTGCTCTCTTGGTTCTGCCATGTCTTTGACCATTCGTTCTTGCACCTCACCCCACCTCAATCTCCAACCTCACAGTCTCAAACTCAGCGGCGATTCTGCAGTCAGAGGGAACGTGGTGCCACTTGGGGTCAGCCCCTCCCTCTGACAATCTGGAGGATTCTAGAGGAGCTGGTAGCTATTTCCAGGCTTTCTGCAGGAAATTTCAGCAAGCAGGATCTGGCTCTGATTTTAGTTTTAAAGAACTAGCTGTGATTTTTATATAGTGCATTAGCTTGCCAAAAATCCAGGCCTTTTTATTTAGTGACATATCCTTTGGAAACCTGTAAAATCATGCTGGGTTTTCATATTTTTTTACTTTCAGTTCAGGATTACGCACTATCGGCTTTAGGGCCTTGTAGGAACAAGGTGGATATAAATGTTGTCAGAAAATTGGAAGCTTTACACCAGGCTGTTATGATTTAACTGACAGACCATTTGAAGTTACCGAGACTTGGGGAGAAGCAGGTCTTTCCAGAAACAGCCGTCTTTTAAAAGGAACGCTGATGTTTTCTGATTGGAACCCATTTGGGAAAGTATTAAACTTGGCACGAACTGGAGAATAGCAATAGCTTTTTATTGTTAATATTCAGAACTTCCAGTGGTGCTGAATAGATCAGGTTCCCCACGAGTCATAGTAGCATCTGACCATTTGCTCTCCAAATTGCTGTAGCTTAGGTTAAAGCAGCCTAGCTCTCTGAAAGCAGCTACAGCCTTTAGGCTTCCAGAGGGACAGAAAGCCTGTGTAGGATTATTTATATTCATCTAAAAAGAACAGAAAAGGAAATGAACAGGGAACAAATAGCAGGGAACAAAATCTTAAATAGTTTCATCCACTAGAATCATCTGCCCTTGCTAGGAAGTCGGATAATGTAGCTTCAACCCGAGTTTTGAAGTGAGAGAGGCACACAGAGTAGGATCCTTTTCAATCAATCAGATCATTCCTTTAATCCAAGGCATTTTCTTAGTTCTAATAATAAATGCTGAAACCTGGGGTTAGTGCAACATACAAAGATGCCCTTTAATATACACAACATGGATTACTTGGAACTGTTTGGAGTGGACAATGTCCACATTGTTTCCCTTCTTTTTCTACAAAAGGTATAAAAGAGCATCATGCTACAGGCAACACATTTTAGTTTGAAGTGGAACTGGCAGAGGATTTCAATGGAAAGTTGATTTATTTCAGGAGATTATGGGAGTCCAGGGATAAAGCGGGCACCAAGCCACAAGGAGAGCCCTTGACCTAGAAGCAGGAACAGTTTCCAAAGCTGTATATGTACATAGCTGCACAGAACACTTTAATTAGTACAGAGCATAACCTAAATTCTTTCTCTCAGGGAAGATGAAACAAACACATTTTTCTTTCTTAGTAGAATATTGGAAGCTGTATCCACCACTCTTTGCCTTATTTACATCTTATTCTTCAGGATTGTGGGAAGCAATTGTTTGTGACAAAGGACTCCCCCTTCCCCCGCCCCCCCCATCAGAAAAGTAAATTGAGATATCACTCATAAAACAGGATCTGGATACAGACTTAATTCACTTTTCCTAACAGGCAAAACAAGTTAACAGGCCATCACAGGTAACTCCCTGAATGAATGTATGAAACATAATTTCATCCTTTTTTTTTTTTTTCCCTTCCCTCCAGGCCTTGAGCTGTAATTATAAAGACTTCAGGTCTCCCTGGTGACATCAGCTGGTTAACAAAATTTGGATCACAGGAATGAAGCAACCTATAGTCTGTTTGCCGCAGCATTGTTCACACTCCAGAGAAGTAATTGTATATGAAATACCATTCAGTAATATGCTCTATTAATTTTAGTGGTAGTTTTTTCTCTGTAAGCTTTTCATCAGGATTCAAATCATCATCTGTGTTCCATAGTCAAAGGGTACAAAGCATAATAAAACAGCAACAGAATAAGTCTTTTTGTAAAATTATATTTTGAAGCATATGCTAAGACCATGTACTAAATGAAACCTGCCATAATAATTACGTTTACTAAAACTTCCTAAGGTGTAATAAGCTTCTAACACAGCTGGTCTTGAAATCAACAACAAATTTCAGCAGCTAAACTTAAGGGCTGTATACTGCGGCTCTTACTCAGGCAAAACTTCCCTTGCTATCTAGAGGTAGCTGACCTGAATAAAGACTCCAGGTTTGAGCCTTCTGTTTCTAGAAAGCATGAATGACTGAAATTTTAATGCAATGAGATGCTAAATGATTTCAACATTTTATACATCTACCTGCATAGAAGTCCAACACCATTGTGCATTGATCTAAACCAGGAGTGGGCAAACTTTTTGGGCCGAGGGCCACATCTGGGTGGGAAAATTGCAGGGCAGGGGGTTGGGGCGCAGGAGGGGGTGCGGTGTGCAGGAACAGGCTAAGGGCAAGGGATTGGGGCAAAGGAGGGGTGCAGAGTGTATGAGGGGGCTCAGGGCAGAGGTGCAGGAGGGGTGCGGACTGCGGGAGGGAGCTCAGGGCAGGGGGGTTGGTGCAGGAGGGGTGCAGGGTGCAACAGGGGGCTCAGGGCAGGGGGTTGGGGTACAGGGTGCAGCAGGGGACTCAGGGCAGGGGGAGCAGTGACGGGGGGTGGCCTGGAGGCAAGGGCAGTGCACAGAGCCCTCTTACCTAGGATGACTAGATGAAACGGAGAAAATATCAGGACAGATGGGGGAAGCAAAAAAAAACAAAAACGGAGCGGCCAAAGCCGCAATATCGGGACAAATGGCGTCCCGACCGTGCATCGGTCGGGACAAAGACCTAAAAATTGGGACAGTCCCCATTTTATTGGGACATCTGGTCACCCTACTCTTCCCACCTGGGGCCCCAGGGACGTGGTACTGGCCACTTCTGAGAGTGGCGCAGGGCCTGCAGCCCCACGGCAGACAATCCCACGGGCCGGATGCGGTCCGCAGGCTGTAGTTTGCCCACCCCGTCTAAACTGTCCCAAGCTAAAAGCTGCTTCTTGCTGTGTACAGAGTAAAAAAGGACATAACGAAATTGGCATAACTGAGCCCATTGCTTGTTAGTTTTTTGGTTTGGGATGAGTTTTTTATGCTTGTAAAATGAGAATCTAATAGCATTGCCTAGAATAAGGCATAGTGTGAGTTCACTTGTGAACTATAACAATTATGAAATAAGGGGCTGAATCCCGTCTTTCTTGCCCCCCTCCACACCTCCCCCACCTCCCAATCTGCACTGGGAAATGAGTAGGGTGGGACAGGCAGAGGCGCAAACCTGTAGCAGTCAAGTGGAGGGTCTCCAATCCATTCTGCCTGTGGAGGGCAGATGCATATAGAACAGTTCAGGTGGGCAGAGCACTTAGCAGTGGCCCTTAGTGCAGCTGCAGAAAGGTACAATGTGCACTGCCCCAGTTCTTGCTGCCAAATACTTTACCCTCCGCTGCTCCAGGAGAGATATAAGGTCCAGGCCATGCTGCCTGTCCATTTGACATACTAGTAGGAACATTTTTGGGGTATTCATCAATCTCTGATATCTTGGGCAAGGGCTATGTTAAGCCACTTTTCTGCTCCCTTGATCCTCAGTTTGGTCCTTGGTGTAACTTAGAGCAGCCCACAAGTGACTCTACGTTAAGCTGGCTACAGCAGTTCCTACTGTGGGCCAAAGATTAGCTGCTTACACTGCACTCTGACTCATCTGCTTCTATCCTCACAGCCCTCTCAAGAACACTCTAGTAGTATATGTCAGGGGTTGCAGAGACTGGGTGTCATAAAGCCAGTTTTATGCCACCGAGGCATTCCTCTTGCATCAGAGGGTTAACCAGCATCCTCTTTGTACCTCTGAAAGAGTCCTGGATCAGGCTTGTATTTCCTGGTCTTACATTATGTTGTATACGTGCATGAACTTTGAAATATCAGCTGAATTTTGTTCATTCTCCATAATGTTAATCACAGTTACTGTGTTGGATTTTGTTATGTGTGGAAAAGGAGTTACGAACGAGTCCTTTCTGAAGTGGATAGTTAGAATAAGGCCCCTGGTATTCACTAAGTGCGAAGTACAGTATACATCCAAATATGTGGGTTAAAACCTGACCACGTTTGTCATCAGCATGGAAACCCCACCCACAGCCATAAAAATCAAAGGGCAGAATGTGGTATAAATTCCACTGCCCTGATCACATACAGAGGTCTGCCAACATTTTTCTCCAATGTACTCGTTTCTTCAGAAGGGCGGAATTAGGCCTTGAAAACCTGATTCTGAGCTGAGCTACGCATACATCTGTCCTGGCCCTGTGTCTAAGAAAATAGTTAGTTACTGACTGATTTTATAAGTTGCACGGAACTACATGCCTATGCATTGGGTTTAAAGATTAATACCAGTCTGTGCTAACCATCCCCACACAGCCCCAGCTATGGGGGGCACTTGGCAGAGAAATAAATTTTAACGGAAAGGTTAGTTTTAATCGTTCCCCCCCCACCCCGTGAAATCCCCCTTGTACTTCCTGATTCACTGAAAGCTCATGAAAGCTCATGCTCAAATAAATTGGTTAGTCTCTAAGGTGCCACAAGTCCTCCTGTTCTTTTTGCGAATACAGACTAACACGGCTGCTACTCTAAAACCTGAAGACTCAGAGTGGTGACATCACAAATACCAGAAGTCCTATTGCAGACTTTATAATCCCGGGTAACTGTGACACCCACAGTGCATCATTCTGTAAAATCAGCAGTGACCCAGGAAGTACCAAAAGGATTTCATGGAGAGAGAGGGGAGGGGGGGGGAAATGTATTTTTAAAAGGTCAGAAAAAAAAACAACTTGTGTGTTTTGAAGGCTCTTCTCAGCTAGGTTAGTGGGGACATTCTGTGCAAAAAATCGGAGCTTAACTAATTTTCAGTTTGCTAAGTAGTTTCTCTACTCAGCACAAGAACCAACGGGCTTGCAATGAAATACATGGCAGCTGTTCCAGTGGACCAACAAGGTCAATTTTAATTCATAGCCTTGCCTGTGGTTGTGTGTGTGGGGGGGAAACATGCTTATGAGACGGCCTGGGAAATGTCTGTCTCACTGCGGCTGGACTTTCTACTAGGAGTAAGTATTTAAGTAGTGTCTTTTTTCGGGGGAGGGGTGGAGTAAAAGGTAACTTGCTTGTACTCAGAAAGGAAACACACAGCTGATTCGAATGTGTATTGCTTGTAATTACACTATTTCTTTTCTCCTAATTACGGTAAAGAGCAGAACAACTCTAATGACAGTACTGCTAACTGGATAAGATTTTGGCTCCTTCCAGCTTTCGTGAATAATTTGTCTTCTTCAGCTTGATTTACTAACATCCTGGCTGACAAGGTTTCCCATTCTGTGCATTCATTTTGTGCTTAGAAAGGAATTGTTTATAATTTACATTTTAAGTCTGAGTGCTATTATTTCGCACTGTCAAAAAGCATCTGTTACAGTAGATACCTCTTCATATGTCTGTGCCACAAAAATAAAGCAAACCAGCCACTGTTCTGAGCACTATAAGTTGCGCAACAGTTAAACTTAATTCTTTGTGAAAGGGCTGACTGGCAGAGTGGCATAACAAACAAAAATACTCTTTGGCCTTGTCTACTGTGGCACCATATTTTGCAAGCTACTGTACCCTTTTAAGCTTCGTTTATACTACAGCTGAGTCAAGGGATCCGCACTTGCATTGTAACTAGTCCCCTGCCTTGTTAAAACCCAGTTTAAATGTTGTTCCGGTAGATGGGAGCTAACAGTGTCTCTGTGTCTAAGACCACTGGCATTCTAGAGTTTGAACCCAATTACAGGAACAAGGTTAGGTCCCGTCTACAAAGCAACTTATAAGTGCATTGTAATTAGGACACCCCCACCCCGACATAGTTATAGCCACAGTACAGACAAGGCCTAAAACAGCTTCAAGCATGATTGAATTAGCCAGTGTAGATAGGGATGAACAGTTTGAAACATTTGAGAATCTGTTTGATTGTATTCCTCTCCTAATAAATCAAAACCCTTGAATGAGCCCCCAAAGCAGCCATGCTTTCTTTTATTAGTTTTTCCTAATACTTAGCACTTTTTATCTTCAAAACACTGAACAAGCATTAGCTAACGAACTCTCATCTCTGCACACTTGTGAGGAAGATAAGCCAGGGCTGTCTACGTAACAGTCAATTACCACAGTGGAGCTCATTTACCTGGTTGCGTCCCAAATGTGGTGTCACCCCACAGTTTAGCTTTGCCAGGTTAGATGGGATCAAACCCTGTTAGAAGCATGTTCAGAAAATCATGCTTCGACTCTCAGGTTTGTACCACCATACCTTTAACATGGTTGTTACCCCTCTAGTAAGGATCATTGGTCCCAGACTCGTCTACACAGGCCAAATCAAAATTGGGTTCTGACAACATGTCAGGGGCATAACTGTGCTGTAACGAGGTTCCCTACTCTGACTGGAACTGTCGTGTAGTCTCTTCTTAAGTAGATGCAGATGGTAAGACTGAGGCTAGGAGTCTGATATTTTTCAGAAATCATAAGCACCCAAAGTTCCCACTGATTTCAGCTAGAGTTGTTGGGTGCTCAGCATTTCCAAAAATCAGGCTTCAAGGAACTTGTCCAAAATCACACAACTAGTCAGTGGCAGATGGTGGGTGATGTACTTTTTCTAGGGTGTGTGTGTAAACACACAATTTAAGAGCAGAAGAAATACCTTAAAGTTTACATAACAAAGAATTTCACATTTCTGGTCACATCAAGTATTTATTGTGCCATTTTACCTGCCTTTTCCTTTGATCTATTTTTAAGTCACTGAGAACTTCATTAACAACCAAATTCCAGCATCTCTTCCCAAAAAGTGTCCTTTAGACTTAGGCTTGCATTTTGAGAAACCTGGCTCTTTTGTGGTACTAAAATGCCAAAGTTTGAATGGAATGCTTTATTAAGTTTTCAAATGCTTCCAGCCAATAACAAGCAAAGTTCAACTCACCAGTTTTAATCACAGAAACATCGTCTGTTTTCACTGCATGTGAGAAAAGTCATGCAGTTCTTAAGAAGATTAAAGCTATAAATTCTAATGTTACAAGGGCCAGTGCTTTACAATCCCACTCAAGCAGAGTTCTTTGTGAAAGGTTTACCTTATGTGAATTTACAAGACAAGTGATAACCATCAAGTTTGTCTGTTGTCATTTTCTTTTAAAGCCTTTCATTGGTAGAAAGGTGAGCATGATGCCTTTTTCCTACTTGCAGCTTTGCCTTATTCTACTGTTAAGTAGCAAATTATATCATTTTCATTATCAGTGCAACACACAAAGCCATCTGTTACTCGAGGGTATCAGGATCACCAATCAGCCACCCTCAGAATAAGCAGCTGTAAATTTAGAGTGCCTATACTTTCTAAATAGAGTGAAGGTTTGACATTAATCTCCTCAAGTTGCTGAGTAGCTGGTACTGTGCCCAAACACAAGTAAACTCAATTAGTAAAAATAGACATGATGTGGCAGTTCAATATATGGCACTTAAGCATGTGTTCCACATCCAGAAGGGCTAAGTTTAAGTCCCAAAGATTCCATTTTATACATATGATTCAGTCATTTTCCTGGCTGCCAACTTTATCTTGTTGTACAAAAAGAGAGAGGTGTTTTTTTTTTTTACTTCCAGGAAGACTAAGGGCCAAATATTGCTTTGTTTATGCTAGTGTAAATCTGGAGTAACTCCATTTGGGATTATGAGCACTCTGCACCTCAAAGTCATTCCACTAACCCACATACAAAAGGTGGTACACAAACATAATTTAACATTGTATGTGTTTTATGCAACTCTTTACAAGTATACCTACAAAATGCACATATTTTAGTAGTATTAACAGGTAATAGCATATATGTAAGTACTATACTTTTTGCAGTATTCTTCTACGTAAGACTACAGCATTAATGTTAATCCATAAACCTAAAGTACAATTACTCGCATTACTTCATTGAGCAATGTAACAGACTGTCTACACCCCTCTATTATGGAGAACTCATCAAAGGAAAATTATTCAAATGCATGTTCTCTAAGATCCTTGTGCTCAAGTCTGTAACAGAACAACTTAAATTTGGGTGTGGTGATCTTGACCTTATAGTCTTTTGTTTTTTCTAGTTTGCTTTACTTCCTGTGCCTGCTCTGTTTGAGACAGGAGTGTAGTCTAAAGAGACTGTTTGTTTTGCATACACATTATGATCTGCTTCTATTGTGTAACAACATGCGGTATGCAGGATAAAACACCCAGCTTATTATAGCATAGCTAAAAGGCCTTTCAGTATTTCCATTTGAAATTCTTATTTTCAGGGGTTTACTACTGAGCGATGGCAAATTGCAGGCAGGAAACTTGGCACTCACATTCTCAGCCCAGGAGCAAATTCTTTTACCAACCTAAAATAAATTAATTAATATTAATAGCATGTCCTTCCAGCACACAAAGAGAAGGCGGGTTTTGTTTTTTTTCCTGAAACAAAAGATGAAGATTAAGAAGAGTATTAATGTGCTAAGTGTCTGTACACAAATGCAAAGAGCATGGGAAACAGGCCAGAAGCAGTGTAACTAAACGGTGGAGAGTATTATCTAGTGGACATTACTGAAAGAGGGTGAGCTATTCTCGTAACAGGAATGTCAATGAAGATGGGGTATTAATCAATAAATAAGAGAGAGAAAAAGACTAGAGGAGGGGGAGGGAGAGGTATATTTCAAAGTATTTGTAATGCCACCCAACTACAGTTTGACAACGAAGACTGGTGAGAGTGAAATTATTTGTGTAAAGATAAAAGGAGTGGAAAAACAAAGAATAGTCGGCATCAGCTGTGTACCGGTAGGAATAGTGGGAAAAGAGGATAAGAAATTACTGGACCAATTCTCATGGTAGTTGAAACCACAGAATGTATTCACGGGGAATTTTAACTATCCAATAGGTAGGAGACACCATCAAACACTCACAGTTAAAGATGGTCCGGAATTAAGTACAAAGCCAATTTTTTTAAATATCCAGACAATAGAGATTGCAGCCAGAGAGGAATTCCTACCCACTGAGGATGTACAAAACGTAAGGAATCTCAGAACCAGTGACCAGGAGATTCTTGAATTCAACTAATGCCGAATAAATTCACCGAATGCATCAGTACAAGGATAGTAGATTTCTGGAAAGCAATTTACTGGAAATTTAAGAAATCCAATTAACGTGATATGATACCAGGAAGTATTAACGTCCGCAGGCAGGCAAAACCTAAAACACATAATAAATAAGGTCGTGTCTATGCTATGGTTACTTCAGAGGAACACCTACTGCGCGGTAGCTAGGCCACTGTAGTGCCATGGTGTAGATGCTTCCAACAACAATGGAAGGGGATTTTCTGTTGCTGTAGGAAATTCCCCTCTCAGAGTGATGGTAGCTAGGCCAATGGCAGCATTGTTCTGTTGACCTAGCTGCATCCACAATGAGGATTAGGTTGTCATAGTTATGTTCCTCAGGGTTATGGATTTTTCTGAGTGCCGTAGCTATGTCGACATAACTTTTAAGTGTAGACCAGACCTAAGGAACACCAGACTTCAATTCCTCTGAAGAAGAATATAAGGTCTCCTGCCAGAGGAGAATGCTTCCCAAATCTTGAGAAGGATGGGGCCAGTCTTTATGGGACCAGCCCCCTTTGCACTCCCCCTGCTACAAATTGGGTGTGTGTGTGAACTTTGTGACTATTACAAAATTATGTGGACAATCTTTAGTTGCTATTTTTGTTCCCCCACTGTACATTTTTACTCAGCAGGGTAACGTGGGCTAAAGGATATAGAGGGACCATGAGTGATAAGTGATTTATAAAGAATAAATATTGTCACATAAATGTGATTGTTTTTATTCTTGCAAAATTGCCAAAAGATTAGAATGCAGAAGCTTTATGCATTTGAATATTTGTGAGGCATCTGATATAGTGTTACATGAAATCTTACTTGAAAAAAATCAAACTGGTTTGGATGGGGAAAACTGTCACATTAATGGGAAAACTATCTGAAGAGCAGTAATTAAACAAATGGCAATGATACACAGGAAAGAACTGATGTAGAGAGAGGAGTTGTCTAGCTGGGTGATGCATGGATTCTAGGTAGGCCTTTATTTAGGAGCTGCATCAATATCTGGAAGAGAGATTGAACAGCATGTTAACAAAGTATGCAGATGATATTAAATTGCGAGGACTTGCAAACACCATTGAAGACATAGAAGTATCAATACAAGGGACTTTGAGTGGTAGGAACATGGACAGAGAGTAACAAGATGTGATTTAACTTGAAGATGTGCAGGTTAATACATGTAAAGAAAAGTCACCTGAAAAACAGATGTTCCCTGGGAGGGAGGAACCTGGAAAGTCTAATGCAGAAAGAGACCCAGGAGTCAGAGCGGACAACAAAGTCAGACATGAATTTGCAAAGTTGTATAGCAGTACAAAAAGCCATATTTTGAGCTGTGTATGCAGATGCATCACATCACAGATCAGAATGTAACAGTTCCTCTTTATGCATCTATTGTGTTCAATTCTGGGCACATTATTGCCAACGAGATCTTGCCAAATGGGGAAGTGTTCTGAGAAGAGCAACAAAAAATAACCTCCCTCCCAGCAAGCTAAGCTTGGCTATCATGTGAGGCTGGAACATAAGTGTACAGATCTCTGAGGGGTGTAAGCACTAAGACCCTGATTCAGCAAGGTACTTAAGAACATGCCTAACTTTAAGTGCATGAGTCATCACAGTAAAGAGAATGGGACAACTCAAATGCTTCAAGTGCGTAAGCATGTGCCGAAACTTGCTGCACTGGGGCCCAAGGATGGGGAGGATTTATTTAATGTAGTACAAAGGTGCATATCTAAGAGAAATGGGATGTAAGTAGAAAAGCAAAAATTCAGGCTAGATGTCAGGAAAGCCCAATGGCAGTGGTAGATGCCCTACCACTTGGGATTTTTAGAACTAGAATGAACATAAGGCTCTTGGTTTGATAGGAGAGTAGACTGGAGGGGGTTGCCAGTTGGAGAACTTGTTTGTATGTGCTGCTTTAAAAAAAATTAGACCGCAATTGAGCCATACGTTCGTCTTTGTTTTATGTTAAAAATCTTATGCTTTGCCCTTGGCATGTGACATTGTTGCCTTGCAGTATCCTTTGTTAAACTAGGGGAAAGAGATGAAGTTCTGTATTTATATATTGTGGATATGTTGTATAGCGCTTTGAAAACATTAATCTTGCAGCATCTCTTTGAGACAGGCAGGTAAATATTACTAAACCTATTTTACAGATCGGAAAATGGAAGGAGAAAGGTTAAGTGACAAGCCTAAAGCCCAGAGAGTGGGTCAGGACTGTGATTAGAACCCTGGGGCTCCTGATTCCCAGTCCTGCGTCTGTTCATCCATCCATCCATCCCATAACTGTTGCATCTCAGAACTGGATTAGACCTCCCACCCCAATCTACATTACAGTTTTAATGTGAACTTGTGCTGTGACAGATCAACATTCGTCTCTCAAGAAGTCATATTCCACATAGAGTAGAAATAAAGTTGAGGTAATTATAAGAAAATATGAGCACTGTTTCTTTAAATCCAGAGAGTGAGTACCAGCTAGTACCACTAACATGTGAAGCGTGGTCATTAGTCTAGAATAAACAGAGAGCCCTTGGAGGGGGTGAGATGGAAATGTGAGCTGTGAAACAACTGTTGTGTGGAACCACCTTCAATGTGACGTTTTAAGATGTAAAAGAGGAATAGGATAAACAATCCCCACAATGGTTTATCCAAAGCAGTAATTACAATCTCAGATGGATTTAGGGAATATACAATGGACATTACATGAGAGATTGTTATATCTGCTGAGGGACTGCCTCTCTCCGTGGGCCATACTGCCACAGCTGTGATCAGAAGGGGCACGCGAGCTGGATCCCTCTTCCTATAAAAGGGCAGGAGCCGCTAGCAGGATGCTCTCTGTGAGGACTCCACCCACCCTGGGACTTGCTCCTCCCCTTGGTCTGAGAGAGCCTGAATTTGCTGATCTTCCGGGCCTGCTGCAAAACACACCTGCTTGAGAGAATTTTAGGAAGGGTGCAGTGTGCTTCTCATGATGATAGTGATGGTGTTTCTGTAGGTGCCTGGCTGAATTCTTGTTGAAATGATTGCTTTAACACAGCTGAGGTTGTATTGCATTATTAATTAGGTGCAAGAATGCCTAGAGCCTTGGATAGGCATCTTTTTATTATTTTAAATCCAAATAGGTCAATGAATAACATAAATATCCTATGAGGATAAGCATGGGAGCAGTTCAAAGTAACCTGAAAGATATAACTGGGGAACTGTAGCAAGACGAGGGTGGGCGGAGGAAGGAGACACAAGACACCTGACGTGGGAAGGGAATGATGCCTGCCTTCAGACCAGGGGCTGGGTCTCTAACATGCTGGTCTACTAAAGCATAGAGAAAAAACAGGGGAAGCTTAAGAAATGATGGGCACTCTCATAGACTTTAAGGTCAGAAGGGGCCATCATGATCATCTGGTCTGACCTCCTGCACATTGCAGGCCACAGAACCTCACCCACCCACTCCTGTAATAGACCCATAGCCTCTGGCTGAGTTTTTGCCTTTTGCAGTGTAGTGACTCAGATTAGTTCCAAACTAGTTTAGGGCTTGTCTACACATAGTTACTCTAGAATAACTAGGCTGCTTTAAATTTACACGCTGCCTTAGTTCCGAATAACTTTCATGAGTAGACAAACTCTTAAGCTTTTGCAGAACTTCAGACTGGGTCTGTTTTGCATATAATTTCTGTTGTTTTAATATGACTTTCTGTCTCTTTTCTTGATACATCTTGTTTTACTGTAAACCAAGCAGGTTTAAATTGTTTGGCAACTTCACTCAGACCACGCAGAAGAAGTGGAAAAATCTGCGACCTCTAAGGGGAGGGAATGACATCGGGGTGCCTGGAGTCTACCACACTCTGGATTCTTCATCAGAGTCCAAACAAAAGGGTTCTCTCTCCCACAAGGTATGCTACTGTCAGGTCTGTGATCCTGGAGTTACACGAGAAATTCAACCCTAGCTGAGAACCAAGCTTAAAGGGGTAAGGTGACAGGTTCACCCCACATTTATATTTGTGAAGGTTGAGCCATGATTTAAGTTTTTGTTTCTGCAGCCCTCATACTGGCTACTCCTATGGGTCTGGTGGCAGCAGATTTATGTTATATTATACCTGTTGGGAATAAAAATGGCATATTGTTATCTGTATAAATGATTCTTATAGTTCTGACCTTTCTGGTTGTCAGCATGCTACATATTGCTTGTAGCATAGGTACAAAGATAGGTACAAAATAGAAATGGGCCTGGACCACAACTGGTATGGATCTCTCTTTCTCTCTCTCTCAACAGTCCAAGGCAAAAGCCCAGATCTCCATGTTCTGACTGAATCTGGTAAACTTTAATTCTGGATTTGGATGTGAACTTCACAGTATGGGCCCATGTTTATTTAAAAAAAAATTAAATTAGAAGTGTATATAGTGAAGTTTAGGAATTGGTGTTTGTGCACATGTTGAAATGTTTCTCAATACAATAAAAAATATCATCAGGATTTCTAGTATATGGACAAAATGTACATACGTGGCAGTTGGCTTGACACAGTGGAGCATAACTCTGAAGGTCTCTTAGGTCAATGATCCATGAAGTTGGAAGGATTTGTTCGACAGACCAGAACAGCTCTGTTGGAACCATTACGATCTACTGAGGCAAAAATCCACACTTTCAAAGTACTAGATCTGCTCAGACAGGTGAACTGTACCTTCCCCCCCCGTCCCCAAATCAGTATGTTTACCAAAACGTACAGCATTTACTAGGCAGACTGTAACCGACTTTAGAGCCCATATGTATTGCACACCAATAAAATATGTTAAAAAAGTCGTGTTATTTCCCAATCCTAAATATCAGATAGCTAGCTGCTAATCTAATCTGTCTAGAGTAGACCAGCTCACTAGTAACAGACAGAAAAACAGGCAAGAGAATTCACAGATAAAAACCTCTGTTCACATGGTATGATTTGATGAGAAGGTGCTACATGTCTCAGAAGGACCTGGGTGAGAACCCTTACCTCTAGCTGAAATCAGTGGGAGATAACAGTCCCCAGCACTTTCCAGGGGATGATCAGTACCCTGCAGTCTTCAAAAGTCCCTTGTGTAAATTTAAGTGACTATTAATCCTTGCTAACATGCTGGCTTGACAGTCCTGGAAACTAAAATAATAATTTCCACAGAACAGGTACAGCAAGCTTCCCCACTCTGTCCTCCCAGTGTGCTTTAACCCCATCACGGAGGGTCTACTTCAAGGGATAAGAAGGTAGTTTAATTTCCATTAGTTCCTTGACCTTTTAGCTGAGGCTGCCAACAGTGTCAGTTGTATGGAGTGTTGCTGTAGCTGTGTCGGTCCCAGGATATTAGACAGACAAGGTGGGTGAAGTAATAGCTGAGGAAGAGCTCTGTGTCGCTTGAAAGCTTGTCTCTCTCTCAGTCAGAAGTTGGTCCAATAAAGGATATTACCTCACCCGCTTTAACAGTGTCAGTTATGTTACATGGATACCTTTCCACTATCAACTCTCCTCACGTAGGACATAGTGTCTAATTACAGTTCCCTAGGGGACTGATCCTGCAAAGTGCTCAGTGCCTCCTGAGAGACACTGAGTCAGGGCCGGCTCCAGGCACCAGCAAACCAAGCAGGTGCTTGGGGTGGCAAATGTAAAGGGGCGGCAGGAGGTCGGGCTCTGGGGCGGCAATCCGCCCTCGGCGGTGGAGGGAATTCAGCGGCTGCTCCGTCACAGTGCGTTTCACGCTTGGCAGCAATTTGGCGGCGGGGATGTGACTCTTCTTTGGTCACTGGTGGCAATTCGGCGGCCGCACCATCACTCCGCCTCCGTGTTCGGCGGGCAGGATTCCTCCTCCCCATTCGGTGGCAAGTTTTTTTTGCTCCAACACTGGAGCTGGCCCTGCACTGAGTATCCTCAATTGACCCTCACTCCCATTGACTTCAGAGGGAATTGAACATGCTCAGCATCTTGCTGAGTCAGGACCCTGGGCTGGATTTGAACTGGCATCTTGGCTTTGGAAGGCTCTACATCTCTATGGCCTTTAATAGGAGCTGATGACACACAGCACCTCTGAGGAGGCACTCACCACTTTTCATAGACTGTCATAGATTTTAAGGTCAGAAGGGCCATTGTGCTCATCAAGTGTGACCTGCTGCATAATACAAGCCATAGAACATCACCCAGCAATTCCTGCATCAGTTCCAAAGACCTGACTGACCTAGACCATATTCTTTAGAGAGACATCCAGTCTAGATTTAAAAACTTCCAGGGATGGATAATTTACTGATTTCCTATGGCAAATTGTTCCAGTGGTTAATTATCATCCCTGTTTAAAAAAAAAAAAGAGAGGAAAAAAAAGAACCTTATTTCCAGTTTGAAGTTTGCTATCTTCAGTTTAGGTCCAATGAAGCTAGTGAGAGAGAGAGAGAGATAGAGAGAGTTGGGGGGTGGGGGACTTGATAGCTTCTTTTTAAAATGGAGAGAACTAAGAATGAAACATTCTTGTACCTAAATATTCCATCACACATATGTAGAATGACTTATTGTTCAGAGACCTCCACAATACCTAGGCACATTGGGTAAGGTAAAGAACAACAGCCTTTACTATGAATTTCCTTGCTTTGGGCTTCAATGAGAGTCTTGCCTGTGAAGGACTTCAGGATTTACACCATACTTTTCTCTTTCAATAGTATTGTAGTATGACACATTTGTTTACTGATTTATGAATGCTATGCTCTCAATTAATGTTAATTTGAGATGCTTTTGCCAGTGTCAGTTCTCTGTGATTTGCAATTTAATATTTTGCCATCTGAAAACAATGGCATTTAGTGCTCTGGAGAGAAAATTATCAGTATTTGAGTTTCAATAGGAAATATGTTTAGGTTTTATGCTAATGCTCAATAAAATAAATATTTTAGTCATATTTTATGATGCTCCAAGTAAAGTAAAGGAACATATTTTAAATATTTGATTGTTTAGGTGAGCTACAATTTAGCTTCCTTGAGGAAAAATTAATTGGCCAGCTCTAATCTAAGTTATGATTTGTTAAAGCTGCTAAAATAATTTAAATCAACTGCATATGTCTGTGCAATAATAATAAAATTGCTTTAGCAAAAATTATCTGAATGCAAGAGGGATAAAAATAGACAGGAGGTGGATTGGACAGTCAGCATATTATGAGTTGGAATAAAAACATCTTACTTAAGCCAAAAACATGGCAACCAATATTTTTTGTTATAAAAATATTTGAGATGAATTTAGTTTTTTATGAAAGCTGTCTGAAATTGAAATTAATTGCAGAAGTTCTCCATTTATTTGCAAACCAGTAATAATACCTGAAGGCTGCACAAACCCAAGACCCTCTATAGACCAATCCCAACAAACCTTTGCTCTTATTCAGAACTTCATTTTTGCCATAGGGTGAGAATGATTGTGTGTTTATGCTCTCTCATACTAACCTCCACTTTGATCATGCCTGTCATCTGAAGTAAAAATGTGTGCCAGCTCTGTGAAGTGGATTACTACTGTCCACTAGAGGCTGTAATGAGACTAACAACGTCATTTTATGACAGACCTAACATTTAGACTCTAATAATCAATTATTTTAAACTTAAAGATGTTCTGCGTGTGAAGAATAATCACTGGTCTACTTCTCCGGAAGGAGCTGAAATAACTTGTGCACGTTTGAATTTTAAACACTATATTTAAAAAAATCCAGTCATTTTATGCCTCCCATTCTCCCATTTGTCGTTATTAGATGTGTAAAATATATACTGTAGATGACACATTACAACCAGTATGTTGACACAGTGTTTCTTCTGGGCACTGTGTATCTTATATATCAAATTGATTAATATCCTCTGGTCATGAATGAATCAGTAGGAAGTCATAACATCTGTAGCATATCATAAGCAGTAAATAAAATACCTGATGTCTGTTCAGATGTAGCCTATTCTGTACTATGTAGGTTCTTACACGGTGCTTATTCCCCTGGTATCTGAGCACCTTCCAGTAGTGCATTAAGCAATATGACTTACATCTGTTACAAGTTTCTTCTCTCATCCTCTTCCCAGAAGCAGAAGTGTGTGCAACGGAGTGTTTTTGTTTTGGAATCTTTAAAAACAATATACGTACATGTATATATGCACTCACTTGCTGCTATGTTTATGTGAGAGAGGCAAACTCAGGGAAGTGTGCCTTACATTAAGAGTGGAGGGTGGTGCGGCTTGTGGTGGTCCTTAGTTCCTGGGGGAGATCATTCCACAGTCTTTGACCAGCCCCTGAGAAAGCTCTGTCTACTGCACAGACAAAGCTCTGTTTCCTACACTAACTATAGAAAGTTCCACTGTGCCAGAGGAGCAAAGTTGTCCACCCAGTCTTCATCCTGGAGCTGTTAATGTTCATTTTCTGAAGCAAATTACTCCGCCTCTCTTGAGGCTGAGTTCTGCACTTCTTACTCTATCAAAACTCCCAGCTGAAGTCGATAGGGCATTTTGCCTGAATAAAGACTGAAGGCTTAATCGGGCCTTTTGTGCCAGTTGTTTGGAAAAGGTCACATTATGGCCGTGCCTCACAGCGCCTCTGCATTAATTAAGGGTTCTTGTACTTCGTGGCAACTTGGACTTGTGCTCTGTGGCAAAATTCCTGGTTGCTGAGGAGGCTGCAAATTCTGCTGCAGCTTTTTTGAATGTAGCCATGTAATCCATTAAATATAAGAATTAATAATACAATCACTGCAGTAGCTTATTTATTTTAACATTAAATTCAGTTTATTTTAAGCAGTCTTCCTATTTTTTGGTTTTGGTATGCTAAAGGTTTTTGTGATGACAGTTTATAACTGCCCCAGAGAATCTGTCAGAAGATGGTGGAGGAACAGCAGCTAGGTAAGGAGCTGTTGGAATTTCTGCCACCGGGCAGTTTGGATTTGTGGCACCTCCCAAAGCCCGCTTTAAGGCTGTCTGCAGACTCAGGAAGACAACACTGCATCAATTTATACATCAATCCATGAGGGCTAGAAATATAGAGAGAGATTTAAAAGCTTAGTTTCTGGAGCACAATTCTGCTGCAAAGTTTCTGCAGCAAAATCTGTAGCCAAAGAATAGAGGTATATACAGGGCTCTCGTGTTCATCTGCTGCAAAGGAGAAGGTTGCCCTGAGCTTGCTTCAGCATGAACGTGGCTTCTGTTTCTCTGCATGTGCCACACCTGTTGGCAAGGTGAACATATTAGAATGAGAGATTCCTTTCTACTGAGGTAACATCCTGAACTAGAGAAATAAAAAAGGTGGTGGTAGTGGGGGAATGCTGCATATTCAAAACTGTGCCCAGATGAAGGGGTTGAAGTGTCACTAGAGGCAGTGCTTAAAGTGAGTGTATGGGATGAGGGATTGCAAGGGGTTGCATACCCAGCCAAAAAAAAAAAATTGTTTTAATCAAGCCAGGTCACTGGGAGCTGCATTTTAAGCATGGTTCTTGCCAAAGCTGCTGCTCCAAGATTATAGTAGACCTCCCCCACCCCACTTTTTCATACCACTTTAAGAACTGACTAGAGCTTTCACTTGATTTTCAGTAATCCACACTCTCTCCTTCCCTCCCTCTCTTTGATTCAATCAATGAATCTTGCATTAGCGGGGTGAGGATGATGTTGATGTCTGCTTGGCTGCTGCTGTTGCAGATTCACTACTTTGAGGTGCTAAGTTGCGCGTCTGTCCAAATGTCTTGGCCTTTTGCTGTTTCTTTTCCCCAAAGCACTCATAAAACAGAAAATGTCATCAGGTTACATATGATGGAACCTTAACTAAAGTTTTAGTCGTAATAATAAAGGATCTTTATGCCTTATAAAGCTATGCTATATAGAGTATACACTATTCTATTGCCTATTGATCAATAGCACTGCCTCTTACAATTTTATTACTACATTCCTTTCAGCTATTACAGTATAATTATGCAACATATTTCTTTTTATAAGGAATTACCTTGCAGATCCATCCACAGAAACTGACAGTTTAGTCGTGATTTTTTTTTTTTGCATGTAGCCCCTAAGGTTATAGAAACACTTCACCAACACATGGAAAACTAGAAAACTGCCATATTGTAGCTTGTTCCGGTTTCAGGGAATGGGTGCAGGTTGCAGCGCCGCAGAGTGTCAACCCTAGTCATCCTATTTTGGATGCAAGCAGTGCTCTGGGTTCACATGGTGCCTGCCGTACAAGCATTGCATGCCCTGTGGATTATTGCACCTATCCCACAATGCCCAGCACAGCTCCCTAGAGCATGTGCATAATGTTAATAGTATACAGGAGATATTTGCACCTGTTCACCTTTTGGGTTTGCCCCATTGCCCACTTTGAATGGTTTTGTTCTGCATCAGACGCTGCCTTGTGCATGTTGTAACCCTGGTATTGAAACCCACTGGTAAGTGTGTAACTAGTCTCCCTCTGTGCTGATCCGGAGGTGAATCAAGGCTGATCCAGAGATGTTATCCAAGGCTGTTTAAGGCAGTCTACCACCCTAAGCAAGTCAGCGTGCCACCTTCCACATCACTCAAATTTGGCCCAGATGCCCCTCCATCATGATGGAGGGGCAGCTGGGCCAAATCTGAGCAAGTGGCATTGCAACCTGGCGCATAGGGTCACAGCACCACTCAGGCTAGGCCCAGTCACCCCTCCATCATGACGGCAGGCGACCGGGTCAAATCTGCCACCCTAGGCAGGTGCCTAACTTGCCTGTACCTAGAGAGGCCTCTGTTTTCTATACCCCCAGCTACAGAGCTTTATCTCAAGCTGTATCTGCTCATGCCTTTGGTTCAATCCCCAGTGTGTCAGCTAAGAGAGGGGCTCTCACACTATGCCTTCATGTGTGCTGATGCCCAAGCAGAGAGTCAGTAGCTCCTTTAGGACCCCACTGCCTTGCCAGTGGTCTTAGTGAATATTACAATGAGCACACACCCCGCCCCGCCAGGCCCTGGTGCTCAGGAGGTATGGAACTTGATTTTACTCATTTCTTCAATCGCATTTTTAGTTTTAATTTTGATGTTCTGTTCCTTTTTTGTTAACTGAAGTTTCTTTCTCTTGTGTTTTCCTCTAGGAATCCAGCCTAGCAGTCAAGGACAAGACAACAAGTGGAGACTGGACCATCATGGAGAGGTATGTTGCTCTACTTGGGGGAATAGTTGGGAGAGGTTCAGCCTCAGAGTAAGTGTAATTGGCACAGTGTGTAATAGGGAGTCAGGAAAGATGGTCAGCATCCAAAGGTATCTGGTTATACAAGGTCCAGATCTATCTGCCTTCTTGCTGTTTAAGAAGGGATCTGAGTAAAGGACATTTGGGACTTGATTTAGATGGTAGGTACCTTTTGCCAAGTGACTCCAATAGGAGTTGAGGATTTGTCCCTGGAAGAATTATACTAATTAGGAAAAGACCCCTCCCCCCCAAGGCCTCATGGTGAAAGACTGAGTGGCTGATCGTCATGAGTCCCTTAAATTAGCACTCTGCCATTTCCAAAGGACAGCAGGCATCCCCAGCCGGCTCTCTTCTATTAAACAAGTGAATCTCTTGGTCACTTTCATTACTGTTTGCAGAACGCTTTGAGATCTCCAGAAGCACAGCAGCTGATCAGTATTATTTTAATTGTGCTGTTGAGGGCAAACATTGCCTTTTGAAGTGGGGGGGGGGAAACACCAATAAACCCCACCACAATTCACCCCCCCTTTTTTTTTCCTCCCCATAACTGGGAAGAAGCCGTGTAAAGGGTTAAAACTGGCTTGGCCCGGCTCTGTGGTGCGTATGCAATAATCTGTGTGGCTCTCTTGGCCGCCTGCCAAAGTGTTGCCGTGCCGCCTCCTCCTCCTCTTCTCCTCCCTTCCCCCGTCCCTTTTGCATGAAGTAGGATCCTTGAGCTGTTGCAGAGGCAGCCAACTGCTCCATATTTGGCTTCTATTACACATTTACATACTGGGGAGAGAGAGGAGCGGGGGCTCTGTACCGCAGACATCATTTCTACTACAGTGGTGGAGACGTCCAGGACCTGTGTCACTGCAGGGGGAAGGAGAGAGAGAGAGAGAGAGAGAGAGGGAAAAAAAGGCAACCAACATAACTCCCCCCCCCGCCCCCAAGCCCTGTGATCAGCTAGCAAGACAGTGTGTGTGAGTCTCTCTCTCTGCCCCCACCTCCCTTGACACTTGGCAGTAAGTGGCTGTTTTATTCCTTCTCTGCTTTTTGCTTCCCCGGCTTCTTTCCTCCTTTCGATTGAAAACCTCCAGCGCTTCCAGCTGGAGAAACACAAGGGGGGAGAGCACTGGACGAGCCCCCCCGCCCCCGGGGGCTTCAGCCTTCCTGCAGCCCAGCCCAGCCCACCCCAGCCCTGGGAAGGCTGGAGGCCAGAAAATGGCTTTGCGATCCTGGGGGGAGGTGGAGGGACATTGGGGGTGGCTGGAATTCGTTGCACTCGGTGCATGCAAGAAATGTCTTCCGGGGTGGAGGAGAAGGAGGCAGGGGAAAGGAGGGGGGACAGGCAAGGAAACAGCCGTAGCCCCTGTGTCTGGGTTGCTTTCAGTGCCCCCCCCCCCCGGGAGGCGAGAGGGCGCGTGCGTGTGTGCGCGCGTGTGTGTGTGTGTGTGCGCGCGCTGGGGAGGGGTGGCGTTTTCACGCTCGCTCTGCTGCTGCCGCCGCCGCCGCCGCCGGGCTCCGGCTGTGGCTGCCCCTGGTGCATCAGCTGGCGCGGAGGCAAGTGAGAGCGGCCGGAGTTTTGCACGACGCCCGGGTTTGGGCGGGCTGCGGCGGGGGAGGCTGTGCCGCCGGCCGCGCCAGCCCGTGCTGGGCGGTGTAGTAGGGGCTGGGTCCGGGTGAATGAAGCGAGGAGGGAGGGGGAAGAGGCGGTGCTGGGACGGGGAATGCGCTCAGCCGCGGACCCACTACGCTGCACTCACGGCCCAGGCTGGCTGGAGACACCAGCTGGCACCTCCAGCAGTGAGCGAGGAGGGCTAGTGCCCGGGTCAGGGGAGGCCCGGGTGTCCCGTTTTCCCCCTTCACGCTGTCTGCAGAGCCTCTCTTGCTTTCACTCTCCTCCAGTCCCTGCCAGGGTGAGAGATCTGGGGCTGGCTAAAAGCAAAGAGACCATTTAGCTTCTCCAGGGGGGATTAGCGGCAGCCTCGGGTGCTAAAGAATTGATGTGATTATCCTTGGATATAGCAATATTTTGCTCTTTCCATTTCGGATTGTGTCTGTGGCTGCTGCATTCTCTTTACTTTATGTTGCAGGTATGCATTGCTCTTTTGACTCTGACCTCCCCTTGTTTGGGTTGGTTTTTAAATAAAACACCTTTGGAAAGTAACCCTTGATTGGTTTGTATGTACTAAATAAATGAATATAATAATTTCTAAGACTATTAGAGATTAACCTAAAATTTGTTAGAAAACGTTGGTTGCTTCGGTAGTGATGATGATGATGATAATAAAAAGACAGGATTGGGAACTGTTTCCATGCCATTGAAGATGGGGGAAATTACCGAAGAGTAATAATAGAAAGAAAACAAGTCCGAAGCTGGTTATATAATGTACTATGTGGATAAGAAGAACGACAGGCTATTTTTATTTTGTTTACGGTATGCTGTGCAATAGGGACTCCAAACTGCATCTCTCCCCTGTGATCCTAGACTCCGGATACAATTAGCAAAAATTGTAAGCATTCCTTATTATGTCCAAGAAGTAAACATAATGATGTAAATTGTTGTTCCTTATAAATATTCTTTATGCACAAATAAGGAATTGTTAAGGTGGATGACCTTAGTTTTTGAAACATTTTATGTTTCATATGCTAAAGAAATACATCTTTCATAATGCAGGTTATACTTAATATTTAATGATCATTGTTATATATGTTATGCTGTATTGGTTAGTTACATGTCAGATGTGTTCAGGCATAGCCAGTTACTTTGCTGACATGTTAGGGAAGTCAAGGTCTTTTCATTTTAGCTTCTGATGTAACCTTCAGTTAAGGGAAAATTCAGATTTCATGTTAATATAGCTCTGCTTGTTTGGGTGGTGAAGACAGTTCAGTTTTATAGCTCTGTGGAGCAAGGGTTATGAATGAGGGAGAGATTGTAATTGAGAGTGACAGAAAAAAAATCACACTGTAGTTATTTTTGAGATGCTGCAAGGTATCTTTTAATAGTTATGATTTTATTGTATTGCCCTCCAATTTGTTCATGAAAATGGCCCAATATTTTTCAGGCAGCAATTCTTTTAAATGGATGGCTTTAATCTCATCATCGTTTATGGAAGGCAAAGGTTCATAGGTTCTCTTCAACTCTGCCCGTCTCTCTCTCATCATGTAGATACATGTCAGTGCTATAGGTTTTCAGTGCACTTACTCTAGCCCAGATCAGTCATGTAATTAGATCAGGCTGCCATGGTAACAGACAGTATTCATCGTCCATTCAGGTGTGTTTGTCTTGTGACTGGGCTACCTCAAGTGGCGTATGTACAATATTTATGTTGGACAGATTGTACAACTCACTTCTGTGTCTTCTTGAAGAATATTTAAGCATATTATGACATTTCCTAACCACTGAACTTTTATGAAAGATACTTCTGGGCTGTTACAGCACTGGATTATCAGATTTTACATGTGTGCAGAGTATGAAAATATATTTAGTTAGCTAATGAAATCATTCTACCAGTTCCACGTGTGTTTATTTTTAATGAATCAACAAATGTTTTGTTAATTTTTAAGTGTCTTTCCCAAGCGTATCTGAAAGCTGCTTCTGCAATCTGTTGCTTTTGATTTGTTGGGTGTTTAACCATTTGACGGCTGAAATCATATGTATGAAGTTGTGAAAATGTCACCATTAAAAGGGTTAATATTGTAGGCCCCAAACCTGCCATAATCTATGCACGTTGCTTAACTTTATGTGCTCTGACTAGTATAATTTAAGTAATTGATAATTCACATTATCATTATTACTTAACTGATAGTGTATTAAGTTAAGCATGTTCATAATTCTTAGTAGGCTCAGGGCCTTGGATGTGTTTTATTTGGTAAATGAATTTGCATTTTCACCTTGCAAAAACTTAGGGTGTATACAAACTGTAATAAAACTAACTAAAAACCCAAGGCTATTTTATCTGTGACAGACTCAATACTGGATAGTTTGTTTCTGATAATAGTAAGCTGTTTCACATTTGTTTTTATACTACCTTAAAAGATATTTTTTCATCATAGCATACAGTTGAAGGCCTTTTGTGTCAATGTTTATAATGCATTTTTCTCCAATGTAAAAAGTACACTTGAAGAATATAAAGAGCTTCATGTTGTTTACTGCAATTTAAAAATACATTTAACTGAGGAATATTTTTGTCTTTAATGTCAGTGTTTGAATACTACACTATACATTAGTCTTTTAAGAAATAATATTTTTTTTAATGGGCCAAATGTGGCTCTCTGTTGTACTGGTGTAAATCTTGAATGATTCCAGTGGGCCACATTCAGAGTAATGGAGCTCAGAATCTGTCCTGTAGTGTGTAACCATGAAGTCTTTATTACACCTTTCTTAGGCAAAACTGCTATTGAGTGGAATGGGAGTTTTGTCTGAGTAAGGACTTCAGAACTCTGCTGGAGGAGCTGAATTTGCCGCTTGCATAAGTGGCTAACATCTCCATTCACGTTTCTCCCAGTTACACCAATGGTGAATTTAGACCTGTGGCTTTAATGGCTTGATCTGAGCAGTGACGCGTACCCACAATTCCCAATGGTTCAGGACTCCACACCTCTCAGGATCAGGCCCTTAACTATTAGAGCCTAATAGTGTCCAAAAAATATAATAATAAAACGGGCATTTGAATAGCTCTCGTGTTGAAGTACGAGACTGGAGAAGGTAACAAGAGGAGTAATGCCTGTCTGTGGGTCAAATCTTGCACTGCCTGCCAGCTCACAAACCCAGCCGCAGTGTAACTGAGCCTGCAGGTTTCTGTCCGTCTGCCAAGCAGAGGAATTTCTTCTCATGGGGAAGTTCATGAAGAGTTTCTCACTCTCAGTGCAACTCTTTAGTGCACTGGCTGATTTGGGCTTTTCGTTCTTTCGTCCTTTCTTTCTTGGCCTAAGTATGGAGGGGATTAGGAAAATGGGACTAGAGAAAGTCAAATAACCACACAAACTCCTGCTGTTTGTACGATCCCTTGTACTGCATCATGCTTCTTATGCAAATTGCTTGTAATGTGGTTCACAGCACTGCAGAGTAAATATTTTTTAAAATGTGTTATATGAACTTGTGAAAAACAAATTTCCCTTAGGATTTCATTATAAAAAAGCTTGACAAAAATGGTCTGATTTTAAAGGATCTTTAAAAACAGGCCTGAATTTCCTTTGCCTCTGAGGGAAAAAAAATCTTTTTGTGATCTATCCGATAGCTTTGTATCATCTTAATATTTTTGTAAAATAGACTGTTAAATGCAGTCAATTGAAAAGCAGCTAATTACTTGAAATATGAAAATAGTTTATATTAATAATATATCTAGAGAATCAAAACTCAGGACCTGATCCTCCTCCCACTGAAATTCAATGGCAAAACCCTTATTAACTTCAAAGGGCGCAGTAGTAACCCACTCTTTTTTGTATTGCCATTCATATAGTATAATGCTTTTGCTGTGGTCTACAAATAGGAGGGGAGTGCAGTAACAAGGTGTATTTTGGTTTCAAAAATGTATATAAAAATTGCATATGTGGTCTGAAGTGTACCCTGGTTTCAACCGTAGTTTAGAATACGAGACAGCCCACTATGAGGCTGTTAGCTGATCATACAGGTTTTTGAGTGATTAACTGTTGTGGAACATCGTTCAGGTACAGTTCATGCAACTTAATCAGTTCACAGAACAGTTTTATCTGGAGTCCTCTGCTGAGACTGCTATAACTAGGTCTACTTTAGCAAATCAAAATGTAATAACCATAACAAACAGAAGTACAGCAGGCTCGATACAGGTAAGTATGTCAGACCGAAGAAATGGTGTGCTCTATGCCAGTGAATTTTGCTAAGAAATTTAATACACTAAGCTTTTAGATCTGAAAATATTGACTGGGTCATTTAATTTTACCTTATGCAGAACTTTGAGTGAGACAAATTAGTATATTTATCTTTGGACAGGGAGAACAAACACACAAAATGTTTTTGGGCTCTGGCACATAACATATATTCAAAAGTCCCACATTTTAAAAAATGTGGGGGAAAAAAGTTTAAGGTGATAAGATTTTGATTTAGCTGATATACAAAATAAGTATATATATATTTTTAATTTTAACAACTCTGCAGACAAAGGTGTATTTGGAAGTTACAGAAACTGGACAAGTAACTCTGGTTTCTTCTTGAGCTTAGTGTATTTGTTATTCAGCTATTACTTTACTATATTTTCTCCTACAACTATATTGTGCGTTAGTTTGTAGTCTACTAACTATGAATAGCTATGTGCTTGAATGTATTTATTGGACCCAATCCAGAAAAACACTTTAGCACATGCTTAAATCCTGCAAGTGCTTTGCTGAATAAGGATGGATTTAAGTACTGGCATAAAGTTAAACTTGTGCATAAATCCTTGGATGAACAGGGGCCAAAGCATGCTTACAAACTCAAACACAAAACTGCCTCACGATCGAGGAATAGTAGTCCTGCTAAAGAGTGACAACATTTTTTTGGTGAGGTTCCAAGTGAAAAAGCAAAACATATTTTGTTTGATATGTGATGTCAGCAGAATTGTGATGCTGGCTCCCTGTAATTTTTAATGATTAAAAATATAGAATTAGAAAAATATTGCTGTCATAGTATACTTTCTGTTTATATTATCTGGGAATTTGCAGTAAAATGCATTAATTCCAGCATGCCAGGATTAAGACGATAGAACTGGGGAAATGCCACAAAATCTAACACTTTTTTTTATCAAGATCCCCTTAATATGGTTTGCTTTTCGGATAATGCCTCTCAAAGAAATTGTGTTCTGCTGCCAGTGAAGACTGTCACCACAACTCACTTATGTTTTCTAAACTCACCAATATCACATTTTGGAAAGCACATACAGACAGAGTAAATGGGCTGTGCTTTCTGCCACATGTGTATGGTGGTGAGGAACTGACTCCTTAGCCCCAGCCTACAGGAGACAGTGCACATCTATGTCATGGTTGCTGGGAGGAAGAGTGGCCAAGGGCGCCCACGTACAAACACACACAAGAACGGGCACACATGTGAGTGCACATCTGTAGTAATTTCAGCTACATTGTGCATGAATGACTTGTCTTTTTGGACATTCATGAAATGTAGATATTTTTTGTTTCATGGGGTTGTACTACTGAGCCAGTAAAGATCATAAATGTCCCCGATAGGCTGAAGCTAGTGTAAGATATAAACAGTACGCTTACCAATGTGCTTTTTGAGTACAGGCTTGTTCTGAGCCCTAGTTTTCACTCTAGTTGTGTCACTTTTTGGAAGTTAATTGCCATCCTTCTGTAGCTCAGACTCAGACACAACTCTGTAATCTTTTGATGTTATTGACCCTCAGGATTATGAATGATTCTGCTTTGGATAGAACCACTCACAATCTTCACAGGAATATTTTGGCACTTGTATGGCCACTGCTAAGTTGGTTGGTTTTTAACTGATATTGTTTTTTTCATTTTGGTTTTCATCTCCTCTGCTTCTGGATGAACAATCACATTGCAGGCGAAGCCAGATGAGGAAGCAGTTTAAGCTGTGAATTTCTTCTTCACCCCCATAGAACAGTGACGACCATAATTTTTATCTTCACCATAGAGAGATGCTTTGTAAACAAGGTGAGGATTTAATGCTTTTTATTTCTCTCATGAGTATACACGCTTTTGGCAAACCTGGACACCTTAAAATGTTTTTATAATTCATTTGACACAAAATTATTCTACCTCAACATGACCAGGAATGGGAGTGCTTTATAAATAAATAACAACGATTATGGTATTACCCAAGTCAGCAAATCATATTACCTGTGTCTCAAATCTCTGTCTTGTAGGATGCTGCGTTGCAGATCAGTGGTTCTTATGCTCACCTTAGGTCAAAATGTGTTTGGTTACTAAAAGATTATGAGATGTATAAAAAGTTTTATACATCCTTTGAGCTTTGTCATAAACTGCCATGCATAAAATAATAGAAATCCATCCTCTTGCCTATTATTGTCAATTTTTGTTTTGTTGTTGTGGGTTGTGTTGCTTGCAGACTCTTTGCCTTTTTCAACTTCCTGATTTCCTCCTGTGTAGAAAGCCTTTTTTGGCATGCGGATTTTCCGTTAAAGCCAGGGGCGGATTTAGGGGCAGGCGACTGCCTGGAGTGCAGGGCTTGAGGGATGCTAGGCTCAGGGTGGTGTAAATATTCAAAAGTTTAACTAATGGAGGGGTGGGGGGAAGGTGGAGCGGCGGCATGCCGAAGACACTTCTTGCCTGGGGTGCATTTGGTCTAGGGTTGGCCCTGCTTAAAACCATGGATAACCAGTCACTGGTGACATACCTAAGTCTTTCTTTTACTCTGATTTAAGCAGTGTTGTCAGCTCTCATGATTTTATTGCAAGTCTTGTGATCCTCGGTGATTTGCTTATATCCCCAGGTTCTGCAGTGATGTGATTACAGGACAATCTCAGCTTTTTTTTCTTTTCTCTCCCCCCCCCACCCCCCCCCCGTACCTCATGTGTCTGTATCTTGTATGTTTGTAAGTTTGTGGAGAAGAGCTTGAAAATGTGTTGAGCCTTTAGGGGTCAATCAGACTGCATATAAAAAGAACCCAAATGTTCTTATTTATTTGAGTCTCATGGTTTTTAAGCCTGTCTCATGGCTCTGACTCATGATTTTTAAGTACTTAGGATTGGCTATCCTACTAATGGTAACAAAAATATAAAGGTTGCAGAAAGAAAATAGGCTGTTCTTTTAAATAATATGGCAAATACAGCTGGGGAATTAGATTCAGAAACTGAAAGTACATTTTTTGTTTTTATTTAAGCCAGAAAACTGAGTTACTCTAGTATTTTGTTGATGAAAAGCTGATCAGAAAGTCTCTGTAGTGGAATAACTTTTTCATGTATACAGTATGTCATAGTGAAGTGTGCAGTACATAAATTTACATTTTATTGTGACTGCAGGATGGGGTATTGTTCTTTTAAAGGGAAGTAGTCTAAGCATGTAGTTGCATGTAAAGACACGCCTTTTATGGTCTACACTAATCATCTAGAACGGAGGGGCAGGTTGTAACCACTACATCTCTGGAGGATTATTCTTTTTGAGAATTAAATTGCCGTATAAAGCACCCTAACATATTTTCACCCTTCAGTTTCAGAAAGTTTTCTTGATAGCAGATGTTGACTTAGAGATCAGGTGGAACAAATCTTTTTGTCAAGGCGTTAACATTTCCAAGAGCTCTTCATTTGTCCAGAATTAGCTCAGGTTTTGTAAAATTGTTTTTGTTTACAGAAATTATTACACAGAAAAGGCTCGTAACTAATAGCTAGAGGAAGAAATGCTTTATAGCATATTAATCAAATTTAAGTATCTTCTGAATGCCCACATTGTATTACCCATAATGTATTGCTAAGTCACCTTGAATATTCTAGCAGCTGATATTTCCTGAGATTGTATTAAAAACAATGTCATAAATATTAAGTAAACATTTTGCATAAAGATAACCTTGTTATGTCCAGTACAATTGATTGTTAGCCATCGGCATAATACTGCTTTCTTTGTACACAGAATGCTTAAGGTCGTCTTAATGGACTTTAGACCAAGTATGTTTTTGTTGTTAAAATACAGTGGGTTTATTTTTTCAGTCACATCAGTTTTACATTGGTGTAACTCCACTGTCTTCAGCGCTTACTCCTGATTTACTCCAGAGTGAGATCAAAATCAAGCCCAATTTGTATCAGAGTAAATAATGTAAAGGTTGTCTAGATGGTCACTGGCTGGTTACAGACATTATCCTTGACATTTGATTTAACAGGGATGCCCAGAGTTGCAACTGATGGAATGTGACCCGTGGAGTTCTGTAGTGTGGTCAGTAGCCACAGGGCAAGTTGCACAGGTCAAAGATGGAACAAAGATGGTATGCTGAGACCGTAGCCCTCTCCTACTCTAGTATTTTACCAAGGAGGAGGATGGCTGCAGTCTGCTCCACTAAATGCAAACTAGGTGGCTTATGACATGTTCTTTTTGTGTCCCTCATATGGACAAAATATTGGGCATCTTTGATTTAACACACATAAGATCAAATTCTGAAGTCCTTACTTAAGGTGTAATTCTACAAACACAGGCAACTTTACTCACATAAATAATACCATTTACTGCAGCAAATACAGTAGTAAAGTAACTCGTTTAAGAATTTGTAGGATCAAGCCTTTAGTGTTTACTGTTCTTATTAGGTAAAACTCACACTGACTTTAATAATCATTTTGCATGAATAAAGACCTCAAGATGAGTAAAAAGGTTATTTAAAATAGCTTTTTTTTAACCCTGACTTTGATTAATTTTGGCCCAAACTAAAAAACATAGGGAGAGTTAGTGTTTGTTTGTTCAGAGCATGCATTGCCTCCTTTCAGGTAGGCAAATTACTCTGTTTCCTTTTAAACAGTTGTGTTAAGAGAATTTTGTTTGAAATACTGGACATTTTAACAATTAGATTTCCTTTTAATCTTTTCCACTGTTCAATTCATGTGATATCTATTAGTCATAGTGTGACATCTAGTTGACTCTGTAGCAACTGTCCCACTTGTAGCAATCCATTTACTGTACTTTCTGAAGTTTCATTAACTATGGGTATACATTGCTTAACATGGTATCCCTTTTATGTAAGATGTAATCAGCTGGTTTTAAATGTGGTGTGTTTCTAACGTATGCTGAACACTCATTTGCAGCTTGTTTATAGACCGGAGATATATGATATATAAATATCATTTTTAGTTAAAGGAGAATGATGTGATTTGTCTGTATGGGGAAGTTATTAATGCCCCCTGCTGGCCATTTGAGAGTGCAGAGTTGGTGTTTCTTCTACTGGCTGGTTCTGCTTTTTCTTTTTACATGTGAAGGCCTGTAGTGGTGGGAGGACTAACAGACGGTGGTGGTGATTTTGACTGAGCTAAGAGTACCAGAAAAATGAAGATGGATTTGAACTAGGTATAATTGGATAATAATTAGAAATCGCATTTAATTTTTTAATTGCTTGTTTTGTATTTAAGTGTGGGAGTAAATTTAATGTACATGAAAATGAAGAACTAACAGTGTAGACTGGCATCACACAGGGAAGTGCTTTGCAGTCTTCTCCACACAACTCCATACCTCTGCTCTATCATTCCTAGGTCTTTCCTGAACAGAGATTGCCGGTCTCATACCAAATTGTATGAAGGTTTTCTGATGTAGATACATTGAGTTGAGCTTTTTGTGATGTGCTTAAGATGGGAACGCTAAAGTTGTGTTCTCTTGTCACATAAGCCAGGATTTGAACCATGGTTCAGGGTTCCTGCTTCTACTTTAAAAAGATGTTTTTCAATGTCACTTTTTTAACGGAATATGAGAGAGAAGTTTTGACCATGACTTTAAGAATTGAAAGTGCTCTTTTGAAAAATAAAAATCAGTGTAACATAAATAGCTTTGTATAAACCAGGTTTAAAAGGACATTGTCAACTTACATGTAGCCCCAAATATAAATTGTAAAAGGTTTAATAAAACCAAAGATGAATAGAAATGCTTCTTTAGTTTGAAATTCCACATAAACATTTCCTTGCCCTGGTTGGCTTATCAACATTGCAGCATTAAGAACCCGAGAGTGAAACTGTCTTCACTGATTTTATTTTTCTAATCTGAAAGATAAGAAAAAAGTAGTAAAACAGCATAAATAACAAACAAATCGCAATTTAAAAAACTCTTTCACTTTTAACCATATAAGGTTTAGTAGTAACATAAGTAACTAAATGTGTGTGCCACAAAGCAAGGCGCCTGATTCTTCACTGTCTTATACCTTGTAAGTGTATTTGCACCTGTGCAAAGTGAGTAGGAAAACACTACCGTTCTGATTTGATGATGTTTTTTACTCACTTTGCACTGATGAGAATGACTGCACAAGGTGCAAGGCCGTGGAGAAGCATCTGGCTCATAATTTTTAACTGACTGGAAAAAAACGCTTCTCTCACCTCAGAGAGGTGTTAGGGCAGAATACGTTTTACTGTGCAATTGAACCTTTTTCATTTTTAGGACCAAAGTGTCAGAGGTGGTCTCTGACTGACTGTGCACACCGGCACCACCCATGTGTACACCCTCGTCCGTTCGTGTGTGTGTAGGTTGTGTAACTGCGTATTACTGGATTTCCACGTGCACGCACCTTGAGGGTGTGTGTCTTCATGGCAGAGTTAGCCTGGGTGATGACATCCGGGTATGAGCATACAGGTATGAGCATACAGGTCAGCCTAGGCCGGTGTGAGCAGCCATACCCGTGTTACTGTGTCGTCACTGACGGTGCAGACATCCATGTGTGTCGCTAGAGCCTCTGGGAACTTATTCCGTGGCTGACTGTGCTGCAATATGCTAAGCTGCTCCAGGATTGTTTCCCAGTGAATTGTGGGAGAACCTGTCTCTCCTTCTGGGCACACAGGGAAATTGTGGGTGGACTATCAGCACTTGAATGGTTTAGCCTGCATCCTCACTGCAAAGTGGGTGGATTACCAGCCTGAGTGAGAGCAGAACCTGGGCTCTAACCAATACTCCCAGATGGCTCAGGAGTGAAGTTTTTGTGTGTGGATGGATGGGGTGTTGGGGCCACTAGCTGGGTAAAACCCCAGGCTAACTCAGTAGTGAAGTTACTCTAAGACAGTGTTTTCCAGATAGTAGGTTCTGACCCACTAGCCGGTCATGGGAAAGGCCTAGGTGGGTGGAATGTGCCTGGCCATGGCAATGTCCTCCCTCTTCGTAACAGTCGTGTAGAGGCTGTGTTATTTAGGGTGTGGTGGATCTGACTGGTCACCTGTTTTGGGGTCAGGAACAAATTTTTCCTGTTCGACCAAATTGGCGGAGTTTTTTCGCCATTGTCGGAGCATCATGGAGGCGCAACTGGGTTGTAAGTGATAAGACTTGAAAGTTTAACACTGGGAAAGGTAACACTGTCTAGCTCAGTGGTTTTCAAACTGCGGGTCCCAACCCAGTACTAGGTTGTGGAATGTAAGGCACTGGGTCGTGGTGGCTCTGGTCAGCACTGCCGACTGGGCTGTTAAAAGTCCCATCAGCTAGCTAAGGCAGGCTAGTTCCTACCTGTTCTGACACTGTGATGCGCCCCAGAAGTGGCCAGCAGCAGGTCTGGCTCCTAGGCGGGGGGCCATGAGGCTCTGTGCGCTGCCCCCGCCCCGAGCACTGTCTCCGCACTCCCACTGGCTGGTTCCCAGCCAATGGGAGATATGGGGAGAGTGTCTGCGGGTGAGAGCTGCGTGGAGCCTGTTGCCCATGTCTGCCTAGGAGCTGCACCTGCTGCTGGTCGCTTCCAGGGCGCAGCATGGTCCACGGTGCCAGAACAGGCAGGAAGCCTGCTTTAGCAATCCTGCTGAGCTGCTCACTGGGAGCCACCCGAGGTAAGCCCGCTCCCCAATCCTCTGTCCCAGCCCTGAGCCCCCCCCAAACCCGGAGCCCTTTCCTGCACCCCAAACCCATCATCCCAGGCCACAGCCCGGAGTCCTGATCCCCTCCTGCACCCCGGCCCCCTCCCACACCCTAAACCAGAGGTCGGCAAACTACGGCTCGCAGGCCACATCCGGCCCATGGGACCATCCTGCCCGGCCCCTGAGCTCCTGGCCAGGGAGGCTAGCCCCTGGCCCCTCCCCCGCAGTCTCCCGCAGTACGGCTTGTACCTGCCCACCTCCCAGGCTTTCCAAAAAGCCTGTCCTGCTGCTCTGAGCAGCATGGTAAGGGGGGCAGGGGTTGGATAAGGGGCAGGAGGTCCCGGGGGTCAGTCAGGGGACAGCGGGCTGTTGGGTGGGGCGGAGGTTCGGGTGGGGCGGAGGTTCAGGTGGGGCATTCAGGAGACAGGGAGCAGCGTGGGCTGGATAGGGGGTGGGGTCCTGGGGGGGAAAGGGGGCGTTGGGTGGGGTCCTGGGAGGGACAGTTAGGGATGGGGGTCCCGGGAGGGGGCGGTCAGGGGACAAGGAGTGGGGGGGGTTGCATGGGTTGGGAGTTCAGGGGGGCCTGTCAGGGGGTGTGGGTGTGGATAGGGGTCAGGGCAGTCAGAGGACAGGGAGTGGGTGGGTTGGATGGGGGGGCGGTTAGGGGTGGGGGGCAATCGGGACAAGGAGTGGGAAGTGGGAGGGGGTTCTGAGGGAGGTAGTTGGATGGGTCGGAGGTTCTGAGGGGGGTAGTCAGTGGGCAGGAAGTGTGGGGGGCAGACAGGGGACAAGGAGCAGGGGGGGTTGGATGGGTTGGGGGTTCTGAGCGGGACAGTTGGGGCGGGAAGTGGGAGGGGGCGGATAGGTGGTGGGGGCCAGGCTGTTCGCTGAGGCACAGCCTTCCTTACTCAGCCCTCCATACCGTTTTGCAACCCCGATGTGGCCCTCGGGCTAAAAAGTTTGCCCACCCCTGCCCTAAACCCCTCATTCCTGGCCCCTCCCCACAACCCTCACCCTTGCACCCCAACCCTCTGCCCCCACCCGAGCCCCTCTCGCACCCCAAACCCTCATCCCCAGCTCCTTTGGGTCACGGGCATCAACAATTTTCTTCAATTGGGTCGCCAGAAATTTTTTTGAAAACCCACTGGTCTAGCTTGTTGCATCTCGCGGCTGGTGTCCAGTGCGGATAAGTAAAGTCCCATGGAACTCTTCCTATTTTTTGTAACGTTTTGTTTTATTTTGGGGGGAATGCATATTCTTTTGTTTTATCCATTTTATCCACTTGCGGGGGGTGGGGTTGAGCCCTGGTCCCAGCGGCGTGGGGGAGTCTGGGGGTGGGATCAGGTCCTGGGAGGGGTGAGGTTACAGAGTGAGCTTGCCCCGCAGCGGTGGCTACTGAGTGAAACCTGAGCAGCGCTGCGAGTCCCATGTGCTTTGTAACACCTGGAGCAGGGAACTAGGCCCAACCCCAAGGGACAGGAGCTGCTGCTGCTGCTGGGTGATTTTGTTGTTGTTTTATTTCATATTATTTTGTATTTGTGAAAAACTTGGGGCTCTATGGTTAAGGCTAAAAAGGATCAACCGGCTGAGGTAAATGGGTCCTGGGATTTCACTGGTGGACCACTTGTTTACAGGAGAAGAGGAGACCTGAAATCCTCTCGCTCTGAGGTTCCTCCTTGGTACATCTGCCATCCTGTTTTAAAGAGGACTAAATCAAACCGCATTAATGAACTAATAATCTGTGTCAGCAGGATGCACAGGGCCAGTTAGTGTGTGGCGGGCAGGTGTGGGATAGAGTCAGACCCCTTGCTGCGAACCAGATGTTTCTGTAGACAAGCCTGTAGTGTGTAGCACCACGTTTTAGAATGCAGTAGTGAATGTCATAATAACAACACGTTTTTGTTTGCTAGTCATCCATGCGCTAGGGCCTTTGTATTTCTGTGTATTTACATATTCTTGTGAATGTAAACACTTGAATCAACTTTTAGGAAGAAACATGGTTACAAAAAACTACAAATATAATTCCTGTTTGCCATGCTCAGTTTGTTTCTACCAATGAATATTTTCCCAGTGGTGCTGTTCCTTGTCAGTGTCACATCCTAGCAGCCCAGTAGGGAGTGCTTTTTCAAATTAATGTGATAGAAAAAGGGTTTCTCCTCTTCCCTAATGCCTGTGCACATCACCTCTCTGGTACTGTACTGTATGTATAGCCTTCCCCAGGTAACAGCTGGCAGATCCAGCACAGTTAGAAATTTCATTGTATGCATGAACAATCCTTCTCCCTCCCTCCCCCCTCCAATACATTAAAACAGATCTTAGTGGATTATTGCACGAAACAGAATTTCATGTTTATTTTCAATGTGCTGCTGGTGGTTAAAAAGCCCCATAGCTCTATAACATGGAATGCATTTTTATTTACAGCTTAGTAGGCCCTACCTCTGACATATGACTGGCAGGGAAGCCCCTCCCTTTGATAGTTGTATGTCATCTGCTTCAGAGAACTAATTACTTGGCAATTCCCATTTGATAATTCCCTCTTTATTTTCTGATGAGTTACTTAACGGTGATGGGCTTGTTGAGCAGAATACTGTGTTTAATCCATGCTTCAGAAAAGACAGAGTGTGACTAGGGTTCTCTTTGTTTTCTAAATGCAGCTTTTCCATAGGAACATTGAAACCACAGTAAAACACGTTAACAGTTCACAGTTAATGGTAGGCTTAGTAGTGAATGATGTACAGTATTTTCCAAAAATAAAGTAGGGATTTTATTTTACTATTGCACTTGTATTTTAAGCATAAAGTCTGAATGAAACAGAATCCTAGAAGGATGTTAAAAATAATTTCTCATGAAAACGTGTCTCTTTGCATCACAATTCTGCAAACCTTCTCCACTCATATAATTTTTTACAGAATCTTATTCTTAAAAAAACAAGAAATACCCATCTTTTACATTGTCTAATATTTATTTTACATTTCAGTGTGTTCTATTTAGTCATTATAACATTGTTCAAAATAAGTGATATTTAAGGAAAAATATCACTTTGTGTTCTCCATTTTTACCTTTTACATTCCATTGGTGTGGTGGTCACAGCAACACCCATTTCTGGCTGAGGAATGCTTTATAACTGTCCAGCGCCCTCATTTCTAACTACAATATTGCACTGTTCCCTGAGGGTACACAAGTCCAGCAGTGCTTAGATACAGCACTGTGTCTGGGGATATATACTGACCTTAGTCTGCATGTGAAGTCCCTGGTAAGGTCAAAGTGAGTTTCAGAAACCCATTCATATCTTTCTGTGAAATTCCTTCATCTAGGGCCTGATCCTGTGCTGTTAAATTCAGTGGGAGTGTTAACACTGACTTCAGTGGGGGCAGGATTGGGGCTGTGCATTAACTTTAATGAATGCCAGTGCCCCATGCTTTTTGATACCACAAGATTTGTTTTTGCTGATCTGACCAGAGAAGCTGAGAATCGGGCTATTTTTCTTGTAGTTTAGCAGGAAGTATTGTATTCTGTGTGTTAGCTTGCATGATATTGCATCATCTGACTTGCTGATTTATTATAAGTTTGTAAGAATCCCTCCTGCCCAGTCATTGCAAGGATTGTCACAGATTTAGTTGATCTATGAGAAAAATGAATTAGAACATACTACTTTGCTGATGTTTTTGTGGAATTAGTGATTTTACAAATTTGTAAGGTTTATAACATGTAGAATTCCAAACAGATCAATCCACTTTAAGTGTGTTAATAAAGTTTCCCCTGCAAAGGAATATTAATTAAGTTGATTAAAGGTGGCTTGAAGTATATAATAATAATGGAATTATTTTTCCTGTGATTCTGAAATGTTGTTTCTGATTTTCAGCAGAGGGGAACTATCAAGTATAGTAGTTTGACTTTTTTTTTTTTTTGCACAAACTTCCTAGTAAATGTTTTGCTGTCTTAAATAGTCCATGTACAGTTCAGTAAACATACATATTCAGTATAAATTTGTATATGTAGAACTTTGATTTTTACAAAATATCACTAATTGTGATCATAATATAAATGCCCCCCCCCTTTTTTTTTAATGGGGCATGGTAACTAAAAACTCTTCCACTTTTTTTTAGACTGAATTTTTATTCTATATAATTTTTAAAAAATAATTTTTGTGGTCTTGAAGTATGTCCAGTCCTGCAAACTAACACCCAGATCCTCAAAGGTATTTAGGTGCCTAACTCCCCTTAAAATTAATGGGAGTTAGTCATGTCAATATCTTTGAGGATCTGGGCCTAAAATTGTTGACATAGACATAAAACTGGTACAAGCTGCATTGTGGTGAGCAGCCCCACCCTGAACAAAATGCCTCATCTCTGATCTGGAGGGATCACTTGTACAGAGCAGGGGTCGTTCATTCTCTTTGGCCTCGTGGCTGAGTCTACTAATAAAGATGCCAGTTATGGTGTGGATTGAGACTCATGTTACAAAGGCCACTAAGGAGCCACCAGCTGGTGAAAACTTTCAGTCACTCACCTAAGCTGATTTTGAATTTGCTACGTCAAGGGGAAAGGTTGCCAGTCTCATGAACTATCTTCTTCGCAGTAATTTTTAGACACCCCAATGTTTTGTGAAGGGCCAATCTTGGACTCCTGACTTTGTCAAAACTCCTCTTGAGTTCAGTGGGAGTTTTGCCTGAGTAAGGACTGCAGGATTTGGCCCACAGTATTTTCTTCTGAAATAAAGGTATTGTTCTTAGCAATTGCTAAAGTATATTGAGGTAAAATAGGTCCAAAAGACATGCACATTCATGTTTCTAATGTGAGCTACTGTAAGTAAAATGGTCTAGTAGGAATATGACCTTTCATTTAATGTGAAAGATTACTTTTGTATTAGTCTCTTAAGATTTGAGAATCTGATTTTAAGAAAGATGACATCAACGCAAGGTAAAGTCCTCTCAGAATTGCTGCCAATCTCCTGACATCCACATGAAAATATAGGCTGACCCCTGTTTCCAGGGGGGAGGTAATACATCTGGGAGCTGTAGTCCTTCCCCCTGAATTTCCTCCACTTCTACTGCTGAGCCATGGCCAGGGGACCCCACCAGCAGCAACATGGTTCCTGGAGGAGCTAGGCAGCCAAAGGGGGCGAGGACCAGTGAAGTAGAAAAAGCTCTCCATATGGGGGCTGTTGCCTGCCTCCAGGGTTCTGGGGGAGATCTTTCCTGTCAATCCCCTGGATATGTAGGATTGGGAGGTCTCTCCACCCTCCCACTTGTGGGCCCACCAGACCCCTCTTCCTTGAGGGGATTATTTACTGGTCACTCCAGAAGGTCAGCCTTGCTGAGTGTTCTTGGGCTTTTGCTGTGGTGATCTTGCCTAGTATTTGTTGGTTACCTAGTTATGGAAAAACAACTACTGATTGCTTTATGAACTCTATAGTAGATTAATTAAATATTGGGCAGATAATTGATTTCGCAACTCTAGCTATATAATATGTTTTATATGAGGTCTATATTCCATTTTATGGGAAAAGATAATGATGATACTTGTCACTGTCCAGTAACCTATACTTTACTAAAGTGCCTAAACTTAATCAGTAAAGATCACATTGCATCTTTCTTCTTCTGGGCAGCTTATATATATGGCATGTAGTCCTGTAGCCTATGTGACATTACAGCCCCAATAGGGTGGAAGGAGGAAGAAGGTGTCATCCAAAAAAGTCTGTATTTTGTTCCAGAGTTGTATAAGCTGACAAAATAAGAGTCCATGCCTTAGAGGTGCTCAGATGCTATAGTGATGAGGGGAGACATAAAGGTTCTGTATAGGTTTTAGGAAGTACTGAGTAACTTGCACTCCTGTTGGTTTCAGCTCTGTTGTGAATTCAAGAAAAATAATTTTTTTAGCAAGATGAGTGAATTGAAGTGGTGTCAGAGTGAAAGAAGGACATTTCTCACAGGATGGTACTGCATGACACTAACTGATATCTATTAAGAGTACAATCAGAAAGGAGCTTAAAGAAAATTAAAATTGCAGCATGGATAATAGTCATAGACTATTCATTTTATTACACTGAACAGAATTAGTCTTTGTAAGGAGTTCAACTTGTTGAATGTTGTTGTGGACAAAAGGAATGGAAGAAATGCAGACCAAGAGACACTTCAGCTACGTTTATGGCTATAACTGTCAAATTTTCTGAACTGTAAGCTGGCTAGACTTAATGGGGAGTGGTTATAGTATTTGGTGCCATTTTAAAAAGCTTTTATTTAGGTAGAGTATCTCATTGAAACTAATAGCACTGTCCAGTATGAGTTGCAACAACCAGATTTTTATCCTCCTTATCTTGTTTAATGTGAACTTTGAGTGTTTTGAGTTTTGTAAGCTGCTAAGCCAAAGACCGCAGTTAAATACTGGAAGCCTGATTCACTGCTCCATTATACTAGTCTTAAACTGACGACTTAAATGGAACTCCACTCGTGTAAAACTTACGTGGGATCTGGACCAAGGTCTCCAGCGGGAGTCTGGGCCCTTTAAACTCAGAACTGTTGCTGGCAGGTCAGCATAGCTGATCAGACACTGCTTGTTTATGGCTAGTGTAAATGAGCTGTAGCTCTGCTTTTCCTTACCGTAAATAGGAAAGAAAAAATGTTCCTCAGTCAAGTGTTTTCTGTATTTCTTTTTCCTTTCTGTGCTTCAGATGGACATGTTTTTTCAGATTTTTAATTTGGCAAACCTTTATATTTAACACACAACTTCACCCTATCAACCCCCTTTTCCAGATTTTATGCTTCCTTACTAGTCAATTAATTCTTCTTTTTACCTCTCTTTCTGCTGAAATTTCACTTTTCTCAGCAGTTCTAGCTGCTAGGTATCCTGACCCACTTCTACTTCTGTCTCACCAGGTTCATTGCCTGTGCAACATTCTGATTCTCCCTTGCCCCTTTTTTCTGCTTGATTTTTGTCTAGTTTCCATTCTCATTTGAAGGATTTCAAAGCTTTAATAATGTGTGCAGAACTGTGCAAATTTGAGTGTTTCATCTACCCCTCTTCCTTCCTTATTAGTCATAATCAAGTTCTGACTCTACAGTTCAAATGAGCTGTCTGGACAGGCCTTTCATTCCATGCACCTTCCCCCTTCGCTCAAGAGAAAATCTTTATTTCTCCTCTGACGCTTCATTGTGGATGCCAGTTTCTTTGGCTGATCATTGTATTTTCAAACCTGTGTGCCCCTGCCAGTGTCCTGTGGCTTCCAACTACAGTGTCTCTTGAGCAGTCATCTTGCTTTTCAGGATTGTCAGCTGGTCTTTAACGAATTAGTTGCATTTTTTTACTTCTTTGTAATATTATATGATAGCAGTTTAAAAGTAATTCAGTTGCTTTCTGTGTGCCTAGGTGTGGGTTGGGAGTCGTACTATTTGTGTGCTGTTCAGCCCACAAATTAAAGGGTGATTGTTATTTTAAATACATAATAGTATAATAAAAACAATTCTTTAGCTATCTTACAAATAGTATCTTAGATTATTAAAACTGGAAGGATTTTTAAAATCTTGTTTAATTTTTTGTGCTCATGCTATGTGATTACTCTTAGCACTTCATTTTGGAGGAGGGGAATAGGCTAGGTGGTTTCATTTTTGTTTCTAGTTGTTTTCACTTTTTGATCCTCCTATAGGAACACGGTGCTGCAGTGGTGGGTTGCAAAATGTTCAATGGCAAGTTTAAAAAAAAGTGTAAAAGGAAAAGGGATACCATCAACTAGATTAAAAAAAAAAGACTATTATGACATTGAAAATACTATTTTTTTTGGTGCTGTTTATAAGAGTCATTTCAGTAAGGATAAAAATGTATGATATGGGGAAGAAGTAAAATTAGCTACCCCCTAAGTGCTGTCAGTGCACATAATATACAAACTGGTGGGAGTTGCTAACAGTTTTCACTTACAGTAATCTTAAATGTTGCTTGTTACAATGCAGCATTTTCAGACAAGTATGACTTTCAAGTTGTAATTGACTAACAAACCAAAGTAATGAACATTTCAGTTAATATTAGGTTTCAGAGTAGCAGTTGTGTTAGTCTGTATCCGCAAAAAGAGAAGGAGTACTTGTGGCACCTTAGAGACTAACAAATTTATTTGAGCATTAATAAATAAATTTGTTAGTCTCTAAGGTGCCACAAGTATTCCTTTTCTTTTTTCAGTTAATATTAGATTTTGTCAAACAATTTTTCCTCATGAAACTTACATTTTGGACTTAAAGGAACATTGTTAATTTAAAACTGATCCTTCACTTTGCCATACTGGTTACCTGTTAGCGTTACAGGTATCGCCTAAGATTACTAAAACTGAAGATGATTACCAGAAAAAATGTCTTTTCCCCAGTTTGTTTACGTAGTGCATTTGGCAGCTTTGTGCATAGTCAGTTTTACTTTGCTCTGTATTGTTAGTTAGCCAGTTCTCCCAGGTGAGAGAGACATTTAAAAGAACAGAAAAATATGATTGTAAAACTACAAATATTGTTAGTGGAGATTCAGAGAAAGGTGTAGCTACTTTTAATGCTCTCATGTTTTTTAACTGACTAAATTCCATGTCAATGGAGTCCTTATAAAAAGCAGTGTGTCCTTTTAATCAGCAAAGAGGTCCTCTGTGCACCAAATAATTAAAAATAGAGCAAAGTTTCCGAACAAGGCGTCTGGCAGAAGCGTCTGTACTTCCATCTGTGCATGATTAGCAAAATGGTTCATGATATTTAAATAGCACAGGCTTTGCTCTCTTTTTTTATTATTTGTTGTGCTGAAGACCTATTTGCTTGTTAAGTGGTCTTTTTTGAATAGTTACTGGCAAGAAATCAGAAAAGTGTATGAAGACATCTTGTACACACCGCAGACGCCAAATTGTCCCCTTTTAAAGAAGTGTTGTCCATTTTGGTTGTTTTTTAAACCACTAATGTTACCATTGTTTCACTTTTTCTCTACAAAAACTTCATCAGACCAGTTCATTTCAGTGGGGTTAAATTTGTGTTGTCATTGCCCCTGACCTGCAGACAGCCCCTTTGTTTATATTCCAGTAGTGTTTAGAAAGATACTTTGGGGCACGTGCAGTGCCATATGTGATGGAGGTTAGACCTACAACTCCTGTTAACTATACTGGGAGTCATGTGTCTAATCTGTTATGCACACTACTCTGAAACTTTACCCGTTGGACAGAGAACATAATTAGCCATGTAACCGCTTTCCAAGGGCTTTTGAGGCCTTAAAATGGGACTCCTCCTTGCGTGCAGTGTTGGACTGGACGCAGCTTCTCTCTGGCTAGCAGCACATTGCTCCAGAACTGTAGCCCCTGATTTTTCATTTATTTATTTATATTGAAAATTCTTGTCTGTGGTTTTTAGGGGAATATATACAGGTAAGTATGAAGGTAAATACACAGTTAAAACGAACAAGCATATAAGTGTGAAGTGTATTATATTTTGGTAGGAACACAAGTACTTGGTGCATCTTTGTTATAAACCGTTATTAGATGCAGTGTGATAAGTCAGTGAAGAGTTCTGATGTACAGGTAGGCACATCGGTGTCTGCCGCAGAATCATTATACTTGGATGAGTATGCAGGTGGTGGTTCCTCAATAGCTGAGATTTTCTTCTCTCTTTTCTTTTTTTAAAAAAGTACATTTATATAGCTTATAGTTTATATATGATGTGGAAATAATGAGTCAGATTCTGCCTTCACTTACACCCATGCCGACCCCGCTGAGTTTAAAGGGATTTGTGGATGTTAATTGAAAGCAAATCTGGCTGTGTGTATATACATATAGACTGTATGTGTCTGTCTGTTTGTACTGAGATCAAACCCCGAGACCCATTCTGCCTTAAGGAAAAGTTAAGTTTAAAATAGTCTTCAAATGAGGTGTGGGGTGTTAAATTGGATACCAGCCTCTCCGAATGGGTTGTGGATGTGTTCTTCGTACTGCACAGCGTGCCATTTGCTCCAGGGAAAAATCAGAGGGAATATCATAGACCCCATGGATGGCCAGCTTACCTGACTTCACTGCTTTGGGGAGCAGTCAGCCACACTACCATCATATGTCCTTGCTCTTAACAACTGCTCAGTAAAGATGGGGGGCGGGGGTTTGGAGTTGATCATCTTTCAGCAAAATTAACTCCCATGCAGATTGGCACCCACAAATCTGTGGGGTGTTAATAGGAGCATGTTGCAGATCCCTTGTGCTACCAGTTCTGCTTCCAAAAGCCCACGCAGGCTGAACATGAAGGGAGGACCTAGAGGGGCATCTGAGGGGTTGGGGAAGGAGGGAGCATGTTGTGTTTAATTAATTTTTTTCTGCCTTCTAAATGTTAATGGGAATTTGTGCCCTAATTCTGTCATTTATCTCCCTGCTAGACTGCATAACTGAGGGGAGCATAGGTCCCCTTTTAATTTGACTTACAAAATTAAGGACATAAACATTTTTTTTTCTTCACTTCAAAGTTGATTTTTTTTCAGGAAGGTAGATAATTCCCCTCCTCCCCCCATTGTGACCCAGTATTGTAGTTCACTTAGTATATAAAATCACTGAGTCTGTGATCCCTGTAGTTTGTGGGTCTAAGATGGACCCTTTTAAAGGAAGAAAAGAAACAAATGGGCAGGAAAGAGAAAGAGATCTTAGGCTTATTTGGGGAAGATTGATATTGTATCAGTAGACTTGTTAAGGTTTAGCCAAGTTTTGTGTGTTATTTTTTATACCTATTCTCAGGATACACCATAATGGAGTTTTTGGAACTGTTACAGTTTATGTTGTGAATGTGAATTAATTAACAGTAGTATGAATTGCATAGTGTAGAATGGAATTTGTTTTTATCTAGTACCTTTTCATGCTCGGGGTATTTCAAACACTTTAAAAATAATGAGGTAGATACTGATAGTGCAGTGACTGTAGATAAACACTGCTGCCATTATGTGTGCAACAAAAGACCAAACTTTAGAACCTGTTTCTTTGATTAGGGCGGGAAGGATGTTGGCCTGGATGACTGTTATTCCTTGCGTTTTTTTTAATAAGGCTTGTGGGATCACTAACTTCAGTCTGGACAGGCTCCATAGGGAGGCAGAAGGGATCTCGTTCTGTATTACTTAATCTGTAATTCCAAATGTGGTGTAAACAGCATTATGAAGAGTTACAGTGCACAGTACTTAGTAGCTCCTGTTTAAACTTCTGTGTCTTCTAAAATGGATTACTTTATATCACAGATGCAGAACGTGGAAAAATCCTGGATTTTCCTAAAACTATTTTCCTTGTACAGCCATCTGCAAACACATTGTAGCAAAGGAACTAAACCAGATCTGGCCCATTGATACGTGTCCCATTATGCTATGCAAAAAATCCGGGTTCAGTTACTAGTCTATAGATCCCAGAAGGCGATGGAAGTGCCTTAAGAGCATCTCTGTCCAACTGGCTACAAAAAAAATTTGATAGGGACCAACACATAAACCTCCTCAAATACAGGATTTGTAATGGAAATGTTGACAGCCTATAAGCAGAGTCACTGCAATTGTTGTAGTTCACAGATATTGACTATTGTAGACATGTAAGGCCAAATTCTGCTTTGTTAGACCGTGCTTCCCTTGAATCAATGGCAACATTCCATTGACTTGAGTAATTCAGGATCAGGCTCTTACGTTGATTTAAATCTGAAGTGTATTTAATTTGGATTTCATATTGGTATAAATGAGAGCTGAATTTGGCCTGCAGCTCTGAAGAGAGGAGCAGTTGAGACACTGGTGTATTCTCATTGTTCAGTATCAGGAAATTTAGGGACTGTAATAGTCTGATCAAGTCAGACTAGTAATGTAACTTTTTTTGCATTACTCAGAATATTTCATTCTAATTTTTCAGCAGGTAGTAGTTAGTATCTGTTATGGAAAACTCAACATGCTTTTTGGCCATTATTGGTAAGGTAATTCTTTCACTGAGGAAAATATATTCCCATAATTCATGTATATCTTTTTAAACAAGGGGATAGACATTCATTATTTGCGATTTGTACTATTATATGAAAGCTTCTCCAAATTTTGCACAGCTCAGTAGGAGGGAGTGGCAATTTAGTGCATTCTGAGCTATGTAGCACTAATATATGTTACTTTTAAGAGACCTACAAGTTATAATAAAAATATCTAATATAAGCAAGGGTAAGTAACCACAATTTAGATAATTACAAAAACAATCGACTCAAGTGAGTACTGAAACGCAGAAAAAAATGTGAAAATTGAAAGGTGTTTTTTAATATAATGCATTCTATAAATATTCAAGAAACATTTCATGATTCACTCTGTACTAAAGTGGCTATCAAATGTAGAGTGTATTTGAAACACAAGTCTTACATATTAAACATTTGGAAATTCAATTGATATACAGTCATGAATAGCACTCCATAGAAAGAATAAATATGTATTGTATCTAGAAAGCAGAATAAATATTTCAAGGGAATGCAACAGGATTGCTAAACTAAAACAGTACATCTATATGTAAAATTGTGTAGGGATGATTTAAGTGCTATTCTTTCACTGTTAGGACTGTTAAAATTGCAAGCAGGTAGCAAAAAATTACACTTCAAATATTTCACAGAAAATAATTGCTCTGAAGGTTTTTAGGTAGTACAGGAAATGTATAGTGTCATATACTTGACATTTGAATATTAATACTGATACCGAAACAGTCTGACCACAAAAAAAGCCTGGACTGGAAGGGAAAGGCAGCATTTTGATCAGATAAGAACAAAACAGTTTTGAAGTGCTTCACATATGATGAAAATGACATGCCTAATGAAAACGGAGAAAAAGTTATCTTTCAGGATTGGACATTTTGTGTCCATTTTAGGAATACCCTTAGATGGGTAAAGACAAAACTAGAGAGATTTGTGTCTTCATTTGTTTTTAATAAAGTTGGTATCTTTCAAAATGGTAAATGGCACAGTGCTACCACCAGGTGGTTTGAATTCATTCATACATACACGTGAGCGTGCACATGTGAGATGTCTGCTTTACTGGCCAATCAGCCTCCAAGTTCTTTGAGATATGTTAAAGGATCTGTTCTTGACCAGACAGTTTTAGATGCTGAATTCTCTTTAGCAGGAAGCTGCTCTTATTTTTTTGAATACATTGGTACAGACCATTCTTCTTTAAAAAAAAAAAAAAAAAAAAAAGCCCCCCCCCCCCATTTCCTCCTGCCAGATTGTGCCAGACTCTTGTGCAAGTACTTCATTGAGGTGGGAGCACAAAGTGTTTTCAGCTAGTCCCCTGCATTTCCCACACCACTGCTAGGGACAGACACAACCTATGCACTTGGGGGAGTGCAAGGACTGTTTCCTCAGTGCACTCCTAGAATAGCTATTCAAGCCAAAAGGGGCAGATGTGAAAGAAATGGGGGCCAGGTGCAAATTGGGGAGCAGCCAAGGGTGCAGTCTCTCAAAGGCCATGTAGCAATTTTCTATCCATTGCTCCATCTTTGGAGTTACAATGGTGGGAACCCTAGTGTAGACAAGTCTCTGGGAGACTTTTGCCAGTTGTTCCACTTTGTGCTTTCACTGATGCAGTGAGCAACTGAGGTAGCTCAAGTGGTGGTAACACCGGTGGCTAATTCCCTATTATGGACAGGGCTGCGTAGCAAATTTTTGGGTGGTTTGGCTTTGCGCCACTCCATGTGGGATCCTTGGCTAGATAGCTATTTAACTACATACAAACTTATTAAAAGATTTTTCTTTTCAGGGTAAGAAGAGAATGTTTGGCAACCTCCCTTCTGAGATTAGGACTGTACTTCTGATTTTTTTTCATTCAGAAATACATCTGACGCTTTCAGAGCTTCCCCTTCCCCATCTGCCCCAGACCAGATTAATGTTAGTTTTATCTTCAAAATGCAAATGTAGTCTTAGCACGGTTTTGAGCTGCTCTTAACTGTACAGCAGTTCTCTTGGCACAAACCACTTACTAGACAGGCTAACAGAGCGGGGTGTGTGTGTGTAGTTTTTAAACAGCCCCTCGTCCCCCCACTCAGCATACTGATATACTCCTATTTATTTGTAGGTACTTCAGGGGGCCACGTTCTGCTCTATTATATCCAAACAGCTTCACCATAGCAGTGGCTTTGCTTGGGTGTAACTAGGAGCAGAAATTGGCCCAGTCAGCTGGCATCTGTGTATTATGGGCCCTTTCTGTCTCGGCAGCATAAAGGGGTTGTAAACGGGTTGGGAACAGTCTTTAAGGGTTATCCCCTGTATAAGGGGATTGCCCAGAAAATGCATAGCTGACAGAATGGATCTACGCTGCTTCCCCTCACAGTTCCTGACCAAAGGTGGCCAAACAGCACACTTAAAAAATAAAGTAAAAAGACCTTACTGCTTCTAGGCTTGCACTACACAACATCTCCAGGCCTCTGACACACATTTTAGACTACATGAGTTGTTTAATTTGTTTGGGCAATTCCCCTTAACCACTGAGATCTGAACTCGGCACACTGTCTGATACACAGAGGCCTGATTCTCTACTTGCTTGCAAGGTCACTTGCACCTGTGGCTGGGGGTGCGGCCTCTGGGGTGGAGCCAGGGATGAGGAGTTTGGGGTGCAGGCAGGCTGCCCCAGGGCTGGCCAGAGGACTCCCCCCAGTTTTCTCCCTGCTGGCAGGCAGCACAGGAGCTCCAGGGAAAGGGGCCTCTCCTCCCCCTGCTGGCAGCAGCTAGCTCTGGGGAAGGGGCCTCTCTCCCTCCTGCCAGCAGGTAGCACGGGAGCTCCGGAGTCAGGGGAGAGGCCCACAGCAGCCCTGCAAGCCCCAAGTTGCTCCTCTCCCCAGTTCCCACCCAGCACCTACCTCTCTCCTCTCCAGGTCCCTGCTGCGCGGCCCTTTAGAGCTGCTGTGTGGCTATTTATAGCCTGCCATGTGGCCACGCAGCTTAGAGGGAACGTAGGGAGCCACCACTGGCTCGCCGGGCTTGCAATGAAGAACACTAGTCTAGTGTGTCAATGGGGATTTATATATTTTTTTACAATAATACCCTCTATAGTCTGTGCAGCATACACACAGTCAGTATGTGTACTTAATATCCTAATGCAAATGGTATATGCTGTAGAATTTTTAGATTCACATTTTAAAATATTTGTAATTTCTGTAAATAACTAAAAACATATGTCCCCATTAAACAGCCATCCTTTGCTAAACACTTATTAAATATTTGGTTTTAAAGCAAGCCATTTACCTGTAGGGGAGTTGGTTTTCCCACTTGTATCCATTTGCAATTTAGAAATCTATAATCAGTGTTGTAACCTGGAAAGTGTTCTCATCTGCCTGCTGTTTTTGTTCATAAAAGGGCCTGAAGTGCTGAGATGTCTTGGGTGAATGTAGCACCTCCTGGAGTTGAGGTTTATTGCCCTATGGGGGTAGGGAAAGGAGGAGTGATAGGCTGTGAGAGAGAAGTGTTTACAGGATTAGGGTTGAATAGATTTTGCTCTTGGGAAGTTTTGTCTGGTATTCAGCTGGAAGGGGAGAAGTTGGTGATCTAAGTTACAGATTTGAAATGCTTACCATACAATTTAGAGCCCAGAACCATACGTTCAGGTCTTGGCAAGATTGGCTCAGCCATTCATTCCTTCAAGGTAGACATTTTGAGTACCACTACATTTACTGAATTGTAAAGGGGTGCGGGGGGGATGAGATGAGTGTCTTGGATGTAACCTTAAAATTTGAGGCCTGTCTGCTCTGCATATGTGGAAAAGATTTGGTGCAGGGGTTCGCGCACACATTTTTTGGTGTCCTCTGTCCCTGCCTCTCGCAGCCCTTCAGCAAGAACCCACCCCAGGGAATGTGGGTTGGGAACTCACCGGCCACCTGCGGAATCCTGCCCTGATTGGGCGAGAGTGGGGACTACTGAACACCGCAGCCATCTCCACTGACAAGAGACACCTCTGGTGGTGTGCCGACTGGCCCCATGTGGGTCTAGAGGAACTCCCCAGAGCCTCTGCAGAGGCTGTGCGGTGCAGGGCTCCGATCTCTGCTGGCGGCACCAGTGCAAACACTAAGATGGTGCATCTTGCTGCCCTTGGTACCAGCTATTCAGGAGCAACAGCTGAGCACTGCAGGGAGGGGCCACTGCTTTTCTCCCCATCCCCGAGCTTTGGGAGCTGTCATGTCCACAAAAATATCTGCTGGTGGCTGCATGCAAGAAGCTCTGATTTAGTGGCACTTTATCCTAAGAGTTGGAAACCCTGGCCAGGTTTTCATCTCTCCCCTCTTGTCCTCCCCGTTCATTGTTTTGCCAATTGCCTGCTTCGTTTCAATAGTGTTGTATGTATCGTAAATAATTTGTGAAGTGCTGTGGGATCTTTTGAGATTAGGGTTGCCAACTCCCTAATTGCACAAACCCAAACACCTTTGCCCCACCCTGCCCCGAAGCTATGCCCTTGCCCTGCCCCTTCTCTGAGGTCATGCCCACTCCATCCCCACTCCCTCCGTTGCTCACTCTCCCCCACCCTTACTCACTTTCACTGGGCTGGGGCAGGAGGTTGTGATATTGGAAGAGATGCGAACTCTGGGCTGGGGGGTGAGGCCGAGGGGTTTGGAGTGTAGGTGGGGGCTCTGGGCTGATCCTGGGGCAGGGAGTTGGGGTGTGGAGGGTGTGTGGTAGGGGGTTCAGGGTGCGGGCTCTGGGAGGGAGTTTGGATGTGAGAAGGGGCTCAAGGCTGGGGCAGGGGGTTGGGGTGCAGGATGGGGTTTGGGGTGCGGGCTCTGGGAGGGGGTTTGGGTGTGGGAGGGGACTCAGGGCTGGGGCAGGCGGTTGGGGTTTGGGAGTTGGGCGAGGGGTGTGGGCTCTGGCTGGGCGGCGCTTACCTCGGGTGGTTCCTGGAAGTGATTGGCATATCTGGCTCCTAGGTGGAGGTGCAGCCAGGCAGCTCTGCAGGCTGCTTCTGCCTGCAGGCACCGCCCCCATAGCTCCCATTGGCCATGGTTTCCAGCCAATGGGAGCTGCAGAGCTGGTGCTCAGAGCGGGGGCAGTGAGCAGAGACCTCCTGGCCATTCCTATGCCTAGGAACTGGACATGCCGGCCGCTTCCGGGAGCCATGTGGAGCCAGGGCAGGTAGGGAGCCTGCCTTAGCCCCACCGTGCCGCTGACCAGACTTTTAGCGGCCTATTAAAATATCCCAGATTGCTTTCACTAGGCACTGGGAGATCAAAGCCATTTCCGGGAGACTCCTGGCAATCTGGGAGGGTTGGCAATCCTATTTGAGATTAAGAGTGCTATATAAAAATAAAATGTTTTGTTTTTTTAACTGTATCCCATTACTCCTGGTTACAACTCTATGTACCACCTTATATAGCACTTCTGCATTCTTGGTTCTTATGCTTGGCAGATGGTTATAACTGCACATGCTCCACCCTTTAGTCAAACTGTATTCACTTAACTCTTTTAATATTTCATAATGAGCCAATGCTTTCAGACATCACATAATTTTTATTGCTTTTCTCTGAATTCCTTCCTGCTCAGAGGAGATTAGGACTTGCAGGTAATGAATCTAAAGGTGATTCTCTGAGGCTTCTAGACAGAGTCAAGACCCTGTAGGTCCTCCTGGCTGTATAGCTCCCAGACTAACAAAATATAAACTGTGCTGACTAGTGCCACCCCACAGGGCCTCCCCAGTCTTGGCTTGCCCTGTGCAGTTAGAGAATGGGGTGCTTGCTATACCACATGTGTTTTAGATTATGTTTCCCCTGGTGTATTAGCTTGCATTTTTCAAATTGAGTCTCACTTTATTTCCTGGTCTGGAGCAATTGTGTTGCAGTGTAAATTCCTCTTTAGAGAGGTTTCTCAGTTCACAGGGTCATGTGACACCTTGGCCAATAGCAGAGCTCCATCAGTCTAGAACCAGGCAGCTGTAAAGCACTCTGCCCTTCTGTGGTGCTGTACACATAATAATAAACCTTGTATCATTGTGAGAATGTTCCTTATTTTTTTTTATAGCTTCTGTGTGAAAATACGCCCCAAGTTTATGCTTGCTGGCATGCTCATGCCAATTCAGGAGATGTGGACCAGGTGGGGGAAGGGCAAAGGTGGCCTCTGAATTTGGGGCCTGATTGGCAGGGGTGGGGGCCTGCACTGCCCCTGTGCAATGTAATTCTAAGAAACATTGGCCTCCTGCTGCTCCCAATGTGCTCCCATGCCAGAGGATGCACAGGAAAGTGGCATAGAGCTTCTCTGCCAGACTTGTGACAGGAGATGAATCCCTTGCTGCAAAGAGAATTGTAAGGGGCTAGAATTGGGCCCCGAAGATGTAGTTTGCACTTCCCTGTTCTAGCACTAGTAAATGTGATCCTCTATCTTTCAAGTCTGTTTGGAGACATCATTTTAAAGCATTGTTGGGCCTGCACTCTGGGTGCCCATTGAGTACTCAAAAATCATCTTATTTGCCTTTATTTTCCCACTATTTTTCTCTTTTTCTGTTGTCCTCCAGCAATTTTATGGCTAAGAAGCTTGAAGATATCCTGCAAATGCTCACAGAATTCCTCAGTAAGCCTGGAATTCCTTTAAATATCTCCAAGGATAGATATATTTTATAAATGTCTAATGCCAAGTTTTCTGAGCTACCAAGCATACCCTGGTAGTGTCCCTTTAAATTTGTGCTGCTACGTACTGTACTGCATATGTATAAATTATATAGTTAAATACACAAGTTACACTTTATAAGTATTATCACCATTAAACTCTCATTTTAAAAAATTGCATAGTATGAGAGCGGAGTTCAATTGGTTTGTATTTTATATATGCATCTCCACATCCTTGAGGTAAAATTAAATCCTAAAATATGCATTTTGGATATATTGTAGCCTGTTAATTACTATACACTTTTTTTCAGGTGAATTTGTGTAGCTTTTTCTACCTCTATCATGTAAATCTTTAGTAAGCTGACATCACTTCTTTTCTCTCTGAATTTACCTGTATTTGTGTGATTGACAACGTTTTCATCATGATCTTCTGATAAACCAATTAATCTGAGTAATTTTGAAAATATTTCTTCGCAGCAAAGTAACTGAATTTAACAGTTAAAGTTCAGAGTGTTGCATCTCCAGTAGAGGTACTGTTGCATTGTGCTAACAGCACTAGGTATGCTATTTTCAAGGCACTTTACAATCTTCTGAAAAAACTACCCTTTGGACTGCAATTTCTCCTTGCCTGTTCTCAGTCCAAAAGTCAATAAATAAATTGTGTGTATGTATGCACGCATACATCCCTCCATCCAGCCAGACCTAGAAGGCATAATAAAATTCCATGTGGTCATTTTTGAGATATCCAGGTATGGAAATATAAAAAAAAACATGTTTTGACTCTTAATATATAATTCAGACACTTCCTTTGTACTTGGATAAAACTTCAAACAGATTTTTAGAAATTGTAACTCCAGGCTGGAGATGAGCCCAGAACAACAGAACCCAACAGTTTGAAACTCTGGTGAAGTTCAGATCTGGATCTGCATTCTTCCTTGCTCCTTAGGAAACTCACAATAACACATTGGAATGAAAATGTGCAGTGGCAGAGTCATCAGAAGAGGTTATTTACTCCTGAACAGTCAGACTGACATTTAGGTGAATCAGCTGAAAAACATGCTTTTTTAGAAGGAGATTGGAATGTCCAGAAGAAACAAGAAGTACAAAGTACTGAAGACACGAACAAAACTCGACCGCACATCGAGCTAAATTCTAGTCATGCTGTGTTAAGTGGAGGATTGTATTCAGGGAGACCATTCACACAACCCAGTGCATCCATGTGAGAGACAGCCACAATATGGTTACTCGTTCCCCAGGAGTGCTATTGGAGGAGGCTAGCCAATGCAGCCCTCCAGACCCAGAGAGAGAGAGAGCATGATGCTGAGGTGTGGCCATGGTCTCACTTCTACAAACCAGTCTAAGGATGTAGAGCAGCGCTAGGGGAAATTGCAGACAACACCTGTGGAACAGGTATAGCAACTTCCACTCCTAATTGTGCTTTCCTATCACTTCTGTGGCATCCTGCACCTCTACTGCACAGGCATAATATCTCCACAGACCAATGCTTAGGTAGTGCTCTTCATCCCCTCTCCTTCCCAGTGCAGCTAGGGCTCAGAGATCCAAAACAGAGTCCATAGAATATTGTATATTTCTATGTCCAACTTTTTTTTGTTATTGTTTAACAATTTCAATCAGCTGAAAATAGCACCACATGGCTATTTCTATCATGCATCACTGACTGAAAAAGTAATTTTACTTTTCTACCAGTGCACCATGTATAAGTGCCCATGTGCTGTAGCTTCTTTTTAGAAAAGTAGATGAACTGCCGTGTAGGAGACTTGGTTCCACTCTCCCAGCCAGCAGGTGGGAATTCTGCTTGAAAATACTTTGATCAACAGCCTCTCCTTGGTTGGTTTAAGGAGAAGCATTGATGTACAGTCTACTCCATCCAGAAGATTGGGGCAAGGGTCCTGATCCAATTGGCACAGAAATGAGTGGGGGCCTTTCCATTGACTTCAAAAGGGTTGGGGCCAATGGGAGCAGTTTAAAAGCTGGAGGATGTGAAGAGGGAACAAGTGGGAGGAGCTACAAGGAAGAGGGGAAGCACAAGGCAGAGAGAAGTGAACCAATAAAATCAAATAATATAAATATAAGGTGATAGCACTTAAAGTTTAAAAGCGTAGCACAATGCTGAAAAATTGGCAACTGTACTTCATAAACATGGCTGCCATTTTAAATTTTCTTCCTCTTAAAATATATCTAAACAAAGAAAATATCCATTCCACTCTATTTAAAAAGTAAAGTCAATTTTTAGTAAGAAAGAACTTTTGTTCAGATTTCCTCCAGGGCAGTGTGGTTCGTTTGTGTGTCTTCACAGAGTAGCTGTAGATCCCTCATCTTGCCCCAATGTCTCCATGGGGTTAGATGGAAATGGCCATCTCGGAGCAGGGCTCTGTGGCACGGAGGGGTAACTGAGGCCCTTTGGTGCCTTCTGCACAGCTGGGACCCCTCCTACGCTGTAGAACTGTACCAGCTCTACAGATCAGAGCATTTTGTCCTCCTTTATAGACATACGGTAACATTAGGTATTTTGTTGAACTGTTTGGCTGGGTTGCTGTTGTTTAAAATGGATTTCAGATTTAAGAATTTCAGGTCTCAGAGGGTTTGGAAGTTAAGTTTGTTAATTTTGTTAAAACAGGAAATTCATTCTGTTAGCTACTAAAAATAAATATTAATAAAAAAATGTGAACTCAGCACCACAGTCTTAAAAAAGAAAAAAAATCAGTTCAGATTAACTCTTATTGTGCTGAATTAAGGACAGCTGACCAGAATAGCTTAAGCACCTGAACCTGTTTATTTTAGGTACTTATCTGGCCACCATTAAGGTATTATCTGTACTGTAGTATCTGAGTGTCTCACAATCTTTAATGTCAGGTTTCAGAGTAGCAGCCGTGTTAGTTTGTATTCATAAAAAGAAAAGGAGTACTAGTGGCACCTTAGAGACTAACCAATTTATTTGAGCATAAGCTTTTGTGAGCTACAGCTCACTTCCTCGGACGCATTCAGTGGAAAATACAGTGAGGAGATTTATATACACACAGAACATGAAAATAGCTCATCTTAAGTGATCACTCTCCTTACAGTGTGTATGATAACACCCATTTTTTCATGTTCTGTGTGTATATAAGTCTCCTCACTGTATTTTCCACTGAATGCGTCCGATGAAGTGAGCTGTAGCTCACAAAAGCTTATGCTCAAATAAATTGGTTAGTCTCTTAAGGTGCCACTAGTAATCTTTAATGTGTTAGTACTTCCCTAGCTCATACAGCTGTTGTGAAGACAATTATCCCCATTTTACAGATGGGGAACTGAGGCATGGAGGACCAAGGTGTCTGATCCTGTACTATTGAAGTCAATGGGAGCTATGCTGTTGAATTCAATGGGTATAGGACCAAGCCCTAAATAATCTGCCCAGGGTCACACAGGAAATCTGTGGTGGAGCAGGAAGTTGACCGTAAGGCTATGTCTATACTGCAGTTAGACACCCTTAGCTGGCCCATGCCAGCTGACTTGGGCTCACAAGGCTTGGGCTGAGAGGCTGTTTAATTGCGGTGTAGACCTTTGGGTTTGGGGTGGAGCCTGGGCTCTAGGACCCTGTGAGGTGGGATGGTCCCAGAGATTGGGCTGTAGCCTGAGCCTGAACTTTTACACTGTAGTTAAACAGTTTCTTAGCTTGAGTCAGCTGGCATGCACCAGCTGTGGGTGTCTAATTGCATTGTAGACATACCCTAAGTCTCCCGAGACCCAAGCTAGTGTCCAGCCACTGAATCAGTTTTCTTTAGTACGTAGAGAAATTTGCAAAATTTTATGACTATATGGCTCACTCATTTGATTATGTACAATTTCACTGCTTATGTCTTTAAATGTATAGATTCACACTAGGGCCCTGATCCTGAAAACACTTATGTGCATAAGCAATTGTATGTATGTGCGTAGCCCTGCCATGCTAAGTAGTGAGTACTCACATGATAAATGTTTGCTGGATTGAAACTTAGCTTTTAAAAAATAGTTACTGTAGTTTTATAACAGGGGCGGGCAAACTTTTTGGTCTGAGGGCCACGTCGGGTTTCCAAAATTGTATGGAGGGCCGGTTAGGGGAGGCTGTCTCTCCCCAAACAGCCAGGCATGGCCCGGCCCCCACCTCCTATCTGACCCCCTGCTTCCGCTTCTCGCCCCCTGACGACTGCCCCTGGACTCCTACCTCATTCATCACTCCTGCTCCCTGTCCCCTGACCGCTCCCAGATCCCCCACCCCTGACTGCCCCCTGCCACCTCATCCAACCCCCCCTCTCCTTCCTGACTGCCCCTCCCTGGGACCCCTGCCCCATCCAACCCCCCTGTTCCCCTCCCTCTGATCACCCCTATCCACACCCCTGCCCCCTGACCACCACCCCCAACTCCCCTGCCCTCTATCCAACCTCCTCTGCTCCCTGCCCCCTTCCCGCGCTGCTTGGAGAACCACGCCGGCCAGAACACCGGGTCGGGCCGCGGCTCTGCAACTGCACTGCCCGGGCACCCCAAGTGTTGCGCCGGTGGCACGGTGCGCTGAGGCTGCAGGGGAGAGGGGACAGTAGGGGAGGGGCCGGGAGCTAGCCTCCTGGGCCAGGAGCTCAGGGGCTAGGCAGGAGGGTCCCGCGGGCCGTAGTTTGCCCACCTCTGTTTTATAGCGTGGTAATCTAAGTGTTAGGCCCTTATTTGTACTAATGGATGGACCGGAAGACCCCTCGTAAATGACCGAATTTTGAAAAATGTAAATGATCAAAAAACCAAAGACCCTGCATCACATAATATACATTGACCACTAATTTGACAGATTTAGTTCCTTTATAATATTTTTAGTATTTCATAGTGTACTAGTAAATGTCCCGTAGTATATTTCATGAAAATAATGGTGTCTTAGAAATTAGAGTTCTTTTGTTGGGAAGTGTGAATTAATGAGTATGAATTAGAAAGGCTGAGGTATAAATATTTTCTTTTCATTGATACCTTATGAGGAGTGGAACAAGTAAAAAACAAAACAAAATTCATGGATCTCAACTTTGGTTGTACATTTTGATAATGTTTAAAATAATATTGTAGCTTGATGAGAAAAATTATTTCAAACAGTCCTTTTTAAACAGGGATTTATACAGCCAATATTCTTGAAATGGCTGATCTTTCTCTTTGAAACAAACTTCAGAAATGCAAACTTTTTGTAGATGCACAAATGGAAATATTTAACATTGCATGTTTCAGTATGGTTTATGTAAAGAGCTACAAAAATGTTTTATTCTGCTGTTCTTCCATAATGGACCACAACTTGTTTACTAATGCTTGAAAGCAAGTACACATCAAATAAATCTCTGGTATTTGGGCCATAGCATACCAGCATTATGCAAAGGGAAGAATAACAGCACTCTTATTAAGCTGTGATCCACTTTACTCTTGATTACTAGGCACTAGCCACATTAAATCAACCTAACCAACAATGAGCAGAATTAGTGGACACGTGCTAGGCGATATATATATATAAATATTTCTATATTTATTTGCATCATTGTTAAGAAAAAGGCAATCAGAAAATAGCAAATCTCCCTGGAACTCAGTGCATTAGATGTTAAATCATAGTTTATGATCAAAGATTGTGAGTGAGGGGAAGCAGCTAGGAAGGTAAATATGCAGCTACAGCTGCATCAAGTAAAATATGTCAAGTTACTACAACAGCTGAGAGACGGCACATTAATTTTTACAGTAGGAGCAATTAATACATGGCCTTTGGCAAATCTGATACTAAAATGAATTTGATTGTAATTATGACTCACAAGAATTTCCTAACATGAGGTATCTTTAATGCATATAATGTTAGCTCTTTCTTGTTTTTACTATGCTTTCTTTCAGTAAAAAGGCCAAGATAAGCAATAGCTCAGTAGCTGGGTTTTTCAGGAGTAGTTTTACATGAGGGAAAGTGGGAAAACCTCTTGTTTGTACTAAGCAAAGGAGTACTTGTGGCACCTTGTTTGTACTGGGTGTCTTAGGCAGTAAGTAATACTTTGTACTGTTCTTCAGTTATTGCCGCCCCCGCCCCAAGTTTTATATACCAGATAAGTTATACTCATCTAACTTTTGAGCTAGCTACAACAGGACCAAAATTCTCTCTCTCCCTCTCTTGCAGCAAAAACTCTTGCTTTATGAACACCCTGTCACTCCATAGTGCTATACTGGATAGTACTAAATCAGCTGTGCATTTTCAGAACATAGCTATCTGCACTGCCTGTGGCTGGATGACACATTGTGTTCCCTGTGTTACAGTTTTGGAGAACTGCAGTATAAACAAAGGTTTAGAGTGTCTTTCTCTTTCCTCACTTCCTGGGCATATGCCTAAATATTCAGTGCTTTCTCATCTTCACTGTAGTATAAGTTATTACATTGTAAAAGTTATTTATTGTACAAAGGGGAAATTTTCAAAAGGCACAAAGGGAAAGTGAGTGCCTTTGAAAGTCTCCCCCTATAAAGCACTGGGAGGCTTACATCTGATGTGAGTATGACCAATGTGAGACATCAAATAGAAGTCTGACCTGAAGGCTTTACAATAACAAATGAATCTGCAAAGCTGGGCTCCTAGGACCTTTTACGAAAAATGGACCCATGTAGGCAGAGCTCCTTGGAAGTGAATGGAGCTCCAGCAGGCACAAGGCTGCGTGCATGTGGATCCGAATGCAGGGCTGAGGCCTTAAAAATAAATGATCTTGAAATAGTCTGCATTTATGGCTGAAAAATAAGAATACTGGTAAGGTGTTTAAATAGCATGGTCTTGAGAGGTGCGGAATACCTGCAGCTCCCATTGAGATTAATAGGGGTTGCAACTGGCCAGCAGTTCTCAAGAGCAGGCCCAAAATGAGGCTATCAGAATTTTTTGCACCCCTCAAGTTGCTGATTTGTTTGAGGGTGAGGGATTTTTGCTCACACCTTTTGCTTGCTTCATTTGCCAATTCTTGTCAGTCTGAGGAATGGTTGGGACAACAGTGGACAACTCCGTGATCCGGTACTGAGATTGATTGTGAGGGGTACTCTTTATGTAGCCCTAGGAATAGGTCACATGTTAATTACTTGTGTGAAATATTGACTTGGTTAGGAATGCTGACATCATGACAATGGAAATTACAAATTCTACGAGGAACTGAACTTTGTAAAAAAAAAAAAAAAAAAAACGTGCTTGACTTTAAGCGTGTGCTTAAAGAGTTTTTAAAATAGGAGGGGGCATAAGCAAATGCTTAAGTGCTTTCATGAATTGGGGCCATAGTCAGTTTGATGAAGCAGATTTGGAGTATAGCAAATAACGCCCAGGCCACTAATCAGATAATATGTAATGACATTTCACTGTTGCAGATTGCTTCTTTTTATCCCGTTGCCTTAGCTTGACAGGGGTGATTGACAGACTTTGTGATTTTTCTGATTTCAGAGTGTGTGGCACTTTTTTAAATGCTCTCTTAATTCTTTTATGAACTTATATTTTAATTTAATTTTTGAATGCAGCGATCAGTAGTTGCTTCGCTTGACGTTTATTGGCAGGGATTTATTCCCTACTGCTGCCATAAACTGATGTTTGCCATGGGTGAAGAATAAGATTTATTGAGTTGGTGAAAGTTAGGTTGTAAACCGTGATTGTGTTTTTGGTACTTTTCTGCTATAAGCAAAGGCTATGTCCCTGTGGGGTTTTTCCACTGTGGAAATACTGACGATACAAAGTGTATTTTAGAAAATAGCTACATATAAGTCTCTCCAGAGGATTAGCATTTTGAGTTTCCTAGAAGATACAAAAAGATTTTTTTTCCCAATTGGAAACATTTCTCTATTTGGAGATATTTCATTAATTGTGGTTGGTAGTTCTTGTGTAGACTGACAAGTATGCTTGTGAGGCAGAGTGTGGCTTATTGGTTAAAGCGGAGGACTAGGAATTGTTACTCCTAGGTTCTGTTCCCAGTTTTGCTCCTGTTTCTGTGGGATGTTAGACAAGTAACTTAACCACCCTGTGCCTCGTTTCAGTCACCTGCAAGATGCCTATAATAATCATAAAAAGAAAAGGAGTATTTGTGGCACCTTAGAGACTAACCAATTTATTTGAGCATAAGCTTTCATGAGCTACAGCTCACTGCATCGGATGCTGTAGCTCATGAAAGTTTATGCTCAAATAAATTGGTTAGTCTCTTAGGTGCCACAAGTACTCCTTTTCTTTTTGCGAATACAGACTAACATGGCTGCTACTCTGAAACCTATAATAATCATATCTGCCTCACAGGTCTGTTGAGCAGTTGTTTGTGTAGTGCTTCAAAATCCTCAGATGAAGCTTGTAATAATCACTGAAGATTCAAAATGGTTTTACTAAAAAGGGTTAATTTATTCTGTATTGTGCTGGTAAAACTTCATCAAGAATACTGCACTGGAGTAAACGGTGATGGGGCTAAGTGGAAGAAGAAAGGAAGTGTTCTCGGTTTCTATAATCACAGTGTTAAAATTTTTGGTAACTCAGTCAGGCTCTGCTGTCACTTCTGGTTTACATTTTGAAAATGTACCAAATAGCCTATAATACTGAATTCCCGGTTGGGTTGAGTAACAGAATATAGCCACTCCAGTAAAACACATCTGCCGAGGGAATCAGCGTTTTCTTGGGAACAGTTCACTTTCCATGGAAGTGTGAGCAATGCCAGAGGGCATCACTTTTTTTTGTCAGTGAAGGGGGAGCCAGTAATTCCCCTCTCCTTCCACCTATCACATCCTCCTCCCTATTTCCCAAACACCACCCTTTATCTCCCCCACCCTATACTGCTGCTCCGTGGCTGCAGGAGCCGCTTGTGGTTATTGGCTCTGTGCTGGGAGCTGGATGCCTTCTCCACTTCTTTTGCATGGTTATGGATGGCCAGCATAGCGTAGTACACAGTAGGGAGCATAAGTCTGGGAAACATTTAAAAGAGCTGAGACGTGGCAGAAATGCTGTCTGCTCAGCTGTGCTGCTTTTGGTAACAGATAAGGTATTAAAGTGTGTGGTGATGTGGTTAGGTGTAATACATGGGTATGCTGTAATTTTTATGCAGTATCACCCCTGTTATCCAAAATACTGTCATGTCTCTCCCATCTATTTGGTTACACTAAAAATTCCCTCTATTATATGCTGAAACATTGATTATCGATACTTATTCAGTACCTCTCGTTATCAAAATTGTTTGAAGTTTTATTGTCTAAAGTAAATACAGTGTAAAGTCCCTTAGCAAAGAGTCACAGAGTATGCACAGTGGAGATAGAATATAGTTTAACAAAGAGAATCACATGATACTGGCAATTAATTATTGCAACACATCAGTGGTAACACAGACAGCTGATTTATGCACAAAAAGATGATGATATCCTTCTGCTCTCTGTTCTACTTTAAAAAAATCAGTGAATAAGCTGATTTTACTGCATCGTTCAAAAGGCTGTTCCTGTAAATACATGAACAGAAATAAAGGAAGTGATGTTGATCAGCTCCGCTTGTTGAAATTATGTACAGAGTCGGCACGTGTTAGATATAGAGTCCAGCCATAGTAAAGTCAACAGTACTTCAGAATGTAGTGGAGTTTTACAGTAGTTGTTTTTTTCACATAGATTTTCTTGCAAGTGTGTATTGATTTGGGGTGGGGAGATGGTTGAGAGAGACTAGGCCTTAATAACCTCTTTACTATGTATGTGAGTTGTTCCTCTCCATTGTCCAATCTGTGAAGCACAAGAAAAATTTTAAATAAAAACAAACCCCTAACTTGTCGTCCGTCGTCCCCCCCCGATTTCAGGCTGTGCAGTACCCTGGTGCACCACTCTTCCAGCCGTTGACAAAGTAGGGGAAGAGGGGAGAAAAGCAAATGCCTTCTTTTGCAAGATCACAGTGGGCAAAAGTTTAGAACATAAGAACGGCCATACTGGGTCAGACCAAAGGTCCATCAAGCTCAGTATCCTGTCCTCTGACAGTGGCCAATGGCAGGTGCCTCAAAGGGAATGAACAGACAGGTTAACATCAAGTGATCCATGCCCTGTCACCCAATCCCAGCTTCCGGCAAACAAAGGCTAGGGACACCATTCCTGCCCATCCTGGCTAATAGCCATTGTTTGACCTATGCTCCATGTATCTATCTAGCTCCCTTTTGAGCCCCGTTATAGTATTGGCCTTCACAACACCCTCTGGCAAGGAGTTACAGAGGTTGACAGTGCGTTGCGTGAAAAAATACTTTCTTGTGTTTTGTTTTAAACTGGCTACCTATTAATTTATTCTTCATTGGATAACTTCCTATCTGTAGAGATTTTCCTCAAAGTAACCCCTCAGACAACACTTCTGCTCCACTTTTATTGAAAGACCACCTCCATTAAGTAACCAGTTTGTGCTGGTCCCTTGAGTGTCTCTTTGCTGTTTACCCTGTCCTCTCACCAACTACCCATATCTGGTGGGATACCAGCACAAGCGTGTGCATGTGCGCGCACACAGAAATATGTTTTAGCCCCTTGAGCCTCTCTCCTTTATTCACAATTTTGAAATACTGATATAGGTTTATCCCTGTCTATATGGATCACATGTAAATAAACTAAGTCTTCTTTATGATCCCTGGCACCCTAACTAGTGAGGAATGAAGGGGTAATCAGTGGTACTCCTTTGGTGTGCTGTCTGCGCATCCAAATGTGAGTCCACATGTCTCCCTCTCGTTGGTGCTCTGACTCCAGCTATTCCTTAGCGTGGAGGGTAAGAGGGGCAGTAGAGCACTGATTCGAGGGATAGGAGAGAACTCAACAGAACAGGATCAAGAGACACAACTCCTGGAATCCGGTGGAAATGTGGTTGCTTGTGGGTGTTCTGTATGTCTCCATTTCTACATCCTATAAAACTATACAATAACAGACTGACGTTTAGGGATAGATTCTTAAAAGAGAGGTGGCGCCGGTGCTGATGTAAATGTAAACATTAATGTTTACAAATTGTATGTAAAATTGTTGACGCCTAGTCAGAATAGCCATGTGAAAAGTGCTGGTTAGAGCCCAGTGTAAGAGAAGGAGTTTTGTAGATTTGGTTAGAGCAGAGTATTGGGAGTCAGGATGTCTAACTGCTTCTCTCATGTATGCTCCCATAATGCTTTGGGACCTTGTATGTGTCACTTGTCCTCTCTGTACCTCAAGTTTACTCAACTGTAAAATAGGCAGCAGCATCAAAGCCGTACTTCATTTAGGGGCGTTAGGAATACAAATGATACAGAGTTTACTTCTGAGATGCTGAACCTACATCATGTCTTCCTCAGAGAAATGATGCTGCAACAATGCAAGTGAACATGCTTGTTATTAGTCCAGAACCCTAGTATGCCTGTGTCACAGCAGTGCTGAACTGAGTGCGGTTGAGCCCTGCAAGATTGTGCATTGAAAAGAAGTAAACTTTGAAGGCATGTGCAGGATCAAGAGTGATTAACACTGAGCATCAGTGCAGCACAGTGTTTTTCATCAGAGAGAGCTTTACAAAGGTCAGCTAAGTGTAGATCTACTATGCAAGGTAATTCTCTTCCCTCAGCATGTGAAGTTATGCCTGGCGTGCTGTTTGTCTGTCATTCTTTGTCTTCTAAGCTAAATTCTTGGAAGCTGGGGAAGGCACCTGGGGTGTGGTGGAAAGAGAAGTTAATGGAGAAGAGCTTGACGCTGAAGATCAGGTGATTCCCCTTCTTCCCTTTTCTGCAGCCACTGCTTCCTGTAGTATGCTCACTTTCTGGCGCAGTTCCCAGTCACAGTTCACACAGGCTAAGAGGTTATCATTCACTGCACATATTCTGTGTAGCATTGCTAGTTAACACCCTCCAGCATGGTTTCCACATTGAATCACTTGCACCTTTGCCTCTCCCTCCCACCTCGCAGATCCCCCGCTGATCCACATTCACATTCAGGGCGTATCACATTGGATTTACTGTAGCTCAGATCTTAGGTTAGACGGACAGTTGCCTGAAAGCAGATTTACAGAGTGTGTGTTACCAGTGATGCCTGTATAGCCTTAGAGACGTGCGTAGCTTTTTGCAGTCATAGCAGTAATGGTAGTTGTTAGCTGTCCCATGTATCTTGTTTAGCAACCTTTGAGGCTGGAGGCCAAACAGCCTCATGCTAGGTATCATGTAAATACAGAAATTTCTCTGGGTGGAAAAAGAAGGGGAATCCTTACTGAGCCCACATTTGGATTCTGAGCCTAATCTGTACTCGGTTTCTTTGTGCCCCCTGTGCACAGATGCAGACTGTGCTTTGTCTTTCACGAATCACTCACATCATGAGTTAAAAGAAAAATAAAAACAAGGGAGGAAAAGTGTGAAAAGAATCGAACTGAGTGTATAAAGAATTTTGGGATGACTGGAGTCTTCAAGTGCTAATGAAGAGTGGAGGTGTTGAGAACTCTTGTTCACTTTCATTAATTCACCACATCTTTTTTTTTTTTTTAAAAAGGATGTCAGTGGGGGGCTAATAAGATATGTTTATCTCTACAGATACTAAATGTGAGGCTCACACAGTGATTTGTGGTTGCTGACTGATTCTGTAAAGTGGCAGCCAATTAATGGTAGGGGGGATGTCAGAAGCTTGAGACTGTATTAAAAATAGCTAAAAGGACTATTCTGTAAATTGGTAAAGAAAGCAGTTCCTCCACTGTCAGGGCAGAAAATGGAAGTAGCAGCTCACAAAACCTGTAGACAAGATTAAAATAGGCAGGAAATGAAAACTAACTTCATTGCTTTTCTTACATACTGACGACCCCCCCCCCCCCCGGTCTAATGTGTAGGAAAGCAATCCCTCTACCTTGTTCTTGGAATGTACATGCTTGATTTGGAAAAAGTATGTAATTAGAACATAGAGCCAAATTCTGCTGTCACTTGGGTTGCACAAGTGCTGGCTTGTAGTCCATTTTAGACACCCAGTTACTGTCGTCATCACCATAAAGCTGCATTTTAAGAACACCGACATGTAAAGAAGGCAAGCACTAACTTTTTGCTGTCTCTGCCTGTTAGTCTGTTACAACAGATCTGTCACTTTGCAGAGTTGTGTTAGGCCCAGCAACTGCTTTTCCTGGGCACACCTGCCAACATTTGAAATCTATAAATAAGGAAGTTTGGAGAGAAAAAATAGACACACCTTCTAACTCCATTGAAATACTTGGACACAGGGAGCTTATTTTGGCAGGGGAGACTAGGAAAATGAAAAAAAAATATTTTGCTAAAATATTGGGACTGTCTCTCCCAAATAGGAACAGTGGATGTATATATCTGGATGTAAAGCCAATTTGCTTAAATTTATGCTGCTCAGATTGCCTATGCTAAAAGAAAAAGAAGCAAGTAAACTTCATTCTCCCAAGGCAGATTTTCTGACAGGGTTGTTACTCACTGATGTCTTTACTGCCCTTGGAAGTTAGGTGAACCTGGTGAATCAGGATCCTGCATCTAAAGATAGAATATTTTGCCTTCCACCTCACTCCCTGTGGGCGGATTTTTAATGTTAGCCTTTCTTTTAAATCCTCTCTGCAGCTCCTTTGAGCTGCTAGGGTCACATCAGTGAATTTAAAGTTCTGATCTTCTCCAGCCAAGGTCAAAAGATGTATAGGAGGTGATCTGAAAGCTACAGCAGAGAACCACTGCAGAAAGCCGTTGCCGTGGTTGGAGCAGTGGTGCTCTGTGCTGCTTAGCAGATGATGTGGGCTCAGATGTGACCTTGGGGCTTCCTCTAACCAAGACTGTACAGCTTGATCGTCTGGCATTAAATGTTACACTCCTGCAGCGAAGCCTATGAGAGGAGAGGAAAATGTGCTTGGAAACCTTTCGGTCATCAGGCTGCATTTTAGAGGAGTAAACAGAAGCAGGAATTGCAGCTTTCAAGCCTTGTGGAGCAATAAGATCTGCAGGGAAGTCAGATCACAACCCTGCAGATCTCTGGACACCTCAGCTTCTCTCCAGGCTGTCATTGACGCCCAGTACTGCAGGTGCATGCAGGCAGAAGCCATGAAGTGAGAATGCTATGTCATTTAACCCCATGCAGATTTCCACGTGGAAATCCTTCTGGTTGACAGGAGCATGCCAAGTTAGTTGGCTGCTAGCCATCTCCAGTGTCTTGCTGCCACAACCTAGTCACCCCTTCCAAATAATAAAGTTTTCCCTGCAAGTTGTTTGGAGGAAGATTCTTCTATGGCCTTGCAATAAAGAGAGCCGGATCTCCACTTCTCCCCACCCATTTGTGAGCAAGGGTCCCTTTACAGCTGTTCTCCTGCGGCTTTTCTAACATCTGTGCACCAGGTTTTTTAAAACTTTAAGAGAATTACAGGATTACTTGTGAAAATCATGAGAGTCTGACATCTCTTTTTTCTTTTAATTAGTCCAAAGGGGGGGCGGCCTGTGTCATGCAGTGTTTTAATAAAGACAAGCTGCATCTTCTTCTTATCACCTTTTTTTCTTTTTATCTGTGCTGCTGACTCATGCCGTGTGGTCTATTTGGCTCTTCATTGCAGTCACATCACACTTTGAGTTACCTTTACATGACTCATACTTCTTTTTTCACTTGATAAGTCAACAACAACCTATCCCTATCCCTCCCAAGTTTGCCCCCTCAAAAACCTCCTAACCCTAGAAAATCTTGAGTTGAGTAGGTTTGGCTTCTATGACAAGTCTGTATTGTGTGATGGGGGCTAATGAGCTTGCCAGGCCAATAATGCAAACAGTGTCTTCTTCATGTTTCACATCAGTTTGGTGGAAAGTATTTCTTTCTTTTTGCCTTGTTAGGTTTTTCATTATTATTTTTTGAAGTGGTCATTAAAATGTCAGGGCTAAATTCTGCCCTTGGATAAAAGCATGCAGCTATTCTTGCCTTCAGTGGAAGTTATGTGCACATAACCATGGCCCTTTGGATCTCAGGCTTGCCTGTGTTTTGACAAATAAGATAGGCAGTTTTTCCTTTGTTACTGAGGGTCCTTAGTTCCAGTGTCATCACTTAAATCAAGACACCTCGTCGACATATGGGTTGTCAAATTAGCACTGAAGTGCTGATTTCAGGTTAAAATGTAGAATTGAATGCCCTCACATAGGGCTTGGTCCTCTCCTGATTTGGGAGTTGTGCCATTCACTTTAGTGAGACCAGTATTGGGCCCTTAGTCTAGGTTGAGTCCTGGGCTCCCCTAGCTTTTTGGAGGAAGAGGTGGACAGATGATGAAAAAGTGTGTTGTATCAGTTAAACAGATTACTGAGTTTCCTGTCTCAGTATCATGGGTACAATTGATAAGTAGCCCTCCAGTCATTAGCCACATAAAACCCTCACAGAAGTCGATGGACTGACTAACATCAGATTGTCTGAATGTAGACTGCAGGATATTATTGGAAAACTACATATTGTGAAACTGTCTTGGAAAAGAATATCAGAAATACATTTCTGAAGAAAAATTGTTAAAACAAGAAAGAAAAAAGGACAAAAGCCAGATGTTATAAGACTTTTCTGGTGTTTTTCCTGTATTCGTCTAGTGGAGGACATTTCTACAGCTTCCACACAGGATTGAGGCCTTGTAGCCATTGCTCATCTGTCGAGACCGAATCAATGGTATCACTTGGGAATTGTTATGAACCTCTGACTTGAATTCAGAGATGCATTTTTGGCTAGTTAACACATTTCTAGAATGAACAATTTCAGTTGTAATTTTTTTGTACTTTGAAAATTGGGTGCATTTTTTGTCCAACTGGTTTAAAACTTTTCTGAAGCAGAGAGACTCAGGGAGTCCCGATCTCAGTTGATACCTTGACACTACCGTAATAAACGTGATTAATAATTATTTGTAGATGAAATACTCTGTTGCGTTTGACAAATGCCGTAGTTTTCTGTTCAGTGTAAAAAAAATTACAATATTGTAAAGCCCAAATGTATAGGTTTTACCACCAGTTCTTATAGAGGAGAGAGTGAGTATTAGAGGCTAGAGCAGAGGACTGGGTGTCAAGACTTGTAAAGAAAATCCTGGTTCATTGAAGTCAATTGAAGTTTTGCCATTGACTTCAGTGGAGCCAACATTTCTCCTCTAGATTCTGTTTTTCATGCTGCCAATGACTTGTCATGTGATCATGGGCAAATAACACAAAGTTTACATTTTATCTGTTGAGCCACAGTCTGTCGTAGGAAGGGTGAGTGAGGAGGGGGATCTGCATGGGTAGCAGAGGTGTTGAAATGATGCAGCATGTACCAACTCCCCTGTTTGTGGGGATGAGGTTATGGCCTGACTCCATGTCTCCTTTGGGTTGTCTAACACAGTGGCTGGAGCTGGACACCCAAAGTCCTTGCATGTAGGGAGTTCAAAGACAGGGAATGTGGCTGCTCCCTGTGCAATGAGAAGGGAGACATCCTGCTATGGTGTAAGTCAAGACATAATGCAGCTCTGGATCGCTCTCTGACTCAGTTTCCCCATACATAATATAGGTGGGTAGTGATACATTCCTCTAGAGCAGAATTGAAACTTAATTCATTAATGTTTGTGACATGCCTTGAGATCTGAGGTGCATTAGCCCAAAGCAGCTGCAGTTTGAGGTTGGAAACATCCCATGACAAATTGAGACTTCCCAAAAGAACCATTGCCCAGCCCTTCTTCTTCTTCTTTTTTTTTTTTTTTTTAAAAGCAAATCTTGTACCAGTACAGCATGGTACATTAATCTGATGGGCTATTCCTTTTGACTTCTGCCTAAAATAAATAAATAAATGTAGTTAATGTAGACAGCACATAGGGTCCTTGCCAGAAAATTTTCACAAAGCAGTGTAGCTTAGGGCAGCTTTACGGCCCCTCAACACTACCAGAGCAGCACAAAGGGGCCTTACCATGGACCGTGATCTGGCCCTTTGTGTTTACAATAAAACTTCAGAGTTCCGAACTGACCAGTCAACCACACACCTCATTTGGAACTAGAAGTACACAATCAGGCGGCAGCAGCAGAGACAAAACCAAACAGTACAGTACAGTACTGTGTTAAACGTTAACTACAAAAAATAAAATAAAGGGATGGCAGCATTTTTCTTCTGAATAGTTAAGTTTCAAAGCTGTATTAAGTTGTAAACTTTTGAAAGAACAGCCCTAATGTTTTGTTCAGAGTTACGAACATTTTAGAGTTACGAACAACCTCCATTCCCGAGGTGTTCATAACTCTCAGGTTCTGCTGTATTGTGTATGGCCCTGGCCTCTGCATGGATGTACAAGGTGAGGAGGCTCCTTCCCCCTCCCATGAGTCAGTTCTGGCTCTCAGTTCTTACTTGGGAATCAACTTTTTTTAGTTTTTTGGTTTAAACAAGCTAGACGATAAATTTGAACCACAGCAGCAAAATCCTGTTTATTGGCTGATATCACAAATGTCACCTGCTCCAAATTGAGCTGTAAAATTTCCAAATGCAGCAGTAGTATTTGATTGAGGACAAGCTGTTGTTTGTTGTTGTTTTGTTTACAGAACAACATCAAGAATGAGGATAGAAGTGCCTGAAAATGCCTATAACTTTATTTTAAATTGAGAAGCAAATCCTAACATGCCCAATAATGAGTCCCTTATTTCAAGGAGAATCACAGTCTTTTACTCATAGCATTACATCTTTCATTTCTCTTTCTCCACACTAGTTTTTGAGGTTCCTTAACACTATCATACATCTCATTTAATTAAATATTAGCATGAATAAATTTGAAGCAATTCAAGGCAGAGCATCCTACGTCTTAAAACCAAAATTGATCAGTTCAGGTATTTGGATAGCTCAAATGTATTTCACCAGAATGAACAAATTATCTTTTGCCACCAAAGTTCTGAGCTTTTTGTAATTTGATGTATATCATCTCCGTCGTGTCAGCAGCTTCTGACTACAAAAAACCTATTCTAAATTTAGCTTTGAGAGCAAGAAAGCATGGATTCTCCAGATTGCTGGCAGAGAATTCCAGACTAGGTTTACAATACATGGGGGCAAATGCAACACAGTTTGAAGTAATATGTTTTGGATGAGACATTTAATTGAGGTAACTTCTGCCTTTCTCTGGGTACTGCCTAGGTTTGTCCTGATAGAGAGCGTGGTCCTTTACCAAAAGAGTTTGGAGGAAAACCCTGGTGTCTTTGTAAAACCTCTAATTTCATAATCTGTTTACCATTATTGTTGTGACTGGAATACTTAGTTTCTGCCTCCTGACTTTCTAATATGTAAAGGTTAATACGTGTAATCTCCCCAAAAAACATTTCTCCTCTTAAGATTCTAGTTTGGTAGTGTTTCTAACTTCATACATATGTACATAAGTATGTTTGTATGTCTGCATGTGTAAGCATACTTGGCTAGAAAAAATTTCCAGTACCTACGAGCCAGAAGTGTGAAAGGCAACAATGGCACACCAAGAGGTTCAGCATCTTGATAACTCCAGCTTCTGGGAAGTGGACAAGCTCGAGATTTTTTTTATCATGCTGTCCTGTGACCCTGCTTTGGGGCTTCATATTTGGAAAAGCCTCTAGTTAGTAGGTGTTAGAAGGAGGAGGGAGGACAGAGGTTGCTCTGCTTTGGGGATTCTTTTCCTCCAAGAATAACTCCAATACCACCTGCTGCTGCTTATGTATTTCCTAGGCAACAGCACTGTGAAACTGATCAGATTTTCCAGTTTCACTGTTGTGTAGCCTTCTAAATAACAATAGTGAACCCCACCAGATTTTTATTAATTTCACTCTTCTGCTTTTTGGCATAGCAATGAGGAACAGCATAGCTACTGGTGCTTCCTATCTGCAGGCTCTGGATGGCATTGCCTCAGTTTACGTTCATACGCACAGTTCATATTTCAAAGGTTCTTTGTAACCATAAGGGCTAGAAAATTAATATTTGTCAAGGTTCTCTCCCCACTCGGAACTCTAGGGTACAGATGTGGGGATCCGCATAAAAGCCCCCTAAGCTGATTTCTGCCAGCTTAGGTTAAAAACTTCTCCAAGGCACAAATCCTTTGTCCATGGACGGTACGCTGCCACCGCCAAGTGATTTAGACAAAGAATCAGGGAAAGGACCACTTGAAATTCCTATTCCCCCCAAATATCCCTCCAAGCCCTACACTCCCTTCCTTGGAAGGCTTGGGAATAATATACCAACTGAATAGGTAAACCAGATTTTTAAAAAACAGAACTTTATTTGAAGAAAAAAAAAAGTAAAAGAAGCACCTCTGTAAAAGCAGGATGGAAGGTAACTTTACAGGGTAATCAGATTCAAAACACAGAGGATTCCCCTCTAGGCAAAACTTTAAAGTTACAAAAAACAGGGATAAACCTCCGTCTTAGCACAGGGAAAATTCACAAGTTGAAAACAAAAGGTAATCTAACGCACCCTGCCTTATTTACTTACTCTTTTTGCAATTGAGACTCACTTTAGGATGGTTTATAGGAGAAGGAGTTTTCTGACCTGGTGCTTCTCTGCTTCCCAAGAGAACACACAAACAAAGAGCACAAACAAAGCCTGCCCTCCCCCCGGATTTCAAAGTATCTTCTTTCCCCATTGGTCCTTTTGGTCAGGTGCCAACTAGGTTATTTGAGCTTCTTAACCCCTTACAGGTAAGGAGAAATTCTAGGCTACCCTTAGCTGTATGGTTATGACAATATTTTTAAATGAAAGATTCAATTCTGTCTTTGTCTTAGGCTTCTATACTCACCAGGGCAATCTTCACACTCACCACTGGCAAGCTGACATTTTTAAGCCTTGTGTATGCATTCAATATAAATCTAACTATCAATATAGTTTGAGTGGATCATTATCAATAATAAGGTTTGTGTGAAATTGAAGTTTATCATTAAAATAATTGCAGGGTGAGAAAACAACAGTGGAATATAATTCCCAAAGCTGCAATTTCCCATACCTAGACTATTATGTTTTAGCCCACAGGAGGATTATATGATCATCTCAGCCAATATAATAGCAGCCATCTTTGATAAATGTAACTTTAAACATTAAATTACATAATGTGTACAGTTTTGTCCTTCATGTTAACTTTACATTTTTATTTTTACTCAGAACATTGCTAGGTGGCCATTTCTTTATGAGCATTTATGTCAGGCTTTATGAGTTTTTCTAATACTTGTGCATCATTTTTATTCAAATGATCTTCAAGATCTTTGGGTGACAGGCAAACATAAGACAGTTCTGAAAAATGATACTAATTATGGAATATTGCAGCACTCCCTTCCTTCCTCCAGAGATATAGGCAATATAGTTCTGGAAACAAAGGTTGGGATTCCCACATGGCAGTGTAGAGTACTAGTAATGACTGGGATTGTTTTTCCAGTGGTGCACAGACCACCATCTATTTTCTTGTGGTTGTAAAAGTCAACGTAGGCAATGTCTTGCGATTTTTAGTTCATTTATTGAAACAATCCACTGATACTGATTAAAAATACTTTTTTTCTCTCTGATAACTCAGGTTTGAAAATGTGTATTTTTTTTAAAAAGTAGGTTGGATGTTCAGGTATCAAAACGGTTAAAGAGAAACAGACACATAAACATGCTCTTTTTTTCCCTCCCCTCTCCTCCTCCTCCCCCTCCTGGGCCCCCAACCTCGTATTTTTTGGTTTGTGGCATTAGAATGAATCTGGCTATATCCCGCCACATGATACAGCCCACTTTTTTTATTACTTATTGCTTAGAACACTTTCAACTTACGGTTTCAAGCAGGTGGTAGCTTACCATATGTGGATTTAAGTTGGTGACCAAAGTTCACATTCCTGGATATGATACCACGATAGGGTTCCTCGCCGTAGAGCTCATCTTGACCATTTGCAGTCACTCTTAGGAACCTTCTTTTTTCCAGAAACATGGAGACAGCTGTGGAATCGCCCCTCTTGTTCCTTCTGTAATGGCACAGTCCATCTGAAAATCTGCTTCCTTACTTGGTTTACCAACATTTTACTTACGAGCCCTGACCCAAAAGGAAGGAATCGGATCAGAGTATCTTATGTTAGATGTTGTGCTAGGGAGCAAGGAAGGAAAACCAGTTAACAGGCTAGCACACATACAGTCCTTCTGTTTTATAAGACGCCTTTTTAAAGTACAAGTGTTGTACTGTGGCCAGCAAGTTTCTAGAAAACCATTCTAAACTGTTCTTTTGTTACATTTAGTACTTCATTGTTATGGCACATGCAATTCATGTATTACACAACAGTTATTTTGGACAGAATCTGTGAATTTATTGAAAATAGATGTTATAGGTGTATGAATATTGCCTTGGATTGGTTTCTAGAACACAAGGTAGTGTAGTTCCTTCTTGACTATGTTCATTAAAGTGCAACCTGTGTATCAAGAGGAAAATGTACTAGGAACCCTTCTATTTGTACCAATGACAGATGTCCTGGTGACGGGTGTGGTGTAAGACTCTGAAAAGAATAAAATAGCATTAACCCTTACACAAGTTATTTTCCCCTCTTACTTTCAGCACTATTTTAATTTTTTTCTTTTTATTTTCTGTGTGGATTTCTTTCCTTCCTCGGTGCTGCCCTCAGACCATCAACATGGACATGTTCATTCTAATCAGACTAGAAAGGGTTGTAAATTCCCCTGCCATTCCCTGTTACAAGGCCAGTTTTTACTCCGTCTTTGAACCATCATCTCCTGGTAGGCGTTTGCCATGGGTGATGTAGCCTACCAGTTAGAACATCTAGCAGGCTACCTTCTACCCTAAGACTCATGACAATACTACTCAGTAATAAAGACAAATGAAAGTGCATGTTGATGTCACCCTTATCCCTGGAGCACACATCAGTTTTTTGAGAGATGAGAGACCTTGAGACCGCATTTTGATTAGGATTTTCCAGTAGTGTGTGCTAGGAAGTCCATAGCTTAGCTCTTGTGCATGGTTTTGACTCTCCCAAGAAGCCTTCATCAATATTTTTCTACATTTCAGGGATCTCTGTTGTACATCTTCACTTTCTGTTCCTTTACAGTATCTCTGAATGTTTTGACACTCATTGCTTTGGTTCTTGAGTCATGTCTTATATAAGTTTCCTTAGTAGGTTCAGAGTTTCTATTTAGAGGTGATGATGTGCTTCTGGTGTAGATATCAAAGCATGAAGTGTTAGGCTTTGATTGTGGTGGGGGGGTTTTTGTCCTAATTGCATTTTCTCTTGGCTGTGCGCTGCCTTTTTCTTATATATGAGCAAGCATAAAAGCCAAGATGTTTAAAAATGGGTGATTGAAGTTAAGCTCTTAAAATCATACTTAGGCACTTAACTAGAATTGTTCTGACCTTAAAAGGTACTGAGCACTCAGACAATTTAAAAAAAAAGGGGGGGGGGGCGGAGTAGGACCTGCAGGTACTCAGCACCTTGAAAATGCAGCCATTTTTATTTAAGTGCTTAAATATGGATTTAAGAACCCAAATTTAGGCACCCATGTTCGAACATTATATACCATAAAATAAGGAAGTGGGAGGGGAAGGAGGTGGGAGGGACGTGGGTCATAGCTTGTAGGGAAGGAGGAAGGAAACCTGTCGTTGCCCGGATGCTCAGAAATGGTGAGTCAGGTCCCCTAAACATCATAATGGGATTTAAAATTGTTTTTTTTTTTAAAGGTAACTTCCTGGGTCTTTGTATTTGTCTTTTTGTGGTCATAGCCTTTAGGGGTCATATTTTCAAGCTTTTCTCTGTAAGCATAAGGACTAGGAACTTTTAAAAAAATAAAACTGAGGTTCACACATAATTATTTGAATCCAGAAGCTGGGTCTTTAAGAAAAGGACCAAGTATTGTCATAGTTGTGATAAAATCCTGAGAGTTGGCAACACTGTTCATGCTAGACTACAAGAAGGTCTTTGTAGTGCGCTTTGTCAGTTTGTGGAAGTTGCTCTGATCCATGGGCACATAATGAGATGCTGTGCTGCACCTTCTAACAGGCATGGCACAGAACTCTCAGCCCAGGGAGAGGAAAGTGCTAAGGTAGTTTTAAGCTAGCTGTGCACCCTCCTTCTGAGCTGCTCCAGGAGCTGGACAGGCCCTGGCTCTAAGGGGCTTGTCTAATTTATAGCAGTCTCCAATGGCTGCCATATGGGTTGCAGCTCTGTCCTGATTCTCTGCAGGGCTGTGGTCCCATCCTCGACACCCCTCACTAGCCCCACTGCTGGCATACCCCCTATGCCATTGCTTTTGAGGGGGTGTCTGGAAGCTGTCTGTCTTCTGCAGTGCCCATTCCAGGGAAATACACTTCCAGGTGCTTTTAGTTCCCCTTTACACTACTCTGGCCTTTTTACATGGTGTAAAAGGGCTAGAGTGGGGTTGAGGATCTCACTCATAGTAAATACAGTATAAGACTTTAATAGAGTATAACACTGGGTCTCTCTATCTTAATAGTGCTGTACAAATATTAACTAATTAACATGCATGTTTCCAGTGTCAGTACAATCATCAAATTTATCCTGTTTTCCCCCATGATTTCTTGTTTTCTCGAATGATTTGCAGTGGGAGTTTTTACAAGGAGCTTTTTTTTTTTCCTTGAACTTTTGCATTATTTGAAGTGTGTTTTTTCTGTAAGGCTGATATTTGTTCAATGCAGAAAAAAATCCACTTTTTGTCATGTGCACTTCAGTTTGTCTAGTAGATTTCTCATCAGATATGAATGCAAAGTTGCAGGCTTTTACAGCTTTCTTTTGATACCTTATGCTTGCTGTTTTCCTGATAATTGTTGTGTACCTTTTGGATACTCTTTTGACTTGTGTGTAAACTACTGCGTGTAGTTTCAGTTGGAATATGCTTTTGGTTTTATGACACTACTGTGACTTGTCTTCCTTATTTATCATCATGGGCAGCGTTGCTGTTTGGGGTCTGGTATGAACTGTTATGTTTTTGTTAGCCTTTTTTGGTTTGCTAGAAATACATTCAGTGGGCTTTTCAGGAATGGGAGATGCTGCTTCCAGCAACAAATTTTACACGGCAATAATACCTGTCTAATAATTTTGTTTTCTAGTTGTAATTACATGTTATTACTTGCTAGTAATTCCTTTAGAATTTCTGAGTTCATTTTCAACTCTCAAAACATAATTTAAGGAATAATTTGTATCCCAGCTGTTTACAAGGCTGAAATTCCATCCAAGGTTTCTGGTGTCATCACAGAACCAAGATTAAATTATAGCTTTAATTTATGGACTTTTGGGGAATACATTATTTATTACTATAAATTAGAAAATTATTAATCTCTGTTTGTGCTGCAAGGCCGGCCCACTGCTAAAATCCGCAGGAAGTGCTGAAATGTTACAGAACTTCTGGAGCAGTTTGCAGCTCAATGAAGCTGCCAAAAAGGCTTTTGCAGTTCTTCAAATCTACTGGAGGCGATGAAAAGCCATGGAGTCACTTCAGGGTTTCTTCTAAAGCTCCAGATGGTGGTGACTCTGCAAAACTTTCATGTTCTAACTGCATGCCTTCCCTTTCCCTCCATCTTTCTCAACAACAGTTCCCTTAATCTAAAACAGTAAGCAAATTAACAAATGGAGTTGCACTGTGTTTTTATGGACCTTGATTCAGCAGATCACTTATGTGCTCAAGCCCAAGAGAGGTCAATGGGGCTTAAACACATGCTTAAAGCTGAGTACATGCGTAAGTGCTCTGCTGAATCTGGGCTCAAATTTGGGGCTTCTCATAGAGCCCATTTGAAGGCTTGTCTTCAACCTTCACTAAAATCCTGTGTGTGTGTTTGCATGGGGGAATGCCTGCATTGGGACAGTGTGTGCTTATGAAAAATGACTGAAAGCCTTTTTACAAAATTAATTTGTTCTTTTCAGTTTTTTTCTCCAATGGCAGTTTTGATATTCTATGCTTTGGTGACATTTCAGTTCTCTAATCTTTTCTGCCATTAGAGAAGTCAGTGATTTGGCCTTCCTAAAGACATTAGGACTAGATATAACCTCACCAACTGCAGTCATTTATAGCCTTGAGCCAAATTCTCTCTCCTGTGATACCAATGCAACCAGTGGGGGAGTCCTCACTCTAACTGAGAGGAGGATTTGGCCCATTTTGGTTTATAGTATGATGCCGTGTTTTCGTACACAGATAGGCACCAGTTACCTCAGAGAAAAAAACCTGCCTTCAGATTGCCTAATTATGCCCTACCTCCTGAGCGTGCTGCTGTGGGGTTTTGTGCGGAGTGAAGAGGTACATTTTTGTAGTTGTGCCTACTGTGCCCATGTTAGAAAATATATCTTGAAATCTTTAAAAGAACTCTAAGTAATATACTCTCATAACATTTTGTCTTCAAAAGTACCCAGCATTATTTTATGTGAAGAAAAGAGACAGATATTTGTAGAAGATCAAACGGATACAATATCTTAAGAAAGAGAGTAACTGATGTAAGTGAAGTGAATGCTTTTATGCTGGTACAAAAGGATTATAAAAAATTAAATACACCCACATTCTAAGGCTGCATTTTTACCCCAGGCTCTGGTGACATGTGCAAACCACTCAAGTTTCAATCTTGTGGGTTATATTGTCACCAGAAGTTCTGACTAATACTGTACAGTTTTACAAATGACGGTTGGGTACAATATGACTTAAAATGACAAACCTTTTTTTATTATTATTTATTTTATATATGTATTTTTTTAAAAACAAACCTCAATGTCTATGGACTGTCTGGACCCAGAGAAGTTTTAGGCTGGATCTAAATTTGATGCTCAAATTATAAATCTCAGAAAATGGTTACAATATAGGGCAAAAGTTGATAATACCTTCACAATAATCGTGCATCCAGAAGCCACTGTATTAAAACACACACACAACTATATAGGCAGCATGGGTGGAATTCACTTCTTCCTGCACAAATCCAGAATAATCAGAGTTTGTACAGGGAACTGCATGGGATTAGAAGAATGGACACAGCAGCCAGTCTGCTTCAGCCTATTAGCTGGAATGGTGGCTATAGTTTCAGCACGCACCTGTGCAGGAGTTTTAAGCCATTGGATTCACATAAATTAATCACCTGCTCCTTGCAGCTCTGTCCAGGGCCAATAATGGGTTCCTCCTCACCACCAGGCAGTGCAGAGGACCCTTCTGTGCAGCTACCCTCTTTGTCATCCCCAGTGGATGGCTAAATTGGGGTTTATGTTGTGCAAAGAGGCTTGCCTGGATGAAATTCATCCCAGAGGACTAGCTTGTCACAGGGTCTGGTCTACCCCCCAGCCTATACCCAGTCTCCCTGGGAGTGACCCCTTTAATATGCTGGCCCCCAAGGTCTCGCACAGTTCCACAGGGCCAGTCCCATGGCCTCCAAGGCTAGGAGACTGGGCCTTCAGCACCAGCGCTCCATGCAGCGACTCCGGTCACACCAGGGTCCTCTGGGAAGCTTGTACTGTCCGTGCATATTTGCAGCGAAACAGGTAGCCTTTTAAAAAACAAGGTAAGCACTTATTAGTCACCTGGCCCAGAGAATCTGGAAGTCCTGAGGTTAGCAAACAGAGGCAAAAGTTAAGCCATAGTAGTCCAGTCTGGTAAAACCAGTGCCATGGTGAGCCGGCCAAACTGTGGTGGACTGCATCTCTTGTTTTCACTCACTCTTCCCCTCCACTTTGTTCTTCTTCTTGCAGTTTTCTGCCTTTCGATGTTGATGGTTCAGTTGCTGAGCGTCTCTTTGCCTTGCTGTTTGCTCTGTTGATTGAGGCTTGGTTTCAGCTGGTTGTTTAATGACTGTATTCATTCCATCCATCCAGCCCTATGACACTCCTCCTTCTTTCACTGTTTTAGCAGGAGACTTAAGCTTTTTTTTTCTTTACAATGCAAAATTCAGAGGGAAACCCAGGCACACACAGTCTTCATAAAATATTTCAGAAAATTTTCACTTTGTGTCGCAGCCACAGGCTTATACACCCTTTAAATCAACAAAATTGGCTTTAAATGGGGCTTAAGTTCTAGACAGGCTTTGTACTGGCTGTTTGCCAGGGTGGATTTCACTTTATATGACTAGAGATAGTATGTCACGCTAACTGAGAGGAAACTGGTTGTTTTATCTAAGGAATTGTTTTATAAACTGTGTCATTATGGTTATGGGAAACTGTGAATTCTCCCTGAACACTAAGTAGTATAAATCTCACATGCACATCTTCTGATCTTTTTTTCTTTTTTTTTTTCTGTTTTGCTACAAATGTTATTGCCACTTTCATACAGAAAATGACATGGCTGCAAGTTTTTGGATTGTGGTGGCACTTACTCGGAGTCGCTGGGAATTAATATGAGAACAGATGAGGGATGAGACTTGAAGGGAGATTCCACAAGTCAGACTCAGGTTGGTTGTCATTCCGAAATGGAACTGACAACTGTGGGCCTAGTTATGTTAGGCCACTCCAGTCTAAGAGTCAGATCCTGCACTCATGTGTTTGGGACACACGTTCTCTTGTATCTGTGGGCAGGACTGAGATCTAAATTTTACCATTTGCATTCTGAACTGGGCAAGATCAAAGACAACCTGGAGAAAATGAAAGAGAAAGGATGATGGTAGATTTTAAAATAAGATTTGGGTTAAATGACATTTTGGTACAGATTGTGGGAAATGAATCTTAGGTGATGTTAAAACATCCTGAAGAATGTATATCAGGCTCTGCTTTCCTCTGTGTCCACTCCCCCCAAGGGCCTCCTCGCCTTCACATACAAACTTAGGGCCAATAGAGGCAACTCCAGTGATTCTGGTGACAGAACTGTGTTTGGTTTGTGCTTTGTGCTTTGTAGCATGGATTGCTTTGCAGTCCAAGTTTTGGCTTTTAAATCAGTTACTATTTGATAACCTCATTTTATACTCTGCTGACTCTGCTTCCCTTAGGTATACAGTATGAGCATGTGAAGTTATATAATTGCAGTAACTTCAGTTTACTGTCATATAATGAATGATTAATGGCATAATCTGTATTTTCAAAATACATAAACAACTCAGTGTAATCGGTAAAATATTTCCAGAAGACAAAGACAAACTGCTAGGGCAGAAGACAGAGGTGCTTGGGACTTCTTTAATGAGTCCCATGAAATCAGATGGATTCTCACAAATCTATTTGAATTATGTATATTGTTGCACTTGAACATTTTCATATGCATGAGCTGTTGCATACCAAGTTCTAGTAGTAATAGGCAGCTGCTGTGTGGTCTTGGAAAAAGATACTACAAATACTTGAAACAGGAAGTATTAGTAAAAGAAGTGAAGTTGAGTGCCACACTAACATGGTGGCCTAGTTGCATTGTTTGGGCCTTCTGTTTCAGTTTCCTCTTTTGGCTTCTTGCTCCTTGAAATAGCAGGAGATTAGAGAGCTGAGAAGACACCATGCTCAGCCCCTCTGGACAAAGAGTTAACAGTAACTCCACTGGCTCGTGTGGACCATAGTCCTGCATTTGCACATGCTTAACTTTACTGATGTCAGTAGCCCCACTCGCACGTCCTTAAAGTTAAGCCTATGTGTGTAAGTGTGTGTAGGATTGGGGCCTAATAGAGCCGTGTTGACTGGCTCTGAAAAAAGATCCACCTGCCCTCCTAGCCAAAGTAAATGGTGAGCGAGTCTTGAGGTTGAAGGGAAGTAAAATGGAGAGAATGGGGGGGGGGGGGGTGTGTGAGAGAGAGAGAAACTGTTGAGGGCCCAGAAAGAATGCAGAGAATTCTCTAACAAACATATTTGTATTTCATGATCGTGGAACTGATCAGCCACCATATATTCTCTCTATTTTAAATAGACAGTATTAAGAGTAGTTTATAAAATGTATAGACAGAATTATAAAAAGGGTGTGTCTTCTAAAGTGCCATGTCTGAGGAAAAATGCGTTTAATGTACTCCTGTATTCTTAATGTGTACACTCACTGAAACATGCACGCGCTCACAAACTCTTAAATGGATTTCGTCATATGGATGGAAGAAAACCACTCACTTTCTGAAAATGATTTAATGTAAAATTATTTCATTCTTTAAAAAATGTTCATTAGAAACAGCATTAACTATGGAAAGGCCCAGGAAAGTGGTAAATTTCCTACCTGCTAAAGTCTTTAAATTGAAATTGGATGTCTATCTAAAAGATATGCTCTACTGCTAATTATTGTGCTTGACAGTATCTACTTGCACAGCAGGGAAGGATAATTCCTTGGTGAAATGTCGTGACGTGTGTTATGCAGTAGGTCAGACTAGATGATCATACTCGTCCCTTCTGGTTTTTAGAAGTTATTAATCTGTGCTCAAGGCTTTAAATTTTATACAAATCAATGAATTATTCCAGTTTATATTACATGTAAATATATATGCCATGTGTTTGTATGCAATATGGTATAAAAGGCATTATAGTGTAAAATATAAAAGTAATTACTCATGTAGGCATGCATGTGTGTGTGTATAGGGATATGCGTGTGTGTATATCCTTTAAAGTATTTCATTCCTTTTGAGAGAGAAAATAATAATTAACCTTATTTAGTAATGCATCAGTAAGCAATAGCTGAGACTTTTCTTTTTTCAGTCTGTTTTGCACTAATGAAAGACAGTCGCACTGCTTAGCTTTGCTTCAAACAACCGTGCCTATGAAGTGGCTGGTTTAAGGTTACTTTCGTTTTCTGCAGACAGTGTTGCTACATTCCATTCACTGACTATAGATCTAGAAAAGAAACTGAGTGTACCATGTGGAATGTTGAAAAGAACACCATAATTTTTAACTTATACCAGTTGCCTCTGAAATTAAAGCTATGTTGGAGTGGTGACAGTAGCATAAGAAATGTTCTGTAATTTATGGGAAGTGGCCTGAATAAATACAGTACAGATTAAGGTACATTCCAGTAAAAGGTTAATAAGAGCAGGCACGTGTTTGTAAAAATTTATAATAGACATAAAAAAAAATTCTGGTTTTATTATTTTTAAACTTCATTAGCCACAACACAGAAAGGAGTACATAACAATAAGCATCAACATCATGAATTTTCCATTAACCTACTCTATTCCTGACGTTGCCCCATCTAACTCATGTTATGAATCATATTAAGAAAAAACACCCTGTTAAGCCTATCCAGGGGAAAAACCCTTACCTCACCTCGTCTCCAAAAAACCCCCGAAACACCTACTTGCCCTGTTTTGACTACACCAAATTCTAATCTATTCTTTACTATATAGATGTACAGATACACTTTTCCTGTCTCTCACAAGAACAGTGTTGTCCCACTTTCTTTTGCTGAAATGTAATATTACTACAAATTACAATAGTAGGTTGAACATGTTAAAGAAATGGGTCAATGGAAAGATTACATTTTCAATCCACATAAACCAAATGTAATCACATACAGAATGCAATACCTCAAACCAACAGAAGGAAAGTGAATCTCAACTTAAATCTGCCTGAGTAAAACTGTGCTCAGATTTGACATTCAGTAATCTCATAGAATTGGCACTATCATTTTGAAACACTGAATTTTTAAAATGTTAGATGCATGTGTTTTCCTTTCTTTTAATTCAAACATGATTTTTTAGTTTTATTTTTGTGGCCTTTTTAAAATCCAGCCTCCCTCTACTATTCCCATAACTTTCTATCTAAGGTACTTACTTATAGGGCCCTATCACCATAGTATCTGAGCACCTCTCAATCCTCACCATACTCCTGTGAACAGGTAAGTGCTATTATCCCGGTTTTACTGATGGGAAACTGAGGCACAGAGAGACCAAATACCTTGCCCAGGGTCACACAGGAAGTTGGTGGTAGAGCTGGGAACTGAACCTGGTCCCCTGAGTCCCAACCTAGAGCACTGGCTCCTGGATCATTCTCTCCACTTTGTGTATGCAATGAAGAGTGAATGCAAAATTACAGATGCATTCATGGTGGTTGGGTATAAAAAATTCAGGACCCTAATGTTTAGCCTTTCAGATGGTTCTAAGAGGTATGAGACAATGAAATAGGGCCCTAAGATCTGTCTTAAAAATAATCCTGTTACAATAACATCTCATTGATTGACTATCCAGAAACAAAAGTGTCTTTTTGTCATAAAACAAACAAAAGCTTGCTTTTGTTTGAAATGGATTGTGCAAATAGGGGATGAATATTTATGGCATGCCACGTTCTCAACTGCCTTCATCCTTTTCATTCATGAAAAGGGACTCTTTGAAATTGGTGGTGTAATGAAATTGTGAATTCTATGCACTCTTCCTCTGCATTTGACCTTGTTAACATTGGGCCTAATTCACACCTGTGGTGAGAGCCAGCAGAAGGCCTGTGCAGGTAGCGTGAGGCTATCATAAGTATTCCTATTGGATTCAAGTGGTACATTGGCTTCTGCGTGGGGGTGAATTTTATCTAGTGTCACCATATGGCTGACAAATCCGGAATGGAAAAGCTGCAGAGGAACAGAGAGAATGATTGACTCTGCTTGATTTACCTCTTACCTCAGGGCTATTTGGGAGTTTGTCTCCAGCTACTTCTTAGCAACTTGGTAGAAAACATTTGCATTAGGCTCTTGTTATTGCTAGGGAAAATACATTGGTAAAAAAGCATAGAAACCTCTTCCATCTTTTGGTGGATGAATGTTTCCAGCAAGTATGGTGGGTTATGTAGGTGGAAAGACTCTCTCATTACCTTGGTTATGGAGGAGAAATGACAGTGTTTTGGGGCACTATTTAAGGAAATTTGGAAGGGGCACTTGAAATCCATTTTGAAAAGAAATATCCAGAACAAGTGACATAAAATCAGACTTAGACTGTCAATTTAAAAAAATCATACTTCTATCTTGAATATTCTGCTGGCTATCCTTGTAAGTTGCACTTAAAATGTATTGTTACTGAAATGGAAGGGTTGGGGGAGAAGAGTGATTTCTCTCTTGTTTTCCAGTTTGTTAGGGTTGGGCTTTTGACAGCACTTGGTGTATAGTCAGTTTCACAGTTTTCCCCTATATAATCATTTAGTTAGTCAGTTTCCCTTGATGTTTTTGTGCCTCTTTCACACCACAACAGGGGAGAGAAGAACATTGTTAAAGCTAGGGAAATGTGGTTGTAAAACCACAAAATATGGGGCAGGCATAATACCTGAAACTACTTTTAACTCCTTTTATTGATTTTTTTTTTAATTGACTAGATTTCAGGGTAGTGCTCTCCATTTTAAGGCTGAGTTTATTATAATTTTTATCATTTTATTTATTATTGAAATGCTACTAATATAGTGATGTAAGTGTACCTAGCACTTAACAGACAAAATATATTGACCTTCCCTCAGGAAAGGTAACAAACCTTCTGGGATAAGTGGAAGGGAGGAGAAGAGTGTACAGCAGTTAGGGCAAGTCTACACTACAAGGTTATGTCGACTTAAGTTATGTAGACATGCAACCACTTCAGTAATTAAATCACTTTTGCACGCCCACACTATGCTCCTTGTGTTGGCAGTGTGAGTTCTCACCAGGAGCGCTTGCACTGATTGAACTGTCAGTGTGGGGCATTGTGAGACACTTTCTGAAAGGCAGGAACAGTCGATGTAGGCAATGCAGTGTGTACACTGGCACTGCATCGACCTAACTACATCGGCCTAAGAGCTACGCCTTAGGAGGTGGAATTAAGTCGCTGTAGTGTGCGAGTCACATTGGTCGGAGCTACTTTTAGTGTAAACACTTACAGAGCTAGGATGGTGTAAGCTGCCTTATGTTGACCTAATTCTGTAGCGTAGACCAGGCCTTAGATCATGTAATTGCTTTAGTTAGTAAAAGCCACGTCTTGGGCATTTCATAATTTTTCTGTCTTAGCTTTCTTCCTTTTTCTTTGTATATATTCCCATGAGGAGATTAGAGTGAGTAGGCCTCAGAGAAGAAAGGGTGTATTGAGAAGTTTTGAAAGAGAGCTTGCATTGTGAGGGCCAATGACCATGTCATCTTCTATGACTTGTACAATGCCAAACACACTTATTAAGCTTATCAAATAACAGCCCTGGTCTAGCAAAGCCCTTAAGTTTGTGCTTAATTTTGAACATGTGAGTGGTCGCATTGAAGTCAATGCTTGAAGTACGTATGTGCTCAAGTTCCTTGCTGATTTGAGGTCAATAATAATAAGATATTAGTTAAGGATTTTTTACTCAACTAGTGTTCTGTTTTTAAGCAAGTTTTTGTGGCTGTGGTTGTTTGGAGGTAGAAAAGGAATATAATTTATACTTAAATCTAGCTCTTCTATAGCCCTTTTCATCAGTGGATCTCAAAGCGCTTTATAAAGGAGGTCAGCATCATTACTCCCGTTTCACAGATGTCGAAATGGAGGCACTACTATAGTGAGGTGTTGTGGAAATATTATCTTGATATTGTATGTACTTGATGCTATACTACACATCTTTTTAAAAAATGTGCTATTACCCCAGTAGGGTAGGTGTGAGAGTCAGTCTGACAAGTGTGACAAACCTGGGTTCCTGGATTGGACTGTCAGCGATCCACAGAGTTGATTACCAATCCCATCATTTGTTGAAGTTCTTGTCTAGTGATTCATGCTGACAAAAAGGAAGTGGAAATACAGATGACGGGGGAATAACAAAACACTATACAATTACAAATCTTCTCTGTAATATGTGGCATGACAGCTGATATGGGAACTTCATCTACTTCCGTATCCTATCTCCTCGTTAAAGGAAAGGGTTTGGCTTAAATAGTCCTTTTACGTCCAACAAATTCTTCTAGTGCCCAGGTCCTTGTTATTCTACATTAAGGCTTTTGTTGCTTCCCTGACTGCAACTAATGGTCTTGGTGGTGTCCAAAAGCATTATCTTCTCTTGCTGGTTGTCATGCTGCTGCTGGTTGGAGGCTGGTCAGCTCCAGAGAGCTGAAGAATGTTAATGGTGTGATCGCTGGTGTTGCGACAGAAAGTTTCTGCTAAAATTACCTGTTTTCCATAGCATGAGGAGAATTCTATTTTAACATAGCTAAGTGAGCTAGATTGTTCACTCTGTGGACAACTACCTGTCGATAAACAAACACATGCTACTGAAAATCCAGCCTAACATAGCCAGCCTACAGGTGGGGTGGAGTTCAAGATACAGATCTCGTCTTTAAATGCTGAGCTAGCTCCTTTTAAAGGCAGAGAGTAAGAGAGGGAAGAACCTCAAGGCAGTGTGCTCTGATAGCTGCTCTGCTCCCTTCAAAATCCATCTCAAGGGACCCAACATTTCTTAATTTTTCTAGGGGCCCTACATTTAAATATGCAGACTATACACAGGTGCAACATATTTCGCTACAGCGAAATACGCTACCTCTCTCTGTAACATCTGTGTGTACTTACCTCAGACAATTATAATTGTTTAAATATAGTGTTTACCGTTTTTCATGTGCATATTGAAGTTTTATGAAAGAACCTTATTTCTGGCACCAGATTGTCCAGATAGGAAGTATAGACAGTAATCATTTAGGAGGTGGCAGCGCAGTGGTTCCGATATTGGAACTTAGTTTTTTAAAGCAAGCAAACTTTTGTAATCCCGCGGTGCATGGGCCTCCCAGACAGTTCAGTGGCAGCAATCACGAAGGTATTAACTGGGCTGGACCTCATGATTGTAATGTATTGATTTCCCACTTTGCCCCGCTGTACATGCTCTGATACTGTGGCAGAGGAGTACCTACACAGAAATTCTAAAACAAAGGCCTATTTCTGCCATCTACATGTCTGAGGTCTCCAGCTCAGTGGTGGTGTCAGGAAAGATTACGCCTTTGAAGACATAATCCCGCCTCCTCCTGGGCACAAGGAGAAGCATGGTGTGGCGCAGGTCTTGCTACATCTTTTAACATGATAAGCAAACTCTCCACTCAGGGCTGGATGAAGGCCTGGAGACAACAGGTGTGTGCCTTAGGCTGCGAAAGCCATGTGATAAAGTCACCACCGCAGCTTTCAGGGCCTTTTTTTAAAAAGAATGTATTTTTCTAGTCCTCTCGTTTGCAAAGTTGTTTAGAATCCGAGTGCCGCAGATGTCTGAGTTTGCAGACAGCCTCCAGTGCAGGGAAGACCAGCAGCAGACACTAATGCCAGAGAGGAAGCCAACGAGTACTACATACGTCACCAGAGCAGAGCACATCCCCTCTTTGAGGTGAGGGGCCCTGCCACTGCTTGAGTGGAGGAAGAGGCACCCTCCTGCCATTCCCACCACTGCCTGGGGGGAGCAATCTGGCCGTCATAATTTCTCCCTCCTCTGGTGGCATGGGAGTGTCTCTAGGGCTCTGGGTTACCCTAGTCTGGCCCTGACTGCATCCTGATGCACATGGGAGTGGAGCCATGGCTCTGCCCATTCCCTGACCAGAATCACCTCTGGAGCTAGTAAGTCGTGCAGGCAGTTCTAGTCATCCCCACCCGTTCTCTCCCCCCAGTACTTAGAGATGGATTATCTGTGTCAGTGTGAGAGCATCTGTGCAGGGGAACAGTTCACTGTACGCTCTCTTCCCGGCCCCTGTGCAGTCACACAGGGGGAGGCATGATCTAAAACTCTTCCTGTGTAGTGCGTCCTGGGGTTTAATTTCTTTCTTTTCTTGATTCTTTGTTTCTACTGTTGTGGTTTTTGTTGGTTTTTATTGTAATCAGACATGTTAAAATGATTAAGTACAAATTGCTGGGGATGGAAAACTATCTTGGTCAGTTTAGCACAGACAACACCCTCAGACAAATGCAAGTATGAAGCAATCCAGCAGAAAGACTCTTTACAGTATTGCCAACTCACGCCTTTTATCAGAAATCTCGCGATATTTAGTGTTTTTCTTAAAGCCCCAGCTTCTGGATTCAAGCAGCTATATAAAACAGTTCTGTGACTACTCAGAAACCATTCAGCCTTCCATGGATGGCTTTGCTCAGAGAGTTCCGGAAAAGGCAGTAGTGCTGATAAAAGTACAATCCAGCAAAGTGTTTCCTAGCTTGTATTTTCTAAGGACCAGATTCTGATACTGTTACTTATTTTGAGTAGCACCTCGCTCTACAAGGGGCCTTTTGGACTTCAGTGGGTTGCTTTGTTGATTAAGGTGCTATTTAAAATGTGTCTGTCACTTACCTACTTAGTTGTATATTGTAGTTGTTTAGTAATATTTATTTATTAATTATTTATGATCACCGAGCCATTGTGCTTGGCCCTGGTTCCCATTACCATAGTATCGGAGTGCCTTACAATCTTTGTTCAGTGTATCCTCACAAGTCCTCACTGTGAGGTAGGGTCATACTACTGAGTCCATTACACAGATGGGAAACTGAGGCACAGAAAGATTAAAGTATGTAAGTGATTTAGGAGCCTAAGTGCCATTTTCAAAAGTGACTAAGGCTCAGATCCTCAAAGGTATCTCTCAGTGGAGTTAGGCGTCTAAATACCTTTGAGGGTCTGGGCCTTAGGAGCTTGCATCTCACTGAAAGTCTTGGGCACTTCTGAAAATGTTATATGACTGGCCCAAGGTCACACAGGGAGTCTGTGGCAGAGCAGGGAATCTGGCCGTAAATAAACATTATTTGTTTATTACAAAAATTAAAGATAAAGGTGAAAGTGAGAATTAAAAGATTTTATGTTGCTGTAGATCTTAAAATAGAACTTTCCATCCCTTACATTTAAATAACACAAAAACTGTGACACAAACACACAGGGAAGCCAGGAAGTTGATAGCAAAGGCTGATCGCTGGTAACTCATGCCCATTACATTTTGTCTTGAATTAATACTGTTTGCAAGGTGGGGTGAGGCATAGATAGATTGTCTTCCTTAACTTTGAACTTCCAGGCTTTTCAGTATTTGGGTCTCAAGTTTAAAGGGTCTCATCCTGCTCCCACAGGTCAGTGGGCCTAACTGTGCAATCCCTAGTCACACTGAGTGAGAGTAGTCTACTTGAAGTCAGTGCAGTCACTCACATCAATGCTTATCAATGTAAATAAGCCTTCAATGGATGAGACCAGTGTGGGCAGGAACAGGCTATAGTTACTTAAACAGGAGATTTGGGGTTCTGTATGTAATGTAAACTGCTTTAGGGACTGGTGAAATGCATGCCGTTTCTGTGCAGGTACTAAAAGAAAAGTAGTAAGGGGTTTAGGGGTATTTCCGCCCTCTCTGAAGTACATGAGTTTTTGTTCCCGGTATTTTTTACAACTGGAGCTGCACCATCACTGATTTTACTTTTTGAATCACTGACCACTTTTGGAAAAGTTACTTTGTGTTTGCAGAAGAATGCACAGTCATAGAGAGACGTGGATAATGACTCCACTTCTTAATTAAAAACAATGGAAAAAATTATTCAGCGCTGCCTGTCCGACATAGCTGAAAAAAAGCAAACAAACAGTTTGGCTTAAATGCACGTAAGCTCAGGAATTCTGTCCTCAGTCACATTGTGAAACTTCCTTGACTTCAGTGGGGGTTTCACAGGTGTAGCAGAGGGGAGAATTTAGCTATAAATTTTGTATAGCAATTCCAAATACAGTTCTAAAATTTGTTTATAAAACCATAACTAACATACCCAGAATCCAAAGGGGATTGTGAAATAGGATGAAGGATTCTCAAAGAGAAAATGAACTCAGTGCTGGTTCAAAGCACTAAGTCATTTAATACTGCAAGAGACGGCTTAAACCTTAAATACTGGACCAAATGCATCCCTGTCATAAATGTGTGTACATGAGGGTAAACCTGACCTATTGTTTTACTACAATCAAAAGAAGATTGAGCATGTTGGTGTAACTCTTAATCTCTTATTTTAAAATCAAAAACATTCATGCTTTTTTGGTGATTGTGGGGAATATCAAAATTGTATCGTATCATAAGAATGTCCATACTGGGTCAGACTAAAGGTCCATCCAGCCCAGTATCCTGTATACTGACAGTGGTCACTGCCAGGTGCCCCAGAGGGAGTGAACCGAACAGGTAATGATCTAGTGATCTCTCTCCTGCCATCCATCTCCACCCTCTGACAAATAGAGGCTAGGGACGCTATTCCTTAGCTATCCTGGCTAATAGCCATTAATGGACTTAACCTCCATGAATTTATCCAGTTCTCTTTTAAACCCTGTTATAGTCTTAGCCTTCACAACCTCAGGCAAGGAGTTCCACAGGTTGACTGTGTGTTGAGTGAAGAAGAACTTCCTTTTATTTGTTTTAAACCTGCTGCCCATTAATTTCAGTTGGTGGCCCCTAGTTCTTATATTATGGGACCAAGTAAATAACTTTTCCTTATTTACTTTCTCCACACCACCCATGATTTTATATACCACTATCATATCCCCCCCTTAGTCTCCTCTTTTCCAAGCTGAAAAGTCTTGGCCTCTTTAATCTCTCCTCGTTTGGGACCCGTTCCAAACCCGTAATCATTTTAGTTGCCCTTTTTTGAACCTTCTTTAATGCCAGTATATCTTTTATGAGATGATGGGACCACATCTGTATGCAATATTCAAGATGTGGGAGTACCATGGATTTATATAAGAGCAATAAGATATTCTCCGTCTTATTCTCTATCCCTTTTTTAATGATTCCTAACATCCCGTTTTTCTTTTTGACTGCTGCTGCGCACTGCTTGGACGTCTTTAGAGAACTATCCACGATGACTCCAAGATGTTTTTCCTGATTAGTTGTAGCTAAATTAGCCCCCATCATATTGTATGTACAATTGGGGTTCTTTTTTCCAGTGTGCATTACTTTACATTTATCAGGTTTCAGAGTAACAGCCGTGTTAGTCTGTATTCACAAAAAGAAAAGGAGTACTTGTGGCACCTAACCAATTTATTTGAGCATAAGCTTTCGTGAGCTACAGCTCACTTCATCGGATGCGTCATCGGATGCGTTACCTAGGGAGGTGGTAGAATCTTCTTCCTTAGAGGTTTTTAAGGTCAGGCTTGACAAAGCCCTGGCTGGGATTATTTAACTGGGAATTGGTCCTGCTTTGAGCAGGGGGTTGGACTAGATGACCTTCTGGGGTCCCTTCCAACCCTGATATTCTATGATTCTATGCATACTGTGGAAACTGCAGAAGACATTATAAATATATTTTATAAAATATATATGAATAAATATATAAATATGTATTATAAAATTATAAATATAATGTCTTCTGCATTTTCCACAGTATGCATCCGATGAAGTGAGCTGTAGCTCACGAAAGCTTATGCCCAAATAAATTGGTTCGTCTCTAAGGTGCCACAAGTACTCCTTTTCTTTTTATATTTATCCACATTAAATTTCATGTGCCATTTTGTTGCCCCATCACTTAGTTTTGTGAGATCTTTTTGAAGTTCTTCACAGTCTGCTTCGTTCTTAACTATCTTGAGCAGTTTAGTATCGTCTGCAAACTTTGCCACCTCACTGTTTACCCCTTTCTCCAGATCATTTATGAATAGGTTTAATAGGATTGGTCCTAGGACTGACCCTAGGGGAACACCACTACTTACCTCTCTCCATTCTGAACATTTACCATTTATTCCTACTTTGTTCCCTGTCTTTTAACCAGTCCTTAATCCATGAAAGGATCTTCCCTCTTATCCCATGACAACTTAATTTACGTAAGAGCCTTGGGTGAGGTACTTGTCAGAGGCTTTCTGGAAATCTAAGTACATTATGTCCACTGGATCCCCCTTGTCCACATGTTTGTTGACCTCCTCAAAGAACTCAAATAGATTAGTAAGACATGCTTTCCCTTTGCAGAAACCATGTTGACTTTTGCACAACAATTTATGTTCTTCTATGCATCTGACAATTTTATTCTTTACTATTGTTTCAACTAATTTGCCTGGTACTGACATTAGACTTACAGGTCTGTAATTGCCAGGATCACCTCTAGAGCCCTTCTTAAATATTGGCGTTATATTAGCTATCTTCCAGTCACTGGGTACAGTAGCTGATTTAAAGGACAGGTTACAAACTATAGTTAATAGTTCTGCAATTTCACATTTGAGTTCACACAGAGAGTCACTCTCTCTCATTCACTCACCCTCCCACCCTTCTTTCCTCCCTCCTTCAGCCAGTCTGTCTTGTGTTCTGTAAATTCCAAAATATTGTAGTACATATTTACTGTCTGGTCTGATATTTTCCCACATATCAGTATTAAAAAAGATGAATGTGACAAAGTGAACTGTGTGGATCTTTAGGCAGTCAATCAAACGTCACATAAATCTTCCTTAAATAATAATCATGAACGATCACTACTGTAGCAGTTTGTTATTTAACACAACATATTTTTCTGATTTGCATCTACGGTGATTCTTTCCTTTCCCTCATGCAATTTTGTATTTTGTTGAATGAGGTACTCATTTGTTCATTAACGACCATACTATAGTACAGTATAGTGTACCAGAGAACATGATTTTTTAAAAGTACTTCAAAGTTGTTTAAGGCAATTGAGGGGGAAAAGTGCAACCTACAAAACAGTCATCCGAGTGCTTCTGCTCTGGGTAGTTAACACAGTTGCTTTAGGAAATAAAATATACATTGGAGAAAGGTCAGGGATTTCCCCTGAGCCACCTAGCAACCACTTGAAGTGACATTTTCATTCTGAGTGTTTGTTTTGTTTTCATTTAAGTATCCTGGAGCACAATGGAAAAGTTTTAATATGAGACATCAGAAAAAAGGGCTGCAATGTCTAGTGTGCTGAGGGGAAAAAGAGAGACTTATGACTGCATCTTGAAACACGCTCAGATGATTTGAGGTAAGTGATAGAAAAGGTTTTGGCACAAATTCGATTGTAATTAATGTAATCATTATTAACTTTTGAATCTCAGGATGTCTTTATAACCTGCATTGATAGATGAGTGCGTGTGTGTGTAAGTAAAAATAACATAAAATTTTAATGGCAAATCCAGAAGAAAAAAAAAAAGTAGTGTACTTATGTTTCTGAAATTAACTACCTGAGCAAACGCTATCCGGCAGACTCATATGCAGGTGTTTAACTTCATGCAAATGATTAGTCCCAGTTGAATCAATGAGGCTTCTCATGTTTAAAGTTATTCATATGCATGAGTATTTGTGGGATCAGAGACTATATTATACAATCCCATCTCAAGAAAGGTATTCTATAAAATATAGTGGATTGTAGGAAAATGCCTATACAATCTCTTATTGTTATAGAACTGACATTAGTAATCAGATTTTACAGCAGTCTGCAGTAGTATTTTTATGTTAAATAGGTACCTTTCAATTATATATTTTAAAAATCTTCACCTGGAATATCAGACTTCTTACAGAGGTCTGTTAATTTTATTTTATCTTTAATATTTTGGCTGGCTTAACTGCTTTGTTGGTGACATTCTTCACTGGTGCAGTTAAAACAGTAAAGTCTCCTTTCTGAACCAGAGCTATAAATGGTGCATCAATATTTGAATAACAGCAGAATCAGCACTTCTGTCACTCAGACTACTTTGTGTTGTTTTGTTTTAGCATTTCCTAAATAAAGAGGGTTTAAATATGAATTGCAATGAAGAACCTCATCTTTCATCTCTGTTCTTCATTTTCCAGGCCTTTATTTTGCTCGCATTCAAAAGGAATGACCGAATTTTTGTCCTGAGTAAGGGCAAAAATACAGTACAGTTGTAAAACTATGATCCCTGAACATACTATATAAATAGCCATTAAAAAATCCTGTGGCCTCCTTTCTGAATAGAAAAACCAAACCGTTTCTTCCATTCCACATACAAGTGTTGGAAAATTACTGTAAGAAACCTGCACAGTTGAGGGCATGGATGAATTGCTGTGTTCTCTCATGGGACAACGGTTAGCTATGGTGTGAAAGGGGCAGGGAATGTGGTATCAGGCCCGTGCAGAGCATGAGAGCCACCAAGGAATTCCAACAGCAACCCCCTGGGTCTTGGGACATCTCTGTTGCGTGCCTGCATCTTGATGCACTATTGCCCTTCACTCCCCCTTCCTCAAGCAGCATGACTGGCTACCGTGGTCATGGTGCCACTAGTATCTCTGAGCATTAGTCAGCTCTCAGAAAGGGGATTTGAAAAGCCATGGAGCTGACGTTCTTTTTGTAAGGACCAGCCTTAATACTCAGGAGGATTTCCAGTGCACCACAGCACTGCAAACAGTTACTGCTCCGCTCCAAGACGACGCACAAAAACAGCACTGCGAACGGTAAGAAGTCAGAAAAGCAGGTCATGAGCTTGGAACATCAGGTTGCTGAAGGGGAAAATGTGTTCCTCTTCCCCATCCAGCTATGCTGCTCAAAATCCTACAGCAAGATTACAGCGGGGCGGGGAAGAGTAAAATGCACAATGTATCCCTTTCCTGCCCTCTTTTTCCCATTGCTTGGACTAATCTGGATGGTATTTGTACATGTTTGCTCCCTTCCTTGCTGCAGAGTGGAGGAGAGCATAGCAGGCCCATGGACACTGATTTATATGTGCTTCATAGGAATGAAGTCAGTAAGTTTCTTTGGAATCCACAAGCTCAGCGCTGGGAATCAACATATTTCCTCTTTGGTCCGTGATTTAGGGCTGTTGCTTGGAAAATTGTACTAGTCCTGAAAGCATTCATACTAGTCCAATAACTAAGAATCTTTGCAAACTCCTGAAGATTACTACTTTATGCCATCTGATTGCTTAGTTTCTTCCATGCCTTCAGGTGGTAAAAAGCATTGCTTTCTAGAGCTAACCTTTCTTCAGGTAGCCGATGATCAAAATAATGTCAGAATTCAGCTAGTGCAAGAGGAAGATGTTGAATCAATTTAATGTTCTTCTAATGTTTGATATCTCACAACCTATCGTGACTATCTGATATTCCCAGTTTTCATGTCGTGCTCCCTGTCAGTACCCGGCCCAGGCCGGGGAAGTTAATGAGCCAACCAGCAGACTGAATTGGGTGATGAATCCTGGTTACATGCCACCTGAGGCAGCTTGCACATATGCTAAGAAAAAGAAGTGATACAAAACGTTCATTTGTTTCTAGCCCTTGTGGAACATAAGATATTGGATCTGCAATTATGTCAGGCCAGTGTGATGTCCTTTATTTGTGTAGTTCTTTTTTTTTTTTTTTTTTAAACCCTGGTGCAGAATTGACCTCAGACCAATGTAATCAAGATGGTTTTCCTTTCCTAGTATCCTCCTAGTTCTTCTTCAGGTCATGTCTTAATGAGTGCTCCATGTCACGATATGTGCACCCATGCACTCTTGATCAGAGATTTTTGTCAGAATTGTCCGTTTGGGCCCTAGACACCCTTCTGCCCTAATATAAGGGTATATAGGGAAGGGAGACACTGCCCCCACTCCAGTTCTTTCTCAGTCACAAAGGTCTAGCAAGGGACTCGGAGGCAGAGGAGAAAGAGGACAGCTCGTGGAACACCTCCAGGGATGCATGTCTCGAACAACTCCAGTTTCTGGACAAGGTAAATAACCTCTTTAGTGGTTGAAAAGGAGCTGAAGTGGTAGTGGTCCACCCATTCTTATGTACCCTCGTATTGGGGCACAAGGTTTTCTAGGGCACAGGCCCCAGTGAGCTGCATTGGTTTCCAAAGCAACTTGTGTTAAGTGGAAATGAGGCTTTGCTAATATGTGTGCTTGCTTAGAGTTTCCTGCATGTGGATCTTTTCAATGGGGTGTGCCTTTTGTGAATCAGAAGGAGAGCTACAGGCTGCCAGACACATAGTGCAATTGTTCATTTGTTTACATGTGTGAGTGTAAGCTTTTGTAAAAGGGAGGTTCTGGGGAGGGAGTAGAGGGAGCTTTATTGTGTGTGGTTGAGTGAGTGTCATGAAACAACACAGTGCATGGCTTTAGGGAGATGCAGGCTGCCTGTAGTGCCTCCTATGGGTATGTTCCATTTAGTACTGATGAGCAGTCCCTCTGATTTTCATTTATTAGTAAGCCATATAAAAATTAAATGACTTGAAGCTGAAGTAGCATTTGTCTACTAGGGCTGTAAACTACAAAAGGCAAAATATTCAAAATCTGAAAAGTTTCCAACACTTTCTTTAAATCATGTGCATTGTCTTTCAAAATAGCAATGTAAATATGAATGAAACCAGTACTGTGATCCCGCAGCGAGGCTATTCATTATAAAGGCCATAAAAGGCATAGTGGTATAGATTAGACATGGGTCTGACCTGGAATCTAGGTCTGCTTGCAAGTTTGGGAAAGTTAGGATCCAGATCTGAACTTTGTGGTCTAGGGTCATTTCTAATAGAGGGTGATTTTTAGCTTCGTCCATAAAACTGGAAGAGCACACAGGTTATAAAGCGGCATTATTAAATAACATTTTGCCTGTCTCTGACCTGCCCCTTTCTCTTCCCAAGATCAGTTATGTATAAGTGCAGAAACCGTTTTCTTGAGCATACTTGTGGCAAAAGTACACTGATTCAGGGACCTGTGGATCACTTTATTTGGTTCTGAACAACCATCACACAAATGTGTTTTTTTTTTTTCCAATGGGCCCTGTCCCTTTCTGGAGTTAAAACTTTCTTGTCCAGTGAGGATTTTGCAGGGTCTCAGAGGAGTTCAGTGGCATGGCCTTAAAGCCCTGTGAAGCCCAAAATTTATGGGCCAATCCACTTTGGAGCATACTATGCTACACTGAGTGGACTTGTGATGCTCCAGCTGCCTAGTGGTCACACACATGGGTTTGGAGAGAAGGAGGGACCATGGTGGTGGGTATGTTTCTAGTGGGATCCTGCAGGTTCTTGGTGCTAAATTATCTAACATTTTTATCAAAGACCTGGAAGAAAATATAAAATCACTGATAAAGTTTGCAGACAACACAAAAATTAGGGGAGTAGTAAATAAAGAAGAGGGCAGGTCTCTGATACAGAGCAATCTGGGTTGTTTGGTAACCTGAGCACAGGCAAACAATATACATTTTAATGCAGCTGAATGGAAATGTATTTATCTAGGAACAAAGAATGAAGGGCATACACACAAGATGGGGGACTCCATCCTGGGAAGCAGTGACTCAGAAAAAGATTTGGGAGTTGCGGATAATCAGCTGAGCATGAGCTCCCAGTGTGATGCTTAGACCAAAAGAACTAACATGATCCCATGAAACCTAAATAGGGGAAGCTCAGGTAGGCATAGAGAGATTATTTTACCTCTGTATTGGGCACTTGCTACTGGAATACAGTGTCTAGTGTCTACAATTCAAGAAAGATATTGGAAATTTAAGAGGGTTCAGAAAACAGCCATGAGAATTATTCAAGGATTAGAAAACATGCCTTATAATGATAGGTGCAAAGAACTCAAGTCTGTTTATTTTAACAAAGAGAAGGTTAGGGGGTGACTTGAACACAGTCTATAAGTAACTACATGGGGAACAAAATGTTGATAATGGGCTTTTCAGTCTAGCAGAGAAAGGTATAACACGATCCAGTGGCTTAAAGTTGAAGCTAGACAAATTTAGACTGGAAAGGAGGTGCAATTTTTTAACTGTGAGCGTAAGTAACCATTGGAACAATTTATGAAGGGTTGTGGTGGACTCTTCATCCCTGGCCATTTTTAAATCAAGATTAGATAATATTTTTTTAAAGATATGGTCTAGTTCACACAAGAATTATTTTGGGGAGGATCTTCAGCCTGTGTTATACAGGAGGTCAAACTAACTGTTCACAGTTGTCCTTCTCAACTTGGAATCTATGAATCATATTGTCTTGACTTTGATCTCCCTTGTGCATATATAGTGGTCTTTGCACACTTTTCCCCTGCTCATTTTCCTCCTGTTCACTCATTGCCTTCATAGGCCTCTTCAGTTGTCATAGCTGCATGGTCTCTAGGGAGTTGTCTGGCTATTTGTGGTTTTACACGTCTTCCAGCTACGTCAGAGATTCAAATCCAGCACTCAGGGACATTATGTGGATTTGTGACACGCCTGTGGGACTTTGGATCCATAAACCAATGAATGGATTACAGTGAGACATAAAGTATTTTCATCTGTAACATATTATCCTGCTATAATATTATTCATGTTGTTATGCAAAGGAAAGCTGGCATTGATATATTGACCTGCCAAAAGGTAGGAGACACCTGTCAGCATGAATGAACAGGGAACTTCTTATCACAGTGAATTTGGCCTCTTCCTAATAACATTCTACCTCTGGACTATAGTTTAGAAGAATGGATGCAGTTTTTCTTTTAATGATGAATTAAAATATTTTAAAAATAATTAAATACCAAAAAGTTCAGGACAATTTTTTTCAAACCTGGGTAATTTAAAGTTAGGCTCCTAAATATAGATTGCACATCTGCATCATCCATTGACTTCATGCATTCAGGTTGGACAGTTTTGGCCAAAGACTCTTTATCATTAACTGCACACACACATAAGATATCTTAAAGCTACAAATAAATCTTTTTAAAAACAAAATATCTGAAAACCATTCCCCCATCTAGTTAACTGCAAAAACCTGTGTTCAGGATTCTGTGTATCCTTTGCTCTCACTGATAACATCGTGAATACCGAAAGGACCATGAGAAGCTAGTTCATTGGCCATCCAACTTCTGAGTATCTGTATTGCGGCCAACTATTGTAGGAGAAACAAAACAAGGCAGTAGATGTTACTTCTGCAAAGGATGAGATGGGACTGCCGAATTTTGGGCCATACATGTCAGTGAAAGGCTTTTTTGACTATGATATGACTCCTAGTCCACGTCATACCAAGTGCTGGTTTGCCACGATGAAACACTGCTGAAAAACGTGTGTGTAAATTGCCTTTCTTTTTACTGTCATTCAGTGGAATAGTGCCTACTCTCTAAAGAGGCAGAGCATAGCAATCCAGACAGTGGTATTGCTGGGTTATATATCAGTCAGCGTTTAGGTGCATCTGATGTTAAAAGCACTGAAATAGCCTTAAAGTAGGCAGTGTGGTACAGTGTTTATTGCCAGGGATTTGGATTTGGAAGAAGTGGGTTGTACTTTGATTCTTCCACTGACTTGCTGTGTAATCTTGGGCAAGTCATTTAGGAGAGATGTTCAAAGGCACAATAGGTAGTAAGATACCTAACTGCCATTTGGGCCATTTTCCCCTTATCCTTGTGCTAATAAGCAATGGTCACATAAACACCACCCTGTACAGGAAACCTACTGACCGCTATACTTACCTACATGCCTCCAGCTTCCATCCAGGCCACATCACACGATCCATTGTCTACAGCCAAGCTCTAAGGTACAATCACATTTGCTCCAATCCCTCAGACAGAGACAAACACCTACAAGATCTCTATCAAGCATTCTTAAAACTACAGTACCCACCTGCTGAAGTGAAAAAACAGATTGACAGAGCCAGAAGAGTACCCAGAAGTTACCTACTACAGGACAGGCCCAACAAAGAAAATAACAGAATGCCACTAGCCATCACCTTCAGCCCCAACTAAAACCTCTCCAGCACATCATCACAGATTTACAACCTATCCTGAAAAATGATCCCTCACTCTCACAGATCTTGGGAGACAGACCAGTCCTCACTTACAGACAGAAGCAAATACTGAAGCAAATACTCTCCAGCAACCAAACACCACAAACCAAAAACACTAACCCAGGAACCTATCCTTGCAACAAAGCCTGATGCCTACTCTGTCCACATATTTATTCAAGTGACACCATCATAGGACCTAATCACATTAGCCACACCATCAGGGGCTCGTTCACCTGCACATCTACTGATGTGATATATGCCATCATGTGCCAGCAATGCCCCTCTGCCATGTACATTGGCCAAACTGGACAGTCTCTACGCAAAAGAATAAATGGACACAAATCTGACATCAGGAAGCATAACATTCAAAGACTGGTAGGAGAACACTTCAACCTCTCTTGCCACTCAGTAAAAGATTTAAGGGTGGCAATTTTGCAACAGCAAAGCTTCAAAAACAGACTCTAAGGAGAAACTGCTGAGCTTGAATTAATATGCGAACTAGATACCATTAATTTGGGTTTGAATAGAGACTGGGAGTGGCTGGGTCATTACGCATATTGAGTCTAATTCCCTAAGTTAAGTATCCTCAACCTTCTTGTCAACTGTCTAAATGGGCCATCTAGATTATCACTACAAAAGTTTTTTTTCTCCTGCTGATAATAGCTCATCTTAACTAATTAGCCTCTCACAGTTTGTGTGGCAACTTCCAACTTATCTGTATGAATATATATATCTTCTTACTATATGTTCCTTTTTATGCATCGATGAAGTGGGCTGCAGCCCACGAAAGCTTATGCTCTAATAAATGTGTTAGTCTCTAAGGTGCCACAAGTACTCCTGTTCTTTTTGCGGATACAGACTAACACGGCTGCTACTCTGAAACCTGTACACTTCAAGTTTCTCCATCTTTAAAAAGAGAATAATAATTACCTTTCTTCATAAAGCAAGTAAAGATTGTTGGATAAAAGGGGGTTTAGATGAAATGCAAAATATTCTTCGGAAAACTTACTTGAGTAACGGCTCAAAACCTAATTGGATCTGCAAGGCCAGTAGCCCAGACAGCGGAAACAGCCTCTTTCCTCTCTGTTAACATACCAAACAGCAGAAACCTGTGTGAGGGAACTCTGTTGCTCAATTGTGGAGTTTTGCACTCCATCAAAGGGGTAGTGTGTGGGTATGGTGAGAGTTATGGCAAAAGGGTCCACTGTGTGCATGGATCCACAAAGACCTAAGCACTGTTTGTGGTGGGGAACAGTTGGGCTGTGTCCACACCGTCCCACCACTTCCCTTCTGTTCTGCAGTAGTGCCTGCAACTGGGCTTCTGAACGGGCACAGGATGGTGCGGCTGGAGATTCTGTTCCTAAGCTCTGCAGTTCTTGTGGGCATTTCTTTGCATACACTGTTTACTCTGAATAGGCCTCATCCAAACCCCAATGAGGTCAATGGAAGACATCTACTGACTTCAGTGGGCTTCGGATCAGGCCCAATATGCTCACGTTCCATGGTTTGTCCTACAGTAACATTGTTTTAAATTGTAGTGTTTTGGAGCATTACTTCAGAATGCTACAGTACTTTTTTAAATATGAACTTGGTTTAAATAACCTTGCAGGCCTTAAGTTGCAAGCTGTTTCTGTGAAGCTCTCCTGGTTTGCAATAAAACTTTTTTTAAAAAAGATTTTAGGGCTTCAACTGACTTTTGTTCCTGTTTCCCAGGTCTGTTTTACTTGCATTTTATATTAACCACCCTATTGCACCTGCTTGAGCCCTGTGATATGCAAAAACACATTACAGTTGCACATAGAGCAAGGAATGAATCACTGCATTCTGCTTTTCAATTAGATTACTTAAATTACAAAGCATAAGTATTCCTTTTGGTATGGCACAGCAGCATTATTATCTCACTGTATTGATGGAATGGGAGTGGAAGTGAACATAATTCTTCTTCTATTACATCATTAATGAGCCACAATTAAAAATAGTGTGTTGGCGTGCTAGAGTGAATGTGTTATTTTCAGAATTTTATGTAAGCCATTTCTGCTGTTGTACTTAGCCAGCGCCATGTTGCTCTGAAAGCTTTTAGAAATAAAATTGCCGAAAGGTCTGTCTGCTTGTCAAAAGCTAATTGGACAGTAAAGTCTGTCGGCTATAAAAGTTTAAGTTTGCTACTGTGTGTCAGAGTCTATTTGTGTTTCTTAGGTTTCTTTTTGGATGACTCCTTCTTTTACTATACAGGAAAAAGAATCACACAGTACAGTAGGTTTGTTCTGTATGCACAGAGCTCCACTTGGATTCCATGTGTGATGCTTTTGGTTGAAAGCCTGACTCAGAGGTGGCGCAAGACTGCTAATGCTAATACTTTCAGTGTTCAAATATATACAGTGTGTGTAGACGCACATGTAGGAGTTTAATTTCAGTTGTCTTTTTTTAGATCTTTTTCCAAAACTTAAGTCGTTTTTAGCATTTTGCTAATTTTTTCAGCACTTGTAGCTTCTGAAAGAATTGACATCACTGAGAGATTAGAAAATAATCCTGTCATTTTCATCTTGACAGTATTCTGTTCTGTGCTCCAAAAACCTGATGCATAATAATGGATAAGCCAAAGATTTCTTGGAATTGTCTCCCCCCCCCCCCCCGCGCAATTCTGTTTCTATCTTTAGCATCATAGCAGGGAGCTCATCAGTGCATTGGATCACGTTCATGTTTAAACCATATAGTTCTTTGTAACTTTAGAACAAAATGAAGGTGATGGGTTAAGTGCAGAAGGGTGGTTTGTTCGTGTTGGTAAATTGACATGGGGTGATATTGAAAAGCAACCTTGCTTAAAATCCCTGGGTTAGGCCTGGGGTGGTCAGCGAATCAAGGGCTCCCCATCACACTGCGATCATGGCTCCTCATTGCATTGAGTCAGCAGCACTGTGTGGAGCACTTGATGTGCTGAAACCTCGGCACTGAAATGGTTGGCTGCATCCACCTCATGCACATCCCTGTTAGAAAGCTCCGTCTCCCTGGAGACCTGCTCAACCCCTCAGGCCTTTTCTAGAACCAGTCATTCTGCCTGGCCCTCCAGAGCTTCCTTTTCCACCCCAGAGCCTACCCTATTTGTGCTCTGTTTTCAAGTCTTTCCCAACAGCAGGTGAGTCAGGGACAGAGCAGTTGAGAAAAATTAAATAAAAATTAAATTTGTTGAAAAATTAACATGATTTTTCAATACATTTTTCAATCTGCTTTATTTGGCAGGGAAACCTGCCAAAACACAAGTAGCTGATGGATTTAGGAGACCTTGGTTCAAGTCCTTGCTTTGCCATAGACCACGTATGTCACCTTGGGCAAGTCACTTAGCCTCTCTATGCTTCAGTTCCCTGTCTATAAAATGTGGAGAATAGTAGTTCCCTACCTCACAGGGATGTATGTGAGGATATACACAATGATTGAGAGGTACTCAGGTACTGTAGTATTGGGGGCCATCTAAGTACCCAAGATACATGGGTAGGATATAAGTAGTGTTGTTGGATAATCTTGGCCAAATCAGGGAGGGTATCATGAATAACTGTCTGACACGTTGTGCTCAGAATGTGTGTGTGAAGTTCGGCATCCGTGGGAAGAGAGACTGTTTAAGTGTGGAACCCAAAGAAATGGGTAGGAAGAGTGCCAAATTATAGCAAAGGGAGCATTTTAAAATGTTTTCTCTGAAAAAGGTAGCAAATATCTTACCAAAAATTGACATTGGAAATGCAGTTATTCTCTGAAGAGCTATTGGGTCAAGTTTGGAGATGCAATTCAATCATTAAAGTGTGAAATGGAAGGATTTAAAGTTCTGCTTTTAAACTATAAATTTCAAATGAACCTTCGCTGTGAAGTCATTACTGACGCCTCCATAATATTGTTGGTATTAATGTCTGTTTGTACTTCAGTTCACAAAGAAACATTTCAGATAGAAACATTCTAGGCTGATAACAAAATAAGACGTAAAAAATTTCACCTTGAGTTTCTGGTGGCAAACCAGCAAGGCTTTGCTGTCATGGCTGGTGATGTCAGTGTAATTTCTCTAGAGTTTTCACTAACCTGAGGTCCCGGATCTCCTCCTCCCTGCGGACTGCTCAGGACATGTTGATTTTAGACACCCAGGATCCCTTGGGAAAGGGCACTTCCCTTGTTTTGTTGTGTTCCTTTCCCCAGCTGCTCAGTTCCTGGTTTGTCCTTTGAACTTTCCAGCTTCTGTGCTTTGCTCCTGGTGCTGGCAGTCCAGTGTAATTGACAAAAATCCTACTTCACAAAGCTTTAAAAAGCAGGGGTGCAGTAAATTCCATTTGACTGCCAGCACCCAGAGCACAGCAGGCACAGTTGGGAAAGCGGCCGAGGGACTGGGGTGTGGGCAATAGAAGGGGCAGAGAATGTACAACAGCGGCTCATGGGTGGGAGAAAGGGGAGAAGAAGAGACAACGTATAGGCCAGGGGTCGGCAACCTATGGCACGCGAGCTGGTTTCAGTGGCACTCACACTGCCCAGGTCCTGGCCACCGGTCCGGGGGGTTCTTCATTTTAATTTAATTTTAAATGAAGCTTCTTAAATGTTTTAAAAACCTTATTTACTTTACATACAACAATAGTTTAGTTCTATATTATAGACTTATAGAAAGAGACCTTCTAAAAACGTTAAAATGTATTACTGGCACACAAAACCTTAAATTAGAGTGAATAAACGAAGACTCGGCCCACCACTTCTGAAAGGTTGCCGACCCCTGGTATAGGGGATAAGAAAGGAAGTTGGAGAATATAAGGGAGGGGTGAGATTAATGAATAATTTAAAAATATTTGTTTATTAACCCTTTCAGTGCCCTGCTGACGTGCAGTGCACGTCAGGCAAAGTCACAACTTGCATAACTGGTGTGCTGGCCTCATGGGAGTCAATTGCAAAATTCTCATTGACTTCAGTGGACCAGGATTTCACCCATGTTTACTGCATGCTCTGTGCTGCTGTGGGTTGTCATGTCTCAGTATATGTGTTCACTTAGTACACATGGCATGCCGACATGCACAAGGTATGTTAACCTAAGCGTGATTGTAAATCTGTGAGGAATGGGGTAGCCTGGGTAACTCTATTGATTCCAGCAGTTACATCAATGAAAAATTGGAGTAAAATCATAGAATATGAGGGTTGAAAGAGACCTCAGGAGGTCATCTGGTCCAATCCCCTGCTCAAAGCAGGACCAATCCCCAATTTTTGCCCCAGATCCCTAAATGGCCTCCTCAAGGATTGAACTCACAACCCTGGGTTTAGCAGGCTAATGCTCAAACCACTGAGCTATCCCTACCCCTACGGTGAGTTAGACCCTTCATTTTTTCCTCAGGTGGAAGGTCTGTAGGGGGAATTGTATTGTATATATGCTTGGTAATATATTTTTAGTAAAACCTTCATAATATCACTTTGGTTAATATCTACACTTCACTTCTTAGTATTCAATCTGACTGTTTTATTCTGCAAAGTTTCCTTGATATAAGAACAAATTCCTATTTAATGTTGCAACCAGAAAAACATCATTCTGTTTTCCTCTCCTGGCTTCTTTTTGAAATTTTAAATTCTAAATAAAACACTTCTTTTGCTCACTTGCTAGGATTCATGGCAGCAATAACCAGCCACCTGAAGTATCAGTGAATGAAATGTATACAGAAATGATGAGGTGGTGAGAGTTTTGTTGTGCTTTTCCTGTTGACATTGCTCAGTTTATAATAGAGCCTATCATGCTATGGCATTCCTGCATATGGACAGCATTTTACAGTACAGGAAAGATATATGCATAGAATACACTGTGATTAGAGAGCAATGATGCATAGTTCTGTTGTGAACTAATTTTGCTTGTCATGTTCAAAAAGTCTTTAGGTGTTATGTACAATAAAAAGATTTTCACTGTTATGTAAATCTTACATTAAATAGGTTGGAATGTAAAATGAATATATTCACAGAGAAGGAATAACAATGTTCTATATACAGTTTCCATGCAGACAACTGCAGTACAACATTGCTAATCTTCACACTATATAATTCATCTTCCCGTCTCATCATAAATTAAAACATCCAAGTGCTGTAGTCTGTTTTCCCAATCCAAAAGTCCCGATTCAGGAAAGCACATATGCATGTGCTTAAGTCCACGCCAACTCAAGATAGCACTTTAAATCCTATTGAAGTCAAGGAGGTGTTTAAGATAAACAGATGCTTAAATGCAGTTCTGAACAGAGATTTCCTGAATTGAAGCCAGAGACTCTTTAATATTTGTACACAATATACTACAGCACATATAGTAGTACGTCATGAGGTATTCGCCTAAATAATAAAACGCCAATTAAAATATATTTTGTAATGCTTGCTTTTTTCTGTTTATTCACTAATTAATTTAAACTAATAATTCATCCATTAACTTGGAACAGATATCTCAGTCATTAATGCAAAGTAGCAAAGTACTGCTGTAAGTTTAATACAGTGTTAAAGGTGAGAATGTGAGTGAACAGAAATCAGGAAATTCATTATAAAGTTTTACCTTGCAACCTGAGGCCCAAGGCACAGATACTATGTGTTATAATATACAATAAGCATTTTGTTAAACAGCTTTGCAAAATCATCCAGGAAACTGTTAACAAAAACCTACCAGCCAGTTCTTATTCTCTCTCTCTGACACTCACACTCACTCACTCGCTGCCCACTTTCACATCCCCTGCACTGTGAATCCCCAGCACCACCTTATAAAGAGTTAAAAATAAGAGCGACACTCTCCCCCCAGTTCTTCATCCACTTTGTAGATTACCTTTAACGATGGTGCCGCACTTAAAACAGTGGTGTTCCCTGGGTATGGAGAGGGCAGAATGTATCTGTTACTTAGGCTGCGTCTACATGGGGATAAAAAACCCATGGCTGGCCTGGGTCAGCTAACTCTGGCTCGTGAGGGTCAGGCTCCAGGGCTGAAAAGTTGCTGTGTGGATGTTTCGGCTTGGGCTGGAGCTCAAGCTCTGGGACCCTGTGAGAGTGTGGAGGGTCCCAGAGTTCAAGCCCAAGCCCAAATGTCTACACAGCCATTTTTGGCCCCGGAGCCCCGAAAGCCCGAGTCAGCTGACCCAGGCCAGCCAACTGTGGGGCGTTAATCCCTGTGTAGATGTACCCAGGGAGAACTGGGTAAAAGAACAAGTTAAATTGTGAAATAAAAGACTGGAAAATGCACATGAGCAGAACCCAAATGACCACCAGTAGTCCCTTTTTTCTGATATGACTGAAGAATTTGTAATGTTTCATACTTGTTAGCATCAAATGCTTTGTTTGGTGTTATTGTTTTAGCCACAGCTGGAATAAGTACTTATTGCATTGGGCCTGCAACTATGAAGGTGATAGTGGTGACTGGAAATTTTTTGTACATAATCCGCTTGGTTATGTTATCTCCTAAATGCATATGATGTCATGCCATTTCAAATGGTATCTAATGACCTTACCGCGCTGTACTCTCGCTGTACCTTGTAATATGAATTGTCATTTTATGCGCTGTTAAATTTACAGGAATGGATTGACAATGAAACTAACATAAATATTGTGGTTGCCTGGGATGCTTTTGTATTGTTTGTGTGTGTTATAAGATGGAATACTTTCGCTTTTACATTGATGAACTACGGGAGCAGTGTTATAAATGAAAGCTCTGTGTTTATCCACAGAGAGACTGTGGTAATGTAGTAATAATGCTTACTTGACATGGCCTTCACTGAAAATGTAGACTCCGACATCTAGTCTAAGTAAAAAGATAACAATAAACAGGACACAGGATTTAATGCATGCAAGTCTCTTAGAGCATACCAAGTTGTGCGGGGCTGCCACTGCATAGTTATACAGTCAGGGAAGCAATAAGGAACCATCATCAATCAGATCTCTCATTCTTCTTTATTTCCTATGTGGAAGTATTCACCTCCCCGTAGCTTTTTTTTTAACTCTCCCCATGTCCCCTAAGGCTTCAGTGTTAAACTGCCTCAGACCATTGTCCGCAGCTGCTTCCATTTCTGCTGACTGGCTGAGGCTGTAGGGAGAACCATTCAAGTTACATTATGGAGCACAATATTGCTTGCTGCCCAGAGTCTTTCCCTCTAGATTTGTCCCTCCCATTGGGACTGTTACTCATGCTTTTTTAGATGGAGGATTAAAATAAATGTTTCCTTTTTGAAAAAAAAACAAAAAACAAAAAACCAGCCCATTGTATGTCTCTAAAACGATAGCACTTGTCCCAGCACCCCTTTTAATTTTACATTTATCCCCTGCGCTGTCTGCAGATGATATGTGTCTTTTGAACTTGGAAGAGAGTCAATGCCAAAGGAAACCTTCCGCCCCCAACAAAGCAATTTTTAAATAATTGCAGTCACTACACAGTGTGGAGCAAATACAACAATGAAGTTCATGGGTGACTGTGCATAAATTTCCGGAAAACATTATGAACATATTTGCATTTTAAAAATTACTGTCTGCTTTTTCTTTGATTTTTTTTTAACATGTCGAAATTCATTTACAAGTTCTAAACGAATTCTCCTGGTATTGGAGATGTTTATAACCTCTAATTTGCCTACCATGCCCCTTGCAAAGAACAGCAAGAGCTGTAGCTGCTGGCAAGAAGCCAGGGCTCTGTCAGAGCCTCTGTGCGGGAAGAAAGGCGGAGCTGCACTTCATTGTACTATTGCATCTGATGGAAGTGAGACACTGTATAAGCTGTTTTACAAATAAACCTACAGTACAGCCATCCCTTCATATAATGCTCTGGAAAGTTGCATATTTAAAAGCAAGAAACTTTGATTGAAGTGGGAAGGGTTGTCTTTGTACTGTTAAATGAAAGGTGAGGAAACATTTAAATCGATTCACAAGTTGAAGTGAAGAGACACATTGCTAGACCAACTTGCTCCAGTAAGTTGCTTTGCAGATTTCTTTTATCATCATGTTGAGATCACTGCTGTTTGCCTGCGTTAGAGAATTATTTCTAATTGAGATTTACTTTTGTGTTGTTTTTGCATTTTGGAAAGGGCTGTCCATTTTGAAAATGATGACAGGTATATATTAAATTTGCTTAGTTTTTCCTCCAAACTCAGAGAAGTGTCTCATATATTAAACCAGGTTTCTGACCTCATTTCTCAATGGAATTTTAAATGGGGGAAATTAAGAGTACTAATTAGTGCCTCATTAAGTACTTATAGTTGAGTATGATAATTTTCTTGAAAGGATAATTTAGTAGATGAATAAAAATATTCTCTATTAAAAATGAATACAAAGTCATTTTAAACCAGACATATTTCATTTATAAAAAATAATAGAATTCAAGCCAAATATATTTAATAACTTAGAGACATTGTTAGGCCAAAAGAAAAGGAGGACTTGTGGCACTTTAGAGACTAACCAATTTATCTGAGCATAAGCTTTCGTGAGCTACAGCTCACTTCATCGGATGCATCGGAGACTAACCAATTTATTTGAGCATAAGCTTTCGTGAGCTACAGCTCACTTCATCGGATGCATCCAATGAGGTGAGCTGTAGCTCACGAAAGCTCATGCTCAAATAAATTGGTTAGTCTCTAAGGTGCCACAAGTACTCCTTTTCTTTTTGCGAATACAGACTAACACGGCTGCTACTCTGAAACCTATTGTTAGGCCATTAATTCTAAACACTGACCTACCTTGAAAATTGTCTTACTGCATATGGCCAAATTTTCAAAAGTGCCATCTAAATTTACAACTGTAATTTAGGCACCAAAATAGCCATTAACATGCCAGCCAACCAAATAGCATGCACAGTTGCAGTAATTGCATGCACAAATATGGGATTGTGCTGGGGCCCCAGTGCATTGACAGAACTCTATCTACTCAGTTTCACTAGTTCCCCATGTTGTTTGGGTCTTCCAAGAGTGGCATGGGAAACATATTTTTTTAGTAGGAAATTGTGAATATAAACTCAAAAAAATTTTAAGGGGGAATTACAGGCAGGTATATTATCTGGTACAATTTTAACTCATTTTTAAAATTTGCCTAGAATGCTAGCTCATAGTGCCCTTTAATACAATGCTTTATTTGCAAGAAACTCTATTTAAACTCGTGAATTATTGTGGTCAGAGAGAAGAAACATATTGCAGAATAGAAAGTTTAATATTCTGATAACAAAATAATTTTAGGTCATGGCTTTTTCTTTATTTCCTGCTCTAAAATTCCTCTAGCAGTACGAGTGAGCAGATCAGTCTGAGCCTCCTGTTCTTTTGTTGGGCTCCCAGCTGGAAATCCCTCCCTCGATTTTTCCATTGATAAAGAGTCACAAAGGGAATCTAGAATCGAGGAATGGGAGGAAATAGAACAATGTGTACTCTTGGACTTGAATCACAAAAGAGTTAACTAATGTAGATATAGTATTGAACCAGTTGCATTCCTTTCATGGTCAGACTCAATTAGCTGTGTCTTAACATTTGTAGTGGTCCTCAATGTCATGTAACAAATCGGCTGTCTATGGTCTTCTTACTGCAGATACTCTGAAAGAGTATTGCAAAGCATTTTTTTCCCTTTTCCATCGACTATTTTATATGACCTTCAGGAATTCCAAGTTGCAACAGGGGGCCAAATACTGTACATACAAAATACTCTTATTGTTAATTTATAAAATGTGGCTTTCACAAATAAAATTAAAATGTGACATTTATGGAGACCTATTAATGAATGCAGTAGTGTAGTACCAATTCTGCTTCCAGTGAAACTAAGGGCAGTTGACTTCAATGAGAGCAGATGCAGGCCCTATAAGATACCTGGCTAACATACAGTTTCATTTTATTCTCATAATGGTAGAAATAATAATAATAAGTTAAATATTGGAATTATTTAGAATAAAATATTTATAAAACTTATTGTGATGCAGTTATATATGATAGTATTTGCAATTAGCTTTGGGGGGGGGGAGGGTTGTGTATTTGTATTTGAGTTTACAATGCTTTAATTTAATATATTTTAGTCCCATCAGTGTATTTGTATTTGAGTTTACAATGCTTTAATATATTTTAGTTCCATCAGTTTTTTATTGCTGAACTGCTGAAGCAATTATTTGTTCTCTAGCTTCATTATTATTTTTATTACTATTAGTATGATTTATTATTTTATATTTATATTGTCCTAAAGGCCATTACCAGATTGGGACCCATTGTGTCAGGTGCTGTACAGACATATACTAGGTGACAGTCCTTGCCCCAAAGGACTATATACTAAGGACAGTCCTTGCTCCCTCCTGCAAGCATCTTGCACCTTCACTTAAACTTCAGTGGAAAAGGAGAGTGCTCAGTACTGTGCAGGATAGAGCCCTTTGTGAGCCTTTTGCTCTTTCAAGCTGTACCCTGAAGCTGCCATCTTTGCACATCCTCTGGTTTGAAGGAGTAACTGATGGTTCCCCCCCCCCCCAAATCTTGACAAAGTGCCATACAATGAAATTTGTCTTCTCTCTTGTCAACATCACGTCAAAATATATAAAGTAAATATCCTTAAATCAAACTCTAATCTAAATTAAATCTAAATTCTTACGCAGCATTTTTCTTGCTTTACCTATCTGTACATTTCTGTTATCAGTGGAAATATTTTTTGGTGAGCCTGTGTGGGTAAAGTGAAATTGACATTCACCCACCTTGACTGATAAAATCTAATCCTTCCAACCCTATCTATTGATTAGATGAATGTGCTTTTTGTTGATTTTTCTAATGAAGTTGTTACTTCCTTTTCAAAAAAAAAAAAAGGGGGGGGGGACAAAAGGAAACTGAAAAAGCAAAATACTGTCAACTGAAGCATAAAAACAATCTTTAAATTGGAATGAAGTTAGTGTGTGCATTCTAAATACAAAACCAAGCAATTGCTTTCAGGTGGAACAGAGCAGAAACTAGGTGAAATAAGATACTGTAAATTGATTTTATTGCCCTAGCATTTTAATTCAGTAGGATTCTTGTTTTTGTTAACCCAGAAGGACTGCACTTGGTCAGCACCTAAATTTCTTGGGTTTCCCATTGCCACTCTGCCTGAAACTTTACTCCTGTGGGGATGAATTGTCTCTCAGTATGTTTGCTGCTTCATCATAATGAAAGTACATATGAAAGGTACAATGTGTCCTCACCCAAGATAGGCTCCCAGTATGAGTACGTTATAGTAATACAGCCAAATTTTCTTGATAGTAGCTTTGGACGATATACAGTGACCGCATGCAAATGCGAGATATAGCAGATGAAAATGACAAACTAACTCTGACAGGATCAAATAGGGTAATGGTTGGTGAACCACAGAAATAAAGTTGTACTGCATTAGCCTTAAGAGACTTGGAGTCTTAAAAAGAAAGCCATCCCTAATAGTGTGCATCTTGAGTGTTTAGGAAAGGACAAAGTACCCAGGCATTGAAGGGGACTGAGGGGTATGCCGCAACAGTACATTGAAATAGTCTTGTTGATGTCTTCACTCTCCACAGCAAAAATGATCTCTTCTGAAGGAGTTTTTCTGTTTAATACGAAAGTGTTAAAAAAACCCCAAACCCAGCCATCACTAGACATTTATCAGAAATCACGGCAATTTATTTTAAAGTATTACGGCTTTGGGGAACTGCGAAGCTAACACGATGAAAGCAAAGCAAGCAGCAGCTAAAATTATAGCCGCAGTTACCAAAAGAAATTCATTTACTGACATTTGAATGCAGCATTAACCCTCCATTAAAATGGCAGCAATATTTTAAAGAGGTTTTAATGCAAATGGCGAAGATGTTCTTTCTCTTTTAGTCTCCAGGATGTGTGTGTGTGTTGCTTCCATGTTCTTTCACTACAAGTAGCAGAAGTACTATTCACATGCTTCTAATAGAAAAAACAGTGCAGTCCAGTAGATGGGCATAGGACTGACAGTCAGGAGACCTGGCTTTATTCCTAGCTCTGTCACAGACTCACTGCATGGCCTTGGGCAAGTCATTCCCCTCATACCTCTCAACCTGCCATGCCCCCAAATTATTCATGTAGGGAACATAAAAAGACGTAGGATTCCTTCCTATAGTTCAAACAACCCTTTCTGGAGAATTATGGTATGGCCCCTGCATCTGACCACAGGTTAGGCCTGGAAAACCTGGGTGAGCAATCTGCTTATTTCTCTGTGTACAAGGAGCAACACTGGGAGAGACTGTGCATACCTCTGGGCCAGTCTCTCCAGTGCTCCTCCTGGGGTGGGGGGTGCAGTTCCATGCTGCTTCCTACACAAGATAGTGGTGTGAAAGCCTTCACTTTTTAATTTGTGTGAACTTCAGACACAAACCCCTGTGCTCAGGGTAAGACTCCACCTCTGGTGTACAAGCTTTTCTTAGCAGGACAATCTTTCCATGACATTTGGGCTGGAAGAGACCTCATACTGTAGGTCAAGTCCAAACCCCTGCACCTGGTGCAAGTTATCCTTTGCACCAGTCACATGAGTGTGACAAAACAAGAGACAGTGTCTATTAATGAGATGTGCAATGTATAATCTAAGCAAAATTAAAAGTCTCAGATGTGTGTGTTACAGAGAGAAAATCTGAACTATCAAATTTGAATTTGTTTAAGAGTTGATAGTCATTTTATATGTCATTGTAATTTTCCCTGCATTTGCAATAAAGCCTCTCAGTATCATGAGGCATTAATCACCTCCATTCAGTGATATACAAACAAATATGACTTTTTTTGTAGATTTGTTAGAATTTTATTCATTCAAAAGGTTACACTCAACTAGCAAAACCCATTAATTACCACACGAATGAATGTGTTTATTCCTTGGATAGGGAACCCCATGAATGCATATGAATCTGTACCTGCCTTAGTCACACTAGCACAGAAGCAATGGGAACCTCGACTTTGTGCTGCCTTCATGAAATCTGACCGTTTCCCCATGCATTTTGCCCCCCTCGTTCACTAAAATTGGGGGCCCATAGTACAGGTTTTTAACGGCTGCTCGGCCAGCTCCGCTTGCTCTCATATTGTGCAACTGCTGGGCAGACAGATTTCTTGATACGGTTTTTTTCTGATGGAAAGCAGAACCTGTTTTTTGGTCTGAAAATTTTCTTAATTTCTCTCCCCTCTTTTTCCAACCAGCTTAGTTCTGTGCTCTGAAGATGGGGCTTACTGTTCAGGATTTTCACTATTAAGTATGGAGATTCTGGTACTGGTTTCTCCTCTAGTATCTGTGAACATCATAGATCAGCCCTTCAGTTGGTGTAAACTAGTATACCTTCGTTAAATGGAGCTATGCTGATATATACCAGACGAGGATCTGGCAGCATAGCCTATGTTTTTGAAAGGAATTACTAGAACCATTTGGGAGGTCTCTGTATGCCTCTTTCTTCAGTTCTCTTTCACCTATTCTTTACTACGGGTTCTCCCTACTCATTTATTCTCTTTTTCCAGCAGAGCAGAGCTTCTGCTCCAAATCCTGCTGCGCAGTGCCTACCCCCAAAAACCCTTTCAATCTCACTCCTATTTTCCTATTATTGTAAAAGAAAGACTGCTGCTCCCCATTCTTCATGTTTACAGGTGACACAAGGAGAAGGGGGGGCACCACACACAAATGTATGGTTCACACGTCCTGGTTTCGAGCTCTGGCCCTGAAGCTTGAGTTAGCACTTTAACAGTGTGATGAACAGAAACAGCAATACCATAGCACCATTAGTAGCAAAGTGTTGGATCTTCGTGGTGCAATGTGTGGGATACAGTTTGTGTGGGTTTTGCTAAAGTTTGCAATATTTTTTATGACCTCTATAGAACTGGATAGTTGCTTTACAGGTCCAGCTGTGTCAACTCCTGTGTGATGTGTCCACATTTTTCAGTGGATATCGCTGCATCTGATTTTAATAGTCCCACACATTTACACTTTAAAATTTTTGTTTCCTCATTTCCAGTGAGGAAGTAATATAGTAGCAAGGTGGTTTTGTGTTACCAGGTCATACCTTGTTTTTCCATCAGCTTTTGAGAACAAGACAGAAGGAAAGGGTCAAAACTACTCAATTGTTGAACTTTTTACATTCTGGCCTTATTTTTTGTTTTTCGTTTACATATGAAAAGAAAAAATAGAGTTCCCAGAAAATGAAAAGAGAAATTGGTTAGTGACTGGTTCTGATGATACAGAAATAGCATTGTGGAGGATTAAAATAAAGGTGCCTCTTGGTGGATATATTTGGCATGACAGTGTCACTCTCCAGATTCTAAAGGACGAGAATACTTCAGAGACCAAACCACAAATCTTTTGCCACTTGCTGATGTTCTAAGATGCAGACATGCTGGTTTATCAGAATATATTCCTCCAGGAAGGCTCTGTGGGGGAGAATATTTAACCATGCATTGTACTTTGCTGCAGCTGTGGATTTTTCTTTTTTTAAAACTATCTCAGCTGCCGTTCCTGCATCGTCTAGTTAATTCTGTTCCTATTCAGATAGAGCTAATGACAGAATGTTGGGATAATTATATCTTCCATTCCCTTACTGTATCTTCTTTCATTCTAAAGGACCCATAAGTATTTTACAAACTTCGGTCCTGATCCTGCAGTGAGCTCCATGTGGACGGACACCGGCACAGAGCCCATCTGACTTCACATATGCTGGGATTGGCCGGCATGGAGCAGCTTGCAGGATTGAGGCCTAAACTCAGTGCAGATGGAATTTTAGGAGAGGTTCGCTATCAAATTAACAAGTGTCTAGTGAGCAAATGCTAACTGAGATTTTTTTCAAAGGCTCATAATTTGGCCAAGTTTAGGTGAGATTGCACAGGAGGAGCAAACGGTACATTCGCGATACAAAGGCCACCCCCCTACCAAATTTCTAGAGGTGCTGGAGTTTCTCAATGAAAGAGTAATAAGAATTGTTTTTAATGTGGACAGAACAGTGTGTGTTTCCTTAGCCATTTTCTCAGAAATGGCTGAACCTTTATTGCTGAAAAGTTCAGCCTGAGGCAGGCACCTGGCATGGAAAATTTCAGCACAAATAGCTACTTTTTGGCAAAATTATAAGCAACTGGAAACAGGATCTTTATATTAGGAACTGTTGGTCAACCGTAACTTTAGGTGGTGCTACGAGCTACACAGATTAAAAAATGTACTGTAGTACCCACTTATCAGCGCTGTTGGCCATCTGCGCACATTATCCTTGCGTAGGTAGCAGCTATCTACCCCAGGGATAGAGAATTTTCTCACCCTTCAGCAACTGCATACTTAGGAGAAGTATGGTCTTCTTTACTAAGTATGAGGAGGAACAGAATGGCTGCCCTTACATCAGAGGAAAAACAGAACTTTAAGTTCTTCTATCTGGGGATTATGGTGACATTTGAAGGTGGCTGTGATAAAGATATTGATAGGAGATTAGGAAAAGCAAACACTGCTTTTGGAAGGATGAACAACAACTAGTCAAACAGAGGTCTTTACAGCATTGCTAAAGATCAGATTGTACCGTGTGATTGTACTGAACATGCTACTGTGTGGAGCAGAGACTTCTGCAATGACAGTAGATAACAAAAAGAGATTGAGTACTTGTGGCACTTTAGAGACTAACAAATTTATTTGACTGGTTTCAGAGTAGCAGCCGTGTTAGTCTGTATTCCCAAAAAGAAAAGGAGTACTTGTGGCACCTTAGAGACTAACACATTTATTTGAGCATAAGCTTTTGTGAGCTACAGCTCACTTCATTGAGGAAGGATCTTGGTAAACCTTTCCTAACTTAACCAGAGCTAGCTGGACAGTTCTGAGCTCTGATAGGTTCCAAAAAGGAAAGATCTCCCTGAAGAGGACCATTTGCCTTAGACCAGAGGAGGCTCTGTAGGAGCTCCCATACCCAATAGACTTGAGTCCATCATCCCACGTAGCCTTTTGGGGGTCTTGCAGGGCATTCCCTTTATTTTGTTATTTATGACTGTTCACTGTACAAAGAACATCTTGACCTACTTGAGTATCATCACTTAATATCCAAGATTCTGATCTGTAGGTCTTCCATGAGAAGGTTTTCCATGTCTTCTATTTCAACAGCCTTAGATGAAGTTGAGCCCATAGAACTAAATCCTGGCAGAAAACCATCCCTCTCAACAGATTCAGTAGAGACTGAAATGGTGGGTAGTTCTGAGATGACAATACAATAACCAGAGACTTTAGCCTCAGGAAACCATGCTCCAGTAGAAATATGGAGCTCCTTTCTGTGTCTATCAGGAACCCTAAGTGAAATGTTTCTGGAAGAGTACTGCAGTATTCTCCTCCTGATCAACCCAACACAAACAAACATTCATAGAATCATAGGTTTCAGAGTAGCAGCTGTGTTAGTCTGTATCCGCAAAAAGGACAGGAGTACTTGTGGCACCTTAGAGACTAACAAATTTATCTGAGCATAAGCTTTCTGGCTAAGGTCTCTGATTATTGTGTTGTCATCTCAGGACTACCCACCATTTCAGTCTCTACTGAATCTGTTGAGAGGGATGGCTTTCTGCCAGGATTTAGTTCCATGGGCTCCACTTCATCTAAGGCTGTTGAAATAGAATCTTCTCATGGAAGACCTACAGATCAGAATCTTGAATATCAAGTGATGATACTCAAGTAGGTCAAGATGTTCTTTGTACAGTGAACAGTCATAAATAACAAAATAAAGGGAATGCCCCTGCAAGACCCCCAAAAGACCACATGGGATGATGGACTCAAGTCTACTGGGTAGGGGAGCTCCTACAGAGCCTCCTCTGGTCTAAGGCAAATGGTCCTCTTCAGGGAGATCTTTCCTTTTTGGAATCTATCAGAGCTGTCCAGCTAGCTCTGGTCAAGTTAGGAAAGGTTTACCAAGATCCTTCCTCTAACATTGTCATTGCTTACATAAATCATCAAGTGGGATCAAGTTGCAAATCTCTTCTCAAGGAAACCCCCCTCCTTTTCAAGCACACAGAATGCCATCTTCAGTTCACACCCTGATAAAACAATGTGTACTAATACATTTGTATAAGCAGGAGGCAAACTCATTACAGACAGAGGGCTTCAAGCTGATCCATGTCTCAAACAGTAGTAGAAACTCTAAGAAATCTGCAAATACACCTGTTTCCTGCAACAGAAAACCAAAACGTTAAAGGCCTCTGCATCAGATACAGGGGCATGGAGGAAGAGGCCCAAGATGGTGCCTTCATGATGAAGTGGTTCTTTCATTCAACCTACACGTTTCTTTGTACCTCTAATTTGGAGGGTTATAAAGAAAGTCAAACAGGATAGAGCCAAATCAACTTGATAGTAACGCAATCGCCAGGCAGTTGTGGTTAGCATGCATGTCAGCTGACAGTAGTCCTCCAGTTGATCTTTCCCTGCAACAAGCCATATTGTCACAGAGCAACACCATGTCATGATCACAACCTAGCATTGGTATCAGCCTGGCTTGTGAACAGCTCCTTCGGCAAATCTAGGCTAATGCACAGAGTTTTGGCTACTCTTCTACAGAGAAATCCAGACCCCATTGAAATGAATGGCAAAACTCCTATTGACTTCAATGGAGTCAGGATTTCACTCCTGGTCTTTGGAAAGGAGGACACCTCAGCTATCTACTACAGAATCTGGACCATGTTCATTTTCTGCTACAGGGACAGGGAGTTTGGTGCTAATGCCATAGATGCAAATACTGGCCATTCAAATTCTATTTTTGATTAATTTATTGTTTAAATTTTAAATTATTCAAAAGTTTAGTTTGATTCATTTTGTATGTCCTTGTACTTTCAGATTACGTTTTTAGAAGATCTCAATTGGAGCTGTGGAGAAAAGAAAGGAAGGAAGGGAGGCAGTGACTGAATGGTAGGAAAACTCTTCGTCTCTGGCGGATGTCTCCTACCTGATTTGGAACTGGAGTGGGGTGGAGGGAAAAAAATTCTCTTTTATGGTGAACTCTGATATAATGCACCTTCATCTAATAGTGAGTCTACTCAACTTCATCTAATTGTGAAAAGGAATTAAGTCCTGAATTAATGCATTTCCATGGGTTTTTATTACAAGTAGACTGAAATTGTATTCCACACTACAGATTTTACTATCATGGGGAAATCAAGTTGCAATGCCTTCACCACCATTACATTATCACTATAAACAGACCCTTTAGAATAAGACCTTTTGAGAAATTTGGGTTTTTTTTGTTTTGTTTTTAAAGTGCATGTTAGGCAGATTAGACAGCTAAATCCCTGATTCAGCATTTGTTACTGATAGTGAATTTCTGCTAAGTGCAGAATCACTTTATTTTCTAGGTGAGGGTTGCTTTGTGCACCCTGCAGAAAGGAGAGCTTAATTCCAGATGTAATAGGGGAAGCCAAGGGGAGGACCAGCCATTAATAATTGTTCTGAGCAAGGAGATTGCATGATGGCTGGGGCACCAGATTCCCCCTGTTATTGAGGACATTTTCCCCTTTTTCTCAGAGATATAGATAGATAGATACCTACTGTTTTTTCCTTCCCCGCAGAGATTAACATTTTGAATGAAGGTGATCTAATCTAAGGTTTCTGCCTTTACAATAGAAGCAGTGGCAATGCCAGCAATGTTGGTTCCCAGACTTTGAGCTCCTCCGACAACACACAATGAAACAGTGCAGCACAGTAAAATGCAGTATACTTTAATACTTTGTGAGGAAGGCCCTTTATCTCCTTGGGGCCTTTCCCATTAGCCTCCTCTGTCTGCTGCTCCTTCTCCATCCGGTCTTTTGGGTGCTCATCTTCACCAAGGTTCTGGCAAGCTGCATTAGCTAACTGGATGCTTGTTTGTCAAGACAGAATCTAGCTCTTCATGGAAGGGCAGCCTGGGAGGTCAGGTTTTTAATAATACCTAGCTCTTCTCTGGTGCTCTTCATCAGTAGATCTCAAAGCACTTTACAAAGGCGGTAAGGATGCTGTGGTAGCTCTGCTTTGCACTGTGCGCAGTGTACTGACACCTTATATAGGCCTATTGGTTGTGGACCTTAGAGGCCAGGTGTACCCTAACCGTCTCATTGCTCCAAATCCCAAGTAAGACCCTCATGTTGGCCTTTGGCCAGCTCATAGCTTGACTAAATACTTTCCCTGGAGTGGGCAGTGAATGCTGGTGTTCAGAAGTACTATAGTTACCTAAAGCAAGTGCTGTACATTAATACTAATAAAGGATTTTCTGTTACTCAGTGGAATGCCTGTAGCAAGGAGAAATAGAAAGCTGGGGGAACCTGATAGGAAGCACTCGCTGAGAAATGTGAAGCATGGTGTTGTGGGATGGAGCTGGGAGAACTGGCTAACTTGTGTAGCTGTACGGTTGTGGTTTCGTGTCCAGTCTGGTGAGAAACTGTTGTAGAACGTAGATACTCAGCCAGATCTGAGCTAAGGACCTTGTTCCAGCAAATCTGTACACAGACTTGATAAAAGACAAAAGTATGTGGGGAGGGAGGAAGAAAATAGATGTTATGACTGTGTCTTGTCTGAGTGGTTTTTTTTTTGGTTTTTGGTTTTTAACGAAGAGTCAGGAGGAGGACTGTAAGTTGGGAAATGGTTTTAAAATTGTTAGACTACAAAACAATCTAAAAAATCTAAAAGGGGAATGGTGTACAGTAGGGCTTTGGAAAATATAGGATGGTGAACTGGAGCTTCCTTAATGCATCAGCCCATCTGTCTTGCTAATTTCTTTGCCTTAATCACAGACTTCATGAAGTGTCTAATTTTCTTTTTTTAGCGTTCTGTCTTCCTCTTGTGCAAAAGTTAAGGAAGGGAAATGATTGGAGCTGGATTTATTTTTACATGAGAAAGGAAAAAATAGTATCCAAAGAAGTTAATGATTGTGTTTGTGTGTAGTGTAGGTCTGTAGATATAAGCGATGTCTACACTGGGGATTTTTTGGGGGATTGAAGGTAAAAATTTCCCACTGTTGCTACCGTGGCGACTCCTCTCGTGATGGTAACAGTGGGAGTGCTAGTGTTGACCAGCTTCCAATGGTTGCTAGTGATTTTAATGCTGGGTTGTCTAACTCTGCTCAGAGCTGGTCTAAACAACATGGGGTGAAATCCTGGCTCCATTGACTTTAACAAAGCTTGTATTTCAACCATCGGATTTAAAAATGGCAGTGGCTGCAGGATGGTGGGATGGTCACTAGTACTCTTACTTTTGCTACTATTAGTCATTAGCTATCAAGGCATAGAAACCTAAGGGCAGATCCAGCTCTCCCTTACACCTTTGTATTTCTGCAGCATTTGTATTAAGGTCCATGGAATTACTCCAGGTTTATACCAGTATAAATAAGATTACATTCTGGACCCAAAGGTTATAACCTTTTTGTGTACTGTTCAATGGCCTAGATGAAATGAGTTTTCAATCTCCATGTGGTTCCTAGTTGAATCTTGATCAAAATACATTGAGCTGCATCAGTTTTTCGCAACAGTGGGAAATTTTTGCCAAAACCCGCAGTGTAGATATGGCCACATACTTGCAGTATGTACTATGTGGAAGACACTGATTGACATTAATTAGGAGTGGGTGGTGAGAAAGTGTAAAAATAAAATTCCTTTCTGCAAGGTTTACTATTAGAAGCAAAGTACGTGATGTAACACCGAATGCGTGCATGTGTGTGTAGAGGAGGTTGCCTATTCATCATTTAGAACAATAGTGGGAGTTAAACATTCCAGGTTTGAATGTCAATAAAAGTCTGGGAGTGCAACCTGTCTGTTGTGTGCTGCTCAGTATAATGTGCTTCCTATTTGTTTCTGTTTGTTTGGAGCTCAAAATGCCTTGGGAAAAAAACCTAATGCTGTAGAATGGAATTTGTGGCAGAAAAACTGCTCCAAGTACTTTGTGTTATTACCTAGGATTTTTTATTCTAAATCTATTCCAGTAGGAAAGGACAAATTTATCTGTAAATTGTAGTAGGAACAGCACATTAAAATTGAATAGGTCATCAAGGAGTGAGTAGGTATAGTCTTGACTGATAGTATTTCTCAAATCCTTCTCTATATGTATTCTGAGGATAAGAAGCAATGAGTGGGTTGCACTGGGTTAATGATTTGTGAAATATATTTTTATGTATGTCCAACTTTTCTTCTGAAATATATGGGCTTTATGAGTGTGGTGTTGGTGGAGGATTTTATGTGGAACTTTTATACAGCTCTGTGTGTGTGTGTGTGTGTTTCTCTCTCTTGTGAGCACACACAGATTTTCCATCCTTTATTCAAAAAAACCCACAAAAACCTGAGGGGGAGGTACAGATCTGTAGCTAGTGCGAGTCTGTATAGCTCTAATCAAGTGACTGTAACTATGCTAGTTTACACCATATCTGCTCCACAACATTCAGGGCCTTTCAGATTTTGCCTAGGTTGATACTAACCAAGAGCCAGATTCTGCTCTCTGTTACGCTGGTGTAAATCCATAACAAGTCCACTGAAATCCTCTGAATTGCTCCAGATTTATGGCCGATGAAATCTGAATCTGGCCCCAAAAATCAGAACGGTTTTATTACTGCTGAGTAACCTAAGTGACATGAGTCTTCAGTCTTTGTTTTCTAGTTGAATATGACAGTTGACGCTAACTGAGACTCTTGCTAGCAAAGAGGCCAAGGCTTAGTCATGGAGAATAAACTGTCCTCTCAATGGCTGTTTAGTGGTGGCCGTATTGCTGGGTCAATTTGGAAAAGCTTGCATTGCAGTTGCTTGTGTCGTGCCTCGGATTTGGAGAGAGGACTGTTTATTTAGGGTTTCAGTTTGTCACCTTTCACTAATCCTAAATCATTTAAAAACATGTTTAGAAGTTAAAATGTCCACCTGCATTGGCAATCTGAGCAGCTACTTAAGAGATTGCTTTGCTTCTGGAAGAGAGAGCCTGAGAGCTGATGTACACTACTGCGTAAGTCCATGTAACTTACATCCCTAAGGGGTGTGAAAAAGGCACCCCCCCCAAGTGACGCAAGTTACATCGACTTAAGTGCTATCCGCATAGGCGCTATGTCAGGTGGAGATGCTTTCCTGCTAGGTGGAGATGCTCTCCTGCTGACATAGCTTCTGCTTCTCGCGGAGGTGGAATCATTATGCTGAGGGGAGAGCACTCTCCCATTGGCATAGTGCCTTCACCAGACGCGCAACTGTGGTGCAGCTGTGCCGATGGAGCACGGTCGTATAGGCTTGCCCTGAGTCTCAGTACACTGAACACTATGTATGCCCTCAATAACAGAGGTACTCTATCTTCCGTCAGCATGTAGCGCTGCAGTAGCACAATGGATATTAGAAGTGGCTGAGCATAGCCTGCTCATGCTACTGATCCCAGTGCTGTCACTCTGATGTCTTAAAAGCTTCTGCCTCCACAGTGTTTACAGCTGGTGCCACAGCACTTGGCTTGGCTGATGAAAACTTCATAGATACTGGAATCAGAAAAAAAGGTCTTGGGTCACCAGGTCCATTCCCTTTGCATCACTGCCGTTTTTATGCATAAAATTCTACAGAATCACAATCAATTCCTTTAAGTCTATTTAATACCTCCAGTGATAGCAGGTCTGCCCCTTCCCTAGGGAGGTTACTCTGTTTTTCTGGGTATTTATTTGCCAAGTTGAGGAAGATCACTCTGAGATATCCAAAGCATGGAACTGCTGGTAGCGAAGGCATCAGTTTTCTGTAGGGCATGGATGTGGAGAAGGGGAAATCTTTAAATAAACAAAGTAAGCAAAACACAACCGGTACCTTGGATGGTGTAGAAGAGGCCATAGGGAGATGTGTACATACATGAACAGTGAGATTTCCTGGTTTTTCCCGGTGCTGGGTGTGGTATTTAGGTTTCTACAGTTTAATTAAAAACCAGTTGAGGTGCAAGAAGTTGAGTATGTTTGTGTATTTTGGATAACTGTTTGTTTGTATTTCAAAAGTTTACTTGTAGGTAGGTAAGTGACAAAACATGCAGTTAGTTACACAGAACATACAGCATATCTGATGCCAGAAATAAAGCCAGTTTGCAGCTCATACATTGGAAGAACTGTTCCTCTAAAAAGAAGAGTTCATCCTTACATACGGATTGCCCCTGTAATGCAGCCAGCATTATAAGGCGTCTGAATGGAGTTTGTTCTGTTTCTGTATAGGTTATATAGGTTAAAGCTGCCTGATAGCATCCACCTTTTTCAAAAGCTTTTTATTAAAGGGACATAGTTGGCTTGACATCAGTGTAAAAATGACCAAATAATTTGATAAGGCCTACCACTCAGTCCCCTTGCTGATATTTGTGATTTTACAATTACATTTCCCTGGTTATCACCACCATTATTTACCACCATTTACAATTGCTGTGGCGGAGTAAAGGGGTATGCCTAAGGCTACGTTTATGTCACGGAGGTCATGGAAGTCACAGAATCTGGAATCCATTACTTCCAGAGACCTCCGTGACACTCTCTGCATCAGCCCCAGGGGCTGCGGGACTCTGGAGCTCGCAGCCAGTGGGTCCCTGGCAGGGTTCCAGTGACAGGGGGCACCCCGCAAGGTTCCAGCAATAGGTGACAGACTCCTGAGGGGTCCGCCTCCGGGTTTCAGTGACTGGCAACAGCCTTGTGGAGATGGGGTGGGGAAAATGCCTCGGGCAAGTGGCTGGGGGTGTCCCTTTTTTTCCTTTGGGAAATATGGTCACCCTGCCACTTCCAGCTGCCCTGGGCAGAGGGGGAACCCTGCAGCTCCCAGTCACCATGGTGGCGGTGGGAAACCATGGAGCCGCAGCAGCAAAAGTCACAGACAGGTCACAGCTTCAGTGAATTTTTGTTTATTGCCTCTGACATGTCCGTGACTTTTGCTAAAAATAACCATGACAAAATCTTAGCCTTAGTTATACCCACTATGAGGCCACTTTACCTGTCAGAGTGGTGTAAAGGGGTCTTAATGAGACTGAGAAGGAGGCCAAAAGTGTATAAAATGAAGAAACTGAGGGGAAAAATGTTTAAAATATATTTTCCTGTAATCTCAGTTGTAATAAAGCTCAGTCTTACTTGTAACCCTGGTAGGTAAGCGTATTCAGAAAGAAGTATGATTAAAAAGTGAATGGTGTTCTTATAATATTGCCTGCCTTATTTACTGATCTGAATCTTCCCTATTTCTCCTACTTCTATCCCCTTTTAAACTTCACCATCTTCCTTGTTTCTCCCTCCTCTACTCCCAAAAAGACATTCTAAAGAAGGGCTTGATCCTGCAAACACTTATATACATTAGTAACTTCGCTTTGGTTTTCATTGTGTATGCTGAGAGAAATATAACAAGTACACAAAGAGCAGGAATAAGGAAAAGGAAATTGGATTTTAAAGTTATTTCATTTTAATAGTCTGTGGTAATATTATTAATGTGTAAGTTAAAAAGTTGGTTGTTTACAACATATAGTTTAAATTAACAAGTGTCCCTTTAACAAATTGATCCAGTGTTACACGGACCCATCATTTATCTGTGTTTTATCAGAGTTAATATTGTATCAACACTTTTTTTGGTGACTCTTACTTTCATGTATTTTTTACAGGATTATTCTTTGAAAACCTTTAATTCTGCATCTATTGGTAATTTCATATTGGTAGGTAAATATCCATTGAGTGTTTAACCAATTCTTTTCTGGCTGGAATTTTACTTGCTTTTAATCTTCAGCAAGTTTAATGGTTGTGGAAATTTATTTGCTGTGAAACACCAGACAGTGAATTGAACAAAAATGCATGACTTGTAAAGAAAAACAACAAAAACCTGCGTTTGAAGTCAGCCTATGCTGTCATGCGTTTCTCTGTATAAGTGCTATGTTAATAGCACCATCTTACAAAGTACAGAGCGCCTCGGGAGAGAGTGCTTAGTGACTCAAATGGTAGTTGAGGTTACTCTGGTTATTAAAGGTTAAGGATCTGATTCTAAGACCTTGTCTACACTGCCACTTTACAGCGCTGAAACATTCTTGCTCAGGGGTGTGAAAAACACCCCCCTGAGCAATGCAAGTTTCAGCGCTGTAAAGTGGTAGTGTGGACAGTGCGCTCCTAGCGGTGGTAGCTACTCCCCTTGTGAGGGTGGATTTTTTACAGAGCTCTCTCTTTAATGTTGGTAGTGAAAACATATTGTTACGGTTTCTTTCTATGTGATTGCTCTATGTATGTAAGAAGAATGTCAGACTCTGAAGCCAAAGTCCCTGTTGAAATGCAGATACAATTTTAGTAGATAGATGGAGCATGTTGGACTTGTTCATGGTCTTTGCTTGTACTTTTATACATTTTTAATGACTCAAATAATTTGCTTCATAGACACAAAACCCAGACTGTTACTATTCCCCTTTGGCAAACACAAATGTATTTTATTTTACTGTGTAAAAGTTATAATATCAAAGTATTGACAGTATATCGTTATCTGCTGGTGAGTGTGTTCATCTGCTGTAATGTTAAAATGGCAATCATAATGCAAAAAAGTTGCTTTAATATGGGCATACATAGTATGTGGTGCTCCACATGGTGAAGATACAGTAATGGTCCATGTCAAGCCATCAACTTTGGCACAAACTTAATTTTCCTGGATTGTGTTGGCAAACTTTAATAGGCCTGACTTTCCACTGGCCTCCCCATGTGCAGCAATTTATACTAGCTCAGGGTGACTACAAAACACTGTTGTTCTGATTTGGTTGCATTTCCCATCCAATTTGCAATGATGTAAATACATTTCCTTCACTAATGTAAATGACTGCACAAGGTACAGGCACAGAGAATCAGGCCGTTAGGAGTTAAAATCTCATTTCTGTTCAATGGCCTCACCCAACCATTTAAAACCATGCAAGTGGTATATGGTAAATTAATGCATTTAAGGTTACCTTTTGATGTTTTTTGTTCCTTTAGGTTCTGACTCTACGGTCTTTACACAGGGAAAGCTTCCACTGAAGTCAGGGATTTGGAATTTTACCAAAGTGTCACCATAGGCCTCTTTCCATGTCTTGCACATTGATACCGATCACCATGCAATGTTAAACTTCCAGGACTTGATTCTCATATACACAAGGTGATTTTTACACTGCTCTGGCAGTGTAAACAGGCCATAAAGTGGGTGTAATTACCTGGTTCTTGTTTACATTAAAGGCCCCTTTTACATTGCCAGAGCTATGTAAAGTGCCCGTGGTGTAAATGAGAATCAGATTAATTAAAAAAAGGTAAATGAATACAATGTATATATAATGTGTTCTATGGCTATAAATCCTTCAGTCGTTGGATAGCTATTTATAACTTGAATTAAACAGCTTAGGCTGATATATACAGTTCCATCAATTTTGTGGGGGGTGGATGGTTTATGGGTAAGTGGGAGGAAAATCTTTTCAGTAAATACTTTCTAGGGATGTATCATTACAGAACATTCCCATATTTAATTTGAAAAAAGAAAAAAAAAAGTATTGTTAAAATTTTTCCCTGAGCCTCTTTTAAAGCCAGTGTCTGTTCAGTTTAGTCAAGATTTGTGTACTGCAGTTATCATCCTGTTCTCAGTTCCTTGTTACAAACCTGTAGAGTATGAAATCTCAAATTGTCTTCAATACAACACACACAGACACTGCCTAAAATACTTTTAAATCCACTATACTAGTACATTGTTGTTCTGTAAGTGCTTTCCTAATAGTGTTTATAGCACAAAATAATGTTCTCACAGTTCAAATGCTTCAGAGGTCAGCAGTGACCACCTTTACTTGTGGGCTAAGAGCCTGGAATATCCGGTTTCATCTTGAAATGATTTTCTTTTTAAAAACGTAAAACCTAGTAATTAAATAAAAGTGGCTATACTGGAAATACTGGCATAGCCGTAGCTATATAGCAGTGAGAACAGTGCTGCTATTATATCTGCGATGTGTTTAAAACAGCGATTTTTTAATTGAATTTTTGGCAGAATTTTGTTTTGTTTGTGAAGTTCAAAGTAAACGATTTCCCGCCCCAAAAAACTACTACTTTTTGTATATTGGGGAAGGGACAATCTCTCCTTCCAGAGATAATCTATAAGTACTAAAGTATATCTCCTATCTATCTAAGGTACGTATGTAGCCTCTGTTAAAATAGTATCCGAGTGCCTCGCCATCTTTAGTGTATGTATCCTCACAACACCCCTGTGAGGGAGGGATGTGCTATAATGCGCATTTTACAAATGGGGATCTGAGGCACAAAGAGGCTAAGGTCTGGATCCACAAAGGGACTTAGGTGTTGCAGTGCTGAGCATCACAATGTCTAAAAGTCAGGTGTTATGAAAATCACTGGAACAACACTGAGATCCACAAATCCTGAGTTACGTGCCTAGGCTCCCTACACAATGAACGAGGCGAAATAGGTGCCTAAGAATGTGATCCACAAAAGCCGTCATGCCAGGTGGGGAACTGCCTAAGCTAGCCAGTGGCGGATGCTGAGGAAATGGGGAATGCTAAGCCCCACCCCTCTCAAGGAGGTAGGTGTCTAAGTTGGGCTGCCGGGAGGTGCTTATCCCTGCTAGTGATCCACAACCAGGAACCCCTCTCCTGGGTTTCTTGTGCGAATGAGGTAGGCACCTGCGCCTCAGTCCACACAAAACTGTGGAAGTAGGAAGTGTGCTGCTTACTGCGCTGATGATGTTTAGCCCAGTGGTTAGAGAACTCACCTGTGATGTAGGAGACCTGGGTACAATTCCCATCTCTTTGCCTGAGGGAGAGAGAGGATTTGAACCGGGGTCTCCCAGCTCTGTGAAGAGTGCTCTAACAACTGAGCTATGGGATATTCTGTGTGTGGGGGAGGCTCCTTTGGTCTCTCCTGTTGAAGCGTTTCCAATTTGGATAAATAATTAAAGGCTAATTGGAGCAGGGCAACTGGACTCTGACTCTCCTCCCTCATGGGTGGGTGCCCTATCTGCCAGGCTATAGAGTCATTCTTTGTGTCTGCTCCAATGTCTCCGTAAGTTTTTACCCGCAGCGGAACAGCTTCAACAGGAGAGACTGAGGGACCCTCATGTGAGAATATCCTATAGCTCAGTGGTTAGAGCCCTTTCCTGAGAGGTGGGAGACCCCTGTTCAAATCCTTTCTCTACCTCTGGTAGAGGGGAGAAATGAACCTATGACTCCCACATCCTAGGTGAGTGTTCCAACCCTCCAACCCCCAGCCAGATTTTGAATGGAACCTGATCTTTAGGCAGCCTCCGAGCATCGAGCGTCGCTACTTGATTGGGCCCCACAAGCGAGATAGGCACTCTTCTGCTTATCTTCCCCCAGTTTGCTGATCACCGTGGGGCTTAGGCAGGAGATAAACATCTGGATGCATAAAGAAGGGCAACAGTGCACATGCCCAGAGGCAGAAACTTAATTGTCTAGGGAACTTTTACCCTGAAAACTGAGATGCTGGGTGAGTTTAGGCACTTACAGGGTTATGTTGCAGCCATGCAGGAGTTTTGTGGATTGCCCCAGTACCTAAAATTGGAATTTAGGTGCCTAAGTGATATACCCAAGGTGACACAGGAAACCTGTGCTAGAGCAGGGAATTAAACCTAGGCTTCCCAAGTCCCAGGCTGGCACCCTAACTGATAGACAACCCTCCTTCTTTTCTCTTTAGTTTAGAACTCTAGGAATTGGGCTGAGCCTAGCCATGAACTATTTGTTGTGAGGGCACCTGTGACTAGACCACTGACTCATCTGCAGTGAAACGCTGTTAAAAGGAATTCCTTTATGTATATTAAAGTAATTCATTCAGGGAGGTCTCTCTACTGGTGGAGTGAGAAGTTGGGAAGAGCTCCCCCCCACCCCCCCGCATATTGGAAGGAAAAGGACTTCACAGAAGTTCATTATGTCAGTTTTTCTATAACTAGTCACAAGTCAAAGTACTTTGCTTTATAGCTGTTCATGGTGATCTCATTCCTTACTGTGTGGTCTGCGCAGGACTACTCTGAGTATGAGTAGAATTTTTTCCTTTCTAATATTTTTACATCAATGTAATGTATCTGAGAACATTCCGTAGATATTCGACCATCTGGTTCCTTTAATTCTGCTGAATTTACCAGAAGAAAAAGTAATGTGTTATGCCTTTCTAAATATAGTTCTCGTTCCTTGATTGAAAATTGAATCAATTACCCTGTGAAAGACTATGATATTTTGTATTTTTCCCTTGCTACATTCTGAAAACATTTGTGGAAATTAAAAACCTTAGTACAGGTGGTCATTTCTCTGAAATTTATCACCATGTTTTTGTTGCTTTGGGACCCAAATGTTCTCTGTCTCTGGTAAAGAAGAAAGGTATTGCTGCTCTTGAGAAAACCCTCTTTATTATCTGATCTCTTTTTATTTACTGGTTTCAAAGTAACAGCCATGTTAGTCTGTATTTGCAAAAAGAAAAGGAGTACTTGTGGCACCTTAGAGACTAACAAATTTATTTGAGCATAAGCTTTCGTGAGCTACAGCTCACTTCATCGGATGAAATTGGTTAGTCTCTAAGGTGCCACAAGTACTCCTTTTCTTTTTATTTACCAGATGATAGTGCAAAATAAAAAGATTCAAAACCTGTTTATAGAGAACAGTGTTAGCTGAATGGAGAGCCGGGCAGTGAAAGAAGAAAGCTAGTCTGTTGGGAAGGATACACTTCACTTTGCTTTTAAAATAGAGCTTTGAAAAATTTTCATCATAAAATTCCAGTTGAGATTAAACTTTCCCCATTCTGTTGCAAACCTGAAACTCAGCTGAAATTTGGGCCTTGTTTTTGCAGTAGGGTCTGCTAGCATGGACACTTCAGCCAGCACAGAGCCCTACTGAACTATTGGGGGTTCTTCTTGGATTTCAGGACTGGCACTAGCAGATTCAATTTCAGAAATGGGGTTGTAGGGGGTTGACTGAAACCAAACCTTCCAGTGAATCTGAGCTGAGGTTTGGACAAACTGGGCTGAGTGTAAATTAACACAGTGATTTTCCTCATTGGGGTTGATTATTATAAAATAGGAAGAATTAAAATACAATTAACAATTGAATGACATTTTCCACTTTGCCACCCAAATAAATCTCTCAGGAGATGGCCTTCAATCTTCTATGGCAACTGAAGGACTAAATTTAGTTTCTGCCAGAAGATGACAATTTCATGCCTGATAAAACACCAAACAGTGAACTATTGCGGTACAATCAGACTAGGAATAAGATATTGCCCGAGACTGATGTTACTCATCAGCCATAATCTGTAGAAATGAATGGCTAGTTTAGAGATCATCAGGAAATTAAGGAGATGTGCCCATGAAGAGATTCTGTACTTCCAATTTAAAAAAAAAAAAAAGAGAGCTCAATAAATGTTGCAAGTGAAAAAAGTCTAATTACTGCAGAAGGGAAAAGAGTTTCTCCAGCAGGAATGTTTTACTCTTGTGTTGTCTTTATTCTAAACTGTTCTGATCCTTCCCCCCCCTCAAGCTAGACCAGTTAGGAATTCTATACACTAACCCCAAACCTGCCATTAGTTGAGTCATAAATATTGGAACATGACATTTCTTGCATAGCTGCAAAAAACCCAAAGGCTTTGAGTCTTCATGGAAACAGCCAGTGGCTAAGGTTTTCACTGCAGTGTTGGTGTAATGTACTATATGAGGTGAGGTGAATTAATAGATGTGTTGCACAGAAATTCAGAGTGTGACTTTTTAGGTAATAAACTTGTATATGTTGCATAAATCATTTGAGCGATGGTTATTTTTCGTTGACTCAGAAGCTGATGTTACTTGCTGTTAGTAGTTAAAACTGTCATCCGGTGGTATCTTTGAATTGTAGGTAGAACTGCAAAGCAAAGGGGTAAGTTTCCTTGGTGTCCTGAGCTCGGGGTTGGGATATGAATTGACAACTATATCTTTGGTCTCTAACCCAGAGTAATAAAATCTTTTACAAAAATATATTCTTTTCCCTTTGCCATCCTCTGCTTTTGTACTGTAACGTTAGAAATAAGTAAATAGTAGTCTGATATCTTAATTTTCAAGGTATAAATAATCACACAATTACATGGTATGGTCATTTCCCCATTGTTAAATGGACAAATAATCATTGATTATACAGTAATTTCCACCTTGGTGCAGATTAATGAGGAGGGATGGTAGAAATGTGCTGGCTACATGGATATTGTTTTTTACTGGTGATCTGCTCTATTCTTCATACCCCAAAGTTTTGTTTAGTGTTCTAATTCTTTTGGTTGCCAATACAATTTTCCATAACATGAGTCAGTGCTCTACTCTTTAGTTTATTCTCGCAAAACATAGACCTAGCAGAGGTGTGAGCTTCCTGCTTTCATCTTTAAAAAGTGTTATCTTTAAACTCAAGTTTTGATTCTTCATATGCATAAAGTTCTCAGGTTGAGGTATCCAACCAGATGGGTATGGGCTCCAGGCTTATCACAAGCTCACAGGGCCTTACACTGCCGCAAGGGTAGTGCGGTTAGCCACCTGGGGATGAGGAAGGGGTGCATTTTGTGGTGTTCTTGAGACACTGCCTCTGAATGATGCGTGGAACTTCATTAATAGTCTTCTATATCTTTGCTGTACAGAGGGTTAATGGACATAATGCCATTCAAAGAGGACAAAGGGAGAAAAATTGAGGGATCCTGGAACCTTTTACTCTTTCTGACCCCTAGTGGAAGTAAATGATTAAAGAGGGCTTGCAGACAATTCAGTGGAGATGAGGGAGCAAGGGTGTCACTGTTTATTTTGAGAATGAAAAACAAAATTTTTGTTTATGTAACAAATAAGAATTGATATTACAAGCAGTTCGGATCTTTTTTCCCCTAACATTACATAAGATTGTTGTTTGCTTGTTTGTTTTTCTCAATATCTAACAAGCTGATTGTGGCAGCTCTGGGATGACAGAGAACATCCTTGCCTGCCATGTGTACTCAGACAGCATTTTACCAGGTTTAGAAAGCCATGGGGGAGAGGAGGTTGATAAACACTTATTTCTGCACAATTTAAACCAGCTGCTGGCCATGTATTACCTTGCAACTCCTTTCCCAGCTTCCATTCTCATGAACCCTAAGGGCTTGTCTGCCCTGTGAAACGTACTGTGCTAGATCATCGTGTCCCTGATCTTTTTGGGGCTATTGTACAGTTCTGTAATATGACTATAGCATGAGTTGGCACCATCCATACAGGCCAAGCTCAATCTGTGTCCTAATGCTATCTGGGCTATAACACCGCCATACTATAACATAGTACATGTTCTGGTGGAGTCAGAAGCTAAATCAGAAATGTACTGACAGTCTCTGCCATACTAGGGCTGATAATGAGTTTGAAACTATTTCCAAGCAATGTTTGTAACATGATTTGCATCCAAACCTTACCTGCCTACAAAGTGTGTTACAAACAATCGTGATTCTAATAAAAATCCCTCTCCACCTTGTACAGAGATCTTGTACAGAGAAACAGCCTAGAACTTTGCTTGATGAACATTTTTGAACACGGAAATGTTGAGAACACAGTTCAGGCCATAGTTGGTACCTAGAAACAACAGTGATGGGTACTATATAAAGTGTCTAAGAGCAAATATAAACAGGACCATATGGTTTGCAGCTGCTGTGTTTGCTGCACAGTTTGTATGTAATTTACACACTGTGTTCAGATGGGTTTTAATAAATATATCTGTCTGAGGGTTTCCTATAGCACCTACTTCCATAGTGTCCAAGCACTGGGTATACCTATACAATGACCTTGCTTGCACCGTGCAGGATTTATATGACTCGCAATTTCATTTGCATTACAAAAGGACAAAAATTGAAAATTTTTAAAAAAGATTTCTGGAAATCATGATTGAGAAACTCGGTCAAAAGGCATTCTTGGAAAATGTAACTGTAAAGTCTGTCTACCCCTTTAAATAAGCAGCTACACATGCTTCCAATGTGAATGCGAGGAGGTAGTGTTGGGACACAGAGAGCCCATGTAGTAAGATCTACAGCCTCTTGCTTGGCATTTTGTTGTGCTCCTTAGGGGCTTTATCTGTAGTGTTGGGACAGGGTTATTTAAGAGTGGCGCATGGGAGGATTAAGGAAAGTGTGGAGTGTGCCCAATGGACTCCTTGCCTATGCAGAGTCACCAGCCATTTCTCCCGTCACAGAAAGGGCTGGAGCAGCTGCAGAAGTCAAAAATTGCTTTAATAGTAACATTTGTTTTATCATGTCTCAATAATTGGTTTTAAATGTGTGTAAAATAAAAGCAGATTTTTCTTCTCTCAAAGGCTTAAATCTTAGTGGAAATATTTTTGAATAAGCAAATTACCCATCCCATTGATCACTAAATCTTGCTTAGATATCTCACATAGATACAATCTTCTTCCCCAGTATTTCCACTCTCATTTCTTTTGTTTAGGTGCATTGTAACTGCTTTATTTTGCGTACAATGATCTGTAGAATTAACGAGAAACCAATAGCAGGTAAAAGCACTATTGTAATTATGTGAAGGCAGAAATTCCTCATACACTGGTATTATTAAATAAAAATGTACTTGTTTTCGCTCCAAATCCAACTCATAACTCCTCTTCAATTTTAAATCTAGTTTGTCTGGCCTCTATCTCTGAAACACTTGTTCCTCTCAAAGATGCAAAGTATAATTTTTTGTGCCTGAACACTTCATTAGCAGGGATAACCTCATGTTTTTTCTCATTTTTGTTCAATAAGTAAGATAAAACAGGTTCAGAATCAAGACTATCCCTTATTAATTTGAGATTTAGGAAGCAGAATAAAGGAGTACAAATAGAGTGCTTTCAAATAAGTCATCACTAATTGTACATATAGATGCACTGACTACATTTGAACCTGCTTAATAACTTCTGCTGAATGTCACTTGTTTGAGACTAAAACCTATTTAAATACGTGGGGAGCCTGATTCTCTCACTTACTGCTCCAAATCTGGAGTAACTCAATGGAAATCAACTGTTACGCTAGTGTGAAACTGGTATAAGTGAGAGTGGAATGCATCTCACAATTGACACTTTTATATGTGCAACACAAGCACATCTTTTGTTTCACAGCCATTGCAACCTTGGGTTGTGTGCTCTAAAAGAGGAGCCTGCTTGTTAGCAGTCCCCAACGAGTTGTCTGATTTGTCCTTTAATTTGTTCCATGTCTAATAACAGGCACTTCCTATCTTCTTATCAGATATGGCACTTGCCAAGCCAGTTTGCAGCAACTTCATCAGCAAAGTGCTCAGCCCTTAGACCATCATCAAATCTGGTCATAGGGCAGTCATCAGTGATATGTGATATTGTCTGTCTTTGGCCAGAGCCGCAGTGTGGGATCCTCTTGTTGGCCTCAGATGTGAAGGCTGACTGCACACTGACCCTGGATCGTTTTGAAATTGGTTCAGAAGATATTTTTCCCTAGACCATCTGTGTAGTATTTCTAGTCTGCCTTCATGAAGTTTTATCTTGGCTTGTTAAATGTTCTAATGATTGGGAGTTGTAGGCCGATATTGATGGTCGAAGGTCTGCTGTGGGAAGTCTTCCAAGACCAGACATGATGCAGGTTGGGAATGACCATCCGTGGATGATACCCAGCATATATCAGGAGAGCATTCATGAGACCATCTGGCTGAGTGGAAGGTTTCCTCTCTGCTTTGCATCATTGATGAGGGCAAGATCATTGTTAGGTGCCCACTCCATGAGTTGGCCTCCGTTTGAGTCTGATGCTGACTATTCCCAGTCAGGATGGTGGCTGTTGAAGTCACCTGTGTAGACAGCTGGATGAGCGAGTCTCTTTGGAACTTACTGGTTCCAGTTAACATTTGGTGGCTTGTAAACATTTGCGATCTGGAAACCTCTCATCCGAATCACATCACAGACACTAACAGATGTAAGCAGAGCGGCATCTGAGATGTTTGACCATATATAGGTGCCGTGGCCGTGTTTGGCATGTGGGGTGTGGCACAGTAAGTCAAAACTGGCTACCTTGAAGCATCTTCCAACGGTGATGTGCGTCTCTTGTAGGCAGATAATGTCAACGTCATAAATCACTGATAATGCTGTGTATGGCTACCGACCATCTCTCAACATTGAGCTGCAGTGATCTAAGGGCTAGCCCAGTGGCTCAAATATTGTGGGCGGGGGGAAGGGAAAGAATTGCATCAGGAATGTTGGCTGGCAAGTGACCAAGATTTAGCCCCAGAAAGGACTTTCAATGCAGTCTGCTGATTGAATCAGCAGTTTCCCCGATATGAACTGGGTACTTACGGGGCGCGCAAAGAGAATTCTGATCCATTGTCCCCACTTCCCATTACACGAACCATTGCAGTAAAGGCTTTCACAAAGACTTTAGCCATATCTGCGGTATTTTTCTTTAACAGGGAATCTGGCATGATTTTGTGTAGAGACTGCTTTTCTATTTGTCTAGGCCATCAACTAGGGACCACAGTGACTATTATTTCCAGGGGTTGATGAATTTTAGGAAGAGTGCCTTTTCTGTTTTACCAAGGTTAGTTCATTTGGAAACTCATTTTGACATATCAGTGAGCAGAAGGTGTCCATCTCGGGGAAGAGACTAAGGACTAATTAAAAAGAGGTTTGATAACTTCAAAAATTCAAGCGTCTGTCACAGAAGGAATGTATGCACCTATTCTTTTTATGAGTGGTCAGCTTAGATCCTAACCCATTGGGAGAGGTTTCACTGTTTATCCTCTTTTGCGATTTGTTCTACGTCAAGGGGTGAATGCTAACTCTAATCTGGTCATTGGTGTTTGTCCAGAATGAAGCCCTCACTAAAGTAATGGCTGTCAGGGGAATGTGTTCACCAAGAACTTCATTTGTGTGAACCTGAATAGGACCCAGTATCCTCAAATAACAGCTTCCTAGGCTGTGGTGTGATAAAGTTTCTCTTTATCCCAGGGGTGTGGTCAAGTCAGAAAGTTTTCCAACATATAGATCCACATAAATTGCAGCCATGCCATCTTCTCTTGTAGAACTGTCGTCTCGCAAGCTAAGCAGGCTGAAGATGGACCAGCATTTCCTTTTAACAAGGATCTAATGGCTGAGCATGGATCTAGGATCCCAGAGTTTTTAATTTTATTTAGGTCTGGTTCTGCTATTGACTTGTAATGTGACCTTGGGCACATCACTTAACTGCTCTGTGCTTCAGTTTCCCCATCTGTAAAATGGGAACAATCATACCGTGAGGTTTAATTATGTTAGTGGTCATTTTTATTTATTACTTGGATGGGAAACCTCCCATAGAACCTCAGTGTGGTGTTGGTGATTCACTGGGTGACTCTCTTTCCCCAAGCTAGTGAACAAATGCCCTAGTGTGGTCCTTCTGGAGGTGTCTTCTTTCAGAAAACATGTCAAACAGGTCCCATTATCATTATACTTTTTGTAACCCATCTGGCCTGAAAATCCCAACTCAATTGGCTACAGTCTGCCTACCAAAATCTTACCTGTAATTTCAGTTGGATGTGGTATTCTTCATGTCATGCTCCAAACAGTTATTTGGTGTTGCTTTGGGATCTTATCAGCTTCACCCCGTTTTTTGGGTTTTTTATTAGCTGTAACTCAAAGCCAATAGAAGGTACCCAGCAGGGGCGTAGCCAGAGTGTTGGGGGAGAGAGACCAGGTGGAGGAATGGAAAGGAGTAGAACATGGAACAGATGTGGGTGGAGGGAAGCGGGATCAATAAGGAAATGCAGGAGGTGGGAGCTAGAACATATTAATGGAAGAGGAATAAGCCGGAGACTGAGCTGAAGAAGAAGGCAGAGAAGAGTAAGACGGGAGAGAGGCTGACAGGGAGAGATGGGAGGGCAGGGACGTCAGGAGGAGCTGGAAAAGGGGCAAAAGAGATGGACTGGTTAGCTGCATATGCGGCTTTGCAAGGGGGAGGAGACTAGAAGTGTTTGTTTGCATGCAGCATGTGAGAGACTTCATGCCAGCTTGGGGAGGGAGTTGGAGGAGAAAGAAGAGGGCCACCAAGGTGGACAAAAAAGCCAATAGTGGGAGGCATTCCCATCACCTTTGGCCAGTTGGGGCATTGCAATGCAATGGGAGCTTTCAGTACTTCAGTGGTTCATTAAATGACCATCTATACCCACTACTTACCTCGGGGTGTTATGAACCTTAACTAGTTAATGTTTCTCCTCTGATGAAAGGAACTATTGAAATGCAGGTTATTATCATCATCGTCATCCTCATTAAGAAGACTTGGGGTACTGTAAATAACAGTTGAGGGGGGTGAAGTCATCAGAGCTGATTTGGTTATGGGGCCTAATTTTCAGTCTGGCCTTGATCCAACATCCTGTAGAGCTCCCACAATTTTACTGATCCAATGTGTTGTCTTTAGATGGCTGTCCATGAGATTATGCCTGGTTTTTAAAAGTCTGGCCAGTAGTTTAACAAATCAGGCTACCAAAAGGTCGTCTTAATGAGGAAAAAAGGTCCTTGGCTGGGAAGTTCCAAGATAGCTGAGACTCTCAGAATTCCATGTAGAAATAAGAAATCACCCTACTCCTCTCACTGTGTTTTGTGTCATAGCTGTCTCCCCTTTCTAGCCTTTCTTATCCATAACTTTGCCTGAAATCCAAATGGATTTAATATTGCTTGCAAGTTTTTACATTATTTTAATCTTAGCTCTTTCCAAAAAAGAGGAGAATAATAGAAAAACAGCCCTTGTGAGATACAAACTTCTAGATGATGGTATCAATTTACTTTTCACAGTTAGGCACAATAAATTACTTTTCATCACAGGTAAAATTTGCAACAATGACATGTTTCCTCCTCCACAGAATACAGTCGGATTCTGAGACAGTGATAAAGAACTAGCAGTCATGAAATTGAAGTAGCATTTAACTTTTTATTTAACTTTTATCTGCTTGATGAACTACACAGTAAGTTGTACAGACAAGTTATTTGCAGACATTTTAACATCCTATTACTTGTGAGGAGTTCGCTCTTTGCTTTAGGCTGAGTTTTCTAAAGGAGCATAGTGTCATGATGGAAAAATAAAAGGCCAAAGTCTGCAGTTTATTCTTCATTCAAACCTCCTGTTGAGGCAGCCAGTGCCTGTATAAGGATTGAGTAAGGGATTCTGCTGTTTAGCCTGCTTTTTTGACAAAAATATCTTTTTTTGTACTGTTATGCCAGTTTCACGCCAGTTTAACTGTATTGTTCATTGGAGTGGCACTGGTGTAAAACTAGGATAATACAGTGGGGAATCAGGCTCAATGGGCTAATTCTTCTCTAACTGATGCTGGTGTAAATCAAGAGTACCTCCACTAAAGCCAATGGAGTTAGGCAGCTAAAACTGGTGTAAGCGAGGGAAAAATCAGGCCCTAAGTATCTAACTTTCAGGTACCTTTTAGACATTAGTTTATTTGCTGTTGTCAAGACCTACAGACAATAAAAGCTAACATAGTAAATAAGGACTGAGGTCTTGATTCTGCAGTGAACTCTGCTGGGGCAGACTCCTGCTCTGTTATGGAGCTCATTGTCGGATTAGGGTCTTTATTCTGAAGTTAGGGGGAGTCTGTGTAAGTAAGGACTGAGTAAGTGGATGCAGGAATTGGCCCTAAATGAATAAGATAGTTGTTATAATGCATTTCTTCATTGTTTAAGGTAAAATTCCACTCTGAGACAGGCACCATGGATCTCTGAATAGGCACTGTTCTGCCCTCACTACTCATGTGAAACTATATATATAGGGGAAACAGGATATCGGAGTCAATAGCTACCCACAGTCTCTATCTGAAAGTAGAATTCTGCCCTAGGAAAGGAAGGACTTATTCAAGTTATGCATCTTATGCCCTGCAAGACTAAATATATGTGTAAAAGCCATTACTTAAAATGACCAAATTACTTTTTGTCCTTAGAGAAATTTCAGTATGTTTGTGTAAAAATATAATTTAACTTACATTTTAAAAACTGCATTTAAACTCTGAGTTAGGTGTGAAAATCTCATCCACAGCCCAGGACTGTATACATTTATGCCAGAAGTATCACATCTGGGTGCCTAAAGCTGTGGCCTGATTTTTGGAGTGGTCAGCCCACCTGGAACCCCTCGCTTAACTGCAGTGGGCATTATGCTGCTCTGTACCCCTGTAAAGCAGCTCATTTATTGCCTAATGGGAGGCATCCAAATGTGAAAATGTTGGTCTAATATTACTGCTTCCCAGGTCTCCTGTTCTATCGGCTGCTGTTAATTTTTGCGACAAGGACTGTTATTAACTATATGCTTGTATAGGAACCAACCTGGTCAAGGCTTGTAGGGGTTACCACTTCAGTCAGATGAAAAGTAGGAACCAGCACAGCCAAAGAAACTCCATATTATAAAAGCAGCAATGCTGAATGTATCCAATTTGGCTGGTAAAGGTGTGAAAGTTGCTGATATGATAGTAAAGAGAGGCTGTTCTGTACCTACAGAAAAACAATGGGCTAGGAGTGAAGGAGTTGGGCTTAGATTGTAAGCTCTCCTACACGGTGACAAAAAGGGAGTCATAATGAAATCGGGGTGATGGTGAGAGGAGAGCTAAGGAAGAAGGTGATTGACGTTTGTAGGGTAAGTGGCAGATTGATGGCTGTAGGAGTGAAAGATAAAGAGAGCGCTGCTTGTGATATCCATATATACAGCTCAACAAAGACCTGACGAAGAAGAATTTTCATCAAGACTTGCAGGTGCTAGTGGACACAGCAGCGCCAGGGTAACTTTTGGCGGTGCCGGGTGATATGAACACACACTGAGGCAAAACCCAAAGGGAGTATGAAATGTACTAGGAAATTTCAGCATAGGCATCATGAATGAAGAAGAGGAAACATTACTAGACGTGTATATTGCCAATCAATGGATGATAGCCAATACGTGGTTCCAAAAGAGGGTGAGTCATTTTGTTTTTTGTTGCTGGTGGAAACAAAAGCCAGATTTGATATGATGTTGGGGAGGAAGTCTCAGTGGAGTAGAGTTATGGACCTCAAAGTGACACCTAGTGGTTGATAGTACTTTAAAACAAGCCTCTTTTGGCAAAGATTGCTGTAAAGCGTTGGACAGGGAGGAACTTAGCTCAAAAGAAACAAGATTAAAGTACAGGAAGTTAAGGGGAAGTGTGGTAGAAAAGTTTGTGCAAGCAGTCCAGAATAAATATCTGGGAACAGATTTGGCATCGGCTGAAGAGGAGTGCAAGTATCTCAAAAGAGTGTGGATTGCTCTGCCAGAAAAGGTTTTGTGGCTGAGAGAGCGAGAGGAGTGGTGGCGGACTGACAAAATGTAGGTAACAATCTGAAACAAGAAAAATGGCATGTAAAGAAAAAGAAATGAAGCCATTGACTGTACATGAAAGCGAATACAGAGAAGCAAAGCAAGAGGGAAGCAAAGAAGGCCAAAAAAGGTGCCAGAGATAATCTCTACCCTGAGCTTGTAAACAATCCACAACCAGCTGGCAAAAAGATCTACAATATAGAAAAATGAGACGCAAAGTGAAGGAGGATGGTATTGCAATGCCAGTTGTAAATAATGATCGGGAAGACTTTTTGGAACACCGAACAAGTAAAGGACAGGAGGAAACAATACTCTGAGAGTCTCTTAAATAAGGCAAATCTCTTTTGTGGAGTTGCCAACATGTGTTCCTAACGTGGTGCCCAAGCCTGACATAATGGAGGAGGAGATGAGAAATGCAGTTCAGGAAATGAAGAACAATAAGGCAGTGGGACCTGATGAAGTGATAGTGGCCCAGTGGAAGTCTTGGGTGAGAGACATAAAATGGGTGAGCAGAATGGTTAAAGCTGTATGTCAGGACAAGCTGACTGGTGCAAGACTACGCTGGTCTCAATACATAAGTGTCGCGGTGCCTGGAATGGGTCACGACTGAGAAGGCCAATCTCAGGGCAGACACACCGAAACTGGTGGTATACTCTAATTAGATTTAACCAAATCAACAACAAATGTGTGCTCCTGGATCTCTGTACTAGCTTACCATGGAGCCACAGCCAGTCCCCTTAGACACTCCAGCCTGTATTATCACCCAGACAAACTGGACTTAATGGTGAAAGGTTATTAAAACCAAAAATCATCACACACTAGTTTCTTCCAGCCCCAAATGGCCAGTCACTTACCCCAGGTCAGGGTATACTTCAGATCTCACCAAAGACAACATGGAAGGCAATTTCTTTAGCAAATGAAACCAAAGATTTATTAACTAAGAAAAAAGAGAGAGTTATTGAGAAGTTAAAGCAGGTAAATTACATTATAGGTGACTCACAGTTTGTAGTCCAAATGATAGCAGTGATGTAGAATCTGTTAGTTTTCCATAAGACTCTTAGGACTTCCTAAAATGGCTTTGAGGACCTCTGTCCAATCGCTTAGGGTTCCCCCTGACAGAATCCAAGCAGTTCAGAGATGAAAGACTATTCCCTTAGACCAGTATTTATAGATCTTGCTCACAGCAAATAAGCTGACAAGATTGTTGACCAACATGGGTGCTTCCTTTGATGACAAAAATTAGGAAATGTAGACTGGGAATATGAATCCTATTGAATAGTACAATGGCTCTTGCTTTGAAATCACTTTCTATGCATACACAAGTAATTCGGTCACAGTGATACACACAGCGTAATTGCCGGCCACTCATTTCAATAGGGATGGATAAGTGGGAACAATACAGATAACATTCATTAGTTTTCAGGAAGTCTACACATCAAGCAAATTCTCATCATAATGTTAACACAAACCTCTGATCTAGGGTTAATTAAGCATTAAGGGTACACAGATATAATGCAGATCAACAAGTTATAGATATGAAAAGACAATAGCACTAGCATTCCTTTGAACTGTTCTAAGAGACAAGTGAATTGGCTTGATCCCATTACAATGCCTGTTGGCATTCTTTTGACTCCTTTGAGCACTAGTGAATGGATCTATGTCTACTAGCCCACTTCATATCAATTTGATACTCGCACACAAGTGAATTGGTACACCTAACACTTCTTTGAGGTTGTGACCTGAGCTAGCTAGCTGTGAGCACCACATTTTAAAAAAGGAAGCATCCATGAATGTGGAAACTATCAAGGGATAAACTTACTATTGCATGGGTGAAGATACCAGAACTGTATCCTGGACTCTAGGATTCGGAGAACGGTGGAACTCCTCTTTGAACAAGAACAGTTCGGCTTTATGGAAGGATGAGGAACCACAGATACTATGTTGGTAATTCAGCAAGGGATAGAGGAGCATCTAGAGCAGGGGTGGGCAAACTTTTTGGCCCAAGGGACACATTGGGGTTGACAAATTGTATGGAGGGCCAGGTAGGGAAGGCTGTGCTTCCCCAAACAGCTTGGCCGCCTGCCCATTCCCATTTCCTGCCCCCTGACTGCCCTCCTCAGAACTCCCAACCCATCCAACCCCCCTTGCTCCCTGTCCCCTGCCTCTCTGCCCCTTATCCAACCCCCCTGTTCCCCATCCCCTTACTAGCTGGAGCCAGCCACGCTGCCTGGCAGGAGCTCGCAGCCACACCGCCCAGAGCGCTGGCGGTGTGGCTGCGTGGGTGGGGGGACATCAGGGGAGGGGCTGGGGGCTAGCCTCCCTGGCCGCAAGCTCAAGGGCCAGGCAGGATGGTCCCCTGGGCCGGATGTGGTCCGTGGGCCATTGTTTGCCCACCTCTGATCTAGAGGACCAACAGGATAGCTTCTTGGCTTTTATAGACCTAACCATATGATATAGTGAACAGAGGGATGTTCACATTAGTGCTGAGAAAATATGGCGGGTCTGAGAATATGATGATTGTGATGAATGCGCTACACAGATCACCTAAAATAGTGATCCGAACATGTGTTGGAATGACAAGCCTCTCTGCAGTTACAATCAGTCTGCATCAGGGGTCGGTCCTCAGTCTGCTCATGTTTATCATACTGCTGGACTACATCAGCGGGAAGCCCTCGGTGGGAAAAGGTGAGAGGCTGCTATATGCAGATGACATAGCAATAAGGGCATCTTCAAAAGAAGACCTAAAGGAAATAGTCAACCAGTGGTATGACTAGGTAAGCTGGCATGGCATGAAAATGACTATGACTGAGACTAAGGTCATGTGGGTCAGTAGAGGTGCCACAGGAAAACTGGATATAGAAATTAATGGAATATGACTAACCCAGACTGATCAGTTCAAGTACCTCGGTGGCTTGGTTTTAGAATATGGTGAGCTCGAATGTGAGACACAGTCTGGACTTCGGAGTGCTGTAGGACCATGGGATAACATATAAGGTGTTGTGTATGACAACTGTATGCCGCTGAGATGAAAAGGCCAACTGTATATAGAACAATGGTGTACCCTTCAATGCTGTGCGGTGTGCAGAAGTAAGGGCAGTAATGAGAAGGCTGAGTCAGTGTGTTCAGGTGTTCGAGATGAGACATCATTGCGCTATAAACAGTTACACAAAGAGAGAGATTTTGACATGCAAGCAGTAGGATGGAAATCTAAGTCCATGATGTGGCTGACAAAATTTAGGAAGCATGATTTTGCGGTCTTGGACACATACGGAGAATGAATGAACAGGACTTGGTGAAGATAGCAGGGCAGGAGAGGGTAGTAAGAAAGAGACCCCGAGGAAACCTGAAGAAGAGATGGATGGATTGCATCAAAGAAGATTGTAAGCTTGTGGAAGCCTAGTGCTGCCTTGGATGGACAAAGATGGAGGATGCTTGTACCATGACCCGACCCCAGATAATGGTATGGGGAGGAGGGGTATGGGAGAAGTAGTAATGCTATATCTATATTTATATCTGTCTATCACTAATTTATAATGCACCATTCGTGAATTATCTTTTATTGGTAATGTAATTGTGTCTTAGTGAATGTAATTATTTCACTTTTAGTTATTTAGCTTAATCTGAACTGAGACTCAGGTTGAATTGAACAAGAGTTTTATTTTGTAGTGTAAGAACTGCCTGTTCAGTTGTAACACATTTCTAACGTGAATTTGTTGATAGTATGCAGAGACCTCCTATATCGATCGCTGATGTAATTGTCCTATAGTTGGACAGATGATGTAATTCTTATCTAGTTGCTGAAGACAGTGACCTTGAGACAGATCAGATGACTGAGCAACATAGGTGGATCATTGATTACCAAATGTCCTTGATTAAAGCTAAATTGGCTTTATGCAGTTAATAGCTATAGAGGAATGACTGTGAAGAAACTATAATGCCTCATAAAAGTTGCAGCCTTTTTTAATGAATAAATATCCAAGGCCAAAGGTCAAATGTGTTCATGGTGATTTCAAGACTTGCTTTTATCTGTGTTCTGCATAGTTTTGTAACTTCCTTGCTTTGGCCATTGTTATCAATTAAATTGCTGTAACTTTATAAGACAGCTGTTGTGAGGCCCAAATAAAACATTTTAGTTTGCTAGCGGTAGGGTTGCCAGGTGCCCGGTTTTTGACCGGAATGCCCGGTTGAAAAGAGACCCTGGCAGCTCCGGTTAGCATCGCCCATTGGGCCGTTAAAAGTCTGGTCGGCAGTGCTGCGGGTCTAAGGCAGGCTAGTCCTACCTGTCCTGACATCATGGAAGCAGCCAGCTCCGGCTCCGCACTCCCGTTGGCCGGGAACTGTGGCCAAAAGGAGCCAGGGGGGTGGTGCCTGCGGGCGAGAGCAGCATGCGGAGCCTCCTGCCCTTTCCCCTGCACCTAGGAGCTGGACCTGCTGTCCGCTTCTGAGGTGTAGCGCAGTGCCAAGACAAGCAGGGAGCTTGCCTTAGTCCTGCTGTGCCGCTGACCTGGAGCAGCCCAAGATAAGCCAGTGCCCCAATCCTCTGCCCCAGCCCTGAGCCCTCCCCCAAACCCAGAGCCCCCTTCTGCACCCCAACCCTCCCCCCCCTCCACACACACGCTCCGAATTCCTCAGCCCCAGCCTGGAGCCCCCTCCACACCCTGAATCCCTCCTTTCTGGTCCCACTCAGGAGCCTGCACCCCCAGTTAGAGCCCTCACTCCCTCCTGCACCCCAACCTGCTGCCCCAGCCCACTGAAAGTGAGTGAGGGTGGGAGAGAATGAGCCCTGAGGGAAGGGGAATGTATTGAGCGGGAGGCGGGGCGTCAGCGAAGGGGGGGACTAGGGTGTTCGGTTTTGTGCAGTTAGAAAGTTGGCAACCTGAGCTAGCAGGTGTCACGCTTTTTTTTTTTTAAAGTAAAATACAAGACACCACATAAGAGAGTCTAAAGGAGGGGAAAAGAAGAATTGTGACTTATTCCTTGGCTTTGGGAAGACCTTTTTCAGGATTAGAGATATGTCGTATAAATGTGTGACTAGTAGAAAGTGATGCTTTTTAATTGGAACACTTAAAAAAGAAAAATACGGGGTGAGGGGGGGAAAGAGATAAACATCACCCGAATTCTGCTGGTCGGGTATAATAAAGATAGGTTTGGTAACCAGCCAGGAAGAGCTAAAGAAAGTGCACAGGCTATAAAGAAATAGATATATTTTTCTCTCTTTATGAAAACAGGCCTCGAGACCTCTCAATACAAATATCAAAGCCTTCAACGATGATAAACATGGATCCTGAAGAGACGAAGAAGGGAGGGGTTTGAGAAGACTAGTGGTTAAAGAGCTATTTTGGCTTCGCTGTTAGTATTTGCTTCTTAAATACCTATAAACTTCTGGACTAGCATTAGCTATTTCATATCAGGAGCTTTTTAAGCATGCTGCTTAATTGCCTGGAGCACTTGCAATGAAATACTATAGATGCAGAACTTGGCAAAGGTTTGTCTTTTGGCTGCGGCTGGAAGGGGTAATCTAGGTAAAAAATGGGAGATATTATCATAATATATTCCCTAAAGCAGATTCTTACAAAAAAGAGTGCCAAAAACTAATCGAATGCATGATTTTGACCCAAAATACCAAAAACCTCATAAAAGATTAGTCTGATGCCCTGAAAGGTAAGTGAGAGAGGGGGGAATTGATTCTTTGGGTTAATGTAAATCTAGTTTATAGACAGCTTGGCATGGTTCTGTAGTTCTCTCTTTTCACTGAAAAATGTGTATGATCTCTTACTGCACTTTTTTTTTAAAAAAATCATGAATAAATTGGCTACGAATTTTGCTTCACTTTTTGCGTTCTATGAATGTGTATAGTGTATTGTATTGAAATTTATCTTCTACTTATTTAATCTGCCTATCAGTTCTTCTTTCACGTAGGGGCTGATTCTGGAGCTCTTATGTGGACGTGAGTGGGACTGCTTGGGTGAGTAAGTGCTCAACAGTGACAGCAGGGCTTCCACAATCTGTCCCATACTGTATGTTCACAGAGACACTTGCAGCTGGAAATGGCTCTTTCTTTCATTCAGGACTCAGAGAAAATGTTGGCCTTTGAAAAGAGAAGAAAAAATTTTGGTTTGTTATGTTGGTGTGAGTGTATGGTGAACCTAGGAGGCAGACTCACTCTCTTGTGCTCGCTCTCTCAGAAAGGAACTTAAGTACCTAACTTTAAGCAAAGGGGCACCTTATGTCCTTAAAAGTTGTCTGCATTTAACTCTCTCTTTCTGAATCAGGGCTTCTGTGAGATGATATGAAGTCACCTGCACTGAGTCTTGAGCCCAGCGTCAGAAATATCAGTAGATTGTTCCAGTTTCCTTGTAGAAAGGGCACAAAACTGGTTCATGGTGGGAGGGGAAGAAGACCTAGTGGGTCTGAATCTGTTGTTGCCTCATTTCCGCTGGAGTTGCTGTCTTTTCTAGGCCTTTATGTGGTCCTCAGCACTTTAGCATCTGAGTGTCTCACAATCTTTAATGTATCCCAGTAGCACAGAGGGGGAACTGAGGCACAGAGAGGCTAAGTTACTTGCTGAAGGGCACGTAGGAGGTCTGGCAAGCAGGGACTTGTATCTGGGTCTCCCAAGCCCTAGGCTAGTGTCCTGACCACTGGACCATCCTTCCTCTTTCTCACCTCTTTCTTCCTATCATTCAGCTGTTCCTTCCACACCTAGGTTTACCAGTCAGCATAATCTGCAGTTCACCAGTCCCTTCCGTCAACATTCACTCCCGGATAACAGAATTTATGTGCTCAGAAACAATTACCAGTTACTGATTAGAGTGTCTGCCCCTAAATTACTGTTCTGTGAATGAAATTCACCCCACTGCGGAGGACCAGCACAAAGCCTCTGCACCACTTATATCCATTCAATAAGTCCTGTCCTGAGACTGACACTTAGTTGTGCATAGCTTTTGCACTGCCCCTCTACACTGGGGTGAATTTTCCTCTGTAACTTTACAATAAAATGATCAATAGTACTTGTCCACTGAATTTCCATGTAAGCCAAATTCCTTTTTATTAAGATTATCTTTCTTCCTATGTCTACACTACCGTGGTAAGTCGATCTACACTACGCAACTCCAGCTACGTGAATAGCGTAGCTGGAGTTGACGTACCTGAGGTCGAGTTACCGGAGGATCTACACCATGGGGGGTCGATGGGAGAAACTATTCCGTTGACTTACTTTACACTTCTCGTTGGGGATAGAATACAGGCGGGGTCGACTGGAGAGCATTCTGCTGTCGATTTGGCTGGTCTTCACTAGACCCACTAAATTGACCGCCAATAGATTGATCTCAGAGCGTGGATCCCGGCTGTAGTGTAGATGCAAGTAACGTCTGTTGCTGTCTCACTGTAACTTGCCTCGCCTAGCTTAAATGGGGAGTTGTAGCAAGCTGTGACCCTGATCTGATGTCTCCCAACCTTTTAAATTGCTTCCCCCCACCTCCACCCAGGTTGACAGCAAAGCCTCTCAAACAAAAGCCTTACGTCCTTTTCTTGCCAGGTGTCATATGTCTGCTGCAGTGCACAAGATCTCTGTCAAGCTTTCTTACAACTACAATACCCACCTGCAGAAGTAAAGAAACAGATTGATAGAGCCAGAAGAGTTCCCAGAAGTTACCTACTACAGGACAGGCCTAACAAAGAAAATAACAGAACGCCACTAGCCGTCACCTTCAGCCCCCAACTAAAACCCCTCCAACGCATTATTAAGGATCTACAACCTATCCTAAAGGATGACCCAACACTCTCACAAATCTTGGGAGACAGGCCAGTCCTTGCCTACAGACAGCCCCGCAACCTGAAGCAAATACTCACCAACAACCACATACCACACAACAGAACCACTAACCCAGGAACTTATCCTTGCAACAAAGCCCGTTGCCAACTGTGCCCACATATCTATTCAGGGGACACCATCACAGGGCCTAATAACATCAGCCACACTATCAGAGGCTCGTTCACCTGCACATCCACCAATGTGATATATGCCATCATGTGCCAGCAATGTCCCTCTGCCATGTACATTGGTCAAACTGGACAGTCTCTACGTAAAAGAATAAATGGACACAAATCAGATGTCAAGAATTATAACATTTATAAACCAGTCGGAGAACACTTCAATCTCTCTGGTCACGCGATCACAGACATGAAGGTCGCTATCTTAAAACAAAAAAACTTCAAATCCAGACTCCAGCGAGAAACTGCTGAATTGGAATTCATTTGCAAATTGGATACTATTAATTTAGGCTTAAATAGAGACTTGGAGTGGCTAAGTCATTATGCAAGGTAGCCTGTTTCCTCTTGTTTTTTCCTACCCCCCCCCCAGATGTTCTGGTTTAACTTGGATTTTAACTTGAAGAGTGGTCAGTTTGGATGAGCTATTACCAGCAGGAGAGTGAGTTTGTGTGTGTATGGGGGTGGGGGGGATGTGAGAACCTGGATTTGTGCAGGAAATAGCCCAGCTTGATTGTCATGCACATTGTGTAAAGAGTTGTCACTTTGGATGGGCTATCACCAGCAGGAGAGTGAATTTGTGTGGGGGGGGTGGAGGGTGAGAAAACCTGGATTTGTGTTGGAAATCACTTTAGATAAGCTATTACCAGCAGGACAGTGGGATGGGAATAGGTATTGTTTCATATTCTCTGTGTATATATAAAGCCTGCTGCAGTTTCCACGATATGCATCTGAGGAAGTGAGCTGTAGCTCATGAAAGCTTATGCTCTAATAAATTGGTTAGTCTCTAAGGTGCCACAAGTCCTCCTTTTCTTTTTACATAATTTGAAAGCACAGTCAAAACAATTCAGTTTCATTCTTCCTTGCCTGGAAGAAAATAGCCAGCAGTGTCTCTAGTATTAGAGTATCAGCAGTATTACTAGTGTCTCCCATGTTATGAAGGAACTGGCAGAATTGTATGCTGCTGTCCTTCCCAAAACTTGTTCTGAATTAGCTGAGAAAGAGGGGAACATTTCCCAAGCTACACTACAAATCTCCTGGTCCCAAGCCCTAAAGGGAAAGTAGCCTGGAGTTTTTCCAGACCCCAGCTTTTACTCCCAAACCTTTCCTCTCTTTCAGGATTTATTGTTCTCCACGTTTCTGTGTGCCCAGCACTCCTGAGACAGGATAGCTTGTCCCATGAGATTTCTGTCTCTGGCTTTAAATAAGTTGAAGGTATTATTTATGCAGTGTCACTAACTATTTGAGCCTCATATCTCCCCCCACCCCATTACTCTTGAGATACAGTGGGTCAGATCCAAGCTGAAGCAAGTCAGTGTGGCTCCATTGACTTCATGGCAATTTACCCCATCAGGGGGTCTGGCCCAATCATTAGTGAATTCCTATGAGGCCAATATTCATGATAGCATTGTCTATCTGCTTTGTGTTTGCTTTATTCTGCCTTTAACAAGTTGGACCCCAGAGACTGAAACATGTTATACTCTGTTCCTTATTGTTCTTCATCATACAGCCATAAACAGAGGCTGATTTCACTCCAGACCTATCCTTGGCCATTCTCTTGCCCTAATTTTTTCAGAAAGCTGTTGGATTTTTTTCAGCATTAGCTTGTTGCTGTCCTAGCCAGGATGAGACATACTGCGGCTTGCTTTATAGTCTAGAGATTGATGCATTATGAAGATCAGAGATCTGTTGTTGTGATTTTTCTGAGATGACGCAAAGGAAACCCGTGATGCTAAGGACACTGAGGGTAATTATTACCTATCTAATCTATTGGCATTTCTGAAGTGCCTGTCACTGCGACCTGTAGGTGGTCTTATGGGGGTTACAGTGTAAATTGGGTACAACTCTATTGAAGTCAATGCAATTACACCAATGTGAGAGGGGAATGGGGCCTGAGGAGCTCAGGTTTTGTCCTGTGATGTAAACAGACTACACATAGGGTCTGCTTCTTAGCGAATCTTTGGATTGCCCTTCCCTGAAACAGCTGTAACTGGGAGTGCTGTCACTTCCCTCAGGGCGTGTCTGAGCCATGCATGCGTGGTCTTCCCTTTGGTGTCTCTATGACTGAGAAGGATCCACCAGGGGGTGTTTAAGTGGAATTTCCCCTACCAACAATCCTAGGAGGCTGTTGTGGGCAATACTATCCCTAGGGCTTTTTTTCATTTGCCACCATGAGAAGGGTTTGCTCTTTTTCTGTCCCTCCTTCTATCTTTCGCTGAGAGTTGTTTCCTGACACATCCCCTTCATTCTTCCCCTCTGATTGCCCTAAGGGCCAGATCTGTCCTGCCTGCTCATTGGCTTTCTGCTCTACTTCCCCCTCCAGCTGTGGAAGAGGAATAGTCCACTTGTGGTCAACTGTGGACAGGAAAAGGGATTTTGTGTGGGGGTGGAGACGGTACATGGCAGTGCTGCCTGTCCTGGCAGCCCTGCCAGGTTACTCTCCTTTTGATCCTGAGGCTCAGTTTTTGTAGAGAAGAAGCAGACTGCATTTGCTTGACAGGGTCCCTGTGATATTGTAGTGTTGGCCAGGGCTTGACTGATGAGTGACTTTGAGCTATCTCCAGGTAGGTTTAGCTGTGTCTTATAGGGGTGGAAGACATGGTGGTAAAAACACCTTCTCCTTTTAAAATTCTCCCTGCAATATGTGTCGTTTTCTGTTCCTGTTCTGGGAGCACCAAAGAAGAGTTTAGGGAGGAAGCTGGTCAGTTATATAGGCAAGCACTAAAGACGACGGGTGAAATTCACCCTTGCCCAAAGGGCCCACAGAAGGCAAATGCACCACTTACGTGGGGCTGTTTTGAGGGCTGAGGAGTGGTTTAAGTCATCCTATGGAAATTGGAATGACCTGTGCTGAAGTCCTGGGAAAACCATGTCTGTCTGTCTGTCAATGCATTTTTAAAAGTTTAGTGTTTCAGAAGCAGTAAAAGAAAACCAGCATTTTAACAACTCTACTCTATGTCCTGCCATAGAACAAAGGGCTCAGGAGTGCCACTCAGACACTTGAAACTGAAAAACACTTGTGTCATTTACATGGCAGTTCAGAATACAGGCTACAGTGCTGCTAGAGCAGAGACCACAAACTTTCACATTTGAGTCATCTGTTGAAAAGCTACATATTTTTCTAAAGAGGGACCAAAATATGTTTTTGTAAGTAGTTTTACTTGCTGCTAAACAGATTCAGCCTAGACAGTGAGATTTATTTATAAATTGGATTTTCTTGCTCACCACAACTACTTATTAGATTGCTGAATTACATTGATCAGAGAGTTTGACCTTGCTTGTGGAGCCCTGGTACAAAACCAATCATCCGATCCTAGTATGAATACCACTGTTTGTGTCTACAGAAACCAATCGACACTTCTAAGTAATCTGTTTAAATAGGCTGTGACACTAAACTTCCTTTCTCTCACTTATCTGAGCCAAGCAATCTCTTCAAACAATTGATGTTTTTCATTCTGCAGTAATCTTCTATCACTTGCATTAATTGCTGTAATCTCTGTTGTATTTTAAATGTCTCCTTGTCAAGATACATCCAGGGATAACTAGAGTGTGAATCTTTTTCTGAGACTATCACTTGTGTTCTATATCCTGGATTAGCTGTAAGGGACTGTCTTTTAATAATAATTAATAAATAATAATAAGTAGAGCCACTATACTTAGGGTCGCACAGTACTTTCCATTATAAGATGCTGTTTTCAGTTTGGTTGTAATTTTGTCAGACTTCACTGTTGAAGCTGAAATTTTCCATGCTGGGTGTCTGCTTCACTCTGTGGGTTGTTTTTTTTTTTGGTTGTTTTTTTTTTATTTCAGCAAAAATGGTTCAGCCATTTCAGAGAATGACATTAGGAAAAGATCCATTGTTTTGCCCATGTTAAAAAAATTCTTACCTCTGTTTCTTTTAGAAGGTCTAGCACCCCTATTTTATGGAAGAGGGGCTTGAAATTTGTCTACGAAGTTGCCCTGGTGTTGGGGCTGTGCCTTTTCATCTGTATGAAAATTTGCCTCAATTTGACCAAGTTATAAGCCTCTGAAAAATCTCAGTTTGCACATGCTCAATAGGGCCTTGTTAGAGTTTGGTAGCTAATTTTTCAGAAGATTCCAGCTGTATTGAGCATGCTCCAACCCAGAGCTTCAGGACCTGAGCAGAACTTTTCCTGAAATTGCTGCACCTGTCTGCTCATAGCTCCTTTGATTCCAGGCACAGGAACTGAGAGCAGGGAGACTGTCTCTCCTGTGTTCACAATGTTCCCTGGTGCTGGAACACAGGCAATGTGGAGAAGAAGGAAACCTGATTTGAAATATAGAGGGGACAAGAGCCAGACTAGGGGGAGGGCGTGGGCAGCAGAAGTAGATCTGGAAGTGGAGCCTGGAGGCAGAGGTAAAGGAAGAGACTAGGACTGGCTGGGCAAGAACACTGGGAGCGGGAGTTAGGGTGGGAAGACAATTGGAGCAGACCAGGATCTGGAGTGTGGGGACACTGGACTGGCTGTTCAATGAGACTGGGACAAGGAGCCGGGGGAAACTGAGATGAGGAGTTGGGGACAGAAAGAGACAGATATGGGACAAGGACATGCTGGAGGAGATAGAGTCAGAAGGTCTGTGCCCACCGGAGCACACTTCCCTCTAGAAGCTGGAATGGAACTCAAGATTCTTGAGTCTTACCGTTCCTTTGCTGTCCAAAATAATAATAATAATAATAATTATGTAATAATAAATATAATTAATAATGTGTGGAACTCAATGGCAAATTGTATCTCACCCTCTCTAGTGCTGGTCAACATAAAGATTGACAACCTACTGCCACTGTCAGTTACTACATTATCTCAGGTGGTAGAGGTCTACTTGGCATCTAAAGGTTCCAGTTCTGCTGATGAACCACGTAGGTGTCCGTATAAATCCATATGATAGAATTTTTATTTTTTCATTTTTTTAAATCGGGAAATTAGACACAAAAGTATGTTAAAAGAACATTATGGGTGATCCTCTTTAATTACATGACAATTAGTGGGCACTGTTGAGAGTAACTGCTCTGTGCCTCAGTTTCCCACATTAAAAGTGGGGATAATAACCTCTCCTTTTATGGGGATGTTTAAAAATGAATTAATTAATATTTGTGAACCACTCAGACACTCTATTTATACCCACTGTTGTTGTAAGTGACAAGATTTATCATAATTGAAAGAGATTAGAGGGGATTTTTTTCCAGTTTGTAGTCTTTGTAAATTTAACATTTATGCATCTCATTTTCACAGTACCCCCTGATAAGTTAGTTTTCCTTGTTTGTGTAATGAGAGAGAGCGAGAGGGAGAAGAAAATGTGATTGTAAAACCACAGAAATTAGCAGGAAGGAAATAGAGCCAAGTAAACGATCATAACTACTATATAATCATTGTGGAACGTAACCGTATTTCAGGTTGACTGAGTTACCTTCATTAAATTAAGCCTCATAATATTATTCCACTATATAATTGGAGATACTGAGATATGGTGCTATTCAAGTAAAAAAATTCTAATGTTCCATCCATTTTGACAGTTGTTTAAAAGCATTCACCAATTTTTGGTGCCCCAGTTTTTGAGTGCTCAACTCGAACCACAAAAGGGTGAATTTCCAGAGGTACTGAGCACCCACAGCTCCCATTGACTTCAGCTGGAGTTGCGGGTACTCATTGTGATGAATGTGAGATCCAGGAAACATGGGAACATAAAAACACTATTACACTGAAGTGTGCCAAACGCTGTAGACACAGAGATTATTCATAAACTCATGTATCTGTAAATGTTATATGTATTTTTGTGAGAAGGGGATTGTAGTCTGGTTTCCCAGGAGAGATTAGTGAGCTTCCTCCAGGAACTAAATATGGATCGGGGAGGGTAGTTATTGCAAATTCCAGAACAGGTAACAACTCCAGAGAAATACCATCCCCTTGGGTGAATTGCATATATTGGTTCAGACCAGGTTCAAGAAGCTGAGGAGACAAAGGACTGGTCTGCACTTAAAACTTATACGTGTATAACTGTGCCAGCCAGGGGTGTGAAAAACCCACACCTTTAATGACACAGCCATGTCAACAGATCCCCTAGTGTAGATGCAGCTATGCCAACAGAAGAGTATTTCTGTCATCATAGCTCATATCCGTCAGGGAGGTGGTGTTCCTACACCAGCAGACCCCCTGCTCCTCGTCCTGGCATACACTCCATCTGCTCTAGGTGGCTGTGCCTGCTTTGGCTCTGTAGCCATAGTCAGAGAAAGGATTTCCGGTATAAAACTTTAGCCTGAACTAGCTGCTTACTTCATTTGATCCTCAAGCTGACATGATTCTGTAATCATGAGGGCAAACCCCTGCTGGAAGGATTTGAAAGACTGGAACCTGCCAGGGGCTCCATGTGGAAGATAGGTGGCACCTGGTAAGCTTAGCATGAGTAGACTCTTTATTGTTTTATTATATGTTTTCTCTGCTTTTACCCTCTACTTTCATCCTAAAATAAATGTACTGTGGGTTCTGTCTCTTAATATGTGTTTGTACAGTGCTCTGTGAAAGCTGGCTGTCACTGCAAGCCATGTCATTGTCCCCTGAGAGTGAACAAGCCACAGGTGCTGGTTAAGGTCAGACCTGCTGGGGTAGTCACAGTGAATGGAAGCCTAAATCCCTGGTATGGCGGGAGAGAGACACTGGTTCCCAGCGCCTGTCCATAGAGAGGTGATGGCTAGAGGCCTGAGACCTAAAGGGGCACCCTTGAGCAGACCTCAGTTGTCTCATATTGAATGTATTGAGGTAACTAAAATCAGTAGACACTTGAAAAATGTTTGGCTTAAGTGACCTCCTTAAAGTCTCTCTCACTATCTGTGGGAGATGTGTGAATAGAACTGTCTGACTCCTGGTCCTGGGTTTTGGTCACAAAACCAATTTATTTGTTCATTTATACGGTGTAGTTGGGATAATCACAAGCTTTGCAAGCTTTTTTGAGGTGATGGGGTGAAGGGATGCAGACATTCTGCTGCTTGAAAAGGTTTTTTTTTTTTATGGTTTGAGATTTAACATTATTTTGTTTGTAAATTATTTATGTTGGTTGAAACTGAGTGTTTGAATACTATACCTACTAACCTAGGCAAAAAAGAAGCTGTGATTCACACAGATATTTACATAAATATATATTTCACACATACATACACTTACCTCTCCCAACCTTGTCTTGTCTATTCAGATTGTAAACTATTTTGGGGTGGGGACTGTCTCTTAATATGTGTTTGTACAGCGCCTAGCACAATGTGGCCCTCATCTCGATTGGGGTCTCTAGAGATAATTATAATATGGATAATAATTCACACAAACACATACCGCTCACTGTGAGAATATATATATATTCTCACAGTGAGCGGTATGTGTTTATTATCTATATATATATTATCTCTCGATATGTATAAGCTCACTGAACTAACATGGTACGGCTGGGTCTCTGATTATGGTTTTGTAAGGAGAGGGGTTTTCTGGGTACAGGGAGAGGCTTTACAAATGTCTTCTAAGGCACAGCTCTGCTAGCTTCAAAGACTGAAGCTGGCTGTTTGTGCATTGGACACAGATTTAATAACTGAAGCTTCAAAGCCTAAGGTGCGGTCTTTAATATACTAACATTCCCAGTAAGATGTAGGGGAAGTTCACACCTCTGTTGGTGCTGTTGTTTCAGTCTGCCTGGCTGCAGACTCAGCAAGACTGCTGCACACAGGTTTATATTGTAAAGTTATCTTTACTACCAGAAGTGCTAGAAACTTAATTGTTTTTAAACAAAAGCGCAGAATCTGGAGTACACAGTACAGCCTGCCAAGAGATCATAAATCATCAGACTCTGGTAGGTTTCTCTGCTCGTTTCTCTGCATGTAATTTGAATGCATTGGTATGTGTTTACATGTTAACTCTTAATTGGAATAATCATTGTTAGCATTGTTGTTAGGTAATTGAGTTCTGGTCTGTAGTTCTTTACTTGTTTTCTTAAAAGTATATTAAAAAAAAGACAAGAAATAATAATTCTCTCTTGGGATCCTGTTAACTTTTCTACACCTAAGTTTATAGCTATTTTTCAGCTTTCTGTACCCAGTCCTTGCACATTTGAATAGGGATAGGGAGGAAGCCAGAGCTCCAGCTGGCCATTGGTGGTTTGAGCACTACATTGTCTAGTCTTGCTGAAAGATTTCCATGACATGGTGCTTAAAATGCCAACGACCACTGGTTTCTTCCCTACGCTAGCACTCCTGGCATCCTATCACAGGCAAAGCTGAAACTGTGTGGAAAATGAGCAAAAATTTCCTCTTGTAAACTAGGGATAATATTTTCAAGAATACCTAAGAACCTTTTTCCAAAGTGCCTCAGGGTATGTCTATACATACACAACAGCTGGGAGGCATGATTCCCTGCCCTGATTGACAGACTCGCACTAGCTTGAGAAGAGCTAGCGTGCTACAAAGAGCACAGGTTTGCTAAACCTAAAAATAGCTTTGCTGCATGGGCAGTGGCTCAGGCTAGCTGCGTGGGTCCGAGCTCAGGCAGCCAGTGCCACAACGGTACCACACTGCTATTTGTAATGTGCTAGCTCAACCAGAGCTAGCACGGATCTGTGTCCCACGCTGGGAATCACATATCCCTGCTGCAGTGTAGACATACCCTTAGGCATTTAGGAGCCTGAGTCTCAATGAAAGTCAGTGGGACTTAGGCACCTAAATCACTTAGGCACTTTTGAAAATTTTACTCAATCCTAGTTCTAAATGCAGTTTTCTGCTTGTAATAGATACTTACTTTACAGTCTCTCCATTGATATGAATTCACATCTGATGTGTTTTTGCATGGAAACTAAAGTAGGAAAAGGTTTTATGTAAGCCTGCCAAATAATCTTGGGTCTTTTGATTAGCTTCCATTAGTGTTCAACAATCATCTGACCTGTTAGGTTTTGTGTGGAAGGAAGTTCACTGTTTAATGAAGTTAAACAGGCTAGTTGACATTCAGTGTCTTCTCAAGTCACCAGCAGAATCCTTGTTTCATCTTGTTGGCCGTGGTGCTTTCTGCAAAGGATCCTAAAAACAATTTATAGGCAGTTAGCTCAGTTATTGAAATATACTGGGCCTGCAAAATGCCTGATGCCAGGCTTAGGTACTTGATCAGAATCCTACTGGTGCTAAGTACAGCCATGTTTTGAGAACTTCAGATCACATCTTTGGTCAGAAATTATTGAGCACAGGTAGGACTAGTAGTCTAAATTATGCCCATTTCTAGAAATTGGTGTTATGTGCATTTTAATGTTGGTAAATTGTTGTTGAGGTTATCGGTATCTCCGTACTTGGAAGTGAGGTCTGCATCTCCTAGGATTGCCTGGTGTTTGGACAAACAAGTATGTGGATCTCAGTGCTGACTGACAGTCATCCTAGATTTGTGTAGACACATCCGAAAAGCAGACACATCTTTAGTGGCCCTAACAAAAGGAGAAAGGATCAGTTTCACATCACTGTGTTCTCTTTGACTGATATTTACCTTAAAATCGTACTCTGCCTTTCACAGGTTTGGAATAGAAAATGGAAACAAGGGGTTGGCAGCTTCTTTAACAAATGGTGAGTTTTAAATGTTTTAAATCAGTGGTTTTCAACCTTTTTTCATTTGTGGACCCCTGAAAAATTTCGAATGGAGGTGCGGACCCCTTTAGAAATCTTAGACATTGTTTGCGGAGTCCCAGGGGTCTGTGGACCACAGGTTGAAAACCACTTCTTTAAATAAGGAAATAGTTTGAAATAAATTTGATATATTTGAAAACCTAGTATTTAATTTCTGTTCTTAAAATCGAAGTGCTACATTCCACTGCTCTCATTTACATCCCATACAACAGCACTAAAATCTTACAGGATATAAGTGAGAGCGGAATTTGGTCTTTAACGAAGCACAGTAGCAAACTAGCAAAGAAGCAGTTTCTATCCAAAATATAGGCTATTTCCAAAGATCATGGATAGCTGAGAAGCCTGCTTTGAGATCAGCACAGACCTTGTAGTGCCAAATAAAATTTCTGTAATTTCAGCCTATTGTTATACATTTTTCAGTAATAAATAAACATCTGAATTAAGGCAGTTGCTTGTGAATATTAGCACTCCAGAAGGAGACTCTTGTTTGAAATCCAGTGTAGGTCACAAATGAAAATGAGCTGAGACTTCCACTAACTCACATCGCAGAACCACAATGTAATTTAGTGTGGTAACTGAGAGAGGTAATGGTGTGTGCACGTGCGTATGCATGCACAAAGTACAGTACTGTATTATGCCTGCCTCTATCCAGTGCTGTGAGGCCCTCATTTTCAGGAACCCACATTCAGTCAAAATGCTTAAAAATAAATAAACCATATATGATACAATTCGGACTTCTCATGTAGCTATATTAACTTTATTGACTGTAGGGAACTGGAATCTCCAAGTTCAAAGCACTAACAGCGAAGCTACTAGAGCTCCCTCCTGGTCTTTCTTAAAATCAGCGGGTTACCAAGATTCATTCTCAGTATTTTTGTCTTCTGCTCTGAAAGCTCTGCAAAGCGTAGAGCAAGGGGAAGATTGCTTTGGCATTGGTAGCTTGCTGAAAAGTAAAGCAAATCCTTTGCATCAAAACCAACAAAGATCTGGATTGCACAAAATAATTTAACTCCCTACTTGACATATTAGCTGAAGTTCCTTTCTGGTCATCTCTTGCCTTTAGCCAAGAAAGTGCAGTCCAATCTTCTAAGATTGAAAACCAAAGCAGTTCTGGTCTGTGAATATTGCTTTGGCCAGCCAATGGAATATCTGCCGTGACACACATTCCTAGTGTAAACAGGCAACGCTGATGTTTATACCAGTGGAGTTTAGCACTGCTTGAAACCAAGGGTTTCAAGATTCAGATAGGGTAAACTGGCTATAAACACAATCTTGCCGAAGCAGCGCACACCTGTGGTATATACTGGTGGCTGGTCACCAGCTTGAAATCAAGGCAGATTCACAGCGTGTAGTCAAGGCCTTTGTGAGTTGTAATGTATTCTTCTCCTCAGACTCTTCTCTTGTTTCCATTGTAACATACAGAGGGATTTTCTTATTTCTGTTTGTCAGAAGTTTTTATTCTTCTGGGGTTTTTTGTTCAGTTTATGGCAAATGCCATTCTACAAAGAAAATAGAAAAATGACCACGGCTAGATTTCTTCTGTGTCTCAAACAAGTTTATTATTGTATTATGTGGGTTATGTGGGTCTGATCTGTATGGTCTGTAGCTGGACTAGATTGTGACCTCATTGGGGCAGGCACCATATCCTACTGTTTGTATAGCATCAGGCACTCTTGTCAGTACAGACTAATTTAATCAATTACTAGGTTACTACTAGGTTTTGGCCACTTCTCAGAGTCACATGCCTCTGTACAACTTATGGCAGACTTAAGTGTGCCCCACTATGGATATATGTAATCCTGAACTGGTCCAAGTCATTTTTGCCATGAAAACTTTCCATCTAAAGATTGAACTCGGCTAGGAACTAACTCAACATTCTTGGTCGTAACATAATTGTGATTGCAACTTATGCCTTGTGTTTGCAGGTCTGCACATAATTCTTGCCTTTGTGGTGGTGTCACTGGAATCAGTTTGATAATCAAAGGGGCATTTCATGCATTACATGTGAAAATGTATGATGGGATGAGAAGTGGCTTGGCAGCCATTTGTCCTGCATCTCATCAGCCAAGTGATATAGATTAGCTCTGACATAACAGTATTTCCAAGGCATGTAGCCACCCACCTGATTGGCAGTGGAAGATCATTCAAAAGTTTTGATAGTAATTAATTAGTGGAGTGCTGCCAAAACAATATACATGTCTCTATTGAGGTATGTACTCAGAAGAGGTACAAGCGTTAAAATACTACACCGGGATGCAGTACTCATCCGCTGAGAAGCATAGCATGGGGTTCAGCGAACAAACAGCTGAAACTTCCCAGGAGACCCTAGTGAGGCAAGAGAGGGTGGTAGTAATATATTATACCTCTCCTTTGAAGGTATTCAAGGGACTGTAAAAATCTTTAAATGGGAAAGTAGCCTTTATTAATTCAAAAGAAAACATAGGAAATATACTATGACAATGTTTTGAGAGCACCATCTGCCATTTCTGCTTATGGAAGCAGAGATAAATAATAAAAATATGTTTTATTGGCTGCATTTTTTCCAAGTGAGTACAATAGAAATACAACTATCAGGCTTGGTGAATTGGTGCCCAAAATACAGCGAGGATTTACCAAGTGCAGGAGTGACTCACCTTCTCAACTATCTAATGTTCTATTATAGCATAATCTCAGTTCTTTGTCTGTCTCCAGTGTTTGGTTTTGCTGAGTGTGCAGTTAGCATTGGCTCCCTCAGGCCTATCACAGGTCAGCTTCAAAATGCAGGAGTACAGAATAGTGAAATGTAAGTATATTGTAGACCGTTAGCTTCAGTTTTGCAAGCACCAAGACTTTGCATTATCAGCAAATGTGGTATCTAGGTTTACATTTACGTCCACAGTAAATTCTTGTGTTTATTTCAGACGGGGAAAAAATCAGGAACTCTGTGCAGTATTTAACAATCTGCTTTGATAGCTAGCCTTACCCTTGCATGAAACACATGCTAAAGTAATTCTTTCCTTTGTTAACTCTTTGATGCTGGGAAGTACAAATGACTCAGATGACCTGAAAATAGCAAATGCAAAATTAGCAAGAACTTCAGGTTCACCTTGTCTCAAAAGAGTAAGGGAAAAATGTATCGTAGTGATTAGATCCTGTTACTTGCTGATTTATCGTGATTGACAAATGATGTCTTAGGATCAGATCCAACACCCACTGAAATCAGTGGAGGGTCTTTCAGTGGGAGTTGGATCAGGTTTTTGCTTATTAGTCAAAAGTGTTGTTATGGTACATACTGCTCCACTCTCTTCCATGTGACACCTGAGTTCAGTCTGGTGCTGTTTTCTCACTCCTTGGCCTGTCTGGGTGTGACTCTAAGCACCCTTGTATTCATACCCTACACACTATTGTAGTAATCTTTGTACAAAATATGCCTTGTGAAGTATCATTTCAAAATGAATAACTCACTGGTTGTTCATATTCTTGCATGATGTATGTATGTGGGGTGTATTAAGGGTTATGGATATATGCTGGAATTATGACTAAGTGTTTTTAAACAAGGCATGCCAAGGGGAGTTGGTAAACTGGTCTGCCTTAGATAAGAGTGTGTATTGGATTCTCTGACCTGCCCAATCTTCAGGCAAAGGCCATGAAAGTCCATTTTTTACATATTAGTTAAATAAAGCTATCAAGCCAAGAAGTTGGGGAGGAGACAGCGTGACATCTGCACCCAGCAGGAGAGAGAAGCTTGGTCTGAGATTTACTTTTCAAAGAATACATTGCAAAGGTTTGGTGGTCTATAAAGACTGGGGAAGGGGAGTTGGGCGGGGGGGGGCTGAACCTCAAGTGTTAAGCAATTGAATCACTTGATTGTATGCAATATTACTGTATTTAATAAAAAGGTATAGTGCAAAAGCTGAAAGCTAATGACACCCTAGTGGTTAATATCACTGTGACATGTTAACAGTAGATAAGGAATTATGGAAACTTAATGATATTTATGCTTTAAAGTCTGTGGCCAAAGAGGGAGAAACAGGTTCCCTCCCAGGCAGGGGAGAAGGCAGCTATTTACCTGTCTCTTATGTAAATTAAGTATGGTGGAATCAAAACAATGGAAGCCCAGAGGGATGGGAAGCCCACAGGAAGGGAAAAACAGGTCCTCCTGACTCTTGAAACAAAGTAATTGAATATAGGAAGATATAAGCAAAAACAGAAGTCATCTTTGGCATCCATCACTAGACAGACACAAGGGGCCAGGGCTCTTGCAAGATGAGAAACATGGCTCCTTCAACCAAGCGGCGGGGTGTGAAGTCTCTGGAAACTGAATATAGGTGAGAAATCTGCTTAGGCAAAGATCTTTCACCTAGGAAGACAAGGGAAGCCAGCACCGTGTACTTTTATGGAAGTTCCTGAGTGAGGAAAAGTCAGCCATGGTTGGGAAGAAGGAAGAACCGTGTGAGACACCGTCTTGAACAAACTCTGTACCTGGCTAGATTAAGTTTTAGACTTTTAGATGCATGTTTTCACTTTTATTTGCCTGTAATTCTTTCTAACATTATTCCTTTTACTTGGCATCATTTCACCTGTGTCCTGTTGTTAATATATTTGTTTTATTTTTACTATAAACCAACTCAGTGGTGTGTTTAAACGGAAGTGTGTGTTTGCTCTAGTTAAGTTTATACTTGCTCTAGTTAAGTTAATACACTGCAATGTGATTTTTGTGTCTCTAGAGGAACAAACTAATCTTCTTATTTCTCTAATCTGTCCAGGAGAGGGCTGCACATTGCAGAGCACATGGTTTGGAGGGAATTCAGGACTGGCAGTGTGTTGGGGGTCACCTTGCTGGTTGTAACCAAGGCTTGTAGAGACCAGGGAGTGTGGCTGATGTGTTGCTGGCAGGCTGCTGGGGTCAGACTTGTTGGACCAGGACTGCAGTTATACACAGACACTCAGGGTGTAACCTGCATGCTTGTTGCTGACTGTGAATGTCTTAGGCAGGGAGTTTCAGCAGCAGAGTATTGTAAGGCTCCAAGGGTTGCAGGGCAAATGGTGACATGACCCCTCACTGGTCTGATTTTGCACCCTGAATCCTGTAGACACAGGGGCTGGGAGTATTGAGTAGAAAGTGCCTTACCACAGCCCCTTCTTGCTGATCCTGTCATCCTTGGCTTAAAAAAATGGTGGCCATGATGTAGGAAAGGGTGAGAGTGTGGTTTAAAGCTGAGACTGCAGGAAGTGTCTTAGGGTATCAAGAAGGTTGTGCAGTAAAGATCACCTCTTCTTCCTGTGAACAAAAACAACCAGTGCCAACCACTATCCCATATTTGATACACAGAAGCCAACAGCCACTGAGGAAGGGTGGGTGGGACTTTCTTTGAAAATACTGTACTACTCTTTACTGCCTCTGGAAGGTGCCATTCATGAACATTGGCGCCAGGAAGAGAGTGCCCTCCAAATACTCCTATGACTCCTGTGAGCCAGAGAAATGGGAAGCTGGGACTGGATATGAAAAAGACATCAGCCTAAACTGAAACCTTGAACCTGACCAGCCAAAACTTTGGTGATTCTCACAATATGAAGCTGAGTGAACACTTGGCCAGTGGTTCACATTGATATTATGGGCTGAACAAATGTTATGTCTGCATACCTCCATAGTGCGGGGGGGAGGGGCATGCTTGGAATCTACATCTGAATTTTAAGGTGTGGGCCTCCTTTCTCTAATTTCAGCCTGGGTCTCCCATGTGACATGTGAATTGATTATTTTCCATCTCCCAAAATATTTAGCAATAAACATTTATTCCTAACATTTTGAACAATTATATACTAATATATCACGAGTCTCCTTGAAACGAACCTTTCTTTCGCTACTAAACTGATCTCATCTTCTTTGAGGTTTGTATTTACAAAGGCAAATGGAAGTAGGTGTGCTTTTCCCCATGCCTGTAAGTGTTAAAGGAATATGACTCCTAGCCATCTTGAAACTAGACCCTCTTAAGTGCTGGGTGCTCCCTTCAAGGTGCTCTGCTCCCCTGGCTCCAGTTGTCATTGAGCATCTTTCAGGATTGGGTCCTGAGAGAGAGAAGGAGAGCTGACATTTTGGCTGCTCAATAAACTAATCTTTATGGCAATAACAGGGGTAGTGCTCTGAGTTCAGTTCTCAGAGGCACTGAGCACCACCCAGGAGGTGCTGAATGCCCTCAACTCCTGTGGAAATAAATGAAAGTGGAGGGTGTTCAACACCTGGCAGGATCAGGCTTTCTTTTTTGACTGGATGCCGCAGGCATGAAGAGTCAGCTTAGTCCATTTCCTTAGCCACGTGACACAAGGAGTGTCTCAGACTCATTCTAAAATACACTTAAAGCAGGACGGCTTGTAGCTGGGGTTTGTGTGCGTTGAAGCCAAAAGACTGCTGATTTGTTTTAATGTTGCTTGCTGCTTTTTTTGAATCTGAGATAAAAGTGTATCATTATTTTTAGCTTATAACAAAGAAAAACACGTTTTCTCTTAAATGCCTTGATATAAAGTAATTTGAACTAAATTTCTTCACAAATCATTTCTAAGAGATTGGCTGTCAAGTGTCATAATAAAAAAAAGGCTGCACTTTCTTAGGGGCCCAATGAGACTCTGCAAAGTTAGATTGATTCTCAGCCTGAAATGTGGTTGAAGATGTCAGTTTTTAAACAGCACTTTGAGAAGTAGTTAGCTTAAAAGTGTAGCAATTCAAAGCACATGGGGACTGATTTTGAAGTGTAGTCTTGAAACACAGGGAAGAAAGTTGACAGATTCGCTACAATTAGAAGTGAGGCAAGCACTACTCCCACCTCTGAAAACTTTCCCATCCCAACTGTTTCTTCTCCTGGCCTAGGAAACCACAAGCACAACTTTGAATGGTAACTTAACATACTTACGTTCAGCTTCATGGAGAGACAGAGCAGGGAGGACTGCCAACTCTGTCTGTGTTAGAATAATAATCCTTATAGAAAGTTTCATGGGAGTATTTTTTTTTAAATATACTTTGTTTTCTAAGAAGGCTGCTTTTTGTGAGGCAAAATGAGGTTTAGTTTTTTCACAAGGCCTGTTTTGTTCAGAAACCACTCCTGCTGCTTTCAGACTGATGGCTGATTGCCTCTTGGGTGATGCTATTTTCCATGAATTGCTACGTTCTACCAGGATTGTGCTACACCTTCACACTGCTTATTGTATCCAGGGCTTCTCCCTGCACCTCTTGCTGATGGCAGCACTTAAGGATATGATGTAGTTGGGAGGGTCTGATTATTTTCCATCTGATAAAAGTCCTCATATTTGCTGGAACTGAGTATTCTAGCGTGTTCGCTTTCAGGGAGTGTGCACTGAGTTGCTGTGTTGCGTGAAGCTGCCTGGTTTTATATTCTTCTGTGGCATTTTGTATAAAGGTATGATGACTGCATATATTGTGTGGTGTATTGATTGGCTGACATTAGCTACCCATAAAGTGCAGTGAGCCTGACAAAAAAAGCGTGGATTCTTTTCTGTTGTCTTATTGCGGTTGTAAAACAGAGTTTATAAATACATTAGGTTTAGATGGATCTGTGCATATTCTGGACATTGTTGAAAGGCGTTTAGTATTGATATGCACTCCAAGAATCTCTCAGATTTTGGCCATTCAAGTGTGCATCCAAACATGATCTGTGGCCACTATTCCCGGGCACAAACTGTGTTCAGAAATCAAACTGAAACTTTCCTGCTAGTGAGGGTAGGGGCTGGAATCTCTCATACAATTTTGGCTCAGCTGATTGCTTGTAAGCCCCATCTGTACAACTATAGGCTTGTCTTCACTGCAACATTAGCTCAAGATATAACTCAAGTGTTGTCCCTAACCTGACTCCTGTACACACACACACGTCTCCAGCTCAAGTAAAGTGGTGTCTCAAACGGAAGCTTGCTGGACATGGGTGGGTTTAAGCTTGTGTGCTGTTGCTGATATTGGAGGTAGAAAATGCAGTGGGGATGCAGCTACTTTGTGTTGTGGGAAGCTCTGATGCCCTTTCACAGTGTGGCTGCTCTCACTCAAGCTAGACTAACTTGAGGGGAGTTAACTGCAGCAGTTTACACTGCTGTAAAGACAAGCCCTACAGCCAAGCGAGGGGATCTGGTCCTGATCCCGTTGCCAAATGGTTAAAAGTTACAGTATAGGTGGGATCAAATTGTGTCCCTTTAACTCCCTTAGACCCCTGGAGGGTCTGTCTAAGGGCTGGTGTACACTTATAAAGTTTTACCCACCTAACTATGTCAGGTGGGGGCAGTGGTGAGCTGGAGCCGGTTCACGCAAACCGGTTGTTAAAGGGGTGGGCAAACTCCAGCCCGCAGGCTACATCCGGGCCGCGGGACTGTCCTGTCTGGCCTACCTGAGCTCTCGGCTGGGGAGGCTCCCCTGAGAATCCCTTTTTAATTTTTACTCACCCAGCAGTGCTCCGGGTCTTCGGCGGCACTGCGGCAACGGGTCCTTCACTCGCTCCGGGTCTTTGGCGGCACATCCTTCAGTGCCGCCGAAGACCCGGAGTGCCTGAAGGACCTGCCACCGAAGTGCTTCCGAAGACCTGGAGCGAGTGAAGGAACCGGTTCTTCAGCTTTTGGCAGCTCATCACTGGGTGGGGGTATGATTTTTTTTCCAACATAATTATAGCAGCAAAAAGCCTAGTGTGGATTCAGTTATATTAATTCCAGTATAGCTTATTTCAGTTCCTGAACTGAAATGAGCTATACCTGTATAAGCACTCTTATACCAATATAACTATATCCACACTAGGGCGGCAGGGGAGCGGGGCACTTTCACTATGCCACAACCGTTAAAGTGGCAAAACTTTTTGGTGTAGGCCAACCCCTATGGCTTTCACTTGGTTAACATGCACTGTTAGGTCCCACCTGTATGACAACTTTTCACTATGTTGTAACAAAATTAGGGGATAACTGTGTTGCAAGTGGGTCTTCTATTTGATGATAGTGTAGTGTTAGTTGGGGCCTCGGAAAGTGTTTTCATGCTGAACCACTGCACCGTTCTAGCTACAAGTGTTTGAAAGCTGCTGTAGCTAGCAAGGCTTTGCTATCTGTTTTGGGAAGTTCTGCTCAGTGTTCTTTGAGTGCTTGCTCGTGACCCTTCCAAAATAGGTGTGTGCTCGCCCCAAGCCCTGCCACTGGAAAGTTTTCCCCACAGTGGTATCCGTCGGGTTGGCTCCAGTGCACCCTGGAGTCATGCGCTCTTGGCGCCAGTATAATGGGGCCTGCCGACCCGCCCCCCCCCCCCCCCCCCTCAGTTCCTTTTTACCGTCCGTGACCGTCTCTGGAACTGCAGTTCATCCTTGCATTTTCATGCAAGTACCTCTCTCTCAGTGGACTTTGTTCTGTTCCCTATACATAGCTATTTGTAGTGGTTAAGTTTCAGGTAGTTTGTTAGTAAATTAGTTAGATTAGCGGACCCCTGCACCATGGCATGCCTTGGTCCTGGGGTTTAAGCCATGTGTGTCATGCCATAAGCAGATCATAGAATCATAGAATTTCAGGGTTGGAAGGGACCTCAGGAGGTCATCTAGTCCAACCCCCTGCTCAAAGATGTCTGTTAGTGACCCCATTTCCAGCTGCCTCAAGTGTCTGGAGGAGGCCCACGTGCAGGAGCGCTGCAGAATCTGGAAAGGGTTCAGGCCCCACACTAAGGAAGACAAGGACACCAGGTTTAAGTTCCTCGTCCTTCCTTGGAGCCAAGCCATGCCGACTTGGCACTGAGTACTTCGGCCTCAATAAGAAGTGCCCCGGCTTCTCTTTGAGAGATGTAACATAGTTCTGCATCTTCAGCACCAAGGAAGGATATTTCTTTGGCTTCTCAGGACTCCTGGCACCGACCATCATCCCCAGTGCCGAAGAAGAGAGCTCCTCAGAGAGACTTTCGGCACCACTCTCCATTGCTGGTACCGAGAAAGAAGCAGAAGACTGACTGGGGGGTGATCCCCAACCCCAAGGGCAATCGGACACAGAGATACTAGCAGTCTGACCCGTGTTGGGCCACTTGGAGACACCAGTTGTTCACTCTGTGCAATTGACTCCAGCCCCAGGAAGGGCACCTTTGGACTCTCCACCCAGAGAGAGCCATCGGACAACTATCCTGGCATTGCCAACCACGCGAGAGGGGTTTTAGGCAGCGAGGGCATTGTTGTAGCTCCCGGTACTGCCATCCCCTGCCATTTAGGAGCCGTCAGCTGCGGCACCGGAGGCGGGAGCTCCCACTGCACCGAGACTCCAAGTACTGTCAAAAGGGAAACTGTCCAGGATGGCACAGCACTGATCTTCTCCCTTCTAGCACTGCTCAGTGACACCGGTCGGCACAGCTCCACTCTGGTCACCAGGAAGCCTCTCCTCAGAGGTGGAGTCGTACACCTCCTGTAGGAGCCGACACTGCTCCAGTTGGCATTACTGGATAGCTGACATGAGTCAGGGCAGTCCACCAATGGCCTAGCCACCAGCACAGTGGCAGATGCCACTACAATGGCTGTTTTGGAACCCCTGAACTTTTCCACTAGTCCAGACCTCACAGTCCAGGAGCTCCTATTCCGTTGTATCAGAGTCTTCAGCTCCCCCATCCCCTCACCTCCTTTGGAACAGGGACTAGGTTCCGGCGAACCTGGTACAGAATTTCAAGATGCAGCACAATAAGCCCCATCTGGTGCTGAGGGTGAGGAACAGTGCCCCTGGCGCGTACAGGCTGCTGCTTCCTCCTCTCCTGATAAGGTGGTGGTGGCAGGAACAAGGATAGCACTCTCCCAGGATGATTATAGGGTACACCAGGAACTCCTCAAAAGGGTAGCGCAAAACCTGGGGATCCAGGTAGGGGAGATTAGAGTCCTCCCATGCCCTGGTGGACATTCTTGCGGCATCAGGCCCATCATGATTGGCTTTGCCCTTGAATGAGGCCATTTTGGATCCCAGCAAGGCCTTTTGACAGACCCCAGTATCCCTGCAACCAACAGCAAAAAGGATTGTGTATTGAAGCGATGACTCACCGGCACGGTGCCTCCTGCTGGTCGTCCAGGGAATTAGCACAACTCCAGATTCGGAGTGCCCTCTGCTGGCCAGTGTCTCGCCTGCCTTAGGCCTCGTGTCCCTCCTGGACCCTGGTACCCTTTACCTTGGGGTTCTGCCCCAACAGTACCTCCACTCTCTGGGTCCATGCTCTGGGTCTCCCCTTCCAGGGAAATCTCTAACCCTCTAAACCCACCTTGCCTCAGTGGCTACTGCTAGTCATCATCTAGCCCTCGCTCACTGGGGCAGACTGCAGTCTGTAATGGTCGCTCATCATCGGCAAGAGGTTAGGACCTGCTGTCTTTGTCTAGTCCTAGACTGTATCTCTGCAGCTCCAGTACCTCTGTAGGCCTTCAACAAGGCCTGCATCCTGCAGTTTTACCAGGCTGGAGCTCCCCAGCTCCCTTGCCCTATTCCCCAGCACTGCTCCAGTTCAGGTACCTTCCTGAGTTCCTAGCCTGCCGAGTGTTCCAACCCCACTTGGACGGCAAGTGCATGTTGATCATTACAGACAACACAACTGTGATGCTTTATATAAACAGGCAGGGTGGAGCATGCTCCTCTCACCTGTGCCAGGAAGCTCTTTGCTTGTGGGTATTCTGCATAGCCCTCTCGATCCACCTCGAAGACTCCTATCTCCTGGGGTCGCAAAACAAACTAGCAGATCACCTCAGCAGATCCTTCTCCAACCACCACAAGTGGTCCATCTGTCCAGATGTTGTGAAAGGCATCTTCCAGAAGTGGGGGACTCCCCAAATCTGTTTGTGACAAAGCAGAACAGGAAGAGCTCCAATTCTGCTCCTTCCTCAGTCATAGCCCAGAGTTGCTCAGACACCTTTCTCCTCCTGTGGGTGGGCCATCTCTTCTATGCGTTCCCTCCCATCCCTCTCATACACAAGGTTCTGCTGAAGGTCAGAAGGGATGTCTTATCCTGATAGCCCCAGCTTGGCCATGTCAACACTGGTTCACCACCCTCCTAGACTTCTTGGTGGAAACGCCAATCCGCCTACCTCTGTTTCCAGTCTAATCTCTAGTCCTTTCATCTCACGGCCTGGAAGCTGCATGGTTGAATCCTGCAGAGCTAGCTTGGTCTGGGCCTGTTTGTGAGGTGCCATGAGGGAGCAGAAAACCCTTCACTAGAGCCACTCCCTGGCAAAGTGGAAAAGATTCTCAACCTGATCCACGCAGAAGGGTATTTCATCCACACAGTCAACACTACTTTTCACTCTAGATTACTTGCTCCACTTGAAACAGTAAGTCCTAATGGTATCCCCTATTAGGGTCCAACTAGCTGCAATCTCGGCTTTTCACCCATGGATGAACGGCCAATCTGTCGTCTTAAACTTTATCTGTAGTCATTTTCTTAAGAGCCTGGAGTGGTTATACCCTCAGTACGGCAGCCACTCCTTCCCTGGGATCTCCACTTGGTGTATTCAAGGCTAACAGGACCTCCATTTGAACTGCTGGCAGTGTGCTCTTCTATCCTGGAAGGTGGCCTTCCTGGTGACCATTACTTCTACCAGAAGGGTCTCTGCGATCTGAGCCCTTACTTTGGAATGACCATATACGATCATCTTTAAGGACAAGGTTCAATTGTGGCCATATGGCCTTCCTTCCAAAGGTGGTCTCGCAATTCCATAGTAACCAGGATATCTTCCTACCTGTCTTCTGTCCAAAGCCACATGCCAACAGGGAAGAACAGAGATTCCACTCTTTGGATATTAGACATGTGCTAGCCTTCTACTTAAAAAGGACTAAATCTTTTAAAAAATCTACTCAGCTGTTTGTAGCCATTTCAGACAGAATGGAAGGCCTTCCAGTCTCGACCCAGAGAATTTAATCGTGGATTCACTTCCTGTATCTGAACATGTTACGGCCTGGCAAAGGTCCCCGCTCCTCCTGCCCATGCTACAAGGGCTCAAGCATCTTCAATGGCATTTGCAGCTCAAGTTCCTCTATCCAGGACATCTGTAGAGCAGCAACGTGGTCGTCAGTCCACACTTTCACATCTCATTACGCCATCACCCAGCAGGCTAGAGATGACCCGGGTTTTGGCCAAGCAGTATTACAATCGGCATGCCAGGGACCTCCAAACCTTCCACCTGCACAACTGCTTGGGAGTCACCTACTTTGGAATGGACATGAGCAAGCATTTGAAGAAGAACAAACAGTTACTGACCTTCTGTTGTAACTGTTGTTCTTAGAGATGTGTTACTCAGGTCCATTCCAATTCTCCTTTCCCCTCCGCCCCTTGCCTGCCTCTCTGTTGGAGTTAGCTGGCAAGAAGGAGCTGAGGGGGCGGCAGGCCCCTTCTTCTGGGTGCTATGAGCATGCGACTCCAGAGTGCGACTGGAGCTGACCTGACGAATACCATTGAGGGAACAACTTTCTGGTGGAGGTGCTACTTTGGAATGGACCTGAGCAACACATCTCAAAGAACAACAGTTACGGAAGGTCAGTTACCTTTTTTTCTAAAGCCACTGGACCAGATTCTCCCCTGCATCTGTGCTTGGTGCAACGGAATGGAGGAGGGAGAACATCAGGGAGCTGGTTATGACTCCCTGGTCCAGTAGGCCAATTTACTCCATCCCCCTGCACCTCGCCTGGGGTCTGCTCTGACTTATGCCACTGACATATAGTCTTTATGCCAGTGGAATATACCAGAGCTGTGCCACACACCTCCCAGCCCCCTGAGCAGTGAAAAGGGCCTGGAGCAAAAACAATAATCCAGCTCATTATATTTTAAGATATAACTAAATCATAAGGCTTAAGAAAGGTAGTGCAGTCTAGTGGATAAACACAGGACTGTGAGAGATTGAAACTCCTCTGTTCTAATCCCACCTCTCACTGTATGGCTTTGGGCAAGTCAATTATCCTCTCTCCAGTGTATCCCCTTTGGACATGGGGATGACATGATTAATAATAATTAATTTGCCTCATCGGGGTTTTAAGGATTGAGTAGTTGGTTAATGTTTTTACAGTGTTTGTAATATGTAAACCACTACATAAGAGCTAATAATTATTGCTGTTAAATTTTATTGAGGGCTAAACCTGGGTGATGTGCCCACAGGAACTTTTGCTGCCCACGAACTAGAAAGTGACCAAGCAGCAAGCTTGTTTGGCAGCAGAGTTAATGAGCAAAAACAGGAGCTAAATTACTGCAATCCTATATGCTTTCTAACTTTTACCACTGCAAATTTCCCACGCAAGCACAGGCAGTCAGTCAAAATATTAAGTTTGGATTGTGTATTTTAATATGCTTAAATGTTGTTATATAAAAAGGCAAATCAAGTTTAATTAAATAAAACTCGAATCACAGGAAGGTGCAGCATTGTTTTAAAGGGAGAGAGAAGGGGAGGATACTGAAAATTAATAAAAACTAAGTACAGCCTTCCTAAAGGGAACATAGTTAAATATTTAAGTGGATGATTTTTCAGCGGGGACAGATTGTCAACTGTTCGTGGAAAGTTGTATGCACAGTTCATGTTATTACTAATGAGGGTTGCACATTGCCAGCACAGCAGATTAAAACCCCAAGGGAAATGGCTCGAATTAGGCTTGGTACCCTAGGCAGCTGGGGGCAGAAAAAATGCAGAGTAAGTGTGTGGGGTTTTTTTTTTTTCCCTTTCTGAATATGCAGTATGAGTCAGTGTCAGGCTGAAGAGTTTCTGTGTGAGGGTGGCTGAACATTGACAAGGGAAAGTCTTTCCCAGGTTAGTCTAATTTAGTGTGAAATAAGGGGATTTCCAATGGTGAGGTTATTCTAAATGCGATCACACTCAGCTGCCTCCAGGATCCACCCATGCTATACTTGCACATCTTATGCCTATATTGCCTGTTAATCCTTATTCATTGTTACTAAGTGCTAAATGCAAAGTTTATGTTCTAATTATTGCTGTAGACAATAGCATGGCTGAAAAAAGAACCTTATGATAACAAGGGGCAACTTCTGCCTTCAAATAATTACAGGCAACTCCCGTTGAAGTAAGATTGTCATTTCTGATTGGATGTATTCCTGGAAGCTTTGTCACATGACAATCTTTAACTAAAAGATTAATCTTTAATTTCTGGAGGCTCCAGGACAATCCTGGAGGGTTGGCAATTGTATGTTTGAAGTCGCTGGGCATTGTACTCTTGCTAAATGAGAGCAGAATTTGGCCCTCAGTTTCCATAGGTGCATTTACCAGGAGTGCTTTTTGAGAGCATTTATGGACTCTGAGGGCTTGATCCAAGCTCATTGAAGTTGATAAGAGTTTTTCCAGTGACATTAGTGAGCTTTGGATCAGGCCAAATTCTACATTCTGTACACATATCCCATTGAATTTGAGGGCATGGTTTAACCTGGGAGTTCTCAAACTGGAGGTTATTATGAGGGGGTTGAGAGCAGTCAGCCAGAGCCCCACCAGCCCAGTCCCACCCTCAACCCTGCTCCAGCATTTAAAATATAAAAATATAAAATATATAAAATATAAAAAAAAGTGTTTTTAATTTAAAAGGGGTGGGTCACACTAAGAGGCTTGTTGTGCGAAAGAGGTCGCCAATACTAAAAGTTTGAGAACCTGTGATTTAACCCTTGGTTTTCTTTTCGGCTTATTCCTTCCCAAATCTTGGAATTGTCATGAGTACTTATTCAAACACAGAGTGACACCCTGGGCCTCTGAGCCAACAACATATTCAGTAGAATATACGGTAAGTAGTATTTCTGAAAATAAAAATCTATGTAAGGAAATGAAGGACAATATTGACACTAAAAGAAAAGGAGTACTTGTGGCACCTTAGAGACTAACCAATTTATTTGAGCATAAGCTTTCGTGAGCTACAGCTCACTTCATCGGATGCATACTGTGGAAACTGTAGAAGATCTTATTATATACACACAAAAAGCATGAAAAAATACCTCCTCCCACCCCACTCTCCTGCTGGTAATAGCTTATCTAAAGTGATCACTCTCCTTACAATGTGTATGATAATCAAGTTGGGCCATTTCCAGCACAAATCCAGGTTTTCTCACTCCCCCCCCTTTTCCCACACACACACAAACTCACTCTCCTGCTAGTAATAGCTTATCCAAAGTGACCATTCTCCTTACATTGTGTATGATAATCAAGGTGGGCCATTTCCAGCACAAATCCAGGGTTTGATAAGAATGTGGGGGGGGGGGGGGGAGAGGAGGAAAAAACAAGGGGAAATAGGCTACCTTGCATAATGACTAAGCCACTCCCAGTCTCTATTCAAGCCTAAGTTAATTGTATCCAATTTGCAAATGAATTCCAATTCAGCAGTTTCTTGCTGGAGTCTGGATTTGAAGTTTTTTTTGTTGTAAAATAGCGACTTTCATGTCTGTAATCGCGTGACCAGAGAGATTGAAGTGTTCTCCGACTGGTTTATGAATGTTATAATTCTTGACATCTGATTTGTGTCCATTGACACTAATAATTACAGCAATACTGTAATAGATTATATGGTATTTACAGTAGTAATTTACAATGTGTTTATTGAAAATCTATTTTATAATCTGAGTGACAAAGCCCCTTTTGAAATCAATGGCAAACTCCAATTTATTTTAGTGAGTCTTGTGTTTGTCCTTAAATCTTGTAAAACATTAACCATTCTTTCTTTTTTAGTGCTGCCGTCAGCTTTAACATACTGTTCTTTTTTTGGCACTATTAATTATTATTATTGTTGTTCATGCAGAGGACCTGTATGGGAGGACTACTGAAATCTGTATTAAAAATAGCATTTTCATATCCTCCCACTCACTGTACTTAGTGTACAAAATCTCTTTTATAAATGCAGACTTTCTGCCTGGCTAGGTGAAAGAAGCTGTCACTTCATTTCCATAATGAAGTCATTCCCAGGAGAATTTCATTGTTTTAGCAATAGAATTTTTGTAAAAAGCCTTTTATTTTGCCTGAGAAAGGTAACAGAAATTAACTTTTGAGTGCTTATTCTACAAAACAATTAAGGAAAGCACAATTCTCTCTTCTTGATGTGTGTGGATTTGTACATGTGTGAATGCTCTACACTCTAAAATGAGAATAAATCCCTCAAATTCAAGGAAAGAGCAAAAATCGTTTCTTGTTCAGTAAAGCATCATGCAGCTTCTTCTTCTTCTAATTCTTATCAGCCCAGATTCAGTAAAGCACTTAAGCACGTGCTTAATTCAGTCTCTATTCTGGAAAACACTCAGCTATGTTCTTACGTGTCCTACTTGACTAGGGATAATTTCTTGAATTGTGGCAATTGATTTATATAGTTATTGTGTCATACTGACAATATAAGCTCTACTTAATTTTAAACTCTTTGGGACATGGCCTGTCTTTTTGTTCTGTGTTCGTATACCTCCTAGTACAATGAAGTTCTTGACTAGGGCTCCTAGGCATTACTGCAATACAATACAACAGCTAATAATAATAATAATAATATTTAAAAAATACCTCTTGGACATTTCGCATTTCTGTCCAAAGTTGTATGTGTCCCACACAAATGTGTCCTCTCCTTTTATTGTAAAAAATTTATTTACATCGGAAATAAAGAATCATGAAAATAATGTTCTAGAATGCGTTAGAGTAAAAGAAGTAATCACACAGCATTTTAAGTTTTCTGTATGAATAACTTTTCGTATCCCTCATTTTGGGTATTTTTAGGATTGGGTATTTGATAGGTCCAAAAATAATTGGTCAATTGACCGGTCAAATATAATCAAATAATGAGAAAAAGTTCCAGTATTTTAAAGCACTGGTTTATTAGAACAATAAAAAAGCCTTCATTAAATACTTATACCTAATTACAAAAAACAAGTTACTTAACTGCAGAGTTATTTTAAATCAGAAAAATGCAAAACTCAATGCAATGAAGTGCTAAAAGATGGATGAATGGCACTATGATGGGCAAGCAAAAGGGTAGCCCACCACTTACGTCAGGGCGTTCTTACTGGAATATTTGACAGTATTCGACCGTGGTCAGATAATAAGCAATGAGATGATTGGTCAACTGACAATTATTTGACTGGCTAGCCAAGCCTAGTCCCACACTGTGTGCCACTTTTGGACACTGGTAGGTCTAGAGGTATGTATTCGTGCAGAGTCAGCTGTAGAGTATTTACACACACACATGCACACCAGTAGTAATGCTTCAGTTTTAAACACTAGGTTCATAGAAAGGAAAAGTATAATTACACTTCTGGCTTTTGCACCACATTAAGCAACCCACATCAAAAGGTGTTTGCTGTTAATGTTTCAACAGGTAATCTCTGGATTAAAAGTCAATTGATGTTCCTGTTATTTAATGTTCAGTGTTGAAACCATTGAAATCTCTGCTGTAAACACAGTAGTCTTATTAATTCTGAAGAAAGTAGTCAATAGTGCCTTTGTTTTACAACACACTCATTCAGGTTGCATCAGAATTAGGATAGCTGTAGCTACAGTGGAAGTAGGGAGGAGAATAAAGTGTAGGGTTGCATTTTTACACACACACACACTCACTCACTCACTCACTCACTCACACTCACTCACTCACTCACTCACTCACTCACTCATATTTGGTTGGCTGGTTTGGTAAAAGAAACCAGTGAATGGACATGAACTAGACTGATGATACTAGTAATATTACCTAATGGGAATGTCAGCCTTGAGGTTCTAGTGACCCATCCACTTTTTAAGACTCACACATTCCAGGAGTTCTAAGTCTATAGTCTACGAGAAAATGTCTAGGTGTTTATTAAAGACCTAGCTTTTGAATTGATTGCCATCCATAAAAAAATTACGAGTCTGCTCTAACTGTTCAAATATGCAGTAGGCTTATTGTCTCAGTTCCTGCTTGCACCCACATTTTTGCATAATAGATTTCACAAAAGAAAAAAAAATCTGTTATATCACAGAAGCTTCCAGAGTTATTTTTATTGCTGCTATCTGTCCTGCATTACTGGCCAGGAGCCTGAACTGCTACAGACCATTTACATTCCCTTTCCCATTCATTCTGCTCAGTAGACCTGTAGGGATGACGGTGTTAAAAACATGCATGGAATAAAGTAGTGCTTACGGAAAACTTTTGTGTGAGAAAGAAGAAACATTACACACTAAATGAAGTGCAAATCCTCCTGGAGGCCCCTCCTCATGAGCCACTTGTGCTATTACATCTATGGAAAATGGGCCAACTGATAGGTCAAAAGGCTAACACTGGGTGTTTATAAAAAGTATGTGTGTGTGTGTAACTTATATATGTTATGTTATATATAATGTGTGTGTGAAAAATCACTGAGCATATTTGGATGGTATCCCTGTCCTCCCCGGCCCTTTGTATGTCATAGTAGGGCTAAGATTTTGTCATGCAGACTTTCAGTCAATTTCATGGCAGAGGTGCCGGGTGGGTGGGTGGCTGGGTGAACCATAGTCACAGAAAGGTCATGGCCTACGGGTGGGGAAGGGTTGGTGCTTAAGCCCACCCTGCACTCACCCCGCAGTGGCAGTTCCTGTCCAGCAGGGCTGAGCCCAGCTCCCCGCTCTGGGCACTGCAACCCCGTGCACAGGGTCACAATGCCAGTCAATTTTGGCCTGTCCACCCCTCTGTCTCCATCTACAGAGGGACAGATGCATCAAACCTGAGTGGCGTTGTGACCCCATGCACTAGGTTGCAGCACCAATCAAATCTGGCCCATCTGCCCCTCTGTAGTTGAAGACTTTATTAAAAAAATTTCAGATTCATTATTACTGGGAACACTGCGACCATTGTGCCAAAATCATACTTTAATAACGAAGAATAATAGTACTATTTATTATTTGTATTCTGGTAGTGCCTAGAATTAGGGTCCTGTTGTGCTAGGCACTGTACGTACACAGAGTATGAGATGGTCCCTCTCCAGAAGAGCTTACAACCTAAATAAGAGAGTCAAATATTAATCAACAGAAGACATACGAACGTAGTGCTAAAAGGTACAAAACGTGGCAGCCATTTGCTTTGTTTTGGTATTCTAGTTCCTCCAAACTATCCTTCTGTTGCCCTACCCTCCGAACAGGGGCCCCTTTGCCAAATCTGTATCATCCTTGCTGACCAAAGAGCCCTGCTTTCAATATGGTACCACCAGAGACCCCTTCCCTCAACAAAATGAAGCATTAGAATGTTCATGTCTGGTTGTTTACATGCACAGTAAATAGGCATTGAGACAGTATCTCTCCAGGGCCACCAGGTGCAGGCAGGAACAGTAGTTAGATTAGACAGTCAAGTGATAATTCATGAAACCTCTTCCCCAGGTTCTTTGCGATGAGATTCATTACTTGTAAAATTCAGTGTGTGCAATTATTTACGAGCGACCTTCTCTTTCTCCCACTGACCGTGGTGTTTAGAGCAATGGTAATGCGTTGCTGCTGCTGCCCAACTCGTCCTGTGTTACTTGCCTGTGTCCATGCATGGTGCAACAAAAGCAAGTCTGCAGGATATCTCGGTACCACAGGCAGAGAACCTTTAATTTCGCCCTTAGTGTAGCTGTTAGCACTCGGAAGAGAAAGAGGTGGCAGGAAGCATGTTATCGGGTACAAGATGCCCCATAACACTTACACTTTTGTAGTTGGAGGATGATGGGTGGGGTGGGAAGCAGAGGAGGAGCAGCAGAGACAAGATGGAAGCTGAAGATACAGAATGCTGCGCTAGATGTAAGCAGTAATGGGACCCATGGCTTTCAGATATCCTTTGGGCCTAAAAACTATCACAAAAGTCCAGAAAGTATCTTCCTAGCAAAAGGTCTGAGAATCAGCTTCCCCTTCCCCAAAAGATAATGCTTGCATGGGCTAATTCCATGCAGAAACCAGGAATATTCATGGTTCATTTGTGGTATCTTCAGGGAAGAATAATAGGGAGACTATTACAGCCTGACAGATAACGTATCTTGAAGAAGACCCAGATTTGTTTAGGACCTTGGGACTTCGGTTTCCAAGGTTGATGCAGTGGACCAGACCAGTTATGTCGGTCACTAAAGAGGAGCTGTTTATCTTTATTATTGTCTGCTGCCCCGAGTGCATGAGTCACAATACTCTTTGGGCACCTTATCCCCTTTCTAGAGATTTGGCTATTCACTGAAGAGTTTTCACATTCAACGGCATCACTTTTCTCCCGTGAGTGTGTGCATATGGAGGAAACAATATTCAGACAGATAAAAGATGCGGGGGGCAGCATGGCCTAGCAGGCTGCCATGGCGTTAAAGGTGGCCTGTGGCTGCTCTTACCCCTAATACAGGGGATGTGACCTGTGGGGACTGCAGATCAATGTGGTTCAAGATGGACATTGTAAGGGAGACTACAGGACTCGGAAGACAGTCTGCATTTCTGTTTTAGGGCCTTTAGGGTGTGCAAAGTGCTGAGGGCTAGATTCTCCACTGCCTTGCACCTTGTTTAGTCATCTACACCTCTGCAAAGTGGGTGCAAAATTCAACCAAATCAAAAGTTTTACACCCATATTGTGCTCATTTACACAAGGTGCACAATAGAGGAGAATCAGGCTCCATGCATCCTCAACTTCCAGGGAGAATTGGGACCTCAAAGAGGAAGAAGGCTGCAGTCTGCCTATTTTATACAAACTAAGGTCACTTTACACCGCTCTAGCCTTGAAATGGGTGCAAATGTAATTTGAAGGAACCTTTACACTGCCAGTTCAATTGTAAAGGGGACTTAGTGTAAATAAGAATCAGTTCCAGTAAGTGGAGCCTTTGCACACCTGAATTGTAAATTATACCCTGTGTAAAATCACCTAAATCTGTTGAAAATAGTTTACAGGGTGTTTCCTGATATGACAGATGATACACATTAGGTAGTTGAAATAGCATATGTTCCAGGAAGACACAGCCTCATCTTTCCCATTCTTGGTGGGACAGAAGTCCAAGATTATATCATGCAGAGGGAGAAGAAATGAGGAAATGAATTACAGTTTTATATGGGTTGAAGGATTAGTTGAGGGATACTAGCGAACAGTGAAACAACTCAGACAGGAACAATATTATCCTCCCTTAAAAACTTTTATTCACTTATCCTAATTTGTGAATTAGGAAAACAAAATGATAGGATGCAAGACCGTAAGGAAAGTGAATGAACAAACTGCGGGAGAGAAGGGCAAAAAGATGCTCTCTTGCTAGCTATCCTTCAGATCAAGTTGAAGAGAATTACCTTTTTTCTTCAAGGGGTTGGAATAAATACAGGATGTTGCAAAAGAGCTAATTTCTGATTTTCTGTTTTGCTAATGTAACTGCATCCATCACATTGTGATTTTAATTTCTTATTTGGACCCTCATGGATCCAACTTTAATGTCCAGACATAAACAAAATATACTTTCCTCTTCCTCCTGATGGGGTCTGCTGGTCTCTCAGTTACAGTGCTGCATTTGATGTGCACCCTGTCTCCCCCCCCCCGCTCCTCTTAAGGGCAGGGCTATGCTATATATTATTATTATTTATGACTTGTATTACTATAGTGCCTGGGAGCCATAAATACAGCTTCCTCAATCACTTGCAGTTTGTAGTGAAGACATGACACTAACTATGCTCTGTAACCAGGGTGAACCCTGGCACATCCAAAAGTTTATCCTAGTTATGGAGCCACAGTTAAGGTTTAGTCTATGCTACAAATTGAAGCCATGTTACGATTGTTTCAGAGGATGAATTGCTTGTAGTACAGTACCCTAACTTGGTTTATATTGCAGTGTAGATGGGTACTGAGACACCAGCCGTACTTCCCATATAATGTCGCTATGTTCAGAAAAGTAGGCACTCATATCACAGGCTTTGTTATAGATCTCTAGTATTCTTTGGGCCAGATTCTGATCTCATTTACCATCAGACCTTGGTTACTGTACTGTCTTCAGTGGAGTTACTCCAAATTCTGACCAGAATGAATGAGAGCAGACCTTGGTTGTTGGTTACAGAGTGTGAGTGGCCCTTATGTGATTATGTGGGAGCAGGTTGCACACATTAGGAAGTTCCCTGGGCTCTTGCCTGCCCCACCGACAGCCGCTCAGGGTTACGATCCCACTGTATGTTCCAGTGAGTGCACAGCGCTGCAGGGAGAAGTTGGGTGTGCACGGTGGTGAGCAGGCTGCACCAACTAAAGGATGAACACTGCTATTTGGGAAGGGATTGTGCCTCCCTGAGGCAAAATCCCTGCCTACATGCTCTCAAGGCAATTTGCGCCATCTAGCCCTTAAGCTTTTAACCATAAAAATGGTTGGAAACATTTGGAGGCAAATGCACTTTGCTTCAAAGAGAAAGACACTAAGCAGGAGTCTGTAACACATATCACAGACTCTGCGGTATTGCTGCATGTTTAGCAACCATAAATCTATTTTTTTCTGGGACCAGCAGGCTTTGTGCAGGTGACTGTAGCCTGGTTAAATTAAAGGGCCCAAGGCCCATTGAGGTCAATGGAAAGACTCCCAGTGACTACAGTGGGCTTCAGATCTTATGTGTAGTTTGCTAGTGAAGGTGCACTGGGAGAAAAAGGCATAGCCTGAAGTTGCATTCAAAAGACAACTGCACAAAAACAGGAGAAACTTTTGTTAGGTAGAAATGGAGTCATGTTCCAAATAGGAATCAAGTTCCATATTGGTAACAAGAGGTGCTGAGCTAGAAAGGCTCTTTATATTCTGGATCAGTGTTTGATGTACATTCTATACTCAAATCTCATTCCATACCAGGGACTTGTTAGATGTGGGGCTTAGGTTTGGCTTATTACAGAGGAGACATTTACGTAACTTGAATCTGGATTTTCATTTGGATTTCAAATACCCCTGAAATCCAAGGCTGGGGCCCATCTCTTCTGTGGTGTTTGGGACCTGGGGCAAGAAGAAATTCTAAATTCTTGTTAAAATCAAGGAGAGCTGTTTAATGTTAAATATTCCTTGGTAGTGAGTTCGTTTGCAGGTCCACATTCTGCATTAAAGATCAGTGAGAAGTAGTAGTGTAATTTGATTGTCTATCTGTCTGCCTGTCTACAGTATTTATAGTATGTCAGTCAGCACAGTATCTAGATGCATGAAATGTGAACTATTTAAAGACACCCATTTCAAGGAGTCACAAACAATTTTGTGGGAGAAAATGAAACTAGGAATAGGTAGGTAGACCCATGATCAGAAGTAAGTGGACGCCTAAATCTTTAATTGATGGAAGGTGTGCTCAAGTCAGCCCCTGCTGACCAGTAAGTATATTTTCAGTGTTCTCTTTGGGACTGCAGCCTGGTGGTTTTGCTGGACCCTGATAAAAAGTTTGAGCCCTGCCAGTTCTTCTTGAGAAGTGCAAAATGGCTGTTAGCCTACCAGAAACTGCTAGCAAATACATGTGTGTCTGTCATACAATCTTCCACTTGTATTCTGTGTCATAACTTACACTTGGAAAAAGGATTTGGCAAGACCTGGGGCTGAAACTCTAGTTTGGCACTTAAAATGGCATGTTTTTCATATTCCCCAAACCCATTTATGCAAGTTCTTAAACCTCAGGTATGTGTATCAAGGGTACAGTAGGTCAGAAAAGTTGGTCAGAGTTGGCCTAAGAAGAGATGTTCCTGGCTCAGGTCACATATAAAAAGAAAAAATACTATCAAAAAATTCAGGTGTGGAAAATACTCATTAGGACAGAAGTACAGCTTTAGTGTGTGTGTGTGTGTGTGTGTTTTGGTTTGAATACTCCCGAAGTGCTGCTGCACTTTGTCACTTTATAGTGTGTGTGTGTGTGGTGTTCTTTGTGGGTGGGTCTGAATGACATCCAAGTGGAAAATTTCACAGTACAACAAACATGTGCAGTGTGTTTGCTGCTGCAAATGGAATAGTATGATGTAGACACGTGACATATTCCAAATAATGGCCCTGATCCTGCAGAATCATTGGTGGGTGTGGACACTTACAGCTCCACAGAATCCCCAGTGATGGGATTCAGTGGAAACATAATAATCCACCAGTGTGGATCCAATCGGGGCTTAATATCAAACAACAATGAGTAGTGTTTTCCCCTCTCACCATGGTAACAAAAATATCCTAGAATTGTTTTAATTATGAATTAGCTTCAGAATCAGACAGTTTGTGGAATAACTGTTCTGTGCTTTACTTGTTGGTAACAAGAGGGGCTCTTTACATTCTGGATCAGTGTTTGATGCACAATCTATAGTGGATTCTCCATATCAGCAGCTCATTAAACTGCATTTGGTCCAGTGAGCTATAGAAATCAGCTGTTCATTTGTTAGGCAATTGTCTGGATTCTTTTCTCTTTCTTCCTCACCTGTTTTTGTTTTTGTTTTTTTCAGATATTTCTTACATTATTTGGAAAAGAGAAGGCACCGGGGACCTGCAAACAATCAGGCTGCTTCTGAAAAATCTTTATGATAAAGGATAATCCAGGATTCCCTGTAGAAGAACATAGTGAATGATGTGAGTTAACAACTACAGTATGGTCGTTTGTAATTATGTCCTTTGAATGGATTTCAATATTTTGCTGTTCGGTTGGGACCTAAGTCCTATGAGGTGTTGAGCACACATTGTAAGTTGCTGAGCACCTGTAACTCCTTTGACATCAAAAGGAGTTTGGGTTAAGTTACTAGCCCAGACGTTGCACTTCATTATTTAAATTATGCTGTTGAGGCAGAGGCGAGGCACCTAAAGAGTGACGTTGGGTTACTTTTTCCTCAGAGTGGTGTCATTTAGAGTGCTGCAGTTAGTGACACTGCTGTCAGTTTGATAGCTAAATGAATAAATTCTGTTCATTACTTGGCAGATTAAAAAGAAAAAAAATGCTCAGGACTAAAGTTTATTATCCAAGACCTCAGTTCAGGAGTTACACACCCACACACATTTTATTTAAATCGTTTGGCCATTATCGTATTAGAGGAACACAAATGTGGGGTGCCTTTCTGAACTTACACTGAAAACTGGAATTAATACAATATTTTGAGCAGGGCATTGTATTAGATTTAATGTGATTTTAAAAATAGCTCCTGTATAAATTCTTCTCTCCCCTCATCGCATGAACATCCATCCACATGAATCAGAGTCACATTTACATATGCTCTTCAAGGGGAAGAATAGCCAGGCAGTTAAGGTCCTGCAGTGCAGAACTGCAGAGTCTCAATGCATAGATGAGACAGTGGTGTAGGGAGGAGAGTTTTAGGTTTATTTGGAACTGGGGAACCTTTGGGGAAAGGAGGAGCCTATATAGGAAGGATGGGCTCCACCACAACCAAAGCAGAACCAGATTGCTGGCATGTAAAATTAAAAAGGTTGTAGAGAATTTTTTAAACTAATGATTGGGAGAAAGCTGATGGGCGTGGAGGAGCACACGGTTCAGGAGGAGACATCCCTTAGGGATGAATTTATTCAAGGAGGAACTGTATATCCTACTAAGTAGGACAGGAAAGAAGTTGGTAAAACACAAGTAGAGGCTAGTGAGGAACAGTCAAATGTAAGAGTCCCATTTAAATACAACACATGAAGGCAAGCAACAGGAATTTTCCTCCAGAGCAGATTGGAAGAGGCCCTGGAGGCTTTTCGCCTTCCTCTGTAGCATGGGGCACGGGTCACTTGTTGGAGGATTCTCTGCTCCTTGAAGTCTTTAAACCATGATTTGAGGACTTCAGTAGCTCAGACATAGGTGAGAGGTTTATCGTAGGAGTGGGTGGGTGAGATTCTGTGGCCTGCATTATGCAGGAGGTCAGACTGGATGATCATGGTGGTCCCTTCTGACCTTAATATCTATGAATCTGTGAAACAGAATATAGATAAAACGTACAAGTGCTTGTATACAAATGCTAGAAATGTAAATACTAAGATAGATGAACTAGAGTGTGTGGCATTAAATGAGGATATTGATAGTTGTGGCAGAAACTTAGTGGAATGAGGATAATTAATGGAACATGGTAATATTAGGGTACAACATATAAAGAAATGACAGAGTAGGTCGTGCTGGTGGGGAGTGGCACTATATGTGAAAGAAAGTGTAGAGTCAAATAAAGTAAAAATCTTAGATAAATCAAACTGTACTATAGACTCTCTAAGAATAGAAATTCCATGCTTGAACAGTAAGAGAGTGGCAGTAGGAATTATTGCTGACCACCTGACCAGGACAGTGACCGTGAAATGCTCAGAGAGAGTAGAGAGGTTACAAAGGCAGAAAACACATTAATAATGAGGGATTTCAGCTATCCTCATATTGACTGAGAATATGTCCCCTTAGTAAGGGATGCAGAAATAAAATTTCTAGACACCAAAAATGACTGCTTCTTGGAGCAGCTAGTCCTGGAACCCACAGTCTATTATAATTCCTTGATAGAGTCAACAAGCATATAGACAAAAGTGATCCAGTCAATTATAGTGTACTTGGACTTTCAGAAAGCCTTTGACAAGGTCCCTCACCAAAGACTCCTAAGCAAAGTAAGCAGTCATAGGATAAGAGAGAAGGTCTCCTCATGGATTAGTAACTGGTTAAATGATAGGAAGCAAAGGGGAGGAATAAATTATCAGTTTTCGCAGTGGAGAGAGGTAAATAGCAAGGTCCCCCAAAGATCTGTACTGGGACTTGTGCTGTTCAACATATTCATAAGTCATCTGGAAATGGGGGTGAGCAGACAATACAAAATTACTCAAGATGTTTAAGCTGACTGCGAAGAGTTACAACGGGATCTCATTAACTGGGTGACTGGACAACGAAATGGCAGATGAAATGCACTGATCAACTGTGAATTTCAAAGTAATGTGCATAGGAAATCATAATCCCAAGTACACATACAAAATGATGGGTTCTAAATTAGCTTTTGCCACTCAAAAAAAAGATCTTGGAGTCATAGTGGATGGTTCTCAGAAAAATGTCTGCTAAATGTGCAGTGGCAGTCAAAAAAGCTAACAATGTTAGAAACCATTAGGAAAGGGTTAGATAATAAAAAGGAAAATATCATAATGCCACTGTATAAATCCGTGGTACACTCACACCTTGAATACTGCATGCAGTTCTGGTCACCCTGTCTCAAAAAAGATGTATTAAAATTGGAAAAGGTGCAGAGAAGGGTAACGAAAATTATAAGGAGTATGAAACAGCTTCCATCCGAGGACACATTAAAAAGCCTGGGACTGTTCAGGTTAGAAAAGAGACAATAAAGGAGGAATATGATAGAGGTCTATAAACTCATTACTGGTGTGGAGAAAGTAAATAAGGAAATGTTATTTACCCCTTCACATAACACAAGAACGAGGGGTCACTCAATGAAATTAATAGGCAGCAGGTTTTTTAAAAAGCATAATGAAGTACTTCCTCACACAACACGCAGTCAACCTTTGGAACTTGCTGCCATAGGTTGTCGTGAAGGCCAAAAATGTAACTTGGTTCAAAAAAGAATTAGTTCATGGAGGATAGGTCCACCAATGGCTATTAGTCAACATGGTCAAGGATGCAACTCCATGCTCTGGGTATCCCTAAACCTCTGATAGCCAGAAGTTGGGACTGGGTGACAGGGAAAGGATCACTTGCAATTGCCCTGTTCTCCTCTTTTCCCTCTGAAGCGTCTGGCATTGGCCACTATCAAAAGACAGGATACTGGGCTAGCATTGGTCTTATGCTCCTGTTCTTATGCTCCTGCAGTCATTAATAAATGGTACTATTCCCATGAGGACATGTTGAAGGGAACTGTGCAAATGATCTAATGTTCACAGTATTCTAGTATGTGTTGATTGTTTTCTAGGTTGTGAGGGTGCAGTGTATGTGGAAACAAATTTGAATGTTTTTATGTCGCTTTATGGTTTGTGCATTGTTCTAATGGGTCCAAGAATAACCCATATTCTTGTCTGAGAGTAAACTTTGAGAATTCCAATGTTTGATAAGTTGCCCTTTAAAAACCTTGTTCAGAACATGCAGCAGTCTTTTATGATGATAGTGGTGTTAATAACATAGGTGCAGATTCTTCCAGAATGGGCAAGTAGCTTTTATTTGAAGTGCTTGGATTTTCTCGAAATTAGGTATGTTTAAATAATAAAAATTAAGATGAAATCCCACATCCGGTGGATTTGAGTACAACATGCCATACTTCAGCTTCACTGATAGCTGTCCAGATTTTCTTCAAAAGTTTGGAAATTCCCAGCATTCCATATTTGTAGCACATGGTGTCAATGACCTTAAGGTCTTATTTTTGTGTTTTAATCCAATTACTGCCCCAGGACTACGGTCCACAGAGTGTTGTTGGAAGTGTCCGTGAGTGTGTGTAGGGCAAAAGAATATGACTGGAAACGTGGTTTAATATTTAGATTATAAGTGAAAGTGATACCAGTGGGTTCGTTCCCCACGGGATGTTTGTCGATATTATCATGTACACATAATTTGACACTCCAGTCAAATTCAGGCAGATATGGGTGTATCGGTTACATTCCTTTCGCACTTCGAAGGTTTTCTTGCAAAGATTTATTTTGCAAGCTGATGTGCTAGGACACAGCACAGGATGGCAGTACTAAAAAAGTACTGACATGCCACGCTTTGAGGTGCTGGCAGGAAATGTTTGCTCAAGCTCCTCCACTGATTGCAACACACTAGTACTGCATGCGGCGGGGAGTGGTTCAGGTCTCCTACAGCGTGGGGCTTTTTAGGTCAAGACCATTCATATAAACTCCACCGAGAAGCTAACTGTCACCCATTACAGAGAATGTAGCCTGTGTGTAATATGCTTTCTGTCTGATTCCGTTCTGCAACACCTTACGTTTCTGAACAGTACCCAGGGCAGTGCCATTTAGAGCACATTGTGGTGATCTACTGAGGTGATATCGAGGCTCATGTTGGAAAGGAAAAATAGTATGCTTCTTGTCAGGTGCAAATGAAGAGAAAGTGCTCCTGGCCACAGCTTTTACCTGGGCATCCAGGAGCAGTTGCTTTTGAGGAGCCATTGATGACTGATGGAAAGCACTTTAAATGTCACCTGACTTTGTATCTGGTCACACTTTGTTTCAGCTTGGAGAACTGTGCTACAACAGCTTGGCAATCAGCCAGTCGCTCTGCCTTCTAACAAAGAGACCAGAATACATGAAACAGGGATTGGTAATTTTCTTAGGAAATATCAGCACATAAATGTTTTAATTAAAAATATCGTTGTTCTCTGTCCTCGTTAATTTCAGTGGTGTGCTCTCTTGTTAGGAGGTGTGTTGAGAGCAATCTGTCCTTTCACATTTTGAACAGTAGCTCTTCTGTTTCTTATAATCCCATTATTTCACTACCAGTCACATTTCAGAGCAAAAACTCAGTGAGTTGGGATCAGCACATTGAATCCACCTAGAAACGGTTTCATTGGCATCATTTTTCTCCCTCCCTTCCTTCTTTTCCCTCCTCCTTTTCCCTCATTTGGATTAAACAAATTTCTTTACAGTTTGCTTGCACAAATTAAGTCCACACAGTGCCTTTGCAGAGAGAAATGGAGAGATCATGAAAGTCCCTTAGGCAGGAATGTTATTTCATTCAGTACAATAATACGAGGGAAAGTTTAGGTTTTTTGCTGCAGTGTGTCTGGTACCTTGTATTTTCCAACATAAAATTTCCAATTAATATTTTCCTGGTAGTAGTCAAATGGGCTGAAAGAATGTATTTTGTTTAAACACTGAAAATATATTCCCCTACCCCCTAAGAAGCAGCAAGTAAATCTCCCTGTCTGCCTCAAAAAAGGTGTGTCTTTACCTATTTGCACTTGAGCGAAAACCTCTGGCATGGCTTATGGGAACGGGAAAATAAACGTCTAAATCATCTGTGTGGCAATAAGTTAAATACCCTCATTTTCTCTCTCTGGTTCTGTCTACACTGCAGTTAAACACCTGTGGCTGGCCCATGTCAGCTCACTCAGGCTATGGTGCTATTTAATTGTGGTGTAGACGTTCGGGCTCGAGCTGGTGAGTGGGTCCCAGAGCCCAGGCTTCACCCTGAGTCCGAACATCTGCACCGTAATTAAACAGCTCTGTAGACTGGGAGCCTGAGTCAGTTGACATGGGCCAGCTGGGGGAGTTTTATTGCCAAGTAGAGATACCCTGTGTTTAGCTTTTACTTGGAGCAAACTAGAGGTGGCCAGCTAGTAAACATCCCTGGTCCTTTGCTGTGACAAGCCTTTTAATGCTTGACTTCAATGGGAATTTGCCTGAGAGAGCACTCTGTCAGTCTGAGTAAAGTTTAGAGCCGGTGCTGTTTCATTTTCAGTATTATGCTATCCCTTCCCTACTCCTTACCCCTCACCAGTCCCTTCACGCTGGGCCTCCCTTATCCATACTTCACCCTCACTCCTCACTGTAGGTTGTTTTTTCTGCCACCTTAACCTACGACAGGGACTTTCCATGAACAGCTCCTTCCGGAGATGTCAGCGCTGCTTTCTGACTTGACTGGCAGGGATCACTGAAGTCCAGGAACACCCTTTCCCTGAAGCGCCACCTTCTTCGCATGTGTTCAGCCTCCCACTTGTGCAGCGGCAGCAGCCCCCTGAAGAGGAGGCATAAACCTGAAGCAGAAACAAATTGTGAAAGGAATATGCTAATGGGCCTTGCCCAGTGGCACTTTGAGTGCAGCTTGATCCGCGAGACTGGATTGCTGCATTGTTGGGAAAGATGCGCAGTTTTGTACTCTGACAATGGCAAGCTCTACAGACCTTGAAAAGTCAGTGGAAAGTTTTGACACACTGTTGAACGTTTTGAATGTGCTTGTTTCTCAACTCCTTTTGCATCTGTATTCTAACCACTTCAGGGCTTTAGATGGAATTTACCAGGCTACCAACAAAGAGAGAGAACTGTATGTTTCCCTTCTTGCAAGCAAGTGCCCTGTACGTGCCATTTCGTATTTATAGGGATAGAGTAGAAAGCAGGAACTGCCATCATTTGAAAAATGTCTCTCTGAAACAGCAGTAATTTATTCTCAGGCTTTATTCTTGATTAAGAGCTACAGACAGCTGCAGCTTCCCTTTAAATAGCAATAGCCTCTATAAGCATGCGATACATTGGGCTTCAGGTTTCTGGCATTTCTCTGCCAAAAATCAGGAGTATTTCTCACCAAATAAATGTTCGTTCAGAAAGCCCTATTTCCTGGCTTTTATTTTACAACACCTGCTTTCAATGGACAGATTAGAACAGCTCAGACTGGCCAGTTGGGAGAGGAAGTTGAAACTGTCTGGCTCTCTTTTGGCATAAAGAAATCTGTAACAGTAAGTCCAGGCCTAAGTTTTGGCAGCTCTTTGTCTGGTAAATATTGGTTTAAAGTGAAAGCTTCGGAAATACAGAACAGCTACTGTACATATAGACAGATGAAATAGGCTGTTGCGAATTATGAGGTGGTGATTCCATCAAGAGAGTCTGATGATGTCATAAAGCCCAGACACTCATTTGACTCAGCAGTACCCAGACACCTGCATCCATGTCTGCACTGCCCCCCTAAACTCCTCTGCTGCTTCTCCAGACGCCCTTTCTCCTGCCTGCTGCCACCCAAAGTCCCAATTTCCTACCTTTCCTTCTCCCTGCTGCTTTTTTCAGACTCTGCTGCTGTGCTTCCTCCTTCAGTTTTTCAATTGCTCATCTGCCTCCCTGCCGCGTTCCACTCAGTGCTGCCAGTGCCTGCCACTTCAGTGAAAGGCTTTGCTGTTGCAGCAGCACTAGTTGGTTGAGTCTCATAATTCAGGGGTGTGAGGTTGCCCTCATAAATTACGGGATTTTTCCCCCCTGTATTCATGGCTTGCAGTTTGCAATCCATGTATTAAAGTAATTTTAAGTTAGAGCATTCATTACTTTCCCCTTGCTTTCTTCTTGGCCTATATAGCTTCCAAAAAACTGAGAAGTTACAATTTCTCCAGGGCTAAAATCCAAGTCTTTGATAGGCAGGTACAGTGCCTGGGGCCACTACATGTTGCTACTGGTTGTCAGCATTGTAAAACTTATCCTGCAGAACAAAGAAAGTAGGGCACAGAGGTTGTTCTTTTCTCTTACTATGGCAAGCTCTAGTTTCTCGCTTTCTCATGCCTTTTCTTCCTTGTCCTCCAAGCAAATGGCTGTAAGTTTAGGACTCCTGTGTTTGTGGTGAGGACAGGTTTTGCCTGAGCAAACAGATATTTTTGGCAGTCACTTCAGCTTTTGGCTGTCAGTCTTGTTTCGTGACCTCTCTTTCAGGAGAGCAGGCAATGATAGTACATTGGATCAAGTAAGCAAAGTAAGTAAGGTAGGTTAGTTTGTTAATTGTTATAGTGTGTAGGGGATTGCAGTATGGTCTGTGAGTGAAATATGGCTTATGAAATTTGACAGCGTAGCCTGTGCTTGCTCTCCTTTTTCATGTGCTGCTGTGATCTGTAGAGGCTCCAGGTCCTAGGATGCAGTGTGCTTTGGCCCAAAAGGCCTTCTACTCAGATCAAGCTGGAGCACTATGAGAGCACTATAGGCTCGATACACCACACTAGTGCATTAAAGTGCTCCAGTTTACATGAATTACACATGGTGCTTAGCTGAACAAAGCTTGGGTGCCTCTGCTGTTCAGCTACAAATTTTGTCTCCATTCTGCATCATCTTCTTGTCATCACGGTGATGAATCCTGGTCACGTGCCACCTGAGGCACATTGTGCATATGCTAAGAAGACGACTGATTGTAGTACTGCTGTGTTTGTGCAGCTCTATTGGTGATCTATTTCCCTATGCTCATAATGACGCTGGTAGTACCTAGCAACATGCCAGGGCTACTGTAAAGGCTGTCGCAAGAAAGGAATGTAAGTTAAGCTCGCTCATAAGAGAATTTTCCACTTTTCTGTGCTGGGCGTGCATCCAAAAGGAGAGGTTGATGTCACTGGTGTGCTAGTTACAAGGGATCATGGACCAATGAGTCCTGCTAGTAGAAATACTATTCCATTGAGAATAACATGCTCATTCATGTCTATTACAGATTTGTTTGCAGCCTGCCAGGTGTGCTGACCTCATCCTGTATGTGTTGTGTAAGGATGGTATATGATCTCAGAGAAATTGGTGGTATCTGTGTTTCTTCTGACTGAGTTTCATGTTTCTGGTTGTTAATCAGCATTGGTGTTCAGCGTTACGGACACTGACAAATGTTTCTAATGCATCTGGTGGCACAGAGGTCAAGAGAGAGATGATGAAGCAGCAAGTTACCAGGATTGCTCTTGGCTTCTTTCCCTGTCGACATGTCAGAGCTAGAGACAGATCGACATAACCTAAGGATATGTAGTCTTTCATTTGGCTATAATGGATTCTCCAAGCTCCTCTTTAAATAACAAAGCTGTTCTTCCTATTACCACAAATCAAGTTTACTGCAATCAGTTACAATAAAAAAGGTCTGTTTAATTTTATTTTTGTATGAGGATGGAAGAGGATCTTATGGACTGCCCATTAGTTGCCAGGCTAGTTAGCCTTCACTCTGAACTGGGGTGCCCTAGTAGTTCTCTTTCTTTCACTGCAGTGTAGGTTTCAGTCATCTTTCAATAGTGAACTCTGCTGAAGAATTAAAAAATTAAGGCCAATAAAAATGTCAGGCAGGCCTGGTAGGAAAGTTGGTATGTCTGGACTGAAGTATAGGATGCTGGCTTTCTTGGTAAGTGTAAATTTGTGAACAGAGGTGATGTGTGAGACACAATATGAGAGGGAAACCTCAGAAAGGCACACCACCAAAAAATGGTGCTTTAAGCTTTAATCCGTGAGCAGCTTGTTTCTTTGGCAAATGTACCATGTTTCCTCAATGTCCTGCTTCAGCATTTCTGATGTAATTAATTTACAAAAACAAACCTGAGGTAACACCAAGTTTGTGTGAGATGGAAGTGAATTTGATGCTCAGTGAGGGATAATTGACAGGAGGAAGTGTAGTGCAGGGAGACGACTGCAGCAGCTGACACATTATACTTTGTGTTTGTTTGGGGTTGAAGGGTTGGATGGGGGCTGTGTGTTTGTTTTGCTTCGAGATCATGAGTTTTAGGCAGCTCTGTTAAAAGTAAAATTAACTCCTGTTGAACTGAAGCCAAGCAGTGTATCTTCCTCATGCACTCAGATTCCAGGATTAAGGCAACACCTCTTAGATCCATTTCATGTTTAACTGATTTTTTTTCTTTTATTACAAGCTAAATTACGGTAAATTTAATTCCCCACTGGGCAGACAGACAGCAGCGTAGATACAGGTACAAGTTCCATTCCCATTACAGTTAACTAGTGAAACCCATCAAACTGCAGATGTTTGGCTTGGAAAATCTTCTTCCTATTCCTGATCTTGTTTGCAAAAAGAGAGTGAGCTTCTGTGTCCACCATCCTAACAGTGGTGCCTTGTGTTAAATTAATTGAAGCAAGTGGTCTTCATTAGGTCAGGTATTGCTTTGATTCTGATCTAGTTCTCTCTTTCCTACAGGCACCCTTAGACTTTCCCACTTCTAAATCACTTTGTCCATCTGGTTAGTGTTTTGATTTGGCGAAGTACCATAAATTTATAGCAATTAATATAGTGTTCCCTTCTTCCCCTTCATCTGCCAAAACACTTGGGATGCTGTACAACAGAATAAAAACAAGTACAGGACAAACATTATAAGAGAGTACCCTCTGAAAAAGAACGTACAACGAAAACTGTTGTGTTGTAAACTTCAGCACATACAACACGGCAGTAAGCATCATGTATTGATCTGTAAGCCTCCTGCAGTTCTTGGCTCAAGAAGAGGCCATGGGAACTGACCCATCATTTTCTTTCACCTTGCTTCAGCTGTAGTTCAGTGAGTAAAAAGGGTCAGATATTGAAGGTTTACCAGATGGCATATCAAGAAGCAGTCTCAGGAGACCTGGTGAACTGCAATCAGGGCACGCAGTGTTAGGGAAAACACTGAACAAGCACCCATACACCTTGTAATAGCCCTCTTCTGTGCCCTCCCCCAGACCAACAGAGACTGTTTGGCCAAGTAAGATCCTGTCACTGCTGACAAATATGGATTTTCTGTTATGGTTCTTATTCTAGACATGATGCTTTGGAGTTCCAAGAGGGCAGAGGATGGGTGAGGAACAAGAAATCCTAGACAGACCATAACAATTGATGGAAAGGGGGAATGAAATTTAAAGGAGTTTGATTTTTTTTTTTTTTTACAGCCTTATACCCCACTCTTCGAATCATCATCCCACACCACCAGGTGCATAAGGCAGAAATCAATTGGCATCCCTATCCTAGTATGTTTAGATGCAATATTGCCACTTCAGCTACCCACTTCAGCCATCCTCCAAGAACTGCAGAAAATTGGCCAACGGCTTAGGTTGGGTCAGGCAACCTAGTTAGTTATCTGTGTACCTCCCCCACAAATGGGATTCTTATCAAATGAAAATTTAGAAATCGCATTCATGCTTCACCCAAAAATAGGGCACCGTAGCTAACTGAAGGCTATGTTAAAGACCTACTGTATCTCTTCACCCATTGTTTTTACACGTAAGATTCTATTCTAATGAAGCTGATTGTGTGTTAGTTTTATCTGCTTAGGACAAAATGCTGAGAGAGATTTGAGATGTTTTGCTTTGTAAAGGTTGTTAATATTTTGACTCTGATGGTAATTTAGGGTTACATGATAAAACCAGGGGTGAGTAATCGTTACGATTTGGTATTTTAATATATTCCCAATTCTAATTGTGCTCATGAGCATTAAAAAGTAGATAGGTTTGTTATAAAACGTTGCTTAAAAGAAAGTTATTGAGCATACTGGAGCCAGTTTTCAAAAGTTAATAACTGAACAGCTTTGGTCACTTTAAAATAAATGACAATGACAAAAACTAAAACTACTTGCTCAGCATAGTAGTGTGCTGGAAATGGCCTCTTGCTTTCTGCTTTGTTCCCCTGACTGGCACCTTCTTGAGAAGTGCAGCTGGGAATGAATAGGTGTGTGTGGGGGGGGGGCGGGGTGTGTGTGTGTCGTCAGTCATCATGTGTCTCGGAATGTAAAAAGTGATCACAAAAAGCCCAGAACTTGCTGTTTTTGGCAAGTAATTTATTTTGGTTGCTTGACTTCCTGATTCTTCTCACTTAGAGGGTGCATTAGTGTTTGGTGAATCAAGCCCATAGTGTGATACTTAGGCCTCTTTTTGGACCATCTTGTAAAATGGATCGTCCTTAGGATATCATGTCAGCACGAGAATGGACAAGTAGCTGTGTTGTATTGTTTGGGACTGGCAGTTGCAGCTTCATTCCAGGATGGGGTTCATGATCTGCGGTCATGAAGGGTCTGAATGCACTGCAATAAAACACCTGTGGCTGGCCTGTGTCAGCTGGTTCGGGCTGCAGGGCTATAAAATTGCAGAGTAGAGGTTCAGGCTTCGTGGGGGCCAGCCAGAGGAGTTTTATTGCTGTGTAGACGTGACTTAAGTCAGTGGATAGGATTTTGAAAGAGTGGAGAAAGCTTTGTTAACTGAAATGGCTGGGTCGGACTCAAAGAGGAAGAGTTTGCTGTTCTAAAACATAGCACACATTTTAGACATTCTTATCAGAGCACTCAGTTAAGCAGTTATGTGGAATACTGATAAAGTAATGTGTGATAACAGGCTTCGTAATTTAAAATGCCCAAACTTGGCATGTGCTATAGTAATATAAAGTAGTAACACCAATGAGACTCGAGTTTTGGAATTCCTGGTTCTGCTTACTTGCTTCACTAACAGATCATTGCATAAACATTGACTTAATGCCTTCTATACTAGAGAGATATGCATTTCTGTCAGAAGGGATGTTTGGTCTAGGCTGGTTCTGCATAGTCCCATATGGGAGTAGCTAATATTAGCTGGTCTTTAAGGAGAGGGGAAAAGCTAACATTTTACTTTATCACCAGTGGATTTGCTGGAAGTCTGTTTTATGTAAACCACATCAGTAAAAATAGTATGTAGATGATTTTTCTATTTAATTGTAGAATCTCACCTGTGTCCCCTCTGAAAGCTGATGATAGATTTCACTGAACTGGCAGATAGGAGTTTACCAGGAAGCATTAAGTGGACAACTTGTTCAAAGCACTGTCTTAAACTGACCCTCAGTCAGGATTTAAGAATACAAACAACAACTGGGTAGAAAGCGGTAGGTGAATGAATGGATCGCCAGGGTGAGGATGCAAACGTCAATTTATATATAAAGCTTTTATTTCACTCTTCAAAATGAGCCCACCCCTTTATCACCCTGAGTACAGAGGATGAGTTTCTTGATTACAAACTTGGGTCATGATGCTACCAGATGATCTGTGCAGGCACAGTGGGCTGCCTATTTATCTTGTCAGGACTGGAATGCTGAAGCAAGAGAGCAGTGCTTCTCCATCGTCAAAAAGAGAAACTAGAAAGCAGATAACTGACCTTGTGTTGGCAAAGGCTAGCTCCAAAGGTAACGCTTAAAAGTAATGCTAGGTGTTTTTCAAAAAAGCCTTTCAACAAAATAAACATAATTACAGCAACATGGACCTTCTTAAAAGGGCTACCTTCAAATGGTTTACTGATTTGGTTAGTATTTTAAGGCTTGAGCTCTAATGCAGGCCAGGGGCTATAATTTTTTATTCCTCCTGCTTCAATACTTCAGAATGTTGTAAACGGTAAAGCACTCTGTCCAATTCACTGTCTGATACTCAAACCGGATATGATTTCACTGTTGCTGAAACTGAAAATTGACTTATGCAAAACTCAGTTTTGTGTCTATCATATGGCCCTTCAAGACCCTGGATATGGGTCTCGAACAGTCCATGTGTCTGGAACATGTGTCAGTGGAGCCCCGATCTTGGGAGCACTCCCTATGCAACTTGACATAGATGAATCAGCAGAATTCTGAAATTCTGCCCTTGATTACACCTTTGTGTACCCTATTTACTTCAAAGAGGGCTGCAAAGATCTAACTGTCAGAAGAATTTGGCCCCTTGTGATGAATAAAGTTGCAAAATAATTGCAATGTGATGTTGGGGCGAAACATGGTGAGTTTTAATTTGTGACGTTTTATTAATACGTGATGGTAGAGACCTATTCCATGGTACTCTTTCATATAGCTTTGTGTATAAATCTCAAGATCTCTTATTTGTTTTGTTTCAAATTTTAAAATTCACCTTTCTAACAAATAAGCATAAATAAGTATTTCTGCACATAGACTTAAAAAAAAGAAGAAATGAGGGAAAGTGCTTTTTAAATATTGTTATTTAAAGCAGTCCCTTTTCATTTGTGGGGAAAAAGAAAAAACTGTAAATCTCCAGCCCTGGTCAGATTTAGTTAAATAGCATTAAACATGGTCAGATTAAGTACAGATTAAGCCATAACTGAAGTTAGAACAATGTGTCTTTGAGGGAGTTTCTCTTGGAGTTTTAAGTAGAGTTGGGCAAAGGAAAAAGCTGGCATATGGATCCAAACTTTCCAAAATCTGCTGGTGTTTAGATCCAATTATTTGGTTTTGAGATACACTAAACGCCAGCAAAGCAAAGTTAGGATCCAGATCCCAACTTCCTCAATGTTCAGAGTTGCTTAGATTTGAGTTTTGATTCAGGCCCAACTCTAGCTTGAAGAGACCATCTTGTGCTTTTGTCACAAATATAAAGGGAAGGGTAAACCCCTTTGAAATCCCTCCTGGCCAGGGGAAAGCTCCTCTCACCTGTAAAGGGTTAAGAAGCTAAAGGTAACCTCGCTGGCACCTGACCAAAATGACCAATGAGGAGACAAGATACTTTCAAAAGCTGGGAGGAGGGAGAGAAACAAAGGGTCTGTGTGTCTGTCTGTATTCTGTCTTTGCCGGGGATAGACCAGGAATGGAGTCTTAGAACTTTTAGTAAGTAATCTAGCTAGGTATGTGTTAGATTATGATTTCTTTAAATGGCTGAGAAAAGAACTGTGCTGAATAGAATACCTATTTCTGTCTGTGTATCTTTTTTGTAACTTAAGGTTTTGCCTAGAGGGGTTCTCTGTTTTGAATCTAATTACCCTGTAAGGTATCTACCATCCTGATTTTACAGGGGGGATTTCTTTATTTCTATTTACTTCTATTTTTATTAAAAGTCTTCTTGTAAGAAAACTGAATGCATTTTCATTGTTCTCAGATCCAAGGGTTTGGGTCTGTGGTCACCTATGCAAATTGGTGAGGCTTTTTATCCAACATTTCCCAGGAAAGGGGGGGGTGCAAGTGTTGGGAGGATTGTTCACTGTTCTTAAGACCCAAGGGTCTGGGTCTGTAGTCACCTAGGCAAATTGGTGAGGCTTTTTATCAAACCTTGTCCAGGAAAGGGGGGGGTGCAAGTGTTGGGAGGATTGTTCACTGTTCTTAAGACCCAAGGGTCTGGGTCTGTAGTCACCTAGGCAAATTGGTGAGGCTTTTTATCAAACCTTGTCCAGGAAGTGGGGTGCAAGGTTTTGGGAAGTATTTTGGGGGGAAAGACGCGTCCAAACAGCTCTTCCCCAGTAACCAGTATTAGTTTGGTGGTGGTAGCGGCCAGTCCAAGGACAACGGGTGGAATATTTTGTACCTTGGGGAAGTTTTGACCTAAGCTGGTAAAGATAAGCTTAGGAGGTTTTTCATGCAGGTCCCCACATCTGTACCCTAGAGTTCAGAGTGGGGGAGGAACCTTGACAGCTTTCCTTGTCTGTTTTTTGTATCCACGTGTCATATCCTGTCTCGTCAGATACTCAGATTATGATCAAATGTCAGGATATGTGTACAGTGCCTAGCACAATGGAGCCCTCCCTGACCTCTGATTGGGGCCTTTAGTCACTATCACAATACTAATAGTAAATAACAACAGAAAACCCATTGACTAATTGTTGAGTTATCTAAGGGAAAGGTACACGCTAGAAACAAGTCTTCTCTCTTGAAATGAGTGTGACATCTCTTGGTTTCTACAATATCTTTGAAATTCTTCTCTTTGTCTCCTTCCTACCAGTTAAGAGACTAGTAAATGCCCAAGTTCTGTCACTTTACTAACACAGCCTTTTGCTTTCTGGCCTCCTACTATTCCTCAGAAGCTGCTGCTTCCATTTTCTTTTCATGCTGCTCTGACCATGTCGTCTTATCACTCTTGGTTCAGTGGCTTTCCTCTTCTTCTTCTGCATAAAGTTCAAGCTCCTTTTCTTCAGGGCATCCATGTCTCACCCGGCAACTTCACCTCAGCACTCCTACCATCCCATATCCCGCCGCTCCCCGCTACTCTTTTAGTAAATATGCCCTTTGTTTCTGTTACTCCTATCTAACGTTTTTGTCTTCATCCCACTGCTTTCCACTTAATGTAGATTAAGTTCCCTCATTCTCCTCCTTACATCCATTTGCATTGTGACACGTTGCAATTACGATGACCACCCGCCGCTCCAATTCTATATTTTATTACCTTATATTCCGTATTGTACCAGCTTGTGTCTTTATAGTGCTTGCCTATTGGTGCACAGAAGCTGTTTATTTGTTTGGCACAGCTCTCCTACTTTATATTGCTTTGTACACTGATGGCACTATAATAGTAGTAATAAAATTGTGGGAAGGCTAATGCATTATCTCATGTTTAGCAACTCCTGTTGTAGGGAGCATGTGTTTATTTTGTACGCTTGGATGCTGTTTTTAGCTAGTACTGTATATTAAAAAGAGATATTTAAATTTGACTAACCAATCTTCATGGCTGAGAGAATAAGCATCAAAAGGTATGTGGGAGCTGCTGTCTGAGTGATACCAGTACTTTGTGTCTTGCATTTGGTGATATATGTAGCTTTGACTCAGAAGTTTCCATTGATCTATGAACCCTGATAATGTCAAGATAGTTTACTTTGGGGAGAGACTCTAGTACAGTAATAAAATTCAGCTACTGACTAGTAAGCTTGAATAGAGCCCTGCACGGATACAAAATTTGTATCCGCATCCAATCCGTGATCCGCAAACATGGTCCACGGATATGGATATAAAGTGGATATCCACAGATTTGCAGGGATCTAAGCATGAGCTCTTTTTTCACAAAAGGAAGGTGATTTGCAAGTTGAATTTTGGGCAGGAAATATTTGTGAAAGGACTTTATCCTTTCATCTGGTGTGTAAAAAAGTGAGCAGCTCACCATGGCCTCTTTAGTTTCTGGCCCAAAGAGCTTACAATCTGTACATGTAGATTGGCTCCTAAATCAACCTGTGTTCTTAGTCAGTTTGTAACAAATTACTTCAGGTTTATCCTGCTGTGGCTCGTTGTAATGGATGAGCAAACATACATTAAGTATCCACATGAACTTTTGTTCAAAACCCAAAACTTGAATCAAACTGAACTTTTTATAGAGGGTTTCAGACCTTTTGGTTATTAACCTTTCATTTATTATTGTTTTTCTTTTATTTTTGTGCACTTCTGTACATCCTTCTTTCATAAATTCATTGAAGTTGGAGGTGCAAAAGATCTGTTAATTTAAGTCAGCCAGTCCATTTTCCTGACAACACAGGATTGTTCCCTACAGTGTATTTTCAAGAGTTTTGACCCATCTAGTTTCAAATGTCCAGAAGTCCAAGGGTTTCCACCACTTCCTTTGAGACTACATACCACAGCCTAATAGATCTTGTTTCATCGTATTCAACCTAAGTTATTACCTCTTTAAATTTCCTCCCATAGTCCTTGTTATACCTCACACATCATCTGAAGTAATTCCTCCCTTTTTGTTGGCTATTATCATGTTCTTTTGACATTTCATTGGGGACTGGAAGCAGAAATACTGATACAAAACAAAACAGGTATTCTTACAGTATTTCCAAAATGACAGAAAGCAAGTGGCAATGGAAGCTTCATGACAAGCTGCTCTCATGAGATGTCAGCCCTGATTCTTTTGACCGAAGTATGGATTTACTATGGATAGACACCCAGACTTTTCTATGCATATACGAACCAAACACCTGAACCTTTTGTATTTCACCTCTCATTGACTGAAGTGGTACTGCAACACCTTTAATTTCTGAAATCCTCATTTTAATGTCTACCTTTAACTTCTTCCCCTCTGGCCTCATTTCTTTATCATCCTGCCTGTTCTCTCTGCTCCCCGACCACTAGATTTCCTTTTCTTTTTCATAGTAGACAATAGAGTCACGTCCCACATGGCCCCACCATCTGGAGCAACTTCCCTGACTCATGTTCCTTAGGAGATTCATCTCTTAAACCTGCCCTGTATGTGTTAAGCTTCTTTCTAATTAAACAATCATTGTCTGCCCCAAGGTTTCTAGTTTCCCTGAGCTAACTCATTTTCCTCACAACATGTAGTCTTTGCTATCCTCCTTCACTTCTGTGTTAGGCAGATGAGATATGTTGCAAGCTATATCTAATAGCAGTGTGGACATATAGGCCCTGATACAGAAAAGTGCTTAAGTGCATACTTAAGTCCATCCCTGTTTGGGACAGCCCTTAAGCACATGCTTAAATCCTTTTTTTTCCAGTAGATTTAGTTAACTTAAAATTAAGCTTGTGCTTAAATGATATTCAGAATAGGAATGTTTTCCCAAATAGTGGCCCTATACAGTATAATCAACTGTGAAGCGCATGTGATATTTTCATGTAAAAGATGCCAACGAAAAACACATGGTGTGGTAGGTGTGTAATGGAAGTTTGAAGCAGGGGAGTGAGGTATTAAGTATGATTTGAAATATGTATTCTCTCTTCTCCGAAAGAAAAACTGAAAATATCATAAAATCAAACAAAAAAATGACAGCTTTGATTTCTGGTCTGTCATTTTGAAAGTGTGGAGCATGTAGATTTACTCTTTTGTTTTACTGTGAGATTTTCAGTTCTTGACCTAGCATCCAGATTTTATACTACATTTGGCTCTCGTTTACAGAAAATGAGCTCGGTGCACATTATCTGCACTGTGTTCACTGACATGGATTGGTCTTAATAAAGCATAGGAATACGCAGCTCAGTATTTGGAGAACTGCAGATTGAACCTCCTACAGATCAATGTGGTGAAAGAACCTGATGCTAAAGACCCACTCTGAATTGTGTTACTGTATTTATAGCATTGGATGTGGGGATTACAGTCACATATCCTGCCCATATTGTTTTTAAATCAGTAACCAACCTCAGCTGCAGACCCCCAGTGACAGAAAACCTGCTTGGAGTGGGGATGTACCAGCACAAGTCAGCCACATGACCTGAGATCAAAAGTGCAAAGGGTGGGCTGATACACTGGTTGAGTGCAGCTCTTCAGCAGCTTCATATATAGGGTGAGCAGATGTACTGTTTTTAAAGGGACAGTCCCGTTTTTGGGGACTTTTTCTTATATCGGCACCTATTACCCCCCCCCCCCACCCCCTGTCCCGTTTTTTCACAGTTGCTATCTGGTCACCCTATTCATATACAGCCTGAGTGTTTGAAATCTGCTGTTCCTATAGGGAGACTGTTCCCTTCCAGCATCGCTCTCCTGCAGTCATAGGGGATTGAAAATGCATTTCCCTTTGCCCACAAGAAGAAAGCTGGCACACTGTGTCTCAAGAATTCGGGTTGTACTTTGAGTAACAGTTATTCTTAGGGAGAACAGCAATTGTGTATACACAAAGGTAGCTAACTTCAACTTTGTCTGTTCCTGGAGCAGACACCACCTCCCTTTCTGAAACCTGCAGTATGCACAGAGTCATCTAGTGGTTGAACTGCATAACTGCAAGTAACAGTCGCTTAAAGCAACCCCTGCAACACTGTATATTAATTCTGATAGCCATATATCAGTTCTGTCACATCCATATTAAACAACTTTGACATCACAGTTGCAGCCCACAGAAGCCAGCGCTATTTAACAGATTGTAAGGAGACCTGAACGGTATGGATGGGACTGTGTTACTGAGGGATAGTAAATCAATAAATTGGGCAGAATAAAGTTGCTGTGTGTCTTGATAGCACCCTTAGGGATTATTTTGTCCTTTTTCTTGGTTTGCTATCCCTATCTAAACAACTTAATCTGTACTGTTCAGGCTTCCTAATAATCCTTCTCTGCAGAGCTTTCACAATCATAATCACACCCTTCCTGCCAAAACCATAGAGCAGTGTCAGAGTCCAACCTTTGTGACATCTTAGTCTCTTCTGAGTACTGGCACCACTTGAGAATATTTTTAAGTCTGTCCGAGCGTGTGCGCATATGATTTTCAAAGTCTAAACTTGTAAGTAAAGAATTTCAACCACAACCCTAAGTTAACGGGGGGGTTGTTTTTATCCTCTTTAAAACTGATAAAGTAACTGAAGCAAATAGAGTGAATTATGGTGACTGTGCTTCCACTGTCTGTTTACTACAGTCCCTTCTGCATGGCTGTGTTTTTGTACACATAGAATAGAACCTCTTCCCCTCCCCCCCCCCCCCGATCCCCATGGATCGCTCCTATTTTACCTCCCTTAGGGGCCCGAAGTACGGTACAGAAAATCCTCTCTTTAACAGAGGAATACAGAGTGCAGCTTCCTCTTGGGCCTATTAACTCTCTCCTTAAATTGGCTATCAGAATGGATCACAACATAAGAATTCAAGATGCTGCTTCTCACCTCCGCAGCACTCCCGGTCCCTTTGGGCTGACAATCAAGGGACCAAACTCAAGGGTTAAACTTGGACTCCTTCCTCACTAAGATGCTGCAGTTAGACTGTTGGGCCAGGCCAGAGCAGTATTTTTAGGCATTTTAGAGAAATCTGTTGTCCCTAGTGAACTATTGCGTCACTCCACGTCTTGTTCTGTAGAAAGTGTCAGCACCGCCATGCTTGTCAGGTCATTGAATGTTTCTTTGACATTGCACTTGCTGGTTTTGAGCTATGGAATATTTCTAGGTAAAGTGATCATAATACAAACTGCAAATTGAGAAGCTGAATAGTTGTGGTTAGTATGTCTATAGCAGTGATGACATGGGAAAATATTTTGTTTTTCTCCAGATGACTGTTTGAGGTTAGTTCTAGGCCATTTTGTTGTGATGTGCCAGCTAAAAGGATGGGAGCGTGACTTAGACATAAGCAGGTTTTGTTTTGTTTTTTAAAGCCCGATTAAGATTTATTGTCAAAGTAAGGGGGGTTTTTTGGTAAATAGAAAAAGTAAGAGCCACCATTTTAAAGGGGGGGAAATTGACTCCTATTCAGCACACTTGAGTTCAGCACACTTCCTAGTCTAACAAAAGAGGTACTTCATAGATTCATACAATGGCTTTGCATGGCAAGAGTGGCCAAAGTGTGGGCTTCAGAGCAAATGCAGCCTAGAGAGTTCTGCTAAGGTATTTGCAGCCACTCTTCCTTTAATACATAGATGATGTGTAGAGACAACATATACCACCATGCAATGCCTGATGCTCAAAGCCAGCTGGAGCATTGCATGGTGGAGTCTGCATCTGTGCAGGCTTCACATCTATATTAAAGTTGTGGGTGCCTAACATTTTGAAGATGATGCCATTGGACGTAATGGGGCATGGAGTACAGCCCTCCTGCTTGTACTGAATATCACACAACTCCATTAGTTATAATAGGTTCTAAGTTCACTGTGCTGTGTCAAGTATACAGTACATGGAAGATCATGGTTCCAGACCCTGCTGATAAAGAAGGAGGGTTAGCTTGGAAATGATGGTAGATATCTTCATGTCTGATGATTAAAAACAAAAGTAATTCAACTGTCACTTTCTTCCATAATAGGAGCCTTATGGCATGGGCTGCCAGTGTGTGTTAAGAGTAACATGCAAAATACAGAGCGTGTGGCTAAAGAATAGTTTCTTTTGCTTTCATCTGCCTTTGTTTCATTCTGTGCTGCAAGGATGCATTTGTGTGTGAAACAACCTGGCACATTTAGAGGGACCTTGAAACTGCTTCATTGAACCACAGCACAAAATGAAACTGAGGAACCTGGAAGGAAAGCAGAAAATGACACAATAATGAAAATTGCACTTAAAAAAAAAAGTTACAATGTTGAAAAGGTTCTGACTTTATGACAAAAAGCTAGGAAATACAAAATTATGCTGCTGCCAGTGTTTTCTTAACTAAGGTGATTTATTTGACATAAGGTGTCAGGAATCAGGCTTTAATCTGTTCCAAAGCCTCTCTAGTACTTGGACACAAAGGAGCAAGTTAGCAATGGTATATCACACTTCAATCTGAATTTGCCTTGCTTTAGTACAGCCTTAACATTCTGTCCAGGAATTAGATTGCCAGCAAAGCGCACTGAAGTGAACATTTTCCAGTCTCTAATTTTCTGTGTTTCTATGGGCAAAATCTTAGCTCATCTTATGGAGTTTTGTTGGGGGAAGAAATGGGAGCCATGGAGCTCCTCTCTAACAGTTCACCTGCCCATGAGCTGAGCCGAATATGGATTTAGCCCTATCTTGCATTCTAGGCCTGTCCACAGCATCTAATGGTGTCAGCCAGCCATGAGCAGCAAACACTTAGGGGGGCAGCACCACTACTCCTTTCTGGAGCCAGCAGTAGGGAGCTCTGGAGAGCCCTTCCCCTAACCTCGACTCTTCTGAGTCATCCTTCCCTGCATGCCTCCTTCACAATGCCAGCTGCCCGCTTTGCTCTGCTTCACTTCACAGCATTCCTCTGCACCCAGTAAGATCAGAATGTTGGAAAGCTTCATTTTAAGGGCCCTATCACAGAGTCAGGAAATCCCCTGTTTTTTTCCTACTGATTATTAAATGTTACAAAATATTCTGGTTGTACTAATCTGCTATCAGTCTGAACATCTACTGCCATTAAAGTGTTGATTAAATAACAGTTAGTAGTAAGGTGTTTTTAAATGTCCTGCTAGTTAGTACAAAAGTTTCAGCCAGTTAAAACTGAAAAATATACTTAGAAGTAAACATAAAGTCCAAGATTTTCAAGAGACAGTCTGTGCCCAACTTGAGACATCTTAAAAGGGGCCTGGTTTCCAGAAAGTATTAAGCATCTGCCATTTGAAGTATCCCCAAAATCCCTAGTTACTTTTAAATATCCTTTAAAGTGAGCCTGCAAACACTTATGCACATGCTTACAGTCATGATTGTAATGTCTTTGGGGCAGAGACTCTGTCTCTGTGTGTTTTGTACCATGCCTAGCATAGTGCAGTCTTGACTGTGTTTGAGGCCTCTGGTAACTATGCTGTCATAAATTTTAAATAATTATAATTAAATAATAATACTGTAAAAAGTTAAATATATGTCAAGTTAATGTTGTGCTCCCCTCCCCTCAGGCTGACTAGCATAAATTGAATCTTGAAATAATTAGCCCAAGCAATTACCATTCAATATATAACTCTGATATCTGTGAATTGTGGTAACATATGTAGGCCTGATCCTGCTAGGTGCTGAGTAGATCCTGGAAAGACCTAGCAGGATCAGGTCCTATATTTCCACTATTGTGCAAGACACAAATACCATGTAAATATGATTGTCTTCATTCTAAGTAGCTATACAGCATATACACACTCTACATATATTTCAGATTTCGGTACTTATATTTACAGCTGATTAAAAATTTTACAGTATTGTATATACTGTGCTGATTAAATAGTTGTAATGAAACACTTTACTGTTCTATGATTATTAATTTTTGTCCAAATTTTTGGCAGAGGCTATTAAAAACCAACTGTAAAATTTGATTGAACTTTCCAGGTGGTTTGACTGCAACATCTGTTTTCGTGTCAGTAAATGTGAGAAATACACACAGCGTCAGCCTCTTTTAATAATGTCAGAGATTAGGTATTTGGAAGTAGTGAGACACATCAAGAAGTACTTGGCTTGGTTTTGAACTTGATGAATTTTAGTGGCTTTTATATGGAGTAGAAAACCTTCTGTAAGACATAACGCAGTCCCATTCTCTCTTACACAATCATGAAATCAGTTCCACAAGTTTCCAAGATTTATTTTCAACTTTAACACATAAACAGATCTTTTTTCTTGTTGCTGATTTGAGCAATTCCTCACCCCAGTCACGTGGAAAAATTGCTTGGGTAAGAAAAATATAATACTCATTATATTGTAACTTTGCAGATAAAGCCAAGTGCCCTACCCACTTTTTTGCAGCATTGTACTATTCATATGTGTTCACTCCTAGAGACTAAACTTGCAAAAGAGAAGAGAGCTCTGAAGCATCTCTCAGACATGATTGTGAGGTTGGTCTTTTTTTTTTTAATGGTGAGCTCAGAATCCAAAGACGCTCAGCAATCAGCAAGTTTGAATGTCAGCCAAGATGCTAAACTGGCAGCCTTCCACTCTGCTATCAGTGTGAGTGAAATGTGTACTCAGTGACTTGATTCAGGACCTTCATAGTTTGCAAGCAAATATTTCTGCTTTTAGAAATACCCAAAAAATAGAAAAAGATGTGTGTGTCTGCATTTGTGTGTGTGAGAAGAGAGATGGTTCTGCACCGTTAGTAGTAGGTGTTAACATTCTACAGCCCAGTCAAGACCCCATGCTTAGAACATCACTTCAAAGGTTATATTGTATTTCCAACATGCATTTCATTATGTCTTTTAATGTTTTTGCTATTAAATCTAGCTTGTATAAGGGCAGTAAACATCTCACACTGGTAATAAACTGCAGGAAAGCAAAGCAAATTGACACTTTGTATAAAGGTTGCCCAATGAAAAAAATGCAAATAAGCTATGATACAGCCACATTTGCATTTTCTCGTGGGTTTAGTGATGATACGCACTGCATGAGCTTGGCAGACTTGCCTCTTGGGATGGTGCACATACTGGTGGTACGGCCCTGCAGGGTAAATTTAACAAGTGTAACTGTGATTTTGCATGCGGCGTCTCAGAACCACTGAGCAAAGTGCAACAATAAATAGTGACAGAGAAAATTGATTTATAGAGTAAATGTGTTTGGTGGAAAAATAGTGTTATACAAATTTTACACTTTGCCAAAAGAAGTTGAGCAATTTTGTTTTGGTGGCACTACTCAGCTTTCCAAGCTAAATTCTTCCTTCTGTCCCCTTATTATTTTTTCCATTGTATTCTTTTAGACGATATCAGGACGATGGAATAATGTGTAGACCTCTGTATTTGAGATGGACACATCATTGAAGTCCTATACAATACATTGGCTATGTGTTTCCACTGAATGACAGTGCAATCCCACAGTCTTTAAACATATGAAATCAATTGCAGCTCTCCAAATATGTTGCTTTGTGTAACAGAAACGGAAGGTGGGAGCATATTTTAGAATTGTGATAATAATCATGTTATAGGGAGGAGAAAATGGAAACTGATTCTCAGAACGCTTCACAATATATCTATTTGTATTTTGGAGAGTCATATATGCTTTTCAAGTGTCGCTGTAAAACCACACTTCTGAAGGAAATTTGCCTGTCTTTTGCCCACACCAGTTTTGTTTCTTTCCAGGCATAATTTCAATATGTTTAGTTAAAAATAAACCAAATAGAACAGGCTGAATTAGAAGTTCTTGGCATTGGCCTTTGTGTGCAGAATGTTCTCCCAAAATAAGTCATGGATATTTTAAAAATCGAACAATTTTGGCTGAAATAGATTTCAATTTTTCTACTGTAATACTAGTGGTCCAAATAAATCTTTGCTGTAACTGCACTGCTCCAGTGGAGTTGCCCCAGCAATATATTTGGCCCAGAATGTATAATTATTACATCTCCCGTAGCTATTGTCAGGGTTTCTTCCCCCTCTGAACTCTAGGGTACAGCTGTGGGGACCCACGTGAAAGACCCCCTAAGCTTATTCTTACCAGCTTAGGTTAAAAACTTCCCCAAGATACAAACTTTGCCTTGTCCTTGAACAGTATGCTGCCACCACCAAGCGTTTTAAACAAAGAACAGGGAAAGAGACCACTTGGAGACGTCTTCCCTCAAAATATCCCCCCAAGCCCTACACACCCCCTTTCCTGAGGAGGCTTGAGAATAATATCCTAACCAATTGGTTACAAAATCATCAAAGACCCAAACCCCTGGATCTTGGAACAATGGAAAAATCAGTCCGGTTCTTAAAAGAAGGATTTTATTTAAAAAAAAAGAAAGGTAAAAATTATCTCTGTAAAATGAGGATGGAAAATACTTTACAGGGTATTCAGATTCAAAACACAGAGGATCCCCCTCTGGGCAAAACCTTAAAGTTACAGAAAACAGGAATAAACCTCCCTCTTAACACAGGGGAAATTCACATAAAACAAAAGATAAACGAATCCGCCTTGCCTGGCTTACCTATACTGGTTGCAATATTGGAGACTTGGATTAGGATGGGTTGGAGAAGATGGATTTCGGTCTGGCCTCTCTCAGTCCCAAGAAAGAACAACCCCGTAAACAAAGAGCACAAACAAAAGCCCCACCCCACCCCTCAAGTGTCTTCACATTTTTTCTCAGTTTCTCTATAAATATTCAAGCACTTTTTAGTGATAGTTTTGTTAATGATTTGCAGCGATGAACGAACATTGTCAAACTCTATGGTTTGTGCTCATGAATCCTATCATAAAATGTTTGAGTAAAATTTACTTAAGGTTTGTAAGCAGGGGAGGAGAGACTTCCTTAATTTGGGCCAAATTCTGCCTTTGGATCTGCACGTGTGTCTGCTGTTGACTTCTATAGAAGCCCTGTGTGCACATTGGAAGGCAGAATTTGGCCTGTGATTTAACTGTATCTTGAGATAAATGTTGAAAGTTTTTCCCTGTTACACTTACCCGCACAGACAATCACATCATTCTTGAAATGAATTCTCCTTTAGTTGGCCATATGCAAAAAATTATGTCAAGTATCAGGGGGTAACCGTGCTAGTCTGTATCCACAAAAACAACAAGGAGTCTGGTGGCACCTTAAAGACTAACAGATTTATTTGGGCATAAGCTTTCGTGGGTAAAAAAAAACAACACTTCTTCAGATGCAAACCGTCTGAAGAAGTGTTTTTTTACCCATGAAAGCTTATGCAGAAATAAATGTGTTAGCTTTTAAGCTGCCATCGGACAAAAAAATTATGTGAACATCTGTGTAAGCAACAACACACAGGGAGACAAATTATTGATAGTAAGAGGCAAAGTCTTGTTTCAAAATCTTGTCTGGGGAGTGCATGTGTACAGAAATGCACTTTGTTCTAATTACACATAAAGATTGTCACTTTAATGTTCCACAGGCTTGTTCCCAATAACAACTGGTGGGGTTTTGCTCTCCCCCCACCTTTTTTTAAGAACCCAATATATAGTTTCATTTTGGTAGCTGACATTATCAGGAAAACGATATCAGAATTGTGTGGGACTTTGTGAGTCATTACCAGAAATAATGCAGTGGGCAGATTAGCCGCTTGAAAGTGGCTGCTCTGAGTGTTTGCTGCATACGAAGGTGCAATGCAAATGGTTTCGGGCCTAGGATAATTTTATGATCTCTTTGAAATACTTTAGGTGAACTATATATTTTTCCTCCGCATACTCTGCTGTTTCCATTGGTAGCAAGGCTATTTAGGTTCCAAGGTTATTTAGCTAGATGCCCATAAAAACCAAACAAAACAAAAACAAACAAAAACCACAATAAAACCCACACACTCAGAATGTAACTCAAAATTCAATCAGCTGATGTCCAATTAAACCCCATGAAAACTGTACATGTCTTAAGGCTACTCAGTTAACATTACATAACATTGTACAGCCGAACACTCAAAAGCATTTAAATCACTTAGAAATGATTGAAGTTGCAGATTTAAGAAATAATGATAGCAACGTTTATAGAAGTACTCAGAACAGTGTGTTTATATGTTTGCTTAACCTTCATACTGGCATCAAGAACATTCATGATTGCAATCTGCCTTTCTTAACTAAAGTCAACTCTACCATATAGACAGGCTAAATCATCGGAACTCTGAGAGGTTCTGGCAAGTGGAGAAACTGTACAATATACTAGATTCTGGCCTTCAGTTATGCACAGCTTAAACTCCCCCTGCAAAGTGTTGTTACATGTGCTTCTCCTTCAAAGCAGTATTACCACCTGCAAGAGGCAGCAGCTAGAGCAGTAGCTCTCAACCTTTTCAGACGACTCTACCCTTTTCAGGAGTCTGATTTGTCTTGTGTACCCCCAGGTTTCACCTCGCTTAAAAACAACTTGCTTACAAAATCAGACATAAGAATACAAAATTGTCACAGCACACGGTTACTGAAAAATTGCTGACTTTCTCCTTTTTACCATATCATTATAAAATAAATCAACTGGAATATAAATATTGTACTTACATTTCAGTGTCTAGTATAGAGAGCAGTATAAACAAGTCATTGTCTGACATTTTAGTTTATACTGACTTTGCTAGTGCTTTTATGTAGCCCAGGGGCTCTAAAACTGGGGGTCGGGACCCCTGAGGGGGTTGGGAGGTTATTACATAGGGCAGTGGTTCCCAAACTGGGGTTCGCAGAACCTTACAGGGGGGTTCACTAGAAAAATTGCACTAATGGCGGCCAGAGGACCCCGGGCATTGTGGGCAGCAGGTGGGACCCAGTGGCAGGGCAGACAGCCCGAGCCCCAGGGAGAGCGGGGCCGGGCAGTTGGGGCTGGCAGCCCAAGCCCTGCCCCCGTGAGCGGGGGAGCCGGCTGCCTGAACCCCAGGGCTCCACGCGGGGCTGGCAGCCCGAGCCCCAGGGAGAGCAGGGCCGGGCAGTTGGGGCGGTCAATGGGGTCCAGCAGCAGGAGCCCCGGGGAGTGCGGAGGAAATTTAAACTTAAATCCCTGGAAATATTCATTTTTAGGAGGAGGTTCACGAGATTTCACAATTTAGTGAAAGGGGTTCACGGGCTGTTAAAGTTTGGGAACCACTGACTTAGGGGCTTGCGAGCTGTCAGCCTCCATCCCAAACCCTGCTTTGCCTCCAGCATTTATAATAGTGTTAAATATATTTAAAAGTGTTTTTAATTAATAAAATCCATCTATCTGCAGAAATGCTGTCTTGTTTCCATCACAAAGCTGGTTAAATAGTAAATATTCTTTAGCCAGGATGGTTTAGCAGCTAACCTTATGGACTATAGTGTAACTATTTATGCATATGCCCAACCTCCCTTTAGCCTCCCTCTCCATTTGTCTGTTATTAGGAGTCTGTTGCACATGAACAATAGACCCTCCCTACCTTCCGCTAAAGGTTTGCTACCCATAAACTTGTAGAAATGTTTCCTGTTTTTCTCACATGGTTTGCAGATAATTTTCTAAAAATCCCTTTCAGAATGTTATGGAAAACGGGTACCTTTTCCAAGCACTCTCTTCCATACAAAGTTATGTCTCTATGGGACACTGTGGGCAGATATGCCTGGAACTCCAGTCTATACCATCCACTCCTGCCATGTATTTAATATAATCCATAAAACACAGAGATTTGGACTGGTAAATTTCTGGGTTGTGTGGGAACTACCATGGTGTTTTTCTGATGCATTGCTGAGAAGGTTTATATGCATTTTCTCTCCTACATTTTATCTGAGTATTTAACTGCCAGCAATTTCCCACTGGCAACTGAGTTGTTTTGGGTAGAGACTTTCCTGTTAGGTCTCAGAGTATCACATTGTCCCAGGTGTAAAAAAAAAATATTTCCTCATCCAAGTGATATTCAAGGCACAGCAAGGGGAACATTTTGTTGAAGTTGAAATGTGTCTGGAAAGAGGGGGAGCCGCAGAGGCTCAGTGGATCCAGCTACTCTAGAGTCCAATTAATATCCACAATCAAGAGTGTATTGTAGAGCTGTAATGCACAGAAGAGCCTTGTTAGAACTCTAACATGCAGTAGCTTTTGGCATTTAATACCATATCAAGTGTGTTTCATAGGAATTTACTTTTAAAAATAGGGCCTCCCCCACTTCTTCCCACGGTTCTGCTGTTTTACTGCTAGGTGTAGGAATGTCAAAGGAAAACAAACAGTGTCCTCTCTTCCTGCTGGCCTTCCAGTGATGTATGAAAACCACATTGACATTGGGACCACAGTGAGGTGATTTCTGTCTGGTGTTCCCTGAGTGAAACGGCTCCCAAACAGTGACACTTTACAGCGAAAAAGCTCAGAAAGAAGCATTAAGTACAGAAGTGCTGGAGTAGTGGCTGACTGACTTCTTGCTGGCCTCCCATTGGCCATTTGATGGAGCTGCTCAGAATGGTTCTGGGTCATGGAGGGCAGGGGAAGCTTTTCTTTAGTGTAAAGCTGCACTGTGCAAGCTAACTGATCATAAAATACCATAAATCCTCACCAACCACACGTTAACAAGGGTGACCACATTAGGTCCTAACTGATGTATGAGTGCATTGAGAGGCTGTTTTCTGAACTCCCTGGCAGACAGTCTCATAGGGGAACCTCACACATACCCTATACAGAGCAGACACCTCTGATACGAAGACAGACTTGTCTCTGTACCTCCATTATTCCAAAACAGAGCCACTGCCTCCTGACCTGGATTTATAAACAGGTAGCATCTCTATGCTACATCTCTATGCTACATCTATCGGTATGCATCCGATGAAGTGAGCTGTAGCTCACGAAAGCTCATGCTCAAATAAATTGGTTAGTCTCTAAGGTGCCACAAGTACTCCTTTTCTCTATACTTTGAGCAGATCACTAGGAACACCAGAAGAAAAGAATGAGAGGGAGGAGTGGGGGTGAGAGAGAGAAATTCTGCTACATAGAGGAGAGGGAGAATAGTGTGTGGTATATGCTTTACTGACTAGCACTATATAGCCACATTGGGTATGCAGCTCCCTTTCACTCATCAGTATCATTAGAATTGCTAAGACCTCTTTTAAGAAGGAAGGGAAGGAACTCTTGTTTGGTATGTTACTGAAGTACTCCAGCTTCTGATGTTTTCTGAGGTCGAGTTTCCCTCCCACTGTCTCTGGAGCTTGGAATTCGCTGAAGTCCTGCCTAAGGAGAATAGTTGGCAGGCAGCTCAGACATTTCTGCCCTGACTTGAAATGAATGGCAGTAAGACCGAGCTGTTGTTATTAAAACAGGAAAAAAACCTGGGTATGTGAAAAGATTAAAAACCTATTTTGAATGTGTCACGAAAGCTTATGCCCAAATAAATGTGTTAGTCTCTAAGGTGCCACAAGTCCTCCTGTTCTTTTTGCTGATACAGACTAACATGGCTACCACTCTGAAACCTGTAATTGAAACAGGTATTAGGATTAAAATATGCTTTTAAAAAGACGCAGGCAAAAGTCTTAAAGTGGACTTGGTTAAACATGTTCTGACTTTATTGAACTGAAATGAAAGATTGTTTTTGTTTGTTTGTTTTGGGGGAGATTGTAGATAACTTCATGTATATATTTGTAATGTAAAATTTGCCATGTGAAAACTTTATGGATGAATCCTCAGTTGCCACCCACAACCACAGACTGCTCCAAAGCAGCTTAAAAACAGCATGCTGGTTGTGCTGGGGAGAAAACAGCAACTGCAGGGGGTCTGCATAGTGTGATTCTGCTCCTGGGCAGATCTCAGCAGCTCCCTATGTGGGTGGTTGTTTCAATGCTATTTGCATTAGAAAAAGTTTTGAAATGAGGCAGAGTGTAACAACTGGTTTCATAAACAAACTGTAGCTTATTCTTAGTAAGTGGGAGACTGGGGGCAGAGCAAGGCTATGGCCAGTGGTTCATGCACTAACCTCTCGTGAGCCGAAACCTCATGGGGGCAGGAGGGCGGGTCCCTCAGTAGCTACTACTGCTTATGTGTTTTCCCACTGACTTCAGTAGACATTAGATCAGACCCTATGTTAGGGCAAGTAGTTTGTCAGTTTTGACCTGAATGTATCTCAGACCTGCATCATTTTTCCTCCCGTCCTTTAGGCCCTGATTCAGGACAGTCCTTAAGCACATACTGCCCTGAATGGGGATGCCTTTCTGAATCAGGCCCTCAGTATGAGGCAGGATGTAGCTGCTGTGTTTCAACATAGTTATTATGTCCCAAATAGTCTGACACTCTCACAAAAGATTTTTAAAGGCAGGAGATAGTCGTGTCCCCGCCCTCCCCCCGGTCTATGGGTTTTTGAAAAAACATTTCCAAAATCTGTATTGTCAAGTTGTGTGTGTGGGGGGGGATGTTAGTGAGAGAGAGAGACAGAGAGCTGCATAACAAAACGTAGTATAATATTTTCGATTTCTCTATTTTTTAGCATAAAGACAGCTTTTTTCCCCCCAATTTGTTTATTCATTGTTTAGTCAAAGAGAGTGACCAGCTTTTGTTGAGACAAAGTTCCCTGGATGCTTTTCACCACTGGAATGATATTAATTATCATCAATATATGTATTTCAGTTACAGCCTGAGATGTTACTATTAGATAAAGTCAAATTATGCCTTCTTATATTATAATAAATATGAAACAGAAATCTGAAGGCCAAAACAAGAAGCCTGTGTCAACATTTTAAAAGTTGGATGCCTAAAGATAGGCACCTAAATCTGCATTTAGGCACCTAAATAAGCAGGATGGTTTTCAAAGGTCCCGAGTACCCACAACTCCAAATGAGGTTAGTGAAAAGCAGGTGTCCTTTTTTGGCATGCTCCTGTTGATGCCAGTAAGAGCAGCTGGGTGACCAGCACCTTTGCAAACCGGGCTGCTTATTTAGATGCCTAAATATGGATTTTGGTGTTTAATTTTAGGCACACAAGTGTGAAAGGTTTTGGCCTTGGTAACTAAAGTTTGATGGAAATTAAAACAAATAAGCACTGTCCCCTCTATCCGAAAGTGCTGTGGCAGAGATCCAGGTATGCACCTTATGGTTTATATGTGGGAATCAAACGGGACAAAGTTAATGCTTTGTAAAGTATGTGCACGTCACGGTGCTGGAAGCTAGCTAGCATGTGTTGCATATAGCACATGCAAATGAAGGTCAGTTGGCTTGACAGGTGGTTATGAAACTAAACAGAAATTATGCAAAATGGGATGTACGTATCGGAGGGATTTTGTACATATTTTTTGTTTTTGTCCTTTAGCAGCTCCAGACTTCAATTAAAATACCAAAGAGAGAAAGGCATAAGCTGCAACCATTATATATACACTAGTTGTAAAGTAATAGCCTGCCACGTTCTTTTTATGGATCATTTTTATCCTGTTGCAACTGAGAATATAAAGCCATCTTACAGCTTGTCAAAAGTGACACCTGCTTTCATACTTCCTAATAATTACTACAGGTCTGAGAGGAAGGGCTTGGCAGGGTGCATACAAATTATGACTTGCTTCAGGGTAACAAATAATGTCATAATGACTTTAAGAGTTTCCTGTAACGTTCAGGATTGGTGTGTGTGTTTGACTGGTAAGAAATGAACAATTTGAAGAAGTGTTCTTGGTGGGAGGGAGGGGTTTCCTTTCAGAATAAACAGTAAATGTTGGATACAGTAAGTGTACAGATCAGTAGTAAAATATGCATATCTGCGTTAAGGTGTTCAGTGGATATGTATGCAATGTCTTATCTCTCTGCTGAATGCACTAGGCAGAATGCACTAGGCAGTTGCAAGGAACAGAACCCCATTTGATGCCAGATACAATGATCTTTCTGGAGCTCAGAACATGGGTGTGTCAAAGAATTTGCTTATGGGAAAGTGGCACTGACCTTTAATCACTCCCTGTGCATTAAAACAATTTTAAATTTAAAGTATTTGGATATATTTACTGTTCTTAATTCTCTGATTCTGCCATCCTTGCTGCAAAATCAACATGTTTGTCCCTGTAGTCTCTGAGACCCTTACAATCTTTAATGCATTTGTCCCCACAACACCCCTGTGAGCTTGGGCAGTGCTATTATCCCCATTGTACAGATAGACTCTCTGGCCTCAGTTCCCTAAGTGACATGCCCAAGATCACACAGGCAGTATCTGGTACAGCAGGGAACAGAACCAGGTTTCCTGCATCCTAAGCTAGTGCGCTAACCCCTGGATCACATCAGTGGCATTACTTTCAGTGTAAAGTGCTAGTCAGTGAAAGCAAGAATGGAAGAATAAGGTTCTGACCTGCTTCTGTATGGAAATATTATCACAGGTTAAAATACACTGTATGTTTGGTCTCTAAACAGTCCCTATTTCGAAGTGATATCTAGCTGAGAGGATATTTAGGTTGGTAGAAATTTTTTATGTAAAACCCAGAGAACAGTTTTTCTCCAGCCTAGCCTAGGGGCCTTTCTTCTCCACGTCCACTTATCCTCCAGCAATGAGTTGAAATTCCATAGTGCTAAAGAACAGCAAGGTTTAATTAAGTTCCTATTAAAATCTGTAACATATTCCCTCTTCCAGTTTTTTTTACAGGAAGATTGGGGTCCAGGTGGTTTCAGTATAGAGCGAGGGGCAAAATCCTGTGAGGAGTTAAGATGCTCACTGAATCAGCTCTAAAGACGTCTTGACATTTTTCTGAGAATAGGGGACTGTTCTCAGAATGTAACATTTCCACATTAACTTCCTTAAAGAACTAGAAGAGGGAAGCATTGGTAAATATATTTCTTTTTGAAGATGGAATGAGCCACAGTGGGGAGGCAGTTTCTTATCTGCAAATGTAACAGTATGTTTGTTCTCCCCAACTCTAAGGACACTTTTTAAAAAAAAAGAGGAGTGCATTTTACTTCCTGTCCGAGCAAAGATAGGCTTTGCTATGAAAAGAATGGATGTGGAAAATGTCTGGGGTGTTTTTGTGTGCGTGTGTGTTGCACAGGTGGTCTTTTAACAGAGAGAGCTGTAGGAGATACAAAGTTCATATCTGTGTGGTGCTTTCATTGTCAGACAGATGATGTCTAATTCAGACAGCGGCAGCAACAAGAGAGATTAGGAGGCTAGAAGGGAGAGGAAAGGTTAAAAATGTTAAAACGAATAGCTTGAGTAAACAAGAAATAAGGGGGCTGGCTGGGGATGATATGATGAAAACACACTCCCAGTACTGTACTTGAAGGGTGTAAACATCCACATTGGGAGATGAATTGTTTTGGGTGGTCCAAAGAGGTATGAGGAGTAATTGATGAATGAGCAAGGAATAATGTAGGCTGAAACCCAGAAGCCACTTCCAACTGATGAGATCGATTAGATTGTGGAATAATCTTCCAAGAGAAGGGGTGGAAGCCACGTCATTTAAACTAGACTGAACAAAGACAAAGCTCTCAAGAGAACAGAGAATAATGCTGCATTGGCGATGGGGTGGAGAATATCACCTCAATAGGCTCCCACCTCCTGTCTATAAACTGTGTTATGTGTGTTGCATATAGTTGTTATGGCAGGAAACTTGCAAGGAGATGTGTGTGAGAGTGGCATATTAGAGCATATTTGAATAGGGATTTTTTTGTGGAAACTAAGATTGTTGCTAAGATTGCTGCTTTTTGACAGCCTCCACTTGTACTTGGCTTAAAAAAAAAAAAGTGTACAAGTCTTACTATGAAAACTACACAGTGGTAAACTTTTTATCGTGTACTTGGAACAGATTCGCAGGATTGTTCTTGGAGTCTGAGGAGAAACTACTGGCAAGCTGTGTACAGCCATTACAAGTGAGAATTACTGAGCAGAATCAGCCTGCTTTACTCATTCAAATTCCTGATGTATATGCATGTACTAAATAATATATTCTTAAGTTCCAATTCACTTTTCTAACAGGGGCTTGCAGGTTCTTCCCCAGTTTTGGTCTAGGCCAAAACTTTCAGTAAATTGCTAGAAATCTATAGCACGGATAAGCACAGTTATGGTACTTTTTAGTAATAAGCATATAGCTTTTTCTGCAATTTGACTTCATGACACTACATCAATTATTCCTTAAGAACTTCATGTTCTCTTCCAACATAAAAGGCCATGGAATGGGAATGCTTACCCCCAGACTGCTCAGGATGTGGGGGATTGCATTTCTGATATTGTATTCTCTCTGCCCAGGGCCAGCCACTCTGTAAATAAGCCACGGGATGGTACCTGATATTGTCACATAAAGTGGGAACCCATGGGAATCTTTGACCTAAATCCTGCCTATCCCTCACTAGCCACATGACTTATCTTTCCCCACATACTTCCCTCACGTCAGGCCCACGTGAGGAAATTTTAGGGAAAAAAATCCACCAAGGATGCTGTCAGTTCAGCTGAACCAGTGTCAGCACTCATGGGTGCCCTAGACCCCAATTCAGTAAGCTGCCCCTTGTCATCAAAAACGTAAGCCTGTGCTTATTTCCCGTTGGTTTTAATGGGTTTGAAGCATGTTCTGAAGTATTTTTGCTGAACTGGAGCCCTAGTGTAGACAAGGCTCCAATGGCTTCAGTGACCATGCTTGGTGAAGACAATGACCACTTCTAATTGTGCTGCCACTGGTTCCCGGCCAAGGCTTTCACTCTCTGACACTTGCATAAAGGGTCACATAGTGCAAAGGAAGAGAAAATATTGCTGCAAGTAGCATTAATTAATCTCTTTTATTGATAGGCCCTTGAGGCTGTGTAGGAAGAGGAATATGCTACAGACCAGGCTGGCTGCACCATCATCCCCCTGCTCTCCCAGCTGCTTAGGGCAGGATTGTGCCTCAAGGAGATCGCAGAGCCCCCTATCCAGATAGGGGGGGTTGTACAGTTCTGCAAGGTCTTCCTTTCAGGCCACTGGCTAAATGGCATAACTGGGACCTATTCATATTTTGGTTTCCTTTTTTTAGGAGTCTGTGGAATAAAGCAAACTCATAGAGTGCTAATTTCCTTCTGCCACATAAGCATCAGTGCAAAGCCAAGACATTTCAGGAAACTATGTGTCAAGGTGAAGCCGAAACCTTTATTTCTGTAGCAGGAGATATTGATCCTATTTGTATGTTCTGTTACAATGACTTTACATTAGTCATTTAATATAGCAGAAATAGACTGTAATTAATCAATTCATGTGATGGATGTCGGCGAAGTAAAGTAACTGAGCTGCTCCTTTCTGATTGGCTTAGACAGCACGCCTGTCATACTGTATTGCATGCTTCAGGCTAGAAAAGAGTAGCTTTACCAGAAAATCACACTTTAAAAGGCTCATTTCGCCTCTAAGAGTAAGTTGGTTTCTGACTGCCTGATTTCTTTTAACTCTTTGTCAACAAAGTGTGATGCTTGTTGTGAATAATGAACAGGGCTTTGTGCTACTGAATGTAAGTTTGTTGTTTTTTGTGTTTGTAAATCCACTGTGCAGTGCAAGAGTCCAGCTCTCAGACCTAGTTCAAACCTTTTTGTGTCTGCTTATCTCTGTAACAAAAACATTTTTCGAAAACAAAAAACTGTTCCATTTTGAACCCTATGAAAATGCAAAGTTTAAAAATGTTTTTTCTAGTTTTGAGGAAATTTTTGTTGGTGTTGTTTATTTCTTTGCCTAAAACATTATGAGATGGATCCTTGCTTTAAAAGGTGAATTTCGGCCGTGGTTGAAAAGTGATAGAAGCAAGGCACCATACTTCTGGCAGTTCTTCCTGAATTTAATAGCAAACTTTACACTTCCACTTAAAAAAACTTGCAGAAAGGTTAAGTTTTTACTTATAGAAAGTAGCCATTAAAAAAATCTTTGTCTCCAAAAGCAGACCTCGTCAAATACACAAGGTCATTTTGCAAAGTCTGCTCTTGGCCTACATTTTTAAACCAGAACTGGCTTCTTGGTATTTTAAAAGTTAAAGAATGTGTTGGTCTGGATGAGGACGAATGAGTTCTACTGCTCTAAAATATTTACAAATGCCGGTGGGACCAAGAGTAGTTTCCATAAAAGGCTGTGTGGATAAGTAATTCCCTAAAGGATTCATACTCTTTTACTTTAAATACTGCCTGTGGAATCTTTCATTTCAGATCCTTCAGTTAGTTCATAAGTTGCTGTCTTTTTACTATCTCTTGATTGTCAGCTTCCTTTCAAAGTTTCTGTTTCGGTTACCTGAGTTTCCTTTTGCCTCGTCCATTCCTTGTGTATTCATTTTCACTTAGGGAAGCAACTGTTATGGTAACTTCCTTAGCAGCTGTTGCAGAAGGAACTAGGCTCACTTTGTGCAGAGTACTTAATTTTCCACATATAGGGTGGAGGAGAGTGTTGCTTTATTTGAATCTCCAGATAAGTGAACATTCACTGGGTAAATTTGGCAGGCTTTTTAAAATTAAAATAGTTTCTCAGGCCTTTACTGGAAAGAGTAATTGCTTTCCAACAATGTAACTACTTTCCTATAGAGTAGCTGCTGTGTTATTGTTTTGAGGGATTTCTTGCTAATTTTCTGTTGTTATTGCTGTTTTCAATCATTCAATACAGAGTCTTCTCTCCCCCCACCTTCCCCTGGGAACTTGATGAACATTTTGGGCTTTAGAGTAACAGCTGTGTTAAGCTTAAGCTTATGCTCTAATAAATTGGTTAGTCTCTAAGGTGCCACAAGTCCTCCTTTTCATTTTGGGCTTTGGTGTTACTGGCTGAGGGAAGGTGGGCATTGGAACTGATTTTCCAATTTTTAAGCATAGATGCTGTTTTCCCCTGTCAGGACTGAATTCTGTCTTGTCCCACACAGGTGTGCTGAGAAGCAAGAAGGCACACGGTACATGCAAGCAGGACCCAGGTAGAATGCAGATACTAACTCCTTGAGCACAAGGGGCCAGTTAACATGTCCAGTGGGATTCCGTGGCTCCAGGCATGGTCAGTCATGCTGGGTGTGTTGCTGAGCGCCTGCTCTCCCCAACTTGTGCACCTGCTAGTATCTAGAAGTAGGTGCTGAGACGAGTACAAGATGTACCTTTGACCAGCAGGGGCATTTTACAATTGGTTCCCTAGAACTCCCTCCGGCACTCTGCCCAAGCCTCCCTACACAGACAGAATGCCTCTGTTCAGCCACTCCAGAGGTATGGGATTGTGTGACTGTGGAGAACTACCCTTCATCAATAGAAGTGAATCTTTTCAGGTCATGGGTGAGGCACGTTGGCGGGGGCAGTGTGGGGAAGCTTGGACTTGTACTGCCCAGCACATCAGTTCTATGAATAAGAAGACAAAGCATCAGCGGCTCAAGTGTATTGAAACAGGAAGGGGAGCTCTCTTTGCACCAGCTTTGCACCACTGCTTCAAGTGGAAGAAAAGGAACTGTGCTCCCCCCGCTGTCTCTCCTACTTTTAACTCTGGAAAGACTTTGATCTCCAGAGCTGTCAATCAGACATTTTTCTCAGCCCAAAGACACTTAAAATAGAAAAAAAAAAAATGAAGCAAGAGAGATGCGTAAAGAAAAGATGTATAGGCCTCACTACATGCCATTGTGTGAAAATTGCTGTTTTGCAAACCACAGTAAGCACAAGAGAAATTAACAAATGCTAAAAATTTTTCTGGGTCAGGAAAATATTTACTTATAGATGTAAGAGGCAAAGGAAGGGAACAATAGAAGAGTCAAAGCTAGGCCTGACATTTTTGGCCAGCATAGCAGTGAGCATGGCTTAGAACTGTAAAGACAAATGGCAGGGCCAGCACTAGGCATAAGCACACTAAGCAATTGCTTAGGACCCTGAGCAGCTTAAGCCCCCTATTCATTTTTTTTTACTATGTGTGGTGGTGGGCGGGGGCCCAGTGGGCTAGCACTGCTTCTGGAATGAGACACTTATAGGGATGAGTTGGCCCTAAGTGTTTAAAGAATTAGCCTGATGCAGCACTCAGAAACTCCCCTTAGGACTTCTCAGCTATGCCAAGTGTGAGACTAACATCTCAAACGAGATTAAAATGGTTCAGCAGTCACTGCACTTCAAGAATGAAGAGCAGTTATGAAAAGGTTATAGGAAAAGTAGGCAGAAGTGTAACTAACAAGCTGAAGGGTGATCACGAGTAGGGGTGGAAATATTCAGAAGGAAAGCCCCAAACATACTTCTGATGAAAAAAAGTACTTAATATGGTGAGTGTTCAGTGCACCAGGAAGCAGTCTCTCTCTGTCACTCGCATGCATGCACGCACATCTATTATTACCAGAAGAATCTTGTCAGAGAAGATGGTGTCATTCTTACTTTCATTATCATATTTAATCATTCAGATTAAAAAGTAGCTATGGATTTCTTTTGCATGTTCTCTCTCAGCTAAGTGCTCTCAGTCTAGGCAGATGGCTCTCACTGATGTTAGAGAGAGTTTTGGGCACAGCTGGAGAGTAGGATTCTGGTCCTGATGGCACATCTTTTCTATTTAAAAAAAAAAAAAAAAAAAGTGTGTGAGAGGGAGATTAACTGAAAATCATGTTTTCTGCATCTGTATTTTCAGAATGAACTTTGAGGCTTTAATATCAATTGCAAATATATTATCAGAAAGAGTAAAATAAAACAAAAACACCTGATTTTTGTTTTGTTTTACTTCTTTCCTTCTCACTTCAGAAATGATGTGACATTTTAAAAAATATTTAACTGGTACTGCATTTACAGTGGACACAACCTTCCAGCCGACTTTATTAAACATGACAAATGCAGTTCTTATTTTAATTTTTTTACTTTTTTTCCCCCCTTTTGAAATAAACGACCATTTGCTAGAGGTGAAACAATCATTCTGGGTCGAGCAGTAGCTCTGACATCCCACTTTCCTATTAATATCACTGAAAGCTTACTTGACGTGGTATAAATAGGAATGGAGGAGAGTGGTATAACGTAAATGATTTTCACATGTGAGAAATGATCTTCATAATTCATCCCCGCTCTGCCTTGCATGAGTTCTTCAGCAATGGAAATCAGTAGTAGTTTGTGGTTTTGTGTTTTTTCTGGGCCTGATTCTGAGTTTACTACCAGCTGTTTTACACTGTTAAACTTCACTGGAGCTACTCCAGATGTACACTATGGAAGGGAGAATAGAAGGAGGTTCAGCCTCTCACGTCTTGGATGTTGTCAAACAAGGAAACAATTTTAAGTGGTTATCTGTGGTTTTTTTTAAACAAACAAGTCAGATATGGGGTAAAACCTTAAGAATATGCTTGTCTTCACCCCTCTTAGTACAAGGAAACAAACAAACAAAAAGTAGTAATTATTAATATACTCAGTTAATTTCCTAAATTAGAGGAAAACATGCGATCACCTGGTATTGGACAAAATGCATGGCTAGTTAAATTCAGCCAGCACTGAATAGCATGACCCCGTCATGTGGCGAAGTGGTTAGTAGAAATTCCTCTGAATTGAGTGGGTCAGTGGGTTTAGCCCCTGAAAGGGGGTTTTCTCTCTCTCTTTGGCTTGCTTGAGTATAAACTGAGTAATCGTGATGGGTTGGTCACCTGTCCTGGAGGGAAAAAGAGGGTTCTTGGCTCTTGATTTGAGACCGCTGCTCCCCGCCAACCTCCAGGGGAGTAGAATGGCCATGGGCACCACCTGGTACTGGTTACGCGGCCTTTAAGTGATGTGGTAAGATCAGCTCCCCTACTGTATATACCAAAGTACCATAGAACCCTTCTCCTCGCATGGCAGAAGTCATGTAGGTGCTAATTATTGTTTCAAAGCAAAACAAAGTATCTGGTTATGTTTCCTGACAAGTTATCTTGGGGGTACTTCCATATGTATTAGCTCCGTGCAATGGAGACCGCATGCCACGCGGAAGTGACACATTGGACAGATTTTTCTCCCTCTCCATTGGTACTGTCTGCCTGATAGTTAGATGCAGATTAGAGGCAAAAGCCTTTAGAGTTAGGGCTAGTCTACGCTAGAAGCGCTAGAGTGGCACAGCTGTACCAGTGCAGCCCCGTTTGCTGAAGCACTCTCTGCACCTGTGCTTACGTTGGTGTCACGTCTCTTCGGAGTGGCTTATTCACACCCCTGGACCGTGACATTAGTTATGCCGACATAAGTAGTCGTGTGTATAAGCCCTTGGTATTTTAATGGGAGATGGAAGAGTTACATTGTGGCCCACTTACAAATGTGCCTGAAATTATCTGGATTTCTGCCCACACCTGGGGAATGAAGTCAGGTTTCCAGGGTATTATAATCCAGAATTGGAGACAGATCCTTCCTCATCAGTTCTCATAAGTTGCATAAAACTGAACAAACGTATTTAAGTGTTGCCAGCTATTCAAACAATACACGCCTGCTAGTTCTTCAAATGCAGAAACCCTGCATAGTATATAATTCTTTTTAGAAATCTGATTAAGTTCAAATTTCCTATACATGGTGTTTACAAGCCCCCCTGCTAAAGTGGGGGAAGGAGCTACTTTCCAAGAAAAAATGTAGGCTGGATAATTTTGACATTGCTTAAAGTCACATTACCCTACACCCACCAGAATTCAAAGATAGAATGGAAATGGCATCATCTGTTCTCACGGTAACGCTAATAGCACTTCTCTCTCAGTTGGTTGTGTGGTGTCCCCACACTGCCAGTGTCACAATTAACATTTTTTGTAAGGACTTTGAAATGTATTGCCATAACAAGGTTGCTGTTCAGCAACCACAGAAATCCTAACAAGGTGGCTAATGGAGTTTTTTGTTTTCATTATGTCTCTATGTTCTGAAAAAGTCAGAAGGTTTTAACCCTGGCTTCAGCCAAGACACGCAGGCATGTTTAACAGAATAATATTTCACTTGTACTGTGACTAACGTACACTAAAAGGGCTTGAAGACCCTCTCATGTACAGTCAGTCAAATTGGTGTCCAAAGCCAAAGCAAAACTTGCATCCAAACACTTTTTTTTGGTCTTGAGCTAAAAAATGCACTTCATGTTGAACAGTCTCCCCCAAGTGCTGCAGTTAATAAGCCATGTTATGTTTTTACTGGAAAACCATGGTTCTAGCCAAGCATTCTTCACATTTTTCCCAGGATTTAGTCATAAAATCACTTCAGACATATTGCAAGTATGAAATGTGCACGTATCAGATAAAGGGCAGCAGTTTTGTTTTGTTGTAAAACTCCATGGAAACATTTCTGTCACTGTCAAATATGTTACCCCAAGAACCTGCCGGGTTTCTCTGCTAGTACATCTCATTGAGTAAGAAAATTCTGAACCACAGATTTCTCTGACAAACCTTAGCTTTGACAGAGTGATTCAGATATAAATCAGACAACACCCTCTGTGTGTGTACGGTGGGGAGCCGAGGGTACCATGCTTTGCATACAACATCAGACTGAGATATACAGGCCTGATTGCAGATGTGTGTTTTCAATCCTGGATTCATAACTGTGTGCCAGAAAAAAAGTGAGACACTTAAAGACTTATTGAACTATTTTAAGATTTATTATTGCAAGAAATAATTTACGCAAGCGATAAAAGCCTGTAACACAGTAGGCAAGCTCACCCTTTCAGAGAAGAGGTTGCATCTCACATCACATTATAGCAGCCCCCTCTTGCTGATGCTCAGAGCATTGTTGCATATCTTGGGAAGGAGCTGAATCCAGTCCTGCTTGCCTGGAGAGAAACCCCTGAGAGTAAAGAAAGGTAGAGGGGGCAGTATTACCCCAGAGCCAGCTTATGCACCGGAGAAGAGGGAGATGAACTTACATAGTGACCCCTCGATACACGGCTCCAGCATGCTCAGGCCTGATACTAGCAATACCAAAGGCAGAGTAGAAAGATATTTAAAGCAACACTCACAGCAGTAGTGAGACTGGCTGGGGTTGTTCTTGTGGGGATGTGCAGTAAAGATGAAGTGGGTATGCAAGTTCATCTGTGTTTTACCCTGGGTATCAGATTGCATTCAGCCTGGATCAGAGTGGAGTGAGTTTTTGCTTATTATAGATGGACCTGTGAATCTGTTTATTAGTTTTTATATCTGAAATATTTGACTACTTTTCCTTTTTGCCAAGGGGACATTTATTGCTTGTATTTACTGTAGCAGCTTGCCATAGAGGAAGAACTTCACTCAGCAGATATCTTTCCAAATGCCCTTTTTCTTTGTACCTAATCAATCTCGTCACGTTACTAAGAACAACTTCCCTACTGGCCAATCAAGTAGCAGGACATCTTACATGCTCTGATGTGTACTAGGGCACAATGCTCCCTTTCATAGCTTTGGCTGGCTGGATTCCCATAGATGCTGAGGTCATAGTACTGATAACATAGAATGCTGAAAGGCACTGAAAATTTCAGTCTTAATGTACTCTGTTAACATGAGTATTTTTGGACTGTTCCTGCTGTTGCTCATAGTGGTTTTACAGCAGTATAACTCCATTCAATTTAAGAGCTAGTTCTGATTTGTATCAACATATCTGAGGACAGAATTGGGCTCTTTTTATATTAAAGGCAAAGAAGAAAAATCTTCTTGTCAACAATTATTAAATCTGTATGTGCGCACACACAAAACTCTACCTTCTCTTAAACACGAACTGTAAATGCATTGTATTATAGCCGTGCACACCAATGAAATCCAAATATTTTAATCTCAGGTGCAAAATTGGTCAGTTTGTTTCAAAGACTTCCTTAAGGTAGGGTGTAAGTGGTAGAAATACTCTCCTCCTGTTTGCTTCGTGGACACCCACAAAGGAAGAAACCTCTCTTCTATTTTTGGCTCAAAGAAGCCTTTTCATTTCTAGTGTGTGGGCCAGATTTTCAAAAGGAACCTTAACCTATCTTCCTAATTTGCAAGTGCAACATTCTGCTTTTGAAAGGTTTTGTGTGGGTGTATTTCCGAGTTTAAGTTTTTGCTCATGCAAAACCAAAGATGTAGAGAATTGTGTCCCCCGTTTTAGTGGCAATTTTTGCAAATAAAATAAAATAGGACTTCTTGTAATGTAATTACACTAAATGAATAACATCAACGAACCCTGAAATTTCCACACGTCAAATTCACATTTATGTGGAATTGCTTAGATACGAGCTATCATGCCAGTGGTGTAAATGCTTGTAATTCAAGGAGAAGAATATTTATTTTTGTGCATCTACAAACTAGAGTAAAGGCAGCCATTATTATAATTACTTATAAGCAGTGTAGTACTTTGAATAGGACATGAATCTTAAGTTGCTTAATGTTCTTCTACTTGGGCCAATATCTTCAAAGATGGGTGGTTTAAGTTAGGCTTCATATTTAGGCACCTAAATAAAGCTGGCCTGTTATTCAACAGTGCTGAGCAGCTGCAGTTTGCATTCAAGTACTTAGGAGCTGCAGTTGCTCAGCACATCCAAAAATCAGGTCACCCTTATTTACGTACCTAAATATGGATTTAGGTGCCTAATTTAGGAATCCAAGATTAGAAGATATTGGCTCTTGCATATTGTGAATTCTGCTCTGAATTCTGTAGATCAGAGATACTCAGATCTCAGTGGTTCAGGAGCCAAATTATATATGAATATCACTGCTGTAGAGGGATAGATGTAGTCTAAGCCAACATTTTTACAAAATGGAAGCCTCTCTTGTTCGTGCGGGTCCTTCACACAGAAACAGGGGACAGAAAAACATTCTTAATAATAGAATGTATTTGTAAAACCACTGTAATTGGCATAGGGATGTGAGTGCAGGTAGCACCTGAACTAGTGGAGTAGATTTCAAACTGGTGGTGCCCAGAAGTTAGGAGACCCAAGTTCTGTACATTTTGTTCTTGGAAAAGTGCCTTTGCTTCCCCAAGAAATAATGTTTGGACTCTTATCAGCACTCCTTCATGTCCCACCTTTACTGCAGTACTGAAGGTGAAGGTGAGCTGGTCAGCATTGTGGATCAGCTTTTAGGTAGGACCAGACTCATCCCTTGTGTAATTCAGTTAAAAACAGTGAAAAAACCAGGTGTAAATTTGGCCCATTGTCCTTTTGAGTTGAGTAGAGGTTGCAGAGAATCCTTGTCACAGTTCACATTATCTTGGGAAGCCTCGATGGAAAAGAATGGGCAGTTTGGCAGTAAGTGACATTTCTTGTTTTGCAAGTTGATGATGTGACACCCCAAGGCTCTCTTTTTGTTGGTGATTCTGTGATTTGAATGGGGTGGCTTTTAAATCAGTGTGCCATTGGCCATACCCATCTATGAAGTAAAACCCTATCAGAGATGAGCTAAACCACTTCTCACACTCTTGAGGTGTAGCCTCTGTTTGTCACTCGCTGGTCGTGTGGCCTAGAGTGACTGTTCAGTGTGCACGAATTGGGGAGTGCTAGTTTACCAATATGTATGTATATGTTAGGCAGTATTTCAAGGTAGTATAACAGTGATTATTGGACACATATGTCTAACAGCCAGCACCCTTCAACTTGTGTGTGGCATCATGTGCTGGCTCATCTAAATGGTGAGCAGATGCTACACCCAAGCAGCAGTGGAGTTTACATACCATTTGCACAGCACTGAAGTGTGAGGTAACATGGATTAACTTCTTGTTCAGTGACCGGTATGGACAGATTCCATGGTATATAACAAACCCTTCTTACTTCAGCCATGTGCTATTTGCCTTGTGTGGTCAGGTGTGTGACGTTCTAAAATGGGTAAGTGACCTGTATCTAAATGCAGGATAAATTAGTTTAATAGCACTGGATGAATTTGTCATTCCTTTGGGCATGTGTTGTGTTATACAAATATTTCCTCAAGGGAGGCTGGCATGCTTAGAACTGTCCCACGTGTACTTTGGGGAATAAGTGTATGGCACTGATTGATTTCAGGGGACAGGTCCTCAAGGAACTGTGGAAAAATCATGTTTCCCAGATCACTATTTGTGGCCTAAGTATCTCTGAGTAATTGAAGAAACGTGTGCATGGTTGTGTAGCCAGACAACTTCCTAGCGTCAGTGCACTTACATGCATAACTTAATCTAGCTAGGGCTGGCATTGACTTATGTGGCTAAGGTCTGCCTGTCTCGATATTAGTCAGAGCTCTCTGATTTTGCCCTCTTTTGAAACGTGTGTCCTGGCATGCAGCTCAGTTTTGCACAGGGCAGAATATCTTCAGATCATGGTCAGATGCTATAAAGGAAGAAACGTATATTACATGCATACTTTAGTCTCCTTTTAGGAGAGGAGTTGGAAAGATCTCAGGGCAAAATTTAGCACAAAATGCTTACATTATATAAAAAATACGTATTATTTGCTTCTCTTGCCTACAAGCATTTTCTTTAAAATACTGAAAAAATTGTTTTAATGAAGCATAAAAATTGATTGCCTCTTGCCAGGAGGGATCTTCCTCAGTCTTTAGATATTAAAAGACTTCATGAGAACCACAAGAATATCTTCTTGAATCATTTACATTTTTCCCTTTTACAGGCTTATGTAACCATGCAGAAAATCTAATAATAAGTGTGCTATTAGTATAGTGCGGTGCCTTCCTGCAAAGGAAGGTGTCGTGTTATTACAAATAACGATGCAGATATGTTAGTCTCATAGAGTTTCAGTACACAGCTTATTTGAGTAACCTTTATCAAAAGATCCTAGACTAATTGAACTGGTCTTTGCCTCTGTTCCACTGTTGTATTTCATATTTAGAAGGCTGTAGCACTGTTGCATGTTTCAGTTTCTGTAAATTGGGAGTGGCATGAGCATTGGTGAAAGGGATTGACTAGTAGTATTGTGAGGTCCAGATGCTGGGCATTGTTTTACACACGTGTGCTTGCACATGCATGCGGACACACATGCACACACACTTTGATGCTCCCTCCAGACTTAATCATGACCTACAAGCACTCTTTTTGGTTCCAACACTGGATCCCTTGAACAGGGATAGTTAATCTTCTGGTGATAGTGAAAGCAAGAATGAGACCATCAGATAGATTTTTTCACTTATCTTACTCCAGGCTAGCTCACAAACCAGCCCTGTTCTCTAGTCATCACTCTTATGACTGCAAGCTAAGCTTTAAACAAGGTGTGCTGTGAAATAGGGGCAAGGGAGATGGGCAGTGTCCTCTCTTTCCCTTAGCATCTCTGCATTGGCAGCATCCATTCCACCACTCAGACAAACATGTGCCTCACTGAAATTTTTACTCTTTAACCTGTGCCCTTCCTTCCCATTCCCCATTCTAAGACACCTCTGGTTCCATCTCAACCGGTGTGCAAAGAACCTTGTAGACCTTTTTCAATCCAGATGGAGCTGACATCAAAAGAACATTGTGATCACGAGAAGCAGCTTTCAAAAATTTGGAAATGTCGAAACAAGAAGTTGCCTGCCCAACCATAACTCTGCTCCCTTGTGCATATGCATAATATCGTCTTTAATTACAGTTACATACTGTTTCCTCAAAGCTGCTGCCTCCTTCAGTGTGCGACCAAATGGTGCTTTGGGTAAGTGTGGCAGCTCTTAAATATTCCATTTTATTTCTCATGTTCAGTGTGTGTGTCTATATCTAATTCACTGTGCACCGCGCACTAGAGTCCATACAGCTCCTGCCTCATTCATTACAGGCCACCCAGACTCTGTCGTGAATGAGGCAGAATACGCTTCCGTGCCCCAGCCTCATTAACCACACAACCAAGTTTCATTCAACATCCATCCTGCATACTTCATAAGGCAGCACCCCCTATGGAGGGGGGAATGGGACATGACCATGTAATTAAAAAAATTTTGATTTAGATTATGACACTGGCAAAATGTATGTAATAGTCTTAGTCTATTCCATAGTAGAATTTTCTGTATATTATAGCCCACAGTTTGGAACAAATGACATTTTCTACTCAGGGGTTTTGCAGGTCATGATGGAGGTGCATAATTTGGGATAGGCAACCGCTCGTACACCTAACTATTGCCTTAGCTAATAGGCAATAAACTGCATCCAGTTGCACGAGAAGGTAAAACCACAACAAATAGCCGATTTGATAGTTATAGTCTCTCATAAAACAGCCAAGGAAAGCTGTGTTTTTTCACAGCACTAAAAAAAAAAATCAAAACCTACCTCCCCATAGTCATTTCAATCTGGGGCATTGCAAGAGCTGATATAGTTCAGTTAACTTTTAAGGTTTTGAATAATAAAACACTACAGGGTTGTTTTTCTGCTGTTCCTTCTGTGTGTTTTACTAGATATTTTAGCACAGAGTTATGGAACCTGGTCCTCCAATTTGCCAAGACACCTAAAATCCCATGGAGGTCAATAGGAGCTGAGGGCGTTTAGCCCCTTATAGGGTTGAGACCTTACTGAGTACAGTCTGTGGTGATTCTTTAACAATAAATGTAAAAGAAAGAGCTATCATTCTGAGGTAGTTCTGTTGTGAGAGTCAATAAAACCATACCCAGGAATTAGATCTCTCCTAAATCCGTACTTCTCCCTGATAGTCCTAGAGACTTACTCTTATTTCTGTCTCCTTTGGTATTCTTGCTCCAATGTGTATGTTTTTTCTTATAATGTATTTTCTCTTTTGGTCTCTCCCTGCCCTGCGGCCCTTCTACTAATTTTGTAGGTCTTCAGATTTCTTGTTGTTTTAGTTGGAGGTCATTTACAGTAGGTGTAAACTCTGGGATTTATAGACTCGCCATTGGTTGAAATGTTCATTCTGATTTGGGAAGACCATAGTGGATGCATTTCCTCCCCTATCTTCATTCTGTTTTCTTTTTAAACTCATGATTGATTTGGATCTGAAAGCTAAAGGCAGAGATGTAGTGCAACAAGAAAACCTGAAGTGATGCTTTTTCACAGATCAGTACTCATGCAGGAAATGACTGACTTTGCATTAGTCTGCATTAGCAGACTAAAACATTGTAGCATTGTTAGGAGGTGTTCGGGATCAGAGTTTTGGTTTAATACATTATGAAGAGGGGAACAATTTACAAAACTCAAATCTGGATCTGATATCAAATTTTGAACCAACCTGCTGAAGTTTGGGTGTTTGGGGTTGGGAGTTTTGGTTCATACCCATTTTTAAAGTGATATTTATTGTAATGTTCTGGCCCATTACAATAGGTGAGATTTTTTTTTTTGCTTTGTTTTTAGTGAGGATATAGGGACTTACCTTCGAACTATCCTTCATTTTTCATCTACATTTGCCATGGACCCACTGACACCAGAAAGAATTAATTCTGAAACTACGGTAATCAAAAAAATTTTATTAAAGGGGTAAATCCTGTTCCCTAGCCCCCGTCCAAGTAAGCAGGTAACCTCCATGTGACAGTGGGGAAGGACTCTTCTGTCCAGGAGATGGAGCAGCAGAAAAGACTTTCTGTGTGGCTGCTACTTCTTGAGTAACTTCCATGGTCCTTGCTTCTGCCCTCAGTTTGGAGGAGGCAGGGATTGGTGTTAATGCACAGCAGCAGATCCACAGTTGCCAGCCACCACAGATGTCCCATAAAGAGCTGGTGTGCATGGCTGTGGAAGCTGGGCTTCACCTAGGAGGGAGTTAAACCCCTTGCACCTCCTTCCAAAGTCTGCTCCCATGGCTCCTACACAGAAGAACTGTACCTTTTCCACTGTGTTTGGCACGCTCTGCAGCTGCAGGGTGGAGCTGGGGGAAATAACCTCCCTCCATTTTATGTCTTCAGCAATTCTGTTTTTCTTGTGTCCTGTGTTTAGGCTTTATTGGCAAGGTGAGAACCAAGGTTAAGCCAACCATTTCACCCTGCATCAGCAACCCAGGAATGACCAGCCTTTCTGAGCATGGTGTTTTGAATGTAAATAATACCAGCAGTGATGTGGCTGCATAATTAAGAAGTTCAGTCAGCCCTTTCCTCCCATTGTTCGCTGTAGATTCTGCTGCAGGTTTTGGGGGATGGTATTATGTAATGGTTACAGCAGTGAGCGGTGTTTCAGGATCCTTTGGCTCTGTTCCCTGCTCTGGCACAGACTTGCTATGTGACTTTGACCAAGTTACTTAGACCAACATTTTCAATAATTTTGGGTGCCTGTGGCTTGATTTTCAGAGTAACTTCACTTGGAGTTGTGAGTGCTCAGCCTGTCTGAAAACATAGGCCCAAGGGGTCTCAGGTGGTACCCTAAAACTGAGGCACCCAAAATTTACTGGAAATTTGAAAGTTTGGGTCTTTAACCCCTTTGAGTCTCTACTTCACAAGGGTGTTGTGAGACTTAATTGGTGTTCTAGATGGCGTGATTGAAGAAAGTTATTATATAAATACATTTCAATATTATCAGTATTTTATTTATCATTATAGATTTGATTATAGATAAAATCATTATAGGTAAAATCAGGAAGAAGAGGCAGGCTCCTCCCTTTGCTTGTATCACAAACGAGAGCATTTCTCATGCTCTGTAATCACATTCTTTCTGGAGTGACATAAAAAGCAGCAGTTCCCCCTTCCATATCCCACACTCATACGCTATTTATTCATGTTACGTGGTGAAGAGGCTATATAATCGATATGTCTCAAGTAACGTTAGCTAACACAGGTCTCTATCAAGTCTTTGTCCCTTGTGTCACTGATTATTCACTCACAATTCCCACTTTTTAAAAGTATTTCTCTTTATTTGAGGCTTTATTGGCTATGTAATATTTTATTATGGTCTGGAGATGCTTGTTCAATTAAGGGTTTGGATGGTGAAGTAGTTGTGGCTGATCATTTTGAACCTGAGAACGAGACCTGTGAAGAGTATAAGCTGAGGCCTCTGTGGATTGTTAAATTAAATGAATGGTTTTGTGATGAACAGTTTTTAAATTAATCAGTTGTCTGAAACTAGGGAAGATGCCTAAGCCAGTGGTTCTCAACCAGGGGTACATGCACCCTTGGGGGTACGCAGAGGTTTTCCGGGGGTACATCAGCTCATCTAGATATTTGCCTAGTTTTACAACAGGCTACATAAAAGCATGAGCAAAGTCAGTACAAACTAAAATTTCATACAGACAATGACTCGTTTATACTGTTCTATATACTATACACTGAAATGTAAGTACAATATTTATATTCCAATTGATTTACTTTATAATGATATGGTAAAAATGAGAAAGTCAGCAATTTTTCAGTAATAGAGTTCTGTGATCCTTTTGGGGTTTTATGTCTGATTTTGTAAGCAAGTAGTTTTAAGTGAGGTGAAGCTTAGGGGGTACACAAGACAAATTAGACTCCCAAAAGTGATACAGTAGTCTGGAAAGGTTGAGAGCCACTGGCCTAAGGAAACTAGATCAAAAGGTTTACACTGAGTGTAGTTGGTGAGCTACAGCTGCTGCATGTTTGCACTGTGATAGCATTAATGAGTAGCTAATTTGTAGGAAAACCAAAAACTGGACTAATGCTTCTAGACCTGTTTTCTTCCTGCCTTTTCACTGTTTACTATAGAGGGAAGCAAATGGTCATAATAGAGCGGGAAAAGGAGTAGGGAAAGCTGCATTACTCAAAGTTGTCCCGTAACACCATAGACCTTCTGCGTGACAAAGCTATTACATGGAGAAAGTGGAGGGAGTGGCCTGCAGAAAATGGGTGAAGAGAGAACAAGCCGCTGCACACATCTTGTTGTCCCATTTCCTCCCTCCCCCTGAGCTGCATAACAGCTGTCACACTAGTCAATTAAGGTTGCTCTGAGCATCATTTCCTTCCTGTGTGTCCTGGATTGGACTGAGCGCTTATGCATTGATACACTGTACTACTGTTGTGGTGGGCCTGTCTGTTTTTGCAGGATCTAAGTTTGTATTATAATAAGCGTTCTGGTTCTTATTGTGGCAGGGAACCCTTCTGAATGTGAGTCGGTGTGGTGCTGCATCTTCAGATAGATGGAAACAGTGACTCCAAGGCAAAATTCTGCCCCATCTCCATGCTCATAGGAGGCCCTGGTGCAGCAGTACCACTGTAGGAAGGCGGGAGTGGGGATGGGTAGGCTGGGGGGGAAGGGGAGGGGAGGGACTGACTCTTCTTGGAGGAGTTGTTTGTTGGCATGGTGGGTACAGATGGTGCAGTGTAATGTTTAGGACTACCTGTGTCTTGGTCATACACACTGAACATTAATCTAGGTCCCTCACACCACACTTCTACTCCAGTTGCTTGTGTTAGTTGTTTTTCCTCATAGCCATGAAAATTGGGTTTTGTTGATTTTTTTTTTTTAATAGGTTGAGCCAACCCTTTCTAAAAAACCCTTCGGTGTTTTTTGTGCCCCGAGGTTGTGCAGCCTCTGTGCTCTTAGCAGGGAACACGTGCGTCCCACTGCTTGGCTTGCTAACTCTACTGGCTTGTACTGAGAGATCACAGCCAAGGCTTTGCCTTCTCCACACCCTGTTTAGGGTGGCTTGTGCCTTGGGGTAGGGTAAGTCGAGGAGAAGTCCAGTGCAAAGGAGAGCCCAGGGACTGCAGCTGTGGCTGTCCACAGGTCAGTGTGGCTTCCTATACATCTGTGCAGGCACCAGTTACAATCTGGCCTGTAGTATTGTGGGGGGAGACAGTACACGCATGACAGATTGGGGAGATTGTGTGCTGAGGTTTCTTCACATCTTGGCTGCACAAACCACCGCAGACTAATAAGGGAAGCCAGAATGAGCAGGGGTTATCTCCTTCATCCCAGCAGTATGGAGGGAGACATTACACCATGTAAGGCAACCTGGTTGCTGAGAAGAATATGCTGAATGATGACAGTTACCTCACATTTTACCCATTTTGTAGCTGCGGCTCCCCCAGCACCTGGCAGTGGTGGTATTAAGGATCCTCTGACCGAAGCTCCCTCATTGCCAGGCATGACCCCATTGGTGCATGCAGAAATGGGTCTCCTTCCCCTTGATCTCACCAGTGTTTTCCAGCCAGCTTTATGAGTGCCTGCTCCAGGGGTAGGGACAGAAGTTTGGGCACACCTCACCCTCTCCCAGCTGCAGCTCATTCGCTTACTCTGGCCTCAGGGACATACATATTTTCCTTTTAAGAATCTTTGTGCTACATCCGTAAGTTGGACAAAGTGTGGATTTGTTGCATGGCGGTATGAATTCTAAAACTCAGTGCCTTTCTCTGCTGCTGTTTTTTGCTTAGAACCACTCAGCAGCCACTTTCAGATTGTAGGAATGGTCAAGTCAAATCAATTAAAAAACACCCCGGGTTGAGGTCATAGAAGAGTTTGAATTGGTGTCTTTTGAACCCAAAATAGGATCTGAGTGCACTTTTGACTATCAGAGACAGATGCAGTATTTCTTCTACTTGAACTCAGAATTGTGTGCCCTGAGGTGAATGGGTGCTAAGCACTTTGATTTCAACCCTGTAGCCTCTTTTCCTCCCAATTCAGGATATAACTTAATTCTAATGGTGCTCCGATGCCAGGATGATCAGGACAGTATGAGAACCTGAATAGACTAGAATAGAATGCTAACTGGAATTTTGAATAGGTTATGTTCTGTGTGTAACCTGATTTCTGTACAGTAATTCAGGTTTCAGTGTTCCTGTTTGCTTATGCAGGTGGAGTAGAGCAGTCACTTATAGCTGACTGACCTCTTGTGCTTTAATCTTCACTTAGCCAAAGCAGATATAGTTCTGTATTTAGATTAAACTCCTTGTTTTTCCCAGGACCCTTATCGTAGCTGCAAGGGGTGATGACTGCAAACATGGGAACTCCATAATTTATGCTCCCAATGCAAATAAACACATATGTGCTGTTCACACCTCCATTGTATTTATAGTGGCAGAGCAATGTGTGTTTTCCACAAGAATAACGAACCTGGTGAGGTTGTTTGAGGTCACCAAAGCTACAATGATATTTTACTACACTGTGCGGGCTAGAAGGTTTGTTGCTGTGGGAAGGTTTTTCTCAGGTCAAGAAAGACTGAGGGGGAAAAGCCATCAAAACATTTCAAGTCAAGTTTGATTCTAAGTAGTTGTAAGATCACCCTGGGGAGGAAAGTGAATTCACAAGCTGAGCTGTGTTTCCTATTCTGTTGAAAACATATTATCTATGGTGGACCAAATTTAAGTAACTAACTGAATTTGTCCTACTCTATTATATTGCAATGCACACTAGTAATAATAAATACACTTACTCCCAAGTATCTGTAATTCTGCAGCAGCTATTCGAACCTCTGTCTTTCCTACAGTGTTTTAGAAACCTGTTTTAATCAAACTGGCCTTCAGGATGGTTTTAGAAATGATCAGGGCCGAAAGATAATTGGACAAGTTGTTTAGCGACATGAAGGCTGAAGGAGTTACAGTGCTTTGTATGAAACAACCTGAATTTGTAATCTGTGTCCTAACTTTGAGGAACATAAGGGAAAAGCCCTTTGTGCAACAAGGCAGAGGGAACCCTCTAACATGTAAATCTCCTGTCTCTGACCCCATGTTGGGCACTATAATCTCACTTGGGTCACTAGATTTTTAGGCATGGATCTTACTCAGATACTACAGTTATGAGGCTATTATAAGAACTTGGGTGGATCTCTGTTTCCAGGGTACACTCCAGAAGACTTTCAGGGATAATAGAAACATAGGGCTGGAAGGGACTGCCCAAGGTAATCTAGTCCAGCCCCTGTGCTGAGGCAGGACCAACTAAGCCTAGACCATCCCTAACAGGTGTTTATCTAACCTGCTCTTAAAAACCACAGATGACGGGGATTCCACAACCTCCCTTGAAAGCCTGTTCCAGTACTTAACTATCTTTATAGTTTGAAAGTTTTTCCTTGTATCGAGCGTGGGGAAACTGCTTTAAGTTGGTTTTGCAGAAAAGAAGAAAACCAGTGTCCTGATTGTTAAACCCCGAATAGTGCAGTGGATGAAGAGCTATAAGTCTGAGGGAACAAACAATGGATGGAAGTAGGGTGGCTGTGGACACAAAAATAGAGCCATATCATCCTCTCCATCCTTAGCTACCGAGGTGTTTAAATGCACACAAATACCAGCCAGAATTATCTGATAAATATGCAAGAAGGAGAGGACAGTCTAAGGGCTGGTCTATACTAAAAATTTAGATTGCTTAGCTACATTGCTCAGGGGTGTGAAAAATCCAACTTAACGACATCATCATTATTATGATCATATATGTTCTGGTAGTGGGACATTAAAACTCTGAAACTGGAAAATAAATGCTAAACTGTCAAGTTCATTTGTTAAAGTCAGTTAGACACTGACACTGAATGGTGTGCAAAGAAACCCACTGTGTTCTTAATTAAGCTGAACGCTGCTACCTGTGTAGCTGATCAAACTTAACCTTAGCCCCTACATACATTTCTTTCTCCAGATTTTTGCATCTGTGGAAAGCTCATGTCAGTGCAGTTATAAGCTTCACAAAAAGTTATGTTAACATTAAATCTACGCTGTGTTCCTGGAATATAACTTGTTTCGGATATAAAAGGATGCATCATTTGATGCTGGTTCCAGCTCTTTCAACACAAACTAGAGTGTTAGATGTTAATATAGTGGATAGAGCAGAATAAGAGATACTAAATAACATAAAATCATATTAATGTGGGGATCGTTGTCCATTTTTACAAAGCAATCCAGAATTGCTAATACTTTGTGTTTTCTATGGAGCTCATTTCATCCAGAGATCTCAAGGTGATTTTCCCAATCTCTAAAGTACAGGTAATAACAGTGTGCCCTACTTCACAGCGATGTGGTGAGGCTTAATTAATTCATCTTTCTAAGAAGCACTTGAGGATTAAAGGGACTTGCCCAAGGCTACACACTAAGTCAGTGAAAGAGCTTAAAATCACAGGTTCTAATCACAGGACCACACTCCTTCCAAATAAAAACTATTTCAAGTGCTCAGATATAGTAAATGAAAACCAACAAGAGTGTGTGGCCAGATAAATAAAAATTGCTAATATAAGTAATAAAACTGCTAATATCCCCTACGTCAGTCAAGGTGTTGTAAAGAGACTCGCTCATTTGGGCCCTTCATCACCTGTGTGAATCCAAACTGGAATACCACATTGTAGGAAATAGTGCTGAATAAAGAGTGTACTTGTTGCATATGTTTACTTATTTAAATATTAAAAAACTGCTGTCCCATCTCCAGAAGGTTTATAGGATGCATCGGGCATGCCTTTAGCTGTTTCCCAGGAAACAGTTACATCACCTCGCTATATATTAATGCAGAGCAGAGCACTCATGGGTTTCAATTCCCTGCCAGTATAGCAGTCTGCCACCTCCAGTCACAGGTGAAAGAGCTCAGTATTTAGTTGAATTAAATTAGCTCTGCTGGGAGACAATATGAGATAAAAATATATGAAAAACCTCATTTATATGTATACATATACACAGTGAGATTAACACAGCTGAGCGTCTGTTTCAGCAGCATGTACATTTTTTGCACCTCCAGATTGCACTGAAATTGTACCCAGTGAATTATGTTGGATCTGCAGTGTCCAGTAACTTGAATAGGTGTTTTGCCTGAGTCCCCCTCTTCCAGACTTGAAAAAGGGTAATGGCAGTGAATTTGAAGAACTCTGTGGCCCTAATCCATCAGAACACTTCACCATGTGCTTAAATTGTCTTAGTGACTTGACTCTAATGGGACTGTTCATAGGGTTAAAGTTAAGCAAATGCTAAATTGCTTTGCTGGTTCAGGACCTAGGTAAACACAAACTTCAGAAGCCAGTTCAATGAGTTAAAACTATTTTAGAAGTTGAAATGTGCATAGCATAAGGCTATACGTGGCTGGTTTTCCATTAGAAAATATTGTGTCTGGGACTGGGCAAAGATTTTAGGAATAAAATTCATTACTAGGTAAGGAAAAGATCCTCAAACTAAAATTGAGAATCATTTTGTTTATATTCCTAGGAGCCGGTATTTACTTTTATAGATTTGTTTATACAAGTTTTTAGGATAACTTGAATTTCTATCCTACTAATCTACCCTACTCCCAGTTGCCCCGAGACGAATCCCTCAGAGTTTTCCTGCAGGCTGCTAAAAATGGATATAGTTTAAAAGATTAGGTGTATTTTCAAAAGCATATTTGTTTTTGTTTTTTAAAAAAGCTTAAATAGCTATAAATTAGCTAGGATAGCAGATACTAAATAATGTGAATATAATTATATTTGGAACAATTTCAAAACTTACCAGAACATTAATGGTGTACTCGTGGCACCTTAGAGACTAACAAATTTATTTGAGCATAAGCTTTCATGAGCTACAGCTCACTTCTTCGGATGCATCCAGCGGAAAATATCCGATGAAGTGAGCTGTAGCTCATGAAAGCTCATGCTCAAATAAATTTGTTAGTCTCTAAGGTGCCACAAGTCCTCCTGTTCTTTTTGCGGATACAGACTAACTCGGCTGCTACTCTGAAAAAAGGAACATTAATGTCCTCCTATTCCAACATCCCCCACACCTCGTTTTCTCCATAATTTCTTATGGTTTCTGTGCCATTAACTTATCCTCCTTCTCCACCCTGCCTTTCCCCCAGTTTCCCTCTGCTTGTCTTTCAGGATATAGCTGTGCTCCTTGCCAGTTCTGGCACTCTCTCTGTCTTGGTCTCGCTCTCTGTAATGGACCTTGGACCATATAGTTTTCTGATGCAGTTATGGGTTTTCTGCTGTTTGATTCTACAGGCTGATGGACATTGAATAACAGTTGTAAATTATAGGCTTCCCTTTAAATGCAAAACTAAGGTGCTGCTGCAGCTTTACATTAATGGCCAAGAGCCTTTGCTCTTTTTTTATCTTTTTTTCACCTTTGCAGTTTTTGAGAAATCTGCCTCTTTGCAGTGGTGCAGCTCCACTGGCGATAGCAACATTGAAACCAGTAAGTAGGTGACATGGGTGCAATCCTAGCCCCACTGAAGTCAATAGAAGTTTTACCATTAACTTCACTGGAGCCAGGATTTCATCGATAGTTTTTATTGTCACTCTGTCATTTAACCCTAGAAGGGGTTTAAAAAAAATGTACAAATCCTGTCAGCATTTTTAGTGTGTATCATCTGCTGGCTCTAAAGAGGGGGTTACATGACAAGGCAATGGTGAAGTCATCCACATCTTGTCTTCACTAGTGCTATCCGGCTCCTGAAGATTTCCCAAAAATTGCCATTGCAAACAACGTTTTAGTTCCATCTTCTGGATGGAAATTAATTCCCTTGTTTTGCTGTATGTGTTTGCATATACAGTGCACTAAACTACAGCCATATTTGAGCCCAGCTCTTAAATATGATAGTCCAACCATTAGTTACTAACAGAACTGGTTGAGAGCTGGAATTTCTGTTCCATAGAAATTCCAACATTGAGGGGGAAATTAGTTTCAAATTGGAACAAAAAGCCAAAATTTCAATGAAACAAAAAAAAAAATCTAAATTGATTCAGAACCATCAAAATGTTTTGTTTTTGACTTTTCTTTTCAAATACTAAATATAATATATAATACATACGTAATATTAAATATAATATAAATATATGCAATTAACATGTCACTGTAATGAGAAGTCCAAACAAAATGATTCAACATATTGTCACAGGGTCAGGCCAGATGGCTACAGGAGAGTGATAGAAGGCAGATATATTAGCCCCAGGTTAAGTTGGTCCCTTTTCCCTGGGTAAGGTAACAGGGAAGGTTTTTTTTTTTTTTTTTTTTTTTTTTTTTTTTTTTTTTTTTTTTGAAACAGAAAGGAAATTTATTTGTAACAGTTACAAAGAATACAAAAGGATAAAATAAAAAAAACTTAGCAACAAAACAACGCAATCAAAAGGTATAACACAACAGCTTTCAGGAGGGAGAGGTGTTCAGGTTAGCCCAGGCCCAGAGCGGGGGGGCTTCCTCGACACTCGTGGTCTTCCACCCTCCTGAGTTACCTGGTGGCCTAGAGCGGGGGGGCTTCCTCGACACTCGTGGTCTTCCACCCTCTCGAGTTACCTAGTGCCGCGCCCAGGGTCACCGACCCTCCCTCTCCTGAGAGTGCCCGACAAGATGGGCACGGCTGCGGGGTGGGTGGTTGGGAGGGAGGGGGGTACACCCATGTATTATAGGACCCCTCCTAGAAGACAGTAATGATGGTATTCACAGCAACTAACGGCTGTGACTGGCGGCTCTCGCTCTTTCCCTCAATCAGAGGGTCAGACGGAGGGAACCGGACGGGGTCACCGAGCAGAGAACCCCGGACAGCGCCCACCGCTCCTCGAAGGTGTCAAGGGAGTCGGTGGACGCTGCCCAGAGGAACTCCGCCCGGATACGTGAATGTACTGAGAATCGGAAAACGGCCTCACAATCGCAGGACGCCTCATGAGCCAACCTCCGCTCTCTGGTCTTATAAATGGCTGTTTTAGCCAAGGCTAGGAGGAGGCTAACCAGGAGATCCCGCGACTTGGTGGGGCCACGGATGGGGAGTGTATAAATAAAGAGGTGGGGAGAAAAATGAAGCCAAAAGCGCAAAAGAATATTTGTGAGGAGCCGAAAAAGAGGCTGCAATCTGGCACACTCTAAATAGACGTGCGCCAGGGTTTCCCTCACGTTGCAAAAAGGGCAAGTCTCCGGAAGGGAGGTAAAACGTGTCAAAAACACGCCCGTGCTCACAGCCCCGTGAAGGAGCCGCCAACTGATGTCCCCGACGGGCCTCGGGACCAAGGTGGAGTACAGGCTGGCCCACCGAGGTTGCTCACCCTCCAAAGGTGGTAAGAGATCTCGCCACTTTGTATCGGGGCGGGACACCAGGGTGTGGGCATGAAGGGTATGGAGCGTGAGTGTATATAGATATTTCCGTGATGCAACTTGAAAACCGACCGGTTGCAGTTCATGCAGCTGGCTCGCAGTGAAAGGATGAGGGGTGTGTTGGGATCGACAGAGTAGGGGCCCGATGGAAAGGTCCGGCGGGCCTGGGGTAAGGGATGGGCGGGGCGCGCCCTCGCACAAGGCTCGGCTAACATAAGCCCGAGCGGCGGGGGTCAGGGTGGCCTCCACCTCCTGAAGCACGCGCCGGGGGGTGCGAAGGCTGGAGAGCCCCATGCGTCGAGCGAGCGTCAGGGGATCCAGCCAGTCCCCCCGGTCGTAGTCCAGGAGGTCCCCGACCCTCGTAACTCCCGCCAGGACCAACCTCTGGCGCACCGTGCGGGACTCCGCCGCCTGCACACAAAGTTGGGGGTTGTGTAGCAGGGGCTCCGTGAGGAGATCTGCCCCCACGATGGCCGCCACGGACCTGGTCGTTGAAAACAGTTTCCAGGCCCGGAGGAGGTCCTGGTAGAAATCCGGCAGCCCGGAGAGGTCTCGCGGAAAACCTCTCGGACAAAGATAAAAGAGCTGTCGGTCATAGCGGAGCCCATGGAAGCGGCGTAAAAAGGCATGCGCCAATATGCTCCACGGCGAACTACCTGCACTATAAAGGAGCCTCTGCAGGGCCTGGAGGCGGAAAACGCGGACCTGAGTGTACAGACACTTCAGGCCCTGCCCTCCTTCCTTCAGGGGCAAGTGGAGAACTCCAACAGGGGCCCAGTGCAATCCTGACCAAAAGAACTCCAGAATCAATCTCCGGAGGTGGGACAGGAAACCCGGGGCCGGGGCTAGGGTGTTGAGCCGGTACCAGAGCGTGGACAGGACTAGTTGGTTAAGCACCAGTGCTCTCCCCCGAAGGGAGAGACATCGGAGTAGCCTCGTCCATTTCCTGATCCGCTCAATCACGCCGCCTTCCAAATTTTGCCAGTTCTCCGGCGGAGAAGGGTGCGTGGCAGAAAGGTAAACGCCGAGATAGAGCAGAGGGCCGGCACTCCACCGGATGGTCTGAAGCGCGGGTGGGAGGGGGCTTACCTGCCGCCAGCCCCCCACCGCCAAGCCAGAGCTCTTGACCCAGTTGACTCGGGCGGAGGAGGCTGCCGAAAAGATGGCTTGGCATGCCTCCACTCGCGCCAAGTCGCCCGGGTCCTGGACCACGAGGAGGACGTCATCGGCGTACGCCGACAGGACCAGTCGCAGCTCCGGCTCCCGCAGCACCAACCCCGTCAACCTCCTGCGGAGGAGACAGAGGAAAGGCTCGATCGCCAGAGCGTACAGCTGGCCTGAGAGGGGACACCCCTGCCGCACCCCTCGCCCGAAGCTGACCGGTTCGGTCAGGGTCCAGTTGAGCCTAACCAGACACTCCGCGGAGGCGTACAGCACCCGGAGAAAACTCACAAACTGAGGTCCGAATCCAAACGCTCGCAGGGTGCTCAGGAGGTACCCATGATCTACCCTATCGAACGCCTTCTCTTGATCGAGAGACAGGAGGGCGAATGACAGACCGTCTCTCCGCCCGAGTTCCAAAAGGTCTCGGACTAAAAAGAGGTTGTCAAAAATGCTGCGACCCGGGACAGTATAGGTCTGGTCTGGGTGAATCACGTCCGCCATCACGGACCCTAGCCGCAGCGAGATTGCTTTCGCTACGATTTTGTAATCCGTGCTAAGGAGTGAGAGGGGACGCCAGTTTCGTAAATCGCGGAGGTCCCCCTTCTTCGGCAGCAAGGCGAGCACCGCTCGTCTGCACGAGAGAGGGAGGGCCCCGCTCTGCAAGGACTCAGCCCAGACAGTGACTAGGTCTGGGCCAAGGATGTCCCAGAACGCGCAGTAAAACTCCACGGTCAGCCCGTCCATGCCCGGAGATTTATTGGTGGGCATGCGACGGAGGGCGTCCGAGAACTCGGCCAGGGTGAGAGGCAGCTCTAGCCGGTCTCGGTCGCCCACGCTGACCGTGGGGAGTTCCTCCCAGAGCACCCCGCAAGCGCCAGGATCGGTCGGATCCGGGGAGAAAAGGTTTGCGTAGAAGTCACGGGCCCTCCCACACATCTCCTCCGGATCCGTGAGGGGGGTGCCGTCTTCCGCTAGAAGGCAGGTGACGTGTTTTTTGGCCCCCCTCGTTTTCTCCAGGGCGTAGAAGAAGCGGGAGCCGCGATCCATCTCCTGAAGGAGGCGGATGCGGGACCGGACAAAGGCACCTCGGGCCCGGTGGTCCTCGAGGGCTCGAAGTTCCTCCCGCTTCTCCCGGCACGCTCCGCAGAGGGACGGGTCCCCGGGGCTGGCGGCCAGGCGCCTCTCTAGCTCTAAGACCTCCCGTTCCAACTGCTCTATCGCCGCATTTCTCCGTCGGCTGGTGCCCCGAGTGTAGTTGCGGCAGAAGAGCTTGGCGCGCACCTTCCCTAAATCCCACCAGCGCCGCACCGAGGGAAAGGCACGCCACTGCTCCCGCCAGGCCAGCCAAAACTCCCGGAAGGACATCACAAAGCTCTCGTCCTCCAACAGGCTGTTGTTAAAATGCCAGTAAGCCGGCCCCGGTCCCTCTGCACGGAGGGAGACCGTGACGGCAACCAAATGATGGTCGGAAAAAGGGGCCGGCCGAATGGTGGAGGAGTGGGCCTGTGAAAGATGGAGACGGGATAGATAAATACGGTCTAACCGAGAGCGGTGCGACCGACGGGCCTCCACCCGAACGAAGGTAAACGTGGAAGTATCATCTGGGTGATGGTCACGCCAGACGTCCACTAGGGAGTGATAGTCGACTATGTCTCGAAGAATGGTCGCGGCGGCCGGGCTCGGCTCGGCCCCCGAGCGGTCCCGTTCCTCGAGGGTGGTGTTAAAGTCCCCTCCCAGGATCAGGCACTCGTGTGAATCCAGGGTGTCGAAAAATTCGGACACCTGCTGGTAAAATTGCGGCCGCTGTGAGCTCACTTGCGGGGCATAGATATTAACAAAATTGACCACGAGCCCCTCCAAACGAACTCGGAGGTGCAACAAGTGGCCCGGCACGGCCTCAGTGACTCCGAGCACCTCGGGCCGCAGGGTGGGGGAGAACAGGGTCGCCACTCCAGCTTGCCAAGCCGTGCAGTGGCTAAAGTATACCCCGTCCCCCCATTCCAGCCGCCACCTATCCTCGGCGGTTGGGTCCGTGTGGGTCTCCTGCAGGAAAACCACAGAGTACCTCCCCTCCCGAAGGTAGGAGAGCACCTGGGACCTGCGGAGAGCCATCCTACAGCCCCTGGTGTTCAGGGTTACAATGATGAGAGGTGTCATGCGGAGGGCTGGGGGGGGTGGGGAGTTCTCAGGGGTGGGGGTACTCATGGCCCCCGGCGGGTCACGTAGCAACCCGTGTCCCATCCCGTGAGTAAGTAACTCTTTCCGGAAGCTGCGGGCCCGCTCGTAGGCCGCGGCACCGCCCTTCCCTTGCCCTCTACCCTCCCTCATAAGGGCTCTCGCGGCCCGAAGGAGTCGATCAAAGTCCCCCCATTGCTGGAGAGCCAGCTGTGCCCTATCGCGGGCACCACGGCATCGTTTCAAGAACTCCCGTAATGCATGCTGCAGCTCATGGGGGGGTAGGGTTACAACTCCCAGAGCAGTCCCTGGTGGGGCTTTTGATGCAGCTTCGTGGTCCGCTAAGGCGGGTAGGCAGGGTGCGGACCGCCGACGGGGTGTCTGACAGGCTGGGGTTACTAACTCCATCTCGTGCCTTGGGGCGGACGGGGATGGCAGGGGGAAAGGTGCAACTCCTGGGGAGTCGCAACTAGAAAACATAAAGACTGCTCCCTGGGGGGAATCTGCAAAAGGCGGAAAAGAAATAACCCCAGGGGCGGCGGTAGCCTTGCAGGAGGAGGGAGACTGAACTGGAATGGGGGTGGGGGCAGGGGCAGAGGTAAGGCCCTGGGCTTCAGGAGGCGCACAGCGAAAAGAAGGCGCCTCCCGAGCAGGGTCGGGGGTGAAGGGGCAAGGGAGGGGGCTCCGAGGAATGCTAGGTACTGGCTCCGGGGTGGTCGTGGCAGCCATGGCCCCAGGCGGTAAACCACTTTCCGTGGGGTGCTCACCCGGAAAGGCAGTCAGGGGGAAAGGGCATGGGGAGAGGGGGCCTGGGGTGAGATTGCCCAAATCGAGGCCGGCCGGCAGTAAATCATCCCCTCCCTGGGTGACCGGGGTCAAATCCAGGGCTTCAATCTCTGCGTACACAGAGGAGAGGCCGACTCCCACCACCCCAGGGGCCTCTCCGCTAGGGCCCGCCTCGGCGGTCACGTCGGGGTTCGTTGGGAGTTCAGGTGGTATCTGGTTAGAAGGGGCTTCCCCCGGGGCTTCGGAGGGGAGGGTCCCCCGCGGAGGGGGGATTCCACCCTCCAATGCTGGTCTATCTTCACCTCCGGACACCAGCGAATGGATCTCACTCGTGGTCGAGGCGGGAGGCTCAGGGTCGGTACCTCCCTTCCTGGTCTTCCGGGGGGCTTCCGCGTCAGATGAATGCAGCGGAGCTCGAGCCCTCCGCTTGCCTCGCTTCCCCTGGACTACAGTCCAGCCCTCCATGGCGTCGTCCGGGGGTGGAGTAGCAGGGGACGGAGCGGGGCGCGGAGGCAGAGGTTCAGGGGTTTGGGGGGGTAGCGGTAAGGCAGCATTAGGGGCGGGGGGTTCTCCTTGGGGCGAGCCCTCTCCTGCACCCGGTAAAAGCTTTGCCACACCCCCCTCCATAGGCTCTGCCGAGGTGGTTACGGCAAGAGTGGGACTCCCGTGGTCGCCCGGGCGTTGTTGGAGGGGTGCCTCTTGGGCCCGGACGGGGGCAGCGGTGGATCGGGTGGGAGGGGGGGTGGTGTCGGGTGCCGGGTGGCCAGGGGTGTCGGCAACAACAGGGCCGATATCCCGCCGGGTCTCGGGGGTCTCAGGTGCCCCTCTCCCCCGGGCCAAAGGGCAGTCCCTGCGGACATGCCCTGCCGAGCGGCAGAGGTAGCACCGGGCCTCTCCGGTGGAATAAAAGACCCTATAGCGGGCTCCCTGGTAGGGAACTAGGAAGGACCCCTCGAGCGCCTCTCCGTCACGCACCCCCGCCGGCAGTAAAATCTGCACTTGCCGGCGGAACGATAGAACGTGACGGAGGGCGGGGTCCTTGCAGCCTAACGGGAGAGGGCTAATAACAGAAACAAGCTTCCCCAGGGCAGAAAGAGCAGGTAACAGGGCAACATTAGGTAAAAAGGGAGGAACGGAGGTGAGGACGAAGCGAACGCCCAGATCTTCTAGCGGTTCCAGGGGGAGAAACACCCCCCCCACCACTAGGCCCTTCTCCACCGCCTCCTGGGCGGCAGTCTCCGAGGCCAGAAAGAGAACGACCTTCCCATACATCTTGGAGGCCGCCACAATGGCCATGGGTCCTACCACTTTCGCCAACGCCTGCACGTATGCCTCCACGTGGGGCGAGGCGGGTACTAGGAGGCAACGAACACCGTGCTTCCTGGTCAGGGCGGGAAAAGGGCCCCGACTACTAGTAATGGCAGCGGAGGCAGTGGGAGGGCGAGATGAGGAGGCGGCAGGTGAGGGGGGGCCTGTCGCCACCCGGGCATACGTCCTGGGGGCCGGGGGAGGGATGGTCGCAGAGCTGGTGGAGGGAACAGCTGGGAGGGGTGCCGCAATCGATGACGAGGCCACTGTGGTGGGGGCGGCCTCTGCCACGGAGGGTCCAGCGGCATTAGCGGGGCCCTTCCCTTTTGGCCCGCTTCGATTTTTCCGTCTAACTGGGGGGGGGTTCCTAGAATCTAGTGGGGCAGGAACCAGAGCAGCAGTAGTAATCGCCCCGGTGCCTCCCACTGCCGATGCCCCAGCGGGGGCGGTGGCAGGGGTTCTAACAATGGAGGCGGTGGGGAAATCTTGAGGGGTGGGCAGGAGGGTAGATGGGGAAGGGGCAACCAATTTCGGTGGAGGGGCCTTGCGTCCCTCCTTCTCTGCCATTGTAAGCAGGGAGAGACAGGGAAACACTGGGAGGGGGGGGGGGCAAAAATCGGGGTCCGGTAGTAGGGGTAGGCTATGAGGTAAACAATCCGGGGGGGGGGGTGGGGGAAGGACAACCCACCACAAGTGTCCAAAGAGTCTCGCTTGGTTGGTTGTTATGCCTGGTCCAAAAGGCAAAGTCCAAAGCAAACAGCTGGATCCGAAGGCAGATGGCAGATTGCCAGCAGGGACGAAGCAGCGGGGGCCGTGATAGTTGTAATAGTGGTGGGGGGGGTTGGGGGCACCGATGGATCTGGGGGTAGCTCCCTGCTACACCCCTGTGCCGCCGCAGGCGCAGCTGAAATGCAGTCAACTCCCCCCCCCGAGGGTAGAAATTCAAAAGAAATCCCTCAGTCTTACGGCCTCTCTCCACGATGATTCATAGCTGCCCGGGAGTTCTCCGGCCTCTGGCGTCTGCTACAGCTGTTGGCTCTGTCCCAAGGCTCTCGGAAAAAGTCCAGGCAAAAAGCAAAACAGCTGGGTCTGGGGGGGTCCACTCCCCTCTCCGGACAGCAGGTTGGCAGTCCTCCCCCCCTCCTCCGGGGGTTTCAAGTAAGCAAGGAGCAAAATCCAAAAGCAGGCATCGGGGGGGGGGGTGCTGGCGACCGGCCAGCACACTGACGCAGCTCAAAAAAACGGGAAAAAACGAAACCAAAAAAACAAAGCGTCCGGCCCAAACGCGGGGGGGGAAACTAAGCAAAAGGAAAAGTGTGAAAAATCCGGGCCGGGGGGCTTTAGGAAAGAAAGGAAAGCAAATAGCTCAGGAGCGAGTGAAGAACGATTCCGGCTCCTTAACAGGGAAGGGTCCAGAACAATCAGGAACTTTCTGGAAACAATTAAGGCAGACAGGCTGATTAGAACACCTGCAGCCAATCAAGAAGCTGCCAGAATCAATTAAGACAGGCACACTAATCAGGGCACCTGGGTTTAAAAAGGAGCTCACTTCAGTTTATGGTGTGCATGCGAGGAGCTGAGAGCAAGAGGCGCAAGAAGCTGAGAGTGAGTAGGCATACTACTGGAAGACTGAGAAGTACAAGCATTATTGGACATCAGGAGGAAGGTCCTGTGGTGAGAATAAAGAAGGTGTTGGGAGGAGGCCATGGGGAAGTAGCCCAGGGAGTTGTAGCTGTAACCCAGCTGTTACAGGAGCCACTATAGACAGCTGCAATCCACAGGGCCCTGGGCTGGAACCCGGAGTAGAGCACGGGCCTGGGTTCCCTCCATCTCCCCAACTCCCTACTTGATACCAGAGGAGTTGAACTGGACTGTGGGTTCCACCAGAGGGGAAGGTCTCTGCCCTGTTCCCCGATCCACTAGGTGGATCAGTAGATACTGCGGGAATTGTTCTTTTTCCTTTCCCCATGTTGGCCAGTGATGAGGCTAACTGAGTGAACGGCAGATTTGAACCACAAAAGTGGCCAAACTGAGGGCTGCCGTGAACCTCTGAGGTGAGCAAATCCGCCAATGAGCGCAGGACACACCAAGGCAGAGGAGGAACTTTGTCACAATATTCAAAATGAAACATTTTTACTTTTTCCCCATTTGAATTTCTTGTTGACGTTAACGCATTCCCACAAAATGTTTAGATTTTGATTAAACTAAATTTTTTTTTTCCTGGAAAGCTGTTCTATAGAAAAAAAAATTCGACCAGTTCAGGTTACTAAATGGCCAATGGAATTGGGCAGTGTGTGAGTAAAGAGGAATCACTTATTTCGCTAAGAAACTATGATGGGTTAGGAGGTAAACAGCAGAGGTAAGGAAAGAATTTTTACTCCCTCTACAGCATTTTTAATTGGCTAGTTCCATTTTTAATTATAGATTTTATTATTTTGCTCTAAAGTATCAGGCGTTGCCCGCTGCCAGAGGCGCAGGACAGCAGACATGCCAGAATCAGGCCATTGTGGGTTATTGCTCTGGAGCGGCATTTGATGATAACTGCACTAGGAGGTGTTCGGCACCTTGCAGGGTAAGGAGCTGGCTTAACATTGTGAGGATTTTCAAGGATCCCTATTAGGGTCTTCAGCAGCAAGAAACTGTCAGGCAGGATGAGAATACCCAGCAACAGCTTACTCTTTTGATGTGAAAAGGGGAAGGGGGGGGGGGCAGGACTAGAAGCATTTAGATAACATTCTATTGAAGAGACGCCATCATGATTGACAGGCCCCTGGTTAGATTTTCCAGCTTTGTTTTAGTTTACTCATTAGGGACCATGCTGTAAGCAGGCACACATCGCAGTGCCCCTTACCCAGAATGTCTGCTCTGTTCTTGGGAGCAAGACTGAATGCTGACAATGTGTGTTCAAAAGAAACAAATGCAAAGTTGTTCAGCTGTAAAGGGACCATCAGCTGTTCACATGACAAGCCTGTGTAACTGTGAGATCTTGTTACTGTTATCCTCATCCTCCATCCCTCCCCGCTTCCCTCCTACTGTTTGTAGCAATAATCCATTGTGGCTTGTACAAATGCAGACTGGAAACCCTTTGGGGGCAGGGAACCTTGTCTGTCTTTGTTCTGTAAGATGTGTAGCACACTTTTGGATGTTAGATTATTACTAATAATATGTAAATTTGTTGAAAACAAAAACCACACACACTTCAGAAATCTGTATTTCATCAATGCTGTTGTGTGTGGCTTATTCCCCAGACAGGAGTAGACATGCTGGTGGCAGAGGGGGTGATGGAAGGGCAGTGCACAATGGCTGAGCACCCTTAGCCAAAAGGGAACCATCCAGCATGTTGGGTCCAGTGGGCTATGTAAGCATGCAACTAAACATTGCCCTTATTTCTGAAGAAAAAGAGATATTCAGAGGTTAGGCAGGACGTTGTGAAAGGAAGAAGTCCATTTTTTATTGCATGTTATATCTGGGGGTTCCCAAGCTGTGAACTAGCACATTGAGCTCCATCTTTGACAGGGTTTCCTTCTTTGACAGGATTATTGCTTTAGTGGATGGGGCCGGGGGGAGGAAGCTGCAGATGTGATCTGTCTGGATTTTAGTAAGGCTTTTGACACAGTCCCGTGTGACATTCTCATAAACAAACTAGGGAGATGTGATCTAGATGAAATTACAATAAGGTGGGTACAAAACTGGTTGAAAACCCATGCTGATAGAGGAGTTATCAATGGCTTGCTGTCAATCTGGAAAAATGTACCTCGTGTGGTTCTGTAGGATTCTGTTCTGGTACTATTTGATATTTTCATTATTGATTTGGATAATGGAGTGGAGAGAATACTTTTAAAATTTGCAGATGACACCAAGCTGTGTAGTCCATAGAACTAGCTTAGCCTTTTATTTTACTCAGCAGCAGGGGTGCTGGAACAGCTTTTATTGGGGGAGGGGCGGAAAGGGGAGGCTGATAGCCAATGAACCAAACTGTAAACACTCTATATGATGGAATCTACTTCAAGCCTAGTTCCAGCACCTATGCTCAACAGTAACATAGGGAACCTACAGCCTGTATCAATTTTAACTTTGTGGAGCCTGAATCTGGGGTGAGAACTCTGTTACCCTCCGCTCATTAATTAGTATCAATTGACAATCAACAAAATTATTATTAACCATTAAAAAGGATCCGGCAACAGCTGGGTAGGGTTGCAAGCTCTTTTGAGGACAAGATTAGAATTCAAAACACCCTTGACAAATTAGAGAGTTGGTCTGAAATTAGCAAGATGAAATTCAGTAAAGACAAATGCAAAATACTATATTTAGAAAGGAAAATCAAACACACAACTACAAAATGGGGAATAACTGGCTAGGCAGTTGTATTGCTAAGAAGTTTCTAGGGGTGACTGTGGATTACAAACTGAATGAGAGTCAGCAGTGTGGTGCATTTGTGAAAAAGGCTAATATTCTGAGATTTATTAACAGGAGTGTCATATGTCAGACACAGGAGGTAATTGGCTCAGTCTACTCAGCACTGGTGAGGCCGCAGATGGAGTACGGTGTCCAGTTCTGGGCACCACACTTTAGGAAAGATGTGGACAAATTGGAGACAGTTTAGAGGAGAGCACAAAAATTATAAAAGATTTAGAAAACCTGACCTATGAGGAAAGGTTAAAAAAACTGGGCATGCTCAGTCTTGAGAAAAGAAGACTTAGGGGGACCTCAGAACATTCTTCAAATATGTGAAGGGCTGTTATAAAGAGGACTGTGATCAGTTCTCCATGTTCACTGAAGGCAGGACAAAAAGTAATGAGCTTAATCTCCAAATGGGTGATTTAGGTTAGATGTTAGGATAAACATTCTGACTGTAAGGATAGTTAAGCATTGGAATAGGCTTCCAAAGGAGGTTGTGGAATCTGGCGTTGGAGGTTTTTAAAAACAGAGATGATCTAGGTTTACTTGGTAACTGCCTCAGGACAGGTGGCTGGATTAGATTACTTCTTGATGACCAGTCCTGCATTTCTGTGATTTTATGTTACCACCTTGTTCTCTCAACAGTTTTCATAGGAACGGTTAAGAGAAGAGAGTGATGGTGCTGGAAAGCATCTACATTCTCTCGTATCTGCACCAAGTTCTTGGTCCTGAGTCACCACTGTGTTGTTGCACTTTCACACTGGCATAAAAGTGGAATAAATCAGTGGTGAATCAGACTTCTCTGGTAACACCCTGCTTTCAATAGACACATTTCCACTGAATTCAGTGGGGCCAGGATTTCACCCTGGAGTGTGCTTTGCTGCAGTTGTGTGAGCTTGTTTTGATTAAGTTCATTGTGGAGAAACCCACGTTCTGCCAGTACAGTGCTACAGGACGATGAAAACAGTGTTCTCTCACAGAGCAATTTATCTGGAAGGCTGGTGGGCTGGTGATTAAAAACTTTGTTAAACATGCATGTGAATTGCCACATGTTGTGGTTCTGATGGTATTTAAGTGTAATCTTTACAGATAACAGCTGACATAGGCCACGCTCTTTTTTGTCTTCATTCAGTCACTGTACAAAGTTGTCTAACAGACACTGGAGTTAACATACATTCCGATAAGAAAGATAATAAAACTATTAAAAACGCATCTTGATATGGCTGGTAACTGAAGTCTTGATCCTGCACCATTAAAGTCAATAGGAGTTTTGCCACTGATTGCAATGGGAGCAAGATCAGGCCCTAAGCCAGGAGCCCATCAAAACTTTATACCACACCAGTCCCCAGCTAGCACGCCAAAAAAGGTGACCATACAAGAAGGCATTAAAAGGGTCAGATTTTTAACAGCTTCCTATTGGTGCCTACAAATTATGGGTGCAAATACCTGTGGGCACAATTTTGCATCCACGATTATTTGCAGGCATAATTAGTTTCTTTTACACATCTGATTGTGGCCACAAACAAGTACTTGGATGTCTGAATTACATTAGTTGTACCTACAATGATTCGCAAGGCCAGCTATAAATCCGTCTCAAAATCAGGCCTGTATCCTACAAAGCAGCCAATGAAAACCAGTCACCTTTCACTTGGAGCTCCAGTACTACAGGTACGTCCAAGAGAAAAGCTCTCCGGGCCAAATACTGTCCTCGATTATTTGAATGTAACTGATGGCAAAACTTGGCCCTCAAAGACTTCTGCTATGGTCTCAGCTGAGGCAGGGTCAGCGAAGAGAAGAAAAATAGCGAGACCTGCAGACAGACAGAAATTATTTCCACAAGCATATAACGTACCCATACAACACTGTTCTTGATAAACAACGGAGATAAAATCTATTCTAGGGCATAAGACAAGAGTGGAGATAAACAACCGTCTTTAAAAATAATGGAATGGCAATTACCTGAGATTGTCCATAATTACCATCATATTTAATAAAATAGAGCTTTAATAATTCTACATGGTCATCAAGCTGCTAGCACTAAAAGAAAATGGGAAATTGGCCTGGCTGGTTTAGAGGACAGATAATAGGATGGAGAGATTTTTCACCTCTAGGTTATTGGCTCAAAGCCGGCTCAGGTTGGTAGTGAGGGAAAGTCATTATTGTTTGACAGCCTCTTTGAAGTGAGTTGGTGTTCTCAGTCTAGTTCCACATTCACATAGTAAAAATCATCACCTCCATTGTGTGTGTGGGAGGGGAGAGAGGAATTCTTTGAAAGTCAAAGTCGTATCTTTCATGCTCTCAAAGAGTATCCTGGATGGCAAGTTTAGTATGTAACAGGGATATTTATACTGGCCTAGCCACACTAATGCAAACCTCCTTGTGCCCCAACCCCTTCTAGATGAGCTGCACTGGGGTAGTACAGGGCTTGCACTGAGGAGACTTACACCAGCTTGAAACCAGAGGAAGCTTCTCTGGTGTACAAGCCCCATTTTACATGAGTACAGTTCACTTATGCGGGGGTGGGGGGCCTGCATTGTTATAGTGAGACAGGTGCAGTATAGACTGGTCCTTAGCAGAGATCAAGGGTTGAATAGGTTTCTAAGCACTCATCCCTTTAACTTTAAGGTGCATCCCCAGTCAGCATGAAAACTGCAGACCTAGTCTAGGAGCAGATGTGTAAAAAGGTTATGGCAGGTCTAGCCTTGCCCAGTAAACCATATTTAAATCCCATTAGTGAGAAGTGTGTAAACTACCGGTACTTAAAACCAGTGGAGTTCATATGGTGTTCGGAGCAGTTTTGCAAATAGCTAAGCCACTTTTCTGAGGCCGGAGGGCATGGAGTCCGAATTACCACCTTCTCCCTTCTTCAAGCAGAGGGGTGAAGTGTATTAGTGAGATAAGGAAGCTTAGTGCTGTTGCCCAAGCTGTGTCTGCTCTGTGGATAAATAGAGGACTTCCGTCTCCAGCGCTGTCGGGCCAAAACTTTTCATGAACCCGAAAGTCACTTCGAAAAAAGAAGCAACAAACTACTGCAGTTACAAATGAATGTCCTTTCTGAAAGTCAAACAACGCAGGAAGCGCCTTCCTAATTATTTACAATTTTACCTTTTCATATGCGCTTATAGAAGCAGCATAGATAATGGGTTAATTTTAAAATGTCATTTATCTTCACTCATTGTGGATGACTTTGTGCAGTTCACTTGTGTCTCCAACACTCGTGGATTAATGTATCATCCTCCAATTTGAGAAAATAAAAGCAAAACAGCTCTAACCTGGTATGCTGGCTGTATTTAGCAGTACTGGGTAACAATGAGAACTCCTCAGCCAACTCTGTTGGCTTGAAGGGAGACCAGGAACAAAACATGTTTATGGATGCAGTCACAATGAGCCCTACAGAAACCGACTAGACTAATCCTGTTCTGTATGATCAGCTCAGTATTTCATACCAGATGGATGTTATCCATAATGTGTTTTAGGTTTTACTACTGTACTTGAATTTGAAATAAATTACTACATAGGCTCCGTTCTGACTCTACCACAGACTGTTGGTGACAGTGGCACTTTCATTTATATTTATGGAAGAACAAAAGTAAATATATAAGACCAAGAGAGAGTCAAACACATTAAAATCAAGAGAACAAAAATGGGAAACCCTAGAACAGCAGTTCAGAACCAAACAAGCAGAGTGCAGAGAAATGATTTCAGACAAGCCACACTAGCAACAGTACAGTCACAAAATTAGAAAAGCCACAATTTCTTGTCAATCCAACCAAATTTTAAGTCTTAGTTATGCAGGGACAATTCCCCCGCCCCCCAGGTCTGTTCATTTGTCTTTTAAGGGATGTCATCCGCACCTGTGATTTTGATGTGAGTGGGATCTCATCTCTGTTGATTTGTTCAACACCCTGCATGTAGAACACTGCAGCTGCTGCTGGTGATCCTAGTGCTAATTTGTCTGCATCTTAACAGTGGAAATGTTTTCATAAATGAAACGGGCTGTGTAAGAAGGCAAACCTAGACTAATTGGAGCATTCTTTAGAGTCCTTTATTATACTTGAGATGTTTTCGAAAGGTTGTAAGGTCATTGCAGTCCAGTTAGTGTTTTAGGTGCATTGTGTCTGACTGTTAACTGAGTAGGAAGTTGTGTGTTCTGGGCAGGCAACAGGACCTGGGTGGTATGTTTGAGTCGCATGTCATGTAATCCACTAGGTTCTTGTTATTAAGTTTAGACTATCAAACAGATGCAGTCATTTAGGACTATCTGTAAGATTCTTTGGTGTGTGGAAAGGTTCCCAATTTTGTTGTGGCATTCTTGGGTAAATTAGTGGTGCAGATCTCCCTGTGCAAGGCTGCTGGTAATGCTGTATTACAGTGGGACCTTCTCAGTATTCTGATGGCAGGACTCTCAACCTGTGAGTCATGAACAGGTTCAGGAATATCACATCCTCCTTTCTTTTCTTCATGGGGTGGGGAGGTTTACGAAACATTTTTATTTTGTAACATGGGATTTCCGTGCTGAGATGCCCTGTCCTGACACATTCCTTTCACTTGTACTGATGTTCTGTGATGATTCCCTTCCAGGGATTACACCTGGAATCTAAGAACCCAGGTCAGGAGAAGATTTATAGCTACTTCTGCCTGACATGATTTCAGCATGGTTCTGCTGGCTAGCATAAGTGGGGGCATAATTAAGTTTCATCTGTTAAAAACAAAAGATTTTTGAGAGTGTACATTGTTTTTTTAAATAATGCGTGAAACAAGATCATACTCCCACCAACCCAGTATTGCTGTGATACTGATAGGTAGAAGAAGATGTACAACTAGTTAGAAACTAGAACTGGGTGAGACACTGTTTTTCTTCTCCTGAAAGAATTTTTGAAATTTTGAACATTTTTCCCATCCCAAATAGGGATCAAAAGTTGAATTCTTGAAAAATGTTGTGAACTAAAAATTCAGGAAGAAAATCTGATCGGGTCAATCAAAAAGTTTTGTTTTGGTAATTTCGAAACTTTTGATTTCAATTTTGTCCTTTTTTTTTAAAAAAAAAAAAAGTAGTCTTTGCTGCTATAAATTAACTTAAATTTGTAACTAAAATGTCATTCTGAACTGAAAAATTGAATTCTTTTATTTTGCAATACTGAAATGGGACACTTCGGTAATTTCAAAAAAATTTCAGGATTTTTTCAAAATGGGAAATTCATCTTAACCAATCCTTTCCCACAAATAGTTTCAGCTTTGACTGATTGGCATTTTCTGATGGACAAACATTTTGTTGAAAAATTCCCAACCAGCTTTATTAGAAACTGGTTGCCCTAAGCCAGTATCAATGCTAGAGTAAATAGGACCTGAGAGAGCAGGGCTTATTTCAGTTTTAGCTTCTGTTTTCTAAAGCAAAATTGTTTCTGTGTCTTTCCACCTCAGTAGCTTTCTCAACGGTAATTGGCGGTTTGGTAGTTTTATTCGTCCTTTGTGTGTGTTTTAATGGTTGTTCCATATCTGTTCTAGTATGCATCTGTGTTCGAAACAAATTAAATACCATCCATTGCAGTAGTTATCTCTTGGCTCTAAGAAAACATAACATTTCATACGTAAACACAAGAAGTGGAACAGAAAAAAAAGAGGGAAGGAACAATATTACTTTCCAGAATCAGAGCTGAAAGGCCACAAATCAAAACCCCCACAAAAAACTAGAGACCAAAATCAGAGAAGGGAGACAGAAGAGAGCACTCAAAAAATTAGTGTCTCCAGGGACAAAGTAGGTGAGGTAATATCTTTTATTAGACCATCTTCTGTTGATGAGAGAGACAAGCTTTCAACCTACACAGAGCTCTCCAGACACAGTTGTCAGTCGGTCCAGTGTTGTTTTTATTCTGCAATTTCCAATTGAGCACAAATAAAATTAATTCCAAAGAACTCCTTACCCGTACCACAGACATGCAGATATGTATGACACATTTCTGGTGATGATATCCACATGTTAACTTGTGGAACTATGGGGTACATTGCATTTATCACACATTTGGTCCAGAACTGGTGCGGAGCACAGGGCTTATATATATATAGGCTGGTCTGGCCTTCAGCAGATTTCCCCTGATCTGCTATGTTTGGGGTGGACTCCATGGCCTTTTCTGCAGAGAGGCAACCTCACCAACAGGATGATATAGGGGGATTTTCGCAAAGGAATCCTTCCAGAGATTTCTTCCCTGTGGGTTCTAGCATGTCAGTGGATCTGTGTTAGTACCTCTTGTAGGGAAAATGGTGCTTAAACTTCAAATAGACAATGCACAAAGTTCCTGAGTATTCTAATCCCACCATAGGATAACTTCCCCTGTCCTTAATTGGGTTAGTGATCATGAAAAGTGTTTAACTGACAGCACTGGAAACTGAAATCCTCACTTTATTCAGATACAGACACAGCATGGTCAGTTATAGTACAAGCTTCTCACCAGGCCTTGCTTCCATCCTGGTCTGGAAGGAACAATTCAAAACCCTGTCTGAAGTGGCCAATGAAATGTGTTGGCAAACTGTGTTTTAAACATGTCTGTCCCTATGAAAGGACTAATTCAGTCTCCCTGACCAGAGTGGGCAGGGACTACCTAGCGTATAGCAAGGTTTTGTACATAGAGGATACATAGCGATGTGATGTGGCATATCGATTTTTTTGATTTTTTTTGGTCTGAGTCCGGGATAGCTGTATTACTTATGAGTGCCAGTACAACCTTTAAACTAGACCATGCCATCATGTATTTTGTTAATGACAAAGATGAAAAGAAGAGCTGTTATAGAAATGCATCAGATAGTACCTGATAGTTCCTGCATAACATAATATCATAACTTTAAATGTTTGTTATCTCACAATCTGTTAAGGTTACAAATAAATCCCTGGAAAGGGCAATTCCTGGTTTATAGTGTATTGTATTCCATTGGCTCAGCTTCATTAACTTAATCAGGTATTCATTCATTCATTCATTCAAAAAAGAAAATTACACTAACCCTGGCAGATAGCCAGTGCCACGTATGTAAGGAGTGCACTAACATCAGCGACATCAACCTGAGGCTAGGAGATGAAGGCGGGTAACTGAACATTTGTCACTCTTTGATATGAATTTAGTTTTGCATGGGGCTTTTGCACACATACCTTTGTCACAGCCTACTGCCAGTACCGAGAGCCTAGGGGCTACTGTGTGAGCAGCTGCTGGCTGAGGAGATGGAGGAATGGGGAGCAACCCCTCAAGTCAATGCAGCCAGCAAGCAGCAGGGAGTAGTGCTTCCCACTCTCGCAGTGCAAGACCAGAAGAGTGGACTAATTAATTGTCAATTATGGCAGGGCCAGAATATTTGTTCATTCGTTTTGCTGGGAGTCTCTCTTTGACATGCCACACATGTGGTACAGTTAAAATAAAGGCTGTAAACAACACAAAAGAGCAGGGGAAAGGAAGGTAATAACACAAGAAGTGTTAAAAGGATTTGGTAATAAAACTCCCTGTCTGATCCTTGTATCTGTTAACAAGCAAGAGACTTCTACAGGTCTGCAGTGCTCAAGCATCAAACAAGAATCCTTTTTATCGCACAGTCCTTGCACTTTCTTTACATAGTCCTTGCATGTAAGTCTGCAAAGGACATTATTCCTCCCCTGCAGCTGTCAGACAGAAAAGCCGGTTCACGAATATTCTCAAACAGAAAACCTGCATGAGCTTTACGTACCCATGCTCACTGATGAAAGCAATAATGAAACAGGTCTAATAATGGAATATTTTAGCTGCTACAGACTGCACAACAACCACTCCTAAGGAACACAATGACTACTAATGCAATCTGATTTTGTTTAAAAAAAAAAAAAAGGACTAAAGGACTAAAAAAAAAGGACTTTAAACAGGACTAAAGAATGTTTTGCTTGAAAGCCACATGTTTCACTCCCCTTAGTTCTTAGGAATATGCATGCTTAAGCACATTTAATACCAGGCAAGTCTCTGAAAATTCTAGTTCTCAGAAATTTCCCTCCCATGCAGACTGACTCCGCAGTTAAAGCTCATTTCAATTATTCAAACACTTGGAGCTAGTCTACACTAGAAGCGCTGTAAATTCCAATACACTATAAACCTCCCATTTCTAGCTGTGATGAGTCGTGAGACACCAGACCTTAAACCTACCACTGACCTAGGGCTAAACATAATCTATCCTGCACCTCAGCGTCATTTTGTGGGAGAAAGAATGACCCATTTTTCTTCCAGGTTATGTCTTTATAAAAAGTTGCAAGCGTTTGAAGCTGCTGAGGGATCTGGAATGTTACATTAGTGATTATAGTGCAGGCGAGGTGGCCAGAAATGTACAATAAATGCCATTTATCATTTTGCACTGCAGCTTAGCCTGTAGATATTGACATCATCAATATTTATTCTTTACACTGTACATGCAAAAAGAAAAGGAGGACTTGTGGCACCTTAAAGACTAACCAATTTATTTGAGCATAAGCTTTCGTGAGCTACAGCTCACTTCATCGGATGCACCTGATGAAGTGAGCTGTAGCTCACGAAAGCTTATGCTCAAATAAATTGGTTAGTCTCTAAGGTGCTACAAGTCCTCCTTTTCTTTTTGCGGATACAGACTAACACGGCTGCTACTCTGAAACCTGTATATGCAGTGCTTTGTGGTGTATAGTATAAGTAGATATAATGGGCTGGTTATACAGTTTATGTGCTTCAGCGTGTGCTTGAGACATGAGTCTGCTTCTCCAACAGGAATATTAGTTTTCCTTTCAGGGATTAAGGTAAATCCCAAGAGTGATGACAACGGAGAGGAGTGGGGCTTTCAAAAATGGAGAGAGGAAAATGGACTTGACACTTTGGAGGAGCACACTGGCAGATGGAAGCACAGTTAGACATACAGATCTCATTTCAGAATCTTGAAATATTGCATTCTCGTTCTTTCGCATTTAATCATTAAACCTTCCACTCCTTTAGCGATTCTTTATCGAGGAGAGGTGAAGTGAGTCAGAAAAAGATCCAGAATTGTACAAATCCTATCCCTATCACTTATCTGAACCAAATCAAAGCCTCTACTAAAGTTCAATTTGATTGGAATACAAAATTAAAAAGAGACACAAGGTGGGTGAGGTAATGTCTTTTATTGGACCAACTTCTGTCCAATAAAAGGTATTTCCTCACTCATCTTGTCTCTCTCATATCCTCGGAATAATATGGCTACAACAACACTGCATAAAAAATCAGATACATTTATATGCTTCTTCCCCTCTCTTATCCCCCTTCCCAATGGCTTTTTCTTTCTACCTCAATCCTTTTCCTGAGGACCCTCTTTAAAAATAGTACAGCCTGCCACTGTGTCACAAAGGTACCCCGCAATGGGTTCCCACTTGCCGCTCTGTGTATTCTGAGGCCTTTCACAGAAGAGGAAAGTGTCACAGAGAATGGAATCTCAGTGGTAAAAGGGGCTAATAAAAAAATCAGAGCAACTAATATAAGAGAGTATTATCCTTATTCTAAAGAATGGAAGGGTGGCTGACTGACTGAGCAAGAGGAACAAAGATCAGGTTAGTAATACAGGGAAAAATTGGGGCAGAGGATGGAGTCAGGATTGTCTGTTGGGAAGAGAAGTCACTTGGAGATGCAGGTTGGGAAGGAAGGTCAGGTGGGTAAGTATATGGAAGAGCTCTCTCCCATCGGCATAGGCTAGAGCGTCTTCACCAGACGTGCCACAGCAGCGCAGCTGCAGCGCTTCTAGTGTAGACTAGCTCCAAGTGTTTGAATAATTGAAATGAGCTTTAACTGCGGAGTCAGTCTGCATGGGAGGGAAATTTCTGAGAACTAGAATTTTCAGAGACTTGCCTGGTATTAAATGTGCTTAAGCATGCATATTCCTAAGAACTAAGGGGAGTGAAACATGTGGCTTTCAAGCAAAACATTCTTTAGTCCTGTTTAAAGTCCTTTTTTTTTAGTCCTTTAGTCCTTTTTTTTTTTTTTTAAACAAAATCAGATTGCATTAGTAGTCATTGTGTTCCTTAGGAGTGGTTGTTGTGCAGTCTGTAGCAGCTAAAATATTCCATTATTAGACCTGTTTCATTATTGCTTTCATCAGTGAGCATGGGTACGTAAAGCTCATGCAGGTTTTCTGTTTGAGAATATTCGTGAACCGGCTTTTCTGTCTGACAGCTGCAGGGGAGGAATAATGTCCTTTGCAGACTTACATGCAAGGACTATGTAAAGAAAGTGCAAGGACTGTGCGATAAAAAGGATTCTTGTTTGATGCTTGAGCACTGCAGACCTGTAGAAGTCTCTTGCTTGTTAACAGATACAAGGATCAGACAGGGAGTTTTATTACCAAATCCTTTTAACACTTCTTGTGTTATTACCTTCCTTTCCCCTGCTCTTTTGTGTTGTTTACAGCCTTTATTTTAACTGTACCACATGTGTGGCATGTCAAAGAGAGACTCCCAGCAAAACGAATGAACAAATATTCTGGCCCTGCCATAATTGACAATTAATTAGTCCACTCTTCTGGTCTTGCACTGCGAGAGTGGGAAGCACTACTCCCTGCTGCTTGCTGGCTGCATTGACTTGAGGGGTTGCTCCCCATTCCTCCATCTCCTCAGCCAGCAGCTGCTCACACAGTAGCCCCTAGGCTCTCGGTACTGGCAGTAGGCTGTGACAAAGGTATGTGTGCAAAAGCCCCATGCAAAACTAAATTCATATCAAAGAGTGACAAATGTTCAGTTACCCGCCTTCATCTCCTAGCCTCAGGTTGATGTCGCTGATGTTAGTGCACTCCTTACATACGTGGCACTGGCTATCTGCCAGGGTTAGTGTAATTTTCTTTTTTGAATGAATGAATGAATGAATGAATACCTGATTAAGTTAATGAAGCTGAGCCAATGGTGGGAGGGAGTGACTTGGCTGCTGAGTGCTCTAGGAGATCTGGCAGTGCATTAGACTTGCATAACACTTTACAGCTCCATGCTGCGCTCCATATGAGCCACAGGAGAGAGCTGCAATAATTACTCAGCTTTTCGATTGAAAACAGCTGCAGGTAGCTAGGCATCCCTTTGTCCATTTCACTGGTGTTTGCGAGTGCCTTGGATTCAAGTGGCAGACGGGTAAGATACTCTCCCAGAGGTGGTCACAGCAGTGAGAAAGCAAGCTTACCACTTACGCAGTTTTACAAAGGGCCCAGTCAGTTTTCCAGGCTGTGATTTGCTGGTTCGTTTGCTCAGTGCGACATATCTATTTTTTAATTTAAAAAAGCCCACTCGCCGGGGTGTGTGGTTTTTTTGTTTGTTTGTTTGTTTTAGTTTTTTTGTAGAAAAAAGTCTTTATCTTTACTGGATTTCTATGATTTTTCTATCTTCACTGGTCTGGGTAGAACAAAAGTTTTTCATTTTTAAGAGAAACTGCTTCCAATTCCCCCAGAATGTTTTGATTGGATTTCATATACATTCACTCTGGTAGTCCTGGCTGGTATGTATTTTTAGTGGTGTAGTTAAAAGCAGATTCCTGGCACTGCATGTTCATTTGTAAATGTCCTTCGTTTGAGAGGGACTCCGATGATTTGTAATCCTGGTTGGTATGTTTTACTTAATTGCAAGTGCAGTCTGTGACTGTGTAGGGTGCTGCATTATCATAAACCCACATTATTGCATTTTGTTTTAATTGATTCTCATATCTTCTATTCAGAGAGAACAGTAGGGGGGCAATTTCACCCTAGCTGTGTTGGCAATAGTACACTAATGATGAATTTGGCCCGTCGTATCTGCCTGTAATACTGGCCGTGAAAGGGGGAAGCTCCCTGCAAAGTATGAGTCAGGAATAGCTAGCTGATCGTTTTATCTGAGAGGGCGGGTAGCAGAGCCAGCCTGAGCTTTTTAGGGAGGGCCTGCTAAACAGTTTTTTAGTCAAACACACACACACACACACCTCAGAACATAACTGACTCCTGTGATCACACCACTATGCAGAAGGCCAGGATTTGGGGAGGGTTAGTGAGATGTTTCTTTAGGGCACACCCAACCTTAACTGACTCATTCAATAAAAAGGGTGGGCGGGGGAAACTTCAGTTCACCACCAACCTCCTATGAGACAAGTTGAGCCCAGCTGCATGTACTGGGGTCTGTGCAGAGTTGCCTGCATTTAAACTTTTTGTCAGTAACAACTGTCAGGGGGCCTGATTCAGCAGAGAACTTTAGCGCACACTTAAATTGAAGCACCTAAGTAGTGATTACGTCGGTGTGCTTCAGTCTAAGCATGCACTTAAGTGCTTTGCTGAATCAGGGACATTCGACCCCCATCACTGGGGAGTTTTGTGTGCATTTTGGTAAATCGTTAGCACTCATGTAGCCCTGGACAATGTTAACTAAATAAGGCCTAATTCACTAATTCTTTCCTTACACCAAGGTAAGTGAGATTGCTCGATGACAGCCTATTGTTCATTAATGAAAATGGAAGGAGGGATTTCAAGGACATAAAGGGCAGGTAGGAGCTCATCTCCTTTTGAAAGTCATTGGCATCTAACTTTTACTCCTTTTGCCTTTGAAAACCCCCCCTCAGACAATACCTCCAGGCTGCTCACTTCCCAGCTTATTCAGAAAAGCACATTCTACTTTTGAACAACATCTGCTGTTATGTATAAACTGGCAGCCCCAAATTGGTTGCTTTATGCAACGAGCTAGTGTCCGGATGTTCAGAGATGCCAAATGCCCACAATTCCTATTGATACCGATTGGAGTTGTGGGTGCTCATCTCCTCTGAGAATCAGGCCAGACATTTTTAAAGCTTGTTGTGTCATATGTGCATGGGCTTTAAAAAGGGAGACACATTAATGAGCATGTTCTTACATTGCACATGTAATGAGACTCACATGACATATGTAAAAGACATGTATATGTACGTGCATATAGGGATGGCAGTTTCTGCATCTTGTCAAGATGGATGGAGCATGGGTGCTGCTACGGTTTGTCACCCATGTGAAATTTTCAATGAAAAATTGTGTAGGCAGCTCCCATTCTAGCTGGGTATGTTTTATTTAAATGAAAAGCATCAACAAAGTCATTTCTGCTATTATACATGTTTATAAATGAACTCTAGTCACTCATTTAAGCTGCTAAAATGCCCCAGGAGGGTTGGTTTAGAAGCATAGGAGTAGGGGATTTGTCATGGCAGATCAGACCATTGGTCCATCAAGTCTGGATCCTGCCTTTGGCAATGTCCAGTACCAGATGCTTTAAAGGAATGTTTCCAAACCACCCCCACCCCCACACACACACTATATCTGTCCAATCGTGCAATACTAGAGATGGGCTAAATAATTCCTTACTGACCTATATGACAATCAGTTTACACCCTGAAGTCTGAGATTTGCTTATGCATGGGAACAGAAGGAAGGCAGCCCTTAAAACATCTGAAAGTAAGTTCCCCCTGAGGGCACATTAATACATGGGGTGCTCTCTGCTGAAAAGTGTGCTGGAATGAACAGTAGAACGAACTCACATTGACAGTGCCTCAGGCCCCAGTGCATTGCAGTCACTAATCTCCAGGACAGAAGGGATTCCCCATGGCCCTTTATGGCAGCTTTTGCTTGTGTTCCATATTATGAGACAAATTCACGAAAGGCATAAATGGGTGCAATTCCATTGTAGTCCGTTGTAAATTCTGTGTGTGCAATGGTGCTGCACAACAAATCCATCTGTTAGGGGTTGCTTATTATAATCCTTCACGAGTGGTTATCCTACACTTATCATTTAGCATAACCACACATGTCGTTTGTGCGAGGCTGTTTTAGGTTGTATTATTGATGTGTCTCATCATAGGACTCCCAGCTCTGAAGTTCAGCCTCTGCCTACGCCCCTGGACACTCATCATCTCAGCATAAGGGGCTGTAGGAAGACAGGAACTTTTCCTTTTTGTATTTCATGGAGGAACAAGGTTTTACACCTGCATGAGCCTGATTTTCTGTTGCGTTGCATCCTGTGTAGCTATTCCCAGCTGGGCAAAGTGGGTGTAAAAGGCTACCATCCTGTCCTGGAAGGACTTACATGCATTTTGCATAGTGGAGAATCAGGCCCATTTGGGGCCAACCTTGCTCACACTCAAGTTATTTAGGATTTCATGATTAAATTCAGTGGAAACAAGAGCAAGGTTTTTTGGGTCTCTGTAACGTCTGAAAAATCAAAACCACAAGAACTGTGCTTTAAATGTGATAAAATGGTGAAAAAATTCGCAGCAGATTTAGTTAAAAGAGCATTGGCTTATAACTCACAATGAGCCAGAACTAAGATTCTAGATCCAAACACTCTAAGTTGTATCCAAAATGTATAGCTCTGGTCTTCTCAATTAATCGCGCTGTTAAACAATAATAGAATGCCATTTATTTAAATATTGTGGATGATTTTTACATTTTCAAATATACTGATTTCAATTACAACACAGAATACAAAGTGTACAGTGCTCACTTTATATTTTTTATTACAAATATTTGCACCGTAAAAAACAAGAGAAATAGTATTTTTCAATTCACCTAATACAAATACTGTAGTACAATCCCTATCATGAAAGTTGAACTTACAAATGTAGAATTGTATACAAAAAAAACCCTGGGTTCAAAAATAAAACAATGTAAAACTTTAGAGCCTACAAGTCCAATCAGTCCTACTTCTTGTTCAGCCAATCGCTTAGACAAACAAGTTTGTTTACATTTGCAGAAAATTCTGCCTGCTTCTTGTTTACAATGTCACCTGAAAGTGAGAACAGGTGTTTGCAAGGCACTGTTGTAGCCGGTGTCACAAGATATTTACATGCCAGATGCGCTAAAGATTCATATGTCCCTTGATGCTTCAACCACCATTCCAGAGGATATGGGTCCATGATGAAGGCGGGTTCTGCTCGATAGTGATCCAAAGTAGTGCAGACTGATGCATGTTCACTTTCATCATCTGAGTCAGATTCTACCAGCAGAAGGCTGATTTTCTTTTTTGGTGGTTTGGGTTCTGTAGTTTCCGCATCAGGGTGTTGCTCTTTTTAAGACTTCTGAAAGCATGTCTTCCACACCTCATCCCTCTCAGATTTTGGAAGGCACTTCAGATTCTTAAATCTTGGGTCAAGTGCTGTAGCTATCTTTAGAAATTTCACATTGGTATCTTCTTTGCGTTTTGTCAAATTTGCAGTGAAAGTGTTCTTAAAATGAACATGTGCTGGATCATCATCCAAAACTGCTATAACTGCTGTTTATCCGAGAATGCAGGTAAAACAGAGCAGGAGACATACAATTCTCATCAGTCACAAATTTAATTAATGCATTATATTTTTAACGAGCATCATCAGCATGGAATATCTTGCAACACCAACTACAACAGTGCCATGTGAACACCTGTTCTCACTTTCTGGTGATGTAATTAAGAAGTGGGCAGCATTATCTCCTGTAAATGTAAACAAACTTGTTTCTCTGAGTGGTTGGCTGAACAAGAAATAGGACTGAATGGACTTGTAGGCTCTAAAGTTTTACATTGTTTTGTTTTTGAGCGCAGTTATGTGACAAAAAAACCTGATAGAGATTGCACTTCAGTACTTGTATGAGGTGAACTGAAAAATACTATTTTTTGTTTATCATTTTTCCAGTGCAAATATTTGTAATCAAAAATATAAAGTACACTGTACACTTTGTATTTGAGTTGTAATTGAAATCAATATATTTGAAAATGCAGAAGAACATCCAAAAATATTTAATAAATTTCAAATGATTTCTATTATTGCTTAACAGCGCAATTAATCACTCGCGGTTAATTTTTTTTAGTTAATCACGTGAGTTAACTGCGATTAATGGTCACCCCTAATTTAAAGCTATAGATGCTTATCCTAGGAGAATTAGTGGATGTACAGTATCTGTTTCTCTATTTGCTAGGTGGATTCCAATACAGTGGAAAGCCATATGTGTAGTTATCCAGTTCTTTGGGTTTACAGTAGTTCCTAGAGGTTGTGGTATGCAGTTTACATACTCCTAGTTAGACCCAGTTTGTACCCCAAAAAGCGTACATTGAGGCCTTTACTAACTGATGAATAGTGCTGCTTCATTCTCCACAGGATTGGAGAGCCTTGGAGTCCGTACCCCCTTGCTTGGATGAGGCCTCCTTTCTTATCAGTGTTGCCCACTCTCACAGTTTTATCCCAAGTCTTGCAATATTTTGAGTTGTTTTTTTTAATGCCCCAGCTCCTGGACTCAGAAGTTTACATGGGAATCTCAGCTTTCATTTAAAAGAAAAAGTAAGTTTCTAGCCCTCAAAGCAGGAGCATGAGAACCCTAAAGGTTCAAACACAGGAAGGCTAATAAAAAGACCTAAAATGTATAATTTAAAAAAAAAATCTCATGAGTTTTAAGCCAATCTCGTGTTTTTTGTAGGGGCTTGATTCCATGACTTTTGAATGCCTGGGATTGGCAGTACTGTGGAATTTGCAGGGAATTTCTGGGGACTCCAGTGAGGATGGTGCCTGTGAAGTGGAGGGGGAGACATTACTGCAGCCCTTAGTCTGCAGCAGTTGCTGTGGAGTGGCTCTGTAGCTTTGGAAGGGCATGGCTACACTAGAGTTTACAGTCCTAAGGTTGCGTTGATGCAACTGCACCGCTGTAAGCTCTCTAATGTAGCTGCTCTACGCCAGTGAGAGAGAGCTCTCCTGTTGGCTTAACTACTCCAGCCCCCTGAGCAGCAGAAGGGGTGATTTATTCACCCCAGCTAGCAACATAAATTATTCCGACATAAGCTATAGCGTAGACATAGCTGGAGAGAACACAATCCCTTCACAACTTGCTTACTCGGCCTGTGTGCAGAGAACAAGCTTTGCTCCAAAGTAACTCAGTGCAAAACATTCCAGAAAGGAAGTTTTAACATTTGTTAAGGGCTTTGACATGAGAAATGTGAGAGTAAGGACTCAGAGAATGTACGGCTAAGAATCCATGCTAATAATATTTGAAAATGGCAGTATAAAATTACAGTGCAATAGACATGTGGCTGCATGTCTAAATCTATGCACAGATAGGTGTGTTCTTCTGTTGCTGCCTTCAAAACTCATTGCATGATTATTCATAACTCTGTGGGGGGAAAGGAGGGAGCATCTTTTCCTTGTGCACAGAGGTACAGGGTTATGTGATAATGCCCAAGTAAAATGACTTGGGAAATCTGCAAACTTTTGAAAGTTAAATCCACCTCTAAATTAATCATAATGCAGCAAGTTAATAATAGCACAGTGAGTAACTGTCACTCTTGTGCAGCTCACCAACATCCATCATATGAGATAATTAAGTCTACATAACTAAAGTAATTGTAGTAGAACATTGCCACAGGATAAATATGCCCTGCTTAGAAAATAAAGATCTCACCTTCATCTCAACAAATTCAGCACGTAGGTAACAGGAGCAGACAGTTATCCTGTGACAGTGTTCTCTTGCATTAACATTGTTTTCTAAATAATCTTTCTGTGACACACATTTATAAATGTCATAAAATAAGTGAATGACTCAGCTGGAAAACATGGCAGTCCAGTGTTGTGAATATACTGCCACTCACTCCCTTTGGAGATTGCGTTCCCTAAATCATCAGCTAATCACAACTCTGACCCCATACATGCGCACGTGTACACACACAGACACACACACACACATCATAAAATATTGATGCATCATTGAGCTATTGGATAGCTCACATCCAATGCTCTCCTGCTTCAAGTTGGCTTATATCAGTTGCTTTTTATATGGAGCACAGGATATCTGATCTGATGGGGAGGGTACTTGTTGCTCACTCAGCAAAAATGGTATCAATTTGCTATGGTGGATTCTCAAAAGTGTACTAAGTGTCAACACCACAGTGGACAATTTCATGCAGAGACAAGTGTTGATCAGGAATCTTTTAGTTCTGGGAAAAGATTTTCAAATTTTGTCAGCATTTTTTTATGTTTCTTGTTAATGGATCGCTGCAGCTGGCCCTCCTGGGAAATCTGCCAGAGAACTGTGAAATTGGTAGGATTGAACCATAAACTTAAGTCGCTGTTGTTGGTCGGCACTAAGCTACACATGGCAAAGCTAATGAAATCTGTGCCAGTTACAACTATGAATATGTAGCTGGCAGATGTTAGTGTGTAGAGTTTGGTGAAAGCTGGCGTATAGATCTGAGAATCAGAACGTAGCTGCAGAGTTGTCCGCAACTTGGCCATCTTCTGATCTACACAAGCCCAAACCTGCAGGATGCTGAGCTTCTGAGGTGTGTGGCTGACTTGTCTCTTCTCCTGTTGACTTCAATGGGAGTTGAGCGTGCTCGCTACTTTGCAGGCTCAAGCCTTGCTTGTCTAATAGGTGTTCTGGACAACATTGATGGGGTGTGCAGTTAATTCGGCAGGGCTGTATACAGCATACCATGACAAAGTTGTGCCACACTTTGATTCAAGGGTCTGTCTTTTCAATGCATGGTTTGATTATTAAGTGGGATCAAATTGAATTGCTCTGTACTTGTCTGACAGAACATGGTGACTGGCAGCAGGCAGTGCATTGTGTATTGACTTGCTTGGTGAGTGAAACCGCCAGTCGTGGCTTGTGTGGGAAAATGCAGTACTAAAAACTGGTAATAACGTGTATTACCAGGATGGGGTCTCCAGGGCCTTTCCTCTCTCGTAGGCTGTTGTGAATACATCTTAGGTTGATGACTGAAAGTTGTTCTCCTTTGATGACTGTTCTGTGGCCGATGTGAAAATGAGCTTGTGGCCTCAGTCCTATTTCTAGTGCATAAGATTGGTACTACCTGATACCCTCGTTAGCAGTCTCAGCAGAAAGACTAGGACATGGGGCCACGTTTGTAAAGGCAATTAGATACCTAAAGATTCAGTTAGGAGCACAGTGGGATTTTCAAAAGTGCCACAGGGCCTAATTCCTAGTGGGAGTTGCAGATCCCACTAGACATGTATCTACATCCTTAATCACCTAAATGCCTTAAAAAATCTGGCTCACGGAGTCTGCACTCCCCTCCGGCCCACAGAGGTGGTTTTTTATGTCAGGGATAAAGCATATTGTCAAGGCATTAAGGGAAGCTTGTATTGCTATTATGGCCCTTGGTGGACCTACTGTATCGATATAGAAAGGATTTCGGTTTCCACAAATATCAGTCAGGCTCTTTTCATGAGCTTTACATTCATTAGAAAAATAACTATGCAAATACCATTCTGGTAGGTAGATGTGTTGAGGCCTTTGTGGAAACAGATTACAATTTAGCATGAAAGTGCATATTCTGAGCCCTACTGAACAATCCATTTGGGACCCGCACAGACCTAGATGGGGACTCCTCCAACTTGAGCCTTTCCAGGAATTTGATTGTGGGCAGGCCGCCAGCCAGCACTGGCTACCCAGACACTTCAGCAATGTTCCATGTGCACTAGCTGCCAGGGATATCAAAGTCCAGCTGTTCTTGCCAATCTCCTCTGTCCCCTTTACCTCCTCAGCCTTACACACACACACAGTAATGATCATCCAGTGTTTATTGCTGTTTTACACGTCCTTCAAATTCTGATTGAAAACTCTCAAGCTCAATGAGAAAAGGAAATCTAGGAGTCGGGAATGACTTACGATCCAGAAAAGTAAACATGTAAATAATAAATGTTAAACAAAGCCATACCTAGGGGTGCAAGCAGGATGGAAATGTGACTCTAGGATAACAAGTGAAGAAGGAATTAACTTCATCCTCTACCTCATCCCTTTGGGCGGTCCTTTTGCCCTCTTCACTTTGCCCAAACAGGCCCCGTTCTATCCTTGTGGTTGTGATTGAAATTATACTTAAAATATTAGGCCAAAGCTTACAACTCCATTGGAAACACCTAAGTAAAAGAGGGCTGATTTTTGATTCAGTGGGTGCCTACCATTTCTGAGGATCCTGTCGCTTGTCTATATGATAAGAGTTAGAAGTAGCCAGGTTTGAGAATTTTGGCCAATATTTACATTTCACTTGGAATCTCCTTTCTATTAATATTTTGTTCTTTCCCTCTGTTAGCTTGTTTGTCCTCCATTCTCCAGAACCTGGACATTATGGGAAGCCCTTTTGTTGCCACTGATTAAGAGCAGAATTGTATGAAATATTTGCAAAAAAACCAAAACGAAACCACGCAACCATTTAAAATTCGTCAGGTTTCAGATCTTATTACAAAGTCAACACTAGGTTGATCACAAAAGGTTTGGTAAGACTCCGGGTGACCTTTTAAATGACGTAGGACTCATTTATGTTTTTCCCCTCATCATCAGAAATCCATCATTTTGCAGAAATTCAATGCAAAAGCTGTTGATAATTGGCTGTTTACAAATAAAGGGGCTGTTGATTCTTGCCTGTCTTTATTTAGCTAAAATTCCTACTGAGTCACAGTAGTAATAGATTTCCCTGGCTCACTGGCAAGTCCTTGTAGCTGGGCGTATCAGCTTGTATTGTGCGTGGAACTGTGTCTGAAAAGGCGCTCTCAAGAAATTATTTTTTTAAGCTTTGCATATTCTTTAATATAGTCACCTAAAAGCCATTTTTTCTCCTTCAAATGTTGTCCCTTTCTTCCTAACATCATCATCATCATCATAAATAATACTTGGTGAGTATTTAAAGAGCTTTCAAGAATTAACAAAGCCTCTCAGGACTGTTGTACTATACCTGTTTTACACATGGACAAATTGAGAGAGAGAATTTTTAAGTGAGTCATCCACAATCTGGCAGCAAATCAGTGTCAGCGCTCAGGTTGGAATAAAACCCAGGAGGCCTGACTTCCATCCGCTGCTGTAAGCACTGGAGACCACGCTGTCCCTCGCAGCAGTATTTTTGCCTGGGTTTGGCAGAGAACTGAAGCTAATATAGCTGCTTTTGTTCAAGAACTCTGAAACCTACAAATAACTTGTCCACCTGCCAATGTCATCTTAGTTCTACCTAGCAGTAATTATTGCTATAAAAACAGCAATGGAGAAGCACAACAATTAGTATTTATGTAGGGGCTATGCAACTAATGCTGGTGGTTGTTTATTTTCGATTTTAAAATTTTCAGAAATGGAATAATCAACTTGAAAAGGAGACTGCCCTGGACCATAGCATACTTAAAAATTTCCCCCATAAGATTCTAATATCTTGAAGGCACCTCAAATTTGGGCACATAAATCCACATGATGGCCTTAAAGCGAGATTTAATCTCAGTCTGCAATGTCTCCAAAATATTATGCAAGAGTTGTACAGCAGGTTTATTGTTCTATGCTTTGTACTAGACCCAAAGCAATGAAGGTAGGGGATATAAAAGGAATATTATTTGCTGTGAGATAAGAAAACTATTACTCATATGTAGTGGTCACATTTAATGTCTGTTACATCATCAGTTTCCACTAAGCGATGCTCTGACTTGTGTGTGTGTCTGTCTCTCTCTCTCTCTCTCTCTCTCGTAAGAAATTATGTTCTGAGTGTGAGGAATAAGATTTCTGAACGCCCACCCTTGCATATCTTTAAAAAAACAATTTAGCAGTACAGATGCCAAACAATGGCTGGAAGGGCATGAGAAGAGTTTTATTTTCTGTAAAGTTTTAATTATAAAACAAGGCAAGCAGGAGTTCATGATATCTGGGAGAAAATACTGTGACTATAAAAAAAAAAAAAAAGTCGGGATTGACATTATTGACTGGTGTGACATTATTTTCTTTAGAGAGACAAGGTGGGTGAGGTAATATCTTTTATTGGACCAACTTCTGTTTGTGAGAGAAACAAGCTTTCGAGCCACACAGAGCTGCTCTTCCTCAGGTCTGGGGAAGAAACATCAAGCCTCAAAGCTAGGGGTGGGACAGATTGTTTAGCATAAGTAGTTAGCACAGATAGTACAGGACCAGTCAAGGCAGAGTGACCCGTTAACACCTCTGCAGTCACCTGACAAAAAGGGGGGTTAGGGGGATACAGATTGTTGTAATAAGCCATAAATCCAGTGTCTCTGTTCAGTCCATGATTTTTAGTGTCTAGCAGAGTAATGAATTATTGAGTATTTTCTTTAGCAGGTAATGAAAGAATTAGAGACACTTTGTTCCCTATATCAAGGATGGCAAAAATAGTCTTCTAGCTAGAGCAGAGGGAAGAGATGACATTTTGCTTAAACCCTATATAAAATTATGAGCCTTTGGGTTCCTGTTATCTCTGCTCTTAAGATGGGCGCAAATTAGAACCCCACACCCTGCAATTTTGGTAAATTCAGATTGGCATCCAAGTTTGCTGGTGGCCTACATTCTCTTAACAGGAAGGGACAGACTCGTACATCTCTGAACTCTGGGAACATTCAGACCCAAATTCTGATCTGAACTTTGGTGCTCTGCTTCTTGGCTATGAAATCCTCAACTCGAGCTGTGGCTCCTAGGAGGAATATTTAATCTGCTTCTTGTTAGAGAGCAATTCCCATTGACTTTGTCCCTGCACTAGTGGAAATCTGTTTGTTACATACAGCAGCTGTGCCTCATAGTTCATTGGTTGCTAGGAAACAAGGGAATATGATCCAGTAGGAACTAAGTCTAGGGTCATCATCCTGGTTTATAGTTTTAAATGTGTTGGTACAGTTTAACCTGTGCAGGCAGATAAGCGGCAACCAATCATTTTTCCAGAGTAGAGATCTACATGGTCACTTTCCTGTGAGTGGCCAGTAGCACAGGGGGCTCAAAAAGCACCAAAAACCTCATGAGAAATCTGGCTCCCAGCCACCTTTGGCTTTATGCTACTGCTGTAAATAAATGGCTTGGCTGAGGTTTAATGCCATGCTAGTAGTTGAAGGGCACTTGTGTCTCATTGTAATGAGCTGTGGCATGAGGGGAGAGAAAACAAGATAACTGATGTGTTTGCTGTGCAGACTGAAGCGAAATGAAGTCACTGGTGGTGACTCCAGGGCATAAGAGTTGAGAAGTAATGCACCTTACTTATACACTGCTAACAGCTACTTGTTGCTAATGTAAATATTTTCCATGTGTGTTCTTCAGATCTCTCTGTCATGTAGTGCGAGATAATGCAGTGATCCCATGCTGTAAAACACACTATGGTGGATCATACAATCATTTGTGGGGGTTGGAGGGTGAGAGAGAAGGAGAATGAAATACATATTTTGAAAACACAAGCCGTTTTCACACAGGAAGAAAGAAGGCACCTCCAGGTGTTACAAAATAAGTTGTCACTGTTAACTACTGAAAATTATGTACTTTGAGTTTTGATTTGTCTAATGTCTTAATATTTTTCATGATGTGTTGTTAACTGATCTGTCCAGTGTTTAGCTGCTTTTACAGTATAGCAATAAATGAATCCTTGGAGTGCATGCAGCACTAAAGGTCTGGTCTTAATTTTGTAGAGAGTTTTTTTTTTCTCCAGTGCTAATATTTTGGTTTCCCTTTTCCCCCTCTTTCTCGTTCCAGAATCCAGAGCAGCTGTTGGAGCATTGTGCTCACAGGGAGATGATTCCTCATGAAGTCACTGGATCCCCTTCAGAAATCAAATGTGACTTTCCATTTATCAGACTGAAATCAGAACCAGCCAGACAGTGAAGCAAGAACAGTGGAGGGGGGACGGCGAAAGATGAAATCCAACCAAGAGAGGAGCAACGAATGCCTGCCGCCCAAAAAGCGAGAAATCCCCACCACCAGCCTGCCGTCCGAGGTGAAGCCAGTGATTCTGTCAAACGAAAACCACCGCACAGACAACTTAACATGGCTCACCAGTACACCCAGCAGCCAGAGCAGCATGGGGGGAAGGCACAGGCCTGGAGGGAGTTCAGTGGAGATTGGTTTACAGCAGGGTTTACACAAAGCACCGTCTACAGGAATGGACTATTCCCCGCCGAGTGCTCCCAGGTCCGTTCCAGTCTCAACAACACTTCCCACAGTGTACTCGCCCGCACTCTCACAGTCAGGGACGCCTGTATCCCCGGTGCAGTACACGCACCTGCAGCACACTTTCCAGTTCGTTGGGCCCCCGTACAGTGGACCATACGCCGGATTCATCCCCTCCCAGTTGATTTCCCCGACAGCCAGTTCCGCAACTTGTGCGGCAGCCTCTGCCTCTGCTGTTGCAACCACTCCATCCCAGCGTTCCCAGCTGGAGGCTTATTCCACTTTCCTGGCCAGCATGAGTAGCTTAAGTCAGCAGGGGCACAAAGTTGAGCAGCATCTAGTCAGGACACCTGGATTGATTGCAGCAGGGTCTCCTCCACCGACCCAGCAAAACCAGTATGTCCACATTTCCAGCTCTCCCCAGAGCACAGTCAGAAATGTGTCTCCTCCAACCATCCCAGTCCATTTGCATCCCCACCAAACGGCGATTCCACACACCCTCACCCTCGGCCCCTCCTCCCAAGTGGTGGTGCAATACTCGGACTCCGGGGGCCACTTCATCACGAGGGATCCTACCAAGAAAGCTGAGAGCAGCAGGCTGCAGGCAATGCAGGCGAAGGAAATACTGAATGGAGAGATCGAGAAAAGCAGGAGGTATGGCCTCTCGCCCTCTGGAGATGTGAGTCTAGTCAAAGCAGGCAATAAACCAGCTCCTCATCATTATGAGACCAGACATGTCGTGGTGCACTCGAGTCCTGCCGAGTACAGTGCACGGGATTCCTCAGGCATCCGGGCCTCTGTTATGGTTGTACCAAACAGCAGCACACCTATTACGGAGATGGAGATACAGCAGGCCACCAACAGAGAAACTCCTCCCTCAGTCCTCAACGACAAGGGAAATCTGCATTTAGGAAAGCCAGCCCACAGGTCCTATGCTTTATCTCCGCAACAGACTATGGGCCATGAGGGGGTGAAAGCGGTCGCCACGCTGTCCCCCCACACTGTCATTCAGACCACCCACAACGCCTCAGAGCAACTCCCTGTCGGACTGCCTGCGACAGCCTTCTATGCCGGGACCCAGCCACCGGTAATCGGTTATCTGAGCAGTCAGCAGCAAGCGATTGGTTACCCTGGAAACCTGCCACAGCACCTGGTGATCCCTGGCACCCAGCCACTGCTTATACCAGTTGGCAATGCAGACGTTGAATCATCAGGAGTAGCACCTGCTATAGTCACTTCATCTCCCCAGTTTGCAGCAGTGCCTCATGCATTTGTCACTACCGCCATTCCTAAGAGTGAGAATTTCAGTGCTGAGGCGCTAGCAACCCAGCCAGCCTACCAGGCAGCCGTGGTGCAGGCCCAGATCCACCTCCCGGTGGTGCAGTCTGTAGCTTCTCCAACGGCAGCTCCTCCTACACTGCCTCCTTACTTCATGAAAGGGTCAATCATTCAGTTGGCCAATGGGGAGCTGAAGAAAGTAGAGGACTTAAAAACAGAAGACTTTATACAGAGTGCAGAAATTAGCAATGACCTGAAAATAGACTCCAGCACAGTGGAGAGGATTGAAGACAGCCATAACCCAGGCATTGCTGTGATACAGTTTGCAGTTGGAGAGCATCGAGCACAGGTAACGAGCATTGCAAATTGTGGGCATAGGTGGAAAGATACCAATTTTATCTTCCTGGAAACAACTTACCTTATGGCGCCTTGCAAGAGGGAGTTTTGTTCTTAATTCTTCATCTGGCACACACCTAACAGCGCACGCCACGTTAGATCTCATGGCCCAAAGTCACCCCTTGTATGGTGCCAGTGGAGTTATACCAGGAATAAATCAGGCCCATTTTATGCAATGGTAGATCTTGTTTTGGGAAACTACGGGACCTGATTCTCCTCTCACTACCAGTTTAAACTCAGTTTAAGTCAGTGGAGTTACACCAGAGTAATGCTGGGAAAAGAGGAGAATCATCTTATGGTTTGACTATGCTTGGGGGAAGGAATCATTTGTGTACTTGTTTCAAATTGTTAGCTCAACAACCCAGAACATATTGCAAATCTGTAGGCATTAGTACTATTACTTGTTTGTATTAGGATAATGCCAGATGGTCCCAACCAACATCAGAGCTGCACTGCACATAGTAAAAGAATGGTCCCTGGTCTGAATAGTGTACAATCTAAATAGACAGGACAGACAAAGGACGGCAGGGGAAGCAGAAGCACAGAAGGGATTTGCCCAAGGTCACAAAGCAGGTCAGTGCCAGACACAGGAATAGAATCCAGGTTTCTGAGTGTCTAATTCATTGCCCTATGCACTGGGACTGTAGGCAGTGATAGTACTGGGAACAGGCCGCATTGTACTTTATAACTAGAGGACCCAAAGAAAGGATCAAATCTGAGCCATGATCCTAGTGGTATTAAAATGTAAAATTACTCAGTTTAAACCTCAGAAAAGTATATGCTTTTCATTCGGACAGTTGATTTTTAGTTTTGCCTGATTCCTGCTTCAGAAGGCTCCAGTACCGTTCAGTCTCGAATGAAAAACTGTCTCTGAGGGGTAAAGAGGGGACAAGGCTGTGAATTTCCATGGCTTGAAATTTGAAGCTCTCTTGGAATGCTTTCACTCACACAGTGAAGGCACTGAAACGCTACACAGAGTTTCATTCAGATTTTGGTTATGAGTCGTTTAAATGCTGCATAGCTCTCACGCTGTGTATATTCAAGGGAAATGTTAAAAGAAAAATTATCCCAGAACCTAGGCTACCCACACTTCTTCACTTTGCGTCATACTGGCTTGCATTGTAAAGAAGGAAATTGTAACTTTGCAAAGGGCCTTTCGGCCCCAGAGTTCAATGGTCATAATTAGTTAATTTGATACTGCCCAGTATCCAAGTAGCTCAGATTCCGCAGTGATGAGCAGGGGAATAGATTAGATCAATTAGATAGCAGTTTAGTTCAGAGAAGTATTTGGGTTATTTTTTGAAAAACAAAACAAATCTCAGTGCAAGTGGTTTAGATTTGGTTTTAAATATTTCTCTGCAGTGTTCAGAACCCAGACGCCGCACAATGGTGGCTGGTCCGTGAGAATCACAAAGAGAGATGGACCAGAAACTAACTGGTTTAGTATTGCTTTCCAAAATGAGTGAGTTGTAGAAGGGAAACAAACGACATCAATGTTGAGGAGTAAATTAGAGCTCTAAAATTCTTTTGGTTTTAACAATCCAAGGCCTATGCTTCCATAACTGCCTGCATACAAGTAGGTTCCTATATATGATCCGCCACTCAGGTAACTGAGCATGCAAATTAGGTGTGCAGTTGTGTTCCCATTTATGCATTGGGGCTTCTGGTATTTTCAGTAATCCATATAAGGAGGCAAGTATATTGGTTTTTTATTATGTGTGTTTTTATATTAAGAGTATCACTTTAAGAGACATACGAGGATCCACAGAATTGCTTTTCGTTTACAGCCTTCAAATCCTCAGTGATATCACTGCAGGGTAGGCTTAGAGCCTCACATCTCTTCTTCGGCTTCATGATCAGAACCGGTTTTTATAATTTGTTTATAAATTGTTGCTTAGAATAATGAGATTTCAAAGATAGTAATTTTCCATCTGCAATTTTCATCTTGCTCTCATTTCTCTCCCTCTCCAGCCAAACCACTGGTCTCTGCACCAGCAGAAGAGGTACAAATTAGTAGGTAGCATTTATGTCATGTCTTGTTCACAGATATGTCAGTGTAGCCAATGTGGTGTTGTGCTGCACACTGGGAAGAGTTCCCTTGCAGAAGGATAGAGTGCCATCATCTGGTAGAAAGCATATTCAGTTGCTGGCTATAAAAACAAAACTGCAAGACACAGTCTCATCCAGTGAAGTGTCAACTTCTCAAGAAGCCTATAAGAATCCGGCTGACGACATCCCAGTTAAAATACTCCACCAGCTGTGTTTCCCACAAGGGATGCTTCCAGAATTCAGAAAGAGTCACGTAGAGATAGGATTAAAATGTGGGTTTAATTTAGGTTTCCTGTAGATTCCAGAACTTGGGTCTCTTCCCAGATCAGCCATGTCCCAGTATAGCAGCAAGTAATTCTCTGATTTGAATTTGTCTGTTTAGAGAGATATTTTATCTGTGTGTCTGAAGTCTCTGATGACCTCATCCACAGTGTAACTTAGATATTTAAAAGCATTTTAACCTCATTAGTAGGTACACAACAATTACTGTTAGGAAATTTACAATATGAAGAGGATTTAGTTTTGTGTTGAGAGGACAGAAGTTATTCTTGCTACATATATATAGAATAGTAACAGCCCCACATTCTGATATTCTTATATGTAGAATATATATTAACTCCCAGAATACATTGGGGGAGTATATTTAAATAGGAGCTAATTATAATTAAGTATTATGACTGTAATTTTTTTTTTTTACAATTAGCTCTCATTTATATGTATACGCCCTCCAGTGTATTCTGGGGGCCTAATTATAATATTAGTATAATTTAAAATATGGAGTATTAATATAATCTTAAAATAATGTTGTTACAATCAGCTGTCATTTAAATATACTCCTCCCGATGACTTCTGGGAGCTAATTAGAGTAATGGTGAATTCGCATCTTCAGAGTCTGTACAAAAATTAACTAATCCTCGCACCATATCTGTGGAGTAGGTAGTAAAGTATTTTTATCCTTGCTTCGTAGATTTGGAAACCTGGAAAAAAAAGATTAAGTAACTTACCCAGAGCCACACAGGAATTCAGTGGAAGAGCTGTCCTTAGAAATCTGGCATCTGTGGTTCCCAATACCATGCTCAATCCGTCTGACCACACTAATCTATTATGATTATATCATTTCCTATATTTATTTTGATTGAACCAACCCTGGAGATCCTTCCTTACTTTGTTTTGTGCAGTCCTTGTCACCCTGGTGTCAAATGGGAGTTTTGTCTGAAAAAAGACCTAAAGATTTGGAACATCATTTATAATTCTTAATGTTACTCTGGTAACTGCACACACATCATCATAGCCTGTCTTTTTCCTTGCTGCAAGGAGCAGCCTTAGAAGGAAACAGAAGGTGTACAGTAATTCACCTGTACTTACATTAGATCAATACACACAGTAGAAGCAAAATAACTCTTCTACAGTGCTGGCTTTTTTAAAAAGGGTTTTGGTTCCTGATTATTGTTATGGAACAATGTGCTGCAGTGTTGTCTCCTGATGAAACTAAAGTACAGTTCAAAAAAAGAGAAGGAAGAAAATGATGAACACATCGTTCACCATCTCTGGTTTTTAATAGAATTATAGACATTCAAGATGGAAAAGCCCTATTAGGTCATCAAGTCCATCCCTGCGCCAGCGTAGCATTGTTCCCTTAAGTATATTTTAAGTGCTTCATCCAATCTAGCTTTCCATCTATTTCTGCGCACACAAATCAGTCACTCTTTCTGTTGCTTTGCTCTCCACTTTCAATTAGCCTTGGCACACGGCAACAGAAATAAGAGGGAATTAGACTATGTTTTCAGCTACAGATAGAGCGCGCTCTCTGCCATATGCTCCTGTGATCGGTACTTCATTGTTCTCTGGTCTGAGTGGCAGTAATTGTATATTCCTGTGAGTGACAGGGAGGCTATATATTGTATGTTTAAATTTGTTACTCTGTTCTCTTAGCTTCTGAAAGGGCAGCACTCAAGGCCCTGTCTGGCACTGGCAAACAGAAGTTGCTTTCCTTGTGAATCATTGGTTATTCCCCAGTGCTAGTCAGGTTTGGGATCACAGATCTGTGAAGAGCTCTCTATCTGTGCTACGATTGTTTCTCTCTCCAGGATGCCACTCTTCTGACTGCGTATGGAGAGCCCAGTGGCACTAAGATTCCAGAAGTCACTGGGTAAGAAATGTATTGTAGGGCCCACATGTTTGAAAGGTTGGAGCAGAAACCACCATACCCATCACTGATAACAAGGGCCCGGTAGAAGGAGGGCCTGTGTATCCTGGGTCCACAGCAGTCAAGCATTACAAATTTGTAATCCACATACAAACCAATTAAACTGAGGGACGGATACTCAGTCTGTGTAGGATTTTGCCACGGTGGTCAGAAAACTCTTTGACTTTCAGCCTACAGACTTTTTTCCTAGTTGTTCTATCCTGGGTCGGAGGGGTGGGGGTTTTCCCTTCTTGGTCAGGCAGGGAATTTGATGTTCCAGAAACACTGATGTCTTGAGTCTGCACACATCTTGTGAGACTCACAAAGGGCAGAGGTGTGTGTGTGTGTGTGTGTGTAGACCCAGTGCTTTCGCAGTGCAAGCTGGACCCTTTCTCCCATGGCAGCACAGTTCCCTCGGGGTGGTGCTGCCACACTCTTCCCACAGGCTGCTGCCTTTCATATCCTGCCTCCTCCTCAAGGGGAGAGGAGGAGTGACAGTGCAGGGGGGGACTCCAAGTAAGGCTAACCCAGCTTGATCAGCTTCCTCAGCTCACTCCCATTTACTGTCCTCCACACCAGCTCTGCACTGACACCCTTCCTCAGCACGGAGAGAGTGAAGAGGCAGCACTCCCCTCTGCACAGCCCCAGCACTGGGCTGGCGGAGAGCAGAGAGCCTTCCACTGCCTCTCTGGAACTGTGTGAATTACACCCTTTTATGGGATGCTGAGCTCCCTGAACCCTTATGGACTTTAATGGAAGATGAGGGTGCTCAGTCCTTCCCAGGATTGGACTCTCATACAGCAGCATAAGCAGAGAATGATGGTGTGACACGTATTATCTTAAGGCATTTGTGCCTTTATTTTCCATGTTCCATGTTTGTAGCTGGACTGATCTTTGGGACCATTAAAAGTGGCCAAAGTACAGTGGCTCAGTCAGGCTTTAATACACAACAGAGGAAGAAACTTGACCAGAAAGTAGACATTCAGTCAACAAATTAACAGCTGCAGCCCTTTTACTAGGTAGTTTCTACTTCATTGTTTGTTAAAGGAACTATAGCAATGAGCCGCAAACCTAAAGTTCTTCCATGTCTGCGTTGCTATGTAAAATCCACTGCAGTCTGAGTGATGTGGATGACATTTCATATAAATTGGCGTTCACAGTGTGTATCACAGGCATTCCAGTGCCAGGGTGTGTTTCCTGAACAACGGAAATTGCTTCCACTAAAAAATGAGTCAGACTGTGAATTAAAATGATTAAATCATTTAGATGAAACGTTCGAAGTTATTCTTTGGCTCTCTTGAAAAGTTTTGACTGTTTTCACAAATGGTTTTTACAACACTGGGATATAAAGGATCTCAGCAGCACCATCAGATGTGCTTCAAGAGGGACGTACATTTTATTTTCTTTATTGTTTAAATCCTAGAAATATGGAGACATGATTTTTAAAAGAGTCTCGCTTCTCTCCTAAGAAAATACAGCAAGGCCAGGTGATTCAGATGGAGTCACCTTTTTTAAAAAAACCTTATGCACAAGCAAAAAATGCAGGACATGTTCACTCAAGCCCCACTTTGGGGAGGGACTAAAGTTTCATTGCTTATGAAAATCAGCTGTCTTTTTAACCAGGGTTTTTTTTTTTACAGGCAGTTGTCTAAAACAGAGGCAGTTCCTAGTTTTCTTCTTTCTAAAATGTGTCCCATCTCTAACAGAGCTATATCCTGTTTGTTTGAACATCATTACTGAACCACAGAAATACCTCCGTGGTTAGCATCCTGCCATCTTTGTTATTTAAGATCACCACCTGCAATTTTGGAGGGTGGTTTTAATGAATTACATGTTAAGTACATGCTTACATATTAAACTCTGTAGAAAGTAGTTAGACATGTAATGCAAGCATTGCTTACATACAGCTGAAGATGGGAGTCAGTGAGCAGATGTACATTTCACTGAACAAGAAGTACCCCTTTGGAGAGTACATGGGGCATCTTGAGAGAAAATGAAAGAAGACCAACAGAAACAGAAGAGAAGAAGGAAAGATATAGAGACGAGGTAGTAAAATCAAAGAGAACTAATAGACTAGTAGATTCAAAGTCAGACGGTTGATCCACATCTAGATATGCACTGTACAACCAGCAGCTTCCATTCAGGTCATCACAAGCTACTGGGGTCCTCAGCACTGTTGAAAACCAAGACACTTACTTAGTTCCTTGTATATAACATTGAAAACCTTGGCTCTGGAATACTTTCTATATTATGAAGTAGCAATGGTTGGTATATACCATCTGTAATTCATTGATTAATAGAGTTTAAGGCCAGAAGGGACCATTATGACACAAGTCATAATCCATTGATAAACTGTAGGTGTAACCAACATCTTCGTTGTTGTTTGTAATTCTTTATTGACAGACTGGTCTAAAAAGTATTGTCAGACCTGTCATCGTATTATTTGAATTACAGTAGCACCTAGCAGATCATTTGTTCTTTTAATGTTTCAGCACTGTTTTAAAAAAAGAAACACATGCCTAGTGCCGGTAACCTGCATCTTTTAAAATTCTTTATATACATCTTACTCTGTTAGGAAGATACTGTGCCTAGGGAAATTCTAAAATGCTAATTGTTGGCCTAATCATACAAGTATATAGTATATATTTATAAATGTTCTAAGAAGTTCATTTAGGCATAATCAACAGAGTCATAATCTGCAGCTGTCTGCTTTTGCGTATTAGGGATTTACAGTGTAAACCCTAGTATGCGAAACGTAAATCTAAGCAAAATGTAATGGGGCTCCTTGGTTCATTGGGCTGGGAGGGCTGCACAGTGAGTTCCAAGAGAGCAGAAAGTACCTTGCGTCATTCTCAAGCTGTCCTTTCTGTACAACAGTGGCGGTGGAATTGAGGCTCCAGAGGGAGCTGCTTCCAGCCCTACTCAGCAAGACAATGCCACTGGGGTGGAAGAGAAGTATTTGGGAGAACTGAAAGGATCCTGGCTATCTTCCCCCACTACCAAACAGCATTGTGAAATGTCACAAGTCTTTGTATGCATTGGCATTGTAGCTGTGCTGGTCCCAAGATATTAGAGAAATGAGGTGGGTGAGGTAATATCCTTTATTGGACCAACTTCCATTGGTGAGAAAGACAAGCTTTCGAGCTACACAGAGCTCTTCAGGGCTGGGAAACATACTCAGAGTGTCAAAGCTAAATACAAGGTGGAATGGATTGTTTAGCATAGGTAGTCAGCACATGTTTCAAGGGACCATTGAAGGTGAAATGGCCTGTTAACACCCCTCCAGTCATAGGGGGGAAATGAAGAAGGGTGGTTGTTAGTGGGTTATATATATTGTTGTAATAAGCCATAAATCCAGTGTGTCTGTTCAGTCCATGATTTTTAGTGTCTAGCAAAGTTAATGAATTTAAGGTCCCAGGCTCGTCTTTTGAAAGTGCTATGCAGATTTCCATTGAGGATGAGAACTGAGATAGTGATTGCTTTGCAGAAAGTGTTCACCCACGGGTGATAGGGTGTTTTTGCCTTTTATCATTTTCCTGAGCGGAGTGATTGTCTGGTTTCCCCCACATAATTGTTGTTGGAGCATTTAGTGCACTGGACGAGGTACACCACATGTTGTGATAGGCATGTGTAGGACCCATGGATTTTGAAAGGTGTGTTGTTGAGGGTATTGATTGCTGTAGCAGTGGTGATATGTCTGCAAGTTGTGCTCACAGGGTCTGGTGCCGCTTTGAGTTGGTGTGTCCTGGTCTGTGGGGAGCTTGCTTCTGATAATGAGCTTGGAGAGACTGGGAGGTTGTTTGGAGGCCAGAATGGGGGGTTCAGGAAAAATTTCTTTCAGGATGGGGTCCCCAATGAGTATAGGTTTAGCTGTTTAATGATACCCTGTATGGGTTCCAGTGTGGGATGGTAGGTAACAACTCTGGGTGTACAGTCGGAGGGGGTTGTATTTCTGTATTATAGCAGGTTTTCTCGAGGTATTGAGGAGAAGCTTGAGCTGCATGTGGAAGACTGAAAGACAATGGTGAGTTTCAAGAAGGGAGAGGAGAGGTGGGAAGAGAAGATGAATGTGGCAGCGGCATTTTGGATAGACTAGTGAGGAGAGAAGGGGAGGCCAGAGAAGTGGAACAATATGCTTAGCAATGTGCTGGTGTTTGGGCAATTGAAATAGAACAAAGGGCATTTTTGGAGATAATGGAACAGGAGAAGCAGGATTTGGGGGAGGGTTTACATGTGAGAGGAGAAGGAAGGAGGGTTTAGAGAGACCACTCTCTCTCTCTGCATCACACTAGAGGAATGTGAGTTCATGACAGCTGTTATCAATATTGTGCCATAAGTTAGATTGTAAGTCTGCAAATCTCAAACCATTGTACAAGGAGGGTAAGTATCATTATACTTATTATTCAAATGGAGAAACTGAGGCAGAGAGCAGTTAACTGACCTGTACTAGGTCACCCAGCAGGCCAATGGCAGAGCTGGGAATAAAACCCACATCCCCTCTCTCTCTCTCCTGTGCCCCAGCCACACTAGTCTTCCTATAAACATTCATTTGGTTGACATTCAGGAAGATACCAGAGTTGTTCTTTGAATAGTGCCCCTGTTGGTGCTCTACTTCAGGTGTGTGTGTGTTCCTGCACCTTTGACTGGAGATTTTTGGTAGCAGTGTCTGTTCTGCTGACACATGCGCCCTACACACCCTCCTGCCCCATACAGAGGCTATACAGGGCTGGGTGGGTGAACCATCCTTCATTCCTTCTCAAGTGTCTTTGGCTAGAGATGTAGTCTAGCATGTGACTGTTTGCTTTGTACCTGTTTCCCTCTTTTTATTAGTGTTTTCGCTTTGTAGTTAGCTCTTAGTAGTAATTGGCTTAGTACCTTTTAGTTGGAACGTTTGTTCCACTTTTCTTATCATAAATAAATAAATAATACATTTTTGTTTTTTTCTTTTTCCCCTATTGAGGGGTTGGAACAATTTTCTTCTGTCAGGGATGCTGGGCTACCCGGGATTTAAACGGTGCCTCTCTTGTCGAGAAGTAATCCCTGCTAGTAACAGGCACTCTCACTCCATTTGTTGCTTGGGAGACTCTGCCATTCCCAACAAGTATAAAATCTGCTCTTCTTTTAAAGTAAGATCCAGGGAAATTAATTATAGATTATTAATGATGGAGCAGGCTTTGGACCCAGGGACAGAGAACTTCCCTGTACAGGGACCCTCCATGTCTGTCTCATCATCATCGAGATCACAGTCACCAAGAACTTCCAGGGGGAAGACAGCACTAAAACCCCTGTCTCCAACACTGTGCTTGACTGAGGTACCGATAACCATTATTGCCCTTATATAAATCCATGGTACGCCCACATCTTGAATAGCGTGTACAGATGTAGTCCTCTCATCTCAAAAAAGATATACTGGCATTAGAATAGGTTCAGAAAAGGGCAACTAAAATGATTAGGAGTTTGGAACGGGTTCCATATGAGGAGAGATTAAAGAGGGTAGGACTTTTCAGGTTGGAAAAGAGGAGACTAAGGGGGGATATGATAGAGGTATATAAAATCGTAAGCGGTGTGGAGAAAGTGAATAAGGAAAAATTATTTACTTGTTCCTATAATATAAGAGCTAGGGGCCACCAAATGAAATTAATGGGCAGCAGGTTTAAAACAGATAAAAGGAAGTTCTTCACTCAGCGCACAGTCAACCTGTGGAACTCCTTGCCTGAGGAGGTTGTGAAGGCTAGGACTACAACAGGGTTTAAAAGAGAACTGGATAAATTCATGGAGGTTAAGTCCATTAATGGCTATTAGCCAGGATGGGCAAGGAATGGTGTCCCTAGCCTCTGTTCGTCAGAGAGTGGAGATGGATGGCAGGAGAGAGATCACTTGATCATTACCTTTAGGTTCACTCCCTCTGGGGCACCTGGCATTGGCCACTGTAGGTAGACAGGACACTGGGCTGCATGGCTTTGGTCTGACCCAGTATGGCCGTTCTTATGTTCATACCACCGATACCAAGAGCATCCCTCTCCAAGCTTAAGAAAGGAGGTAAGCCAAGCAAAACATAAGACCTCAGGCCCTGAGATGAGTGCTAGTGTGGCTCCGAGTACTTCGGGTACCATGAAGGTTATCTCAAGTGCTTATATACAAATGCACAAAGCCTTGGAAACAAGCAGGGAGAACTGGAGGTCCTGGTGATGTCAAGGAACTATGACGTGATCGGAATAACAGAGACTTGGTGGGATAACTCACATGACTGGAGTACTGTCATGGATGGTTATAAACTGTTCAGGAAGGACAGGCAGGGCAGAAAAGGTGGGGGAGTAGCACTGTATGTAAGGGAGCAGTATGACTGCTCAGAGCTCCGGTACGAAACTGCAGAAAAACCTGAGTGTCTCTGGATTAAGTTTAGAAGTGTGTGCAACAAGAGTGATGTAGTGGTGGGAGTCTGCTATAGACCACCGGACCAGGGGGATGAGGTGGATGAGGCTTTCTTCTGGCAGCTCACGGAAGCTACTAGATCGCATGCCCTGATTCTCATGGGTGACTTTAATTTTCCTGATATCTGCTGGGAGAGCAATACAGCGGTGCATAGACAATCCAGGAAGTTTTTGGAAAGCGTAGGGGACAATTTCCTGGCGCAAGTGCTAGAGGAGCCAACTAGGGGGGGCGCTTTTCTTGACCTGCTGCTCACAAACCGGGTAGAATTAGTGGGGGAAGCAAAAGTGGATGGGAATCTGGGAGGCAGTGACCATGAGTTGGTTGAGTTCAGGATCCTGACGCAGGGAAGAAAGGTAAGCAGCAGGATACGGACCCTGGACTTCAGGAAAGCAGACTTCGACTCCCTCAGGGAACGGATGGCCAGGATCCCCTGGGGGACTAACTTGAAGGGGAAAGGAGTCCAGGAGAGCTGGCTGTATTTCAAGGAATCCCTGTTGAGGTTACAGGGACAAACCATCCCGATGAGTCGAAAGAATAGTAAATATGGCAGGCGACCAGCTTGGCTTAATGGTGAAATCCTAGCGGATCTTAAACATAAAAAAGAAGCTTACAAGAAGTGGAAGGTTGGACATATGACCAGGGAAGAGTATAAAAATATTGCTCGGGCATGTAGGAATGTTATCAGGAGGGCCAAATCGCACCTGGAGCTGCAGCTAGCCAGAGATGTCAAGAGTAACAAGAAGGGTTTCTTCAGGTATGTTGGCAACAAGAAGAAAGCCAAGGAATGTGTGGGCCCCTTACTGAATGAGGGAGGCAACCTAGTGACAGAGGATGTGGAAAAAGCTAATGTACTCAATGCTTTTTTTGCCTCTGTTTTCACTAACAAGGTCAGCTCCCAGACTGCTGCGCTGGGCATCACAAAATGCGGAAGAGATGGCCAGCCCTCTGTGGAGATAGAGGCGGTTAGGGACTATTTAGAAAAGCTGGACGTGCACAAGTCCATGGGGCCGGACGAGTTGCATCCGAGAGTGCTGAAGGAATTGGCGGCTGTGATTGCAGAGCCACTGGCCATTATCTTTGAAAACTCGTGGCGAACCGGGGAAGTCCCGGATGACTGGAAAAAGGCTAATGTAGTGCCAATCTTTAAAAAAGGGAAGAAGGAAGATCCTGGGAACTACAGGCCAGTCAGCCTCACCTCAGTCCCTGGAAAAATCATGGAGCAGGTCCTCAAAGAATCAATCCTGAAGCACTTGCATGAGAGGAAAGTGATCAGGAACAGCCAGCATGGATTCACCAAGGGAAGGTCATGCCTGACTAATCTAATCACCTTTTATGATGAGATTACTGGTTCTGTGGATGAAGGGAAAGCAGTGGATGTATTGTGTCTTGACTTTAGCAAAGCTTTTGACACGGTCTCCCATAGTATTCTTGTCAGCAAGTTAAGGAAGTATGGGCTGGATGAATGCACTATAAGGTGGGTAGAAAGCTGGCTAGATTGTCGGGCTCAACGGGTAGTGATCAATGGCTCCGTGTCTAGTTGGCAACCGGTATCAAGTGGAGTGCCCCAAGGGTCGGTCCTGGGGCCGGTTTTATTCAATATCTTCATAAATGATCTGGAGGATGGTGTGGATTGCACTCTCAGCAAATTTGCGGATGATACTAAACTGGGAGGAGTGGTAGATACGCTGGAGGGGAGGGATAGGATACAGAAGGACCTAGACCAATTGGAAGATTGGGCCAAAAGGAATCTGATGAGGTTCAATAAGGATAAGTGCAGGGTCCTGCACTTAGGACGGAAGAACCCAATGCACAGCTACAGACTAGGGACCGAATGGCTAGGCAGCAGTTCTGCGGAAAAGGATCTAGGGGTGACAGTGGACGAGAAGCTGGATATGAGTCAGCGGTGTGCCCTTGTTGCCAAGAAGGCCAATGGCATTTTGGGATGTATAAGTAGGGGCATAGCGAGCAGATCGAGGGACGTGATCGTTCCCCTCTATTCGACATTGGTGAGGCCTCATCTGGAGTACTGTGTCCAGTTTTGGGCCCCACACTTCAAGAAGGATGTGGATAAATTGGAGAGAGTCCAGCGAAGGGCAACAAAAATGATTAGGGGACTGGAACACATGAGTTATGAGGAGAGGCTGAGGGAGCTGGGATTGTTTAGCCTGCAGAAGAGAAGAATGAGGGGGGATTTGATAGCTGCTTTCAACTACCTGAAAGGGGGTTCCAAAGAGGATGGCTCTAGACTGTTCTCAATGGTAGCAGATGACAGAACGAGGAGTAATGGTCTCAAGTTGCAGTGGGGGAGGTTTAGATTGGATATTAGGAAAAACTTTTTCACTAGGAGGGTGGTGAAACACTGGAATGCGTTACCTAGGGAGGTGGTAGAATCTCCTTCCTTAGAGGTTTTTAAGGTCAGGCTTGACAAAGCCCTGGCTGGGATGATTTAACTGGGAATTGGTCCTGCTTTGAGCAGGGGGTTGGACTAGATGAACTTCTGGGGTCCCTTCCAACCCTGATATTCTATGATTCTATGAAGCATGTTTAGCTTTCACCTAAGTGCCAAGCGGTAAAGGGTTTGGTACGAAAGACTGCTACTACGAAGAGACCAGCTTCAATGGAATCCCCAGTCTCGTTGGCACCGATGTCCGTGCCTCGCACAACAGCCTCTGCAACACCATTGGTGCCAGTACTGAGTTCTGTTGTGCTTCTGGTACCACAGGATTTTTAGTACCCAAAAAGACCTTATGGTACCGAATGAGCTTGAGTCTCCACTCCTTGCAAACTCTGGACGTCTCTCGGTGTCAAGGCTGCATGGATCACTGACTGCTTATGTTTCTGGGAGACCTGCTTCTCCACTTTCAACTGTCCATGAGGAGGGATTGTCACCTCTGATGCAATACGTGGAAGATCTGCAATTTATTCCAGGAGATGTTATTCCCAGTTGCATATGCAACAGCAGAGGCAGGACACCAGACCCTTGCCTTCCAACCCTTGGGATGACCAGCGTTGGATTCCTCCCCCCATGGCTATGGTCTCCCTCATTGGCCTAACTTGGATCCATGGGCAATTTACTGCCAGCAATTTTGAAAGACTTTAACTCAGTCCCACAGGGAACACAGAAGACCTCATTCTCTGGTACCATCCGCTCCTCCTCCCCATTCTGAGCTGGAGGAAACCTTTGAGGAGCAAGAGGCAAGGGCAGATAGGAAGGTTATCCCCCTCACAAAGATCTCGTCATCACCGGATGAGGCAGTCATCACACCAGTGCCATCATTAGCTGATGACTTTAGACAACTCCAGGACCTGATGAAGCCCTGCAAATTCCCCTGGAAGACATCCAGGTTTCCCGTCACAAGCTCCTGGATGCATTGCACACCTCTAGCTCAGCACATGTGACACTGCCAATTAACAAAACTCTCCTGGAGCCAGCCAAGTCCATTTGGCAAACTCCAGCAGTGGCTCTCTTTACATGCAAGAGGGCTGATTTAAAAAAAACCCACCTATATCCTGTCCAGGGTTTCTGATCTTTTATTTTCTCATCCAGCGCCAAACTCCTGTCATGGACGCAGTCAAAGGAGGGGGCAGGCAGCATACCCCAAAAGCCACCCCTTATAATAAGGAATAGAAGTGTCTGGACCTGTTTGCTCAAAGAGTTATTTGTCAGCAACACTTCAGGATAGCTAACCACCAAGAGTTGACGTCAGAATCTGACTACCAGAACTACGAGACATTTAATGCTTCTATTGATCATTTACCACAGGAACATTGAGAACAGTTCAGCGCCATAATAAAGGAAGGTCAACTTTTGGCAAAAACTGCACTGCAAGCTTCACTCTCTGTGGTGGACGCTGCAGGCAGGTCTATTTCTGCTGCAGTAGTGGTGAGAAGAGCTTCCTGGTTTCAGCTGTCTGGGTACAATTGATTCTGGAAGATTTACCTTTTGATGGCCAGAAACTTTTCACAGACTTCACAGATGACAGGTTTTATACCCTAAAGAACTCGAGAGCAACACGTAGGTCTTTAGGGATATACACACCTGAAAATAGAAGGATGTTTAGCAGGTGTCAGTTGACACAAAGATCCCATCCTGCTCAATTTTCTGCCTTCCCTAGGCCACCAGGACCACAGGCTAAGAGGTTGAGGTTTTTTTTAAAAAACCCTATCACTAGCTCAGCTGCTTCATCTCAGTCTTCAACATCGTCCAAACATCAGTTTTGATGATTTGGTCAAGTCCAGACCACCCAATGGCCAGGTTTAATCAGCTGCACAACAGAACCTTCCTTCCTCAATTTGGACACACCCCTCTCTATTTCGTTAAGCATGGGAGGCTATAACATCAGACAGATGTGCATTGGAGGTCATTACTTGGGGTTATACTATCCAATTTACATCCACTCTGCCCTTCCAACCTCCTTCTCCATTCCTCTTTAGGGACCCCTCTCATGACCAATTGCTGACAAACGAGATCTCATCACTTCTTCTAAGTCTGGGAGCCATAAAGCCAGTCCCACTTCAACACAGGGGAAAAGGGTACTATTCAAGATATTTTCTGATACCCAAGAAAAATGAGGATTGGAGGCTGAGACTAGGTCTCAGGCAATTCAAGATGGTGTCCCTAGCAGCTATAATTCCCTCCCTCAAAGATGCATACTTCCGCATAGTGATTCAGCCTTCTAACAAAAGATTTCTTCGTTTCACTCTCAATCACAATTATTACCAGTACTAGGTCCTACTCTTCAGCCAGTTATCCACCGCAAGGGTGTTTTAGAGTCATGGAGGTCATAGCTGCCTACCTCTGTTGTCTAGGATTAGCTTTCTTTCCCTACCTCAACAATTGGCTCCTCAAGGGAGATATGGTTGGCAGTTTGAACAACTTCACTGTTCCGAAGTCTAGGCCTGCCGATAAAACTAGAGAAATCCATCTTTACCTCTACAAAAGAAATTCTCTTTATAGAGCGCTTCTAGATTTGATAATACGCAGAGCTTATCTCCCTCTCAGCTGGTTCTCTGCTCTAAAGACTCTTCTACAAAGAGTGTAGCTCAGCTCTCAAGTTCCAGCAAGGACATGTTTGCAATTATTGGGACACATGGCAGCTTGTGTTTTTTTGACACAAAATACCAGGTTGCATCTTCAATGTCTCCAGGGGTGGCTCAGGACTGTTTATGTACCCTACAGGCCCAGAGCGGCCCCAGGGGATTAGTGGGGGGGCCTGGTGACCGCAGCAGGAAGCAGAACGACCCGGCCCCAGCCCGCTCCGCTCCTCCTGCCCTAGCCGTGTTGCTCGGGGGAAGGGGTCCACCCCCCCACCCCCGCGCGCACACACACACTGGTGGTGTGGAGCCAGCGGAGTGGAGCGGGCTGGGGCTGGGTTGCTCTGCTTCCTGCCACCACGCGTGAGTGCGGGGGTAGGCCTGACCCCTGCTGCCGATGCAAAACCCACCCCCCCCCGCCAATCCCTTGGGCTATGTCCGTCACTGGGGGGGCTTCGGAGAAGGGGTGGAAAGTGAGGGCGGGAAGAGGTGGGGCAGAGGGAGTTGTTCCAGGCCCCATACCCCTGTAGGAATGCACAGGGAGGCCAGCTGGGGGATGGGGCTGGCCCCCCGCGCTACTGCATACGAAGCATGCAGCTGCGTAGGGCGCCGTGAAATTTGGGGCAATTTGGTGCCCCACATTTTGTGGTGCCCCACGCAGCTGCGTATTCTGCATATGCCTAAGGATGGCCCTGCCTTGAGCCATTCGCTATGTGCTTGCTGCTACATCAGTCTATGAGGATTGCCTTCTTGGTGACCATCATTTCTTCTTGAAGGGTTAGGGAGATACGGGCTCTAATGGCAGACTTTCCCTTGTTCCCCAAGGAGAAGGTATTTTTATGACCCCATCCAAAGTTCTTACTTAAGGTTTCCTCTCAATTTCATATCAACCAAACTAGTCACCTTTAATTTTTTTCCCTAAACCACGTCCGTTTGCTTTTCCTACACTAGATGTTAAGCAGGTGTTAGCTTTTTTTCTTGGACAGGACTAGGCCCTTCAGGAAGACCCCAAGACTTTTTTTTTTCTGTTGCAGATAGCTCTAAGGGTGTGCCTGGCCACACTCAAAGACTTTCTAAACAGATTATTGCCTGCTGTGGCTCTGCTGAGGTTACACCTCCCCCAAAAGTGACTGCATGCTCGACTAGATCACAGTCTACATCAGTAGCTCTACTCAAAGATGTTCCAGTTGCTGAAATCTGCAGGGCTGCAACATGGGCCTCTGTGCACACGTTTTCCGACCATTGTGCTCTAATTCACAGTGCAAGATCAGATGCGGTATTCGGCAGTGCAGTTCTTTCTTCAGTGATGGACCCTGCTCCTCGCTCCTCCCTCCCCTGTGCGGAGCAGGGTCCATCACTGAAGAAAGAACTGCATTGTCTGGTCCAAAATTCCCATCTCCTTAAAGAGTTACTGCTCGGGAGTCACCTAAAGTGGGGTACCCACAGGGACACTACTCGAAGAAGAAGTTACTCACCTTGTGCAGTAACTGGAGTTCTTTCAGATGTGTCCCCCGATGGGTGCTCTACTACCTGCCCTCCTCCCCCTGCTTCGGAGCTGCCTCTGTGGCTTTACAGTAGAGAAGGAACTGAGGGCCATTTGCCCACACAGCCCTGTGTAGCCTCGGTACCGGGCACGAGGATGTGTAGGGCACATGCCCTGGCAGAACTGGCATTACTACCAGAATGCTTCGATCAGAGGCGCAGGTACACCTAAAGTGGAGCACCCACAGGGACACACGTCGTGAAGCGCTCCAGTTAGTGCACAGGGTGAGTAACCGCACTTTCTAAGGGTTAAGGGAAATGTGAATGGCCGGCTATATAAAATAAACGCACAGCGAATAAAGGATTAATAAATGGTATCCGAACTGTTTTTGCTCAGGCTTCATTGCACGTCGTTGAGCAGATGATAAAGATAAGGCTCAAACGTTGTGGTTTTGTGCTGAGGATTGGCCAGTCTCAGAGGGTTTGTTAATGCCATTTTAACAAGGACAAACATTAAGTGTAATGTCCAGTGTAGTGACATTATGGATACCAAATAAGCTTTTACAGTGCACATATTTATCAGTCTCTCCAGCTAAAACTAAAGAGCTGACCGTAACTGTGTGTGTGCTGAGCACGTACTGTAGTGAATCAGTGTTTTCAGATTCATGTTCTCTCTCTCTCTCCCCCTCTCTCTCTCGTTTTCTTCTCTTTCTACAGGTCAGCGTTGAAGTCTTGGTCGAATACCCTTTTTTTGTATTTGGACAAGGCTGGTCATCCTGCTGCCCTGAGAGAACCAGCCAGCTCTTTGATTTGCCATGTTCCAAACTCTCAGTTGGGGATGTCTGCATATCGCTTACTCTCAAGAATCTGAAGAATGGCTCTATTAAAAAGGGCCAGCCCATGGATTCAGCTAGTATCTTGCTGAAGCACTCAAAGAATGACAGTCTAGCTGGAAGTAGACACAGGTATGTGGAGCAGGAAAATGGTATTAATCAGGGAAGTGCACAGATGTTATCTGAGAATGGTGAACTGAAGTTTCTGGACAAAATAGGATTGCCTGCAGCACCTTTGCTCACCAAAACAGAACCCAGCAAGCCCACGGCGACGAGGAAGAGGAGGTGGTCGGCCCCTGAAACACGGAAACTAGAGAAATCAGAAGAGGAACCACCTTTGACTCTTCCCAAGCCTTCTTTTATTCCTCAGGAGGTTAAAATTTGCATTGAAGGTCGATCTAACGTAGGCAAGTAAAGGCTGTTTGGGAAAAGGAAATTAGGCTATCCCTTGTCATTTTTATCCAGATTACTGTACTGTAGACTAAATAACCCAGTATTTACATGTTATCATCTTATTTTAGGTTTATGTTATAACCTTGTTGTTATAGTTGCAGCTGGTATTATGCAGGAGACAGGTGCATATGTTTTTCCACAAGTGTTTTGTCAGTGACTAGGTTTATTGAGAGCTACAGAAGGGGCAGTATCTGCTTCACGCACCCTTAGTGGAAATGAATGTGTTGTCATGGCTCCTGTTTTCTGTCACCTAGTGTAGAGCAGACTCCAGCTGTTCTTTTTTCTGTGAGGTGACGAGAAGGGAACTGTAGCAGAGATAAACTGCACTGCATGCATTGTGTGTGTTTCAGTCCCAAGGAGGGATTGCAGCTCCCTGGCTGGGTCATTAGGAGGTTCTCTCGTGCCAAGAGAACTCTTAAGAACCCAACACACACACACACACACACACACACACACATTATTGAAAAAGGATCAGACAGTCTTTGACACATTTCACAATCAAACCAACTCTTAGTCAAGGCTCTACAGTATATATATTTTCCCCCATGGGGTCCGACTGCACTGAATTTTATTCATAAAGTGACTGCCACGCAGATGTTTCTTTTCAGCTTGCTAGTGCAGTTCCATTGCCAGAGTGTAACATTCAGTAAGGTCCTATGCTTGCATTGTTACACTGCTTGTTTTTCTTAATGACATAGCCAGGGCGAGGAAAGCCTAAAGTTTGTTGGGTCCCCTAGCTAAGGGGAAACTCCTGGTTCTGTGCAGTGTTAGATAAACTGATCAGGTTATGCCATTAACATTTGCTTCCACAAGGTAGACACGTACTGCCCCTTTGAGAGCGCAGACATAAATTGTTTGCATTTAGGTTGCAAATCTTTGTCTTTAACTCTAGTACTGTTTTTAGTTCATGACGATGGACAACTGGTGCCACTTTTTTCAAAATTCAGTGTGACACAAGGAATCGGACGTTGAAGATGAACATAGAATGTCTTTAAGCACTTAAAATGCTGTTCACGCTTTCTTGTCGAGCATCCTGGTCTAACACTCAATAAGTACTGTATCTCACTTTAATCTGTTTGAGGGGGAAAAAAGAATCTATTCAACACTGTTAACTACATATGACTATGTAGAGTTTTCTCACAAGCAAGATGTTGGAAATTTTAATGTGGTTTCAAAGGGATGAATGTGAATTATTGAACTAGTATGTGACAGTCATTGTCCACAAAGGACTACTTAATAGGAGGCACTTTTAAAACTTTAATGCTTGAGAAAGAGTTAAAGGCATATGCGAGCTGACAGATAATAAAAGAATAAGAGAGAGGAAAAAGGAAAGAGGAAAAAAATCATTATTGTCCAGTGTTTTTGAAAAAGATGGACTTTAAAGAATCTTGCAATTTGCACATCTTGAGTTTATCATTTGTGTGGTATTCCTGCAGTTTTTACCTAATAATGTTGTGGGGAAGGGAGGGGGACTGAGAGAGCATAAACAAATGTAGCAATTATTTACTAACCTGCCTAAGCTCTATGCCATTTTATAGAGTTACGTTCCTTTAAAGTTCATTTTTGGTCTTTCTGCCATATCTGTCGCACAGAACCAGGTCCTAGCAGGACAACTCGGAGAATTTTTCTTCAGATACATTGAGAGAGTTTTCCAGAAAAGACATCTCTACACATAAGCAGGATTTTATAAAAAAACAACAACCGTTATTATTTTATTATTATTATTATTTGTTGTTTTAATGACATTTTCCAGTTGAAATACAATCTAGATTTCAGAGTTTGGTACAAAACAGTGAGAGGGAATGGGGGTTTCAGATAGTTAAGTCTTTTTTGTTCCCAGTAATCTGAAACAAAGGTAGGGCTGGATCCTTAGAGGTGCTGTGCATCTTTGGCCCACATCTTTCTACAGGAGGTGCAAATACTAAGCACTTCAGGTCTGAGCTGAAGCCCATTGCATTCAATCCCATTGGTTTCAGTGGGTTTTGGATTAAGCCTTTATATTACTATTACTTTTGGTTTGTAATTGAGTTTGCATCCTTCAAGTACTTTTGAAGAAGCTGTACTAATAGGGAGAAGTAGGCTATAAAAGTTCTTAATTAGAGATACAGTATCTAAAATGAACAAATTCCTTAAAAATCTCATTTTCCCTCTCCTAAAATACAGTATTTCCAGCTCCTTTATTTACAAAAAAATCTGAACCCCCCCCAGCTTTTTGGTTCTTCTGTTCGTTACTTGAAATTTAGCTCACACCAGAACTAACTGGTTTTATACCATTTTCTGCGGTGCACCAAAAACATTTAAATAAGTTTAAAATAGCTTGAAACTTTTCTTGAATTTCCTTGAATTTCATTAACCTCTCAGCAGGCTACCAAATAGCTGAGCAGGTTCATTCTCACGGTCACACTGCTTATCTAGTGCTGTACTTTTTTTTAACGTTTTCTGCTCAGAGAACTTGCTTAATCTTCCATATACTCTGCTCAGGGCACTTGCAATTTATTGTTGTTTTGTTTGTTTTGTTTTTGTTACGTTTTAACCTTTGATGGTAAGAAGAATAGAAAGATGTGGGCAGAATTAGATTTTAGTTCACGTTAGTACCACTATATTCATAATACACATACTCAGAAAATCTAAAATAAAACCACACACACATCTTTTTGGTTAATAAAGAAGCAGGGACTCTTAAACTGACTGGATCTATTCTACTAACACTAACAGTAAACAAATAAAAAAAGTTTGGAGCAATAGGAATGTATTAGTTCTGTGCTGGTATTTCAGATTTAGGAATTCTGAAATAATTGGTTCCTTCCAAGCAATTGTCCCTTTTTGTGCTTTTGCTTTTTTAGGATGTGCAATACTTTATGTGCCAATGTAGACCCACCCACGTGGTGGTAGCTAGATCTCACACCCTCTTCCACTTTCACCTTTTTGTTTTCTTTCACTGTTTTCTCTACCCCCCTCCTCCCAAAAAACAAAAAAACAAAAAACAAAAAAAAAGTGTTTAGGGCCTTATACCTCCCTTGATTGGGGGCACAGAATCTGTATGTAGTTAACAAGTGTGGCACACATGGATCGATGGCCCTGGATGGTCCATATCCTTTCAAATGTAAGACCCTGGCCTCCGCAATATAAAAAAGAAGATCCAGAACAAGGCTTAGTGGGTGTTCCCCCCACACACACACACAAAGATTTTTAAAGGGGGGATAAGAATTTTGAGAATGTGAGGGACCTGTAAATCACAAACAGTTCAGTCATGAGTAAATAACATCGTCTCTTACATGAGTGAAAGCAGCCTTCTACAGCACTGTCAGTGTCATTTTCTCTTCAAACTATGCCTGTAACTGTTACTTTATATATATAAAATATACGTATACTTTACATGCTCTTGTATATGAATGTTACCATCTGCGTGATGTACAATGTGGGTGAAATTCACCCCCGTGCAAAAAGCCAGCACAAAGCCTATACACCACTTATGTCACTAACTGGTGCATTAACTTGGTATTGGCTCTCTGTACAGGAGGGAATTTCACCCCTAAATGGACAGAAAGAAGTGACTACTTTCAGTTGGCTGAATCTGGTTTGCCTGGTGGCATCTGGAGTTTGGCAGGGCCATGACCCCTTATTCACATAAGTAAATCCTTAATCCAGTGGGGCGAGTTGCCCCATTGATAGCTCAAAGGAGTAAGGGTATGTATGCTCTCCAGCAGAATAGCTACAGCTCTGCCACACACAGTAGTGTACACACTTCCTACATAGACGGAAGGGGCTTTCCGTCAGCGTAGTGAATCCACTTCTCTGTGATGTAGGGCTAGGTCAGTGGAAAAATTCTAGCCACATCTACGCTGGGGATTAGGTGGACCTAACTGTGGTGCTCAGGGTATGAAAATTTTTCACAGCCCTGAGCAACATTGCTAGGTCGATCTGATTTTTAAGTGTAGATGTGGCTAGAATTCTTGTGGCTTGAGGTGCACAGTGAAAATAACAATCACGTGCAGAGAAATATTTAGGTGAGTTCGGTGTAAAAGGATTAGTCATGGGCCTCTTTACAGTGTCCACTTTGCAATATTAACTGACAAGTCGTTAGGTTTTTTTTTTTTGTACCAGACCTGTTTAGTTTACAATGAAATGAATACAATCACCAAGAAATCTAGTCAGGGCAAAAGAAAAAAATAAACAAGAACCTCTTTATAGGGATTTCTAAAAAAACAATCTCTCTCTCTATCTCTCTCTAGATAATGACTGTTCCTTATAGTGTTTAACTTAGGCATCGTTTCAGTTTGTCTGGGCCACATCATGGGGAATTTGGAGTTTGATGTCACTTACCTCAAGTCCTTTAGTTGAAACCCAAATTGGATTTTTGTTTGAACTGTTTAATGATTTTGTACATTGTTGTTGTGGGGTTTGGGGGGGATTTTTTTTTAATGTATGTTTGGGGGGGGAGGTTCTGTTTTTTTTAACCCTGTCGTCACTTGGTTAAACCGTTGTTCTGTCATTTTCTCAGCACCAGGAAGTGACATCACTGCTCTTGTTTCCCTAAAGCAAGGAACATTTAGAAACCTTTCACACCTCTTACTCAGGGACGGGGCTGGCGTATGTGTGGTACACTGATGTGACCAGAAGCAGCACTTTTACTGCTCTGGAGTAGGGATGTACAATTTCAAGGACAAGTTTGGATTTCCTGCATCTTGTGGATTAATTTTGTAGCTATCACATAGATTGCAATACAAAGCAGCAGATTCAAAGTGAACCATAGCTGTTGGTTACCATGAGACTCTCTCGTTGCACAGAGAGTAATTTTACCTAAGTATGTTGCCAATGTTAAAGAAAATGATGAAATTCTGTTAATGCATGTGACTACTAAAATGAAAAAAAATGTTTCAGGGAGAACGAATCTTAGCTATTTTAAAACTACTAATAGTGTTATTTCACTAGCACTCACTCGGGTTCTTAGTATGCAATGCCATGGGCACTAGGCCACAGTTCTGCCAACACTTATGCACATGCTTAACTTTAAGTATCTGATTAGGCCTATTGAAGGCAGGGGGACTTACATGTTAATGTTAACTACAGGTATAAGTGTTTACAGAAATTAGTGGCTTGATCATTTAGAGCCAGATTCGATCTTAGTTACAACAGCGATATGTTTGGAGTAACTGTTGACATCAGTGGAGTTAGTCCAGACTTGCATGCGTGTAACTGAGATGAGAATTTGACCTCCTGTTGTCACTTCTATTATGAAGCATACGCAAAAACGGGAAAGTGGAGACAGCACCAGACAACAGCAGAGTCCAATCTGTGGACTTACCCAGTGTTGATACGAAAAGCAAAGGAATTTTAGCAGTGTGTGGTCAGTGCTTTTCTTTTCATGGCTTTTTTTTCCCCAATCCCCAAAATCCTGAAATAAAAAAGAATCCACCCACAAACGTGCACACAGACACATATATATATGAATATAAAAGCAAATAACTATTATGTTCAGTTGATTTCATATCCTTTTCAAGGACAGGGTTGTGTTTTCTGTTGATAAGGAAATTCCAAACAAGTTGCACACCTCTACTCCAGAGTTAATTTCTTTTACATAGACGACCTCGCTTCAGATGTGTTACCTTACTGATAGGATCTTTTCTTGTAGCACTATACCTTGTGGGAATATTTTTTTGATGTAAACCTAATTTGAGAAGCTTACCAAAAAAAACCTTTTTGGAAGCACTCACATTGAGGAGTACAGGTAATGTTTTTAAAAATTGCACAAAAGAAAAATGAATGTTGGAATGATTCATTCAGTGTTTGAAAAAGAGATGGATCTGTTGAAACAGTGTGTTTCATACCTTGTTTGTAAAAAAAAAAAAAATGGTTTTTTTTAAATACAAAAGCAGAAAAGGTTGAAAGTTACATGTGTTTTGTATATAGAAACTGTCACGTTTAGATGATCTGATTTGTATTGGCTCTGGACAGGAAGAATTATATAGTTAAAAGGCTCTTAAAGAACAACTATCCTCAATTTTCTGTTCATATCACATAAATCCTGATGCGGGGGAAAGGGGGGAATGCTTCACACTGTTTGTTCCTGCGCTGAAAATATATCTTTAAGCACCCTGCGTAGTTTAGATTCTGAAGCCATTGTAACTTCTTTACTCCCTCTGGGATGCTGTTCTACATTTTCAGCACTTCCTGTTCCAATCAACCCAAAGACTATAACTTGAACAAGAAGTGTTTATAACAAGGAATCCTCGCTTACCAGTAAATAAGAGTAATATCCAACGAGACATGGCCTTTTGTGTACACACACCCTCCCACCTCATTTAAACAGGAGGTAAAGACATGAATTTCAATTTTTCCAGATGTGCTCTGAGCTTGGACAGGTTCTTTCTTATTTGATTTAGAGATTCATGTTATTCACAGGCCAAAATGAAAGAATCCTGGAGCAATTTCCAGGGAAAGGGCCCTTTCCTTGGCCAAAGGTCAAATTGGACAGCTGGGAGCCTACGCACCGCACCGCGGGGATAAACAGTTAACTTTCAGAACCCTTCTCTCCCTCCCCTGACAGCCTGTAACGCAAGCTTCAGTTCTGATACCTAACAGTCACATGGGGAAAAATAATTACCACGTTAAAATGACCCCTTGACACCCAAAAGAATGGCCCCAACAAATGTATTAGAATGAAGTGCATTCAGCCAATAAGTAGTTATACAATAACAGTCTCTAAGATTGCTATAGTTTTACTCGTCGTTATCTGAAAGCACTCAAGTCTTCCACTGAGAATTAATTGGAGGCTTCATCCAAGGTTGACTTTTTTGTTGTTCATTCGTTTGTTTCTATTCTGAGTGGTCAAAGCTCCTGTGCCCTTTCCCTTGACCATGCTGCAGGCGTGCATTGGAAGTGTTGTTTGCATTAATCCTTACTCACTCTTTGAAGCTGTATTACTGGGTTGTGTGAAAACAGCGGCAGCCAGCTAGATCTGGCCCCTGATGTTTGCTTTAAAAATAAAGAGCCTGATGATTCTAGCTTTAGAGAGAGACACACACTCCCTCTCTCTCCCTCTCTCCAGTTGAAGTCAGTAGTTGTTGGATCTCTGTAACTGTGGCTGCAAGTGGTTGAATTCATGTCTTCTGTCTGGCCCTTTGGCTACTTAGCAAAGTTGCTAATCTTATTAAGGCAGCAGGAATAACTTTTCGCAGACAGTCAGCTAATGTTGCAACTCACTAATGTATGTATTTCTGTCTGGCTTTTTTAAAATATTAACTTTTTGTGAACGCTGTTCTCTCTGCAGCGCTTAAAAAGGGGAATCTCCAACTTTTTCCATTCAAATTAGCTACTGAAAATAATTTTGCAGCATCAGTGTCACAGTCTTTGACAGCCAGCAGCTGGCTTGGACTGGCCAACTAGTCCTGGCACTTGAGGAAAGTCCTCATGTGGGTAAGTCTAGTGATTCCACAATAATAGTCTCTAAGGTTTTAATTGCTTGGTATTTCTGAAGAGGGTTGTTGCAAATCACACTTCCAGTGTTGTGCCTAATGTAGGCTCAGAAAAAGGGATAATGCAGCTTTGTGTTGTGGAGAAATCAAGCTGACATGGCCAGTACAAAGGAGAAATAGGGAGGGAATAATGTTTTGCACCTTAATGAAAAGAGAAAATTTTAAGTGCATACAGACATAGTTAAGAGCTTTTATTGTGACAGGAGAACTTTTTTCCATATGCGTGCATACTCTCTGTAATTCCAGTGTAAAATATTGTACTTGCACTAGCTTTTTTAAAACAAATATTAAAAAAATGGAAGAATTCATATTCTATTTTCTAATGGTGGTGTGTCTATTTGTAGGATACACTCGCGTCTGTTTATTGAATTTTATGGTCCCTTTCTTTGATGGTGCTTGCAGGTTTTCTAGGTAGAAATTATTTCATTATTATAATAAAACAATGTTTGATTCAAAATTTGAACAAAGTTGTTTTAAAGAAACTGTCTGTATACCAGTACAAGTTTATTGTTTCAGTATACTCGTACTAATAAAATAACAGTGCCAATTGCAAATGTGTGTCTGTCTTTATGCGTTCAGAAAGAATGAGACACAATTTTCCTGTGAATGAATAATTTGTTCATTTAATTTTTCCCTCTTCAGATTTAGCTTCAGGAATACATTTTTATGGAGTTTGTTTTTATCACTATACACAGAAGTTTGCACATTCCCACATACAGCGTATAATCCCATCCAGGCCGCCAAAATGGAGCCATTTATTTCATAACAGAACAGCCAGGGTGCACAACGTGATCACTTTATATGAGCAGGTTCGTCATGGCGGACGCATTCTGTGCACCGTTTTTTGGCTACAAATGAGGAAAGAAGATACCCATTCTTAATCATCTCAGCTGTGGTGTATGCAGTGTTATGGAAATGGTTAAAACTCACTCTTTTTTAAAGACTTCATGTATGGTCTTCAAAATGATCACAAACTTTATTTGTCAGAAAGAAGCTCTGGGCTATTTATTACATACGTTTGGAAATGTTATGCATGTCAGCGGTGTAATAGCTGATGTTGTGAAGTCACATCCAGAGGACAGGCCTAAATGTCTGAATGAATAAAAAAGAACCAAGTCTAAGGCAGGTGGTGGGGAGACCCCTTATTACTAGTGGGCCAAGACTGACTGCATTTAGGGCATTTCCAGCAGAGAAGTCATGCAGCAGGTGGCAGTACCGCAAGCTTATTCAAATTTTCTTAACCAACCCCCAAAGAGAACACATTGCTTCTAGACGGGGGGAAACAAGTGCCTTGCTGCAGGTGGGCTTTAGCAGTTCAGCCACACTGCCACTCCTAGGCCTTGTGATTTTCCCACTCTAACCAAGAAAAGCCAAATCCTGCAGTGTCTCTGAGGTCAGCAGCAAAATTCCCATTGACTCCAGCAGCACAGGATTTCGCCTAAATGCCCATCAGTTTGGCGAGAGAAGCCTGATTTAGCTCTCATTTACACTGGTGAAAATTAGGAGAGACTCTGTTGAAGTCAATGGGTTTAGACCAATGTGAAATTGGTACATGTGAGAATTAGGCACAGCACGAGTTTCAGACCACAAGGGCCCATGGATTAAAACATTAATCCTGTATCCAGTGATGGTGTCATATTGTGTCTTGGAAGACTTGCAAAAGCTCTCGCCTTTCCCCATCCTCAGCAAACCTCCCCAAAGCCCTCCTAACTTGTGCTTCCTGGAACCACCCTTGCACACAATACCTGACAGCAGCAAGGGCAAAATCCAACACTTACCCACTCAGGGCAAGGGGGAAGGCACAGAAGTGTGCCCGTCCCATGGTGCTTTCCAGAGCCCCCCCGAGGATGCTGAGCAGGGTGAGGTAGTGGGCTGAGGACAGCAGTGTGCACCTCTTCTTCCCGCAGACCATCCCCACTTCTGGTCCCAGCACAGTCACTCCCCACACAGCACTCCCTGTCAGACCACAATCCCTTGGTGCTGTGGTGCAGGCATCACTCCTACAGACAGTAGCACTCCTCGGCCTCCCCTGCTGTCTCACAGATGGACTGGGGGACACAGAGCCTCCTATGCCTTGTGCAGGCTTTGGCTTTAAATGTGTATTATCGTACCTGAACCTGTTAATCAGATTTGTTTTAACTAGCTTCATTTTTAAAGCAACGTGGCCCGTCAGCTACACCTTGATGGAGCCAATGAGCCAAATTCTAACTTTCCTCTTATGCACTGACGTCAGTGGTGTTACAAGGGTGTGGAAAGCAAGTCAGAATTTGGCCCACTGTCACGGGTAGCTGGGGGGGGAAGGGGGCGCCTCTTTTGGCAGTAGCAGTTCATGAAGTGCAGCACAGTGCAAAGCTGCTGGGAAAGACACTAGGAACTGGAGAACCTTGTAAAATGATCAGATGAGGTAGCTCAAGTTAATTGCTTGGGGGCCTAATCCTGCCAGGTGTAGCACACCCTCAATTTCCAATGAATTCAACAAGCGTTTGGCCTCTAATTGAAGTGGAAGGAGGAGCTGGGTCCTACAGACATTGAGGGCACCTGTCACCTCACCAGACTGGGTCCTGTGTTAGCCTCAGGCCAATCTCTTTGTTCCACTTTCAAACGTGTGTGTGTGCTGTATTTTGTACAAGGGGCATTGTGAAAGGAGCCATCTGACTGAAGGTGTCCTCTGAAGAAACAGGTGTAACTGACTCCATAATGGCCACAGCAGTGGAGAATCAAGAAGTTTTCACTGCAGAAAAGAAGCAGTTCCAATGTGTACCTTAAAGATCTAGTCTTTTAAATGTGCAGAGGTTTAAAACGTAGCCCCAAAAGCCCTATAAAAACAATTAGCATCCCAACCTTGGAGCATCTAGGGGAGAGCCACACTTCTGAAGTATGGAATGCACTGGTGGTATGAGTGTATATTCAGTATAACCTCATTCCTTGAAGAAGTTTTGATTTACCTGTATACAAATACACTTTTCTTGTGGGCATGTGGCTGGAGGATATGTGGGCAGAAAGGAGGGGGGAGAGGGGAGACAGTCTACTCTTAGTTATATCTATGTAAATTCCAAGTAACTTCAGAGATTTAAGTGGAATTACTCTGGGTTTACATCAGCTTAACTGACAGCAGAATTTGGCCCACAGTATTTTTATTTATTTTTAGTAAAGAAACCATTCAGCTGCCTTTTTGGAGTTCACTACATACAAATTCCAACTTCAGAAGAAAGTTAATTGGCAGGGCCTGGGAGCCTGATTCTCATTTACACTTAGGTTTCTTTACATCACTCTGGCAGCGTAAATGGGCCTTAAAATCAGTGTACATGAGACCTACGCCCTCTTTAAGGCCCCCTGTACAATACCAGGGCAAAGTCTTATTGTAAATTAGAATCAGGTTCACAATGTTTAATGGGGAATACTTAACATTTTATTGTAAACCACCTGCCTTCAGATAAAGGATCATCTAGGCTTTTCCCATTACGCATAATCTGATTAACACCATCAGTGACTGATTTGGGGTTTAGGTTTGTTACTTAACATGTTCCATTGTACTGATCCTCCTTGATCTTTTCTGAACAACAAAGAATGCTAGAATAATGCCATTTGCTTTCTGTCTGCTCCTTTTCCCACGGGTCACAGTTTTGCATTCCAAAGGAAGTCTCTATCTTTCCACAGAAGGGGAAAAAAAACTCTGAAGTTACTTCAGTTTCCAATTGTATTGAAATCTCAGTCACAGGCTAAAGTAAGTGGCCGGTCATTATTAATTCATTGGTATTCATTCTAATAACATTTATCATAATGAACTACTGTGATATTCCTGGGAATTCAATGTGTACTTCCAAAGAAATTTCATTGTGATTTATCAATTAATTAGTCTACCATTACAGTTTATTAAAGTGTTGCCCAGAGTCTAAAATATTCATTATTTCCTTCACAGCAACTGCTTTAACTCAAGATCAGACAACTGGCTTCTTGCAATGAAGTCTTCAGCTGGTCTAATGCAGGCCATATTTTGCCCTCGGTTACACCTATGACTTCAAAAGAGTTGTACCAGGGTAACAGAGAGATGGATCTGACCCCCTTGGCCTGATTCCCCAGGCCTTGCTCAATGTGTAATCATTTCTACACCTGGCCAAAGCGAGTGTGTCTTTGTAGTTGCTTTGTGTCAGCTATGCTCAAATAAATGTGTTAGTCTCTAAGGTGCCACAAGTCCTCCTGTTCTTTTTTGAAATGACTATGCAAATCACAAGGCTCTGCAGAATCAGGCCACTGGCGCTGAGTAGTGCTGTGTCTCTACAGCTTCAAAACCTATTCAGAGATGATAAAAACAGGACCCCTGAGGATTGTACCCATCAAAAAACTAGTACCCTGTTAAATGTTCTGGGTGGGGGTGGGAGGAGGAAGCACTCACTACATTATAATGCCAGTGTCTATGGAGCGGTAAGTCTGTTAATATATTGATTTAAATAAAAAAGGCCTTAAAAGGCATGAAATGCCATTGATACAGCTCCAGCATTTTTAACATCACAGTGAAAATGCAGCAGCAACCTGGGCTCATCCAGCCACCTGAAACGTCAAAAAGTATGGCTCTGATCTTTGGTTATCCCGATCAACATACTGAACCCCTTCCCCTCCCAGCCGGCAGCTCCTATAACCCATACTGCTAGAGCGGTGCTGGCGAGAGGTTGTGGGGATGTTTCAAAACTTGGTAACAGCGACCAGGGTCTGGCAAGGCTAACTCACTGTGAATGGAGGCTTCTTTATTAGAGAGAAAAATGAATGGTGAAAAAACTAGATTGAAAGCAAACAGACGTGACTTTAAAAGATGAGGCTATTGCATCGTGAACCAAAAGAATCCTATATGGCACTGTGTTTGATGGCATGTCCTTCTGCTAAACCCCGCCACCAGTGGCAACTGACCCCCCTACTTCCACCGCCTGGGGGGTTTGCCCCAAACACAAAACACAGAGGGAGTGGGGAGAAGCGGCAGACACATGTCACAGTCCTTGGTTAAGAAAACACCTGGCTGTGCTGTTGGGTGACCCGGATAAATGTCGCCCTCCGGCTCAGCTCTTTGAGCTTGGCAGCTCCCACGTAGGTGCAGGTGGATCGCAGGCCCCCGAGGATATCAAGGATGGTAGTTTCCACGTCCCCTCTGTAAGGCACTTCCACGGTTCTGCCCTCCGAAGCCCTGCAGACAGAGAGTTGGCAGTAGCGTGGAATGAATTTTTCAGAACTCAGCACCTTACTGTTTTAAAGAACCTTCCACTCTTCGGATTGCTGACCATTCCTGTCGGGTGTTCAAAGGTTCTTCAGTGCATTGTACCAAAATCACGCCAAGTACTGTAAAGAGGAAGCAAATGCTTCTGGCAAATGCCCAAACAATGCCTGAGCGCACTATGGGCTTGATCTTTCTGTTTATATAAATGGGAGTTTTGCCCCAGGGCTGTAAGATGGAGCCTTACCCCAGAAGACAGACAGGCCAAGGCAATGTTTAAAAATATTGGGGCTAATCCTCCACTGGTATAAACTGGCATAGCTTCAGTGATGTACCAGAGCCTGTGCTTAATTTGTGCCAGGGCTGAGCCCTAGCACCTGTGGGCTTGGCAGTTCAGAGCCCCGGCACCTGTGGGCTTGCCACGTCAGTTATGAAAGTAAAAAAAATTGCTTGAGGCCCCAGCACCTCTTTCATTACAAATTAAGCACTGAACAGAGCTACCCTCATTGACTTCAGCTGAGGATCTGCCCCATTCCTACTTAGGACCGGAAGTGTGCACGGTGCATTACAGAACAGATAAATATTAGGCTTCTCTGCCAGGAGAGTTTACAATGTACCAGCCTTACTGCACTCCTTACTCAGATAAAAGCAGAATTAGTGTTATTCCAACAGGGCAGACTGCAGAAATACTTTATATAGTGTAAATGACTGGCACACAGGCAAACGGCCTGCATTGTCTTTCAAAGCAGATTTTCTTTTTTCCTCAGGAGGCAAAAAGAAAGAAGTTGAAGTCTGTGGGCTTAGGTCAGAGAAGAATTTGGTCTTGTGATTTTCACACTCATCCCTCCTGCCTCACTATCCCACCCTTTGCAGGCCCTGCTGTAGTGGAATGTCCCCAGATGTCATCTGATCTTTGTGTTCCTTCGAATAAGATGATTGTGCAACATGAGGCAAACATCATCTTTGGGGCAAGGCAGAGGGGCTTAGAATGTGCATTGTCCTGTGACTGCTGGGAATGGAATCTTGTGCTTTAAAGTCGTTAGAAAGCTTCATGTGTGTCCAAAATCCTAATGCCACTTCATAGTTAACTTGTTCAGAAAATGATCAAGCAGTAGTTGGTTATATAATATGTTAGGTTATAGTCAGAGAGTGCAACTCTGTGCATTTTGGACAATACCTTTTAAGGTTTGGGGTTGGGTGTTTTTTTTTGTTTTTTTTTTACAACAAGGGGAGGTCAAGGATCATGAATTCAAATATGCTCAAGTTGTAACACCTCCAGAGAGCTACCACCACCTGGAGGAAAGCTTGCATATACTTGATCAAACTGGATTCTCCAGGGACCGACTCAGAAAGAGAGGCTATTTAATCAAAATAGTGAGGGAGATGCAGGTCTCCATCCTAGTGAGGTGATTCCTGATGAACCATGAGCCTAGAGGTGGTGCCCTTGTTGTACCACGGGTGGAAATACAGGTGCAGTTGTCCTGAACTGTGACAGAGTTCTCAAGGCAAAATTTTCAGTTTTGAGAGCATAAATCCATACTCAGGCACTTTAAGGGGCCTGATTTTCACAGTGGCTGAGGGATCCCAGATCCCCAGCAGCTTGAATGGAAGCTGCGGGGCTAACCACTTCTGTTGGTGCCTCAACACAGACTGACAGTTGGGATTTTCAAAGGAGCGCAAAGCACTCAACGCCCACTGAATTTCAATAGGTTTGGAGTAGCACTTCCCTCTGGCGTCTTTGAAAACCCTAAGCAAGCCCCTGCCTTTAGGCACCCAATATTATAAATGCTGAGGTTAGACTGGACATTTTAGAAACGGCACTCCGGACCAGATTTGGCTGTGGGCTAGAATTTGCGGTACCTCAGTGGAGTTAGTTTAGCTCTACGCCTATGGAATTGAAGGCAAAATCTGGCCCCATTTCTTTGATTTGCCTCTTCAGCACCACCATGTCCTCTCTCAGTGCTGTAGAAACAATAAACCCTATTTTTAAAAACTATTTTGAATCTACAGTCTCTGTGGCAGACCAAAAAACTCAACCAAACCAGACTAGCTAGTTAACTATATCCTCCTGGGGCCGTGGCCACCATTCTATAACCATGTGTACGAGGCATGGTATCTAAGCACCCTATACTGCTAATAGCCAGTGCAGCAGAGTATCAGGCTGCCTGGCTGAATTCCTAGGTTCGCTGCTAGCAGGAATCCCCCATACACAACTGTGTAACCTATCGCTTACAACACAGGAGCAGCAGCCTCTTATTGGCTGTTGAAACTTTCAGTTGCCTGAGAGAGTCAGAGAAGCTGGTTTCAGAGGAGCAGCCGTGTTAGTCTGTAGCGGCAAAAAGAACAGGAGGACTTGTGGCACCTTAGAGACTAACCAATTTATTTGAGCATAAGCTTTTGTGAGCTACAGCTCACTTTATCGGATGCATATCGGATGCAAAGCTTTCCTGTCCTCCTGTTCTTTTTAGAGAAGCTTGGGTAACACATTCCCTGAGCACTCTAAGCCTTCATAAATCAGGGGCTGGAAAAGAGGGAGTGTGCCTCTAACAGGATGGCAGCTTGTGCAGCATTTCTGGCAGGGGCTGAAAGCAACTAACCTTTATGTTTAAGTAGCTAAATAAAACCCCTTTCCTTCTGCACTGTTTATCCAAATGGGACACTGGAGTTCAATGGTGTTATCAATTTACTCCACTGTCAGAACCTTAGTGATGAATCTTGCCCCCAGTTACCACACACTCACTCTCTCTCTCTCTCTCGTAACTGGGGGGTGGAATTTGGCCTTTCAGTTGCCACCCCGGCACACAACCTTCACCAGCATCGGTGGTGGCCTGTCACTAACTGAACTGAGCCTCCAAAGGTTTGCTCGGCTTGTTCGGGCGGTCTGTTCCATTGTGAAATGGTCATTAATGACACGCTGTGCTGAACAATGTAATGGTTTAGACCTACCGCTGTGTACATGCTCCAGTCACTGACATAAAAAAGAGGGCGAAAGTGGCGTTTGTAATTGCAGCTCAGATGAAAGGCTGTCAGTGCTTGTGTGTAACTGGCAGCTGCCATTTTTAAATTATAAGATAATTGCTAGTAACATCCACTCAGACTGTTAGTTCCAGATGCTTTGATGCCAAGCGACATCATGGAAAAAAAAATTAACAGCCTCTTGGGACTGAGTGAATTACATACAACTCATGCAGGCATGCAGACTGCCTTGTGCAACGTTTCAGCTTGTCCTAAACAGGGCCATTCTCTTGTGCAACATTTTAGCTGCAAAGAAACATTTGAGCTGAAAAGAAAAAGACTCCCCACTGCTCTTTGGCTGTTAGGGCTTCCTAGACATTGGGTCGGGGGACAAGTAGGGACTGCCTGATTCCCCTCACCCAACAGGTTGGGGAGGTGGACTGGAGCACAAGTAGGGGAGATTATATTACACTCAGCAACGTCCAATTACTCCACCCCTGCCCAGGAGCAGAGCCACAATTCTTCTCCAGGGCTCCTTCTGGGGAAGCACAGGTGTGTGCTGCCCCATATCCAAGGCACTGAGCAAAGGCTTAATCTAGCTTATGGTTTCTCAACTGAGGGGTTGCAACCACCCTGCCCTTCCCATACCGCTAAACGGAGGGGAGCTGCAGGCTATGCCACTTGTGTATTTTTATTTTTTGCAGGATTAACCCTTTAGTGGGGACTAAATCGCACTGCACGATTTCTCTTAGCTCTTTCTCTCCCCCCCTTCCCACCCCAATCCTTTGTCCTAAAGATGTCTTTTTACTCCTCCCTAAAAGCTTTCCTTAGGAACTGGAGTAGATGCAGCTGTGTTCAGTATTTGGCCCAGATTATTGGACCAATAAGTGGGGCAGCTCTGTCTCCTTGATGGGTCTGATTTCAGCCAGAACAGAAGGCAGAAGTGCCATGACCATGTCTGTGCTCAGGTCTCCCTTGATGGTTGCACTTCGCCTGCCACTAACTTTTTTGATCTCCATTATTACAGGCATTTTGTTGCAACCCAATACACAATACGGAATACATGGGAAATTTAGGCCAACGCTGCTAGACTTAAATGTCTTAGGGAGAAGTTACCTGCCTTCTGTAAGTACTATGTATGTCTATAGGGTACTTTCTACATCTTTAAAAACAGTTAATAATAAGCAGCAGCTCTGAAGACAGATACAAGCTGCTAAATTTAGGCTTGGATCAAAGTTTGGGAGGCGTTTGCATCCTGGGTTGGGGCTTGGCCTGCTGCAAAATTAGGGGCTGTGCCAGACTGGGGATATGTCTGTGAACTCCATTTTGCTTTGTCAATCCCATTTTGTCCATTATAACCTTCCTTCTGGAGTGTGACCTTCATGTTGTATTGTGAATTCCTTTGTGGATCAGAGTATCCATTTTATGGTAGGGGCTGGCTGGACTCCTCATGGAAAGACTATGTATGAGGAGGTATGACAGCGCCATCAACACTGAATGAATATCCTCTACTGGAATAATGGGTTTTCTACTGGTATGGTCATTGACTATGAATAACTCTCTACCCAGAAGCCAACTGGCGGAAGGAGGGGCCTGGAACCCACAACTCCCCCAGTTAAATGCACAAGAACAAAATGTGGACTAAGATAAAAGAGGGGTGATTCTCTAAGGACGCTCATAAAACGCAGGACACAGAGCAGGGCTGATATCAGGGTGAAAAGGTTGTTGTTGTTTTCCATAGATCTGTAACTCTCCAGTGCTTTCAAGAGTAAAGTGTCTGTGATTAAAAAAATCCTTTAAGACTGTGTTCCTTCCCTTCCTGTCATGTTGTCCCTGAAGACACCAGAACTCCCACAGCCAGGTGGATTCTGGGGGGATGTCAGTAAGCAACATGGGGCTCAGACAGCTGGACTGCCAGGTCCCACTGCCCAAGAAGGGTGTCAGACAAGGAATTTGCACCTCTGTTCGTGTGCCTGAGACATCCAGCTTTAGGAACAGTGCCCAGTCACTTCCTAGTCCCAGAGATCTTGGAAGCATATAGGCCCAGGAGTTGGGTCTGTATACAACAGCCTGGTGCTCATCCAGAAGAGGGAACAGGCCCTGCTTGTAACAGGAGCCAGTTGCAAAATGCAGACCCAGAAGCAGGTTTGGTGGTGGTTCCAGCCCATAGTAAAATCTGAGTATAACTTGTACCTGTATTCAGCAACTCCTCCTACGTGCTTCTTCATGGCTGTATCAGAACTCATCCCGTAGAACAGTTTCATCTTCTTGCCATTTTTTTCTAGAACCTCTCCAGCACATTGATCGTGGCCTGCAAACATTCCTCCAAGCATGACAAAATCAGCACCAGCTCCTGTGATCAGCAGAGAACGTGAGATGAGAAGGATGGGGGTGGAGGCGAGAGAGGGAGAGAGCACAATAAAAAACAAAGCAAAAACAGTCATGCAGCCGAAAATGATAGCCAGCCCTGTCTTGAATGCTTCAGAGCAGGGAAACCTTAACTGTAACAGACACAACCGAGTTAAAAGACATCCTTTACCAGCAGGACCTATACACACTGATGTCGTATTCCCTTGATATTTCAAACAAGGAGCATCTGATCTGGCTGTGATACTGAACACCACAGAAAGTGCTCTTTTTCGCTTCCATGTTCTTGCTTTCAAATTCAGTTTAGTGCTTTTAACTCGCATTACAATCCAAACACACGGAGAAGATGTCAGTCAGCTGCACAGCTCCCCAAATCCTCTCCAATCAGGTCATATACATGAGTGGGAATACATGTTTGGGAGTACACGGAAGAGGAATGTTCACCTTTATTTACTTTGTAGGTGGATTTTTGAAGTGAAAGATATGATGGCTCTGAAGTTTTTCTGCCCGCTTTCCCCCCCCCCGCCCAGCAATGCAGTCATACAGTGCAGTGAGGGGTAAACCGCAATGGGTATGAGGTGAGTTTGTGTTTGGTTCAGATTACTAACATTGTAAAAAGAAAAGGAGTACTTGTGGCACCTTAGAGACTAACCAATTTATTTGAACATAAGCTTTCGTGAGCTACAGCTCACTTCATCGGATGTAGCTCATGAAAGCTTATGCTCAAATAAATTGGTTAGTCTCTAAGATACCAAAAGTACTCCTTTTCTTTTTGCAAATACAGACTAAGACGGCTGCTACTCTGAAACCTAACATTGTAAACTAGCCGGGGCATGGCTCATTTTCTTTCTCGTGTGTATGAAAGGCACATAGCACACTGGGGTTCTAGTCCGTCACCGGACCTCCTCAGCGCCAGGGTTATACAAAATATAATAATAAACACCCGAATATCTGGATGCTTATCCAACACCTACGCCTCCCTTGGGTTTGCAGATCATGAGGCCATTGTAGTTAACAGAAGTAGGATGAGGCTTTTGGAATCTGAATAGATTCTCTCAAGAGATTGGCCAGTTTTCCCATCTGTGCTGGAGTTATACCTTGAACAGCCTCCCCTAGGATATTTCAGGGCTTCCAGTCTTGGTTGGAACCAGGACATGCAGAATTCCAAGAAAATGAAAACTCATTTTTAAAACAGAAGCAACTGTTTTTGAACCAGGTAAAAAGGTTCAGATCTTGCTGTTTTTAGAGCCTGTTGTGATCCACCCCTGAAACAAAACACTTCAGTGGTCCAAGATGACTGTTTTGTCTATAAAAAGAAAAGGAGTACTTGTGGCACCTTAGAGACTAACCAATTTATTTGAGCATAAGCTTTCGTGAGCTACAGCTCACTTCATCGGATGCATACCGTGGAAACTGCAGCAGACTTTATATATACACAGAGAATATGAATATATATACACAGAGAATATTCTCTGTGTATATATAAAGTCTGCTGCAGTTTCCACGGTATGCATCCGATGAAGTGAGCTGTAGCTCACGAAAGCTTATGCTCAAATAAATTGGTTAGTCTCTAAGGTGCCACAAGTACTCCTTTTTTTTTTTTGCGAATACAGACTAACACGGCTGTTACTCTGAAACCTGTTTTGTCTATGTGGAACTGAGTTACTGGTATAGACAGCACTGTCCTCCACTGCCCAGCTCCTTTACACGGCCCACAAATAACTGGCATTTATGCAGAACCTGATCTCACAGAGATGGGCCAGAACTAAAATGCAACATCTAAACACTTCCAAATGTTGGGAAAGTTCAAATCTAGATACAACCTTTATGACTGGCTCCCATCTCTGTTGAGCCAAACCAAAATATTGCCAACTCCCCCCCACCCCAAAAAAAAACACTTGGGAAAATCTGGATCCTTATCTGATCTTCACCGCTCCTCTATCTGTATCATAGGATGAACCAAAACCGTAGAGCCAAATTTGAATATGGGAATATTTTTATCTGGAATCACATCCAAAATATGAAGTCTGGGTTCATTTCTAATAGCCCTAGCAAAGTTGAGTCCAGCTACAGGGCAACTCTATCACAGAACCCATCTGCCCTGGTATATAACTCTTGCTCCATCTGCCCCATTGGTTATTTGATGAGAACAATATGTTCATGTTAAAAGGTATTTTAAAAAAATATCTTTGTGCCAAATCACTGTAGCATATGTAATATTTATAGACAGGCACCCATTCAGGGTCTCCTGTCACTCCAACTCACTGACAGGCTGTTTCAGATGGCTGTGAGATTCAAAGGCCCAGTTAGAAACTAATCTGATACTTTTCCTAAACTACCAAAACCAGGATTAGTGCCCACCTTCATCACAGTCATTCTAGATCACTTGTGGGGAGCTTCTCTTTCCTCAGCATAACCGTATACCATCTTTAAAGCAATGGCACTGTGAGAATTGTACTACTTATCACCATGGCTGGATTAAAATTACGTAGAGGCCTAGATTCAGTCCATCCAAAGGGACCCCAAAACAAAACAAAGGCTGCCTTGACAAAGTGCTTTTGGTGCTCCTGGGTCTCTGCCCTGCCATTGCTGCCACCTAGTCCTCACCCTCTCTCTGGTGATGGCTTCTCCACCCCATCAATCCACTCCATCAAACTTTCTGGGGCCATGGTCCTCTCACATCAAAACCAAATTTCAAAACTGCAGCATTTCTAAGGCTCTACCAAAATTCATGGACGTGACAAACATGTCACGGACCATTAAATCAATAGCTAGATTTCACAGGGGAGGTCTAGAGGGGAGGTGGAAGGGCAGGGCAGGGCAGGGAGTGCCCTAGCCAGGGGGCTCCTACCACACTCCAGCTGCTAGTCCTGCTCAGGCCAGGGAGGGACAGGACTTCCTCTTCCCCTGCACAGACCCACCTCCACGAACTTCCCCCAGCTGCAGGAAGCTTCAGAGCCCAGCTTCACCTCTGTGAACCTCCTCCGGCTGCGACTCCCCCCCACCCAACCCCCTTTTGGGTCAGGACCCCGACCATTACAACACTGTGAAATTTCAGAAGTACACATCTGAAAACGTGAAATTGACTAATTAAAAAAAACCCTGGCCATGAAATTGACCAAAATGGACCATGAATTTGGTAGGGCCCTGAGCATTTCCCAGAAAACAGCAATTCCGGTTCCCCCACAGCTCTAATTTAAAACAAAACAAAACACTTGAATCACTTGGGGGGGGGGGGCGGGGGGAATGGGTTTAAATTACTGGTATAAAAATGTACCACTTTTGCTTACCCCAGCATAGTTTGCCAAGGTTCCTGTCAGGGATGGGCAGGGTTTCTGCAAACCCAGCCCAGAACTTGACCTCATACCCTCCAGAACATTGAACTAAACTAACTGAAATACACGTTCTTGCCATGCACCAGCTCCAACCACAAGAAGTCCTTTTAACATTGTTTTTCCCCAAGTGTTTTTGCTTCAGTACTTTCTGCTTCACTTTTGTGTTGCTACTGAGGACCAGGGGTTTTCAGAACACTCTTCCCCTTTTGTGCGGAGGTGGGGGCTATGTTTGTTTGGCTTGCTCACGCGCCGTAGTGACCAGAGGTGCTGGTGATGGATTGCAAACCGGGCTTTTTGCTCGCTCACGATCACACACAGCTGGAGTCTTTGTTTTCCATGGACAATGTTTCCATTCAAAAGCTCATTTGTCAGGAAAGGGAAAGTGCAACAACACAGTAAGTACTTTTCATAAGGATCCTCAGTGAGCATTATCAGGCTCCACAGATACGCAGCACGACAGACTGCAAAGAAATCACTGTAAGGTTTGTCTCATAAATCCTCTATGCAGAGCAGATGTTTTCTGCTCTCATAGTTTCATTTACCCCCTCTATGCTAATGACTCCAAAACAGCTACTTCATCCCGTCTCTACTCTCATAACTCATCCCATCACTACCCCTCGGCAGGAAGGCTGTGTTGTGCTTTGGACACTGGACTGGGATACAGGAGCCCTGCGTTCTGTTCCTAGCTGAGCCACAGGCTTCCTGTGTGATCGTGGCCAAGTCATTTAATTGCTCCACGCCTCAGTTTCCACCTCTGTCAAAAGGGATGATACTTCCCTACCTCACGAGAAGGTTCATGGAAGCCACTCATGTTTGTGAGGCACTCAGCTAGTGCAGTGATGAAAACAGGTGCTAAAACAGACTGAATTCCTTGTTCTCAACCTTCCTCTCCACCTCAAATCCTTTCCCCTCCTTTTTCACCACCCCCGAACTTTTCACTCTCAACTCAAGCACCCTGGTCCAAAACCTCAGCGTCATCTTTGACTTCTCCCTCTCATTGTGTGCTCACATCTGACTATAACTTGATCCTGTCAGTTCTCCTGAAACATCGAGACACTCCAGCTCTTCTTCTGCACCCTTCGCACAAAAGCACCAGCTGTGCCCGGCTGGTCACTTCCCACATCCCGTTGTAACCTATACTCCCTCCCCTTGCTTCCCCCAGTCTAACCAAATGGCTGCTGCAAGAGGCATTTTCCAATCACATCACTGCACTCTCAGAAACCATTCACTGGCAGACATGGGCAGCGAATGACCCCGCCCTTCAGGGAGGCTAGCCTCCAGGGCCCGCCCCTTCCACCTGAGGCTCCGCCCTCAACCATCAGGGCCCTGATCCTCCCCCACTCACACCTGGAGCCCTGAGGGGCCCCCCATGGCCAGAGGCGCTCCAGCCCGCCTGCCTCAGCCACTTCATGCCAGTGCCCAGCCTGAGCACTGTCCCTGGGCTGTCGGTTGGCTCAAGCACCAGCCTGACTCCTGGGCCGCCAGCTGGCCTAAGCTGCACCAGGCTGCCAGTGCAACCTTCAGGCACCAAGCTCCAGGTGGCCGGGTGGAGCTGAGCCCCTGCCAGCTTCAGGGGAGAGGGGGAATGAGGGCGGGGCCTCAGGGTGGACCATGGGCGGGGCCACGGCCTGGGTTAGGGGAGGTTTAGCTTCCCCTGGCCTACGATACCTGCCACCCATGCTGGCAAACCCTCACCTTTTGCCTTTTAGTCTGCTTGTCCTTACCCTCAAGGCTCTGCACAGCGCTGCACCTCCATTCTAATTTCTTCCTATTGCCTCGCTGGCTGCCTCCTAAATGCCCCTTTGCCGCGTCCTGTCACACTCACCTTTTTTGCTTCCTTCCATGCTCCCCTTTACGCTTGGAGCTTCTTTCCTGGCACTATGCACAGAACAACCAGCCTGGCTGTTCTTTCAGATGCCCATTCCAACGGCTCCTTTTCACAATGTCTTTCAACAATAACCACTGGTCATCCAGTCTGGTGTGCATCTGGGCTGTTATGTTTGTCTACCTTGGGGCCCAATCCTGCATTCAAATCTACTAGCTTGGGCCCCTGGCCCTACTTGGGCTCTCAATCATCAATCTATTAACGATAAGGAGATTGCCCTAATCTGTGTCAACTCTCAGAACAACTCAGCCCTAATTGTTCGGCCATTTTGTCCAGCCTGCTGCCAGTGCAGGATTGTTGCCTAATCTCAAGTGTTTCTCAACCCTCCCCCTCTCCAAGAAGCAATCTGGGGTCTCACTCAAGAGGGCTCTAATGCCCCAATGCATATCCTGACTAGCCAGTTGCCATGCCCACATCTGCACTTCCACAGGTTTCAGAGAGCAAATTTCTGCTCAGGGCAGCCCAAAGAGACCATTCGGACTCACAGCGAACATTACAAAGACAAACAGTTAAACGTTTTGAAGTAGTTTCCTGTTGTTCTAATTTCTGGAAAGATTCCCACTGAAATAAGAGTTTTTCCACAGGCCAGGTCTCTTCCCCTCCAGCTTGGAATGCAATGAGGTCATAGTCCTCAGCTTGTAATGGCCTTAACAACAACCAGGGCAGGAGACTGAGCAGGATCAGGCTGAAGAGAGATTGGCAGAACAAAGAACGAACTGCACCGGGGGTAACTGTCGAACAACTGACAGTAAAATGCCACATGGGAAATTCTATCCAATCCAATCATTGAGCGGGGCGACTTAGCCCTATGGGGTATATCTATACAACCTACAGGAGTGAGTCTCCCAGGCCAGGTTGACAGACAGATCCCCCTCCCCGAGGCTTCGGAGCCTGACCTCCAGGCTGAGCTGCAGCTTCCAAATTCTGTCTACACAGCTATTTTAAGCCCTATGCAGGCTCGGAGTCTTGCTCCTGCTGGTTGCGTAGACATAGTAACAGTGGCCCCAGGTTCAGCCCAACTTTGGACTGTCCAAAGCCAGCACCAGCTGCCACCATTCAACCATGTCAGAATTACACAATTCTAACAGGTATCAGAGGGGAAGCCGTGTTAGTCTGGATCTGTAAAAGCAGCAAAGAGACCTGTGGCACCTTATAGACTGGTTAGGTCCTGTGATGGTGTCGGTAGTGTAGATATGGGGGCAGAGTTGGCATCGAGGTTTGTTGCATGGATTGGTTCCTGAGTTAGAATTACTATGCTGCGGTGTGTAGTTGCTGGTGAGAATATGCTTCAGGTTGGCGGGTTGTCTGTGGGCGAGGACTGGCCTGCCTCCCAAGGCCTGTGAAAGTGAGGGATCATTGTCCAGGATGGGTTGTAGATCACTGATGATGCGTTGGAGAGGTTTTAGCTGAGGACTGTATGTGACGGCCAGTGGAGTTCTGTTGGTTTCTTTCTTGGGCTTGTCTTGCAGCAGGAGGCTTCTGGGTACACGTCCGCCAACCTGAAGCATATTCTCACCAACCAATCCATGCAACAAACCTCGATGCCAACTCTGCCCACATATCTACACCAGCGACACCATCACAGGACCTAACCAGATCAGCCACACCATCACCGGTTCATTCACCTGCACGTCCACCAATGTAAAAGATGCCATCATGTGCCAACAATGCCCCTCTGTTATGTACATTGGCCAAACTGGACAGTCCCTACGTAAAAGGATAAATGGACACAAATCAGATCTTAGGAATGGCAATATACAAAAACCTGAAGGAGAACACTTCAACCTCCCTGGACACACAACAGCAGATTGAATGGTAGCCATCCTGCAGCAAAAAAATTTCAGGACCAGACTTCAAAGAGAAACTGCTGAGCTTCAGTTCATTTGCAAATTTGACATCATCAGCTCAGGATTAAACAAAGACTGTGAATGGCTAGCCAACCACAAAAGCAGTTTCTCCTCCCTTGGTGTTCACACCTCAACTGCTAGAAGAGGGCCTCATCCTCCCTGACTGAACTAACCTCGTTATCCCTAGCCTGATTCTTGCTTGCATATTTATACCTGTCTCTGGAAATTTCCACTATATGCATCTGACGAAGTGAGTATTCACCCACGAAAGCTTATGCTCCAATACGTCTGTTAGTCTATAAGGTGCCACAGGACTCTTTGCCGCTTTTACAATTCTAACAGCGCTCCACATCCCTAGGTCATGTCACTCATGATGTGATCTAAGAGTCCTGTGATAGTTCCGAGGATTCCAAGCAGCAAGTCGATAGTACCCAGCTGGCAGCAATCAGCTAGAGTGCTGGCCTGGCCGCTCACTCCAGAACTGAGGTTTCCTGACTATGGGTCCCAGATCACAAGGATCCTGCTTTAATTCTCCCTTTATCATCTGGCCTATTCTAAAGATAGGAGCTATATGCAATCCTCGGAGCTGAAGCTGGATTTCAACTCTCCCAGCACTCACACAAAGTTTGGGTTGGTGCAGATCTGAGGTTTTGGTTTAGGCCTCTGATTTCTACCCTTTGAAAATTTCCTGCCAGGTAAATATAAGAACATAAGAATGGCCATACTGGGTCAGACCAATGGTCCATCTAGCCCAGTATCCCCTCTTCCACCAGTGGCCAAATCCAGGTGCTTCAAAGGAAATGAAGAAAACAGGCAATCAACAAGTGTTCCGTCCCCTGCTGTCCACTCACAGCTTCTTGGCAGTCAGAGGTTTAGGGATACCCAGAGCCCGGGGGTCACATCCCTGACCATCAGTGGCTATTAGCCAAGAAGGACCTATCCTCCACGAACTTATCTAAATCTTTTTTTGAACCCCCATTATAGTTTTGGCCATAGCAACAAGTTCCATAGGTTGACTGTGTGTTGTGTGAAGAAGTACTTTTTCGTTTGTTTTAAACCTGCTGCCTATTAATTTCATCAGGTGCCCCCTGGTTCTTGTGTTATGTGAAGGGGTAAATAATACTTCCTTAGTCACTTTCTCCACACCAGTCATGATTTTATAGATCTCTATCAGATCCCCTCTTAGTTGTCTCTTTTTCAACCTGAACAGTTCCAGTCTTTACAATCTCTCCTGATAAGGCAGCTGTTCCATACCCTTAATCATTTTTGTTGCCCTTCTCTGTACCTTTTCCAATTCTAATGTACCTTTTTGGAGATATATGCTGTATCACAATGCCGTGCCGTGACACTGGCATCACAACATGCTAGCGTAACAATGACACTGTGTTGTCCTGTTGCACCCTGGCACTGCCATGTTGTAACACCCCCAAAGGTATTCCAGGGTGTCTTTATGCCCTTCCATCCCAGTGTGGGGATGCGCTCAGCCCCATCAAAATCAGGACTGCCCAGCTTAAACATGAACCAACGTCAACCTTACTGCTAGGACTGACAGACCCCAGCTGTAATTTCTGTGAACAACAGAAAACACGTAAGGCAGATTCTGCTCACAGTCACACCAGCGTAAAGTTGGAGTAACTCCACCGAAGCCACTGATATCACTGAGAACAAACTCTCTCTCTTAATAATTAACTGGGATATACTGAAAGCTTGCTCAGCCCCAGCGGCTTAGTAAAAATAAAATCCCCACTCTTCAGCTGTGCGACTGACTCCGTACAATTTACCCCAGACATCAAGTTTGCCTGCAATCGTTGTTTTGCTGCATACGCATTGTACCTTCACTTGTCAGCCTGCTCTCAACAGTGAGCAGCTGAGCAGAACAGAGGGTCAGGACGAACTGCATGTGTCTTACGCATGGCGTGGCCACGAACCGAAACAAAACAAAGCCTAATGTCAGGCCTCCCAGATTTGGCAACGTCCCAGTGAAGTAATAGTGAAAGCTAGTTGGAGGTAACCTTTATCTTTCAGCTACTGTCTCTGCAGGTCATAAAACTCCCGTCTCAGTCACCCCAATGTTTCTAAATAAGATGTTGATCTGTGCATTTTTTTGGTCTGTATAATTTGAACTGTATAAATTAGATATAGGGTCAAATTCATAGTTTGTGTATTAACTTTAGTGGGGTTACCCCAGGGATGAAGATAGCCTGGTATTGATTAGACATTTAAGGCCCAATTCATGCTGATGTAACTTTACTGACTGCATGGGAGTTTCATCGGAGATGAATTAGGCCCTCAGACTCTAAACACGACATAGTGTACTTACCAAACGCTTTGGCGACATCTCCTGGACAGCTACAGCCTCCATCCTGCAACAAGCAAAACAAAATAGAAGTCAGTGAGCAGCAGGGAGCTCACACTCATTGGTGCCCTCAAAACTAATTTGACACAGCAAACATTTGTACAATACAAAACCTGTAATAACATAGCAACCCTTGGGAACCAGCATGGAAAATTCAAATGTAATGATTAGCAATGATTAGGTGCCAGTGGAAATGACAAAGCTGTGTACACATTTAGGACATAACAACTGGACAGGATTTTTAGGAACCCAGATTAATCACTGTAGTTTCATTATCTTTTTAAACCTTATTTACTCTGCTACACATTCTGCTAATGATACTACTGGTAAAAACCGCAACATTCACTCCCTGTTGCAAACCCCAGAAGCATAAAAATTGGAAATGTAAGCCCTCAATGCTCATACAGGCCACCTCCCTGTCAATGAAGGGCTGTGCCCACTACTGCTGCTACTGAGAGCTCTATTATAAACCAACAGACATTTTAACTGTTGGTTTACTGTACATTGAGGAGTCACAGCAGAAGGCAATGTGCTAGCAGAAATAGTTTTTTGATGCAATAATCCACAAGTGAGTTGGGTAATCTCGCCTCTAGTACAAAATATAATTCTCTCATCATGTTCTTCACCATAAACTATGGGCTTCATAAAGCACAAGCTTGAGGCTTTTCATCTTAGACCTGAATGTTTCATCTTCTGTGCAATGTGGTGGTGGCAGTGAGTGGAATGGTGGTTGGGGAAGAGCCATGTAGGTGGAGGAAGGGAGGAATGAAGGATTCTGGGGCAGCTCTGTGTATGTTAATGTAGGTCCTGTCCTGTAAAGTGCTGAGCAACTTACTAGATGCTAAATGTCCTTCGAGCTGATTGATGAGCATGTGACCTGAGGGAGCACCTTACAGGATCAGCCCTTTCCAGCCTAATAAGTTTCCTGTTTTTGATTTTGTTGTGCAAGCTGCTCCAAAGCTAGTATTTTTACTTCATTTTGCTTCACTTTTTCCCCATCTGTAGCAGTTTGTGCTTGTGTATGACCCATGCAGCTGAGCACAGCCAGAAACTCCCATCTCTGCTGCATTTTAGAACAGACAGTGGAAGCAGTGGGCATGTTAAGCCTTGGGTGCGCACACAAGTGTTTCATGGGCTTTCCAAAGGAAACTGAGCTAGTGACCTAAGTTGGTATCATGGTGCTTTGATTGCCCAGGGGGAATATATCCTGCTGATGTTTGGGGTTTTACTCTATTTGCGGATAGCAAGAGAGACACTCCGCTGGAGGTTAAGATAGCTAAACCTCTTGCTGTCAGCTCCCACAAGGGAATGCTTCTGGACTGTGAGCAACGTTTTCTCACTGATGGGCCCCATCCGTGGCTTCCACTCCCTCTCATAGTCTGCCAGAGCCCGGGAGACAGATCATCTTCGAGGAACAAGGTACGGCATTTGCCTAATTGTTACTGTCTGTCTGAGAACGTGAGGCTAGTTTAGCAGCAACAGCAGTTGTGTTTATGGGCTATACCTGTTCAGTAGCTTCGTGTCTTATTTTTGCAACTATCCCAACTGCACAGGTGACAGGGATTTAAAACCTCCCTTAAAAACTTAAGTAATAGGGACCTTAGTGTATAATTATTATTTATTCTTTTTATAATTCACTTACAGTGCAATAAAACTACCCAGTGCATAAGAGACAGAGTAAGATTAATGCCCCAAACATCTGAGCATACAAGCTAAGATAAAGAAAAATACTAATACTATTTCAGGACTAAATGGTGTTTTTTATCAAGAGAGATCTCAAAGCCATTTACAAAGGTGAGTAATCATCATAATGCCCATGTTACAGAGTGAGTAACAGGCACAGAAAGATGTGATGAAAAATAGTTCCAGATATACTGTGATAGAACAAACAAAATGTCACACACAATAACCTGTGTTAAAAGAACATTACTAAGATTGCGAAGTCAAGCACCCCAAAGTTGGGAAATACCAGATTTAAGGTTTCCTGTACAACATTTTGTGCACAGGCATTATGATACAGTCTTTAATTACATGATCACATACTATTTTTTCCCACAGGACCCAGTTCAGTCAGTCCCAGTTCTCCCACATCCTGGCTCCTCATCAGAGCTGTCTCCCCTCCCCCTACACCTCAATCTCCTTGTCCCACTGGGTCTCAGTCCAAGTCTCCTTGCCCAGCCTGCACTCCAGCTCCTCATCCAATCTCAATTTCCTCCCACCTATTGGCTCCCAGTCCCCCCTGGTTCCCTCCCTGGCTCCCAACCCCAGTCTCCTTGCCCAGCCAGTCCCAGTCTCACCTTCCACCCCAACACCAGTCTCAGTTTCCCCCTCCCCGCCTGCCTCCATTCCTGTGCTTCCCAACTTCCTAGGCTCCTTTTCCAGATCTACTCCCTCTGCCAGGTTCAGCTCTTGTCTCCTCTGTCATTCAATCAGAAAGCTACCTCCTCCACCTGCCTGGGCCCCAGCAGTATGGGGGGAGGAGGGAGGGGTCATTTAGAGCAAAGGCTAACCAAGCTCCCTGCTCTCAGATCAGGTGTCTGGACTGTCACAGCACACAGCAGCCCAGAGCTGCAACTGCAGGGCAAGTCCCGCTCAGCCCCAGGGAGAAGTAGGCTCAATGCTGATGGAATCTTATGGGAATTCAGCAGCTAAAGTCTGTACTGAGCATGTGCAAAATTTGATTTTTCAAAGGCTTATAATAAGTTAGCCAGTTTTTTGCAGCTTTCATGGGGACAACAAATGGTATGTGCCTGAGACAAAGGCCACCCCCCTGCCAAATTTTGAGTTCCTGGTTCAAAGCATGAGGGCGGTATAATTTTTCACACAAAAAAGTTGCCAGAATTTTTTTTAACAAGGGAAAACAAGCATATTTTCCCCTAGCCTCATTCTCAGAAATGGCTGAACCATTTTGTCTGAAATTTTCCTAAACAATTCAGCCTAAGGGAGACCCTAGCATGGAAAATTTCCCTCCAAACAGTTAAAGTCTGGCCAAGTTTGAAAACAAGGCATTGTAATGGGAAGTGTCATGCAACTTTGATAACAGGTTGTTCTTTCAGCCTCACCTACAGCACCAGCAAAAATATATATCCGCTATACTACGTGAAGAACATACATATGGCACACGATAGACACAGTACAACAGTATATACATAGGGCACACTTAGGCATGAGCAAAATAGAGTGGCAGCAGCTGAGTGAAGAATACCTAAGTCATCCTACTTATGTAGCAAGTGATGGCTCAGACAGGCTAGGGGCAGCATGAGAGAATGGGCATTGCCTCTTTGAGGGGGCACATATAATATATGCCGTCGTCTATAGTAGAAATGCATTTCATTTTCAAGATTTCAGAGTAGCAGCCGTGTTAGTCTGTATTCGCAAATAGAAAAGGAGGACTTGTGGCACCTTAGAGACTAACCAATTTATTTGAGCATTAGCTTTCGTGTAGCTCACGAAAGCTAATGCTCAAATAAATTGGTTAGTCTCTAAGGTGCCACAAGTCCTCCTTTTCTATTTTCAAGATTGTTGGCTTATTAAAGTATATGTCTGCTTTTCTATGCAGGACGATAGTTCTCTGACCTAAAAGAAACAAAAAGAACAAGTAGTACTTTCTAAGGTGCCACAAGTGCTCCTCGTTCTTTTTGCTGATACAGACTAACACGGCTACCACTCTGAAACCTAAAAGAAACAGAAACTTTATCCCAAGCAAAGCCATGAAGAGCAAACTTGCCTCCTGAATAACCTCCTTGCTGCAGCTTACTTCTGCACTTTCATAAGACCAATGTGCTAATGCAGCAGGGAAAGTGAAAAAGGAGACAGCTGGCTCTCAGACAAAAGAGCAGGCGGACAAAAAAAAGTCCATGTCTTTTTGACAGTGTTTCCTCTTTTCTTTCAGTGGATTGTGAAAGATTCATTTCTGAGATGAGCTTTGAGTCTTAAAGTTTAGTTAAAGCCAGAAAAATAGGTGTACCAAACTTCATCCCTGGTGCAACTCATTTGGTAGACAGGGAATGAATTTGGCCCACCATGTAAGAACTGGCACCTTCTCACTCAACATATTTGCCCCGTGAGTTATATCTACTCACTGTATTGATTTAAACAAGTTTTAAATCCAGTTACCATTGCAGTGCTCGTACGGCTATGGGAGAGTTAGCTGGAGCCTGTTCTGTTCACATAGTGCGCCCACCACTGTGATGTGACTGGTCCATTCCATTTTTAAGATATCCTTCACTTTGTGGGCAAACAGTACCACAGCCAGCAGTATGCTACCTAAACAAGACGAGTTCATGGATGAAGAGCAAATGGCTGAAAAAGCACTGGGAAGTGGAGGAAAACCATTCCAAAGAACTAACGAGTATCAGATCATAACCCAAAATCAAGGGTGTCTGCCTGCAGATCATGAAGATGGTATGAAGCTTTGGAATACTTTGACATTCCTCGCGGATACCAGATATCAAAATAACCACAGCTGCTAACAATGCTTCTTCCACTTAGCCCTGGTCTACACTAGGACTTTAGGTCGAATTTAGCAGCGTTAAATCGATGTAAACCTGCACCCGTCCACACAATGAAGCCCTTTATTTCGACTTAAAGGGCTCTTAAAATCAATTTCCTTACTCCACCCCTGACAAGTGGATTAGCGCTTAAATCGACGTTGCCGGCTCGAATTTGGGGTACTGTGGACACAATTCGATGGTATTGGCCTCCGGGAGCTATCCCAGAGTGCTCCATTGTGACCGCTCTGGACAGCACTCTCAACTCAGATGCACTGGCCAGGTAGACAGGAAAAGAACCGCGAACTTTTGAATCTCATTTCCTGTTTGGTCAGCGGGGCAAGCTGCAGGTGACCATGCAGAGCTCATCAACACAGGTGACCATGATGGAGTCCCAGAATCGCAAAAGAGCTCCAGCATGGACCGAACGGGAGGTACGGGATCTGATCGCTGTTTGGGGAGAGGAATCCGTGCTATCAGAACTCCGTTCCAGTTTTCGAAATGCCAAAACCTTTGTCAAAATCTCCCAGGGCATGAAGGACAGAGGCCATAACAGGGACCCGAAGCAGTGCCGCGTGAAACTGAAGGAGCTGAGGTAAGCCTACCAGAAAACCAGAGAGGCGAACGGCCGCTCCGGGTCAGAGCCCCAAACATGCCGCTTCTATGATAAGCTGCATGCCATTTTAGGGGGTTCAGCCACCACTACCCCAGCCGTGTTGTTTGACTCCTTCAATGGAGATGGTGGCAATACAGAAGCAGGTTTTGGGGACGAAGAAGATGATGATGATGATGAGGTTGTAGATAGCTCACAGCAAGCAAGCGGAGAAACCGGTTTTCCCGACAGCCAGGAACTGTTTCTCATCCTGGACCTGGAGCCAGTACCCCCCGAACCCACCCAAGGCTGCCTCCTGGACCCAGCAGGCGGAGAAGGGACCTCTGGTGAGTGTACCTTTTAAAATACTATACATGGTTTAAAAGCAAGCATCTGAAAGGATTACTTTGCCCTGGCATTCGCGGTTCTCCTAGATGTAGTCCTAAAGCCTTTGCAAAAGGTTTCTGGGGAGGGCAGCCTTATTGCGTCCTTCATGGTAGGACACTTTACCACTCCAGGCCAGTAACACGTACTCGGGAATCATTGTACAACAAAGCATTGCAGTGTATGTTTGCTGGCATTCAAACAACATACGTTCTTTATCTCTCTGTGTTATCCTCAGGAGAGTGAGATATAATTCATGGTCACCTGGTTGAAATAGCGTGCTTTTCTTCAGGGGACACTCAGAGGAGCCCATTCCTGCTGGGCTGTTTGCCTGTGGCTAAACAGAAATGTTCCCCGCTGTTAGCCACAGGGAGGGGGGAAGGTTGAGGGGGTAGTCACGCGGTGGGGGGAGGCAAAATGCGACCTTGTAACGAAAGCATATGTGCTATGTATGTAATGTTAACAGCAAGGTTTACCCTGAAAGAGTGTAGCCACTGTTTTATAAAATGTGTCTTTTTAAATACCGCTGTCACTTTTTTTTTCTTCCACCAGCTGCATGTGTTTCAATGATCACAGGATCTTCTCCTTCCCAGAGGCTAGTGAAGCTTAGAAAGAAAAAAAAATGTCAGACAGCAGGAAAGCACAAAATGACCGGGAGGAGAGGTGGCGGGCGGAAGAGAGTAAGTGGCGGGCTGAAGACAGGGCTGAAGCTCAAATGTGGCGGCAGCGTGATGAGAGGAGGCAGGATTCAATGCTGAGGCTGCTGCAGGACCAAACCAGCATGCTCTGGTGTATGGTTGAGCTGCAGCAAAGGCAGCTGGAGCACAGACTGCCACTGCAGCCCCTGTGTAACCAACCACCCTCCTCCCCAAGTTCCATAGCCTCCACACCCAGACGCCCAAGAACGCAGTGGGGGGGCCTGCGGCCAACCAGCCACTCCACCACAGAGGATTGCCCCAAAAAAAAAAGAAGGCTGTCATTGAATAAATTTTAAAGTTGTAAACTTTTAAAGTGCTGTGTGGCATTTTCCTTCCCTCCTCCACCACCCCTCCTGGGCTAACTTGGTAGTCATCCCCCTATTTGTGTGATGAGTGAATAAAGAATGCATGAATGTGAAGCAACAATGACTTTATTGCCTCTGCAAGCGGTGATTGAAGGGAGGAGGGGTGGGTGGTTAGCTTACAGCGAAGTAGAGTGAACCAAGGGGCGGGGGGTTTCATCAAGGAGAAACAAACAGAACTTTCACACCGTAGCCTGGCCAGTCATGAAACTGGTTTTCAAAGCTTCTCTGATGCGTACCGCGCCTTCCTGTGCTCTTCTAACCGCCCTGGTGTCTGGCTGCGCGTAACCAGCAGCCAGGCGACTTGCCTCAACCTCCCACCCCGCCATAAACGTCTCCCCCTTACTCTCACAGATATTGTGGAGCACACAGCAAGCAGTAATAACAGTGGGAATATTGGTTTCGCTGAGGTCTAAGCGAGTCAGTAAACTGCGCCAGCGCACATTTAAACGTCCAAATGCACATTCTACCACCATTCTGCATTTGCTCAGCCTGTAGTTGAACAGCTCCTGACTACTGTCCAGGCTGCCTGTGTACGGCTTCATGAGCCATGGCATTAAGCGGTAGGCTGGGTCCCCAAGGATAACTATAGGCATTTCAACATCCCCAACAGTTATTTTCTGGTCTGGGAATAAAGTCCCTTCCTGCAGCTTTTGAAACAGACCAGAGTTCCTGAAGATGCGAGCATCATGCACCTTTCCCGGCCATCTCACATTGATGTTGGTGAAACGTCCCTTGTGATCCACCAGAGCTTGCAGCACTATCGAAAAGTACCCCTTGCAGTTTATGTACTCGGCGGCTTGGTGCTCCGGTGCCAAGATAGGGATATGGGTTCCGTCTATGGCCCCAACACAGTTAGGGAATCCCATTGCAGCAAACCATCCACTATGATCTGCACATTTCCCAGGGTCACTACCCTTGATATCAGCAGATCTTTGATTGCGTGGGCTACTTGCATCACAGCAGCCCCCACAGTAGATTTGCCCACTCCAAATTGATTCCCAACTGACCGGTAGCTGTCTGGCGTTGCAAGCTTCCACAGGGCTATCGCCACTCGCTTCTCAACTGTGAGGGCTGCTCTCATCTTGGTATTCATGCGCCTCAGGGCAGGAGAAAGCAAGTCACAAACTTCCATGAAAGCGCCCTTACGCATGCGAAAGTTTCGCAGCCACTGGGAATCGTCCCACACCTGCAACACTATGCGGTCCCACCAGTCTGTGCATGATTCCCGAGCCCAGAATCGGCGTTCCACAGCATGAACCTGCCCCATTAGCACCATGATGCATGCATTGGCAGGGCCCATGCTTTCAGAGAAATCTGTGTCCATGTCCTGATCACTCACGTGACCGCGCTGACGTCGCCTCCTCGCCCGGTATCGCTTTGCCAGGTTCCGGTGCTGCATATACTGCTGGATAATGCGTGTGGTGTTTAATGTGCTCCTAATTGCCAAAGTGAGCTGAGCGGCCTCCATGCTTGCCTTGGTATGGCGTCCGCACAGAAAAAAGGCGCGGAACGATTGTCTGCCGTTGCTCTGACGGAGGGAGGGGCGACTGACGACACGGCTTACAGGGTTGGCTTCAGGGAGCTAAAATCAACAAAGGGGGTGTCTTTACATCAAGGAGTATTTCAGGCAGGACTTCACGGAGGGTTCCAATAAGAAATGGTGCACCTAAGTTATCATTCTTATTGGAACAAAGAGGTTAGCCTGGCCTCTGATTGATACATGGCTAGATTTACCTCGCTGCACCTTCTCTGTGAGTGACTGCAGTGTGACCTAGAGGAATGAGTCCCCTAGACAGGGGAGGAGGCAAATGAGTACAAAACAAATCTGGTCTATTTCTTGTTTTGACCCACTCCATCTATCTTTTACATCTTTGGTTGGCAGCAGACGGTGCAGAAGGACTGCATGCCATCCACATCTCATGGCTGCTCGGCAGAAGATGGTACAGTACGACTGCTAGCCATCCTCATCTCTTGCCTGCCTGGCAGAAGATGGTACAGTACGACTGCTAGCAGTCCGTATCGCCTGCCTGCTCACCATAAGACGGTTCAATAGGACTGACTGCAGGACTAAAGAGAATGACCTGGTCAAGTCACTCCAAATTTAGTCCCTGTGCCCATGTCTGTCCAGGCGCTCCCAGCCGACGTGGCCAGGAGCACCTCGGACATGACGATGACGGCTACCAGTCGTACTGTACCGTCTGCTGCCACAAGGCAAGGGGTTGCTGCTACTGTGTAGCAATGCCATACCGCGTCTGCCAGCACCCAGGAGTCATAGGGTGACGGTTACCTGAGCGGGCTCCATGCTTGCCGTGGTATGGCGTCTGCACAGGTAACTCAGGAAAAAAGGCGCGAAACAATTGTCTGCCCTTGCTTTCACGGAGGGAGGGAGGGAACGGGGGCCTGACGATATGTACCCAGAACCACCCACGACAATGTTTTATCCCCATCAGGCATTGGGATCTCAACCCAGAATCCCAATGGGCAGCGGAGACTGCGGGAACTGTGGGATAGCTACCCACAGTGCAACGCTCCGGAAGTCGACTCTAGCCTCGGTACTGTGGAAGCGCTCCGCCGAGTTAATGCACTTAGAGCATTTTCTGTAGGGACACACACACTCGAATATATAAAACCGATTTCTAAAAAACCGACTTCTATAAATTCGACCTTATTCTGTAGTGTAGACATACCCTTACATTCCACCCAGACAGATGCTGACTTGGCTCTGGTGACCCTTGTATTTGTCACCTCCAGGCTTGATTCTTGTAACACGCAGCACCTGGGGCTGTAAACAAGAAGCTGTGGAAACCCTCAGGTCGGTCAGAATGTGGCAGATCCCCTGCTCAAGCTTTCTGAGTTGATGTGCACACACTACCCTGGTTTTCCAGTCACCTCCCCAATGCCTGATTGAATGCTGCAGATCAGTTACAGTGTTTTCCCCAGGAATTGAAATTCGGGGGGGGGGGTTTGAATTTACAGGAGGGGGGGGCGTCAGGGCCGAGGAGGGGTGAGACCATGAGGGTGACGGTGGCTCTATGGCACCATAGTAAAAACTGAAAAATGTTTCATGACCATTTAATTAGATTTAACTCATGTTTTAAAATCATCACAAAAATTAAAGTTGGCTACTCAAGCCTTCTATGAAGCACTACATCTTCATCCTTCTTGGTTTCTTGTTATAATTTTGCACAACTCTGTTAATGAACTTCTTGGATGCAATGCGTTCATCTTTGGTGGTTTCTCGTGTGTCCAGTACTTCCATTCCTTCAACTGATATGCTCATTAGATCATTCACAAGATCAGACAGGAGACTTCTTTCAGAAGACAAAGTTCTATTCAATGAGGCAAAAGAACGCTCAACTGTAGCTGATGTGACTGGGAGTAACAAGAGATGAATTCCTACTTCTTGCATCCCATGAAACATAGCACAAAGATCGGGTCAAGCCACTAGTGATGATAAAAAAGAAGTTGAAGTCAAATCTTCATTCATTGTTCAAATTCTCTATTCTGTCCTGAGCACATGGCAGCCCCATTGCTGGTAGTGCCTCACTTCACTCAACTGTCGGTGTTCGATAGGACAGGGATCTGTAAAAGCTACACAGAGGTTGAGTAGAATCTGTAAGTCGCTGATGTAGATTTTTAAGAATCAAGTCTGTGTACCTTTTCAGTTGTCTTAACAAACACTTCTTGTCCTCTTCACTTAAGGATTCGATATAAATGCCTTCATTACTCAACTTCTGGACTGAAGTCTTTGCTTCTTCCATGCTTTTTCAATGATAGCTCTCTGATCCAAATGTAGCTTCTATTGCTGGACAAAGATTTACTACTGTTGTAGCAGATGCCTGGATGGCATTGTTTAATGATCCAAGTGGTTTCAACAGTAGACTTATAAGGGAGAGAATGGCAATAGTCTTCTCTGAACGTAGTAGCAAAAGTAATCCACCAGCCTCACACTACTTAGATCCATCCCATCTTGGTAGATACTACTTTCCAAAGCCAGTAATAATGGCTGGAGTAATTTTAAGACAACAGCCAAGGATCACTCATGAGAAAGCCAGAGGGTTTTCCCAGGTTGGACTAATTTGAACTTCAGTCCCAGTGTATTTTCTATATTTTCCATGATATTCAGTCTTTTTGGACTCTTGCTGAAAAAAGAATATAATGAAGACATTAAATTTATAGCTTTTTAAATGTCTTTTGAAGAGTCTGCAGCTCGTACTAGCGCTAGTTGGAGTAGATGGCCTCTACAGTGTGTATAGGAGAGATTAGGGTTACACTTTTCTCTGAGCAAAGCTTATACTCCACCATGTCTTCTAGAGAAGTTTGCAGCTCCATCAAATGCACAAGCAGCCATCTGTTTGGGGTCCAACTGACAAGCATGTAACTCTTCTAAGATGTGGGTTGTCACAGATGCAGCCGATGTGTCTTCTATAACTTGAACATCTAGAAATGCATCTACTGGCCAACCACTGACATCAAGATAACGGACACAATGACTTAATACTTGATGTGCATTTGCATCATTGCATTCATCAGCCGGTATGCAAATTTTTTTTGTGGTGAGAGAATTCTTCACTTTTTCAGTAGTTGAGTCTTTCACTCTTGCACCACATGCTTCTAGCCAGTCAGTTGAGTTTCTGGCAGAAAGATAGTGAGCATTTGCTGGTCTTGTTCAGAACCAGTGTTCAACCTCAGGATGAACAAGTGACAATGAACTTAACATTGGCCTCCAGTTTGTAGTGTGTGGTATCTCTTGCTTAAATAGAAAGTATGATGCCACAGCCATGTTTGTTCGCATGAACTGTGTTGTGTCTCCAGCATTCTTAACAGCCTCATTAACACTCACCGGTGTTGTCCTTGGTCAGTGGAGACTCAGAGTTCAGAGGTGCTTTCACATGAGTTCACCTCCCAGGTGGGGGGCAAGAAGGAACCTTGTTCCTCCAGCTGCTCACTGTTTGCTCTTGCCACTGTTGTTCCTTGTGCCACTGTTCACTCCATCGCTTTGTTGCCAATGGCCCTGCACCATTTGCCACTGTGACCTCTGCGAGTTGGTCTCTTGAGGTTCCACCCAGCTCTCAGTGATTTCAGCTGAGCTCTCAGTGGGGGAACCTCACTGCTAGTGCAGACTGGGCCGTCTCTTCCACAGAAACACTGTCCCACAGCAGGTCTAAGCACTTAGACCTGATTTTCAGTAATTTCAGCTGTAGTGGTCACTTAACAAAATAAAAAGGAGTACTTGTGGCACCTTAGAGACTAACCAATTTATTTGAGCATAAGCTTTCGTGAGCTATAGCTCACTTCATCGAAAGCTTATGCTCAAATAAATTGGTTAGTCTCTAAAGTGCCACAAGTACTCCTTTTCTTTTTGTGAATACAGACTAACACGGCTGTTACTCTGAAACTTAACAAAACAAAAGACTCTCTATGGAGCCTAATCAGCTCTGTCTTTAAACAGTGGAAAGGGGCAGGCCAAACAGTACTTCTGACTCAGGTAGACCATCAAGCAAAACACCTGTCCCCACCCTCTCTCTTGATGCCCTCAATCAGCACAGGCTAAGTACAGTTCTACTGCCCTTTACTCAGACAATAAGAACAACTACATTTCATTACCCTTCACCCGCCCTGCCCCCTCCTGCATTCAAGTGATTTGTAACCCAACCCCAGCCAAAATCTATCACTTGGGCAACACAGTTCTGTTTGCTGGATACCTAGGTAGATTAGGTGTGACTGTAAATACAAATCTGGTCCTGAAGCCTTTCTCCCCAGCTCATCACTAGCTGTCAGGGAGAGCTCATTTAGACTTTGCTTACAAATCATAATTTGAAATTATTAGGTTGGCCAACATCACCAAAATGAATGCACTGACATTGTCATAAAGAATAACAGCTGTATAAGGAAGCTAGTCTATGTTCATACTTTTCAAATCTATTATACTTTTTCAGATATACGTATTTTATCACACACTGTATATGCTTTTAAAGTGTGTATTAATGTTTCAATTTCAATTCAAATTTCCAGTCACTAAACAGGAATCACTGCATGTAACTAGTTCACAAAACTGGGAGGGGTGTTGGGGAAATTCACGGGGAGTGTACATCTCTCCTCCCCCCCCCCCCGGAGTGGTGTGGGGTAATCCCATCCTCACCCTCGGTCTAGTCCCTTTACGCTGGATTCCAGTGGCGTAAAGGGACCCTAACGGCCTCGGTTCCAGCTGGAGGAGGATTCCCCTGGCTCAGGTACTGTAGCACACAGCCACAAGGCTATCCTCTAAGGACTCCCCCTTAAGTCACAAGCCCTGGCTTAAAGGGCTCATCAGGGGCAGGCTGCAGACTTTCCAGGCAGTGCTGCTGCCCATAGAGTAGCCCAGGGAGGCTCTCATAACTAACACAGGCGCCAGGTTTAAATTACGCTGGAAGCTGCTCTGGCCCCCAAAACTGCCCAGGATCAGGTGTGTGCAAAGGTGGCCGAAAGCCATGTTAGAACTCCCTCTGCCTGGGATGCAGGTTCTGTGCTGCATCTCTTAGGTTGCGTCTACACTACAAGCTAGGGGTGTGATTCCCAGGTCATGTAGGCATACCTGTGCTAGCTCTCAAACTAGCCGCAACGTAGCCACGGTAACACAGGCAGCAGCGGTGACATGGGCTACCCACCCTGAATACATAGCCAGAGGGTTACGGTGGATTTGTACTGGGGATGGAGAGTGTCGCACAGGCGGCAGCTATTATTTTTAGCACACTGTTACCATGAGTATGTCTCCTCGATCTGGGAATCACGCCGTCCTCTCAAGTGTAGGCACAGAGAGAACAGAAGCTCCCCTCAAGTCCTGATCTTCAAAGCTTTCAGTGGGTTGAGTCCACCCTATTTTAGGGACACCTCTCTCTGACATAAGCCTGAGCTTTCTCACAATAAAATAAAGCCCTTCTATCTTTTTGTGGATAGGGGACAGAGAACTAAAGAGAAGGTAACCATTTTAAGTGAGTGGACTTTGCAAAACACTCAGTCAGATATCACAGTGATGAGTGTGGTATAAATGCATAACGTTACATTAGAACAGATAGCTAAGAAATATGCCATCAACAAAATTCACAGCTAAATTCAGCCCGCAGACCCTTTATTACTGGTAATGACACAAGAGTCAGAAAGAACCCAGCTGCAATGCTCAGATCCCAAGCAGAGTGTACAGTGCCAGCAGTTAGGGGGGAAAATATTTCCTTTTTTTTCCCCTTAACAGAATGTATCTGAGCTTGAGATCAATGAAATGGATTAAATATAGAGTCCTACCGTCTCATTGAACTAAATGGGGTTGCATGGTCATAACTGGGAGGGGAATTTGAGTCAATCACTGTTCTGACTTTAACTGTACTTCAATTACCGTAAAGTCCAAGTATTAAAAAAAGCCCTATTATAGTGCATCCAAACACTGGATTCTTCCTTGCCATGCCTCCAATTGTATCCATTAACAATCTCTCTACAAGGGAACTCTCACGTGTAAATTAATGAAAAGACTCCCATTCCCATTGTCTCTTAGTAACTGTAATCTCTCCAGCAATTTAAGGGAGCCAGACTCAAGTACTGGCAGAAGGGATGACAGGTTCTTGTTTTTTGCCTGCTGTCAAAAGCCGAAAGCCTTAGTTCTCCAAGCATATGTCTACACTTTGAGCTGCGGGTGTGATTCCCAGCTCAAGGAGACCTATTTGCACTAGCTCTCATCAAGCTCGCATGCTAAAAATAGAGTGTAGTCACTGGTGCGAGTGGCAGGAAGGTCTAGCCACACCAAGTACTTCCCCAGTCTAGGCACATACTGTGGGCAGCTAGCCCCTCCCACTGCTCACAATGCTGCAACTACACTCTACTTTTATCATACAAGTTTGACGAGAGCTAGCATGGGCATGTCTCCTCAAGATGGGAATCATACTCCCAGCTCAACATCTAGACGTATCCAAGAGGCAAGTGAGCAGTGTTTAAGTGGATAGAGTTTATTAAAAAACAAACATACAACAAAAAACAACCTAGAGTTGAGGCCCCAGTCAAACCTTGGATCTGGGCCCAAATCAAAACACCTGATCCAAGACTTTAAGGAGTTTGAAATATGGATCTCGATCCAAATTTTGAGCCCATCTCTATTAAAAAATAAAATTCTTTAGAATGGTGAGCGGAAGAAAAGGATCATTGGAAAATCAAGATGGTCCTGTAAACATCATTACTTTGATACCACCTATTAAATTTTCAAGACTTCTTGATCGTGACTCACCCTTTCATACATATTATTTTGGTCTCTGCTGTTGCCATGAACACATCTGTAAAACTCCATAACTCATAAAATTATGAATTTCTTTTATATATGGTCAGGTATTTCTACTTGCTCTTGTGAATTCCATATAGGTGAGCAGGGGAGAAGAAAAATATATATATGAATGAATAATAAAAAAGGGATAAAGACCTGATTTTAACTAGTACTTGCTTTCCTTCCCCCTCCTCTCTGCCCCCAGTCTATTACACATCCAGTTCCAGGAAATACAAACAGACCATTTCAACTTAGAACATTTCAGAGCATCAAGTTACTGGGAAGGGGAGACATTTTTATTCCCCAGAGCCTCAAGCCATTACCACCACAAAGCTCAGTCAAATTGCAGCAGCTCATACTCCACACCATGTGGCTCTGCAGTACCCCCCCCCCCAACATTTCAACTTGTCTTGGTGGGGTGAGGACTCCTGCAGCTCCACTGTCTGAAATGGCCCTGTCCTCAGTACACGAGCTTCTAACAGGATGTCTGCATGTGACTCCCCATGTCCTGCTCACTGACAGGCTCACTTTTCTTTCACCCATTCAAAGGGATCTTCCTTCCACAGGGACAGTTGTTTGGCTCCAAATCAAAATGTTAACATTCTTTTAATTCTGTTAATTTATATACCCAGACTTTGGAGTTTTGTAATTTTCCACTGCGGAGAGCGGGAGGCTGAGAAGGAAATTTTCAAAAGCATAAAGTCAGTGGGAATTGGGCATCATTTGTACCATTGCAAACCTCTGCCTGATTAACTATGAACTACAAAAGAGAATTTAATGAAGATCCTTATTTTCAGTGTTCTGGGCTGTTTATTCAGCATTCCTGCCCTGATTTGCCGCGAGTGGTGTTTGGCAGACTATACTCACTTACAGAAATGATATGCCCCTTCAGGCCATGGGCAGAGTCTGCACACTCGATCACAGCACTCAGCTGAGGGTAGCCCACACCTGTCTTAATCCGGGTGGTGCACACAGAACCTAGATGAAAAGAAAATAAGATCAAAAGAATGTAGCCAACAGGCTAGCAGAAAAATTTTTCTGTTGATTTTTGTTTCCACAACAGAAAATTGGGTTTTAGCCTAAATGAATATTTTTTAAACAAAAAGTGTCTGCCTTCCATGGAAAATTTTAATTTTTCATCATAAAACAACATCTGAAAACTGAAATATTTTGATTCTGAAACACTGCCACAATGGCTCATGGGAGTTATAGTTCAGATGCCTCATATCCCCTTTCCCTTTTATTGGCCAGACTCCCAAGTTGGACTTCCTTTCCTATAATGCACCACTATTGCCAGGGACTCCCATGATGTACTTCCCTCTAAGAGGAAAAACCTCGCCTTGCGGGAGATGTAGCCCAACCAGGGAATTGACTCTATAGAAAAGAATGCTAGCATGAAGCACCAAAACTACAATTCCTGTGAGGTTTCAGAGTAGCAGCCGTGTTAGTCTGTATTCGCAAAAAGAAAAGGAGTACTTGTGGCACCTTAGAGACTAACAAATTTATTTGAGCACAAGTATTCGTGAGCTACAGCTCACTTCACTGGATGCATTCAATTTTTTTCCACTGAATGCATCTGATGAAGTGAGCTGTAGCTCATGAAAGCTTATGCTCATATAAACTTGATAGTCTCTAACGTGCCACAAGTACTCCTTTTCTTTTTGTGGATACAGACTAACACGGCTGCTACTCTGAAACCTGTCAGTTTTGTAAAGCAGTCAAACAAACCCAGATTCCAAAGCCCTACTCAACATATACAAGCAGAAGGGAACTACTGGAAAAATAGCAACTTCCACTGATCTTTCACAGGAGTAAAGATAAACAGTGACTGATTTTTCTGAAAACTGGTTGGAAAATTAATTTAAATATAACCTTCACTGTAACTATTTACACTTCAAAGCCTCAAGCTTTATAATTTATCAAGGCAGTTTTCTTTGAAACAGGATGGGAGTTCGTCTGAGTAAAAACCTCAAGATTTGATCTTCTGTGAGTGAACTTTGTTACGTCTGCTTCTAGGCTGGATTACAACTGAAGATCTTTTCTGACAGGTCTCCCAGCAGAGAGTATAGTGCATTCACTGTTAATTGTCTCCACTTAGATACCACAGACTAAATTATTTCTGTGATAATTCACCTGTACGGTAGTCATTACACCTCAACATCTCTGCTGTTTGCATGTAAGGTATCTTATGGTTCTCCTACATTCTATTGTTCTGCACACAACTGCAAGCCTTTGCAGCTCTCAAATTATCTGTTCACGGAGTTCATTACATGAGCTAAAAGGCTTCACCCGCCTGTCCCTGGATCTTTTAATCAGTGAGTGCTACACTGGTCATCCGATTGACACTTTCAAAATTAAACCCAGTCTTATCTGGTTTTACATTTCCCTTTGCTTTGCATTGCGGTCCAATGGCCAAGCCCTGAATCGGGCCTTAGAAGAACTGCATTCTGTTCCCAGCTCTGCTGCTGACCTGCTGGATGACCTTGGGCAAGTCACTTTGCCTCTCTGTGCCTTAGTTTCTCTATCTGTAAATTGAGGCTAATGATACTTACCTACTGTGTTAAAGTGCTCTGAGAGCTACCAATGACAAGCGCTGTATGAAAGATAGGTATTACTAGAGCAACTATTTTCTGCTTTCCGTTGAATGCTCTGGGATGTTTATGTCTAAGTGTTTTCTAATGGTCTGCAATCACAGCTATTAAAAAACAACAAAGCAGGCTTCTATGAGAAGGGGAAAGGTAAACGGGAAGACACAAAAGAACCAGGCACATCCTTGTTCAACAACCAACATCCAGCGACTGAGGGTTTGCCAACACCAAAAAAAAAAAAAAAAGACGACGACCCACAGCAGCGAGTGCCAGAGCCTGAGATCACAAAGCTCACATTCTGGGGGCTAAAAGTAGCAGTGTAGATATTTGGGCTTGAGTTGTAGCCCCAGGTCTGAAACCCTCCCCTGCTGGGTTTCAGAGATCAGGCTCCAGCATAGCCCAAATGTATAAACTGTTATTTTTAGCCCCATATCAGGAGCCCTAGTCAACTGACTTAGGCTTTGAGACTCATGGCCACAGGTCTTTTCTTTGTAGTGTAAACATATCCTCTAAGCACTGGTCTACACTAGGAATTTAGGTTGAATTTAGCAGCGTTAAATTGATGTAAATCTGCACCTGTCCACACGATGAAGCCCTTTTTTTCTACTTAAAGGGCTCTTAAAATCAATTTCCTTCTTCCACCCCTGACAAGTGGATTAGCGCTTAAATCGGCCTTGCTGGGTCGAATTTGGGGTACTGTGGACACGATTCGACGGTATTGGCCTCCGGGAGCTATCCCAGAGTGCTCCATTGTGACCGCTCTGGACAGCAATCTCAACTCAGATGCACTGGCCAGGTAGACAGGAAAAGAACCGCGAACTTTTGAATCTCATTTCCTGTTTGGCCAGCGTGGCAAGCTGCAGGTGACCATGCAGAGCTCATCAGCAGAGGTGACCATGATGGAGTCCCAGAATCGCAAAAGAGCTCCAGCATGGACTGAACGGGAGGTACGGGATCTGATCGCTGTATGGGGAGAGGAATCCGTGCTATCAGAACTCCGTTCCAGTTTTCAAAATGCCAAAACCATTGTCAAAATCTCCCAGGGCATGAAGGACAGAGGCCATAACAGGGACCCGAAGCAGTGCCGCGTGAAACTTAAGGAGCTGAGGCAAGCCTACCAGAAAACCAGAGAGGCGAACGGCCGCTCTGGGTCAGAGCCCCAAACATGCCGCTTCTATGATGAGCTGCATGCCATTTTAGGGGGTTCAGCCACCACTACCACAGCCATGTTGTTTGACTCCTTCAATGGAGATGGAGGCAACACAGAAGCAGGTTTTGGGGACAAAGAAGATGACGATGCTGATGAGGTTGTAGATCGCTCACAGCAAGCAAGCGGAGAAACCGGTTTTCCCGACAGCCAGGAACTGTTTCTCACCCTGGACCTGGAGCCAGTACCCCCCGAACCCACCCAAGGCTGCCTCCTGGACCCGACAGGCGGAGAAGGGACCTCCGGTGAGTACACCTTTTAAAATACTATACATGGTTTAAAAGCAAGCATGTGAAAGGATTAATTTGCCCTGGCATTCGCGGCTCTCCTGGATGTACTCCCAAAACCTTTGCAAAAGGTTTCTGGGGAGGGCAGCCTTATTCCATCCACCATGGTAGGACACTTTACCACTCCAGGCCAGTAACACGTACTCGGGAATCATTGTACAACAAAGCATTGCAGTGTATGTTTGCTGGTGTTCAAACAACATCCGTTCTTTATCTCTCTGTGTTCTCCTCAGGAGAGTGAGATATCATTCATGGTCACCTGGTTGAAATAGGGTGCTTTTCTTCAGGGGACACTCAGAGGTGCCCATTCCTGCTGGGCTGTTTGCCTGTGGCTGAACAGAAATGTTCCCCGCTGTTAGCCACGGGGAGGGGGGAGGCAAAATGCGACCTTGTAACGAAAGCACATATGCTATGTATGTAATGTTAATAGCAAGGTTTACCCTGAAAGAGTGTAGCCACTGTTTTATAAAATGTGTCTTTTTAAATACAGCTGTCCCTTTTTTTTCTCCACCAGCTGCATGTGTTTCAATGATCACAGGATCTTCTCCTTCCCAGAGGCTAGTGAAGATTAGAAAGAAAAAAATGCACTCGTGATGAAATGTTCTCTGAGCTCATGCTCTCCTCCCACACTGACAGAGCACAGACGAATGTCTGGAGGCAAATAATGTCAGACTGCAGGAAAGCACAAAATGACCGGGAGGAGAGGTGGCGGGCTGAACAGAGTAAGTGGTGGGCTGAAGACAGGGCTGAAGCTCAAATGTGGTGGCAGCGTGATGAGAGGAGGCAGGATTCAATGCTGAGGCTGCTGGAGGATCAAACCAGTATGCTCTAGTGTATGGTTGAGCTGCAGCAAAGGCAGCTGGAGCACAGACTGCCACTACAGCCCCTGTGTAACCAACCGCCCTCCTCCCCAAGTTCCATAGCCTCCACACCGGATGCCCAAGAACGCAGTGGGGGGGCCTCTGGCCAACCAGCCACTCCACCACAGAGGACTGCCCAAAAAACAGAAGGCTGGCATTCAATAAATTTTAAAGTTGTAAACTTTTAAAGTGCTGTGTGGCATTTTCCTTCTCTCCTCCACCACCTCCCCTGGGCTACCTTGGTAGTCATCCCCCTATTTGTGTGACGAATGAATAAAGAATGCATGAATGTGAAGCAATAATGACTTTATTGCCTCTGCAAGCGGTGATCGAAGAGAGGAGGGGAGGGTGGTTAGCTTACAGGGAAGTAGAGTGAACCAAGATACGGGGGGTTACATCAAGGAGAAACAAACAGAACTTTCACACTGTAGCCTGGCTAGTCATGAAATTGGTTTTCAAAGCTTCTCTGATGCGCACTGCGCCCTCCTGTGCTCTTCTAACCGCCATGGTGTCCGGCTGTGCGTAACCAGCAGCCAGGCGATTTGCCTCAACCTCCCACCCCGCCATAAACGTCTCCTCCTTACTCTCACAGATATTGTGGAGCGCACAGCAAGCAGTAATAACAGTGTGAATATTGGTTTCGCTAAGCTCTAACCGAGTCAGTAAAGTGCGCCAGCGTGCTTTTAAATGTCCAAATGCACATTCTACCACCATTCTGCACTTGCTCAGCCTGTAGTTGAACAGCTCCTGACTACTGTCCAGGCTGCCTGTGTACGGCTTCATGAGCCATGGCATTAAGCGGTAGGCTGGGTCCCCAAGGATAACTATAGGCATTTCAACATCCCCAACAGTTATTTTCTGGTCTGGGAATAAAGTCCCTTCCTGCAGCTTTTGAAACAGACCAGAGTTCCTGAAGATACGAGCGCCATGTACCTTTCCCGGCCATCCCACATTGATGTTGGTGAAACGTCCCTTGTGATCCACCAGAGCTTGCAGCACTATTGAAAAGTACCCCTTGCGGTTTATGTACTCACAGGCTTGGTGCTCCGGTGCCAAGATAGGGATATGGGTTCTGTCTATGGCCCCACCACAGTTAGGGAATCCCACTGCAGCAAAGCCATCACTATGACCTGCACTTTTCCCAGAGTCACTACCCTTGATAGCAGCAGATCTTTGATTGCGTGGGCTACTTGCATCACAGCAGCCCCCACAGTAGATTTGCCCACTCCAAAATGATTCCCAACTGACCGGTAGCTGTCTGGCGTTGCAAGCTTCCACAGGGCTATCGCCACTCACTTCTCAACTGTGAGGGCTGCTCTCATCTTGGTATTCTTACGCTTCAGGGCAGGGGAAAGCAAGGCACAAAGTTCCATGAAAGTGCCCTTACGCATGCGAAAGTTTTGCAGCCACTGGGAATCGTCCCACATCTGCAACACTATGCGGTCCCACCAGTCTGTGCTTGTTTCCCGAGCCCAGAATCAGCGTTCCACAGCATGAACCTGCACCATTCGCACCATGATGCATGCATTGGCAGGGCCCATGCTTTGAGAGAAATCTGTGTCCATGTCCTGATCACTCACGTGACTGCGCTGACGTCGCCTCCTCGCCCGGTATCGCTCTGCCAGGTTCTGGTGCTGCATATACTGCTGGATAATGCGTGTGGTGTTTAATGTGCTCCTAATTGCCAAAGTGAGCTGAGCGGCCTCCATGCTTGCCTTGGTATGGCGTCCGCACAGAAAAAAGGCGCGGAACAATTGTCTGCCGTTGCTCTGACGGAGGGAGGGGCGATTGACGACATGGCTTACAGGGTTGTCTTACAGGGAATTAAAATCAACAAAGGGGGTGGCTTTACATCAATGTGTATTTCAGGCAGGACTTCACGGAGGGTTCCAATAAGAAATGGTGCACCTAACTAATTGTTCTTATTGGAACAAGCAGCTTGGTCTGGCCTCTGATTGATACATGGCTAGATTTACCTCGCTGCACCTTCTCTGTGAGTGACTGCAGTGTGACCTAGAGCAAATGAGTACAAAACAAATCTGGTCTATTTCTTGTTTTGATCTACTCCATCTATCTTTTACATCTTTGGCTGGCAGCAGACGGTGCAGAAGGACTACAAGCCATCCACATCTCTTGCCTGCCTGGCAGAAGATGGTACAGTAGGACTGCTAGCCATCCTCATCTCTTGCCTGCCTGGCAGAAGATGGTACAATACGACTGCTAGCAGTCCGTATCGCCTGCCTGCTCACCATAAGACGGTTCAATAGGACTGCAGGACTAAAGAGAATGACCTGGTCAAGTCACTCCAAATTTAGTCCCTGTGACCATCTCTGCTCAGGCGCTCCTGATCGACCTCACAAAGGCGACCAGGAGCACCTCGGACAGGACAATGATGGCTACCAGTCGTACTGTACCGTCTGCTGCCACAAGGCAATGGGTTGATGCTGCTGTGTAGCAATGCAGTACCACATCTGCCAGCACCCAGGAGGCATACGGTGACGGTTACCTGAGCGGGCTCCATGCTTGCCGTGGTATGGTGTCTGCACAGGTAATTCAAGAAAAAAAGGCGCAAAACGATTGTCTGCTGTTGCTTTCATGGAGGGAGGGAGGGAGGGAACGGGGGCCTGACGATATGTACCCAGAACCACCCGCGACAATGTTTTAGCCCCATCAGGCATTGGGATCTCAACCCAGAATTCCAATGGGCAGCGGAGACTGCGGGAACTGTGGGATCGCTACACATAGTGCAACGCTCTGGAAGTCGACTCTAGCCTCGGTACTGTGGAAGCGCTCCGCCGAGTTAATGCACTTAATGCACTTAGAGCATTTTCTGTGGGGACACACACACTCGAATATATAAAAACGATTTCTAAAAAACCGACTCCTATAAATTCGACCTAATTTCGTAGTGCAGACATACCCTAAGACACAGGCCCGAAGGGGTAGGAGACAGAAGAAGAGAAAAGAAATTCTAGCTCTATATCCCAGATAGCAATACCAGGGAAGTGAACAAGGAAAAATACAAAAGACTTATGAAATCCTGTGGGATCCTCCCACACAGATTTAATTTACCCTAGAAAGTGCTACAGTGATTGGCAGCTAAGAAACCATTAACATACACATTACAACTACTAAGTATTAATGCATCATACCTTTGTACTTAATGCTTTTTCGTCCATGGATCTCAAAGCACTTTAAAGAGGTGTGCAAGGCGGCAATCTGATTTTAATATCGTTTTATAAATGATTTAGTGATTTGCACTATGTTTATTAGGCAGTAGATTAAATAAAAGTGCCTACCCTGAACAATATATCCTCAGGAGACTTAACTGAGATGATTCAGCGTGTCTTTTTTGTAACAGGATGCGGCAAGTCTCACCAGCAGTCCTGAACATAGCATTGCCATTGATTGTGCCGACACCACCATGCTTCCTATCACCCACACATCTTTAGCTCAGAAAATAACACCGTGAAATAGATTCCAAAGCCAGAAGGGACCACTCTGATCATCTAGTCCAACCCTCCTGTATAACACAGGGCTTAGAACTCACCCAAAATAATTCCGTTTGAACTAGAATATCTCTTTTAAAAAACATCCAATCTTCCACTTCCAACCATTGGGTCTTGTCATTGCTCTGTCTGCTAGACTGAAGAACCCATTATCAAACTTTTGCTCCCCATGTAGGTAATTACAGACTGTGATCAAGTCACTCCTTAAACTTCTCTTCGTTAAGCTAAACAGATCGAGCTCCTGTCACTATAAGGCTTGTTTGATAATACAGTCCCAGTGCTTAAGGCCAGAAAGGATCCAGTCTGGCTTCCTATATAGCACAGGCTACCAACATCACCCAGCACCCTAAACCCAACACCTGAAATTAGACCAAAGTATTACAGCCCACAGGAGACTAGACTATTATGAGCCAAAGGCAGAGAATAGGAGGGACTGAGATGCTCCAGCGCCCGAGGTCCCTGCAATGGGAAATAACTGAGATATATCCAGAGAATCCTGGCAGTGACCCGCACCCACACATTGCAGACAGAGGTGAAAAAAAAAACAGTCACTGCCAATCTGCCCTGGGGGGGAAATTCCTTCCTGCCCCTAAATATGGCGACCCTGAGCAAGGACCAGCCAGTCAAACACCTGAGAGAGAGAGAGAGAATGCTGAGTGCCACCTCAAAGCCTTGGGCCCTCCCCATTCAATGTCCCATCTCCAGCCATGGCCATCTCTGATGCTTCAGAGGAAGGAGATTTAAAAAAAAAAAACACTAGGGGGGAAGATATCCCTTCCTGACCCCTGCAGGTGGCTAGCTGAAACCCTGAAGCATGAGCTTTCAGGAACATAAGCCATAAACTGGAGGTGAGCCACAGGGCTGCTAAGCTGTACCCCTTACCATAACAAGCAACCCCATCATACAGCTGCACACATAAATTTGTCCATCTCGCTCTTAAAACTAATGTCCCCACATCTCCTGTTGGGAGGTGTTCAGAATCTCATCGCTCTGAAACCTCCTCCTAATTTCCAACCTGAATTTTTCATGGCCAGTTTATATCCATTTATTCTTGTGCCAACACTGTCCTTTGGCTTAAATAGCTCTTCACTCTCCATGGTATTTACCCCACAACGTATTTATAGAGAGCACTCATATCCCATCTCAGCCTTCTTTCTGCTAAACAAGCCAAATTGTTCCAGTCACCTCTCATAAAATAGGCCCTGCATTCCCTTGATCATCCTAGTAGCTCATCTCTGCACCTGTTCCAGTCTGAATTTATCTTTAACATGGGTGACCAAAATTATACACAGTATTCCAAATTAGCAGTGCCTTGTACAATGTCATTAATATTTTTCTCGCTTTACTGGAAATGCTTCGCCTGATACATCCTAGGATTGCATTTGCCTTTTTCACAGCCGCATCACATTGGTGGTTCATAGTCATCCTGTGATCAACCCACACACCCAGGTTTCTTGCCTCCCCTGTTGCTTCTAAGTGATAAGCCCCCAGCTTGTAGCAGGAATTATTATTAGACCTAAGTGTATTTTGTACTATTGAATTTCATCCCATTTCTGTCACTCCAGTTTTCAAGAGCATCCAGAGTTTCCTGTCTAATATTCCGATCCGCCTCCGTATTGATGATGCCTCCTCCCATCTTTGTATCATCAGTCAATTTGCAACTCCTACTTTTTGTGCCAAGATCATTAATAAAAGAATAGTGAATAAAATTGGTCCCAAGTCCAATCCTCGAGGAACTCCACTAGTAACCCCCCTCCGCTCTGCTATTTCACTTTGCAGCACAACCTGTTGCCTTTTCCCCTTCAAGTATTCTAAATCCATTGCATTTCCCTTATCTAAAATAATCAGTTATTTTCACAAAGAAGGAAATCAGGTTAGTCTGGTATGATCTACCTTTGGTAAACATGCCCTTTTATCATTTATCGCCGTTAATTTAATTATTCTTCATTTCACAATTTGTTCTAAGGCACTTTGCATACTACTGAAATCGGATTTACAGGTCTATAAGCACATGATCACTTTATTCCCTTTCTTAAATATAGGTAGAACGTTAGTGATGCTCTAGTCATATGGTACTTCCCCCAAATAGACAGATTTATTAAAAATCCTTGCGACCAGAATAGCAATCCCATGCGCCCATTCTTTCAGTATTCTGGCATGGAAATGATCTGGTCCCCCCAGTTTTTGCACATCAAGGTTTTCCTCTACCACATATGTGATAATTTCCATGTCTAGACACTCACTTCATCAGCCTTACCGTCTTCATGAACATGTTGCATATTATCATCCTTACTGAAAACCAAGGCAAAGCATTCATTTAGTTTTTGGCCCATACCTAGATTATCTTTAATCTCTTTCCCATCCACATTAACATCCCAACCTCATCCTTCCTTATTCTTTTTATTTAGATAAATAATAAGAAGGTTTTTTAAATTTCCTTGGCAAAAGTTAATTCAGCTCGACTTGTAGCAATTCTCACTTTACTCCTACAGTTTCTAATATCCACAATGTAGGGTTTTTTTTGTTGATAATACCCCTATTTTCCATTCCTACGTGCTCTCTGCTTACTCCTAATAACCTATTTTGAGGTGATTTATTCATCCAGCTTGCTCTGGTGCTTTTCCCTACAAGTTTTTCATTTGCTTGCGATGCAAATTTCAGACAGTTTTTGTATAGCTGAAGAAATTCCAAGCCTCCTCCACATTTAAATCCTTGAGCTCTTCAGTCAATCATTCTTTGTGGCTCTTCATGCATATATCCTGCCCGTTATCTCTCACATAAACTGTTTCTGAGAAAGGACTCTACGACTCTGCTAACATGAATGGGCCCAGGCACCTTTAAAAAGTGCGACCCTGTGCACAGGTGAATGGCTGTGACATATACATTGGGTTCATCTATGCAACAACTCCTCCACCAACATCTTCACTTTTCAGCCCAGATTTGCCTTACCAGGTCCGATACCCACTTTAATGATATCTGCTCCAGAAAGAATAAGTTCCTCCACCATCTCTCCTGTCACGACGTTACCTGCCTGAAACAAAAGCAACAATATTATACATGGGAGATTTTAAAGCCACGTGCAGTGGAAAATAATGATGATACTGCTGGTTTTTATTCATTCCTTATCCTAGCTGATAGACCAGGAAGGGCAAACAGTTAAATTCACTCATTAGGGAACTGTACTTCTGTTATCATTAAAATATTACCAAGTTGTCCACTGTACATTTCCTATAAATTAGACAAATAGTACAGGTACCTTGTGGATTCAAATGAGATTAGTGATTGGCCCAAACATCTCTAAAGTTAGATGTTTGGAATCCAAGCCCAGTTCCAGATTTCAACTTTGTGGCTGGGTCTCTTCTTCAATAATGGGTTGCATTACAACCTCAGAGGCAAACAATCTTTAACTTCCATGGGTGAGTCTGCAGTTCAGGCCCATCCCTAAATGAGCTCCCCGTCCCCCGAGCTATGCTAAAAAAGGTTTGATAACTAAAGAACAATGGAAGTTAAATGGGCAGAAGAAGCGAAGAACACCTCCTTCTCCTTTATCAAAATCCATGCATATACAGAGAATTTTCCTACAGAATTTCCTGGGATAGCAGCCTTGATCTCATCTTATAATGCAAAAAGAAAAGACGGACTTGTGGCACCTTAGTCTCTAAGGTGCCACAAGTCCTCCTTTTCTTTTTGCGAATACAGACTAACACGGCTGCTACTCTGAAACCTGTCTTATAATGCAATTACTACTGCAGGATATTTTTACTGCAAGCACCACGCACTGAGGAATAGCAGGTAAGATGGCAGCAATTAAAAGACTCCCCAGTAGGGTAGGTCTCACTATACGCTGGCCGACCCTCGAGAATGTTGGCATTCACAGTACCAGTTCCAGGACTTGAGAGGTTTGTAAATGCCTCTGGTCCACATTCAGAAGTGCTCCAAACATTTCATGAGCATTCCAAGCACTGCTATAACAGCACTAGCATCTTGTAAGCACTGCTGCCTACCCCACTTGTCCATGGCCAGCAGAATTTTGCTATAGTGGATGTTACTGCCTGCAACTGAATTGTCTTGAAAATACTTGTATCTCTAACGAGAGCCAGTGGTTAGTTAGGTGAGTCCAAATGCCACTGGCTTGTTTTCAAGAAACATGTTTCCTGAAATTGTCAGCAATTATCAGAATGGGAGACGGTAACAGAATGCTTTGGTGGATCCTCTGAGTATTGTTATGGGGCAAGACGGCAGCTACCACCCTATTGCACCCAATGGAAAAAACCCTGCATCCTTCCCAGTGAATCATTTATTCATGAAGGGCCAAATCCCCAAGTCATTTCCCACAGCAGCAAACATCCAAAGAGTACACAGGCCAACACCTATGGGAAGTGCATGCATCCTTAACCAGGCACAACTCTTGCATGTTGCTTGATTCCTGCATGCCTTGCATCATCCATTTGTGATCCTTGTGCTAGTATGGGTTGTTCATTTTAGGGAGGGTCTGAATTTAGATTTTGAGAGGTTAAAAGCCACTTAGATCACCTTTAAATAAGGATCCTTACTAAAGCAGTTGTTTGTGGCAGCATTGATATGGAAGACCAAGGAGCAATTCTTAAAATCCAAACTCAGTATTTACTCAGTCCTTATTCGTTCACAATTCCTATTGAAGTCAACAGAAATTGGATAATGTAGGGTTGGCCCATTCTCTGTTTGCTGCTATTGGCTTGTAACTCGCTATTTATTTTTTTAAATGCATTTCAGTTCTCTTTTAATAAAACTGAACTAGTCAGAAAGCCGCCATTTGAGGCACTTAACAAACCAGCAACATTGTGGGCAGCAGATTGGGGTGTAGGAAACACTCAAAACTGTATGAAATGGATTTTTTAAAATAACAAGATAAAAAAAGATGAAAGACCAGCAAAAACTACAGGATGTAGAATTGGCTCAGTGCTTCCAGCAAAGTGCTGCTTCTTTCATGTCCTGCCGCCTCTTGCTATGCTTTATGTTGTGAGCTCTTGGGTGAGGTGGAAGGAAGTGTGGCACTTGCAAGATTAAGAACACACTCTGTATCAGTAAAGCAGATTACCATGTGCACAGTGTGATACTTGGTATGTTATGGTATGTCAAATACCAGAGTGCATGCAGCACATTTATGAACCTGGGCAAACAGGGCCTGGTCCAAAGCGCACTAAAGTCATAGAAGTCTGTCCATTGACTTCAAGGGGGTTTGGATCAATACATAAGCAAGCACCTTTGTTGAAGTTCAAAAGTATTACACTTGCTCTTTTTTTACTAACCTTTTCAAATGTATAGTTAAGTTAACTACACTGTTCTTCTCACCGACACAGTACAGTTTGTTATCTGATCATTTCCTATACGGCTCAAGAAGTGTTAACCAGAAACCATAACGGGAAGCCATTCCCACAGAGACAGCACTAACAAGAAATGTTCATTCACGGTGCTCAAACTAGGAGTGAAAAGACCTTCACCTCCACCACACCTTTTCTGTGTGTGTGTATACAAATGGATATATCCGTCTACCTACATGGAAACCTATCTATAACTATAGAGGCTCAATATCTTAGGAGCAAAACTGAATGGTGTTATTAGGGTAAGGAGGGTGAGATTTTCAAAAGTGCTTGGTTTTGACCTCACTCTGCTCCCACTGAAGACAAATGGGAGTTTTACCATTGACTGCAGTGGGAGAGCAGAGTTAGGCCAACACTGAGTGCTTTGAAAAACCCCACCAAGAAGAAAAGAGGGGGTTACTTCAATAAGAAAAACCTAGAAAAGTATGGACAAGCAGTAGGGATGAAGAACCTGTAAAAGCAACTAAGGATAAAGAGCAGGTAAAAGAGTACTTGGAAACATATAGAAATAAGCCACCGCAGGTGATATACTACCTAGAGCATTGGGGGAATTAGTTAGAGACAATACTAATTAACTAAGGAATTTACTATACCATTGAAAATCATTGCCATCTTGAAGTACCAAAGTGTCAGACAAAATCTAATGTGCGGTAGAACTGGTTTTTAATAAAGGCAAGGAGAGAGACTCTGGCAATTGCCATCCCATACGTCTAACTTCTACTTCCTACAAAATCTGAAAATAATTTGAACCAGGGCTAATTTTAAAAGTCACTATGGGTTGGATCTGCAGCTGGTGTAAACTGAAGCCAGTGGGTTTGGAGTTACGCCAAACTGCACTAGTGCTGGATCTGGCCCTACAAAATCAAGGACTAACTCTAGCACTATCATCATCTGACTTGTGACTTTACTTGAAATCGCAAATGGCTTGTGCCAGGTCTCTACGAGGTGACAGAACCATGAGCAAACTCCCGAGTGAAATCCTGGCCTCACTGAAGTAATTGGGCATTTCACTGTTGACCTTAATGGAGACAGGATTCACCTCAGCTTTATAAATACTACAACCTTTTCGACAGAATTAAAGTATTAGTGAACAGTGTAGACGTAATAAATGTGGATGTTAGGAAAGCATTTGATTCGGTGTCTCAAGAAATCTTATTAGAAATATTAGAGAGACAAGGTGGGTGAGGTAATATCTTTTATTGGACCAACTTCTGTTGGTGAGAGAGACAAGCTCTTGAGCCACGCGGCAGCGCTCTTCTTCAGATCTGGGAAAAAGGTACTCAGTGTTTCACAGCTAAATACAAGGTAAGACAGATTTTTAAGCATAAGGAGTTAACACCTGTTGCAAGCGACCATTCACAATGAAGCGGGCAAGTAACACCTCATCAGTCCTAGGACAAAGGAGGGTTAGTGGGTTACCATGTGGTGTAATGAGACATAAAACCACCATCTCTGCTGAATCCATGATTTTTGGTGTCTAGTAGAGTTATGAATTTAAGCTCCCAGGCTGGCCTTTTGAAGGTGTTGTGCAGATTTCCTTTGAGGATAAGGACTGAGAGGTCAGATATGGAGTGATCCTATTGTGAAAAGTGTTCGCTCACAGGTGATAGGATGTTTTTGTCTTTTATCATTTTTCTGTGGGCGTTCATTTGAGTGCACAGCAATTGTCTAGTTTCATCCACATAGTTGTTGAGGCATCTTATGCACTGGATGAGATACAGCACATGTTGTGATAGGCATGCATAGGAGCCATGGATCTTAAAAAGGTGTGTTGGGGCAGGATTGATCACAAAGCAGTGGAGATACAGCTTCAGGTTTTGCATCTATTGTTATGGCAGGGTCTGGCTCCTCTTTGAGTTGGTGTGTCCTGGTCTGTGGGGAGTTTGCATCTCATGACAAAGTTTGGCAAGGTTGGGGGGTTGCCTGAAGGGCAGAAAAGGGGGGTTCAGGAAAGATTTCTTTCAGGATGTGGTCCCCATCAGGTATGGGCTGTAACTGTTTGATGATACTCCATATTGGTTCCAGTATGGGATGGTAGATGACAATTCGGGGTGTGTGGTCAGTGGTGGTTTTTTTCCTGTATTGAAGCAGGTTCTCTCAGGGAGAGGGTGAAACCTCATCTGGAATACTGTGTGCAGTTCTGGCCTCCCATGTTTAAGAAGGAAGAATTCAAACTGGAACAGGTACAGAGAAGGGCTACTAGGATGATCCGAGGAATGGAAAACCTGTCTTATGAAAGGAGACTCAAAGAGCTTGACTTGTTTAGCCTAACAGAAAGAAGGCTGAGGAGAGATATGATTGCTCTCTATAAATATATCAGAGGGATAAATACCAGAGAGGGAGAAGAATTATTTAAGCTCAGTACCAATGTGGATACAAGAATCAATTGATATAAACTGGCCATCAGGAAGTTTAGACTTGAAATTAGATGAAGGTTTCTAACTATCAGAGGAGTAAAATTTTAGAACAGCCTTCCAAGGGGAGCTGTGGGGGAAAAAAACATATCTGGCTTGAAGACTAAGCTTGACACATTTATGGAGGGGATGGTATGATGGGATAGCCTAATTTTGGCAATTAATTGATCTTTGATTATTAGCAGTAAATATGCCCAATGGCCTGTGATGGGATGTTAGATGGGGTGGGATCTGAGTTACTACAGAGAATTCTTTCCTGGGTGTCTGGCTGGTGAGTCTTGCCCACATGCTCAGGGTTTAGCTGATCGCCATATTTGTGGTCGGGAAGGAATTTTCCTCCAAGGCAGACTGGCAGAGGCCCTGGGGGGTGTTCACCTTCCTCAGCAGCATGGGGCACTTGCTGGAGGATTCTCTGCACCTTGAAGTCTTTAAACCATGATTTGAGGACTTCAATAGCTCAGACATAGGTTAGGGGTTTATTACAGGAGTGGGTGGGTGAGATTCTGTGGCCTGCGTTGTGCAGGTCAGACTAGATGATCATAATGGTCCCTTCTGATCTTAAAGTCTATGATTTTATGAATTAGGGTGGCCTGTTCCATGATGCAATCTACTTCTCTGGTGAAGTATCCTTGTTTGCTGAAGGCAGTTTTAAGTGTGTTAAGGTGTGTATCCTAAACTTTCTACTCAGAACATATTCTGTGGTATATGTGTGCCAAGCTGTAGAAAACAGATTTCTTGGTCTGTCTGGAGTGGTTGCTGGATCTGTGGAGGTAAATGTGGCATTTCTAGTATATTCTATAGGTTCCATTGTTGAAGCTGATCAAGATGTGCAGGAAGTTGATGCTGGTGTGGGAGTGTTCTAGAGAGAGTTTGATGAATGGGTGGTGGTGGTTGAAGTTGTTGTCAAAGTCTATGAAGGAGTTTTGGTTGTCTGCCCAGAAGATGAAAATATCATCAGTATATCTCAGGTATATCATTGGTTTCACGTTTCATTTTTCCTCAAAATGGGCCATGAAGAGGTTGGCATATTGTTGGGGAGCCATCCTAGTACCCATGGCTGTTCCCAAGGTTTGGGGAAAGCGTTTGCTGTTGAAAGTAAAAGTTGTTATGGGTGAAGCTGAAATGGTTGAGTTTGGTGTTTGGGAGGGATATCTGAGTGTTGTCCATTGTCTTGTAGACATTTGAGGCAGGCAGTGATGCTGTCATGGTGAGGGATGTTGGTGTATAGGGAGTTGATATCCATAATGGCAAGAAATCGTTGATGTTGTGGAATTTCTGGAGGAAGTTGGTAGTGTCCTACAGGAAGCTGGCCCTTCGTGCAGGGAGTGGTTTGAAGATGGTTTCTGTGAGTCCCGATATTCCTTGAGTAAGACTTCCATGGCCAGATGTGATGGGTCTACCTAGATTCCCTTTTCGTGTATCCTGGGAAGTATGTAGAAGGTCCCTGGGATGGATTTGTGGGGGATGAGGGTGTAGACTTTCTCTTGGAGTTGTTTGGGGAAGGAATTGATGATATCCTTAAATTCTTTAGTGAATTGTGGTGTGGGGTCTTCTTTACGTTCTTTATAGTATGTGGTGTCAGATAGCTGTTGGTTGGCCTCATTGACATAGTCATCATGGTTGAGGACTATGACAGTGCCCCTTTGTCTGCTGGCTTGATCATTATTTGGTGGCTGGATTTCAGGGACTGTATAGTTGTCCACTCGGCAATGGAGAGATTGTGGTGTTTGTTAAGGATTTCACAGTTTATTTTTTTCCTGAAGCAAATCAATGTAATGTTCAAGTGTGAAGTTTTGTCCACTAGTTGGTGTCCAGTCAGATTATTCATTTTTCTTATGACTGTTAGTAGGGACACAGTAGTTGTGGGTGGTGGTGTCTGTGTTGTGAAAGAATTCTTTTAGTTCTCCACATTACTATAGTGTCAGGTTCTATGGTGGGGGAGAAGTTCAGTCCTTTGGAAAATACAAATAATTCAGCTCTAGCTAGGGGTAATGTTGATAGGTTAATTATATTGGGGTGTCATGCAGAATCCATGTGCTGGGTCCTGGTGTCATGGTTTCTCCCGGAGGTGGTGTTTTTTGGGTTGTGGAGTTGTAGTTATTTCCACTTTTTGCTTTTATTATCTCCCATTGACTTAGGGAGGAGCACTGCCATGCTGATTGAAAGCTGGCTAAAAGACCACTGGCAAATGGCAATGGATCAAGGTGAGAGGACGCGCCTAGGAGGTACAACCTTCTCTAGCTCTACCTTCCTACCTCTAATCCAAGGCCAAAACACCAGATCATGACTGTGCCCCTCTTGGCACGATGAGCCAGGAACCACTTGAGACAGTCCCACTATGACTATTATAGTAGCCATGATATTCTGAGTAGATCCAAAACTAAATGTCATATTTGTGGACAATGAAGTCACCAAACACAGTCAGTCCGAAGAGCTATGTAAGCACAACTCAAGGGAAATGTTCTAGCAGTTTTAATGTAAAAACCAAGGATGGAGATGAATTAATTTGAATGGTGCACAGTGGTATCATTAGGAGTAATGGGAGAGAATTAAAAAAAAAGACACATTCAGGATGAATACCAGAAAAAACCTACTGGCAGAGACATATATTAGGCCATGTAATAGTCTTCCAATGAAAATGATGGAAATCCTACCATTTGGGACATTTAAAACTAGATTGGTAAACAGGAACTAGATTTCCCTCTGTAAGGAAAGGATCTTCCACCATTTAAGCCAACAGGAGTTTTGACACTGACTTCAATGAGTGTACGATCAGGCCCTAACTTCCTGATTCTATGCTGCTGATAAACAAAACACTGTACTAATACCCTGACACTGGGAGGCCATGAGATCTACTGGACAGGGTGCTAGGTTGCAACTCAGGAGGCCTGGGATCTATTCCCAGGTCTGTTTCTGTCCTGCTGGATAACCGCAGGCACATCACTTTGCCTCTCTGTGCCTTCGTTTCCCTACCTGTCATGTGAATAATGAGACTGAACTGCTTTCTGAAGTGCTCTGAGATATATGGATAAAAAGGGCTATGTCAGAGCTAGGTATTCAAAAGGAGAAGACAGCATGCCAAATTGATTATAAAAACATATCCCACTCTCCAACAGACATCCTTCCATCGGCACACAGGGCAAAAGCCAATGAGGAGCCCCAGGATATATAGTGTAGGAGCTGTCGCTGCCTTGCACAGTTCATTACAGACCCACAGCTGAACCTGTTACATGACCCCTGGGAACAAACATTCCCTCCTGAGACTCTGGTTCGTGTTACAGTTTTGTACTGCACTCCTAGTGTGAGCCAACTGTGGGGGTCATTCTGAGGAGAATGAACAGGGCAGCCTGCAAGGTCCTGGGGATCACTTTCAGCTATTAAAACACAGTTATTTTTAGACCTAGTAGTTAAGGGCTGGAGCTTTCACTTTGAGCCCAAAAGAACACAGAGAACACTGCAGGGGTAAAACAGAAGCATAAATTTGTTTCTTCAAACTGCTTTTGAGGATGGGGTAGAGCTGACTCACAGACTTTGCAGGCTGTCGGGGCATTTGAAGGGTTAGGAATGTATGGAGGCTTTCAAGAGGGAGGAATCCCCCTGAATTTGTTCATAGGTTTTTAGGAGAAATGTATCTCTGCAGGTGATCAGAAAAGCAGCCACCCTCATGTAGGCTAGTGTCATTCAGATATAGTGAGCCAGGACTATAGATGTGGTGGTGTTACTAAAACATGACAATTATCATAAATAATAATTTTAATGACAACAGTAGAGAAACTGCAGAGAGCAAGAAGGTAGCTAAGAAAGGATATGATTAAGGCATTTGGACTCAACTCTTGGGTCTGCCACTGATTTCCTGCTTTACCCAGGGCAAGTCACTTAATTTCTCAGTTTCCATCTATAAAATGGAAACAGTAATGTTTTCTCTGTGTATTTAGATTGTAAGCTATTCCGAGCAGGGACTGTCTCTTATGTGTTTGGACAATGGGGCCCTGATCTCAGCTGGGGTTGCTCCATACTACTGGAATACAAATAATAATATTGTGAGCTACTCCTTTGCTGTTCATCAGAAATAAAGACATTCATTCAAAAACTGAAGTCAGTCCCTCCAGGGCCCAATCCTGCCCTCTTTGCATACCCACAAACTCCTATCAAAGTCACTGAGAGTTGTGCATGTGCAAAGAAGGCAGAATTGGGACATACATGTGCATCTTATCTAGTCACTGTGGCAGTGGGCCTGCTTGTGAGGCGATGGTTACCCAGGTACCCATGGGCGCTCCAGCACAATCTTCCCATTTACAAGCCAGATCTCAGCAGGCAAGAACGCTGAGTCCCTTTTTCTTTCATGTTCTTTCCCCTCCTCCCTGTCCCATTTTCCACTGCAGCTTCATCTCCTGTGGGCCAGAAGAACATGGGCTCCCCTGAGTTGCATGAACATGCAGCTCCATTCTCTGCTTCAAGCAGGATAATCTGGTTATGACCTTTTTTTTCCCAGTTATTTTAAGGGTGTGGTGGAGGAGCTTTGTGCCTGGCATGAAAGAATAACAAGGTCTTGCCCATGCAAATGATTTCTTTTGTGTTAGTTTGAAGAAAGGCTGAAAGCTTTAAGAGACAGCTAATCATTCTACTACCAGAGCCTTTGCTGCTCTCTAAGGAACAAATTCAGCCCCCTGCTCCTTGGCCACTGAGGACCACTGGCAGCAGAATCGGTGTGGTTCTGCTGCAGGCATGATGCTATCAAGAGTGTACATATGCTCTCCGCATGGTGCCCTCTTCTGCACAAGCTCCCTACTCATTAGCACTTATGGGACAGAAGGGATACAGCATAGTGGACTGAAAAGGGATCGGCACGCCTTGGTGAAGTCCCCTCAGTGGCAGCTCCATTCACTGGACTGACACCTCCCCTTTGAGTGCCTAAGGTCTACACTAGGAGTTGAGGTCAAATTTAGCAGTGTTAAATCGATTTAATCCTGCACCCGTCCACATGACGAATCCCTTTTTTTCGACTTAAAGGGCTCTTAAAATCGATTTCCTTACTCCACCCCCGACAAGGGGATTAGCGCTGAAATCAGCCTTGCTGGGTCGAATTTGGGGTACTGTGGACACAATTCGACGGTACTGGCCTCCGGGAGATATCCCAGAGTGCTCCATTGTGACCGCTCTGGACAGCGCTCTCAACTCAGATGCACTGGCCAGGTAGATAGGAAAAGGCCGCCGAACTTTTGAATTTCAATTTCCTGTTTGGCCAGCGTGGCAAGCTGCAGGTGACCATGAAGAGCTCATCAGCAGAGGTGACCATGATGGAGTCCCAGAATTGCAAAAGAGCTCCAGCATGGACTGAACGGGAGGTATGGGATCTGATCGCTGTATGGGGAGAGGAATCCATGCTATCAGAACTCTGTTCCAGTTTTCGAAATGCCAAAACATTTGTCAAAATCTCCCAGGACATGAAGGACAGAGGCCATAACAGAGACCCGAAGCAGTGCCGCGTGAAACTTATGGAGCTGAGGCCAGCCAACCAGAAAACCAGAGAGGCGAACGGCCGCTCTGGGTCAGAGCCCCAACCATGCTGCTTCTATGATGAGCTGCATGCCACTTTAGGGGGTTCAGCCACCACTACCCCAGCCATGTTGTTTGACTCCTTCAATGGAGATGGAGGCAACATGGAAGCAGGTTTTGGGGATGAAGAAGATGATGACAATGAGGTTGTAGATAGCTCACAGCAAGCAAGCAGAGAAACCAGTTTTCCTGACAGCTAGGAACTGTTTCTCACCCTGGACATGGAGCTAGTACTCCCCGAACCCACTCAAGGCTGCCTCCTGGACCTGCCAGGCGGAGAAGGGACCTCTGGAGAGTGTACCTTCTAAAATAGTATACATGGTTTAAAAGCAAGCACGTTTAATTTGCCCTGGCATTCGCAGCTCTCCTGGATGTACTCCCAAAGCCTTTGCAAAAGGTTTCTGGGGAGGGCAGCTGTATTCCATCCACCATAGTAGGACACTTTACCACTCCAGGCCAGTAGCATGTACTTGGGAATCATTGTAGAACAAAGCATTGCAGTGTATGTTTGCTGGTGTTCAAACATCACTCTCCTGAGGATACCACAGAGAGATAAAGAACAGATGTTATCATTCATGGTCACCTGGTTGAAATAGGGTGCTTTTCTTCAGGGGACACTCAGAGGTGCCCGTTCCTGCTGGTCTGTTTGCCTGTGGCTGAACAGAAATGTTCCCTGCTGTTAGCCATGGGGAGTGTGGAGGTGCTAGCCATGCGCTTGGGGGAGGCAAAATGCGACCTTGGAATGAAAGCACATGTGTTATGTATGTAATGTTAACAGCAAGGTTTACCCATGAAAAAGAGTGTACCCATTGTTCTATAAAATGTGTCTTTTTAAATACCACTGTCCCTTTATTTCCTCCACCAGCTGCATGTGTTTCAAGGATCACAGGATCTTCTCCTTCCCAGAGACTAGCGAAGATCAGAAGGAGAAAAAAAACACTCGTGATGAAATGTTCTCTGAGCTCATGCTGTCCTCCCACAGTGACAGAGCGCAGACAAATGCGTGGAAGCAGACAATGTCAGAGTGGAGGAAAGCACAAATTGACCAGGAGGAGAGGTGATACTCTCTTCAGCCTAAGTGGCGGGCTGAAGCTGAAAGGTGGCAGCAGTGTGATGAGAGGAGGCAGTATATGGTTCAGCTGCAGGAAAGGCAGCAGGAGCACAGACCGCTGCTACAGCTCCTGTGTAACCAACAGCCCTCCTCCCCAAGTTCCATAGCCTCCTCACCCAGATGCCCAAGGCGGCAGTGGGGGGCCTCCGGCCAACCAGCCACCCCACTCCCAAGGACTACCTAAGCAACAGAAGGCTAGCATTCAATAAGTTTTAAATTTCTAAAGTGCTGTGTGGCCTTGTCCTTCCCTCCTCCACCACCCCTCCTGGTGCTTCTCTCCTCCACCACCCGTCCTGGTGCTACCTTGGTAGTTATCCCCCTATTTGTGTGATGAATTAATAAAGAATGCATGAATGTGAAGCAACAGTGACTTTATTGCCTCTGCAAGCAGTGATCGAAGGGAGGGTGATTAGCTTATAGGGAAGTAGAGTGAACCAAGAGGCAGGGGGTTACATCAAGGAGAAACAAACAGAACTTTCACACTGTAGCCTGGCTAGTCATGAAATTGGTTTTCAAAGCTTCTCTGATGCGCACTGCGCCCTCCTGTGCTCTTCTAACCGCCATGGTGTCCGGCTGTGCGTAACCAGCAGCCAGGCGATTTGCCTCAACCTCCCACCCCGCCATAAACGTCTCCTCCTTACTCTCACAGATATTGTGGAGCACACAGCAAGCAGTAATAACAGTGGGAATATTGGTTTCGCTAAGCTCTAACCGAGTCAGTAAAGTGCGCCAGCGTGCTTTTAAATGTCCAAAGGCACATTCTACCACCATTCTGCACTTGCTCAGCCTTTAATTGAGCAGCTCCTGACTACTGTCCAGGCTGCCTGTGTACGGCTTCATGAGCCATGGCATTAAGGGGTAGGCTAGGTCCCCAAGGATAACTATAGGCATTTCAACATCCCCAACAGTTATTTTCTGGTCTGGGAATAAAGTCCCTTCCTGCAGCTTTTGAAACAGACCACAGTTCCTGAAGATGCGAGCGTCATGTACCTTTCCCGGCCATCCCACATTGATGTTGGTGAAACGTCCCTTGTGATCCACCAGTGCCTGCAGCACTACTGAAAAGTACCCCTTGCGGTTTATGTACTCGCTGGCTTGGTGCTCCAGTGCCAAGATAGGGATATGGGTTCTGTCTATCGCCCCACCACAGTTAGGGAATCCCATTGCAGCGAAGCCATCCACTATGACCTGCACATTTCCCAGGGTCACTACTCTTGATATCAGCAGATCTTTGATTGCATGGGCTACTTGCATCACAGCAGCCCCACAGTAGATTTGCCCACTCCAAAATGATTCCCAACTGACCGGTAGCTGTCTGGCGTTGCAAGCTTCCACAGGGCTATTGCCACTCGCTTCTCAACTTTGAGGGCTGCTCTCATCTTGATATTCTTGCGCTTCAGGGCAGGGGAAAGCAAGTCAAAGATCCATGAAAGTGCCCTTACGCATGCAAAAGTTTCGGAGCCACTGGGAATCGTCCCACCAGTCTGTGCTTGTTTCCCAGGCCCAGAATTGCTGTTCCACTGCATGAACCTGCCCCATTAGCACCATGATGCCCACATTGCCAGGGCCCATGCTTTGAGAGAAGTCTGTGTCCATGTCCCCGTCACTCTTGTCATCGCGCTGACGTCGCCTACTCGCCCGGTTTCACTTTGCCAGGTTCTGGTGCTGCATATACTGCTGGATAATGCGTGTGGTGTTTAATGTGCTCCTAATTGCCAAAGTGATCTGAGCAGGCTCCATGCTTGCCGTGGTACGGCATCCGCACAGAAAAAAGGTGTGGAACGATTGTCTGCTGTTGCCCTGACGGAGGGAGGGGCGACTGACAACATGGCTTACAGGATTGGCTTACAGGGAATTAAAATCAACAAAGGTGGTGGCTTTGCGAGAAACAGAATGGCCCCCTCAAGGATATAACTCAAAACCTCAAGGATAGAACGCAAAACTGGGTTTAGCAGGCAGTTGATTTCACGGAGGAGAAAATGAATACAAAACAAATCTGATCTATTTCTTGTTTTGATCCACTTCATCTATCTTTACACATCTTGCTGGCAGCAGACTGTGCAGTACGACTGCTAGCCATCGTTATCTCCTGGGTGCTCGGCAGAAGACGGTGCAGTATGACTGCTGACCATCGTCTTCTGCTGGCTGCAGATTAAAAGACAGTGCACTGCCGGTAGGACTCAATCACCATGAGACGAAACTTAAAAGGGAAATGACCTGGCTGAGTCACTCCCATTTGCCCAGGCGCCCCTGACCTCATCGAGGTCGGTTAAAAGAGCACCCAGGACTACGTCAACGACGGCTACCAGTCATACTGCACTGTCTGCTGCCAAAAGGCAATAAACTGCTGCTACGTAGCAATGCAGTACCACGTCTGCCAGCACCCAGGAGACGTACGGTGACGGTTAGCTGAGCGGGCTCCATGCTTGCCGTGGTATGACGTCTGCACAGGTAACTCAAGAAAAAAGGCGCAAAACGATTGTCTGCCCTTGCTTTCACGGAAGGAGGGAGGGAAGGGGGGCCTGACGATGTGTACCCAGAACTACCCACAACAATGTTTTAGCCCCATCAGGCACTGGGATGTCTACCCAGAATTCAAATGGGTGGCAGAGACTGCAGGAACTGTGGGATAGCTACCCACAGTGCAACGCTCCGGAAGTTGATGGTTGCCTCGGTACTGTGGACACTTTCCGCTGACTACATGCACTGAGAGCATTTGTGTGGGGACACACACAATCGACTGTATAAAAACGCTTTATACAAAACCGACTTCAATAAATGCGACCTAATTTCATAGTGTAGACATACCCTAACATTTCCTCTGGCAACTACAGCAACTGCTGACCCAGTACAACAATATTAGGCAAGTATTTAATCTATGTTTAGATGCCTTTGATGTAATTTAGTTGCTCGAAACGAGGAGCCAGCACCATTTGACCAGCCAGCTCTGTGCACACTACCAGCAAGAAGTGCTCTGTGGAACTCCGCTTGGAACCACTGACATGGAAGGCGAAACTACAAAATTTATGAGTGAAGGTCAGAGTCGGTGTGGAAGGAGGTTGGAGAAAAACTTAATCCAAACTCTGCCCACAATTCCAAATTCTAACCACAATCTCAGAGTAAACAATGAACATTTCTACTAATCTGATTAGTAGTGAAACACATCCGATAAAGTGAACTGTAGCTCACGAAAGCTTATGCTCAAATAAATTTGTTAGTCTCTAAGGTGCCACAAGTACTCCTTTTCTTTTTGTGGATACAGACTAACACGGCTGCTACTCTGAAAAGTGACAACACTGACGTTTTATTAAACTGCCATCATTTGGCTTCCTGGTCAACACCCTTCTGAGACGAATGGGGGCAGATCAAACCGTCATAGAGCTACTTCCCGTGTCCTCGGGCTCAGGAAGACAGCACTGTATTTGTTCATGTGGGGAAGATTATCTTTGCAACCACAAAGATAGGAATTTAAGGGTGAGACTTTCAGCAGAGGTAAATCAGCAGAACTTCAGGCCCCTCTATTTTGTTAATGAGGACTTAGATCCTGCAGAAATAGATGGGGCTGCACCAGAAGTGCTAGTCTGGCATAACTACCCAGTATCAGGAAAAATTGAGCCCTATTTAGGACGATAACCACAATACCCCTCTTCTACCCACCTACCATGATGGTGTGATTTGGAAACTTGGCATGGACAGTTTTCACAGATTCCACAAAGTGCTCTGAATATCCATTGGCCACATCCAGGCAGATGTACTTGATAAGAGGAATGGCCTCCAGAATACTTGTAAGCCTGTCCAAATCGTCCTTCCCACTGCCTGAGCTCACTGCTACATGCTGGAGAGAGAGAGAAAAATGATCAGCAGCTCTTAGAGATCAGACAAGTGCACAGTTCTTGCATCTGTTTCCACCCACCCTGGGAAAGCTTCCATAGAAACCCATGGAAGCTATTGAGTGCTCTGTTATGTAAAATCATACAGAAATAAATACCATAGCTGGACAAACCAACCAGTTACCTACACTTTGTTTTGAGGCTCTTCTTCAATACAGCAGTAGTGGCATATTATAAACCCTATTTACATTTAAATGGCCTATAAACTAATGTGAAATGTATAAGTGGACTCTTTCATGGGCAACCATTATCATCTGAGTTGCCCAGATCAACAAAAACCACAGGAACCCTCACCAGTTTGTATAATTCCAAAAAGACAGAGTTGCAAACTTTGGGGATCCCTTAGAGAATAGGGCATGGACCTGTCAATTCACTCAATCCTCCCTTAATCTACATCCTCACTATGTCCTCACAGAAAAAATAGCTTCCACAGCTGCTGGCTCACAGAACCTCAGCAGAGATCCAAGGCTACAGAGCAAGTCAGCATTTAAGCATCAGATGACATTACTGCAATCACTGTGCAACACAAAATGTGCTTTCAATCGATCTGTAAAGTATGTAATTTAAGTGCCAAAGTGTTCAGACAGAGTATATTCCTTGGGGCCTACCCCTACTCTCGTACTATATATGAAAAAAGCTGTTGAGCCTAAGTGATAGGTTGGCCTTTCGACAAGCCCCTCATAATTAAAATATCATTTAAAAGTGAGCCACAGGTAATGAAACACCTTGTGCAACGTCAAGAGAACAATGCCATGGGCATTATTTTCCATAAAGGAATGACTTTCATAACCCTGCATAGGCTGCTCTAAGGCAGGACAGAATGAGCTTATAATATGGGAATATACCTCAAGGCATTCTGGGTGATCGACTGCAAACAGTTTCCATTCTTCCAGAGAATAATGCTTCTGAATAGCAGTGAACATTGCATGCTAGAAAAAGAAAAGAAACAAGCAAACTGATATTAACATCCAAGTTAGTCATCTCTTCTTTTCCCATTCTTCAGTGGCAAACTTAGCACTATGACATGTCACTGTGTCTTACTTTTATATTCATCTTGCTTGAAATAATAATGAATTAGGGCTTGATCCTGATCCCTCTTCAGTGAGAGTTCAGAGTGCTTAGCACCATGCAGGATCAGTAACTAAATAAGCAATAATCTACCATTAAGCATGCAGCTGTACAGTGTATTCTCAATTTCTTGCTCACTATGGATGTGTTGTGAGTCATGAGGCTAGAGGCCAATTAACTAATGAGTTCTGATTTCAGTAGCTGTACTACTAGATAACCTGCATGATCAAAATCTTTGCAGCTAATCAGATTTATAAATAGAAACAATAGAGAAGCAATTCTTCTGTCATAGAAGGTTGTAATGTCACTAAAGGGTTCTGATAACATCAATTCTATCCCCACCCCAATTGGGTGACCTCAATTACCTACATCAAGGTAAAAATTACCTGTGCCTTGTGCCCACTAGGCTTTTACATGCAGAGCACTATCTTGGGTTAGGTATCTTGATGTGAAAAAACACCTCTTTTTGCAGTGAAGACATTGTCTTAAGATTTTACCATCCTGTTCTTGATTTTATGATAGCGGTTCCCTTTGTATCCCAACTCCCAAGGCACATATCTAAATTATGTAATTGCCTTATTATAGGACATTCTGTCACCAAACAAATGGTTTCCTAGCTTTTGCAGAGAAAGAGGAAAGTCAGCACTTACTTTAGTCATCACCTTTGCCATTTCAAACGTGCCCACGGTGTCCATATTTGCCACCATAATGGGGATCCCTGTGTAAGTTTGTTTGGAGTTGCGGAATATGAAGGTGCGCCTGAGATCTACCTGTGAGTAATGAATGCAAATTCTGGTAAGTACCTTTAGACCAACAGAGATTATGCCCAAGCTGTCACAATTATATACAGCATAGAGACAACAGGAGTTTTGCCACTGATTTCAGCGGGAGCAGAATTCAGCCCAGCCTCTAACTCATCCCCGCAGTACTCTTATATGTACCATTGTTTGCTTCCTTTGGAAGTATTCCTACCTCTGCCTACCAGCTGAGAATGAAAATGTCATAAAACAGAATATTGTGGCTATGATAAGGAGAAGAGTCTTGTTGACATGTAGGGAAGGAAACTGGAAGGGGGAAAAGGAGGTAGGGAAGAAATTAAAATGAGAAGTGATAGGAGCTGATGGGAATAGGGAAGGGTCAAGATGATTTTGAATTATTTTATAAATAGGGCCTTACCAAATTAATGACCATGAAATCTGGTCTTGTGTGCTTTTACCCTATACTATACTGATTTCACCGGAGAGGACAGGACAGCAGCTTTTCTCAAATTGCAGGTCCTGACCCAAAAGGGAGTTGCGGGGGAGGAGTGGGGGGGGTGGGTGTGTCACAAAGTTATTTTAGAAGGGTTGCGGTATTGCCACCCTTATTTCAGCATTGACTTCAGAGCTGGGCCGCCAGAGAGCGGCTGCTGTTGTCAGGCACCCAGCTCTGAAGGCAGTGCCCCGCCACCAGCAGCGCAGAAGTCAGGGTGGCAATACCATACCATGTCATCCTTACTTCTGTGCTGCTGCTGGTGGCTCTGCCTGCAGAGCTGGGCTCCTGGCCTGCAACCATTGCTCTCCAGCTGCCCAGCTCTTCAGGCAGCGCTGCCACCAGCAGCAGCACAGAAGTAATGGTAGCAGTATTGCAAAGCCCCCTACAATAAATAACCTTGCGATCCCCCCCACAACTCCTTTTTGGGTCAGAACTCCTACAAATTACAAACACCACCACATTTCAGATTTAAATAGCTGAAATCATGACATTTACAATTTTTAAAATCCTCTGACTGTGAAATTGACCAAAATGGACCGTGAATTCGGTAGGGCCCTATTTATAAACGATTAACCTCTCAGCAGTTTGTCAACCTATACTGATATTTTTCTACTCTTTCATTTAAAAATGGGTGAAATCCTGGCTTCACTGGCAAAACTCCCACTGGCTTCCATGGAGCTAGGATTTCACTCCTGACCTTTAGTGAAAAGTAGCAGCATGATAATAACTTGAAGTTGCTTCCCATGAACTCAGAGACTTTTTGTTCAGTATCTACAGTGTATGTTCATTGTGCCGTACAATAGGGTCCTGGTTGTAACTACTGCAATACTAAGAATATATTAAAAATCACCACCATATCCTGGGCAAATAAACTGAGGCCTTCAGCCATTTATTTTTTATAAATATGTTAGCCTCAGAGTTTATTCAGCCCAGGAAACTGTATTATTTCCTAAACAGAAAACAAGAGCTCATGATAACAATACATTTGATCTAAACAATTCTTAAATATAAAGAGCATCTCTCTCATTTAGCACTCCCCAATAGAAAATGTTAACAAACGCACAATACTAAGACATTGAGTTAATCTGTGAACGATCTCCCCACATACTGCTGAGACTCCTTCATTGGTCTCTACGTTTTCCACTCTTCAACCTTCACCTGAGAGATGCTTCAAAGAGCTGAAATGAGGTAAAATGCCCACCACCACAGATACCATAAGAACACCTGACTGACAGTTTGCTTACAGGCTCTTTGGAGCTTTAAGTCAGGAGTTATCAGACTTTTTCTCAATGTGAACCACATTATTTATTATTTCAGTCGCACCTAGGGGCCTCAGGCACTGCTGAGTACCTTATTGTGTTAGGCTCTACAAATACATAACAAGGAAAAGAAAGGTCTTTCCCCTAAAGAGCTTACAATCCCAAACAGAAGTTTACATCTTAACAGAGAGATTGTAAATGGAATGGGAGTTGATCCTCAAGGCAATCATGTAGACCCACCCAGCCTCCCATTCGCAATCACATAATATTCATATGGCAATTTCTGCCACATGGGAAAGCTAATATTAGCAAAGCATTTAATGTATTTGTACTACTTTTAATGCAATTTAGAAGCTGGGAACAGGAAGAGATAACAGAGCACAGTCTGAAAACCACTGCTCTAAACGAATATACAAGCCAAATGCCCATTCAAATTGGCATGAAAAGAGGAGGAAAGGAAATGCTCATCTGAAGAGCACCAAGACACAGGGCAAGCTGTAAACCTGTGCCTGAACCACAAGACCTTTCTTCTTCCAGGGCGCCTCACTTCCACGGATTATTCCATCTCTGAAATGACCCAGATAGGTGCTGCGTGTCTTTCTCACGTTACTCCAGGTGTACAATGACATTTCCAGGGATAATGCTGTATTGACAGGGCTGTTGTGGAGGAAGCTTGCAATCCCGAATCTACCAATGAGGCTCTTTTCCTGTGTATCTAGAGAGAAAAGACTTCAGTCTCCAGGGCTGTTAATCCAGCAACTTTTCACCAATGGGAAAGTACACTTAGAAAAAAATGTAAAACCAACCAACCAACCAAAAAAAAAAAGCCATCTACTGTGAACAGGCTGCCCCATTTTTCCAGGAACGAGGGCACTGGTAGCAGCCACACTGCAATGTGCGGATTACCCTACTTTACAGGAAAGGAGTTTTGACGTTAAGGTAAGTGGAAGAACAGCTCTCTGTTTCATGCAGCTCTCCAGCCTTCTTTCAGTTTACAATTTTAAACCAATGGCTAGTCTTCCTGAAAGATACTGGACTGGCAACCCTCAAAATGGAAAGGCCTCAGAATAAAATCCAGCACAGGTAGCAGCAGCGTAAGCTTCCCAAGCATTGTCCGATAAGCATATGTCAGCCTGAAATTGGAGTGACCCGTAAGAGCGAGAGAGCGGTGCAGCCTCCATTCTATACTGGCCCTGGCCCTTCTCCTAAGAGGGCCAAAAAGGGGCTTTGTGCCAACCGTGGTGACGGTGTTTTTGTCATGTGCCACCTGCCCAGCAGAGGTGAGAGCTGAAATTAATATTGGTCATATCTGGAATATTAGCGATATTTGAGTTTGGACAAATATCCACCATACCCTGCATTACTGATGTTCAAGGTACTCAGAAAACGTAGTCATATAGCACACAGATCAATACTCTTATTAGCTCTGCCTGATCCTAAATTGTAGTGCAGGCAGAAGGGAGTACTGATCAATGTGTACCTTGCTCTTAAAGACCCAGCAGATATTGGGCTCTCTCCCACCTCCTGATCAGACAGTGTGGGTGGAAGGAGGAAAGGGGAGAAAATGAATTGTCCTGTGCACTGTCTCCTCCCTGGGGAAGGCTAAGAGGAATGCACCATTGGCTCAGCCCCCACCCACCCCCACTCTAGTGATCAAGGTGAAAGACCTCAACTATGTTGTCTGTGCAGGGAGGGGAGAGAAGAGGAGAAATCAGACAGTGGCCAAGTCCAGCAGCACAGTTGGGCCTGCCTGACTGCCAAACCTGAATACCCTCCAGTTGTGCCCAAATGCAAATGTTGGGACCCATGCACATCTCTGCTTCCCCCAAATAACTGTAGTGAGACCATGGATTCACTTCAGCAAGGACACCCACAACCATCTGATGCTAACAACTTCCAGCTATTCCCAACCCAAGTTTGATATGAAAGCCATGCCCTCTGGGTGAATGATTCTGTACCCTAGCAAGCCCCTGGCCCATGCAACTCCCCCTCCCTACCCATACCTTTTTTTCAAAATCTGAATTCGAGCTTCCGAATTTTGGTTCCTTCTCTCTAAAAGGAGGGAGTAACTCCAGGAAGCAAAGACAAGGAAAAGTAACAAGAATAAAAGATGACACTGCCAACGAGCCAGGGAAAGGAATGTACACCGCCCACTTTGCCATACTGTCCCTCTGTGAAGGTGACTTACTCCCAGCTATTAAGTAAAGTGCTGTCTGTGTAGAATAAGACACTCAAACAGCTTAGCCAGGCACTGTTAATTTAAACTTCAAAGCAGCAACTTGTTGGGTATCAGGCACTGTAGTAAGCAGCCTCTGTTCCCTTGCCAGCGCTATTTATTTATACAGTACTCTTGTTTTGAAGCAGGACTGACACCGTTTCAGATTTGGCTCTCTCAGGTACTGTCAATAGCTGTTGCTACAGCCTCAGTGATGGTGTCCAATTTCTTAACCTTCATCAGCTTTCACTGAGCCCTCATGACATGAAATGCTTTTTGCCATTCATCATGCTCCCCTGAGGTAACTCTCCCTTACTGGCCCTGGTTCTTCTAGCTTTTCCCATTCCCTGATCAACCCCTCCTTCCCCCATGCATGCAGCTAATATACAAAACCCTGCATTTAAATAAATAAATAAATAAATAAATAAATAAAGGAGACCCTCAGCCCCACAGCCATCAGCTCCACCTGTTTGCCAGGCCACTGCATTTATTTTTGAAGAGGAATCTTCACGCTGCTTAAGTGAACTACTGAAAATGGTCAAAGGTGCTCCTCCATACTTATGAGGGCAGAAGTAAAAAGGGCAATGAGTAAATTAGCCCAGGATACCATTATTACTGAATTGAAAGGGAGCACTCCTCAAGTTATCATCATACTGAGATGGACTCTTTAGCCTTATTCCTGCATTCCTGGTGAAATGCTTCTGCTTGGATTAGCTCTCAGAATTCCTGGCCATAACAAATCCAGCCACCTCTCCCTTTGACTCCTTTCCCTCCTGATCCCATTCGTCTCACTACCTCCTTTGCCCCTTGTTGAAGGCTGAATCCTCCCGCCCTTCCCCAACCCAGTGCAATGCCTGTATTAATCACATGGTGTTTGACATCTGGGGTGAGGTGGGGTGAATGGTGTCACAAGATGAGGCGGCCATGTTTGTTGTGAGTTCATAGCTGATGCAGAGTTTTGTGGGGTTTCCCCTAATCAGTGGCAAGGTTACTCAGCATGCAGCATTATGGAAATGCTTTGACTGGCTAATAATGATCCGCAGTCCGATTACTGAGAGCTGCATATGCTGCAGTTACTGAGAACCAGCTCAGCTGTGGCGGTGCCGTTACACACCCGGAACTGGTCAGACTGCAGGGATTTTTTACAGAGCGGAGAAAGAAGCGGCCAGTTTCTAGGGTTGCCAGCTGAACAGGATCCCAGCCCTCTGACAGGCAGAGCCAATTCAATGGCACCACGGCATTCAAAATCTCCCCTCCTGCTTTGTTCGTAACTGGGGCTCTCCACCAGCTCACCGTGTACGGATTGGCACGTGCACCTTCCGCCCTCCCTTGGCTGCTGGTGTTTTCCTGCCCGCCCCGGGACGCCGGGTTCGTAACCAGACCCCCGGGGAGGGGAAGCGTCCCGCCGCTGGTGTAGCGGCGCAGCTGTTCCCTGCGCGCTGCCGGGGCGTGACGCTCTGGGTCACCGTCTCTCGCCCCACCCGGGGCGCTGCAAAAACCCGCCGAGGCACCTGCCAGGAGAAAGCAGCGCCGGGCGCAGGCCAAGGTCCGAGCACTCTTTAGGCTTCAAGTCCGCGCTCGGATCAGCAGCGCTCCCGGCACCTCTCCGCGAGCAGCCGCCGCCTTTCCAACCGCGGCTGCACAAGGGCCGCTTCTGTGAAATCGCGGTCCCCGGGTAACCCTGCGTAGCCTGGGGAATAAAAACGACCGCGAGACAGCGGCTGCGAAGTTAACGCTACAGAAGGACAGCCCCCACCCCCACCCACCCAGCATGCTCGGTTTGAATGCCCCCACCTCGGCTCTGCTTTTGAGGCTGCTTCTCTTAGGTCTGAGCAGGACGTCATGAAAGTCCAGTTTGAGATCCGCTTCTACGTGGGGCATCTCGCCGGGACGGTGGGGGGGGCTCCCCCGCCACCCCAGCTGCGCGGATGCGCTTTCTTGCGGCCGCCGCTCCGCGTCTGGTGCCGAGCCGAGCCCGCGCCCTTTGCAGGGAGGGTTTTTATAGGGCGCCAAGAGCCGCTGCTCAAGCGCCCGAGCTTTATTAGGACAGCCACGGCGGGGAGGGGGGGCTGTTTTTAGCACGCGCCGCTGCACGGCACAATGGCAGCTGCTGCTCGGCCTCCCCCTTTTCGCCTGCCCGCCCGCCCGTGTGTGTCTGGCTCCGCGGGCTGGGGCTGGGGCTGGGCGCGGGGCGGCGTGTGGCTGCAGAGCGCTGCCGCAGGGCGCTCCGCATTCAGCTGAGCGGGGCCGTGGGCGGGAGCGAGGCGTCACGCGCTGGAGCGCGCGGGCGCCGCGGCGCGGGGAGGGCGCACCACGGGGGGAGGCGGCCGCTCCCCGCCCACGGGACCAAGCTCCGGCTGTGTAGAGAGGGAGAGCTGTACGCGCGCCGGGGGGCCGGGTCTGCGTGTTCCTCGGGCTGGGCTGCCGCCATCCGCTTGTGAAACGTCACTTGTGGCAGCGGGGGCTCAGACTTTCCTTTGAAGCTGCATTCCCCGGCGGAGGAAGAGCGGGCGGCTGCGGGGCCCCTGCCTTGGTATCTCCCCCCCCCCCCTCCCGTGCTGCTTGTTTTAAATGGGGACACTCCTTGTTGGGGGCAGGCCTTGTTCAGTGTTTCTTTAACAATTGTGCAGCTCCTTTGTTTAAGTTTTCGGGGAAACCGCGTCCCTAGTTCCTCCAGCACTTGGCATTAGGGCCTGACCTCATTTCCTCTGTTCTGAGGCAGTCATTCGCGTTTAGGCTTCAGTGGCTGGCTACTCTCTTGTCCTTCCCTTCTGACTACTGGTTTTTCCCTCTTTGATCTTTTCTTCTGTGCTCTCTGCTGCAGCCTTCACACAGGAGAGCAGCTCTGAGAGAAGTGAGGGTGTGAAACTCCTCCTCCCCGCTGGCTGTGCTTAGTGAAGCCAATGCTCTGCATCCAAGGGAGGAGAGTGACCGTCCGATGAAGTGAGCTGTAGCTCACGAAAGCTTATGCTCAAATAAATTTGTTAGTCTCTAAGGTGCCACAAGTCCTCCTTTTCTTTTTGCGAATACAAGCGAACATGGCTGCTACTCTGAAACCCGTCCTGCCTGTGGGGCACAAGCATAATTAAGCTCTCAGCCAAGTAATGTAGCCAGGTGTAGGCCTGGAGGCAAGCCATCTTCCTGAATCTGGAACCCTACAAGACGCTGGGAAGCTCGGATCTGGACCTGACCTTTGCAGTTAATCCCTATCTCTTTATAAAGGGCTGACCAAAACCCTAGCCCTGATGGTCCCTGAGCTGTGGTGAAATTCAGCGACGACCCAAGCTTTGCAGCTCAGGCCCATGTCTATTTACTAGGCTGAGTTGTGTAACTCCTACCTGAAAGGAAAACTGATGGTGAGTGAAGTGTAGGAACTGTTACACAAACTAATGTGTGTTTGTTCTGTTACAGCCTTGCAGTCACAGAGTAGAAATGTAGATGAAACCTGCAGCTGGTTGATTACTACATCTTAGTAGCACCATCAGTCATTTGGAGTTTCCCTTGTACATACACCCCAATTTTGGTGGGTATGGGGAGGTAAGGGTACTTTTGGCCCTCTGAAATATCAATTAGGCTGAAACTGGTTTACTTATCTATTTTTTTAAAATATTAGGAGCTGTTAGACAAGTTTAAATGAAAAAAGCGCCATAGCAAAGAGATGATATTTTGGGCCTATTCTGCCTTCCATTAAGTTAGGCTGAGTACAGAATTAACTGACTGAAATTCTATGGCATGTAATACAGGAGGTTAGACTTGTTCATCAAAGCAATCCCTTCTGGTCTTAAAGATCTATTAAACTGGAGTCAATGGCAGTTTTGCCACTGACTTTGGTGGGAGCAATATAAGGCTTATATTGCCCATAGCTGGAGAGTGGAACATGACATTCACCACGGGCTTCTTTTTCCAAGCAAAAAGCAGATGTGTTGCAGAGCCACATGACACTGCCTTCTTTATCTCCAAGTTGCATACAGCCCAGCAGATCCTCTGCCCTCAGCATGGCTCTTATGGCAGTGGTTGCTGGTGTCTCCCAGATAAAGCAATATTGCTCAGCACTGTGGACTAGATTTGCAAAAGTAGCAACTAATTTTGCGTGTCTCCATTTTTGGGGCGTCCAACGTGAGAGAGGGAAATACAGGTGCAGCTACACTGAAACTGTTGGCTTGTCTACACTGCCCCATAATTCAGACTAAGGGGTGTGAATATCAGTGTACACCAAAGTGCTGTACTGTAACTCCTCCATGTGGACACTGCAGGCCATAAGTGCTGGAACTAGGGGTGCTGCTGCACCCGTTAGCTTGAAGTAGTAATAACAACCTAAATACATGGTTTCTGCCATCAGCACCCCCACTATACGAATTGTTCCAGCACCATTGCTCTGGCGCAAACTCAAAGGTTCCTAGTTCATGTTAGCGTAATCCTCTTCAAACATCCTGCAGCATCCACACAGGCATTTCAGCTCAGCACTTCGGTGCACACTGCTATTCATACCCCCCGTAGTCTGAACTGTGGGGCAGTGTAGGCATAGCCTGTGACACACCTCTTTTAGAGAGGCATCTAATCTCGATTTAAAGACTTCACGTGATGGAGAATTTACCACATATCCCTTTGTTTGCTGTGCCAATGGTTAATTACCACTGTTAAAAAAATTGTCCTTTATTTCTGGTTTGAATGTCTTTTTCTCTAGATTACAGAACCCTTTAACATTACATATTTTCACCCTGCATAGGTACTAATAGACTGTGACTGGCTCATCTCTTCAATAAACTAAATAGATTGAGCTCCTTTAGTTTCTCACTTTAAGACATGGATTACCAAAACTCTAATTATTTTTGTAGCTCTTTTGTGAACTCTCCCCAGTTTTAAAGTGTGGACACCAGCTAGGTGTTCAATTAGTAGTGGTCATCACTGCTGTCGACAAAAATAATATCACCACCCTACTCCTACTTGATATTCCCGTTTATACATCCAAGGATCAAGTTAGCCCTTTGTTTTGGGAGTGGCATGATGGAGGAAAACTTCTGAACTGCTTTATCAGAAAAGGTCAGTGGTCAATCTCATCGAGTATGCTGTCTTCTGACATTTCTCTATGCCTCATGCTTCAGAGAAAGGTGAAAAAATGAATCATAATAATGTGCAACACTATGGGTATGTCTTCACTATCCGCCGGATCGGCGGGCAGCGATTGATCCAGCGGGGATCAATTTATCGTGTCTAGTCTAGATGTGATAAATCGACCCCGCGAGCGCTCTCCCGTCGACTCCTGTACTCTAGCACCATGAGAGGCACAGGCAGAGTCGACAGGGGAGCGGCAGCAGTCGACTCACCGCAGTGAAGACACCACGGTAAGTCGATCTAAATACATCGACTTCAGCTAAGTTATTCAATTAGCTGAAGTTGCATAACTTAGATCGATCCCGCCCCCAGAGTAGACCAGGGCTATAGCTCAGTGAGAAACATCTTCCTGACTCCAGCTGGTGATTACCTGAAGCTGGAGGAGTACTGCCCTTGTGATTTTTAGCCTTGTTGGTGTAATTACACATGCTTATTTATTTCATAGGAAAGATGAGCCTAAACCACAAATTTCAGATCCCGATCTGAAGTCCTCCCAGAATTCAGGGTGTTGCAGGCCTGGGGTTTTGATCTGGCCCATTTTATAGACCTGGTCAGTTGCAACGTTCTGATTTGAACTGTCCTAAAACTGGGTGTGTGTAGGTCTAGGAGGTTGGTCCAGGTGCCACTTTCATTAAGATCTGTTTATTTTTTAATCTTACTATGCTGTTTTCATCAGTTATATCTGTTGACAAGTATTTTCACAAGTTAATTATATACTGCTGTCAAGGTTCCTTCTGCACTCTGAACAGAGTTTGAGTGGGAGTTCTGCTGGAGGAGAAGGTATTTGTGTTTGGTTTTGTAGTGGTAGTATTTGTATGTGGAGAGGCTTGTAGGGGCTTTGTGCTGGGAGAGAAGCTGAGCCCTGATTAGGGGGCGGGGCTTCTCTGACTAGGGGTCCTAAAAGGTAGCAGCCAGTCAGGCAGCGGCACAGACGGCAAGGAGTTTGTCTTGTGGTGCTTGATTTTTGCTGTGGGTGGTGGTGTTTTGGTGTGGTTTGTGTTTCCCAGATTAACAGGATTTAGGTGGGAAGGCAATGACAGATACAGAGGTAGCAGTGGGAGTGACCCATATAGCGGAAGACACAATGAAGATGACTGGATGTGGAAGCTGTGGTATGTACATGATCCTGGAGGGGGCACCTGATAAGAGTTTTGTCTGTATGAAGTGCCATCTGATAGAACTGATGGAGGAAAAGATCCTAGGTTTGGAGATGCAGGTGGAAACTCTGGTAGAGTTTAGGAAGGGGTTTGAGCAGATTATGGAGCAAAGACATGAGGTATCTGAAGGGAAAAGCTCAGACTTGCAGATGGAAGCAGGACTGGGGGATTCTGGGGAGAGATTGGGTGAGGAAAGTGGTCAGTGGAAGCATGTGACTAAAAGAACCAGGCAGAGGAAAAGACAGGCTAGTGAAGGAGAAAGACAGCTTAAGAATAGGTATGCAGAGTTGGAAAATGAAGAACGGGCTCAGCAGGTAGTCACTGAAGGTGGAGGGGCAAGGAAGAAGAGAAGAGCGGCTAGTCCTATAGGAAAAGGGGAAGAGTTAATGGAGATTACACCAAATATGAGCCCCAGGAGGATACAGGATGGGTTAAAGAGGATTACAAGGGAGAATAGGAATGGAAAGAACTTGCAGCCAGAGGGAACAGGGGATAGACTGGAGAATAGCACCGTCACTAGGAAAAGACAGGTCTATGTGATTGGGGAATCTTTACAGATAGGCCTGTAACCAGAGCTGATCCAGAGAATAGGAGGATGTGCTGTCTTCCAGGTGCTAAGATATGGGATGTAGACCTGAGGTTGAAAAGGATTCTAAATGGAGTGGGAAAGAATCCCCTAATTATCCTTCATGTGGGAACAAATGATACGGCTAGATTCTCGCTGGAAAGTATTAAGGGAGACTATGCTAGGCTGGGGAAGACGCTTAAGGAAATTGAGGCTCAGGTGATCTTTAGTGGGATACTGCCTGTTCCTAGAGAAGGGCAACAAAGGTGTGACAAGATTATGACTATCAACAGATGGCTTAGGCAGTGGTGCTATGAGGAGGGCTTTGGGATGTATGGCCACTGGGAGGCATTCATGGATAGAGGACAGTTCTCTCGGAATGGACTTCATCTGAGTAGGGAAGGAAATAGACTTCTAGGATGGAGGCTGGCACAACTGATTAAGAGAGCTTTAAACTAGGAATTAGGAGGAGATGGTTAGGAGATGTCCAGGTAATCTCCACGCCAAAATTTAGCATTGAGAGGAAAGAAAATGAAGTAAGAGTGGATACTCCGTGGCTAGGAGGAAGGGCAGCATAGATACAAGTCTAATAAGTTATACTGGTAGTAAAATGACCATGCCTAATAGGGTACAGAATGTGAGTGAGGCCAAACAGCAAAAATTAAGATGTTTGTACACTAATGCGAGGAGCCTAGGTAACAAAATGGAGGAAATAGAGCAACTGGTGCAGGAAGTGAAACCAGATATTATAGGGATAACAGAAACATGGTGGAATAGTAGTCATGACTGGGCTACAGGTATTGAAGGGTATGTGCTGTTTAGGAAAGACCAAAATAAAGGTAAAGGTGGTGGAGTAGCACTGTATATCAGTGATGAAGTAGAATGTAAAGAAATAAGAAGCGATGAAATGGATATGACTGAGTCCATCTGGGCAAAAATTAAATTGGGGAAGAAAACTATTAGAGCCTCCCCTGGGATAGTGCTTGGAGTGTGCAATAGACCGCCGGGATCTAATTTGGATATGGATAGAGCCCTTTTTAATGTTTTTAATAAAGTAAATACTAATAGAAACTGTGTGATCATGGGAGACTTTAACTTCCCAGATATAGTACTCATCCTCCAGTCTAGTAATAATAATAGGGCTCAGATTTTCCTAGATGCGATAGCTGATGGATTCCTTCAGCAAGTAGTTGCTGAACCGACTAGAGGGGATGCCATTTTAGATTTGGTTTTGGTGAGTAGTGAGGACCTCATAGAAGAAATGGTTGTAGGGGATAATCTTGGCTCAAGTGATCATGAGCTAATTCAGTTCAAAGTGAATGGAAGGATTGATAAAAATAAATCTGCAGCGAGGGTTTTTGATTTCAAAAGGGCTGACTTTCAAAAATTAAGGAAATTAGTTAGGGAAGTGGATTGAACTGAAGAATTTGTGGATCTAAAGGTAGAGGAGGCCTGGGATTATTTTAAATCAAAGCTGCAGAAGCTATCGGAAGCCTGCATCCCAAGTAAGGGGAAAAAAATCATAGGCAGGAGTTGTAGACCAAGCTGGATGAGCAAGCATCTCAGAGAGGTGATTAAGAAAAAGCAGAAAGCATATAGGGAGTGGAAGAAAAGCTACCTTATTGAGGTCAGAACATGTAGGGATAAAGTGAGACAGGCTAAAAGTCAAGCAGACTTGGACCTTGCAAAGGGAATTAAAACCAATAGTAAAAGGTTCTATAGTCATATAAATAAGAGGAAAACAAAGAAAGAAAAAGTGGGACCGCTAAACACTGAGGATGGAATGGAGGTCAAGGATAATCTAGGCATGGCCCCATATCTAAACAAATACTTTGCCTCAGTCTTTAATAAGACTAAAGAGGATCTTAGGGATAATGGTAGCATGACAAATGGGAATGAGGATATGGAGGTAGACATCACCATATTTGAGGTAGAAGCGAAACTCAAACAGCTTAATGGGATTAAATGGGGGGCCCAGATAATCTTCATCCAAGAATATTAAAGGAATTGGCACAAGAAATTGCAAGCCCATTAGCAAGAATTTTTAATGAATCTGTAAACTCAGGGGTTGTACCGTATGATTGGAGAATTGCTAACATAGTTCCTATTTTTAAGAAAGGGGAAAAAAGTGATCTGGGTAATTATAGGCCTGTTAGTTTGACATCTGTAGTATGCAAGGTCTTGGAAAAAATTCTGAAGGAGAAGATAGTTAAGGACATTGAGGTCAATGGTAAATGGGACAAAATACAACATGGTTTTACAAAAGGTAGACCGTGCCAAACCAACCTGATCTCCTTCTTTGAGAAAGGAACAGATTTTTTAGACAAAGGAAACGCAGTGGATCTAATTTACCTGGATTTTAGTAAGGCATTTGATACCGTGCCACATGGGGAATTATTAGTTAAATTGGATAAGATGGGAATCAATAGGAAAATTGAAAGGTGGATAAGGAATTGGTTAAAGGGGAGACTACAACGGGTCCTACTGAAAGGTGAACTGTCAGGCTGGAGGGAGGTTACCAGTGGAGTTTCTCAAGGATCGGTTTTGGGACCAATCTTATTTAATCTTTTTATTACTGACCTTGGCACAAAAAGTGGGAGTGTGCTAATAAAGTCTGCGGATGATACAAAGCTGGGGGTATTTGCCAATTTAGAGAAGGACAGGGATACCCTACAGGAGGATCTGGATAACCTTGTAAACTGGAGTAATAGTAATAGGATGAAATTTAATAGTGAGAAGTGTAAGGTCATGCATTTAGGGATTAATAACAAGAATTTTAGTTATAAGCTAGGGACGCATCAATTAGAAGTAACGGAGGAGGAAAAGGACCATGGAGTATTGGTTGATCATAGGATGACTATGAGCCGCCAATGTGATATGGCTGTGAAAAAAGCTAATGCGGTCTTGGGATGCATCAGGAGTGGTATTTCCAGTAGGGATAAGGAGGTTTTAGTACCGTTATACAAGGCACTGGTGAGACCTCACCTGGAATACTGTGTGCAGTTCTGGTCTCCCATGTTTAAGAAGGATGAATTCAAACTGGAACAGGTACAGAGAAGGGCTACTAGGATGATCCGAGGAATGGAAAACTTGTCTTATGAAAGGAGACTCAGGGAGCTTGGCTTGTTTAGCCTAACTAAAAGAAGGTTGAGGGGAGATACGATTGCTCTCTATAAATATATCAGAGGGATAAATACCAGAGAGGGAGAGGAATTATTTAAGCTCAGTACCAATGTGGACACAAGAACAAATGGATATAAACTGGCCACTAAGAAATTTAGACTAGAAATTAGATGAAGGTTTTTAACCATCAGAGGAGTGAAGTTTTGGAATAGCTTTCCAAGGGAAGCAGTGGGGGCAAAAGATCTATCTGGCTTTAAGATTAAACTCGATAAGTTTATGGAGGAGATGGTATGATGGGATAACATGGTTTTGGTAATTAAATATTCATAAATAGGCCCAGTGGCCTGTGATGGGCTATTAGATGGGGTGAGATCTGAGTTACCCAGGAAAGAATTTTCTGTAGTATCTGGCTGATAAATCTTGCCCATATGCTCAGGGTTTAGCTGATCGCCATATTTGGGGTCGGGAAGGAATTTTCCTCCAGGGCAGATTGGAAGAGGCCCTGGAGGTTTTTCGCCTTCTTCTGTAGCATGGGGCACGGGTCACTTGCTCTGCTCCTTGAAGTCTTTAAACTACGATTTGAGGACTTCAATAGCACAGATATAGGTGTGAGGTTTTTTTGTAGGAGTGGTGGGTGAAATTCTGTGGCCTGCGTTGTGCAGGAGGTCAGACTAGATGATCATAAAGGTCCCTTCTGACCTAAATATCTATGAAACTCTAGGATACAGATGTGGGGACCTGCATGCAAGACCCACTAAGCTTATTCTTACCAGCTTAGGTTAAAACTTTCCCAAGGTACAAACTTTGCCTTGTCCTTGAACCGTATGCTGCCACCACCAAGCATTTTAAACAAAGAACAGGGAAAGAGCCCACTTGGAGACGTCTTCCCCCAAAATATCCCCCCAAACCCTACACCCCCTTTCCTGGGGCAGGCTTGATAAGAATCCTCACCAATTTGTACAGGTGAACACAGACCCAAACCCTTGGATCTTAAGAACAATGAAAAAGCAATCAGGTTCTTAAAAGAAGAATTTTAATTAAAGAAAAGGTAAAAGAATCACCTCTGTAAAATCAGGATGGTAAATACCTTACAGGGGAATCAGATTCAAAACACGGAGAATCCCTCTAGGCAAAACCTTAAGTTACAAAAAGACACAAAAGCAGGAATATACATTCCCTCCAGCACAGCTTATTTTACCAGCCATTAAACAAAAGGAAATCTAACGCATTTCTAGCTAGATTAGTTACTAACTTAACAGAAGTTCTGAGGTTGCCTTCCTGATATGTTCCCAGCAAAAGCATCACACAGACAGAGAAACCCTTTGTCTCCCCCCCAGTTTTGAAAGTATCTTGTCCTCTCATTGGTCATTTGGGTCAGGTGCCAGCTAGGTTACCTTAGCTTCTTAACCCTTTACAGGTGACAGGATTTCGTCTCTGGCCAGAGGGATTTTATAGCACTGTATACAGAAATGTGGTTATTCTTCCCTTTATATTTATGACAACTGCATAAAAAGTACTCCTTTGTATCCAGTTTCAGTTTGCTTTTAAATGAGAAAACTAACTCTTTGCTTTTAAATGAGAAAACTCTTTGCCAGCCAGTTGCAATTCCAAAATATTGAAAAATGCATGGGATGTCAATCCTAGCAAAGTCTGAGTGCTTCAGAGCTTTGGAGACTCCTGAGACTGAATGACTAATGAGAACGTCAACAGAAAACCATATCTTGCTCATCACAAAAGACGCACTGAGATACTTCTATTAATTTATTTGTAAAATTGTGGACTTGGTCCTCACGTCAGGACCACTGTTGTCAACTTTCACATGGTAAATAAACACCCCGACTTTCACAATAAGCCAAAAATCAAGCTAATCCCATTTCAAAACAAGCCAATGCAGTCCGGGATTGTGGTGGGTCTGCTGTGAACCCCTGACTCTCTCCCCACTCGCCCCAGCTTGCCCCTTGCCCCTGCTTGCCGGGAGCCAATCAAAAAAGAGAAGGAACAAGCTACAAGCCAAAAACTAGCCAACAATCAACTCTCAAGCCAATTTAGCCAGAAACAAGCCCAATTTCTGCATGTTTTTTTTTTTTCCCTCAGGTTTGACATGTCTGGTCACCACCTGTGCTCAGCACAGGTTGTGATCGGCTTTAGACTACCATTATGCATACCCAGTCTTGGGGCTAGCCAAAGCCAAGTCTTTACCAAGGGGCATTACTGGAGCACAGAAATGCTCTGGCCAATCCCTTCCCTGGCCATCCTCCTGCTATGGAGATTGGAAAGGTTGCACCTGGGGATTCCCCCATCCTCAGATGGCTGAGTAAGCCAGCTTTACAACCCTTTTGCACTGGTGAAGTTGTCCAAAGGGGTCATGGAGCGAGGACCTGGACCTACAAGTTTACAAGACGACATGATGAGGAGTAAGTCCTTTTGTTTATTGTAATAATTATATTATATTTATATTATTTTTATTTGTTAACTTTGTAATTACTGTACATCGCTTCTTCCATCTGAGGATCTCAAAGGGCCTGACAAACATTTTTAATTAATTAAGCTACACAGCACTCCAGTGAAGCTTCATACCCATTTTATAGATGAGAAAGGTACAGAGGGCCAAATGCAAGGATGAAGTAAATCATTGTCTATGCTACACATTGGTATCCTGATTATGATCTCACACTGGTTTTACACCAGTTGAACTTTAATGACTTCAGGGGGTTATGCCTGATTTACACCAGTTGGTGGAGAAGCAACCCCAACATGTAAATTCATCAGATGCAAGTGGCAAACCAGTGTAATTTGCAGTGATTTGGCATTCAGTAGGTATGCAAAATGAGTGTTATTTACACCAAGTTGGCATGCTGTGGACAACAAATACAGCAGGCACAGATTCCTGTTTACACCAATAGAAATTGTAACCATGAAACCAGAGTGGAATTTGACCTAGAGAAATTAAGTGTGACATGGCCATGGTCACACAGCACGTCAGTGGAAGAGCTGGGACTAGCAGCCAAGAGTCCTGGCTCCTAGTCCTCTTTCAGGGGATGAGCATGCAGTAATTAATTTTCATGAAATGCGGCATAATCTACGTAACAAATCTTTCTCACCAAGTAATAATTTGGATTCTCAAATAAATAAGAATAAAATAAAAGATTGGTTGTTGGAATAATGTTCAGTCCCAGAGATAAACTAGTGGTGGTCTTAAATACAGAGGGACTTGAACTGAGGTTCTGAACATGGAGCTCCGCAAACCTGAACTCCTCCTGCCACTTGCTCTCCAAGTGCATGACTTTGTGTCAACACATCCCAATGTGGTGATTCTGCATCATAACTTCACAAGATGAAACATCTGCCAAATCAAACACAGAAACTTTTGAGTTCAATGCAGCAGATTTGAATGTATATTTGCATCTAAAACCATTCCTAGAAAGCCCCTAGGAACTTATATCAGTGGGATATGCATGTTGGGACAGGGTAGTATTGGAGTCAATGGACACTGTCAGGCTAGAGGGAATTTTGCATCTGTGGGTGATTTTACAGTACATCAGTGGCCCCCAAACTGTGGGGTGCACCCCTAGGGGGGAATAGAGGAATGTTCAGGGGGACATGGTGGGGCACGGGCCAGAGCCCACAGGGGGCAGGGAGGGAGCTCTGCCCCCCGCTCCACTCCGGCCCTGTTCCAAGCCCTGGCCACAGCTCCTGGTGATGGCCCCTGGCTCCCAGCCATGACTGTGGCCCCAACTGCAGCCCCTGCTCCCTGCTGAGGCCCCAGCTGCAGTGCTGGCCCCACTCCTGACTGTGGCCCCTGGCCCTGGATCCAGACTGTGGCTCCCAGATGAGGCGCGGACTAGGTAAGGGGGGGCCATGGACACAAAAGTTTGGAGACCACTGCAGAACATACTATAATATGAAATTAATTATTGATACTATAACAGCCTTAAGTCTGAATTTCTTTTTCTGCTATGTTGCTGTCTGCCTTTTAATATTTTAATTTTTTATAATTTATAACAACATGCTGTCTTTTATACTATATATTATTTATACAAGATTGTTGTCTGCTTTTATATTAATTCATTTCCTGTGGAATTCTTTTTCTTTCATGTCTTTTATTGAGTTGTAAATTCAGCGTCCAATCTTTGTTTTACCTGCGCAAAGCAGTTACAAGATTTCATGGTGAATTGAGAAAAAGATCTGCTTTCCTGTACTGCCATGATGGTTAATCCACTGAGGGAAAAGAGATTAAAATACTGAAAGCTTGTTTCCATCCAATCCAAAATCCCTGTTTGGTTTGGTTGTTTATGAATAAGGCTCAGGACACAGACTCTTTTAACTCGGATTGTTTTTTCTATGGATGTGCCCAGTCTCTGTGAAAATGAGCATGCTACTCTGTCAGTGCAAAACAAAATAAATTAATGGTAATTCATTAATAATAAAAGAATTCTGGAACTAAGTGGCACATTTTCTGCATCTTTTGCCTTTTCCTTTATATTTTTGCTTTGTGTGACAATCTTAATACAAGTTTAAAACTAAAAAGAAGATCTTGTCAGAGAAGTCTGTGCAATAATCTCTATTAATGTTTTTCATCAACATTTTACCCTGCATTATAAAAAGAGGTTAATTTGGATGCCCAGTAGCCCCACCTACTGACAACAGATATCACATTCTTAAAATGTATTATTATTATTTCTACAAAATGTTAAATGTGTACCAAATGCCTGTTTATAAATATTACAGTTAAGAAACAAAACCACCCCCACCACCCACATTAATTGATAGGTAAGTATGAGGTTTCACGCCCACAAAAGCCAAAACAATTTATAATTAAATTTCTCACAGAAACTTTTAACCTCCGCCCTTTTTTGCACATGTGTTAGAATGTCTAGCGGTGAACCAAGCAGGATTGGTTTTGCTTTTACAGAACCTACGTTGCATTTTGTCTTGAGAAAATCAAAAACAAGGCTGGCATGTATCCTTGTTCCATTTTAAAATTCCAGGGAGTGTAGATGATTACTACGGCATTTTATAATCACATACCACAACACCACCACATGCTGTCTTGTTACCATGTCTACTCACAGACTGTGGGCTTGTCTACCTTACCCACTGGATTGACGGGCATTAATCCAGCAGGGGTCAATTTATCGCATCTAGTCTAGACGCGATAAATCGACCGCCGAGCGCGCTCCTGTCGACTCCGGTATGCCACTGGAGTGAGAGGCACAGGTGGAGTCTACAGGGGAGCGTCAGCCATCAACTTATCGCAGTGAAGATATTGCAGTAAGTAGATCTAAGTACGTCGACTTCAGCTACGTTATTTACATAAAAATGTCATAATTGGATAATATTAAGCAAAATAAAATACATGTAAATAGTAGATGGATAAATGCATCTCAATAAAAATAAGTTAAACGAATTGAAAGAGCTGGGTGGAAACACTGGGCTGTATGTTGTTAATGATTTGCTGCATCAAATCTTATCAGTAGGTGGTAATGGACGATAGAAAACACAGCTTATTGTAGTGCTCTTTTTCCTCTGTTTCCAGGCAAGGTGTCTGTTATTTTATGTATTGATTGCTTCTCATCTATATCTCTCCTGGCCTTAGCTGCTATGTAATAGTGTTGCTCTGTGATGTTAAACAGTTTCACCCCACAGCCAGCCATGTTTCACCCCACAGCCAGCTGTTTTTCAGAGAAGGCTCAAGTAATTTCTGTGTATGGTTTGTGAAGTGCACTGGGGTCTTTTGGGATGAAAGGCGTGATATAAATGTAAGATATTATTCATTTGCTTTTGCCAGTACACACAGTACTAGTATCCTTTGCTTTCTTCTCGCATTCCCCAGATTAAATTGTCAAGAGTCTCAATAATAGTCTGAACTTTTGCTCCAGGCAGACTAATAATCACAGTTCTGTTAGCTCAATCCTTATAAAGACATGGCTATTCTCAAGACGCACAATTGATTCACCTACTGGCTTTCTCTTCCACATCCCTTGTATTTTCTGTGTGCAGCCTTAGCCCTTGGATGTTGCTCAGCTTCCATTTCCCCCTTGCCATGTTGGCTGTCCTTCAGCTCAACGTAAAGCCTGAGTTGGTCCCCTGAAATAACAAGGACCAGACTGAGGATGCTTCATCAGGCTTCTGAGTCCTTTTCTTCCGTCTGCTGAATTAGAAGAGGAAAGGCTTGTCCTGTGTAGGCAAAGCACTGTGGGAAACCAAATAATCAGCTCCTTCTGGCTATCCAAGAAGCAGCTCGTTCTCTTCACAAACAGAAAGGGGCCACATCAAATCATTTCCCTGAGCTGTTCTGCATGGCCCTGTGGGAAACAGAATAATTAGCTTCAGTTAGCTGCCAAGCCAACACCTCCTTTTCTTCCCTCCAAGTCCCCTCCTTTGACCCCACTTTTTTATAACTGCAGCCACTACTGTAGTAAACACAACTGAAAAGGGGATCTGTTCCAAACCACATCCCGAAAGCTGCCTCCTGGTCTTTTACAAGGAATGTCGAGTGCCACTGCTGGCATCTATCCAGTCCAAAAGACACTTCATCCTAAGAAGCCTGGGACATGCTAGTCACTCAGAGGGCTTAAACGGTGAACACCGGACAAGGGTAGCACCTCTCTTGGTCTTTATTCCTTCTGTCCTAAATACACTGACCTGGTTGTTTTCATAAGAATTCAATTCCTGCTAGAGTCTCTTCTATTCAGGCCTCAGTTACCTTTCTGCTGTCCGCCCACACAGGTTGCTGTAAGGTGTTAATACATGGGCTAGCAGCACGACAGCTTTTCAGGAGTCTATGATCTATAACAGCCCTTTGCTGGGAAAAGGTGCAGTTGCGATCTTTCCATGATGTCTGTGCCTTCCCTGACGTCTGGTGGTGGGGCGAATACATGGACGGTTGAAAAATTTGGCTAGTTCACTGGTCACAAATCGATCTGTGCATGAATCGTAAATATTACATGATTCAGCAAAAAGACCCTTTCCTACGTAGATTATTCTCCTACTCTTGTAATGTCCATTATGTTACCAGACATTTGCTTCTTTCTCCCCTAACTTACATAAATATACGTCAGGAGTAACTCTATTGAAGCCAGTGGAGTTACCCCTGTGTAAAACTGATATAGGTCAGATGAGAATCAGAACCATTTTCTCTGTGCTTTTCTTTTCTCTTCCAAAAGTTCAGTTAGAACTGGTCAAAATATTTGAAAGAAAAGGTTATTTTTGTCAAAATTAGTCTTTTTTTTCAAAATATTTATTTTTATGAAAAACTGTCAACTTTTTTTTGCAAAAATGTTTTCCTTTTTTCAATTTTTTTTCAAAGTGTTACAAAAATATTATTGAAAACATTGTCAGAATGGTTATCTAAATTTTTGATTATTAAAACTAAAGTTTTGGTAAATGAAAATAATATCTAACCACTTTGACCTTTTTATTTTTAAGAAATTGTGAAAAAAAATAAAAACAAAAAATGGGTCTATTTCAAACACTTTGAAATGAAAACAACTTCAAAATTGTTGTGCAAATAGGTTGTTTGAGATTTCTTTACCAGCTCCAGTTCAGGTACAATATGGAAAACTGAGACTAGTTTCTTATTCTCTTTATTAGCTCTTCTTCAACTGAGACTTTAAAAAAATAGTATGTGATGAATGACTGGACAGTCTCTACGTAAAAGAATAAATGGACAGAAATCAGACATCAAGAATTATAACATTCAAAAACCAGTCGGAGAACACTTCAATCTCTTTGGTCACTCAATTACAGACTTAAAAATGGCAATTCTTCAAAAAAAAAAAAAAAACCTTCAAAAACAGACTCCAACGAGAGACTGCTGAATTGGAATTAATTTGCAAACTGGACACCATTAACTTAGGCTTGAATAAAGACTGGGAGTGGATGGGTCATTACACAAAGTAAAACTATTTTCCCAAGTTTATTCCCCACTCCCATCCCCCACTGTCAACTGCTGGAAATGGCCCACCTTGATTATCACCCCCCACCACCGGCTCTCTTGCTGGTAATAGCTCACCTTACCTGATCACTCTCCTTACAGTGTGTATGGTAACACCCATTGTTTCATGTTCTCTGTGTATATAAATCTCCCCACTGTATTTTCCACTGAATGCATCCGATAAAGTGAGTTGTAGCTCACAAAAGCTTATGCTCAAATAAATTGGTTAGTCTCTAAGGTGCCACAAGTCCTCCTTTTCTTTTTGTGAATACAGACTAACACGGCTGCTGCTCTGAAACCTGATGATACTTTTGTTATCTTGTTTAATATAGATGAGTCCAAACCAAAATTCCAGATCCAAAGATCCCTTAAACTTTGGGAAAGTTCTGCCTTGGATCAAATCTTGGTGGCTCGAACTCATCTCTGCTCATTACATTTTTTCTGTTTGAGCTGCAAATCTAGCACCTCTTATCCCAGGAGCAAGAAGACAGTATTATTTGTTTACTTACGGTTTATTACTTACGTTTCATGTGGACCTGTGTATGGATAAAAAAAAATTGTACTGCTGACCAAACTAGGGGGAAAAATGTGCACCAAGTTTTGGTGATTGAGAAGTGCAGATTTTGCCTGCTATCGTAAAGAGGAGAGAGAGAGAAATGGGACCTAACAGCAAACGTTTTGTCTGCTCTGAAGTGTAATTCACAGAGGACAGCCCCATTCCAGAAGGCCACTGGCTGGAACAATGCTTCCACAATGTTCTTATTCATTCACTAAGGAATAGGGAGGCATAGAAAGGAAGCGTGGGACCGTGGTTCCTGAGAAACGTAGCCTAGATCATCAGCTAGTGTCAGTTGGTGTAGCTTCACTGAAGGATCTGGACCTTTATAAATTTATATACACACACACTTAATAATCTGCCCTTGAATAGGTCAAACTTGGTCCCCTGGCAGATATACTTATTCGAAATTGTGGTGTTATTTTGAGTATGAAATGCCGTTGACAAGTTTATAACCTCGGTTTAAGAATTTGGAACTCTTCCAGGCTTCATCTTATCAGGATAAGAAGATGTTAGTTTACGCCTTGCTGTCATCCAGGCTTGACTGTTATACTTGACTGCTGATTGGTATCTCTTCCCTTCCTATTTTTTAGTTTTTCTTCAGCTCCTGCAAAATTCTGCAGCTAGATTCAGAAATCAGACTAAACTTGCTTATGTTACTGGTCCTGAGCCTTCGGCTCTGACTGTTACACAGCTGGAGAATTATTTCTCCTATGCTCACAAAATGTACAGTCCGATTTGCACCACGCTGGCAGAGCTGGTAATTGCCATAAGCCCCACAGGCTATACTAGTGGATGATATAATTTGAAGTCCTGAAATGTGCAGCTACCAGCAGTTACAGGCACCACATACATAGTAGTGCAGAGCCCTCATTAGTCCATATGCCAGAAGAGGTAGGGGCCTTATTTTTGCTCATCTCCGCAAAGGAAAGAAAAGGGGAAGTAGTGTTGCAAACCTTTTTGCATCTCAGGCTGTATCCAAATGCCAGCTGCCCACTTCCCTTAAATCAGTTGCCAAGTTGTGATGTGACATGAGATAATTAAATTACCCAGTGAATCTGCTGCTCCTGTTTCCTGTCCGCTAGGTTCTGCATGGGGCACCAGCTACTGTGATCGGGAAGCCACCAGAGGGCACTTTTGCATTTCCTATTAAGGCCCTGCCTTTCAATGTGTGTGATCAGACACTCAGCAATGCTGCTTTCTTGCCAGCATGAGAGAATAATAATTAATACAAAATGGCATTTATATAGCACCTTCCTTCCCTCAGAGGAGCATATAAAAACATCCTTGTGGCAGAGGAATTCAGGTGGTCTATTAGAGTTAGCGCTGAATAAGATTAGGGTCGGTGAGTTCAAAATGGCAAAAGGGATTCACCTACATGATTACAAGTGGCAGGAAGATACTGATGAAGAAGAAAACCTGGGGGTAATAGAGATTAGAAAGTAACCATCAGTCAAATGTTTGGCAGCAGCTATAAAAAAAACTATCATCAAATAATGTATAATAATTGATGATACATTTCATTTCTATAATGCAATTCATCTGATTACCTCAATATACTTTACAAACATTAGCAATTTAATCCCCACAGCACCTGGTGAGGTAGTTAAGGGATAGCCTATTTGGTAAAATATTCAGGGCAAAATTTTCAAAACTGGGTGCCTGCGGTTAGACAGCTAAAGCCATCTTTATTTAAGCACGTAAATAAATGGCTGGATATTCAGAAATGCTGGGCACATGCAGATATCAGAGTTAATGTAGTAATAGTAACTTCATAACAAAGATTTGTAATTTCTGTCTTTCAGCACAGGCAACATAAAGACTGTCTGTGTCTGTGTTCACAGGCGCTGACTTTCCATTGTGCGGGCAGAGAGGGAGGGCCCGACCCTCAGCTCTGCCCCAGGCCTCGCCCCCACTCCACCCCTTCCATCAAGGTCACTCCCTGCCCTGCCTCTTCCCAGCCCGCTCCACCCCCACCCCGCCTCTTCCCACCCTCTTCCGTCCCTTCCCCCGAGTGTGCCACGTCCTCTCTCCCCTCCCCCCCCCCCCCAGCCTCCTGCATGCTGCAAAACATCTGATTGCGGCGCGGGTAGGCGCGGGGAGGGAGAGGTAAGTGCTGATTGGCAGGGCTCACCGGCAGGCAGGAGGAGCTGGGGGGAGGGGGAAGGTGCTGATAGGGGGCCTGCTGGTGGGTGCTCAGTACCCACCATTTTTTCCCCATGGGTGCTTCAGCCCCGGAGCACCCATGGAGTCGGCACCCATGGAGTCGGCACCTATGTCTGTGTTGGTTTCGCCGTGTGCAACAAAGATTTAGGGGACGTCAAAAGTGCTGGAAAGTTCTCTTATTGAACAAAACTGTCATCTGGTCCAAAAATAAAACTCAGCGAGATTGGAAATGAACAAACATAAACTTGGGACACATGACAGTAGAAAACAACAAATGTGAGAGCAAGGATTTGCTTTTCTGGCCTAGCACTGCCAAAGACAAAATTATACACCCCGAGAACCTTTTTAGTAGAGAAAAACAGGGAAGTGTCTAGACATCAAATTAACTTCCGTCAGCTTGACCAAATGTCTACAGTTTGATGTCTAGACACTTTCCTGTTATTTTTCTCTACTAAAGAGGTTCTCGGGCTGTATAATTTTGTCTTTGGCAGTGCTAGGCCAGAAAAGCAAATCCTTGCTCTCACATTTGTAGTTTTCTACTGTCATGTGTCCCAAGTTTATGTTTGTTCATTTCCAATCTCATTGATCATGGAACCACTAGTCTTTCATCATTACAGATCAGACCATTTGTAATTGTTAGTACCTCATGCACTTCTTGGGCTGAATGAAAACCAAAGGATGGATCTGTATATTTTGTACTAAGTATTAAATGCAGTTTTCAGTGTCCAGTTTAATCTGTCCACTTAATATGCCAATACCCAGATCTTGCATCCTGGATACTGAAAAGCTGGGCATTAGCTAATTTACTTGTTTCATCCTCAGATGTAGGCATCTAGTAATGCTCTTGCTTGATTGCCTTGTGCAAGTCTGGTGGATCTAGACAGTCACAGCTCTCTCTGTGTGATTTTTTTCCTCTACTATTATGGAGTTTCCTTGGTCTGTAGGCTCAGATACCTTGACAATTACCATAAATGTTTCCAGTCTCAATCTCTTTAGCCCATTAGAACTTACAGTGCAACTGGAATTGGCATCAATTTTGGAATTCCTGGATAAAGTTCTCTGGTTATCATAACAGTCCCTTTTGACTTTAAAGTCTATGAATCTATGAAGATCCATGACTAGCAATAATCTTATTTCACAATCTTTCACTTTTGCAAATCTCCTTCCCCATGTATCCTCATGTCTTGCTATGTTAACCTTAATTCTGTTCTAAACGCCTCAGAACCAGGATGAGCTATTTCAGTTTTTCTGTTAATTCTGGGATAGGCTCAGGGTAAAGCCCCATGCACACCTACAGCAAAGCGTCATGCAAGCTTGTGATGCTGTGTATAAGAAAGATGACAATTTGTATCATTGTTGCTACCACTGTTATACAATTGCAACAAACCTTCTACAAAGTGTGTCATTTAAGGTGTCAATAAAAAAGTTATGATTTGCTAAGTATGATTATCCTGTTTATATGCATGTATCATCTCTGTATCTGAAGTTATGAATATTGGCTATATACTTGTATCTTAAACTTGTGTTATATTCCTGGGTGACACCCTCAGACAGAATTTACACTGGGGCTAGAAAACTACGTGGTGATGGCCTATCAAGGACACTCCACTCTCACAATGGGCCATTGAAAAAACTCATCCAGTCCAGCTAGCTCTTCCTGAGGATGCTTCAGACAGCAACGAACCAATGGCCGCCCCCTGTGATTCAGCAAAATGTGTAAGGGCATGTGATGTGCTCATGTGACCCTGGGCTCCATCTTAGGCCAGTCACTTTCCACATACAGAGGCTGTGGGCTTTGTTCAAGGTGGTAAATTTCCATGCACATAGCAGAGGATATAAAAAGACTTCTGAGACACTGCCATGTTGTTTCTTCCCTGCCCTAATTCTCTGGACTGAATGTACAACTAAAAGGAACATCTTGAACTATGGATTGAGGACCTTTCAGTCTTTTGGAAGTTACCAGAGAGATTTTACAAGCCAGAAGTCTATTCCATCACTGCTACAAACCTGATATAAGGACTTTGCAATCGTTTGTATGTATATAATCTATTAACCATGTAACTCCCTTATTTTATTAATAAATCTTTAGTTCGTCTACTAAGGATTGGCTGACAGTGTGATATTTGGGTAAGATCTGAGATATATATGGATCTGGGGTAAGCATCTGATCCTTTGGGATCAGTAAGAACCTCACATGTGAAATGGGTTTTCAGTAACCTCTCACTATATTAGACTTGGTTGTCTGGATGGGAGCCAAAGACTGGAATCCTTAAAGGGGACTGTGTTTGGCTTTTGGTTAACCAGTGTGGAACTGCAGCTCTTTTGTTACTGGCTTGGGGAATCTAATTATAGAGTAAACCCCCAGTTTTGAGAATTGTCTGCCCTGTTTCTTGCAGTCTGCCCTGAGTGTGGCCTTCTCAGTGTGGCCCATCACAGGCACCCTGTCACATAAGCCAACTAATGATCAAATAGTAAAAATGGAAAAGCCAACAGTAAGAGAAACGTCACTGCTGGGGAGACAGCAGTGAGTGTCAGAGCGGCTCAACCAGGAATGAAGGGCATGAGGAGGAATGTAAGGTGTGTTAGGTATAAGGAAGTAAAGTGTATTGAGGGGAACCAGTGATGGAGGGAGAAGTAGTGAGCAAGGAGTAGTTGTGAGAAGGAGACAATGAGTGGGCAATGGGCGGGTGGATGTAGGACGGCCAGGATGACTGAGGGTGTAGAGGCAGACTGGAGAGGAAAGACTGAGGGTAATGGAGACAAGGAGGGAGAGCCTGAAAGGGGGTTAGAAGAAAATGAGGGAGAATTTGTGGATGGGGGGAAGAGAGAGTCAGACGTTGATGGAGGTGGGAAAGTTGATGGAAAGACAGGATGAAATACTACTGGAAAGGAAGGAGAGCAATATATGAAAATATGGAGGAAGAGTGATGAACTGGGGTAGAGAAAGATGAATTAGCCCAAAAGAGAAACCCTGTAAAGATAAATTAAAAACAGATATCTCAGAGATGTGGATGAATTAAAAAAAGAATGAAGGAATAGAAAGGGGAAAGAAGGAATAATAAAAGTTAGGGAAATAATACTAAATATAGTCATTTTAATGTAATAAAGTTTAATGCCAGAATGTTACAATACACATAAATTAAAGAATATTTTCTGAGTGGCCCATAAAGTTGCACATTAATTCTTTTCAGCTTTGATGTCTTACATTACATAATGCATAATGGGGCGGGAGCAGGGGTGCACACATGTGCATGTCCTGTACAAACAGTTATGGTAAATTTAAGGGAATGATTGTACAATATTTGGAGCCACTAAAAACACACAACACAAACCACTACCACCTACCAATCCAACCCTCAGAGGAGGAGGCTTATTTGGGAGGGCTGGGTAAAGTTAGTGATGATAGAGAGAGGTGGAGGACAGGATGCCAGATTTAGGTGGGCTGAAGTGCCCATGAATGGGGGCCCAGCTGGGACAAGGTGTTTGTTTTGGAATTAGAAATAACAGTTTTGATCTAAGAAGGATATCACAGCCATTCGAAAATCTCAAGAGGGTGAGAACTATCAACCATAGAACTTATTTTAAAAGTTGTAGCCAAGATTTTGAATATAGCAGTCTAACTAAAGGCTCCTAAATCTCTATTTAGGCACATAAATAAGTAGTCAGATTTTCAGAAATCCTGAGCACCTATGAGTTCAGTCTTCTGAGTAACTGATTCAAGGCCTTATTCTCTGTAGTGTTCAGGATTATCAGGCCAAAAGTATATTTCTCATAAAGACACAGAATTGATACTCACAAAAGTTCTAAATTCCAAGTCCGGTGTACCCTACTAGTTTGAGTCTGGTTCGACTCTGGTATTTCTCTATTCTAATCTCAGTTCTGAGACCGATGCCCTCTGTGCAAGACATGGCCTAGTTTCTTGTGCAGGTCACTTAATTTCTCTGTTTTGTTTCCCCATCTGTGAAATGGAGATAAGAGTTAATTACCCGCCTCACAGGGGGTTAATTACCTAATATTTATAAAGTGCTTACATGTTGAAAGCCCTATATGGATGTTTTTTCTTTATAAACAATGTTCAGGTACCTAGAGAACAGAAGAGGAGCTTTTCATATAATTAAAATTAAATGAACAAATTGCTATAGAATTGCCATGCATTAGATCAGTATTATATCCATTTGTTATTATTATGTATATTATAGTGTGATCTCACCTACTGATTTAAATCTGGATTGTGCTCCATTGTGCTCAGCACTGTACAAACTCGGAGCACTAATGATCTAATTTGTCATTGCTAAATTCTGTATTATTTCTACAGCACCCAAAGTATGTATCACAAAATAAATAAGCTGTGACTGCAAATGACATTTGGCTGTCTGTCAAAGCCAAATTAAAGTATGGAATGAAGGCCATGTTCCAGGTTGTGTTGTGCCTGCTTTGCATGGGTCCAGCCAGAAGAAAAAAAAAACCGCCATAAGCCAGATGTACTTGACAAAAGAAGGATTTCCTCTGAATAGGGGCATCCTATATGGTATCCTCCATATTGACCCACAATTTAAGGGAAAAGAGGTATGGCTAAGGAGTTCCGGCTTCTTGGTGAGCCCTGGCTGTTGAAATGACTCTGGGGCACCATTGCCAGACAGATAAAGTAAAGAAGCCCTCAGCCTGCTCTGCGTTATGCCAGGAACTAGACTAGCACCAAAATGGCCCCAGAATGAGAACTGAACTCAAGGTGGGCTTACTGCTACCTTTGCTCTCCATATGCCTGACCTGTGCTGTGCTGAGCACAGCTTGGACTTAATCCAGGATCTGGCCCTGAATCTGTAGGTGTAAAATTGAACCTTAACTGAAGTATAGCTCTCCCTAGCACCACCGGGAGCGGTTTCCAAAAGGGAAAAGAAAGGCAAAAATGAAGAAATGAAATACAGTAGAAGCTCAATCAAGTGCTCTTCACAGGAGCTCACCCCTCAGAATTTGTAGTGACCTTACTCGTGACAGTGTAGTTTTTCCTAGGTTTTTCAACAAGCAAAATGAAAAAAGAGTAAATCCATCATGTAGCATCATATTGACACGAACATGGGTCATCAGCAGGTTTAGAACCTTTAGATCCACAGCACGTATCTCTTCCGCTTGAGCTGACAGCGTAAAGGACAGTAGTAATAGGTTGTCATCCTCTATGTGGGCCATCCAGTAGAGGCAGACAAGGCACTCATTTTGAGAGTGGGTTTCACAGCACATTCCAGGCATATGGAACGCAAAGGTAGCATTAATTCCAGGTTCTGAGAGGAATACTCTAGTGGTTACAGACCCTTCTGTCTCTGGCTCATCCAGCCTGCCCATATCCCAGTCCCACCTGTTGGCTTCTTGGCTCAGTCCCAGTCTCCCCATCCCCATTCCGTTCATCTCCTTGTCCCAGTCTACACACACACAGACTCCCGCACCCTATGGACTCCTTGTTCCAATCCCAGTCTTCCCCTAAGCTCTTCATCTCAGTCCCAAAATCCCCAACACCAACTCATCCTAGTCCCAGTCCCAGCCCTAGGGTGAGGTGGGGAGGCTGAGCACCCCAGCTCTCCGGAGGAAGGTGGAGAGCCAGACGGGAAAGAAACTGGGTGCTCAGCCATTCAGCAGTTTGCCCCGAGGTTCTTGTCAATTTCACTTTCTGCAGCAGGGACAACTGACTAGAGCCTCTGAGCCAGGCAGCTGGAGAGCTGGAAAATTCCTTTTCAGTTCTTTCTAAACAGAATTTTTCTAGAAATCCCTTCCCATGAAAAATGTGGTATTTTCAACTCAATTCATGATGACAGTTTTTTTCAAAAAAACCACCTTTTTTTGGCAGGAAGGGATTGCTCATCTTCCAGCCAGCTCTACTGTCAGACTCTTTACTGAGCATCTGCAAACTGAGATTTTTCAGAAACGTATAACTTGGCCAAATGTGGGTGGATTGTCATTGGGGTGGCAAAAGACACAGCCCTGACAACAGGGTGACACCCCTTTGCCAAATTGCAAGTCCTGCTCCAAAGCATAGACGCTCTAGAGCTTCTCATTAAAAAGCTTGTCAGACATTTTTTACTTAGGAAAAACAACATATTTTCTGCTAATTTGATTCTAAGAAATGGCAGATACATTTCTGCCTAAATTCAGGCTAAGATAGACACATGGCCTGGAAAATTTCAGCCCAAATGGTTTAAGTTTAGCAAAGTTATAAACACCTGAAACTAGGATTTTATAATAAAACGTGTCAGGCAACCTTAACTATAGGCATCACTACCCTGTGCTACCTATAGTAAGTAAGATCCATTTAAATTTGACATGGGAGGAGAGAATATTTTGATAACTGCTTGGATTTAACAGAAGCTGAATAAGCAAGATAGCAACCTACACTAATTTACATGTTAATTTAAATAAACCTATGTCATTAGAGAGATTCACATGTACATTTAAAAAGCCAGAAGCATAACTTCCATCCATTCCCAGGCACTGCGAATAATAATAATTATAATAGCTCTTATATAGTTGAGGAAGACTTTTACAGAATCATAGAAGATTAGGATTGGAAGAGACCTCAGGAGGTCATCTAGTCCAATCCCCTGCTCAAAGCAGGACCAACACCAACTAAATCATCCCAGCCAGGGCTTTGTCAAGTCGGGCCTTAAAAACCTCAAAAGATGGAGATTCCACCACCTCCCTAGAAACCCATTCCAGTGCTTCACTGCCCTCCTACTGAAATGAGAGACTAGATTGCATAACATGGTTAAATGCTGGAAATTTCCTTAGTGCTAACTCTGAAGACATTGTGGGCCAAATCCTCAGCTCTTGTAGAATCTGAGAATATCGCTCTGGTGCAACTGAGGGTCTGGCCCTGCAAATATCAGAAATACCTGGCTGACATTACAGACCTGTTTGGGCTCAGCACTAACAGGGGCATCATATAAAGTTAAAAGGTAGCGTGTATAAAACTGTAATTTGATACATCCTAATGTATGGAACAGAGACTTGGCCAGTCACAAGAAAATAAATCTGTATGTTCACCACCATGTAAATGAAGATGTTGACAAGGTCAAGTGGTTGGACACGCTGTGATAGGAAACAAAATGAGGTTGTGAGAGGACTATTGTTGGTTGCCCCAACTGAAGACAAGTTGAGAGGCTAGGCTATTTTGGAATGGACATGTCTGGTGGAGACCTGAGACATATATTGATAGGATGGCCTTTGTAATCATTGTGGATGGAAGACGAGCAAGGGGGAGGCCAAAGATTCTGTACATGGACTGGATATCAGCGGACCTTAGAGAGACCTATTTGCAAAACAGCCTGGCATACAATCATGAGTTTTGGAAGAAGGCTCTAAAAGTCACTGATCCCAATTAGGGAAGTGACGAGAAAAAAGAAGAAGAGTCATTGCTATCAGCTCCACAAAGGTAGATCCCTTTATCCACTCCTTTATCTTCTCTTAGACCCACCAACATAGATCCAGTTGCAGGACTGATGACTTCATTTTCAAAGACAAGTCCCAATTTACTTGTGCTGAGTAGTGCCCCATGCCTTTCTGGCTGCTGGATGGGAAAAGTTGGGTATTGTTTTATTTTAATCCACACAGAAAAATATCTGAACTGAATTGGAGAGAACGAAAATAATAAATGTGATTACCAGGTACCCTGAGAGGCTGCTGATTGGGTGACTAGCATGGTAACATCAGTGAAGCTAAACAAAAACCGAATCTGCCTAGTCCTGGAAGATTTAAAACGTGATGAAAGGGAAGCTTTACCTGTCGTGTAGAGCAGAAAATGTTACACTGTAGTGACAATGCTGTATTGTTTTTTAGACTGGCTACACATCAGTGGCTTTGGCAAATACGGCTAAAGGAGGAATGCTGGAAGCTGTGTACTGTACATTACATTTTGTCCAGCATAATGTTGATTCACGTGATCTCTCTTTAATAGCTCATCTGCAGTGTAAGAATCCCAGAAATGTCTGAGAGTTTGGAAATTCTAGAGGTGACATTTGGATATGTGTTTAGAAATACATGGCAGAAGCATGATCAGAGTCTCGCATTGCAGCTAGAAGCAACAACCTTGAAACTGCAAGAAAGTACAAAGTCTGGCTGAATGAAGTAGGCTTCACTGGGCATCTACTGACTAAGCAGAAAATGTTTCATGCCAAATCCTGGAAAGGTAAGGGCCATTCACAAGATGCCAGAGCCCCAAAATAAAGTGGTACTCATGAGAAATGGATAGGATCCAGTACTGGGCACAGTCCATTCCCAAACTCTGTGAAGTGTTCCATTGAGAAAATAAGGTTGAATGGCACTGAGAACAAAAGCAACAGAATGGCTTCTATGAGCCAAAAAACTGGGTTTCAGATGTTCCTGTCATCCAGCCCAGCAGTGAAGCAGTGCCAGTAAATCTGTTCACTGAGGCAAGCTTTGAGGATTAAGGAGCAGCGATTTTGCAAGATTGAAGCCAGTCTGAGTTTAAAAATAATGGTGCCAGTAACTGTACATAAGAGCTGTTCAGGTGCAGACTGGCACAGTAGAGCTGCAACATGAAACTGTGGGTTGCAGGTGCATTTAAAATCGGTGGGCCTGGTTCACCACTGGCTCAGCCCTTATTATTTAGTGTTAATTATTTCTGTTTTATTATTATTCATTATTTGTGTTGCACTCGCTCTTAGAGGCCCTGTAGAGAATATAGGCTGACATTACACCTGGGTTTGCATTTGAATGTAGGCATGAGTGATAGGCCCAAAGAGTGTGACTAGACCGTATGAACTCATGAGACAGAAAGATGTTTGTGTTAAACTTGTTGTGACCTTTGAAATACCAGCATTATCTTATTTAAGGTTTGGGATGAGGTAATAGAAACAAAGAAAAACATAGTTAATTGGACACCAAGTGCCCAGTAGTTAGGGAAACTTATGGCAAAATGAGATAAGAAGAAAACTTTGAAGAAAGATGCCTAGTCATTAATCTTGTCTTGACTGGAGCAGAGGACAGTGTCCAGCCCTAAACTGCTAAGGTCTGATAACCACCAATGACATCACTTTTTTAGGATAGTGTATAAGAAACAAGGTTCTTTAGAATTTTCTTTGTCAGAGCTTTTCATATGGAATCACACCATGATTGGAAGGTATCTCCTGGGCCTGATCCTGTTGTAAGTATTTGGACAATGCATGTAACTGTATTGTTAAGGTATGGAATATAAGTGCTTGTATTTGTATTTTGGATGTAATCAGCACCATGTGACCTTTGGACTAATAAAGGAATGCTTGTGTGGAAGCTGAGTCATGGTTAGACCTTAGGAAAATTATTTCCAACAGGCCCTAACTAAGATCAAGGCCCCACTGTGTTAGATATTGTACAAACACATGAGAGATGATCCTGGCCTTGAAAAGCTTACAGTCTAAAAAGGTAAGACAAACAAGGGATGGAAGGAGAAACAGACACAGAGAGGTGAAGTAACTTGCCTAAGGTCACAGAGGAGGTTAGTGGCAAAGCCAGGAATATAGTCACGTCTCTTAAGTCCCAGTCTAGTGCCCCCTCCACTACAAGTCCATGATGCCTATACACCTGTCCAAAGCAGTTGTGAAAAGCTATCAAATTGGATCAGCAAATTACACTCCCTTTGCGTGGGTATAAATGACTATGTAAGAGATAAAAGCAGAAGAGGAAGCACAGAAAGAAGTCAGTAGTCTATATAAAGGGGGTATTTTTATTTTAAATCCCACAAACAGTAAATTAATGTGACTTAGAAAAAGTCAGATAAAATAAAGATCTCTCTGCAGAAAGTCATCCCAGCAAAAGTACCAGGCCCCAGATCCTCAATGATATCCAAGCCCTTGATGCTCATTGATCTCAATGGGACTTAGGAGCCTGAATATCTTTGGGTATGTCTACACTACGAAATTAGGTTGAATTTATAGAAGTCGGTTTTTTAGAAATTGGTTTTATATATTCGAGTGTGTGTGTCCCCACAGAAAATGCTCTAAGTGCATTAAGTGCATTAACTAGGCGGAGTGCTTCCACAGTACCGAGGCTAGAGTCGATTTCCGGAGCATTGCACTGCGGGTAGCTATCCCACAGTTCCCGCAGTCTCTGCTGCCCATTGGAATTCTGGGTTGAGATCCCAATGCCTGATGGGGATAAAACATTGTCGTGGGTGGTTCTGGGTACATATCGTCAGGCCCCCGTTCCCTCCCTCCCTCCGTGAAAGCAAGGGCAGACAATCGTTTCGCGCCTTTTTTTCTTGAATTACCTGTGCAGACGCCATACCACGGCAAGCATGGAGCCCGCTCAGGTAACCATCACCGTATGTCTCCTGGGTGCTGGCAGACGTGGTACTGCATTGCTACACAGCAGCATCAACTCATTGCCTTGTGGCAGCAGACGGTACAGTACGACTGGTAGCCGTCATCGTCATGTCCGAGGTGCTCCTGGCCATGTTGGCCAGGAGCGCCTGGGCAGACATGGCCGCAGGGACTAAATTTGGAGTGACTTGACCAGGTCATTCTCTTTAGTCCTGCAGTCAGTCCTATTGAACCATCTTATGGTGAGCAGGCAGGCGATACAGATTGCTAGCAGTCCTACTGTACCATCTTCTGCCAGGCAGGCAAGAGATGAGGATGGCTAGCAGTCCTGCTGCACCATCTTCTGCCAAGCAGCTATGAGATGTGGATGGCTTGCAGTCCTTCTACACCGTCTGCTGCCAGCCAAAGATGTAAAAGATAGATGGAGTGGATCAAAACAAGAAATAGACCAGATTTGTTTTGTACTCATTTGCTTCCCCCCGTCATTGCTCTAGGTCACACTGCAGTCACTCACAGAGAAGGTGCAGCGAGGTAAATCTAGCCATGTATCAATCAGAGGCCAGACCAACCTGCTTGTTCCAATAAGAACAATTACTTAGGTGCACCATTTCTTATTGGAACCCTCCGTGAAGTCCTGCCTGAAATACTCATTGATGTAAAGCCACCCCCTTTGTTGATTTTAATTCCCTGTAAGCCAACCCTGTAAGCCATGTCGTCAGTCGCCCCTACCTCCATCAGAGCAACGGCAGACAATCGTTCTGCGCCTTTTTTCTGTGCTGACACCATACCAAGGCAAGCATGGAGGCCGCTCAGCTCACTTTGGCAATTAGGAGCACATTAAACACCACACGCATTATCCAGCAGTATATGCAGCACCAGAACCTGGCAGAGCGATACCGGGTGAGGAGGCGACGTCAGCGCAGTCACATGAGTGATCAGGACATGGACACAGATTTCTCTGAAAGCATGGGCCCTGCCAATGCATGCATCATGGTGCTAATGGGCAGGTTCATGCTGTGGAACTTCTGGGCTTCTGGGCTCGGGAAACAAGCACAGACTGGTGGGACCGCATAGTGTTGCAGGTGTGGGACGATTCCCAGTGGCTGCGAAACTTTCGCATGCGTAAGGGCACTTTCATGGAACTTTGTGACTTGCTTTCCCCTGCCCTGAAGTGCATGAATACCAAGATGAGAGCAAGCCTCACAGTTGAGAAGCGAGTGGCGATAGCCCTGTGGAAGCTTGCAACGCCAGACAGCTACCGGTCAGTTGGGAATCAATTTGGAGTGGGCAATTCTACTGTGGGGGCTGCTGTGATGCAAGTAGCCCACGCAATCAAAGATCTGCTGATATCAAGGATAGTGACCCTGGGAAATGTGCAGGTCATAGTGGATGGCTTTGCTGCAATGGGATTCCCTAACTGTGGTGGGGCCATAGACGGAACCCATATCCCTATCTTGGCACCGGAGCACCAAGCCTGTGAGTACATAAACGACAAGAGGTACTTTTCAATACTGCTGCAAGCTCTGGTGCATCACAAGGGACATTTCACCAACATCAACATGGGATGGCCGGGAAAGGTACATGATGCTCGCATCTCCAGGAACTGTGGTCTGTTTCAAAAGCTGCAGGAAGGGACTTTATTCCCAGACCAGAAAATAACTGTTGGGGATGTTGAAATGCCTATAGTTATCCTTGGGGACCCAGCCTACCCCTTAATGCCATGGCTCATGAAGCCGTACACAGGCAGCCTGGACAGTAGTCAGGAGCTGTTCAACTACAGGCTGAGCAAGTGCAGAATGGTGGTAGAATGTGCATTTGGACATTTAAAAGCACGCTGGCGCACTTTACTGACTCGGTTAGAGCTTAGCGAAACCAATATTCCCACTGTTATTACTGCTTGCTGTGCGCTCCACAATATCTGTGAGAGTAAGGGGGAGACGTTTATGGCGGGGTGGGAGGTTGAGGCAAATCGGCTGGCTGCTGGTTACGTGCAGCCAGACACCAGGGCGGTTAGAAGAGCACAGGAGGGTGCGGTATGCATCAGAGAAGCTTTGAAAGCCAGTTTCATGACTGGCCAGGCTACAGTGTGAAAGTTCTGTTTGTTTCTCCTTGATGAAACCCCCCGCCCCTTGGTTCACTCTACTTCCCTGTAAGCTAACCACCCTCCCTTCCTCCCTTCGATCACCGCTTGCAGAGGCAATAAAGTCATTGTTGCTTCACATTCATGCATTCTTTAATCATTCATCACACAAATAGGGGGGTGACTACCAAGGTAGCCCAGGAGGGGTGGTGGAGGAGGGAAGGAAAATGCTACACAGCACTTTAAAAATTTACAACTTTAAAATTTATTGAATGCCAGCCTTCTGTTTTTTGGGCAATCCTCTGTGGTGGAGTGTCCGGTTGGCCGGAGGCCCCCCCACTGCGTTCTTGGGCGTCTGGGTGTGGAGGCTATGGAACTTGGGGAGGAGGGTGGTTGGTTACAAAGGGGCTGCAGTGGCAGTCTGTGCTCCAGTTGCCTTTGCTGCAGCTCAACCATACACTGGAGCATACTGGTTTGGTCCTCCAGCAGCCTCAGCATTGAATCCTTCCTCCTTTCATCATGCTGCCACCACATTTGAGCTTCAGCCCTGTCTTCAGCCCGCCACTTACTCTGTTCAGCCCGCCACCTCTCCTCCCGGTCATTTTGTGCTTTCCTCCACTCTGACATTATTTGCCTCCACGCATTCGTCTGTGCTCTGTCAGTATGGGAGGACAGCATGAGCTCAGAGAACATTTCATCACGAGTGCGTTTTTTCTTTCTTTCTAATCTTCACTAGCCTCTGGGAAGGAGAAGATCCTGTGATCATTGAAACACATGCAGCTTTTGGAGAAAAAAAAAGGGACAGCGGTATTTAAAAAGACACATTTTATAAAACAGTGGCTACAGTCTTTCAGGGTAAACCTTGCTGTTAACATTACATACATAGGACATGTGCTTTCGTTACAAGGTCGCATTTTGCCTCCCCCCACCGCATGGCTACCCCCTCAACCCTCCCCCGTCCCCGTGGCTAACAGCGGGGAACATTTCTGTTCAGCCACAGGCAAATAGCCCAGCAGGAATGGGCACCTCTGAGTGTCCCCTGAAGAAAAGCACCCTATTTCAACCAGGTGACCATGAATGATATCTCACTCTCCTGAGGATAAGACAGAGAGATAAAGAACAGATGTTGTTTGAACTCCAGCAAGCATACACTGCAATGCTTTGTTGTACAATGATTCCCGAGTACGTGTTACTGCCCTGGAGTGGTAAAGTGTCCTACCATGGTGGATGGAATAAGGCTGCTCTCCCCAGAAACCTTTTGCAAAGGCTTTGGGAGTACATCCAGGAGAGCCGCGAATGCCAGGGCAAATTAATCCTTTCACATGCTTGCTTTTAAACCATGTATAGTATTTTAAAAGGTACACTCATCAGAGGTCCCTTCTCCGCCTGCCGGGTCCTGGAATCAGCCTTGGGTGGGTTCGGGGGGTACGGGCTCCAGGTCCAGGGTGAGAAACAGTTCCTGGCTGTCGGGAAAACCGATTTCTCCGCTTGCTTGCTGTGAGCTCTCTACAACCTCATCATCATCATCATCTTCATCCCCAAAACCTGCTTCCGTGTTGCCTCCATCTCCATTGAAGGAGTCAAACAACACAGCTGGGGTAGTGGTGGCTGAACCCCCTAAAATGGCATGCAGCTCATCATAGAAGCGGCATGTTTGGGGCTCTGACCCGGAGCGGCCGTTCACCTCTCTGGTTTTCTGGTAGGCTTGCCTCAGCTCCTTAAGTTTCACGCGGCACTGCTTCGGGTCCCTGTTATGGCCTCTGTCCTTCATGCCCTGGGAGATTTTGACAAAGGTTTTGGCATTTCGAAAACTGGAACGGAGTTCTGATAGTACGGATTCCTCTCCCCATACAGCAATCAGATCCCTTACCTCCCATTCAGTCCATGCTGGAGCTCTTTTGCGATTCTGGGACTCCATCATGGTCACCTCTGCTGATGAGCTCTGCATGGTCACCTCTGCTGATGAGCTCTGCATGGTCACCTGCAGCTTGCCACGCTGGCAAACAGGAAATGAGATTCAAAAGTTTGCGGTTCTTTTCCTGTTTACCTGGCCAGTGCATCTGAGTTGAGAGTGCTGTCCAGAACGGTCACAATGGAGCACTCTGGGATAGCTCCCGAGGCCAATACCATTGAATTGTGTCCACAGTACCCCAAATTCAACCCAGCAAGGCCGATTTAAGTGCTAATCCACTTATCAGGGGTGTAGGAAGGAAATTGATTTTAAGAGCCCTTTAAGTCGAAAAAAAGAGCTTCATCGTGTGGACGGGTTCAGGTTTACATCGATTTAACGCTGCTAAATTCGACCTAAAGTCCTAGCGTAGACCAGGGTTTTGAGGATCTGGGCCTATGCCTAGATTCTGCTATGAGATTCCCACAGCCGCAGGAGGTGCACAGAGCTCATTGCAGGATTAGGCCATAGAATATGCCTGTCTGAGTGCTGTGTTGAGCCTGATTTGTTTAGGTGCTGGAGACTAATTTTAAAGGCCATTGGTTTCAGCCCCTCTTTTCTCTCAGCTGGCTTTTGTTGTTATATTTTTGTTTCATAGTTTCCCCCTGGTTTGGATGTTAACCACTAAAACCAATTTGACACCTTAGCCTTCCGCAGTCATCAACACCAACCATTCATAAGCACACAGAACAACAGAAGCACTAATATAATTACCTGGTATGATAGACCAGACCAAATCAAACAAAAACAGCTAATTAGTATTTTGCAGTGTTGTTGTAGCTGTGTAGATGCCAGGATATAAGAGAGACAAGGTGAGTGAGGTAATAGCTTTTTAGTTTCTCACAGAAGTTGGTGCAATAAAAGACATTACTTCACCCACCTTGTCTAGTAAGTATTTGACTGTTCCCCATTCATTTCACTAGGAAGCTGTAGTTCTGTATTCTTAGCACAGAGGGTGCTGTGTAAGGGTATAAATAGCAGCACTCACCAGTTCCTTTATGTGATCTAAAATGGCATCCATCAGCAAGTACAGCTCTTCTCTTGGATCCAGAGAAAATCTTGAATTCTGAAAAACACTCCTCTGAGGTCAGAATGTCTTTTTGTAATATAAGAGCCAGAGGAAGGAAGAAACTTTCTTTGCAGTTGGTTTCTCCTTATCTTGCCTCTTGGGGATTCATATATGGTTACAGTGAGAACAGCTCTTCTCCTTTGGCTTTTTCATCTCTTTGGTGGATTGTTCCATTGCAAAGACTGATTACACCCACTAGAGAGTAAATGTAAAACAAATGGTAATGTGAACACCTTCTGTGAGAACTAGGGGAAATAATGTACTGCTGAGAAAGTGAGGTAAGAAAAAAATATCACCCATAACATGCCATCTGGAAAAGAATGCAAATAAAGAGTGATTCCATAGGAACTCTGTAAGAGGTAGAAACAGATGGAGTTTTTCATTCAAAAGGTGTTTTTTGTTTTGTTTTGAGTCTTTTGGGGTTTTGGTTTGGTTTGTTTGTTTGTTCAAATTAAATATGGCTTTTTTATCAAAATGAAAATTTCAGAGGAAACTGTCTAATTTTGCTAAAAAGGATTTGTGGGGAGAAGAAGGTTGTCAAAAAAACAAACCCACAATATTTTGGCCAAAAACTGAAAAATGTTTAAGTCTTAATTGCTGAAAACAAAATATTTTTCAGTTTCCAGACAAATTTTTTCAGTTTGCTGAACGTGTTCTGGTTTTTGCCATAAACTGGAAAACAGTTGAAGAAAAATGTTGACAAAAATGAAAAATTTTGGTTTAGTTTGAATTTTTTTTTTGTAGGAACAAAACATTTCCCAGCCAGCTCTGGTAAGAATGCAAAATGCCAGATAAACCATGGGCTATGATAGGGAAGATTTCTGCCTAAAGACCAGTTCCTGTGTGGACTGCTGCTCAGAAATTTGGGCATAGGTAGCTGGGCACTATTTGGCAGTGATGTACTACCAATATCTTAATATTTTAACAAAAACTTCCTTCTTAGCATTGTTCCGGGGTATGTATGCTTGCAGACAAGTGGCAAGAGGGACTGGAGAATCGATTAATTTGAACAAAAATGTTGTCTCATAAGAAGAAATTGGGAAGACTGGAATGCCACTGTTCTATTCAGTGCATTTGCTATATATGTATGCATTGCCCCTACGATGTTGCCAGCTCTCATGATTTTATTGTGAATCTTGCTCTATTTGGTGTTTTTCTTAATGTCCCAGCCCCTGGATTCCTGTGATTATGTGAGAATCTCAGGTGCATTTTAAAAAATGTGTAACCTAAAGGCTCAAAAACCAAAAGGCAAATAAAAAGAAGCTAAGCTTTATTATTTTATTTAAAAGCTCATGCTTGTTAACACAGTCTCATGGTTTTGGGGAGCCTGGCTCATGGATTTTGAACACTGAAGGTTGGCAATCCTGAAACTACACTGAGTACTTTGCTCAAGCTGTATCATCTGAGTGAGATAGGGTGGAGAGGGAGGAAGACCCTTACAGACAGATATGAGGAGATCTTTCTCCAGGAAATTGTTCTAAAGTACCAATCATCTGATGCAATCTGGTTTATTCGATAAGTACGAATTTTTCTCTTCAGCAGTATTTTATGAGCCTTGGGATCGGATCAGCTTTAGATGGGTTTTGTGGGTTCAGTTGCACCCACAGAAAGCATGAAAACAAGAGTGCAACCCTCCCCCATGAGGGGGGGAAGGATTGGGGAACTGCATTCACTCCTTTGCACAAGAAACTATGCATAGCTCAGGTCCTGCATCATGTTGGTGTTGCTCCTAGCCATGTCACTGTGTGATGATGTCAGAGTCATGCACCTCTGTGAAGGCCTGAAGAACAAAATGTACAAGAAGGAGCAGTGGGGTGCTGGAGGGAGATGTTTGATGCCCCCATGTGTCCCAGTCTCCAGGCAGTAAGGACGTGGGGATGGATGCCTAGCTGGGCTGACTCCCCCACCACGTCCCAGGTGGTGTCTCTCTCGCCACTGTGAGCACACCCATTGAATCGGGAGGCTGTACCCTTACCACTGTCCAGGCTGTCTGTGGGAAGGATGATCTATCAGTACTTGCGGGGGGGTGATAGGGAGGAAGGGCTGAATACTAGAAGAGACAGTGAAATCACCCCAATCCTCTATGTAGAATTTTAACAAGGGTTTTCAGGAACTCCTCAAGGTACTCCAGTACGCTGCTGCTTATTGGTTTACTAAGGCAGTAACCTGGCTGATAGTCCCAATTATTGTTATGCTTCTTGCAGGCCAGTGTCTACTAAACTTTTAGGGCCAGGTTATGGAAGACTCTCTCATTGATGTGCAGGGTGGATTTGATTTAAATCATGATTTAAATCACTAGTCAGGAAGAATCAATTTAATCATGATTTTCTACATAAAAGTGCATTCATGTTGGTTGTTATAACCTGAATACATATTCTTCACAACCCAGAGATAGATGTAGGTTTCATTTTTAGAAGGTACTGTACACACTATACATTTTTAAAGTGATTTATTTTGAAAACTTTTCAGATTAGTTTTACAGCTATATCAGAAAATGAATGATTATTTGGTTATTTCATTTACCAAAGGTAATTGAAGCAGATATTTATGAAGTCATTGGAAGGTGAACTACCTCCAATTTAACAAGTTAATCATTAATATTTGGAGGATTTTCTTGCCATGCTGTATTAGGAGGAGAACATCACCAGACAGACATTTAAATTGTTTTATTTAACTAAAACAACAACGTTAAGTATTCTGGATTTTTTTATTCAACAGCAAATGTATAATATTTTAACAAAACAGCATATGTCCCTCACTTCTCACGTTTATGTCCAGACTTCTTCTCCTTGTCCAGATCTATTCCGCCCCCAACAATCTTCTATTCATTGAACTTTTTGAAACTTTGCACTTTTAGAGAGAGGTAAGGGATTGACCCTGTGTACACAAATTTGCAGAGGGACAATAGGGTTGAGGTCTGTTATTTCTCATCTCTATATATTTATTTATTTTAAAACTTTTTTGCTGTTAACAAGCATGTTATCTCTGGAGACACAAATCCACAGTTTGAGACCTGCAAAACTAAGCATCTCTGGTGGTATCTTCTAGACTGAGCACTGAGTCCCATTGGGTAGATAGAAAGATTAACCTAAATAATCTATACATAAGTCCTTGGAACCCCATAAGATTGGGTTCCTAATCCATGAACTATTGGAACTCATTTACAAAACTTTTCTTAAACATTACATGAATATATTGTCTCATACTATAGAATTAGAATGTATAATCCCTATTCCATGATGAGATATCTTTGAGCTATAATGTATCTTAATTAAAACTATCTTTAGATAGGTTTTTTCCTCAAAAAGCATTTTATCAAAAAAATCTGATTTAAATAAAAAAAGTAATTGATTTTTATCCACCCTGGTGATGCGTGTAATGGTAGTGAACAAGAAGCTGCCTCCCATTGCAGGATCCATGCCAGGACCACGCAGGGGCTGTATTTTTGGGGCATCCTCCAGGGCACACATACATGGAGGGACAAGGCAATGAACTTCTCCTCTGCACCATCATATGAAGTGGGCTGTGCCATTCTTTAGGGGGATGAATGGGCCTTGATGATGGTACCATTTGGTAAGTCTGGAATGGGTTCTATGGAGTAGGCCATGCGTTTGAGGGTAGGCCAAGTGTAGGTAGCTCCTGTTCACTATACCTGTCCTAAACCCTAGTTTTGCCTTAGCAGAGAGAAGGTGATACTGTTCTACAGTGATCATGTACTCCATTCCTGAAATGTTCTGTAGAATCTGCAAGAGCAGAATGCAAGTATGTGCAGTGCTGGCATATGGGGACACTGCTCAAAGAGGGCCTAGTTAAGGTTGTGTTGTGGGGGTGGCATGTAGTTCTGTATTTCCTGGCTTTCAGAAGGTTAAATTTGCATTACCTTAGCTCTTCATTTCCTAGATTTCAGGGGTTTAAGTGTAGCTGAACTTGATGTTCTGAGATAGGGTGACCAGACAGAAAGCATGAAAAATCGGGACGGGGTGGGGTGGTAATAGGAGCCTACATAAGAAAAAGACCCAAAAATTGGGACTTGTCCCTATAAAATCGGGACATCTGGTCACCCTATTCTGAGATGAAGCATCATTGGACAATCTTAACTCTGCCTTAACAAAGTTTTTGGACCTTTAATTTCCTTTAAAAAAATTCTAAGAACCCCGTGTTCCACAGGCCAGCTCTCCATCTCTACTGCCTCTGGCTCCCTGACAACTATTACCCTGGCCACAGAAGATACTGAACTGATGTTGGTCCCTTCACTGCCCCACAATCACCTCTCTGCCTGTCCAGCACAGCCTGGTCCTCTCTTCCCAGCCTTCCTACCCACAGAGGAATGGGCATCAGTGGGAGGGCCCATTAGACTGAGAATCTGGGTACAAGATTCAGGAATAATACAGGCACTGACACAGTAGTAAAGGCATATTTTGAAGGGGGGACAAAAATGAGGGGCATGGGTAGGTTTTGGGGATGCTAAAGCCTCCCTACTTCCCTCAGTGCACAGCTCTGACCCTCTCCTTTCCTCCCCACGTTCTTCTGCACTTCTCTGACCTTCCCTTTCCCCCTAAAAGCAGCAATATCCAGCATCCTGGAGGCAACACGGGGAAGGACAAAGTCCTGGGTTTCTTCCCCGATCAGGTTTCATTGGAGGGAAGGAGAACCACTGAGCCCCCTCCCTTGGCCTGGTGGAGAAGCCATGGGGAGGAACTTTGAGGTGATGGGTGTATCTGGAAGGGGCCTAGGGCAAGGCAGAGCTCGCTCCATTTTCTTTTCCCTCCTTATGGTACTGTTCTGTCAGAACTTATGAGCTCCCATGGAGCAAAGATCCCTTTGAGGATGATCCCTTATTCATAGAGTGATTGTAGAAAAACTATACTTTTTGGGAACTTAGTTCTTCATCAAAGCTCTAATAATCAAACTAGGTTTTCAGAAACATAATGCTTGTACAATCCCTTGCATTAATAAAAGTCATTGTCTAAGTGTGTGCTGGCCTCTCAGTAGATGTGCCCGGTTGGCAAAGGGGCAGAGCTGCAGTCCCAACTCCAGCATTGCCTGCCCTGCTCCAACATATACCCCTATTTCTCCCTCACCTCTCCAATTCCTCCATGTTCCTATGAAACAAAAAAGTTATGAAAATCTGAAAATGTTATGAGCAGCTCATGTTAATGGGTTGTCTATCACTAACCCCCATGACCAGAGGACCCAACAACTTACTTGCTTTCCTTTGATCACATTCAGTCCTATTGTTCAGGAAATGATTGCGCCTCATGAGTCATAATTGCATTACCTTTACTAGAATCTTTCATCTGATATCTGTTTAATACTAATTTCCTTGGTAATACTTCTAAAGTAAAACCAGAGTGCATGTGGATTTTAGAGCACTTTAAAATATTGGCTCTTAAACCAGGGTAAAATTTTCCAAAAGGAGCCCCTACAGAATGCAGGCAGAGAACTCAAATGTATAATACAGATGCTCTGAAAACTGCCAAGGGTACAGCTCCAATTCACTTTTCATAGCCATTGCTCAGGTTCAGTGGCCATAGCACGTCACCTTGAGCCATCCAGTCACTGTGATAGGATTACCTGCGAACTTTCTGTCATGAACAGAACCCTAGTCTTGCTGCACATGTGCATTTCACTCTTTGGCTTGTCAGTTAGGCTCAACCCAGGGTGAAGTTCTAAACTGTACCCTGAATAGCTTTGGAAATATTGCATTCACCAAAGAGGCAGTGGGTAGCATGCAATAGTTGAGATAAATCCAGAGCAGGTAAAATCAGTGTGGAGAAGATTAGAGCCATTGTTCAAAACCCAGGTATGCACAAAAACTGTTAGAAGAACCCAGTGATTTTGTAAACATGATTTTTAGGGGGACTGCATTTCAGGAACCCTTTGTTCAAATGACCCCAAATTTGAATCCTTCCCCCAGCCCCATGTTGCATAGCAACTTTCAAGACAATACAAGCCACCATGTGGATTTTGGAGTGACTCTAAATCTTAACTATGCAAAGTTACCACTTTGCTATAATGTGCAACATCTAAATTGCCATGAACACTGTGACCCCAAATCAAAAACAGAAAGTATCTTAGTGCAAAAAAAATATAAAAAATCAGAAGTACTTTCATGAATGACCACCATGTGAGAAGCATAAAATGATAAAAGACCTTCACAAATTGTTGAGGCCATATTTATTATGTTCTTAGGATGACATATAGTAATGAAGGCATATATCAAGGATATGAGAGGCCCTCTTTGAAAGGTATCTGGATGTCTCACATGTATCAAATGATCAAAGCAGATCTGGGTATTATGGACAGTTCCAGTGTATCAGTTCTTAGTGAGAAACCTGCATCTAAAGCAGGACAATAAAAGGTCATTTTGTTTTGCAGGAGATTTTGATTTTTAAAAATTGGTTTACTTTGGATTTGGAATGAAAACCAAAAATTTCAAAATTCTCTGTGGAAAGGAATGGAGCCCTGGCTAGCCTGAAGCCAGGGACCCTGAAAGCTCTGGGAGCCTGCGCTGCCCAGGAGCCGGGCAGGCAAGATGGCAGGAAAATAGGCAGGTTTCATGACCTACTTGGGTCCTATCAGAATTTCATCAAAATTGAACCATGTCTGTTTGGTTTTCAATAAATTTGCGAATACTGATGAATGCCGATGGTATGTGACGACTTCTGACCAGTCTGTCGACAACATTAAAGATCGGTAAGTTTGTGTAGTCAGTTCATTATTACTGTTTTATTTCTCTGTCAGTGTTATGAAAGCATTTTGCGTTGAAAGTCAAATGTAGATCTAGTCAGTGGATGGTGGAGCTGATTGTTGTGCACAGGGAGACAGTAGAACCCCAAACTTAGCAGTAAATATTTTCCTTCTTTTTATTTATTTTTTCTTATTTTTCTCCTGTTGCAGCTTTCTTTACATGTTCTTTGCTGACAACATTAGTCCTTTGTGCCTTTCTTATGGATGACTTTTCTTGTGAATTTTATAAGATACTTGTTCCCACTTTTCATGGTTGGTGATAAGTTGAATTACCTCAGACACACTCTTGTTTTGCAGTTTATATCCAACTCATAATTTAATCATTTGAAAATAGATATGTTCTTTGTAGAGTATTAGATTATCTATTTTTTGTGTGTGTGTGAATCAAACAGAAGTCAATTAAAATAACAAAACAAAAACTATATAATCAGGCAAAGGAGGGACTAAAGCAAGGCTAGATTGCTACAAGATTATCAACACCTTTTATGAAAGGAATCTAGCGCCTACCATCTAGTGTATACAATAGTCTGAACAGTACTAAATAAACTACTGCTTGATGCTGGACACCTCACAAACTATTGCCCAGTGTGTTACCTTCCTTTCCTAAGTAAGATAGTTGGCCAGCTTGCAGAAAACAGTCTCTGATGCCCTCTGTTAGCTGCCAGGACCTGGGATCCCTCTCAGTCAGGCTTCAGATCGGGGAATAGTACAGACGCTGCACTTGTGGATTACTTCTTTCTATCCACAGGTGATGGAAATGCATCCATATTCTTTGTTGGACCCTTCTATGGCCTCTGACGGTATTGATCACCAGCTAGTCTTGGCCCTCATGAAAAGGTGGCTGAAGTGAACAGAAATGCCCTGAAATGGCTTTGGTCCTTCTTCCCTGTCAGTGGGTTGGAACTGGCTGCTGTTTCTCTCTCTGGAGTCCTCCAAGGCTCAGCCCTCTCCGCCTCCATTTTAGTCAACATCTGCATGAAGCTACTGAGAGAGCTGGTGAAACAACACAAGGTGATGTGATAGCAGCACACAGGTAACACACAGTTCTACAACTTGTGCCAAGTATATGTCGCACCATCTCCCAGCTCTCTCAGTGCCTGGCTGAAATCAACACTTGGATGAAGAACAGCTGCCCAAAGCTGAATCCAAGCAAGACTAAGGTGATGTTGATAGGAAGAGGCTGAAGTGCTGAATTCAGACCTTTCACAGGAGCTGGGCCTGGATTATGGGACTCACTTCCCCAAGAGATAAGAATGACCATGGAACTAACTACTTCAGAACGAGATGTAAAACTCACTTCTGCAACTCAGCTTCCCCTCAATAATTTCTTCACACATGCCACATCCATTCATTCACACATGCATATCTACAAGCCTAAACAAGCAAATAAAAAGCCTATAGTCTTTCTCCTTGGAAGAAAGCAAGCATGGTTGTTGTGATTTTGTTTTTGAGATACTTGGGCGGTGCTCTCATATGACACAAACACCTAGAAGGTTAAAATAAGAGAAAATGTTCAAACCTGGGTGTCTAAAGTTAGACTCCTAAATCCATATTTAGGCAACTAAATACAAATGGCCTGTTTTCAAAGGCTAAGGTTGCTAACAGATTCTCCTTCAGTGCATGTGGGACATAGATACTCTGAGTTCTACTACGCTCTCGTTTAAATATTCCTGGTGTGAAGCATGGTTACAGCTGTGAATTCCTATGTTCCCATACAGTTGTTGTGAATATATATATATTTATAATGGAAATGTAACATAGACCTTCTCACTGGTAAAGAGATTTCACATATGTAACACTATCTTCTGCAAGGGGTAAATGGTCATTCATAAAGTCATTTTGTAAAGGTCTTGTATGAGTTCTTTTTGGGACTCAGAGATTAGCCCAACAGCAGAAATGACAGGTTCTGTATGTGCTGAAAGGAGGGTAAGTGTGATGGGGAAAAAATGAAGGACATACAGTCAAACACACACAATAGCCTGAAATTAAACACTTCCCTTGGGGAGGTATGCTCTCTGTGGCCATGAAAACTGTTTTCTATCCTCCCAGCACAGTATGTTATTAGAGAGAAAAAATAGACCACATTGTAATGTGTGTTCTTTCAAATACTTTATGAAGAAACTTGGCTGGCTTACTCTCTTGCTCTTTGAGTGGCTTCTGTCTGCTGTTCCTGAAACAACAGATTGTTGTGACTGAAGCTGTGACAAAAAAACCTAAATGTGGATGTCCACAATTTTTGAAGTGTCCACAGAAAATATCACAAAATAGTGCAAGCTGAAATCACTTCCCTGGAGAAGTGTCTGCACAATCAAAATGCTCTTCTCACCGCTGGCATCACCTATATTTAGTAACCGTTTCAGAGTCATGGTGATTGGAAAAACTGCTCCTCCTTGTGCCCTTTGGACTCTCAGATAGTTAGGCTCATTTGGTTTTCTTTTAAACCTCATTAATGGAGGATGCTGCCAATGTGAGTAATAAGCTGGGACTTCTTGACATGATGTGTATAACACTGGAAACAGAAAATATCCCCCAGGAAAGTTCCAAAGACACTCTTGGCTATTCATTCAGCTACACTGAATCACATCACTTGAGTTGAACATTTGCTCTGTCAGAAAGAGCTTAATTAAATAAACAAAACAAGAAACCAATCCCCAACATTTCTTTTGAAAGCCATCTGCTTCGCTGACCTGTTTCAAAGCATGCAAATTTACAAGTGAAATGCAATTTTCAGTCAGTCAGTGGCCTGTGAAATATAATTATTATGCTAATTTCAAATTCCAGATCATCAGCCCAGGTTATGGGTGCTCACTCAGCAAATAAGCCTGTATAATTATAATGAAAATTAAAATGTCAATCCTAGGATTTGACTAAGGCATTGAAAAGTGATGTCTTTTTTTTTTTTATGGTGTCAGCAAACCAAAGTTCAAAAAAACTCAACATGGGTGAATTTTTCTAGTAGAAATTGTATCTGGCTGTCTGAAGGCAATCCTGGATGAGGGAATTGTGCCTCAATGGATGTATACAAGGCTGAGTGAAGAGGCATGTGATCTGTATTGACTTGTGTGACCTTAGTTAAGTCACTTAATCATTCTGCTGTGCAATTCCCCATCTGTAAAATAGAGCAATTGATACTGACTCTGTTCTGTAAAGTGTTCGGTGATCTATGATTGAGTAACGCGAAACATTCATAGGTGTACAATATTTCGTTTTGTCAGCATGTTAGTGGCACAGGGATGTCTTGGAGATGGGGAGCTGTTTAGAAAACATGGAAATATCCTCTTAGATATATTTTCCTTTCTTTGCAATAGAACTCTTACTGTGAAATTTCAAGCTATATTTGAACTGTAGTGGCTTCTCTCCTCCCAGCAAGATAGCACATCTATCACCTAACACCAGACAGTTATTTTTCTTCAGTAGCACCTTTGGGATTCAACTAACCTTCGAAATTGTGTTCTGATGGTAACAGCAGGTGACATACGGAGCCAAATTTTTCACTAAATTATACTGGTGCAACCTCATTGAAGTAACCGAGAATAGGATTTTGTCCATTAGTGTCTCTAACACTGAGAGATGAATCAATAACATGACGCTGTGATGTATCACAGGTGGGATTCTAGTGAGCAAAATAAAGCCACGGCTCTCTTGGACATTTGTCTGAAGGGACTCCATTACTGACCTTCAACTTGTCATACCACTTGTTAGGAAAGAGCTGTTGCTGCTGCCAGGGTTGTTGTTAACGTAATCAAATTAACAGTGATTTTGTACAGTGCCTCCAACTCTTGTGAGAGCAAGCACACAATGGGTGTCACCATGCCTCTCAGCACAATTTCAATGTACGAGTAAGCAATGCTCTATGGACCCAATGAACCAGACAGAATATGTACAGAAGACATTTCTAGTGCAAAGCACAAGAAGGAGTTTGGAAAGGAAAAGAACTGGGGAGCGAAAAAGAGTAAATTTTGCTTCTTGGAAGAGATTAGGCCTGCTCCAGCTCCACTGGACAGCCTCTGTGAGATTTTGCTTTTCTCAGGACCATTGGAATGAATGGGAAGGGAATAACAGCATAATGAGGAACCATCTGATCGAGAATGAATCTGTTGCCCAGGCCTGAGATTCTCTAACCTTGCTTCAGAGCTTTGGTAGCTTGTGGTTCTGTGGCAAGGCAAAGAGATCCATTTTGAGTCTCCCCTGGTTTGAGCAAATTGAGAGAGAGAGAGAGAGACCGCCCGCCCACCTGCCCTGTTGACGGACTGCTTACTAGGGCTGATGGCTCGATAACTCAGCCAGTCTGATTGCAAGCTGGGGGCTCCTGCCAAATGTGATACTTTTAAGGCTGTGAAATTCTTCTCCATCCATTCTGAGAGCATTCGTCCCAATGGCTATACAGTTCTTTGCCTGGTGCCCTGCTGATGATTGATATGAGACCACCATGGCATTGTCAGGTAACCGCATGGTCTCCTCATCCTGGGAGACCATGTCCTTGAACTGCTGTACGGGTAGTCCCCTGACTGCTCTGAGCTTGAGGAGGTTGATATGCACCCTCCTGTCCTGTCCGGACTGCATCCCTGAGGCACAGTGGGCAGGAGAACAGCTGTTAAGGAAGTGAGAAAGTTTAACTGTTCCCATATGAGTGATCAAAGAAGGGTAACAATAATACCTAGCACTTATCTAGTGCTTTTCATCAGGAGAGCTGAGTGCTTTACGAAGGAGGCCAGTATCATGGGGAAAATGTCTTTCTGTGACTGGGAGGAAGGAGTCTTTTCCATCATAGAGGTCTTGCAGTGCTTGGTCTGGTGAAACTCCAAAAAGACATTTCCATTTAAAGGGATTGGCAGTGAGACCATTTGCATCAGAAAATGCTACTCAGCTTCAGGGTGGCAGAATCAAGCCCTTTACAATCACGTCCTGTTTAAAAATTAAAAAATTGGCATGGAGGCTTGGTGACAAGTGTAGCACTTGGAACTACTTTAAACTTCTTTTAAAAAATACTGATTAGGTTTCAAGTTGTCACTTTAAGAAATGTCTCAAATATCTGTAACTAGGCTTGGCAATGTATACACTGGATTACGAAATTGATGCCTCCCACCACAAAGGGAGGCTGTGAGGTTAGGAGTGCCTTGGGGATGGGCTGGTGGGGATATCTAGACTCAGTGCATTCTGACATAGTGTTGCAACTCCTGTCTAGGGTGGAGACTTAAACACTAGGCTTTAGAATGCTGTAGCATTTTAGACAAGGTAAATACTGTAGGAAGCATTGAACTAGGAAAAACACAAACAGCAAAAACTAGCTGTAACCAGTCCCAGAAGTCTGCATCCTTGTGGAAGAGAAGCTGAGGGAGAGCTGCTGGCCTCTCAATCACTTGCATTTGAGCTTATTTGTGTATTACTCAAGGGGTCTAATTCTCTGTTACACTAAGGTCCCCTTATCCCACTCTTGCAGCATAACAGGGACTTAGAAACATGGAGATAGCCCCCCCCCCAATAACACCCCATCCACAGGGGGCTTCCCAGGCCAGCACAGAGCTGGTGTATCTATACAGAACTCATAACTAAGTATAAGTGTAACCCTTCTGCCCATCAGAGTTGGCAGCAACAAGGGCCGGGTTCAATATCCAGGGGTTCCATTCCAATAACACAATGCAAACCGGCTCGAGCCCCAACCCAGTGACCTGGGACAAATATATACCACCCCCGCTGGGCGCCTCCAAGAGGCAATACTTCCCCTCTCGCAAGCACATAGTCTGAGTGTAGCAAAAGCCTTTTAATAACAGAGAGAAACAATGTGGCATTATATTGGGGAAACACCACCAACAGGATTCATAACACAACCCATGAGCAAAAAAAACCCCACCCCAGACAAATTGGGGCATGCCCTTTTCCCTTTGGTTCTTGAGTCCAGCAACCCCAAATCACCCAAAGTCCCAAAAGTCCAATGCCCCAAAAGTCTCTGTCCCTGGTCAGTGAAGCCCCAGAGTTCGAAAGTTTATCTGCGGAGCTTTACCTCCCAACCTGGGTGGAAATGGGACGGGGGTAAGAGGCACCTTACGTGATCTGAAGCTGACCGCCCCATAGCTCCATAGCGGCGCTCTGCTCCGCCAGCCGCCCCACAAACTCCTTCGCTCAGCTGCGCTCCGCTCCACCAGCCACCCCACGAACTCCTTCGCTCAGCTCCACGGCCCACAAGCAGCTCCTGCCATCCACACACTGCTCCGCGTCGAACTGCTCCACAATATATCTTCAGGCTCCCCCACTACTTAACACAACACTCAGTGATTTCAGCTCTTGGGTGAATTCAGCTTATAGTAGGGGAGCCCCAGTGCTGGTGCACTGTCAGCCCAAAGTGAGCTCAGCAGCCTATAACTAGACTTCTAATGAAATCAAAATTAGCTCTGATATTCCACAGTAGAGAGAGGAGGAAGTGCAATTAGCATGTAAGGCCCCCACCAAGGGGCCCATGCCACCAAGTATTAATACTTGTCCCCAGCCTCTCTCTATTCACACAGTTTTGGAACCCATGACCCTTGCCTAGCGAGTGCTACTTAGTTGATGGTGAATCCCTCCATCATAACAAAAGGCCACGTACAGTTCCAAGCACAGTTCCCACAATCAGGGTAATAACAATTTATTCTTCCTGCCCCAATAACAGAGACACTGGGGATCCCACAGCAGCCAAAGTGACCATTTGGGCAGCTATGGTCTCATTCTAGGCGTGGTGGGTGTGCCTATGCAAATGAGATCGGCCCCTGAAGTTCTTTTCCACAACTTGCCACACCTCACCACCAGATGTCAGGGTGGAGCTCATCCTGACACTGCTTACATAAGGGCTCCAGGCTGATAGCTAATTCTAAACTAGCCCTGTTCCTAACCCTCAGCACAGGGGGCAGGCAAGATACAGCTATTCTCAGCTTCCTAGGACCGCTCAAGGGTGCCCAACCTCTGGGCCGTAAACAGCCCACTGCAGCATTTCATAAGGCCTGCAGCCTGCTTCAACACAACATACTAACGGCCGATTCATTAGTGTTGTGTCATCATGTTCACATCATTTTAGTTTACACAAGTGTATAGACAACACTGTACATAGGTTGTTTCTGTCTCAATACATACAAAACAAGCTGAACTTAAAAATACAAGTGACTTTAAATTTATTAAAATACGTAGAATCTGTTTGGCCCACACAAGGTTGTGCTTAGGTTTACGTGGCCCTCCTGTGTAATGAGGTTGGGCACGACAGAGGATCGTGGAAAGCAGAGCATAAGCAGAGAACAGTCCTGAGGTTGCTGTAGCATACTCTGGTGACTAGGCATGCTGCTGCATCACCCCAAAATACAGGGAGTGCAAAGGTGACTTAAAGGCACTTTAAACCCTCTCTATCTCTTAGTCCATCCTTGCACTTGGAGAAATGGTAATCCGAGCCAATGCAAGGTAAGTATGGAAGAAATCAGGTCCTAAATGTCTGCCTTTCTGCCTATTGCTATGTATAAAACCCACATAAACAGAAGGGAATGACTCATTAACAGTTGATTGTTCAGGGGAAACCATGACATTGACCATCCACCAAGTGCTGTCATGCGCAAAAAAAAGTAAACAAAAAAAGTAGTTAAAATATTAGTTCTTATAATCTTTCAATGATAGTGGGTGTTACAAAGTGACAAAAATGTTCAAGCGGAAGTGACCATCTTTGTGTTCTGTTTGTACAGCACCTAGCAGAGTGGGGTTCTGGGACATGACTGTGGCTTCTAAGCGTTATGGTTATGTTACTGCTGCTGTTATCTAAATTAAAGGTGTTCCCTTAAATCTTGTGTACTTTGTAGTTGTCATATATAGCATCAGTCATCTCAGTCTCTTCAAAAAAATTAATTATGCTTCACAACATTTCTCTGAAACAGGTATTATTCCCATTTTACAGATGGGTAAACTGAGGCACAGAGAGGTTGCCCAAAGTCACAGAGCAAAATTAGTGGTGGAGTCAGGAATAGAAATGAGGACTTCAAAGAGTGCTAGCACCCTGCTCAAACTACTAGACATCACTGCCTTGTCTGTACACTGTTAATTTTCTTCTTCTATAGCAACTATTTCCCTGTTTTCTTTCTTTTTTCACCCTGCCTTTCCCTCCTCAAAAAATGTATTTCAATTTTCCCCAAACATAATGCTTAAGTAAACTTTACACATTTATTTTTCTTTAATCCCTACCCCACCCACCCATTTACCACCTGAGTACCTGGAAGAGATTTCCCAGCCCTTCCCAAGCAATCTGAGTGACCAGTCAAGTGACACAGTAGCTAGGAGCAGCCTCAGCCTGTCAGTAGGAAAAATTATTTTGCTTCTCTCCAGATAGAGCAAACTCTAGTGTATTCCAGATGCAGGAGCTGGCTTCTTTATAAATTGCTTGGGAGGAGAGGAGAGAGATCTTGGTAGCTCCAGATGTGGTGGGAGGAGCCAACTCCACTGTCCCCCACACTTATTGGTATTTGTGATTTCCCCCTTTTAAAAAAACTGCTTTCTTCAAAGGGGGGTTAGAAGCCAGCGTGCTCTACTAGTTAAAGGAACTCAGAACTTCTGTATTCTGGACCTGGTTCAGCAATGTACTTAAGCATGTGCCTTACATTAAGCACGAGTGGTTCCATTGACTTCAGTAGAACTAGTGTCACACTTAAAGTTAAGCATGTGTTTAAATACTGTTATGGGTTGTTAGGTTAAACCGTGTTGAAACTGGAGGGTGTAACAGCTGCCCTTCATTTGGGATACATATAAGAAACAATTAAGCTCCCTTATGGAACCAGTAGCTGAAACAATAGCAGCCTCCACCCAAAACACAGGCACATGTCACTGTGCCAAACAAAGACACATGTGAGCAGAGGGGTTTCTCTGGCTATTGTTTTGTGAAAATTTGCTTCTGTGAAAGAGAGGCAGAAAGACCAGAGAAGCTGCGAGAAAAAGAAGCACCAGACACAGCCTGAACAAACACTGGGAGTGTGGCCCTGTGAAAAGGCTAGAAAGGGAGCCAAGTGGTGAGCTCTGAGCGAAGACACTGTCTCCTGCTGTTTGATTTCTGCTGTGTCTAAGGAAACAGGACTTTGATGCAATCCAAATTATTTACAAAGAATGTACAAAGATACCCGACTACATCAGTTTCACCTTCCTCACCAAAACAACCTTCAGGCCCTGAATTTGGATAACCACTCAGGTCAAAAGGGATAACAGTGCCTGGATGAATTGGGGCCTCTGTTTCAGCTCTTCCACTAATATACCGGGTGTCCTCAGTCAAGTTGTTTAACCTTCTGTGCAATAATTCTAAGCTACCCCTGAGGGTTGTTGTGAACTTTTATTAACCAATGTTTATAGAGCTTTTTACAGTCCTCAGATGAAAAGTGGTATATATTACACACACACACACAAACTACTTTAATGAACATTATTAAGCTTGCAAAGGTAAACACTCAAAAGTTGGAAAATGCCAGAATTAAGGTTGCCTATGCAACCTCAATTCAACTCGCTTGTGCATATGCATTATGATATTGTAACTATTACAGAATGAGCTGAACCTTAGACCTCTTGGCAGTCCCTCATGAGTGCCCCTCCCAAGTGCCAGGGTTTGCTTCCTTTAACTCTGTCAGGGTAGAACCTGTAGGTCGGCCACTATTAGACTGGCTCTCTGGGCTACAGCCCCCTTGTTTCCCAACTATGTTAACTCAAAAGGCCCAACTTATTTGCAACCAGCAAGAAACTTCCTTCACAGAGCCTGTGACCATCTGCTGATTGAAGTGATTCAAAACAGCTTCTTTGGAATAAATTTGTTTATTCACCTAAAGGTAAACAGCAACCAGAGAAAACGGTTAAAACGACAAAAGGCCTACAGACCTGGATCTTACCTAAAGCTTATCATTTCCCTCAAAGCTTGTGCAAACCTAGCTACTTCGAACCCATCCAGTAGAGCTGTATCAAAGTCTCCGTACTCTGCAAACAGCCCCAGATGACTGAACTGCCCTTCCCCCTGTAAAGTTTTAGCTATTTAGTGTCCTTTTGATCTCAGGCCTTCAGCCTTGTCAAACCAGCAGTGTATCTTTGGCTAGTACCTGGAAATAATATCCCGGCAATTAATGGCCCAGCTATGGGTCTCTCACCAACCTTGAAGTTGTTTAGCCAGAGGTATCTTATCTGTGGTGGTTTTCATTTCCTGTTTGCTCTTTCTAACAGCTCCTTTTGATTCAACTCCAGGTGATTAGACAGAATAATATCAAACAAGTAAATTGGGGTACACACAATATGAACAAAAAATAATACAGATATCTCCCACATTCTCCACAGATACTCTTTTTAATTACATGATCACTTACTTTATATTCTATAGGACCCCTTGCTCACATAGTGCACAAGATGGATGGTACTTAATTAGTGAGCACCTGTTTATTATTTTGTTTTATCCTCAGTGTTCAATGTGTACCCCCAGACCTTATTTATTGCACACTATTCAAAACCTGCTATGGAGAGAATTATTAAATTCCTCCTGGGTTTTACTATGGTGCTCATCACTATAGAACCTGAGTGCTTCCCAAAGAAATGATTACTCACCTTTTTGTAACTGTTGTTCTTCGAGATGTGTTTAGGGTGACCAGACGTCCTGATATTTAGTTGTTTGTCCCGTGTCCCGACTGATGTACGGTTAGGGCGCCATTTGCTTCGGTGGCACTCCAGGTTTTTTGTTTTTTTTTGCTTGGGGCAGCAAAAAACCTAGAGCTGGCCCTGGTGTGGGGGTGAGCCGGTGGCTGCCCTCCCATGAGCACAGATGTCGGAAACTTTTTCCCCAGCAGCTACCCATCGGGCCGGCTGTGGAGCCCCCTGGAGTGGCGCCGATATGGTGCTCTATATATGACCCTGCTGGCCCGACCCCCCCTTCAGTTCCTTCTTGCTGGCTACTCCGACAGAGGGGAAGATGGGGGGGAATGGAATAGATATGAGCAACACATCTTGAAGAACAACAGTTACAAAAAGGTGCGTAACTGTTTTTTCTTCTTCGAGTGCTTGCTCATGTCAATTCCAGTTAGGTGACTCCCAAGCCTTACTTCAGAGGTGGGGTCGGAGTCAAGGAATTGCAGACTGGAGAATCACCCTGCCGAAGGCTGCATCGTCACGTGATTGGTGGACGATGGTGTAGTGCGACGTGAAGGTGTGCACCGAAGCCAATGTGGCAGCCCTGCAGATTTCCTGGAGGGGTATGTGTGCCAAGAAGGTTGCTGACAAGGCCTGAGCCCTTGTGGAATGAGCCATGACAACAGGTGGAGAGACCTTCGCTAACTCATAACAAATACAAATACACGCCATGATCCAGAAAGGATATCCGCTGGGAAGAGATCGGCAAACCTTTCATCCGCTGTGTTAGAGTGACGAACAACTGGGTTGTTTTGTGGAACGGCTTCGTTCGGTCTGTGTAGAAGGCGAGCACCCTTCTAACGTCCAGCAAATGCAGCTGCTGCTCATGGAGGGTGGCGTGCGGCTTTGGATAGAAAACCAGCAGGAAAATATCCTGGCTGACATGGAGGCGAGACACGACTTTTGGTAGGAAGGCCGGGTGAGGCCTAAGCTTCACTTTGTCCTTATGAAAGATGGTATACGGGGGCTCACGTGTGAGGGTTCATAGTGCAGAAACGTGTCATGCTGAAGTGATGGCCTCTAGGAAGGCAACCTTCCAGGAGAGGTAGAGGAACGAACATGAAGCTAGCAGCTCAAAGGGAGGACCCATGAGATAGGACTAAATTGAGGTCCCAGGCAGGGACAGGGGGCTTGATCGGGGGATGGATCTTTTCTAGTCCTTTTAGGAAATGTCCCACGATAGGGTGCGCAAACACTGAATGCCCGGAAACGTCCGGGTGAAATGCCGAAATAGCCGCAAGGTGAACCTTAAGAGAACTGAATGCCAGGCGCTGATTTTTCAGGTGCACCAAATAGTCCAGGATGCACAGGATTGAAGCCTGGAGTGGAGGTACCTGTCTTTGGGCATACCAGATAGAAAACCTTTTCCACTTTGCTTTGTAAGTGGTTCTGGTAGAAGGCTTGGGACTTTCCAGGAGCACCTGCCTCACCGGGTCCAAACAGGCGAGCTCTGCTTGGTTCAACCACAGATCCTCCAGGCCAGGAGGTGAAGTGATTGAAGGTCCGGGTGGAGGAATCAACTGTGATTCTGCGAGATGAGGTTGGAAGTGAGAGGTAGATGAATTGGTGACCAGATCGATAGGTCCATGAGGGTGGGGTACCAGCACTGGTGAGGCCAAGCTGGGGCCACCAGGATGACATCTGCCTTGTCCCTGCAGACCTTGAGAAGTACCTTGTGGATGAGAGGAAATGGCAGAAAGACGTATAGTAGTTGACTGGACCATGGGATCAGGCAGGCATCTGTAATCAAGCCTGGGCTGTGAGCTCGGAAAGAGCAAAAGATTGGGCACTTCTTGTTGGCCCGCGTGGTGAACAGGTCAATTCGGAGAAACCCCCAGCTGTAGAAGATGGAGTGGATGATGTCCGGCTGAATCGACCATTCATGTGTGAGGAACCGCCTGCTCAAGCTGTCCACCAGTACGTTCTGAATGCCTGGCAGGTATGAGGCTTGGAGAAGATGGAGTTGGCTAAACAAAATTCCCATAGGAGGAGAGCTTCCTGGCAGAGAGGAGACAACCGAACTCCGCCTTGCTTGTTTATGTAAAATATAGCCATGGTATTGTCCATCAGTATCGCTACACAGTGGCCCTGCAAGTGAGACAGGAACGCCTGGCACATGAGGCGGATTGCCCTGAGCTCTTTGATGTTGATATGCAGAGCCAGTTCCTCTACTTGTCATAGGCCCTGAGTCATCATGCTCCAGAGATGTGCTCCCCAGTTGAGGGCCGATGCATCCGTTACCAATGTCAGAGTAGGCTGGGGGTGTGTGTATGGGATGGTACCCCAGCACTTACCATTCGGGGGTCCAGCCACCATTGTAGGGAATCGAGGGTATGTCCCGGAATGGTCAGCACCATGTCCAGACTGTTGCGGCCCGGGCAATACATGGACACAAGCCACACCTGCAGGGACCTGAGCCACAACCTGGCATGCTGCACCATGTAGGTGCAGGACGTCATGTGGCCCAGCAGCTTGAGGCACTGTCTCACCGTGGTGGTGGGAAAGTTGCAAAGGCCGGTGATTACATGCACAAGGGATAGACGACAGGCCTCTGGGAGGAACGCTCTCACCTGGCTTGCATCCAGGACTGCCCCAATGAACTCTATTGTTCTTGTTGGGGTGAGAACAGATTAGTTGACATTCAGAATAATGCCTAAGTGGTTGAATGTGTCCCTGACCAATTGTACCTGTGATTCTACCTGCTGGCGAGACCGGCCTTGTATGAGCCAATCGTCTAGGTATGGGTAAACGTGCACATGATGGCGGCGAAGAAAGACTGCCATGCATTTGGTGAAGACGTGGGGAGCTGTGCACAGGCCGAACGGGAGAGCCGGGAACTGATAATGCGTCTTGTCTACTACGAAACAGAGAAAACGTCTGTGAGACGGGTTGATTGAAACGTGAAAATAAGCGTCCTTCATATTGAGGGTGGCGTACCAGTCTCCCGAATCCAGGGAGAGGATGATCGTGCTCAAGGAGGCCATGAGAAACTTGAGTTGACAATGTGCTTGTTGAGTTCCCTTAGGACCAGAACGGGCTGTAGACCCCCCTTTGCCTTGGGAACAAGGAAGTAGCATGAGTAGAAACCCTTGCCTCTGAGCTCCCGAGGTACCTCCTCCACTGCTCCTAGAGCAAGGAGGGACTGGACCTCCTGGACCAGGAGTTGCTTGTAAGAGGGGTCCCTGAAGAGGGAGGGGCAAGGGGGGTGGGAAGGAACAGAAGTGGATAGAATAGCCTGCCTCCACTGTGCAGAGGACCCACTGGTCTGATGTAATAAGGGACCATGCAGGGTAAAAGTGGGATAGACGGTTCAGGAAGGGAGAATAACTGGCCGGGATATGGACTGGTAATCTGTCTTCAAAATGGGCGCTTAGGGCCCGGAGGGGGCTTGGACTGGCCCTGGCCCTGACCAGAGGGAGGACGTGATGGTCTGCGCCTGGTGTATCTACTCCTCCTGCAGGAAAAGTCCTGCCTGGGCCTACTGGGGAAAGACCGCTGCTGGGTGGGCTGAGGCTTAAATGGAGGAGGAGTAAAAGGAGGTTGCAGTGCAATGAAGTTTCAGAACCCCTTTCATATATAAAATCTTCCATGGTCCCAAGTCTTCCTTTCTGTAAGAAGTCCTTTCATTTTATTTATTCTCTGTCATTCCAGACTCTGTATGGGAGTGTGACCTTGTGGGAAGACACTCTGCTGGTTTCCTCCTAGCTTGACACCTACTCCCCGTATTCCCTTTAATGTGTCCTTGCCCTACTACTGTCTCCTTCCCGCTCTGCTTATCTGTCTCTTTCTCCTTGCCTACTCAATCCCAATCTCTATTCCTTGGGCTTCTCATTCCAGTTCCATTCTCCTTGCCCAGCCAGTGCTACTCTTCCTCTTCCAGGTGTGCTGTACAAGTCCTAGTCACCCCCATGATTCCCAGTTTCTCCTCCCCACACCTAATGTCAGTCGTCTTGCCCAACCAGAGTTTCCCCCCTCCTGACTCCTTGTCTGATCTGCCTCTGTCCCACGCCACTGGCTCCCAGTCCCAATTTCCCTCCCTGGGCTCCTCATCCAATGTCAGTCTTCTCCTCTCTTGCTGCTCCTTGTGCCAGGCTCTCTTCCCAGTCTGTCACTCTGTGGGGATGGTGCATGCACAATGCAGTCATACATAGGATCCATGAGGGGATGGACCACGTTCAGTGAGGATGGACTCATCGGAGATTTTAGCTGAGAAACTAGCAAGTCTCTTCCGAGCATATATAATCTGCAATTTTTCAGAGGCTTATAACTTAGCCACATTTGGACATATTTTCACAGGGATGGCAAAAGGCCCATCCCTTAGACAAAAACCAACGCCTTGCTAAATTTCAAGTCCCTGCTCCAAAGCATAGGGGCAACAGAACATTTCAAAGACAAGATCTCAGGTATTTTTTTAACATGGGCATAACAATGTTTTTGTCCCTAGCCTTGTTCTCAGAAATGGTTGAACCATTTTGGCTGAAATTTCCTAGAACACCCAGCATAGTATATTTCAGCCCAAATGATTAAAGTTGGCAAAGTTATAAGACCTTGAAAACAGGGTCTTATAATGGGAAGTGTCAAGCAACTTTAATAGGCAATGGTCCCAGCTCTGCCTATAAGAAAAGAGAAAAACTACATTCCTTTTACAAGTTTCAGAGTATCAGCTGTGTTTTTCTGTATTCGCAAAAAGAAAAGGAGTATTTGTGGCACCTTAGAGACTGAAAAATTTAGTTTAGCATAAGCTTTCATGAGCTACAGCTCACTTCATCCGATGAAGTGAGCTGTAGCTCATGAAAGCTTATGCTCAAATAAATTTGTTAGTCTCTAAACTTCCATTCCTTTTACATCGGTTCCCAAACTGTGGATCAGGACCCCAAAGTGGGTTGCTACACCATTTTAATGGGGTCATCAGGCCTGGCTTAGATTTGCTGGGGCTGAGGTTACAGGCTACCTGCTTGGGACTGAAGCCCTTGGTCTTTGGCTTTGGCCCCCCACTCAGGGTGGTGGGGCTGGACAGATTCAGGCTTTGGTCCCCACTCCTGGGGTCATGCAGTAATTTTTGTCATCAGAAGGAGGTCGCAGTGCAATGAAGTTTCAGAACCCCTTTCATATATAAAATCTTCCATGGTCCCAAGTCTTCCTTTCTGTAAGAAGTCCTTTCATTTTATTTATTCTCTGTCATTTGGTAAAGCACTATCATCCATTTTGCTGTCACATTGGTTCACAGGGCAAACCAAAAAACTACATTAACAAAAATGAGGGGTCAGTATGTAATGTCCCACATTATATCTGGCTGGAAACTACTCCAAAAGCCAAACACATGCAAGTAGTTAAATTGTGGTTTGCATTTCCTCTTAGGCCAGGCCTCCAATTTTCTCAAAGACAAACATTCCCAAACAGACCATCTGTTGTTGAAGAGAGCACTTTGAGGAGGAGCAGATTCTTTCCATTTCACTTATTTCTTGGTACCCATTCCATTTTCTGTGTAGGCCTCTTCTGTAAGTAATGAACGGCTTTGCATTTATTTGGTGCAGTTGCTAAAATGCTTTATATGTAATATAAACTTCCTTATATGTGGAATATGTGACTTGGGATGGAAATCAGCATAAGTTAAAAACTGAAAAGCTCTTAGATTGAATATATGAAATGTCTATTTACTGACCATAAGCAGTTTGCTTTTAAAAGGAAAGGGATATATGAATAATCACTAAATACTAATGTCAGAACAAATGTACATATTAGAAAAGTGAGGCCAAATATCAGTGATGATAGTCAATACAGGGCTAAACCTGGTGGCTTTAAAGCACGGCCACATTGCTCTGGGAGGCGTTGTGCTTGAGGCAGGTACAATGCCTCTGAGGACACAAGAGTGCCAGTGTGCTACACCTTTGGAAAGAAAACAGCATGTACTTGCCTCGGTGTGGAATCCGTCCCATGGGCTGGCATGGAAGGGTGGGCCCTCTCCTAGTTTGCAAAACTAGTGTTACTATGGCTGCTAGTGGCAGCAGTCTCCATGGTGCTGATTTGCAAAGGAGCTGAGCACTCACTGCCCCCAAAGTGACTTTACATAGGGCTACCGGGGCCCAGCGCTTCTGAAAACCAGGGGCTCTAGGCAGGTGCTTGAACAAGGGTTGCATTGACTTCTACGAAGACGTCAAGCAAATTCAAAGTGTGGGACAGTGCGGCAAAATGCCTCGGTCTCCACTTCCTCTGTTCTTTCCCAGCTTTAGAGCCCAGGCCCTCTGGTGTGCCCGCAAAGGTGCTTGCATGGGGTCAGAGGGGAGTATGCCATGGAGGTGGCGCGCCCCCATTTTCTGCTTTGTACTCCCCTTCACTCAGGGGAGGGGCGTGTGGTGCTCTGGTTGCAGCTCATTCCGTCCTCCCAATTCTAACAAAAATCTGCCAAAAGGGAAAGAACGAGAGTGCTGTGAATTCCAGTAGCCCAGGATCCCTCAAGCTTTGCCCAGCTGAGGGCCACATTAGCAACTGGCTCAGAGCTCAAGGGCTACCACGTCTCATTTTCATAAAATGGAGCATTTTACATCTGTACTCAATTTGAATCTCGATGTGCTGCCTGCAGAGCCTGGCTGCTGAGATCAAGATGGAGCATTGCATGCTGGGACTTCATCATAATGCAGCCCACCGAGACTTAATCATATTGTTATTTGGCTACTGTTGTTGGTTGTTACATATTTAACCAGGAATTGTGCCAGTGGGGCCTATTGTACTAGGTCGATACCAACATATACAAAGATGTGTCTGGCCCTGATCCTTATATATTCACGTAATGGCCTCTTTACACCACTCTGAGAGTATAACAGCGCCTCAAAGTGGACATTAATAAAACAGCCACCGTAAGACCCTTTTCCATGGCTGGAGCAGTGTAAAGGACCCTTAGTGTAAATAAGAATCAAGGCTGTTAGTGTAAAATATCAGAACCACTGTGGGCCACATTTTTCTCTACTTCTACAGTAGAATATAGAGCTCAAAAGCAGCTCAACTTATTGTCCCAACCCTAACTAATATCCATGGAAAGGTTTAAGAATCCTGTGTTCTAGCCCCAAGCAAGATTCTTAAAGGAAATGCTTTTGTTTCAAAGAAACAAATAAATGCAAGCAAATAAACAAAGCCAGTTCACCCACTCTGAGTGCTCTTTTCAAACTTGAAAGGTCAGATTCTCGTGGGAGACCACAACCCTTTTCAGGGGATACAGAAGGAAGCCCTGGGGAAATGGAAAAAAACCCACATTACCACATTCTTTTTCAGTGCACACACAGCACGGGAAGAGTTAGGGTTGCCAGGCATCCGGTTTTGGACCAGAATGCCCGGTCAAAAAGGAACCCTGGTGGCTCTGGTCTGCATCGCCGACCAGGCCATTAAAAGTCCACTTGGCGGCACAGCAGGAGCCTGGGGGCTAAGGCAGGGTCCCTGCTTGCCCTAGCTCCGTGCGGCTTCTGGAAGCTGCTACAAGGTCCTTGCAGCCGTTAGGCGTGTGGGTGGCCAGGGAGACTCCACGCATTGCCCCTGCACGACTGCTGGCTCTGCAGTTCCTATTTGCCAGGAACTGCGACCAATGAGAGTTGCGGGGGAGGCACCTACGGGTGTGAGGGCTGTGCACGGAGCCTCCCTGGTCACCCATGTGTCTAGGGGCTGTAATGACCTGGCAGCTGCTTCCTGGGAGCCACGGTAAGCGCTGCTGGGACCCTGCACCCCAAAACCCTTCCTGCACCCCAATCCTCAACCCAGAGTCCCCTCCTGCACCCAAACTCCCTCCCAGAACCCGCACCCCCCGAACCCAACCCCCTACCCCAGCCCTGAGCCCCCTCCTTCATCCCAAATCCCGCATCCCTGGCCCCACCCCAAGCCCTCACTCCCTCTCACACCCCTGCCCTAGCTCAGTGAAAGTGAGTGAGGATGGGGGAGTGCAAGCAATAGATGGAGGGGGACTGGAGTGAGTGGGGGCAGGGCTTCAGAGACGGGGTGGGGCATCCTTGGGTGTGGGGACATCACAGAGAAGACACAGGCCCGAGAGGAGTGGACATTGTGGATGTGGCAGAATGACCTCCTGCATGGTAAGGAACATTTCCATGTGGCCAGGGGTCTGTGGGATGCCCATAGATACTCCAGAGGGACTTGGTGGAGTCATTGGGGTCAGTCAGTCCTGATGGTGATGAGACAGTACCGACAGAGTAGTTGGCATCATGCTTGCAGTCGGGGTAGTCAGACTGTTTTGATACTGGGCTCCCACCATCAATACCGATGGATCCCTTTTCCTCTTGGCTTTACCCTCAAACTGGCAAGGGATCTTTGGCACTGGTCCTGTGGGATCTGCATGCAACATCTCACCTGACCGGGCGCAGCTCAGGGAGGAAACACTGTTCTTATGAGCAGTTCACTGCGGTGACCTGCTCCTGTGCCTGTGAGAGAGTTTCTTACTGTCATGATGGGGCTCGTCTTTAGGCTTTGGTGCCAGCGGTTCCGCACTATGAGTGGTGATCGGAGGGGTGCTCGCAGTTGGCGGTGGCCACTGTACTGGGGGAGGTCCCTGGCCAGGATCCAAGTGCGCACAGGGCTTCATTGCCTTCTCCATGAGGTACTTGCAGAGATGGCGTTCATGGTCCTCTCTAATACTGGGCGGAAAGGACTTACAGATAGCGCAAGTCACCGAGATGTGCACCTCACCCAGACAGTAGAGGCACTCATACAGAAGGAACGAGGACAGGAGACACTGTTTCTGAAGCTTGGGATCCTGGCCATAGTCTCTGGGTGGTGAGAGGATGACAGCCAGAGAACTTATATACTACTTTACACTAGTCTATACTATCTCTATAAACTATCTGCAAGACGAGGAACAACTCTTAGGGTACTAAGAGCAAAGAAGGAGCAAAGGTTCTGACTCAGGCCATGCGGTGGTAAGAGGGAACTGGAGTCGTGTTGACCCGCACTGCCCCTTATACCTTCGGTTGAGAGCACAGGAAAACATACTACACACGTGCGGGTCAGTGGACGCTGCTTGGAAACACTTCCAGACTCGGATGCATGGTGCGCATCTGCCCCCACATGTGGAATGCAACTAGGGCCCATCACTCGAAGAAGCAGCATCGGTTACCCTCTGAACCCACAGGTCCTTTGTGGTTGAGGTTTGGATCGGGGTGTGGCTGTGGCAGACTGGCTTGTTTGTTGGTTTTTTTACATGGCTACTAGTACAAGACAAACATATGAAGAGGTTCTCTTCATATTTAATAAAAACACAGCCCAATACATTGGACTGCTGAGGAAACTGGCCCTTCACCTTCCTCTCATCCGTGCCTCCTCCTATAGTCATTTGTTCCCCTGTAGCTTGAGGAGAAGATGCTTTTCGAAACCAGTGTTACAGCTGTGCTGTTCCTATGCCATTGGTCAGCCTGTCTCCTGCATACCATGCTAAACTGTATCTCCCTGCTGCCACACAGCTTCCTGCCACTCAGAGAGCAAATGCCATGTGGGGTAGTGAGTTGAGTCAACCCAGCATGGCAGCTGGATCAGGAGGACTGATGCTGGCAGGAGCGGAACAGCAGTTGTAATTAAACATTTTTAAATTTTAGTTTCAGAATCTTGCTGCTGTTTCCAGAGGTCCCAGCAAGTGGCAGTGGATCAGAATCCATCAGGATTTAGAAGGGAGCCAGCAGACAGTGCAAGGGCTAGATCAGGAAAGGATAGGGTTGCCAGCATTCTAATGGTACACAACTGAACACCCCTTCCCCGCCTCCTACCATGAGGCCCTGCCCCTGCCCAGTCCCTTTCCCCTGCTCAGTCCATTCCCCCCTCCCTCCATCTCTCATTCTCCTCCACCCTCGCTCACTTTCACCCGGCTGGGGCAGGGGGTTGGGGTGTGAGAGGGAGCGAGGGTTCCAGCTGGGGTGGTGCAGGCTCTGGGGTGGGGCTGGGGATGAGGGGGTTGGAGTGCAGGAGTGGGGTCCAGATTGGGGCAGGGTTATGGGGCGGGGTGCAGGCTCAGGGCTGGAGTTTGGGTGCAGGGGGGTTAGGACTCCAGCTGGGGGTGCAGGCTCTGGGGTGGGGCTGGGGATGAGGGGGTTCAGGGTGTGGGAGAGGGCTCCGGGATGGGGCAGGGGGATTTGGAGTGCGGAAGGGGGTTTGGGCTCTGGGGTCGGGCTGGGGATGAGGAATTTGGGGTGAAGGAAGGGCTTCCAGGCTGGGGCAGGGGGTTGGGGTGCAGGTGGGGGTGTGGGGTCCCAGTGGCACTTACCATGGTTCCCAGGAAGCGGCTGCTAGGTTCCTGCAGCCCCTAGGTGTGTGGATGGCCAGGGAGGCTCTGTGCGCTGCCCTCATGCTCACAGGTGCCACCCCCACAGTTCCCATTGGTCGTGCTTCCCAGCCAATGGGAGATGTGGAGCCAGCACTCGGGGCGGGGGCAGCGTGCAGAGTCTCCCTGGCTTTCCCATGCGCCTAGGGGCCATAGGGACCTGGCAGCCACTTCTGAGAGCTGCAGGGAGTCTGCCTTAGCCCTGGGCCCCTGCTGAGCCACTGACTGGACTTTTAACGGCCTGTTAAGCAGTGCTGACTGGAGCCGCCAGGTTCCCTTTTCAACCGGGGATCAAAAACCGGACACCTGGCAACCCTAGGCCAGGAGGGCAGAAACAGGATCTGGATCTTAGGCAGGAGTCAACACGTAGGGTGGGCAAGAAAGGGAATTTGGATTAGGTCTGGTGGCAGCAGCTGGGAGGGGCACCTACCCAGAATCCTTCACTTCAGCTGGCAAAAAATTGAAGTTACACTTGTCCGATCTGTTTCTGTAATTCCATCTCTTTTTGTTAAGAGCTCAGTATGTTGAGATGGGGAAACCGATATGTCTTTTGTTCTTCTTTCATAGATTGGCTGCTTTATGTTCTGGGTGGTTTTATAATTGGGGGGTGAATGTGAGTGCTTGTGAAATGTATCATAGTGGTAGCACGGGCAGTTCTGTTTCAAAACAGAACAGGCAGCAGTAGGGTAAGGTTGCTAACAGTGTCCACCCAATGCAGTGTGCTAGAGGGACCAGCTCAAAGAGGGGAAAAGCTGTGCAGACCTCATGACATTCAATCCTTCTTGGCCTTTCAGCTCAGCCTGCCCACAAGGATCCCAGTGCTCATATGGCCACTTGCCTCTTTGAAAGCAGACAAACTATCCAAGATTCAGCCAACAGAAACAGTGTTTGGTCTTCATCAACCTGGAATGGATTCAGTTAAGATTGTATCCCAATCTCCAAAGCTATCCAATCCCCTAAGTTCTCCCTTCTAAAAAGCCAAATGGTCTGTCTAATTTATAGTGTTTGCTTTAACTGAGAAGCAGAAATGTTTTGAGTCAATCATGCTTCTGACACCACTTCATAGGATACATCATAGATTATAAAGCCAGAAAGGACCAGTGTGATTTAAGCGGACCACCCACATAACACGTGCCATAAGACTTTCCTGAATTAAGACCTGTTTGAACTAGACCATATCTCTTAAAAACCATCCAATCTTGATTTTAAAATTTCCAGTGATGGAGAATCCACCACAACCCTTGGTAAGTTGTTTCAATGAGTGATTACCCTCCATGTTAAAAATGTGGACCTTATTTCTATTCTGAATTGTCTAGCTTCAACTTCCAGCCATTGGATCTTGTTATAACCCACACAAGCCTTCTCAACAGAAAAACAGACTGTAACTATGAACGCTTTTATCATTCAGTATCACTTCAAAAATCTAATAAAATCTGGTTATGGGCAATTCATTTTGAGATACTGTTTGGAATGAGGTCCAGGCAGGCTGGAAGCTTTGTCCTTGGTTTCAGAGTCAGAAATACAAATTACTTTCTTGTTCCCAAAGTTGCTACACTTATCATAGGATATGAAAGGAAGAATTGAAGTCCATCGATGGCAGCCCCTTGCAATCAGGGGCAATAGATTTCTTGGGCTTCCCAATGGTCATTTTCAAATGTATCCCTGCTACATGTTCCAAAGGAAGGTGTAGGGGGAAAGAAACTCCTTCCTAATTCCCCATATTTGATGACTTGTTCAATTCCACACATGTAGGCAAGAATCTAGTTGAGCAAATTAAGCCTCTGATCGTGTGTGTGTGTATATAAAGTGTGTGTCTATAGATATATCCCAAGATGTGTCTGATAGTCATGTAATTATCTTTTTTTATTCTTTAATTCTAGTAAGGTGAATTCAGCCAATACTCTCCTCTTGTAGCTATTTATGCAATAGATTCCAGCAACCTCTAGGTGGTGGTAAGGATCTCAGGTAACCATTCTGAAAAGGTTCCAGAGCTAGTTCACAAACAGGAATCACCTCACAGTGAGTTGAACTGGAATGTTGGCCACTAATTGTTTCAGTGCTCATGTGACGTTGAGTCATTTCCTTGTTTTTAATATTCCTATTTGTAACATGGTTAAGCTTTCTCTTTTACTATTGGGCAATTTAAATCAAGACAATGAAAGGTAATTTCTGTGGTCAAAAAAGAGCCCTTCTTTTCCAACAGAAGAGGACTTATTCTGGGGAGCAAATTGATGGACTCCCTAGAGGTTTGAAGGTTAGGACAGATTCCCCCCGCCTCAAATTTTGGCTGCTTAGTCAAATCTCTTGAGGCACATCTGTCTTTTCCCCATCTGTTTCCCACCCGCCTTCCAACCCAACTAAATCTTGTTCCTCAGTTTTTCTATCTGATCCATAAATTTGCTCTCCCAGTTTGGACCCACAGCCTGGACCCAGTGACTTTCTCCTCTTCTAGAGCTCCACTTTCTTCCTCTGGGTCCCCAAAACAGGAACGTCACTAGCCTTTCCCTAGGTGAACCAGCAAATGTCCACCCATACCAGCCTGCAAACACCCACACAAGCAATGACTCAAAGTCTAGCTGGTCTAGCTGATCCTTTAGAGTAAAAATCTGTCGCAGCTAAACACCTCACTATTTTCCTATTGTGATGTTACCAATGAAAACTGAGAGTGAAGTTCAAGAACAGTATTTGACGGCATATTACTTGAAGTAAGCTCTGACAATAGATAGTTCCAGGAGTGTACATAAATGAAATACAGAGTTTCTTGTTTGTGGTTTAAAACTATATTTAAGAAATCATATGTGTAACTATTTTGCAGAGATAGGACCGTTCTTTCTCTATGATCAGTGTGCCCATGTATTGCTTGGCTGTGAATTGAGAGAAATAGGTGCAGCCCAAGGGAAATGCAGGTTGACAGATGAGAATTGTCCCTAAGAGTGTTTTATTGAGAACATAGAACAGTCCTGATATATCACAGAAAAACAAATCTCAAAACCTATGGCCACTATTTTCATGTGGCCAGTTGTTTTGAATGTGGTTTTGTAAAGCACAGGAGAGAAACCAAGGGAAAGGTAAGCTTATAGGTCAGCTTAACTACCTCACTTAGGGCTGTGAAAAATTTCATGCCCTGTGTGATGTAATTAAACAGCCTAAGTCCCAGTTAGTTGGCAGAAGAATTTGTCCATTGATCTAGCTACCACCTCTTGGGGAGATGGCATTACTACAGCGATCGAAGAACCCCATCCATCCCTCGGTGTTTACACTACAGCACTGCAGCTGTGCCACTGTATCATTTCAAACGTAGACATACCCTTAGTAAGGCTGAAGACTTTGTGCTAACTTGTATATTTAAGATATTCGTAAGTGAATAAAAAAGAAAAAAAAAAACCCTTAGGCCAGGCTGTAGAACCTTGCAAGGTGGGTCCTCTGTGTGCCGATCTCCCTTTGCCTGCAAAAAATGTGGGGAGCTGAGGCCAGGGGCAACTGCCTCCACCAGGCTGGGGCCAATCAGCACAACTGTTCCCGCCCCAGAAAATACTGGGGCAATCCATCTTTTTTAGCCTGAGAAAAGGTGGGTTAGTAGCACAAATGCGTCTATAGCTAAATGCACAACTTTTTCAGTGGTATTTAAGTTCCAAAGAGTTTTATTAAGGGCAAATCCAACTCTTCCAGTAGGGTTGCCAGGCATCCAGTTTTCAACTGGAACACCTGGTTGAAAAGGGACCCTGGCAGCTCCGGTCAGCACTGCTGATTGGGCCATTAAAGGTCCAGTTGGCAGTGCAAAGGCAGGTTCCCCGCCTGCCCTGGCTCCGCATGGCTCCCGGAAGCAGCCAGCAGGTCCCTCCCACTCCTAGGCATAGGGGCAGCCAGGGGGCTCTAAGTGCTAGCTCCACAGCTCCCATTGCCTGGGAACCATGGCTAATGGGAGTTGCGGGGGCGGTGCCTGTGGACAGGGGTAGTGTGCAGAGCCACCTGGACAGGCCTCCACCTAGGAGCCAGAGGAACATGCCAGCCATTTCCAGGAGCCGCCTGAGGTAAGCACTGCCTGGAGCCCACACCCTGAACCCCTCCTGTGCCCCAACCCCCTGCCCCATCCCTGAGCCTCCTCCCACACCCCAACCCTCTGCTCCAGCCCTGAGCCCCCTCCAACACCCAAACTCCCTCCCAAAGTCTGCACCCCCTCCTATCCCAAATCCATCATCCCCAGACCCACCCCAGAGCCTGCCCCCACCAGTGCTGGAGCCCCCCCCCCATCTCCTGCCCAGGCCCAATGAAAATGAACTAGTGAGCAAGGGTGGGGGAGAACAAATGATGGAAGGATGGGGGAATGGAGTGAGTGGGGGCAGAACCTTGGGACTGGGGGCGGGGCAAGAGTTCGATTGTCTGCAATCAGGTAGTTGGCAACCCTATCTTTTGGTCTGGGACTTACTTCGCCTGCTGATCACTGCTATGTTTTCGGGAGGACTAGAAGAGGAGAGCATGTGGTCAGTATTAATGCTATACTATTAATTGTCAGGTAAGAGGTGCTACAGCGCAATATGGTTTGTTTTTCATACCATCAAATAAGCGAGCATGCTAGCTCTGTTGCTGGTGCTTTTCTCCTCCAATCAGTTATTTTTATTTGTAGCAAAACTAGAGGCTGTAGCCTTTAAAATAAGATGTTGCATGGCACTAGGCCCACTGAATATTTCACACAAACAATGTTCATTGCGTATATGTAGAGAATTTGGCTTAATGGATAGAGCACTGGACTGGAACTCAGGAGACCTGGGGCATAGTCCACTCTGCCACTGACCTGCCAAGTGATCTTGTATGAGTCACTTCACTGTTCTGTGTCTCAATTTCCCCACCTGTACACTGGGGATAATGACAGTGACACATTGTAATGTGCTTTGAGATTAAAAGTGTTACATAGGTATTATTTCTATAAGTTAGTCTTTTTGCATTGGAATAGAGTTAGGTGGAGCATGTGTTCTTGACTTCTTTGGGAGTTTTAGGTACACAAGGGGTACAGGATCATTGTTGTATAAAACTAAAAATTTTGTCTTGAGGCAAGGAGAAAAATGACTACCAAAGAATGTAAATACTGGGCCATCCCTCTACACTTGCAAAAAAAGGTACAAATAGTATAAACCTCACTAATTTCAATCAAATTTACAGTAATGTTTGTTTAACACCACTTCCCTATCTGCTAATATTTAAATTGTGGAAATAATTTGGAAGGAGAGAGGGCAAAAATTATCAAGATTGTCTTGGGAAATAGAGATTGTTTATGGTGAGAGTCAATAATTGATATGTACTGCAGTACACACTTTAATTTTGAGATGTTAGCTGGTTTATTTCCTGTTTTTAAATTCTTTAGCCTTCTTCAGCAGATCGCTGCTCCTGGGGGGATTGGGTATAGTGCTCTTTCATAAAATACATACTATTGTCAGAAATCCCCAACATAACCTACCACCTGAATTCTGCGAAGCATGGCTAAGAGAAATTATTTTTGTGTGTACGGTCAAGTGTGTTATTTTAAGTAGGGCTCTTGGGGAAAGCCCTGTGAACAAAGCAAATACCCTTACGCCTTCAGCCTTTCTGAGGTAGCTTGTGGGGCACCTTGTAGCTTGATTTTTACTTTACCTACTAAAGTTCTGATGAGATTTCAATCTGCAGTGTTTAAAAAGAAAAACAATAGTTATGAGTTAAGTGCCTCTCAAATGAGTAAAGGATTGGACATCAGCTTTTTGCTAATTTTAAATGTACTTCTAATCTACTCCCTTCAGCAATCAGCTTCTATTTAGTGCTTATGCACCTTTCTGGCAATATGATACCCAGAAACACTGGAGACTGTAAATTAAGTCCTGAGAAGGCTTTATTTCACAATATGGCATAATTTCCTAAAACAATCTTATCCCTTACAACAAGATATAAAAAATACTCTTTTTAACCAAAGGATTTGCCATACACATCCAGCTAGTTTCAGTTGCATACTATGTTAACAGAAAGTGTGCTGGGTTTTGTGCTGTGAAAGAGGAAGTCAGGGCAGGGCAAGAAAGGCTTGGGGATTTCTGCAATGTGTGCCTTGCAAAGGAAGACTTTCTTATTGCTCTATATGTGTAGGCAAAACACACTCAAGCAGTTTTTGTTCTGCTTTCTAATTGCAGCTCACACTCAACATGATGGCTACATGTTCTTTACTTAAATTGTAGCATACTACAGTGAGTGATCTATTTTCCACTGTCACTGCTATGCTATGTAGGCAGCTCCTAAGGGAATGCAGCCACAGAATTACAGTGAATAATGGCATTCATAGAATATCAGGGTTGGAAGGGACCTCAGGAGGTCATCTAGTCCCAACCCCCTGCTCAAAGCAGGACCAAGCCCCAACTAAATCATCCCAGCCAGGGCTTTGTCAAGTCTGACCTTAAAAACTTCTAAGGAAGGAGATTCCACCACCTCCCTAGGTAATGCATTCCAGTGTTTCACCACCCTCCTAATGAAATAGTGTTTCCTAATATCCAACCTAAACCTCCCCCACTGTAACTTGAGACCCTTACTCCTCGTTCTGTTATCTGCTACCACTGAGAACAGTCTAGAGCCATCCTTTTTGGAACCCCCTTTCAGGTAGTTGAAAGCAGCTATCAAATCCCGCCTCATTCTTCTGCAGACTAAACAATCCCAGTTCCCTCAGCCTCTCCTCATAAATCATGTGTTCCTGTCCCCTAGTCATGTTTGTTGCCCTCCGCTGGACCTTTTCCAATTTTTCCACATCCTTCTTGTAGTGTGGGGCCCAAAACTGGACACAGTACTCCAGATGAGGCCTCACCAATATCAAACAGAGGGACATGATCGTTCCTCTCGATCTGCTAGCAATGCCCCTACTTATACATCCCAAAATGCCATTGGCCTTCTTGGCAACAACAGCACACTGTTGACTCATATCCAGCTTCTCGTCCACTGTAAGCCCTAGGTCCTTTTCTAGAGAACTGCTGCCGAGCCATTCGGTCCCTAGTCTGTAGCGGTGCATGGGATTCTTCCATCCTAAGTGCAGGACTCTGCACTTGTCCTTGTTGAACCTCATCAGATTTCTTTTGGCCCAATCCTCTAATTTGTCTAGGTCCCTCTGTATCCTATCCCTACCCTCCAGCGTATCTACCACTCCTCCCAGTTTAGTGTCATCTGCAAACTTGCTGAAGGTGCAATCCACATCATCCTCCAGATCATTAATGAAGATATCAAACAAAACCAGCCCAAGGACTGACCCTTGGGGCACTCCACTTGATACCAGCTGCCAACTAGACATGGAGCCATTGATCTCTACCCGTTGAGCCCGACAATCAAGCCAGCTTTCTGTCCACCTTATAGTCCATTCATCTAGCCCATACTTCTTTAACTTACTGGCAACTAAACTTTCAGTCTGTTACAATACAAGATCAACTGAAACCCAATTCTTAATTAGACATTAAGCCCTTTTCCAGCAGTTATAATCTCTGCATTATCATGAGAACAAATAAATTGCTTAGTCAATTCAGTACAGGTGCAGTGTAAGTCTTCCTTACCTATTTTAAAATCTGTTTTTGTAGAAAGCCAAACTTTTCAAAAGATGGGTGCATATTTTGGCCTAACAGCTGTGTAAGCTCAAAAGCTTGTCTCTCTCACGAACAGAAGCTGGTCTGATAAAATATACACTCTCTCATCCCTTTTTATCAATGTAATCATATCCATGCTAATCAAGATGAATTCAAAATCTATTTTAATCTATTTTTTTAAATAAACCTGTCTAAAAAGAAATCTGAATTTAATATAAAGGTCTAAACTTAACTTTTAAAAATTTAAATAAAAAATAAATATGCTAAATCCATGAGCACTGAGCCAAAAACTTGACATTTAAAGGCTGCATTTCTATATAAACGAAGTGTCAGGGGAAAAGCCGCTAACTCTTGAGGTCAATTTTTATTAACATGATACTGTATTAAGGGCTTGATCCTGTGGGGGAGCTAGGGGCTGTGCTTCTGGATGGAAGAGACTGGCAAAGTCATCAATGGTGTTGGGACCCAGCCTCTGACTCCAGGGGATACCATCATGTATATCATCAAGATCATCCACTAACCCATGACCCCTGGTGGTCTCATAGTCCTGTTTTTATAGCTTCTCCCTACCTGAACTCTGGCTCAGTTCTTGATTTAAGAATATTTACAACTCACCCTACCATGGAAATTTAGTCTCCAGCTTATGGAAAAACAAGGATCAGCCCAGTAACTACCAGCCCTTGCTTCTGGGTAGTTCTGGGCACTTCAAGTAGATCTTGCTCTCTCTCTCTCCCCCCTTGTATGTGTACAGACAAAGATGAATTAATGGATTTCTGTTTGTAGCAGCTGTCTCAGTCTTTCAGCGAAGAACTGCCATGTAAAAGGCATGTGAGTTACATAGGTGAAGTTTTCAGTGTTGTTGGTTCTTGTGTTTTTTCTAGAGGTGGGGGAGTTATGCAACAAGGAAGGCACAACACTGGTGTAAAAGCAGGACACTGTGCAAAGGGGGGACGATATTCTTCAGAGGGCAGCCTCTAGCATGGGGAACTGCCAGAAAAAACTGCCATGGGTGCAGGTCGTAAAAAAGACCCTATGTGAGAATTTTCTCAAGAAATTCCTGTATCGTTAGGTAAAAAAGAAACACGTGCCAAATGTAAACATAGCAAAGCAATGCAAGGCCCGGTTGTCAAAATGAAACAGTATGAACAACGCTTCTCAGAAGGCAATGAGTTTAAAGATGTTGCCATGTCCATATCAATCTGGATCAACTGGTAATAAACCTAGTTTTGCATCATTCCCTTGGACTTCCCATCATGTCATATGTGCCAGTAAATAAAACATGGTTACTCACCTTCTCATAACTGTTCTTAGAGATGTGTTGTTCATGTCCATTCCAATCAGGTGCGTGTGCACGCACGTGCATGATGGCCGGAAGATTTTTCCCTTAGCAGCATCCGTCGGGTTGGCACGGGCGCCCCCTGGAGTCGCAACCTTATGGCACCTAATATATAGCCCTGCTGACCCGCCATCCCTTCAGTTCCTTCTTGCCGGCTACTCCGACAGAGAGGTAGGAGGGTGGGTAGTAGAATGAACATGAACACCACATCTTGAACAGTTGCAAGTAGGTGAGTAACCGTTTTTTCTTCCAGTGCTTGTTCTTGTCAATTCCAATCAGGTGACTCCCAAGCAAAATTAGGAGGTGGGAGTCGGAGCTGTCCCCTGACTGGAGTACTGCTCTACCAAAGGCCGCAGCATCTCTGGCCTGTCTAGTAATTGCATAGTGTGCGGCAAAAGCGTGTATCGATGACCACATCGCTGCTCTGCAGATTTCCTGGGTGGGGACTTGGGCCAGAAAGGCTGTTGATGAAGCTTGTGCTCTTGTAGAGTGCACCGTTATGGGGGGTGCTAGGATCCCTGCTAGATTGTAGCACTCGGTAATGCAGGCCACAATCCATGATGAAATGCGCTGTGTCGAAACAGGCTGGCCCTTCATTCTGTCCGCTACTGCGACAAAAAGCTGTACTGACTTCCTGAACAGTTTTGTCCTTTCTATGTAAAAGGCCAGCACTCTGCGGATGTCATGAGTGTGGAGTCTCTGCTCCCTGCTACTTGCATGAGGCTTGGGGTAGAACACCGGGAGGAAAATGTCCTGGTTGATGTGGACCTGCGATACCACCTTTGGGAGGAAGGCTGGATGGGGTCTGAGCTGAACCTTGCCCTTAAAAACACAGTGTAGGGTGGCTCTGACGTTAGAGCCCTAAGCGCAGACACCCTCCAGGCTGAAGTTATTGCCACCAAGAACGCAACCTTGTAGGAGAGGTAGAGCAGGGATCATGTTGCTAGAGGCTCAAAGGAGTGCCCCATGAGCCTAGAGAAGACCAGGTTAAGGTCCCAAGCAGGAACCAGTTGGCGGACGTGCAGGTACAACCTGTTGAGACCCTTCAGGAAGCGATTGACCAGTGGGTTAGTGAATACCGAGCAGCCCTGTTCCCCCGGGTGGAAAGCTGAGATAGCAGCCAGGTATACTCTTATAGAAGACAAGGAGAGACCTTCCTGCTTTAGGTGGAAAAGAATCCAAAATCTGGGGCACAGAGGCTGGCGCCGGGGGAAAGTCATGCTGAGCTGACCAGATTGAAAATCTCTTCCACTTGGCCAGGTACGTGGCCCTAGTGGAGGGTTTCCTACTGCCCAGGAGAACCTGTCTGACCTCTTCTGAACAGGAGACCTCGAACGGGTTCAGCCATGGAGCCTTCAGGCTGTGAGATGCAGCGACTGCAGGTTTGAGTGCTGGAGCCGCCCATGATCCTGCATGAGAAGGTCCTGGAAAAGTGGCAGGGTAATCGGGGTTCCCACTGACAATGTCTAGGAGAGACATGTACCAATGCTGGCGGGGCCAGGCTGAGTCTATGAGAATGAGCCAAGCCCAGTCTCTGCGGATTTTTAAGCAGGACCTTATGGATGAGGGGTATGGGTGGGAAGGCGTATGGAAACGGTCCCACCCAGTGGAGGAGGAATGCGTCCGCTGTGGAGCCCGGACGGTGATTCTGGAAGGAGCAGAACTGCTGACACTTCCTGTTGCATCTCATGGCAAAGAGGTTGACCAGGGGAGAGCCCCACCTCTAGAAGAACAAAGATGCGACCTCCGGGCGAAGGGACCGCTCGTGGCTGTGAAAAGACCTGCTGAAGCTGTCCACCAGCTTGTTTTGGACCCCAGAAGGTACGACGCCTGTAAATCGACTGAGCGCTCTATACAAAGTCCCATAACCTGAGGGCTTCCTGGCACAGGGGAGAGGAGTGTGCACCCCCGTTTGTTGATATAGAACATCACGGTCGTATTGTTCATCATGACTGATACACATTGAGCCGCTAGATATGGGTGGAATGACTGACACACTAGGCGTACCGCCCTGAGCTCCCTGACATTGATATATGACTGAGATCTGTCTGTGACTAGAGGCCCTGAGTCCTGTGGTCCCCCAGATGAGCCACCCACCCCAAATCTGATGCATCCATTACTAGTGTCAGGCATGGTTGTGGGGCAACGAAGGGGACCCCTGAGCACACTTGCTGAGCGTCCATCTACCAAAGGAGGGAGTCGAGGATGGGGGGAAGCAGGGTCACGATCTTGTCCAAGCTGTCCCTAACAGGTCTGTACACTGACGCAAGCCACAACTGAAGTGGTCAAAGCCTGAGTCTGACAAGTTGGACCGTGTATGTACAGGCTGCCATATGGCTGAGCAGTTTGAGGAAATTTCTCGCGGTTGTGATGGGGAGGAACTGCCTGAGTCCCTAGATCATGTGTCGAGGGCCTGGAATCTCGCCTGCGGGAGGAATGCTCTGTCTTAGGTTGAGTCCAGAACCGCTCTTATGAACTCTATCCTCTGGACCGGGGACAGAGTTGATTTCACCTCATTCAGTAGGAGGCCCAGATTCTCAAGAGGTGGCTCTGATAAATGCCACCTGAGCTCTGGATTGGCCTTTGATCAGCCAGTTGTCAAGGTATGGGAACACCTGTACCTGATGTTTCCACAGAAAGGCGGCAACACCAAGTGCATGGGACTCGAAGACTTGAGGTGCTGCTGACAGGCCGAAAGGGAGGACTGTAAATTGGTAATGGGAACAGTTGACCACAAACCTGAGGTACTTTCTGTGGTTTTGCGCTATTGCTATGTGAAAGTACGCGTCCTTCAAGTTGAGGGGGACATACCAGTCTGCTGGATCCAATGAAGGGATAATGAAGGTCAAGGAGACCATGTAGAACCTGAGTTTCCTCACAAACTTGTTGAGGCTGCGCAGGTCCAGGATAGGCCTTAGTTCTTCGGTATTAGGAAGTAGCAGGAACAGAAACCCTTGTCCCTGTGCTCCAGTGGAACCTCCTCCACAGCCCCTAGCGCTAGGAGTGATTGCACCTCCCGAATGAGAAGTTGCTCGTGAGAAGGGTCCCTGAAGAGGGACGGGGAAGGGGGGAGGGCACAGAATTGGATGGAGTATCCCCTCTCTACCATGCGAAGCACCCAGCTGTCCGAAGTTATATGAGACCATGCACGATAGAAAGGGGATAGTTAGGAGGGAAAGGTAAGGCAGGGTGAATCCAGTCTCTGGTCCGGTGCACTGTCCTTGACTGCACCTTCAAAATGCCGGTTTAGGGCTAGAGTGTAGTTTGGACTGGCCCTGATTAGCAGAGGGATGTTGCCTTCTCCTACCGCTCCAGTTCCTCCTCCTAGAATTGTCCTGGCAGTTCTGCTGTTGGAATCTTTGAGGAGGTTGTGGGCAGAAGTGTCTGGTGTGTGGGCGGTGTATGCAAGCCCAAGGATCTGAGGGTGGCTAGGGAATCTTTTAGGCTGTGGAGCCGTTTGTCTGTCTTCTCTAAAAACAGTCTCACTCTCAAACGGGAGGTCCTGAATCATTTGTTGGACTTCGTAGGGCAACCCTGAGACTTGCAACCAGGCCCCCCGTCACATAGCTATCCGTCGCCATGACTCTTGTGGCAGCATCAAAAATTGCCTGCAGTGAAACGCGGGAGACTAAATTTCCCTTCTTCCACCAAGGCAGTGAACTCTGACCAAGAATCGGAAGGGACGAGCTCTGTGAACTTAGCCATGGAAGCACAGATATTATAAAAGTACCTGCTCACAATGGCCTGCTGGTTAGCAATATGGAGTTGCAGACCGCCAATGGAGTAGATTTTCATACCCACGAGGTCCAGTCGTTTAGCATCCCTATTCTTTGGGGAAGGAACTTGGAAACCTTGTCTCTCCCACTGGTTAGCCACATCAATGACCGAGTTGGGAGGGCGGATGGGCATAGAGATGCTCAAAGCCTCTGGAGGGGATGAAATACCAGCGCTCATTAGGTTTGGCATTGAGTGGCAGAGATGCTGGCATCTGCCATAGAGTTTTGGTAGTTTCCACCACTGTCTTTATAAGGGGTAATGCTACCCATGAGGGCACTGAGGGTGTTAGGATGTCCACCATGGGATCCATGTCCTCAACCAGCTCCTCAGCCTTTATGCCCAAGCCTAAGGCAGCCCTGCAGAGCAACTGCTGTAAAACTCTGTTGTCCTCTAATGCAGGGGCTATGGACATCCCTGTCAATGCTTTGTCCAGTGACGAGGAGGAGGAAGTGTGCGCTGGTGGTAGAAGCTCCCTGCCGTCTGCCCCAGATGGGTCACATGACTCCTGGGGCAGCGTTGGAGGAGGTACTGATGATGGTGACGGGGCCATAGGCATCGTAGCCAGCGTCGATGTCAGTCTCACAGGAGGGAGCTGCATCGGCATGCTCACAGGAGCCACCGGGGTTGGGGGGTCCGGTGCCGACATCGGCACCTGGGTTGTAGGTGCCTGCATAGAAGTCAATGACTCCGAGATCTCGGACACCGAAGACCACAGAGGAGCCGATCCTTTGTGTCTCGAACGGCGAGAGCTCGGGCAGCGGGAAGGCTCTCTGTCAGAGCGTGTAGGTGCCGATGGACAAGGCAAAGGGGAGTGCCTCGACATCATAGCCGGCTTTCCCTTAGAAAGCACTGGAGGATGGGGCTCCGTTGGAGCTGATGGTTCCTCCCTGGCAGGTGAGAATGGTGCTGGCAGTTGGAGGAGATCTCTGGTGGCCTGGTATGCTTCCGGCATGGACAGAAGCTGAAGCTGCTGTGTAGGCAGAGATTGAGGTGAGGCCAGACTCAACTGCCTCACCTGGATAGGAGTTGACACATCCCTGGAAGGAGAAGCCGAGGAGTGGCCTGCCTGGGGTCGCACTTCAAGGCTTAGCTGGAGAAAGGTCATCTGGCTTTTTCTTCTTCTGAGGCACCAGCGAACGGGAGCGGTGCCTACTGTCAGAAGGGCCCCCTGAGGAGCCATGGCGGTGCCAAGTGTCCCCAGAGGAGTCCTTCCTAGGTGCCAAAGTTGCCGAGGTGCTCTGTGTCAAGGATGACGCCGTTGTGGTCAGATCTCTTGAGCCTGGGTTGGAGTGGGGGTGCAAGGCTGCCTCCATGAGGATCACCTTCAGCCGCTGTTCCCGTTCTTTAGGTTTTCACGGGCAGAACTCGTGGCAGATCTTGCAATGATCGTTCTGATGAGTCTCCCCCAGGCACCTAAGACACGATGGGTGGAGATCACTCTTAGGCATGCGCTTGGCGCAACCCACACAGTTCTTAAATCCCAGGAACTGTGGCATGCCATGGCCGGAGTGTGGGGGGAACCCCCAATGACTATGCTGTACTAAACTTTAAACTGGTACTACTAACAACTAACTATATACACAGAATGACTAAGAAAACTTGCTGAGAAAGAGCTAAGGGAAGTTCCAGACACCGTCACTGGTGGTACGAAGGAACTGAAAGGGTGGTGAGTTGGCAGGGCTAGATATTAGGCGTGACTCCAGGGGGTGCCCAGGCTGATCCGACAGATGCTGCTAAGGGAAAAATCTTCCTGCCATTGTGCAGGTGCGCACGCACACACCTAATTGGAAGAGACATGAACAAGCACTGGAAGAAGAACTTAGTTTATCAAAAATTTGTGGTTGGGATGGGTTACTTATTAACAAACTGTGTTCAAAGTATAACTGGTATATTTGCATCCGATGAAATGAGCTGTAGCTCACAAAAGCTTATGCTCAAATAAATTTGTTAGTCTAAGGTGCCACAAGTCCTCCTTTTCTTTTTGCCAATACAGACTAACACAGCTGCTACTCTGAAACCTGGTATATTTGGAGTATTTATCAATTACATTTTTACTATTACTTCTAAGATAGATATGGTGCTCAATATAATTAAACATCCTAGGTGAAGATTTCCTGTTTAAAAGTAATATTTTATTAGGCATTTCTCTCTTCTAGCATTTATTTCTTCTTCTCCCCCAGTTACTAGGTATGTTGCTAGAGATAAGTATTTAAAAAGATTTAGGTAGCCATTATGATTTTTCATCTTCCCTATAAAACTAGGTTTAGAATAAGTTACACCATTTAGACAGTGGTACAAACAGCTGCAGCAGGAAGAATCTTTCATTTACAATTTTATTTTTAAAGCAGTGCACTGAGTAATTCAGTAAGAGTGATTTTTTTTACCATTTTGTTTGGTCCAACTTAGACACAAGAGGTTATGAATGTCCATCACCTGCAACTTCGGCATCATCTGCTGGTTACCACCAGAAGTGGTGCAACAAGGTATACATCAGATAATAAAATACCAGTATCAAAAAAAAGACTTCATCCAGGAAATCAATGGATGAGTTCATAATCAGGATCAACAAATTCCAGCAAGACTCCTCTGTAGTTGACAGGATTCAAACCTGTGCAAGGAGACCCCAATGGATTTCTAGTCCTTCACCTTAACCACTTGGCCACAACTACTTGAGGGGAGGGCTAGCTCAGTGGTTTGAGCATTGGCCTGTTAAACCCAGGGTTGTGAGTTCAATCCCTGAGGGGGCCATTTAGGGATCTGGGGCAAAAATTGGGGATTGGTCCTGCTTGGACTAGATGACCTCTTGAGGTCCCTTCCAACCCTGATATTTTAGGACTCGGATGAAGAGACTGTTCAGTTAATTTGTGCAACAAATTTTCCCTTTCATTTTGTTCAGAACAAACATTTCAATAACATGGTTCAATCCTTATGATGAAGCTATGCTCCATCTGGCTGAGCAGGCATTGCAGGAAGGTTGCCGACAGTATATGAGAAGGAAGTCAAACAGCATGCAAAAAACATTGACAGTAAATTCATTAATCTCTCTTGATAGGTGGAGCCAATGATCCACTAATATGTGCTTGTGTGACAAGAGAAGATGGGGTTGTCTTATAGAAACAATTGATACATCAGGAAATGCCCATACAGCAGAATACTTAAATGTAGCAGAAAAGCTATAACTGAACAAAATTCTAGTGTTTTTGAAAACTTCTGCAGGCTGACCTAAAATCATCATTCACTGACTACAGTTAGTCCTGCTGTTCCTTTAATAAATCATTTAGTTGTAAATGGGAAACAATTTTTGAAAAGAAGTGTGTATCTAAAACATTTAAGGCAGTTTTGTTTAATTAAAAAGTTACATGCGGTTATGTTTAAAGTAGGGCTGTCGATTAATTGCAGTTAACTCACATGATTAACAAAAAAATTAACTGATAAAAACTGATTAATCGCACTGTTAAATAGAATGCCAATTGAAATTTAAACATTTTGGATGTTTTTCTACATTTTCAAATATATTGATTTCTAGTACAACACAGAATACAAAGTGTACAGTGCTCACTTTATATTTTTTATTACAAATATTTGCACTGTAAAAATGATATTTTTCAATTCACTTCATACAAATCTCTATCATGAAAGCATAACTTACAAATGTAGATTTTTTTTTGTTACATAACTGCACTCAAAATAATGCAAAACTTTAGAGCCTACAAGTCCACTTAGTCCTACTTGAAATAACATGAAATATGGCAGAATGTGGGTAAAACAGAACAGGGGAGACAATTCTCTCCCAAGGAGTTCAGTCACAAATTTAGTTAACACTTGTTTTTTTAAACAAGCATCATCAGCATGGAAGCGTCCTCTGGAATGGTCCGAAGCCTGAAGGGGCATAGGAATGTAACATATCTGGCCCGTAAATACCTTGCAAGCTGGCTACAAAAGTGCCATGCAAACACCCGTTCTCACTTTCAGGTGACATTGTAAATAAGCAGTGATTAGAAATATCTCCCATCAATGTAAACAAACTTGTCTGAGTGATCAGCTGAAGTGGACTTGTTTTACATCATTTTAAAAATAAAACAAAGTTATTTTGTACACAATTCTACATTTGTAAGTAGAATTTTCATGATAAAGAGATTGCACTACAGTATTTACAGTAGGTGAATTGAAATACTATGTTTTTTACAGTGCAAATATTTGTAATAAAAAATATAAAGTGAACACTGTACAATTTGTATTGTGTTGTAACTGAAATTAATATTTGAAAATGTAGAAAACATCCAAAAATATTTAAATAAATGGTATATTATTATCGGTGCAATTAATCGTGATTTTTTAAATCATTTGACAGCCCTAGTTTAAAGTCCAGTTACCATCCTAATGCAGGTTGACAAATCATGAGCAAAACGTTAATTGTCTAGTAACTAAGAAAATGGTGAATCAGCTATTGCGAATACTAAAAATGAAATTAAAATGAATATTAAGCTTAAATATTGCTTAAATTAGTTGTACCTTCCTAGCTCACCAGATATACAAAATCTAGTATAAAGGCTTATTTAGTTGTAAATCAATTAGTATATGGACTAATGAAAATGCACCTTTAGAAAAGAATAAAAATGGAAAAAGATTACCATTAAACCAACCACCTTGACCTTAAAACAATCCAGCCTGATGTTAATTTATAATTTGGTTATCAGTTTTAGCCAGCTTTCTTGTGATACAGGGATTTAGATTCTATCACAGACACTGTTGTCCACTGAATCAACTAGCTACTTTAGGATACCTACTTAGGTGGCAAGTTCTTTGTTTTGGACTTCAGGCTGGTGCGGTATACTATTCTTTCACCTCAAAGATGTAACTAAAGGCAATGAAGAGGATAGCTTGTGTTATATATTTGTTTATGCGAATACACAAGCTGTGGTAGTGATCATGTTTTATAAATGCAAATGTTTCAATGTTAAGAGTAGGAAAGATTACCTTCTAGTTCAGGGATGACAGTACTTTCACTTCAGGTACCTGTGCACCAAGCTCTTAACAGGGGAAGACGCTTATGTTAAATGGTTGTCGCTGCATAAAACCTGATCTTTGGATACTTTTGTAAATCTATTAGTAAAAGACTTCTGCCTAGAAGCTGAGAAGTATTTTATACAAATACTTAAATAGGCACAGGTCAAGAGAGAACATTTACAACCTAGTTCTTAGGGCCCTCAGTCTTTGTGCCAATGATTATTTATACACACTGGAACAGCTTCAATAGTGGAGACCCACCCCAGAATAGCCAATAACCTGCAGGTTAGGGCACTCACAACCTTTTCGAGTCCCTGCTCCAGGTGAGTGCCCCAACGACTGAGCACAACAGTAGCACTTCCAACTCTGGTTTTGTACATCAAATCCTTCATTTCCTTTGCTTTTATTAAAAAAGGTTAATGTGTGGAGATGAAACACTGGAAAAGCTGACAACTTTTACTTGAAGTCAAACAATTCACCAAGGATTTTTTGTATCACACCAACTTTATGGGAACTGCCAGTTAACTGAAAAGTTAGGTATTGGCCAAGCTCTAGTTTCTGAACAGTGTTAACAAGTATATAGCTCTCTCTCCAGTGCTAATTCTTTTAAGTTTCTAAAAAACTGCCTATAGTTACAGTATCATGTTAAGAAGTGGATAGGCTGCAGTTACTAGTTCCCATAAAACTAAAAGGGTGAATTACCCACTCCAACCATTCATCACAAGTTACATTTTCTCCAGAAAGAAAAAGGAACAACTTGCAAGTGGCCAGCTAAAAGGAACCAAGTTCCATACAAGACCCTGAAGTATGTCTACTCCCACCCCATACAAACTAGTAACTTTTCTCTCCAGTGTAGGGGGAAAAAAGTTTGGACTCCCAAATGCTAGACACCTAAACACACACACCATGACAAGGGAATCTGCTAATCAGAAAACCCTACTCTGTGACATTACAGACATGCATTTTCAAGTTTGCTTGGCAAAATACAATTTAACGTAAGACAGACCACCACCCTTTCTGGATAAACTGCCACAAAATACCAGAGCAGAACTTGAGAGATCATGTCAGAAGGGCAACAAATGGCAAAGACAATCTTGTAGGCTATTTTAGATGTTTGACATAGCAGCTTATTTGGTGGCCACAGACATTACAATGCACAGAACCTGATTACAGTTCTCATGGTCCGAGAACCATCACAGGTTTACTATTCAAGTATTGTGAGCTCTTAAGCTTGAATACAGATAAAGCACTCCACACTCTTAAGGATAGGAGAGTTACTCTGTACTCCTTGGTCCTCAAAACTCCAAGTATTAAAAGGAAATCATCAGATACCAAGGTCTGGAATATATTTGCCAGGGACTGATGAAGCTTTTTGAATTCAACAAAAAGAATTTTCCTTGAAAAGAAACGTGAACCTATCTTTGGAGAAGTGATCTGTGCATTACTGATTCAGTCCCATAGATCTAGCTCCAAGCATTTACATCATACTCATCACTGTAGTCTGAACCTGATTCACTCCCCTCACAGCTGAGACTGACAACAGTACAAAGACATACCCTGCTAATAGTGTATCTGGCAACAGAAGAAGATATACTAGTCTGCAGCAAAGTCTGACAGCTAGTCTCTGGCCAGCAATAATTTGTTCAGTATCTTCAACCAGCGACAACTGCTACTTCATCTTAAGTAGCATAAGAGGTAGAGGCAGCCCTGAACAACTCTTCAGAGAAGTCTCTTAAGTTCTGCCTCAGCTTTCAGGAGGGACTGTAGTTCTCCTATCCACCTTAACCATGGTGGTCTTTTGGAGATGTAACTGCTTAAAATAAAAAGCAAGCATAAGTACGTACAGTGCTTGGTTCAGGCTTAGCCATTCCAAAGTACTTAGAAGTGGCCACTATGATTTGCTATACATATTAAAATTCCATGAAATTACATTCACCTACTACACTATTTTGAGTTGAAATACCATTGTTTCATTTGCTCTAAGGTGACGTTAATATGTTCAAGTAATAAGGTTTCTGGCATTGTCAATTTAAACTGTGTTCAGGCAGAGGCCAAATGTGGAAAGATTTTAGCTTCAATAGGATAAGTGATGCTAATGAAGCCTTCAAAACTGAAGAGTGATATAGCTGATGATTAGTGGCTCAACTTTAAAAAAATTTCTAAATGTCTACACACTAGTATAAAAAAGGATTTATGTTAAATGCTTCAGTTGGACTGATGAAACTCTACATTTAAATTCTAAATCTTGTAAGAACCTTGTTTAGGTCAAACAGTATTTTTAGTTTTACTCACAAAAGCCTTATATTTCCTCTGAATGTTTCTATAAGAAAAATTAAGGACCCTCCAACTAGTGAGGGGTTTTAGGCCATATCACTTGAAAGCAAAAGGTAGCTACAACATAAAAAAAGCTTCCTCCTCCAGTTAGCTCAAGAGAGGAACACAAAAGAGAAGGGTCTGATCCAGAAAGCACATTTTAAGCACTATTAACCTGAATCAGGTTTCAGAGTAACAGCCGTGTTAGTCTGTATTCGCAAAAAGAAAAGGAGTACTTGTGGCACCTTAGAGACTAACCAATTTATTTGAGCATGAGCTTTCGTGAGCTACAGCTCACTTCATCGGATGCATCCGATGAAGTGAGCTGTAGCTCACGCTCAAATAAATTGGTTAGTCTCTAAGGTGCCACAAGTACTCCTTTTCTATTAACCTGAATGGCAGTTACAAATGGTCAGTACCTCTTAGATCAGTCCCAAAATATGCAGGTTTATGAAAAAGAATGGACAATATGACAACTGCAAAGGAATGGATTAAATTATGTATGACATGGCAGGATTTCTCACAAAGCTAATAAGCAGACTTCCAAATACTATCAATAATGTAGAAAGACATCTGATTTAAAGTCCTTTATTAACCTGAATATAAAAAGACAGAAGTTGTCTACAATATAGGACAGAGTTCTTGCTTCATGTGGAAACAAAATTTCTTTACAAAGTGAAAAAATAAATACCTCTTGGAGTAAGGTTTATATGCTAATATGTGCGATAAAAAAGTAGAGTTTTAATATTTTGACAAAATGTCTGTGCAAAGAAACAAATGCATAAACACACATTACCGCTACATTAAGGCAATATGAAAAGTATACTCAGAAAATCTCAGTAAAGTGACAGTGTAGTTTTCTAGCTTTAATTTAGCTAGTATTGCACCCAAATATGGTCTTCTAGTTTCCTCTAAATCATGGAGGATACACTAGTTGACTGAAGTCCAAAATGCCCAAATGCGGGGTGGAATATAAAGAGTTTTAGCAAGATAGATAACCAAGCAACTCAAAAAGTAAACTTATGAAAGCACTTAAATTATACAACATTTACACTATTTAGGCCAAAATGGATTTTTGATAGTTCAAGCAAAATCAGCCTCCACAGATATGGCAGATTTATAGGATGACAGATGAATTTGTGGCAACCTGGACACATCTCTAGGGTTGGCTAACTTAAATCCTTCCCAAGTGGAAATGGTTTCCCCTTTTGATTTGCAAGCAAAGCCCCAGAACATTTCCTCATTGGAGCATCATTACTAAGCAGGAGAGACTTTCCTGACTAACCCCTCAACATCCAGAAATTAAAATTTGCTGTAAAGAACACTTCCAAAATTATCACTGATTTGAATTAAGCTTTGATTAGATTGCTGATTTAAATACAACTGCTTGCTTAAAGCCTTGCAACCTCAGGTTTTTAAAAATACCTGATTTTTAAAATAGTTTCCCCTCACTTCAGAACAATTTACTAAACACAAACTATGAACATAACACTAAAACTGATGTATACATTTGTAAAAAACTAGTTTTGCTATTAAAATAATGGAGTGATCACACTAAAGGAACAAAATAAAAAGAAACTTAAAACCAATTATAAAATGTGTAAAACTACATATTGAAATATCCCTGCTGGGTATATCAAATTGACTTTACACCACATTCCCCAGAATTACCTAGCTTTTGGCAATATTGCCACATTGCAAGCTCATGCATCAAGAAGAACTTTTTCATCCTTTAGATGACATGAATTTATTTAGAGTTCTGTTTTCACAAGATGTCTCCAAACCATCTTCTTAGGCATGCTGAACAGAGAATATTGACCCCTCCATGACCCAAAGGTGTAGTGGGGTTTTGCTTCTCATTGTAGGCAGGAGCTGGAGTGATTGCCTTCTTCACAATCAATGGCTGTAGTTCATCTTAGTGCAGTTTGTAAAAAGTACATGATGCTTCAGAAGTGTACATGTTGATCATATCACTGTCAGATTGAGAAGACTGGTGTGGGTTGGCAAATACACGTGCTGGACATGCTCTACCCGAGACCTGCAAACTGGGCATGACTGGAGAGAAGATAGAAAGTATTAGGGAACACTCCTTCACAACAATTTTCAGAGACCCTATATGTCTCATGAGCACAAAGTCATCACCTTAATGAATAAACATTGTTGGTGAGACTGAAGTATTCAGGTCTGTCTCTATATTTCCAACATGATACCACAAGAAACTTCCATGCCACTGATTCCTAACTTCTCCGCAAAAAATGCCTTAATTTACATCAAAAGTAATGACTACATACTATACGAGACCTGAAGAAGAGCTCTGTGCAAGCTCAAAAAACTTGTCTTTCACCAACAGAAGCTAGTCCAACAAATTACCTCACCTACGTTGTCTTTCTTCACAATACAGCCTCACCTATTTAGTTTATCATCTAAACATAAGATTGTGAACTAAGACATTATGCAAACTGAGTTTAAATACCAAATCAAACTTTGCTGAGTATATTGGTCAAGATCAGTTAATTATACTAGTAAAAAATGAACTGTAAAGTGAAATCAATTGTTTAACACATTAATGTTGAATGTCCCAAGTGACACTGCAATTACCTGCAATTGGGCAGCACAGGTCTCACAGCATACTGTGTGGCCACAGGGACAAAAGGTTGAATTTATTTCTTCCTCACAACACACCATACATAGCATAGACTCCTTCAGCTTCCGCAACTTCTCTTGAAGAGCTTTTGTTTGCTGGCAGCTGAGACCCTCACAGCTGTCACAGTTCATATTACTTTCTGAAGACTTAAGGGGAGAATTCGGTGGCGTTTGGTCACTTCTTGAAACAAGATCCACAATACCAGCATTGTAAAGAGTCCTCCTCGCATGATCATAAACCTCCTTTGATGTTCGTTTAATGTCAAAGACATACTTTTTGCCAAGATTAATGTTTTCATTCAGGAACAAGGATGCTAGGTGACCCTTTAAATCTCGACTGTACTGCATCATGACAGCGCTAGTAACAGTGTCACACCTACAAGACAAACCCATGAGACAAGTGAAAAACTTGATTAATTAATACTGAAGCCTCAATGTATCTTATTTGTTCCCTGAACTCAGACACCCGCGAAGGATGGAAGATCCACAGCATGGTTAGCCTACATAATTTTGTTTCTATATATGACAGCTGTATTTTGCAAGGATTTTTAAAAACAGGATTAGAGGAATGAAGCTATAGATTATTTTGATGTTTTCCATAAATTATAAACTTGTTTTCATTTCTAGCATATATTAGTGTCTACTGCTTACTGAGGTATCTATTAGAAACCGATTTAGTTCTCATTCTGAGAAAGTGCTATGTATATTGTAGTAGTGCAGAGAAATATTTTGTATATTCTCACCCCAGAAAAACCTCAACAATAAGAATCTTATCCAGCTCTTGGATGTAACAGAAGCAAAGTAGGACTATGCTTGAATTTTGTTTCATACCATTCCTGGTGTTGTGTGCGCAGGAGTAGCAGCAAAGATATGATGGAATTCTGCAGGGGAATATCTAAAATGCAAGGTAGTCTGAGGAAGTGTCAAATACCTACAATCCTGTGCCAAGTTTAAATCCTGACTCAACTGCTGCTGAAAAGGTAGGAAGAGCGGTTTACCCACTAGTAATACAAACCTGTAAAATGCATGTGTCTCTGTTATTGCTCTGTACAGTCCACTTGCTGCTCTGGTACTGATCATCTTAAACAAGAGAACTATGCTATTACCAGACTCCTTGGTGACTGTCAGATACACATTCTTCCCAGACTGGGTTGCCATTTGAACAACAGGATAAGCAATCCTAAATGTGAATAGAAAATGATGAGTAGTGTGCACGTCGGGGGGATTATTCTCCTTCTAAAAATTAAGACAATTTCTACAGCCACTCACATACTGTACTATGAGAAACGTCCTCTAAGACTACCCAGAAGAAATTAACAGCTACATTTGCAAACAAAGAGGCCTTCCCAATCTTCTATAATGCTAGATTGAAAATGCTACACTGAACAAGTACAGGACCGCTATACCACTAATACAGTCCCCATGGAAGCACATAATTTATTTGTATAGCCCCAAACACAGCATTTTAAATCAATGGTCTCCTGATGAAAAGGCTATCAGAAGTGGATAAATCCCCAGGCACTGCATGCTTTGGCAGCTTCTTGCATGGTCCAACCAGAACACAAAGATACAAAAGATTTTAAACACACTTCCTTTAGAACACCACAGTTTTGATTATATAGGTATAGAGCCAAACTATAGCTCACAGAAAAGTCAGAAGGTGAGATTTTCGCCCCAAGAACTTACCTGTTAATGGGGCTGAAGTCATCTTTACAGATGGAGATGCCGTCAGGCCCAACACCAATAAGAAGTTTCTGCCCTTCACTGTCTCTCACTGAGTGCCACTCCACCCCATAGTTCTCCAGTGATGACACAATCTGCAGAACCTGGTACTCTGCTGAAGCCTGGCTCAGCCCTTCTAGTTCCTTGTGCTTTGCAGTAATACTGTGGATAAAAAAAGACTGACAGGTGAACCATTCAGCCATATGCAGTAATTTACAGCAACATCTCATTTTAACAAGGTTTTGAATGATCAAGTTAGGTGGTCCTTATATAAAAGTACTAAATTAATTGGTCTGTTTAGTTATAGCTGGCTATATGTTTCTGATCATTAAAGTGACAGAACTAATTAAATATTCTTGGACTATTTAAAGGATCCATATATTGATTGATTGAGTGTGTGTGTAGAAAGAGAGATCCTTTCTTTATATAAATAACGAAAAAGCTGCATGCTATTTTCGAAACTGTCCCTTGTGTAGAAAGGCTTTCAGATTGCAAAGTTCCTAGCAGTAAAAAATTCACATGCATGCAAATACAACATTTAGAATTTTTCTCCTTGACGTTCAGGTTTTACACTAGAAAAATATGTGCGCGTGCGCAAGAAGTAGACTCAGGCTTGTTTACAACACAATCTAAGGGTATTAAAATTATGGAGAGTCTAGGTATCTAAAGTCCTAAAATTGTACCTTTAGACAAATATAGTCTTCTATATGAAAGACTATTTAGGCTACTTTTACTTCCTAATCAAGGAATATTTAAATAGTTACCACTTCTATTTCGAAAAAGGAAATGTAAACTGCAGTCTACAAATGCAGCAGATATGTAGGGCCACTTTCATTAAAAACATTCTGGTTAGAGTTTGGTTTCCTTTCAAAGAATAGCTGACTAACACTAGCTTTGATTTTTTTGCAACATCACTTACACTTACGTTTTAGCACCAAATAGCCAGAAATTATCATTTACTAATTTAAATTCTTAAACAATTTTTGTCACTGGTTAGAGTAGTTACAGCAGTTACTTACCTGTCTAAGGTGGCAGTAGTGAGCTCCTTTGCACACATCTCTTCGTAACTGTACTTGGCAGTATTCTGGTTATAATCCCCAAACTTCATGTGAGCCAACAATGCACTAAGTTCAATGGCATGCTCTGAAGAACATTGAAGATTACCAGCCAAAAGATCCTCCCTTATATGCAAGAAAAACATATGCCTGCAAGAGAATTACTTTTTATTTTTAAAAAGTTTGACTAGCATAGAAGTCAATAATTGTTTGAGACTCTATACTGGTCACTGAGCATATTAAATAACGAATAGTTCTGGCATCAGAGTTAGAAAACTAACTTGATTTTGTTAACGCTTATGCTATCTTTTCAAAAGCCAGCCTACATTAAAAGATGAGTTTCTTTCAGTAGCTTCATTTAAATACTGAATTGTCCAGCAAGTCCAAAAAGATCAAATATCTTAAGGCCATTAAAAAAAATTCTCACCATCAGTGAATATCTGAAATGTTAAACTCATCAAGTGAGAATTACAGATTAAACAAAGAAAACACTCATATTGCATGTAAAAGGCTACCCATGTAGTTACATTGTTCCACTGTCATTTCTAAATAAATATGCATTACTTCAGTGTGCACTATCATTTGTAGTTAAGTGAAGCAAATATTATAAAATACTAAGCATAAATCAGCACATGCAGTTCTGTGAAATATTACAGTTGAGAAATCTGTGGGAGATTTTTCTGTTTATTCAAAACAAACAGCTCTCCAATAGTACTCTTACAGAGGTGGTGTAATTTTCCCCAGCCTGAAAGAATCCAGTGAAAAATACTTGAAAAACCTATAAAAGTGCTGTGAAAACATATATATAACTATGTTTACTTTGTAAGCATATTTATTCAGCCATTTATTGCCGTTCTGGGTTTAGCCTCGGACCTTTAGATTTGGATCTGTCATGTTGGCTAAACAGTTGAAAAAACAGGATGGATAAAAATCAATTTGAAAAATTCAGACTTATTTAAATCAATTTAAATTAAACCAATTTAAAATTTGACAACCTATATTTAGACCTAAACTTATTATAAGCTATAAAAATAATTTACATTACATAAAAATAGACTTCAAGCGGTATGTATTTTCAGCTGTTTTAAAAGAAGTCAAATCACTGAACCGGTGGCAGTCACTCACTAAGCACCAGGAATCCGAGTCTGAAATGCTAAAACAGCTTTTGACAGAAGTAGTCTCTTCCGCAGATGCAGAGAATATTTTCTTCAAGTCACTTTCTTCAACTAGTTCAGATCAATGACTAGTTTATTCAAAGGTGAGAAACCGAAGGAGAATTGAAAAAAGCAGGAAAGCCTGTTTTAATATTCCAAATTATAAATAAAAATTAGGTATGAAGATGAGATGTTCTAGTTCTAAAATCTTGGAAGGGCCTGATGACCAGAAACCACCAGCTCAATTCAGTAACTACTAATACTTCCTTTGTTTAATAAAACAGTTTTAAATGCAAAACATGATCAACTTTTTCTTATGTATCCAGCACACTGAAGGTAGTTTTATAGAATTAATAAAACCAAACTTAGAAAAATATTGGTTCTGTACATTTAATTTTTCCATCCACATAGAGCTTGAAACAAGTCTCATGTAAAAAATTAATTTAGTAAATATGAAAATGCTTCACTCATCATTTTCTAACATAATAAAAATGTAAAAATTAAGAACCTGAACAAATGAATGTTAAGCTCTGTAACTGCTTAAAATGTGTAGATACACTGTATCCTTCTGGTTAGCAAGAGTACCACCAAATTTAGTTTAAAGGCCACATTTTGTTTCAAATCAACATGTTTTAAGGGTTACCAACCAATGAGAATCAACCTTACATACTTCAGGAAACTAACTACAGAGTACAAATGCAAAACAAGATTAAAAGTCATGGTTTCCTGCTTGCCAATTTAAATCAGTTAAACCTGGTGATGGAAATCAATGTGATCACAGACTAACTGCCATATTTCGGGTGTTAAAGCAGAGACTCATCCTGAAGCAAGATGCTGAGCTACTCCAAGGTCTGGAACAGGGACTTAAGGGCTTGTCTACACTTGAAACGCTACCCACTGTAGCGCTTCAGTGTAGACACTACTATGCCAACAGGAGTTCTCCTGTCAGGGTATGTAATCCAACTCCCCAAGAGGCAGTAGCTAGGACAATGGAAGAATTCTAACAGCCTGTGTAAACTGATCTAGCCCCTGGTGTAACGATGTTGCTGAGGGGTGTGGATTTTTCACACTCCTGAGCAATGTAGTTGGGTCGATCTAACTTTTCAGCGTAGGCCAGGCCTTAAGCTACGTCTACACTTACAACATTATGCCACTGTAGCACTTCAGTGTATATACTCACTACAGCAACATAAGGGGGTTTCCTGGTGCTGTAGTAATCTACTTCACTGAGAGGGGGTAGCTAGGTGAATTGAAGAATTCTTCCACCCATCTAGCATGGTCTGCACACCCCTGAGCGACGTAGCTGCGTCAATTTAATTTTACAGTTTAGACCAGACCTTATCTGGGAATCAATATTCTGCCCTTCCATTTCAATAGTGGAAGTTTTATGCAATGGCATATTTGATCTTGAATTAAAATAAATGTATTTTCTGCATTTTGAGGTGAACATAAAACCTATCTAATCTTGCTAATCAATTTTTGACCATGTTTATTTTAGACCATTTATTTTAGAACTATCCATTTTCATTTCTTCAGCTAACTTGTTCACCAGTTCCCTACCTTTTTAACTTTAGACATGCTGAGTCAGGTAAGTTCTTACATTTCGTAATCCTTACGCATTTGCCAACCAATTTGATGCACTGAGCGGCAGATTTCACATTTGCTACAGTTAGAATGAGAAAGTTATCTAATGAATAAAATATTGTAAAGACTAAAAATAACGAGAGCTAGCCCAGGCCTGAGTGGTGATGAGTTGCAACCTGAGTTGCAGCTCTCTTCCCCCGCCACCCTCCAGGGAGGAGGGGAAGAGAAGGGATGCTTAGATCTTCAATCTGACTACATACCAATACACACAAGAGAGAATTGATATACCAAATATAAAAACTAACCAAAATAATTGTTTTATAAAGCAATCCTTATGAATCATGAAAAAAAAATTCATTTTATTTTTGCTTTGCAGTTTACCTCTAAAAAAACCTGAAGCATTATTAAAAAATTGCAACATGTTTAATTCTAGGGTTTATATCAAATTGAAATTTTAGCCACATGCATGCAATCTGACAATATATTTAACTTTTTAAGAGCAATTAATGCAGGTTATCTAAATTAAACTACTCAGACTTGCTCTGGCCAAGAGAGCTGTCTAACAGTAATCATTTGTTCAACTTTGCCTCCCCCCAAGATTAGAAATATGAAAAGTCTGTTTATACATTTCTGCATACTACTGCTCTTTGAAAGTAATTATTTATGTAACAGTGACATTTAAAGGAATATAGCAAACTTGAAAACATTCTCTGCCTGAAAAATTTACTCCTACTATAGTTGCAAGTGACAAGATTACAACTTAAAAAAAAAGCAAAAAAAAATTTCAGTGTGCTTTGTGCAGTTGACAGCACTTTGATTATACAGGAGAAACAGCAAGACAATCTCTACCATTACTGAGAAGGCCCTACAGACATCAACAGGGAGCTGTGAAAAAGCTAAAGATTTCTCCAGCAGATAGAAATGCATTAGAGAAGAAACTACAATAGAGACAACTGTTCTAGAACCACTTCCACGTCTCTTGCTAAAGACCTATCAAGCCTAAAAAGTGAAGACGCAGAGAAGATACAGAATTCCAGTGTGACCTTGGGCAAGTCACTTGGCCTCTCTGTGCCTCAGTTCATCAACTATAAAATGGAGATAACAGTACTTCCCTAGCTTACAGAGGTGTTGTGAGGTGTTCAGATATCATGGTAATGGGGGCCAGATAAATAGTTCAGATGGACGCCCACTGTAGCTTTTTCCACCTTTATTTTTATAAAAGGACACTTGAATGGAGCAGACAAAGCAAAACTGGGATGGAAAAATTTCCGAAGGCTTTAATCATTGATTACAGAGCGCTCAACATTTAAAATGCTAATTTTGACCAGTGTTCCCTCTTCATACAACCTGTTTCAGTTCACACTCCCCAAAATCATTTTAATGAATGTCTAGGTTCCAGTTGCCTGATACACGTGCAACAACCAGAACCTCAGAATCTGGTGAAGTCAGCTGATACTACCCAGGGCAGATCACCAAATTAAAATAATGGTGTGTTACTTAACATGAAGAGTTGTGAACTAGACTCCTAATTTTGCAAAGTTAATCTGCAGGGCTGAATGGACTACCTGTAGCATTCTTGAGCCAGGAGGCATTAAACCAAATTTCTGCAAACTAGTTTTGGGGCTTGAGTACAAAGCTTTTATTGGATCTCCAAAAGCCAGGACAGACTCAGGTGGATCTCTAAGGCAAAAGGTGCTCAATTCTTCAGATCTATGCATTCATTTCTACGACATTCTGTTCAACAAGGCAGAGAGATTCAGCACATTCAGAAAACTGACTGGAAAGTCAAGATAAAAATGAAGTGGTGGTCCCAAGAAGCATTCCTGTAGCAGTTCACTAATTCAAAAACTGAAGCCGCCTTTAAGTTGGTTTCTATTTAATTTTTTTAAACAAACTGCACCGGTTGCTATAAACGATTTCAGTTCAACAAGTTTATTAAAACTGAATTAAACAGTCACTGACCAAGTTTCATGGCTACATTATTTATCGTTTTAGTTATACAAGGATACATTTTTAACCCTTAGAAACATGCTGGAAAAAACACTACTTTAGTCTCATTAGAATTGCTACAAAAGTTAGTACTTCACCAGTTCTAAGATTCCGCCTTCTCTTATATCATGTGACTGATTCAAACAAGTAGTTCTTTAATTTATTTTTCCAAACCAGTTGTACAGTATCACTTCAACCTTAAAACCTCTTTAAAATATAAAGCAAATCTTCATAATGCAAATTTTCACTCTTAATTTAAGTTTTAACCATGGTTTGTGTTAATCTTAATATCTCCCAGACTTTGGCACACTTCTGACATTACTAAGCCTGTGAAAAAAATAAACTCTGAAATCAATTGTATACAGAAAAACTGCTTTCCAGTGTAGTAATAGAAAGTCACCCATACCTCCCTTGAAGACCTTCAATCAGATTCACATAACGTTGTAACACTAATAGGAAAAAATTGAAATTAGGAGTTTAATCTTACTACTCTGCAATGCAGGACAAATCCTCCTCTCAAGTTTAACTGTAGTATTCCTGCATGACAATCATTCAAAATTTCTTGCCTCCAGTGTAATGCACCCAAGATTGTATAGCATTAGGATATTAAAACTTGTCTTCTGTTTGAGTATGAATATTTTTTGTTTGAGAATGAAGCCAGGTGCTCCAGAATATTTCTGGATATAAAGCAGACTACCTCAAAATATAATCTACAGAATTACTGTCAGAATTGCAAAGTAGCTAAAGGTTTGTCCATACAGGATAACTCACCAAAGTTAAGATAATTAACTAAAGGTGAAGTTAGGGTGCATACATTAAAGTGCATTGCACCCCAAAGTGGATCTTCTCATTCAGAAGTAAAATGGCCTTAGTTTGCTGTAGCTTGATCCTTGGAATTAAGGCCATTTTACTTCTCAATGCAAGGATCCGCACAGGGTTTTAATGCACTAATATATGTGCATTAACTTCACAACTTTAGTTAGTATGGCAACTCCCACGTAGACAAGCCCTTAGTCTTCAATTTGACATTTCTAGCTAATTGTAGCCCATAACAGGACTCGGGAGTCCCAAGGCTTTTTGAAATAAAGCATTTAAGGCAGTTGGAACAACAGTACCAAGAGGCTTCTGGCCAAGCACCTACAACATTAAAATTAGTTTATTTTAATCTTGTCTTGCCCTAATCTCTATCATACAAATTTTACGGATGTTTTAGCAGCATACACAAACCCTCAGAAAAAATTTTCAGAATCAAATGCATAGTGGCTTAGATTTATTTTTCTTTTTGATAGTACTTTTTTTCCCAAAGTTAAAAAGCAATGCTAGGGATGCAGAAAAGGTGGTCAACATAAGGATTTTTGTCTAAATGGTCAACGGTATGAAAATAATTTTAGGGGTACTGAAAACTACCAACCCTAATCACTAACACGAATCTACATGCTGTGCCTACTGTTCCTCTCTTCATACATGATTTATGCAGAGTCCCTGGAGTGACAGCTGTTGCAAACAGAAACAGGTACTTAGGAGCCATAATGAAATTGAGACAGGGGCAAAATTCAACAGCCCACAGAAAGCATAATTGTACATATTCCAGATTTTAAGTCAGACTTGAAATTCTACTTCCCCTTCAAGAAAAAAGTTCACACTTAATATGCAAGTTCTGATATCAAAATATTCCTTTTGTATCCATAAAGGTAATTAAAAATCTTTTTAGTCTAGTAAGGTAAATATGGGAACAGTCCAACAGAGCTGTCTTAATCCCTTTCTTGTTCCACGCTCCAGCTGAATGGTGCCTACAAGGGAACGATGCAAAAAAAGAGCTGCAATCTCCTCTCTGCTTGTGGTGGGAGAGGCAATAGGTGGCCAGTGTTTCTCAAAAACTAGGTGGCACAACCAGGAACATACATCTCTTGGAACTTCCAGTTACTGTGCTCCTGGTAGAAATACTGCTGGTCCTTTGGGGGCTAAACCCCTCTAGTACTTGGGGGTCCTCTCACTGATACTGAAATGTAATTTGCAGCTCCTTGCATGAGGTGAATTTGAACTATGAAGTATAATTCTCTCAAAATGGAGTTACACTGTTGAAAAACCACCATCTGAAAAGCTGAAAAATAAGGCCCACCTACCCCAACAAGATGACCCAATGTAAGTTAGTTACCTGATATGAGAATTTAAAACTCTGCACTGGTGTACTCCTATTATATTTCCCAGTATCTCTATCCTAGTTTGCTCTCTGTAAAAGTAAGTGAAAGGTTACTAACACTATTCAACTCTGCTTCAGATAAACAATTAGATGCATTCAAACACACGCTAGTTTCAATGGCAGCAGTTAGCTTTTATTTGCTCTTAAAATAAGAGGGCACCATATCTAATTCAATTCCATGCGCAGCCAGTGTTACTATGTAAAAAGCGAGAAACTGGTCATTTCCTCACTCTATCCCCCATATAATCAAATGTCTAAACTAGCTATAAATTTACATAAACAAACCAGCCATTCTTACTAACATTGGCCCGTAAGAGCAACTAGGTAATGTGGTAATGAAGCAGTTCACTGTACTAGTCTTTAAACCAGAATGCTTATTTTGCATTTTTCTTACTGAGTCACTATATGTGTATTTCAAAAATACACACATAAACAAAACAGTCCTCAATGGAATATGGCAATGCCATATTTTTGAGCAAAACTATTTTCAAAGCAAGTAAAACAGAGCTATTTTAAATGCTAGTTCATTAGACTTTTCAGTGTAATATGTCAGTGACAAAAAGGTGCCAAGAGCTATATATGAGTATCTGATTTTCAACCCAGTCACACAAGTAAGTTATATACTTTGTCTCAGTGTCAGGTTACTGAAATAACTTTAATAAAGCTTGTTTTAGTCAGGCATTATGTTTCTCAGCTTTCTAGAAAACCTGTTTTAAATAGAAAGCTAACTTTAATAGAAGTGATGGCCTCTGGTCAATTAGGAAACAAAATATAACTAATTGGCATCAATCTTTGCAGAAAGCTTTCTTAACAAAATAAAGTGTCCATATATCACATACTGGAAAAAAGATGTGGACAGACAAATTACCCCAGAGGTATGAGGTTTGATTTGGAAAACCATCAACCTATCAACCTCAGTCTAATACAATAAAATAAAATTTCTTTAAGATACTGTTCAAAGGGTATCTCACATCAGTTAGGTTAAAAATATAAAAAGGAAATAAATGCTGGAGAAATTATGGTGAAAGAGGAGATTTTATGATTATCCAACGGTCACGTCCAGTCATTAGAGTATTGCGATGCAATCCATAACCAAATATCACAAATTGTTAGTCTCTAAGGTGCCACAAGTACTCCTTTTCTAGTTGAAATGGTCACACAAAAGGAAAGAAGAATTGGTCTCATCTGCTAATAGCCGCTCCACTACTGATCGCCTCATACTGGAAAAAGAAAAACTGACAACCACAGAGGAATAGTTCAAAAAAATATGGGAGGTTGTGGTTATGGAAAACACCATATTAACCGAACAAACAGAAGGCAGACTGATACTTCGACAAAATACACCCATCCCTTTTTAAAAAAATATTAACATTTGATAGACATGCCTTGTCTTACTTAAATAGGTGTATATAGAGATTTCATTTAATTTATTAAAATCACTAGAAACAATACAGGTGTTGTGATAATGCTTACTCTGTAACATGGTAACACCCTGTTTAATAGAAAGATTTGATGATTAAATTCCTGTATAATGTCTTTTTGTACAAAAGCTAACTGTTGTAATGATAGTTTGGTTTCTGCTATTTACCAAGCAAGGATTCGTAAGCTTGTTTAAACATTCCTAAATAAAGAGTTAAAAAATAAAAATGAAGCTTGTTTTATTTTACTTAGAATAATCTTTACTTTAAAATTAATTTCAATGCTATACTTCATAAACAATGCACATTTTGTACATATGGGCTCAAGCTGAGACTTTATCTTAACATACAAAATAATAAAGCAGTACATTTCAAAAGTACTACTATTAACTGCAATTTGTCCCTTCATACAGTTTGGCAAACATTGCTTATTGTTATAAAAAGGTGACAAGTTCCAAGACTTCTTTGCTACTTGTTTCACAAAGAAATCTTTTAACCACAAAAGTAGAACTTTCTGCCTCGAGACAAGAGTTCTAAGCCAATCAGGAATTGAATGTCTTCAGATCCTGGGCTGCGTTCCAATGCAACAGTCAGTGATTTGTTAGACATGCCTAGTAGCTATTAGTCAGGGGTTACTCGCAGTCAATGACCTAAAGTTACATTACCATCACTTTACCATAGGGAGCCATACATCCTCCTCTGAAGCCTCATTGCTAAAACAAGTACAGAAGAGCCACTCCTAGTCACTTCTGAGGTTTTAAAGTTTAACAAACTCATCTGAAAGTATAAGCTAAAACTGCTTCTGAAGTCTGCCAATCATCTTGGATCACAACTTCAAACCTATTTGCTTCCCAACTCTAAAATCCCATTTGCCTTCTGTTAGAAAATTGTTTTATAGCAAGTTCTTTGATACAGCAAACATCACCTCTTAAACCCCAATTCCTTCGAATTCAATGGAGCAAGAACCCTGCTACAGTGATCACTTGACAGTATAGGTTATTCTAATGAACAAACTACTTTAACCAAGCCTGGACCATCTATTAAAACGTCTATTTACAAATGCAAAAAAATATTTTGAAAACCATGAAAGATGGAAATGTCTTTTAAACTGTGTTAGAACATAAACTGGTAATGTTTCAGATAAAATGAAAAAGTATATTCTCTCTCAAAGGAATTTATTTCCTACTCAAAGAATAACAGAAACCTCAAAGACTGGAAAAGTATACAACATATGTCCTTGAAATAGGCCTGCTCTTTTCTACATGTCTGAGAAAGCTTGCTTGGGAAATTTGAGCTGCCACAGCATATTATTTCAATAGATCTATGCCTGCATTGACCATTTTACCTTTTATTTCAATGGAAACCAGTCTAAATTTGTGAACTTTGCAGCCGGAGTTCACCACAATAAAGGATTTAGATTTTAAAAAAACCAGCAGCCAGCCAATAAACTGAAACCCAGATTAGAGCACCGATAAAAGCAACTGTTTCCCCACTCTTTAAAAGGAAGAAAAATGTAGTAGGCATAAGATACTTCATGCACACCTCCATTTACTTAACTAATGGCAGCTGTTTCATGGCCATAAAGGTTACACAAATTAATCTGCTATGCCCTGGAAAGCCTAGCAATGCAAAGAAAAATAAAGACCATAGAAAATATTTAAGAGTTTAAACTTTTATTTTCCACTATTTTCCATGTAGGCAAGAAAGAGAGGGTACTATTAAGTCAAAACAGCTTTCTGACATCTATTTGAAAGAAGTTGTTTTGAATACGTAACTGACATAAGAATTGTAGACAACATTGTAAACTGAACACTCAGGCCATGACTACGCTACAGCTGTAAAGCCACAGTGGAGGCACTTCCTACATCGATGAAAGGCTTTTCTTGATGTACTTAATCCACCTGTCTGAGAAGCGATAGCTAGGTCAATGGAAGACGACTTCTTCTGTCAACCTTACTAAATCTACACCAGGGGTTAGGTTGACCTAACTATGGTGCTCAGAGCATCAAATTTTTCATGGACCTGAGCAATGTAGCAAGGTCAATCTAACTTCTGTGCATAGACCAGGCCTCTGAGTTGAATAATAAGTGTTAGCATACAGAGTTCTTTCTAATGAAATGGTAAAATTGCCTATTTGTGTTCTAACTTTAAAACCATTCAAAAAGGGGCAAAAAAACAGTGTTTGACAACTGTCACTCCAGCTCTTCAGTATTGTAGTATCTAGTAATTTACAGCTAACATGCTTTTGTAATTTAAAAACAAGTGTGGTATTTAGTTAATTTAAGGAAAATCCAGGGCTGTGATCTGCATACGTCATGGTGTCAAGGTGTGAAAAACATAAGCTAACTTCAGAGGCAATATTTAATGTGGTACAAGCTAGACCTCCTGGCCTTATCTACACTGAAGAAATTGTCATGTTAACCACCGTTCAAGACCACTTGACAGCCAACATATTTTTACATACAAAATTTTCATCAACAATGCACAGGCATTTGCACAACTGCTTTGAATAAAGCTGACTTTCACGTCATCCATCCCTGTGTTATCTGCATGGTTGCAATGTCAATGAAGAATACAAGGTGTTGCAGCTGTAGTGGTACAAATGACCCTCCAAACATGCCAGTGCACCTGCTCATTATTCAGTGACAGCTCAGACAAGCTTCTGGCCTGCTCTCCCTCCTCAATGTCTTCCCCTTACACAGGCCTGAGAATGCCATGGCATCTGCAGTGAGTGTGAGAGAATGTGTACCAGGCTGTAGCTCCTGGCCTTCAGGGACCACATGTAGTACTTTCTATAGGACAGAAATACTGGAACCAAATGAATTAAACCAGAAATGTGACCACAAGAAAAACAGACATTATGCAGTTCCAGAGTGCTGTGTATATCCAAAAGAGGATTGCTTAGTGAGGCCTCTCCAGTTGCAACTTGCACCATTGTAACCCCACCAGTTCAGTTAATAGTTTAATTATCTAACACAGGTGCAACCTAAAAGACCTACTTACATCAATGTGAGTGCAAAAAGGTTTATGTTTGTGTAATTTACACAACAAAGTTAGGTGGTCTCAAGCCTGGTCTAAACCTAAAATTTAGGCTGACTTAGCTACCCTGAGAGATGCAGTTAAGACAACCTAAGTTCTAGTATAGATGCTATGACTTCAATGCAAGAAGTCTTCTGTTAACCTAGCCACCACCTCTCGTGGGGATGAATTAACAATAAAACAGAAAAATCCCTTCCTTCACTGTAGCAAGTGTCTACAGTACTGTATAGGCACACAGCTGCAGCGCTGTAGCTGGGGCACTATAACGTTTGGAGTATAGACAAGCCCTCAGTTAAAACTAAGTTTGTCCTTTTTTATTATAAGGGAAGTCTTTTCATTTTCTCTGACTTTTTCAACCAGAGAAATATCAAGAATGTCAAGCCAGTTCTTCCCTTGTTATACAGGACTTTTGGAAGTTCTCGGGCTTTAGACCGTGAGCTCTGACACCTTAACTGAATACTCAGGAGTATTCTATGTTTATAAAAGGATTCTCTCGCTCTCAAATGTTCATTGGAATTCAATATGTAAAAAGTACCACTCAAACTCCTTCCCCTCTCAACTGCTGTACTTGCATGAAGTTGTCAAGGCAGTTTCACTAAATCTCTGGATGACCAAGAATTTCCAAGATAGAAAGGATTTGAATTTATATTATAAAACAAATTAAAAAAATTCAGATCTTCATACATCATAAAGAGGGGAAAAAGGACACATCTAATATGTAATCTTCCTGAGTAATAAGCATTCAGATCAGACCATCAGCCACACCGCACAAATGAATTAGCTGAAAATTTCTGGTAAAATGAAGAGTGAAATACCCGACAATCCTGGTATATGCATGTTCATAATAAACTTGAATTTCACATTAAGATAGTGGATCATCATATTTTGTGCTATTTGTTTTCAGACAGTAGAGTTCATCAGTTTATGGCCCCCATCTAACACTAGAACCTAATGGCTGACAGAAATTAAATATACAAATGCTTTATGTTGCTAGTTCAAAAGGAAGAAAGTTATTGACCCCTCCAATGAAGATGTGAGACATTTTCTCGTGTAAATTAAAATCAGTAAGGCTTCATTACTATTTTTGCTGGAGTTTGGAACTCAAAAGATTGGTAACGATGCATTTTTCTGAAATGTAATGTATCGTCAATTTAGTTATTGTGCTTTGTTAGTACACCTCTACCTGATATAACACGACCCGATATAACACGGGTGCACATACAACGCCGTAAAGCTCTGACACGCTGCTCTGAGCAGCATGTTAAGGATGCCGGGCCGGGGCATTGGATAAGGGGCAGAGGGTCTCAGGGGTGGTCAGGGGCTCCCTCCCACCCCCAGGGTCTGGGAGGCAGGAGCTGTGGGGGGGCACTTTTGGGGGCCCCGCAGTCCCAGAGTGGCCCGGGTGATTAGTGGGGAGCCGGAAGCAACCCACCCCACTTCCCTCACCCCAGCCCCAGCCATGTCGCTTGGGGGAGGGGGCTTGCAGGAAAGGATTCCCCCCCGCACTCACCGGCAGCAGAGCAGCCCAGCCCCAGCCCGCTCCCAGCCATGGCACTCCACTTCCCGCTGCAGGCGAGTGCGGGACCTTTCCCCAACACACCACCCCACCCCACAGTGACACAGCTGGGACAAGGAAAGTGGAGCGGGCTGGGGCTGAATCGCTCTGCTTTCCACCACCAGTGAGTATGGGGGGGCATCCTTTCCCCAACCTCCCCACAATCACCAGCGGCGGAAGTGGAGCACCACGGCTGGGAGGTGGCAGAGTGGAGCGGGCTGGGGCCGCATTGCTCCGGTTCCCGCTGCTGGTGAGTGCCTGTCAGGGTGCGGGGTGTGTGGATAGGGGTCGGAGCAGGGGGGTTAAGTAGGGAGTGGGGTCCTGGGGGTGATTAGGGATGCGGGGAGTCTCTGGAGGGGGCGGTCAGGAAACAAGGAACAGGGGGGCCAAAGCAAGTTCGATATAACACTGTCTCACCTATAACACTGAGATTTTTAGTTTCATGAGGACCGCATTATAACGGGGTAGAGGTGTATGTCTTCTACAGGAGAAATAAAACAGCTGTTCCTTTTGTAGCTTGAGAGAGGACCTACAGCTGTTTGAAAATTATTGTAATATGACACTAGACTAAGAAGTTTAGCAAGTTTAAGCATTGTGTGAGAAGCCACTTCCTACACAAGCAGTTCAGAATGACCTGCAGTAACATGCTGGAAGAGAGGTTACTATCGGGCATGCAAACTCAGTATAAATATCACATGCTACCTCCTGTATTTCTCTTTCACTTGTAGCAATAAATATGTATGGAATTAACTATGCTGTTCTTAGCTCTCATACTTAGCTACATATTATGAATAAGTTACCCTTCCTCTTCAAGCTCCAAAAAAGACAGAGAACAATACATTTAAAGTCATGTTAGGTTTTCACAGCAAGCTATATATACAGCTCAAAAGCAAGTAAGTTGAATATAAGAGGTACTAAATGATTGATATAGACAACGTACAGCTACTTTACAGTATTAAATTACAGAACATGAAAATGTGAAATGAAGTTCACTCAAGATTGGATTCATCTTACCTTGTCTGTTCTTGCAAAATAAGATGTGGTTCTACAAAAAACTTGACACGCAGTTTAAATCGGTAAGGAGCTAGCCCATCCATCTGCTGGGAGATCCTATTTCTCAAATTCAGCCATAAACTCTCTCCTTTGCTGCCCGTGAACTGCAGTCCAAAGTAATCAACTTCTATAATCCCCAACCTTCTGCATACCTATAACAAAAATTGAAGTTTTGTACAAGTGGCTCTACAACATAGCTAATACCAAACCCATTACCCAAACACAGAAGTTTAGCTTTTTAAAAACTGCTCTCACACGTTACAAAATCTCAACACTCAAATAATAAATTTATCTTACTGAATCACTTTTCAGAAGAATCATAGAATATTAGGGTTGGAAGAGACCTCAGGAGCTCATCTAGTCCAATCCCCTGCTCATAGCATAAGTAGTCATCAAAACTAAGCAAAGCATTAAAGAAGCTGTCCAGATGGCAACCTACAAATATATATGTATATAAATATGAAATGGCAATAAAAACAGGAGGCACCTCTGTTGGTCCACAACACATATCACAAGAGTTATCGCTATTTCCCCCCTCAAACCTGGGCATCTAAGCAAGAGTGAGTGACCTGATTCTCCATGATGCGGAGTGTGGAAATTAGATGACTAAGGAAAAGTATGACAGAGATCTATAGAATAATGAATGATGAAGAGAAAGTAAATAAGTAAGTGTTATTTACCCCCGCACACACACCGAAGAACCAGGTTACCCAAATAAATTAATAGGCAGCAGGTTTAAAAACAAACAAAATAACGTATTTCTCCACACAAGGCAGTCAACCTGTGAAAGTCCTTGCCGGGGATATTGTGAGAGCCAACAGGGTTCAACAAAGAATTAGTTAAGTTCACCAAGGATAGCTCTATCAATGGCTATTAGCTAAGACGGTCAGGGAACCGATCCCATGCTCAGAGCCTAGGTGTCCCTAGCTTCTGACTGCCAGATGCTTGAGCTGGAGAACAGGGAACCCACAGTGACGGGCTCACTGGATAACTGCCCTGTTCATGCCATCCGCAGCACCTGGCGCTGGTCACTGCCTGCAGACTAGGGTACTGGGCTAGATGGACCGTTGGTCCGACCCAGCACAACGCTTCTTCTGAGCATCAGCAACGCCCAAGGAAGCCAAGGGCACTTCTGAAAACCAGGCTACTTGTTTAGGTGCCTAACACAGGCGGAGCGACCCAGGTCTGACTATTTTGGCCACCGTGGAGTCAACTGAGCAGGCAGCACGGTTCAACGGAGGCAGGGAGGACGGACAGATCAGAGGCAGCAGGGTAGCCCCCCTCCCGGCCACGTGTCTAATGTTTAGGTGAATGTTTGCGGTGCCACGCGAGAGAACCCCCGAGCACAAGCCGGGGTCCTGCCTCGGGGTGTCTCCAGGCGCAGGGGGGGTCCCTCCCCGCTCCCTAAGCCTGGGAAGGGCGAACTCGCCGCAAGGGGAGGGGATGTGAGGAGAGACGCTGAGGCCTCTCCCCACCCCGCCCCGCGGGGTCCCCACCCGGGGGCAGACCGAGCACCCGAGAGCGCAGCAGCCTCTGCGGCCAACATGGAGGAGGCCTGGGGAGACTCGCCTCAGGGAAGCGACAGAAGCACCAGCCGCTCCTCCTGGCCCCCGACCCCTTCCCGTGCAGACACCCCCCCGCTCCCGCGCAGCAACCGGCCCGCGGAGGGCGGTGGGCGCGTTAGCTAAGGTGCGCGCGCGAGGGGCTGCCGCCGCCGCGTGACGGGAGGAGCCGCGGGGAGTGGGGGGGGGGGGGGGAGGGGGTCGGTCGCGATCTCCGCAACGGCGGCGTTGGGCCGTTGGGGAGCCGCGCGGCTGGGAGCCCCCGGGGCGGCGCCTCACCTGGTTGAGGCAGTCCTCGCCGTTGGCTTTGGGCTCCACCTCCACCTCCATCACCACCGCGTCCGGCCTGGTCACATAGCACAGCATGGCTGGGGCAGACATCCACCGCCAGCGCGGCCCCCGCCTCGGACACCGGAGCCGGAGCCGCTGCCGTCGCCGACCCAGCCACACACCCTGCCCGGCGCGCCGCCGCCGCCGCCGCGGCGTGTCCCCTCCCAGTCCCGCGGCCACTCGTGCTTGCTCGCTCGCTCGCTCGCCCGCCCGCCCGCCTCCGGTGTCGCCTCCGCCCTGCGCTCCTGCCGCCGCGCTCCGACCGGCTGCCGGCGCTGGCGCCCCCCCCCATATATCCGCTCCGCCTCCCCGCCTCCGCCGCCGACCGGCAAAAGCCGGCCAATCCCAACGCGTCTCTCATCGCGGCAGACGGTCGCTCTCGCCAATCAGAGCGAGGCTCTCTTGCGACCCCGGGGGCGGTTTGTTGTTGCTGCTCCCTGACTCCCCCTGCTGGGCTACAGTGGGGTGGGGCCTGCTGCGTCCAACGGGCCTCTCTGTCCCCAGGATGCAGGGGAAGCAGCCGCCTGGCCCCACCCCTGACAGGCTCTGGAGGTCTCTGGGGCTGCACAGAGCCAGGCTGTCCTAAACCTCTTCAAGCAGGGAGCCAGCCACGCTGAGGCTTGGGCTGCACTTCAACATTATATCTCCTTGTATTAGCAGTTTACTCACACCCCAGTTCACTGAGCTATGCCCCCAACCCCCTGGTGTGGACGCAGCTGGCTCAACGGATGCGTGCGGTTCTTGCCAGACTGAATGGTGCTCAGGGTGGTGGCCTTCCTACGCCAACAGAAAACCCCCTTCTGGCAGCGTAGGCTGCCTCTACCCTACCGGGCTGTGCTGACATAACTGGGCTGGCATAGGGTCCGTAGCATAGACGTAGCCTAAAAGCTAGTCTTCCCATGGCGTTGTTCTGAAATAGCTATTCATGAATAACGGCCTTCGTGGACACTTCTATTCTGAAATAAGAGGGATTTTTCCCAAATTAGTCCAGTCCGCTTTAGAGTTCTGTCTGGAGTCTCTGCTGGTGGGTCTGGGGATGTGTCTGCACTGGCGGTAGGTGTCTGGCCACAGTTATGCTGTGTAAAGTGACCAGGCTGGATGTGGTGGCAGGCCCCATGAGAGAACGTTTGGGCTGTAGTACATCATGTTTGCTGTGGCCCCATCCCCTCTCGTTTCACTTTATTTACACAGATGCTACAACATTTGGGGGATCCTGTGAGCTTGGGGCCCTGGTACAACTGTTCCCCCTTCCCTTCTGTCAGCACTGTGTGGCAGTGATGGAGGAGGTTGAGGTAAAAGGCAACAACAAGGACTGTCTCAGAATTATTCATTTCAGAGTACAATATACAATTATAAAAATGTATTTTGGTATCTTATTTCTAGGCTAAAATGATGCATCTGATTCTGTGACTGGAAAATAATTTGAGATACCAATATTAAGATTAACACTATTATCTCTGCTATGTCCACCTTTGTTCCTGATTATACCATTTATTTCATCGTGCACAAGGCACAGGAGATGGGGCAAACTGTGCAAAGTGGCCACAGACTAAAGTTCACCAACCTCCATGCACTGTGATGCTGCATCTGGGCACAAAGGATGATAGGCTGTCCTTGTATACAGAACTCAGTAGATATGAACTATTGTAATAGACAGTGTGGGCTGGCTAGAGGAAAAACACCTGCACTAGATAATTACCTAAAAGTATGCATTTGACAAAGGCACAGAACATGTGTGAAGTAAAATAGCTTCTAGCTGAGTGGTGGGCAACTTGTGGCCAATCAGGGTAATCTGCAGGCGGGCCACGGCCACTGGGAGCTGTGGGCGGCCATGCCTGCAGCCTGTCAATATAAACAAACTGTCTCGTGGCCCGCCAGCGGATTACCCTGATTGGCCACGTGCAGTTTGTGGGCCGCAGGTTGCGCACCACTGCTCTAGCTGCTTTAACCTACGTAGGGAATAATATAAGCCAGTATGAAAGTAAAGAACACATCAGCAGACAGGGGAGGTCCCAGAAAGAGGTAGCAGTCCAAGTGAATAATAGGCAGCACAGAGCGAATAGGAATAGGCAGTCTGTCAAGAATAAAATAGGGTTCTGGAAAAACTTCTTGAGACTAAATGGAAAAAAGAGTAGAGAACTAACTAGTGGAATGTCACCACATGGATGGACATTAATGTTCTCACTGCAGTTAATTCTGTATGGCACATCTGCTTCTGTCTCTCTGGGTATTTGTTCTGCATCCATCAGCATAGCATTTGACCACTATTATTAATTAGTATTACAGTAACTCCTGGATGCTACTCTCGAACAGGTCCCCCTGTATTGTCCATTCCTGATTTGGTGGCAGCCACACAAGAGACATGAGCAGAACAATTCCCAAGCTGCTGTGCTATCCTAGCTATCAGTGGGGGATGCTGCTCTACGAAGGCTGCCAAGCAGGCTCTGGTAATCACAGACACCTTGTCAATTTCTGCATCTCTGTAACAAACAGAAGCATACCCTTTGATGGGCAGGTTGAGCACCAACTGGTTCCTACCAATACTGGTTATACATGATGCAATTTACGATCCATTTGGGAAGCACAGTCACATGCATGTGACATACAATGTTTTTTGCATAGTTGTGTGGGTTTGTTTTTTTTAACTTGTCCACTGATCAGAACAATGAAGGTTTCTGTATTATGCGTCCCTCTCTTGTCCTATATTTTTTCCTGTCTCTCCCCCACTCTTATTCCTTGCTTTCTCACTTTGGCAATGCCTTTAAAGTGCATTGAGATCCCTAAAAGAAAAGCACTACAGAAGTACAGTGTACCATCATTACTACTTTAACTCTTTCTTTTGTTCCTGTTTATTTCCTGTGTCTGTCTCTTCTTATTCTGGGTCAAACTACCAGCAGCAGCCAAGAAATAAACTTTACTGCCAGATGTGAGGTGGAATGAAACTGACCAGGATCACATGATTCCAGTCCGTTCCTTTTGGCAGCTTCTCCTGGGGTAAAACTTCTGTGTGTGTGAGAACAGTCATAGAGCAAGGCTGTTTCTTGGAATTGTCTTGATTGCTAGTGCACATCATTCATGTGGAAGGTGGTGTATGAATGGAGACACATGGAGGGCGGCTTAGAATGACAAGCTAGTCCAACACAATCATAGAAATGTAGGGCTGGAAGGGTCTTTGAGAAGTTATCAAATTCAATCCCCTGCACTGAGGCAGGACCAAGTAAACCTAGACCATTCCTGACAGGTGCTTGTCCAGCCTGTTCTTAAAAACTGCCAGTGACAGGGGTTCCACAGCTACCCTTGGAAGACTATTCCAGAGCCTAACTAGCTGTCATAAATATAAAGGGAAGGGTAAACACCTTTAAAATCCCTCCTGGCCAGAGGAAAAACCCTTTCACCTGTAAAGGGTTAAGAAGCTAGGATAACCTCGCTAGCACCTGACCACAATGACCAATGAGGTACAAGATACTTTCAAAGCAGGGGGGGAGAAACAAAGGTTCTCTGTCTGTGTGATGCTTTTGCTGGGAACAGAAAAGGAATGGAGTCTTAGAACCTAGTAAGTCATCTAGCTAGATATGTGTTAGATTCTGTTTTGTTTAAATGGCTGATAAAATAAGCTATGCTGAATGGAATGTATATTCCGGTTTGTGTGTCTTTTTGTAACTTAAGGTTTTGCCTAGAGTTTTGCCTATGTTTTGAATCTGATTACGCTGTAAGGTATTTACCATCCTGATTTTGCAGAGGTGATTCTTTTACTTTTTCTTCAATTAAAATTCTTCTAAGAACCTGATTGCTTTTTCATTGTTCTTAACATCCAAGGGTTTGGGTCTGTGTTCACCTATGCAAATTGTTCAGGATTTTTATCAAGCCCTCCCCAGGAAAGGGGGTGTAGGGTTTGGGAGGATTTTTGGGGGGGGGGGGAAGAAGAGAATACGACATTTCCAAGTGGGCTCTTCCCGTTATATATTTATTAGGTGCTTGGTGGTGGCAGCAATAAAGTCCAAGGGCAAAAGGTAAAATAGTTTGTAGCCTGGGGAAGTTTTAACCTAAGCTGGTTAAAAAAAAAAAGCTTAGGGGGTTTTCATGCAGGTCCTCACATCTGTACCCTAGAGTTCAGAGTGGGGAAGGAACCTTGACACTAGCCTTATAGGTAGAAAGTTTTTCCTAATATCTAACCTAAATCTCCCTTGCCACAGATTAAGCCCAATACTTCTTGTCCTACCTTCAGTGGATGTGGAGAACAATTGATCACACAGCTCTTTATAAGAGCCCTTAACATATCTGAAGACTTATCAGGTCCCCCTAAGCCTTCTTATCTCAAGTCTAAACATGCCCAATTATTGTAAACTTCTCATAGATCAGGTTTTCTAAACCTTTTTATTGTTTTGTTGCTGTTCCCTGGAATCTCTCCAATTTATCTTCTTTCTTGAAGTATGGCATCCAGAACTGGAAACTGTACTCCAGCTGAAGCCTAACTGGTGCTGAGTAGAGCAGAACAAATATTTTCCATGTCTTACATAATACACCCCAGACCGATATTAGTCTTTTCCACAACTGCATGACATTGTTGACTCATTCAGTTTGTGATCCTCTATAACCCTCAGATCCTTGTCAGCAATGTTATCCCCTAAACAGTCTCCCCCCCCGTGTAGTTGTGCATTTGGGTTTTTTTCCTTCTTAAGTGAAGTACTATGCATATGTCTATTGAATTTCATCTTGTTGAATTTAGATCAGTTCTCCAATTTGTCAAGAACGTTTTGAAATTCTAACCCTATCCTCCAAGTCACTTGCAACTCCTCCCAGCTTGGTGTCATCTACAACTTGTATAAGTATACTCTCTGCTCTATTATCCAAGTCATTAATGAAAATATTGACCTGATGCTTTGAGGGGCACACTTATCTATCCATATAGACACAAATACTCTTTTGCAAATAAAAGGTCCTAATATTCTCAGATATCTTTCTTAACTTAAAAAAACTCCCAGGCCTGTTGTGCTAAATAGTATTCTCTGGGGAAGTGAATGTCAATGAGTGGAAGATGTTGCTTCTTCCACCAGTGCAGATTTGCAATAACCAAAACATAATCATTGCTCTGTATTGAAATCAGAACAGCACATAACATCTTATGATGAGATGTTCTCTGCAGTTATTTGGTTGTCACCTTTCTTTTCTACCAAGCACTATCAGAGATACCTCTTCACCAAGATTGTCAGAAGTGACTAGTGACTTTGTATAGCTCAATTTTAGGATGCCCAACTTGAGATACTGAAGATTAATCCTCTTTAAAGCAAGTTCTGAGCAACCAGCCTCTGAAAATTGGGACCTCTGTATGTGTCTGAAGATGGGGACCCAGAAATGAGGGTCAAATTCAGGAGTGATATACATAGTGCTACATGTCAGTAAGTTGGTCTAAGTGTGTACAAGTTGGAGTAATTTACATGGGAGTGGGAAGAGGAGGTTGCAGTAGGTGGATAGAAGAAAGCCCTAGGAGGTTCTTTATTGTATATGTTCTTACACCTGTTACTTTTCCTGCTGAAACCCCTCCCTTCTGACACCAGCATGTAAAATGCACCAATTTACACAGATTTATATGAACATATCAGATGTAACATCCTTGGCCTAGAGATGTTAAGTGACATGCAAAAAGCTATACAAGGGTCAGGTGCAGAGTCAGGAATAGCACATACAAGTGCTGACACTCACTCCCCTTCTCTAAATACTGCGATTAGACGTTCACCCATACTTTTTGTATTTGCTTCCATCTATAAAAGCCAAACATTTTTCATGAGCATTCAATAATTTATGCAGTTCTGATGCTCAGGTTAACATGCCAGTTATTGATCACTGCAAAATTCTATGCAGATGCGGTGACATACAATCTGCTGCTACGTGTAGGATCTGCTCCTCTTATGTCATCTTCAACCTTTTAAAGATTCCTTGCAGAAAAATATATTCTCCCCCTCTCTCTGCACCTTCAGGAATTCTTAGCAGCATGCCACCTTTTAATCTGAGCTTGTTTTCCAGGTCACCAATTTAATTTGAGCATTTCACATTCTTTAGTGTTCTCAAAATAGAGTCATTTATTATTTTCATGTCTTTAAAATGTTCTTTCATGCTTTAGCAATGCTGAGCCAAAGCTTTCAGATTTTACATCAGTAGCCATTACCACCCAGATGACAAAAATCTTAACATTAGTCCTCACTATTGTATGTCTAACATAATTTGATAAATCAAATCTCTAACCCTCAATACATGACTGCTGGAATTTTGGGAACAATATGTTGATACTTAAAGGACACCAAAATTTATTTTTAGGCATAACACAGCATTTATCTTTCATCTTCCTGGGAAACTAACAAACACCATTTAGAAAAATCAGGACTGAGGGCATTAAGTTGCCAAAATAATAAAAGTAGGACACACAAAACAAGCAGGTAGCTGTTAAAAGCTGTGATCATGACTGACCAATATGTAATGAACAATAGACCTGATTCTGACACAGTCAACATTTGACATTTACCACACAGTAGCTGAGATGACCAGTTTCCTCCCATATTTAGAATAGAAAATACCTGTGCTAACTGTATGGCCAGCTACCACATATTGATTTTATAATTACTTCTCCTGTATCTCTTAAATTTTTAAAGGGACACAATCAGCATAATCTTTTTAATGCACTATTACAAATAACACCCAGTAAAGAGATTAGAGAATATAAGTATTACTTGGTGCATTTTATTCCACTTGTCTATAATCATTTTCACTGTTTCTTCTGTGAAGTCTATTAATTAGTCATCTTTCCCTTTTGTTTGTTTGAATAAAAATCACATTCACTGTTAAAATTTAAAAGTGCAAAAATCTGGTGGCAGAGCAGGTTTCATAGTGGATTGGTGTGGTAATGTAAGAGGTGTTTTCAGGAACATGTCAATTAAAAAGACTGAGACAGTCATCTCTTTTCTATGGTGAACAAAGGGGAGATATGAGAGGGGTCTGTAAAATCATGAATGGTGTGGAGAAAGTATTTACCCTTTCACATAACACAAGAACCAGGGGTCACCCAATGAAATTAACAGGCATCAGGTTTAAAAACAAACATAAGGAAGTACTTCTTCAAACAATGCACAGTCAACCTCTGGAACTCATGGCCAGGGGATGCTGTGAAGGCCAAAAAGTATAACTGAGTTTAAAAAAGAATTAGACAAGTTCATAAAGAAAGATAGGTCCATCAGTGGCTATTAGCCAAGACAGTTAGTAATGCAAACCCATGTTCTGGGTGTCCCATAATCTCTGACTGCCAGAAGCTGGGACTGGATCACAGGAGATGGATCACTTGATAATTGCCCTGTTCTGTTCATTCCCTTTGAAGCATCTGGCACTAGCCATTGTTGAATACTAGTCTAGATGGAACTCTGGTCTGACCTAGTTTGGCCATTCTTACATTCTACTCTCCTTTTGCTGTGTTTTTGCAATGTTGCTTTTGATTGTGTCTTTTTCTAATGGTGAGGCAGAAGGGAAGGCTTTAGGCTGCAGTTGTGCTTTCATGATCTCAGTTAACTGAAAATGGAAAGACACCTACAGTTGTTAAATATCCTGGGATCCACTTTCAGTATGAAATTGTGTACCTAAACTTTCCAGTAAAGCAGAGCCGGATGTCCCATTTCAGTGACCTAGTTTCTATTATAATGCTGATATATATTGACTTGATATTTCAATGCTGTTTGTGCACTGCTAAAGAACAATTTTCCAAAGAACATTGTTGTTTGATTCATTACCTACTTTATAAAGCCCAGATATCAGCTTATTAAATGACATTGTAAAGATATCATGCCAAGTATTGGAGCATCTTAATTTTCTGCTAATAAATAATTCTGCTAACTTATGTATATTTATATCATGTCCATTAAATTCATGGATCTATTTTCCTTTCTTATATAGTTCCATATTCTAGCAACAATACAAACCAAGACATGAGTTTTAAGGTGGTAACTTCACTATCCAGGTCAGTAAAGTAATGTGGCTTTCAGCCTCATTTTATGTAATACTATTACAGCCAGATTATTATTAGCCAGAATAGTACTGCTAGTTGGTTTTATGGTTTAACTACAGTTTTATTACTCTTTGCTGTTGGTTTTATGGGTATGATGCAAAGTTCAACTTACACATGCAAAATCTAGGTTAAAAACTTCATTAAGGCTGAAAAGTCAAGCACTCAGTAGTTGGGGTTGCACAGGCAATATTAATTCTGGCATTTCCTAAGTCGGCCCCTTTGTGTGCGTGAATTAGGACACAGTCTAACTACATGATCTCACGCTATTTTTTTCCTATCGCCTATGACCCCTACCTCATTCAGGGGCATAGAATGGATGGTGCTCAATGAGTGAGCAACTGTTCAATAGATCATTTTTTCTTGATTGTTCAATGTGTGGCTCCAGGTCTTGTTTACTGCCTACTTCAAACCTTGCTCTGAAGATAGAATTATCAATTTCCCCACAGGCTTTTTAATAGTGCTTATTGTTATGGTGTCAAAGAGCTTCACAGATATTAATGAATTTATTTTCACAAGACTCTTGTGAGATTAAGGAATATTTTTTCCCCTGAGAGATTAAGGTCAAAAGTCTATGATTTTGGGTGCCAAATTTAAGATGCCTAGGACCTTATTTTTCAGAGTAATAAACATTATATAGCACTTGATATGTTCAAAGCATAACACCCAGTGATTTCAGTTGCTGCTGTGGGTGCTCAGGGCTTCTGCAAATCAGACCCCAAGGCCTCATGTCAGACATCTAGAAAATGAGCAATGCAATTTGTAACCATCTGTTAAAAGTTTGGTTTAAGTGACTACATTAGCATCACATAGGAACTCTGTGGCACAGGCAGGGATACATAGCAGTTCTTCACTCACTTACCTTAGTCAGAGACCATCCTCACTTTTTCAGAAATCCCCTACATCATTCACTGTACACCTTCCAACTTCTGCAACAAATAAGGCAAGGGTCCTACAGATAACAGTTTCCTTCACTACACAACCCTGATTCATCCCCATAGCGGGTCCATCCTATGCAATGAATGAGGCATAGGTCCTGTGGGAAGACCACTATGTGATCATGTAATCAAAAACTGTGTCATAATGAGCATACACAAGGGGGCAAATTTAGGTTGTAAAGACAACCTTACTTCTAGCATTTCCTAACTTCAGAGTGCTTGACTTTGCAACCTTAATAATATTCCTTTAATGTAGGTTTGTGCGTATCATTTTTAGTTTTTTTTAAAAATCTGAAACAGAAATTCCATCATGTGCATCATATGGACATCCATATGGGTCATCAGGATTGGAATTTAACCACATAATCTGCTGCTAACAGCATTAATGGAGTAATTGATAGCAGTAGTAGGTTGTAATCCTCTCTGTAGACCAGCACTAGAGAGGGCTGAGACATTTTGCCAGTAGGTTTCACAGATATTTGCTGACGGCAAAGGAATGATGAGACTCAGGAATCTGGGGTTCCATTCCAGACTATGGAAGGCTCATCTGCTCATTCATCCTGAGTGTGACCCCTTCTGCACTGTCTCAGTCCTGCCTCTTCCCTATCTGTGGCTCCTCATCCCAGTCCCATTCTCCTTACTTTGTCAGTCCCAGTCTCCACTTCTCAGGTGTCCAGTTCCTCACCCCAATTCCAATCTCCTTGTACCATCATTCCCAGTTCCCCTTTTCTCCCCACCATCTCTTTTTCCCCAGTCTCCTTGCCTAGCCAATTCCAGCCCCCCTCTTGGCTCTCCATCCAATCTGTCTCTCTCCTCTGGCCTCTAGTCGCCCCTTCCTCTCCCCTGACTCCAGTCCCCCTTTATTTCTTCTACCTGCTTCCCCCACCCATGTTCCCTTTCTTCACTGGCTCCTAGTCCAAATACCCCCTCCTCAGGCTTCTCACCTAGTGTCAGTGCCCGCTGAAGCTCTTCATCCCAATTTCTTTGCAGATCCTCGTCTCATCAGGCTCTCTCCTCCATCCTGTCCTCCAATTCCACACATCACACCCTGCTGCCAACATTCACAGTCTCCACCGGCTCACAGTCCAAATATCATTCCCCAGGCTCCTCATAAAGTCTGTGTTACCTCCTCACTCCTCCTAAATGTTAACTTATTGCTTTTTGATTGGATTACATAATGTAAATGCTTCAACCAATCAGAAACCATTTAAACCATAAATGTAGTTTATAGCGACTATGCTGTACTTGTATGGATAAATTAGCTTCTGACTGGCCAATAAGTAATGAAATCATATTTGTCACTAAAGTGAGCAACTATGACACCCAGAGACATTATTGAGCAAGGTGATATTGTTGCAGTCATATTTGCAGATAGGCAATCACATTTTACTAATCTGATGGGTGAGCAGATGATCATTAATTCCCTGATAAAAGTTTCTCTCTCACTCACAAATAAAAAGGACCTATGCTAAAATACATGATTTTAGGGTTGTAGAGTTATTTGCTCAAAGACTAGTGTCATGGTGTGAGACTCACCCCTGCGGCACCTCCTGCTGGTCTCTCAGGGGAATTAGCTCTTCTAGCCTCCAGAGCACCCTCTGCAGGCTGGTGTCCCACTTGCCACTGGGCCCAAGTCCCTCCTGGACCCCAGTGCCCCTTTCAGGTCAGGGTGTCTTCCCCTGGCAGTACCCCCACAGGTTTCTGGATCTCCGTTCCCCAGGGAACCCCCACCCACTATCCCCACCTCACCTCAGTATATGGCTATTGCCCAGTCACCACTAGACCCCATTCCCTGGGGCAGACTGCAGTATATAAGCCACTCATCACAGGCAAGGGGGGGGGGGGGTTGGACCTGCTGCCTCTGTCTACCCACAGGCTGTCCCCTGCAACTCCAGTACACTTTTTGGCCTTCCACTAGGCCTGCAGCCTGGGGGTTTCCAGGCCAGAGCTCCCCAGCATGTTCCACACCAGGTACTTTTTCAAGCTCCCCAGCAGCCAGGCCTATCTCCCACCACAGCTAGAGGAGACTCTCTACTCTTGGCCCACTGCCCTCTTATAAGGGCCAGCTGAGCCTGATTGGGGTGTGGTCACAGCTGAGGCTGCTTCCCCCAGTCAGCCTGGGAATTGCTTGCTCCCAGCCACAGCCTTCTCCTGGGGTGTTTTAAGCCCTTTAAGGCCAGAGCAGGTGACCACCCCTCTACAATTAGGAAATACCAGGATTAAGGGAACAGAATGGAGGTTGCACGGACAACCTTCTGTTCCTTGTATACTAAGTGAATTTGTTATGGCAGCTGGTGAGATACAAATATGGAACCAATATGTGTTTTTTCTAAAGTTCCTTTTCAGTGTATAATCAGACTTTGAGCAACAAATACTGTCACCTCCTTGATTTACAAGACAATCTGATCATTGTTGAAACAAGGAGGAGAATTTTTCTTTTGTGTTTGGAACTTGCAGGCTTTGAGACTACTCAGTTAAATAATTGGCATGGCATTATCTGAACAGTGGACACAAAGACAGGAATCAAAAAGTCATCTGATTTTTATCTTGCATTTTGATTGGATGAAAGGATCCATTTATATTATAATAATTTCCTTATCCTGCAATAGCATTCTATTCGACTGACATGAGAGTTCTAAGAGCCACTTACAAGCTTTCAGAAATACACTTTTAGGTCAAACTCTTCAAATCAAATAATATTTTATGTCACACAGAGTGAACTACTCATGAAAAGAAATGGTTGTCTTCTGCCACTGAATTCAATAGCAGGAATTCCCTTGACTTCTTTTTTTAAAAGTTAGTTGTGAGAATAAATTATGAATATCCAAATTATGCCATTTTCCTCTTTTTTACTTTGCCTGTCATTTCCTGTGTAACATATGGTCACACATGAGATGTTTTATCAAGAGTTGTTTCCTCAAGTTATCAAAGTGGAGCATAAGACATTTATTTGTATTATATCTAATGTCAAATCTATAATATTTCTTTGATAATATATAACTTAAAACCCAGTTAAAAAGTTAACTTATACTATTCTTAGTCAGTGCTGAGTACATCAACTGATGTACCAGCATGATCCAAAACAAAATAGGGAAAACTACCTGGTTAATTTAATAATTAAATAATAAGTTAATAATTAAAGCTTATGCTCAAATAAATTTGTTAGTCTTTAAGGTGCCACAAGTACTCCTGTTCTTTTTACCTGGTTAATGCATCTCTGTAGTTATCAAATGTGCACTAAGCACTATTGTTTGCTGCATGTCAGATTCACTTTAAGGCTATTAATAGTGTTTGAGAAGACACAGCTGTGCCATCCTGGTCAGGTCACCCAGAATTGTGAGCCATTGTGTTCCTGCTTTGCCTCAGCAAGAATGAGCTTTGCTGCTGCTAAGCCATGTGTCAGCTCCCCTACACACCAGCTTCTCTGCCTTACCAGCAAACTCTTCAGGACTCTACCGGTCCAAACTTTGCCTTGCAAGTAACAATCAGTGAACCTCAATTCCCAAGTTCTCCAGAGACATCTTTCTGCAATGTCTGTCCCTCTCACTGGACACTCACAGAAGGTCAGTTCACTTCCTTCAAAGAGACAGAGCACTCATCAGCCTGTTAGATTAGCTGTGGAACCACACTTCACTTAAATAAAACAGCACTGAGATGGTTTTGTAATCAATTAATTCTTGTTTTATTAATACAGAACATAGGTTTAAGTGATTTCAAGTTAGAGTGAAAGACATGAAAGGTTACAAATAAAACACATATTTAGTGACTAAAACTTAACTTCAGCAAGTTACAATCTTTGTCTAAGCAGGTTTCTCACCTACAGTCAATTCCCAGAGAGATCCACCTTTTTCAGATTTTAAGAGCTATGGCCTCTTGTGTCCCTCAGACGATGGATGCCAAAATGACTTTGTTTCTGCTTATATTTCCCAAAGTCCATTGTCTCTATTTCAAGAGCCAGGAAGGCTTCCTGCGGATCCAGCCCCCATCCCCCGTCATGATCATTAAGTGGACATCTCCCCCATTTGCTAGTTTGTTGGCTTTGTTTACCTTCTGTGTAAATGTACATCTATTGTTTCTGGACTCAGCTTACTCAATTTACATTAGAGACACAGTCAAGCAGCAAAACAACATTTCTTTGTCTGGGATTGGCAAGCAGTTCATAACCCAGCCTAACACATTTTAAGAACATATTTCCAGCACACATCTAGAATTCTTTATATACCACCTGTACATATATCATGTAATAACGTTAGTGACAGTATAAGGTGTCATATGCAAACCGATCACACGTGACATGTTTTAGATACAGATTATGACAACAGTGAATTGGGGCAATGAGTATGTCACTCCTGGTGCGAGGTCAGCCCTGAAAGCCTGTTAGTTATGTATGCTCTAAAACAGTGGTTCTCAAAGCCGGTCCACCGCTTGTTCAGGGAAAGCCCCTGGCGGGCTGGACTGGTTTGTTTACTTGCCGTGTTCGCAGGTTCGGCCGATTGTGGCTCCCAGTGGCCGCAGTTTGCTGCTCCAGGCCAATGGGGGCTGCGGGAAGGGCGGCCAGCACGTCCCTTGGCCCGCGCCATTTCTCCCAGGCCCCATTGGCCTGGAACGAGTGGCGAACCGCGGCCAGTGGGAGCCGCGATCAGCCGAACCTGCAGACGCGACAGGTAAACAAACCTGTCTGGCCCGCCAGGGGCTTTCCCTGAACAAGCGGCGGACCGGCTTTGAGAACCACTGCTCAAAAAGACTTTAGGAATTAATATCCCAGTATTTAGCAAATGAAAGACAAGCAAATTAATGATCTGCCTGCCTTTGTTATTAGAGTATTTTGCACAAAGGCATTCTGATACACTACTACCATGCTATTGAAGTTATCTGCAGTCAAGACATTGGAGTGGATTATTCTCAGCCTTAGCTAATAAGACTGCAAAAAAAAAAAAAGTGTAACAAAGTCGGTTCCATGCAGTACCAGAATAACCTACTGTCATTAATCTTTTCTGTGAATAGATTTTTACAAAAAACAAAGGGCTTGATTTACTCTTCCTTACACCCGTTTCAGGATGATGTAACTTTCTAGGTTTACTTGGTCCTGCCACAGCGCAGGGGGCAGGACTTAATAGCTTCTCAAGGTCTCTTCCAGCTCTACATTTCTATAAGTCTCATTCTAATGCCGATGAATTCACTGTGAACACTTCTGATTTAGACTGGTAAGTCAGAGAAGAATCAGACTCCCAGTTTTTATGGAAAGTGCTCAGATACCATGGTAATACTAGGTGGTAAATTTGTTTGTGGATTTTGTTTGTTTGTTTTTATAATTTGCATTTTTTAAAAAAAGTTAAAATTAACACAATTAACCCCTGACAAATTTCCTAGTTGGTTACTAGCCAGAAGATTGATTCTACTGATCACTAGTGCTCAAAGTATGCATAAAGTATGAGGTAGGTGAGAGAGGGGCAGTTAATGAAGCTTGGAAACGTCATATAAATCAAGGGGTAAAATTAAAATAGTTCAGATACAGCTCTGAGTCTCAGTGAAACGAGCAGATATAGTTCAGACCTCTCAGATGAAATCTTGCTTCCTCCTCTGTGGTTAAGGATGCCCTCTTGTAGCAGAACTGCTGCAGATTGGCTGTACAGGGATGCAGGATTTGGGGAGTTAATATAGGGGAGTCAAGTCAAGGGTTCTCCCTACATGCCACTGTGTAGTGAGTATTTTGTGGCAGAGCCAGTGGTTCTGTCACTATGCAGTTCCACCAACCATTATTATCCACTGAAGGGGAAGGTGAAAGTGATAAAGGGGCTACTCCACTCTGGAGGCACAGAGTAGCTCTTCTTCTGTGGCATGATCAGGCAAGGGCTTCTTCCCTCGTATCCCTTGAGCAACTCCACAGCACAGAGTCTGGCTGCTCAAACTGGGTTATGGTACAGGCAGCATATTTAGCAAAAAAAGTTCAACTACAATATTTATTTTATCACTTACGTAAAGTTTATTTTAAAATATGTGCTTTGCATAATATCATTCTCGGACAGGGAAGGGTTAGTTGATTCATAATGTAAGTGATACAATCGATAGATCAAATTAATTGTTGCATGAAATCAATGAAAAGATTGCTGGTTTCATGAATCCAGTAAAGTGTTATTGATTTTCTGAACCATTTGTCTCAATTTTATACAAGTCAATGAAATAGATACTTATCAGTTTCTCAAATTTGTTACGTTCACATTAGGCTCAGGAAAATGACAGTGGTTTAGGAAATTTGTGAATTTATCTTCACACATCTTTCTGACTTGCAACACTGGCAAGCCCTTTGGACTCATGAACTCAATAAAAAAGGAGTAACATTTCATGAAATCAGTGAACACCTTTCTGAGGTGAGATATAGCATGTTTATTGCAAACATTTGCTAATGATTTTCGGGCAAATATCATATCTATTAAAAAAAAACCAATGGTTAGTTGAACTGTGCTGTATTTATTGTACATGTCTGTTAACCAGTTAATGAACTGAGAGAAAAAACGTGATGTGTCCCTTGATTATGCCATCATGGTTAGACATCCAAAATCCCAAGAGAGCCATTTAGGAGCATGTTTGCATAGTGAGCCATATGGCCACTGCTTCAGCCTATAGGCTGGAGTTGCAGCTCCAGCCCCTCCATGCTACTTGTATTGTGTGGTAGTGCCAGGTCCCAGAGCTCAGACCCATTGCTGCCCTCCAAGGGGCTTGTGCAAAAACAGTTTCAACAGTTTTCAGAGGTCACTGAGGCACCCCTGCATGGCTTCTTTGCTCACAGTTCTGGCTTGAATGGTGCAAAGGGCCTGGCACTGGCTCTTCAGTACCATGGATGAATTTTATCCTTTGGTGGATTAGAAGGATTAGGAGAAAATGGGAGTGGAGATGTAGGTGAGGACAAGATTACACATGACCTTGAAAGCAAAGACAAGGAGCCTGAATTTTTCTTTCTTTCTTTTTTTTTTTTTGGTGGTGACAGGAAGGATCCGAGGAGAGGGGAATGTGACAGACTCTTTTATTATTTATTTCCTCCCCAGACAAGAAAATCTAAAACAGGAAACTTACTGGAACAGCTAAGTATAAGAAACCCTCTAAAAGCCTTTGGAAAAAAAACAACTTCAAATACATTATTTTGTACATGAAATGATAGAAAACTGGAACCATGAAAAAAATATAAAAAAACATACCTAGAGACTCTCTTTTCATTGGCAAACTTCTGTGCATTAACACAAACGATAGCAATAAAGAATTAAAGTACAATATTATTTGATCATTATTGAACTGCTAAAAACCATACTGGAAAGGATTGGGGCCTATTTTATAGCATCCTCTGCCAGATCAGGTTTTGCTGTTGCTTAGCCAGCTCACTCCCTGAGACAATTCTGCCTGAGCTCTCTCAAGGAATCCAGGGAAGCAGTTTCCAGCTGGGGCTTTATTTTAGGCCTTTTTCACAAAACAAATAAAAACCTCACAGGCCAAGTAGTCCCTTCCAAGTTTGCCCCTCAAACCAGTAACTTCAGCAACCAAAAATTTCTTGGCTCTTACCTCACAGCCTGAGCAATCAAGGACTTCGCACAGTCTCTCTTCTGTCCATTTGGTTTCTGGAACAATTCCTCTCTGCAGTAGCTCAAGGAGCAGTCCATTGGGAGAACAGCCCCTGGCCCTAGGGTTGCCAGGTGTCCGGTTTTCGACCATAATGGCCGGTTGAAAAGGGACCTCGGGAACTCTGGTCAGCACAGCTGACCAGGCTGCTAAAAGTCCAGTCAGCAGGGCTAAGGCAGGCTCCCTACCTGTCGTGGCTCCATTTGGCTCCAGGAAGCAGCAGTATGTCCCACATCCAGCTCCTATACATAGGGGCAGCCAGGGGGCTCCACATGATGCCCCCGCAGCAAGTGCCGGCTCTGCAGCTCCCATTGGCTGGGAACTCTGGCCAATGGGAGCTGTGGGGGCAGTGCCTGCAGACGGAGCAGCGCGCAGAGCCACCTGCCCGCGCCTCTGCATAGGAGCCAGAGGGGGGACATGCCGCTGCTTCCAGGAGCTGCTTGAGGTAAGTGCCACCTGGAGCCTGCACCCCTCCCTGCGCCCCAACCCCCTGCCCCAGCCCTGATCCCCCTCCCACCCTTCAAACCCCTCGGTCCCAGCCTGGAGCACCCTCCTGCACCCCAAACCCTTCATTCCCAGCCCCACCCCAGAGCCTGCACCCCCAACCGGAGCCCTCATCCCCCCCACCCAGCACCCCAACACTCTGCCCCAGCCCTGATATTGTGGTATCTTCTCACACTGAGGATACCTCTCCAGGGGAGGGAACTCCAGTTATTAGGAAGAGACAGGTTTCAGAGTAGCAGCCGTGTTCGTCTGTATTCGCAAAAGGAAAAGGAGTACTTGTGGCACCTCAGAGACTAACAAATTTATCTGAGCACATGCTTTCGTGAGCTACAGCTCACTTCATCGGATGAATTCAGTGGAAAATACAGTGGAGAGATTTATATACATAGAGACCATGAAACAATGGGTGTTACTATACACACTGTAAGGAGAGTGATCACTTAAGGTGAGCTATTACCAGCAGGAGAGCGGGGGGGGTGGGGGGGTGGAGAACCTTTTGTAGTGATAATCAAGGTAGGGGCCATTTCCAGTAGTTGACAAGAACATCTGAGGAACAGTGGGGGATGGGGGGGAATAAACATGGGGAAATAGTTTTACTTTGTGTAATGACCCATCCACTCCCAGTCTCTTCAACCCTAAGTTAATTGTATCCAGTTTGCAAATTAATTCCAATTCAGCAGTCTCTCACTGGAGTCTGTTTTTGAAGTTTTTTTGTTGAAGAATTGCAACTTTTAGGTCTGTAATCGAGTGACCAAAGAGATTGAAGTGTTGTCCGACTGGTTTTTGAATGTTATAATTCTTGATGTCTGATTTGTGTCCATTTATTCTTTTACGTAGAGACTGTCCAGTTTGACCAATGTACATGGCAGAGGGGCATTGCTGGCACATGATGGCATATATCACATTGGTAGATGTGTATGTGAACGAGCCTCTGATCATGTGGCTGATGTGATTAGGCCCTATGATGGTGTCCCCTGAAGAGATATGTGGATACAGTTGGTGACGGGCTTTATTGCAAGGATAGGTTCCTGGGTTAGTGGTTTGGTTGTGTGGTTGCTGGTGAGTATTTGCTTCAGGCTGGGGGACTGTCTGTAAACAAGGACTGGCCTGTCTCCCAAGATCTGTGAAAGTGATGGGTCGTCCTTCAGGATAGGTTGTAGATCTTTGATGATGCATTGGAGAGGTTTTAGTTGGGGGCTGAAGGTGATGGCTAGTGGCGTTCTGTTATTTTCTTTGTTGGGCCTGTCCTGTAGTAGATGACTTCTGTGTACTCTTCTGGCTCTGTCAATCTGTTTCTTCACTTCAGCAGGTGGGTATTGTAGTTGTAAGAATGCTTGATAGAGATCTTGTAGGTGTTTGTCTCTGTCTGAGGGGTTGGAGCAAATGCGGTTGTATCCTAGAGCTTGGTTGTAGACAATGGATTGTGTGGTGTGGTCAGGGTGAAAGCTGGAGGCATGTAGGTAGGAATAGCGGTTAGTAGGTTTCCGGTATGGGGTGGTGCTTATGTGACCATTGTTTATTAGCACTGTAGTGTCCAGGAAGTGGATCTCTTGTGTGGACTGGTCCAGGCTGAGGTTGATGATGGGATGGAAATTGTTGAAATCATGGTGGAATTCCTCAAGGGCTTCTTTTCCATGGGTCCAGATGATGAAGATGTCATCAATGTAGCGCAAGTAGAGTAGGGGCATTAGGGGACGAGAGCTGAGGAACCATTGTTTTAAGTCTGCCATAAAAATGTTGGCATACTGTGGGGCCATGCGGGTACCCATAGCAGTGCCGCTGATTTGAAGGTATACATTGTCCCCAAATGTGAAATAGTTATGGGTGAGGACAAAGTCACAAAGTTCAGCCACCAGGTTTGCTGTGACATTATCGGGGATACTGTTCCTGATGGCTTGTAGTCCATCTTTGTGTGGAATGTTGGTGTAGAGGGCTTCTACATCCATAGTGGCCAAGAGACTGCTGAATTGGAATTAATTTGCAAACTGGATACAATTAATTTCGGCTTGAATAGAGACTGGGAGTGGATGGGTCATTACACAAAGTAAAACTATTTCCCCATGTTTATTCCCCCACTCCCCACCATTCCTCAGACGTTTTTGTCAACTGCTGGAAATGGCCCACCTTGATTATCACTACAAAAGGTTCCCCTCCTCCCCCGCTCTCCTGCTGGTAATAGCTCATCTTAAGTAATCACTCTCCTTACAGTGTGTATGGAGACACCCATTGTTTCATGTTCTCTATGTATATAAATCTCCCCACGGTATTTTCCACTGAATGCATCCGATGAAGTGAGCTGTAGCTCACGAAAGCTTATGCTCAAATAAATTTGTTAGTCTCTAAGGTGCCACAAGTACTCCTTTTCCTTTTGCAAATACAGACTAACACGGCTGCTACTCTGAAAGAAATCAAAAGGTACAGCACCAAAAGTAAAATCCCCTGCAAACTGCATGGAAACTTTTTAAAGACACCATAATAGAGGCTCAATTTAAATGCATACCCCAAATTAAAAAAAAATAGTAAGAGAACCAAAAAAGAGCCACCGGGACTAAATAACAAAGTGAGAGAAGAAGTGAGAGGTAAAAAGGCATCCTTTAAAAAGTGGAAGTTAAATCTTAGTGAGGAAAATAAAAAGGAGCACAAACTCTGGCAAGTGAAGTGTAAAAATATAATGAGGAAGGCCAAAAAAGAATTTGAAGAACAGCTAGCCAAAGTCTCAAAAAGTAATAGCAAAAAAATTTTTAAGTACATCAGAAGCAGGAAGCCTGCTAAACAACCAGTGGGGCCACTGGACGATTCAGATGCTAAAGGAGCACTCAAAGACGATAAGGCCATTGCAGAGAAACTAAGTGAATTCTTTGCATCGGTCTTTACGGCTGAGGATGTGAGGGAGATTCCCAAACCTGAGGCATTTTTTTTAGTGACAAATCTGAGGAACTGTCCCAGACTGAGGTGTCATTAGAGGAGGTTTTTGGAATAAATTGATAAAACTAAACAGTAATAAGTCACCAGGACCAGATGGCATTCACCCAAGAGTTCTGAAGGAACTTAAATATGAAATTGCAGGACTACTAATTATAATCGGTAACCTATCATTTAAATCAGTTTCTGTACAAAATGACTGGAGGATAGCTAATGTGATGCCAATTTTTCAAAAGGGCTCCAGAGGTGATCCCAGCAATTAGAGGCCGGTAAGCATGACTTCAGTACCAGGCAAACTGGTTGAAACTATAGTAAAGACCAAAATTGTCAGACACATAGATTAACATAATTTGTTGGGGAATAGTCAACATGGTTTTTGTAAAGGGAAATCATGCCTCACCAATCTACTAGAATTCTTTGAGGGGGTCAACAAGCATGTGGACAGGGGGGTCCAGTGGATATAGTGTATTTAGATTTTCAGAAAGCCTTTGACACGGTCCCTCACCAAAGGCTAGTAAGCAGTCATGGGATAAGAGGGAAGGTCCTCCCATGGATTGGTAACTGGTTAAAAGATAAGAAACAAAGGGTAGGAATAAATGGTCAGCTTTCAGAATGGAGAGGGGTAAATAGTGGCGTCCCCCAGGGGTCTGTACTGGGCCCAGTCCTATTTAACATATTCATAAATGATCTGGAAAAAGCAGTAACCAATGAGGTGGCAAAATTTGCAGATGATACAAAACTACTCAAGATAGTCAAGTCCCAGGCAGACTGCGAAGAGCTACAAAAGGATCTCTCAAAACTGGGTGACTGGGCAACAAAATAGTAGATGAAATTCAATGTTGATAAATGCGACATAATGCACATTGGAAAGCATAATCCCAACTATACATATAAAATGATGGTGTCTAAATTAGCTGTTACCACTCAAGAAAGAGATCTTGGAGTCATTGTGGATTGTTCTCTGAAAACATCCACTCAATGTGCAGCGAAGTCTAAAAAGCAAACAGAATGTTGGGAATCATTAAGAAAGGGATAGATAATAAGACAGAAAATATCATATTGCCTCTATATAAATCCATGGTATGCCCACATCTTGAATACTGCGTACAGATGTGGTCACCTCATTTCAAAAAAGATATATTGGAATTGGAAAAAGGTTCAGAAAGGGCAACAAAAAGTTAGGGGTATGGAATGGCTGCCACATGAGGAGAGATTAATAAGATTGGGACTTTTCGGCTAGGAAAAAAGATGACTAAGAGTGGATCTGATAGAGGTCTATAACATTATGACTGGTGTGGAGAAAATAAATAAGGAAGTGTTATTTACTCCTTCTCATAACACAAGAACTAAGGGTCACCAAATAAAATTAATAGGTAGCAGGTTTAAAACAAACAAAAGGATTTGTGGAATTTTTCCACTGCATTTGTGGAAAAGTGTATCATGAGATTTATTTCCTCCACAGCTGAATATGATTTTAATTGTCTTGAACTACAGTTGTTTGTGAGTTCCCCAGTTAATTCAGTGATTCCAGACAGAGAATGCTTGACAACCAATTTGGGATCTTAAGATAGAAGACACTACCAAAGTACAAAGTATTCTTATTATTAATCATTCTCTAGAACTTCAGCTAGTGTAAATTAGTAGATCTTCACTGAAGTCAGTGGCATAAATGAAACAATGTCAATTTTAGCTAACAAGGATTTAATCCAAAATGTTTCAACCTCATTGGGGCATCTTCAAAGCAATTTAGTCGTGATTTTTCTTAATGTTGTTTGTTTTTAAAAGAAACCAAGGGGAAAATAAATGCAAAAAACTAATGTTAGTGCAGTGTTCATGTTGAGAAATCCATTCATAGTAAAATAATTCAAAAACGGAGAATTCTATTGGAATGGTATTTCAACCATATATGGGGGAGAGTGAGTGTGTAATATATATATTTTCTATTACTGTTTTCCTTGTGCAACTGTAGAGACGTGCAGTAAACCATATTTTAATCTCAGCTATGACAATCTACTTCTGGAGTATCTCCAGTGATATACAATGCTGTAACTGAGATCGAAGTCTGGCCCATAATGTTTTAAATGCTCTCTAGTGATAATGTCTCATTATAAGGAAGAATTTGTAAGGAAGAATTTGTTGGATTATGTTACCAAGATATTCTTATGAATAACTTGGGTGTGATTGTTATCAGAGTGGAAAAACCCTAGTGGATTATTAACAGCACCAAAGAGTTCCTTCACATGTGCAATAAACAATGCTATGTTTGTTAGATGTAAATTTTCACATATTATCCTTTATTATTCAAACTATTGTATATAAAATATACAGAATATGCAATGTGGTCAACTTAACATTGGGGTAGAAATAAATTTTGGAATTTCTTGACTTTGCAGTGCTTAATTTATCAACCTTAACACTGCATTAATGTTAGTTATGTCATGTAACATCACTGGTTTTGTTTTATAAAATAAAATTCAGGCTTTAGAGTACGGTATTTCATATTATGGAGGGTACAGTGTACCATGAAGTAATCAAAAATGAAATGATAAAACCCCATGCGAGCAGGCTGGCTAACCTAGTGAGGAGGGCTTTAAACTAGGTTCACTGGGGGAAGGAGACCAAAGCCCTGAGGTAAGTGGGGAAGCGGGATATCGGGAGGAAGCACGAGCAGGAGCGTGTGAGAGGGGAGGGCTCCTGCCTCATACTGAGAACAAGGGGCGATCAGCGGGTTATCTCAAGTGCCTATATAAATGCACAAAGCCTGGGAAACAAGCAGGGAGAACTGGAGGTCCTGGCAAAGTCAGGGAATTTTGATGTGATTGGAATAACGGAGACTTGGTGGGATAACTCGCATGACTGGAGTACTGTCATGGATGGGTATAAACTGTTCAGGGAGGCCAGAAAAGGTGGGGGAGTTGCACTGTATGTAAGGGAGCAGTATGACTGCTCAGAGCTCAAGTATGAAACTGCAGAAAAACCAGGGAGTCTCTGGATTAAGTTTAGAAGCCTGAGCAACAAGGGTGATGTCGTGGTGGGAGTCTGCTATAGACCACTGGACCAGGGGGATGAGGTGGACGAGGCTTTCTTCCGGCAAGTCGCAGAAGCTATTAGATCGCACGCCCTGGTTCTCATGGGCGACTTCAATCATCCTGATATCTGCTGGGAAAGCAATACAGCGGTGCACAGACAATCCAGGAAGTTTTTGGAAACTGTAGGGGACAATTTCCTGGTGTAAGTGCTGGAGGAACCAACTAGGGGTGGAGCTCTTCTTGACCTGCTGCTCATAAACCGGGAAGAATTAGTAGGTGAAGCAAAAGTGGATGGGAACCTGGAAGGCAGTGACCATGAGATGGTCGAGTTCGGGATCCTGACACAAGGAAGAAAGGAAAGCAGCAGAATATGGACCCTGGACTTCAGAAAAGCAGACTTTGACTCCCTCAGGGAACTGATGGGCAAGATCCCCTAGGAGAATAACATGAGGGGGAAAGGAGTCCAGGAGAGCTGGCTGTATTTTAAAGAATCCTTATTGAGGTTACAGGGACAAACCATCCTGATGTGTAGAAAGAATAGTAAATATGGCAGGCGACCATATTATAAGCTTAATATGCTTGGCTTAACAGTGAAATCCTTGCTGATCTTAAAGACAAAAAAGAGGCTTACAAGAAGTGGAAGATTGGACAAATGACCAGGGATGAGTATATAAATATTGCTCGGGCATGTAGGAATGGAATCAGGAAGGCTAAATCACACCTGGAGTTGCAGCTAGCGAGGGATGTTAAGAGTAAGAAGAAGGGTTTCTTCAGGTATGTTTCAGAGTAACAGCCGTGTTAGTCTGTATTCGCAAAAAGAAAAGGAGTACTTGTGGCACCTTAGAGACTAACCAATTTATTTGAGCATAAGCTTTCGTGAGCTACAGCTCACTTCATCGGATGCATACTGTGGAAAGTATAGAAGATCTTTTTATACACACAAAGCATGAAAAAAATGGGTGTTTACCACTACAAAAGGTTTTCTCTCCCCCCACCCCACTCTCCTGCTGGTAATAGCTTATCTAAAGTGATCACTCTCCTTACAATGTGTATGATAATCAAGGTGGGCCATTTCCAGCACAAATCCAGGGTTTAACAAGAATGTCGGGGGGGGGGGTAGGAAAAAACAAGGGGAAATAGGTTACCTTGCATTATGACTTAGGTACTCCCAGTCTCTATTCAAGCCTAAGTTAATTGTATCCAATCAGCTCTCGTCCCCTAATGCCCCTAGTCTACTTACGCTATATTGATGACATCTTCATCATCTGGACCCATGGAAAAGAAGCCCTTGAGGAATTCCACCATGATTTCAACAATTTCCATCCCACCATCAACCTCAGCCTGGTCCAGTCCACACAAGAGATCCACTTCCTGGACACTACAGTGCTAATAAACGATGGTCACATAAACACCACCCTATACCGGAAACCTACTGACCACTATTCCTACCTACGTGCCTCCAGCTTTCACCATGACCACACCACACGATCCATTGTCTACAGCCAAGCTCTGCGATACAACTGCATTTGCTCCAACCCCTCAGACAGAGACAAACACCTACAAGATTTCTATCAAACATTCTTACAACTACAATACCCACCTGTGGAAGTGAAGAAACAGATTGATAGAGCCAGAAGAGTTCCCAGAAGTCACCCACTACAGGACAGGCCTAACAAAGAAAATAACAGAACGCCACTAGCCGTCACCTTCAGCCCCCAACTAAAACCCCTCGAACGCATTATTAAGGATCTACAACCTATCCTGAAGGATGACTCAACACTCTCACAAATCTTGGGAGACAGGCCAATCCTTGCCTACAGACAGCCCCCCAACCTGAAGCAAATACTCACCAGCAACCACATACCACACAACAGAACCACCAGGAACCTATCCTTGCAACAAAGCCCATTGCCAACTGTGCCCACATATCTATTCAGGGGACACCATCACAGGGCCTAATAACATCAGCCACACTATCAGAGGCTCGTTCATCTGCACATCCACCAATGTGATATATGCCATAATGTGCCAGCAATGCCCCTCTGCCATGTACATTGGTCAAACTGGACAGTCTCTACGTAAAAGAATAAATGGACATAAATCAGATGTCAAGAATTATAACATTCATAAACCAGTTGGAGAACACTTCAATCTCTCTGGCCACGCGATTACAGACATGAAAGTTGCAATATTACAACAAAAAAACTTCAAAACCAGACTCCAGCGAGAGACTGTTGAATTGGAATTCATTTGCAAATTGGATACAATTAACTTAGGCTTGAATAGAGACTGGGAGTGGCTAAGTCATTATGCAAGGTAACCTATTTCCCCTTGTTTTTTCCTACTCCCCCCCCCCCCAGACGTTCTTGTTAAACCCTGGATTTGTACTGGAAATGGCCCACCTTGATTATCATACACATTGTAAGGAGAGTGATCACTTTAGATAAGCTATTACCAGCAGGAGAGTGGGGTGGGGGGAGAGAAAACCTTTTGTAGTGGTAAACACCCATTTTTTCATGCTTTGTGTGTATAAAAAGATCTTCTATACTTTCCACAGTATGCATCCGATGAAGTGAGCTGTAGCTCACGAAAGCTTATGCTCAAATAAATTGGTTAGTCTCTAAGGTGCCACAAGTACTCCTTTTCTTTTTTCCACGTATGTTGGCAATAAGAAGAAAGCCAAGGAAAGTGTGGCCCCTTACTAAATGAGGGAGGCAACCTAGTGACAGAGGATGTGGAAAAAGCTAATGTACTCAATGCTTTTTTTGCCCCTGTCTTCACGAGCAAGGTCAGCTCCCAGACTACTGCACTGGGCAGCACAGCATGGGGAGGAGGTGGCCAGCCCTCTGTGAAGGAAGAAGTGGTTCGGGACTATTTAGAAAAACTGGACGTGCACAAGTCCATGGGGCTGGATACGTTGCATCTGAGAGTGCTAAAGGAATTGGCGGATGTGATTGCAGAGCCATTGGCCATTATCTTTGAAAACTCATGGTGAGCGGGGGAAGTCCCAGAAGATTAGAAAAAGGCTAATGTAGTGCGCATCTTTAAAAAAGGGAAGAAGGATGATCCTGGGAACTACAGGCCGGTCAGCCTCACCTCAGTCCCCAGAAAAATCATGGAGCATGTCCTCAAGGAATCAATTCTGAAGCACTTAGACGAGAGGAAAGTGATCAGAAACAGTCAGTATGGATTCACCAAGGGAAAGTCATGCCTGACTAATCTAATTGCCTTCTATGATGAGATAACTGGTTCTGTGGATGAAGGGAAAGCAGTGGACATGTTATTCCTTGACTTTAGCAAAGCTTTTGACACAGTATCCCACAGTATTCTTGTCAGCAAGTTAAAGAAGTATGGGCTGGATGGATGCACTACAAGGTGGGTAGAAAATTGGCTAGATTGTCGGGCTCAACGGGTAGTGATCAATGGCTCCATGTCTAGTTGGCAGCCAGTATCTAGCGGAGTGCCCCAAGGGTCGGACCTGGGGCCGGTTTTGTTCAATATCTTCATTAATGATCTGGAGGATGGTGTGGATTGCACCCTCAGCAAGTTTGCGGATGACACTAAACTGGGAGGAGTGGTAGATATGCTGGAGGGTAGGGATAGGGTACAGAGGGACCTAGACAAATTGGAGGATTGGGCCAAAAGAAATCTGATGAGGTTCAACAAGGACAAGTGCAGAGTTCTGCACTTAGGACGGAAGAATCCAATGCACCGCTACAGACTAGGGACCGAATGGCTAGGCAGCAGTTCTTCAGAGAAGGACCTAGGGGTGACAGTGGACGAGAAGCTGGATATGAGTCAACAGTGTGCCCTTGTTGCCAAGAAGGCCAATGGCATTTTGGGGTGTATAAGAAGGGGCATTGCCAGCAGATCGAGGGATGTGATCATTCCCCTCTATTTGACATCTCATCTGGAGTACTGTGTCCAGTTTTGGGCCCCACACTACAAGAAGGATGTGGAGAAATTGGAGAGAGTCCAGCGAAGGGCAACAAAAATGATTAGGGGACTGGAACACATGAGTTATGAGGAGAGGCTGAGGGAACTGGGATTGTTTAGTCTACGGAAGAGAAGAATGAGGGGGGATTTGATAGCTGCTTTTAACTACCTGAAAGGTGGATCCAAAGCGGATGGACCTAGACTATTCTCAGTGATAGCAGATGACAGGACAAGGAGTAATGGTCTCAAGTTGCAGGGGGGGAGGTTTAGGTTGGATATTAGGAAAAACTTTTTCACTAGGAGGGTGGTGAAACACTGGAATGCGTTACCTAGGGACGTGGTGGAATCCCCTTCCTTAGAAGTTTTTAAGGTCAGGCTTGACAAAGCCCTGGCTGGGATGATTTAGTTGGGATTGGTCCTGCTCTGGGCAGGGGGTTGGGCTAGATGGCCTCCAGAGATCCCTTCCAACTCTGTTATTCTATGATTCTATGATAGGTCTAAATGAAAACATTTTTGGGATCAAACATCTCTTATCCATAGTCAGTTATGATTACTATCTGGAAAATAACCACAATTTGAAGAGAATGAATCATATTTTTAAAAAGTCAGTTTCTAAAACAACTACTTAAAATCTGTACACTCTGCCTTATGTAATTGCTATAGCCAGGTGCTCTGTCTGCAAATGGCAGACATAACATCATGTTTCTAGTAATTTCATTTCAACCACAATGCAAATGAATTGAGGACAATGACATGGAGGAAGATGGAGGTCAGAAGAAGAAATGGAGGCATGATACCTTTGAAATGGTAACAATTTGCCATTCAGTTCCCAAAGATAGCAAACCCAAGAAGATGACAAGGGAAAAAAGAAATAAGAATGTCACAATTCTATTCCTCAACATGAGCTGTTCAAAAGGCAGCAGCAGCAGGTGAAGAGGCAGAGAAGAGGATTACTCATATTGTGTATTAATATTTTGTACTTCTATAGCATCTCACACCCCAACAATCTCTAAGAGGTTTATATACAGACTTAGAACATCCCTATGAAGTAGGGAATGTACTATTAACCTCATTTTACTGATGGGGAAACTGAGACACAGAGAGGCTACCTGATTTACTCAAGTTCACAAGGCAAGTCAGTGGCAAAACTGCAAGTAAAACCCGGATATCTTCTTTGTTAGGCCTGTTCTTTATCCCAGAGAAAATGCTTGCTCTTGCTAGTAAACCATATTTCCTCCAAATACCTAGAATAGCCAACTAGCTACAGTAATTGCTGTTGCAGCAGTGACACTTTCTGTCTGCTGTGAACTCTAATTAAAGCAATAACATTGTACTTTTTAAATAAGTGTGATCTTTAAATCAAATTTCTATATGGATAACCACTGGATAACTATCTGGCATATCTCTATTGTGCTGTCACATTGGATGGCTGCAATTATTCTTCATCTCAACTGCCAACTAAGTGTTTCACATATACAAAAGAATATTGAACCTCATAAGTGGTGAAAAGTGAGACACAGAATTAAAGGCTGCCAAATAGATTGAATTTAACAAATCAAGAGAGAATCGGATTTCTTGGATCACAAAGCCTCCAAGGCCACATTGGTAGAAGCATGTCATTTTCATGGCTGCAGTTAGTGGAAAAACCCACAGTGAGAAAGCCAGTGAGATGTGGACAGGGCTTGCTGCCCTGCATCACTGGCTAAAACAATATATAAAGCTTACTTTGCAGCTCCAGCCCCTCTTATGCAACCTATCCCTTTTTTTCAGAAGGCTCAGCTTCCTCAGCACTAAGGAGGTAGATAGGGGAGTTCTATCTGGGTAGCAAATCACCAGGGTACCTGCCACTTTGGGGCCAGAAGAAGAAGGTTCTACTGATCTCTCATCTACATGCATTTTTGACACTTAGAAGTGAGGATTTGAGCCATTATGATTCGTACAAATCTCATCCCTCTCAGGATCACATAGAAGAAAAGTATCACTTTACTTGGTATGCTGGATAAGGGGAAATCATGATATTACATTGCACATTTAAATTGTTGTACAAACTATACATACTTCAGGTGTTTTCACCCACCTCTGAAATTCAGTCACCTCTGGGTGAAGTGTGCAACTGTTTTACACTGCTTTACAACACTCCATACCATATCAGATGAGTTTAGAAACTAAACACATTTTTCCCCAATAGAAACTATAAAGGAAATTTAGATAGGTCAAATGTAATTGGTAGAATTGGAACTTGGCCAATATAGCAGAGTTAACACCACTACTCTCACAAAAAAATACTACAGGGTCTTTAATTCCCACAGGTGCTGAGAACTACGGTTTTAAGGCTCATCCAGGAGGAGAGAGGAGATGGAACAACACAGTGATAAAATCCCTGGCCTTTCTCCTTTTCCTATACTTAAGTAATATTCATTAATTTGCCTGATTTTTGTTAATAAATGATTGCTACATAATTATGTTTATCATTCCAACACGCTTGAATGTACAGTTGCCAAAAAATCCAGTCTTACCATTGTTGTCCACTTGGAGCTCAATGGAATTTTTGTGTGCACAAGAGGTCTGTAGAATCAGATTGCAAAATACTTGATGAACGCTCATTGTGGTGTAGCTAAACATACTGTAACAAACTGAGTGTGAATTTCATGACAATAAGTATGCGCTTATATCCTGGTACGAATTAGGGAACACCATGTTTGAATTCTGAAGACTTTGTACTTATCTTTAACCCAATTTAATTCCATTCATGGGACAGCATTGTGTACCCCTCTTATTTGTTTGGTTTTGCTTGGTTACGGACCCTAAAAAAGATATAGGTGAACGTGACTGGTGTAGAGAGAACTGTCGGTTCATGTCATGCTGGAGCTGATTTTTCACTTAAAAGACTTGTATTTATGGCATCAAGTACAGATTAATTTTCATCACTTATATTTCTAAACAATATGAAAAAGTAGCGATGCCTTATCAAAGCATTGATCATCCTCTGAACTACAGTGGCAATAGTTTATTAGGTGAATAATTTAGGATAATAAAATACTGTATAGAAAGTTAAAGATTTATTGTTGAAATATGAAAGGTATGAATCTGAAAAAGAAGTCTTACAAAATAAGCTGATTTTAATATTTTTAAAAATATATGTTTTTATGGGGAATAAAAAATGAAATATCCCTTCAGTTAGGTTCACAACAGGAAATGTTAGCGGAAGTAATTTTTCATTTTGCTTTTGTGATCTAGCGGGTCTGAAGCTATTTTCTGTCTATTCACACTCTCAAGGCTAAGATGACAGACTACTTCTCTAGCTTTAAAAAATTGATCAGAATTTTTTTTTTAAATCACAATTAGTTTCCACAAGGTAAAAAGCAGGAGGATTAGACTTTTGTGGTGACCAGGGGAAGCTGTGCAAATCTTTTGTGATGAAACCCAATGCTAAAGATGGGGCCAAACTGCATATCGGATCCTGCAAATGAACTCATTGCAGATAGAAGAGTTCATATGTAAGAAGCTCCCTGCAGGATCAGGGCCTCAACTGCCAGATGCTATGTAACACCGACAGACCCTGGTCAGTGGCGGGTGGGATCAAACCTGGGACCTCTGGAGCTTAGTGCATGAGCCTCTACTGCATGAGCTAAAAGCCAACTGCCTGTTAGCTAAGGCTGTAGAGCAGACTCATTTTATCTCTCTCTCAGTGGTCTCACTGGATGGGACAGAACACCACACCCAGCAGGTGTGTGGGTTACACTTACACCCCCAAACATTCAGGGCAGTCAAAGTCTGAATCCAGATCTGAGTTTTTACAAATGCCCCCATCTTTATAGTGGGCTGAAGAAAAAAAATCAAGCATGAAGACACTTTGTCCAGTCCTAACCTTAGACCTTAGTCCATCCCATGCTTTGCTGCACATTGGGCTACCCACATTTGCCATCCTTGCCTGTCCACTGCCCTTCTTTGCAAATCTTCCCATTTCATGTTGAGGTGCTTGATGTTGTTCAGAACTGTTCATTTCCATGTTATTCGCAGTCTTCCTCTCTTTCTTCTTGCATTTTCTGGCTTCCATTCAAGGGTGGTATTTGGTAAGTGTTCTTTTTCCATTCTCAGCACGTCCCAGCCACTGATCTCTTCTTTTGTAGATTATTTGTGAGAGGGCGCCTTGTCCAGAAATTTTTCTGATTTCTTCATTTGTCTTCCTATCTCTATAGGTTATTCCCAATATTCTTGTCAGACATTTGTGATGAAATGCATCCAGCTTTTGTGTATCTTTCTTGGTAAATTGCCATGACTCACTGTTATATGTTGTGATGGCAATAACAATTGCTTTGTACACGTTCAGTTTTGTCTTGAGGGACATGTTTTTAAGTTGTCAGATATTTCTGAGTCTTCCAAATGACGGAGGGATGGGGGGGGTTGGGGCGGGGAGGGATGCAGTGAGGAGGGTGGGGGGTGGGACGGGGAGGGATACAATGATGGGGGAAGGGGGTTCAGGGGAGTTGGGACAAGGAGGGATGCAGTGACGGGGGATGGGGGTTGGGGGGTGGGACAGGGAGGAAAGCAGTGAGGGGGATGGGGGTGTGGGTGGGTTGGGACGGGGAGAGATGCAATAATGGGGGTGTGGGGGGTGGGACAGGGAGGGATGCAATGATAGAGGGATGGAGGTGTGGGGGGTTGGGACAGGGAGGGATGCAGTGACAGGGGGATGGGGGTGCAGGGGGGTTGGATGGGGAGGGATGAAGTGATGGGAGGATGGAGGTGCGGGGGGGGTTGGGATGGGGAGGGATGCAGTGATGGGGGGATGGGGGATAGGACCAGGAGTGATGCAATGATGGGGGAATGGGAGTGCGGGGAGGTTGGGATCGGGAGGGATGCAGTGATGGGGAGATGGGAGTGGGTGCGGAGGGATGCAATAACAGGGGGATGGGGATGCAGGGGGGATGGGATGGGGAGGTATGCAGTGATGGGGGGATGAGGGTGCAGGGTGAGGGATGCAGTGATGGGTCAGGAACCTTGTCTCCATATTTGTCTGTATAGCATTTAGCACACCATGTGGGGAATACAAACAATTACCAAAGCCCAGAAATCCAGGAGCACTGAACTTTGGGGTGATCAAAATACAAGTTATTCATTCTTCTATTGCTATTTTACAGCCTGATACTGTGTTAGGTGCTTCACAGCCCAAACAAAACAGATACATGACCTGTTTTGAAGGATTATGGGGAAGATTTTCAAAGGCACAGAGAGGAATTAGATGCTTAACTCATATTGAAAGTTGGTCACCTAAATTTCCTTTGAAAATCTCCCCCTACTATCTGATTTTTAGACTTTACACAATGAGAGGGGGTAACAAACTCTAGGGAAGGAAGTGTTACAGAAATAAAGTCCCGATATTACTTATTTTAAACATGTGCACATCTTGGTGGTTCAATTAAAAGTATGGGGGAAAATATCAAGCAAACCTTGAGCCATGGTTTTGATTTGGGATTGAAAACATATGAAACATCAGAGCTTCACATTGTTTTTTCCAAACCAGGAAATACGTGGCAGTTTTGGCTGAGTTTTGTTTTGCTTTTGTTCATCCAGATCTGAAACTCAAAGTGAAACTTGGATGGGGGCAACGTCTACGGGAAGTGAACAGGAGAAAAATGAATCACATGGAATCTGGCAAACCAGAATGAATTTCACAGATCTCATTCAAGACCTATGGTGAAATCTGAGCACTACTGAAGTCAAAAGCAAGTCTGCCACTGATTTCACTAGAGCCAGGATTTCATCCTCAAACCTAAACCTTATGGGCAATTCTATTCTCAAACAGATGCAAGTCCCACTGATTTCATCTGATTTGGCCTTAGAGTAATAAATCTGCATTATTGTATGTGGTTATGTAAGTGGTCTCTTGGTTACTTATTTTAATGAAAGTTTTTAAACCTAGGATTCCTAGTATCTAATTATTCTGATTTACACACACTTCCATCAGAATGAAGTTCCCATCCCGTATTCTAAGAGCTAACTGACAATTCTTAAATATACAGCCATGAACTAGACCACCCTTGAAACCAGCCTTCAACTGGTAGTCAACATAATAGTATAATACAACGGATTAGGGAGTGGAACTGGGTGACATTTTTTGGCTGAAACTTTTTTTGGCAAAAAATGCAGAGTCACCTCTGCTACCGTGGTTTGTGAATTTGTGTCACTTTCCCTAATTGTTCGTTTTGAAAAAAAAATCTGAATATTTTATTTTGACATTTTCAAAACAATTATTTTTGTTGACAACTTTTTGTTTCCAAATTTTCTTTAATGTTATAATTTTTAAAGTGTAAGAATGATCAAAATTGAAATGAAAGGCTTACATTTTGTCAAAACAAAATATTTAGTTTGACCTGAAACAATTGTTTTTAACTTTTCGATTTGTCAAAAAAATTTGTTTTCAGTCCAAAGCATTTCTTTTAATTTTTTGAAATTGCCAATGAACAAAAAAAACCACAAAACAAACAACAACAACAAAACTCCACCATTATTTACCCAGCTGTTTTGGGAAGTCTGTTTCTTTGTTTAGCACTGACACCCTGCATTAGAATTCATTATTTTTGAATATTTTTGTAAAGAAGGAAAATTTGTAGTTGACTAGCTTTGCTAGCAGTGATGTGAAAGGCATCACTTCAAGGGCTGCTGTAATTTTCATGCAGGGGAGGAAAGAGCAATGTAGAAACCTGCTAAGCAATTGCCCAAAGGTCAGGTTTGAGCCTCAACCCGATCACGACAACAGACTTTGCGCTAATGCTCACAAGCAAGAGTTCATAGTAGGGTAGATAGAAAACTGCACCTAGCTCAAAAGAATAACATGTCAAGATTGCTTACCTTTAGAACATGTCTTACTAAGCATAGCAGTTTAAAGGTTTGCCATATACTTTAACCACAGAGACAGAAAGAGAGAGAACGTACCACAGAGCAGTTAGAAATTCAGCTGCCACTTTGCTTAAAGATTATGGTAACTAAAAATTCATCAAGCCCTTTCCCAAAACTGTGCCTCACATAATATTACTTGCATTTTCTCTCCTATCAGATAAGATATTATTAGAGATGAGAAAGGAATCTAGCAAGACCTGCCCCCTATCCACCACACTCCAGGCCATATGTGGGATTTATAATAATGCATAGTCAGAGGATGCCATTCAGTTCTTGATTTCCTTTCCCCCTCACCCCTCTTCCTTAGAGTCACCAAAGGATGAGAACCACAATGGAAACAGTTGGATCACAAAGAACTTTTTGATACTTGGAGTGCTGAATTGTTGACTGCTGCATTGCTCAGCAGTCCATCAAAATGAATGACAAACCACAACACCCCCTCTCCTGCCCACTGTACTCTAAAGTATTCCTGTGGCACAGAGGCTTTGGACAGCCTGTCAAGATTTTTCCTTACATGTGTTTATTTTTGAGACTGTGGGATCCTAACACTGCGGCGAGGATCAGAGGCCTGGCTTACAGACACTGTAAACTAAGTATAAGATACGGTCTATATCAGCTTTTGGATTTCTTTCTTTAAATCTTTATGGAAGTACAGCTTTAAATCACAATTGATGTAAGATCACCGGTAAACAGAACTTGAAGTACTGTTGGGCTTTACATGTGAAAATATATATAAAAAGGTGTGTGTGAACTCCAAAGCAAGGCATGAAAACCTTTAATATCTTCAGTTTTCATATATAACAACCATCTGTCTATCTAAGGTTCTTATATGGTCCCCATTATCACAGTACCTGAGTGCCTTACAATCTGTAATGTATTTCTCATCAAAACATCTCTGTGACGATGGTAAGTACTATGTGTGATGCTGGCAGACCAGGTGCAAGCTCTTGCCAAGTCTGTAGGTGTCAGCTGAGCACAGACAAATTCATAGCTGGAAACCAGACCAGCTCACCTGTCTGTTAGTATTGTTCGAGATAGGTGTTAGACTTGTAAGGATACGTTTAGTGCTTAGACGCTATAAAATGCTTGTAAGTTGCTGCATGCATTATTCTTACTTGTTATGTTTGTATCCCGCGCTGTAAGGTAATATGAAAGTTTTGCTTTAGAATTGTAAAAATGCCTGCTCTGAGCTTGTGAACTCAGATAGAAGGGGTGGTTCCCCCCACCCATCAAGAAGGGCTATCAAAACTAAATGGGCCTTTGTAAGACAAAAACTTTGTTGATTGCCCCATCCAGCCATGAAGAAATTATGTATGCTCCTGCTCATCCCATCGATTTGAACTCTGGGGGAAGGGCTTATAAAGATGTTCACAAGAAGAAATAGTTATATCTTTGCTGTTTGGACTCACAAGGGCTGGAGCTAAGAAACTAAAGCAGAGATCCCCAAGGTCAAGCTAGGGTTAGCCCTAAAAGACATTCAGTGGAGAGATTAATACAGCTCTGTCACCTTTTGGAACCATAGACTGTAACTCGTTTGTACTTATATGTTGCCTGCTTTCACCTGTAAATAACTCATTTCTTTATCCTAATTAATAAATCCTTAGTTAGTTTACTATGGGATTGGCTACCAGCATTGTTTCCGGTGTGAGATCAAATTGATCTAGGGTGAGTGATAGGTCTCTTTGGACTGGAAGCAACCTGAATATTTTGTGATTTTTGGTGTAAGTGGCCATTCATCACTAAGTCCAGCTTGCCTGGGTGGCCAGATAGACTGGAGTGCCCAAGGTGACTGTCTGTGACTCCATGGTAAGACTAGTATAGTGCTTCAGGAGTTCATATTTGTTACTGGTTTGATGAAATCTAATTGTGCATCACCAGTTTGGGGTGTCTGCCCTACTTTTTGACAGTCTGCCCTGAGGTAGGCACTCACAGTCATGAACCACTCCAGACAGCATGACACTATGATCCCTACTGCACAGATGGGAAACTAAGGCACAGAAAGATTAAATGTCTTCCCTTGGTTAGGGAACTAGCCTGCGACGCTGTAGAAGCAGGTTCAGTTCCTTGCTTCCCCATAAAACAAACCCTTTTGTTTGTACTGAAAAAGAAAACAATAAAACACTGAAGGGTACTGAAAGTACGTAAGTGCCCTGTTCTGACATATACTTTTTGAAAAAACACAGAAGGGATATATTTTCTTTTTTCACTATGTGCAAATATCTCTTCAGATTATTGTAAACTAGTTAAGAAAAATGGTAGGTTTCAGAGTAGCAGCCATGTTAGTCTGTATTCGCAAAAAGAAAAGGAGGACTTGTGGCATCTTAGAGACTAACAAATTTATCTGAGCATAAGCTTTCGTGAGCTACAGCTCACTTCATCTGATGCATTTAGTGGAAAATACAGTGGGGAGATTTATATACATAGAGAACATGAAACAATGGGTGTTACCATACACACTGTAAGGAGAGTGATCACTTAAGGTGAGCTATTACCAGCAGGAGAGTGGGGGGGGGGGTGGAGAACCTTTTGTAGTGATAATCAAGGTAGGGGCCATTTCCAGCAGTTGACAAGAACGTCTGAGGAACAGTGGGGGGTGGGGGAGAATAAACATGGGGAAATAGTTTTACTTTGTGTAATGACCCATCCACTCCCAGTCTCTTCAAGCCTAAGTTAATTGTATCCAGTTTGCAAATTAATTCCAATTCAGCAGTCTCTCTTTGGAGCCTGTTTTTGAAGTTGGCATACTGTGGGGCCATGTGGATACCCATAGCAGTGCCGCTGATTTCAAGGTATACATTGTCCCCAAATGTGAAATAGTTATGGGTGAGGACAAAGTCACAAAGTTCAGCCACCAGGTTTGCCGTGACATTATCGGGAATACTGTTCCTGACAGTTTGTAGTCCATCTTTGTGTGGAAACTGAGGAACCACCTGATCAACATCCTCTACAGCAAACAGGGAAAGATTGAGAATGAGCTCTCAAAACTGGATACTCTCATAAAAAAACAACCTTCCACACAAACTTCCTCGTGGCTGGACTTTACAAAAACTAGACAAGTCATTAACAACACACATTTTGCTTCTCTACAAAAGAAAAAGGACACTAAACTATCTAAACTACTACATGCCACAAAGGGCCACGACAGTGGTTCCCTTAACCCACCCAGCAATATTGTTCATCTATCCAACTACACTCTTAGCCCAGCAGAAGAATCTGTCCTATCTCGGGTTCTCTCCTTCTATCCCTCCACCCCCACGAACATGATACAGTTCTGTGGTGACCTAGAATCCTATATTTGACGCATCCGACTCAAGGAATATTTCCAACACACCTCTGAACAACATACTAGCCCACAGAGAGCTTCCTGCCAAGACTACAAAAAGAAGGATTCCGGGTGGACTCCTCCTGAAGGTCGAAACAACAGACTGGACTTCTACATAGAGTGCTTCCACCGACGTGCACGGGCTGAAATTGTGGAATAGCAGCATCACTTGCCCCATAACCTCAGCTGTGCAGAACACAATGCCATCCACAGCCTCAGAAACAACTCTGACATAATCAAAAAGGCTGACAAAGGAGGTGCTGTCGTCATCATGAATAAGTTGGAACATGAACAAGAGGCTGCTTGGCAGCTCTCCAACACCACTTTCTACAAGCCATTACCCTCTGATCCCCCAGAGGGTTACCAAAAGAAACTACATCACTTGCTCAAGAAACTCCCTGAAAAAGCACAAGAACAAATCCGCACAGACACACCCCTGGAACCCCGACCTGGGGTATTCTATCTGCTACCCAAGTTCCATAAACCTGCAAATCCTGGATGCCCCATCATCTCAGGCATTGGCACCCTGACAGCAGGATTGTCTGGCTATGTAGACTTCCTCCTCAGGTCCTACGCTACCAGCACTCCCAGCTATCTTCGAGACACCACTGTCTTCCTGAGGAAACTACAATCCATCGGTGATCTTCCTGATAACACCATCCTGGCCACTATGGATGTAGAAGCCCTCTACACCAACATTCCACATAAAGATGGACTACAAGCCGTCAGGAACAATATCCCCGATAATGTCACGGCAAACCTGGTGGCTGAACTTTGTCCTCACCCCTAACTATTTCACGTTTGGGGACAATGTATACCTTGTGGCAATACTTCAACAAAAAATCTTCAAAAACAGGCTCCAAAGAGAGACTGCTGAATTGGAATTAATTTGCAAACTGGGTACAATTAACTTAGGCTTGAATAGAGACTGGGAATGGATGGGTCATTACACAAAGTAAAACTATTTCCCCCCCACACTGTTCCTCAGACATTCTTATCAACTGCTGGAAATGGCCCACCTTGATTATCACCAAAAAAGGTCCCCCCGCTTCCCTCCCGGCTCTCCTGCTGGTAATAGCTCACCTTAAGTGATCACCCTGGTTACAGTGTGTATGGTAACACCCATTGTTTCATGTTCTCTATGTATATAAATCTCCCCACTGTATTTTCCACTGAATGCATCCGATGAAGTGAGCTGTAACTCACGAAAGCTTATGCTCAAATAAATTTGTTAGTCTCTAAGGTGCCACAAGTACTCCTTTTCTAGTTAAGAAAAAGACATTATTGACTTAAAGTTCATAGATTTGGATAAACTTTGAGTGCCAACAGATTTTAATAGGATGCAATCTGCCTTAGTAATTTGCAAGGAGGATTCTTTGTCCATAGTTGGATGTTGGGCCATGACATTGAAAGCATAATGATTGATCCAGATAAGAAATCCACCTTTAAACAGTGTGCATCCTGCCTCCCTAGAAGCTGAAATCAGATGACCATATTTGCTGCTTCATCTGTCTAGGAAATGGCCATTCCCTGGTTCAGTGCTCCATTCAGATGTGCTTCATGCCTTGGGCCCAAAGGAAAGCACAGGCTCGCTTCAAGCTTTCTTTCATAAGTGTCAGAGATGTGTAGATTCCAAAGTTAGAAGACAGCACTATGATCATCTAGTCTGACCCTCTGTATAACATACACCCTAGGACTTCCCTGACTTAATTCCTGCTTCAAGTCCATTAGCTGTGGTTGAACTAGAGCATCTCTTTTAGAAAAAAAAATCCAACCTTGATTTAAAGATTACCAGTGATGGAGAATCCACCACAACCCTTGGTAAGTTGTTCTAAATGTTAATTACCCTCTCTGTTAAAATCTTGTGCCTTATTGAAAGGCACCTTATTGGCTAAATTCCAGGATGAGTGCTCTTTGGAGTGAAACTATTCCAACCAAAGGACTAGGTAGGCTCTCACCAGATTAGAAGAATGGAATGACTACAGATAGGCTTCTCTCAGCACTGCAAAGCATTGTCCATTCCAAAGTAGTCCACAATGACTACTTTTTTCATTGGTTTGAGTCTTATGTAAAGACTAATGCCAGGTATATTTGGCAGCTCTCTCGGCCTAGCATGAATTAGTTGAAAGCAGACCAGTAGATTCTGCAGCCTCTTATTGCCAGGTTCATGCACAGCTAGACCCTTCTGGACATTCCCATTAAGAAACCTATGTCTTGGAATATTAATGGGGGTCTTGATAGAGCTAATGAAAGCTCCTTCTGAAACACTTAATCTCTATGAGATTAGGTTTCCAACAGAGAAAATAATTTTTCTGGTGATATTGTCTTCACTTCACAGCATACCCACTCAGTACTTCATTTGTAGGGATGTCATTTTAGTCCCAAAGGCCCAGATCTCCAAAGGTATTTAGGTTCCTAACATCCAGTGAAATCAATGAAAGTTAGGACCCTAAAATCCTTTGAATTCTGGGCCAAAGTTACTTATATTCCATACAAATTTGTTGTCCCCTCACTTCTGGTTGAAAGTCATGGACAACAGAAATAAAAAAATTATTAAACTGATTGTGCTTCTTTGAGCGTCCTCTGTATATTTTTACTCGTGGGCTGCTACTGAGAATGCCTTGCCTGATACATCCTAGAATCGTATTTGCCTTTTTCACAGCCACATCACATAGTCATCCTGTGATCGACCCACACACCAAGGTCTCTCTCCTCTTCTGTCATTTCCAGCTGCTGAATCCTCAGCTAGTAGCAGAAATTCTTATTAGACCCTAAGTGCCTGACCTTGCATTTTGTACCATTGAATTTTATCCCATTTCTGTCACTATGGGCTTCAGGGTCATCCAGATCTTCCTGTGTAATATTCCGATCCTCCTCTGTAGAGATGATACCTCCCAACTTTGTATCATCAGCACATTTCATTGGCACACTCCTACTGTTTGTGCCAAGGTCATTAGTAAATATCCCAAGACCGATCCTCGAGGAACTCCGCTAGTAACCTCCCTCAAGTCCAATTATTTACCTTTCAGCACAACCATTGGCTTCTCCCTTTTAGCCAGTCCCTTATCCACCTTACAATTCTTGTACTTGTGGCACCTTAGAGACTAAACAATTTATTTGAGCATAAGCTTTTGTGAGCTACAGCTCACTTCATCGGATGCATAAAGTGGAAAATGCAGTGAGGATGTTTTATACACACAGACCATGAAAAAATGCGAATACAGACTAACACGGGCTGCTACTCTGAAACAATTCTTGTACTGATCTCCATCTTCCCTAATTTAGCTAATAATTTCACATGTGGTACCATGTCAAATGCTTTACTGAAGTCCAAGTTTGTTAGATCTACTGCACTTCCCTTATCTAAAAAATCAGTTATTTTCTCAAAGAAGGAAATCAAGTTAGGCTGGCATGATCTATCTTTGGTAAACCCATATTATATTCCATCCCATTTACCTCCATAAATTTAATTACTCTTTCCTTCACAATTTGTTCTAAAGCCTTCCATACTACTGAGGTCAGGCTAACAGATAAGTATTTGCCCGGATTACTTTTTTTCCTTTTCTTAAATGCAGGTACAATGTTAGCAGTCATATGGTACTATCCACAAATAGATAGATACATTAAAAATCCTTGATACCGGACTAGCAATCTCATATGTCAGGATTCTGGTATGGAAATTAGCCTGTCCTCCTGATTTGAGCACATTAAGCTCTAAATTTTTCTTCCACCTTAGGTAATTTCCATTTCTAGACACTTATTTCCATCAGCCATACTGCCTTTGTGCACATTTGGGATGGTTCTCTATGACGGTATCAGCGTTCTACTTCAATAAACTTACTATCCTGCCAAAATTCTTCTCAGACCTACTTGCCCTTCCTGCAAGGCCCTTCTCCATATGCTTAATGTCAAAAAGACCTTAAGATATTACAGCACATTGTGGCCCTTAGAAAGTCCCACCAGAGACTTTTTTCTTTTCACACCAGTTCTCAGGGCAATGCTGTTATTAAGAGGAACATAGCTAAACGTTTGGTAGCATTTCACCCTAATACCACTGGTCTCAAGGGTAAAAAACAAAAAAACCCCAAAAGAACTAGGGACTTCTTCTGCTTTTGTGCTAAGGATTTAAGACCCTGGAGTGAGTATCCCACAAGATGATAGCTTCACAGAAGCAGAGGCACAAGGTAAGTAATTTTCGATTTTTGATACCACTGGAGGCAACTGTTAGTGCAAAATGCTCAAAGTATTGCTCAGCTCATTAGAATGTACCAAGCTTGTCTCCCACAAAAAACTCAAGGACACAAAAGGAAAAGACCAGCATGTTTTGCCAAAAGCAAAGATTCACCTGGATTTTCTTCCTTGGTCCAGCTGGGGAAGCTGCTACACCACTAGAGCATAGAACACTAAGCAAAGGTGCCAATAAAGCTGCACTGCACGTCTATCTTTGCACTTAGTTATTATACCCATTTTAAGGATGGCAAACCTGAGGCATAGACAAGCTCAAACTGCAAGTCAGTAGCAGAGCCAGGACTGCTTCTGCCTTTACTCCCTGTTCTAACCTGACTCCAAGAGATGATTTGCTGTGAAGAAATGACAAATGCCAAACAGTCCTTCTTTAAAAGGTGTATACACTGTAGATGGTATTGATTTGAACAGCACTAACCAACCTGGATCTCACGTTACAAAACACATGTTGCATCTCTTCTAGACAACATTACCTACAGGTGCACTGATCATTAATTACAGCTGCTAGTGGGAAAGGTGCTTAGGTAGAGCTGCATATTCTAGAAAAACACTGATCCACAATTATGCAACCAAGTGCAGCATGGTTCGAGCAGGCCCTCAAAGCTATTTTATGCTTGTAGATCATGATTTAGGAATGCTCTTGCAGGTATCCCAGAGAACATCACACACAGAAGGCTAAACTGCACTGCAGATTTAGGATGACAACGAAGGGATGCTTTCAGGCTACACTCCATGGAACTGATGAATTGCAGCAGAACAGCAGAGCTGTAGGAGTCATTTATTAGCAAAGGGAGAATGGGCAGAGCTGGTTAAAACCTTTCAGAGTGTAAAAGGCAACAAGAATTCAAGCTCAGGTTTGACGGTTACCATATGTCTTTTATATCTCCTTTGCACAGAAATGCAGGGGAAGAGAGAGACATCTCTGCTAGGGCCCAGAGTTGTCATCTGCCCTTGTGTGGGTGTGCAAGAGCATGCAATGAGCCTCTCCCCAGCCTTTGCACAATTGCGTGAGGACCACCCATAATAGCAGTCCCCGCACTCCAGAGAGCACAAGGATGGCTCCCTCTTGCTATCGGGCTAGGGGGCAAGAAGCTGAAAATAGGATGGAAAGGAGGGGATCATGGCCTTACTTCCCACTGCACCAGTCCACGGAATGGGACTGGCGCACAAGGCAACAGTCTATGGATGGAACAGATTACACATCCCCTTGTACACACGAAGAAATCCCTGGAGAGACTGTGTCATGCCTGAGCCATAATCTCCCCCAGACTTGTCCTGGGGCAGTGCAGCTCTGCTTTGACCTTGATACACGGTTGTGGCATAAATGCCGTAATCTAGTCCTTTGTGACAATAAACATTTTCTGACTTCTGAGTGCTTGTCTTTGCAACCTTCATATTCTTTTAATGTCGTGTTTTTCTACATTTATCTATAGATATGGATATGTATGTATTTGTGTATGTATCTATATACATATGCACTCAGAGGCCACATGAACAAATTAATTTGTGTATACAGATCTCTGTTTATAAATCTATAATAAGAAACACATTTCTAGCTTCAATAAGATTTTTCAAGCTGCAGTTACATTTGGGGTCTAAATGTCTTGACACTATCTTATTAATAAATAGCTAAAACAGGGGAATTTAAAATTTGCAAGTTAGAAATTTATTTTAAAATGATATGCTATCTCAAAGAGGGGAAACAATTACTATATTTGGCTTTAAAAAGACAGAGCTGTAAGTAGGATGGACAGAAAATGTGTCAACTTTATCATATTGACATGATTGGGCCATGATGTCAAATGTTAAATTATGATAGTTTCCAAATCTTGCTTTTCATGGCCTGATCTTGAAGGAACTGAACACCCGCAGTCTCCATTGATTTAAATAGATCCAACCTTATGTTGCTTGTAACATTATAACATACAGTCTGATTTGTATGTGAGTTTTTCTTGGCAATAATCTTTTTTCCTCATTGGGAGAAACGGTGAACCTTCAGATTTTTTGTTTCTTCACTAATGAACTAGATAATTGACTTCAAGGAAGAAAGCAAGCTTTCTATTATTATACCAGTGAGTCCAATGGCCAGAACACTGTGGGCCATATTTTCTAACATAAGCACCTTAGTTGCACCCATAAAATATGCACAATTCCAGTTGTTTGCATGCTCATACATATTTTGGAAGCCTGAAGTAGGTGTGTGTGTATGCAGGGAGAAGGTGTGAAATTAAAAATGATACATGGGTTGTGAGGCTTGGAGACAGTAATGGAAAAAAATTGGAAGTGAAGAGGATTTGGGAGGAGCTCAATGTTAGTCTTTTAAGCTAAAGTCGATGGTGACACTTCCAGCATATGCTGGAGATAATTTACTGAATAGACTGCTGGAGTTGAGTCAACGCTGATGACAGAGGGAATACAAACTGCATCCCCCAGTGCCAGCAGACTCAGCTGTGCCCAAAAGAGGAAGGCGATTCATTCCTGGGCAAAGACAGTGGTACACGCACCCTGGAGTTCTGCCAAGGGAAGGCAGCCTTAAAGTGATTTGGGATGCATAGGAGCAATGCCTGGCAGATGCCCTGAATGAAAATCGTTCTTTGGTGCTCTGGCCATTCCTCTCCCCAGTGAGTACCATCCAGTTTTGGAGTCGTGCTTTCCATCTGAAGACCTCTTAACGAAGCAGGGTTGTTCCACTGTGAACTTCCACTGTGGTATGTGTATAATGTAAGCCACCAGGGTCCTGCAGCTTTGGATTTCTGCTGGCAGAGGCTGGTGGAACATGGGAGTGAATCGAAAGCATAAGAAAGACAGTGTTTGATGCTTTGCCTGAAGGGGTGGGAAAAGATACACTGGAGATATCTGACTAAGGAAAATGCGAACTTGTGAATGAAAGCAAGGTGTCAAGATAGTCCCTTAAATATTTTATTGCTGCTACTCTCTGTAAAATTTCAGATGGCAATTAGAAAGCAAGCGAATCTGGAATTTGTGCTCAGGCTTAGTATTGTATTGTTTCCAGTGCAAAGGCATTACTCAACTGGACAGAAACAGGCTGTTCTTTCACATGTTTAACAGCCAAGCAGTACCAACAAGAGTCTCTTCTGGTTCATAAATATGACCAGGCTACAACAATATGATTTAAAGCACTTTAAAAATACTGTTTATTGGGGTTCCTTCTATGATGAACTGCTGCATGATTTAATAATCTTTTACCATATCAGTTTAGTTGAATCCCAGTAAACATGCCACTGAACTCGGTTTCCATACTGAGCAAATGGTTCAGTTATCTCACACTTAACCCTTGGAACACTAAGATGTCACCATCTGCATGCTGTATCAAGATAGCAGATATACGTATGCTCATCTTCAGTACCTCCCCTCATGCCCGTGTTCCCTCTTGCTCTTCCAAAGGAATTACTGTCCCTAGCTTTCTTGCCGAGCAATCATACAACCTTACCCTCCTCATCTGTCCACACTTACCTACCCATAGCTGGCCTGCATAGAGCTGATCTGGCTTTGTGCCACAAACTTCTCAGTCCTGGTCGCTACTGCCACTGTTAACCAATTGCCCCTGGAAATAGCAGAAAGCAACAGCAAAGAAAAAGTTGTGGACACTGAGTGTGCAAATCAAAAGAGGAAAAAGGGTTCCCAACAGGGCATTCCTTCCTTAGGCCCATTAGCCAACACCCACAGGCCTCTCCTTTTCTCCCAGAGTGCCTCCCTCCCCAAGAATTATTTTCAAAAGGGATAAAAATTCCATCTGTTTTCTTTTGTATAATTGTATTAATTATACAAAGCGGTTAGAAAAATGATGAAAAATATTTTTGTTTAAACAAGGCTTCATTTCCCCACCTTTCACACAGATCACAGTCTCCTCCCTTTTGATTACATACTGCTGTTTTTAAAGCACCCCACTAAGTTCCATGATATTAAAGTGTGAAATCATAGAGGACCACAATTTTCATTGTGGGAAAATGCAAAATGAAAAGCTGGGCACCGTAAGGGAAAAATCTTAATTCAGTATGCAGCATGACAATATGGTCAGTTGTGGGAAGGCATGGTCCCAAACCAAAAGCCAAGATCAGAACACTCCTAAACTATGGGGAAATTTGAGACCAAATCCAAAATTAATCCAAAAGACATCACGGACTGGTAGTGCTATAAAGACCTATGGCAAAACTTTGGCTCTGACTAGCCTTAACTTTGAGAAAGTTTGGATCTGGATCTGAATGCTGTGGATCTGAGGAAAACAAAGTCAATTGCTTTGATATAAATATTCTCTCTTTTTTTTTTTTCCAAGGTTATCCCTGTACCCAATGTCTCTTTTTAATGCTGCTACCTAGGTTAGCTCTGCAGAGCCAGAATTCTAAGCAGCCTGTACTCATAGCACATGCACAGAACTCTGAGCTTAGAATGGACACCCAGACCTGCCCTCTCTCTAAATGGGGCCATGTATCGATTAGTTTTCAGAGAAGTTTGCTCTCGCTTATGAGGGGAAAAATGTCAAAATTCACATTCTGGAAAATTCATTAACAATAACAAAAAACAGTGCAAAAAAGTCAGGACAAATGGTTTTCACCACATCCAAATGACTGGTGCCATGTACATGGGAACAACAACCAAATAACGACCAGGGCAGCAGTTCTAACTGAGCCCCAGATAGCTGAAGTAGGAGGGGCAAAATAAAAGCCTATTTAGGATCTGATCTTGTTCTCACTGAAGTCAGTAGACAGAGAACATATGTTCTAACAGATCAGTTTAGGAGGCAGGACAGTCTTGTGCTTAAGGACTGGACTTATATAATCTGGGTTTAGCCCCAAATATTCTATGTGGCCTTACAAAAGTCATGTACTTGCTCTGTGCCTAATTCTCCATGTGTAAAGTAGGGATTAATTATATTTCTCTACTGCACAGAAGTGCAGCAAGAATTGAGAAATTCCTTAATATATAGGCGATGGCCAGTTACTAGGATGATGAGTAGCATAGAAAAGTCCATAAAATAGCAATCAGTATGCGCAGCCTGTTATAACTTTTCATCTCTTTGTCCAAACAAAGTGCACATCATTTAGTGCAGTTCAACCATTTTAGCTGTGCAGCATTCTGTAAATAAAGCTGTCCCCTGTCAAACTGTCAGCTTCTCTCCTTCAGCGCATCAGCTCAGAGTACGGCTTGAGAACCTAAGAAGATCTTTCTGCACCAACAATGGTTATTGACAGGCACCAGAAGGGAATCGGGCCATCTCTGTTTCAGGTCAACCAAAATGTAGCAAGAGAGTGAGGAGTGTATTTGTATTCTTGGGGCTGTCTGAAAGCAGAGCAAGATTCACAGGATCCTTCTCTGGTGCCCCGATTACTGTGCATAAAGCTGAGTTATTTTGAAATGGTAGGGCTGGAAAGGATTCAGATTTTTTTTTTTTTAAAAGGAACTAAGTAAATAGTGGTCAGATGCAGAGGTGGCAGCAGTCCCAACAGGCAGACACTGATTTCATCTGCACTTTCCTTTGAGTATTTTCTTTACAGTTTATACTCACTAACAGTTTCATTGGATTTGCACAGCAAATCAAGACGCATTAACAGTGTAAACTGTCAAAGATTCTTTCTGCTTGTGGACAGCTCTCCAGAAATTCTAAAACCATCCCTGTTATTTTGGTGCATTCTTATTTAAACTCTAGAGGCCTGTATTGCAAATCCCCCAGCCTCTGGCAGTTGTGCTAAAAACAACAAGAATTCTTTGTACTCCTCCAAACAGAAACAGTGAAAAAAAAGCTGCATGCAATCAAGTGTTCAAGTAGGTTGCAGCTGGGAGAAATGGTACTGGAAGCTCAGGAAAGCTTTGCAGAATCTATCTCACTAGGAAATGTGCTCACCACACCAGGGACAAGTTAGTTCATTCATGCTGTCCAGTAGCATTCACATTTTTTCCAGCTCAGTGGTACTGATCAGCAGACAGGAAAAAGGCAAGAGACAAAGAAAAACATTTCAACCTTTTCTTAGAGGTTAACAGTAAGATGTATTCAGTTATTCGGGAAGGGGCCTGGAGTGAGGAATCCTAAGTTGTATTTTTGAATCTGCCAATTACTAGCTGCCTGATGTTAGGTATGGATCCTGACCCGCTCTGTACCTCAGTTTCTCCATCTACAGAGAAATAATACTTTACTCAGGGGTGTTGTGAGGATAACTAGCTTCATGCATATAAAGCACTTTGAGCTCCTTAGATGAAAAGCTCTGTGGAAGTGCAAAGTATTATCATCCTACAGGTCACAAATATCTTGTAAGAACATCTAACTGACCTGGTAATGACAGGTTTCAGAGTAGCAGCCATGTTAGTCTGTATCCACAAAAAGAAAAGGAGGACTTGTGGCACCTTAGAGACTAACAAATTTATCTGAGCATAAGCTTTCGTGAGCTACAGCTTACTTCATCGGATGCATTCAGTGAATTTCATTTCCACTGAATAAATTTATTAGTCTCTAAGGTGCCACAAGTCCTCCTTTTCTTTTTGACCTGGTAATGCGTATCTAGTTAAGTACATAATAGACCTCTGCTGTGGCAGGGTAAGTACATTTTACGTTGTACACTAAACAAAACATTTTTTAAAGTTTTATTTTGTATGTGTTCTTCAGCAGAACATACACTAGGCTTCACAGTAATTACTGTAGGACCTACCAAATAACCTGAAAGAGCAACTGGTTAGTATGGACCTCCAACTAGCAAAGAGAACTCTGCACAAAGATCAAAGATTGTCTCTGGCCCTTTTTATTCATATGGTATTTATTAAACCAAAACTCTGTGTAGCTACAACTTATCATGTATATTAGTTTCCGTTCCATGTAGGTACGGTTACCATATACCAATAAGGAAAAATTCTTTGCATAGTCTGATGTGAAACTTAAAGCATAATCAGCAACTGAAAATAAATATGACTTAAAACAAAGACTATGGCTAAGATTTTTAAAAGTGATTCACGATTATTTGTGTGCCCCGCTTGAGATGCCTTAAAGGGGGTTGATTTGCAGAAAGTCCTGAGCACCCAACTTCTGCAAAGATGCCTCAACTTTTAAGATGTTTCTGCTCAGGCACCCAAAAACTGAGGCACCCCAAATTACAATGCTATTTTTGTAAATCTTGGTCTAGGGCCCACTTTGCCTTCTATTTTTGCTCCTGTTGAAGCCAGTCTCAAGAAACTAGGATCAGGATCAGGCCCTAAGAACTGAGTTTAAAGGCACGCTATGGATCGCGTCACATAACACATTTTTTCTAAATTAAAGATAGAAATGCCTTGTTCCATCTCTGTTCAGACAGCTAATGAGGGAGTGTCACTAGAAATACTGTCCTAACTAATGAAGAAACACAGTAATGATAGTTCACTTTTCTACCAAGTAATTATTGTCTGGTTCTGATTCAGAGACAGGCAAAGGATTTGAAGGGAGAAAGTCTAGACTAGCTCTGTTTATTCAGGGCATGAAACTAAGTACAAGGTAATGGGTGGGGGCTGGTTGCTAGGTATCTCTGGGATGGGGAGAAGAAAGGCCGCGTAGCGCAAGTAGCTCTCCACTGCAACATTGCTGTGAAGGACATAGTAAGAGGAGATCAGAGATCTGCTCAGTCCTACTAACTGATTAACCTTTGAAAGTTTCACTCTTCTTGCTGCACTGTATAAGTTATGGTGACTAGTTTGAGTAACAACAAATTCTCCGTAAGTACAGGATAGATTAAACAAAAATAAACCTGTTTACATACATTTTATTTAGAAATAACAAATGAAATAGCAACCACTTTAATACATTGTATGTGCAAACTAATAAAGATTCCATGCAAACCTTTCTTTCTCCTGGGGCACCAACAATTTCTTCCCAAGAGTTTTGCTTGCTGGAAAGGGATGCAAAGAGGTTTAGCACCAGAAAGGAGAAGCTTCTAACTCCCACTCTCAGAAGGGAAATTGACTCTTTCAGTAAGAGATCCTATACTCTTTACACTGGCTATGGATGAGTTCCCCTCTAGCAGTAGTGACTTAAATAAGAAACACTAGAATGGCAGATATGACAGGTCCCTATAGGTCATTTGAATGAGCAGTGAAAATCCTCAATCATAGTTTTATAGACACAAATGTCACACCAGGAAAACCAGATTGTACACATGCTCCTGATGATGAGCAAAACTTTTTACACAGACCAGGAACTTCTGCAAGTACTTCAGTCATATTTTGCTCCAGAACCACATCAGTGAAAAATTCTAGCTTCATAAAAGAAAGTGAAAAAGAGGGAGAAATGATTTCATGATCTGTGGCTGAACATTGTGAATGGGTTAAATGACACTCAATGTCAAGCTCGTCTGTAGTTTAAGTAATGAGGTGACAGAAACCTTATATCATAAGTGGAGATATGTAATAATGCTATGAATACAGTAGGAGTTCCCATGCAACAATCTAAGAATATTGAGATGTAACCATTTTATGAACCTTGTATATGATCCAGTCAGTGTGGGCAAGTTATTACATATTGGTATGAGTATATTCGTCTGCCTTAATGATGGATTCTTAGTAACATGAAATCTTTAAATCATGATTTGAGGACTTCAGTAACTCAGTCAGAGGTGATGAGTCTATTACAAGAATATGTGTGGGTGAGGTTCTGTGGCCTGCAATGTGTAGGAGGTCAAACTAGATGATCATCATGGTCCTTTTTGGCCTTTAAGTCTATGCGTTTATAACAGGGCTCTGTGAGAAGATAAAACAGGAAGGCAATACAATTGCTCCACAGATAAGCAACCCCCAACAAAACACTTGGGGTGACAATTACAAGACAAAGATATCCTTCCAGGCTTCAGGCTGAAGTAACATAGCAGTTTTGCCATGCTGGGAACTAGAGAACAAAAAGAAAGTATATAGTTTAAAAGAGCTTTTCAAGAAAAGATGAGGGGGTCAATTGTCAATGAGTTTTGTCCAGAAGTCAAGCTGACCAACATGCTCTATGAAGGAGTCTGAAGGAGTTCTGCCTTTCTAGATCCAGAAAACAGTAAGCCTTCAGGAAAAGCAGGCATTGCATACAGGGTGTTTTATTGTTTTTAAGATATGTTTTCTCTGAGATGCTCTTGTTTCAATAGATAGTACTTTCCTTGAAGGAGGAGACTGCCATCCAGAGCCCTGTCTGAGAATGGGGAAATTGTATGATTCTGCCCTGATCCAGGTGACAGCTCAAGGACTGAGACCTGGAAGGGCGTGCGCTCACCAGGAGGGGTAAGAAGTGCAGTTGGTACACTACCTGTGACACACCTATTGCCTGGGTTTGGTCTCAACACAACTAGGCTCTCTCTATGGATGACCGTATAAGGAAATCCCAATATGTGAAAATTGTTAAGTGTTTGCAAATCCAGGGTTATTTACTGATCAGATCTACTACAAGAGCTATGCTCAAGAGCTCTCTGCTGATGTGCCAGACACAAAAAAAAATTCAGAGAACTGACCCAGGCCAAACTTACTTACAAATGCAAGAGGTTGTGTGGACACCACCATTAATCCTTTTGGGGAAACACCGGCACCAGCCTTATTTCAAAGGTTTGAGCTGTGCTGCCATGGGAGATGGAATGGCAGACAAGGAGTAACCCTTTCTTTTCTTCCCTCCTGCCCTCTCTAAACCCAGCAGATATGTTAGATCTACCTCAATAGAGTCCCTGGCACTGCTGCATGCCTCTGCTATCTCTTCTATAGCTTGCCTAGATCATGTCCTCTTCCCACTCTGGATGGGGAGGGACGGAGCAAACCCCATCTGTCAGATGTACAAATGTCATTGAGCCAACGCCACTGAGTTTCCCTGCCCTCCTGTAGGTATTCCCCACAGATGATGTGATTGGCTAGGTTTGCACAGAGGGTAAATCAACTGTTTTTTCCAAGAATCATATGACCATCTTTAATTATGAATATTTAATTTCAGTCTCATGTAACAAAAAGATATTCCACAAAAGCAGGATTAGGGTGGTTTAGCAGCACAAGCTTTTTTGATTCATTGCACAGCTCCATCTTACCCTGTAGCATCCAGAACACATCGTGTTCTCGCTCTTGCTTTTCCCCACCGCTTGTATCTTGGCTCCCTTGGCCATTGCAGTCTTATATTTACATAGCTGGCCCTGACAATGTAAGTCAGCTCTAGCTCTTATCACATGAACAAATGTAACATGCAGATCACACAGAACATTACTTATCCGATTTTCCTCCTCATTATTAAGCAGGTCATGTTTTGGCATTTGTCTGCTGCAGGATAATTAAAATGTGTTTCACATATTAAACATTTCTGCTTTGCCAAAGAAGAGTCTTTTTATTATTAATTTATTATTATTAATTATTATTATTATTGTGAATAATTTCAGAACAGGACAAAATACAAATAGGGGAAACTTTCAATGTGGCACAGAAAAAGATAGATTTAACACTCTCCAAACAGTAATAGGGGACCTGCAGGTGTAAAGCATAGGGATGCCAGTTTTGGTTGCATATATTCCTGGAGGTTTTATCACAATATAATCTTTAATTAAAGATTAATATTAAATTCCTAGAGATTCCAGGACAATCCTGGAGGGTTGGCAACCCTAAAGCTACTGGTCACCATGTTACATATGCCATGGGAGGCTGTTGTAGACCAGTGATTCTCAATCAGGGATCTAGAGCCTCCTCGGGGACCGCAAGCAGGTTTCAGGGGGTCTGCCAAGTATGCCAGCATAAGACTCTCTAGGGTCCAGGTCAGAAAAGCCGAAGCCCCACTGCACAGGGCTGCACCCTGGGGCCCCAAGCCCCACCACCTGGGGCTGAAGCCGAAGCCTGAGCAACTTTAGCTTCATGGGTTCCCCTGTGGTGTGGAGCCCTGGGCAATTGCCTTGCTTGCTACCCCCTAACTCCATCCCTGGTTTTTATATGCAGAGAAACAGTTGTTATAGCACAGCTGGGCCATGGAATTTTTATAGCACGGGGGAGGCTCCGAAAGAAAAAGGTTGAGAACCTCTGTTGTAGACCACTCCTACAGAGCCCACCTCTCTAGCTTCAACTGGAGATCCTCAGACTTTGAAGGTCCATGGTTCAATCCCTGGTGCATAGGCTGAGGTAGCAGCCATCACTCAAGCGTTATGCTCTGCCCTGAAACAATGTCCCTTAATGACGGTTATGTATCACACGATGCAAACAGATAGAAACATAAAATACTCTTACTAGAATGTTGCAACATAACACTAAATTTCTGATGATTCAGAAACACAGAAGAACTCCCAAACAGGCTGCTGCCTGAACCAGAGAGGCACAATTCATCTCACCTTGCTTTAAGCTGGTTCTTTTCAAGCTGGCTCTGCTCCCATGTTTTGCTACTAGAGCCCTGTAGCCTAGGAGCAGGGACAGGGAAGAAGCACCCCCCTTCGCTTCCAACACCATCCTCAATACACCACAATGCTCAGATTATCAAAATGATAAGGCAGCTTCTTGTGCTATTGAGAAGGAATTTTAAAAGATACAGTCCACAAGATGTCACAATTATCTCCATGAGAGCTGAAATATATAAAACAACCACTTATGGTGTTTTTCCAGCCTTTTAGTGACTGAATGCTGCAGGGCCTGAATGCCCAGGAGTGCTGAACTGGGGGTAAGAGACAACTTTCCAGAGAAGAACCAGGCTGCAAGTCCTATACCTCTGGCTAGACACAAATTAGACGGATGCGGACTCTCAGCTGTCAGTCAAGTGATATGGTAGGTGTCAGCTTGAAAGGAGCTGGATGTAAATCTGCCTCATTTTTCAAAGGCTTTTAGGTGATTGATTACCTTTCAGTGTTAGAGACCTGATTGATTAACTTCTGGTCCAGGTTTTTTAATTCTCCTTGTTAATTATGCCTGGTGGGAGAAGGGAATTGATGCCCAGTCTTTGCCCCTAACTCAGATCCTCACATGACCAATCCCGGACATGAAAACAACTCCACTATGCAGACTGTCTGAATTAATGCTGATCAATAAGATCACCAACATCTGAGTGTGGGACAGAGAGAGAGAGAAAGCAGGAGTGAGAGAAATCTGTGTTGCTAACCCAAGTTATCCAAGTTCTCTGAAGCAATGAACTTGTATAAATTATCATCTCATATCAATAGACCCTTTACAGCAGGTCCTATCTTGTAACTCCTTGACTGTACTGCTGATACAAAATCAAGGACATGCAGGGCCATACCTGCTAAGTGCAGCAGCACAAAAGATTTGCTGCCATGTATACCTAGAGCATTCATTTATCAGCAGTCAAGTGGTAAAATTATACTACAGTTTCCTAAAATGAGACTTCCTTTAAATTGTACCCCCAAACAGGCGGTGAGAGATTGTTTGCAGGGACTGAAATGCAGGAATTCTGTACTAGCCAAAGTGAGGCTCACAAAGAACCAAAGAGCACCTTACTGTTATCTCTGCTCACGGCAAATTGTTTAGTGGAATTTCTAGGGTGGGCAAATAGTGTGGGGAAAAATTGGAAGACATCTTATTCTCCATCCTATTCCTCATGGATCCCAATATCTTGATTGCTTTGCGACCATAGCTGCACATTGAGCCGTAGTTTTTCATTGAGCTGTCTAAAATGATGCCCAGGTCTTTAATAAGAGTGGCTTATTATGTTCCGTTATGTTCCAACCCATTGGAGTTGCACAGGTGTCATTGACATAAAATACTGGCCTGCCAAATCTTTACTGCAGCTAATGATGCATGGGAAGTAAAGGACCCAGCTTTGTCCTCAGAACCCAGTTTGAATTTGCCGATCTGGCAGCTAGAAAAAAAATCTTTCTATCTGTAGACGAGCACAATTGACAGACAAATCAATGGGCCAGATTCTGATTTCAGTTGCACCAACATAAATCTGGAGTAAATTTCACTGAAGATTAAGGAGATAGTGTAAATCTCCACTTGGTAAATGAGATCAGGATTTGGCCCAGAATGTTTAGGAGGAAGAATGGTATATTGCAAAACAAAGGGACAGTGTATATACTGGGCTATATATACACACTGTTTACCATCATCAGATAGTCTGAGCCCCTGTCTCTTTCTCCATTTCCCCAAGTATCTGTTTGGAAAGTGACCCTTTCCCAGGAACGTTCTGAGATGAACAAGCTGTCAGCAATCTTATGAATTGTGTAAGCCAGCCACTTTTCCTGCAATAATCATTTTAAAAAGAAAAAGAGGACTACAACAGTAGGAAATCTTTCTAATTAAAGCCCCCAAATAGCCCTGAGGGGTCAAGCAGAAATGGAACTGTCATATGGCTGTGAAAAGCATGTGAAATTTCAAGGGATTTCTATTTCATGTGAAGGCCAGCCAGCTCAAATATGGGTTGGTAGGAAATAGCTGCAGAGAAAAATTCATTAGCATTAGAAGTTGGTGTGAAGTCTGTCCTTTGAAGAGTGAGTGGTTCATGTAAACCTCAATGTATTTGGGTTTTATCCTAGCTCCTAAAAAAGGATGTTTAGCCAAAATCTTCACATCTCTGATGCTTGAATGTTGTTACTGGATTTTCTTTTATATACTTTCATCTCAGTTAATCTTGTCCACTGCTATTTGCAGTTTACATTATAATACATCTGTGACATTGCACTCCATATGTTTTATGGAAACATATTAATGATCTGGAGGATGGCCCTCAGCAAGTTTGCAGATGACACTAAACTGGGAGGAGTGGTAGATACGCTGGAGGGTAGGGATAGGATACAGAGGGACCTAGACAAATGAGAGGATTGGGCCAAAAGAAATCTGATGAGGTTCAGCAAAGACAAGTGCAGAATCCTGCACTTAGGATGGAAGTTTCTCATGCACTGCTACAGACTAGGGACCGAATGGCTAGGCAGCAATTCTGCAGAAAAGGACCTCGGGGTTACAGTGGACGAGAAGCTGGGTATGAGTCAACAGTGTGCCCTTGATGCCAAGAAGGTTAATGGCATTTTGGGCTGTATAAGTCGGGGCATTGCCAGCAGATCGAGGGACATGATCGTTCCCCTCTATTCGACATTGGTGAGGCCTCATCTGGAGTACTGTGTCCAGTTTTGGGCCCCACACTACAAGAAGGATGTGGAAAAACTGGAAAGAGTCCAGCGGAGGGCAACAAAAATGATTAGGGGACTGGAACACATGAGTTATGAGGAGAGGCTGAGGGAACTGGGATTGTGGTTTAGAATCTTGATGGCTCCCATTGGCTAGGACAATTGGTTGTAGATGGTTTATTTACCTGCAAGCCTTCCTGTGTACATGTGGGCCAGCCTGTGGGTAATAAAGAATGAGGTCTCACAGGACATGTGACCATGTCACATGATACTGGAATCCATCTTAAATCTGGTACTTTTCCATTTAGAAAGAGGGGTGGGGACACAGAGAGACAAAAGATTCCCACCTTGTGCCAAAGCTATAAAAGGGAGTGGAACAAAGGGGGTGGCCAGTCATGAGAACACCCCTGCTTTCCATCTAAGATGTCTGCTGGAACTAACAAGGACTGTACCAGGGGAAAGGATTGCACCCAGACTAGGAAGGAGTCTAGACTGTGAAAGAAGCTTATTGGAACATTTCTGAGGGTGAGATTTTACCTGCAATCAATCAGTTTCTTAATGTATTAGGCTTAGGCTTGCGTGTTTTTGCTTTATTTTGCTTGGTGACTTATTTTGTTCTGTCTGTTATCACTTGAAACCACTTAAATCCTACTTTTTCTACTTAATAAAATCACTTTTGTTTATTAAGTATCAGAGGGGTAGCCGTGTTAGTCTGGATCTGTAAAAGCGGCAAAGAGTCCTGTGGCACCTTATAAACTAACAGATTATTGGAGTATAAGATTTCATGGGTGAATACCCACTTTGTTGGATGCATCCGACGAAGTGGATATTCACCCACGAAAGCTTAGACGTATTGGAGCATGTTAGTCTATAAGGTGCCACAGGACTCTTTGCCGCTTTTGGTTCTTATTAAACCCAGAGTAAATGATTAATACCTGTGGGAGCAAACAGCTGTGCATATCTCTCTATCAGAGGGCAAACAATTTATGAGTTTACCCTGTATAAGCTTTATACAGAGTAAAACGGATTTAGTTGGGATTTGAATCCCATTGGGAGCTGGGTGTCTGGGTGCTGGAGCTAGGTGCCCTGCTGAGCTGTTTTCACTTAAAGCCTGCAGCTTTGGGGGTGTGGATCAGACCTGGGTCTGTGTTGCAGCAGGCTAGAATGTCTGGCTCAACAAGGCAGGGTTCTGGAAGTCCCAAGCTGGCAGGGAAAATGGGCTGAGAGGTAATTCCAGCACGTCAGGTGACAGTCCCAAGGGGGTCTCTGTGACCAAACCCCTCACAACGTCATCCATTTTTAGCATCTGATCCTTCTTCAGTTGAAGCCAATGGGACTTTTGCTATGGATTGCAATTGGAATAGGTAGAGGGCCTGGTAGATAGCATAAGCTTTTGAAAAATTATCAAAATATTTGGGAAGATGTAAGCAAGATGTTTTTCTATTACCCTTTTGAACCAGGTCAAAGACCCAACACAATTAAAGAGCATTTCTAAAAAGTACCATTCAGATCACAGCTTTGGCTGCTGTTTTTCTATAACAAGTCATCATTTAGACTAGATCAACATTCACTTTTGTCAGGTCAATTTCCTTAAGCTTCTTTTTCTGAATATGTATAACTGCTAAGCTAAGCATGGCCCACACATTTTAATACAATATTGGCTATTTGCATTTAGAGGCCTTTCCAGAAAAATCTTGGGGAAAAAGCTCAAAAGTATAAGTTCTCTAATGCATTTATAAAACCTGCTGCTATTTCCTGAATCTCCCTGTACTACTTGTCCTTAATGATAGCCAGTAACTCTAGGACCATACATACTTCTCTGTTAATGTGTAATTATGTTACTCATGCTAATCCATAAGGGGGATCAGACTTCATTAACTCTAATCTATTTTATGCAGAAGTTAAAGCAAAGTGATTTACAAGTTTGAATAAAGCTCAGGTTTTTAAATATAGGTTAACAACTTCTTTAAAAAAAACCACTTGGGGCCCATTTCTGCTCCTCCCAAAGTCAATGGCAAAAACACTCCCATGCACTTCAATGCATGCAGAATTTGGCCCTGTATTTCTATTGCATAGATCAGACATATAGATGACTGCTGAATCAGAGCCATCTAACAAAAGAAGAAAGTATAATAAACTTCCTTAATCATAATTACCACTTTCTTATCTTCTGGATACAACCTATAAAAACAATCAAAACTAAAGATATAAAAACATTAACATTTTATTGCATTAATGCCTATAAGACCCTACATGCAATCAGTCCCTCTCAGAGGTCCAGAGAGGCTCGGGCCACTTCCAGCTTTTGAGGCCCCTAGCCATAATAAAAATAAAAAACAACACATGAAAACGAAATAAGGCACCAAAAAAAGAGCGAGACATAATTTGAATATTTTTTTATTTAACAAATGCTTTTCTAGCCTTTTTCTGTGCAAAAAAATTAAGGCTTTTACCAAATCACATCTCTTATTTGCTTAAATTTGCAGCTCTAAGCTGAGAGTGTGTGTCACACTTTGGTCCAATAGGGATGCACGTAAAAACAAGTTGCAAAACTTATCAAATGCCAAAAAATTAACATGTGTCTGAATTTGAGGCCCACTTTGAGCTTGAGACCCAGGCCAAATGGCCCTCCTGGGCCCCCTCTGATTGGCCCTGCATTCAATACACTGCCACACTGACCAACAAAATTGACAGGAATCCTTTAAAATGCCTCCTCTCCCACATTTTGTGGGAGCAGAAAATTATTTTGGATAGCTACAGTAGGAATAGGGAAATAGGCTGAGAATCAGATTCAGCCAGTATTATTATTGGGTTTCCTCTTCTTCAGATGATATTTTAGATTTGGAGATGAGAAATGAAATTTTAAACCTATTTGCTTCAGTAAACTAGGGGAAATTTAGTTGCATGGTGGTTTCTGCTTGACTCACCTGAATTGCTGGTTCAAAGGGTTTTCATTGTAATAGAATTTGACAACAAACTGAACCGCAAGGAAAGCCTATAACCAGGTTATAATTGCCCAGAACCTCTACTGAAAATTGTCTAAGAAAACCTTTAATAGCACCCAAGTGTCTGAGAAGGGTGAAGAAAGTGCTCTCATGATGGGACCGCTACTATGCACATGACCTTGTCAGTTGGGCCTTCTCACCCAATCTTGAAGTGAGCCAATGAAGAGGCCCTAGGTACGAATTTGATCCTTACTAATAAATAATAAGAATACATTGCAGATCTATAGTGCTACCATCTCAAAGTGCTTCACAAATGTTCATGACTTTAGCCTCACAACACCCCTGTGAAATGTTTTACAGGTGGAGAAACTGAAGCACAGAGAGGTTAAGCGCTTGGTCCTGCAAGGAGCTGAGCACTCAGGCCCCAGTCCAGAAAAATACTCTAACACATGATCAGTCCCATTGGGACTTCAGAAGGACTACGCCTGTGCTCAAAGTTAAGCATGTACTTAAGTGCTTTGCTGGATCAGGGTGACAATGTCTTTGCAGCCTTGAGCCCTCATAAGAACGGCCATACGGGGTCAGACAAAGGTCCTTTCAGCCCAGTATCCTGTCTACTGACAGTGGCCAATGCCAGGTGCCCCAGAGGGAATGAACTTAACAGGTAATGATCATGTGATCTCTCTCCTGCCATCCATCTCCACCCTCTGACAAACAGAGGCTAGGGACACCATTCCTTACCCATCCTGGCTAATAGCCATTAATGGACTTAACCTCCATGAATTTATCCAGTTCTCTTTTAAACCTATTATAGTCCTAGACTTCACAACCACCTCAGGCAATGAGTTCCACAGGTTGACTGTGAGCTGTGTAAAGAAGAACTTCCTTTTATTTGTTTTAAACCTGCTGCCCATTAATTTCATTTGGTGGCCCCTAGTTCTTATATTATGGGAAGAAGTAAATAACTTTTCCTTATTCACTTTCTCCACACTACTCATGATTTTATATACCTCTATCATATCCCCCCTTAGTCTCCTCTTTTCCAAGCTGAAAAGTCTTAGCCTCTTTAATCTCTCCTCATATGGGACCCGTTCCAAACCCCTAATCATTTTGGTTGTCCTTTTCTGAACCTTTTCAAATACCAGTATATCTTTTTTGAGATGAGGGGACCACATCCGTACTCAGTATTCAAGATGTGGACGTACCATGGATTTATATAAGGGCAATAAGATATTCTCTGTCTTACTCTCTGTCCCTTTTTTAATGATTCCTAACATCCTGTTTGCTTTTTTGAATGCCGCTGCACACTGCGTGGACATCTTCAGAGAACTATCCATGATGACTACAAGATCTCTTTCCTGATTAGTTGTAGCTAAATTAGCCCCCATCATATTGTATGTACACTTGGGGTTATTTTTTCCAAGGTCATTACTTTACATTTATCCACATTAAATTTCATGTGCCATTTTGTTGCCCAGTCACTTAGTTTTGTGAGATCTTTTTGAAGTTCTTCACAGTCTGCTTTGGTCTTAACGATCTTGAGCAGTTTAGTATCATCTGCAAACTTTGCCACCTCACTGTTTACCCCTTTCTCCAGATCATTTATGAATAAGTTGAATAGGATTGGTCATAGGACTGACCCTTGGGGAACACCACTAGTTACCCCTCTCCATTCTGAAAATTTACCATTTATTCCTACCCTTTGTTCCCTGTCTTTTAACCAGTTCTCAGTCCATGAAAGGATCTTCCCTCTTATCCCATGACATGACAACTTAATGTACGTAAAAGCCTTGTCAAAGGCTTTCTGGAAATCTAAGTACACTATGTCCACTGGATCCCCCTTGTCCACATGTTTGTTGACCCCTTCAAAGAACTCTAATACATAAGTCCTCAAAGGCAACAATGGAAACGGCCCAAGCTGATCAGAGAAAACAAAGGGAAACCATAGTCACATACTCAGAAAGACCATGATGGTAATGGGATTCTTTTAAGAGTTATTTGCTACTTGTAATTCCATCCATCCTATTCATCACATGAACCAAAGAGATTGCTTACTGTATCTATTTTGCTTTTCTTTTAATGTTCTCTGTTGCCTGATCTTGCCTTATACAAACTGTAACTATATAATAAATGCTATAAAGAAAGAACCTTTGGTCTGTGTCATGTTTAAGGAGCACCCTTGGAAACATTATAACCTCTAGAGAATGCGTGCCTTACGGACAGATATGCCTAGCACGGTTATTTGGGTACACAGCAGAGTGTTGGAAATATGGTCTCAGGGCATGGTGAAGCTCATTGTATTTCAAAACTTACTGGGGAGACCAGACAGAGGGGAACAGTGCAAGTGCCCATAAATGGAGCCATGCAATTCATATAGAATAGTGCTGTTTAGACATATCAAAACATCTGCTAGATATATGTGTGTGAGAGGGACAACGACACTTGACTTTTTTTACTAATGATTGACACTTGTCAATTTATTAGAAGAATAGCCACATAATCCCACTATTTATCCTTCAGTGAAGAAGTTGGTTTATCCATGGAAATAAACTCCCAATTACAAATAAAATCTTCAAACCACTCATGTAAATACATACTTTTAGGAGAATTAAGTTCATTTTTCCATTCAGCAAGGAATACATTCATTTGAACTGTCTGCTGCTAACACAAAGACAACTGGAGGCATTTTAAAACAAAAATAATTCATATTTAGCATGCATAAGACCCTGCTGATGTAGTGCATGCATCCTTGCCATTTGGAAAGCAAATAAATAGGAGAAACCTCAGCCCAGGGGTAAATAGCAAGGACCTCTCACCCTCCAGTACACAAAAGCAAAGAAAATCGTTATTACACTGCCTGAATGTTTTTCAGTTCAAGCACCTACGCTTTGTGGTTCCAGGAAGACTTCAGTACAATGCTGATTATAAGAGATATAATAAACTTCTTCAAAGACCATTTTCAGCAGAGACTTGAAAAAAAGAAAAATCCACAAAGAGCAGTGGAGTGAAATAAGGAACAGCAATCACTTATATTTTTTCTTGTGATGTAAGGAAGCCAGAGAAAATTACCGCTATCCTGGCCTCATGCTTTCAAGCCACTTCCACTAATTTAATAGTATGGAGCTGGACGGTAACTGAAAGCCACAGGCTGCACTGGAGGCAGGTGCAGAGGGCTGCCCTAGTGCTGAGGGAGCTTGGTGGAAGAATTCTGGGGATCTCAGATCAGAGGTGCCAATTTCCTGGTTTTCCCATGGGTGCTAAGCCCCGCTCTGCCACAGTCCCTGTCCCCATTCCACCCCTTCCCCCAAGACCCCATCCCCTCCCTGCCTCTTCCCACCCCATTCTGCTCTCTTCCCTGAGCGCATCCAGCCCTTATATCCACCTCTTACTGCCCCTGCTCCTCCCAGCGCCTCCTGTACACTGTGAACAGCTGATCATCAGTGGGCAGGAGGTGCTGGGGGGAGGGGGAGGAGCTGATTGGCAAGGCACTGGGGTGGAGGAGAGAAGCTGATCGGTGGGGCCCACCAGTGGGTGGGAGGGGGAGGAGCTGAACAGCAGGGCCACCGGTGGCTGCTCAGCACCCACTATTTTTTCCCTGTGGGTGTTCCAGCCCCTGAGCACCCACAGCATCGGTGCTTATGTTTCAGACATCATTCCTTCTGGGGATTCCTGGAGAGTACCAAGTGCTCTCCTCTGTGCTTGGCCAGGTTCAGCTGGGGCAGAACCAGGGGCTCACTGACTAGTTCTCTCTCTTCTGGGGAGGCTAACAATGCTGGGAGCCATTGCCACGCACAGTTCCTGTGCTCGCCAGTTATTCTGTGGCTGGTTTCTGCAGAGGGGCACAGTGGAAGAAGGCTCCTTACGCCTTCTCTTCTCTACAGGCTACATTCGATGCATTGGATACTGCAGCATGCCCAGTGGTCACCTCACTCACCATGCACACGACTCCATGGCTACAGTCATCAGGAATACTGGAGGAGGTCCAGAGAACAAGTGAGGACCTCCAATTCTAAGGTTGTGACCTATTTAATGTAAGACCCAATGAAATCGTGCACTCTCTGAAAGGTTCAGGAGCCACTGTTTGTTATTTGGGAATCTATAGGCCAGCCCCTAAGAGAAATCAGACCAGTCACAAAGCCACTGTAGACAAAGACCCTCCACATATGACTATAACCCACAATTTTTTTCCCCAAGGTTCCCAGCTACTACGGGGTTCTATACCACCTGGATTCTGTCCTGGTGAAGGAAATGAGGGATGGTTGGGCCTACTCTGCCCTACATGGCCATTGTGAGAGGTGCAAGGCATCCAGGGTGCAGACGTGGTCCAGTTGTTTCTATTGGCCAAAAGATTTTGATCTTGTACTCATGGGGTGCATGCACACCAAGAGTGGAATCCAGGTGGACAACACATCTCAGTTACTGGAAGGTATGTGACCATTCTTTTTTATTGGGAAACTTCAGCATTTTCCCCCCAGTTGTTCCTTTCTAAATTTCTCAGAGAAAATACTTCCCCCCCCAGTAATAATATATAGTGAAATCTTCAGTAATGGGGAAAACAATACTTCTTATACTAGATTTACTCCAGGTTTTTGCACCATTACTGTGATATGCTGTAGCAATTTTTTAAGTGTCAGCACAGAGTCCAAAGGAGAGCTGAGGCTAAACAATTAGCCTCACTTCAGAGCAGGCCACTGGAGTTTACTACACGCTTTGTGTGCTCTTGACATAAAACAAACTATTACAGCTAATAAAATGCAATCCTTCTGCTGGTTGGAGTTGGCAGCAACAAAGGCCAGGTTCAATATCTAGGGTTTCTTTTCAACAATACAACACAGAACCAGCTTGAGCCCCTACCCAGTAATCTGGGACAATTACACATCACCCCCTGGGTGCCTCTGAAAGGCAATACTTCCCCTCTCACAAGCACAGAGTCTGAGTGTAGAAAATAAACTTTTAATGAAAGGAGGGAAGTCACCCTTCGTTAATTTGGGAAAATGCCGTAAGCAGGATTCATAAACATAAAGCCATGAGCAAAAGACCCACCCCAGAGTACGTTGGGCAGTGTCATTTTGCCTCAGGGTTTTGATGTCCATCAACCAAAAGTTCCTTTAACATGCCCTTCCCTTCTCCCTCCACCGCACCCCACTCACAGCTGTTGTCCTTGGTCAGTGAAGACCCAGAGTTCAGAGCTGCATCTGCATGAGTTCACCTCCCACCCTGCAGGGGGTGGGGGCACTTTGCTCACTCTGATGTCCAAGTGCTTCCTCTGGCATCAGTTGCCCTGCCAGCTGCTCGCTGGCTCGAGATTAGTGACCTAGAGATAAAAGCACATTATGTCATTTTCAGGTCCCTGAGTCATCCACTTCCAAATACTTCTAATATGGCCATTTAAAAATCTATAATAGGGTGCAATGAAAGATGGCCTGGGGCTCTATAGACAAATCAGTTATACAAATCATAAAGCATTCTATTTAGCATCTGCAGCTCCAGCACTCCATTCCAATAACTAGAATGAACCTCGCAAGTTCAAAGCATAGTTAGGAGAAGGTTTTCATACATTTACTGCTTCACACTGTTTCATTAATCATTGTAGCTGATGTTTTGACCAATCCAACCGTCATCAGGGCTTGATACTGAATTACTATTTAAATAGAAAATTTCAGGTCCAGCACCTGATCTCCCTTTAGCATCACTAGAATGGGATTCCTCGCATAATGCACCAAATCCAGGATTTATGTTATGCATTGATTTTTATTTTGCATTAGAATATTGATGATGAAAATCAATCCTAGGTTCACAGCATCTGCAGAAGGGATCCTAGCGCTGCTGATGAGAGATGAGGTGTTGGAGAAGGCTTATTTTTTTAAAGAGCTATTCAAAGCTGCAGCTATAATGAGAAATAAAATATGCTATAGCATCATTTCGAACACTGACTAAAACTGTGTCTGATTTGTCCATTTACACCATAGGATGCTCTCTTTATTTGCATACAACCAGCAGCAATTCCAAGTGTGACTTTGTATAACATTTTCACATCAAGATACTGACTTAATGATTGAGGGTAGCACTGGGGAAAAAGCATCATAAGACATTAGAAGCTTGTACATCACACTAATTTAATACAATATAGGGCAAATCAATTGTGACGGAATGAACTTCAAATAATAATCTGATTACACAGGAACAAAAACAAGAAGCATCCAGGTAATTTTACAATGTGGAAGGCAGACAAATTAGATTTAAATTTAATCTTAACTAGACAATCATTTCTGCATCCAGGACTCACGTTCACAAGGATTATTGATCAAAATATATCTAAACCCAAGCACAGTAGGAATGAACAACAGAAAGACTCTGCCCTCTGATGCACAAGCATTGCTGCCATTCATTTCAGAAGGACCTGCAACAATTATCTGAAGACCAAATCTGTCACAAATCGTTTTATTATAGCACTGCCAGAGTTAAGAATCAATATTTTCATTATAATCCTCCTTTCTTTTTCCTTTTAGGAGTTTATGATGCAATTTTTGCAGGATCAGGGATCAATCATCCAGATGCTTAAGCATGTGCATACCTCTAAGCATGTGATCAGTCCCATTGACTTATCTGGTACTAGTTAGATGTTTAAAGTTAAGCATGTGCTTAAACATTTGCAAAATCAGGGTCCAGGACATCATAACAAACTAAAGGTTGGAAAAAGTGTATTATTTAAAAAGTCTTTTCTAGAAAGACTCCAAAGATCACTAGAGTGTTTAGTGTATTGGAGATCAAACAGTATTTACAATATATTTGCAGTGTGTATTTTCCATAAAGAGTTTTACTAACCATTTTGCTAAATGCATGCTATTGTGTATACATATTGACACAATTCATTCTAACATCTTCTTCAGCAATTTTACACTGAATGATATAAGCACACAAACCCAGTTAATTCATTGCCTATTATGAATTCTGAATACTGATTTCAGTGCTATTAGTAAAAAGCATTCAGAGTAAACACTGACTCTGAAGAAACCAGAAGTGAATGTTAATAAAAATAATTCACAGGATTCAACAAAATGCAAATGAGGTGATTGACATGATGTCAAAATCATGGGCTCCCCAGGGCGTATCAATGGAGTATTTGTATTTTGTTTTATTTGTGGGAAAAAAATTAAACTCAGGGTCTGATTATATTAAACTCAAACTTTTGTCTGAAATTCTTTCCCTAATTTGACCCGCTGTAGTCTATTGCAGCTGTATTGGATAATTAGCCCTATTGTAGGTATAGCAGGGGTCCCTAGACATAAGACTAATTGTACAACTCTCCTGCAATATAATGCATTGGGTCAAATTAAGGACAAATGTTGTTTATCTGCACAGTGTAACATTATATACCCTGGGTGTCCTCTTGAAATGTGTACCTTGAAGGTAATTTCATTGTACACTAAGAGACAATGGGGATGCCTTTACAGAAGAGGTAAACAAAATCATCAAGCTAACAAGGGGAGGAGATAACTCAGCATCACAGCAGGAGGAGGAGATTGCAGCAACAGATCCATTTGCATTTTAGCAAACACCAGCATGGAACTTCCTTCACCAGGTCTCCTTCCTCACAGCTTGAATGCAGTTCACCCTGGCCTTCGGAAGAATCCATTTCAAAGGTTCACTGGACTATAGAAGAGAGGAGCAAAGAACCCCCCCAGAGATCTTTCACCTAAGAACACAAAGGGGTGGTCAGCCATCTTGCTGGAAGGTAGTGTGGTAAAAAAATCTTACCTTGGACCAAGACTGTAGTTTTGTTAAGTCTTAGCCTCTAGAATGTGTTTTTCGCTTTTATTTGCATGTAACCATTTCTAACTCTATCCTTCATACTTGAACCCACCTAAAATCCTATCTCCTTTTGTTAGTAAAACAAGTGTATTTTTAATCTAAATCAACCCAGGCTGTGTTTGAATTAAAGTGTTAGTTAACTCCAGTTAAAGTGATAAGCTGTGCAGTTTGTAATTTTGATTTTGTCCTGCATACATACACCATGCAATAATATTAATGATCAGTATGGTATTAGCTTTCTATTGACACCTTACCTGGCACTTTTTAGATACAGGTTATGACAGTAGTGAGTTGGGGAATGCTGAATGGTCAGGCCAGCTGAAACTCACTATCAGATACCAGTGACCCCCTTGCCTTCTTGCATGGGGATGGTGTTCCCCATTCACCCCTTTTGGTTACAGACCCCGGCAGCACTAGTGCGGAGCAATCTTTTCACTTAGGAAAGTGAAAAGACTGATGGCTTGTGGTCCTTGTGCAAAGGTGGAATGGATTTGGAGGGAAGGTTCCTCTCCTTCTCTTTCACACTCATACAGGACCAGACACAAGCGTGCGCTGTGTGTTTTGTAATAAACAGTGAGTGAAGTGGAGTGAGTTAGACCCAGACTGAGAGAAACACTTAAGCGTGTGCTTATTTTTAAGCAGAAGATCATTCCCTTTGAACTATACAGGACTATTCATGTGCTTAAAGTTAAATATTAAATTCTTTGTTGGCCTGGACCTTAAAGAGGGGGTTGAAGCCTTAATTTCTTGCTTTTATGGGTTTACTTAGATCACAAGAATGATCTGAATACAGACGTTGCTTTTCGTGTGTGTCAAGAGAAGGATAAAATATCCATTATATGCACTAGTAACAAATAAACCAACCAAAAGAATTCTACATTTGAAAAGTGGCTGTACTATTTCTACTGGAAGTCAAAAATAGCTGATCAGCTTGAAGAATTTAAAAGTGTTTGTTCCTTCAAAACTGTTTAAAACACACAGAGAAAATATACTATTGTCTTGCTGAGCTTGAGTTATAAACTCAAGACTCAGATGAAGCTTTACCACTTGACAAAAATGTGGCAATAGTTGAATCTGGCCCTTTAGAAGCCATTTTCAAAATTCAGGTCCTGCTCTGGCTTTGGATGTTGAACATCCACAAAATTTCTCTGTATTCAGATTATAATTAGGACACATTTCTCAAACCATTCTAGATTTTGGTTGAGTCTTTCCTGCATTTTTACACAGATCTCAGACAGACACTTTCCCTGAATAGCCTGCTTGACACTATATTTCCTGGGCTTTGCTTTTAGCCAAGCTTCTTCTTAAATTTTTCTTCTTAGCATCATTTATAGGGCAGGGATTTCCTGCTGGGCCTTTATTATTGGTGTCCCATATGAAATGAGTTGATGACCCCAGTTCAGTTGTTAGTGACCAGCTGTCCACATCACCAATCCACCTGCATAATTGGCACTAATTGGCATCAGTGTAAAAGAGTCAGCACAGAGGTGTTTAGTAAGATGAGGCCCTGAAACATAAATCCTGGTATCAGAGGCCCAGTAGGAGACCTAAGGCCCAAGCTAAAGTAATGGTCAAGATTTTGCTAACATAAAGCAAAGTTAAGCTGCGAGCCAGAGGCAGGCCCTGCTCACAGAAGCTGGCAAGGAAAAGGCTGATGTTGCAAAAACATATGCTGTTGCACAAACATATATCTAAAGCGTATTGGATACCAGAACTGTATACAAATGGTACAAGAACATTCTTATACCGTCCACATAGATAACAAGGACAGGGGCAAGAGGCTAGTATGATGGATAGAGTTGTTTTGTTCAAACCAACACGTACAAGGTGAGAGGCGGCACCTCGCTACGTAGAAGGGTGGTGCATAGTTACGTAAGGAGGTTGCACCTCAATACGTCAGGAGCGTTATGTAACTTGTTTGTACCTGTGTATAAGAACGCATCCCTGGCGTGGTGTCTTTGGCCGGCCTAGGGGGCAGTGGAAAGTCCTGCCACTGACTGAACTGAGTCCATTGCCAGGGGAGCACAAATTCATTGTATGCCCTGTAGAGTCTATAGGGAACTATCACTGTGCTTCGTTTGAGCAATAAACCTGGCCGACGTGCCTTTGTACCTTACTAGAGTCTGTGGTCATTGGGGGTTCTCTCAGGGTCTGCTGTGTTAGCTATCTGCGCAGAGCTGGGACAGCACACAGAGGAAACACACATGCAGCCGACTGTTATCATCACCGAACACAAGCAGAGCACCACACTGGTAGCGTCTGACAACAAGGTGAATGGCTAAATAGGATTGGAATTATCCTCTCATCTCTGGAGGCATTCTCTGCAGAACAGAACTAAGACATGTTGGCAGGGTACAACGTGAGGCAGCTTCTACTGCTATTAAATATGCCATATTTCTTCAGTGACTACACAGAGTATTTCAGTCTCCAGGGCTGTCAAACCAGCTCATTTTGCGTCACCTCTCCCCACTAGAGCAAAATAGGATCCTTCCTACTGTGCTGTAAAGGATTAAGCTTTTGTAGGCTGTTTAAAAGTCACCATAATATCCTGAAGGTCACAATGCCACATGTCCTGTTTGCTCCCACAGACTCTCTGCTACACAAAGACAGGAACCAGTTGCAACAAGCAAGACTGAATATACAACCAGGCTATATGATAGCAACATCAGTGCCATGTTTCCAAGTTATTTCTTGTTAGTTCAACATGTTTTGCTAAAACCTGCCTCACTGAAATACTACCTCCCACCAGAACTAATCTCAGTTTAAAATAGAATTCATTAGCAATTTTGGCTCTAGTTTTTGTCAAGAATTCCTCTAGCATTACATTCTGCACTGCAGAGAAAGGTAGTTATGTCCATTGCCTCATATTCTAATGAAAGAGCATCCTAACTGAGATTTCCATATGGGTGGTTTGCTATAAACTCCTCATTCACTTGGTTCATCTATTGTAGCATTGGTCTGACAGGTGTTGACATTTTTGAGGGCTCACTTATCCCAATAGAATTTGGAAAAGGTTGAACACTTATTACAGACTCTGAACACTTTGGTCAATATCTTGTGGGCCTGGTGAGCAGAAATGGGTATTAATGAACTTTCATTGACCTGTTTTTTTTCACTAAATCCTTTAGCAGAGGAAAATCTTATTTATTTCCCAGCCTCCAAGACAGGGAACTCCTCAAATGGAAAGACATAAAATGTTACTAAACTGGAACATATTTCTAGTGGCAGGGTTATCTATGACCCTTTTCAGGATACATTTGGGACTGTTGCTCAACATGTCTGAGTCCTAGGAGAATCATCGTCCTATCAGAGATTGAAACCCTATTCCATTTAATAGTAAGTTATTCCCCCAACCCACCACCTCTAGAAGGAAACTATGTCTTCTGAAGACAAGTGAGAACAGAGCTGGTAATATGGAGCTGTAGTTTGAGGGGTTGCACATCACATCCCTTTGCCTGTGCACCAATTCACTGACTGTAGACTGGGACCAGGAGCAATAGCAATAACATGTTTTTTTTTAATAGGAAAAAGATGGAAACGGTTAAAGCAGTAGTAGTCTCATGAGGAGGGAAAGGAGTACTGGGAACCTGTTTGTGGGCCTAGGAATGATGGGAGCTGTACTGGAATGGTGAGGATTGAATGAGGCATGGCACCCTTCCTTCTAGGGCAATTCTTGTGCTTCCCCTAAAAAAGCAAAAGTAGCATTGAATGAGAAAGGGGGATTGGCACAGATTCAGATTAGTCTGATGCTTCCTAGAAGTGTTTGGCATACCCTTACTCCCTACTGGGAAATACTAGATTCAAATAGATACAATACAGGCTTATCAAAAGATGCCACTTTATACTCTGACTCACATGTAGAAGATTAACTACGACTGCAGAATGCAGACTTGTTTCATACAGTGAGCTAAATTCTGCCCCGGAGAGGCACACTCAGCTCCCATTAAAGTTACTAGGAACAGCAAACACAGAATTGGGCCCGGTATGTTTTCTAGTGCTTTGCCAAGTCCAGTTTTGAAGTCATTCTGTATTGCTTTGACTAACAGGTTGCTGTTATTATGTGTATTTTATTAGTGCCTGGAGGTGCCTAGGTACTGTACAAACTTATAGCAAGAGACAGTTGTTTCTGCCCTGAAGACCTTACACTCTAAATCAGCAATCTGCCCTGAAGATCTTACAATCTAAATTGGCACAAAGGATGGGAGGGGAAACAAAGGCGCAGAAAGATGAAATGATTTGCCCAAGGTCATACAGCAAATCAGTGGCAGAAATGGGAATAGCACCCAGATCTTCTGAGGCCTAGTGCAGCATTCTACCCACTGCTCCATGCTGCCCTCTCAAGTTTGCTAAATGTTTAAAAATATTTATACTAGTGCAGAGATTATCATGCCCCTGCCAAACTTTTTCCAGAAGCGATCATGTTCTTTCACAGCAAAGGCAAACACATGTAGTTTAGCAAAGTTTTGGATGAATACACATAGCAGCCACAGGCTTGTTTAGGAAGCAGCTTGTAAAAAGATGTAAATTGCAAACAGACCTCAGCCACTGTTGTCATCCCTCTGCATATAGATTGGGTAGAAAACCATGAGCTGGGCTTAGCATGACACCATCGAGATAGCTGGCAGGTAATGTAATAGAAGCTGAAGAACTGCATTAGTTAGAACTGCCTCCCATAAGACCTGGTCCCCAGCATGCTATTGTCTTCTTACTACTGTTCATTCATCTTGGCAACTAATGGATCTCAGTGGCTCGCTGTTGGTATACAATTTCCACAGTTTATACGGGAAAGGCCCGATTCCTTATAAAATCCTCATACAGACAGAACTAATTCTGTCATTAATCTTTTATATGTGAGTCAGAATGCATATTATCCACACGACGCATAGAAGAATGGCTTATCTGTGGGATGCCCGGAGGGTTGGAGCTACATCAGGCAAGGGTACCATTACATTATAAGAAAAATTTAACCAAGAGCTTGAAGGAAAAAACATACTTTCTGGGAATACCTATTTGAGTTTTGATTTGGTCTGGATTTTTATTGTTTTTAAAAGTGGCTCTTCAAGATCAACTTGGTTTCAAAGCTTATTGAAAGTCAAGTAAAAATATTCTAAAGGGTTAAAATGACTTTTCAACTTTCTTGCTCAGGGGTGTGAAAAACACCTGCCTAAGCTGCTGTTTCTATAGAGACCGAATGCATCAAATGGGAAGGTTTGGAGCTTCAGTGAAAGGGACATTATTTTTTTGAGAAAAATCTAGAAGACTTAAGTTAAAAGGGTTGATTCATGGCTTTTTTATTTTATTTTATTTTTTTAAACAAAGTGGCAGCACTTAAACTTCCTCTACTATACAGATTAGCATGGACATCATTTTTGTGCGTGTTTCTCTTTATTGGAGAGCTTCCCTCCCCAAGTCCCTCATCCTCATCAGAGGAGTTTTCCTCTCTCAAGGGCCCAAGCTCTTCCTTGCCTGAAGACAGCTGGATGGGGATTTATTTAGAGCCCATGAAAGCTGCTTCCTCCTCAGCTAAGAGGCTGCAGAACAATATGAGGGACTTGTTCTCTTTACAGTGTTCCCGGCCCCCTTTACCTCACAAACTGAGCTTCAGGACTTGTCTTCACTGCTTAAAAAAAGCTGTGTTTTTTACCTCAGGGAAACTAACATGCATGAACTATCCTGAGGTAAAAACACACTGAAGACCAGGCACTGTAGTTTTACTGTAAGCCCTATATCCCTTCCAATAGTTGACCCTGGTGAGTTTACCTCATGGTAAGTCTTTGCAGTGTTGTCACATCAAGATAGTTCACAGGCATAGTTACCCTGTTGTAAAATATACACCTTGTGTAGCAGTGAAGACAAGACCAGAGTCTCTACTGTGTCTGAATGGAACTTGGAACTGACCAACGGAGTTTCACTTTCAGATCCAAATTCTCCCATTTTGTTTCAACGTACACAGAAATGGCACACAGAATTAAATATTTTAGGCTACATACCATAAAAGGAATTTGCAGGGGACAGCAGTCCTTCTCCCTGGCAGCCTGTGAGAAAATAAAACAAAGAAAACAATATTTGCTGGCAAGTAAAGTTAAAATAATTTCCCATGTTAAGAAGTGAGGTGCGTTAACAACTACTGATCTAAGTCATTGGGTCCTTTTTCATTTCAACTCCTGCAGGCAGGTATGGACCATGTCACAATGTCTGGATATTATCTGTATTGCAAAAGCACTTATAATGAGCTCTAACCACATAAGAAGGCATAGTCCCTTCCAAGACAGGCATGATGTTAGAAGAGTAGGAAGCGAAGCAAACTTTCCAGACAAATCTATTTTAAGCCCAGAAACTCCATGGGCCTTCCTGGCTCTTGAAAGTCAGGTGGGGAAAAGGGTATCATCATAACTATGGGAAAGTAAAACTGTTCTCTACCAAACTTCATCAAGCCTTCGTTTCATTCCTTATAAACTTGGAAGTCTGAAACCGAAGTATTTTTTCTTTACTGATATTTTCCCCCTTCCATCATGTGCGCACACACCCATGTTTGCTCATGCTAGGCTGCAAGCATTTTAAAAAATGAAACATTCAGGTTTTACGGGGGAAACAACAGATTTCAAGAACTGCATGGAGTAGTAAGTCAAATTTTGATCCAAATGCCTTTGAAAATGTTCTCTTTAATACAGGGAGAAATTATATAAATTATAAATGGGAAAGTTTTTCAATTGTTTCCCATGACAAAAATTAGGCACAGAGTACTCTGGAACTATGCTGAACCTGAAGTGTGTCCAAAAATGACATTAAGTGGAGTCGGTACGTAAACAGCTCTTTAGCCGTCACCTTGCTGGATTGCTCTCCAGACCAAACAAGTAGACTCAAATTTTGTTTTACACAGCACCTTTCAAACTCCAGGGACCCCAAAGCACTTTACAAATAATACCTATAAGTAGTAACTGGTATAACAAAATCCACAGGGAATAAGGTAGAAATTCAGACCTTGGTGGAATAAATAGAAACCATAAAGAGCAGTTATAAAATAATGGTTTTGTCATTTCAGTTATAAAATTAGGTCTTTCAAAGATATTTATTCTAGGGTTTCTCAATTATTTTCTTCCTCCCCTGTACCCACTAATCAGTGGGTTGTTACAGAATGCAGCTATGCATACCATGAACCATCTAGCAGTCTTAGTTTCTACAATATGCTCCACTCTAGCATGTAAGCGTCTGTATAGCGTCCAACTATATCTGTTAGAGATGCACTTTGAGCACTATATTAATTCTGCAACTAAAAGGCTAAACATGGGTTAATTAGAACATCTAGTGACTCCTGTTTAGTGGATAGCAGTAGCTGGGATCAAACAGAGTTGTACACTGTTCAAATGGTGTTACCGTTTGTACCTGCATACTAATAGATTTTTTAAGAATGAGAGAGAAAGCCGAGGTGAGAAAAATGCTGTAAGAGAAGGGAAGGTTCTTCTAAAATAGGACAGACTTTTGGTCTGTCATCCTCTGGAAACACTTCTTTTTAATAGGAGTTAGGCATTTTATTAAAGACGTTCAAGTGGGTGCTTTTGAATCTGCACTACATAACCGAACCAAATAAAGGGCATTAGTTTCAAGCATAACTCAGGTTTTGCCAGTGTGATAGGACATGCATATGTATAGACTGGAAATATTGACAGTAACAGAAAAGGTTAAGTCAATGTTTGTATAATGCTTCAATCTTAAGGTCAATTTAGTGTAGCAAATTCTGAAATTCCTGACTATGAAGTAAACAAAAAGGTCAAAGCAATTAACAGATAAGCAAGAAGTGCTCAGCGCAGCCACAAGCGGGCTCAGAGTATGAAGTTGTTCCAGTGTGGGTGATTGCATGAACAGGCTGCTCTTGTTGCCCTGGACTTTGCAAGCCAAAATATTGTAAGGTTTCCCTACATTATAGGGCAGAATTCTGCCCTCAGATACAGGCATGCAACAGTCTCTGAAATCAACAAGAATTGAGCACCTGAACAGGAAGGCAGAAATCGACCCCTCCATGTATTTATTGTGTTTACTAAAGTGAGAAGCTGGTCCTTATTCCATTGACATCAGTGAAAATATTGACTTTTGTAGGAGTCAGATTGGGAGCTCAGAGACACATCAATCTTGTCATAGAGGCATATTGACCTCTTGAATCTATATAAACAAACTAAAAGCAATATATTTTCATGGGTGCTGGAACAAATGGTGCTGCCGCACCCCCTAGTTTGAAACGGTTTCCATCATATCCAGGGTTTACAGTTTGGTTCAAGGGCTCTCAGCACCCCCGCTATACACATTGTTCAAGCACCCCTCTATATTTTATAAATGTTCAGCCTAATCTGTATATTTTTAATTTGCTGTGGAAATGAGTCACTGGAAAACGTTCTTCAATGTGAATTGACCTAGTGACCTGGTTTCTTGACTGTGGACAAGAGGCAAATAGCGCAGTTTAGGAGGGCAAGCATATGGGTGGCTTTTGAGCTCTCCCAATCCTGGGTGAGCTGCCTGCAAAGCTAGTTCCACAGCCAAATACAGAGCAGTCTGAAGGCTGCTGTGAGTTACGCCATCTGCCAACACCCCCGGGGACTGATGTAACAGCTAGTACCTGCACAGCCTTGGGAAGTGCTGACCATGCTCCCTGCAAAATAAACAGAGAGTGGTAGTGGTGGATGCCAGGTTTAGATCAGCAGAGAATCCCCCTACACTAGAATGATCTCCAATAACTTTAAGGGCAGTATTCATTAGCAATTTGATGAAAGGCAGCCAGGCTGCACCCTGGGAGCTGAGCTGGTATACAATAAATCACAGGTTATTAGCTTTGGAATGGTACAAGAGAGAACAGTAGGATCTTACAAAGAATCAGCAGAACTGTCACCCATGTGAAACTGGTGTCTGGTTTCCAGGACTTTTAACTACTTATATCTGGTGTTCCACTGTACATTGTGCAGCTATTTTCTACAGCTATTCCATGCGTTGGCCCAAGCACTACCTGGCATTCTGGGCAGCAGTGAAGCAGTTAATCCTGATTTCCTGCAACTCAGAGAGCTACTTGCAAGTCTGTGGAAAGAAGCCAATGTTTAAACACAAACCAAATAAATCAGGAAAAAGCACCCTCTTTAACCCAGGAATTGAAGCAATACACTTATGTCCTGCAAAATGTTAATGTCTCGAGGTGAACTAGTTAGACCTTGAACTTCCATAGAATTAACTTAGTCCGTTCACTCCAAGAGACATTCTGTGTGCTTGTGTCCTTCTGGAATTATGAGACCAAAGTTTCTGCCAGTTTTCTGCTAATTTGTGAAAAGTGTAAGAGGGCATATCCTCCGCATTATTAGTTTTTAGAATCTTCTGACTGATCACTAGAAATGTTCTGTCATGCTTCTCTAAGAGTGGAGTCCAAATTGGCTTCAGGAGGTGTTTGATTGCAAGAACTCCATTTCTTTTCATAGTTCAGTAAAGGCTGGGGAACACACCAGACCAAATTCTCAGCAGGCTTCTCTAATTGCCCCAGCAAATGTTGTAAATACATCAGTCTGTGGGTAAAAAATGGAGAGGGATCTGAATCATAACTTCAGATTCAAGATTCCCAAACTCTGGAGAGCTTTGGATTCAAACTTTGCAGATTAGGTCTATATCAAGTTCAAGACTACATTTGCACATGCTTATTTGCATCCACAAATGGGGATTTTTTTAAACACTATTTCATTGGTATAAATTAGTACATGTAACAAACATATTCAAGATTCACTTTGAGTAGCGAAAGGATCAAGGACATACATGTAAAACAGCACAGTAACCTGTCAAACAAAACACTCTTTTTATCATTGTAAGCAGAGAAACTCTCATGTGATACAGTGTGAGTGTTTCTAATCCCCCTCACCCAAAAACAATTTTAAAAAGAGAAGATTTCATTTCCATCCTGTCTCCTTCAGGAGTCAGAAACCTCTCTCTATGTTCCTGGAAACTTGCTATGGATTATGTGGGGTGCAATAATTCAAAGGCTAATTCAGTCATGCCTGAATCCACCATCTTTTGAGTTCTTCCAGGCAGAAAGTTCAGAAATGGTCCTGCAGAGCCCAGGAAGTGTTGATTTAATTTTTCATTCTTGCTTGTTTTTCTTTTCCATGTACAGAATTCCCAAAACATTGATTTTCAGCATGGGAACAATGTTTTGAGATATCTTTATCCAGTTTATCAGGGTTGTTTTCTGTGCCACAGAAAATGAGACTCTCAGGGAACAAACTTTGTAAATTATAAATGGCCAGCCAGAAGTTCCATGGGGTCCAAAGGGGATTTACACACTAAAACAACTGCACAAGATGGACAGTAAAGTTTCCCAATATGAAACCATCCCTGAGATCAACCACTAGCAACTGTTCTGGTGTGTCAAAATTCAGAGGCTTGGGTAAACCCTTGGAACTAAGTTTGCTTCTGAGCAGTGAAGTAATGTACAGTAAATGTCTTATTCTCTTCCCCAGCAGTTACTTTGAAGGCAGCATCCAAAGAATCAAGAGTATTTGCCATATTAAAAGAGAAAAACACTTTTTGATCTTGCCAGGGAATAATTCTCTACATCAAAATATCCCAAATGATTTGCACCTGACAAACTAAATTATGCTGATTCATGGCAGGGATTCCCAGATCCCATTTGCACTGGGTGGACAACCTTGTACATGCTGTGTTGGCCTTTTAAATGAAATTTGAGTATCATGAATTTGAACGGCATGACTGGAAACATTTATGAAATATATAGTATATGGGATATAACTGTTAGTGAGACATCAGTGTAAGGGAGCTGCAATTGTCTGGACCAGCGAACCCTGATTTTGTTAACTGAAGGAAGAATGTTTCTCTCATACAGATCAGAGATTCCATTAGGCATCCAGTCACCAAGATAACTGGTATTCCTGTACATCGGCTAATAAGTTATAGCACTTTCTAACCATAAATGTCATGGCACTTCACAAAAGAATTTAAGTGTCATTATCCCCATTTTATAGATGGGGAAATAGAGGCACACAGAGGTGAAGGCCCAGAGCTACAAAGGGACTTACGTGTTGAAACACCTAACTTATAGGTGCTGCAAAAATCACTGGAACAACACTGCAACTCTCACAGCCTGAGTTAGGCACGTCAGCTCCCTACCAAATGAGATGGGGAAAGACAAGTACCTGAGAGAATGTGATCCACAAACGTTAGCACGCTAGGCAGCAAGCTGCCGGAACTAGTGAATAGGAGATGCCAACCGGAGAATGTCCTGAGCCCCATTCCTCTCAGGGAGCTGGGCACCCAAAGCTAGGCTGCAGGGAGGCACCTATCTCTGATTAGTGATCCACAACTAGGAACTCCTCTGCTGGAGTCAGGCAGCTTAGGCACTTAGGCCATTTCTTGTGAGAAGGAATTAGGTACCTGCCTCACTCCACACAAAACAGCTAGAGGAGGCGGCGGTGGTGATGCTGCCACCACCACCCAACTTATAACTTTTAGCCCAGTGGTTACAGCACTCCCCTGGGATGTGGGAGACCCAGGTTTAATTCCCACCTCTGCCTGAGTGGGAATTTGAAAGGATTTGAGCAGGGGTCTCTCAGCTCTCAGAAGGGTGCTGTAGCCACTGACTATGGGACATTCTGAGGTGGGATTTCCTCAGTCTCTCCTGTTGAAGCTGTTCCACTGTATATAAATAATTAAAAAGAGCCACTGGAGCACTGGACCTTGGATCTCCCACTTCCCAGGTGGATGCCCTAACCACCAGGCTACAGAGTCATTCTCTCTCTGGCCCAACGACTCTTTAAGGTGGTGGAGCATCTATCTTCCCAGGGTTTATGAATTTCTCTGGAGCTTGGGTGGGAGATAGGTGGCCAGACACCTAAGGGAGTCAGCAGTGTGCATGCTCAGAGGCAGAAACATGTAGGGAACTTTCACCCTGGAAAATTAGGCACTGAGTGAGTTTAGGTTACATGGTTAGGCTTCAGCCAAGTGGAGATTTTGTGGATCACAGTTTAGGCTAAAACTGGGACTTGGGTACTTAAGTCTGAGATTTAGGTGCGTAAGTACCTTAATGGATCTGGGTCAAAGTAACCGATCTAAGGTCACACAGTAGTTCAGTGGGAAAACCAGGAATACTATCCAGCTCTCCTAATGTCCTATCCACTGAACTATGTGGTCTCCTTGATTACCATCGGATGAGTTTAAACAGCCCAAGAGGAAGAACTGCAGACTTCTCAAAATTAATCTTGAACCCAGAGAAAAAACCAAAACATTCAGTAAAATAAATTAGACAGAGTTAGTAGTCTCTTTGGGTTTGACAAAAGAAAACTAAACTAACTTACCATCCACCTCCAATGCATACATTCTGCCACTTCAGAGACAAAGATAAAACTATGACTTCAACAAGAGAATTTAGAACCAAGACAAACAGAAGGGAGGAAAGAGCGTATCCCCACATTATTTCTCTTCCCAGTGTAAAATACTCAGTGCACAACATAAGTTAGTACTGCAGCTTTGGGGATACATAAAAGATGTAGAATCACTTAAACATTTGTGCCCTAAGATGACAAACTAGTAAATAATATTATAGCCCCACTCCACAATATCAAAAGACCTTCTCTGTGATCAAAACTACCCAAGACAAATCCAATGTATCAGTTTTCTCTGAATGGGCAAAGAGACTTCAAATGTGTAGCTAAAACCATGGAAAGTATTCTGACAACTATAGTAAGGACTGAAATGGGTAGGGCCCAAATGATATGAGCTGATAAAACATGTTCTACTAATGATGTAGTTAAGAAAAAATACCGTGGAATCTGAATTGCGGGATGTAGAAAAAGTAAATGTAGTTTGATCCTTAGGTTGTAATAATGTCCTAGCCATCAACCAGAGAAAGGGCTATTACCAAACTTCTCAGATAGCCTTCTTTGATGTAAAGATGGGCAAACTGATCCAAATGAGCATCTAAGACACAACTAAAATCTTCACCCAAAATAATGTTTCCCTATGTGAGAACTTAGAAGGGGAAAGTATTCTGCTTAAAACAACAACACCATAAAACCAAAATAACTGAAGATCAGGATTGTTAGGTGAATATTATACCAGATTAATTCTTCTCCATATCATATTCTTCTTCCTAATATTACTCTGTCATCCGCATCATTAAAAGATGATTTAATCTGTAAAGGTAGATTTTTATGCACCAAGAAATATACTTGCTACAAAGAACTCAGCTGTGGAAGGCAACATGCACTATCTGCATTTTAATGGAAAATTTTTATGTCACCTGTAGTGGATTCTAGTGAATGGGGAACATCAGTTTCAGAAATATAGCCAAGAATTTTCAAAGATAATCAACAGAGAAGTAACCCAACCGTCCTTACTCCTGGGCATGTCATGATTATCCTGGGGAACACTTTCAGCCTCTATAGGAACAATTTAACAAAACAGTGGTAAAATAATAGAGCCAAGGGAAAATGTAATTGCTTAATGTTCAGACACTACAATTGCTCTTTCAGGAATATTTGCGTTAAGAGAAAGACAAAAATGGGTGCCACTATTCAGTTAAAGTAAGACCAGGTGTTTGAGATACTCCATCATATTGTATTGAGCTACTCCTTCTCCAGTTAGCTGGGTTACAGGTGGCTGTAAATTGAGAGAGAGTCTGGGAGAATTGAATTCAAATAAACTGATGGTTGGTGCTGCCCGTCACCAGTTCTGGAAGGCAGGCACTGCAGTGGTAAGACCCTGGATGCATTAAAAAGTTTGTTATATTTTTTAACAATCTGGTCTTGTATTATTCATTTGGACACCCCTGATATTACAATATTTTATATACACACACTGATTCTTGCACTAGATTGAGCTATCCAAGAGAAGTATCTTGCCAGGTCAGCATTTCTCCAACTGAACTCTTTTGGCCCAGTTTAACTCACGAATTCTGGTAGCCACAGCATCCCATCTGGATGGGTAGGGAAGGGCAGGATTGGACAAGCATCCAGACAAGTTAGTCAATCCACTAAAGAGAAGATGACTTAATGGGGAGTTGATGTATCCTGTACAAACCAAACAAAAGCTTCTCTCAAAGCAGCTAAATGAACTACATTCATCTTGGAAAGTCAATAGTTCAAAGCTTTTCTGGGCTGGACTTGGGTGCTTTATTGTTGATGGTGGTCAGAGCTGTGTAATTAGATCTTACCAAAGATGAGTAAATTGAAGAAAAAGACTTATCATTTGTTGATATCTCTGGATATGTTGAAAGCTACACCCACAATGTCTTCTCTCCATCTGTAAGAGAGATCTATCAGTTCTGGGTGAAAGCTGCTCAGAAGACAGATTATAGTAACCAAAACATACATCAACCTTCCTCTTCCCCATTCCCAAACCTAGCTCATTCACACCACAACTCCAAAGGAAGAAGGTGAGATAGGACAGTGAGGGGAGACAAGCCACACCTCAGATGAAGTAACTGTCAACATTTTACAAGCGCAGCTGGAAATGGAAAGGGAAGTAGTAGAAATGTTGAATCACACAACAGATTTTGCAAGGTGGTACAGATATAATTACTCCTGGGGGAATTCTGTGCAGGGTGGATAAAAATCAATGATTTTTTTTTAAATAAAAAAAATTGGATTTTTTACATTTAAATGGGATTTTTGAGGAAAAAACCTATCTAAAGATAAAGATACATTATAGCTCAAAGATATCTCATCATGGAATAGGGATTATAAATTCTAATTCTATACTATGAGACAATATATTCATGTAATGTTTAAGAAAAGTTTTGTAAATGAGTTCCAATAGATCATGGATTAGGGACCCAATTTTATGGGGTTCCAGGGGCTTCTGTATAGATTATTTAGGTTAATCTTTCTATCTACCCAATGGGACTCAGTGCTCAGTCTAGAAGATACCATCAGAGATGCTTAGTTTTGCAGTTCTCAAACTGTGGATTTGTGTCTCCAGAGATAACATGCTTGTTAACAACAAAAATATTTTTAAATAAATAATATATAGAGATGAGAAATAACAGACCTCAACCCTATTGTCCCTCTGCAAATTTGTGTACAGAGTCAATCCCTTACCTCTCTCTAAAAATGCAAAGTTTCAAAAAGTTCCATGAATAGAAGATTGTTGGGGGTGGAATAGATCTGGACAAGGAGAAGAAGTCTGGAGACAAATGTGAGAAGGGAGGGACAGGCAGTAGAAACAAAAGTGAAACTGTTTGAGCAGCATATTCCAGAAGTCTTGAGGTCTTTCTGAGTGTAGCCTTCATTGATTTGAGATCTACCATACCATTCTCTCAATAGAAAGGAAAACCTATAATGGCAGCAGGCCATAAAAGAGACCAAGTTTGGGAATAAGAACCATTCAAGAAATATGTTTGCTGCAGATGTTTTAAAGAAAGTCACACCAGTGAAACTGGTGGAAGTCACTTAAGCACTTGGATTCAGAGACTGTTGAAGTGATAATCTCACTTTTAACAACAGTAGCTTCTTCTGCCTGTGTAAAAAGAATATTTTCTTCCTTTGGATTAATTCATTCCAAATTGAGAAATCGTTTGGGACCTGAAAAAGCAGGAAAGCTTATTTTTCTTTTCCAGATTATTAACAAACAGGAAAATGAAGGTGAAGACGACTAAAATATTGGCTTCTGCAGCTAACTCAAATTTCTCATGTTGACCTGGCTGACATAGTGGACTTAATTTTGGGGTTTTTTTTTAATATTTCATTTAACTATGTATAGTGTGTACCTTCTAAAAATGAAACCTACGTCTATCTCTGAGTTGTGAAGAATATGTATTAAGGTTATGACAACCAACAAGAATGCACTTTTATGTAGAAATCCATGATTAATTGAGACTTCCTGAGTAGTGATTTAAATCAATTTGATTTAAATCAAATCCATCCTGATTCTGCACCAAAAAATTAAAAATTCTGCAAAATTCTGCATTTTTTGTCAAAATAATGTAACCTAATCCGGCTAGTTTCAATTATTTTGATAATTTATTTAAACTACAATACAATGATGGAAAATGGGAGTGGGGAGCATTGGAGGAAAGCACCAACCCCCCTCTATCTAATAGTAATGTAGCTAGTATTGACCCTTTACTTCTAATTATTAGTCAACCAATATATGCAGCCAGATTCTCCGTGTTACATCATAGGCACCTGAAGAGCAAGTGAGGACAGGGGACTCAAACTCACAGTTTATACTGGCTGCTGACCATCTCCAAAAAGGTCAGTAGCAACAGTTCATGGAGCACATTCTGACAGGAGATTTTTTCAGTCCAAAAATTTAGACCAATTCTAGCCATTAAAGCACTATAAGCATTTATAAGGCATACTGTCCTTTACGATTAGGCTCCTTTACACCAGCCTGGCAATGTAAAGGAGCCTTAAAATTTACACACCTGTTTTATACTCCTGGGGAAATTCACTAAGAATAATGGGAACAATTCACTAAGCAGGCAGGCTGCTACATTCTCCTCTGCCAGAGGGAACAGAGCCTGCCCCACGCATACTTCTTCAGAAATGCCCCAACGCCCTTTCCCTCCACACTAAGCGTGCTGCAATAGCAAGTGAGAGGGACAGAGTTTCTCTCTCACACACATGACTACCCATCCCCCGCCCACAAGGTGGTGATTTACATCTTTACTAGCTGCTCTGGGTGCCCAGACTGACCTGTCTTCACTGCCTAGGAGTGGGTGCATGACCACTCTTGTGGCTTCCCTTTGCTTCCCCATCAAAAGTCATTTTTCTGCAGATAAGCAAAGAAATATGCAGGGGCCATGAATTCTGTGTACGTGTAGTGATGCAGAATTCCCACAGGAGTATATAATGTATTGCTGCTATTTAACACAGAAATGGTGGCTTTTCAATACAGTATTCCCTCAGCTGTAGCGATGTGAACTCAATCCCCCTTAAAAGGCAGTCTAACAGGTGAATGCAATGTATTCTAAGCTTTTAAACATACTTGGCTTTTCTTCTTATGTTTTTAACTAAAGTTAAACTTGGGAGACTGACAGCTCTTAAGGGAGAGATCCGTAACAAAGCTGAATTTTACTTGAAAAGCTGAAGGGTATTCCACAAAAGGTTGAATTGTACTTACGTGATAACAAAATTTATGCTATGGTTTTAAAAACACTTAGAAATTAGATTGGAGCTCTCTGGGGGCAAGGATTGTGTCTTCCTCTGTGGTTGTACAATGTCTAACACAAGGGGCCCCCAATCCTGATGGGAGCCTTTAAGCACCACAGCAATAGAAATGACAAATAACCCTAGTGATAACTGAAATGCTTTTACTGTTATCAAATGCTTGAAATACACATACTTACTTTTAAAAACTAAATAAAAGGTCATTTGTGTTGCAAATAATTGCTCACCACACCAGTTACCCTGGAGGGAGGTGAGACAAAAATGGGAAGTTTATTCTTTTTAACTGCTGTCTGGTGTTTTAATATAAAATCTGAAAATAAATTTCCAGATAGATGCAGTGCATGAAGTTCCCTGTGTACCAGCTGTGTGTATACGTGTGCTTTATGGACACTGAAATCCAACTCTGGTCTCCTGGTATAGAGTGATGCTGTATCTGGACAATTCAGTGATCTCTGATCATGTTGGAGAGATGGCCTGATCCAAAGCCCACTGAAATCCATGTGCCATTTCATTGACTTCAGAGAGCTTTGAACCAAATCTTTAATACAGGAAATCTGATGCTGCCTGGGGATACTATGGGGTGATCACTTAGGACAGTGAGTACTTTAAAAAAATGGTCTAAAACACAGGTTATACTAATACACAGGTTACATATACACATATACTATACACAGGTTACAGTAATAACATGCTGAATGCCCTTCTCCTCATTTTTGGGGTCTTATCTAAATGTATTGCTGGAGTGTAGGCTATTGACTGAAATTTAAAAAAAAAAGTGTGTGTGTCCCCTTTAAATGATCAAGCTAAATCATACGTGGCATTGTGGATAATACATCTTTTGTTGCTAAGTTGTTAAGCACAATAATTGAAACTATTTAGCGGATAATGGGAGTGCTCTATTTCACAAGGCATTAATCTAGTTTCCAAGGGGACTAACTATGAGGCCCAAAGCTTGTAGTTTATTTTTCCTCAGTAATGATCCAATCCCTGCACTGAGATAGAGCAGCCATCCAATTACCACCATTGTATTACAAATGTAAATGCGTGAATTATTTTAATCAAAAAAAGTTTCTCTCTCTTCCACTTCTTCGCTACTTGTCATTCGGTAATTTGTGACTGGGGACTGAGCAAGGTCACATGCTGCCATGCAGCATTCCATAAGTGAATGAATGTACCCAGAAATACTGGCAGAGTGTGTGATTTGTCCCAATAAACCACATACAAATAATGATAATTAATGATGATTGTGTCACAGAGGGCGAAGTGATGCTTTGTTTTGGAGGGACTAGGGCTGGGCTGGGCTACATTGGCTGTTTGTCTACTTCCGGGCTTTCCTATAGGGCTGCTGAGCCATCTCCCTTTCACTTCCGTTTTTAGGGAGATGGAACAGATATTAGGCTGCTGCTTGTCTCTTTGACTATTTCAATTTGCACCTCCTTGGCTGGGCTTCTTGTTACCTAAGGGTTCTGGTCTTACATGTTATGGAACTGACCATCTGCTAGTGGGATTTACTGTAAGGTTATCAGGTTGTAAACTTTCTCTCCTCCATAACGTCATCCTCTCTCTGCTCTTGATTTGCGCTTCTTCATCAGACCACAATCTCCAGTGATGTACTGTGGTCTCACCTCTGATCAAGCTACATGCTATATTATGTGGGGGTGGGGGGCCACATGACAGAGGGTGCATCATGTAGTCCAGCCAGGAAGCCTGGTCCATAGGGGAGAGTAGGAGCATGAAGCACCCAAACTACAACTCCCATGAGGCACAGAGGCAGATGGAGTTTAATATCAAACTAACTCAAAAACTAAATGTTTCAATTCAGTTCAATAAACCAGAATGAAATGTTTCATTTCAATGTTTCCAAATAATTTTTTTGGGGAAAAAATGCAGTTTGTTACAAATGTTTATATTTTGACTTTTTGTCCCAATTTGGGATGAAAACAAATGTTGAAAAATCATATCTATTTTAATCAATTAAAATTACTACTACTGTTACTGTACTACTGTTCCTAGATCATACCTCCTACTCATATCTTCTATATAAAAATATGAAAATGTGCAAAACAATAACAAAAGAATATGCCAAAAATATCCCAGGCCCAGATCCTGCAGTCAGGCTACATGCTCATTGATTAAGGCCTCATCAACAACATGGGCCCAATTCTCCACTCACTTAAGGCTGGTCTACGCTCGGTAATTGCACAGTTATAAGCAAATCATATTCTAAATCAATTTAGTTAAATTGATGCAGCTCGTTTAGTGTGGACACTCAAATTATTTTAATGACTCAAGCTACATCAATACGAGCCATTCTTAAACCAATTTAACAGAAGGGAGGAGTTCCACTAATTTAACAAAATTGATTTAGAAAATTATATAGTTAAAGTCATGCAATTTTTGTGGCCCTATACAGATTTAATTCAGAATTAATTCTGTTGAAGTCAATAGGGATTGGTATAAAACTGGTGTGTGTGTGCGACACAAATCAAGAACTATCAGTACCACTATCAGTGTCATTTTGCGCCTAAGTCATAACAACCATATTTATAAACCATCCGTGACATCCTCTGATTAAATTAAAACAAATGTAGTGGAGCTTATTTCACAACACAACCATCCGCCAAACACCTGTCATGCTGTCTAACCATGTTTTTAGTCAGTGAATTCTGGGAAAATCTAGGCAGCCGCTGCCTTAACCAACAGAGCAGAGTACCTGGAGGACATGCACACTCAGCAGCAACAGTAACACACATGCCAGTGTGCTTTGGGATGTTTTACCGTATACAGAACAGAGAGAAAGGAAGAACAGACAACTCAATTACACTGATCTGGTTAGGGAGGTGACTCCCCTCTCCACAGCAAAACATGTGTTATGACCTTATTAATAGAAGAAAAACATGTCAGTCTACTGAATGTATTAAAGACTTCCAGTAATTTGTAACTGAGCAGTGGCCAGGTAGCATATGTTTATTGCTGTAGCTTTTTTCCATTGAAAACTTGTTGCCAGTATAGCTTTCAGTCAAATACAATAAATTGCACTTGCTAATTTATGGACAGACAGTAGGCCAAATCTACCCATTCAGCAGACTCAGTCCAATCTGGTAACTGGACAAACTATATACACATTATCACAAATAGGAATTGAACTGGAAGGAACTCTTATAATCTATAGTCAGCTTTGCTATTTGAGCAGAAAGGAAATCTTCTTCCCAAGCAGTCAACAGGGACTAGGCTATGGTTGTCTCAATTCTATGTTTAGCTTTCAACAGGGATTCTCAACTTGATTTAGTCTGCAACTCACAGAGTGGCTGAAAAATTATCCTGTGGCTCCCATGTCCCACAATCCCTTGCAGGTGTAGAATATTGTGAAATTTGGGTTATTGGATAGGTTTCAAGCCATTTTGTGGGTTACAGATAAAAAGAAGAGGAGGGTTGAGGAGATACAGGGGTTTGGGCTTTTGGGTAGGTGTGATAGTCTGTACCCCCATATTCACCTGTTTCATACTGACTATGATAAATCTTATACAAAGCTGTTCCTTTGTCAAGATGTAGATTTTTCTCCCACACCCTCTTTCCTGCCAAAGAATAGCCACTTAAATAAGTGATGGCTCATTTGATCTTGTTGACACCTGGCTGAGGCACTGACTAGCCTTTTGTCTGAGGAACTGGTCTGTGGCTTCCTCCCCCAGCCCCTCCATTATGTCTAGAAATACCATATGGTTATAGGATTCTACTATACATACAATGTTGCCGCACATATTTTACCAGGACAGTAATGATCAGCAAATTGTGATGATACCTCACAAGGCATACTGTGTATAAGATTTATCATAGTCGGTATGAAACAGGTGAATATGGGGGTACAGACTATCACACCCACCCAAGAGCCCAAACCCCTTCAGCCTACCATCTGTCTCCTGAACCTTGGCTGTAGAGGACTCACAAAGAGAACTGTACAGAGAGAGGAGGTGCCTCAAATCATCTCTCCCTTTCTCTCTACCCACATCATCAACACCACCTGAAGAACAAAGGAAGCAGCATTGGACTGGGGGAAGAGATCCTGAAAGATCAGCCAGTAAGATTGATGAGACATGTGGTGAGAGAGACCTTTGACTTGAATTCACTTAGTTTTGTTAAGTAAGGCATTAGTTGCATTTTACTTTTGTTTTCTTGTAACCAATTCTGACTTTTATACTTTATTTCTTGTAATCACTTAAAATCTATCTTTCTGTGTATGATGGTCATTAAAATGTACTTCTTATTGCCATACAGTGTTTGACAGCTACACTTAGAAAGGACAATACCACAATACACTCAAATCGTGCAAATCAGTAAAAGCTGCTTTTTAAATGACAACTACTAAATGCCAGGGGGAAGGTTACAAAGCTGCTCACTAGCATCTTAAAGTGTATTCCAGGCAGTTCTTTCTCCTTCTGTGTTTCTCAACAAAGGGTGATTTTAAACTGTAGAGCACAGATGTGCATGGCTGATATATAATTCTGTCCACATCTTAAACAAGTGTCTCAAAGATGCTGAACCATTAATCTCATCAACAACAGGTACTCAAATGGAATTAGAAAAGAATGCATCAGCAAAAAAATAGCAAAAACTAAGAATGGTTAGCAGAAATGTTAGTAAAATGGAGACCTCCTGCAGTGAAAGAATACTGTACTATTGCTACTTAATTATCTGAGCTCCTGGAACAAATGCAAAAGGTGTCTGTTTATCGATATATTCCTAATACACCCACCACTGTAGTATGCAAGGGCCAATGTCAGGCACATTCATGCACAGTTATTTGATGCAATTCTGAACCACTCTGGCTACTGAAACTTTCCTCTTTCTTAAGGAAAAAAATGTACAAGATTACACGAGCGAAACCCATTGGGTTTATTTGCCAATTCCGTACAGAACTTTTCATACAAGTCCCATACCTAATTAACTGCCTTTTATCACTGGCTCTATCCTTTTGAAATGACAGATTTATGTTAAGTCAAAGCTTAGATGATATTTGTTGTACAGTATTTTACTTACCACCTCCGCTTTAAAGTATTTTCCAAAGCCCCCTTTTTTTTTAATTAAATGAACCATTGCTTAATGCTGTAAGTATTCAGTCAACAATAATTATTATGCCTGGCACAATGTGGTTCAGTGTACTGGTGCCAGGCACTCATTGATCATTGCTTGTATGTGCCAGTTTTAAGAAAGCCTTTCAATAAGCTCAAAACATATTTCCGGGACTGGTCTCACATCATCTCTAGTGGAATAATCAGGCTTGTATGAGGCTGTGGAGAGAAAAAAAAACAATTTTATTCAAGGCATTCCAGCTCAGACATTGAATCAAAAGTTCCTAACTTGGCCTCATTAAAGAAGGTTCAGATGGAATGTCAAGATCACAAAACAGCATTTGAAGGGCTATTTATGGACTTTTCCCCCCAGCTTGAATTGCCTTTATTAGCCCTGGTCTACACTAGGACTTGAGGTCGAATTTAGCAGCGTTAAATCGATGTAAACCTGCACCCGTCCACACAATGAAGCCCTTTATTTCGACTTAAAGGGCTCTTAAAATCGATTTCCTTACTCCACCCCTGACAAGTGGATTAGCGCTTAAATCGACTTTCCCGGCTCGAATTTGGGGTACTGTGGACACAATTCGATGGTATTGGCTTCCGGGAGCTATCCCGGAGTGCTCCATTATGACCGCTCTGGACAGCACTCTCAACTCAGATGCACTGGCCAGGTAGACAGGAAAAGAACCGCGAACTTTTGAATCTCATTTCCTGTTTGGCCAGCGTGGCAAGCTGCAGGTGACCATGCAGAGCTCATCAGCAGAGGTGACCATGATGGAGTCCCAGAATCGCAAAAGAGCTCCAGCATGGACCGAACGGGAGGTACAGGATCTGATCGCTGTTTGGGGAGAGGAATCCGTGCTATCAGAACTCCGTTCCAGTTTTCGAAATGCCAAAACCTTTGTCAAAATCTCCCAGGGCATGAAGGACAGAGGCCATAACAGGGACCCGAAGCAGTGCCGCGTGAAACTGAAGGAGCTGAGGCAAGCCTACCAGAGAACCAGAGAGGTGAACAGCCACTCTGGGTCAGAGCCCCAAACATGCCGCTTCTATGATGAGCTGCATGCCATTTTAGGGGGTTCAGCCACCACTACCCCAGCCGTGTTGTTTGACTCCTTCAATGGAGATGGAGGCAATACAGAAGCAGGTTTTGGGGACGAAGAAGATGATGATGAGGAGGAGGTTGTAGATAGCTCACAGCAAGCAAGCGGAGAAACCGGTTTTCCCGACAGCCAGGAACTGTTTCTCATCCTGGACCTGGAGCCAGTACCCCCCGAACCCACCCAAGGCTGCCTCCTGGACCCAGCAGGTGGAGAAGGGACCTCTGGTGAGTGTACCTTTTAAAATACTATACATGGTTTAAAAGCAAGCATGTGAAAGGATTACTTTGCCCTGGCATTTGCGGTTCTCCTAGATGTAGTCCTAAAGCCTTTGCAAAAGGTTTCTGGGGAGGGCAGCCTTATTGCGTCCTTCATGGTAGGACACTTTACCACTCCAGGCCAGTAACACGTACTCGGGAATCATTGTACAACAAAGCATTGCAGTGTATGTTTGCTGGCATTCAAACAACATCCATTCTTTATCTCTCTGTGTTATCCTCAGGAGAGTGAGATATAATTCATGGTCACCTGGTTGAAATAGAGTGCTTTTCTTCAGGGGACACTCAGAGGAGCCCATTCCTGCTGGGCTGTTTGCCTGTGGCTAAACAGAAATGTTCCCCGCTGTTAGCCACAGGGAGGGGGGAAGGTTGAGGGGGTAGTCACGCGGTGGGAGGAGGCAAAATGCGACCTTGTAACGAAAGCACATGTGCTATGTATGTAATGTTAACAGCAAGGTTTACCCTGAAAGAGTGTAGCCACTGTTTTATAAAATGTGTCTTTTTAAATACCGCTGTCCCTTTTTTTTTCTCCACCAGCTGCATGTGTTTCAATGATCACAGGATCTTCTCCTTCCCAGAGGCTAGTGAAGCTTAGAAAGAAAAAAAACCGCACTCGCGATGAAATGTTCTCCGAGCTCATGCTGTCCTCCCACACTGACAGAGCACAGACGAATGTGTGGAGGCAAATAATGTCAGAGTGCAGGAACACACAAAATGACCGGGAGGAGAGGTGGCGGGCTGAAGAGAGTAAGTGGCGGGCTGAAGAGAGGGCTGAAGCTCAAATGTGGCGGCAGCGTGATGAGAGGAGGCAGGATTCAATGCTGAGGCTGCTGCAGGACCAAACCAGTATGTTCCAGTGTATGGTTGAGCTGCAGCAAAGGCAGCTGGAGCACAGACTGCCACTGCTGCCCCTCTGTAACCAACCGCCCTCCTCCCCAAGTTCCATAGCCTCCACACCCAGACGCCCAAGAACGCGGTGGGGGGGCCTCTGGCCAACCAGCCACTCCACCACAGAGGATTGCCCAAAAAAAAGAAGGCTGTCATTCAATAAATTTTAAAGTTGTAAACTTTTAAAGTGCTGTGCTTAAAGTGCTGTGTGGCATTTTCCTTCCCTCCTCCACCACCCCTCCTGGGATACCTTGGTAGTCATCTCCCTATTTGTGTGATGAATGAATAACGAATGCATGACTGTGAAGCAGCAATGACTTCATTGCCTCTGCAAGCAATGATTAAAGGGAGGAGGGGAGGGTGGTTAGCTTACAGGGAAGTAGAGTGAACCAAGGGGCGGGGGGTTTCATCAAGGAGAAACAAACAGAACTTTCACACCGTAGCCTGGCCAGTCATGAAACTGGTTTTCAAAGCTTCTCTGATGCGTACCGCGCCCTCCTGTGCTCTTCTAACCGCCCTGGTGTCTGGCTGCACGTAACCAGCAGCAAAGCGATTTGCCTCAACCTCCCACCCCGCCATAAACGTCTCCCCCTTACTCTCACAGATATTGTGGAGCACACAGCAAGCAGTAATAACAGTGGGAATATTGGTTTCGCTGAGGTCTAAGCGAGTCAGTAAACTGCGCCAGCGCGCCTTTAAACGTCCAAATGCACATTCTACCACCATTCTGCACTTGCTCAGCCTGTAGTTGAACAGCTCCTGACTACTGTCCAGGCTGCTTGTGTACGGCTTCATGAGCCATGGCATTAAGGGGTAGGCTGGGTCCCCAAGGATACATATAGGCATTTCAACATCCCCAACAGTTATTTTCTGGTCTGGGAATAAAGTCCCTTCCTGCAGCTTTTGAAACAGACCAGAGTTCCTGAAGATGCGAGCATCATGCACCTTTCCCGGCCATCCCACGTTGATGTTGGTGAAACGTCCCTTGTGATCCACCAGAGCTTGCAGCACTATCGAAAAGTACCCCTTGCGGTTTATGTACTCGGCAGCTTGGTGCTCCGGTGCCAAGATAGGGATATGGGTTCCGTCTATAGCCCCACCACAGTTAGGGAATCCCATTGCAGCAAAGCCATCCACTATGACCTGCACATTTCCCAGGGTCACTACCCTTGATATCAGCAGATCTTTGATTGCGTGGGCTACTTGCATCACAGCAGCCCCCACAGTAGATTTGCCCACTCCAAATTGATTCCCAACTGACCGGTAGCTGTCTGGCATTGCAAGCTTCCACAGGGCTATCGCCACTCGCTTCTCAACTGTGAGGGCTGCTCTCATCTTGGTATTCATGCGCCTCAGGGCAGGGGAAAGCAAGTCACAAAGTTCCATGAAAGTGCCCTTATGCATGCAAAAGTTTTGCAGCCACTGGGAATCGTCCCAGATCTGCAACACTATGCGGTCCCACCAGTCTGTGCTTGTTTCCCGAGCCCAGAATCGGTGTTCCACAGCATGAACCTGCCCCATTAGCACCATGATGCATGCATTGGCAGGGCCCATGCTTTCAGAGAAATCTGTGTCCATGTCCTGATCACTCACGTGACCGCGCTGACGTTGCCTCCTCGCCCGGTGTTGCTTTGCCAGGTTCTGGTGCTGCATATACTGCTGGATAATGCGTGTGGTGTTTAATGTGCTCCTAATTGCCAAAGTGAGCTGAGCGGCCTCCATGCTTGCCTTGGTATGGCGTCCGCACAGAAAAAAGGCGCGGAACGATTGTCTGCCGTTGCTCTGACGGAGGGAGGGGTGACTGATGACACGGCTTACAGGGTTGGCTTCAGGGAGCTAAAATCAACAAAGGGGGTGCCTGTACATCAAGGAGTATTTCAGGCAGGACTTCACGGAGGGTTCCAATAAGAAATGGTGCACCTAAGTTATCGTTCTTATTGGAACAAGGAGGTTAGCCTGGCCTCTGATTGATACATGGCTAGATTTACCTCGCTGCACCTTCTCTGTGAGTGACTGCAGTGTGACCTAGAGGAATGAGTCCCTTAGACAGGGGAGGAGGCAAATGAGTACAAAACAAATCTGGTCTATTTCTTGTTTTGACCCACTCCATCTATCTTTTACATCTTTGGCTGGCAGCAGACGGTGCAGAAGGACTGCATGCCATCCACATCTCATGGCTGCTCAGCAGAAGATGGTACAGTACGACTGCTAGCCATCCTCATCTCTTGCCTGCCTGGCAGAAGATGGTACAATACGACTGCTAGCAATCCTCATCTCTTGCCTGCCTGGCAGAAGATGGTACAGTACGACTGCTAGCAGTCCGTATCGCCTGCCCGCTCACCATAAGACGGTTCAATAGGACTGACTGCAGGACTAAAGAGAATGATCTGGTCAAGTCACTCCAAATGCGCCCATGTCTGCCCAGGTGCTCCCAGCCGACGTGGCCAGGAGCACCTCGGACATGACGATGACGGCTACCAGTTGTACTGTACCGTCTGCTGCCACAAGGCAAGGGGTTGCTGCTACTGTGTAGCAATGCCGTACCGCGTCTGCCAGCACCCAGGAGACATAGGGTGACGGTTACCTGAGCGGGCTCCATGCTTGCAGTAGTATGGCGTCTGCACAGGTAACTCAGGAAAAAAGGCGCGAAATGATTGTCTGCCCTTGCTTTCACGGAGGGAGGGAGGGAACGGGGGCCTGACGATATGTACCCAGAACCACCCGCGACAATGTTTTAACCCCATCAGGCATTGGGATCTCAACCCAGAATTCCAATGGGCAGCGGAGACTGCGGGAACTGTGGGATAGCTACCCACAGTGCAACGCTCCGGAAGTCGAATCTAGCCGCGGTACTGTGGAAGCGCTCCGCCGAGTTAATGCACTTAATGCACTTAGAGCATTTTCTGTGGGGACACACACACTTGAATATATAAAACCGATTTCTAAAAAACCGACTTCTATAAATTCTACCTTATTCCGTAGTGTAGACATACCCTTAGATTACTTGACACCACCCATAGGACAGAAGGTATCTTAGTCACTTCTGGAGACCCCACAGCCAAGTTTATTGGGATTTCCTGGTGTCCCGGACTTCATTTAAGTCAATAATCCTTCCATCTTTGCTGAGTTTTCATCATTCATCTTTTCCTCCACAGGTGAAGTATATTCCCATCCTACCAGTTCAGTTCCTGTATCTATCCTGAATCCCAGCTATAGCTGGCATTCTTGTCTTAGGTTTGGACTACCTTCCAGTCCAAATACTCTCATACTTCCAGAACCTCTGGTATCTAAACAATTGTTGACACAGAACTTCAAAAGTGCTGTGGGAGCAGTGGATTAGGCACAAAGGAATCTGTGGAACATCACTCTTCAACCTGGAGGACATAGATGCCAGAGGTCCTCCTGGGTGGGCAGATGAACAGGGACACAGGACCAGGTCAAAACTGGGGCAATAACAGGAGAAAGAAGAGAATTCCAACTGGATAGCAGGGATGGCTGGCATCTGAAGATGCTTCAAGGAAGGCAAGATCACAGGATGAACAGCAGCCCATTGAACCCAGGCAATGTAATGAAATATCCAAATCACAAGACCTGGTAGTAATAGGGGACTCTAACTACCAAGACATCTGTTGGAAGAATAATATGTTAAAACACAAAATGTCCAATCAATGCTTAGAATGTATTGAAAACAACTGTTTTTATCAGAAGGGGAAGGAAGTAATCAGAGAGAGACAGCCATTTTAGACTTAATTCTGACTAACAGGGAGGAATTGGTTGAGAATCTGAAAGTGGAAGGCAATTTTGGTGAAAGTGATCATGAAATGATAGATTCTATCATTCAAAAGAGAAAAAGAAGGAAAGAAGTGAAAGCAGCAGAATAAGGACAATGGGCTTAAAAAGAGCAGACTTTAACAAACTGAAAGAACTGGTAGGCAAGGTCCTGTGGGAAGAAAATCAAAGGGAAAAAGGAAACAGAAGAGTGGGTAGTTTCTCAAAGTGACGCTATTAAAGGTGGAACAGGAAACTATCCCAAAGTGAAGGAAAGATAGGAAGAATAGTAAGAGACAATAGGACTCTATCAGGTGGTCTTCAATGACCTGAAAATCAAAAAGGAATCCTACAAAAATTGGAAACAGAGACAAATTGCTAAGGATGAGCACAGAAGAATAGCAAAGCATCTAGGGACAAAATCAGAAACGCTAAGGCACAAAACAAGTTACACCTAGCAAGAGACATAAAAGGCAATTAGAGGTGGTTCTTTAAATACATTACAAGCAAGAGAAAAATGATGAAAAGTGTAGGTCCACTGTTTAGCGGGAAAGGAGAGCTAACAACAGACTACGTCAAGAAAACTGACATGTTTAATGCCTATTTTGCTTCAGTCTTAACTAAAAAGGTAAATTGTGACCAGACTTAATATTAATAAGAAAGGGGAAGGAACACAAGCTAAAACAGGAAAAGAACAGGTTGAAGAATATTTAGATAAGTTAGATGTATTCAGGTTGGAGGGGCTTGATGGAATTCCCTAGGGTACTTACAGAACAAGCTGAAGCAATCTTGGAAGTATTAGCAATTACCTTTGAGAACTCATGGAGGATGGATGAGGTTCCAGAGGACTGGAAAAGGGCAAATATAGTACCTATCTTTAAAAAGGGAAACAGAGAGGACCCAGGGAATTATAGACCACTGAGCCTACGTTCGCTACCTGGAAAGATACTGCAACAAATTAACAAACAACCAATTTGTAAGCACCTGGAGGATGATAGAGTATAAAACATAGCCAGCATGGATTTATCAAGAACAAATCATACCAAACCAACCTAATTTCCTTTTCTGATAGGATTACTGGCCTAATGGATAGGGGAGAAGCTGTATAGCTGATATATCTTGCTTTTAACAAGGCTAACAACCCAACATGACATTCTCATAAGCAAACTAGGCATAGGCACCGGCTTCTAATGGCATCGGTGGGTGCTTAACCCCCACTCCCCGTGGCCCCACCCCAACTCCACCCCTGCCCCACCCCCATTTCAACCCCTTCCCCAAAGTCCCTGCCCCAATTCCACCCCCTCCCTGCCCCCATTGGACTCCTTCCCAAATCCCCGCCCCACCTCTTCCCCATCTCCTCCCCTGAGCGTGCCATGTTCCCGCCTCTCCCCGCTCCCTCCCGGAGCTTGCTACAGCTGTTTGGCAGTGGCAAGCGCTAGGAGGTAGGCAGAGGAGCTGGGATGCAGTGCACTCAGGGGAGGAGGTGGAGGAGGAGGTGAGGGGGGGTGAGGAGGGGAGCTTGGCTGCCAGTGGGTGCAGAGCACCCACTAATTTTTCCCTGTGGGTGCTCTAGCCCTGGAGCACCCACGGAGTTGGCGCCTATGAAACTAGGGAAATGTGATCCAGACGAATTTACTATAAGGTGGATGCGAAACTGTTTGAAAGACCATACTCAAAGAGTAGTTATCAATGGCTCACTGTCAAACTGGGAGGAAGTATCTAGTGGGGCCCCACAGGGGGGTCAGTTTTGCCTCCAGTACTATTCAATATTTTCATTAATGACTTGGATAATGGAATGGAGATGTACGCTTAAAAAATTTACAGATGACACCATGCTGCAAGGGGTTGCAAGCACTCTGGAGGGCAGGATTAGAATTCAAAACAACCTTGACAAATTGGAGAAATGATCTGAAATGAACAAGGTGAAATTCAATAAAGACAATTGCAAAGGTCTTCACGGGAGGGAGGGGATTAAATGAACTACTACAAACTGTGGAATAACTGGTAGGCAGTAGTACTACTGTAAAGGCCCTGAGGATTATAAGGGATCACAAAACTGAAGTAGCTAAAAATGTGATACAGTTGTGAAAAAAGGCTAATCTCATTCTGAGGTGTATTAACAGGAGTGTTGTATGTAAGATAAAGTAGGTAATTGTCCCGTTCTGCCTGGTGCTGGTGAGGCCTCAGCTGGAGTACTGTGCCCAGTTCTGGGCACCACACTTTAAAAAAATATGTGGACAAATTGGAGTGAGTCCAGAGGAGAGCAACAAAAATGACAAAAGGTTCAGGAAAATCTGAGCTTATGAGGAAAAGATTTTTAAAAATTGGGCATGTGTAGATTTGAGAAAACACGACCAAGGGGAGATCCTGACAGTCTTCAAACATGTTAAGGGCTGTTATAAACAGGACAATGATCAATTGTTCTCCATGTCCACTGAAGGTAGGACAAGAAGTAATGGGCTTAATTTGCAGCAAGGGAGATTTGGGTTAGATATTAGGAACAACCTTTTAAACATAAGGATAGTTAAGCATTGGACTATGCTTCCAAGGGAGGTTGTGGAATCTCTGTCATTGGCGATTTTAAAGAACAAGTTACACAAACACCTGTCAGGGATTGTCTGAGGTATACTTGGTCCTGCCTTAACACAGGGCGCTGGATTTGATGACCTCTTGAGATCCCTTCCAGACTCACATTTCTATAAGTCTATGATTTTTACAACAACCTTGAAACTTCAGTTAGTAGTTGTCACAGCCTACTGGCTGCTTGGAGTGGATTTTTAAAATCAGTGTAATTATTTGATTACATTAATGGTGCATGAATTAAAATGTGGAGAGCCTGTTAAACATGAAAAAAAATCATGAAAGTAGGAAAAAAAGACCTCAGTAGAACAATATGGTCAATTCACTAGACTTATAAGCTGATTTTTTTAAAAAACTGCTTCAGTTTCCAAATACATCTCTAAAAGTAACCCTGCCTGACCTGAAACATGAAAGGTCTTGGTATACTGGACTTATTTATAGAGACCCTAGGTTTTTCCATTACAAAAATGCAAACTGTATGCAAAAATATTTTTGCAGAATTTTGAGTGCCCCCCTGGGGTCGTAAATAAAATGTATTTTCTTGCCTCGTCTTCAGCATTCAGTAGACTTCAAGAGCAAACATTTTCACCCTAGAATCTGCACTATGCCCTATAATAGAGATTACATCTTGGTTCCCATGGGAACATTAATTTGATCTGTGGCAAAGAGACACTCTCCAATGCAATTTTGGTTGGGATAATTCAAATTTAAATTAATAGCATACTCCTCAGCCTTCCATTCTTTATATAAGACATACAAGACTTGAAGGCATTCTTCTGTTTATCTAGCCTTACTGTGACTGGGTTGTGATATATTCATTTTACAGGCTTTTCTACAGACCAATCTCTACAGCTTTTGAGCACCACACAAACGCTGAAGTTATCCTACATCACTCCTATAAGATAGGGAAGTAGTAGTATCCCCATTTTAAAGATAGGGAACTGACACACCAAGGAATTAGGTAACTTGCCTAACATCAAACAGGACATCTGTGTCAGATCAGGGAAATGAACCCAGAGCTCCTGAGTCACACTCCAATGCCTCAATTATGAGACCTTCCAGCCATTCATGCTACACACAGTTACACACATATGCCTCAACATTGAAGGCACTGAGGTTCAATACATATGATTGAGGACAGAATAGGACCATCTGAATCTGGATTAAGTAACATACCAACTTCCCCAGAAATAATCTTCCTTTTTAATCAGAAGATACCTCTTCAAGAAGGTGCTTGAAGGTTGGAAACAGTCCATTATTTTCCCTTCACACCTGTTACAAACCCAGTCTTCCTAACTGACTTCAGTTGGTAGGATTGGGACCTAAATGGGAGTTCTTTCATAGGAGTAAACTTTCCCTTTCTGCTCCCATCAAAACTCTTGTGTTACCATTACAAATGAAAGAACTGGTCTGTAATAAATAAGGTTCATTTTACACTAAATGGATGAACTTGGACCTTTTTCGTGTTTCAAAAAAGTTTGCTTAGAATCTGTTTGTTTACATTTTTCCTGAGCTTTCTGGTTTTGCCTCAGATGAAAAGTGGGAAGTTCCAAATATCTCCCAGGGGAGCCTCTTCTTGTGCAACTTCCAGTCTAAAGAGCTTCTGAATTTTTGGATGCTTGCTTGACAGACTTTTCAACTGATTGGGATTTCTGCATTACTATTAACCACCCTGTGGTCTCTCTTTCTTTGCCCTGGGGAGCTGCACAGCAGCTAAGCATGGTAACATAAGTGTGGTATCTGCTGGAATCAAAAGATAAATTAGATCCTGTAATAATCTGCCTTTTACCTTTAATGAAGGGTGACTCTTTCCTTTGATGTGAAACACAGGAAGTGCCCTGAGCACAAGTGTTTACTAGGATTGCCATAAAAGACTCACTTCCTCTCCCTGCCCCCTTTTAAAGTCTTTCACTTCAAGGGGAAGAAGTCTGTGAAGTGAAAAAAGTTAATTGAGCTTAATGCCTCCTGTCAGACTATGTGCATCTGCCTCCCTGGATAAAACAAAATAAAAATTAACCTGGAAAATACAAATGTTCCTCTGTAGCCTTTGTTTTATTTATTAATCTCAGAGGAAAGGAAAAGGCTAGAGGAAGGAATCTGAGGGCATTTCTCGTGCTTAAATGATTTCACTTTAAACACAAGTACATGGGAAACTTACTTTCTTCTCACCCTACATTTTTCCCTTCTATTCAGATACTTATACCAATTCTGCCAACTGGAGGTAAGGGCTAATGGTTCTAGTGAGAACTGGTCAGAACACCTGGAGATGCTGTGCAAGCCTAAAGACTACTTTAACATACTGATACAACCAAATTCCAAATTTAAGACATACTTCCTGAAGGTCATTTGGCCTGCATATTGACCTATCTTAACAGTTATTCCATAGTGAAGGACTTAAACTCCAAAAACAAATCTTGTAGGTAAGTCTTTGGAAGGTGCTCAGCCACTCTGGTGATGGGTGTCATTGCACAAACCTGGATAGATTAGATTAGATAGGATTTGGATTATGTCCCTGCCCTACCCCCAACCAACCCATGTAACTGTGAGACCAAAATCCCTGCAGACTGGATCTGTCATTCCACTTCAGACCTAACGCTCACCTCCAAGCTTTTGAGAAGCTCTAATTTGGATTTAAACCCAAACTTCTTGAGCTGATTCAGAACTCAAACTTCCCCACCAGACTTGAACGGTCAGATCTTAATCTGAACTCCCTGAGGCAAATCCTTAGCTGGTTTAAACTGCCATAACTCACATACATCAGTTGAGGCACCGCCCCTGTGACTTATGCCCATAACTGGGAGTTGGAGGAATCCCATTTGTACCTCTCTGACTGGCACAGATACTTTCTGCTTCTCCTTCCAGAGCCCTAAAACCCCTTTATTCCCTATTTCAGTGGCTTCCCCAAGATTTCCCTAACAGGGAAGGTTAGGGTGGTCCAGTGGTTAGGGCACTACCTTGGGACGCTAGAGACTTGGGTTCAGTTCCTTGCTCCACTACAGGCTTCCTGTGTGAACTTGAACAAATCACTTAATTTCTCTACCCCTCAGTTTCCCCCTGTGTAGAATAGCAATTATAGCATTTCCCTACCTCACAGGATGCTGTAAGGATAAATATTATAAGGCACATGGACATTATGGTGATGGAGGCATATAAGCCACATAGTGAGTTGAAGAGGAGAATGGGTAGTAAAGTCAAGGGAAGTTTTTAGCTGTGGAACTCTTTATTTACATAAAAAGAACAGGAGGACTTGCGGCACCTTAGAGGTGCCGCAAGTCCTCCTGTTCTTTTTGCGGATACAGACTAACACGGCTGCTACTCTGAAACCTTTCTTTATTTACATAAAAGTTCTGGGCAAATGACCCGGATTTGGTCTTCAGTAACACTTTCATGCTCATATTTAGTACTCTAATAGTAACTGACAAATTCAAAAATAGTGAAATTATCCTATGTTTATTCATTAATTTTTAAAACATTTCTAAATGTTCTAATTTTGTTGTCTTATTTACCAATAAGAGAATGAAGCACACAATAGATGCAGTGCATGTTTTTGGTTATTATTAGACATGATGGTCTACACATTATTGAACGTAACTAGTTAATTTGGGGTGCAACTTGAGCTGATCACCTCTGACAATCAAGCCCCATTAAGGTGTCTCACGTTGGGGGTCCCAAAATCACTGGTCCCCATATAGTAATTTAGGCCTTTAACATGAGCCACACTATGCCATTAACCTTTAACAAAACCATCCTGATAGTTTAATTAGGGCTGTTTTACTGTAACTGTTTTAAAGTTTTATTCCAGTGGGTACAAAAAAAGAAAAACAAACAAACTCCTGAAAAATACAGCCACATGCCTAAAGCGATTTAAATGATTCAAAATGCAAGTGTTATAATTTAGCTGCCATAATCTCTTTTCTCTTCCCTTTCTAATGCACAAAATGTTAAAGCCATTTCCTTATGTTTGAAGATTTTGTCAGCTGAAATTTGTTCTCCTGCATGCAGTAGGTTCTTAATGCTGTAAATAGGATTATGTTGGTGGATGGATGGTTTTATCCTGATTTTTAAAATGCTTAAATCCAAAACTGTTCAAATAATGCTGGTCATTCATGCAGTAATCCGAGACTAAAAGACATTCTGAACTTTTTGTGAAAGTACATAGTAAACAACAGTACAGCCACATGCTTTACTTACATATTCCTATTTCCTTACAATGTAACATTTATTCAGGGCCAGATTCTCCATCCCTTATTCAGAGCCAGACAAATAAATGCTTAGGATGAACCACTTAAACAATAGTAATCTCCAAAGGGAGAAACTTATTTCATCTGCTGGTTGCTACATTAGAAGGATGCTATATCACCATGTCAGACTAAATGGAAAACAAACGAATGAAAGAAAGATCCAACACTCTACCCAAAGAATTAATACCTGTTCTAATATGATCATGAGTGCAGTGAAAGATGTAAACGGTTTCCAAAACATACCTGAAAACAGAAGTAAATTTAGTTCTGATGACAGGTACTAGGAATGACAGCACTGGAAACAAAAGCCTTCCATTTATCCATAGGATAGGTACCATACAGGCAACAGTCCATGTACCTCAAGGAGACCTGGAGGAACTATATGAAGGACCTATCCCCTCCTTAGACTCTCTGCTGAAACTGTCACCTTCTGTGCCATTTAATGCCGGTAGTGGTGGTGATTGGGGAATAGCTGTCCATTGAGAAATGGATAGGTCCCACCAAATTCATTTGACATAAAACACCAAATCATCTTCAGATGGTGACTGTCAACTCAGCTGGATTTGAACTTGTGAGTAGTGAGCGCCAAAGGCCCTGGAAGGAAGAGATTCTCTCTAAATGCTTTCCACACACCAAACTTTTGATCAACCCAGACTGGAAGGGCTTTCGTCATGAGCAGGGGATGCAGAGGGAACGTATGTGGGTATTTTGTGTATGTCCATACTTCCTTTCCAGAAGCAGCAGTATTTCCTTTGGCAGCTGTGAACACTGAGGAAAAGGGTGTAAATTACCTATCTGTTCCCAGCAAGAGAAGGTTTGTAGAAAATACAGTAGATCCCCAAAATGAGTTATGATTCACTAATGGGATGCGATTTTACAAATTGCTACTGCCAATTCAAAATTACTCAGATAGAGTTGGGTTCCTTGGTGAGGAGGAAGGTTTTAGGTGTCAGTTTCCCAGATGAAGTATCAACAGCTGATCCTCCAGGCCAAGACAGAGGAAAGAGAAGAAGAGCAGAAAAGGAAACAACAACAAAAAAACTGGGCTTTTGTCATAAACATACAGCTAAGGGTAGCATAAAATGCCTCCTTTACCTGTAAGCGGTTAAGAAGCTCAAATAACCTGGTTAACACCTGACCAAAAGGACCAATAAGGGAAGAAGATCCTTTCAAATCTGTGGGGGGAGGTTTTTTGTTTGTGTCTTTTGTTGTTCTCTCCAGGACAGAGAGACACCAGAGCAGAAAAAAAAAAGCCTCTCCTAAAACCCTACCTGAAATAAGCATCTAGATTACAAAAGTTGTAAGTAAAGCAAGGAAATGCATTAGATTATCTTTTATTTTAGCTTGTGAATTTTCCCTATGCTAAGAGGGAGGTTTATTCCTGTTTTCTGTAACTTTAAAGTTTTGCCTAGAGGGGAATCCTCTGTGTCTTAAATCTTATTACCCTGTAAAATTATCTTCCATCCTGATTTTACAGAGGTGCTTCTTTTACTTTTTCTTTATAATAAAGTTCTGTTTTTAAAAACCTGATTGGTTTTTAGTGTCCTAAAAACTCAAGGGCCTTGTCTGTGCTCATCTTGTTTACCTATTTGGTTGGTATATTATTCTCAAGCCTTCCCAGGAAAGGGCATGAAGGGGCTTGGGGGGATATTTTGGGGGAAACAGGAACTCCAAGTGGTCCTTTTCATGAATCTTTGTCTAACTCACTTGGTGGTGGCAGCAATCCCGTCCAAGGAAACAGGAAGAATTTGTGCCTTGGGAAAGCTTTTAACCTGAGCTGGTAGAAATAAGCTTGGGGGTCTTTCATGCAGGTCTCCACATCGATACCCTAGAGTTCAGAGTGGGGAGGGAACCCTGACAGCTTTAGAAGGCATTGTTCTTGAGGAAGATAAATATATTATGCCACTAGCTGCTGCTACTGACTCCCTTCTCCTATATAATTGTAAGTCAAATACAGCTCACTCTCTCTGCCTAGTGCTCCTCATATCTGTTATTAGATGAACCATCTTATCAACACATCTTCCCCAGCCAAGGCTTGGAGTTTGACCATCTGATTCCACATAAGACCGTGCCCTTTAAAGGGCCTGTGACTTGCACTCTCTGGAATAAACCCCAAGCGTCCCTAAGCTGATGATGTCCATCAATGGCTTGCTACTGGATACCTGTCTCTTAGGACCTATTTGGTCTTAGGTAAAGGGCTTGTAAAGCAAATAGGCAAGGGCAGAAAAACCCAGGAAAGTTAACTGAACAGGGCAGGCATCACTCTGTCACAGATTTGTCCTGTGCAGAAGAGTGTGGCCATGGTTATGACTAACGAGGAGTCTGGTGGCCGCTTAAAGACTGACAGATTTATTTGGGTATAAGCTTTCATCGGTAAAAAAACACCACTTCTTCAGATGCTTGCAACCCTTTCTATCTTTACTCCTTATATTTGCCATCACTTAATCCTATGGCCCTTTGTTAAATAAACTGGTTTTATTATAAACCGCTTCAGTGCGCTAACTGAAGAGAAGGGGTATTTACCTCAGTTAAGCTAACAGGTTGCACTGCATGTCTCATTAAGCAACCAACTTAACTGCTGTGAATGTCTAGTAAGGGGGCTGGACACTGCAGGGAGAGGTTTCTGGGGTACTTGGAAGTTGAGGTTCACTCTTTGTTAGCTTCAAGGCAAGGTTTGGACTGGCAGAGTCCTGAAGGGTTTGATAGGAAGGCAGACAAGCTGGTGCATCAGGGAGCTGTCACACAGCTTAGCAGTAGTAAAATTTTCCCTTGCTGCAGCTGAGAGGGGTAATGCAGTAATTCTCACAGTTCTGGGAGCACCTACAGATTGTCACTCTGTGTCCTGCTGATGAACTTCCAGAACAGCAAACCAAAAATTTCCCACATGCCCAGCAAACAATACAGCAGGGAGCAAGTCAGCCTACTATTTCCATCCTAGTCTGTTTCAAGCCCTGCCTCTGTGGTAATGCTTCCCTTTTCTTAGCACGCCTTATGTCCTCCAGCTGCAGCCAATTTAGAAGTAAAGCTCCTGTTTAATTAATCGGTAAACTCAGTCCACATGGAGTGTCAGTGTTGCCATCTCAAAGCCTCTGTTCTATGCATTTTGTTCTGCCAGTTTGTACTGTCCATCCATGAAGTGTAAACCGAAAGGTTTCCCTGATGCCACATAAAAACCTGGCCCTACTTCTTCTGTTCACCTGCAAAGGAAACTATATGTGAATAGACAAGTGATCACCTGTGCACAATATTCGGGACTTGTTCAAAGTGTTCTTATGAGATTGTATCCAACAAGAAAATCACCTGAGGTGTTTGTAACCATAGATTGAAGAACAATACAGTGCAGGGGGTAGGTGAAGCAAGGCTACTCTAACTGAGCCTCCCCACCCCGCAATCAAAGACAGATGGTTTTCTCCTTGTCCCTTATAGACCGTGTAGTATGCTCTTTCTCAGGGATGGTGCATTTCATGTACCTCGGGATGTGCACGGATAGGAAGTTTGCTTAATTATGACACAATCTCTCAGAGAGCTGCCTCATGGGCCAAATCCTCCCCAGGAGTAATTACATTTAACTCAGTTCAACACAGACAAATTTTGGCCCAGTGCTACTAAGCAGATTCTGTTGTCCTACTACTTTTGAAACAAATGGGCCAGAGGCACCTCCCCCAGTGCAGAGGGCAAACATTATACAACCCCTCTCTGTGCACTGAGTAGCAGCTGTGCACAGTGGGGATTCAGCACTACTGCCCTCCTTGGCACCTAGGCAGGGAACCTTCTGGATCTCCATAAGAGACGTTCTGAATCAAATCCCCTGCTGAGCAGCTTGACTCGGCTCACGCCAAGCTGACCTCATCCACTTTGTGGGCAGCACCAACCAGTTCTAGGGCCCCTTTGTGGAGTGGGGGTTTGCAGGCAGCTTATGCCACTGAGCCATTCCCCGCACCCTCTTCCAGGCAATCCTTCCATCTCTGAGGCCCTACCGCCTGCTTTCTGTTGGGGCTGGGTGAATACAGACCGACTACTTTTTCCCGCTTCCTGCCCCTTCCAGTCTGTGTGCTTTGAAAATAGTGTCTCATAAGAAAACATCCAGTGGAACAGAAAATCCTGCTGCTTAAATTCTGCAGTCCACCTTCTCCAACCACTGAATCCCTTTAGTGGCTTCCTGACATCTTCCACGTGAAGCTCACGGTCTGATTTCACCAAGGCAGTACACAGCTCAGCCGAAACTCAGCTCTCATTCCTTCCCCTTCCCTCTCGTCCTTTCTACTCTCTCCCTGTGCCACAGCCCTTCCTTTGACTCCTCCCACTGTCTTTCTTCCTGCCATCTTCGGGTTCCTGTTCAACACTGGCTTCTTTCAGGTAGCACTGAATTAGGGATTAGCAGTGGAAAGCTATCTGCTCCTTTGTTCGCGCCTTACCATTAAACACTGTGTTGTACCTGTCTAACTTAGAGTGTAAGCTTCTCAGGTCATAGACCTCATCTTCTGACTGTACGTGTCACCTATGATGCTAGATAAACAACAATAATGTGCATTGTATCATTTCAGCCAGACCATGTACGCTTCTGGACCATGGCCAAAGACAGAGCAGCACAGGTCTAGATTCCCAACAAGAGTACCCACCTTTCAATCTAGTTTTCTCTACTTAGCTGTAGCTGTTTCTACAGGTTGCAAAATAAATGGGGTTATTTTTACCCCCTGCCCCATTCCTGTATATCTTTTCCACTTCAACTCAAAGACAGCCCACTTTGTTGATTTTTCTTCTCACTTTCTTTTCATTCTGTGTCTCAGCAAAAGAGGATTTGAGTAATACCTTGCAATAAGCAGCTCTTCAGATACGTTATTCTGCTAAGAATGTTTCAGAACTGTTTCAGCCTACTTTCTGCAGGAGAAAACGCTAATGGGCTCATCTTACCCTATACATTTCTCTCAATTTAATCTCTGGTAGTAAGGAGTCCCGTCATCCTATGCTTTACTCATGATCACACAAATATTGAAATTGACAGATGATGCAGGTGTGATGGCCACCATATTGGCCAACACACTAGGCATTGATTCACAGGCCTCCAGAACTAAAGATATATCCTCCAGCTAGAGTGAAAGAGTGAAAGCGCTCATGCTGGGGCTGCAATAGACTGAAGCCCAGAACCTCAACGGTATTTAGGTGCCTAACTCCCATTGAAATCATTAGTAGTTAGGTGCCTAAATACCTCTGCAGAGCTAGGCCTCACATCCCCTGCACATCCGACACAGAGGGGAACTTGTAATGCATACTCACCAGCGCAGTTACACAAGATGGTATTTTGATTTATCAGACTCATCTTTCCCAAATCAGGACTGTGCTTGAAGGTGCAGGCATTTCTCCCTTCTCCACCTTTGTCCCTCGACAGGGAGAATTATGTCTTATGTGGGAAGGAGAGTATCCTCGGAATGTGGTGTTCACATGCCCAGCACTGTAGCCACTGGCCCCAGCAATTGGGACCATAAGATGTTCATATGAGAAAAAGGCGTGTGAAAGCACCATCTGTTACCTGGTCTAGCAGCTCCTCAGACTGGACCATCTCCCTAAAGAGGAGAAGCTGCGTGGAACCTGCAGCCTTCTCCCAACAGGGAAGTTTATAGTTTTAATTGTTATTTCTCATTTGAAGCCAATGGGCCCACCCACAGTGTGTATATGCACAAAGTCTTAGAAGACTTGAGCCTAAGAAGACAAGTGGTTATTACCAACCAGCCCCTGAACTTCACCATCACTAATTGGTTAATTTCTTATAGGTGTCATAGAGTCTAAGGCCAGAAGAGACCACGAGATCATCCAGTCTGACCCTCTATTTATCACAGGCCACCAACAACCTCACACTAAACCTAACAACTGAAATGAGATGCACAGGAAACTAGACTATTATGTGCCACAGGCAGAGCACAGAAGGGACAAAGGTGGGCCAGGGCTTAAGGTCACAGCAATGAGAGGGAAATGATCATGTGAGACATACCCAAATAATCTTAGCAAGTGACCTGCATGTAAACACTGCATAGGAAGACAAAAACCCTCAAGGTCACTGCCAATTTGACCTGGGGGGAAATTCCTTCCCATACCGTGTATGGCAATCAGTTAGACCATGAGCATGTGAGCAAGAACAGCCGGCTGGCCAACCTGAGAGAGAGACTACTCAGTGCCACCTCAGAACCCTGGCCCACCCCACCTAGCAGCCCATCTCCAGTTGTGGCCGTTCCTCATCCTTCAGAGGAAGGGGGGAAAGAACAAATCAACCTCCCATCATACACTGGGAGGAAAAAAATCCCATCCTGACCCCTGCCAGTGGCTAGGTGAAACTCTAAAATGGAAGTTTTAGGAACATAAGCTATGAACCATAACATGAGATATAAACCAGGGCTGTTGAACGCCACTTCAGCCTCCCCCCCCACCCGCCCCCTAAACAACCACATCATACAATTGCACTCAGATGTTTGTCCGGCTCGCTCTTAAAATTAATTGTTATTTGTCCTCACAACCCTTGTTGGGAAGCTGTTCCATAACCTTACCCTTCTGGTGGTTAGAAACCTTCTAATTTCCAGCCTGAATTTGTTCATGGACAGTTTATATCCATTTATTCTTGTACAAACATTGTTCTTTAGCTTAAATAGTTCTTCACCCTTCCTGGTATTTATCCTCCTAATGCATTTATACAGCGTAATCATGTTCCTTCTCAGACTTCTTTTTGCAAGACTAATCAAGACAAGTTCTTCCACTCTCCTCTCCATTCCCCCAATCCTCCTAGTAGCTCTCTGCACCTGTTCAAGTTTAAATTAATACTACTTGAACATGGGTGACCAGAATTGTACACAATATTCCAAGTGAGGTGTCACCAATGCCTTGTACAATGTCATTAATACAGTACTTCTCTGTCTCTACTGGAAATGCATCTCCTACTACATCCTAGGATTGCATTTGCCTTTTTCACAGCCAGATCATACTGGTGGCTCATAGTCATCCTGTCATCCTGTGATCCACACACCCAGGTCTCTTTCTGCTATCTCACTTCCATCTTATGAGCCCCCCGCAGTTTGTAGACAACATTCTTATTACTTAATTACATGAGTTTGCACTTGGTACTATTGAATTTAATTCAATTTCTGTCAATTTGTCTTGAGATGATATATGAACAAGACAGTAGCCTCAAGAATCAGTTCAGGAAGTGTTTTCCAGATCTAAGGGCATTTTTTATGAAGGGATGGAGAGGTTTGTGGAAGAAATTACATTCATGTAATGATATGTTGACTTACTCTTACTGTCTTTGTTTATGATCCAAAGGTTGTTGCAGAAAGCCAACTGGCTGTTATCTGAGAGCAGAAGCCAAATGGCTGTAAAATTGTTCTCTTGAGTTTTAATGTTCTAGTTGCCTCTCTCTATAAAATGGCTTTTGGCCTTCACTCTCCAGGAAGAATTAGACTGAGCCAAACCACCTCAGCTTTGTCCCTGTAACAAAAAAGTATGAGGCACTTTTGCTGCTGGTGGAATAGTTTATATGCCAGACTTGCAATGCTACAATCGAGTGGTTTTCCCATGTGTTCATACTGTAATTACAGAAGACCTTTTCTTCTGAAGTCAGAGAAAAGCCTCCGAGAAATGTACTACAGTCATGTCAGATTGCTGTAGTTGGAGTCTTTCCTTTTACATTGTGAATTAGAACAGCTACAAGACGTGCACTTTTCAGTTCTGCTGCTAAATTTTGTCTTTGAATATGGAGGCCTATCGTAAAGTATTCCACCTGCACAACACTGCTCAGTCTTGGAGGAATTCCACAGGTGTGTCTAATGATGCAGGCATGGAAGAACAGGGCTCATCATATATAATCTTATAATATTTATCAGTCAAAAGGTTTTAGGTCAAGAATTCCAAAAGCGACTAGTAATTCAGGGTGTCCTACTTGATATGCCTTGAAGGGGTCTGATTTTCAGAGAGAGCTGAGCAACCACCCTCACCCCTTTAAAGTGTCTCAAGTTGGGCACTCTGAAAGCTGTTTTTGGGAACCAGGAGAGGAGAGGGGCCCCACTGCAGTGAAATCTGGAAGGAGTGGTCTTTGGGGTTTGCTAATGAAACCCTGGGACAATAGGAAATGCACATCTCCAATAAGGAGGCCTCTGTTAAAATTATATCTAAAGACAGAGAGAATGAATAAGAGTGAGCTGAGAGCATCTCAGGCAATCATCAGGGATTTTAGGTCTTTTGTGTTAATATTTACAACAAAACTTGGTCACCGTAAACAAGTCATGTGTGTGTTAACTCCTACAAACTGGGAAGTTCTGTCCTGGGTAGATGTTTCATATATTGTATCTACCTCTGGCCAAGACCCAAACATTGTATTTCTTTTTACACTTTGGCCACTTTTGCTTAATGTGTTCTGCCAATAAAATGTTATTAAAATGAACTGAAGTGTTATGTGTGCACGTATCAACTGCAAATATTACCAAACCTGTGACTGAGATTGAAAGATTTCCATATTCAACATCTCAAAGACAGGAGTCAATCAAATAGTTCTTGTAGTGTCATCAACATTGACCCGGGAACCTGGAGCACATTAACCCTACATTTAGGAGGACAGATATGAAGAATGACCATATCTGTACACTTGCTTAAGAGTGGCCTAACAGTCATGCAGGGGATGCATATTATGCATAGTCCTACAGTTTATGTGTGCATAGCTTTTCAGAATGACAGTGTTTATAAACACAAACACACACCCTATGTGAAAAGGTTGGTAAATATTATTAGTATCAGTGTTATCAAAATTCTTTCTGAGACTGAAGTGATATTTCATATTTCAAGGCTCAGGAATGGATGAGAAAGGGTTTATAGGTCCATTCATATTAAGGGCTTAATCATGCACCATTGAAATAAATAAGAGTATTTCCTTTGACTTCAAGGGGGGGCAAGATGAGGCCCTCACCCAGGAAATTGAGAAGGACTGGGAGACATTTCATATAAATTCAGACACAGGATACAGAAACTAAGAACTGTAACACTAACAAAAGCAGTGCTGCAAATATAGAACACAGCAACAACTAACGGAAAAAACCAAGAAGGTTAATGGCTTTGGAAAGTCTCAGTAGAATAGAAAAAAATATCAAATTAGCTTCTGCCTCTTTCAGTCTGAAGAGCTGGTGCTGATGAAATGCACCTATTTTTAGGTCCTTTCAAAGTCGAGGGGGCTGATGCCCTGACATAGCAAAACCTTATGACGCTCCTATGCTTCCACCACGGCATATAACAGGAATAGTAGTCCCTGCAGTGTACTTCTCGTGCTGCAGGGAATAGACTCTCAGCTGTGGTTCACTGCAGAGCATTTGTTGTTCCATGTTACAAACTAGCATTTCAGCCAATAATACAGAGCTATTTACAGACCTTGGGTCAAATGCTGCTCTAAGGTAAGAGATTGCACAGCCTGGCTGGGTCAGCTCCAGCAAAACTAAAGAACTTTCCCCTTCCCAAGGTGCTTCTAGTGAGTTCTCATTTCAAGGAAGGTGAAATAGTAATAAACAGTGAGCAAAGAAAATAATTCTTTATCCAAAGCATTTGATTAAATAAAATGTAACGAAAAGGACATATGCAGCCACATGCGGCTGAAGGCAGCATTTTGGGGATCCATGTTCAATGGCTTGAGAAGGCCTGAGTGGAGCAGTGACTAACAGGACACCATGGTTCATGGCATACCTTCAGTTTGCAGATAGAACAAGATTTCAGGAGTGGAAGGAAGATGAGAGCAAGGAGGAAGACAGCCAATGACTGGGATGGAAAGAAGTCTTCCAGAGAGGAATTTGAAAATCCCCTAATAGAATCATAGGACTGGCAGGGACCTTGAGAGGTCATCGAGTCAGGTGCCCTGGACTCATGGTAGGACTAAGTATTATATAGCCCATCCCTGACAGGTGTTTGTCTAACCTGCTCCTAAAAATCTCCAGTGATGGAGATTCCACAACCTCCCTAGGCAATTTATTCCAGTGCTTAACCACCCTGACAGTTAGGAAGCTCTTCCTAATGTCCAACATAAATTGCCCTTTCTGCAATTTAAAGCCATTGCTTCTTGTCCTATCCTCAGAGATTAAGGAGAACAATTTTTCTCCCTCCTCCTTGTAACAACCTTTTATGTACTTGAAAACTGTTATCAAATCCCCTCTCAGTCTTCTCTTCTCCAGACTAAACAAACCCACTTTTTTTCAATCTTCCCTCATAGATCATGTTTTCCAGACCTTTAATCATTTTTGTTGCTCTTCTCTGTATTTTGCCACATCTTTGAAAGATTTGTCCACATCCTTCCTGATATGTGGCGCCCACAACTGGACACAATACTCCTGTTGAGGCCTAATCAGTGCACAGTAGAGCAGAAGAATGACTTCTCGTGTGTTGCTTACAACACTCCTGCTAAAACAAACAAAGTGATGTTTGTTTGTTTTTGCAGTAGCGTTACACTGTTGACTCATCTTTAGCTTGTGATCCACTATGACCCCCAGATCCCTTTCTGCAATACTTCTTCCTAGATAGTCATTTCCCATTTTGTATGTGTGCTTCCTAAGTTGTTCCTTCCTAAGTGGAGTACTTTGTATTTGTTCTTATTGAATTTCATCCTATTTACTTTGGGCCACTTCTCTAGTTTGTCCAGATAATTTTGAATTATAATCCTATCCTCCAAAGAACTTGCAACCCCTCCCAGCTTGGTATCATCTGTAAACTTCATAAGTATACTCTCTGTGCCATTATCTAAATCACTGATGAAGATATTGAACTGAATTGGACCCAGAACAGATCCCTGTGGGACCCACTCAATATGTCCTTCCAGCTTGACTGTGAACCTCTGATAACTACTTTCTGGGAATGGTTTTCCAATCAGTTATGCACTCACCTTATAGTAGCTCCATCTAGGATGTTGTATTCCCCTAGTTTGTTTATGAGGTCATGTGAGACAGCATCAAAAGCCTTACTAAAGTCAAGATATACCACATCTATGCTTCCCCACAATGCACAAGGCTTGTTACACTGTCAAAGAAAGCTATTCGGTTGGTTTGACACAATTTGTTCTTGACAAATCCATGCTGACTGTTACTTATCATCTTATTATCTTCTAGGTGTTTGCAAATTGATTGCTTAATTATTTGCTTCATTATCTTTCCGGGTACTGAAGTTAAGCAGACTGGTCTGTAATTCCCCGGGTTGTCCTTATTTCCTCTTTTTTTATATATGGACAAAAATAGTGCCATTTTCAATCCTCTGGAATCTCTCCCTTCTTCCATGACTTTTCAAAGATAATCGCTAATGACTCATATATCTCCTGAGTCAGCTCCTTGAGTATTCTAGGATGTATTTCATCAGGCCCTGGTGATTTGAAGATATCTAATTTGTCTAAGTAATTTTTAACTTGTTCTTTCCCTATTTTAGCTTCTGATCCTACCTAATTTCACTGGCATTCACTATGTTGGGTGTCTAATTGCTACTAACCTTTCTGGTGAAAACTGAAACAGAAAAGTCATTTAGCATTTCTGCCATTTCCACATTTTCTGTTTTTGTCTCCTCATTGAGTATTGGGCCTACCCTGTCCTTGGTCTTCCTCTTGATTCTAATGTATTTGTAGCATCTTTTCTTGTTACTCTTTTGTTGGGGCTGACCGCAAGTTACCTTGGGCTGTTGTTACAGCATGGTTTGGGGACAGCTAGTAGTGAACTGGCTTTGATCGACCAAGCTGGCTTGCAGCCACTTGGCTGGATAAACAAGTGAAGAGATAAGGAAGGCCTGAGACTGAAGTGTGGGAATAGAAAACAGCAGTGTTTCCTGCCAGAGCCTGCTTGTGGGTGAATATGCCCCCCCGCCCTTAGAAGAAGGTGATGATTAAAAGCAGCTATGAGAATTGCTTTAGACGAACAGTCTCACCTGCGGATGTTGGCCTTGTGGGTTCCCAGGAAATTCCCCAGGCTGGAGCAGCGTCTGCTACTGTTATGCTATACAAAGCACACGGGATCTTTTATAAGAGAGAAGGCAAATACGCCATATTTATTGAAAATACAACAGTTAGCATATGCTTTTCAGTCACACACACATACACACCATGCACACAGTCCTGCCAGTTGATGTTTTTATAGTTACCAGTCTGTTGTAGCTCGAGTCAATCTAATGGCCAGTTAGGTTGAACACAAGTGAGGAGCTGGGTTCTGTCGGTCGCAATCGGATGCTCCAAGGCTTTGCAGGACTGAACCCAGAGTTCCATGGCAAAACACCCCATCTTTATAGTTGTAAATTCCCATTTGAGTCCATGCATTTTTCAATGTCATTCTGTAATCATTAGTCCTTAAGTGGTGTTAATCTTGGGGTTTTCTGCTGTTATCATTTGGTTATTGTTGGGCTTCCTATCGTTATCTCCTATTTGTTGTCTCGCCTTCGGGGGTGCCTGCCTCACCTCTGAGGTCATCAATGCTGCTAACATGTTTAGCATGGATACAATGGATATTTTCTGATTGTCTCCTGCTGTTTCCAAGTCTCTCACTTTTTCTTAAAAAGAAAAGGAGTACTTGTGGCACCTTAGAGACTAACCAATTTATTTGAGCATAAGCTTTTGTGAGCTACAGCTCACTTCATCGGATGCATACTGTGGAAAGTGTAGAAGATCTTTTTATACACACAAAGCATGAAAAAATACATCCCCCCACCCCACTCTCCTGCTGGTAACAGCTTATCTAAAGTGATCACTCTCCTTACAATGTGTATGATAATCAAGTTGGGCCGTTTCCAGCACAAATCCAGGTTTTCTCCCCCCCCTCCCCCCCGCCTCCTCCCCACACAAACCCACTCTCCTGCTGGTAATAGCTTATCTAAAGTGACCACTCTCCTTACAATGTGTATGATAATCAAGGTGGGCCATTTCCAGCACAAATCCAGGGTTTAACAAGAACGTCTGAGGAAGGAGGGGGGGGGGTTGGAAAACAAGGGGAAATAGGTTACCTTGCATAATGACTTAGCCACTCCCAGTCTCTATTCAAGCCTAAGTTAACTGTATCCAATTTGCAAATGAATTCCAATTCAGCAGTCTCTCGCTGGAGTCTGGATTTGAAGTTTTTCTGTTGTAATATCGCAACTTTCATGTCTGTAATCATGTGACCAGAGAGATTGAAGTGTTCTCCGACTGGTTTATGAATGTTATAATTCTTGACATCTGATTTGTGTCCATTTATTCTTTTACGTAGAGACTGTCCAGTTTGACCAATGTACATGGCAGAGGGGCATTGCTGGCACATGATGGCATATATCACATTGGTGGTTGTGCAGGTGAATGGATTTGTGCTGGAAATGGCCCACCTTGATTATTATACACATTGTAAGGAGAGTGGTCACTTTAGCTAAGCTATTACCAGCAGGAGAGTGGGGTGGGGGGATGTATTTTTTCATGCTTTGTGTGTATAAAAAGATCTTCTACACTTTCCACAGTATGCATCCGATGAAGTGAGCTGTAGCTCACAAAAGCTTATGCTCAAATAAATTGGTTAGTCTCTAAGGTGCCACAAGTACTCCTTTTCTTTTTGCGAATACAGACTAACACGGCTGTTACTCTGAAACCTGTCACTTTTTCTTGACCATCTGGACATTTGTGATGGGTTTTATACCTTACCTTTTCCTGATGCGTGCATTCCTCATTCACACAAACAATCTCTCACAGAGAAGACAGTAGTATTTATATTCAGCAGAATACATTGTAAATTAAATTTCACTAATATCTTGTGGTCAAAACAGTTTACATTGTGGCTCAGGCCTTTAACATTCCTTTAATCGAATTAACATAGACACAATACAAGATCCTGTGTTTTACTCACTAAACCTTAAAACAAAGAAATGTATATTTAACTAGAGTGCCTAATTTGTAATACATATAGGAAACCATAATAGACATTATAACTTATCCTAAAACAAAAGGGTGACCATAAACAGTCATAAGGATTGTTCTGGTCTGTCCCTGCCTTAACACCAGTACAGACACTGGCAGTCTGTCAGATGCATTCCTACCAATGTCCCAGAGGGTTATTCCTTTCTGCTATTCAAAAAGGGTGGCTGGTAAAATGAAATCAAGACACACATTAGTACCTCTATTCTTATAGTACAATTATAAAATCCTGTCCCTACACTACGAGCCCTCAAGGACAAGGCAGGAGGGTCCGGGACAGTCCGTAGCAGAAGGGGTGTAAGCATTGATTCTTTCTGGCTTGCTTGCTTGGTTGCTGGAAAGCACGTATTTAGTAATGCATGAAGACTGGGAGGGTTCCCAGTCTATTAATTATATTATATTATTATATTATCTATTATACTTTGGTAATAAAACCGGTTATACTTATGCACCTGGAGTGGCTTCACTGAGTGTACCTGAGCCCACCCATGCCCTCGCCCCCTTGGGACCAACACCTTTATGTCTCTAGCTAGTTTAATCTCATTTTGTGCCTTGGCCTTTCTCATTTTGTGCTTACATGCTTATGTTATATGTTTATATTCATCCTTTGTAATTTGACCTAGTTTCCACTTTTTGTAGGACACTTTTTTGAGTTTCAGGCCATTGAAGATCTCCTGGTTAACCCAGGCTGGTCTCTTGCCATACTTCCTATCTTTCCTATGCATTTCCTTAATAATGTCTCTTTGAAAAACTGCCAACTCTCTTGAACTCTTTTCCCCCTTAGACTTGCTTCCCATGGGATCTTACCTACCAACTCCTTGAGTTTGCTAAAGTCTGCCTTCTTGACATCCATTATCTTTATTGTGCTGTTTTCCCTGCTACCATTCCTTAGAGTCATGAACTTTACCATTTCATGATCACTTTCACCTAAGCTGCCTTCGACATCCAAATTCTCAACCAGCTCTTCCATATTTGTCAAAATCAAATTGAGAACAATCTCTCCCTTAGTAGCTTTCTCCACCTTCTGAAATAAAAAAATTGTCACCAATACATTCTAAAAACTTGTTGGATAATCTGTGCCCGGCTGTGTTATTTTCCCAGCAGATGCCTGGGTAGTTGAAGTCCCCCAGGACCACCAAGTCCTGTGCTTTGGATGATTGTGTTAGTTGTTTAAAAAAAGCCTCCTCCACGCCACCTCTTCCTGGTTAGGTGGTATCTAGTAGACCCCCTACCATGACATCACCCTTGTTTTTACCCTTTTAGCCTTACCAAGAGACTTTCAACACGTCTGTCTCTTATTTACATCTCAGTCTCAGTCCAAGTGTATACATTTTTAATATATAAGGCAACACCTCCTCTCTTTTTTCCCTACCTGTCCCTCCTGAGCAAGCTGTACCCTTCTATTCCAATCCTTGGTAAATGTACTGTCCTGTAACTCTGAGCACAAATCCTGCTGGCTCTTGCCAGTTCTTGTTCATTTTTCTTCTTATATGCCTCTGACAAACGAAAACCACAGAGACAAAGATTAGTATTTGTATTTGTACTGAGCTGGACAGGTTCAGAGACATTAATTGCAAACAAAGGCCCTGACTCAGGTCAGCACTTACACATGTTTAACTTTGAGTATATGCTTAAATCCCATCGATTGCATGATAGATGACCTCCTGAGGTCCCTTCCAACCCTGAGATTCTATGGTCAGGGTGCAGGTCTGACCAAAGGCAGCTCAGTGAATTCTACAGTGCAGCCTCTTTCAGTTTTAAATCAGAGTTGCCACCTGTATGGACTCCAAATATCAATGCCCCCTTTTGAACTAAGAAGCTTAGTGTTACAGACAGGACCCCAGTGGGGTCCTTGGCTGGGAAAATTCTGGGGGTAGCCCTGACATAGAGAAATTGCTGAAGACATTTTACCTTCACTAGCATCCATGCCATGGCAAAAGGGAAGTCAAGTTTTTGCCACTAACTAATTGAAAGGCAGAAGTCATTCTCGAGCACAACACACACACAGCTCTTTGGCCATAAAAGACGGAAGGGGGTGGGGGAGGCAGGGAAAGCATGCAGAAGTGATGAAAATGTACGGTGATGTTTTGAAGGCAGGGATGGCTCAAGTAGCCATATAGCAGAGAAACCCATTTTCTTGAGCTGTGAATTCCCTCCCCCGCAATTTCAACTATGTCCAAGCAAGACTAATTTTTGTTTGTGTGTAATTTTTCTGTTATTTTTTTCCATATCAAACACATACATTAGAGGGAAAGGAGGAAATTAAAAAAAAAATTAGTCAACATAGCTACCACTGCTGTCTAATAACAGCTATAATTTACAATCTGTGTAGTAGCCATGAAGCAGTCAAGCTCATCAGTGCAAGGTACCATGCTATACATCCACATTTGAAAGAACACGCACCCAAAGAACATGCAGTGGAATTACTCATCTGCTTGACCTTAAGAACACGTGTAAGTATTTGAAGGATCAGGGTTTTATTCTCCTCTTGTCTACACCATTGTAAATCTGAATTAATGCCACAGTCACTGGAGTTACACTAATGTAAGACCAGTGTAAATGTAAGGAGATGCCTGTCATTTATGGCAAGCATGGGGTTCTTGTCTTATCTTTAGGAGTGTTGTTCTAGTTTTCAATCAATTCCCAATTTACTACCGGCTACATTAAATATAATTTTATTATTTTCAAAGTGCAAATGTACAATTACACCCAATATTAATAGCAACATATAGTTTGCAAGAAGAAAGAACTATATAATGACACATTGCAACTAAGTGGAGGCTACAATAACCATCAAAAAGTATTTAGAGGATGTAAAATCCAAAGAGACAAAGGAATTGTTATAACTAGAATTAATAGGATGAAGTTGACCAAAGGAAAATTAAAGCCAGATAATATCAGGCAAATGTCCTAGCCGTCTGTTACACTGCAAAATAATTTCCTAAGGGAAGCAGTGGAAGCCTCAGTGCTCAAGTCATTTAAAATGGAACTGGGCAAAGCAATGAATTACAGAATCGCATGAACAAGTCCTGCCCCCTCCTCTGAGGCTGAGGACAGTTCACACGCAGCAGAACCACACAACTGATGTAACACCACTGCATGTACCATATCCGGATTTCTGGGGCCTGCATAGCCCTGATGTCTAGTCTGTGCAGCATGGTTTGAGGGAGAAGAGGCCGTAAGTTGATGAGCAGAAATGGAGCCAATGGGCCTTGTCTCTTGCACTGCAAGGAGGCAGAAGTAGTGGAAGCTTCTGTGGCTTCTAACAGCCGTGAAGCATTTCCACTGCCATTCAGTGACTTGGGGAGGGAGGGTCCTCTGCCATTTCTCACAAAGCCCACTTGCCTCAAGCCTGGCTACCCAAGCTTGCTGAAGAAGGAAGTCGGAGGATTTAGGACATAGAAGTTACACCATATAGTCTTTCCCAGCTGGCAGCAGAAGATTATTCCCTACAACAGTGCTCAAGTGCTCTCTCCAGTCATTTCAAATAACACAAGTAATAAGGCTGCCAACTACTTTTCTATACAGTTTAATAGGCCTCATGGCTGAGAATTTGTCCTGATATTGATCCTAGGTGTTCTTTTGCTCAATTTCACCCAATATTTCTAAGTATAGCTCTTCATGAGCATTACTGTAATGTAATCATAGTAACTGGAACAATTGATGGGAACTGTAGGAGGACCTAAACATTATCCAAGTTGTGATATTTAATTTTTGATGTGTCAATCAGTCTTGTCAAGCCTGTCTGTTTGTAAATAGGCAGAACTACTAGCAGATTTCAGCAGAAAAATCCCAGACTGTCTTTTCTTGCCTCCAGCTGCTCAATAATATGACACAGTATCTCTGTACATGGGATATATAATACACAACTAAAAATGAAACAGTTTATTAGTGGGAGTGCTGGTTCAGCTATACAGATGGCTTTAGAGAGGACTATTTTCAAGAGATACCCACACCATGACTGTAATGCTAAGTAAACCATCAAATTCTAGGGTTACCTTAAGAATATGGATTGTTGAATTAAGTGTCTTTTAACACTACCCTTTTCTTTCCAGAAATGGGAGTCCATGCCTCAATTTCACTGAATCCAGAAGGCATTTAAGTGCCAGAAGTAATGCATTGTAGAAGCAACCTTCCCCAGGGAGGACCAGCCGAAGTCTGTAACAGCACAAACAAGGGGAATTTGGCTCTCCCTTCAGAAGAGTTTTGCCATCTCTGCAACATGCAGCTTTTGGAGTCACTAGTTCTGGGAAGCCCTATGTGGGTGGCACTCTTTATTCCACATTTCAGACTTCACTTTCTTCTCAGAAACAGATACACAGGAGGTTTTCCTCTTCGTCTGAAGAAAGTAACAATGGCCCTATGGTATTTCCAGTGCTGCTAACACAGTGCTTGAACTGCACCAGGTCGCAAGGGGCTGCAGACCTGGAAAATAACATATCTAAGCAGTGAGCCAGGTCACTGAGGGGTGCACATTTTAATACCACCTGCGGAAAGCCCCTCTGGTTGGATGCTTTCCCCACTTGCCCTGCTTCCTGGGGAAGAGCAGGCTATCAGGGCTGCTGCAGGAGGCTGGCAGAGGTTCCCACCCTCCCCTTAGGCACAGACACTATTTCTACAGGAGGGGTGGGGATAGCAGGAAAAGCCCAGACGCTCGTGGCAGCTCTGCTCCCTCCCTTCTCCCCTGCTGGGAGTAACAGGACAGCTGCTCTGCAGCTCCCATCCCTCTTTGCCCCACTCACTCTGGGAAGGAACAGAGGAGACCCCTCCTCCTCCTCAGTAAAGGTCTGCTCGGGCCTAATCTTTAGGCTTGATCCAGACCCAAGCCCACCTAACATGAGCCTAAGCGATTCAAGACATTTTCCAACCCGACCCTTGCCTCTGAAACTGAGCTCCCACTGCCACCTCTTGCCCTGGAGGTCGGCTCTCTGCTTCCTGGCCGTGGAGTTGTGGTGGTGGCACTGGGGAGTGAGAGGTGCTGCGATTCCTTGGTACTCCAGACCTCAGCACAGACAGCATTGCAAGGGTGGCGGCAGCTGGCAGGAGCAGAGCATGCAGCTGCCCTTGCACCACCCCCCTGGCCAGGAGAAGGAGAGCCCAAAGAGAGGGGTCAGTTGCTTTCCCACCTTACCCAACACAGACCCGACACTGGTGGTAGTAACCAGAGCCCTCGTGCCACATGGAAGTCGCAGAGCTCATGTGTCAGCATTAACCCCTAGAGTGCTCCAGTGATTTTATTGTGTCCTTCAATGAGATAACAGCCTCATTGCATGTCAGCGTATGTCTCGTCAATTTGTTCTGTTCACGTGTGAGAAACACGTATTTGTGAGTATATTTTTGGGTACAAAAGACTTTAATAGATAAGGGCCTAACCCTTAATTAGCATGCACCTACTTCGGTCTTTATTGAAAAATTTAGAGTTGGATCGACTTGGTACATGTCTAAATGTTCTTTTGAAAAAATCACACTGGAAGTATATACACATTGCCAAGGCTGGGTGCTAGAAGGATCTCTCTATCTCTCAGCTTTCTCGAAAAGTACGAGAGTCCAGTGCACTAGAAAAATAAAAAAGAAAGAAAGAAAGATGTAAAATTCTATAGTGACTATCCCAATGGTCACAAGTTTCCCATTTTGGAAGCAGAGATCAATAGTCTAGTATGGCTATTCAGAGGATCTGAGATCAATATGATGAAATGCAGTCCTTCAGAGAGGTTGGGACTGAGAACGTCCTGGAGCTAACACTCCTTATAGAGGTTTGGTTTCATGAGTCTTTCCCATTTGTGAGCACAGATCCAAAGGAGTCTGGTGCTTCCATCCACAATGCATTATGGGCTGGGAGATCACCTGATTGCATATGAGATGTGGGATCTGAGCATGGTTTAGTTAGAAGGACAAGGAAATTGACCTGTTAGTCTGAATGTTTCACATGACTGGTGAGAGAAAGGAGTGATTAAAAAGGAATGTGAGCGACTGGTGGATTTTCATAAAGACTTGAGATTATAGCCGTGGGCCTCCACTTCCAGAGCCCTAAGATTTGTATATCCTTTCCTTGATATGGTATGTTTACGGGAGGGAAAAGTCCAAATAGAGGAGAATCGGAGCTGGGGATATGCCAAAACTGATAAAAAATAGCTTTTAAAAGTGTAATTCTAAAAGAAAAATGAACAGATAGCTGAAATATGTGCTATTCTTCTGTTTCATTAAACAGTTTGTATCACAGCATAGATAACTTTGGAAAATTAAGGGACATCCCTATAAATCCAGGAGCATTTAAGGCCAGGGTAGATATCAGTTAGGGCATTAAGAGGCATCTGTGTTCAGCCTTGAAGAGGCTGCACTTGATATTTGTGGGGGACTTGTGATTTGCAAGAGGTTCTAGAAGAAAGGGAAATGTACTAGTGGATGGAGAGATTAGGGAACACATGTATGTGTGAGAAATGCCAATTGCACAGAAGGGAAAACTTGGTCTGGAAAAAATATTCTAAGAAGGTATCTGGGCAAACGTTTAATAATTCTGAGATCTCATTGGGTGAGTGGATTAAATAATTAAAATGAGCTTTCATAGCTACTGCAGCAGATTGATGAACCTGCATTGCTGCTCTCACATATGGCTCAGGGAAATCAGCACCAGTTCAGATCATTAGCACCTTCAGTTCTCACTCTGTTATAGCAACAGCAGGTTGGGAATGTACAGCTGTAAAAAATGAGTTACCCACAAAGAAAATGGATGAGATTTTGGTCTTTCACCCATTTCTCCGACACTCTGATGTTTTTCACCTGGCTTTGATTTTCAGGTATCTCTACCTTCACATATTATTATATATTTGTATTAAAGCAGCACCTACAGACTCTGCCTAGGGCTGCGTTCAGTATCTGTCTCCCCTTCACAGTTGCACAGAGTATCAGGGACAGTCTGCTTTAGTGTTCCCTTTATTCAGCAAATCACCATTTTTAGCCCTGGGTCCAGGAGTTCCATGCTAAGACTCCAACCTCAGCTGGATCATTAATAGCCTCTCCCCTCTTGGAGTGGTACAGAGTCTGGAGGCCGGTAACCCTACTGAAAAGTCAACAGTCTCCAGCCTCTTGGGGCTCAATGTTCCCTCTAATTGTTTACATCCATGTACCGAATTAATTTTGTTCTGTGTGCCAATATGGAGGAGATGTGTGGCAGGGGTAGGGCCGAGGGGTTCGGAGTGTGGGAGGGGGCTGTGGCAGAGGGTTGAGGTGTGTGGGGGGTTAGGGCTCTGGCTGGGGGTGCAGGCTCTGGGGTGGGGCTGGGGATGACGGGGTTGGGGTGCAGGCTGCCCCGGGGCTGCAGCAGCGATATAAGGCTCCCCTTAGCCCTTTCTCACAGCAGCAGCCCGGGGCTGGGGGAGAGGTGCCTCTCCCTGTCAGCATGGCCCTTGATAGCCTGCTGCATGGTTGCCCAGCTGTGCAGCTTAGAGAGAACTTAGGCTCAGACTACTTTGTCCTTCAAGGGCTTCCTGCCAGCCCATTGCTGGAGGCTGCTGCTCTCAGGTGTTCCTCAGTCTTCTTGAAAGCCTTTTTATCTCCTCAGCTGCTGCAGGGCCACCAATCAGCCCCAGCTGAGGTGGTAGCTCTCTCTCTCTTAACCCTTTAGTGGTTGGGATAGCACGAGGGCTGTACACCCTATGACAGACCCCAACAATGACTGGGAGCTCATTGTGCTGGCGGGTGTGTAAACACGTAGTAAGTGACAGGACTTACTGTCTAAATAGAAAAGAGAGACAGAGGGTGGTAGAAGTGAAGAATTTTTAACAAATTCATTAGAGAGCTTCCAAAAGATTAAAAAGTGGTGGTCTACTTATTTTGTAATGTATCTTATTCAGGGCTAATGCTAGGCAACTCAATGCAAGCATTCAATGTGATGCCATTGCCAAATTTTTAAAGTGCTATTATCCAATGTACCATATATATTGGATGGTCACATATACAATTAAGGCGGTAACAATGACATAAGCCCTGACAACACTGCCCATGGGATAGTATGTGGGAAGGTAAAAGAAAAACCAGAGACAAAGTAATGTCTAACAAAGAGCGTACCAGTATTGGAAAATAAACTATACAACCAGAGGGATGACTATGGGCGCTATATTTACATAATCTAGAGAAGAGAAAACTCAAGGGGCCATAACTGCAGTATATAATACCTTAAAGGTATAAGTATAAATGCATGAAGGGAATTCATTAGTCTCAGTAGATGCTGGAACAAGGAAGCAAACTAAGGAAGGAAAAAAATAGGCTAAATTTCAGGGTATGTTTCTGAAGAATAAAAAGTCAGAACAGAATCTTGTCCTCAGTCATCCCCTTCGACATGAAGGTATCTAGCCCTTAGTTGTTCACTTTGTTAAGGAGAAGCTCAATGAGTTCTACAATGTTGACCATGGCTACCCTCAGCTCTGATATGGAGATGCTGTCCCTGAATGCTACAGATCCTAGAATGCACACTCTAAGCATTCAGAATGGAACACAGCATGCTGGGACCTGCAGTCCCCTAAGCCATCCCACAGACTGAAAGATAAAGGTGGCTGCATCTGTTCATTTTATGCATATTCGTTGGGGAGTGGGGTTGCTTTTTGTTTTGTTTTTTGACTCCTGGCAAATTGTTAGTGCAGCCTTCAATGGGGGAAAATTTGGGTATCCCTCAGCTTTATTTCAGAGTAGCAGCCGTGTTAGTCTATATCCACAAAAAGAACAGGAGTACTTGTGACACTTTAGAGACTAACAAATTTATTTGAGCATAAGCTTTCGTGAGCTATAGCTCACTTCATCGGATGCGCATCCGATGAAGTGAGCTGTAGCTCACGAAAGCTTATGCTCAGATAAATTTGTTAGTCTCTAAAGTGCCACAAGTCCTCCTCCTCAGCTTTATGAATGCTTTCCCTAGCAATAAGACATACAGTAGAGTCAGAGTTACACTCAGGTTTTCATTTTTCAGAAGAGGAAATTAAATGCAAAAACATTGTGTAAGAGCAATATTAAGATTATAAATTTAAATGCATATATGTGAGAAAGGTTTGAGTAATTCACCACCATTCATTTTATTTTCGCTTACTAGTTAGACATATCTCTAAACGTGATCAACACTGCATATGCTATATGGGCACATTACTATTAGTATAGGTCTTTAATGTATTCATTTCCTGACTTGGGTGTGTTTAAATTGATAATCTTAGAACTGCATTAACAGTCTGCATTTAATACCAATTTTAGCGCTTCAGTAGTTATTGAATCCTGCCCAATAACATGATTTTAAGTTGGTTATCAATAGGGCTAGCCAGAAAACAAGAATTCCATTTCACACAAAAAAATGTCAAGGTTTAGAGATCTGTTTTTGCTCTGCATTGGAACAAAACATTTTGAAATTTTTCACAAAAAAATGAGAGAGAAACACACGTTTTCCATAATAGCCAGAGAGAGGTATTCCCCTCCCCCAAACACACCCAGCTGAATAGTCAATAGCCTAGTAGTTAGACCATTCGCCTGGCATGTGGGAGACCCAAAGGCTCAAGCCATTGCTCTGCCTGATTCCGAGCAGGGACTTGAACCTGTGTCCCACATCCCATTCAGTGGGCCAGAGAGAGAAAATGAGAATGACTGTGTGTGTCGGGGAACTCACCTGGGATAGGGGAGACCCAGGCTCAAGCCCCTGCTCTGAATCAGGCAGAGCTGGTACTTCAGCCTCCGTCTTTCACATACCAGGTGAGTGCCCAGACCCTCAAGCTAATGGCTATTCTGGGATAGGTTGATCTTTCCACCCCCAGTTCCATCCTGGAACTGAGAAAGAAACTTTCCCATCAAAGCAGTTACATTTCCATGAAAAGTTTCAGTTTCAATGAACTGGCATCTTCTGTCAAAAAGAACCAAAACCTTTTGATGAAAAATTCCCAACCAGCTCTAGTCATCAGGAAATGATTTCCTTGCACTGCAGAATGCCACACTCAGCAGAGAACACTATAACAGTAGCTCTCACTCCTATCAGGTGCTGAGTACCCTCAACTTTCAGTGGCTTCAGCACGTTGCAGGAAAGGCTCAGCTCTCTCACAGGATCAGACCCTTTAATAGGCAACTAAGTTATAAACTGGACAGAAGAAGGATGATTCTTCCAGTTAAGCCTCCCACGGAGACCATTGTCTTTGCCTGTTTACAGATGAATAAACTTCAGATGCTAATTGTAACACAGTATACTCTGACTGAGCTAATCAGCTCACAGGGTACAGATAGGCAACTTTTATTATCAGTTCCATTTCAGCACCCTGATCATCTTAAAACTCTTTTCCTGTAACTAGTTTAGAGTTCCTTTGCTTTACCTCTGCCCGTTGTAAGGTTGTAAACAGCCTGTGCTCTCCAAGTACTGCTCTCTCTCACTCTCTCCAGTTTGCCTGCAGTGTTATGCAACTATCCCCAATAGGCCCTGTGAGTGGGAAGCAAAACATGCTAATATCTATCAGTAAAAGTACATGTTCAGCATCTCAGGGGGAGTTCATATGTGAGAGATTGTAGAAAATTCACTCACCAGCCTAAGTAACAACGTATCAGCTTTTGATTTTTGAAAAGAGCTGCAGCAGAAAAAAGGCTTTCACTCTCCCTTTGATAGTGTAATAGGTTTTACAATTAGACATTATTCCCTAATTTGTTTTTGCCCCTCTCATTGGAGTGAGATACCATAGAACATGATCAAAGCTAACGGAAATCACTCTCAGATATCAGACCCTCTCAGATGCTGCTGTGAGCTCAGTCAACACGTGAACACTGCAGATGGCATTAACAAACTGAACCCTAAAAGAACTAGAAGAACAGAATGTGAGTGCTTTGCACTGACTTTAAACTGGTGTAAAAGGCTACACAAGGTGCATGACAATGAAGAATCAGACCAATCTCTGTGGCCATTTCAGACGAGTCGTTCTCCCTTCTTGTATTATGAATAACTCCCAGTGTCCTTCAGAAATGCAGGGGAAATTACCTATTGCCCAAAGAGATGGCAGAGCAAGCTGTGATTGATGAAAGCCCACTAAAGATCACTGTATTAGAACTAAAAATGTTCACACTAAGGTTTCAGTTTGGTAGTATCTTAAGCTTGCAAGATGGTCTCATGAGGAAGAATGATGGAAATCTCATCCGATCTGCTATTATACGATACTTCTGCTATCTTGTTCTGTAATCTTGTGTTAAAATCCACAGGTGGAAAATAAGCACCTTCTGTCTTTGGATCTGACCTTAAGGCAATTCCCACTGTGCCCTGAAATCGAAAGGAGTGAGGTTACGAAGTTCTGGCCTACCTCTACTTGGAATGATTTGTTTCTGAGAAGCAACATGTTCATTTCACTCAAACAGAGTCTTTTGCAAACCATCTTACCAAAACTATTGGAGACGGAATTGTTCATTAGAGGCGCAGTCCTGCAAGGTGCTAAGTTTCCCTGTTCCCATGGACGTCAACTGCTGAGGGTGCCAAGTACCTCACAGGTTCAGAACCTGAGGGTCAAATCCCGAGAGGTGCAGAGCTCAGGGCTTGCTTCCATTGAAGCAAATGGCAAAACTCCCACTAACATCGAAGGTGCAGGTTCAGGCACCTACTGAGCACTGAACTCTCAGTAACATCATCAGCATCTCCCAGGAATTGCACTAAGTCTCCCATGTCATCTACACCTCCATCCCCCGCTCCTTGCACCACTAACCATGTATACTACACAGCACAAGGTTAAGCAAAAAGAATAGAGAGTGCACCAAACTGCCAGCTTAGCCACACTTCAGACAAGAATTACTTACATTAATTTCCTTTGGCTTTTTCTAATTAATTAGGAGATGAAAATCTCAAGCATCTCGTAGCTCATTATTAATACATAGTCATTCACTGCTGCTCACAGGGGAGAGTCGCTCTGACAACAGACTGCTGAGATGGGAGCCTGATTACACAGCCACTGTATATGAGCAATTCCCATTAACCAAGTGGAGGGAACAGAGCCTTTTATTTTTATTACCATTAATCATTTGTTAAACACTAACAATGTGTTTGGCGCTGCACAAGACATATAAACACACGCCCTACCCTAAGGAGCATACAAACTGAAAGACTCTGTGGAGACCCAGGGAAGGTGGCAAGGTAAAATTTGTTACCCATTTTCCTTTAAACATCCACTTTTTCCTCCATCTTTCACTCCCCTGTAGCTAATAACAGGGTGGGGAGGGCAGAGGACTGATATGGCCTAGTGTTTGAGGGCCCTGAGGCAGTGAGTGCAGAGGATGAATTTGAATGAGACGACAGAGGTGTACTGTGGTTGGGTAGTCACGAGGCAGCACGTAAGAAGATCCAGCAATGGGAGTGGGAGAAAGAAGTGAATAGGTCGGTGGGGTTGCATTGCTGTCAGGACACAGGATCAGCGATATAGGCTGGATGACATGTTAGGCTGAGACATTTAATCTTCATAGACTGTGGATTTAATGAGAGGAGTGACATGATCTGATTGGCGGTCAAGGAAGAACATTTTGGCAGCTGCATTTTTGATGGGCCTGTGGGGAATAATGTGGGCATCTAGGAAGCCAGAGGGAAGGAGGTTACAGCAGCTGTGGCCCATTAAAGGAACTTAGAGAGGAAAGGAAGATAGGATAGTCGCAAGGGAGTCACTGGGTTTGAGGCTTTTTGGCTGTTGTTTTTATTTTATTTATTTAAGGATGGGGATTGCTATAGCATGCTTGTGAACTGAATAGAAGGAGGCAGTAGTGAGAGAAGAGGGAGAAGAAGGGACTGGTTTAATCATGCTGACCTCTCTGGGAAGGGTAAGTGCACAGCTACTTAGTAGCTGAGAGGACTTGGTGGTCAAGGGCCAAGTGGAATCAGAGTCTGGGAACAAAGGCTATGGGGAAGGGAGAGAGCCATGGAAGGAAGAACGTAAATTGCTAGAAGCTCAGACTAGTTCATTTCAACCTTCCACTTGAAGTCAGTAAATGCTACGACAGACTAGGAAAGAGAATGGCGAGCGAGAAGGATTGAGGAGGGAACTAAAGGTCACAAACAGTCATTGTGAGTAGCTGGCCTGGGACTTGCTGGGAATAGGAGAACTATTGCATGAGGAAGATTTGAAAAGACAAAGATGTTTAGTGCAGAAAGTCTGCCTGGCCCCTCAGTTCCCTTTTCTGCAGGCATTCAGGGGCACAGAAGTAAGAGGACAGGAAGCAGGAGCAAGGCATGAGCTGAGTTTGGAAGCTAGTGAGATGGACAGTGTGGTGAATAAGGGTGGAGGAGAAAGTGGAACTGAGAGAATCAACCTGGGAATCTTCGGCAGCCAAGGAGGAGCAAGCGGGAATGAGGGGGCTCAGATCTGCAGAGACGCGAGCGGTGTTGATAGTTTGAAGGCCATGGCAGGTGTGAGTGGATGGATGGGGCAGAGGCAAGGGACAGTAAGCTTTGCAGAAAGAGGGAAGGAGAGTGATCATGAAGATGGAATCTTGTCAGTCAGAAAGGGAGCAGTTGCTGAGTGAAAAAGATGCCCCCTGAGTGATGCAAGTTACAGAGACATAAGCGCTGTCCACACCGGCGCAATGTTGGCGGGAGACGCTCTCCCACCAACATAGCTGCCACCTCTCATGGAGGTGGAGTCATTATGCTGAGGGGAGAGCGCTCTCCTGTGGGCATAGAGCGCCTTCACCAGACGCGCTACAGCGGCACAGCTGCTCTGAGGTAGGGCTTCTAGTGTAGACCTGTCCTTAAAGTAGACATTTGTTTTTTCTGTCAGTTCCTGAGTGAAGCAGAGAGGCTGCCCAGTCACAAAGGTTCTCATACTTTTGGAGGAGGAGGAAAATAATGTTATTTTGGGAGCAATTCAGAAAAAAATAAGTAATGCAGTCTGATGAGTTTTATTTACACTGAAAGAGGGATAAAGTCAATGTTTCATTATGGCATCCTTGCTGAGAGGCAGGGCAGCATGATTAAACCATTCCTTTCCACTTTGCAGCTTGTTACAAGAGGCATCACTTATTTTGAATGGCTGAGCACCAGCATTAGGCACAATCAACAGACAAGTTCAATCATTGGTGTACAATCCAAAATGCTTCCTAGAGGTACAGCACAGTACAGCACATAACTGATGCTGCCTTGGCTGATGCCTGCTAATGTGGAATCCAGCAACCATGCTAGCTCAAAGGAAAAAAATAGGACATTTTTTCTCTTATATGCTATTTTACGTATAGCTTAAAACAAACAATTTTGCAAGCCCAGTAGATGGGCAGCTACCACTGCCCTCTGGACTTTTCTGCAGGATGTATTTCTTTTTTATTGATCATAATTAAATAAATGCCATGCTTATCATAAAGCTCTGAGCTGTAGCATATTCAGGGCCTGTACACTTGGGTACTAAGGTGATGGGTTCTATAGAAAGCCCATGATAAATGGAGAGACCTCAAAGGGATAAATACTAGGGGCCAGATTCTGACCTTATCTGCTCCAGTGCAAATCCCAAGGAACTCCACTTTTGGCAGTTGGGCTCCTCTGTATTTACTGGAGTGCAACAGACTAGTGGCACAGAATTATGGAGTTCTAGTTCTAGAATCTAGCCATAATAATGCAATGACTGCACAGGAAAACACAGCTACCATCATATACTCACAGTAGCTCTCACACCCTCTGCCCAAGATATTAGAATTGTTTTTATGGAGTGCAGTTATCCTAGCCAGAGCACCATAATTATCCCCTTTTCATTCTGAAAAGTACCACTGTTGTTAATTATATCTCTGTTTATTATCAGTCATCTGTACTGGTCTGGTAACTTACATAGGGCCCAATCTTGCTCCCACTGTAGTCACCAGGAGTTGTTCCACTGACTTCAACGGCAGCAAGATCAGACTCGGAGTGAAACATGTTCCACATCCTGAAGAGTTAGACAAGATCAAAGACCTAATATAGGACAATAGCACAGGCAAGGGAATTGTTATGGACTGGAATGTAGGTGATCTGGCCTAATAGAGTAGGAGTCAGGTCTAGGGAGCAGAGCAGGCATCCAGGTTGCAGAACAAAGCCAAGGGTCAGCTCCAGAGTCAGCTGCCAGTTACCAGAGCCAGGGGCCAAGCCAGAGTCAGAACCAGGAATCAAAGCTTAAGGTCAGAGCAGTGGTCAGATGCCAAATGCCAGAGCCAGGGGTCAAGCCAGAGTCAGGATCAGAAGTCAGAGGCTGAGGTCAGAGCCAGGCCTGGTCACTGAGGATTGGATGCAAGGCATAAAGGCAGGAGGAGAGGCAAAGATCAAGCATGGAGCAGGCACAGGTGGGAACAGGAGCAAAGGCAGGGTTAAGGCCAGAGCAGAGCAGGATTGGGTGCAGGAGGCAGGCACAAGCAGGGTCATAGAATCATAGAATATCAGGGTTGGAAGGGACCCCAGAAGGTCATCTAGTCCAACCCCCTGCTCAAAGCAGGACCAATTCCCAGTTAAATCATCCCAGCCAGGGCTTTGTCAGGCCTGACCTTAAAAACCTCTAAGGAAGGAGATTTTACCACCTCCCTAGGTCCAGAGCAGCCACAACATGAAACTACCTTGTTGCTCAAACAAACTGCCTCTTTCTGGCTTAAATAGTGTAGTTCGACCAATCATGGAGCTGGGCAATCCTCCAATCAGAGCTGCTGTGGGTGGTGTCTTGGCAAGGGCTATAGCCCTAGTAGCTTCTTAGCTCATGGTGGCCAGGATGTGGCAGCTACCTGGGGACTCTCAGGCCTGGGCCCAAGGCCTGGGCCCAAGACAATCAGAGTATGATTTCAATGGTGTTCTGGAAGCCAAGGACAAGTCAGAGCAGAATTTGGTCCTTAACTTGTATCTGCCACTTCCAGAGACCATGAGTTATCATCTCTTCCACAGGATAGCACTTCAAGTGGTGAAAGTTTCTTGTCAGCATTGTTATGAGCCTAAATGCAGACATGGGATTTGACCCACAACTTCTGTCAGAGAGCAGCTATACCGCACTAGAATGCAATGATAATGTGTTTGTGAAGTATGATTAGATGTGAGTGTAAGTTTAAACTGATATTCCAGAGCAGCATCTGCAGCATATTCTAATATTCAATAACTAGTAAAAATTAATGGAAAGGCCCCACTGTCACATGACCAGTTCACCTTTCACACGAGAAACATATATATTTTAAAGTACAAGCTGCATGCCTATATGATAGAACTTAGTTTAAACTTAATTCAGGGACTTACAAAAATCTTGTCAATAGGACTACTCGCAAGCTTAAAGTTAATTGTGTACTTAAATGCTTTGCTTGATATGGGCAAATAGATGTAGGCTTCCATATTTTAGAAGGGATTTCTATGTGCCCTCATTTCATCCTTCCCTCTTGCTCTTTGAAACCATCATAGCTAGCCAGCGATCCACAACATCTGCAGACTATCAGAGGAAGGCATTGCTTTTCTATTTGTCTAAAAATAGGTCTAGTGGCAAGGAATTCTTGATTTCTAGTTCCAGCTCTGAAAGTGACTTTCTTTGTATCCTTGGGCAAATCACTCTGCCTCATTTTCCCTGTTTGTAACTCCCTCTCTTCCTCATAACATTATGGTGAGCATTAATAAATAGCATTAAATTGCTTTTGTAACCTCCCCAACACCTCTTACCCTAAGTGGAGCTGTGAAACTTATGTGGGCCCTGCCAGGGCCAAAGACTGCATCCCAACAGAGCTGCTGCCCTGTTGACAGTCAACCCTCCTGCAAGAAAAGAGACTGGAGACAGGTAACTAATGTAGCAGCCCCAGATGTCCCCAAAGAGGGGAGATCTGTTGGGTTCTTTACCCCAGAGACCAGATGCCAGGGAGAAGGAAGTGACTGCCCGAAGGACAGTTCAGCCAGCTACTTCAGCTGCCTCAGCCTGCAGCCTGATCACCAACAGTTACCTCAACCAGGAGGAAAAGCGGAAAGCTTATATCTAAGCTTGTTACCCCAGTGTGAGGAGTGTTCCCTTGGGCTGAAAAGCTACTTCTGAGAAGCAGACTGGTCCATGGATCATCAGATCCCTCAGATAAGACAGACACCAGACCACAGTGCCTGCAGCATCCACAAGTGCACCACCAACAGGGACCTCGACTGGGGACAGACATGTTAGAGGGCTGAGTTAACAATTAGAGTCAGGGAGACTTTGCTGTGGTTGTGTTAGATGACCAAGAGAGAAAAAAAGTTTATGGTACCCCGCCCCCTATATATATATATATATATATATATATATATATATATATATATATATATATATATATATATATATATATCTATATATCTGTACTTAAAGCAACCTAGCCACATTCATATATATTTATTTAGTATAACTTGTTCTTTACAATTTTTGTGTTTATAATTTCTGTTGTTTCTATATAGTTTATTGGAGTTACTTGGTAATTTGAGAACTCTGTACTTAGTTATGACATGAGCACAGTATGCCGTGGTAGGATGGATTACCCATTATTTCCCAGGAAGCACTGCCATTGGAGTATCATTCTGAATAATCCAGATAACTAGTGGGAGGAGTCATGAGTACAGCAGGGAGATCCAGACTAGCAGAATGACCTGGGCCCTCGGTAGGTAATGCGCACCCCATATCCTGAGTTTGTTCCCTCAAGGGCGCCAAGGTTACACTTTGAAGAGCATAAGTGCTATAAAATTAAGTACGGTATTATAATGATTATATCATTTCATTACACTATATAATTCTTCTTGCTATATCCATGGGTAACACAGATGCTTTATACTAAAAAAGACATCGGTCCTTGAATGTCAAATTAATGCTGCTTCTTAAAAAAATGCAGTAGTAAAAGCAGACAGCAAGGGGAATCAGCTTCTCTTCAAGTTTTTGCAGCTGTTCTTTCTCTACTCAGGAATGTACAATTCACTGCTTTTCCTTCCTGGAGAGTCCTTAAGAAACAACAATTAACTATGCAATACCTTATCATGCATTTCATGATCATGGAGAACTTTTTTATCTGTGCCTTCTACCTAAAGGCTATTGAGAAGCATTTAAAGGCAACAATGAATATGGATGAGATGAGGTCAAGCAGATGGAGCTGATATCAGAGAAAGATAAAGAGTCATATTTAATGTAGTTCATAGCAATTGCTATAAGCATGTGCCCAAAATGATATAAATATGTTGATGAAAAGCAGGTGATGAGTTTTCAAATTTCTTCAGCATACTGCAATAAGTAACACAAGTCATGTAGGCCCAGATCCTGAAAGGCATTTAGGGGGCTAGCGCCCATTGAAATTTGAGGATATGGGCTTTAGTGTCCTCCTCAGGGTTTGGTATGTAAGACAATGGAGTCTATCGCACCAGTTTCCCAGAGCAGAAAGAAACATAATGACGCATCTCCCCAGTAACGTCTCTCTCTCTCTCTTTCTTTTCTGCATTTAAAGTGGGAGTGGGGGGATGTCACAATTTGTAATTTGTAGGCAATGGTGCAACCACATAGAAAATACTTGGGAGGCAGCTGGACCGATAGATTTCCAAAAAGAGGTTATTTGTTTTTAAGAGATTCTGTCAACGTCTTTGAAAAAGATGTTTCCTCAGACCTTAAAGGAGGGCTTTCTACTGCCCTCTTTGCTCAAAGATTGTGTCTCAAAGAGGAAATGGATTGCACCATTTGTAAATTTGATTAGCTTCATTCTCTTCACAGTGCAGATTGCAAGCAGTAGCAAAAGTTGTGGCATTCATTGGAGATGGTGTTCCACTCGGTCTGGCATCCAGACAAAAATATTCCTGCACCAGTCCTGCAACAAATTCAAAGTTAGAAGGGCTGTGTCCATTGTTAATGAAAGCTCTGCCCCTAGATACAGCCTTAGTAATCTATAATACAGAAAAATAATTTGAGAGGGTGGAATAGAACCTCTGACTTAATGAGTGCTTCAAACACTATGAGACATCCTGAGGTGTCACCCATAAGGAAAATGGTTTTGGACAGGTTTCCAGTGGATGTGGTCTGAGAAAACAGATAATGAAATAACACAACCATTCCATCCCCTGTGTCACTGAGTAGCTCAGAGATTTGCCATGGCTTTCTTCTCTTCATTGTGTTTTAAAGTAATGAGAACACTGGATTAGAACTGGCATTGAAATGACTATCCTGCACACACTTACTGAATGTCTGAACAAATCTTTGCCACACAATCCATCCTGATCTGGAAAAATGTTCTGGTTATGATTGATAGCAATAGAGTCAGGTAATACTGTAGACCATCATGCTGCAGGGGACAGAGGAAATATAGTTATGGGTTCCTAAAATACAGCCTGGGGCTATCCCCGCACTGTAGCTGCAGGATGAGGGCAAAACTGATCAACTGCAGCTTTCTGATACTGTTGAACATGCAATTTCTATTCATCTAGCAAACAAGACACTAATCTGAGAAAAAAATTAGACTATAAAATTTTGCAAATATATATGCAAATCAGGTGCAGTCGTTGGGCTTCTGGCAAGCGGCCAATATGACCCTCTGAGTTAATAAGTTTGACTATTTCTTTATGACGTAGTTATGGTTACGTCTCTCTTCTAAGATAGGCCAAATTTTTGAAATATGATTATGCCCCTTTCCAATAACTTTGTGTGTGTGACATTTATAGGTAACAGAATATGTAAATATCATGCACTGCAATTAAATATTCATTCCCTTGTGCATGGTCCACTTAGAGATGCCCTGATGGTTTAGAAAAAAGGGTTGTGCCAGATAAGGTATTTGCTTGCTGTTCATAGAATCTTGATTATGTTATTGTTGTATATATGATTCCACAAAGTCTGCTTGTGGTGATTAAGATTGCATCTGTGATCTGGCATATCCAATGCAATCTTATAGTGAAGCAAAGAATGTGATAGAAAGATGCCACTTTTCCATTGATGCACTGGAAACTATAAAGTGATGGATATACAGTTATATGGCAAATGTAGTAAATACGACTTGGCTAAAGCAAAGCCAGTTATTAATTTTGTATATTTATTTTTTAAAAGGCGGCATTAATGTCTAAGTAGGGCCCAGGAGGTTTCATTATCAGCTGTCTGCTTCACATATTTACCTCTCTTTCACCATTAAGGGTCAGATTTCCAGTCCTGTGCTCAGACTCTTCTGGATGTAAAAATGCATACATGTTTGTAGTTTAATTGGAAAATACACACTGTGAAACCAGAATAAAAACAACAAAAGTGAAAATGCCAGTTAAGAGCACAACTCTGCATGTATTTGTTCATGTAGTTGTACCTCTGCAGTTCTGAAAAATCTGACTTTTAAAATGCACTGGGCTCCTGCTGCCAACACCTTTCTAGGAAGGGATTCCAGGAAGAAACTTCCATGAGCCATGCACATGCAAAGTTGTACCAACCACTGCCCATGCCCAGACAAGTAGCTGTTGTATATAGGACATTCCAACCAAGGAGCTCTGTGGCTCCCCTTACCTCTGTCCTACCAGTCAGAATTGGGGGAAGGGGCTCCAGCATCCTCCCTTTGCCAGCCTACTTTCAAGTGCTGACACCTAGCACTCTGTATTCCCAGTTAATGAAAGTAAACATTTAATGATATGGTTTCCATCATCCCCCCTGCCTCAGGTTTCTATTTCACGTTTTCATGTGCACCAATCCTAAATAGTTTGGGCTGATTTAAATTATACTGAATGACATCAAACAGTCATTGAAGCTGCACCCTTTAATGCTAATTCTGAATGTGACTCACTGAGAATTTCAAGGTTTTTTTCTTGCCACCTCTGACTACAGACTTACCTGAATAGATTGTGGTGAAGAACTGGGTAGTAAGATATTACCAATACATGAGTTTCTGAGCAGCAAGCAACCTATCACTGCAGTGCTGAAGGAAAGAGTGTAAGGAAGGTTGTTTGTGTGGTGTCAGTTAAGTCAGAGGAGCAATGTTTAATTGACAAAACAATATATCCCTTGGACTACTAGGCTCTGTTCAGAGAAAGTACATCAAATAAACCTCAAATATGGCTCATCAAAGTTGCATGCAAAGAGGAACACTACACCCCGATGAGAGAGGTGAGAAAATCAACTCTGAATCCAAAAGAAAAGCGCCAGACTTCAGTGGAAGGTACCAGCTGCAATATTTTCGATTTTAAAATGCATGGGCTACATCAAAAAGAAGTACATAAAAGCTGTCACCCTAGTGCAATAACCTTAGAGCACTTCTGTCACCGATTCTCAACAAGACTAAGAGAAAGGTTTCTGTTATTTACTTATTTTTAAGCATGGAACTCTTATGAGTGTTGCCCATTCTCACTGGTCAGGATGATTACTGTTAGAATTGCATATTTATTCCAAGCTACAAACAGACTCCCTTGGCCGTTATGAAGACCCTTGTCTTCCTTAGCTTATCTTGCTCCTTCAGAACCTTTCAGGATAGCAACATTGAACAGCTGGAGGGATTTCAGAATGGTTTAAAATAGCATAGTCTTTTAAATGAAAGTGTTTGTTATTATAGGCCCTGGAAATAGCACCCCTAAGTACAATATCCTCTTCCAAAAGAGCTGCCCTAAATGTATTCAATTCCAAAACAGTTACCTCTTCTACAACAAAATCATTAAGCTGAGTACCCTGGCTTAATTAGACTTAGATGTCATCAGGGATTCACTCTGTCTTAATAAACTCATCTGTTTTTATCATCACTTCTGTAACGTAGTCCACAAAACCCTAGTTATCTTGTCCCATTGCCTCAGGAGCACAATTAGAAATTATCTGTGTACCTTTTGGACTGGCCTTCAGAGGACCACATTTTCAAAGATTTTGTGCCCACAATATCAGGCACTTGCCACTGCAGTAACAGGTGCAAGTGGGCTCATGCCAGCAGAGCATTTTCAGAGGAAGGTATAACTTGAGCACCAAATTGCTCGACTCCATTTGTGACACTTATGGCAAGATTATCAGAAGAGAACAGCACATTAGGTGCTGAGCTTTTTTTGAACAGTCTGTCCCAGTATAGCTGTGACATTCTCCAGGGTACAATCTGGACTGTTGAACGGCTGTGTTAATTCTCCAGCTCAGGATGACTTTTATCCTGCTTTGTTAGTAACATGCAGCCTCTCTAGGCTCTGCTCACACACAGCCATTAGCATGGAAAGTCACTCCTAGCAAAGTTACACAAATGCTCTCCCAGCCACTCATGAACTATATAAAGGGTAACACTAACAAATTCCCCAACATCAGCCTTGTACCCCAGAAATGGGCACCTTTTACTGCTCAGTAAAACCCTGTGCAGTATAAGCTCATACTAGTCCAACATTCCAACAAAGAGTAATGTTTATATGGACCAGCCTTGTTGTCTCAAGTGGAGTCCCCAAGTCCCATTCAATCCAAATACACCCTGGATTAGATAAAGGAATATAACAAGTTTATGAACTAGAGAAAGAAAGATTTTAAGTGATTATGAGTGATAAAGGCATAAAAGTCAGAATTGGTTACACAAGAAATAAAAGGATAAAACCACAAAACTATTTCCTAAACTTTACTAAGCTAAATAAGATTTAAAAGCAAATAGATTTCTCTTACCCCAAAATTTTCAGCAGTCCATACTAACTGGAAAGCCTTTCAGTGACGACAACTCCCCCCAGTCCAATGATGCTCCTATTGTCTTTCAAGCGATCTCACATCTGTGAGTAGAGCTGAGGGAGGAGAGGTGGGGAGTAGGTCACTGTCTCTCCTTCTTATACTCTGACCTTTGTACTGGAAATATATTTGCTGGAACATGGAGTCAGCAGTTCCATTGCATACATGTTCTGCCAGCTGTCCTTTGGGTGAATTGTAAATATTTTGTTTACAACTCCCCTACTGGTTAATCTCTGATTAAAGAAGTAATGACTCTTTAGCAGCCTGCTAGCGTGCAAGTCTGTCTTTGTCTCTGAAAAACTCATTTGAGCCTGCTCTTCTAACTTTGTAACATGCTACAGTAAAATCATTGTCATACTTTAGGGTCTCATAACTTTACATACAAAGTTGCCACGCACATTTTACCAGGATAATAATGTTCAGCAGATTATGAGTTTTCAAATGATACCATGCAAGGCATACATTGTACTAAATATATCATAATCATATAAAAGTGATGAATTTGGGGTACAGGGTGTCACATGAAGTACAGGGTGTCACAATAGCCCTCAGAGCAGGTAGAATGGGGGCATGACAATGGTTGTGATGGAGTAGGTGAATCGGTTCATTATGGGAAGGATATGTCAAAATAGTAAGTTGTGGAATTTGTTCTATAGATAAACAGGTTCATTGTCATCCTCAGCTCTTCTGGCTAAAAGTTCCACAGTTGTCGGCCAGCCAGTGAGAAGGCTCTGTCTCCTGCTTGCATTAGGCTTCCCCTATTCATTGAAAGTTTCATTGTCCCTGAGTACTGAAGCTTTCTCAGGAAGTTTGGATCACAGAGTAATAAGTGGTCTTTGACATATAGCTCAGTTTCAGCCTGTTGTGTACTAGGGTAATCTTTGGGTGGGCTAGAGTTCACTTCATTGCCCTTCTCCAGTGCCTAAAAAACCCCACAACTCCCATAGAAAAGTAGTTGGAGACCCAGAGTTCAGTCTCTAAGGATTTTCAGTAAAGACTGTACAGGGTCAACTTCCCCACATTCAAGTCCCAAAAGGAACTAAAGAAATTAATTTAATTAAATAACTTTATAAAATCATATGATAAAGAAACAAATAATAATCTAATTTTTACAGCATGACATGGCTATTTTATAATCCACAGACATTATCTTCACAGTTATACATAAACATAAATAAAGAAAACAAATTAAAATCTGAACAGTTCAGTCCCCAGTGAAACACAGTGAGAAGAAACTTAGTCCCCAAAAGCTTACGTTTAGTTCACGTAAGTCTCAGTTAGAGTCTTTGATCACCAAATCTATACAGTTTGCTGAGTCTAAAACAACATCTTCCCTCCACTTGCTTGTAGAAATCTTCAGTTGGAATCCATGCAGACTCTTCCTCTGCTGAAATCACTGCTAGCCAGTCAGTTAACTAATTAACCAACTACTCAGTTAAGTCACAGGTGTATAAATTTAAAGAAAACTGCTGAAAAATGCTTCAGAGGTGGAGACAATAGCCTGCTTTCTGCTCCAGGGCTCAGCTTCTCCCAACTCACACAGGACACATGGCCCTTCGTAAAGCAGCTACCCTGACTGCTTGCCCTCATGGAGTCTGACCTCAGCAACAGGGAACCTATTGGAGCATACCCAAAACTACCACGTCCAATTCCAGAAGCTTCTTGATGTGGAGTGCTATATCTGCCTAGCAATAATGACTCAGACACAACTCGCTCTTACCTCCCCACAATGAGTCTCTTAAAGAGATATCTCCCTATTAGGCACATGGATTACACCAGCTCTTTACACAACATTAAAAATATGAGGAAACCAAATTAGCACAGCAAATAACCATGTTTTTAACTGGTTCTCGTTGCTTCTGTAATAGAAGACAGGGAGGCCTATTAGACGGCTACTAAACTATTTAAAAGGATGTTATCCAGTTCCTATACACTACACAGCCCATTATTATTCTTCATGTGGCTGACGTAGATATAGCAACAACTATAATTTTACATTCAGATGGCTAAGTCAGATAATTGCATCTGGAATAGCAGAGCGTATCGCTGTGATGCCTCCTTCATATTTGTGAATTGGGCATTGAGTTGTTATATGTTCCATGGTCTGTTCTGGTGACCACCGTCACGCTCTGGAGAGTCTTTAATTTTCCATTTGTGCAGCAAGTATCCGCATCTGCCATGGTTTGTGTGGATGCGATTTAGGGTTGCCCATGAACTTCGTGGGAGATTGAAGCCAGGGATCTTCTGCATCAGGTCTTTCACAAAGTGTTTATTTGTGACTTCTTGTGAACTCCATTTGGCTTTCCAAACTTCATGAAGGTTGAAGTTGCATTGTTGAAGGTTAAATGCGTGGGTCCAAAAGGGCTTACACGACTTCAAGCGGTGGTGAGAGACATTGCTAAGGTCCTGATGGCTGGAAAGATGTTCATTTTCCATGGTCCTCTGGAATTCCTGAAGGGTTGTGGCATCGTGGCAAATGGATGGGGGAGCAATGTGCGACAGTACTGGCAGTCAAGGTGTTGGGATCGACTTGAGGGTTCCAGTGATGCACCACATTGCAGTGTTCAGTTGAAAATCAACAAGTTGAGCATAGCTACTTCTGGCCCATACCAGTGCACAGTACTCAGCTATGGAGTACACAAGGGCCATCGCTGATGTCTGTAACCCTGCTGCTGATGCTCTCCAGCTTGTGCTTGCCAGTTTCTGGACCAGATAGACTTTTGTCTTCATCTTGGCAGCTCCCTTCTTCAGATGGTGATGGAAGGTTAGTGTGCGATCCAGCTCCACTCTGAGAAAGGTTGAAGTGGGGTCATGGTAATGGTGATCTGAATCCCTGCAACAACATCATGTGACATTCAACCACTTCGTTGGCCTTCTTACTGCTGCCACCAAGAAAAGTATCCCCAGAGCTTCTGGGAAAAATACATGCCCCACTGGACAAAAGAGATCCAGGATCTGCACCAGCAGTACAACTAGTCGGGCAGACCACAGGTTGCAAAGCCCCTATTAGAGTCTCTAGACTCAGCCAGACGCCAGCAGTGGATTGAGTGTGTTGAAGGTCTGAACTTCACACACTCTAATCGCCATGCGTGGGCCTAACTACAACATCTGAGAGCCACTAATCCAATGGAATATCGTACCTCAAAAGTACGGCCCAACTCCATTGCCTCCAAATTAGTGGAGAGCACAAAAGAACCACTCGACAAAAACACCAAGCAAGAGATACATTGTCAACTACATCGGACAATGACCTCAATCCTTCCATAAGACCCCCTCGCCATCCGTACAGCCCACTGAGAATTTAACAATTAAAATGAGGAATTGCTCCTTCTCTTCACCCTCAAGGGTACACATCCTCCCAAAGGTGACTGGGGGTTGGGGAGGAGAGTACAGGAAGGAAGCAGTAGCATGGCCTCCTCCACATGCACTGATCTGAGAGCAGGCAAGATGCACCAAGAAGGGCGGATGACATTCTAAAGCAAGTGTTAGTTTAAGCATTCCCATGTGTAAGAAAGGACTTCCTGTGCATGAAGTGCAAGTTGGTGGCTGTGTTGGAGGAAAAGATTCTTGGATTGGAAGGGCAAGTAGAGATGTTAATGAGAATCAAGGAAGCTGAGGAGTTCTTAGTCAACCAGGTTTGGGAAACAATCAGTCCCAGGTTCAAGGAAAACAGGAGATGGCCACTGTCAAGGATCCTCCCCCACTCTGAATTCTAGGGTACAGATGTGGGGACCTGCATGAAAAACCTCCTAAGCTTATCTTTACCAGCTTAGGTCAAAACTTCCCCAAGGTACAAAATATTCCACCCGTTGTCCTTGGACTGGCCGCTACCACCACCAAACTAATACTGGTTACTGGGGAAGAGCTGTTTGGACGTGTCTTTCCCCCCAAAATACTTTCCAAAACCTTGCACCCCACTTCCTGGACAAGGTTTGATAAAAAGCCTCACCAATTTGCCTAGGTGACTACAGACCCAGACCCTTGGATCTTAAGAACAATGAACAATCCTCCCAACACTTGCACCCCCCTTTCCTGGGAAATGTTGGATAAAAAGCCTCACCAATTTGCATAGGTGACCACAGACCCAAACCCTTGGATCTGAGAACAATGAAAAAGCATTCAGTCTTTTACAAGAAGACTTTTAATAAAAAATAGAAGTAAATAGAAATAAAGAAATCCCCCCTGTAAAATCAGGATGGCAGATATCTTACAGGGTAATTAGATTCAAAAACATAGAGAACCCCTCTAGGCAAAACCTTAAGTTACAAAAAAGATACACAGACAGAAATAGTTATTCTATTCAGCACAATTCTTTTCTCAGCCATTTAAAGAAATCATAATCTAACACATACCTAGCTAGATTACTTACTAAAAGTTCTAAGACTCCATTCCTGGTCTACCCCCGGCAAAGACCCAGCATACAGACAGACACACCCTTTGTTTCTCTCCCTCCTCCCAGCTTTTGAAAGTATCTTGTCTCCTCATTGGTCATTTTGGTCAGGTGCCAGCGAGGTTACCTTTAGCTTCTTAACCCTTTACAGGTGAGAGGAGCTTTCCCCTGGCCAGGAGGGATTTCAAAGGGGTTTACCCTTCCCTTTATATTTATGACACGCCCCCCAAATCTCAGCTAGGGTGAAACACTGGCTGGGATTTCTTCCTGGAGCTCTAGGAAAAACAGAGTTAATAAGACACATGCATCTCTAAATATACTACCAAGTACATAAAGACTAACAATATTTTCCACATCTCAAGGACGATTTTAACCAGTTGATTCTGGGAAACTTTCACGGGAGAGTGCATCAGCCACTTTGTTAGAAGCTCCTGAGATGTGTTGGATGTCGAAATCAAAATCTTGGAGAGCTAAACTCCATCGAAGAAGTTTTTTGTTAGTTTCCTTGACGGTGTGAAGCCACTTCAGTGCAGCATGGTCGGTTTGCAGGTGGAAACGCCGTCCCCAAACATATGGGCGTAGCTTTTCCAGAGCATAGACAATGGCGTAACATTCTTTTTCAGTGACTGACCAGTTGCTTTCCCTCTCAGACAGTTTTTTGCTGAGAAACACTACAGGGTGGAATTCTTGATCAGGTCCTTTCTGCATTAAAACTGCTCCCACACCACGCTCAGACGCATCTGTGGTTACTAGGAACGGTTTGTCAAAGTCTGGGGCCCTTAGTACAGGGTCAGGCATGAGTGTCGCTTTAAGCTTGTTAAAGGCCTTCTGACACTTTTCGGTCCACTGAACAGCATTTGGCTGTTTCTTTTTGGTTAGGTCTGTCAGTGGGGCAGCGATTTGGCTGTAGTGCGGTACAAATCGTCTGTAATAGCCAGCCAAGCCTAAGAAGGATTGAACCTGTTTCTTTGACTTTGGGACAGGCCACTTTTCGATAGCATCCACTTTGGCCTGTAGGGGGCTGATAGTTCCTTGACCCACCTGGTGTCCAAGGTAAGTCACTCTGTTTAGGCCTATTTGACACTTCTTAGCCTTAACAGTTAGTCCTGCCTCCCTTATGCGCTCAAGGACTTTTTGTAGATGTTCCAGGTGGTCTGCCCAGGAATCCGAAAATATGGCCACGTCGTCAAGGTAGGCGACTGCATATTCTCCTAATCCTGCTAGGAGACCATCTACAAGTCTTTGGAAAGTGGCGGGTGCATTTCGCAGCCCGAAAGGGAGTACATTAAATTCATACAGCCCGAGATGTGTGATGAAGGCTGACCTTTCCTTGGCAGATTCATCTAGCGGTACCTACCAGTACCCCTTGGTTAAGTCCAAAGTAGAGATGAACTGGGCCCGTCCCAGTTTCTCTAATAGTTCATCTGTGCGTGGCATTGGATAGTTGTCTGGGCGAGTTACAGCATTTAGCTTACGGTAGTCCACGCAAAAACGTATTTTCCCATCTGGTTTGGGAACCAGAACCACTGGAGATGCCCATGCACTTTCAGAGGGGCGGATTACACCCATCTGTAACATATCCTGGATCTCCCGTTCTATAGCAGTTTTAGCTTGAGGAGACACCCGGTAAGGTTGGACCCTAATTGGGTGAGCATTACCTGTGTCAATGGAGTGGTATGCCCGTTCAGTCAGTCCTGGGGTGGCTGAGAACGTTGGCGCGTAGCTAGTGCACAGCTCCTGGATCTGCTGTCGCTGCATACGCCCAAGAGTCATGGAGAGGTTCACCTCTTCCACACCACCAGCACATTTCCCTTCGTAGTAGACACCTTCAGGCCACTCAGCGTCGTCTCCTCCCTGGGCTGTAAACTGACAAACCTTTAATTCTCTGGAATAAAAGGGCTTTAGAGAATTAATATGGTACACCTTAGGCTTTCGGTTGGAGGTGGGGAATGCTATGAGATAATTAACAGCTCCCAGGCGCTCCTGGACCATGAATGGCCCTTCCCATGATGCTTCCATTTTATGGGCCTGGAGCGCCTTTAAGACCATGACCTGGTCTCCTACTTTGAAGGAACGCTCTCTGGCATGTTTATCATACCAGGCTTTTTGCTCTTTTTGAGCATCCTGTAAGTTTTCTCTAGCAAGGGCTAAAGAGGTTCGGAGGGTGTTTTGTAGGTTGGTTACAAAGTCCAGAATGTTAGTTCCTGGAGAAGGTGTAAATCCCTCCCATTGCTGCTTCACCAACTGCAATGGCCCCTTAACCTCACGGCCATATACAAGTTCAAATGGGGAAAACCCTAAACTGGGATGTGGTACAGCTCTGTAGGCAAAGAGCAACTGCTGCAATACTAGGTCCCAATCATTGGAGTGCTCATTTACGAATTTACGTATCATGGCCCCCAAAGTTCCATTGAACTTCTCCACCATGCCATTTGTTTGATGATGGTAAGGAGTGGCAACCAAGTGATTTACCCCATGAGCTTCCCAAAGGTTTTTCATAGTTCCTGCCAGGAAATTAGTCCCTGCATCTGTGAGGATGTCGGAGGGCCAACCTACCCTGGCAAAAATGTCTGCTAGTGCCTGGCACACACTTTTAGCCCTGGTGTTGCTTAGAGCTACTGCTTCCGGCCATCGGGTGGCAAAATCCATGAAAGTCAGTATGTACTGCTTTCCTCTGGGTGTCTTTTTCGGAAAAGGACCCAGAATATCCACAGCTACTCGCTGAAATGGAACTTCAATGATGGGGAGTGGTTGTAGAGGGGCTTTGACCTGGTCTTGGGGTTTTCCCACTCTTTGGCACACCTCACAAGACTGGACATAGGTAGAAACATCCTTGCCCATTCCCTCCCAGTGGAATGACCCCCCCAAACGGTCTTTGGTCCTGTTCACCCCAGCATGGCCACTAGGGTGATCGTGGGCTAAGCTCAAGAGCTTGGCCCGGTATTTAGTTGGAACTACCAACTGTCTCTGAGGATGCCAGTCTTCCTGGTGTCCACCAGAAAGAGTTTCCTTGTATAAAAGTCCTCTTTCTATAACAAACCTGGATCGATTAGAAGAGCTGAGAGGTGGTGGGTTGCTCCATGCCGCCGTCCAAGCTCTTTGGAGGCTTTCATCTGCTTCCTGTTCGGTCTGGAACTGTTCCCTTGATGCTGGAGACATCAGTTCCTCATGGGATTGTGGACCTAGGCTTGGTCCCTCTGGAAGCGATATAGGGGATGGAGCTGTTTCTGTTGACTGTGAACCGCTCTCCGCTGGTGCACTATGTTGGGATTCAGGCTCCGGCTGAGCCTCTTGTGTAGGGTTATCGGCTGCTGCCAGTTCAGGTTCGGTGGGGCCCTCTGGTGTTGAGGTTGCAAGTACTGGATTCAGTGCTGACACGGGGTCTGGTGTTGGTTGTTCGGCTGGTTCCGGTTCTGGGACTGGTTCCGTCTGGGTCTCTGGGACTGGATCCACTACTGCTGTTGCAGACATTGGCCTGGGGTCCAGGTCCATCACCTCTGACCGGGTCCTGATAGAAGTTTCCGGAACAGAGCTAGGCCTCACGGCTTGTTTAGCCTGGCTGCGGGTGACCGTTCCCACCCTCTTGGCCTGCTTCACATGATTGGCCAAGTCTTCCCCCAACAGCATGGGGATGGGATAATCATCATAGACTGCAAAAGTCCACATTCCTGACCAGCCCTTATACTGGACAGGCAACTTGGCTGTAGGCAAATCGAAAGAGTTGGACTTGAAGGGTTGAATCGTCACTTGGATCTCTGGGTTGATTAAATTGGGGTCCACTAAGGAAGCATGGATAGCTGACACTTGTGCTCCGGTGTCCCTCCACGCGGTGACCTTCTTCCCGCCCACACTCACAGTTTCCCTCCGCTCCAAGGGTATCTGGGAGGTATCTGGGCCTGTAGACCTCTGGTGTGATTCCGGTGCAATGAACTGTAATCTGTTGGGGTTCTTGGGGCAGTTGGCCTTTACATGCCCCAGCTCGTTACATTTAAAACATCGTCCAGCTGACGGGTCACTGGGGCGAGGAGGGTTGCTGGAGAACGGGGTGGTGGGACGATAAGGGGTCTGGAGGGTTCTTTGGGAGGTAGGTGGGGCTTTGGGCGGCCCCTGGTAATAGGGTGTGGTCTGGGGTGGTCCCTTCTGGTCTCCGCTCCAACTGCGACCAGTTTTCTTCTTCTCTGCCACCTCCACCCATCTGGCTCCAATCTCTCCTGCCTCGATTACAGTTTTGGGTTTCCCATCTAGGATGTATCTTTCTATTTCCTCAGGAACACCCTCTAAGAATTGTTCCATTTGCATTAGGAAGGGCAAATTTACTGGAGAGTCAACACTTGCTCCTGATATCCAGGCATCCCAATGTTTCACAATGTGGTAGGCATGTCGGGTAAATGACATGTCTGGTTTCCACCTTAGGGCTCTGAACCTCCGACGAGACTGCTCGGGTGTTATCCCCATTCTGACTCTCGCCTTGGATTTAAACAGTTCATACTTGTTCATGTGTTCTTTAGGCATTTCAGCTGCCACCTCAGCTAAGGGTCCACTGAGCTGCGGCCTCAGCTCTACCATGTATTGGTCAGTAGAGATGTTGTACCCAAGGCAGGCCCTTTCAAAGTTTTCTAAGAAGGCCTCAGTATCATCACCTGCCTTGTAGGTGGGGAACTTTCTGGGATGGGAAGTGGTACTTGGAGAAGGATTGCTAGGGTTTGTTGGGATATTCCGCTGAGCCTTTATCTTCTCCACCTCCTCCACATGCTTCCTCTCTTTTTCCTTCTCCTCCAGTTCTTTGGCCCTTGCTTCCATTTCTTTGTCCCTTGCTTCCATTTTCAGCCGCATGAGTTCTATCTGTCTTTCATGTTCCCTTTGTTTTTCCGCAGCCTGAAATCTGGCTAATTCCAGCTTTTGTCGAGCCGTGGATTTTGTCATTCTAACCTCTCTGTTTTTAACTAACTTTACACCCAAGGTTTAGAAATAAACAAACAAAACTTGGCTGTAAAATTTTGCTGTGCTGGAATAGAATACCTATTCTCTGATAGTGATTGTCAGCCTACAGAAAAAGACAATTCCCTTGTCTCTGCTCTGGGCCCAAATCAAAGCAAAAAACCTCCAACTACTTGGAAACCTGCTTACCAGCACCCAAAGGAAAAAAAAATTCCTTTTCAAACCTGTGCTCCTTGTAAAACAAAAAAATCAAAATCCTAAAAAAAAACCCTGCCACTTTTGTCTCCAGGCAAATGGGTAGAACACACACCCCCTATTTACTTTTAGGAAGAAAAGAAAAAAAAAAACTCTGGGTTGGAAGACTGTGAATTTCCCTGCAGGAGTTAAGTACCCTGCCTCCAGGCAAAGAAAACCTGCAATTCACAAAGATAATCCCCTTTTGTCTCTGCTTGGCCACAAAGCAGAGAAAAACCAAGCTGCTTTCAGTTTCAGCTGCTTTCTGGACTTCCTTTCCAAAGGAAAAAAAAATTTCCTTTTTAAAATCTGTATTTCTAGTTCAGAAAATCTCAACTGGATCTCAAAATGATTTCAGGTTAATCCCACCACTATGCCACCATGTCAAGGTTCCTCCCCCACTCTGAACTCTAGAGTACAGATGTGGGGACATGCATGAAAAACCTCCTAAGCTTATCTTTACCAGCTTAGGTCAAAACTTCCCCAAGGTACAAAATATTCCACCCGTTGTCCTTGGACTGGCCGCTACCACCACCAAACTAATACTGGTTACTGGGGAAGAGCTGTTTGGACGCGTCTTTCCCCCCAAAATACTTCCCAAAACCTTGCACCCCACTTCCTGGACAAGGTTTGATAAAAAGCCTCACCAATTTGCCTAGGTGACTACAGACCCAGACCCTTGGATCTTAAGAACAATGAACAATCCTCCCAACACTTGCACCCCCCTTTCCTGGGAAATGTTGGATAAAAAGCCTCACCAATTTGCATAGGTGACCACAGACCCAAACCCTTGGATCTGAGAACAATGAAAAAGCATTCAGTCTTTTACAAGAAGACTTTTAATAAAAAATAGAAGTAAATAGAAATAAAGAAATCCCCCCTGTAAAATCAGGATGGCAGATATCTTACAGGGTAATTAGATTCAAAAACATAGAGAACCCCTCTAGGCAAAACCTTAAGTTACAAAAAAGATACACAGACAGAATTAGTTATTCTATTCAGCACAATTCTTTTCTCAGCCATTTAAAGAAATCATAATCTAACACATACCTAGCTAGATTACTTACTAAAAGTTCTAAGACTCCATTCCTGGTCTATCCCCGGCAAAGACCCAGCATACAGACAGACACACCCTTTGTTTCTCTCCCTCCTCCCAGCTTTTGAAAGTATCTTGTCTCCTCATTGGTCATTTTGGTCAGGTGCCAGCGAGGTTACCTTTAGCTTCTTAACCCTTTACAGGTGAGAGGAGCTTTCCCCTGGCCAGGAGGGATTTCAAAGGGGTTTACCCTTCCCTTTATATTTATGACAGCCACAAAGGAGTAGGAGAGAGAAGAAGTCACTGAGGTGCCCAGGCAAGGCATAACCACGAGAGGCAAGAGGTCACTGCAGTATGTTTCACAGCTAGAAATGGACAAGGATGGGCAGGCCGTAGCCACCAGAGGGAAAAAGACCAGGAGGAATTCTACTCACCTAGAAGTTTCCAATCAATACTAGGTCCTCAATGTGGAAACTGTAAGACATCTCTCAAGGTATCCAGCTGGTCCAAAGGAATGGAAAGATGTATGAGACACAGGTCTTAGGTCTTCATCACTGAGTGGGTGTGTTTCTGGTGGGGTTCCTGCAGGTATCTGTTCTTGGCCCTATGATATTTAACATTTTTATCTGTGACCCAGGAGAAAACATAAAATCATCACATATAATGTTTGCAGATGACACAAAAATTGGAGTGGTAATAATGAAAAGGACACATGATTAATACAGAACAATCTAGATAGCTTAGTAAGCTGGCCACAAGCAAACTATGCATTTTAATACAGCTAAATGTAAATAGAAAAGGATTACTTGTGCACCTTAGAGGCTAACAAATTTATTTGAGTATAAGCTTTTGTGAGCTACAGCTCACTTCATTGGATGCATTCAGTGGAAAATACAGTGGGGAGATTTATATACATAGAGAACATGAAACAATGGGTGTTCCCATACACACGGTAACGAGAGTGATCACCTCAGGTGAGCTATTACCAGCAGGAGAGCTGGGTGGGGGAACCTTTTGTAGTGATAATCAAGGTGGGCCATTTCCAGCAGTTGACAAGAATGTCTGAGGAACAGTGGGGGTTAGGGGGTGGAATAAACAAGGGGAAATCGTTTTACTTTGTGTAATGACCCATCCACTCCCAGTCTCTATTCAAGCCTAAATTAATTGTATCCAGTTTGCAAATTAATTCCAATTCAGCAGTCTCTCGTTGGAGTCTGTTTTTCAAGTTTTTTTTGCTGAAGAATTGCAACTTTTAGGTCTGTAATCCAGTGACTAAAGAGATTGAAGTGTTCTCCGACTGGTTTTTGAATGTTATAATTCTTGACGTCTGATTTGTGTCCATTTATTCTTTTACATAGAGACTGTCCAGTTTGACCAATGTACATGGCAGAGGGGCATTGCTGGCACATGATGGCATATAATACATTGGTAGATGTGCATGTGAATGAGCCTCTGATAGTGTGGCTGATGTGATTAGGCCCTATGATGGTGTCCCCTGAATAGATATGTGGACACAGTTGGCAAAGGGCTTTGTTGCAAGGATAGGTTCCTGGGTTAGTGGTTCTGTTGTGTGGTGTGTGGTTGCTGGTGAGTATTTGCTTCAGGTTGGGGGGCTGTCTGTAAGCAAGGACTGGCCTGTTTCCCAAGATCTGTGAGTGTGATAGGTCGTCCTTCAGGATAGGTTGTAGATCCTTGATGATGCGTTGGAGAGGTTTTAGTTGGGGGCTGAAGATGATGGCGAGTGGCATTCTGTTATTTTCTTTGTTGGGCCTGTCCTGTAACAGGTGACTTCTGGGTACTCTTCTGTCAATCTGTTTCTTCACTTCAGCAGGTGGGTATTGTAGTTGTAAGAATGCTTGATAGAGATCTTGTAGGTGTTTGTCTCTGTCTGAGGAGTTGGAGCAAATACAGTTGTATTGTAGAGCTTGGCTGTAGACAATGGATCGTGTGGTGTGGTCTGGATGAAAGCTGGAGGCATGTAGGTAGGAATAGTGGTCAGTAGGTTTCCGGTATAGGGTGGTGTTTATGTGACCATCGCTTATTAGCACCATAGTGTCCAAGAACTGGATCTCTTGTGTGGACTGATCCAGGCTGAGATTGATGGTGGGATGGAAATTGTTGAAATCATGGTGGAATTCCTCAAGGGCATCTTTTTCAAGATGTCATCAATGTAGCGCAAGTAGAGTAGGGGCTTTAGGGGACGAGAGCTGAGGAAGCGTTGTTCTAAGCCAGCCATAAAAATGTTGGCATACTGTGGGGCCATGCGCGTACCCATAGCAGTGCTGCTGATTTGAAGGTATACGTTGTCCCCAAATGTGAAATAGTATACCTCCAGGAGCAAAGAATGTAGCCATACTTACGGATGGGGTATTTTATCTTAGAAAATGACTCCAAAAAAGATTTGGAGTTTGTGGTGGGTAATCAGCTGAAAATGAGCAAAAGTGTGGCCCAAAGGGCTAATGCAATCCTTGGATACATAAACAGAGGAATCCTGAGTAGGATTAGAGACACTATTTTACTTCTTTATTTGGCACTGGTGCAACTGCTGCTGGAATACTGTGCCCAGTTCTGGAGTTTACAGTTCAAGAAAGATCTTGATAAATTGGAGAGGGTTTACAAAAGAGCCACGAGAATGATTAAAGGCTTGGAAAGAATGCCTTACAGCAATAGACTCCAGGGAGCTCAATCTGCTTAGTTTAACAAAGAGAAGGAAAAATGTGACTTGATTGCAGTCTACAGTCGCTACCCAGGGAACAAATATTCAATAATGGGCTTTTCAGTCTAGCAGAGAAAGGAATAACATGATCCAATGACTGAAAGATGAAGCTAGACAAATTAAGACTGGAAATAAGGTGTACAATTTTTATCTAAAGAACCCTATCTGCCTCCAGACATGTGGCCTGGAAAGGGGAAAATCAATTCTCTGTGTAGACTACTCACATAGCGTATTTACATTTTGTAAGATATTCTGAAACCATGGCGATGGGGACATATAGAAACATTTGATAGGCCGGAGGCCATCCCTTTGTCTCTGTTTAAAGTGCAGGTGGGCATGGATACGTATGCTAAGGAGGACTTTAGACATGATGCTCATTTGCCTGCTCCCACAGAATCTCCAACAGCAGGAAAGGATTATAATTTTTGTGCCACTGCAACAAGAAGTGTCTAGACATGATTTGTACTGGGAAATCACTCATTAAGCACTGTTGTATGTGAAACACTTGTTTCCATGCTGGGACAATCAGTCTGGTTGGTATGTAGGCAAAATTAATGCTAATGTACCTTCTGTTCAGATGAGCAGGTCAGCACAGCAGGTCCAGTAGGTAATGTTTCTAATTACCAGGCTGAGCAGTGTTACCTGATGGCAGTTTATTGTAGAAGATATAAAATGACTGCACAACTCCCAAGGTGTTTTTTATAAAGTCACTAAAAGGCGACGGGGTATGCCTTAGTGATTACTAGATATTGCAGAGATTGTGATTATTTGTCACTTCAATTCTAGGAGCTCCTCTGGACTACATGTTTTTATTAATTCAGTGACTGACAAATAATGTCTGACACTCAGGTATAGGGCCTTATGCTGGAATCTCTTACTGGAAATTCTGTTCTGCTAATTGTTGCTGTAAGCACGACTGCATGGCACACGCTTTTGCCTCTAGGCCATGCCATCTGGACCTGGTATTGACTATGCTCTATTATGAGCTCTAGGAATGTGAGCTCATTGATTTTTCTACCTTTTCACTAAAAAAAATTAAAATGGTGCCTTTAAAGCCATGTGTTGATCTTGATGACGTCTCAAAATATATTCCAGAGCTAATCAGAGGCTTGGTGTGCTAGGTGGACTATGTCTATCATAGTATTGAATAGACAGTGTGGCTGAGGTAACATCATTTACTGGGCCAACTTCTGTTCTGAAGAAGAGCTCAGTGTAGCTCAAAAACTTGTCTCTTTCACAAACAGAAGTTGGTCCAATAAAACACATTACCTCAGCCACCTTGTCTGTCTAATATCCTGGGGCCAACACAGCTACACCACAACTGCAAACATAATATTGAATAGTTTACCAGCTGCCTTAAAAGCACTACACAAGGGCATGTACCCGTTGTTAATGTAACACTTTTGCATTTTAATAGGCTTATGTTAATGTCTTACAAAATGACAAAGGGTGCTTTTGAACTCTTGGGTTAGATGGTATGGTGGCATGAACCACATGATTCCTGCAAAGGACAGCCAATAATATGGGATATATGGGGTTGCTATGGCATCTCTCATATGTTTGGACCAAACAAATTTGTTCTGCTGAGGAGAACTATTTTTTATCATGCAAATTGATTTTTCTATGGCATCTGATACTTGCATAGGAATGCAGGCAGGCAGGCACAAGACAGCTTTGAGGTTGAAACCAGTGTTTTTTGAAAGCAGAACTAAGCTTCTATAAATTGGTTTATTGGATATGATGCCCCATAATGTCTTTGCCTAAAGATGTGGAATTTAAGAGAACAAGATTGTTTTTCAAAGTTGTATGGCTGGAATTTTCAGAAGGTCTTGGCCCCCACTGCTGAGGTCAGATTTTCAAACAGGCAGAGCCCCCATTTAGAAGTGGCAAGACTATATGAAGAGCTCTAACACACTGGGTACATGTTGGGTGCTAGCCCTACGGGTGAGTGCTGAGCACTTGAAAAATCCACCCTCATATCTTCCAGATATATAGTGTGTCTACATGTCAAATGATCACATATTACAGAATTCTGCTCCTACTAGTGTCTCAAAAGAGCAAAGTAGTGGTATTTAATATTGTATTTTAAAATCTATTTATGCACTTGTTCTGAGAAGAGGGATGGGGAGTTTCAATCTCTATGCAGTTTCTGTACTTTTCTTCACTGGTGACTAAAGCCCTCTGTTCTCATATTCAGGTATGAGGAAAACTAAGGCCAAGTTCTTCAAACCTGGGTATCATGAGGGACAACATAATGTCAAATTAATGCACATTAGCGTGAAAAAGATAAACTGCTCATACACTTTACAAGGTTCTAAATTAACTGTGTCAACTCAGGGAAGGGACAAGGGCCTCACTAAACCAAGCTCTTCCTTGAACTATCTACAATGTGCAGCTGTGGTAAAAATAAACGAACAAAAGATTGGATGCCTAAGGAAAGCGATGGAGATTAGTATAGAACTTATTACAATGCCGTTCTATTACTCAATGAGGTGACAACATCTGGAATACTGTATACAGTACTCCTCACTAGGACTGGCCAGAAAAATAACCATTAAGCTTGATAAAACACTGGAATAAACACAAATTTCGAAACCTCAAAGTGGGATGAAAATTAGACCTTTTGAAATTTAAGAGAGACATGGCACCCCAGAATAGTTAATAGCCTGGTGATTAGGGCATTCACCTGGGATGTGGGGGATTCAGAGCAGGGACTAAATGCTGAGTCTTCCACATCTTAGAGGAACACCCTAGCCACCAGCCCATTGGCTATTCTGAGATCTCTATCTCTGTTGGGTATTCTGGGCTCCCACTCTTATAGCATGGAAATGAGAAAAAAAAATTATTGAAACAGTGGTTTCCACAAAACATTTAGGTTTTGGCAAAATGGTATTTTTTGACAAAAAAAAATTCCATTAAAAAAAATTCCAAGCAGCTCTGTTGCTCACCCTAGCTCAGAAAAGCATATTGCAAAATTAGAGGGAGTTCACTTTTTCACACAAGGGAATTAGATTGTGGAACTCCTGGCCACAGGATACTGTTGATGCCAAAAACATAATGAGAATCAAAAAGTGATTGAACATGTCTATGGGTAACAAGAATACCCAGAGTTATAATAGTCATTCCAGAGAAAGATTAAACCTCATGCCTCAGTGTTTAAGAGAATGTCTAACTAATAGAGATTAGGAGGAGACCTAACACAGGGAGGCATGCCTCCCTAACGCAAGGTTTCATGTCACTTCCTCTGATGCATCGGGCACTGACAACTGTCAAAGACAGGATTCTGGACTACATGGATGGCAATTCCTGTGTTCCTCTACATCTAAAGCCTCTACATAGCCCATTGATTTCAGCGGGAGCTGCAGGTGCTCAGTTCTTTTGGAAAAAAAAAACCAAGCCATTTACATAGGTGGTTAAATATGGTGTTATATACAAGCCTAAATTTAGACATGCAAGTTTGGCAGATTTGGCCATCTTCTCATGAAATATGGGGCCAGGTGCTAAATAACCCCACTCTGGTACAACTCCCCTCCCCCCACTCACTTCAATAGAGTGCTTTGTCCAAGCAAGAACGGCAGGATCAGATCCACTATGTACATCTGTAGATTTCTACTAAGGGTGAAACCACTGACTCCAGATAAACAGAACAAAGTGGATACAATACTAGGAAGCAGATGGTGTGTATCTCTGTCTCAGCACTGGCTGTGACATGTGAGTTTGAACATCAGTTATATAAGAAGAGATTCACAACTGAGATGTGTCCTCCTTTAGAAATGAGACAGGCAGGCTATTTTTTTCACATAACCTTTTGTACAGAGCATACATTCTGTAAATATGATCCATATTTTTGAGAGTTTGCAAAAAATTTAAATACATTTGCATCTTACATGGGTAGTCTTAAAACCAATTCTAAAACACCCGTCACAGGGGAGTATGAAGCAGTTTGTCTCTTCCAGGCATATATATTGGTTAAGCAGGAGTATTTCTTTAGATAACACTACCATCTGCCACAGAAAGAATATTTAAAAATTTAATTCAATAGGAAAAGGGTTTTTCTGTCTTTTCTAATACAGAACTTTTCAGAATGTGCTACTTTTATTATTGCTCTTCTGTTCATAGGAAACATACCATACAGTAGTCATATTTATCGAGTTCCCTCCCTTTTGAAAGATTGTACCTGTTTAAGAGATGTTCCTTATGCTTAAAATGGGCAATGCCAGTAGGACTGATAATTTCTCTCAAAGCATTAAAAATAGTTGAAGTGCCATTATTGTATTTGCATAGTTCTTCTTGCACATAATTCTACAGTTACTCATAAATCCTCTTTGACATGTTGCAGATAAGAACTGCTTTACTTTATAAACATGGCCCAGCTCTATTCTCAGACTTCAGAAGGAGTTGCAGGCATCTATATGAGAGCTAATGTGGGACCATAAGAACTCCAGCATCCAAAAGGAGTAAAGACTGTGTGAACATTTTGCTCAAGGGAGGCTGTATTATCTAGTGGTTAGAACAGGTGTGATGACTCTTTGAGTTTGATTCAAATTCTGTCATCAGCTTCTGGTGCACTCTGTGCAGGACTCCAAAGCCAAAATCTCCAAACTTAGCGTGCCTAAACATTATGTACTTCAGTCTTTGTGTAGATCCCTAAATAAAAGTGGCTTGGTGTTCAGAGGTGCCAACATTCACAGCTCCCAACTGACATTAGCACAAGCTTCTAATAAGGAGGCCACTTATTTTATTTAGATGCCTAAATATAGATTTAGGTGCCTAATTTTAGGCAACCACCATTGAAATAAATTGTCCTTAACCTCACTGTGAGGCTAATTGTCCTTAACCTCACTTAATTCACCCATTCATAATATGGGGCATTCTGTGATACTCACCTACCTCACATGGGTACTGTGGTTTAGTTTTTGTACAGCAGTTTCAGAGCCTCAGATCAGACACTCTACATAAAATGAAAGTATAATTAATTAAAAACCCACCTTTGAACAATGGTTATTACTACTCTGGAGTTCTTTTGCTCAGGAGTTTAGCGAACACACTTCTTAGCCTCATCCACTCATCAATTTAGTACCCTTATCTCCTTAATTCAGGAAAAACAGAAGCATTTACTTGGATATTAAGTAGATACCATTGACCCCCTTTAGTCTCTTCTGCTATTTAGGAAATCCAAGTGTGAGTCATATTTCAGATGAATGCCCCAGACTCACTATGAAAATAAGTAAACAAATATCACATCAGGATCAGTGCTATCGTTACTGAACTAATAAGTGGTTCACCACAGTTTCAAGTTTTGCATCTTTCCACATTGAGCCAGAGCAGACTGGATATGCGTTCTCACACAACATTAGTAATGCAATTAGATCTATCTTTTGAACAGGGCTGACACATGAAGCATGATACATTACTGCAGCAAAGTAAAATTACTAACATTATTGGAAGAAAAATAACTGAAATGGGATCAACAGTTTTTGACAACACAACTCCATATCATTAGCAGTGCCTGCCTGGGTTGAATACCCGAACAACTCTTGTTGCCTGCTGTCACAAAGGCAGGGGCCTTTTTCCTATGTAATAAGTGAGAATGGATATTCTTTTTGTGATTTATTGTGTGTGTACAGCACCTAACACAACGGGGCCAAATCCCTGACTGGAACCTTTAAGTGTCACTGCAATACAAATAATTCATGATAATGGTTTGCATGGTTTCTTGGCCAGCTCTTCAGGACAGGGACTGTTTTTGTGTTTGCACAGCAGCTTTCATGATGGGGGCCACAATTCTGAATAAGATCACAGGATGCTATTGTAATATAAACACTAAACAATAATAATGTACTTCGTGGATGACTGAGTGAGCCTTGGCTCCGAACCTCTTACCAGCTAGAATAGCTGAGCCAGCATGGGATGGGTAGTAATTTACTGCTGGCCTATCCCAATGTTAGGTATAGGGAAGCAGTAACTCTCTACCCCTCAGCAGCAAGGAAGAAACAAGAAGGGCAATGTGATTCAGAGGTGTATCTTTGAGGCACAATGCCTCCCAGGGCTACTTCTGTGGCAATGCAGCTTACACTAAAGTCACAATCAGGCCCAGATTTTTATAATCATTCTGGGTTAATGTATTTCGGAATGTCTCCTTTTATATGTGTATATATGGTATGTGTGTGAGGCATATAAACATGCACATCATATTTTGCTTTTCAAGTGTAGCCAGACAATGCTGTCTATGTCATGCTGTGCAGCCTAGAAAGGCACTGTAGTAATGTAGGAGCAGAGTATAAAAGCCATAAGGTAGCAGTGGGTTATCTATTGATCTTTTAAGACCAGGATGCATAATAATTTGTGCGTATTTACATGAGTGCCTCTTGCATTATACTGCACTATTACATTTCCAGGTGAGGGTTTTTTCATGTATTATAGGGCTCTTGAAAAGTACCAACATGAGAGTCACTGAGAATGAAGCCATTTGTTTATCCATAAAATAGCTACAGCATGAGCAGCACAAGCTTCCTCACACTGCCCCACCAATGTGCTTCAGCCCTGTACTGATTAGATCATTTTAAGGAGCGAGAGTGCTTTTCAGCCTCAAAGCTCATTCAAGGACACCAGTTAGTGCCAGCTGCGATGGTGCTTTTTGTGAACACCTGTTCATTAGGAAAGGGACTGAAATCACCAACTAATTTCAGATAGAGGTAACTGAACAGTTAGAAGATCACTTTCAGGCACTGCTGACCTACTCTCATTGAATCTGTTTGACTGAGAGAGGAAAAGCTCCAGATTCCATGTCCTTAAGCCATTTGGTCACCAAGTATTTAGACATCACATTTTGGTTATGATATAACTCTGACACCAAGCACTTTTTAGACATACCATTAGAACTGGTTGACCACTAGCATTTCAAGGAGGGGAGTGGGGGAGGGCAAAATGAAGACATGCCCCCTTATGTCAGCTACAGGAATAGCTTTGTCATAGGTTTCAAGAATGGCCTTTGAGGTTTCAGCCTAAATTCCATAGAATAGGCTCTGTCAAAACAATGCTGTAGTTGACCTGGAACATACCAATAGGAACACTGAATACATAAGGTGTCAAGCAGAAGACATCTGTGAAGTTGGTTCCACATGAATCATGTTGAAAAGTACCAAGTAACTAAGCAAAAGTTGGAGGCAGGGCAAAATTCCTTTTCAATATAAAGAATCTTCACCAGTCATCTGAAGGCATGTGAATCTATGCCTGCGTGTGTTAGTGTTAATATTATAAGAAGACCATGGTTACCTAAGAGTTCAGTTATTAATGTTCTGCATACCATGAGCATTTAGAACTTCCTGGTGACCGTGGAGATAAAGCTCAGATCTTTCTGCTCCAAAAACACAGCCTCCTGCCACCTGAGCTAAAAGAAAATCTGGTATCTGCTGGTAGCCAAGGACCTAAGACATAGTTAAGCAGTTCTCATTCTACCCAGTATATATACGGCAATGTGTAAACATGTAGACTAGCCAATTTATTAGTCTGTACAGTCATAATCTTAATAACTTCCAGGAGTCTTTCTGATCTTTTTAATGCAGTCTGCAAGTCTGTTTCTCCAAAGGCTACTACAGCACCATACTATGCTCATTCCAGTCTCACTCACATTTCTGATCTGACAATTCTAACCTCTTCAATAGCTACATAAAAGTTAGAGCAGACCCATCCAGCAAGCTGCCACTCCAGCCAGAGCTGCCGGTAACAGCTAAAGTTGCTCTTTTTGCTATGTGGTTGGCTGAAGGCAATGGCTTTTCCCCAGATCCAGCCCTGTTCCATTACACACCCAACACCAATGACCTTTTCCCTCCACCACACTTATCCATTTAGATGCATTTATTCCCACTGCTTCTCAAGTGTCATTGCTGTTCCATATTTTGTTAAATGGACGAGGCCCTCCAGTGAGGTCTGAGGACTTGAGTGGGATAGCCAGGACAGGAACACCAGTTTGAGAGTGGGCTGGGATGTGGCTGCAGACTCAGCAATTAGAAATATTAAGGGTCTGAGCTATCCACACCTGCTGCTGGATAAAAGAATTGTCATCGTGGTCTCCCCAGACCATAAGATACCAGCAGCCAAGGAACAGCGTCTGCTTCTGGCAACCCTTACGAGAGCGTAGATTGTAAGGTATTGCAGACTGTTCCTCTACATCTTCTTCTGGAGTCAAAATTGACTCTGCGTTGTCCTGAGGTGATGACTGGTTTTCTGGGGATGGTGCCTTCTTACACCGTGAAGCATGTATCCATGCTGCGATGCCAGATAGTTTAACAGCCGTCTGTGTAGTAAGCAGTACCCGATGAGGACCCTTCTACCGGGGCTCCAAGGCGTGCTTTCGATGATGGCGCCGTACGTAGACCCAATCACCTGGCTCGAGGTTGTGGCAAGTGTCGGAGGTGGATTCCGTGGGCCAGGCAGCTCGAACCTGGGAATGGAAGTGACTTACAGCTTGCATTAGTCCCTTGCAATAATGAAGGAGCGCACTGTGAGTCAAGTTCAAATCTGGAACAGGAGTAATGGTAGTCATAGCTCGCATAGGGCGTCCCAAAACAATTTCAAAGGGACTTAATTTATGCCTTTGGGATGGAGTGGATCTCATGTCCATAAGGGCTAATGGTAAGGCTACTGGCCAGCTTAATCTTGTAGAGTCACAAATTTTAGCAAGCTTATTCTTAAGTACACCATTTCATCTTTCAACTGCACCTGCACTCTGTGGGTGGTAGGGACAGTGCAACAGGTGTTTGATATGCAATATACGGTCCAGGTGTTGACAAGTTGTCCAGTAAAATGTGTACCCCGATCACTGGACAGAGTAGCAGGAATTCCCTTGGCAGGCATAATATGATTTAACAAACATTTGGCAACAGACAGTGAGTCAGCCTTGCGACAAGGAAAGGCTTCAATCCAACCAGAGAATAAACATACCATAACCAATATAAATTCATATTGTTGACACTTAGGCATTTGTACAAAATCAAGTTGCCAATGCAAGAACGGTGGTTGAGGCAGACCCCAGAACCCCTGGGCCACTTTTACAGGTTTACCAATATTATGGCTTTGGCAAATGGTACAGGCTGCCCAGTGGCGGGCTGCAAAAGGGCTAAAATGGGGGGCCCACCATCCTGTTTTAGTTACAGTAGAGAACATCCCCTCCTTTCCGACATGCAAAACACCATGTAGCAGGGCGGCCAGAGATGGGTAGAGTGAAAAGGGGGCTACAAAGGTGCCAGTAGGCGAGCGCCAAAAAGAACAGGGATGTAGAGAGCAACCTTGGGCAACCCAAGATTCTTTCTCCGTTTCTGGGGCAGAGTCTTGGAGCAGGGTGAGGTCAGTGAGGGACCAGGAGGGTAAGAGGAGAGTGGAGAACAAGGAAATCAGACATTTTGACTAGGCGTGCTGCAGCAGCCACAGCATGCAGGCAGGAGGGTAAGGCTTGGGCAACAGGGTCTAAACTGGCAAAGAAATAAGCCACTGGGCGGTTCTTTTCTCCGTGCATCTGAGTGAGAACTCCAAGTGCACACCCAGATTGTTTGTGGCAGAAAAGATACTCTTTTCTGCCACAAACCACCGTGCACTAAAAGGCTTAGAATAGTCAGGCAGCCCTAAGGCAGGGGCAGAAGCCAAACCCTGTTTGAGGGAAACAAAGGCAGAATTGGCCTCAGGGGCCACGGCATAGGGTCAGGCACAGAGAATCGAGTGAGTTCCTGGAGAGGTTTTGCAAGGGAGGCATACTGGGGAATCCATTGTCTGCAAAATCCAGCCATGCCTAAAAACTTCCGGACCTGGCGTGGGGAGCGGGGTCGGGGAAAGCTAAGGATAGCTTGGACACGGGTGGGATAAAGTGCACAGGAACCCTGGGAGAGGAGAAAACCAAGGTATGTGACAGAAGCTTGACAGAATTGTAGTTTAGAGCGAGAAGCTTTGTGACCCTTATTTGCTAGGGCAGTAAGGAGCACTGAAGAGTCAGTTTCACAGGCAGACAATGAAGGGGAACAGAGGAGTAGATCATCTACATATTGGACTAGTGTGGACCTGGACGGGAAAACAAGGTCAGCAAGGTCTTGGGCTAATGCTTGGGAAAAATATGACGGGCTTTCAGTATACCCCTGGGGTAGTGAGGTCCATGTGTACTTTTGCCCCTTGTAAGAAAAGGCAAACAGGAACTGGGAGTCAGGGTGAATCGGGACAGAAAAGAAAGCAGAGCACAAATCAACAATAGTAAAAAGAGTTGCATCTGGTGGGACAGAAGCCAGAATCTTTGATAGAGGCAAGTTTTGATTCTGTCCACCTATGATTTACCTCTTCCCACCACTGCATGAAACAATCAACCTCTCCTTTCGCCAATTTAGTTTTAGGTTGGCCGAGTTTGTCTTTTAAGACATCTACTCGGTCTTTGTCCCAAGATCCTAACAGTGGCCACTGAATTTTTATTTTCACTGAATTTATTTATTTTCACTGAATTTTGGGATTCTCCTGAGTTAGCCTAGACCATTTTTCCAGAAATTTACAGGAGTCCGGACCCTTCCTAAAATACATAAAATGAGCCGGCGTTCCTTTAGGGAACTGTCCCGACTTAGACGTCTGGTTACCCATACAGGAGGACTTTACACACTAATCACACAAGAAGGAAAGTCGGGTTCATCAGAGCGATGCCCGGTGCAACACACAAAAGGAGCCCACAGGCTACTGCCTCAATCGCCCTTGCTTTCACACCAAGGGTTTTACCCAAGGCGCAGTGCGGCTGCGACTCTGCAGATTTCACTCACTCAGACCGTGGGGACAGGAACCCTTTGGTCAGCCGATCCCCGGACGGAGACTGCGCCCAGACTCAAACACACCACAGGGAGGACGGATAGACAAAGAGACAAGACAGTCCTCAGTCCAGACAAAACACAGAAATAATTACCTGACCAGATTCCTGATGTCAGATCCCGGGATCCCTACCAGAACAGACCGAGAACCAACAGGTTCGATGGCGTAGACTTCACCATGGTCATGCACCCTTCCGTTCTGGAGGAGGACCGCTCGGGCCAAATGCCCAAGTGCCGGCTTGCCACGGCCGTCCTAAGAACAGTCAGGAGTCACACGGCCCCAGTGAAGACGGTTGCCATCTCAGTGGGACCTCCAAATTGTCAAAGTCAGATTCAGGACTCACATAATTTGTCAGACCACTCTGTTTATTAGCAAAGTGCTTTGCCAATGCACCCAGATATGTGAGCCCCTCTCTGAGGCTCAAGTTAACTTATTTATACAAATAAGCCAAAGTCAATTTAACATGAGAGACAAAAGGAAGCAGAAACTGACAAATATACATACATATCTGATTAGCATACTAACATTTACCAATCTCCTAGCTCAGTAGGAGCTCTAAGTTAATTAGTTTGAGGACCCATTGTCTCACACTCCTTAATGTTTCTCTTCCTGACAACTATATTTCACCAAACCCTTCAAGTAGCATTTCTTTAATGAATTATAATTTCAATATAATTCATTCTACTTTCACAGCAACTTAGCACAACGAAGGACAGCTGTATAGAAGAAATGAACAGAACATTGAGAGTGGGGTGGTGCACTTTGGAGAAAGATTCTGATACAGTAAAAAAAAAGCAGCAGACCTGCCTGCATTCAGATATTTAATCATTGCATGTTGCTATGTTGATGACAGAGATAAGAAGATAGAGAAGTTCAGATTAGCACAAGTGACTATGAAGTGATTAATACTTAAGATATCTGAGGCAGAAAAGCTGAAAGTGCAAGATGCAATTAAGAAGATAAAGAACATTGAATAGCAATGCTCTTTGCACCTGGCAAAAGGGGCAAGCTGATGAGGAGGAGCAATATCTGAATGGCTACAGAGGCAGGAAATGCTGAGATATAGGGATGAAATACAGAAATTTGCAGGACCGCTTTGAAGATGAAAATTTAGTTTTCAAAGGTGGTTTTAAAGACACGAGGATGAAAATCTAGCAGTCTACCAAAGATGGTGGTAGCTGCAGCTTCTGTTGATAATTATGGGGAGGCAGATGGTCGTGGGTGGTGATTTAGTAGTTATTTAGGCATTAGTCTAGAACTTAATTGCACTGCTCTGGGTATAATTTTATGGTAAGACGATGGCCTTGTCTATACTACTAGGACCATACAGGCTTAACTAAGGCACCGTAGCTGTGCTGACATAAACCAGGAGCATAAACTCAGCTTACCCAATGGAGGAGGTTTTTCCATCACTGTAGAAACACCACTTCCCCAAACATAGGTCCATACAAGCATTCTTTCATCAATCTGGGTACATCTACACTGGGAGCTAGTTTGATATAGCTACATCACTCAGGGATATGGATTTTTCACACCCCTAACCAAAGTAGCTATGTTCACCTAAATTTTAAGAGCAAACCCAGCCTAAATCTTCAGTAGCTCTCCTGTCTTCAAATGCACAGCTCAGTAAAACCTTTTCACTTCTTCCATTTTTTCTCACAATTTAAACAGACATTAATAGTATAAGTAAAGATTAAAATAACAAGCACCCTTAATGAGGTGAGCTCACACCAGCTGAGAAGTTAGATTCTAAACAACATAACATATCAGCCAGGACAAGGAAACAGTTAATATTAAAGGTCTGTTATTTGTACAACACTGGATAGACTAGTCTCAAAAGTGACTGGAAAAATTGCATTCAGGGGTCCTTGTTTGTCTCAATGACTCCACATCAATTTTTCTGGGTTTACAATGAATAAGATGTTTTCAATTGGTAGAGCACACTCAATAAGCTAGCTTTATGACCACCAAAAACACGAATGATTGTTATGAGCTCTGAATTGGAAAGAAAAGGCTGCCATCTTCTTTCTGGCTACAAAGGATGAAAGGATGTCAGCCATTGTTACCTTACATCCTGCAGCAACTAAGGATCAAACAAGACCTGCAGGCAGAAAACCTGAGTAAAAAACAGTTGGCATAATTCTGCATTCAAGGGACTGCTATCGCCAACGTATGCTTCCACTACCACATACCTTATCTGGAGTGAGTCTCAGCCCCCATCTACATCCCATCTCTGTCAGAAACTGGGCAAGTAATTCAACTGCATTGCAGAAGAAAAGGAGTACTTGTGGCACCTTAGAGACTAACCAATATAAGCTATTACCAGCAGGAGAGTGGGGTGGGGGGAGAGAAAACCTTCTGTAGTGATAAACACCCATTTTTTCATGGTCTGTGTGTATAAAAACATCCTCACTTTTTTTCATGGTCTGTATGTATAAAAACATCTTCACTGTATTTTCCACTTTATGCATCCGATGAAGTGAGCTGTAGCTCATGAAAGCTTATGCTCAAATAAATTGGTTAGTCTCTAAGGTGCCACAAGTACTCCTTTTCTTCTCACTCCTCTTCTTAATTTATAGAAATGTAGGACTAGAAGGGACCTCGAGAGGTCATCTAATCCAGGCTCCTGCACTCAAGACAGGAGTAGGTAATAACCAGACCATCCCTGACAGGTGTTTGTCTAACCTGTTCTTAAAAAAATTCCAAAGACAGAGAATCCACAATCCCCTTAGGCAATTTGTTCCAGTGCTTAACCACCCTGACAGTGTTTCCTAGTGTCCAACCTCAACCTCCCTTGCTGCAATTTAAACCCATTGCTTCTTGTCCTATCCTCACAACTTAATGAGAACAATGACCCCATATAACACATTGGCAGGAGGTGTGACAGAACAGAACCCTGTGGAAACCCATATTAGAGAACCTTTGGGGCAGAGAAGATATTTCTCCATACTAACCCAAGAGCTCTCAGTGAGAATGGTGAGACTTAAAGTACCTAATTACATTTTACATGGTAGACTAAAAAATTTAGTGGAGTTTATAGTGTACTGTTTATAATGGAAATTCACGCGTTAAATGGGACACTGTCAACCAGTTGAGCCAAAAAGTAAAATAAATGAAAGTACTTTGTTTAGCATGACCAGATGTCCCCTTTTTAAAGGGACAGTCCCGTATTTAAGCCCTCCTGCAGGTTTCTCGACTTTTTCTTAAAAATGGACAAATTGTCCCTTATTTTCTGTCTCTCCCTACCCTTACCCCCTCTGCCATCAGTACTGGCAGGTCGTGCTGCTGGTCAGATCCCTGCTCGCTAGCTGCCTGCCCACCAGCGGTGAGTGGGAGGGGTGTTCAGTGGCCGACAATGGGGGTGGATGTGCAAGGCTGGCGGCAGGGCAAAGCTGCAGGGCACGGGTCCGGCTGTTCCCCCTGCTGGTCTGTCAGCACAGACCCCACTGCGTGCTGGCTCTCGGCCAGCAGGGCCTTTCCCCCGTCCTGTTTCCGGCTGGCAGTGGCTGTGCGCTAAGGCAGCCGGTGAGTGCTGGCAGGCATCAGGTAGTGTCCCGATATGTGTCGCCTCTGCTGCCCACCCATTGGCCCTTTACATGCTCCCCCTCTCACACTCCTCTCCCTGTTTTGCCCCTTCACCCCTGCTGCAGCCCAGCTGCTCCTCCATATCCCCCCGGCGGGGCGCGTCCTGCTCCCAATGCTGTGCAGTGAACCAGCCCCTGGTCGGAGCGCTCAGCTCACCAAACAGACTGGCCGGCAGGCTCCTTCCTTCCCCCACTGCCTCTGGCTGGGCCGGTACTCCAGGAAAGCCCAAGAACTTCCAGACCGGGGCATTGGCCAGGAGGAGCCAAGCTCTGTGTGTGCCAAAGACCCGCACTGCGCTGGCATGAGGAATCCTCTCTGCCCCTCAGCTAAGCTCTGGAGTGGCAGGGGGGAAGCAATTTCCAGCCCGTTCATGCCTTGACCTGCAGGCTCCACAGCAGACCACCAGGTAGGGGATTTGCACCCTCTTCACCACCACCCCTGCCCTGAATCCTGGTCCAAGGAACACGGGGCTGCTCTGTCCCCTAGGTACCCTCCCCTGCTGAGCCACCTCTCTGGCTGGGTTTGTGGAAGCCCCTGCAGTCAGGTTCCCTGGGCCCTGGTGCACAATGCATCCTTAGGGCTTAACCCCTTCCTGCCCACGCTGTAGCCAGGAGACAGGAGGGGGCTGGGTTATGTTTGTGGCCAGCAGCAGCCTGGAGGTGTTAGCTGCCTTTCGTTACTGTGCAGGCAGGAAAAGACAAGCTGCTTCCTGCCATGGGGGAGCAGGAGAAGAGATGAGCTCTGCCAAGACACAGGCCAGGTCATCCCTTCCCGACCTTCTCCTCCCCTGCGGCTGGAAGCAGCTCCCATCCCTTCCCTCCCGCACAGTGCCGAAAGGCTGCTGCTGGCCACATTCTGATGTGAACCCTGGCAGAAAACTGGGTTGGCTCGGGAAGACATAGCGCTAGGTACCAGGAGAGGCGGGTCCATCACTGATTGATTGCAGTTGAACTCGCTTGAATATGAGTAATTTTACCAGGTGTCCCGTATTCAGCATAGAGAAATATGGTCACCCTAGTTATGTCACACAAAGGAAATCGGCTCCTCACAAAGTTTCACAACCACAAAGCACCCTCCTGCCCTTTCATTCAGCCTAACATTCCAGCTCTCTAAGCAGCTTCTATAATTTTTTTAACCAATCCCACTACAAGAACATTCCTTCTTTTCCCCAAATGTAGTATTTCCTCTGCAAAATTATGCAGGCAGCGGTGTAGGGATGGGCAACAGACAGTTATACACTACACCTCTGTTGTATCAAATACCCACCCTGTACCTTCCTATGTACATATGATATATAATACATATACAGCTACACTTAAAAAAATGTAAACTACCAACAAGCAAAATTTGCTCTTGTGATCTGCCCCTTTTTTCACCGGCCACTCTGTATCTCATCTCCTTGTGGCACACGTGAGAAGAAACTATCTTTTCACTTAATCTCAATCAAGTACATTTAAACATGCAAGAGAAGTCTAGATCTGTTAAGCAAAGCACTGAAAATGAAGCGTTTACCAATTCCCTGATTGCCAGAAGAAACAAATCCTGTTCTAAAAATAGATGAGTGATTTGTTGGAAGGACTGGATACAAAGGGGCTCTTTGGAATGTAGGCCATCGTAGAGTCCTCGCAGAATGTCACTGTTGCTGTGCTTCAGTACATGTTGAACTGTTCACATTCGTGTAAGTTTCTGCAATTAAGGATTGCATTTTCTTAACTATGGGTCTAAACCAGCAGGTAATACTAGAAGAGCCACTAATTTTGAAATATGTAGCAATCCTGGGTCTTGTGACATCTACTGTGGCTTTAGTATATAATTTCCTTTGCTCAGGACCCATAATAGACTGATAGCACGGAGAAGGGAAATTAAAATGAATGCCTCAATGGGAAATCAGATGCCGTATGCGCTTGTGTTCATCTCCCACCTTGGATTTTGAGAATAATCCATCAAAAAATTGTTTTAATTCTACTGGACTCATGGCAAAATGGTAAGAGTGATTAGTTAATGGGATATGTGGGGCCTAAAGCAGTAAAAGGATATACATCTTCTGAATGTGTTGATGTATTCAATTACAGAATAATATGGATAACATTACCCTAAGCTTAAACTGATCCCTTTCAAACCAAATGCCTGGAAGGGGGTGGAGAGTAGCAATACTGGTTCAGTTTTAGCTCACAAAGTTCTGACACGTTTCTCCCAGAAGGAAGGATTTTTTTCCCTTGTGGGGAGCAAAAGATCCACAGGAATGTCTCAAGCTTGAGGATCCATGGGGAATTTTGGCCAAAAAGATACAAAGCCCATAGCATCTCCATGGAGTGCTTGTTTCTTCACACACTGTCCTTAATCTCACCAGTCACAGTCCAGGATAACTGCACCTATATTCCCCCTCTAAAGTCCAGCAAGGTCACCCATTCTAGGCCCAAAGTTCCTTAGTGGTCACCTCTCTTGGGTTGAGACCCACATTTCTCTCCCTCCTGACCAGGGTAACTCCAAGCAGCACAGCTGGCTGCCTCCACTGTGAATCCACCAGCAAAGTCAGATTGCCTAAGCAGGCCTGCTTTGCTTTTCTCCTCAGACACAGTAGACAGTGTAATTCCCACAGTTAAGTTACCACGCAGCTCCTCCCAAGCAAGCACATTTAATCTTTAAGGGAAAACATTACAGAGAAAACAGACTAAGGCAATAAAGAACCTACATGCCTGCTAATCAGTTTACCAGAGATCATGCCCTCTCCACTAAGGGCTCTGGCCAGTGAATAATCCTTCAAACCTCACCTGGAGATGTTTGTGTGGTCACAGGATCATAACAGCTTTCACTCGGAACACACACACACACACACTCTCTCATGACACAGTGAGTCACTCCTTTAACCAGTCTGGTACTTTGAAGTGACCCTAAACAGAAATACAGCCAGACAAAAGTTCCCCTCCCCAGGGAAGAGCTTCGAAAGGCTGAGTTCTTGCATAACCTGAGTCCCATTTGCATACCCATCCCGGGAATTCCTGGGAAACCCAATTAATTTTAAAAGTTTCACAATGTTTCAAATAGTCCTTTGAAGTTCAAAACATTTCCAAAGGCTTAATTAGTCAGCTCCCTAAAAACATTACATTAAATCCCATAATACACATTTGCATTTTTAATACAATGAACTCCCACGACACTTAAACTTAATTCAATAAGATCCAGGATGTTGCAGGAAATTACCATACCTGTCTCACCACCCATCTACTCCCCGCAAATACATACGGGTGTGGCACTCCCCTTATGGACAAACCATCTCCTCCTGGGAGTGCAGCAGTTGGCTTGCTCTCCTAGCAGTTCTAACCACTGAGGAGAGATGCTGCTCTGCTGTTTGTACATAGGGAAAGGGCTTCCTATACTTCGTGCACTAGTAGAGAAGAGGATAGAAACTAACCCATAGAGCCTCCTCAGCTTGGGTGTGCAAAATTAAAACAGCAGCACTCAGCTATATTCCAGTCTTGTGAGATACTATGATGGAGTCTATGGTACAGTAAAATACAGTAGAGATGATGGAGGGAGGAAATGAAGGACACTCCTTCTATCTCAGTGTCTGTGAGATTACTGGCGGAAGGAAGGAATACTAGAAAATGAAGGCCATGATAAAGAAAATCTGCTAGCAACCACAGACCACTATTCTTTGTTTTACTTAAATTTGGGGATTTAAATTGATTGCTTCCTGGGCAGCAGATGGGGGAAAGGTTACAGAGGATACAATTAATCCTTCTTCTGAAACACGTTGGGAGGACTGGAATATACAGTACAATATTTGACATAGCAATGTCATCTTTCCATTAGCTCATAAAAACCATCACAAGCAAGGGTAATCAGCCAGCTTTTCTCTTAATGAGACATTAGATAACAATTTACAGTGACAAAATGTGTGCGAAAGGTGTGCTGTTTAAGGTATGGTAAGCTATATTCCCAGGACGGGGGCAATACAGCAGATTTAAGTGTAGTTTAGTGAAAGGAAAGAAAACCCAGTGAACTATGAAATAAATCAAATGAGTTCTGCATAATCCATTGGCCCTTTCCTTGTTCCTGTCACACTATACATGATCTTCTACTGAGCCTCATCTACATTTATTTGTTCAAGCACAGATCTCAATAGTATAACAGACACTGTACTATTACTGCATACAGCTTGATTTTCATTTTGGAAGTATAACATAATTTTTTTCTGTCACCTTAAACCAATCTAAAGTCAACCTGACTAAACAAATGTTTGTTTCTTTTCAAAGAAACACTTTCACATTTGAACATGGCCTACCTTAAAACTGAGGTAAACTGTTGGGAAATGTCCTGTCACTTTAAATACTATTCTGAGGGGGGAAAAAACCCCTCATTTTTTTAAATGACAGTTTTTATGTAGGACCTATCATATTAGCTTTCGGACTCTACTGCAGACTCAGTAAATTAATCAAAAAGGTATCTGCAAACTCTAATCTCAGAGTCACTGCCTCATTGATGGCAACAGTGCATAATCTATGTGGCAAATAAAAGAGCCAGACTGGCTTCTTTTCTTTAAGAAATACAGACGAACATATCAATGTACTAAATTATTGTTAATTACAATAGTCATAGATGTACACATTGTGTTACATAACAAAACAACCAGGTCCTTGCCTTGAATATGTTCTTGCCTTGAAGAGCTGTAGGGTAGGCCCAGCTTTCCAGGCCTTTCCTAGTGGAAATATACATCCTCCATTAGACCGCTTCAAGCTGGTCTACACTGGTTTCTACTGATCTCTACTGATTTCGGAGGGATACCAATAGCCCCAGGAAGCAGCAGAAAAATCCATTAGTCTGCTCCAAATCCTATGGCTATCATTATTTTTTATGCAGGACTCTGGGAGTTCCGCTTTAAAACTGACGGCACATGGTGACCACTCATTGTTAACCGGAAACTGTAGGAACCAGGTGAGATGTTTCAACAGGAACTTCCTGTAGGGTTTCTCAGGCAGAGTTCCCATTCACTTAAGGATGATTAGACTAGCAAAAGCATTGTGAAATTAATCTAAAAATATTTACTTAAAGACAGCAAATTGTAATCCCACTGGATTTAAAATAGGAATCAAGGACAAAGGCAAGATACTTTTATTTTCGTGGTCCTGACAGCTGTTGGTTATAATGACTGGAGTATGCTAAACATTTTTTAAGGTATTGTATCCTTTTTAAGACCTACCAAAAACTGTGTTATATGTGTTACTTGCTTTCTATTGTTTCTCCAAATTAAAAAGTGCAAGTTAACTCTCCTATTCTAATCAGCCAAACAGGGAAGCACTGTGAAGAATGACAACTGCACAGCTTTTCCTCCCTTGTGAGAGATGCAAGGCTTCAAAAGAAGGAGGGCTGAGAAAGGAAGACAGAAAAATAGAAGAAAATTTAAGAGAAATGGGATGGGGGGGGGGAATGAAGCGGTATTAACACCTTTAGCATATTGCTTTTAACACGAAGTGAGTCACCTGATTCAAATATCAGTTTTGCAGAGAGATAAAGAAAATATTATTTTGTCCTGTGAGGTTCTCAGAGAGATGAACCTCTCAGGAAGTAAAGAAATAGGTCATATGAAAGTTAACGGAAAGTCAGGAATGGAATATGTTATGCCACAATGCATCATTTCAGTTAAAGGATCATGTGCTAAATGCCATTTAAACTGATTAATACCCCAGCTCTTATCAGCCTGGTTGTTTCTTTTATGAATTCATAGAGCTCATTGTTAATTCCACTGAGTAGCCTCCGGAATCCTCCTGTTGTGTTTGTCAGTCTAGAATAATTAAAGTCTGAAGTAGCCAAATGCCATTGTTCAGAGGAAGATGTTTCATGGGACTATGTTTCATCTAATCACAGATGTTTGGGCATTTTAGAACAAACAAAGGATACTGAAAAAGACTGCCTTCCTCACAGATGAAAGTAGAATGTGTCCAGAACTAGACTGGCATGCCCTGTACACTGCTGTGCAGACCAAAGCTGTGGTCTAATTCTAAGGGGCAAATCCACCCACTTCCCCCAACAGGCCCAGAGGGAAACAGGACTTTGCAAAAGAGGAACAATCGGTGGGGAGGCGCACATAGGCAACACGTACTATCTGTATGGCATGGATGTATGGCCCTGCTGTACACAAGCTCCCTGCATAGCAGTGGGAGAGGATGGAAGGGGTGTCTGGCAAGGACAGGCCAAAGAGGATACTGGGATGAGCTGGAGAATCCACAGTTATACATATTCTCCTTCATGGTGTAGGAGGTGGGTAATAGCTCAGAGGTAACTTCAGCCACTGGGCTGGTGTAGGCTATGCAGAGAAGCTTTGCAGCTCCTCCATCGTCTGAAGTGTAGGACTGATTCCCCCCTTCCCCCAATTTAGTGGCACACAACCTTGGAAAATTTAATCCATAGTGTGGGCCCAATCCTGCTCCCATGATGTCTTTGACAAAATTCTCATTGGCTACTCAGGACAGTATTGAATAGTATGGGCCTGATTCTCCCCTCCATTACAATTTATACCAGTAACTCCCATAAAGTTATTCGTGATTTACACTGGTACACAAGAGGAGAATGAAACACCCCCCCCCCATCTCTTTTAGCTTTAGGTAATGGTATTTCTCATTTTAAGTTGATCATTTTAATTTCTTCTCAGGCTAGTTGTTTTAATCCTAGGCACTGAAGTATGTTAATGTTAGACCTTGGATGATATTTCCCCTAGGTTAATTTATGATTATGCACTACATGCAAGAGATAGTATGTGCTTCAGTTCTCCCTCTTTCCTTCCAAAACAAATCTACAGGCATACCGGTATATAATGAATAGCTACAACTAGGGCTAGCTCAGCAGCAGTTTCAAATGTTTTCTGTGTGGAGTCAGTGAATCAGAACCTCAGAAGCGAAAAACAAAACAAAAAAACAAGGGAGCATTATTGTAAGAAAAACATGCTCCTAATTCTGCTTTAGAGGAGATCTAGGATCCACTCAGCTCTGACAATCATGCAAATATCAAAGCTGGGAGAAAAAACAACCCACAACCTTCCTTTTCCCTGTAACAATCCTCCATGTGCATAAACACCATTGACAGGTTATAAACGAAAAGCAGAGATACTGCACATCCCTGGTTTAGGAATGTCTGAATACTTACTGCTATCCTGCAAATTAAAATGCTCATGTTTGTGATTTTAAAAATTTAATCTAGTTCTGAAGGCCTGCTCCTGCAGGAGCTCCTTGCATTGCATTTCTGTAGACTTTACCATACTCAGTGCTGTGGAGGTATTGGGCCCTATTTGTGTCAAGAGTCCCATCTCCACATCTCCACATTTTGGCTTCCTTTTGCTGTCAAAAGCTTGAAAAAGAACATCTCAAAGGCTCATCTTTAAAATACTTCCAAATGGATTTTGTAGACTGTTAATATTTAAGTACCATCTACAACACACATAATTGTGTGCAGTCTTTGTAAAGCCCTGAATGAGAGTCAATGCAGTACAGTGCCCTGCCAGATTAATGTAATTTGTTCTTTATATAATATAATAGTTAGAGCACGATTATGAAAAACAGTACCTCTAATAAGGGATGCAAATTTACACAATTTAGCTTATTTTCCTCCTAGCAGATGGGAAGAGGTGCCTCTCCGTCTCTGAGAACATGCTTTCAAAATGGTTAGTCCTTAGAGGAATATTGTTCTTTTGGCACAATTAAATGAACATCTAAGTAATAGATGATGATGTTAATGCTATTACATCTTAAAATCAAAGGGCCAAATCCTCAGCTGGTGCAAATTGGCACTGTCATAAATATAAAGGGAAGGGTAAACCCCTTTAAAATCCCTCCTGGCCAGAGAAAAAAATCCTCTCATCTGTAAAGGGTTAAGAAGCTAAAAGTAACCTCACTGGCACCTGACCAAAATGACCAATGAGGAGACAAGATACTTTCAAAAGCTGGGAGGAGGGAGAGAACCAAGGGGTCTGGTCTGTCTGTCTATAGGCTGCTTTGCCGGGGATAGACCAGGAATGGAGTCTTAGAACTTTTATTAAGTAATCTAGCTAGGTATGCGTTAGATTATGATTTCTTTAAATGGCTGAGAAAAGAATTGTGCTGAATAGAATAACTATTTCTGTCTGTGTATCTTTTTATAACTTAAGGTTTTGCCTAGAGGGGTTCTCTATGTTTTGAATCTAATTACCCTGTAAGGTATCTACCATCCTGATGTTACAGGGGGGATTTCTTTACTTCTATTTACTTCTATCTCTATTAAAAGTCTTCTTGTAAGAAAACTGAATGCTTTTTCATTGTTCTCAGATCCAAGGGTTTGGGTCTGTGGTCACCTATGCAAATTGGTGAGGCTTTTTATTCAACATTCCCCAGGAAAGGGGTGTGTGTGCAAGTGTTGGGAGGATTGTTCATTGTTCTTAAGATCCAAGGGTCTGGGTCTGTAGTCACCTAGGCAAATTGGTGAGGCTTTTTACCAAACCTTGTCCAGGAAGTGGGGTGCAAGGTTTTGGGAAGTATTTTGGGGGGAAAGACATTTCCAAACAGCTCTTCCCCAGTAACCAGTATTTGTTTGGTGGTGGTAGCGGCCAATCCAAGGACAAAGGGTGGAATATTTTGTACCTTGGGGAAGTATTGACCTAAGCTGGTAAAGATAAGCTTAGGAGGTTTTTCATGCAGGTCCCCACATCTGTACCCTAGCGTCCAGAGTGGGGAAGGAACCCTGACAGGCACCATTAACTTCAATTGAGCTACACTGATTTATGCCAGCTAAGGATCTGAATTTAGCACTCAGGAAATTGAGGGACTAACAGAACTGACTAGAGCCAGGCATACCATGCACAGATGCTGTCCACGCTGCCCGGCCAATACCCCATAATCTGTCCTCTGACCCTCTTTACCAGTCAGGCAGGTAAAATTGTGTAGCTATTTTGTAAGGTGGACAAATGTCAAGAGGAGAATAAGATGAAGCCACCAAACTCTTCTCACTTACAAGTGGCTCGGGTCTTGAATCTAGCAGGTCTCTGGGGTGAAAGGCTAATGTGTTAATTTTTTGTGCCAAGCATTCCCCATTATATATAGCTAATGGTAATACATTAAACAACACTGGGAACTAAGAATCTGATACTGTATGGGCCTTTTTCTCATGCCAGTCATACACTTTGCATCTTCAGTGGCGGATTAGCAACTGGCCAATGGGGCTCATGCCCAGGGACCCTGGCCAATTGAGGGGCCCCGGAAAAAGGAGTGCTCCCGCAGCCCGACCTGCTCCACCTGCCTGGCACTCCTGCTGGGGAGTGGGGTCGGGGCACAGAGGATTGCCCCACTCCCTTGCAGGAGCATAGGTTGGATGGAGTGGGGCAAGCAACCGTGCCCCGACCCCATTTCCCCAGCAGGAACACTGGGGGCGGGGGGCGCGAGGGGGAGACTGCAGGCAGAAGGGGTGGAGAGGGGCCCCCACTTGCTCTGGCCCAGGGCCCCGCAAACCTCTAATCCACCTCTGTGCATCTTTCCTATAATTTAACCCAAAGAATTATGTCAAATAGTTCTTTTATATGAATCAATCGGACCACAGATATACTAGGGAAAAGGGTGGGTAATACTTGCTGAACTGAATGTTATTCATATGATCTCCTTGTGAAAAAAAGAACACCTTCTCATCTTCAATGTGGACCTGCCTCTCTCCCCTCACCCCACGCCCCTCCCCACTGGCTCTGATTCTCCATTCTGCCCCAGACTTTTTACACCATTGTTGTAGCACAAAGGCAGCAGTAATGGCCTCTAGTGAATACTCCTGCCATAAGGGGAGCTGCCAGAATGGCTCTACGCCAGTCTACCCTCACATCTTTCACCAGGAACATGGCCAAAAACATGGCTATTCTCAGCTGCTCTGACAGCCTTAATACCCACAGAGGAGAGAGAGAGAGAGAGAGAGAGGGCTTAGCCCTTTCACAGACTCTGCATGGAGTATGTGTACAACTCTAAAAAATAACCCTATGAAGTCCATCACTAACAACATTTAAATAAACTAATGATTACTTTTTATATAAACAAGAAGCTAGGGTGACCAGATAGGAAGTGGGAAAAATCAGGACAGGCGAGGGGAGGTAATAGGCGCCTATTTCAGACAAAGTCCAGAATATCGGGACTGTCCCTATAAAATTGGGACATCTGGTCATCCTACAAGAGGCTCTGTTTGTAATGAAACAAAGATGGGATCTGATATAGCTTTTAGTGGTGATAAGGCAATCACTCTAGCGATACACATTAAACACTTTGAGCTAAATTATAAGTGGGTCCCTCCATCTACAAGTGCGTCCCTTCTGCATGGTGAAGGGAGCTATGTGACTGAAGGTAGATACGGTCATTCCGCTGTGTGCTACACTTTTAAACAGAGAGGAGTCTTCCTGCCTATTGCAGAGGTAACTTTGAGGCAGCTGCTATTTTGTGAAGGAGAGTTGCTGCAGCATGGTTACAGAGGAGACATCTACTGTGCTCTCTCATGCACTTTAAATTTTGTTCTCTCTTGATTTGCTATTTCCCTAAATCTAAAATAAGTCAATCAGACTGAAAGTGTATGGAAAACATTAACAGTTCCCAGGTGCCAAAGGCTATGTTTCTGCACACAAAAAGGAGGCCCTCACAAACGGTGTGTGCACATTTCAAAAACTAATGGGAAAAGGTATCCTCATCTGAAGTCTTAAGGACAGGTGGAATAGGGAATTATCATTGTGCATTACGGCTCAAAATCCCATGTCTGTGTCTGTAAGCCTCGCTTATTTTTAAAATAGGAGCAATTTAGCTCAGTGTTTCTCGACTGGGTGGCCACAAAAGGCAATCAGGGGGTTGTGAGGTATTGAAAATATTATTACAATGTGAAGTCAAGAAAAATCTCACTCCTTCACTCACCCTTTCCCTTCAAGGTCAAGTATTCTTGATCAACTTCTCAAAATGCACACTCACAAATAAGTATTTGTCTGGCTCCAAAGTAGAGCAAGCTGAATAATGATTCCAGAATAGCTCTTTTGGTAAATTGGTAAATGTATACAAACCTTTGGTGTAGGCAAGGCCTCTAATGTGAAGCATCTCTCTGCAGCAGCTATGGAGCTGTTTTAACCACAGACTGAAAAGTTAAAGCTGTATGGTTCTATATCTCACTGTTGCACTGTCAATCCCCTGAACCAGCCATTTCCCTCAACTAACTTCTAATACATGTTTTTTTTTAATCTTACTTCAGTGTCAGCCTCAGATGCATGATTCATACCATCATAGTTTACACTGTACCTTGGGAGGTGGGTCACAAGCTACCATGTGACAGTTTTCCTTGTGAAGTATGACACTTCTTTCTTAAAATGGCTTTAAATGTAACCTGGGAGTAGGTGACCAGATAGCGAGCGTGAAAAATCAGGATAGAGGGTGGGGGATAATAGGTGCCTACATAAGACAAAGCCCCAAGTATTGGGACTGTCCCTGTAAAATCAGGACATCTGGTCACCCTACCTGGGAGCATTAATGAATCACTACATTTTTGTCTTCATTGTCACAAAGGGGCGGGGGGTTGTACATAGATAATTTTCACATGTTAATTACCTTGCTGCTGAATTCTAAATAGCACTAGCAGTTTCTACCATGAAGTAGCTAGGCAAGGTCAGCACTCTCACTGTCCTGCCCATGATTGATCTCGCCCAACTTACTTTGAGGTTTTACAGCAGAATAGCTAATGCTTGTTAGTTATTCCATGGTAAAGAACTCAGGTTTTTTTTTTTTTTTTTTTTTTAAGCAGTGAAGACAGAGCCTAAGAGTTTTTTTGGAGGGATTTAATGGAACATAAATTACTAATGCTATTTTGCTGGTAGAAATTTTTTTTTTAAACGCAATTAAATGGGAAACTCGGGCAGCGAGTGCAAATGTGTTACTCTAACTCTTCAAAGTAGCTCACAGATTTATCTTTACAAAAGTCAAGTCACTATGGTGTGGCAGAGACATGCTGGAAGTCCATTGTGGCCAACCGCAGATAAAAGGGCATATTGTTTGTCATCTCAGCATGTGGGGTTTTGTGCTCATAGCTCCTGTTAATGCTGATGGAAGTTAAACTTGTAAATTACTGCAACTGAGATGAGAATAGATCTCTTGGGACTTTACAATGTTTCATTCTAAAGGTTCTGAGCTTTTGATCTGAGGCAGAGATGCAGAATAGTTGGGATCATTTGTCTTAATGCCCCAAACTTTAAATGTTCTGATAAAATATGACACTGTTCTGAACCAGTTGGTTTTGCAAAAATCAAGCCAGGCTGACAATTATACTGTAAAATGACAACCAAACCTGGCTACCCTATCTCTTGGATAGTTTTGTGGACAGGGGGATGGGGGTGCTACATCTACTGCACACATGTGGGCAGGAAGGGGTGGAGACTGAACAGACCCTCTGCCCCACTCCACACAACTCAAGGGACGTATGCAGTGCCAGGGATAGTGTCAGCATAGGCAATGTACCTCACAGAGCGTAGGGATCCAGAGGCAGATTAAGACTCTTTGGTTTCCTGATCTGCTTCTGAAGCAGTGAAACACGATCCTGTCCCATACCGAGGACTCATGGCAAAGCCGCTGTTAAGCCCTACAAAGGTAAGACAAAGGAAATATAATTAGCCGCATTTAAAGTTATTTTCCTTTTCTCCCTCTCTCTGCAAAACATTTAAGTCACTATCTGATGTGGATTCTATTATTCTGTGAACTGCTGGGGGAGGGGGGAGAAGATATTGATATTGCAAACAGTGCTTACCTTACACAATATTTTTCCAGCATGTTGTGTTATCTTTGCAAGTGTCAGCAGGACATGGTGGTTCTCACACTTAAGGTCCCAAGATATAATACTAAAATGCAGATTTAGTTCCCATCTATTCAAAATTATGGCCCATTTGGTACACAGTGAGAACGTTACATAGGCAAGTAAATCATAATTGATAAGATAGAGTAAAAAAATGAATAGTGTGTAACAGTGTGTGGAGAAGTTTTCTTCTGCCAGTACATTAAAGGAAACTTGCCCTTGAAATGCTGAGCAAATAATTTATCTTGATTTTTTTTTAAAGCCTGATTCAGTCTCTTAACATTCTTTCATGAGCTTTGAACTCACTGAGTCTTCTAATAATGTCCTTAAATGAAGGAAGGAGGTAATTTTCTCTCTCAGTGCCTTTAGGGGATCATTAATCATGCATCAGTCATAAGTGTTAACTTTACAGCATGCCTGCCTTTTTTTTTGTTAAGAGCTTAATTTCACATGGAGAAAGTGCTGTAAAGTAAAACTTTTAACCCAGAAATTGCTCCAATTCTCTGCACAGAATTGCTGTACCTCCTGCAAGGCAATTTTAGTATAGCACACACCACCCTGGCTCAGAGTCCTAGATATACTACATTTCATTACAACCTTTCCCTGCCCCCTGCCATGACACATTTCTGTAACAAGCAAATTCCATGGATGCTGGGACTAGATTTATAGAGAAGCTGTGCTGTGTTATTGTCATAGAGGGTGTGCTCATTAGGCCAAAGGGACATGCAACTGCTCAACAGCCTGAAAAACCACACCACTTTTATATGGATCCTGTACTCTAGGCACCCAAATATGAATAGTTAAGGACTGAATTAAGTCAAAGCTAATTGAAAAAGTTTATCTGAGAATAATTTAGTGAAAAAGGCTAGGTACTGTAGCACTGTACATACACTAGCTTTTCCCTTGGGTTCAAATCTGGATTAGATTGCAGAAATTAACATTAATTCCAGTCCTCTGTAGGCATTTGTCAACATCAGAAAAATCAATATTTATTATTCCAAAATGGAATATGGTTAGCATATGATCAGGAGATGCCCAAGTCTGGAATACCATGTGTTTTGTGGGAAAAGTATCTGTGGGGAAAGAACAGTGCACAGCAACTGCCTGTCTTGCCACTAACTATTGCCATTAGCCCATTTCTTAAAAAGCAGGAAGAAACATTTTGTTACAGCAATGTGATTCAGTGTCATAGATGGGTGAATCACCTATACGGTATATACAGTAGGCAGCATTCATTAGATGCCTGCACTGGGCTAGCATTCTTGAAGCTATTCCAAGGAACTAGTAAACAAAGATGATTCTGGGTAAGTATTGCTGCCTTTTACTTTCCTATTTGACTCTTCTAGAGGGTGAAACTGCCTAATGATGGTCAAAAGATCTCAGTAATTCCATTTTGTTCAGAATAAAGAAAAAAAAACCCTATGATAAAAGGCAGAAGATTACCAAATATGGCCTTTCACCTTTTGAACTTCAGAACAGCTTTTTTAAAACAATCAGCTGCAAGTGTAAATGGTGTCCTGCTTCCACTTATCCATATTTCCCAGGGAACCCATTTGTGATGTATTGTTTGTTGCTCTCTCTCAGGACAGAAATAAGCATTAAACATGGGAAAGTTAATACACTTTATAATGATAAACCAGGGGTTTAAATGAGCATGGAACTTGCTGAGGTAAAGTCTTTTACAGGCTTTTAAAGCTCTAATAAGATCACTAGCATGCATCTGAAACATACATGCACATTAAGCCCTGACCCAGAATGATTTCATTACTATCTCTATTATTGTTATGACTTTGTAAGTGTAAAGGTAAGTGTAACAGGGCCCATCTCTGCCCCCATCCTCTTTCCTTCAGAAACTGTATGGAATCCAATGTGTGCTCCCTGAGAGCCTCAGGTGGAATTCTGGCTAAGTCAACTCACTTCCTGGCCTCTCCTGTCCCATCCTGCCCATCAGACACACACAGTGCAGAGCTGTGCCTTTGTGAGAACAACAAGGCTAGACTGAGCTTTCAAGGCACAGCTCTTCACTGAGGGAGGGAAGTTCCTGCAGTGAGAGCTACTCACAATTCCTCCTGGCAGGAATGCCAACTTTCTGACTGAACAAAACCGAACACCCTTGCCCCGCCAAAAATGTCCGAGGCCCTACCCCACTCACTCCACCTTCCCCCCTCCCTCTGTCGCTCGTTCTCCCCACCCTCACTCACTTGCTCATTTTCACCAGGCTGGGGAGGGCTGCAGAGGGTCCCTTTTTGACCGGGTGTTCAGTTGAAAACTGGACACCTGGCAAGTGGCAATGCTACCTCCTGGGGCTCCAGGAGAGCATAGGCTGCAGTAGTAGCTGAACCACACTTTAAATAGCTGAGCCCCCTCACCATAACTTTGCCCCCAACCAGCTAATAGATGCAGGACCTGGGGAGCACGGACCCCCCACGACTCAGCTCTCTCCACTTCCTTCAGGGCGGCCGATGCCTTTGGCGGCACTAACACAGCATGGTACCTGCATTCCACAGCCAGACTGTGCTCGGTTCCTGTGCAGGGGTTTGAGAGGGGGAAGGCTTCCTGGAATCCCCTGTGTATCTGGTCAGGACTAAACATAAGTTGGCCCTACATTGGCAAGTAGCCCTACTACAGTATACATACTTTGTATTCGCTCCTCAAAACCTTTACATTTTACAAATCTGATCTTTCCCTCCTGCAGCTTTCTCTGCTTCTCAAGGTAAGTCTCCTGAATTGATCCTGGCAGCTGGAGTTCTGATAATACCAGTGATTATTTTTTTCCCCGTGTAGGTTTTCTTTGGCTCCATGATCATCTTTCAGGTTTCTGGGAATGCAATCACAATGTGATTTGCTTAGCAGGGGACTCTGTCCACTTAAAGAAAGCCTTCAAATAGTTATTAAAATTCAAGCTCATTTTTTCTTTTTTCTGCTGCAGAGAGGCAGCCTGTATGAAATCACAATCACATTTCTTATTCACACAGCAGATTCCGTCCCATTCTAATGACAGCTTAAAGCACAAGATAAAAATTAGACAATAGTTAAGATACATATATAAATATATACAGCCAGATCTCATCCAAACAATGGCTTATTATTTGATGAGAATCCACAGAGTGCTCAGCACTGCGCAACATAATTCAACCCTTGGACTCAGCTCAAACTACATGACTAAGTCTTTTTTGTGTCTCTCTTTCTCACTCTCGTCTCGACTTTTCACATATGAATCCCTAGGGCCTACAGGCCTTCCTATATGTAAATACTAGTCCTGGATCCTCTTTGCTGACCCAGTGCACTGTTTCCCAGCCTTCTCCCGCTTCCATCCTTCCCGAGAAGCATACTTCTTCGAAATGCCATACAAATGCCCCTTTTAAGAGTGTTAACTAATTAGAATTCAGTCCAACACTCATTGACTTCAGTGAATGTTTGATCAAGCCTTTAATGACTAAAACACCCCCAACAGAATAGAAGATGATCATGGAACTACTGTGATATACCCCACACTACACTGTTCATTCACTCACTTTTGATCACATCCCATTTCCCAAACTCTGTCCATACCCTCAGATCCCAGAAAATTCCTCAGGGTTCTGAGCATCTCTCAGGAGATGCTCAACATCTTGCAGGATTGGGCCATTAGATTCTAAGATCTCCAAGGTCAGGGAGACATACTTAGCTTTATACATGTGAGTAGTTTTGTTGATTTCAATGGGTCGACATGTGTGCATAAAAATCAAGGATGTGCTAAGTGTTTTCAGGATCAGAGCTTTAGTCTGTGGAATAGTCTCCAAAGGTGAGTGGGGAAACCTAATATTTTGGGACATTTTAAAAGAGACTGGATAAAAGAAGGTGAGAACATATTGTAAGGAACAATTCTTCCCTAGCAGATGGATAGATTTAGGATTGAATAGGGTCTTCTATCATTCCATGGATTAATATATTCTGAGTAAAAAATATAAAATTAATCCGGACAAAAAAGACTAAAATTATAGCTATCAAGACATCATTCTGTGTTGAATAGTGGATCTAAATAATGCTAGTATTCATGGGCTTTAAAAAAAGCATCTCTGTGACCCAGAAAGATGCACAGTAACCTGCGCTGTAGCTCACAAAAGCTTATGCTCAAATAAATTTGTTAGTCTCTAAGGTGCCATAAGCACTCCTGTTCTTTTTGAGGATACAGACTAACATGGCTGCTACTCTGAAACCTGTCATTATGCAAGGCACTGAATTTAGCCGTATGGAGTAGAAATCTATCAACTTCATGAAAAAACAATGAAGTGAGCTGTAGCTCACGAAAGCTTATGCTCAAATAAATTTGTTAATCTCTAAGGTGCCACAAGTACTCCTGTTCTTTTTGTGGATTCAGACTAACACAGCTGCTACTCTGAAACCTGAGCAATCCTATCACTGTTTCATTAAGTTCAAGATTTTCCCCCCAAAAGTAATTACCACTGAGTTCAACAAAAGAAAGATTGACAATTAAAGGCCATTTTAAGAAGTTACATACACGGTCTCTTCAATCTATTTGCCTTTTGGCAGAAAAAACATTCTGAGCATATAGAAATGCTGTTTGCTAATATCAATGGAGAAAAGTTTTTCCCCCCAAAGGCACTGACACATTTTAAAAGTAAATTGTTCCCTTTGAAGATGATTGATATTATCTGAATATCTTCCCATGAATAGGATAATCACTGAGGAGTATAAGCTGTCATGCAAACCACTTTCACTGAGAGGTTCACAATGGGTAGGATGATAGCTTTACAGTTCTATTTGTTAGCCACTAGCTTAACAATGTGCCAGGTTGATAGAGGCCACAATTACTCACCTGCCAATCTGCAAGCCATTTCTTCTAAGAAAAGGAAGTAAATGAAGAAGACTGATTGCCTAGCTAACCAGGGCCTGCGGATATAGGAGCCAGCCGGTAAGAGCATGAATGCATTAAAATTTACTATGCAAACCTAGACAAAAGAATGCTGTTGCCTTGCAGGAAAGTGAAAGCAGTTGGGTGAATTGGGTGCTCTTTCAAGGCAAAAAGAGGCACCTGAGTGAGAGAGGATGAATGGAATACATTTGATTTGCATTTCTTATTGCTGCTTGGAGTTGTGAAGTTACAAGCAAGATCCTGACGGTGGTAAGTTCCCCATCTCACTCCCTCTTGGCTGCTCATACCCAGTATGAGGGTCACTGACCATGTCTACACTACGGGTGCTACAGCCCCATAGCTATGCCGTTGTAATCTCATTGTGTAGAGACACCCTACAGCTACCGAAGCAGTTTTACCATCGCTGTTGGAACTCCATCTTCCTGAGCGATGGTAGCTATACCAATGGAAGCATTGTTACGTTGATCTCGATTAATCTACGCTGGATTTTTCGCACCCCTGAGCACCGTAGCTTTGTCAACCTATGTTTTAAGCATAGGCCATGCTGACAACACACATGAGCTGTAAACTTTTGCTGTCCTGATCTTTTGTTTTGGAAGAAATGAAATCACCACTGACTGAAATATGATTGTAGGGGATTGGGGGCTCCCCTGAGCTCCAACCAAACTACAATTTGAGTTGTTTACAAGGTCCTTCCCCCATCTGTAGCCAGGCGTGATGGAACAATTTTTATAGTGGGGGTGCTGAGATCCACTGAATCAAACTGTAAATCCTGTATATAATGGCAACCATGTCCAGCCAGGGGGTGCAGCACCACCCCCAGCACCCCTAGTTCCAGCCTTATGTTTGTAGCACACAAGGGACTCTCCAAACAAACAAGCAAAAAATAAAAGTCTTCTCTTTCTCTCTTTCCCTAGGGGTGGGGGCAGAAATCAGAGTAAAAGTAAAGAAAGGCAAAGGTGGTCTGTCTCTTAGGCAGTCTTTTGGGTCGCCCCTTTGGGGCTTGGCCTGTCAGCAGGTACAGTGTCTCTAATCAGGATTAGGGTCTGCCTCCAGCCCCTCCTCTTGGGTCACTCTACTTTATACCTGCTCTGCACAATCTCAGGGGGGTGAGGTCTGCGACTGCCTCCCTCTTTGCTGATATGCCTCTGCAGTCAGCAGGCTCTGTGGCCTGGTCTACACTAGAAAAGTTGGCTTAACTACATTGCTCAGGAGCCTGAAAAATCCACACCCCTGGGCAGCGTAGGTAAAATGACCTAACCCCCAGCATAGACAGCACTAGGTTGAGAAAAGAATTCCATCGACCTAGTTACCACCTCTCAGGGAGGTGGATAACCTACACCAACAGGAGAATCCCTCCCATCCGCGTAGGAAGTGTCTACATTGAAACTCGAATGCAGCGCAGCTGTGCCACTGTAGCGTTTTAAGTGTAGATATACCCTGAGGTACAGCAGTCTTCTTCCTGTTTATCACCCCTTCCTATGGCAGGCTTTCCCTTATTAAGCTCCCCACCTCCATCCCCACTCCAGGGAGAGCAAGCCTTACAGCTGTACCTGGTTAGTGCTGGCTGAGTCCAGAAGAGCTTGTTAGCCCCAGCTCAGCTTCAGAACTTAACTCAGGTTTAGAAAAATTCAGTGACTCAGCAATTAACCTTGTCCAAATCTGACCCTGCTGTAATTTACCCTGGATTACTGTACACCAGATACAAATTCATAGGCAAGAGAACACAGTGAGATAAAGGCCAAATTGTGAAAAAAAATGCCACTTGTGCTCACCTGGACACTCATTACACAATGAATCAGTGGCTATGTTACCCAGGGGTTTCAGAGCCCAAAGCAGTGATAACTTAACGGGTTTTTTTCCAGGGGGCATCAGGAATAAATTAATGGGGACACAGCTCCTCCATCTAATAAATGATTGATACAAACCAGACTGCTTTTACCTAAAACTACTTTTTATTAGGTCACAAGCACACACACATATGTGCTATAGCAATAGATTCAGAGCACCCCAAACTATAGTTACCCAAGTCTGAGATGGTTTTGACTGATCAACAGCCAAGCTTCTGGGGACCCTCCTTCCATCCAGCTTCTGGGGAGTTTAGGTGTCAGCTCCTTGCCTGAAGAAAAGTTCCCTCCGACTGTTCCAAAGTGTATTCTTTTACCTCATCTTTTATAGCTAACTTAAATAAAGCAGGTAACTCATGTGACTCACTAGAAGTCACTTGTAGTATCCTGTAGTGCAGTGGTCCCCAAACAGTTGGGCCCTAATCCTCCCCACCCCTGCTCTGCCCCCAGCTCTGCTCTGGCCTAGCCTTCAGCCCCAGTGGCCCCAAGCTCCCAGCCCGGTTCCCAGCCCCCGACCACAGCCCCACTCCCAAGCCAGTTCCCATGGGTGTGGGCAGACAGGTTCCATTTTGGGTAAGGGGGGGCATGATGGAAAAAGTTTGGGGATCATTGCCCTCGTGGGACAACAGTTCTCCTAGTTTCAGTAAATTGCTCATTATTCCTTATCAGCAAAGCATTTCTAGTATTTCTAGTCATAACAACAATAAAGCATATATGTCAGGGACAGTTAAACCAAGGTCACCTATCTCCACACTCCCTTCCATTTTTATGGCACATTACCTTTCTGTCCCATCCTCCCATTCTGATTAGTAAAACTGCAATCACGCAGCTATACGGCCTTGCCTCTCAGAGTCCTAACGAATTATTTCTAGCTATGTGGTATTTGGTTTTCAGCTAGCAATGGCTGGACACACACAATGGCTGAATTTATGTCAAGCTTAAATTTTCCCACAACAGCTATTTACATAAGCTGATGCCAAGAGCAAGATCCACATTTTAAAAATCCACTTTTCTTTTATTAGTAACTAAGGGACAATCAGTAGTGCTAGATCTCCCTTATTCCATTACACTTCTATCCACCTCTCATCATGGTTCACTCAATGTTCACCAGTTGCTCCTTTTTACACTATTATTCTTATTTATTATTTGTATGATTGTAGTGCCAGTCATAGGCCATGACCTGATTGTGCTAGGTGCAATGCAAACACACAGAACATTCACTTGGCTAAAAGAGTAAAATCCTACACATTATATTCCAATATCCTATTCAAAGATACTGTATTATCATTCACAAACAATATACTCCCATTTAAGTGCCTGCATTCTACACGGCTCTGTTAAAGATATTTTTCTGACTGTATAAAAACAATGCTTTTTTTTTTTTAACTTTCATCAAAACTATTTTAAAAAAATACTATTGTGTGTATTTCCTTAGGCATTATTTAAAAGGAAATTACTCAGCTTAGCTCACTTCATATATTTGTCCATTACTCTGAAGTTCCATACAGACTACATCAGTTACAAGAGAAGCATCTTCAAACAATATATTCTTGACCTCTCTGTGAAACTCAGCTCACCCATTTGCCTTCACTGTCTAGAAATTTAGCATTATCCTTGACCCTGAACTCATACTTCTACTAGTCCAAATTCTAGCCTGGCTAGTGCTGCAAGGGATAGCAAAGATGCTGGCACTTGCATTACCTCCTAAGCAATTGTACTGAGCAGGAAAGGATTCCAGAGTGTGGCTCCAGAGGGACACATGGTAGGGAGAACTTGGCTATCTGAAAAGGAGGATTATGTGCCACTGGCAAGCAAATGTTGCTGTCTACAACCTAGGTGCTAGCTAGCTGGAGGCCTGGATATAGTTTCTGAGCCAGCAGACAATTCCATCTTAGGGCCACACTGAACAGGCCAGTATAGTAGCCAGTCTCCCCACCTAATGTTCTCTTAGCAATAGGGAGAGATCCTGTCTTGCTGTTTGCAAGGGGGTGGGGCACAAGTTTCTCTATGCTCTTTTTCCTCCTGTTGTGCAGTAGTAAAGTAGAGGACAGGATCTAATCCCAAATTCGAAAAACCTGTGTATCACCACTCCTGCAACATCACCTGTGCATGCCATTTCTTTAGCACCACCTCTGCTGAAATATTCATCCACATCTTAATCTCCTCTCTGCTTAACTATTGCGGGTCCTTTCTCAATAACCTCCCTAAGCTCAGCTCTCCAGACTCCAGTAACTGCAAAGTATTGCAGACTTTCTATCCTCAGAATGCTCCATTAGCTTGCCATGCAATTCAGGATCCAACTCAGAGCTGTTCTCTCGTCCTCCTGGCTTTACAAACCATTCTCCATGGACTGTCTCTAGCATTCCATATGGGTCTGATTCCTCTCCTCTTTCTGTTCCCTCCCTCTGTGGTCTAGCACGAGCCTCCTTGTTATTTCTTGCCACTAATAGTGCAAGCACCTTCTCATCTTAAGTTCCTGCCATGTGGAACAGACTGTCTCCATCTTTCCACCTCATCAATTCTCCATCTCTTTTCAAATCTCAGTTGAAAATATATATTTTCTTCCCGGCTTATAACTCTTAATTTCCATCTTCCATCTGTTATTGGCCTTATGCTTGAATACTTTAATTCATTCACCATAGAATGTCTTTACATCACTGCGTTCTGTAATGTATACCCAATACTGTCTTGCACTATGTAGCTCCAAGAGGCATTTTGGGATATGCCCTGCATGACAGATTCAGTATAAAATATAGTTGCATTGTATTGTTTTGATCTTCCTATAAATCAGCATATAACATATTTATAACAAAGACACAGCTCGAAAATAAAGTTTGTACATCGTGTGCTTACAGTAAACTCCTGATAAACCAACTTCCATAGGGTACATTGAATTAGATTGTGTAATGAAAGTTTCAAACAACCTTTGAAATCAGTGTGCCTAATAGACTTTGTGACCGAGGAGCACGCTCAGCGTGAGAGGAGGACTGGACATTGAAATATGTGCAGAGGAGACGGGGGAAAGGATGGATGGGAGAAGGAGATTAAATGAAGATCAAAAGAAGAACAGCTGATTGATATTTTTCAAAAAGGGGGGGGAAACCATATCATGCTGACAGATAAATACACCTGCATACATCAAAAAACTACTTTTCCATGTAAGCCACTTCTGTAATTGTCACATGGATGTTGTGTGACTGTGAATGGAAGGCAATCTCTCTATTAAGATATGGTTCATACCTTGAAAATGTGAGAGAACTCCATGCCTAATGCGTATCTTCTTGTTTGTTACTTCCTCATTGTCGGGTAAAGGCTGGTCTTTGCCTGTAAAACAAAAAGAGTTCTGTGCAACTTGAACAAGACAGGCAGGTCTGGTCCCCAGACCAGTTGTGCTGTTCACTTGAAAGCTGTTTCCTGCAACCACTGGAACAATACGTCCTGTCATTTTTAATAGTGTATTAACTATTGAAACAAAAAACACTATTGAAACAGAGCCAAATAATGTAATATGTCAGTTAGAACTGAATTAGATGTGGTCTATTGGATAAAGATGTTGAACCTTCTGGGAGAATATTTCGTCTTTTGATCACAGATCATTTTATGCTGCCTTTGCCCTGGGTCACCAAGGTAACACAAAATCATACATGAAACTGGACCAAAATTCTGACATATGTTATTGTCCATCAGAAAGGAAAACATCCTGTGCCCTCAGCAATTTTTCTCATTAATAAAATACAGCAAAGTGCACAGCTCAGAGTACACACAGTGCTGTACACAGAAGTACAAGTGACAGATGTGAGCTGACAGAAAAAGGCCCAGGGAGTATAAACAGAATCCATTTGGCAACTGAGAGGGGCCTGTCCCAACTCGCCTTGTTTTTACAGTTGAATTTTATTTGTCATGGAAAGAAGATTCATGTCAAGAGTTTGGGATGAGCCTCTCTCAAGGCCAGCTTGACCAGAACAAACTAGGGATTGAGCCTGGGGAAGAAAGAATGCAGGGGTACAACATGTTCTCACCTTCTCTGAGCTGCCATCTCATTCTCCAAAAGCTCAGCTTTCAGTAAAAACCAAAAAGGTAAGTCTCTAGTCTTTATGGTTACAAACAAAAAAACAAAAAGTGAGCAAACAAACACCAAAACCTACCTTCAGAATGTGAACAGAGAGCAACTAATGGTGTCCTATCCTCCTGACTTGGCAGAAAGCCTGAAACAATAGCTCTGGGAAGATGAATAGTTCCATTCATCTCAAAGGAATTCTAATGCTGATGCCCAGTGATGATGATTTAATCCTGTCTACATTGACCATTTCCTACTCATTAAAGGATGTAAGGAAGGAGAGAGAGGATCATACTGTGAAGATCTTGCCAAGAATATGTATATCTATTATGAATTTGCTATTCCCCAGCCATTGCCAGGTGTCTTGGAGATTCTGGGCAGATGTCAATCACAATGTCATGTCAACACAACACTCTCTCAATAACTGTCAAGCTATCTAGAATGGCGCATGAGCAGGAGTACCAAGCTCAGGGCAGACTGTGAAGAATCAGGGCACAAACCCCAAACTGGTTGTGAATTCTATACTTAGATTTCGCCAGCCAAGTGTCAAGTGTGAACTCCTTACGCACTACAACAGCCTTAACATGGAGTCACAGACAGTCCCCTTTTGTACTCTGATCTATCTTGCCACCCAGGCAAGCTTGCCTTTGTGATAGATGGTCCCTTATACCAAAAAATCAAAATATTCAGGTTACTCCCCGTCACTTACCCCAGGTCAAGTGCACCCTAGATCTGTCACCAAAGACAACACTTGTAGTCAATCCAATAATAAATGAACAAAAGATGTATTAACTAGGGGGGAAATAAGAGCGTTGTTTACAGGTTAAAGCAGGTAAACATACACTCACAAATCAGCTACAGCCTTAGGTCCCAAAAAAAAAATAGAAGCTGCTGTAATGTGGAAGCTCTATATGCTGTTTAGGGCTGACCCAGGCTAAACAGCCGGGGAACTCTTCCTTATGCTTAGAAATCTTTGTCCCTCAGTGTTCACGCAGCATAGAGATAACAATTTCTTCTTGACAAGATTTCTATTCCCATCCTCCCAGAGTTCAAGCTCATGGGATGACTGCATTGGATTTCTCTTCATGGGTATGGTGGGGGTGGGGGGGAAGCAATCAATGTCTTTGGTCCATGTTCCACAATGGCTTGTCTGGTGTCTATGAGCCTTCTTTTTCTGGAGAGAGATGACATATCTTGTGGTAAACTAGCATTTCACACTTAATAATGCTTCTCTCCTGACTCGGTTTACAGTTTCAGAGCAACTAATTTTATCATTACCAAACACTTAAATATTACCTTATAACTTGGGATACAGACAAAATAAGTAAGATTAATATGCTCTGTGACACTCTCAGATCAGATACCAGCTCTTGCCCAGGCTGCAGCCATTAGCTAGGAACTGATAAACTCATAGCAGGAGACCAGATCGGGTCACCTGTATGTTAGTTTTGCTCAAAATAGGTATTAGTCTTATAAGAATATATTTAGCATTTAGACTCTATGAAATGCTCCCCACCCATCCAGATGGACTATCAAAATCAGATGGGCCATCAAGAAACATCAGGAATCTTGTCCTGTAGGCTTGGAAGCTGAATGAAGGAAATAAAACAAAGCCATAGGAAAATTTTCCATCTTTTTGGCTGTTTGAACTCTGAAGGGCCAGAGACTCTAAACTGCAGTCAGAGATCCCCAGGGACAGCCTCCTGTGTCTGCCTTGAAAGACACTTTGAACTGACAGATCACTACAACTCTCTCACTTTTAGGATTTAGATGGTAACTCATTTGTGTGTATATGTTTGCTTGCTTTGACCTATAAATAACTCTTAGTCCTTTTTCCTAGTTAATAAACCTTTAGATGGTTTATTGCAGGATTGGCTACAGGCATTGTCTTTGGTGTAAAATCTAGGGTGCCAATTAATCTGGGGGAAAGAGACTTGTCTCTTGGGACTGGAAGCAACCCAAATGTGGTATGATTTTTGGTGCAAGTGACCATTTATCATTAAGCCCAGTTTGTCTGGCAAGATAGCTTGGAGAATCTAAGGGGCTGTCGGTGACTCCACAGTAAGACTATTATAGTAAACCAGGAGTTCACTTTTGTTACTGGCTTGGTGAAATCTAATTATAGAACATACCACCAGTTGAACATACCACCCAGTTGGGGGTGTCTGCCCTGAGGTAGGCATTCACAGTCATGAGCCACTGCAGACTGTGTAGCAATTGGCATAGTCTTGGCAGGATTCGCATGCAACAGGTCAATTGGTTTTAAAGATCTTAAAACCCAATGCTTTTCAAAAGTTTTAATTTGATACTGAGAGCGTTTAAGGGTTAAAGATTAGTCACAATGAGTGAATTACAGTCCTATGAGGGTCTTGGGACAAAAGACCTTGAGCATTTGTGCTCGCAAAGGGAATTATCATTTAAGAGGAAAGCCTCAGATCAGGAACCGAGAACTTTGCTCATGAGCTATGACCAGGCATCCAAGGGTCCTGCATCCCTGAACATTTCAGGGAAACTGGCCAGGCTACAACACCTGGAAGCCCAGAAAGAACATGAACATGATATAATAATGATGGTGGAGTTGCAGATCAGGGAAACTGAGGCAAGTGCCCAGCAACGATGCATGGAATGTATGGCAGCAGTCAAAGCCAACAGTGAAATGGAGGAGGAAGCCTAACAAAAAATGCATAGAGCAGCGCAACTGAGGAGAGAACTCATGCATTGCAGCTCAAAGTACTGAAGCAGCACTTTCAGAATCTGAGTACATCCCTTCTTAACAGCAGGGAGCAGGAGAAAGCCTGCCCAATTTATCAAGAGACTGGCTGCATAGAAAAGTCCCTGTCCACCTTTGAGAGACTGTGTGGGATCCATAAGATTCCAGAGGAACTGCCATTGACTGCTGTCACAACAGCGAATAAGGTCAGCAGTATCTAGCCCTGGTACCTCAAATACAGTGCCAGACAAATACACCTTCTCCAGGGTACAGCAACAGCAGGGGCTGCAAACAATTTCAGATCCCTGCAGCCTGCAGAGAAAGAATCAGTTCCTCTGTGCAGAACACCGTGGCCCAGACCACAGGGGAAGCAGGCTGGTCTCTGCCATCAGTACTCTAGTGACAGAATACAAGTCTTGTTAGTCAGAGCTCTGTGCATTGGAGGGGTTTTGCAATCCCCATGCCCTTACGTGGAGCAGCCATTTCTAAGAGGCTGCTTCCCAAATGTGTCAGACAGACTCTCCAACAGGCCACCAGCCTTGGTTCACACTGACCTGAGGAATCTCCTGCAAGATTGTCAGTTTTCTTCTCCAGGCCAGGATGCTGAAGCACTGGCTGGTTGTTGTTCAGGTGGGACATTAATTTACGGACTGTTGCACTGGAGTGTGGTCCAAGCACAGGACTTAGAACCAGAACAGAGTCATAATCAGCCTCCTTTCTAGGGGAACTCTCCACTGCTCCATCTCTGTCCGTCCCTCTGTTAAAACGGGGCTGATTTCTTTGATGTGTATCCAGGTTCTTCCTACTGACAAGACTCCAGATCATGTTCTGGTGACTTCCCCAGTTTCCCTCTCCCAGCCATCCAAACTGCAGCTGCTGACATGATCTTCCTCTCCTGGTGCTGTCTTTCCCACTTCCCCAAGTCTGGCTCTGGCTGCCCTTTTTCCATGTCCAGTTCAGACTTCTCCTTCGCACCTCCAAAGCCCCCTGTGCAAACACCTCCCTGTGCCAACATCTCCACCTCAGTCATCCCCTCCTCCCATCCCACTCCCATCTTACTGTCACTTTGTCCCACAGCATCCCCTGCTACCGGGAAGGGCCCAGCAATATCAGCTCAGGCTCCCCTTTCTATTCATTCCATCAGACAGACCCTGTAGCTCTTCTACACTCCTAGAGTGACCCCTTTAGCTTGAGTGAGAGGGGCTTGTGCTGAAGGGCCCTGGTTCAATCCCCACCAATGCCCGTGGTGTCTATATGTGGCCATGGTTTTACTTACCTATCATTGTAGGTTGTTTAGCCCATTCCTGGCCATGTGTGGAACATCTGCTGCTGTCCACCTCTGTGATGTAGGTCCCTCATCCACCCAAGGACATGACATATCAAGGTCAATCCATCAACTCCCATCCGGTCTTAACCTTCATGACGGACGGTGAGTCCTGCCCTGACCACAGAAAGACAGGGTGGTGTTCTTCAGGGGAATCTGCTGGAGCTCCAGTCTCCCCTGCTCAACCCCACAGTAAGGGTTTTCAAAAGATACTCCTCATCTTGGATAAAGCAGCTAAGATGAGGCCAGTGTGGATGGATTTACTGAGCAGACTGGTTCTAAGAGAAGAGGAGATTGCTTCTCTGCTCTAGTGAGATTCCCATAGGAAAAGTATCTGATGGTGGGAGTGCGGTCAATACAAGCCCTCAGCCTCAGGAATAGCAGGAAATCAGGACTCTGGGAGTTAAGGGGTGTCTCTGTCCTGCTGGAGGGAGCAGAGCTGGAGAGCAGAAAGGGCAGTGCTGAAATTGTATGAATGACAGTGACCTCTACCTGTGAAGGTGACTGCAGCTTCTTGCAGGCAATAGAGTCCAGGATCCTTATATACCTCCTTCGGAGATGCTTTTCCTAGGAATAAAATCAACATAGCACAATGAGAACAACGTCTGAGTCCCAGGGCTGGGATCCAGGGATAAGGGATGCTGTAAGCCAGGCTATGTAACAGGAACCTGATCTTTGTCCCAAGAGCTGCAATTACCCAGATGAGTGAGTGGTTCCTACCTCCATGAGGGGAGTAGGGTTTTCTACCTAAGCATCACTGAGAGCCGGCTCTTCTTGGTTTGACAGGATGAGGTCATTGGTCCCCAAGCTGGGCCAGCTGCAAGCTACATTGATTGATGTAGGAGGCAGGGACAGATCCCTTAGCCTGGAAGACAGAGAGGGGAGGAAGCTCCTGTTCATTTCCTGTTTGGAGACCCCATAGAAGAAGATCCCAGAGGGGAAGGGAAAATGAAGGGCAGGAAGTGAACCTGCCCCTATGAAGAAGGCACTAGAGTGGAACACAATCCAGTTCCCAGATCTACCCAGTGGTGTAGCTAGGTGGAGCGAACAGGGGCAGCGGACATAAAAGTGCCACCCGCTTGTACTCACCGAAGGCCCCCGCTGAAGGCCCCCGCTGCCAAAATGCCGCGGAGGACCCGGAGCGCATGAAGGCCCCTGCTGTCGAAGACCCGGAGCGCCACCGGGTGGGTAAAAATTTAAAAAGGCGCCTTTAAATTAAAAAGGCGCCACTTGTGCTCAGAGGGGGAGCAACCGCTCCCCCCGCTCCCACCCTGGCTACGTTACTGGAGCTACCTCATGTTTGTAAGTGTGGCCTCGGAGGGGGTCACTTCATCACCTTCATTCCCTGCCTGTAAAATAGGGATAACAGTTTCCTCCCTCCCAGGGAATGAGGGGAGGACATTCCCATTGTCAGCGAGGAGCTCGGCTCGGACATGCTGGGGGTGGACTGTGCCAGGGTGAGGAAAAGGACCGAGAGTTTGCTCCCTATAGCCAGTGGAGGAGGATGGGATCAGAAGGTTAAGGAAGGGGAATGGGGCAGGAACTAGTGCCACAGAGAGGGCTTAGGGATTCGGTCAGTGCCAAGGGCTCAGTACCTCCATTCAGCAAAGAGTTTCTCTATTGAGAAGACCGCTCCTGTCATGGCAGTCTGCATACTATTTGAAGTCCTTCCTAGTGTCCTCGAGGTGCTCCCTTAGTTCTTCTTGAATGTGGTGGATTCATAGAACCAGGTTGTTGTCCGGCAAGTTCGGAGAGGTCATTGTAGTGTGGGCCGAAATCAGGGGTTAATCTATCGTTAGCAAAAAGAGTTGAGGTTGGCATTCTGGTTTTCAAATTTGGAGTTGATCTGTGCTTTCAGACAAAGGTACGCGGTCACAGCGGTTGATGCCTGCCATCTTGGTCAGTTGATCTATGATAATCAGTTGTACCGTGTGACCATTTGATTCAGGGAGTTCTACAATGAAATCCATGGTTCCAAACTGCCATTTTGGTCAGAGCCTGGTAGTCTACACAGAGTAAGAGTCCCACTTCCTTCTTTTCAAAGAGGGCCGGAGGCCCTGTGGGAAACGCTGAATGGCGAATAAACCCTTTGGACTGTTTCTCTTGAGTACATGCAGAGAGAGCCACCAGTTCTGGTTCGGACATTGCGTAAATATGGCCAAAGGGAACTGTTGCCCAAAATTGTAGATCAATAGGGCAGTCATGGTCTCAGTGCAGAGACAATGTGTCCACATTTTATTTTTGAATATGTCCAAATAATCCTGGTACTTATCAGGAATGTGGGGTGTCAGACCCAAGAATGGATCACTGCAGCCAGTTGCTGTGAGCCCTGGTACACACAGGGGTGGACTCACCACTGTCTGGCAATGGGTCTCTTGGACAAGGAACTTGTTGCTGTTGCTATGGAGATAGGCCTGCTTGGAGGAAAAGCTGGTCTTCTGGGTTTGCCAGAGAACATGGGGGTCCTGTCATGCTAACCAGGTGAGCCCACCAAAATGTGGGGAACACATCACAGTGAACGTTAGCACTTCTTTGTGTACCTGGGTTACTGCTTGCAGGGGCACCATTACCTGAGTCACCAGTCCTGAGGACAGGAGGGTCTTGTCAATGGTTCCCACAACATCTGATGTGACTTCTGCAGGACAAGGATTTGAAGATCTTGGGCTGTCTCGAAATTTATGAAATTGTCCGCAGCCCCAGAATCAATAAGTGCCCACTGCAATGCCACTTGTCGTGTTTCTCTGGAGATGCACAACTGAATTGGAACTTGAAGATGCAATGAGGGCCCTGATGGACCTGGATTTCCATGAAGACTTGGCCTTGTTCATTTCCTGATACTTTTCGGGCTAGGGTCCATGACAGGCAGCAAGTGAGTGCGTGCCCTGACTTACCACAGTAGAAGAACAAGTTATTGCGCTGACTTCAGGTTCAGGGGATGAGCTCAAGGGTGTTAGTGCAGAGCTAGGCCAAGGCGGCTCTGTAGCACCCTCTTCTCTTCCTCCCTGCGCTCGCGATGGCAGTTCTCAATGTGGTTGACCAGATCAATGAAGCTGTAGAGGCCCAAGAGGGCTTCTAGTCACGCTAACTCCTCCTTGACCTCTTCACTGAGTGCCCAGCGGAAATGATAAAACTGGGCCATCTGGGTCCACTCGGCATTGGCCACAAGCCATCAAAAGTGCATGGTATAGGAGACGGCTGGCCTATGTGCCTGCAAGAATTTTGGCAGGAGAGCTTCAGCCAATCACAGGAAGGTGCTCCAGCATATTAGTGCCAGAAAATTCAGTTTGAGTGGAGGTGAGGCCCAGTCTAGCACCTCACTGGTCAATACACTAGTTACCAATCCCCCCTTAGCCTGATGGGTGGGGTAGGTCCAGGGGCAGAGGCTAGTTAAGAAACCCCCACATTTTCAGTCATTTCCATCAAACCACTCAGGTAGGGGAACCCCAGGGCCAAGCTCAGTTAGCAAGGCCTTCGTTCACACCTGGTGTGATGTGTCCCCTTTTGTATACGGGCCACTTACTAGCGAAGGACCTGTTTTCTGCAAAAAGTTGCACCACCTGGTGTCAGGCTCTGCTTCCTATAATTAGGCCTACTGCTTCAAGCAAAAGTCCCAGCTAGGCATAGGTTCGGATCTGGGTGAAGGATGGTGCAGGAATCAAGATCCAGGGACAGGGCAAAGTCAAAATCAAGATCAGAGTCCATAGACAAACCAGAATCAGAACTGGAGCCCGAGTCCAGGTGCAGGCCAGTGATCAAAGCTGGGTGGTTAGAGTCCAAAGATAAACCAAGCTGATATCAAGCCAGAGTCCAGACACAGGCAGAAACTCAAAGCCAGGTAGTCAGAGTCCAAGAGACTGAGGAGGATCAGGAGTAGGAGACAAGGCTGGAGTGAGTTGGTGGTGGGGCTGGAGTGAGGCTAGAGGGCGGCAAGGACAATACAGAGCAAGAGTTCACAGCCAACATCTAGAGCCAAGGGTCATGCCAAGGTCAGTAGCCAGAGACCGTAGCCGAGGGTCAAGCCAAAGTCAATAGCCAGGAACTGGAGGGCAGGGCAGAGTGGTGCACGGAGGCATGAACCAGGATCAAGGTGGGGACTGGCTCAGCAGACGGGCAGGGATCTGCCTTGTTGCCCAGATAACTTCCTGGTACTTCCAAGCAGTGCCCACATGGAGGGAGACCTGCAGATCTGGGTTCCAGTCCCACAAATCCTCACCTGGAGACTCTCTTCCTAGGAATAAAAGAAGGACAGCATGATGACAAAATGTCTTTGTCCCTGGGCTGGGATCCAGGGCTGGGGGAGCTCCCATCCAGGCTATGTGCCAGGGACCACACCTCCATCCCTAGCTCCTGTTCATTTCACACTCAGAGACCCTCTAAAAGGAGGGGAGAATAAAGGGCAGAAAGTGAAGCTGCCCCTGGGGGGAAGGCACTAGCCTGGGACCCAGTCCAATTCCTATATCTACACCCAGGTTTATATGACCTGGGTCACAGCCCTTCCTCTGTGTCTTAGTCCTCACCTGTCCAATGGGGAGGATCATTTCCTGTCCCAGGGTGCTTAGGGGGGAGTTACGTTCCTGGCTGGGAGGGGTTCAGATACCATGTGGGTGGTGGGAGGCTCAGACATTCACAATTTCATGGGTGACATGGGCCATGGGATTGTCTGAGCAGTGACCACAGGGGACGGGCTCCACGTCAGGCCACCTCTCCCAGACTGCAATCGTTACTGATGAGAAACTCTGGTTCTACAGATGTTCTCACTGTAATAAACCAAGCCTGTTGTCCTGGGCTGGGCCCTGACAGCCAGAGGCTTCCTAAACTGGCCTCTAGACATGGGGCAGGAACAGTAACCAGACAGGCCATAGCCCCGCGGGGTGGGGGTGGGGGTGGGGCTTGGTGGTGAGAGGGAGGTGGCATTCTAGCTCTGGCTCCCTGAGGTCGGACTCATCCTCTGATCCCTTGGCATGGGGGATGGACTGATGGGCGGCGTGGGAGACCTTTGCCCTTGCTCTGGGGAGAGGGAGTCATTGCCCTAGCTCTTACGAGTGGTAAAAGTGTTGTGGGGGGGGGTCCTTCCCTGCCCCTTGTGAGGAAGTGGAGGCTCCAATGAGCAGCAGAAAAGGCCTGCAGTTCCCTCTCCCAGAGAGCTGCAGTTCCCTCTCCCAGCTTGTGTCCAGAAAGTCTCCTCATTAGCAGCTCCAACCCACAGCAACCAGGGGCAGGCATGAGCCCAGAGCAGCTGGGAGGGACCCCTCCCCTCACCTGCAGCTGGATTGGTGAGTGTGGCTCTCTCTCAGGATACTTGGGGAGGGCCCGGCCACAGCAGCCCCAGGTCAGACAGTGGTGCAGATGGGGCACTCAACCATTCCCCTGCTGTAGTGCAGAGCTTTCTGAGCTCCAGGGGGGGACATGGGCCCTGGTACTAACATGCAGGCCCTTCTGTGTCAGGCCAGGCAGGGAGAGCGTAGAGCCATGGCAGAGAGAGTAAGGCCAAGAAAAAGGAGGGTGGGGAGCACTGTTCCCTCTAAGCTGTGTGTGTGTGTGTGCGCGAGCACACAGATCTTAAACCCCGGGCACATGTCAAAACACCGCGCGCACTCCAGCTTCAGGGGTATTAATGGCACCTGAGGTCACCAAAATTTCCGCCCAGCCCCACCCCATGTCTGAGGGACGGATTCCCCCACCCAATCCCCAGATGGATTCTTGTCTCCTCTCTAGTGACCTCCAACTCCACTGCCACCCTTGTAGAGTGAAGCTGCGCCCCAGCCCTGCCCCCACTCCACCCCTTCCTCTGAGGACTGCAGCAGGGGTCAGGCAACCCACACTCACTGGGCGGTGGTAAGTGCAGTGACCCAGCCCCAGCCTGCTCCACACCGCCGGCTCCCAGCCACACTGCCAGTGAGTGCTGGGGGCCAGTTCCCCCCTGCCTCCCAAGCCCCAAAGCTGGGAGCCAGGGAAGCAGAGCGGAGTGGGCTGGGTCACTCCACTTCCCACCGCCCCATGAGTGCAGGGTTGGGCCCACCCTGCACTCACCAGGAGGTGGGAATTGGACCGACCCGGCCCCAGCCCGCTCTGCTCCACCCTGCTCCGCCAGCTCATGCTGGGAGGTGGTTCCCCCTTGCCCCCCAAGCCTGCGCCTGCCCCCCCCTCACCGAGGCCTGGGGCCACACACACACCCCGCAGGGGGGCTGCATAGGGCACCAAAATGGCTAGGGATGGCCCTGGTCTCCAGGGGAGTTTCCCAACCCTAGCATGAGCGATGGCAGCTTGTCCTGTTGATGTGATGCCTGTAAATAAATAGCCTGGCTGGAGAGCTGGGTCTGAACTGCTTTGAGCTGCTCAGGGGACAAGCTGGCTCTACCCTGTGTATGGAGTTGAATTCATCTCTAAGAATGGCACCTGCAATGACTCATTCACCTCCTTGCTCCCCGGCCAGCAAATGGGGATGGGACGGGAGTGACTTTTCCTGGCCGAGAGGTGAAAGGCCCTGGGTCCTTCCCCAAAGCTAGATTAATCCTTCTGTGGTTACCTCATCCCCTATCAGCTGCCCAGCTTCCCCCACAATGGAGAAGGCTAGAACCAGCCCAGCCTGGCTGACACGTAGCCGGGGGTCGTGGATGGCCAGCAGCACCGCCTGCAGCAAGGATCTTCTCTGGTCTTCTGAGAAGATCTCACCGAAGACCTAAAACCAACAGCACCTGAGCTCTTGGTAGATTGCCCAAATCCCTCTAGTGGCTCACGTGGAGGGTAAGAGTCCTGCTGCAGCCAAGGCAGCTAATTCCCCTGGAGGACCTTTGGGGTCCCATGGCCCAGGGATTCCCCTTTAGTAAGAGGTCGCAGGCACTGAGGCCTCTAATAGTTCAGGATTCACCTCAGGAGCCATGATATGCTGGGAATGTGTCAATGTGCACAAGCCTGGTGCAGTCTGGAATGTAGCTCACAAAGACTACACAGGACCCGCTACTGCTTCCAGCAGCAATATCTCCTGGAGCTCACAAGCTAGAGGGATGGGGCTTTCCGAGCTCACTCAGGTCCCATTCCCCATGCCACCAACATTCCCACGAGCCTTACGTATGGTGCAGTAATGCAGGCCAGGGTAGGAGCTCAGTGTCCCTGACCAAACTCCCTGGGCAGGGGCAGGTTCTGCTTCCTGATTTGCAATGGTGCTGGGCAAATCCCACACCTTCCCATGCTTCCACAAGGAGCAGGGAATCCAACAAGGGTCTGGTCTGGCAATAACTGGGTGTGAGCTTCCCAACTCACTGACCCAGTGGCTCCCCTCTCAGACATTCGGGTGTCAGCCAGGGAGACAGTGAGTGGAGCCAGATCCCTCGAGATACAATCCTGCATTAACTCAATGCCCCAGGGGATTCCTTTTATGCCACGTAGAAATGGATCCATGTATCACCCCAAACCAGGGCCGTTAGGAAGGCTCCGAACCAGGATCCTCAGTCTCTCCCAGCTGAACTCTGTCAGCTGGAAACACACTGCAGGCTCTTGTCCTGTATCCAGGCACAGCCTCTGCACGGGGAGACAGTTCCACACCTGAGCTGCTGTAATGTATCAGCTGAGAGACCTTACCTCCCCCACTCTGGCCATATTTCTATAGCCAAGGTGCTTGGTGTCCTGGAGCCCATCCCAATACCACAGCTCTTTGGCATCTCTGATGTTCAGGCCTGGGAGAGAAAGACACATTTGTGAGGTTGGCATTCTGGTTTCAGTGCTTGATTCCTTTTGTTCCCATTGCTGGGTGCACACTGACTGGGGCCTTTGCAGTATCTATGCCCCAATGGAATAGTAGGGTCCCCATCAGGCGGTTTAGTATCTGGAGGGGGATTTGTTCCATTCATCACAGAAATCATGTGACCATTACAGTCTTTGGGCTCTGGGAGTGGGTCCCTGCTAATGAAGGTGTCTAATGCTGAGAACCCCCCACATCCACTGAAGTCAGGATCTGGCCCTAGGTACCCAGCTGGTGAAATCCTGCAAAGCTTTCTATCCTTCCTCTGTGGTCCCCACTCCTGCCCCTGCCCTCAGTCTGGGCTCTTACTTTCCATGTGTCTCAGTACCTCCATTCCTGCTCCCTCACCAGCTGGCAGCCCCATGGCAGCTCAGCTGTGCCCTGTGAGATAAAAGAGCCAATTTCCTTGGCACTTTCACACTCATCGCTTATGAATTCATCATTTAAACTGGGGTCGGCCTCAGAGGAGGGGGCTTCTTCTATAGAGTTCCATTGCCCAGTGGAGTGAGTCTCCAAGGAGCGCTACTTTTCCATACAGGTCCCATTGCCCAGCAGGGGTCAGTCTCAAAGGAGGGACCTTGTTTCTATTGGCATCCCTCTGCCCAGCTAGGATTGGTCTAAAAGGAGAACTCTTAGTTCTACAGGGGTCCCAATGGCCCACTGGAGTTAGTCTCCTAGGGGCTTGTTTCTACAGCGTCCCATTTCCCAGCTGGGTTTCTTACCCCTCTTCTGCAGCCGTAGCTGGTAGAGCCTGTAAATCCCCTCCTTGGATTGCAGATGATGTTACATGCTGGGTCAGTGATATAGAGACCCAGCTGTGCCACAAGATACCCCACCTTGGAGAAGTCAGATGAGCTCTGATGGAAGGAGGAGGAGAGGGGAATTCACAATATTCTACCTTCGGCTCTTCATCTCCCCTGGGCCAGGAGTCTCTCTCCTCCCACTCCTTCTATAGGAAGTGCTGGGGGACAGGAACTAGAGCTACAGCCCTCATTCTCTCTGCCCCCAAAGGAGCTTTGAGCAAAGGGACCAGGGGAGGGGCTCTCTATGAGGACTCACTTGCCAGCAGCTCCAGAATAACAAGGGCCCTGAGGCCAGGCACAAATCTGCCAGCCCGTGGGTATGGAGAACAGCCCCTTATGGACCTAGGGGAACCAGTTAGCCAGGAGAAAAGGAACTTGACTGAAGCATAGTTGATTCTCAGTTTTGACTCTGCCTCCCCACAGGGGCCCTCTCAATCTAGAACCCCTGCAGCTGCAAATCTCCCAGTTTGTCAGAGGCCAGCCCTGCCTATGCAGGGGGGTCAAAGGTCACTTACATCAAATCCTGGGAGGCAGGTGGTGTATCAGAGTAGGGCAGCGCTGCTCCGTATGGACCTGGCTCTCTCTTGCGTCACTCTGGAGTGCATCCAGAAATTGATGTGCTGTGGGAGAAGGAGGCAGGTGAGGGTCAGTGGGCATATGCACAGCCTCTACAAATGAGCTTCCCCTCCCCATGGGGCTGAGACATTGTGTTCATCACAGAGCTTTAAAAGGGGGTTCTTGCATCCAGGACGCTGTCCATGTCCTGCTGGTCACAAGCTGTCATTGTCTCTCCAGATTGGGACAACGTTCGGTCTTGGGGCTGGTCCCACCCTCTCTGAACCCCTGATCCATGAATAGCACATCATGATCAAGTCACATGCTCTAGCCCCTCCCCAGCTGCAATGGCATTGGTACGATAGAGGGGGTGACTGTGAGGAGAATCCCTCCAGGAATTGCCGTGTCCATAGGGAATCAGCTGTTCTGTCCTAAGAATCCTTCTGTATCTCAGGGTCTCAGTAGAAAGGAGCCAGTGACTTTTCTGAGAGGCCCATGTCCTGGGTCTCACAGTGGTTTGAGGCTCTCAGTCCCCAACCAGGCCTGGTGCCCACTGTTAGTGCTTAACAGAACCATGCAGAGCTCTGGCTTACAGTCCCAGCTCCTTCCCTCTGTCCCCGCAAAGGCGGAAGGGCCCCGACATTGCACTGCACTGACAGTTCTGGCAAAGTCTGGCCCGCTGGGTCCCACCTGGGAGGACATAATGGACATGTGGCTCTTCCAGTCTCTCCTTTGCAGCCCTCCCATGGAGTTAAGATGAAATTCCACCCAGACCCTTCTCTTGTGCTCACCTCCAAGAGGTGCTGCAGTTTGTCCGTGGTAAGGGTTTCTGTGAGCAGGCTCCTCAGCATAATGTCCAGGCTGTCTGCATAGGCCTTGTGAAGAGCCTGCAAGAGGAGGGAGTGCCGGACAGTCATGGGATCTGGGGCTACAGCATTCAGGAGATGTTTAGGAGGGTTCTCTGGGGAGCCCTGGCAAGACCCCAAAGATGCATCCTGGCCTCTTCCATTCCTATCACTCCAGAGACACTTAGCAAGAGTTCATGGCAGGATGACACTGTTGTAGTAGCCAGGCAAGGTACTAACAAACTTCAACAGGACTTTATTTTTTATAGTGGAAACCTCTTTTCCAAGCTGCTGCTGCCCCTTCAATAGCTCTCCCTCGGCCTAAACACCACAGACATCTGGCTCTTCAGTCTTTGCCCTTAGCAGTTCTCTGCAGAGGGCTTGGTATGCAGCAGGGTATGGAACAGCCACACTGCTATGGATGGGAGCTAGGGGCCCGGGCAGAGTCCAGGCAGCAGAGCTGAGAATGAGGAGGGAAGGCCAGGATCAGCCACAGAGGGTAACGCAATCCCCTCTGGAGGGAAGGGGCCCTCCTTGCCGTTTTGTTAAGCCCAGGCCTGTTCCCAGCTCTGCTCACCCCTCCTCTATTCTCAGCAGCTCCACCAAACCAAGGGAGCAGGGACCACAGGCTCCTGGGATACAGAAGTAGGATGATGACCTACCTGGAAGTGAGCGGTGTCCTTCCCTGTGCCCATGGTAAAAACGCTGTACAGGACAGCCCGCAGGAGGTGTGATTCCAGCTCAAGAGGCGGCTTCAGTTTGCTGGCAGGAGAGAGGAGCCTGTCTTAGACTTCAGAGCACGAGAGTGGCGCTGGAACTACCATGGGATGTGAAATGTCAGGGAAATAGGCACAGGCCAGCAAAAACAGAAACAGGGGTGCCAAGAAGCACAGTGAGCTAGCTGAAGTCATACAGCCAGTCAGTGGCAGGGCTAGAACAGGGCCCATTCCCCTGATCTCACCACTGGACCTGGCTGCCCCTCTTATATAACCCCCTACCCCAGTGATCCTCTCCCTAGGGCCCCTATAAAGTTACTGAAGTGAAATCAACCACCCAGTCAGGAAAGAGTGAACATTCCCACCCCTTCAGCTACAATTGGGGTGACCTAGGAGGGGGAGAATCTGTGACTCCCAGCTCTGGGCCTGAACAGCACCAGGGTCAGGGCAGCTGGGCAGGAGGATTCTGGTACCTGAGGTTGCAAACTGCAGCCACGGAGCTGGAGAGGATGGAGCTTGGCTCAGACTCCAGGGGGAGGTCTTCAATCAACTCCTGGGAGACCCAAAGGGGACAAAGCAGCGGGTGAGATTCAGGCCCCACAGGCACTTCCCAGGGAGGAGGCCAAACTGTGCAGCAGACACAGCCAGCATAACCCCTCCCCCCCACCTTGACTCCCCTTTCCTCCCTCCCATCAAACTAACCCCTCCCACCCCCTCTCCAGCTCAACCCCCACATTCCTCCCTCTCCTCAGGCACCCCTCCGACCCTACCATCCCCCCCGCTGCCAGTTCCGGATCAGTGCCAGAATTTCCCCCTTCCCTGCTCCCCAGTCCTCAGCCCCAGGAATCCCTGCCCTCTGCTGCCCCCTCCAGCCCCACTATCTCCCCCCACTGGCCCATGTCCAGTTCCCTCCCGGCACGGGCACGGGCACCGGGTCTCACTCACCGCAGTGCTCTCCACAAGGGCCGCTCTGGAGCAGTGCAGCTCCAAGGTGTCCTGCCCCTGCTTTTGTGTGGAGAAGCACAGAGTGGGGATAGCGTGCAGGAAGCGGAGCTGCTTGGCCCTGTCCTGCACCCACTAGGAGTGGGGCTGGGGGAGAGAGAGCCGGTTAGCTAGGGGCCTCCCCGCCCCACCCAAACCAGCTCCAGGGCTCAAGTCCTCCATGGGGGAGAACAGGAAAAGCCCCCCCTTCCCAAAACTGTAGAGTTAAAAATCCTAAGGCCAGCTTGGATCCTCTAAAGGACAACTAGACATCCATTTTGTAAGCCCTTCTGGTCCCCTGCTCTCTCTGAATTTGGCGCCTTTTTATGTTTAGGTGGGAAAAGATGGTTACTGTCATTGGCTAATCTGCCTAGCAACCCTATGTCTATATAAGGGCGGTGCTCAGATTAGATCGGGGCTGCCCACCTGAGTGGCAGAGTCTTGTTGCTGTCTGTTTGGGGCAGAGCAAGTGGCTGAGGGTTAATAGGGTAGGCCATTCACTCCACAAGGGTCATCTTAAGTAGGGAATATACTTACCTGCACGCACCTGATCCATCTCCTATAGTGATCACTTGTCCCACGCACGACAACGCAGGAAGGGGAGGGATTTAATTACCTGAATACTTCCATCTTACCTGAGAAGACATTCATCTGGTTCTGCCTGGAGGTCCTGTCTCCATCTGAGGAATCCAGCCGTCCTGTCGCGCTGCATCTGTAGTAAAATGAGGCCCTGAAACATAAACCCTTGGTATCAGAGGCCTGGTATGAGGCCTGAGGCCTGAACCAAAGGAATGGTCAAGACTTTTCTAACATAAAGCAAAGTTAAGCTGTGAGCCAGAAGCAGGCCCTGCTCACAAAAGTTGGCAAGAGGAAGGCTGCTAATTGGTATCTAAATTAGATACCCATATCTAAAGGGTATCAAGCACTAATAGGATAAACATGGATAAGGATGGCACCAGAACAGTCCGGTACAAACACAATCCACAGAAATAATGAGGAACAGGCTGACCCATCCCAAAAGACAGGGTCAAAAGAATAATATGATGGATAGACTTGTTTCTTCGAACCAACATGTACCCCGAGAGAGGCAGCACCCCAATACGCAGAGGGGGTTATACCTCGATACATCAGGAGTGATGTGTAACTGGTTTGTATCTGTGTATAAGAATGTATCCCTGGGGCGGTGTCTTGGTCCAGCCTAGGGGGCAGTGGAATGTCCCGCCACTGACTGAGCTGTGTCCATTGTCAGGGGGCACATATTCGTAGTATGTCCTGTAGAGTCTGCGGGAAACTGTTACTGTGCTTCATTTGACAATAAACCTGGCCGGGTGCCTTTGTACCTTATCGGAGTCTGTGATCATCGGGGGTTCTCTCGTGGTCTGCTGTGCCAGCAATCTGCAGAGCCGGGGCAGCACATAGAGAGAACACAAGTACGCAGCCGACTGTTATCAACATTGAACAAGAGCAGAGCACCATACCGGTGACGTCTGACGACAGCAGCCATCCTGAAAAGGAGAAGACACCATCAGATCAAGCTGCCAGAGATGGTAGTGTCATTCTCATTTTAATCCTCGTATATAGATCCCTATTGATGCAGCCTGCCTTGTTTTATTATCCGTCTCACCTTGTTACCTGGGGAATCCTTGCCACCCCATTAATAAATCTGGTTGTACCTTTATCCTGTCTGACTCATATCTGGGAACACAAACCCCCAGTGATAGATACGGGAAGGGAGGCGAACCTGAGACTGAGACTCCTGGCCATTGTTAATTCTAGCTCCTGTGTTGGTCAACAAAACCACAGTGTCCTCCCGCACAGGCAGGGATTGTAACTGGCAGTGTCTGTGGTGGGAGGAGACCCTGGCCTTTGTGGGACAAACACACCCTCTTGGAGGTCCCAGATAACATGGGAGAAGTGCCCCCATAAGGGGGTTATGGGTTTTCTGGGGTGGGGATGGTGCAAGGGGCAGACAGACTCGGCGCCAGCTCCGCAGGGGGATTTTTGTACCTCTTCTCTGCCCTGCAGATGTTTCTGGATGACCCTGATGGCAGCTTCTTCTGGGGGCATGTCCTCATCCTCATCCCCCTCCAGCTGGACACAGGGGTTCCCTGCACCAGGGAAAGAAGGAGAGAGGATGACTCCTGGTGCTGCTGAGGGGTTCAGTGAAGAGAGAAGGCTTAAATGTTCTGTCCTCCTCTGTAAGGAGCCCCATGGCAGAGAGGGCCCTCCCACCCCCCACAGAGACGCCCTTAGCCCCATCTGCCTCAGGACCCCATAGCAGTCAGGCCATGCCCCATCATCATCAGGGGCCCGGGAAACTGAAGCTCCCCCAACTCCGCCCTGAATGTCCTGCACAGGGCGTGGCTGTGCCACTCCCACTGGCGTCAGTGAGTCTCACGTGGCTCAGGGCTGATGTCTTGGTGAACCAATGGGCCCAGGGTGTTACTAGTCCATCCCCCCCATCCTCCTCCCTTCCCCTGGCTTCCCCTCACCTGCCATGGGGGAGCCTTCAGCCTCAGCCCTCTCACACTCCTATGAGGTGCTGCTGGCCCCTTGGGAGTAGGCGGAGCTGCTGGTGCTAGAGCCGGGGTCGCCCATCTCCTGCTCTGGGGAGGCTGGGGGCTCTCCAGTGGCCAGGCAGGGGAATGGCTTCTGCTGGGCCCTGGGGCTGGGCTCCTGGCTCCTCTGCTTCCTGGAGAGGAAGCCCCAGAGCCGCTTTGCCCGGCTCCCACCCTGTACTGGGTCCCTCCCGCACAGCTGCATCCTGGGCCACCTCCATGTTGGCCCAGAAGGTGCCTCAGGGCCTGCTCTCGGAGCTGGTGTCTTCCTCCTCCAGAACACCAGGCACTTCCACCTCTTGGACAGGCCAGAACCTGCCTCCCCGCCAGTGGGTACAGAGGGGCCACTCTCCTCCTGGGGCAGCCTGCAGCAGCTTCCCACTGGCCCTGGAGCCACCTTCACAGCCTTCTTCCCCAGCATCTGCCTGAGCCTCTCCATCCGGGAACTGAGTGGGGAGCAGCCTCGAGTCTGGGTTCAAGGCAGCCTCTCACTAACAGGCCTTCCTGCTCCCCTCCACCTATCCTCCGCTGGGACAACTCCTCCTCACCACACACCCCACCATGGGGTACAGGGACTGCAATTTACACACGGGCAGGAGCTCACAGAACAGGCTGCTCCCAAAGTTCCCCCTCACCACTGAGGCACTGTTGCATCGGGGGAGCCTCATCCTTTCAGAGCAGTGGGGTTTTCAATTAGTTTGGACAAGCAGCTCCGCCCTGCTAACCTCCGCCCCAGGCCACACTCCCTGCCAGGCTAGAGAAAGAACAGAACCCAGGAAGGAATCTGAGCCTGCCCTGGGGACTGTTCCCCAGCTAAAGTTCACCAAGTCCCAGTCATATGAGGCATAATCCTTCCCCCACCAAGTTCCCACTGATTTCATTGATTGGGGTTGTGGGTGTTCAGCAGCTGGCAGGGTCTGGCTCCCCCAGAGACTCTCAGCCTGGGGAACAGTTTCATACAAGGGAAGGGCTGGGAGCCCTATTGCTGGGCTATTTCCACCATACTAGAGATGATTCTGGAGAACACCCTGCAGGAAACATGCTGCCCAGGTCCAGAACTGCAGGGGGCTGTGTTAGGAAATCTCGTTTCATTAGGAGGAGATTTCCCCCCAACTCCTATTTCTGCCCCTCCCCAAGCAGAACAGGGAAGCCTCTGAGGACAAACTATGTGTGCCACTCACTTGCTCTGGATGGCGTAGACCTCGGTGGCAGATGCTCAGGGCAAGGTCTCTCCCTTGCCCTCTTCCTCACTCCTTGGAGCTGGAAAAGGTGCTGCACTGGGCAGCACAATTCCCTGCCAGCAGGGCAGGGTGTAGAAACCGAGAGACCGACAGTGGCTGTGAAAACAAGATGATGTTTTATTGCCAAGGGATGGATAAACTCATGTCAACAGCCGGGGGTCCAAAACACTGACCTACTGCAGGCGTAGGATGCCTCCCATCTCAAGGTCTCCTAGCACTTTACACACATTCCTGAAGCCTGACAAGCCCTGGGCTGTAGGGGAGGGACCCCAACGCCACTGACCGAAAACTGGCCTGGGCAGGGGAAGTCACTGCCTCAGGGTCGCACTGGGAGTCAGTGACAGAACCAGGGATGGAATCCAGGAGTCCTGTGTCCAGGCTCCTGAACTAACCACTAGAGGAAGACTCCCTTCCAGAGCTGACAATTGCAAGCAGGACCCTATTCCCAGTCTCCCTGGCTTTGAGAGGAAGTGTGGCCTGCTGCAGTACATGAGGATCATAGAATCATAGAATCATAGAATATCAGGGTTGGAAGGGACCCCAGAAGGTCATCTAGTCCAACCCCCTGCTCAAAGCAGGACCAGTTCCCAGTTAAATCAAGGATGGGTATTGGGAGTCAGGACTCCTGGCTTTCATTGGTAGTTTTCCTATTGATTATGAGACCTTGGCCAAGCCATTCCCCCTCTCTATGTTTCAGTCCCCATCAGTAAAATGGGTACAAAATACTTACCCAATATTGTAAAACGCTGTGAGATTTAACCAGAAAAAGCCGGTCTGTAAGTGCTATGCAGCATTGGACCATTAAAGGTCAGATCCAAATTCCTAGAATTTAGATCTGGGCTTTCAGTTCAGCCCAGATCCAAATTCCTAGAATTTAGATCTGGGCTTTCAGTTCAGCCCAGTACAGAGTGAGGAACCCAGCCTTAGACCTTAGGTTGAGGAGGATCAGCCCTTCCTGGATTGGGAGATGAGCTAGGAGGCTTTTCAATTCCTAGGCAGATGGATTAAAAATAGATTATTTTTAAAATATGAACTGGATTTTTTAAATTAAATTAACCACAGGTTTGTTTGTTAAACTAAACCTGCTTAAAATTAAATTTGAAATTGACAACCTATGTTAAACCCTAATCTTATTATAATCTCCTAAAATAATGTAAAGAGAATAGGGAAAAAAAAAACAATATTAAGTAGTACATGTTTACTGCCAAGTTTTAAGGACAGTCAAACCACTGAAGCACCTAGAACCAGAATTACTTGAAGTGCTAAAACAGCTTCAGACAGCAGTAGCCTCCTTTGAAAGTGCAGAAAGAATATTTTCTTCATTTCAGTTTATTCAACTAGTTCAGTTCAATGACAAATTCAGTGAATTTCAGAAATCCACGGGGAGTTGACCAAGCAGGCAAACTTGTTTTCTTCCTTCAATCTATGAATAAAAATGAGGTGTGAGGGGATGAGATCTACCAGTTCATACCTCTTGAAGGACATGGTGACCAGAATGTATCAATTCAGTTCACTAACTACAGACAATATTTCCTTTGTTTAAGAACTCAGTTTTGATAAATGTTTTTTCTTATGCTTTTCTTTCTGGCTCTGCCACGGCGTTGCTGTGTAACCACCTCTTGCTTCTTACCTCTATTTTCACCTCCTCTGTTCAGGATAGAGACACTTCTCTAACTCCTAGAAGTAGTGTGATTTAAGTAGGTCAGGAGTATTAAACACATTTGAGCTCAAAAGGACAATGGGTGATTGTTGTTTGGGGCAAGAATCCCTAGTGATTTCCTGCTTCTCCCCCATCCAAAGCCAATGTCACATCTTTGGGTTTGGAATCAACGGTTGGAAATTCTCAGTGTCCCTCAGTCTCCTACTGCCCTCAATTGTTACTTGGCTTTAGAGGCTTGGCTGCTAACAGCACTAGAATGTGTTACTTAGTTCTTGGTTGTTCCTAGTGAATGAGGGTCTCAGTCTGGCCTCCAAAATTCAGAATCCCAGAACTAGACATCAGGGTGCATTGATTTAAACCATTTATTTTAATCATGTTTTACAGTTATACTTTTTAGTTATTTTCCTAATGATAGGTTGATTCTCATTAGTTGATAACTATTAAAAATGTTGATTTGCAACTAAATATCGTCTTTACACTAAATTTGGTGCTTTTTCTTTTGCTAACTATGATGGTAAACTATATCTAAGCACATTTATTTAAGCAGTTATATGGAGTAATTTACATTTCTTCAGTCTAATTTTTACATTTTTATTATGTTGGAAAATGGCAAATGATGCATTTATTTCCTAGATTATGATGATTTTTTTTACTTCTGATTTTCCAAGCTCTGTTTGGATGGAAATTCAAATACTCTCAAAAATGCACAGAAAGAGCATTTTCAATATGTTTATTAATTAAATGAAACTACCTTAAATTTGCTGAATAGAGAATAACAAAAAAGTTTTCTGAAACGTGTTTTTCATTTAAACCTAACTGATGTAAGGAGGTATTTGCAGTTAGTGAATTGAACTTTCGGATTTGATAGCTGCTTTCAACTACCTGAAAGGGGGTTCCAAAGAGGATGGCTCTAGACTGTTCTCAATGGTAGCAGATGACAGAACGAGGAGTAATGGTCTCAAGTTGCAGTGGGGGAGGTTTAGATTGGATATTAGGAAAAACTTTTTCACTAAGAGGGTGGTGAAACACTGGAATGCGTTACCTAGGGAGGTGGTAGAATCTCCTTCCTTAGAGGTTTTTAAGGTCAGGCTTGACAAAGCCCTGGCTGGGATGATTTAACTGGGAATTGGTCCTGCTTTGAGCAGGGGGTTGGACTAGATGACCTTCTGGGGTCCCTTCCAACCCTGATATTCTATGATTCTATGATTCTATGATTGTTTCTGGGTATTGTATCTCTCAGATTTTGGAACTAGTAGATCTGATTCCCCCAACATGTAGTATTTATTCATAGATTGGAAGAGGAAAAGTAGCTTTCCTGCTTTCTCAATTCCCAATCAGTATCTGAAATTTGAATGAACTTGTCCTTGAACTCAATTAGCTGAATACAATGAACTGAAGAAAATATTCTTTCTGTGCCTGCAGAAGAGGCTACTGCTGTCAAAAGCTTGTTTTACCGTTTCAACAAACTCTGGTTCCCGGTGCTTAGCCAATGACTTCCACAAATTCAGTGGTTTGACCTCCATTAAAACTGCACAGCAAACATGGACTAAACTATAGCAAGTTTAAACACTAACACAGGTTGTCATAATTTCAAATTTAATCCCTGATAGTCTGGTTTTTAAAAAAAACCCTGTTTTTAATTTAAATAAAAATAATTTAAATTTTTTTAAAATCCTTTTTGTGGCTTTTTTTTTTAAAATCATTTGTATTCACCCTGATTTTAGAAGAACTACTACTTTCAAGAGAATCATAAACTGCTCATATTCAATTATAGGAGAGAAGGCAGCAAAATTCATCATATCAATAATTTGTTGAAAATTATTTACTCGATCTTAAAAGAGGCTAACTAGAGGGTTGGACACTTGTTTGTTTATGTAGGCCCAGTTTCCATCCCTGAACCAGAAGCAATTGGACCTGATAATACCAAAACCCCCTACATTTTATTGTCAAATCATCTAAGCCATTCCTCTTCTGTTCTTCGCGTTTTATATGTTTCAGATCAACAAAAACTTCCCCTTGATAGTCACTGCCCATGTGGCTCTGCAGGCAGAGAAGCCTGAGCAGTAGCATTGTGACATCAGAGGTAACTCAGCAACCCACCCATCACTCATTCACTCCAATAACCTTGATCTTAAATCCTAACCCTGCTGCCTGCGTTGGTCATCTCTCCCATTGAAACCTGCAGGTTCATTTGCTGACTCATTTTAACCAATGGGGTTGAATTATGCAAATCAACTGGAGAAAGTTAGCACTGACTGGCTGAGTTAACTCTGGTGTCACAAAGCGCCTCTGCCTACAGCACCAATTTAATGGGCAAGGTGTGGAAATCAGGCTTTTCTGGTGTTGCTGTTTTCCAATTGTCACCAAAATCAACAAGGTTCTTCCCACTGATGCCTAGAAATTTTGGAATCAATTTAACGGAGTCTTCAAAAATTATCATGTTACAGACAGACAAAGAAATGCCATTGAACTGAGCGTTAGGCCTCACTGCACTCAGCCAGCAGTGACCTGGGTCTCCTCCCTGTTAACTCAGTAAGACCCCAAGCTCAACCAATCAGCATGGAGACTCTCAAGGGCTGGAAGCTGAGCAATTGAACAGATGGGCAAAAGACAGCCTTAGTCACCACAGGAGGTCATTTTGGGGGAGATCACTATCAGCACAAAATTCTAGCCCCATCTCTTTGTGAGGGCCTCTTACAATGACAACTAGAAAACAGCCCCACCCTGCTCAGGAAGAAGAGCAGCAGAGAGAAATGGAACAAGAAAAGAGAAAAGAAAAGTAAAGGCAAGCAAAAAGGGACAAATTCCAAACACCCCAGCGAATTATAGATTCCAAGGCCAGAAAGATCTGCTCTGATCATCTAGTCTGCCCTTCTGTATTACATGGGCCATAGAACTTCACTCAAAATAATTCCTGCTTGAATTAGAGCAGATTTTTTAGAAAAACATCTCATCTTGATTTTAAAAATGCCAATTATAGAGGATCCATCACAACCCTGGGTAAATTGTTCCAAACCCTGTCAGTTAAAAATGTTCACCTTATTTCCAGTCTGAATTTGTCTAGCTTCAACTTGCAGCCATTAGATCTTCTTATACCTGTGTTTGCTAAAGTGAAGAGCCCATAACACATATTTGTTCCCTTATGCTCATCCCTTAACCTTCTCTTTGTTAAGATCAATAGATTGAGCTTCTTGAGTCTATCAATATAAGGCATGTTTTCTAATCCTTTAATCATTTTTGTGGCTCTTCTCTGAACTCTCTCAAATTTATTGGCCTCCATCTAAAATTGTAGATACCAGAACTGGACACAATATTCCAGTAGTGGTTGCATCAGTACCAAATACAAAGATATATAACCTGTCTAATTCTACCTGTGATTCCGCTATGTATGGGTCCAAGGATCGCATTTGCCCTTTTGGCCACAGTGTCCCACTGGGAGCTCATGCTCAGCTGATTAGCAAACATGACCCCAAGTCTTTTTCAGTGTTACTGTCTCCCAGGATAGAGTCCCCCATCTTGTACATATAGCCTATATTTTTTGTTCCGAGAGGTATAACTTTACATTTGGACATACTAAAATGCATGTTGTTTGCTTGTGCTCAGCTTACCAAGCAGTCCAGATGGCTCTGTGTCAGTGACATGTCCTGTTTGTTATTTACCACTCCCCCAATCTTTCTGTCATCTGCAGATTTTACAGTGATGATTGTATATTTGCTTCCAAGTCACTGATCAAAATGTTACATAGCACAGGGCCAAGACCCGATCCCTGCACGACCCTGCTAGAAAGACACCTGCTCGATAATGATACCTCATTTACAATTACATTTTGAGACCTATTAGTTAACCAGTTATTAAGGGGTGGATTCCTAGGTGGGACATTTTTCTGCCAACTTACCTTGTGTTTTCTGAGCCTAGTACTCGGCTGGCAATGTTTGGATCAGACTGAACATGTTCCAACCCTCACTGATAATCTTACCTTCTACACAGGGGATGTCTGCTTTCTACAAAATCAAGACAGCAAGGAGAAAACTCCCAGAGAAGCTCCTCCTTAGCACTCAGGTGCATGAACACAAATCATCTCTTAGTCCTCCAGGAGAGACCGTGAGAAGAAGGCTTGCTGCAGCAAGGCTATAGGGGTCTCTGAGGTTCCCCCTGCCCTGCCCCCCTGTACTGCATGTCTGATGTCAAGGGAGCTCTGTGAGGTCACAGCCTGCTCACCACCTTTGCCCAATAGGCTGAGTTCCTTTCAAAGGCCCTTGTGAAGTCACTGCCACACCCACCCCTCCCTTGCAGGGCTGATATCTGCTCCTGGCCAGCCCCTTTGGATGGCTCAGCTGCTCCCCCAAATCTCCCCACTTGCTCACTATTAATTCTGGGGAGCAAGCAGGCTAAACAGTAAAACAGCAGATGTTCCTCATCTCACAATGAGTTTTTCATAGATTCATAGATTTTTAGGCCATTAGATCTCCTAATCTGGCCTCTATCTCACAGGCCATGAAGTTTCACACTCTTACTCCCATATTAAACCCAACAGCTTGTGTTTCACTAAAACACACCTTCCTGAAAGACATCCAGTTGTGAGGTGAGGACATGAGGAAACAGAGAATCCACCACTTCCCTTGGTACTCCCAGCATCACAGCAAAATGCAAGGTGGAACAGATTGCTTATCATATATATGTGCTAACTACTTTATGCTAAACAATCTTCCATCATCCGATGAAGTGAGCTGTAGCTCACGAAAGCTTATGCTCAAATAAATTGGTTAGTTTCTAAGGTGCCACAAGTACTCCTTTTCTTTTTGCGAATACAGACTAACACGGCTGTTACTCCGAAATCTTCCACCTTGCATTTCACTGTGACCCGAGGAGTACCTTTCCCAGACCTGAAGAAGAGCTCTGTGCAGCTTGAAAGCTTCTCTCTCTCATCAACAGAAGTCGTTCCAATAAACGATATTACCTCACCCACCTTGTGTCTCTAATATCCTGGGGCAGACAGAGCTACATCTATACTGCATACACGTGGATGTTGTCACAGACTGAGTCCCTCTAGTGGACAGTCACCAGACTACGTTAAATGGACCTAACTTCTGAATCCCACATACATCCAAGACATGTGGGGTCTGTGCAGAGTCCAGCCACTGCTTCAAGCTGCGGGGCTCCCAGACACAGACTTCTTATCTGGCTCCCTTCCTGGGAGTGTAGAACTTCACAATCCAACTGTCCTAGGCCTCAAAGAAAAGGTATCACAGACTGCTTTTTAAAGTATCATGCTCACTTCACTGTAGGTCACAAAAGCTTATGCTCAAATAGATTTGTTAGTCTCTAAGGTGCCACAAGTACTCCTTTTCTTTTTGTGGATACAGACTAACACGGCTGCTCCTTTGAAACCTCTCCTATGCTAGGTACCCCAAGAATCCCAGGACACTGACCAAAATCCAATGGTTCTCAGGAATACTGAGGGTTTGGAGAGGGGATTGAGGTCAAGTGTTTATTGTTTTGCACAGATGTGTGACTCTCTTGTGCTGTCCAAAAGTAAAGTGTGTGTGTGTTTAAGAAGTTCCTTTGCAAAGTCTGTGGTTCCTCACTTTACTGGTTCTGTGATCCCAGAGGGGCTAAACCAGAAAGGGAAGAGAGCACACGTGAAGGGGGAATCTGGGGAAATGTGCAAAGCGGCTACAGAGGCTTGGGAGGTCTCAGCACTGGCTTTGGGGCCAGTCTCCTAGCCCAGTCAGTCCCAGTTGTTCCCCTCCCATCTCCTCAGCTGATTTGTCTCTCTCCCACATCCTGGCCTCCTGTACTAATATAACTCCCCAGGCTCTTCAACCAATCTCAATGCGCCTATATCTCCAGTCCTGGCTCCTTCTTTCAATCTCTCCAGCTAGTCTCAGTTCTCCTTCTGAACCACAGCTCTCCATCAGATCTGTCCCCCATTCCCCTTCACCTCCTTCCACCTAGGGTGACCAGACAGCAAGTATGAAAAATCGGGACAGGGGAGGGGGGTAATAGGTGCCTATATAAGAAAAAGCCCCAAATATCAGGACTGTCCCTATAAAATAGGGACATCTGATCACCCTACTTCCACCCACCCCACAGGTTCTCAGTCCCAGTCTCCTCTTTGGCTGCAAGTCTCCTTGCCCAGCCGGGCCCAGTCTCTGCCCTCACCTCAACTCCAAATGCCATTTTCTTTCACCTCCTCCCAGCTTCCAGGATCCCTTAGCCTCTTTCTTTCAATCTACTCACTCCTGCCCCCTAGTCTCTACATTTAAATCAGGTACTTCCTCATCTGGGCCCAGCAGGATGGAGGGGTGGGTCACTGAGAGCACAGGAGAGACAGGCTCTCTGCTCTCAGTTCAGATACCTGGTGTAACAGTGGCAGGCCAGATGTCACCTCTTGCCAAGGCTGCAGACATTAGCTAAGAATTGACAAACTCGTAGCTGGAGACCAGACCAGGTCACCTGTATGTTAGTTATGCTCAAAATAGGTATTAGTATTTTAAGAATACTAATGCTCATAAATTGCTACTGCTAATGCTCAGAAATGCTCATAAATTGCTGCATGGATTAATCTCACTTATAATGTCGGTATTCCATGCTATAAGAAAATAGGTAAGTTTTGTTTTATAACTTTAAAAATGTTTGCTCTGAACTTGTGAATCCAGGCAGGAGAATTGTCCTTCCCTCTCCCCATCCCCGTCCATCTGGATGGACTATCAAAATCAGATGGGCCATCAAGAAACATCAAGAAGCTTGTCCTGTAGGCGTGGAAGCTGAATGAAGGAAATAAAACAAAGTCATAGGACAATGTTCCATCTTTTTTGGCTGTTTGAACTCTGAAGGGCCAGAGACTCTAAACTGAAGTCAGAGATCCCCAGGGACAGCCTCCTGTGTCTGCCCTGAAAGACACTTTAAATTGACAGATCACTACAACTCTGTCACTCTTAGGATTTAGATCAGAGGTGGGCAAACTATGGCCTGTGAGCCACATCTGGCCCGTGGGCCCATCCTGCCCAGCCCTTGAGCCCCCGGCCCCTTCACCGTAGCCTCAGCTTGCCATGCTGTCAGCGCTCTGGGCAGCAGGGCTGCGAATTCCTGCTGGCAGCGCCGCTGCGAGAGCCGCAGGGTGTAGTGTATTAAATTGCTCCCCGTAGAAATGTGCTACTTATGGAGCACCAGGACTGGCAGCAGTAAGTACTACACCGTAAGTAGCAGATTTCTACGGGGAGCAATTTAATACACTACATCTTTGGTGTAAGCTCTAGGGTGCCAATTGATCTGGTGGTAAGTGACTGGTCTCTTGGGACAGGAAGCAACCCAAATGTGGTGTGATTTTTGGTGCAAGTGACCATTTATCACTAAGTTCAGTTTGTCTGGGTGGCAAGATAGCTTGGAGAATCTAAGGGGCTGTCAGTGACTCCATGGTAAGACTGTTATAGTGAATCAGGAGTTCACATTTATTACTGGCTTGGTGAAATCTAATTATAGAACACACCACCAGTTGGGGGTGTCTGCCATGAGGTAGGCACTCACAGTCAAGAGCCACTCCTGACAGCGTGACACATGCAGCATCCTACAAGCATTTCATAAAGTTTAAACAGTAAACACATTCTTATAAACTTAACATCTAATTTAACAATACCAATGCACAGGTGAGCCAGACTGGTTTCCGGTTATGCATTGGTCAGCATTCAGTGGTCTGCCAGCATCACAGTAACCATGGGCCTTCATGTCACACATTGACTGAATAGGGATCTTGGCATGGTTTGCTCACCTTGCCTTTTGTGTCTCCCTTCTCAGGAGCAGAAAACCAGAAGCAAGCATAAAAATGAAATTCAGAAAGGACTATTGTTCATGAGACAAGAGGATGGGTTTACACTGTTAATAGACAAGCTGGAACTTTTTGGAAAAGACGCCCCATGTCTGGTCTGGATATATGAAGAAGTGTTTGTATGTTACCAATGCAAACAATAACTGACAGCAAAATCTGAGACACTGTTAACTGCATCCCTAACCACAGGAGGAAGAACCCTAATAGGTCAAATGCACATGGTTTACATAAATGATTTACTGAGAGCATAAAGAAAAAAATAAAAACAAAATCAGACAAATAAAACTTGTATGAATTAGTCTACACTAATATGAATAATCATAATATCAATAATCGTATCTACACAGGTATGCCTGATACTCTGATCACCGTTGAGCGATACTACATAACCATCACTCTTTAAAAAAACCCACAGAGACCTATTTGAGAATGATCAATGGGATCTAGAGAGCTGTGGTGTGATGGTGAAGGAAACTCTCCTGAACTCATCCCATCCAGCACTCACAGCAGTTAGAGAAAGGGACAGTGGAGTAAAGAAGGTTGCTAAAGTTACATTCTCTCAAAGAACTTATAGTCTGCAGTCAACTGTTTCTACATGTTAATTTCACACCCTTTAAACTACTTTTTTATAAGGAGCCAGCAACCACAGTGCAGCATACGCAGACATCCAACTTGGCTAAGATGTAGTTCATCTTGGCTATGATGTAGCTTTCTTAGATACCTTGGTGATAGGTGCCTTTTAAATACCTAATAATACTGTAAATAGTCTATATTCAACACATCTCCTGTGAGTCACTATGTCCCATTGGACTAGCATCACTCTCAGTGACGTCCCAAAATGGCAACTACACACAATTCAATATGTAGTATAAGCAACAGTGAAGTTGCATACGTGGTGGTGATTTCAAAAGCACTTAAGTGATTTAGGAGCACAAGTCCTATTGAACTCATGACACTGATAACAGAATTTTATCCACTGGCACGAGTGCTACCTAGGATTCCTCTCATAAGTGAACTGTTGGATTGCTGGTGAGAGCAGCTCTGGTTGATCAGTTACAGACATCAGTAAGAGATATTTGGCTCTGCAACTGGAGAGGAGAGAACATTTTCTTGCCCTCTGGCAGGAATCTATTTGCTGGAGTCATTAGGAGATCAGATTGGCCATGGGCTAGGAGGAGTGAGTACTCATCAAAGGAATTAGCATTTAGTTTGTTTCACAGATAGGCCTAATTCCCTGCAATTAGCTTGGGACATGGGAAGCTTTATAGGAGCCACAAGTATAGGAAGAATCTTTTTCATCTCTGAAACTGTGGCCCAGAAGTGATGTTTTCCACCTTGCTAACTATATACTGGTTCAGTGGATTATGATTAGTTTTGCGCATTTTTTTTAAAAATCCCATTTCTTTCCTGTATCACACAATTACCTACTTTCCTCAATCATGCAACTGTTGCAACTTTGGCGTTTGTATGTGTTATTTACTGTTAGGTAACACTTGCTGGTTTTAGCGGAATTGTCCAGAATTGCCTGGGAGCGGGAGATTTAAACCTTCAAAGATACAGAGGACATGGGGAAGAGAGACAGTCAGAACAAATAACTCTTAAAGAGCAAAGGATAAATTTGACCAAGCACAGATGGAGATTTTCCTGCAGGATGGCTCAAATATGAGGTATGGTAAAGGGTTTAGTAGAATACAGTGGCATATTGCTAACCTAAGCGCTCAAAAATTATGAAAAAGGATCAAAAATCATGAGATTGGCTTTAAAAATTATGTTTCTTTAAATAAATTTAGGCTCTTTTCCTTTGCCTTCTGGCTTCTGAGCCTTTAGGGTGCACTTGGGGCATGTTTTCAAATTTTTCTATCTAACCATGAGGGCTAGAAATTGTCTTTTATTAAAAAAAAAAAGAAAGAAGGAAAAAAAAAAAAGTTGAGATTCTGCCATAGTCATTTTACTCCAGGAGCTGGAGCTTTAAGGAAAACACTGTATATAAAGAGTTTCAATAAAATTATGAGAGTTGGCAGCACTGCGTGTCAGACCATATGGCTTTGGGGCTTGTATGAGGAAACCGTGACCGTATTTACATCATAGCATCACAAAACAGTTCTTTGGATGCTTTCCCACTCAGGACTGGACAGCATCTAGTTTAGGCAAAGGTTATCTGTGTCCTGTTCAGTCATTTGGTTTTAAGTGAATTGCATGAAATAAAGTTGAACCCCAAGCCTGCTACCTGGTCCGCCCTCACTGGAACACATCCACAGCAATTAAAGGTTCTCTGTACTGTTTGTCAGAAGAGGTTGATACTGCTACTGTCTTCATTTTCTATTTCCATTTGTAGCAAAAGGCGATAATGTCTATAGTCATGGGATCAGAAACAAGATATCCCATTCTAAAGTAATGCTCATTCCCATATTTGTTTATTGCCATTGGAAGAAGCTGAACTTGAAGTCCTGGTTTGATCAGTCACCTGGCAATTTCCCCTCTGTATCTTGCATTATTGATACTCAGGTTGTTTGCAACCCCACAGCACAAAGAATTATTGAGGGATCTTCATAGGTTTATCATATTTTATCTTAAATGATGTTTTCCCAGAGCTGGTATCCTGCTTTGCAATAACAGATGTGCATGTTTTGGCTCTGTACCAGGCATCAGATACATATCACTCCTGAGAGAATATTTTTACCATAGTGTGCTTTTTATTTTGTAACAATACGTTAGCATTGACAGTGAAGCTGCAGCTTACTGCGCTCTAAGCCCTTTGGCATATAGTATGTCATATTGTAACATAACTGCTAAGTTTTGAGCAGCTTCATGTATGATATTTTTCATAGATGAAAGTCGCTGAGCAATGGGATCCGAGGCACTCCCCAGAAAAAAGTGATGAGACTGTTCACCTATACACACAGGGAGCCCATCTCCCGAAAGAAGAGGGAGGACTTTGTAACAGTTGTCTGAGACAACTGGCTGGATAAGGGTTGGTATGGGCTGGCTGGAGAAAGGTGACTGGGGCAGCAGGCTGAATGTGAGGCTTGTGTTGGGCTACATAGGAAAAGGGGATGGGTTTCCTGAGGAAGCTGGATGGGTGGAGAGGTCAAGGACAGTTGGCTGGTTGGGGAGTTACAGGGATTCATGGGTGGAGGAAGGTATCTGCAACAGTTGAGGGGTCAGTGTGCTAGGGAGCCTGATGGTGGTCACCTTGGACAGCTGAGTGAGGGGCTTGGTGGAGGGTGCCTGGGGCAGATGGAGCATGTGCTGGTCTTATTAAGACCTGGAGAGTTTGTATTTAAACTATATTTTCAAAATGTAAACATTAAATAACACAGCAAAAGCCTGCTGTAAACTGCAGCCTGCCAGTCTGTTCTGCGCCCTCCAATCTCTGTCTTCCGAAAAGGAAGGACGCTCTCTGCAGCCACACCCCACATCCGTACATAACAATGATATCTACTCCATACAGTGGGAGAATAGGGGACTCCTGGTGCTTTTTCTGAGCCTGCTCTGGGCTGTTGTCCTGCTGTGCCACTGATGCAATCAACTCTTTCATGCTCTTGCCAGCTGCTCATCTGGCCAGAAGCCAGCTGGGGTAGGGTGGGGGGCAAAGGACAAGAGTGGAGGCAGAGAAACCCTCTTGCAACCTCAGAACAGATGCCACAGAGAGAGAGGCTAGAGGGTAAAGGAAATAATGCAGAGCAAACCTTGAAGTCCTGGTAGAAGTGTGATATCCAAGGGGATCTGTAAGGAGGTGAGACAGGGCTGCCAAATGTATGTCATGTTGTATTTGTGACACTTGGCAACCCTGTAAAAGTGCACAGTTCTGAAAGTTTCTCTCATATTATTCAGAGACTGTAGATCATTTGTATTTTAGTAGCTGCATGAAGCAGTTCATGCTAAATAGTCCTTTGAATGCACCGGTTTGTAGATTATTTCTGGACTGTAGATCATTTGTATTTTAGTAGCTGCATGAAGCAGTTCATGCTAAATAGTCCTTTGAATGCACCAGTTTGTAGTTACTGCTGCTGCCAGACATCTCTGTACTGATTCATAATCATCTAGCCATGAAACGGCTAAGGCAGTTCCAGTGTTTTCTTATCAGGACTAGAGATTCATGTCTTAGAATCAGGAAAAATTGATCTGAAGTGGCAGAAATATAGAACAAAGCTATGAAGGTGTAAAGGATACCATTCCTCTGGGGTCAGGAGCCTGAAGCTGGCTGGCTGGTTAGCCCCACCTGCTGTACCTGAGAAAGAGCTGGACATTAATTAGCTGACCCTTATAAAAGAGGACAACAGGAAATGGAGGGGGGGGAGACTGCAACACCCTCCAGAGGCTAAGGTGTGCTGTGCTCCTAATGGTCTGCTACTGCAATGAGGAATGCTATAGAAACCAAATAGACAGAAGGGAGGTTTCAGAGTAGCAGCCGTGTTAGTCTGTATTCGGAAAAAGAAAAGGAGTACTTGTGGCACCTTAGAGACTAACCAATGTATTTGAGCATAAGCTTTTGTGAGCTACAGCTCACTTCATCGGATGCATTCAGTGGACAATACAGTGGGGAGATTTATATACACTGAGAACATGAAACAATGGGTGTTACCATACACACTGTAACGAGAGTGATCACTTAAGGTGAGCTATTACCAGCAGGAGAGCGGGGGGGGGGGGGGGATGACCTTTTGTAGTGATAATCAAGGTGGGCCATTTCCAGCAGTTGACAAGAATGTCTGAGGAATGGGGGGGGGGGCGGGGGGAAATAAACATGGGGAAATAATTTTACTTTTTGTAATGACCCATCCACTCCCAGTCTTTATTCAAGCCTAAGTTAATTGTATCCAGTTTGCAAATTAATTCCAATTCAGCAGTCTCTCTTTGGATTCTGTTTTTGAAGTTTTTTTGTTGAAGAATAGCAACTTTTAGGTCTGTAATCGAGTGACCAAAGAGATTGAAGTGTTCTCCAACTGGTTTTTGAATGTTATAATTCTTGATGTCTGATTTGTGTCCATTTATTCTTTTACGTAGAGACTGTCCAGTTTGGCCAATGTACTTGGCAGAGGGGCATTGCTGGCACATGATGGCATATATCACATTGGTAGATGTGCAGGTGAACGAGCCTCTGATAGCATGGGAGGTTGTGTGAAGTCCTTCACTGCTGAGGCTTGAGCCAAGAAAGGTAGGGTTGCTGAAGTTACTGGTATGAGGGGCAGATTTGGGCAAAGGACTACTTGGCCTACACAGCCTTTTTGAAGGAAGAGTCTGTGAGTCTTCGATTCCTTTTGTTAAAAAGGCTTTAAAAAATCAGCTAGCCCTGCTGGAAGCTGCTCCCCTGGATTCCTTAAGAGAGCTCAGACAGAATTGCCTCAGGGAGTGAGCTGGCTCAGCAACAGCAAAACCTGGTCTGGCAGGAGAAGGACATGATAAGATGGGGCCCCAATCCTTTACAGGACCAAAGAAGAGTTACAAGCTATATAAAGAACCAATCAAAATTAAGTCAAGTGAGGATAACTTTAAAATTATGCTGTAGGATAAACATGAAATTAAAGAATTAGCGTTAGCTGAAGAAAAATATGTGTTGTAAAGAAAGGCCCTGACTGAAAGTAGAATGAAGGCCTTGAAAATAAGTTATAAGGCTAGATGGAATAAAGTAGGAAGGCTGTCTAGTTCAAAAATAACTAATGAAATAAGGAGAAGTCTCTCTTTGTTTTATTAAAAACCATTTGCAGTCACCCATAACCGTCAGAGGCCTTCTTTTTAAATACTGTCTTAAAATAAGCCAACATGGCCCTTCCCACCCACCCCCACTAGTGTTAAATCCCATGTGAACCCAGGTACCATGGAAAAACTGCTGAGCAACAAGAAGGAGGGGAGGAAGTATTTTGGGAAGAAAGGCGGTTGTAAAAACTTACCTGGATTAAGACTGGAAATAAGGGTGAACTATCTCAAATTGGCTTTTAGCTGAAGTCAGTAATTGGCAATGACATCACTTGTTTGTTAAAGGGTATACAAAGTAAAGGGTTCATTGCTAATATATGCTTGACTTCACTGGAGCTGACCAATATGGGTCTCAGCACCCCTGCATTTAGCCCATTTGTAAGTAAGTTGATCAAATGCTTATAAATGTTTTGCTACTGTATTTGCTGAAGTAAATTGCTTATTATTTAGGCTTTTTAGGCATGTCTAGAGCAATTGTTTAAACACCATTTGGTCTTTGGATTTAGTAAAGGTTAAATTGTTTGGTGGTTTCCCATATCAATATTAATAATTTCAAATATTAAGAATTCCACCATATGCCTTTTCCTTAAGAACAAAATGATCTAGTTTTTGCTACAGATGAGTGGGCTTAATTTTCAACAGGCTCCTTAATTACAGCCACAACATGTGTGAGTCTATCTAATTTATATGCATAAAACAGGGGCTTCTTGAGCTCCCCCATCATGCCCCTGTGGGGCTCAAGAACAAACAATATGCCATCTGCCCTGTTTATCATATCAATGGTGGGTGGATGCACTTGATGTCTTGGGATGATGCTGCTGTGACTATATCACTTACCCAATATCTAATTTATTGATTTTTGTCTCAGAATCCATATGTCGGAAGAAGGTGAACAAATCAGTATATGCACACTGATTTTATACACACATTTAATTCTCATTTACACTAAGAACCCTTTCACATTTGATCCTAGAACAAAAAAAGGGAGGGTCAACTGATAGAACAAGAAAGGATGCAAATTCCTTCCCTTTATCCTATGTTGTAATGCTGTAATGCCCTGAAACTTCAGTATTGTGGTGGAATACTTTCTGCGTGCTAGAGAAATACTTCTCTTACATCCATGACAGAATAAGACCATCAGACTGATGTCTTGTCTGCATTACAGAGTTTTGTCAAGGCAAGTTACGCCGACAATCAAAAACCGGTATAATAATATCACATGTGTGTGTTCACAAAACACTCCTGTTGGTGCTCGAGCATTAACGGTGAGAGCAGTGCACTGTGGGTAGCTTTTACTGTGTTACCACTTTCTGTTGCTAGGAGTTGTGGGAAGGTGGAATGGATTGCAGTGCATTCTGGGTGTGGGCCCAATGTCCCATGATGCAGTTTTTTCTGTCCCATCATTCCATGGGTTTCCAACTGCATTTCTTGGTATTTTTCAACAACCCCTGTTTACTGTGCACCTGCCATCTCTGTCTGAAAGAATGGATCCTGCACTGCTCTCTACTGTTGTGGTCATTGTTATGAACACATCGTGGTTGATTGTGCAGTATATCATGAGCACCCAAGCTGAACAGGAATCAGAGTTGCCTGACCTTCCTCTGTGCTAGGGAAAGAAACAACACCAGATTACTTTTGGCATTCATGGAGTAGCTGCACACCATGGACCGTCACTACTGGGCACTCAGTGGTGGGATTGTACCATTATGCAGGTCTGGGATGACAAACAGTGGCTGCAGAACTTTCGGATGTGGAAAGCCACCTTCCTGTGTGCTGAGCTCGACCCAGACCTGCAGCGCAAGGACACCAAAAGGAGAACTGCCTTCTCAGAAGAGAAGCTCATGGTGATTGCTGTGTGGAAGCTGGTAACCCCAGACTGCTACTGTTCAGTCGCAAATCAGTTTGGAGTCAGGAAGTCCACCGAAGGGGCTGCATTAACGCAAGTGTGCAGAGCCATTAATTGCATCCTGCTACAAAGGACTGACAATGGCAATGTGCATGAACTAGTGGATGGCTTTGTGGCAATACGATTCCCTAACTGCAGTGGGGCGATAGGTGGTGCATATTCCAATTTTGGGCCCCGAACATCTTGTGAGGGAGTACATCAATAGGAAGGGGATATTTCTCTATGATATTGCAGGTACTTGTGGATCACTGGCCGTTTCACTGACCCCAACGGAGGGTGGTCCAAGAGGGTGTATGACTCGCGCATCTTCAGGAACACTGGCCTGAACAGAAAGCTGCAAGCAGGGACTTTCTTTGCAGACCAGAAGATTCTAGTGGGGAATGTTGAAATGCCCATAGTCATCCTAGGAGATCTGGCGTACCCCTTAATTCCATGGCTTATGAAGCCTTACATGGGAAACCTGGACAGCAGCAAGGAGCGCTGCAACAATAGGCTGAGCAGGTGCAGAATGACTGTAGAATGTGCCTGTGGCAGATTAAAAGCACACTGGCGCTGCCTTTATGGCAGGTTAGACCTAAATTAAGAAAATATTACCGTGGTTATAGCAGCCTGCTGTGCACTCCATAATATTTGTGAGGCTAAGGGTGAAAAGTTTCCCCCCAGGTGGAGCGCAGAAGCGGATCACCTGGTGCTTGATTTTGAGCAGCCAGATACCAGGGCTATTAGAGGGGCACAATGGGAGGACTATTCAAATTAGGGAGGCTTTGAGGCACCATTCTGACAATGAACTCCAGTAATGTCTTTCTATACAGCACTCTGGCATGCTTTAACTTGCCACCTTACATGAAAACTTTGATTCCTGACCGTGATTTGTACTCAGCGAATGTTCAGATTACCACTGTGTATTAATTCTAGCAGCAACCACAGACAAGAGACAAAGACAAATATTGGTTATCTTTCAGAGTGCTTTTTTAATTAAATACCTATTAACAACATACACAAAAAGCTTGGTGGGAAGGGAAATAATGAAGGGCAGCGTAGGCTCTCATAGCTGTGTGTAAGTCCAGCTATCATTTTGGAAGCTGTCCAAAGCGGTGGAGTGAAGGGAGTACCGAGACAGGCTGGGAAGTTACAAGGAATGTGTGGGAGGAGTTTGGGCAGGGCATGGAAAGCAGTTCTGTATTGGCTGCACGGGGGGCCGAGCACGCATGAATTCAGCCTGCAGTGTGATTAGGGACTTCGACATCTCTTCTTGCTTCTCCATTGCTTTTATCTGCTCCTGGCCCATTAAAATTCACTCCTGGCTCTCCTTTCTGTCCTGCCTTCTATTTTATAATTTTCCTTTAAAGTCGCTCTGCACACCCTGTGTACTTGTCTTTCGACCTCTGAAGATTGGAGCACCTCTTGAAACTTGCCCTCCTTGCTCCTCCTTGGTCGCTTCCTGAACTGGCAGAGGCACTCTGCCAGCATGTAGGTGGTTCCCCTGAAGGCCACATCCAGAGAAGCAGAAGAAACAACAGATAGCCATGATTGTTAGTGCATGCACAGTATCGAATCATTATAGTAAAATGCACCTTTTTAAAAATACAGATCAGTTTCTCACTGTCCCTTGGCAAGCACAGAGCTCAGCGAACATTCTAAACATGGTGAGTTTAACGCAGGGTGGGCACTCAAGATTGGGCAAAGGATATCAGTGTTTTTTTAAGGAAATCACTGTAGGCAACTAGGGACAATATTATAAATTCTCCCACCAGTTTTCACAGGCAGGGGTCGCTGAAGCCAATATCTCACTCCTGAGGGTAAATGAGGATGCAAGGGTGCATTTCCTACAAGGTCCCTATGCTGCTCGCCTGCATGCTGTTTTTGTCCCTGCCCAGGTGATTGCAGAGTGGCATGGAAAAGTTTCTACAATGGGGGAAGGAACAACGCAGCTCTGCCAAGGAACCTGTGGTAGAGGATTGGTGAGTACCTCCAGGAAAGGGATTTGTTTTTCTTTTTCCCCTAGAGATATCTCTGGAGGATTTCTGTGAAATCTCGGTGTGCATTAACACACTGTTCCACCACACTGCTTAGCTGCACAGGGGAATGTGAAGTACAAGATGAGCTGTGTTTGCATGTGCATTTCTGTCCCTTCACCTAGTTCTAGAAGGACAGCTCTACCTCATATAACTGAGCAGCATCAACTCAAAAAGTACACTTGTGAGAGCTCTCCTCTCCTGAATCATGCACACCAGAGATGGACTGCTGGGATGGGCTAGACCCCTCCAGAGTGGAAAAGAGGTCCTGACTCATTGCACCACCAGACAACTCTGCTGTGGGCTCCACATCGTCCTCAACTTGATCTCTTTGTCCATGACTTCGTCCTCAGGGTTCAGTCCACTGTCAGCTGTCTCCAGCCCTGCTGAAGTATCCACGGGGCTCTTGCCAGGGAAGGTGAGGTCACTTCCGAGGATGGCGTCCAGCTCCTTATATAACCGACAGGTCTTCAATGCAACACCAGATTGCCTCAACTTCTTTCTTTGCACGGCACGAATGTGTGTCCCATTCATATCTTTGAACCACACTGATGCGTTTTCCCTTTGTAGCCCTATCCAACATCCCATGAGAAATTTGACCGTAGGTATCAAAGTTCCTATGGCTGCAGCAGAGCTGGGACTGTACAGCCTCCTTTCCCCACAGTGCCAGCAGAGTCAACAACTCAGATGTGCTCCAACTGGGAGACTGTTTGCTGCGTGGAGCCACTGTCAGCTGGGAAGATGAGATGGGAGTTGTCCATGCTGAGCAAACAGGAAGTGGAATTTCAAAAATTCTCAGGCCTTTAAAGGGGGAGGGGCAGAAGCCTGTGTACCTGGGTGAGGGGCAAAGGAGTCCGAACTGCTGACTAGAATGGTCAGGATGAGCATCGTGGGACATCTGGAGGCCATTTATAGCAACATAACCAAGTGCGGTGTCTACACTGACACTTTGTTAATATAACTTTTCCAAAAAAGCTCTATACCTCCGGTTGAGGTGATTTTATTTTGTCGGCAAAACTCGAGAGTTTTGTTGGCGGAAGAAGCATTGTAGTGTGTACACCTCCACTATTTGGTCAACGAAAGCTGACTTTTGTCTTCAAAACTCTGTACTGTAGACAAGACCTTAGAGATGGTCCTGAGCTCCAACAAGGACCTGACTCTCTTCTTTGTTCAAATCAGGAGTAACTTTGTTGAAGAGAGGAGAATCAGGCCCATGAAGCTTGAATACAAAACCAAATTTTCTTAAAGCTCAGGAGCGTTTAGATGTGAAGTTTTGCTCTTGGCTCATCTCTAGTCAGCATAATGCATGCATGCTTAGATTGCTGAAACATTAAGCATTACTTTAGCCAAGATTTGGCAAACAAATTAGACTGAAAAATAGAGCCACAAAACCCTGGAAATGTTTGATGCAGAATCTGGGCTATAAAAGCCATAGAATTCCACAAATTCTGACTACTCGTACTGAGAAAGGAGAAACACATTATTTCATGCAGGGTGGGTGGAGCAAGGAATGGTGTAAAGCTGGCTTAGCCTTTGATTTTCTCCCTCCATTTTCTCATAATTGAGAGATCATTATTATTATAGCTGTCAATAGCAGCTGATTGTACATAAACATTATTAGTCTATATGCAAACATGCCAAAGAGAGTTCATGTTGCAAGATTATTGCAATATTACATTACAAAAAGAAACTTAACAAAATAGTTGACTGTAACTAAATGATTCAGTGAACTACTGGTTGACAGCAAAATACTGAAATCATTGGTGTCTGAGAGAAAAAGTTAAATCCATACCACAATTCACTACTTACTTGCAACAACAAGAATGAAAGGAGCAAAATCAAAAAGGGAAGTGTAACCCTGTTCTAGTGTTCATTGAGACCACTTCAAGTTTTGTTGACATAGTGTCACTAATGATATGATAATGGGGAGTGCCCTGCAACACCATGAATCACTGTTGGTTTTTGGTCACACTGGTCATTAGAGGCTCTTTTCTCCATAGAGTGATTAGTCAAGCCTCTTTGAAATGGCATTAGGAGAGAATGAGCTGTGTTAATAACTGTTTGAAATGTACTAACATTCTGCAAACATTTAGCTCCGGCATGTCCAGAAATAATTGAAATCCTAAACTCCCCATGCAGATTATGAAGCCATTTCTAGTCTAGTCTATATACAGGTTCTTACACTGTCCTCATCATAGTATCTGAGCCAGGCATGTAGTTTTTTAGAATTCCATAGATGTGCAATTCTAGAGTGACCTGCTTGCCAGGTCATCTAATTTTTGCTGCTATTCTCCATTCTTTGGCGACCAGAAAGGAGTATTTTATCTCTTGCTAGACTTCTGTTTGTCTTCCCATGTGCACTGCATAGTTTCTTCGATCTAGATTTGGAAAGATTTTTGTGTCCTTTTCATTCAGAGACCATGTTTCTTAATCTCTTACACTCCCCAGCCAGGTTCTCATCTGAAGGAATGCATCTTTGCCCATGTGCCCTTTATCTATTTGAACAGTTGTATGTATGGATTCCCTGCATGACCTCATACACCGTGGGGGGAAGCTGCCATGCTGATGCAGCAATCCTCTGTTCATTTGCACAGCAGGGTATCTATTTTGGGCAGATTTTCATTGGTGATGCTCATGAAAGTCAGATTGTTGAAGAATTCAGCTTTTGTTTTAATAGTGTTTAAGTAGACAATAATATCCAGGTGTGAGGCTCCCAAGTAAAGTCTTTCAAGCCTCTGACTATGGGAACTGCAAATTTTGGGCATTGGCTAGCATTCTGGCTGGGTAGAATGGTCAATTCCCTAGTGAAAAACAAACTCCCTTTCTCCATAGCTCTGTTGCTAGCAAAAATGTGAATTTTCATTGGTCTGGCCAATTATATGTATTTTTTCACATAACTCTAGCACCCAAGATTCTTTTTGTGTTCAGGATGAGAAGAAATAAAGTAAACAAAGATTACCTTTAATTGTATGACTTCTGGTGAACATTCTAAGTAATTCAACCAGAATGCATCCATTATGGTGCTCAGTGTACCATATTCAAGTATCAGAGGGGTAGCTGTGTTAATCTGTATCCACAAAAACAATGAGGAGTCCGGTGGCACCTTAAAGACTAACGGATTTATTTGGACATAAGCTTTTGTGGGTAAAAAACCACTTCTTCAGCATTAAGGTGCCACTGGACTCCTCGTTGTTTTAATGTACCATATTAGCTGCTACTCTCTAAAATTCCACTGATTTCAGTATATCATATTAATGAACAAAAGCAGTAAAGCAAGTGCAACAAAGGGCTAGGTTAAAGGCTGATTGCATAAAGGGTAAATAACACACACACATCTAGTGCTTCCATCTGGACAGAAGAGCCAAGGCAGATCTTTGGTGTATTCTCTAGGCAACAGCAATTCCCGCCCCGCTTCCCCGCCCCCATGCCCCTTTGATAGTACGGAGATTTTCCAGTAGCTAGTAAAGTCTCTCAGAGATGAGTCTGGTATTGGGATCCAGATGCCTTATGCGTTTCTTGAATACCATATGCTATGTACTTTAGACAGTCCTAAAACTTCCCACGCCTCCACATACCAGTGTTGGGGCAAATTCAGAGAAGAGTCTAAGATGGTATAATACTTCTGGTCCCTCAATGTGTAATTTAAATATCACCTGAGACCAGTTTAAGACCATTCATCAACATGTAACTTACACTCCTTACACATCTCTGAATTTCTTCTAGAAGGTGCAGAAGGGATTTGAATGTTATTTCCTTAACTGAGCTGTAAGTGTTTTGCATCTTTGTTCTCTGTTGGTGGCAGCATAGGAATACACAGGTAACAGACCAAGTTTAATAGGACAAATGGGGTCTGAGAGAATAAGGGATGTAGATTTTTACACAGACAGTCTGGAGCTACCTCTTCTCTTGCCTTTTCTTTTCTATGTAATCCTTACAGAAAGAAATGTTACCATCCAATATTGCATTGTAACTCAATAAAACAGTCCACTTTACACCTAATACTATTATCCTCCATATAATGAAGTGAAATATCTTGCTACATTCCTTTATAAGGAGAAACCTTTCCCATAATGCATTTCAAACAGATATACACTCATGAGTCATTTTTCACAATAAGACTATGCAGCTTTGTGATGCTAGAATTATTAGCAATGCATTTATGAAATATCCCAGCACTTGTCAGCAATCAGGCAACTGCCAGATACTTGGCTTGCAGCTCATGTTCTAATTGTTAAACATGTGTTTCCAATATGCTTGTGATTGGCTTAATTATCCTTAGTTAATTCTGGGCTTATTTATGCTGTAGGGGATAGCAAGCACTCCGTGAAATTATTTATTGACACCATATGGTGATTTTAAGGATGGACAACAAAGATATAATGATGCCATTAAAAAAACTTGCTTCAGCATAGATGGGGTACATGCAGTAACTTTGCCAGTATATCTACGCTAGTACAGCTGTACCGCCAAACCCTCCTGTTGTAGCTTATCCCAGCAAGACTGATTTACCTAGTATAGCATATGTCTGTTTCCTGAACAAAATAAGTTATACTTGCAAAAGCACTTTTATGCTGATATAACCGAGTCTATACTTGGGCTTTTGCTAGGATAGAAATAATATTCTTTTCCTGGCAACAGTTTTAGTATAGACCTGGCCTTAGAGTTTCAGTGGGAGGGGGAAATTGGGTATGAATTACATAAATAAACTTCTACAGTGTGCACATTTCAACAGTCCATGTTTGCACTCTATAGGTCTGACTCTTCTTCCCTGCAGCGCTTAGCACTTTGCACTGACTCTACAGAGAATAAGTGGTGTTCTTCTATTATGTTTTTGGCTTTATTTTGCTACAAATAACACACCTTCTGACTCTAACACAGTTCATTAAATAGCCTTGTGGTGGGGCAATGCCCCACCCCCAGGCAAGATTGGGCTACAACAGGCCAGAGCGGCTGCGTGGAATGGCAGCCAATCAGAGAGGGCCTGTGGGGGAGCCAATCGGTGCCAAGCAGAGGGCAGCCAATCAGGGCCAGGCTGGGCCCTATATAAAGGCTGTCCAGGAGCGATGCAGGGAGTCTCTCTCAACTTTTCATAGGGGAAGGTCTGTCTCCTGACCTAAGGAGACCAGCACCTCAGACAGCGCAGCGCAGGCTCAGGGGAGTAGAGGAGAGCTCCAGCCTGACACCTGTCAGACTGAGGGCCCTGACCAGAAGGGCCTAGAGGGTGCAAGGGGTCAGAGGGGAAGTGATGCAGGGAGGACTGACAGATGAGGGGAGAGAAGGAGGGTGGAGAGGCTGCCACTAGAGGGTCCCTGGGTTGGGACCTAGAGCAGTGGACAGGCCTGGGTCCTTCCCCCTTGTACTGCACCTGGCTGTGGAGGAGTGGCTGTGACAGACTGCAACCAGTCCTTGAGCAGAGGGGCTAGACTTTGGGGGCTCTGGTTGGCCACTGCAGTAGGGATGAGTTGGAAGACTGCTGTTAACCCCCCCTCCTCCGGAAGGGGGTAAAGGAGGGTGGAGAGGCTGCCACTAGAGGGTCCCTGGGTTGGGACCTAGAGCAGTGGACAGGCCTGGGTCCTTCCCCCTTGTACTGCACCTGGCTGTGGAGGAGTGGCTGTGACAGACTGCAACCAGTCCTTGAGCAGAGGGGCTAGACTTTGGGGGCTCTGGTTGGCCACTGCAGTAGGGATGAGTTGGAAGACTGCTGTTAACCCCCCCTCCTCCGGAAGGGGGTAAAGATGGACTGGGGGCACTGCCGGAGGGCAGTGTCCTGAAGTGGACATAGTTGAGCAGGGAGCAACATGAGTCTGGATACCGGCAAAGCAGAAGACAGACAGGACACCACCGGCAGAGGGCACTCTGCAAGGTACAGAGCTAATTCCCAGATGTGCCAGTGGGAGGCACTGTGGTGGTGAGGCCCAACCCCATCACAAGCCTCCAGATAAAATGCTGGTTATAGCAGGGGTGGGCAAACTTTTTGGCCCAAGGGCCACATCTGGGAATAGAAATTGTATGGGAGGCCATGAATACTCACAAAATTGGGGTTGGGGTGCAGGAGGGGGTGATGACTCTGGCTGGGGGTGCAGGCTCTGGGGTGGGGCTGGGGACAAGGAGTTTGGAATGTAGGAGGGTGCTCCGGGCTGGGACCGAGGGATTTGGTGGACAGAAGGGGGATCAGGGCTGAGGCAGGGGTTTGGGGCATGAGGGCTCTGGGTGTGTGGGCTGGGGATGAGAGGTTTGGGGTACAGGAGGGTGCTCCAGGCTGATGGGTTGGGAGGGTGGGAGGGGGATCAGGGCTGGGGTTGGGGCATGGGGGGAGGCTCAGGGGTTCAGGCTCTGCGCAGCACTTATCTCAAGTGGCTCCCAGAAGCAGCGGCATGTCCCTTCTCTGGCTCCTATGTGGAGGTGCAGCCAGGCAGCTCTACACGCTGCCCCATCCAGAGGCACAGCCCCTGCAGCTCCTGACCAATGGGAGATGTGGGGGCGGTGCTTGGGGTGGGGGCAGTGTGCAGAGCGGAGCCCCCTGGCTGCCCCTAGGCATAGGAGCCAGAGGAGGGTCATACCGCTGCTTCTGGGAGCTGTGGAGCGGCCCCCAACCCTGCTCCCCAGCGGGAGCTCAAGGGCTAGATTAAAATGGCTGGTGGGCTGAATCCAGCCCACAGGCAATAGTTTGTCCACTCCTAGGTTAGAGCAATGTAAATCTGAAGTAACTTTAATACCTTAAAAGGAGTTGCTCTGGATTTACACTGAAATATCTGAGATCAGAAACTGGCACTCTGACTGTGGTGTTTAGGTGGGTTTTTTGTTTTTTTTTTTGTTTTTTTTATTTACCCTTCAGTTGACTGTTGATCACTTGCTTGGTTTTTAAAATATTTTCTTTTAAAATAATTAGTTTGCTCTAAAGGATCATTATTATTTAGGAAATTAAACCTAACTCTTCAGTCGTCATTCCTGTGGTCACTTCTACTATAATGTTCTTTGGGTAGCATCTAGGGTCTCTTTTGAAGATAATAAGCTATTCTTAGATATTCACCTGCAGCTTAATGTTCCTGTATAGCTTGTAGCTAGGAATCACTGTACTGCATTGATCTATCATTCCACTGCATAACTGACACCAATCATGTCAATCGAATATTTACCGGAAGCTAGAAGTCTACATAAAACTTGATCATCCTAACAATATTAGTGTCTAATTAGTTTAAAAAAATCCTCTGTAAATGGCTTAAAAACATCTATTGCTAAATAGAAACATTCTATTTTCAAGACTAAAGCCTTGCTAAAACTAAAAAAAAAACCCCCACATCTACTCTAAAAATTTTGAATTTACACTGTATTGTCATTTTTTTCTCCAATAGGTCTAGAAATTAGTTCACTGGCTGCAAAAAGAAAAATACAGAAAGGGCAGCCATAAGTCTCTTATGTAGATAAGACCATTTGTTATCACTTATACTTTAAGAGAATCATATGAAAATGTAACAGATGGTGGAAATGTTTATCCAGGCTAAAAAGATTTTTGTTTAAGAAAGTAGCTCTATTTGATTTTATCAAATGCATTTTCTGTGCATGAAGAGATTACAAAGCATCCTAGCCACTGAATTTTTGAAATCTTTGACATTAAATAATCTTCCAATTTTACAAAAGTCCTGAGCAGAGTCAAAGCCAGTTAAATAGAATTGGATCATGCAGAAAAAGATGCACAGTATGTTAACTTATATCATCCAGAAGATTTGCTTATTGCAAAATGTAATAAAACTTAAGAGAAGGATTTTTACTTTTTTACCATAGAAGAAATAGATGTTTTCTAAAGTAACAAGCAGAATTAATCACAGTTGCCAGTGAATTATTACATCCTCTGAGTAAGGGATTTTATCCCTGACAATATGCATTTTTACGAAGGTTGATCTGGTGCAAATGTGACTGCTGGCAAACAGTTGTAACCTACAGGAGGTAGACTGAATTCACGGGCTTCCATCAGCAGAAATATTGGAACATAAAGGAGTACTTTAAGGGATCTGTACATTCCTTTTCTATGATGCAGTAATTAGAGTACTGTGTTTCAGTTTCAAAGACCCTTTCAGGGATTTATTGATAGAATTATTTTTGAAATATAGGCAGACTATAAAAAGGAGGCTTCTGAGAGTGTCAAAATAATCCCCGGATTGTCATGGCAACTTCCCAAATTGGTCTTCTCTGGTGGATGCATGTGTACTTAATGGATCCCTTCCACAAGATGTTTCCACTAATTCATGTACAACAAGCCCCTTTGGGTCTGACACCTTAGAATTCTTTGTGCTACCTGCTTCAGCACTGTTTTTTAAGACAGTGTGTAATATATGTAAATGATAGCGAGATACCTTTGATTATTAACAATACCTTCTGAAGACAATTGAATAAAAATCAGGACACCATACCGGAAAAAGAGGTGATATAAATAGGGGTGGTGGATAGCAAAAGGAAGGGGGATATAGCAGCAGGCAGAGGAGGAAGTCAAACATCTAGGATATTGATGTGGGACAAGGTGAGTAAGAATCTTTTACTGGACCAGCTTCGTTTGGTGAGAGAAACAAACTTTTAAGACACACAGGGCTCTTTGAGTCTAGGAAAGGTAATATGTAAGCTGCCACCAGACCTTGCCAGAACAACAGATGCAAAACCTGCAGACATCTCCACTGCTACAACGATCACAATCGTCTCACCCTCCAACACACCTTTCAAGATGCATGGATCCTACACATTTCTACCACAGCATGTGGTCTACCTCATCCAGTGCACTAAATGCCACAATAACAATGTGGGTGAAACCAATCGCTACGCTCATGGGCGGAGGGTGAAGCTTCCCCTTGGGGAGACTAGCCCCCTGTCCTGCCTCTTTGAGCCAAGGCCATGCCCCCACTCACTGCTCTCAGCCTCTCCCTACACCCTGCAGCTAGCTGGGAGGCTGTGAAAACTGATACTTTCCACAACAGCAGACTTAGTAGCTAGCAAGTCTCTTTTTTTTTTTTTTTAAAAAGGCAACCAAAAAAGCAAAAACAATAACAGAACGTGCAAAGAGCCATAAGGGAAGAGGTGGGGCTAGAGCCATGCTGCCTGGTGCAGAGCAGCAGCTGATTGGGAGAGTGCCTGGGTGTGGCAGCAGCGAGCTGCCTCCCTCCTGTCCTGGGCTTCCAGGACAGTGGCAAAGTGAGCCAGAGCCCCCACCCCTCACATGCTCAAAGTCAGCTCCTGTCCCCAGAAGTCTAGCCTGGGTAGTGAGTGCTGCTCTCTCAGCAGGCTGCCCCCCCCGGGCCCAGGCTCAGCTTCTGGGGACAGGAGCAGATCCTGAGCATGCTGGGGTGGGGGGGCTTCGACTCACTCAGCCACTGTCCTGGAAGCCAAGCCCAGGAGGGAGGCAGCTTGCTGCTGCCGCAGCCAGGCACTCTCCCAGGCAGCTGCTGATACCAAGATGCATCCAGGAATGGCTCCAGGGCCTAGCTGCTAGGGAGAGCAGCTGAACATGACAGCACACCTCCCCAGGTAATGTGGGATGGGGAGGGGACAGGGAGAGTGCAGGGGCCCCAGGCTGGGGGCGGGGTGGAATCACGTGGGGAGGTCACGTGTCCTCCCCTTTAGCTGGTGTCGTGCCCACCCACCCCCCGCCGTCATAGTGGGAGGCACCAGTTGTCTGCCTGCTGAAGTGCTGAGTGGTGTGGCAAAGTGTCCTACCATAGCGGAAGAAACAAGGCAACTCTCCCCAGAAACCGTTGGCAGAAGATTGCAGACTACATCCAGGAAACCTTCCTAGGGTATGTCTATGCTGCAAAGTTGTCAACAAATCTTTTGTCTTTCACGGGTACTTAAAGCGTCCTCCCAAAAGACAAAAGTTTTGCCGACACAAGTGGCAGCACTCTCCTGCCGACAAAGCTAATGCCGCTCACGGGGCTGGAACTATTTTCTTGGCAAAAGTGCCACCAAAGAGTGTTTACACACGCTGACTTTTACCGACAAGGTTGTTGCTAAAGCTGCATGGTATAGACAAGCCTCTAGATATCTCTACTGAGGATTCCTGGGATATCCCAGTGCATGTAAACAAACTGTTCTGCAGGGCCCCCTCTGCCTAGCTGTTCAGGGGAATGAGAAGCAGAGAGCAACTGTACCTCTACTGGTTATTTCACCATTACTTCTGGCCTGATTTAAAAAAGTACAATAGATGTGTCCCTGCAGTACTGAAGCAATCTCAATACTAGTCTCAAGTTCTTCTGTGCATCAGACTCATCAGTGCTGGTCTCCTGGGTGTGGCTCAACTGCTCAGCAGTCAAAAACAGGTCCTGGCTTGCCATGCCACTGGATTCCCTGATCTGCTGTCCCACATACTCCTACTTCTTCTCTTCCTTGTCCAGCACCTTGTCCTCAGGGTTCACTGTGGTGGCATGTGACTCCAGCTACCCCAAAGGATCCACCGAGCGCTTGGCAATGGAGGTGAGGTTGCAGCTCCTTGTAAAATTGGCATGTCTAGGGCGACGATTTGCCTCTTGCCTTGTGGTACACCTACCAGCGCACCTTGATTTTTCACATGGCACTGCTGCACGTCCCTGTCGTGCCCCTTCTCCTCCATGCCCTGAGGGATCTGGCCCTGGATGTCGACGATCCTATGGCTGGGTCCGAGCTGTGCCTGCACAGCTTCCTCTCCCCACAGACCCAGGAGATCCCCCTCCTCCCATGTACTCCAGGCAGGAGCACATTTGCTGCATGGAGCCGGCACAGTGAGCTGGGCAGTTGCTATGTTAGCTCTCCATGCCAAGGAAACAGGAAGAGCAATTAAAAAAATTCCAAGCCCTTTAAAAGGGGAGGGGCGTGTACCTGGCTGCCAGACAGCGGAGTTCAAAACAGTGACCAGAGCATTGTGGGACTTCTCCTGGAGGCCACTTAGGTCAATGTAAGCAATACAGTGTCTACACTGACACAGCATTGCCCTAACTGCATTGATCTAAGCGTTATGCCTCTTGCCAAGTTAAAGTGGCAGGAGGAACAATGTAGTGTAGATGCCTCCATAGTTTGGTTGATGTAAGTTGCCTTACGTCGATTTAACTCTGTAGCGTAGACCAAGTGATAGTCTTCTTCTAATCAGAAAATAAACAGATTTTTTTTCCTCTTGTTGTGTGCGCTTTCTCCTTGCATACTCATCACTGACCACAGACTTCACCCCTCAAACTCAGTTCTCTTGGGCAGGGGTGGCGCGTATCCTAGGCCAGGGAAGGCTTAGCCTTGGGCCGTACCCATGTTCCATCCCCCCTACCCTGAAGCCGGCAAGGACTCAGATCAGTCAGGGGCTTGCCGGGACAGCCCGTGGGAGTTGTTCCGGCCGGGGTTGGGCCAGCTGGGGAAGCTCAGGCCAGGCCAGTACAGCTCAGGCTGTGGGGGGTTCGGGGCTCAGGCCATGGGGAGGAGGAGAGACTTGGGGGACAGGGCCTCAGGTGGAAGGGAGGAGCGGCAGGCTAACTTCCCTGAATGTGGAGTTCACCCACCACCCATGCTCTTGGGCCTGGTTCAAGATGGCAGGAGCAATCTCAGCAGCAGGGACCCTGATGATGACGTTCATTAGGCTGCTGTCTAAAGTTTGTATCTGGACAGTCTGTCCTCTGTGGTGACTGACTGCTGCAAATTTGCTCTTGCTCCTCACTTGAAGTCTCTTCACTTCAGCCTTATTCTACCTGCCCCCTCTTCTCTAACCCTCCATCTTCTCTCACCTTCCTTTGTCATTCTATTTAACTAATCCCCTCCTAACATAACCCCACTTGAATTTATATAAATGTAACCCTTCTGCCAGGCCAAGTTGATAGCAGCAAGGGCCGGGTTCAATACACAGGGGTTCCCTCTCATTAAAGCAAATGCAAAACTGGCTCGAGCCCCCACCCAGTGACCTGGGAAAATCTTACACACCCCCTGGGCGCCTCAAGGAGGCAATACTTCCCCTCTCGCAAGCACAGAGTCTTGGTGTAGTAGAGAATCTTTAATAACATGAGGCAAACAACATCAGCATTAAATTGGGGAAACACCACAACTAGTGTTCATTAACCAAACCATGAACACTGACCCACCCCAGAAAATTTGGGCCACATCCTTTCCCTCAGGCTCTTGAGTCCCAGAACCCAAACGTGTCTTGAGTCCAGCAATCCACTAATCGCCCAAAGTCCAAAAAAAAGTCCAGCCCCGGAGTTCAAAAGTTCACCTGCAGAGTGTTACTCCCCAATCTGGCTAAAATGTGCCTGGGTGTGGGGGAAAGAGGTAAGGGGCACCTTACGTGTCCTGAAGCTGACTGCCCCACAGGGCTCTGCTCCGCTCCACCACGACCAGCTCCGCTCTGCACAGCTCACCGTCTCACGACCGGCTCCGCTCAGCTCGCCGTCTCACGAACACACCGCTGTCTCACGACCGGCTCCAGACAGCTCGCCGTCTCACGAACACACCGCTGTCTCACGACCGGCTCCGCTCAGCTCGCCGTCTCACGAACACACCGCTGTCTCACGACCGGCTCCGCTCAGCTCGCCGTCTCACAAACACACTGCTGTCTCACGACCGGCTCCGCTCAGCTCGCCGTCTCACGAACACACTGCTGTCTCACGACCGGCTCCACTGCACACTAGAACTTCCGGCTCCCCCCTACTTGACACAGTGCTCAGTGATTTCAGCTCTCAGTGATTTCAGCTCATAGTAGTGGGAGCCTTAGTGCTGGTGCACTATAAGGCTGAAGTGAATTCAGCACAATACCTGTAACAAAACTCTTAATAGACCCAAAATTAGCTCTGACATTCCACAGTGGAGAGAGACAGAGGTGCAATTGGTGCTTCAGGCCCTCACAAAAGGGGCCTACACCACCAGGCACTAATACCTGTCTCAAGTCTCTCTCAATTCACAGAGTTTTGGAACCCATGTCCCTTGCCTAGTGAGTGCTACTCAGTTGATGGTGAGTCCTCCATCATAACAAAAAGGCCAAGTACAGTTCCAAGCACAGTTCCCATAATCAGGGTACTAACAATTTATTCTTCCCGCCCCAATAACAGAGACACTGGGGATCCCACAGCAGCCAAAGTGACGATTTGGGCAGTTATGGCCTCATTCTAGGCAGGGTGGGTGTGCCTATGCAAATGAGATCAGCCCCTGAAGTTCTTTTCCACAACTTGCCACACCTCACCACCAGATGTCAGGGTGGAGCCCACCCTGTCTCTGCTTACATAAACAAAACCAAACCCTGGGGGGGGTGGTGAGGGGAGAGCAGAAGCATGGCACTAACATTCCCATTGTAACCGTCATTCTGCTGGTGTCATGTCCCTTCCCCCTAACCACTGTCTGTCTTGTCTTTAGACTCTTAACTCTTCAGGGCTGGGACTGTCTAGTACTCTGCATTTGTACAGTGCCCAGCACAATGGATACTACAGGAATTCATCCCTTGGCATCTTCCCCGCTATGCCCACCAGAACCATACCTCTGCTCACAACACACTTGCTGGGAAGAGAGGATTCTTTTAGTTTGTGCCTTTCAGTTTGAATACCCTGAGTGGGGTGAGGTTCCAGTCATTAGCTCTCCTTAGAGGGGTTTTGCTATCTTGGTACCTGCCTGCAAGAAGTTACTTAAGGAAGCAGTCTCCTTAAAATAGGTTTAGTTACAGCTAAAGTAAAAGAGAGTGCATTATATTCCTAGAAATCAATTCTTCACTGTTTCTTTTGGCCAGACCGTCCAAGACACCCTAGGACATAGGAGAGAGTGCATGTCAACACTGCAGTTGAGAGATGTGATTTCAACGTGGGTAGAAATACCCGCACGAAGTTTAACCAAAAAATAGCACTGAAGAAGAGGTGTCATGACTGCCGCACAGGCTGTACAAGCCTGCCTGGAATTCTGGGTGCATACTCCTGTTTCTAAGCCCACACCCTTACATCTTTCCTGCTATTTAGTGAGCTAGCTAGATTAAATGAATGATCCAATGAAGTGAGCTGTAGCTCACGAAAGCTTATGCTCAAATAAATAGGTTAGTCTCTAAGGTGCCACAAGTACTCCTTTTCTTATTTCTATTGTGGCAATTTGCTCAGTTCACACAAATGTATTAGTTTTAACTGCCAATGCTGCAAACTCCTCATGGGATCTAAATTTCAGACTAAGTTCCTGAAGTCAATAATAAAGTACCCACCCGGGTTTGCATGATAAAAAGTAGCCCTTCATGCAAAAATTGAGAAGGGGATGAAAGGAATTTGGGATCTGATATTCCAAACCATATTCATGTAAACAGAGCCATTGAAGTCAGTGAGAATAATCATCTCAGTAAAGATTTGCAGGATTGGGCCCATAAACTGCAGTCAGAAACATCAGAGACATTGATCCAATTAACATGGGATATTTACAAGAAGATTTTCATTCTTTTAATTCTGGAGGCAAACATTAATACCAAAAGAATGCAAAAGCAATGACAAAAAGCTATTAAGCATTCCAAACTAAAAATTTTATCTCCCATAAACATAATTCTTTCAAAATAAAGGTGTTTAAAAATAGCAGTATAGCCGCTCTAAGACGACTTTGGCCATCATCGGAGAGCTTCCTCCCTGGGGAATTAAAAGTACTTGACTATGCTCCTTGCATTCTAATCAACCAATCTCGTTATGCCTTCCTGCTTAATAATTATAGATCTTATTAAGGGAGATGAGTTTGATTAAAAAACATAAAATAAGCATTACAAATTATCTGGTTTCCATGGGGAGACCAGATTTGCTTAGTTTTGGATGCTAGCAAGAATGTGACTTTAACCCAATCACTAGGAGCCCTCTTAGTCTTAATATAATTAAATTAAATTGCATGATTTAATGAGATGTCAGCAACAGAGACACCACTTCTGAGAACATGCAGTATGAGGAACTACAGGTAAGTGGAAATAATGGGCCAGATTGCAGCTGGGGTACATTACTGTAATTCCATTGACTTCAGTGGAGCTATGACAGTAAACTACTAGCTCAGGATCTGGCCCATTGTGTTGAGTCAGCCCATTAGATATTTTTGTTCATTCAACCAGCTTGTCTTCAAAATGCTTTCCCCTCTGAATATAGAAACTGATAGCAGGCTACAACTTTCAGCATTACTTGTCCATCAGCCAAGCTACATTAAAGCTAGTATATTTCATATCTCCAGTTTAGCTGTGACAGTCAAACCACTATAGCAGAGAAGACCAAGAAGCTGGTTTGTGTTAGTATTTCTTATAGTTCGTGCTCTATTATCAGTTCTAATTTTGGCTTTCTTGAAAGCTTCTAGATAGACACGGCCCTGTCTTTACACTGTCACAGCTCCCATTGAGATCAGTGTCAGTGGGAGTTTTGCCTGAGATAGGACTGCAGGTTCAGTGATATACTACATAAGGTGAATGTGTCGTCATAGCCATAAAAAGAAAAGGAAAACATAATGGATACTTACTTACAAGCTGGAAGAGAGAAAGATGTAGCTACCAATCTTACAATAGCTGAAAAGTACAGCCTATAAATGTAAGTATTTGCTAGGTAAATCATAGATATTACTGCCTTAACTTAGGCAAGGAGCCCCACAACCCTCAAAGCCTGTAAAACAATAGTGTAGCTAAATTAAGTAAGGCCTAAAAAGCCTTAGTATACTCAGCTAATCAAGAGCAACCCTAGATCATAAGAGATTACAAGATAGAATGCTGTAATACTGAAACTTCTGACAGGTAACCACAAGATGATAGTTTATATCAGTATGAGATATTAAGTTTGGACATCTGTTGATATTCCTACCACAAGAATGCCATGTTAACTAATTAATGTATATGCTAATAAGCTTGAGGTAAAAGGCCTAGTAACCTATGGGAAAAGGGCACCCTAACATAAGTGAGGTGTGGAAGTTCAAATAAGGAAAAGGGGCTGAAACCCCTACTGAATATGCATTAGGCATAGTGGCATCAGTGTAACACAACATAAATGTTGCATCCTGGCCTCTGTGCCTTGAAAGATGCCAGGATGATGGCCACCGGTGATGAGGATGATGACTAACACTTAAGGTTTTTCTGCAAGGGATGATTTGAGTATATGGATGCTAAGATGCTCATGTTCTATTATCTCCACCTTCCTTGCTGGGTTAAAGTGTTTGTAACTTTACTAACTGTATTAATAAAACTAATGCAAATGCAGAAGGCTCTTCCGAAGTGTGAGCATTGCAGCCATGCCAGTCAAGGTTCTCCTCTTAACAGTAATTTTAACACTGGGCCTGATCTTGGATGAGAACCTACCAAATCTCAGACTGTTAATTGGGAATTCTTAAGTAATCAATATAATTAACACACAACCAATATATCAAGCAACAACACTAAGTATATTTTGTGATAAGCTCAATTAGTGTTTCCAGTATAAATTAGCTGAGTAGGATTTTTTCCTTCTCTTCAGTATAGATGCCAAATATCAGAAAGAATGTAATTATCAGTTGCTAGTCAGAGAAACTAAACTGTGCATCTCCCAGACAGAAAGGAAAATTCAAACTGTTTGTTTTTAAATGGGGCTAGATTTCACAACCTGTTTGATAAAAATATTTATGTAAAGAGTGCTTCCACCTTTTGTAAAGCACTGACACCTGAATAGGTGGTGGTCATTTGGACCAATATGAATGTTCAAGGTTAGGAACTTTGTCAAAATAGTGTCTCTAATTATGCAATAAACCTGAGTTATTGATGAACTTTTAGCTAAAACTCTTCATGTTCATTTGTATTTAATCTTCATTCACTAATATTCAGAATTCTTTTGAAAATCTCAAGACTGATACTGAATGAGATCAATTCAAAGTGCTACCAGAGATCGTAGGTTTTTAGGAAGCAAGAGAACCATGCAGCATGCCTGACACAAACAATGCCATAACAAGAATGTCTAAAAAACTAAGGACCTAATTTTCAGCCCAGCCATCCACAGTAAAAATAAAGAATGGCACAGTTTAAATCTATCTCAGCTAGAAACCTTCATGACAGAAAAATTCCACTCTGTCATTATGTCTGACAGCAGTCCATAGGGCTGGGTAGTGACCTCATATCTCCCTACCACCTTGTTGGAGTTGTCCTATAGAACAGCATTAAAAACATTGTCATATCAGTGCAGTTCTTGATAAGGTGCTTGAAAGATGACAAGTGGCTGCACTACAAACAGATGGATTAAGTGACCAGCACACACCAATATTCCTGCTATATAATAATATTGCTATATATATATATATATATATATATATATATATATATATATATATATATATATATATACAATAAGAGTTATGATGGAAAAATAAACAAGAAGATGGAGGTAAATGCATTTGTGTAACTTGGCTGAAGCATACTGCCAGTGAGTGAGTGATACCTGGGAAACTTGGACAATGCTTTCTAAAGAATCCAAACTCTTCATTTATTGGGAATATAGTAACTCTGGTCTAGTATTATTTTTATCACTTTTTCACATTAAAAAGGATGTATGACACCCCTGGAGCTGTTGAAAGGCTGTTGGCTGAATTAGAAAAGTCTACGTATTAATTGTGAGTAAGATCTGGAGGACATTTTTAAGTGGTTTTTCAGGTTTTTTTTGTTCTCAAGGTAAGCTACCATCTGTTACCCTCCTCTGTTATTAATGTACCATCAGCTACTATTTCTCTGATACTGAGTTCAGGAATGAATTTGAAACTGTTCATTAGTTACCATGCCTTTCTTGGCAGAGCTTTTGCCTGAATACCACTAACCCATTCTGCCTCCTATTTGGAAAGCAGAAACCATACAGGAAACCTACACAACCAGAGCTGATGACACTAGAGTTCACTGCAGTATTTCATCACAAGGACCGGCCCATTCCTACTTCACACTTTCACTGTGACACTTTGGACACTTAGGCCAAAATGTTCAAACTTAAGTGTCTAGAGTTAGGCACTTAAATCCAAAAGTTGGCACCTAAATAAAATGGCCCAATTTTCAGAGATGCTAGACTCCCACAGCTCCCATTGACTTCAAATCAGGCCATTTATTTAGGTGCCTTAAATATAGGCACTCAAATTTGAACAGTTTAGCGTGACCTTCTTTGTATCTCTTTTTTTTTCCTTCTGTACAATGCTTACTGATCTATGCAAAGCACTCTGAGGGCCTGGAATGAGAGGTGACATAAATAAAATTTACTTTAAAAAAATGGAGCAGAGATCTCTTTAAATCACTTGTATGTATAACTCCCCATGTTCCTCTTCAAGTTGACTCTGTAACTTGGAATACTGAGTGCTTTTCAAGAGGACAAGTTTACTTTCACAAGAGCTAGTAATGTAATTCTGAATTGTTGCAAGAAAGATTAAATTGACAAACACTATGATCAAGTCCTGCTACAATATGAGAGTTGCTGACTATTTTTTGATCGTGTTGCTTTATTTATTGAGCATAATTCCATTTGAATGATATGAAATAAAGTCTCCAAGCTTCTTACAGCATAAGTGGATTAGATTCCCTGCATAATGGAGTGGTAAGCAGCAGACCTGTACAAACTGAGGACCCAGAATTCCATTTTAAAAAGCTAAACAGTGCAAAGCTCACAACTCCACAATCAACAATAATAATCAAATGCTAGGCAGTCCACCACAATGGATCAATAGAAATTCCCTTAAGTAAGAAAATAGCAAAGAAGGGGAGGGTTTCATGGCAAAAACGGCAATTAAAATTCACTCATGAGAGGATATTTGTCACAAAAAAGACACTGACGGATGACTGAGATCTTGTTTTTAAAAACAAGACCCTGAGCTCATGTAAGATGAAGTCAGCCAATTAGCAGCTTAATACCAAACACAAACCTAGAAAAATGCTATGTTAACAGTGAAGGGGGAAGTTACTTTCTTCTATCATGATCCCCTTTAGAATTCACTTGGATAACAAACATCTCTGTACATAAAACTAAAATTGATCTAATTGGTTGCAATAATTGTCTCTGAACAGTAAAATTGACTCAGTTTTCATTTATCCTTCAAAAGCTGTGGGCCTGCTCCCATTGAACCATGTTTCTGAATTCCATGGGAGCAGGACTTGGGCTGTTATTGGCGGGGGAAGGAGGGGTGGGAGAAGGTTAAAGTAAAATAGAACAGTTTAAGATAAATCATTAAGTTCTGGGGAAAATATGTATTTTACTCTACGCAGAACACCCTGTTCTTCATGGCATGTCTTCTACTCTGGTAACAGTCCCAGGGCATTTATGGAAGATGTTTGTAGTCTAGGATGCCATAAAAGCCAAATGATGTAACATTCACTTAAGTGATTACACTTTATAATATAAACAACAGAACTGACAGATGCAGAGACAAATTCATGAATTACTACCAGTTTAGTTATTACTGTTCAGTACCCACTCATTTAATACATTTCCCTGATTTTCTTATGACAACATTCTCCCCCCCTTCACTCTCTTTTGGATTTGTGCAGCCCGCTGATGAGAAGAGATCACCTACAGGTGCCCTGGGGATCCAAGTTGAAGGACATTTCAAGAGGAACAGAGGCAGAAGCTGTCTGGACACCTGCTCCCTGCAACACTGTGATTTTTGTCCTCCCTATCTGTGGGAGCTTGGCTCCAGTTGAAGTCATACTGCCACGGGTTGAGTCCTCCTATGGCTGCTCATTTGGGCAGCTATGGGCTCATGCTAGGCGGGGTGGGTGTGCCTATGCAAATGAGATCAGTCCCTGAAGTTCTTTTCCACAACTTGCCACAACTCACCACCAGATGTCGGGGTGGAGCTCATCCTGACTCTGCTTACATTCTCCTCCCAGCTGAGAATTTGTCATCCCGACAAATCACACTCCCTTTATACCAACTCATTGGTTTCCTCCAAAGGGCCTCAGGAAGCCCACTTTAGCTTCCACAAGCCTGTGTGCTAAATGTATTGGCTCCTCACTAGTCACCCCAGGTGCATCATAAGTTAACCGTTTTACTGCTCTTATCGCCCTGTCTCATCTATTGAGAATCTCTGTTGCTGTGGTAGGAGGGACATCCTCTTGAGCGACGGATGGAGAGGTTTCTTTCGAGGGTCCCTTGGCTACTGGCGTAGGCCCCTGCACTGCTAGTTCTAACACTGGAGGGTCCAAGACATCCTCTACCTGTGTGTCTCCACTGTCCAACCTGTCTGTGTCATCACATGGGGGTCCCATCAGCGGCACAGGGGTGTTAGAAATGGGCCTAAATAATTCCGCCATGGGGTTTAGGGCGGAAGAGGGGGAACTCTCTTTAGTTTCAGCTGATCGAGACTGAAATCTTGTCTCCATTCCAGGATACACCATGGTTGTGTCTTCCTCCTCAGACTCACTCACAGATGTGCAGCATAGGGGCCGGCTGTCCATGTTGGATGGTGGCTTTGGTCTAGCACCTTTATCCTGCCTGGTTGCCCTGTTGTGGCCCATCTCATAAGGGGTGCCTACCAATTCCCCCACAGGGAGCAAAAGGTTTCTATGCACTGTCTTTATTGGCCCTGGACCCTCTTCAGGTTTGATCTTGTAGACCGGCAGGTCTCCCAGCTTTTCCATCACCAAATAAGGTATTGCCTTCCATCTGTCAGTTATCTTGTGTTTGCCAGCAATACCCAAATTTTGCAGCAGAACTCTGTCCCCCGGCTGGAGCTCCTACAAACGTACCCTAGCATCATATCGAAGTTTCTTGCGGTCTGCATTCTTCCGAGCCACAGATGAAGCTAAGTGATAAGCATCCTGTAGCTTTTCCCATAGTCGGGATATATATTGCTGATGAGTTTCATAGCTATCTCCATCCTCTGATACCCCAAAGCACAAGTCTATGGGTAATCTTGGTTCTCGCCCAAACATCAAGAGATATGGGGTGACTCCCGGAGCATCGTTCTTTGTGGCATTGTAGGCATGCACCAGAAATGTGCCATGTTGGCTCCAGGTTGCCTTCTGCTCTGGTCGCAAAGTCCCCAACATATCTAATAGGGTTCGGTTGAACCTCTCTGGCTGAGGATCACCTTGCGGGTGATAAGGCGTTGTCCTAGACTTTTTAATTCCCGCTACCCTCAGCACCTCCTTCAGAAGGTGACTCTCAAAGTCCTGCCTCTGATCCAAGTGTATCCGGGCTGGGAATCCATAGACTGAGAAATATTTGTCCCACAATACCCGAGCAACAGTGGTGGCCCTCTGATCACGTGTGGGATATGCCTGCGCATACTGTGTAAAATGGTCAGTCACTACTAGAACGTTCCCAACATTCCTCCTGTCTACCTCTAAAGACAAGAAATCAATGCGTACCAGTTCCAAAGGTTTGTTGCTGGTGATGTTCTTGAGATATGCAGCCCTTGTGGGCAGAGTTATCCTTTGAATACGTCGAGCGCAAGACTCACATTTCTTGAGAACATCTTCAGCCATCCAGGGCCAATAGAACCTACTACAAATAAGTTCCAG